>NC_086316.1:66576196-68976196 GCF_963924245.1 Chroicocephalus ridibundus | reverse complement strand
TTAGAAAACAGAACTCTGTCCCCAACCCTCTTTCCACCATTCTCTCTGACGGCTGAAGTAAAATATCACAAAACTCAGAAGTCATAGCCATGAACTTCAAGGCATTAACCTGTATAGACTTTTGCCAAAACTCTAGAACAGATATTTATCTGCAAAAATTGCTATTATACATTCTGTGATGGTAATCCACTACACGAATTTCTCCTCTCCGTTAAAGAAATAGGACCTTTTAATGTTAATATAAGCCTTAGGCTTTATTAACATTTAATGTTAAATGCTGTTAGTAGGTTGTTAGAAATCACATACACATCTGCATGAAATCACTAGGAGTCTTTTCATTATCTTCCAGGATGAGATGATGAACTGCTGAAAGAGGAGGAAAGAGTTGTTATGGATCTCAAATTTCACTACACATTTAAAAAAAAATCCCAGCACCAAATATGTAAAAAAACCAATGAAAAGTTAGTAGGTTGGCTGATCTGCTGATCTGATAAAGCTTTATTGTGAGCTTTGACTGCATTGATTTCAGGACTAAGATTTGCAGGATACAAACTGTAAACTGTTAATGACAAACTGAGAAATTTCCCTTTGTTATTTAAACAGCACATGACTCAGTTTTCATTAGTGAGATAGCTGCTTCAATTTAAAAGTCCTAAATGCTGTAAATGGGTATTTTAATCATATTCAAATTTTTTGAAAATCCTAATTCATTTACCCACTAATTACTTAACAAATAGTACGCTGTGAAATGAAGAATGGGTGTTAAAACAAAATGGTTTATAATATCTGGCACGATTCCCAGAAATCAAGCCATTTCACATTCTTGATGCACTGCCAAATATGTTTTTGTTGTCTTCCTCTGTCAGTGTAAACAAACATGGTGGTGGCGGCTGGGGGAAGGCGGAAGGGCTGGAGGTCGGACTGGCTTTGTCCTTGTCTACAGCACATCTCCACCCCCTGCTACTCCCAAACGCTTCTGCAGATCTGATTTCCCACATTACTGCAGCATAAAGGAAGTTTAAAAGAGCTGCGTGTATACTTCATAGGAAGGTAATAAGGCATTGCAAGACTAACTTCACACTTCGCTCGTCTGTCAAGGGGGTCTCCCCTTCCCAACAATACCCCAATGTTTTGGTAGGCAGGCTCCAGCCCACTTAGCCAGCAAGGAGGCACGGGTGGAATGCCAGGTATGTCTACAGAGCAAAGTAGTGCAGGCAGCCTGACGCCAGGAGAGAATAGGCAGGTACCTATTGAGTTACAGGATTTCTACAAATCTAATCCACGTGTAATGTGAGACTTATTACAGAGTCAGCCTCTGCCAAGGCTGTGAAAAGTCTGGGGATATGAACAGCCCCAGAAACAATGATCCCAGTTAACTCATTGCAACCCAACATCAGTTGACCAAAACTAATGCTCTCTTATCCTTGTAATTCATTTCTTAAACAGCGATTACAAGCTGTATCTTATCAAGTATTTAATGGCAAATGCAAGAAATTACTGATAAGACTGTGGGTGACATTGTGTCTACTGCAACAATGCGTATTTCTAATGAAGTTTATATTTATTGACTGAAATGTGCAATGTATGCAAATTAAGCAAGAGCATTTAACATGGGAAGAATTTTCATACCTTTGAAACAGCAAAACCGTCCTCAACTGCTAATAATACAAAGAAAAATATTCCCATGTTTCCAAATCTTATTACAGTTAAAAGACTCCTTGTTGATTTGGGGGGCATATTGGGAATAAACTGCAGCATTTAAAAATGGCTATCTGCTACAAGTCTGCAAATTTCTTCAGTCACTATAAGGCTGGATGAGGGCTCTGGTAACCCATTCAGTATCCACTCATTAGGCATCATTTTAGTCATGCACCTATGGTGTTTTATATTCTCAGCTAATAAAGTCTTTCTCTCACTTGATATCTTACCTGACTTTGTCAAATAATGAAGCACAGCCTTTCTCAATCAATTAACATTTAATATGGATGCCTTTGACCATAAAGAATAAGTTAATTTTATATTGTGGTTAATGAATGCCCACATTTCCAGAAATGATCTGCAGTTGCTCAGGTTATATTTGAAAGTCAGAAACTCAGTAATGGTAATAAATGATGTTGAATCCACATTCAGAGTTGCACCTTGCAACAGACTAGTGATTTTGTTCCTTTCCTCAGGCTGTTTAATGGCTACATGACACCTTTAGAAAAGGTCAACTGCTATGGGGTCTGATATTATCAGTTCATCAGTGATACCCATCTGGCTATTTACTGACACACATATTCTACTCTAGCAACCAAAAGCAAACAAGGCTTTGGAAGAATAGCGGCCCAGTCATGACAGAAGTTGAAAGTTGGTTCAGGCTACATTAAGAATGATTATTTTGCCCATTTTGTAACCATTTTGTGATTGATAAAATCAGAACTTCAGAGATCATTCGTAATTATGAATTTCTCCTTGCTACTAGAATGCAATGGAGAAATACTTTGCTGATTGGTACACAAAATGGGAAAATGGAGAACACTTTTTATATTTGGTGTATTTGGCCCAAGTGATGTGGGAAATTTACATCTCTTATTTGTCATGGTTCCCATAATCTGACAATCTCCTGTATATAAAATTGGAGGAAATGGCCAGAACAAAATGATTTCAAGATGTCTAATGATAAAGCATGAAACCTAAAAATTGCTTTTTCTACCTGGATGCCTAATGAGGGCACCCTCTTGGGCCAGACCAAAGAAGAGCTTAAAATCTGCAGAAGCTACCATTGCAGTGCCATGTCTTGAGCAGCAGGTCCCAGTATGAATACAATCAATGCTCGCTGTTTTGTATTTGAGGAAGACAAAATATCTCCTAACAGGTTTCACAGGAGCTACCATGCTGTGGAGGATGCCAAGTAGACCAGCAAATTGGAAAATGTTAAAGACATGAGTTTGCCAAATGCCTGTCTAGGATAAATCTTTCACTAGTACTAGGTGGACAACCCATTTATTCTGTACGGCCTGGAAACATAGTTTCATAGCAATTTTCCCACCTTGTTAAAAAGGTGGAACAAGGATTATTCCTTTCTTGATTCAGCTTCTTGGACCTGCCACTCAAACTAAGGATCTCAAAACCATCCCTCATGGCCTTCCATGGTCTTCCACTGTAAGTGGTGACAACCAAAGTCTGAACAGATTTTGACATTTTGGAACATCATTTCCCCTGCTTACATACAGTTTCACTATTTCATCCATCTCAACTAGCAAGAATAAAGCTACTTATTTCCTCCTGACCAAAAAAAAAAAAAAAAAATAATGAAAGACCAAGGCAGTGCTGCTTCTTGATACTTATATGGTAGTTGCAAATGCTTATATATTTGCCTTCTTACAATTTACTACATTATCTCAGTAGAAACTTTTAACTCCATTTGCTGGAGATCTGGACAAAAGTTGATGCTTAACATTTAGGTTGTCACATGAGGTCTCAGCTTGCCTAGCGTTCTTTACTCTTCCTTTTGATTAGTCTTATCCCTGCTTAACCTCTGTGGTAGGTAAAAAGACATTGTTAATCAATGCTTACATTGTGTAGGCCCCTTAGAAATAGCATTCAAAACCTGGAAAAGCAAGAATGTACAGGGTAATCTACAGTAATCTTCTCAACCCTAGGAACGCTTTTGATTGGAATGATAATGCAACTGAAAAGGTAGCAACTTTTAAGACAGTCTTCCTGAAGCTATAAGGGCATTAAACCAATGAGAGTGTGGTTGTCTTTTTTATTTTAAAGCAGCAAAATGGAGAGTTTCAGCAACCTCACCTAATAGGTTACACCAAGTATTACAAAATGCTATGTAAACTGTTGACCTCTGTTGGATTTATTGCAGATTTGCCTTTCTGTTATTTGATGCATGAAATACATGAAATACAATGTTCATGTCTTTGCAACTAAATGGCTAAAAAATTTTCTGGATACATTACTCTCTAACACATACAAAAACGATAAGCTTATTAACAGATGCTTGGTTATTTTCCACCTAGGTCTAGAAATTCTAGACTTCCCAGACATCACTTACATTTATGTAAGACATAGAATCGTAGAGTAGTTAGGGTTGGAATATTCTTCTCTAAATAAAATGTTAAAGCCAATCTAAGACTCACAATGTTTGGTATTTTGGGTTTTGTTTGAGGAGGGACGGGGGTGGGGGAGGGGGCAGGTTTTGCTGGAGAACAACCTTGTAACATTTTCATATTGACTTAGCATCAGGCTTTTAAATTTATGTATAATTACACTACCACTAACATGTGACTAAATGTCTTTAGATAGCCAGCTTCCTTCAACCCTATTATTCACATGTGCAATTGTTCATATACAGTGTCCATGCTAATCATACAAATTTGGTATCCCAAAAGATCTGCAAAAAAAAGCTGTTTAAGAAATAAGAAAAATCTGTCCTTTTTAAATCTCACTCCTCAAAATACTGAAAACATTGTTTTCATACCTACATTTAAAATACTCTCGTTCTAGTCTAAATTAAATTTGTTTGTGAGAATTTTTCTTTTTTTTTTTAAGATCTCTAAAAGAGACCTAAATAACTGATTTTATATTCCTAAGCCCCTTGCAACGGCATAAATGATAAATCTCTTGCATGTTAATTTCCAGCCCACACACATTCTCTTTCCTGAAAGCCTCTGGAACCTTTCAAATATGTATAAGATAATTTATAAATAACTCATCTAAATACTATTTAAAACACACATGAGGAATTTGGTTCAGTGACTACTATATACTATTGAGAGTGTATGTAAATGCATTGTTTGGAAGAGGCGCATGATAGTCAGGTCAGTGAAACCCTTGTGAAGACAAAAGAAGGGCAAGCATCCCTATGCTGGTGAGCTCAATTAGTTGACTAACAACAAGGTAGTACTGCTAAAAGTGAAAGCTGGGTTAGGGTAGTCATCAGAGCTGTTTAATAGCTGACCACATTTTTGTGCTTTCCAGGAAATGCAATGAATATATCACTGTAAAAAGTATGCGGGCTGAACAGTTAATGGACTGGTACAGAAGCCAGGAATTTTGCTGCACATTTTTCACCCATCAGTCTTTAGAGGCCTTTGAAAGATAACTAAGAAACATAAGCCATTTGTAAATTCATTGACAATTCATTGCAGGGATGCCTGCACTTCACTAGAAAATTCTTATGTGTCTGAAATACGGAAGACTTAAAAACTTTTAAAAGTTACAGACAATTTTATTATTTCCCATATTTGTACTGTATTTATAAATTTAAGGGGTAAGTTAATTACTTTGCAAAGCAGGCAGCTAGCTGGCAAGTCTTTCCCAAAGTTTCCTCAACTCCTCACCAACGTCCTCAAGGTCAAGGCTGAGGCCCTACTTTGGGCACTTTTTGGAAGGTAACTGACACAAATCAGCTGGTCCCACAGTCTCCTCTGCTACCCAGTCTCTTTGCTGGGCTCGTGCTTCTAAGGGCAGAGCTCTGGGCACCTGCTGACAAACTGGGCTTGTGGCACAGCCCGTGATCAGTTGACACTGAAGGTTGAGACCAGTGGGGACTGTCCCAGGTCAGCTAGAAAAGTCTGGTGCCCCGAGCTCTGTGCTCTGGAGTTCAGGTTCGGGTGGCCTCTTCATAGAGGCCTGGTGGACGCTGTGAATGTATGGCTAGTTCATTTACGGCCTTTAACCTACCTGGCTTTAACTGTGCAACTGTGCACAGTAGCTAACATTCATCCCTGGAGGTGTTCAAGGCCAGGCTGGATGGGGCTTTGAGAAACTTGGTCTAGTGGGAGGCGTCCCTGCCCATGGCAGGGGGGTTGCATCTAAGTGATCTTTAAGGTCCCTTCCAACCCAAATCATTCTATGATTCTACATTTTAATGTCTTGATTTACTAGTCTGCTGTTGTTAACATTTTTTTCTGCCTTACTGTTGGCAGAAATCTAGGCTCTCTGGGAGCTTCTCTCCCAGCAATGAAACTAAAGACTGAGAATCAGTGCCAATGTTCACAAAAGTAAGCTGTTCTGTTTTGTGTGATTCTATGAAGTTGCTTTTGAAATGCCTGAGAAATGTGTGTTTTCTATGATATGCCACAAATGGCTTTAATTAAAAAACAAAAACAACTCCCCTGAAAAACTATTTTCTGTCACAAATATGAAAACAGGAGGAGAATGTGGTAACCCTGGCTATGAATTGCTTTAAGCCAGATTGTTTGTAGCTTCAGAAAAGCTGTGATGTTTGAAGTCTGTGCTGGTCTTTGGTCACATTATATTGAGAATAGGTTCTGCGAAGCAAAAGGAAAAGAAAGAGACGGGCTCCACAGCACTGCCTCTTGCTTTGGAGAGACCAACAGGTCTCATCAATACTTTGGACATGATAAATTCTTAGATGCAAGACTTCTCTCCATTTTATTCTGAGTGACACTCTGATAGGTCTGCCTTCTTCAGCTCATCCCAAGGAGCAGCAACACAGTCTCTCCCTGCCTCAGAGACAGGCTGGGGCTGCTTTTATCTGCATTCATGGTTTCTCCCCAGGGGTGCAGAAGCGTCTACGCTACATCTCTGTCACACGCCTCACTTGCAGGATGATGCTGATACTCAGTTTCAGCTCTCATGAGGAGCAATGGGGGCCAGGTTTACTATTTTAGAGAAACAAATGCCCAATCCGTCCTTTTGCATGTACTGGGCTGCATGCAGGCTCAGGCATTGATTGTTGCTGCCACATATCATCTGATTTCTGTTTTCAAGCTTTGCTTTGCAACTGTTGTCACTTAGCCTTCTTTTGGTTCTGTTGCAGGCAGAGATTATAGCAGGATCAAGTGATTCAAGGAGCTGGGGATCTTAGCAGAAGTTAAAATGCCTTTGCCTTAATCTAGTTGTGCTTTCTCTTAACCCTGGCCATTTTGCACAGATCCTGAGTCAGCTAATGCTCAGCTGTCATGTCAGGAGTGCTGCCACCTGCCCAGCCCTGGCATCCTGAGCTGATGAATGTCACCAATTGCCTCCAGCATAAACGAAAGGGCCACCTCCCAAATGATCAGCCTGGAAACCAGCTTATGTATTTTAATGGCATCCTAAAGACGGGCTATTTA
The DNA here is from genome assembly GCF_963924245.1 of Chroicocephalus ridibundus. Taxonomy (NCBI): domain Eukaryota; kingdom Metazoa; phylum Chordata; class Aves; order Charadriiformes; family Laridae; genus Chroicocephalus; species Chroicocephalus ridibundus. The sequence goes on along the minus strand of NC_086316.1, from coordinate 68,969,120 downwards.
ATTGGATCTTCTCCAAACTCACAGACTGGTCAGGAATAAAAGTTGCAAATATTAAGTGAAGACCCGGCATTAGCTAAATGTGTGATGCAGCCACATCCACTCCTGAATATAAGAAAAGACAAAATAATGATTAATGTCATAATCGTTGCCCAACGTTAAAAAGGGTAGCATTTCTACTGCTCAGCCAGCAGGAAATCTTATTTCAAGGAAGTTGTGATAAACAGAAAACCTGTTCTAACAGTGCATGAAGGTATTGGCCGTCTCCCAGAATATTTCCAGCAAGCATAAGACCAGCTACTCACCATGGAGAGGCAGCTGGAAAAGGCTAACAGAAAACAAGAGCAGCGTGTGAACTGTGAAAGGGAAGTCTCCTGTTTATAAAGGTTAGTTGCAGTTATCTTTCCTGGAGTGTAAATGTTGCAGAGAGACTAACAGCTCAAAACCTGAAATGGTTTGTTAATTTATTTACTCATTCATACATACAGCTGAGTTTGGCTAGAGCCTGATTTGCAGTTAGAGGGAAAGACCGTGAGTGAAATATATATCCTTTTGTATTGGAAATAATGATAACTGTTAGGAAACTCTGGAAATAATGATAAATCCCTGCTCCAGACATAGCAGTGAGTTCTGGTTTTATAATTAACTAAATAATTCATTTTGACTCATACAGATTGCTTCATTTCCAGACACAATTTAAAACTGTACAGCAGTATTATTTGCAAGCATTTGCAAATTAGTACTCTCATTTTTAATTTGCTTATACAGTGCAAAAATTGTACCAGAAATGTCTTCACCTTGCTTCTCCTGTTCACCCTTTCTATAATCTAAAGGGAACAGTTCCTCCAGGTGTGAGATAATAAATTTTCAGTCAGTTTTGATCCCATGTCTGTTTTTTGGCATATGACTTCCTTTCTTTGGGTGGGAGAAATTTTTTTGAAAGACAAAGCTACATTCTTTAGTGAAAACTAAACCAAAATTCTTTGTTTCATCAGGAAACACGCTAATAAATTTATTGTTTCCTATGCTTAATCATCTCATTAATGTTTTTACCAGGTTCTTAAAATATTGGTAACTAGCAGAAGTGTATTTATGACACATAAAGATTCAAAGTTATTCACACAATGATATTTACAGTGCTAACAACTCTGATATTCTTAGACCTTCTCTTAGTATCATATTCTTCCCTGTTAAAACTCCTCCTGAATACAATACTTAGCTTGGGAGGTTTCTGCCATTTCCCAAAAGCTGAAGACTGAATTTTTCCTTGGTTTGTATCTTCAGGCTTGCAAATGGAGGAAAAGCAAACAGATAAATACAGGAAAAAATTGTTCTTTAATGATGAATATTCATTAATGAAAACAGATTATCCTGTCACACATACAGCCATTCAGTCACATCACCTAAAGGTACATATGTGATACGGACTTCCTTTTTTCAAATGCGTATTGCAAAGAAAGCCGTTCAGGAACTTAGTGTTTGACCTGAATGAGGTTGTTGTAACTGGAACTGTGTTTTCTAACTGGAAAGGACTGAAATCTTTGCTATCCAATTTTTATTTTTTAAAAATAGTTGGAATAGTGTAATTACAGACATGGTTTATAAGGTTTTGGTTTATAAACAGTGGCTTTACATTGATTTATAGAATTTTACAAATGTAATCCAGATGAGGATGTGGCCTGATGTTGTATTGGTGCTGTCGGCACAAGTGAAGCAGACGTTTTAGGCTCTGTGGCAGTGAAACAGCCACGCCTCAGACTCTGATTTTTCCTGTGTGCTGGAATGACTGATTTCTGCTGAGAAAGGGCAGGGCAGGGCAGATGGTGGCTACGCTGTGGTGAATGGACTCACCCCACGCCCTCCCACTTCTTCAAGCAGAAAGCCCAGCTCCCCCAACAGCTCTCTGTCCCACCTCCATCTCTCTTCGGCAGCAGTGGCTCTGCCCCAGTCTTGGGGAGCTGCATTCAATTTTTTCTTATAGCTCTTTCAGGCACTCCTGGAAATGCTATTGACTGTGACAAAAGCTTGGACTGTTGTTTGTTTGAATTCTCTGGTATGCACCTGAATTTAAATGTTTTTATTTCCTAAACAGCAGACTTTAAGACAAATACTTGAAATGAATGTTTGAGTGTTCGCTTCATCTTTCTGCCTCTTGCCAACATAAATAAATAGTTCTTCTGTGTAGCTGAGGATGCACTATTACATTTAAAAATAGTTACGTTACAAACTGAGTGAGGTACTTTTACTCTGAAATATCTGGGGAGGATAAAAAAGCAAAACTAGTTTTATATTTTAGGCATTTATAATTGTACATGCACTTAATTGCTGTTGTGACTGTTCCATTTTTCCCACTTGCACATACTGATGGGCCCATAGCTCTGACTCTGGCTGCTCAGTGGAGAGAAGAAGGAATAAAAAGCATCTGCCCTATATTTTAGATTTTATTCTGAGATGTTTCTTATCAGTGATGTGGGGAAAAGTTGGAACTTAAGAAGGAAGTGGCTCTTGTCTGCCTGCACTGCTTGCCCACGGGGATGCTGAAGAACTCACAGCATACTCTAAATGAATAGGACGTGAAGTAATCCTAAAATGCTGTCTGATTTTCTTCCCCTAATAAAGTAAGCTCTCCTACACCTCTTAGCATACTGACTGCTGCACAGACCCTAACCAGTCTTTGCATTATTGCTTGATCTTTCTGTATTCCAGTAGTTAGTTAAAATGTCAAAGACTACTTCAGGTTTAAATAATTTATCTTTTTAAGAACTAACATCTTCTACTTTTGCCATTAATACAGAGTCATTTCATACTGTATCCTGTTGGGTCTCCTTTTACCCAGTTCACAGAGAAAAGAAAATATACTTCAAGTTCAGGCAGAATGCATTTAGTTTAAATGATGGCACCTCAACCTGCTTAATTCTGAAGGTTCCAGTTCAAACCTTAATGTATTGGCCAAGGTGGCCACTGTCTCAGCATGAGGAGATGCTGGTCCCCTCCCAGGACCAGGCATTCTGGATCAATCTGTAGACCATTTGTGGGTTGGTTGTGATCAGCAGAACATCAAGACATCTTCACCCGCTGTTGCAGCATGTCCATTGACATCTTAGCAGTCATCCAGCCTATGGACTGTGAATGCTACAATGGTGCTTTACATATTCAGTAAGTTTGCCTGCTCCCACATGTGGGATGGCCATGTGCAAAATTCATACTTTGACATGCCTCACAGAGGTGCAGTTCTGCCCATATGGATGACAACACATGCACATGTATAAAGTTCGTGTTTCTTCCTTGCTCTATGTGGAAGCGAAAACAGTCCGAAGTGTTTCAGCTGAAGTTTTAATATGTTTCTTTTATTTTCCCAGGCTTCAGTAGGACGGCCAACTCTAACTCATTTCCTATTTTGATCTGAACAGCACTGTATTACTCTGTTGGGGATTTTAATTTTTAATTGTTTAAAATTAGCATCTAAATTAGGATGAGCTTTTCCATGGGACCCAACAGGAGTAATGTTAGACCATACTGAACACTGAAGAAAACTAGCTTTTCTAGCCAATGTGTAAAGGAGGAACTTGCTTACATGTTGTGCCTTTGTAGGGAAGTTAAATTGGCATGAGCTGACAGTCCTCTGAATTTAAGCCTGTATGTTTTTATCAGCGTAAGTCCTTGGGTGAATGGATTCTTCTTGAAGACATAATCTTTTTCTGTTTAGCTAATATCACTTCCAAAATTATTTAATCCGAACAAAGAAATGCAAAAATATTCACTCATATTGGGAATAAGGGTGTCCAAATGGAAAGTCATATAGACATCAATATTACTGACAAAATTCGTCCTTGGGAAAAAAAACCCAACAAACAACTCATGCATCTATCATGACTTAGAAGCATGTATTAAAATATTAATTGAGCAGATTAAAATGTGTAAGTATTCATGATCTACAAGCATAATTTTTTGGCAAATTTTATAGGTTATATCTTTATCAGAAATCTGTAAGCACTTTGACTTTTTTTTTCCTTAAAAAATGACAGTGTAAATATTCTAGGATATATTCTAGTGCAAGAAAACATCTCCATGATAAGTTTTTTACATACCTTTCAGGGCAGTGTTGGTTCATTGCTGGTATAATTTAATAATAACAGAGCAAATGGCATCTGAGATGCAAGACATGAAATAAAATCTAAGCTTGTGACAACCTTTGAACCAGAGGCTTCATATGCCATTTGCTGTGGCCACAAATGAGTGATCTTGGAAAATCACCGGCCTGAGCCTTTGCGTTGATTCTTGAAGAAAAGATTGGGACTGTTTGAAGAAACCACTCCTAGACTGTATTGCTACCTACAACTTTCACTAATAAGAAAACAAACTGATTAGTTTGTATTGAATATCAGATTAAATAATTCAAATACAAAATATGTTATTATTTAATATACCAAATCCTGCAGTCAGAAAAGACAGAGCCAAAGAATTCCGTGACCATTCAGGCCTCAGAAGATGGATATCTAACAGTGGACAACTGTAGGATTTGTTCTTGTCCTTGACAATTCTGCCCCAAAAGAACATGGTAGAGGGAAAACTACAGTAGCAATGAACTGTGCGAATACAAGCATTTTGCTTTTCTGATTTTCTCTGGGTTTTTTGTTGTTTTAAATTAGCAGTCTAAATTGAACAAAATTAGTTTTCCCATAGGATGCTCTTTCTCTTTCCTTTGGTTACTGAGGGAGTCAAAATGCCCAACTCTAGAACTAACAATAGTTAAAGCTTAATAAATTACAGTCAATTTAGCCACCTTCATTTTTTATCATTGTTGGAAAGATCTCCAAAATAAAAAAAGGTAGATATTCAGAATTCAATTTTCATATTTTTGGGCATTTTGGACTCTTTTGGTCACATCTGTATTAATGAATAATTCCTTTTTCAGGTTGTGGTAATCTTTCGTTTTACTGGAGGAATAAGGGAGAAAACAAAGAATAGGAGTCAGGACAGAATGAACTAAAATATCTCAAGGAGTTGGAATTTTATAAGTCATCATGGTGAAGATGAATTGGTAGGCAAAGGGCAGGTGAGATGGTCAAAGGTGAATATAAATAAATGGGATAGTTTCACAATTTATCATGTGGCTATCGCCTGTACATACACGATATCTGTCCATCCATCTTGCCCTTGGATCTGGCTACCCTGCTTGTATATCCAGAAAGATAGGATGAATCAAAGGAAAAGACATAAGCTTGTAAATAGGTGTCTACTCTTTCTTATGCTAATCTTCTCCGGGGTCTCAATCCGTATCTACTCTGAGTAAGTAACAGGATAACTGCATAATAACTTTTAGCTACTATCATGCTTAGAAATCACTAAAGCCAGTCAGCTCATTAGTCTGAAATCTTTTAAGACAACAGTTCAGTTTAGAAAGACTAGCACTGAAAAATCTCTAAGAATGAGCACAGTTATACAGCAGGAGCCAGTACTGAGCTGATTTGGGGACTATAGTCTTTTCTAAGAAGATTTTTAAAACATTGCTGCAGAAACTTGTTAAATTTTTGTGCTCCCTGTCTCATAGTTTGAATTTGAAGTGTTACTTAGTCATTGTCTATAGAAGGTAGAAATATCTTTAGTAGTCAAGCCCTACCAGAATCTCAAAACCTAAAAAATTTTCCCAAGTATCTAAAAAATATTTAGTTCTGATCAATTCAAACGTTCATTTTAATTTGTCTTTAATAGCCACTGGAATTAGTGTAACCTCAAATTAAAAGCTATCTAGAATGAAAAGAATTTAATTTTCGAAGTAACAAGACAGAACATTTCACAATTACTATTGCTCTTCAATTTGAAATTCAAGAAAAAAGTCCATTTTTAGCAAATTTCATATGCATCCTTAGGCAAAAGGGAATTTTGTAAAAAAAAAAAAAAAATAAAATCCAAATACATATAGTTGTGAGACCCACACTGCTGAAAATATGTTTATTGACTTGCATGGATTTTTGGTAAAGTACAGCACAATCCAAAATCTAAATATTAAATTTTGTGTTATTTCTTTCTCATTGTGAAGTATATGGAGCTGTCATGGATAAACGAAACCAGAATGAATTAGATGGACATTTAAAAGAGTTAGAAATCTGACCTCTAAAGGGTAAGGCACCAAGAACCAAGAAAGATGATGAAACTCTGCTGCCAGGAGACTGTACTTCACTCAGTTACTCTATTACTGTCCAGCACAAGAACTGTTACATCAGTAATTTTTGCAGGGATTGCACTAGTTCCTGATCCAGGAAAGAGTCAGAACATCTTTCATACAGAATTACAGTTTCATACTCCCTTGTCTAGCTGATGCTGGGAAGTAAAGCAGTTCATAATCAGCTTTTGGTTTGTACTAAGATACTATGACACTGTTGCTAGGACAAGCTTCTTTGTAAAATATATTCTTGCTTTCAAAACTTTGGGCTGGAATTGTCAAAGACCAAGATCCAATCTCTGCGACCTGAGCACTAAGTGCCCGTAGGTTATAGTTACACAATTCCCCAAAAGCTGATCAAGGAATAACTGTCTCTCTGCATAACCCATCTGATCCCAGGTCATGTCAAGAGCTCACAGGAAATCTTTATAAAGCGCCCAAGCACATTACTGCCGGGCCCCTGGTGTAGTGAAGGTAGGCAAGACTACATACTCTCTGGAGAATGTCTAATGCCACATGAGGACCTGTAAGTCTGTTTTAATTGTTTAGACAGATAAGAATATTCATACTGAACACAGTCACAGAGTGCTCCTCATAGATGAGTCCAGATGTACGGCTTCCTTGGAAATATCTACCCACAGCTGTAGGTAAACATTTAGATACAAGTCTGTTTGGGCAACTTGCATGCTCCCACTTACTCAGTGAAAAAAAAAGGATCCATTTTCAATTTCTTTGTGGAATCATTCCAGTTTAGAAAAACATAAGAACATATAAAAAAATATGGTAGACCTTACATTACAGATCTTACATTACAGTGTTTTTCCCTCCTATCAGGTAACTCTATTTCATAACAGAAGATGGGAAATCAAGGATCAATTCATTTATAAGGACCAGTTTCAAACACAATAGTTGACATGCTTTGACACTGACTGCTAGTTACCCTCAGTTTAACCATGTTCTTAAAGTGGAATCTCTTTAGATTTCTTGGCTAATCACATTTGTTATGGTATGTGTATCATGAGAGGAGCAGAGAGAGGCAGAGAGAGGGTCATTTACAAAGTGATTCTAACTGGCAAAAGTCTTTCTAGTCCAAAACATCCTAAGATTTGCGTAATATGACTTTGTGCACATTTAAATACTTAAATTGTCATTTTAAGGTTTTCTGTTTTTTAAACATACCTATTTAGTTTCTTATCCTTTTCTTTGGTATGGCTTTAATGAATGGATTATGATGGTCAGTTTGTAATGCCATGAATGAAAGATTTAGGACCACTAATCTCAAGAACACTGCTTGGCGCCAGTAGACAAACAATGCACTCCCCAACTTGTTATCTCAGCCATACTAAGCTTTCACTTCTTACCTGCTTTCAAAGACTGTCAGTTCGCTCATGTAGCCCAGTAAGTAGCAGGCACAATCTTCTCACAAAGTTGTTTTGTATTTCCTGATTTTTTGGGGAGTTTATTACTTTATCATTCATTTGTCTATGCTGTAGCAAATCTGAACTGAAATGTTTTTATTTGAAAAGCTTGAGCTCGTTTGGAAAATAATCTATCTATCTATCAAGGTTTTGCAATAAAACACAGCATTATTTTGGCGTGAATTTCAAGACTTTCAGTTAAATGATTGTACCATGGCGTTGTTTTATAATATCAACTCTTCAGAAGCTTCTTTGTTTATTTGGGAATAACCTTTACCAAAAATATTAACTTGATACACTGCAATGGTATAATGAAATGATATAAGGTGAATGTATGTGCTCAACTATAAAGATTCCTCACTCTCTTATATCTGGAACAGAACAGACATCTTGTAACGAATACACACCATAATAAATTTTGTGCTCCTATCTCTTAAGCTGCCAAAAGACACCTACATGAAGCCAAGTAATTGAAGGTACAGCAATGCTTCTCAGATGATCAGGCTCTCAAAACTGTGCCTATAAAATAATGTCTTTCTTAAATGGATTTGTGACAATTCATTGAACAGTCATGTGTTTTAATGAGTTTTCTTACAAGTACGTACATTGAAAGGGGAACAATGACATTGTGTTTCTAAGCATTTTACTTTACTCAAATGCAGTTGAATGCATGCTTAAGCATAAGGACAGGTTATTTAGTCCTGCAAAAGGCAACTAAAAATGAAAACTCCACTTCTTTGATGGGAAGACTGCAAGAGCACTTGACTAAATATAAAACACTGCATTTTATTTTTGCATTAATATTTATGTGAGAGGTGTTAAGTGAATAAATAACATCCTGCAAATCAATTCAAGACTTTGACTTACAAAAATTGAAGTCTTCATTGACCAGAGTCTTGTAATGGTTTTCCTGTTGGTTATTGGAAACTCCAGGATGCCCCAAAATTGGGTAATAAAACTGCTATATGATATTTCTGAAAATTCAGAGGAAAAAAAGCAGTCTTATTTTATTATTTCTGTGGAAAATGGCTACAATTAAAATTTTAAAAATGCCTTACAGCTCTACTTTTAAAAAATAACACAAACTTTACCATATAGGAAAGAAGAGAGCAGGAAACTTATTTGGAAACTTTACTGAGAGTCTCATTACGTACTTTAGTCTTAAATTATTTGTAAATTACATCAATCCAAAAATCACAGGAAGACTGCAGACAAAGTGCCCAAATACGAATAAATTTATTTTACCTTAAGATGCGTAGATCATAATTTTGTAGTCAGTCAGATCCTGTTTAAGTCCACAGAATTGACAGAAAGGAGGAGAGAAGAGTTTGGCACATACATATCCACAGGATCAATAGTTTATGGTATATACAGATACATGCAAGATGTATCCTAAACTGATAAGTTACTCTACATTTACCACTCTTCTACATTGCAGAAAATGTGGTCATCTTCTGCGTCCTCTCTGCTTCTCATACCGAGAAGTTGTTATGATTCAAGGCCATCCTGTGGGCTGCTACTGAGACCTTTTCAGGTTTTAAAGTAAAAGCTGAGGTATTTATTTCAGACTGATATATCTGCCACTTTAATACTTTGTATTTGTACGGAAATGTTACCAAAGTAAACAATGTTACCACAGATATTTACTAATTTGAAATAGAAAACTTCCAAAAAATCTTTCCAGACACAAAAACAATCAAATCACTAATATAGAAACAAAATTTGATGCACGGTCTAAAGATAGCATTATTTAAATTATATTAGGGATCTCAGAATTACATTTGGGTATTGTAAAATTTAATCATACCTCAATTTCTTTATGCAAACATGTGTAATAAAAACACAAATAAAACTGAATGCAGAAACATGAACATAAATTGAGGCTACTTTGTAAAAACTTTTTTTTTCTAATATTAAGCTTTTGAATAATTGGGTCAAGGTAGCCCTGCCTAAGCAGGGGAATCGGACCAGATAACCTCCAGAGGTCCCTTCCAATGTCAGCCATTCTGTGAGTCTGTGAAATCCTTTGAGTGTTTTTTTAAATAAAGTCAGTTCGATTGTAGAGGCCTGAGCCTATATAGTTCCCATTAACAGCAAACATGATCTGTTTGTGACTACCCTCCAAGTGAAACTGAAACACTTTTGTTCAGATCCCTGCTTAAACTTAACAGTTTAGGTTTGGAAATCTTCCTATTGAAGTAAATTACAGAAAGAAAAAGAAAATACTTCTTATTCATGTTTTCAGGTATTCCTCTGCCATGCTTAACTTGACGAAGTTTAGAGAGACCTTAGAAAAGCCTTTGGATTCAGCATTCAAGCCCAAAGTTGAACACAGAAGGTCACTTTACAATGAAAAATTAAAAATTAAAAAAAAAACACTTCAGTAAGTAGGTAAAAATATATTTAGACCCAATTCAGTGAAAGGTGCCACTTATTTTTAAATTCATCACTATAGCCTCTCCTCAATGTCTTTTCCTTTGTATTTCCGTTTCAATGTTTCTTCATCTCTGCTTTTTATTTTCATAATGGCTGTGGTTTTATTGCCCAACTCTTGACTAAAGATTTAGTGTTCTGCAATAAACTTTCTGTAGCTTGTTCTTAATCTTTATATCATGTCTTCTGGTCCCCTAACTGAAAACTTGATTGTTGCTTTACACCATGGGCCAAAGAGGAAGGCAAAGTTTCATAGCAACAACTGGAACATAAAGTTACAATGAAAAAAAGAAAAAAAAACCACAACAACCCCAAGTTTTTTTCCCTAACCAAATGAGTATTCTCTTTGAGTTACAAAAGTCACTCTGATTTTGCCTCCTTTGTGTAATTTCTTTTCTGCTCATTGATTGTTGCTGGGCTGAACAATAAAAGTGGAGAGAGAGGCCATTAACAGGGCCCCATGAGTGGAACAGTGGTAATTTTGGAAGTACAGAATTTTTCAACCCACCTATTGAAATGAAGGTCTTCAAATGGAAACCAGGGTACAGCCCTATGGAGACCCTGAATCAGGAATTGCTATGATAGGTAATTTAGAATGAGAGGCAGGGAAGGGGAAAAAAACAGGTGTCAAGTGTTTATATTAAGCATTATTACTGACTACCTACCCAAATCACCTTCCCTAGAATTTTACAGTTAAAAGTCAATGAATCAATATGGGTATTAATACCAATCTTCTGCAAAAATGGAATTATCAGGCTATGACAACAAATTATTAATTTTGCAACTTTTGCTCTTACTGAGTAGTATTTGGAAATTCAAAGTACTTATAAAGATTTCATGAAGAATCAATATAATTTTATTCTAATTGAACAGCTGAAAAAAGCCTAATATTTAAATCAATATTTATAATGTCTATGTTACTTCAGTAAACTCTGTGCTGTCATTTCTATCAGACAGAATTGTCATGCCCATGTGAGCTGCTGGAGGAAAGGCCTGATGGAAGAAATAGATAAGCAGAGGCTTCTGGCAGTATTTTGGGGACAGAGGGCCGATGGCCCTGAGCCCTTGGTGACGTGCACTCCAGCATGGCTGTAAGACGGGCAATTCCTCAGGTCTAGGGCAGATTTCTTAAAATGGTTACATGTCACATTTTTTACCCTTGTAGACTGCAGGTAGTAATTTCTTCCCTCATGCAATTAATGAGAGACTACTCCTATTAAAACTGCCCTGGATGGCACAGAAAGAATATCAGTACATGGGAATACAGGATATGTAGGTTATAACTTTATTAATTATCAGGGAATTATCCAACAGTAATTTTTCCTGCACACATAATGACGTCTCTCCTGCTTTCATGAATAATGGTAAGAAAACTATTTGAGACAGAACAACATTTCTGCAACTGACCGTCCTGCTTGTCTCCTTTCAAGCTGTTTTTGCAGTTTCAATTCTTAAGCATTAGCCCGTGCAAAGCTTACTGCCTGCTTCTGGAAGGCTACCATAGCACTGGAATTGCCATACAGGTTTGGACCCAAAGTAGATCCATCTTTGTAGCCACCTTCAACTGTCACCTTCTTCATAGTCAGCATCTGTGGCAGAAATGTGAGAATATTTTCTGGGTGTACCATTCCAGCCTTGGGACTTTCTGAGCCAGACATGATAACCTTGTATCTAATGTCTTTAACAGACCCCTTTAGTCACTTTTATCTATTTTAGATTGCTTGGGTTTAGCTCCTATTAGCACCCTGTACACTCCTTGGGTAGGAAACTAAGCCAAGTCTCCAGTTCCTTCAACCACTCGGAGGAAGAAGAGGTGTGGAGAATAAGAAATTCTTCCTACTGATTCACTGGCACTTCAGCTCAGTGTCCCAGGTCTTTAGCAGAAAGCCCACATCTCTACATCCAGTTCCAATTCTGGTTTTTCTAGTGCTGAGGCATTCTCATAGCAAAAGTGTTCACTTCACACCCTGACTTTGAGATGGGCTGATGGAAGAACAATCTACTTTGCAAGAAGAGACGACAACTGTTCCCTTGTTTGATCTAGGAAAGACAAGGCTGAGGAGAGAACATGACCATTGTCCACAAACATATCATAAGTGCAAGTGTCAGAGCGGAGAAGGCAGCTGTCTCTGCTACATGGTAATGTAATTGAACAATTAAGATGACATGCAGATTAAGCCTGGTTTCTCTCTAATAGGACTGCTAAATCAAAAAAGTTCACCTTTCAGGAAGGAAACAATCTTTAAGAAGTCCTTGGAATATATACAACATTTGCTGGAGGCAGTTTAATTTCATTCTACAGTACTGGCCATTTAAATCACAACTGGTTCTCAAATTGGTTGTAAAAACCTCTCCAGTGAATTCTCAACACTCTGCCTCTCTACCCGGAAATCAAGCTTCCATGTCACTTCATCAGGTAGCTCTTTCTCTGCTTTCATCCACAAGTGGTGGTTGTGGTTTGGACTGGGAAGTCCCCCCTTGTCTTGTCCATAGTCCCATTGTTGTGCTTGTGGCATGTGTAACCAAGTGCTATTACACTGATAAAACATGTCCGTGTATGTAGGAATTATTAAGCTTCTTATTCCAGAATTTGCTCTCAGTCAGTCACAAAACCACTTCTCCCTTCTTGAAGTTCAGAGAAGGTGGATATCCTAAATGGACCAAGGGAATTCCTCCACCATGAAGCCACTCCAGCTGTGATGGTGATTTGGGATGAAAATACACGTGGCGTAGGGGTAGAAATGACAATAAACATGCTTCCAGACAGCACTTGGCAAACCACATCAGTATCTTATTGCATAACCCCAAGTAGTGGTCCAGCTTCTGCACAGCCTTCCCCCCAAAAAAGACATATTAAATCTGTGAAAAACTTGGACTCCGGTCAGAAAGGCTTTTCAGAAGGCAAGTACGGCAACCAAAACAACATTTTCTAACATATGCAATGGTCTTATCATAAAAATGATCTTATTTACCTGCTCTTGCTGATTTTATATCAGTATAATCACTGCTAACACAAGTAGGATTTGAAGAACAGACCAAAAAAACCTTGTAGTCATAGTACTGTGAACTGTTCTACTTTTCCCTGAAAGTGTAAAGGCTTCTAGTAACTAGAACAAAAGCAGATTCTACACATAGTACTGAAAAGTATTTTATACTACCCAAATGCTGAAAAAGTTTATACTGTTTTACTATACAATATAAATTTATAATCCAGAATTCAATTAATGCGGTATCTAAAATCTAGCTGTACTCCTCACTAAAATAAAGCTGTACACCTGTCGAGCTGAAACAGAGGCATTTTAAAGCTTATACTGGCCATTATGTCCCTTGTTTGCTGAGAAGGAAGTAAAAGGATTCAGTCAGAGCAGGATAATTGGGCCTCAGTGCAAAGAAAAATTCTTCTTATATCCCTAAATCTCTATCTTCATACTGAGTTTATAGTTCTGCAAACTGTATATATGAGAGAGAGAGAGAGAGAGAGAGAGAGAGAGAGAAATGCTTGTTGTTTCGGTCTTGAAGTAATACAGATGTATATCCAGGGATTGTACACCATATATTTTAAAATACAAAAGAGGGGAGAAGGGGAGATAGAAGGGAGGGAGAGAAAGAAAGTTTTTGCAGAGAGGTAGTTACAGTTTTATTCCAGATTAAACACTTTTGTAATGGAATTATAGTTGTGACTGGTGACAGTATACTGTTCAAAGGCATTTGAAATTTCAGCTTGCTTTATTAGTTTTTAGAAATTGAAATTTACAGATTGCTTTATTAGTTTTAATGTAGCACAGTTCTGATTCATCACTGACTGACTGATAGTAACTTTGACATGTTAAGACTCAATCTAGCAAATATCACATATGTAAACTATTTTTATATAACAAAGGATTTTCTAGTTCAACACAAGTCAATATAATGTTGCCAATATAATGGATAGTAAGTAATTATGACAGCCTGTATGGCCTTTTTGAATATGTGCCATTTAATAAAAAATACAAGCAATCATTATATTGCTTTTAAAAAAGCTTCAACTGTGTGGACATATTTTTAATATCATAAGAGCATTATGGGCGTAGCTACTGCTTCTAGGAGACATACATCTTTTGTCACTAGAGCAGTAAAGTGGCTAACTGCATATTTGTTGTTCTTGATGTTAAACTCATTCTGGCAGAACAACTTTGGCTTCAAGAGATATCTACTTTATCTTCAGAGCATCTTGCTTTTCTTCTTTTCTGCTAATATATTTCTAATGCAGCAAGTGAGTGATTTAAAAACCTGCCAGAATAAAGACTGGCCAAGACGGATCCAAAGGCTAACATAACTTTCCTTTCCCACAAATGCAGTAAACATCTCTCTGCCTTCTATATAAAGATGGGCAAGGGCGGGGAGGACAGGGGAAGGGGGGGAGAACCACATAACAGACTTTACAGTGATTTTCCCTTTTCTTTTTTTTTTTTCCACCGGTAAAAATAAGTCTTACCAGCTGACAAATGGCAGTACAATGTTTCTTCTCCAATATAAAATATTTTTCTTTCAGTTCTGTTTTAGTTTTTATAGGAAATTGTTAGCTAGTGTGTGATTTACACTCTAGCAGTTACACAGATCCTTTTTCCTGCCTGTTTGGTTCTTAAATTGAGCAATAGATATATTAACTTTCTTCCAGTTCCTTTATCTTAAGTGAATCAATATAATTAAAACGGTATGTTTCAGAATGCACAACTACCAGAAAACATTACCTACTGCCTTTGTAAATACTACCAGAATAGTTTGGCAAAATGGATTTTGTGCTGTGTAATGACTTTCTTGACTCTGCTCTTGCAGAGTTCACTTTCTGAGTAACATGCCAATAAAGCCTTATTAATTCTCTGCACTTACCGATTTGACAGGGAGGAGATAAAGCGACGCAGGAGAACTGGATATTTGTAATTATAGTAAATACAGGTACCTTTTATTTTTCCATCAAACTTTTCTTAATTTTTAAATATTCTGGTTAGCCAACACTGAAGCAAAGCCATTGCAGTGAGTTTCCTCAGTGCAGAAAAAGAAAGCCCCTCATAATTCCTCATTTAATAAACATTTATGATAATGAAGAAATTTTACCTGTCATGCCATCAAACTACTTCTGTATTCTGACATTACTTCTGAGATTACTGCTTTGCAAATTGGCTTGGAGCAAGATTTGCTATGTGGATAAAAGAGTGGATGGTCACTATGTGGTCAATAAAGTCTCTTCTGTCATTAAACTTGACTTGAAGTAACCCAAATATCTTCTGAGTATTCACTATATAACTCAGGAACTATTATTGTCACAATCACTTTATGTTTTATGATCTAATTGACTTATATTCTTGGTGGGAAGGCAGGTTTCCAGCAGCTTCTTTCTAGAATTGCCTCTGCTTACTCAGCAAATACAGGTTATGCACAAATGACCCAGTACCTAAAATTTCTCTTCCTTGTATTCCTTCCTGTTTCCCTCTCAACCAACAGAGAAGGAAATGAAAACACTTACTTTTTCTCTCAGCAGTTAATTTATGCTTCTTGTATGCTTTTTTCAGTTCACATACCAATTGTTTGAATGAGATCTGAAAGAGCTCTCATTAGGCCTTCTGAAGATAATTGCATTGTTTCAGAAACTCTGCTCATTCCAAGATCCAAATTGGCTTGTGAAATTTTCTGGTAGCTCAGTAGGTAAACAGTATGGGGATTTCTATGTTAACTGTTCGTGAGAGAGTGCTATGTCGCTCATGACTTTTAAAGCTTGGTTCCAAAGCTTATTAAAGGTGCAAAGCTCTCCTGAACTGTTCACCGTGGCTCCAGTTACAGTTCTAGAGCTATAAAGCTTAGTTATTGTATTTTTGCTTTCTACACAATCCTTGAAGTTTTATTAATGCGGTGTAAAACCTTTTAAAGATCTTTAAAGCTACCTCTTCATAATTTTCTGTGTGCTATTTCTCCTAGATGTAAGGTTAGTTAAAAATGGAAATGTGATTTGGAAAGGTAATTCAGTTTTCATTTCTAAAGTCTAGCAGTTTTAAATTACTATATCCTTTCATAGCAACATTTCTAAGGCAGAAGAAAAGAAACCACAGTATGCTTGTTGTACTGATGTTGAAAATATTTTAGCAAAAAAAAGGAGGGGGAAGGGAGAAAGGGAGGGAAACAGGACTTTAGGCCAGGTGTTTTACTTGAGACTGACAACTGTTTTTAAAACACTGCTGACCCTTTAAGCCCGTATCCTAGCATAATATATGTTTATGTGATACATTGCAAATAGAAAAAGAGAAGATTCTCTAAATATTAGACTAAAATGGGAACTTACTTAGACAGAAATATTATAGCAAGATTTACCAAACAATGTCTGAAAAAAGTACGGTGACTACTACAATGTCATGACAGAAGTGGAATAGTTTTATTTAGAGGGGCATATTTTCCATATGGACTTGAACTGAAGCTTACTCACGCCAATGGAAAGACTCACTTGAATTTTAAATATGGGCCTGCATGAGGTGCTTTTAACAACTTAAAACGTTCTAGATTAAATAGCTTGGTTTCTTTATTTTTGCTGTGACCCGCGGTCCTAACTTTCTGTATTTGCTAATTGTCTAATTACCAAAGTAGAGAAAAATGTGGGTGTCTGAGACATTTTTAAATGTTATTTCTATGCTCAGAGAGGAAAAATAACATCTAATTGCTTAGAACTTGAAAAAGTAATTTTGGGTAAGAATAAAACGTCCAGGGACTGAAAGTAACGGTCCTTATTCTGCACAAAACAGATTGATTTACTAGAATTTGTTCATGTACAAAGACAACCTAAGAGTTAATTCTGAGTTCCATGAATCTAAATTTCCCCGCAGTTGCGACGAAGATAACCGTTATTCAAAGAATGGCATTTACAGGAAAGTCTACTTAGGTATGGCAGTTCTGTGTCTTGGAAATGGCTTCACTAACCCTGATGGGTTTAAGCCTGGAATGAATGATGCTGGTTGTGGTTGGGCTGATCACTTTTAAGAAAACAGAATTTCATCCCCTCAGTGACTGCTAATAGAAACAAGCCTAAGGAGGGAAATATCCATTGCAAAAACTCTGTTAATGCAACTTAATGAAAACATAATAAGAAATTGTTATGATTTTCTTTCTCCAAAAGAGTTTGTCACATATTCAGCCAGTAAAAATGTTACAATACTCAGCAGAATTTCTTTTGTGAGCTTTTAGTGACTCCAGTGTTTTTTCACCAGTACTTTGCTGGTAGAATATGCCATAAACATGTTAGATTTCTGCTAAGGAAAAAAAAAATCACGAACACGACAAATGTGGTTTGGGACCAACAAATAGTGTCAGCAAGTAAGTGAGAGAGACAGAATGAACAAAGAAATCCTGGCTTGCGTTTGCTGCATGTTCCGTTAAACAAGAGGTTGCCCACTGTGCTGTGGGCAACCAACTGATGAAATTAATGAAAATTAATAATTCTTAGTGCCTCAGAAGTTTGTTGCACAGAAGGCAAAATAAAAATTCTGTTAATTATTCTTCGTGATATTGCACATATACAGATGCATAGATTTAAATACATCATGTGTGTTTTCTTTTAGGTCAATAAAGAAAGCTTTAGTGTACATACACATAGAAACAGAAAATCCAGCATGCTTTCTGTGGCCAAATTTATACTGCTGTTGAAATTTCAGCTTCTACAATCTTCAGTTTTTGAGGTTTTTAGATTTGTAATTTGATGGCATAAACACATTTTTAATTCATTCTACTATGTTTATTTTTTAAGTCTGTGGATTAAAAGAGGGGCAAGACAGGGCTTGACACATTACATCATTTCATTCATAGTCAGTACAATTTATATAGAGGATCCAAAGGATAAAGTGCCATACTCATTCTGAGTTGGTACATCAGGCTAGCGTGCATCTGGTTGCCAGTTTTTGTTATCAGTGGTATACAAGAGAATGATCTGGCTAGTGCTTATAGCCCAAACCCAGAAAAATAAGTGGCCATTTACATCTGGATCAACAGGTGGCACCTTTAGGTCAAGTCCCATAAAGGTTGAGAGACAAGGTACATCCGTCTTTATGTTACATATGAAAAGCCAAAGTCAAATGAAAATGTACACTTAGATATGGCACAGACTAAAATGCATTTTTGAAACACAGTATTTATGCATTAATATATTCAAGCTGCGAGTCCCTTGGATGAGAGTGTCATTTCCTTCAGTACGTTCAGGACTACCCTCACGCATATTACATACGCCTCACTTTGTCTCTGCAATTCATCTCCTTAAATGCAAAACCAATACGCTAGAGTAAGTTTGTCTTGCAAGGCAAACTGACAGAGAAGTGAAACAGATGGTCAGTCATTCTGTAACGCACCCCGTCTTATGTAGGCACTGCAATCCACACCGTACCTTCAAATCACGTAACAGAAAACTTCCAGAAGCCCAAAGCAGATGGGCAGACCCACTGACTGGGTTGTGGGTATGGAGAAAGTCTGTTTACCTGAAACACAGAGCCAGGTTCAGAAGCACTGCCTTGAAATTCATGCTAAAGCAGTACTCAGTAAGAAAAACCTTGAAAGATTTGTGTTGACTTGAGTCAGCATTAAATCAAGGAAAGTAAGTGAATAAAAGATGCTTCCCAGAAATAAAGCAAGTGTCAAAGAGAAAAATAGTTGCATACACACAAAAATTTCAGGCTTCATAACTGTCTTCCTCCTTGATTTCTCATTCCCTTCAGTAGTACTTCTGATGATGGTTTTGGGCTTTTGTTCAACGTATTCCAGAGTTTATTTGCTCTGATGAATGACTACACATTTCCTAGAGTGCATTATGTCTTTTGTAAAAGAGATAAATAAAAATATATAACTGGAAGTCAGCCTGAAACCTCAGAGGTGAATTTCACCTCTGAGTAGGAGGGCTTGCTCAGGGTTTAACACTCTGTAGAAGCTTCATATCGTGACCATGGGATCATCTCTCTGAGAGTGCTCTTCATTTTGTACAGTGGGGCCACATGCGTGCCCCAAAGAGCTGTAGGACACACATTTATATAAATTCAGGGCACAAGCGAAGCAGAAAAGGGGCAAATATTTCTTTCATTGACTCGTTCAATAGTGGGAAAATTATGGGGAAAAAAGACATTAGCTCTGCTGCTCTCCTGGTATCATTGCTATTTTTTCCCCTGTGGAACTTATCTGTCTCACTGCTTTATACATCTAAATTACTCAAGGTTTATGTGGGAGAACTGGATTTAACTGCAGTTCATCAAAAGTCTCCTGAGGACCTGACAGCAAAAAAATATTTTAAGATAAATCTGCAGGTTATGTGTCTGGATAATTATGGATTTTACAGTTACAATTAGAGAGGGAAGACAGGTATGGAAACTTTTAAATGGTCTAAATATTTTTAATTTCAAGAGTTAAAATGGAAGAAGTTACAAAAATATTTGTAAAATAGATTTTTCCAATGGAAGTACCAGTGGCACTTACCTACTCTGTTAATTTTGGGTGGAATCAGACAAACAATAATTTTTTTTTCCCCTCTTCACACAATAATCCCTTACCATTTCTTAGAATCAAGAGCTAACTGGAAGGTCTTTTCTTTTTCCTGAAAAACTTAAGAACAGCTCTTCAATGTAGTTTGCTTGTTAAATACAAGATTTGCTAATTCTATAATTGTATATCTTATACAACTACTGTTCAAATGTAAACAAATGCAATATACAGCGTTCAATTTTGTATACAAAAGATTTTGCAGTATTTTCAGATGTACTGGGTCACTTCAGACTTACTAGAAACTCTCACTTCTGTTGTGCTTTGTCAAAATAAGAAGTATTCCATTTCAATATCTTGTCAGACATGTTCACTTCCAAATTTTCATTACACTTACTTACCCTAGTATGAAAGCATGCTTTTTCCCTTCCTTCTCCTAGCTATCTAGTTACCACACCTCTGTCATCATCATGGAGACCTTAACAAAAGTGACCTAGAGAAACTTAATAGAATTTTCCTCCTTGTGAAGTAATCCTCCCATTTGTGTAGCCAGCTGTGATATTCTGTCAGACACACAAACCAATTCTAATAGCCAACTGACAGCTCAAGATGTTCCCTTTTACCACCACATTTTGACAAGTTAAAAACAGAGTTAAGCTTTTAGTTTGAAGGAAAAAAAAATCATCCCACCTGATAAGTCAGGGACGAACACTCTGGACAACATTAAGAAAGGATACTATTTTTCTCCTGATCACCTGACCCATTCCATTAAAGTTGTTGTAAACAATTTTAGTTGTTTGTAATTTTAATTAGAAAATATTAATTTTGTAAGAGTAGAGATTAATTCCATGGAATACAATGCTGCTTCTGCTCTCCAGTGAAAGTCTGAGTTCGATTGTTCAGTAAAAGTTTCTTCAGAGCTTCTATGTTTTGTATTTAAATATTCCTGCTTCTCTACAGTGTATTCTAGAATGGACTTTAAGAATAGGCTTTTGTGTTCCCAGACTACGCTGTTGATGGAAGCAGTGTGCGTAAGTTCCACAAACACTTGATTGCTACAGCAAAGACTTCTATCAATGGAGAAATGCTATCTTGCGTACAGGAAATTGGAATGTTGCCACTGATTTTAGTGGAGGCAGGATTTTAATCTTGATACATTTTATGGGAACTGCAAGGTACTGAATGACATTTTCTCAAAAAAGTTGTAGAGAACTGAGAGAACATAATACCTCAAAGGATCAGAACTGGACAGAAAATGCAATACAAGCATAAAAGAGAAAACGTAGAGATATAAGTATTCAGTCCTGAAAATCTTATCTACATGATTCTTACTGTTCTTTTAGTACTATCCATGGTAGTAAACACTGCACTCAGAAATAAGTGTTAGATGGACTAGGGAAAAAAATAACCTTATATTGTTCATTTACTCCTGCAAGAATGAATTTTAAAATCTTTTAATATACACTGGGTAAGTTTTACAGGTACTGGTGAAGCAATGTGTGCTGTCTTGCTACTAGATGATTTGTACAGCTTTTTTTATTTGTACTGTGTGCAATATCCTCTTTGCTTTTTTGGGACGGTGAATACTGAAAAATGAAAGGGGATGGAGCAAGTATATTTTACTTTACTTTCAAAATCTAACATGTAATGATTTTTGTAGGGCCCAATTTTTAGCTTCAGCAAGCAAGTCACACTAACTTCTACTGATCAGTAAGCCTTAAAGCAGGCGTCATCCTCTGTACTTCTCCAAGAAGATATTCAAATGTATAATAGCCTCGCTGTCCCTCTAGATTTTACGATAATGGGCAAAGCAGCAAGCATTAGGCATATCTTGCCCAAACAATCGATAATCTACTGCATACATATAGACTGAGGAAAAGAGGTACATGGAAGCATCATACATAAAATATGATACTCGGTATAGAAAAAAGGGCCCCTTTGGTTTTGATAGTGAAACAAGTCACACCTTTTAAAATACCCATTTGTCTTCTATTTCTTATTAATGCAATGTTTGCTTCAGCGCTATTTTCTTCTTGATTGTATGAATGATATGAAGAGGCTGGTATGTTGTAGTATATTTCCACTGCGGCTGTCCTTGTAGATGTTCAAGCCTGAGTTGCTACGGGAGGAAAAAAAGAAAGAGCTTGTTTGCTCTTTCCTTGACAAGGATACAGAAAATAAATCCAAGAAAGCAACAGTTTTGATATAAAAATGTAACACCTGCCAGGCAGCTTACTCACAGTATAAACAAGGATTAACACCAGCAGTGGTGCAGCAAACACTGGTCTTAGCACACATATCTTTAAATATCACAACCTGTGTACAAGAAAAATTACTTCACACACTCGGTATTTTGCATTGCTTTTGGATTCAATATCTACCCCTAGAACAATAATACTACTTGATACACGGGCAGTGAACAGATTCGGTCCAGAAAGCAAATAAGCTAGAAAATTAGTTTTCCTACCTTCTCCTTGGTTTTAACACAGAATATAGTTTTAGACAAGAAGAAATATGGGGCTACTACAACCTAAGCAGTTATTTAGAATAATCTGTTTAACCATTTGCCTCCAGGCAAGTGGTTTTCACAGATTTTCCAAAGGCAATTACTATCTTTCTCAGGAGGATTTATTCTTCCCTAGAATGAACAGGTTACAAATAAACATCTTAAAAATCAGTTCCCTATCCATTTTAAAATCAACTCAAGCTTAGTAGCTTGTGATCGAGGATCAGATATGAGTTGAGGAGTGGACGGTCTCATTGCTGACTTAGAGCTCAGGCTGCAGGCATATGGCAACAGATGATCACCATTAGGGGCGTTAATATAAGGTTAATTGTCTGGGTCAGGCCTCTGCTGGCAGGCACTGGCTACGTACAGCTGTGTATACTATCATCAGCTGAACAGGAGCCGACTGAAACAATCTGTATTCTCTGCTCTGACTACCTGTCCTCCCTAGCACAGAAGGAAAACAAGCCGATGAATGATTATTGAATTTGAAAGCACTAAAGCAAAAACCTTTTGGTATTTGTATCCTCAACTGGCAAGTCAAAGAAACATTTTTTTTGCCTTTTGACAACCTAGTTTTTAATCTCTGATAAGGGATTCTCAAGGCATTGTTCCCATAACTTCTGTCTCTTTCTGGACTGAGAGCAATAAATAGTACCCTTAGGGTTATCTTTTCCCCCTTCTCCCACTGGTGAGCAAACAGGATGGAAAAGCATCTTCTGAACAGATGTCTCTGCTGGTGACCAAATGATCCCTTTGTACTAAGGAATGATGATAAAGCTGGAACCCTCCCTTACGTTGAAAACACTGTCAACAGAAGTCAATTTAAGGGGCAGTATTCAAGTAGTAAGCGAAGGAATGGAACAGAATTCAGGTACTTCAGATGTCCAACCTGTTTAGTGCTATTGTAGGCCATGGAGACAAAGACAATCTTTCACTTGATGGCAATATTTAAAGAAAGAACCCAAATTCATACCAGTCACATTATTAGGCACAGCTTGCAGATGCGTTGATAGAGTTTCTGGCTATTCCAAACACATTCACTGCAACTTGCTTTTCTTCCCGTATTTCTGGAACACTCTAGCAAGGGCATAATTAAGCACAGGAGCAGAATAGCCACCTAAAATATTACCTCAGATCCCCAGTATGACATGTTCAAAAAGGTCTCAATTCTGAATGTGGTTTCCTGAATGGAAGCACAGAGAGAGAAGACTGCAGTACTCTGGAGAAAATCGGTTTGAGATCACCAGTAAATGCGAGTAAGTTAGGGTAGAACCACAGAAACAACAGTAATGTTTTTCAAAAATGCTGGAAAATCAGGAATGTCCATCACTACATAGGTGAAATGTACTCAGTCCTAAAGGTAAGTAGAATATTTTACTCCAGCTCAATGAGGATGCAAGTCAAAAAGTAGTCATGTTGGAACAAGAGGAAGTAATCAATGATAATAATTAACAATGCTTCCTTTTCCTGGAAAAAAAAGCCTTGGGGTTTACTTAATTTTGTTGTTAACTTAGAAAAGTCAATGAACTTTCATGAAAGTGTAGTCCGGCTTGCTAGAACAGTGTAGGCAAAGTGAATCCTGCCGTCCTGTCAAGAATAAGGATGTTTTGAATGCTACCCACATAGCTTCTGTGTCCAAAGTCTATCTTTGTAACATGCTGAGGGTTCTTTGGTGGGGGGACAGGTTATATGCTATTGCTTTAAGCTTTTAGAATTTCAGCTAGATAGAATTATATTTATTTGTTATTGTAAGATCTCAGATGCATTTCAGTTGTAAGGCTGAGTTTTATGTATATCTAGTCAGACCATTCCAGCAAAGAGATAAGTTTAAGGAGAAAATTACTATGACACTTTATTTTTCTTTTCTTTGTTTCCAAATATTTTTGACCCAAACATTAGACTCTTTATGTCTGGCTCTTTATAAAATCTTTGATCTCTCCTTGGTGTAGACAGCATATTGACTTTTTTGCTCCATGCAAACCTGAGTAGTGTTGCTAAACATTTTAGTCATGCTTACATAAAATCTCCCAGAAAGCCTAACCTGAGCCCCTTGAGTTCAGGTGATGCCTCTTCTCCCTGACCTCTTCTGCCAAACAAAGGAGAAGGGGGAGGGATCCCTTAAAGGAGTAATAACCACTTTTTTCAAGCCTGATAGGAAAATGTAGCTGGTGCTTTAGGCTGTGAATTATGCACTGGCAACCCTAAAACATAATGTGTTGGGGAGAATTTTGGAAAAGGATCCTGTGTGGGCACATACTGCCTGCAATAATCAGAAATGAACATCATTCAGCGAGGACACATTTGTTAGAATCTGGATTTAAACTAAACACGCTGATGGGAATAAAACAAACAGGGAAGGAAGAAGGAGAGGAGAGGGACGGTAACAGAAAGACGAATGTCTGATTGCACATCTTGGGCAATAATTCACTTGTTAGGTAAATGGTACAAGTGCTTTCAGTAATCCCTTGAAGACATCATTATCAACTGACAATTTGCTACAGGTACTGCAGAAGTCCAAAGAGTTAAACAGCTCCAAAACTAACAAAATCATTCAAATTCCCTCAAGGAGCATAATATTGTTCTTCTGTGTAAAGAGTCCTCTTATTCCTTAGGTTATGAGCCAGGTGACTCTCATTAAGTCAATCATCATCAACTGGGCTTGGCCAGCAAGTAGAAAGGAGAAGGCAATCTACCATTATGTAGGCATTGAGTCTAGACTGAAATATCAACACCCTGTAGCTCAAAACTTAACTACTTAGATTGCTCAGGTAATAACCATGGCCAGCCAGCCATTTGCAGTGGCTACAGCTGCTTGCTTCAGAAGCCAGATAAATATATTAAATATTTATTAGAGCATTGCATCATAAAGTGCACTTGGCTGCAATACCTTGTCTTTTCTCTTAACACCTCGAAGGAGACATATGGGTGCCAGCCTGTGCTGTGGCATGGATGGTATTGTCATTTCATTATTTGCAGCTGGACCACAGTGGTATGTAATTTTTATCAGCTACCGAAAAAAAGAACAATACAAATAAAAATAATCACTAAACGCAAAAGAATCACACTGCTTGTAGAGCTGCTGTTGGGTCTAAGTGTACACTTCCATTGCTCCTTAACACCCTGGGATGTTTAATACTGTGTTCCCTGCAGGGTGACCTTTCTGTATTTAGTATGGCTAATTTCAACTGGACAAAAGCACAAGACTACATCCACCTATAGATGGAACCTGTGATATTCACATATGAAGTACTTCAGGGTAGATTTACCTTAGGTTATCAGGAGTGGATGTGTGTTGCTTGTCCAAGTGACTACAAAAGAGTTAATAACTGCTTTTTTGAGGCAAACTGTTTTTCTGTAAGCAAGCAGAACTGAACAGTTATTTTGCATAAAATTGCAGAGATTTATACTTTCAAAAACCAGTTTTGTTTCTAATACCAATGCACAGAAAACCTCCCTCGACATCTTCTTTGTTCACTCAGATACTTTTTTGTTAAATAAAATACATGTATAATCTCATTTAATCCCCTCAAACCCAAGCTCAGATCAGCATATTTATTTGGCTTCACCCTCATGAAGACAACTCTTTCAAAGTGAAAGTTGTATTTGAAAACATCATTCACACAGGATTTCCCCTTGCTTGAGGAAATATTTCTACTGCAAAATGTGGCATGAGCTGCTTTTCTTCATGCCGTATTTTTTTCGTATGGTTGTTGATCTTCCACAAGGAAATAACATGAACAGGTAGATTGCTTTTTGTAAATTTATTCCCAGCTGAGAGGAGCTAATAGGAAAAATGAAAAAGCAAAATCACCATTCATTCTGTTTGAAGGAATTATTTTCACGTAGTAAAATCCCAAACTCCTTATTAAGCTGTTCTTCACATTATCTTATTCTCCTAAAAGAAATAAAACCAGAGGAGGAGGAATTAATTTAGGTTGAAATAATAGATATGAAGGCCCAAGTTATTGGGTGGCTCTGTAATTAACAAAGTTTGGCACCACGACATCATAGTGATGGGTACTTCAGATATGTAGGTAGACAGCTAGATAGATAGGATTAGAAAGAAGCCATTCGAACCATTCTTGCTGGATTTATTACTTCTGGCAAAACCAAAGCTTCTGATGTTGAGTCCTTAGAAGGTGGCGGCATGTGGTCACAGCTTGACCTTCCAGATCAGGCAGATTGAGAACATAATATTTTCTACACAGTTAATGCTGAGATGGTGTTAATTACTTAGCAGACCCTAAATCCCATAACTGTTTTTTTTGTCATTCTGATAGAACAAGGGAATGATATGTCCAGTATGGAAAAGCTGGCAGGGAGCTATCTGGCAAGTTTTCAAGACAGCATGCAATTAAGAAAAAGAAATAAAACCGGAATGTCACTTGGGCTTGTTTTCCAACCAGACTACTTTTGAAGTGTCAACCAGCAGAGAAACTTGAGTATTAATAAAATAAAGTCTGTATTGCTAATTTCTAAATGTTGATGATGACTTGAAAGACTCTGCAGTGCTCTTAATGAATTCAGTGAAAGCAAGGAGAGTTGGATCAAGATTTCCAGACCTTGAGGGCAAATGGAAGGCTCCTGAGTGGACTAGCATTCAAAAATACTGAGCTCTCTTAGCTGCACATGTGTTTCTATGGAGGTACCTTATTTTTAAAAAACAGAGTGCTAATATTGGATCTCGGAAGAAAACAGAGCTTGGAAATAGTTAACATTAAAGATGGAATAACCATGTACTATTGTGTAAAAATGATCTATAAGCAGTGCAGTTAGGCTGGATAAATGATACTGATAGAATCTAAACTGGAGCCTTCCCTTGCATTTCTTCCAGCAGTCTTCCAGACCTAATGCTGCCTTAATATACATTTCTGAATCTAATTGTTCCTGAACATGCAGCACTCAGACTTAAAGACTGGTAATAAAATACAGTCATCCCTGCACTCTGTACTATAATATTACCCTATCACTGGGGTAAAAAAATGCTACTTTGATTAAAATATGGTCAAACACCAAACTATCTAAAAAATGGAAATCACAAGTAAAACAATGATGAATGTGAAAAGTGGGAGGAAAAAAATTATGTAGATTACAAAACTAAAATAATGTAAAACAATTCAAATCAGTTGGCTTGTCTATGGTCAGGGTATGTGTGGAAGCTCTACTGAAATGCCTGATGCAGGTAGATATTCCGAGATTTCCTGAATCATATTCTCACAGTAAACTGTATGTGTCGCATAGTTTGTCATAACAGCATGCCTGATCACGTCCAGTCCAGCAGCTCTCCAGATAGGCTGATGGATATAAGGAAAAACTATATAAGGAAGTAGTTTTAGTCTGTTGTCCTGCACTGAGAACCTGTCTAGCCTTTGAATGTTTCTGGAATTAAAGCAAACATGAAAAAAGTACACTCCAGTAACATTAGGGTGAATATATTCAGGGAATAAGTAAGTTTACACTCTGAGAGTACCACAGTACCACATGAACATTACTTGCGAAATACCATGAATGGAGGGCAAATGGAGGGCCCATTCATAATCCAAAACAAAATAGCAGCCACCCCTCAGCAGAACTACTTTACATCAGAAATTTACTGTGCCTTGGTAACAGAGGGTTAACCCTCTGGTTTTATTGCAAGCCTTGCAAATTTTAGTGAGAATTCTGTCCAAATTTCTGGGCTTACACTAATACATGGGTCTCAGCGTTCATTTCTTTTAATAAGCATGGAATCCTAGACTTGCAGGAAGGTTTAGGGAGGTTTGAAAATGTAACCTGAGTGCACCCTACTGATTTAGAATATTAAAAAATTGAACAAAAGGAACCAAAAGATAATATTTTTGAACACTTCATGATTTTGAGAACCTTACCCAGAGTTTTAGATTCTTGAAGATAGCAACATTAGCATAGTAATTTTTTGCAATGTACTACATGTCAAAATACTTCTAGTTAAGGAAAGTGATTTTAAAACACTTAAAAATAATTATTTTTATCATACCCATGTAATTTAGGCATCATATGAAGTATGAACTAAAACAATATTATGTGGAAAAAGAATATTTCTTGGGTGCCTAAGCAGTTCTTACATTTTACCCATTAAAAAGGCTTGTTGTAAAACAGAAAACGCAATAGAAATAACGAAATGAGCAGCCAAGGTGCTGCTCATCAAATGCTGGTAATTGGAAGTGGGGGAAATTATTTTCCCGCCTCAGAAAATATGCCTTAAAACTAGTAATATTTTTATATAGACATAGGCTTGTGATTTGAGGGTAAGGAGGACAGAAATATCTGTGGGAATAAAACTGGAGAAAGGTTATCCCACAGCATACAAAAGCAGGTAAGTAAGAACAGAGCTGAATCGAGCAAAAGGTCTTTAACCTGAGTTTCCCTCATTACAGCTAAATGCTCTGATCACCAGCTACGTTCATCTGTGGCAGAAAAGGTCAGGGATTCACTAAATAATTGAACAGAGACATTGGGCCAGAAAATTAGAAGAGGTGATTCATTGGTCCAATGATTAGGACATTCAGCTTGGTTACAGACGACCTAGTTTGTATTATGACTCAGGCAGTCAATGAAGCCACTGAACCTTGAGCTCCTAAGCAAGCACAGGAGGCAGAGGATAGCAAAGGCTTCTGGGCACCTCAGGAGGTAAGCAACACCCACCAGAGCAACTTGAATAGGCCAGGACTCAAAAGAGAGGAGAAGATTGACTCAGGCTTAGTGTTTGGATGTGGGAGACCAAGATTTAAATGTCCGTTTTGAATCCAAAGTTACAAGGTAGAGTTACCCAGCTTCTTAGGAGGAGTCCTTTTCCCCTGAGTTACGGTAGGGTGATGTTCTCTGTATTAAATCTGCCATGAAGAATGTCTGAATCTTTCCCACAAAAAGCTTTGATTTTAATGACTTCATATTTTCACGCTTTAAGAGAACCCTCTTTTCAGATGTATATGCAAGAAGTTCCATTAAAAGCAGAAGCTTATGGAAGTTATAGGGAAGACGGCAAACTTTAATGCAGTATTCACTTGTGTTTCTTCTCATTATTGAGCAATAATAATGGCAAAATTTCATAAATACCAGTGAAAGTTGTAAAAAAGGAGAAGGTATGTAGGTTTGAGGCTAAACACAAGCATCCTAGAAAGAAAGAAGGAAAAAATAATCACACCACTTAATCGAAGGAAGTGCTTATGCAAGCACATCCAGACTATAATGATAGTGCACTTTAAGGCTACTCATGGAAATGTCCAGATCACATTACTGTCAAAGTCAATAGTACAACCGTGGATAGATCTAAACATAATACAACACAACAATCCAATGGACTTTTAAAAAGGAATAAAGACACGGCTATAAGATGCTCATATCTTGTTACTCCAGATCTCTTAAAACTACATTATAGTATAAGAATTGGATAAACTTTGAAAGGTTCATATAGTTAGTCCATTTTCCCAGTTACAAGCCTCATTCTAATGGCTAATGCAAAAATTCAGAAGGGTGAATGGCGTCTTGAGTGGATAAAAACAGGAAAAGAGCAACAGGGAGGTCTTTCTCCTGAAAGCAACACCTTTTTGTTGGTTTCAGCAGGAAAAAAAAAAGAGTAAATAAAATATATATTTATACATAAATATGAATTGTAATATACGTACGTATGTATGTTGAATTTTTCAGTGACAGAGACCAGAACCAGACACTGTGAGGCTCAGAACAACAGTGGAGAGTTTGGAGCTTGGAGCAGCTGGATTCATCTGGTGAGACCAGAGCAACCCAGCAGGAACAAGAACAAGTGGTCATAGCAATCAAAACCCAGCCCTCAGCAATACTCAGCATAAGCAAACATCGATGACTGTGGGGAAAACTGCTTCTTTGCTTGCCTGGACAAGGTCTTTATTAATATTAACTTGGAAGAGCACAGTAATCTGTTTACTTAGGCTTGGGAACCAGTGAGTGGAACAATGAATTGGGTCAGAGAGCGTGAATCTGTTTGTTTAAGCCTACAAACATTGTACTATTACTGGAGGATATGTATGGTATTACTATTGATGAATCAAAGTGAAGGCTTACACATCCAGATAATAAGATGCTAAGCACAGCGGCAATTCCTGTGCTACCTCCTGCTGCTGAAAAAGAGGTTTAGCATGGACCTGTGTCAGAATCTTTAGCCAGCTGTATGATACTGCCACCTCCAAATAAGTTTTCTGCATCTACTGCTGATGCTTCTCTTATTTTTTCCACGCAAATAGAAAAGAAACATAATTACAGTGAGAATTACAGTTTTGTAGACTAATAGCAAAATAGCAAAGCAAGGAGTAATAGAGACAAAATCTGGATACAAGAGTTGAAAGCAAGCCAGAATTATTTGGAAAGGGTTGCTGGATTTCCCTGCAGTCTAGAGGTTAGTACATTCTCCTTGGAAAGAGGAAGCCAAAATCAATTCTAAGGACAACTTTTATATTTCATTCAATGACTATTTGATGGAAATACATAAGCGGCTGCTGGGTATAGGCTAAGGCCAGGTTTTCCTTAGCCATTACAGCAGGGTTGTGTTCACACACAGGTTTGTTTTTACAGCTCAGTTCAATGTTTTTTCATGTGTTTGTTTCTTTCTTTGTCTAAAATCAGAGAGGAACACTTTCAACAAAAAAGGCTGAGAATTCCTTTGTTCTTTATCATTGTAGCCTACAGTTATAGTGGTTATTTTTTCTGGAGATAGAAGATGTAAGCTTGAGTTCCCTGAAGCAGACAAAACAACCGAAACAGGTCTCCCCTGGTCAATGCTTTATCCACTGAATTACTGTACCAGGAGTAGGAAGGATTTCCTCTTGCAGCACAACTTGAAGGGAGTGTGCTAGACAGCCTTGAATTTTGTATAGAACCAAGTGATGGAGAAAGTTGAACCACAGACTGAGCCACTATGAGCCCCAGGGGTTCCCAAGGAAAGCACAAAGCAGTTCATTAGTTCTGAAAAAGCATAGCACAAAATAAAAGGTAAGCTCCTCAGCACTATTAGTTTGACTGGCATATTTAATGCAGTATGATATAGAAACCATCAAAAGCAATATACAATGTTAGATGTAACAGTTGGCTGACTCAGTGCAGCCATTTAAAAATCAAGTTCCAAGTTACGAATTTAAATATGCCAGAAAACCACTGTAAATAATACTTAATCATGATAAATGCTATCATGATGCTACAAAGCAATGTTTGATGAGACGGACGCCAAAGGGCACAAGTTCCAAACTGGGTAGAGTTGGGTACTTGCCTCATGGGTAAGACCTTTCAGGGCATCCCTTTGATGGCTGCAAGGCTATTTCAATAACAACTGGAAAGCTTTTACTTTTTTGGAAACCCAAAAGCAGCTGGAATAATACTTCTGCTATCCTTAGCTGGAAATGAAACTCAGGGTTATTCTTCCATTCAGTGGTAAACAGCTTTGACTAATGTTGCTTCTTTGCCAACAAGCTTAAACTTTTTCCTACTTTCAAACCCTAAGCAGGTATGATGAAACTATTATAACTGCTTATTGTTAGTTTATGCCGCAAAAAGATTTAGTGACAAAGGCCTTTGAGATTCACATTATGAATCCAGAGACAGGACTGATCTCAGAATTCTTTTTTTTTTTTTTTTTTTTTTGAGATCAAGATGCTCAGGAACCTTGTTGGAGTTTGTCTGCAGATGTAAATGGGTAACAGGTCATTCTGGTTGGGAAATCAAAGATGTACCAAAATGAGTACCAGTCACACAATTTGTTTGTGTGTCAGTGGTTACATAAGTTGGCATGCCACAACCACGCTGGTTAAATAGGCCTTCAATTTTAAGGCTGAATGGACCTCGATTTTCTACTTCAGTAATGCCTAGGTACCCAAGTGGTGCACTTAGAGCCAGTTATACAAGTTTGTAACAAAAAGATGGTTCATGCACCAGAGAGTTAATAACTCAGTACAAAATATGAGACATCAGATAGATGCAGGTACATGAGAACAAAAATACGAAAGAGGAAAAACTTGCCAGCATCGTAAAGTGGTTTACCCACACTTTTCCCCCAGCTCTTGCCAAGTTTTAGAAATTCCATCCCAGTTATGCAATAAATGCAAAATCTACTTCATATTTCTCCAGGCAAGCAAACTTGTAAGAGAATGGTCTCTACTTCAGGATTTGCAGAGGAGAATGAAATTATCCTCAGATTGTACCTGAACTGCCAGAAATCAACTTGTTAAAAAGAATTTTGTTGCTCAAGGATGCACTCTTAGATTTTCCTAAGCACTTTTCAGAAGAAGATATTAATATCGGTTCTCTTGTTTTTGTAAAAGTTGAACTAACAGAAACATAATAAAGACTCAAATTGTTCCTTGGTGATTATTTTTTCATTTGTTTTACTTTATTGTCAGTCTTTGCAAGAATTGTTTATTATTACTTATCTGTGCAGCCTTGAGAGTCTGAATAGCTCTGAAGAAGACTAAATAAATACATGGTCTCCAGTTTAAAAAGCGAACAGGAGAGTAATTTCTTTTGATAGTGATTAATAGACATTGTACTCAAAACTATAGTGTAGAGTATGGGTATGTTAATGTTGTTGGTGGTGTTGACGAATGTTTCATGTACTTATCAAAAGATCAAGGTTTCAGAATGAAAAATGTATTCAGTGAATATATTCTTATGGAGACTAAAATAATTTAATTTCTCAGACTAAATATTGAAGAGTCCAATATATAACCTCATGAGCAACAAAAAGAATGGTACATATCATAAGGTGAGAGAGTTGCTCCATAGGCATTCCTACAGCCTAGAAGACCAGGATTGTCTCTGAACAGATAGGCTGAGCATGACAGTATGTCCATATGTATGCAGGCATCATAAAGCTCCCGAAGGACTCTCTACTAGGTGCCATGGACAGGTGCAAGGGAGACAGTCATTCAGTTCCTCTGACACCTCTTTTTTCAAATCATCAGATCCTATGAATTCATTAAGGTTTTAAAAAAAACCTCTGTAGACTAGAAATGAAATATTATCTAGTTATATTCCATTTTTCTTTGAACTCAGTGACTCAACTGTCACTGAGTTCAAAGACCTGCTTGAAAAAAGATAGATCCCCAGTATTCATGTTTCATCTACTGACTTCTCAGATCTTCATAAATGCCTCTAGAGAAAAAGCGTTATAATGCTCACACGATTTTTAATAAACTCCTAAGCATTGTAATGCTTACCTGATTTATAATAAACTCCCATTTTCCTGTTGGAAAGAAAATTTATCAGTAGCAGTAGAAGCTTTTAAACCCCTGTATTTCACAAAAACACTCTGTTGTTGCTTTGCCTCACTTTTTTTTAAATTAAACTCTGAAGCAACAAAATAGCTTGAGGTAAACTTAACACCAATTAAAATAATATTGCATTGAGATATGTTTGCAAGTAGTTGTTTAAATGTATTGTATGAAGGTTACAGAGTTTGTAACAAATGGTGTGCTGAGTGGTCCCCTGTTGCTTATGAAGTTAGAAAGGCATTCCCTATGGCTGCATAATTTCTTTCAAGCCTCTTAAAGAATGGTACACATCTCCAGTTTAATATAAACAAGGACCCTTCAACAGCAACATATAAAATACCTAGTTCTCTATTTGTTGAAATAATGGATAAGGTGAATCTAAATGTTTTGGCAAAGATTTCTAGGTTCACAGACAGAAACATGTTTCTCCATAAAATTAATCATCTGCAACTGTTACACTAAATAAAATGAGTATTGAATTTCCTTTTTCTATCTGGCTTTGGTTTTGGAAGCTTCCAGGCAAATATACTGTCTTCAGCTCTACCACCCTGACTATGCACCTGGATGTCTTGATGACTGGTATATTTAAAAGAGAATTCTGGAATAGCAATTGAAACCCTTAGTCACTGTTGCAGGTGAGTTTCTGTCACAAGCCTGGATTTGGCTATGCCCTCAGACTCTTTGGAGTTCATGCCCCACCGCCCACCCCCCCCAAAAAAAAAAGGAAAAAGAAGAAAACAAACAAAACAAAAAATACCAAACAAAACACACACACACAAACAAAACCAACAAGCAAAAAAACAAACGAAGAACAACCCAGAGATATACATATCTCAGTGCATAGACCCTAAAGTGAAATGTTGCTAACATGCTTCAAAATAGAAGATGATAATGTTCCCTGCATAAGCATAAGGTGTTGGTGCACCTGCATGAAATTATAGCACAGGATATAATTGACTCACCAATATCAAATGCCTATTATACATTTGACTTGTTGCTGAGGTTTTTCATAGTGGAAAACTGCAGATGGCCTTACTGACCAAACCAAGTCATGCTAAAAGGTGGTATTCAACCTTGACAATTCCCACCCAAGTTACTTGCCTGTCTATAGAAGTACAAGACCCTGGGTTTTAAGCCTGGATATTTAGGACTGATGCAAAGACTTGGTGGAAACTTCGATAAGAAGAAATCTTGACCTTAAGTATTTTGACAATATTGTGTTCATTAGTAGTTGTTTCTCAAACTTTGTTTCTAAAAATCTCAGTAAGCTATAAATTATTATATTTACATTTCAGACAAATGGTTATGACAGTACTGAAGTGATCCTTTTAAGAAGATTCTCAATGAAGTTTATATTTTTGCCATAAAAATAGCATAGATGTGGCTGTTAGTCTCAATCAGGAAAAGAGCAGAACTCCCATAAGTGATTAACTATATCCCAAACACTCAGTGTATACAGGTAGCAAAAGAGAAGTATTCAGAGAAAAGCCACTAAAACAAATATTCACAGAGTGCAGAGACTACAGATAATGAGGAATCGACCCAAGGAGTACCCTTGACAATGCTAAATTGAAGGGGAGAAGGACTGAGGCTTATTATTTTGAATTTTGTTTAGTAATGCTATTCTAGGTTTCAGACTATCAGCACTTCTGTATTTTCATTCAGATCTATGCTGTGGCCTCCAAAAACTGTCTTTGCCTTATGCAAGAACATAAGCAACCACAATCCTCAGCTTCTGAGGTCTTTGAGCCTGTGGTTGGCATCAAGTATCTCTATTTATTTTTCTGCCTTTAAAAATCTCCGCATTTTCTACACATCAAGAATACTATATCCAGTGCTACATGCTGAAAAATGTCACTGTAAAATTATGTTAAATGGGACTGAAAATTTGATGAAAACCAACTTCCAACTGATGAAGCACAGCTTCATGGAATTCTCCTTATGTCCATCTAGCAGTAATTATCTCTGTCCTTTTGTTCCTCATTACAGTCTATATAAGAAAATAGTTTCACAAGAAGCTAAGCGCATATGGCATGCTAACACTTGAAATTTCTTGTAGGTTTAATGTATCTTCATTAAATATGTAGACATCTTACGGTGAAATTGTGATTAAATACTTCATTTCACTTCTTGTGTCAACCCAGTGATAGCTCAACTACATGCTATCTGGACTCACAAAAGTAATAAGCTTTCTCACCTCCCACAGATCAAGTGTGGTTTCCCTGCTTTTAGACCCACTTCAGTGAGGTGCAGTGTTCATTCGCTTCAATGTGAAAAAGGACATTGCTATCTCACTGCAGAAATGACAATAGGAACTGTTGAGGCAGCTGTGGCAGCCACAAAAATCAAAGTACAATACTTAGACCAGTGGTCCTGCTAGCCCAGAGTCCTGTTTCCAACACTGCCCAACAGAAGGCATTCGGTGAAGATTATAGGAAAAACACAGTCATGCAGTGATACTTCTCCAGGATACCTTTTCCGTCTCTAGCAGTTCTTGGTTTAGAGAGTTTCTGTCAAAAAGATACTGGTGCCCTGACTCTTGGAAGATAATCTGTGGCTTTTCATGACAGATGACACTGAATTGTATACCAACTTTATTGGATTCATGTTCTTGACCTTCACCTCAGATCATAAAATGACAGGGTGTTCAGATCAAATCTGTGTGGATTATCTTCCTGGGTTCAATGATACCAACCAGAGAATATGAAAAGACCCCATACCATAAGCATCCTACCTGTTTCTGGGCTGTTTTAGAAGGTGAAAGTCCCTTTCTTCCGGGGCTTCCCACTGATGGCAATGTGTCTCTGCACTCATTCTAGAGGAAATAATTTCCCTAAAGATTTTCATCATGTCTTGGAAGGCTCTGAGTAATACTTGCTGCTTGTTCTGTTTTGAACATCCTTCAGGATGCTGCAGTTCCTGTGCTGAACAGTCAAGGACGCACTGTGTTCACACTTTAAACACACACTAATCAAGTTCGGCACATGTATCACTCAAATGTGTTGTAAAAAAAGGATTTTCTCATTCATACACCCCCTCTATCAAACTTTGTGCAAATATTTAAGAAGCTTTTTGTTTGGGTTTGTCACTTTTTTTTTTTTTTACTATCTGCAATGCAATAGAATGTAATTTTGGAGTCAGTGAAACGATATTCTGTAATAAAATACAACTAAGCATTTCAGTGAATTGTAGAAGAGTGACACCAACGAATATAAGCACGTATTCCCTGATATTTATTTTAGATAATGATCAATGAACTTGCTAAGAAAAATGCTGTAAATCTTCAGCATTATAATAAATATTAGGATTTCAATGAGTATGAAGTTAAGAAACACTGTCCTTGTTCCAAGAAACCAGCTAGCTGCAGTCAGGTGCATTTGTTCTTTAAATGCCATGTGCTTCAAAAGGATTGTGCAACTCTTCATTTTTGCCATCAGCTTCTTTGGTGGAAGACTTTCCTTTTATACAGATCATAGAATCATAGAATTGTAGAATCACAGAATGGTTCAGGTTGGAAGGGACCTTAAAGATCATCTAGTTCCAACCCCCCTGCCCTGGGCAGGGACACCTCCCACTAGACCAGGCTGCTCAAAGCCCCATCCAGCCTGGCCTTGAACACTTCCAGGGATGGGGCATTGACAGCTTCCCTGGGCGACCTGTTCCAGTGCCTCACCACCCTCACAGTAAAGAATTTCTTCCTAACATCTAATACAAGTGTCACCTCTTTCAGTTTAAAACCATCACACCTCATCCTATCACTACACTCCCTGACAAAGAGTCCCTCCCCACCTCTCCTATAGGCTCCCTTTAGGTACTGAAAGTCTGCCATAAGATCTCCCTGGAGCCTTCTTTTTGACAAAAAAAAATAGCAAAACCGAAAGCAGTAAGTGGATATCTAATGCTCAGCTGATGGGTGTTGTACCTTTGCATATTGGAGACAAAGGGATGGAAGATGTGTTTCTACACTCTGCAGTGATATTCCAGGGGTCTTATTGCTGTTCCTAATATTCTTGTTGCATAGGGAGAGACTAGGATCCTCCCTGCGATGCCTGCTTTGGAGGTGCTAGTATGCATGTATACGCTAAATCATCATTGAACGACCTTAGATGCACTCTTTCCCTGACAGGCAGATCTCAGGCTGTCAGTGTACATTCACACTCATGTACGAGGTGTATCTCAGTGCTACAGTACAGTTATGTGAATTCTGGGCCAAAGGCATACAAATGACTATGCGCTTGCATTTAAACCCGTTAGGTGATACACATGCATTACGATCACAGATGATTAAGAGATTAACAGATAACCTGACCTTGGTAGCCAGCAAAAGAGAGTGGACTACTAGTGTGACAGCTGGTTCAGGATTCAGCATCCACGGCAATTCCATTAGAATGTATACAGATCATATCTCAGGAAACCTACTTTCAAAGAAGGATTAATAATCTATAGCAAAATGACAAGTTATTTACACCAGAGGGAAAGTAAAGAACAGATTCAAGGCAGTTTAACATGATGTAATTCCAGTTAATCCACAGCAAACGTTGTGTATGAAGAAATCGTGACTTCCCTTCACTGTGAGATTTCATATTCCTTGGCCTATTACAATAAACTATGCAAATCCAACTGAAATAATTTGCAGTTCAGTCTTTGAAATGTTTTGAACTCTTAAATTTACTTCTATACTAGACTTAATTGGCTTTTGGACTTATGCGCTGGATTTGTCTTTGATTTGCAGAGGAAGGAGCAAAGAGTGCATCACAGCACTGGAGGAAGGAGAGGTGAGTACTGCTTGAGAGGGGCTAGCTAAATTCCTCCTTAAAGCACAAGACTGTGCCTTTCTAGTAGGGCCCCCTTTTTCAGCTGTGCTTCCTTCCACTCTCTTTTTTTTTGCCGTCTATCTCTGCAGAACGAAAAGACACGCGGGTTACTTGAGACAACCAAAAGCGACAGACCTCACCTGAGCCCCTGTCGTCCTTGCGACACAGCAGTACAACCTCGACTCTTTTCCTGCGCACTGGAAGGGATTCCCAGGTTCCCTGCCGCACAATAGCTGGCATCTGCCTTGTGCCACAGGGAAGAAAAATTTCTGCATTTTAATAGGTGGAAGGGCTGATTCCCAGAGGAACTCATTATAAGCTTAGGTTTCGGGTTTTACTTTAAGGTTTTGCTAATTTTTTCATTTTAAGGGTTACTGAAAACTGTATTTTCTGTTGGGAATGAGCTGAAGCACCTCCTTCCTGTGCAAAGATGCAAATAAGACCTCAACTTTCTTCCCAGTTCTTTCTTTCTCCTTACCATACTTGGGTGCTGCTGAAGTTTGATAAAAATCAAGAAATATGTTAATCCTGCTCCTAGTTGTACTTCTTCTTTTCCTTTGACTGAAAGATTTCCCAAGACCTTAATGGCCTGAGAATGGCAAATTAAAATGAGATTTGACAGAAATAAAAACAATGGATACAAAAATTGTCAATTATGGAGAATGTCAATTTCTGAACTTAGAAGCTGGGCATGTTTAGCTTGGAGAAGAGGAGGCTGAGGGGAGACCTCATTGCCCTCTACAACTACCCGAAAGGAGGTTGGAGAGAGGTGGGTGTTGGCCTCTTCTCCCAGGTGAATAACGACAGGACCAGAGGAAATGGTGTGAAGTTGTGGCAGGGGAGGTTTAGATTAGATATTAGGAAGAATTACTTTACTGAAAGAGTGGTCAGGCACTGGAACAGCCTGCCCAGGGAGGTGGTTGGGTCAACATCCCTAGAGGTATTTAAGAAACGCCTAGTTGTGGCACTTCAGGGCATGCTCTGAAGGGCAGAGATTGTAGGTTGTTGGGTTTTTTTGTTTTGGTTTGTTTTTTGTGTGTGTATGGTTGGAGTCGATGTTCTCAAAGGTCCTTTCCAACCATGAAGATTCTATGATTCTATGATTCTAAGTACCTGATTTATACTTTTCTCTCAGAAGGTACTTCTATTATTCTCCATTGTTTCTGCAAAATAAAACAAGAACAACCCTTTTAGACCAAAATTCAACCCTACATGATAGCATCTGGCTTCACCTGTCAAATTTAATCCAGTTCCTTTACAGGACCTGCTCAGAAAATTCTTACAAAGGTTATCAATGAATCAACTAACAACTTGGCAGTCCAGATGCAGGTTTTAGCACTACTTCCAGAGGAAAGGGTAACTCAGTTAAAACAAAAGTCTAAAAAAATGGAAATATACTTTCAATTTATTTTGCAAATATTGAATGCACTGCTACAGTTTGCTTTGAACCATACTTTATTTTAGGTCCATAGTTTGTAAATGAACATTGAACTTTCAATTCAGACCTTTTGCTGTCTATTCATAACTTCTGCTATACAGTACTTTGCAGTCCCTGTCTATGCAATTTCCTTTTATTAATGTACAAACAAAACATGATGAATTAAACATGCTATTACATGTACTTTTTGGCAAGCATCAAAGATGAGGTAATTGAAGATGGTTATTATTTCCAGCTGTACAGTGCTAGCACATAGTGACATTTAAATAATAAGAGAGAAAGTAAAATAGGTGTTTTGGCTTTAACAATACTGTCCTCTAACCATCCCAACTCACTAATTTCTATTAATTATTTCAGATAATACCTGTGTCTGAGACAAAGCTGTGTCTCAGGCTATTTAAATAATTCCTGATATGTAAAAAAGCCTGGAAAATGCTGTAACAACTAGATATTTTTTAATATAGATAGATACTAGAACCTAGACAAGTTACCATATAGATCTCTAAGATGTAAAGGATCACTTCTAGCAAAAATAAACTTTCTTCCTCTTTGTTAAAGAATTGGTCAATCATAAAGTAACTCATATTTATTTATAATTCTGAAATCTGCAATAAGCATATAAGATTTTTCGCAAATTGCTGTTCAGTAAAAGAGAGTTTCTCACACATTCTTCTGGTTAACCTTCAGTTCAAGATCATTTCCAGTGAGAAACTATTGTTTCTATCCTGATCTGTTGTCTGGCAACCTACTGCAAGCTGCATTTTATCTGGTACATTTTTTCTCAAAAATTGTAATTTTTGTTATTTAACCATGTAGACAGTAACTCAATATAAGGTAGGGAATGACACCGTTTCAGCTAAACTGTCCAGTGCTAGAATCATAAGAGATGACTGTCTCTGCAGGGAGCAAGAGGCTGGTTTAATTTCCGTGCTCCCGCTGTATTTCTGTGGAATTAGCCATCAAATGAAACCTTAAAGATCTGTGTTTCATTGCCATGTGTACACTAATTTTCTATTCAAAAAATAAAACCAACAAATATGTGGCTTTTTTTCAAAGTTGATAACCATTACACATAACAATGGAGAGTACTGGATTGGGCCTGTCCGACCCTTGTTTCAGTAAACTTGGGAAAACCGCAGGGTGGAGATGCACTTTTAATCTGTACTTTGCAGAGGCTCTGTTCATTACATGCAGCCCATGGAAATTGCAGCAACTCATGTGTTTTCCTGTTAGGCACAATTGGTTCTCACAGGTTTGCACACCCTCCAGTGAATTCGTCCTAAGAGGATGGCACACAACTGCCTTCTTCAGTGCCTTCACAGTCATAACAGTGTTCTCACCATCGCTCCAGTCTCTCCCTCCAGTTCCACTCTTATCACAGAATTGCTGAAACAAAGGACTGAAGTTCAGCAATTGCTTTAAAACCTTGTTTAAGACCTCATTTTGTAAGTAAGAAACTGTAGAGAATGTGGTTCTTAAAAAGTGTGAAAAATTCTCAGGTAACTGAGATGCATACCAATGTAAACGTAAGGTGACATCAATATGAATTAAATCCCCCCTAAAATATTAAATGACATCAATTTTGTTTATGGTTTAGAAAAGTCTGACATTAAAGCAATCCTAGTTTCGAGTCGTGTGTAGTACCACTGTGTTTCCCTTAGCTTATTTTGTAGAAAAACCCTACTTACATGGGAAAAAAATGTGTGTATATACACAGAATACAGCAAAAAATCTAAGTATTGATGTTCATGATGTTAGAACCTATTTTACTATTTCATGAACCCAACTCCCAAAAGGGCTTTTAATATCAAGAAAAATCAAATTGCTTGTCTTGCATCCCCAAAAGTGAATCATAAATAAAAAGAAAATACTTAAGTCTGGCATATATCTTTGGTGATTCTTACTTCTGTGAACAATTTGGTCACATAAACCCAGTTTGAGAGTTCAGGACCAGCAACCCCTGTGATCAACTAGTCCTTCTTCAAATACATCACTAGATCATACATTTAATTTTTACCACTGCGCTGAGTCTCACTAAATTACTTTTAGTCAAAACACTTCTTCTAAACACGTATCTGAAGTCACCCTGAGATCTGGGAATTAACCACATCCATCTGATGGAAGTTTAAGTGACTGATTACAATTTACCATTAAAAATATGTCTTATTTCCTATTTAAATTTGTCTGGCCTCAGGCCGTTTGTACTGAACCTTGTCATTCCTTTCTTAAAAGTCTCATTTTATGATTGTATTTTCTCCATGTGAAAGCACTTAGACACTGTAAGCAACTCAACTCTCAGGGGTTTTTTTGGTGTCCTAAACACACTGAACTCTTTTGAGCCTCCCACTGAGAAGCTTTCCACTCATTCAGTCACACAGAGGCTAATTCCTACCTCCTCTTAATTTTTTTCAGCATCCTTCTTCAAATGCAGACACTAAAAGTATAAACAGCATTTCAGCATCAGCAATTTCTGTAGAAGTATCATATGCATATACATACCCAGTTCTTGCTGAATTAAATGCAACTTTAAAATACTCTTTAGAACTCAGAGAGTGGGATTAGCATGTTGAAAAGCAAAGACCACCACTTTGGATTATTTTGACTTTATAGTTCTATTTTTCAACCTTTTAAAACATATTATGAAAACCATATCTGGTGATGCCAAATGAATTCATTACAATCAGTAGAACTCTTTGGTACGTAGTTATTTTAACTTTCGGGAATGGTAAGAGATTACATTTATATTTAACTTTCCACGAGAAGCCCTGGTAGAAAATGTTGCACATCTGGTAGTGAACTTTTGGATTCTATGCCCATGATGTGGGAGGTGTCTTTGACATATCTGCATATTTCACAACTCTTGTAAGTATTTGTGTAGGTGACAGCAGGGGTGATCCCTGGTCTTTCGAAGCTGATTCATTTTCAAAGCATATTCTCTTATACGTTTTCAACAAATCCATTTTCAAACACCTTTGAACTAAAGTAGCTATTAAGCATCAGGTTCTATAGTGCAATTGAAACAATTTAAAATAAAAAAAAAAGTACTTTGACTATCATCTACTTATATATGCTACAAATGTGCAAACAGATCTAACAAGATTCTTTTCATCGTGATTCAGCACATCAGGTTTTACAAAGTAAGCATATGCTTAAGGGCTGAGCTGAAAAGCAGCGGTTTACCCACATACTTATCGCTGGAAATGTTAGGAGATGAAATTTAACTATTTTAAGGATCTTCTTTTTCATGTAGCCTGATTCTGCTCTCTTACTCAAGTTACTGTATAGATTGAACCACCACTCTGGTATCACTCACCAATGTGATATTAATAAGGGCTGGTGGATTCATTCCTTCTACCAGATTTTTTAGGCAAAAACATGCTGTTCATGAGTGAATATTAAAGTTTATGCCTTGAATTTCATGTGACTAATTTAAAGGTCATACTTGTTAACTGTTGCAAATTTTTGCCTATGGAACCTTTGACATTATAAAATGAAATATAATCTTATAACACTCTA
Organism: Chroicocephalus ridibundus; assembly: GCF_963924245.1. Lineage (NCBI taxonomy): Eukaryota > Metazoa > Chordata > Aves > Charadriiformes > Laridae > Chroicocephalus > Chroicocephalus ridibundus. Next base: position 68,926,106 of record NC_086316.1, on the reverse strand, counting down.
AAATTCCTTCAGCCAATGGATTTTGTTTCATGTGATGTGGCATTTCACATCTTGAAAGCATGGCATTCCAAGCCCTATTCTTAAGGAAAAAGCCAGAAGTATATTGTGAAACTGATTATGCAGACACCTGTAAAGACTAACCATAAATGAGTATGTTGTAACCAGGACTGAAAAGGACACTATATATTCTTTTGCATTGTCACTTGGGAGAATGAAAAGAAATTAACACACATTACAAAGGAAATAGACAATGTATTGTATCTTGCAGCAGCACATGAACAGCTTGCTTGAGAAGAGGTGAACATCCTACTCTGGTATTCCTAGTTCATGATAAGTAGTGTGTTGCCATTTTGATTTCTTTCTCTGAAGTCTCCTGACCTCATACTGTGCTGCCGGGTTCCAAAGATCAAGTCTCATACAGCCCTAATGCCTGGGTAGACAAGTGGTGGTTTTCTATCAGTGGGACGTGGGTCCTGCATGTTTGCAAAAAACTTCTGCTGTGTAAACGAATGAAGTCTGTTGACAGTAGGCTTAAATTTGCTACAGATCCTTATTTGCGGTCAAAAGATTTTAAGGATGTGAAAACTGCAGGCTTTTGAAATTATTGTAATAGATGTTTTATCTCAACAAGATGTCTTGCTTCTCTAAAACTATACTTGTAAAGCTTCAGCTTTTTAATCCTTGAAAATTATGCTAGTCGAGATAACATAGTTAAACATAGAGGATATAGTTTGACTGGAAGGTGCCACTGTCACTGCTGTGTCAGGAGATTGTAGCCAGTCATGTCTGAAAATCTGGGACACATTCCTTCTACTCGCACCCTTGTACTTTGCATTCTGGCTAGTGTGCTAGTAATAATACAGTAATATCTTTTAGATGACATGTTAAATCAAAGTTTTCCAGAGATTAGCGATTACATGGTACGTTTTGAAAAAGAGAAGGATAATAAATCTGGTGTCCTGACAAATTTCTTCAGTAGTCTTCATAACCTCCCCCCCTAAGACAAGGGCATGGTCTCTTTGGAAACAAGCATTCATGCTCAAAGAGATGTCCTGCTCAAAAAGCTGCTAAAAGATTAACGGATATCTAATGCTCTAGGACACATTGCAATATGCCATTTTTGGAATGCCACAGTTTCACGGTTGCATTAAAGCATAATTTTATTTCTATGCTCAGCCTACAGATTGCAGATGGCTCTATTTTGCACTAGGTTATTGAAACACTGGCAATTTGAAGTACAGTACTAAAGGACACACATTATATACAAAAAGTATAAACTGCATATTTAAATGAAATTAAAATGAGGGTTTGCATGGATTGAAGGTTATGAAACTGATTTGGGAATTTTAGCCAAAGAAAATTATTTCCTTTGTTACATACTTACTACCTGTAGAACTGTTACTGCCCTACAAAAAAAAAAAAAAAAAGAAAAAAGAAAAAAAAGAAAAAAAAAAGAAAAAAGATAAAATTAAAAAAAAGCCACTGCAGGGCTTGAGTTCAGTAAATATATTGAAAATACCATTTCAGTTTCTGTATAGAATCCAGCATTTGAATAGGATGTTTTCCAGCTGAACATACACATTATAGGAAAAAAAAAAAAAAAGAAGTTGTGCAAAAATATTGCCAGTTCTCAAATGTAAAAGGCATTTTTTTTCTTTAAAAAGTTAGCTGGCTCTATCACATTGTCTTTTTCATCAAAACATAACTTACTCCTAAACAGAGGAAGAAATGTAAATGTTGATTTTCCTGAGTGTTTCCAACCAGGATATTGACACTTTTTTTTTTTAATTACAGAGGTAAGTAATCATAGACATGTGTATACCATCTAAGACAGAGATTTTCTAACAAAGTTTTCTAACAATTCAAAATGCAAGTGATGCACTTTGGAATATTTGGGGTGCATTAGGCAATTAGCTTTCAGGTGTGCAAAACCACTATTCCCTGCTGTTACAGTGGAGGGTCTTTCAAACTGTTGAAGTTCAAAGTATTGTACTCACTCTGACCCTTGCTTTGCCCATGGAAACTGACAGGATTTATACATATTTGTGGTCTCCTTGCTGTACCCCTGCAGACTAAGTGGCAAGAACTGTAGCCCCGGAAGGCCAGCTTGCGTGTCATTGTGGCTGAATAGCGCAGCATATGTTTTAGCTTGGAACATAAACACTAATATGTGCTGTTAAATGAAGGTATCATGGTCTTGTATTGGGATGCAACGTCTGATCTGTGCCATGCGCAAGATGTGCATTCCAGGAGCCTGAAGCCCCCTGCTCGCACACGGTGTGTTCAGGGACCAGCAGCGATGCCGGCTGCTTCGGACCGAGCAGCCGCTGGAGCAGTGCGGCTCCTTCTCAGCCGTGATTCACTGTTTGCTTTCAGACAACAAGCTTGTTTTCAGGAACAAGGAGCCTGTTTCTGAGATACTCTGAAAAGGCTGAAGAATAGAGCTCAGGCTCCTCAAACAGGCGCAGATTTATGCCGCTTTTGGGTCTGCAAGGAATTTGTGTGGGGGGTGCCTATCCACTTGGAAAAGCAGCATGTCGTGGTTTAACCCCAGCCGGCAATTAGAACCACGGAGCAGCTCGCTCACCCCCAAGAAAGACAGGGGGGAAGAGGAAAAAGAAAAAGGAGAGGAAAGGGAGAACAAAACCCCCTGTGGGCTGAGATAAAGACCGTTTAATAGCAACAATAACAGAAAAGGAAAAATAACAATAATAATAACAATTACAATAATGACACGGATCAGTCTCACCACCAGATTCATCCCAAGCAGAGACAGTGAATTCCCACCCCCCAGCCAACCCCATTTATATATTGAGCACGATATTTGTGGTATGGAATATTCCTTTGGCGATTCCAACGTTCTGTCTGTGCTTCTATGGGAAGCTGAAAAAAGTCCTTGAATAGTGTAAACATCACTTAGTAGCCACTAAAAACAATAGGTATCATTGACATTCTTTTAACAGCAACCACTAGGAAGAAAGTTAACTCTTTCCCAGATGAAACCAGGGCAGTGATAGATCCAATGAAGGTATTCAGATAAATCACTGAAGATCTTAACACTGTGAGCCTGTGGTCCTTTAGACATACACTACCACTTAAGGATAGTGGGCGAGTGAGTCACTTATTTGTTCCCTTTCCCTCATTATCAGTCCCTGAAGATCTTGCGAACCAAGTAGACAAACCAAACAGATTTCTTCTTCCCCTCCCTACCAGCCTCAAGGTTCCTGACCACTTTCTTCTTCGCTGGCCTTGAAGGTCCCAGGCACCCAGCCAGGCAGGTGATAGTGATGACCCCTCACAGAACAGGAAAGCGTAAGAGCACACAGAGCGCTGTCAGTAACATCAAGCAGTTATAAGTGAGGAACCTGGACTAGAATCACTGCTGAACAGTGACACCTGTGACTCCACCGTGGCCAGGGGCGCCTCCACTCTCCCCTCCGCTCCCTCCGACAGAGGGACCCACTCGTATTCTTTCATATGATTTTCATGTCTACACTGTGATTGTTATATTGATATAGCATACCATGTATTACGATCTGAGCCAATCTGCAGAGGGTCTAGGTGATTAGAAATCATAAATTAAGTTGTATTATAAATTCTGTTTTACACTACTTATAGGTTGTACTAAGTTGATTCTGCTTGCAGAAATCCTGTGCCATTCTAATCATAAATTCTGTGCTATACAAATCATAAAATCCTGTTAGGAAAATAAAGCTTTAATTGTAACTATGATTTAATGCCGTCATCGTTCTGCCAAGGATCCGTTAAAGAACCTGTCTGTCCCCTCAGTGTTGGGTGACACTGAAGCTGTATAATTTCCATCTGGAAATACAAGAGCAAAAACAAAGAGCTATTTCTTCATCAAAAGAAAAATCCTGAAGGAGTCACTTTTCAGAGGAAGGATACAGAAAAGTATCACAATATGTAGGAATGTGATCCAATATGATCCAGGAGCTCATTCTAGGCTCCTTATGACTCGACGTTGGATGACAAGGCTCAAGCATTAACTGTCTATACATCAAACTGGGATTCCACACGAAGCAGAACTGTTACACAAAGAAGCAAGACCCTGTGGCAAGTTTTTAACAGCCTCCTTGATCTGGACTACTAGGAGACAGGCCTGCTAGACGTGTCCTTCTCCCACAGCAAACATGACTCATGAAACTGACCATCTCTTTCCTGATCAGGTGATACACTTCCCCCAAAACACACATCCAGAGAGAGAAGCAGTTTGGTATGTAGGAATTAATGCCAGTTTTGGGATTAATGCCAGTTTTGACGCAACTTCAAAGCAGGAGAAAACACGATTTGGCCTTTTCTAAAGTGGAAGGGGAGAAACAGGAGATTCATCAGCTGTCGTAAAAATGATAAAGCAAAATATTTACTCAAATACATCCCCATTGGGAAGGACAGAGGAGCAAAATGATAAACAGATGACCAGAAACTTTCATGCAGTAAAACACTCTTCAGACTTTACTGTCCCATGGGAAACTATATATTGCAAGTAACATGCTCTGGGCAATATTGTGTTTTGCTCTCCACTTGCCTTGGCTTTAACCTTTTATTTCTGTTGGCATTAAGCAACACCAGCATGTGTTAAAATAAAAGGTTGACTACAGGTAATATGGGTGTCTCTGGAGAGGACCTCTTGAAATCCACATAAGAGCTCAACGGATAGTTTATACCTCAAAATATGTTTTTTGGTACACGCAAGAAAACAGGCAGGAACATTTTGCGTTCCAGAAACTTTGAGAAACACAAAGGCAATAATCAAGGATAAAACCAGTTAGATTTACAGAAATAAGTCTGAAACTGTTTCATGGAGGAGGCATGGTGTCTGGGTGACTACAGTCAGACATAAGTCTCCTGAAATATGAGACAAGAGACACTCTTGGACAATGAAGCAAATCTGTGAGTGGCAGCCAAGAAAGCAAATGGAAGGAAAAAGAAAAGGAGAGTTAAAGGCAACTTTTTAAAACTCATTTTTTACCTGTCCTAAAAAACGCTTGTGTCTCAGATGTTTTTACTTCAGGAAGCTAAGACAAAACCATTAGTTCTAGTCAAGCCAGAATGAAAATAATATCTAAAAGTGTCAAAAGGTATGTTCAGCTATGTATTATTGGTGTGAAAATGCTACAGGTTATTAAATGGACTCAGTGAACAGACTTTTTTTCAGAAGAAAATAGACAAGAATTGAACTTTTAGGACTTTATAGATAGTTCTAATTCTTACAGCTGCAGCAATTTGACTGATATAAGACAAGCTAAGCAAACCCAGCTAGATGATGTTTGATCCCACATGCCTACAGGAACAATGTGTAAAGTGGCAGATCTGAGTAGATTCTTGATAACTGAAATGAACTTCCTCTGAATTTTAGCAATGCAGAACATTTTAACTTAGTAAATAAACTTATATTCTTCTCCCATACAAAAATGTGGATATATTCCACTGAAATAATATACACTGCTACAGATTTACTTTTGGTCTTGCATGTATTAAAGTCATGCTGTTAATAATGTCATCCTTTTAAGATGCTGTCCTTAAGACATCAAACCAGTAAACATTTGGGCTGCTAGTACAGTGTCACCTAATTACAAGTGACTAGTCTCCTCATCCATGATGCCAAGTTAAAAGAAACAAGAGTGCAGGAAGACCAGAATTATCTGCAGAAGCCTAGAGGAATTTGGAACAGGCATGAGGAGGTGCAAAGAGGGGTTTTCTGTGGCATGCTCTCTGCCATTCCTCTGTATCTCCAAGTTGATGGCACTACTCCATAGAGCTACTGGAAACACGCCACCTTTTCTGCACATTGGTACATATTTGTTTTATACATGAGCCAACTCAAAGCCTAATTTTCAAAAATCTGTGAAAAACATATTTTCACATTTGCACAGCTGGAAAACTCTCTACATCTTTAAGATCATACACAGGGACTGAAACATCATTCCCTGTCTTTTGGATGTGCTGGGAAGAGGGAGAAAAAGAATAGCCTTGGAGTGCCTCTTCCCTTAACCTTTGAGCCTTGGTAGCACTTCACTGCAGACTTCTGGGCTGTAGCTCCATGGGTCATGCTTCCCACACTGCTGTACTCTGATGGATGTGGTCTTCGCATGAACAACCCAAGCTCATTGAAGAGTACCCACACTCCTTCAGATTCATCTAACTGTATGGACAGCTGTGGCACTGTAGAAATGTAATGGAAGCTAGAACGTAGCCCTAGGTGTAGGCCGCAGTATAATAACCTAAATCTGCATACAAATTTTCCTGCCTAGCAATGTTTTTAGAAAAAATTTAACACTGTGAAGGTTTGAACTTTTATATGACAAGGTTGTTGCATTTATTTATTCTTTGGAAAGCTTGTTACCTAAAACTTAGGAGGGCATAGTTTTAAGCAGAGAAGGGTGGGAGTTATTTGAACAGTGCCATTTTTCTAAGGCCTCAAGGCCAAACCCCACAAAAAATAGCAATATAAAGTGTGTAAATGGTGGCTTGATCAAGCAGGCTGGCAAATGTAACATGAAAATGAAAGAGGCAACAAAAAGTTTCATCTCCTGTTAAAAACCTAAAGAATTTTAATTTAAACTTAGTTAGAATTTCAAATAAATTATTTCACATTATCCAGTCACAAGGGAACATGCGAAATAGTACTGTTCTGGAGGAAGTTAGTTTGGTTTAGTTCTGTAAAGCTGCCAACTGTCAAACTTAAGTAAACATTTTCTTAAGGAACCGGCATGCACATAAATGAAAATATACAGCAGCAGTAACAAAAATGAGGATGAGACTGGAGTGGCGTAGGAAAAGTCCCCTCAGATCTAGCTATAATTTGTCTCGGTGGCTGATAGGTTTTGTCCTTACTGCAGCAAAAAAAAAAAAAAAAAAAAAAGAGAGAGTGAAAAGAAAAGTTATGAGGTGGTTTCTTTTTAAGTATATCCCACCTTTACTGGAATTTTGAGACCTTTTGCTAAATCAATTCTAATATAGTTACTGGAGACACTTATGTCTAACTGTCCTCACCTTTCTGGTACATTTTTTTGTGTGTCTTCGTCAAACTCAGCGGCAGCAATGGGGCACCTGCCCCGACTTTGGTGGGATGATTCACATGGGTGCAGCCTGAAGTCTCCTTCTTCTGTCTCTATCTGAGGGAGGAGAGAAAAACCCATGTTCATGTGGGGCTCAGCCTGTGTAAATCACAGAGCATGGCTCAGACCTTTCAGGATGTACTCTGCCGTCTGCCTGACTCCCCAGGTTTTTACACAATGAAAACTCCAGTATTTAGGCATCTAACGGTGGAAAGCCACTAATGTGAACTATTGCTCATGAGATGCAGAGAGAATTAGGTTTAATTAAGCTGTGCTGATTTTGGCTGCAGTACAGAATTTCTGGGTTAACCTTATTGCCAGATCTCGGGATTTTACTGACACACTCACAATATTTCACTTAGATACTAACTCCTGGAATCATTATTAGAGAAGGATCTTGGCTTTCACATAGAAAGATTTTCATTTTCTTGGTTGTACACAGAATTTTAAAGCCATAGGCTCTTAAAATCTGAAATACCAAAGGTGAACAGAAGGAAAAAAAGTGTGTTCTGTTAAAATCTAATTTTTGGTGCCCCATTTAACGACTGTGGCTCCTTGGTAATTGGCCAAAAGCACCAACAAAACTAAAGGTAAACAAGCAACCATTTTTTATGCCACACTATATACAATGTATAACCCACACCTGGTGATGCTGCCTTCATTTAAACTCAGAGTGGACTTCAAATGTTTGTCGGTATATCAGGATGACTTTACGGAAAAAGAAAAAAAACCAAAAGTTTAATTTTTACACAAGGATACTGCTGTGACGGATCTCCCCACTCTGAATGAGTTCAGGCATCAGCAGCAAGAGGCCTGACTGAAACGAGCCCTGCTGTGCAAACTGCGGGAGCTGTGCTAGTCCACATCTTCTCAGGAACCAAGGAGTCTAAGCCATGTCTTCTCAGGAGGCCACAGTACCAGCCTGAGCTGGGACTAGACAAAAATAAAACTGCCACAGCTGCACACTTGCACACACACCGAAGAGGGTGTTGATTACAAGTCAATCACTTTATGCTGTAGATATCTATAGCGCCCCGAGCCCATTGACCTCTCCCTGTACAGCAGCGGGCTGCATGGTGGTGAAGTCCCCTTGAGCAGGTATGCTTCTCAGGGTTACTCTTCAAGGCTTAGAGCCCCCTTACCCAGCATCTGCTGTCTATAATGAGGTAGGTGAAACTTTACACTGGGCCTAAATGTGTATTGTATGCTAGTGACATACATATATCCACCTCTAGCTTAATTATTAGAAATGTAGTAAGTAGTAGAGTGTTTGACTGCCATCTAATCACCATCTAAATTATTGCTTAAATCATCATCTAAGCCATTGTCAAATCATTGTTAAATCACTGTTTAATTACCATTAAACTATTGCTTAATCACCATTTGATTATCATTCATCCATCAATTAATTATAATTGGATCATCATTTAATCATTACTGAAACCTTTTTATTTAACCCACAATGATGATTTCTCTTAATAATTCACCTGCGGCAGATACGGAAAGTAAAGTAGACTCCTCCTGTACTTCCTGACTTACTGAACTGGCAAGGAACTTCAGGAGAAAATGGTGGAACTGTAGGCAAAAAGCATAAATACAAGCTCTAGGTGCTGCAAAGAAGACGAACCTTACCAAAGCTGTACTACACAAATATTAGATTCATAGCATTTGGCCAAAGAAAGTATCATGTTAAAATTCAAGCTAAACAAAAACTAGGAGGTAAGTTTGAACATAGCCTTGATGTTCCTCAGCTCATTCCTGCTGTAACTGAAGTACTCTTCTAATAATTTATTATTTCATGAGTTACCTTCTTCTTGTTTACTTGTTACTTCCCCAGTCCCATTTTCCTTCTTTATATTACAGGCTTGAACGTAAACTGTTTAAGACACTACAGAGTTCATTGATTAAGCTACAGGTTATTAAGAAAATGATAAATAATCTGAACATGCCAATGTTCGTAATTTATCATTATATCATTTTTCACATTACTATGCACAGTAATACACAATACTATATGCAAGAATATTTTTTGACACTCTTTAATTTGATTATTGTTTTACTTTTCTGAAGTAACCCTTCTTTGAGGCATAAGGCAGTACTGCCATCTACTTCCAGTTGCTGCCTCCAGACTCCTCCAGTCATCTCCTGTTACTGCTGGCTTGGACTATGTGGCCTCTGTTCACGTATTGTTCAGAATAGTACCACTTGCTGGTTCAGTTAAAGACTGCAGTTTCATTATCATTGTTCTGGAATATTCAGGGTAAATAGTGTCACCTACGTTATTTAGGTTTCTTCTAACACATATTGATGCACTGAGTAGCACTGATCTGCCCTGCTACCTATTTTTTGTAACAAATGTAAAATCTGCCAAAACTTTCCTGCTTAATTTGTAATTTCCTGTATTCCAGATAATTTTTACTTTGTATAGCATGTGCACAAACACACAAGAGTCTAAGAATCTGTGTTTAGAAAATGTGTCTCACTGAGTAATTCTAGCAGTGGAAGTTACTGCAGCCTGCTGTCCCATTCAGCTTTGGTGATAAACTAAAACAGCATGGTGGGCCAAATGTAGCACAGCCAGGACCTCAATGAGAAGCGTCCCCAGGATTGTAGCTCAAACACTCACTTTGCAGAACAGATGTGCAGAAATTTTTAATTTGCTATTAAGTTTCACCAGCTGCAGAAAATGCAGAGAATTCAGTTGGTGGCAAGCAACCTGGACAGATTATACCTACAGAACAGGTCTTATTAATGTGCCAATGCTGATCTATCCTGGGCTGCACAGAGCATTTCTGGGATTAGAGAATAAGCCTGGTACAATATGTTACAGGCATTGATTTTTGTCCCCTTGAGAATCAGAATGGAGAGTTTGTTTGGGTTCTCCTGAATGGGGTTGTGATCTCCCGTCTCCAGCTGCTCATTGTAATGGAAGAGAAACAGGAATAGTAAGGCCTTTAGGAAGGGAGCTGACCATAAAACCTGTGAAACAGACAGGAGTCAGACCATGGGACAGAGTCCTATATCACAAACTCTGTAACAGCAAGAAAGAGACTTTAAGGCCATAATGCCTTTTTGTGTGGTCCTGCTTTGAAGACAGCCTGTACCATGGACCGGGTGAGTGAGGAGTCTCACCACATAGCAGAAGAGGACCGCTATGACAGCACAGTGGCAAGAGAGCTAACAAGCTCAGAGATGTTGAAATTGCACTAGGGACAGAATTTGTTCCTCATGTAAAGTTGACTCAAACCATGTAGGAATTTATAGGTTAATGTTGGCATCACAAACTGACCTGCAAGCAAACTAGAAGCCTGTGGGAAAAGAGATAATGTACTCCTTACAGACAGCAATGCTAATTAGATGAGAAATTGTGCTCTGAACTGCTCGCATGCCGTTAGTGGACTTCAAAGCAATTTCGGAAAGAAAGCTCTGAAATCATCCAGCGGAATTTATAATGGGAAGAATAATTGCACAAAGCCCATATCAGAGCAATGAGAATAAAGGCTACAATCTCTTAAACAAATGGAAGTAACTGGAAATCTCTGCTACTTTATAACCCAGGAACAGCTGTGCTTTGCTAATTCTGAAATTCAGGGTGGTCGTACACCTTCAAAAGAAAGAAAAAAACCCAAAACAACCAGGATCTCCTAAATGTATTCAGTTGATATACATCTAATATTATGTGTGAATTTATTTCCATTCACTGCTCATAACATGTTCAGTCCTAGAAACCATTAACTGCTGATCAAAGCAGTTACAGAATCAGGCCCCAGATGGCTCTGATGACCTACAAAGTCAATACTGGTTGTGAAATGTTCTAAATGTCAAAGTTAATCTTAGCATCCACGTCAAGTGGGAGGTCCTTTTTCTTTAGAGAGATATCCTTGAAAATATGAGCCAGTACAAATCAGTATAGACTGGTAATCCAATTAAAATTTGTCATTTTTTTCCTTGAAATTCGTGGGTTGTACGACTAGGCTTTGCGAGACTGTGAAACTCCTCACAGTTCCTCCATTATCTGAGAAAAAAGGGAAGGCTGGGAGAAACAAAAAGAAGAGCTGAGGAGCAGAACACCAGACTAATTGATGTTTGCAATGGAACTGAGATGTCTGTGAAACCATTAACGATGTTGAGGCCAATGCATCCCCCTTCATTTAGCAGCCTGCAGCTCAGCAACGCCTTTCCCTTCCACTGATATAAAGGGGAAAGATTCATGCCGAGAGAAGTGCAGATCAGGACCAAACATGGCTACTATATCGTCCTTCTCCCATTCCTTTCTAGCAATTCACTACCTCTCCTCCATTGCCAGAAAGACAGAAAGCCGAATGAAATTTAGGAATGCTCTGAAGATATAGCAAGAGATTGATGAGGGCAGAGAAAAATAATGGGAAGAAAAAGGAATTGATAGTGTGTACATGATGATGGAAGATGTGAGCAGACCAGGAGTGTGCAAATGGCAAAGAAAGACAAGGAGGAAGGAAAAGGACACTTTTCAGGACAGGAAATAATGATGTGTCTTATAAAAACGTCCATTAGCTGGATCCCTCCATCAACACAAGAGAGCTGTGGAGTAATACTAACATCATCCACAGTCAACATTTCTGCTGCAGTTGAGGGCTTGGTGGAGAATGGAAAGAGATACACTCATGGGATTTCTCCACTGTCTATTCATTGCTTGCTACAGTTTCCAAGTATTCATTAATGTAAAACAGATACTCATGAAAAAATCTGCATACAATCATAGCACAGACAATTATTTGTTCCAAAAGTCACATTGAAATTACTTTGGTTTTGGTTGTTCACTATGCATTTGTGTTCTCTTGGCTTACAAACAAAAAGAAACAATGCTATATGTCACTGACAAACAATTATTTCTCGGAAATATCTGACAGTAAATAACCAAACAAGTAACAGGAATCTCTAAATTTTAAAGTATTCTTTTTATTCTCTGGGGTATTTTTACTGATACATTACTGGGAGTCGGTAAATAGCACTCTTACAAATACTTAACTAAGCACACATATGATGAGACTTTGGAGTATGTCCACCCCAGCTCCATGTGGTGTCACCTGAGCTCACTTGAGTGGGCACAGAGCTGTGCTAATGTGTGCACAGTGTTTCTGACACTTTAACTGCCTTCTTCAGAGATCAGAACAGAATTTAAGCTTTATAGGACAAAAAGATGAGAAGCAGAGGAACAGGATTCTTTAATCTGCTGGTTGAAGAGCAGAGAAGATCATATTTCTAGCTGCTTGTCCAACCACTATACGAAGCATCCATGAACAAAATGTGTTTATAAGCCTTGAGACAGAGATCACATCCTGGGGTTTTCTTTATCCAGGTCAGTGATCCATCATCGAGCTTCAGAATCACATTTCTTCCTGTTCTCGCTTTATGGTTCGGCACATCTCTTCTTCAAAGTTGTACATCCTCAGCAGAGTGGCTAGAAGATGTCTATCCTTTTCCCTGTCCCCTTCTCCTACCAGGGTAATAATAGCGAGGTGACAGGAGCTCTCTGGTGGGACATGGAAGGTGTCATCCTGAGTCTTCGCAGTTACATCTGGGCCGAGTCCTGTAATCCCTAGCTGATTATACGACAGGTGCTGACAGCAACATGTTGTGGTTTGCTTTGTTTTCTGTTGCTTTGGTTTGGTTGCTGTTTTGTTGTGTTTTGGTTTTTTTTTTAATAGGGACCTCTGCTCTGCTCTTTCATAAAAGATCTGTGAGATCACTGAGTTACTCCCAGCCAGACTAAAGTGCTTTTTCACAGCCATGGCTAAGTGGTCAAAGCTATGAACAGGGAAAGGACTGAAGACCTAATAGTTTTCAGGTGCTTGCCACGCAGGAGCTCTATGCATTTTCTTGATCAGCCTGCTGACTGCAGGCAGACTTTGCTACGGTGGACATGCATTTGCGATCATGTGCCTCACACCACCCCAGCAAGCTGAGAGACCTACCCCAGGGCTCCAGATTTTCCTCACATAAACATCAGCGTTTTGGAGGAAAAAACATAAATCTTCTGTAGTTACACCACTTTTCTTGGATCTAGCCCTCACTGTACTCTACGATCGTGCATATTTGGGACACGGTTTATGGAGATATTCAATAACATGGAACTCAGGAAACCTGGATTTCATTTCATGTTCTTTTCATGCATGCCTTTAATCTTCAAAAACTAACTTTTTGTGCTATTTCTGTTTCCCCTCCTTACCATTACCAGTATTATACATTCTAAAAGGTTTGAGGCAGACATTTTTTATTATTGTGTTTTTACGGTGGCAAACACGCTACGCCTTGATTCCCACAGGGGAGTGTAATGCTAATAGTATCTTTGGTGATGTTCAGGGCAACCCGAACCACAGCTCTTAAAGAAGGGACAACTAATATTGCCTTAGTACCTTTCTGTATCCATCATGAATGTACTGAGGCATACCCTGAGGGCCACTCTGTGATGCACAGAAGCCGTTAAGCTTTTTATTCAACCAGATGCACAGAAAACTGAGTAGCAGCTGGCTCCAAGACAAGCTGAAGAGACGCTGTGTGGCCAGAGCATCGCTGCACTCCAGTGCAACACCCACCATGCGACAGTCATGGAAAAAAGGGCCATGCATTCTCCCATCAGCTCTTAGGACTTCAAGGTATGTGAAGAATCGTCTCAAAGTCATTAACCGCTCCCAATGGGTGCACTGAACAGAGATTCTTCACAGGCATCTCATCACAGCAATATTGGCCAGTTCCTCAGCTTTTTTGGAAGTCTTTTCGTACCTGCTTCTAAATGGATACAAAAATGTGTATCTCAATAGGTTATAAGTCACATATAGTCAACATTTAGGCATTACTTCACCAGGAAAATGACGCGTTCACATCAGGGTTCTGTTCACCTTTGCAGGACAATCAATAGCTACCGGTCAATACTAATTTTAAGCGAAGTTGTAGGTCTGACCTTGGTATTCAGTGTTTATCAAAAAACTTAGTCCCAAAAACACAGCTCTGTGGCACATCCCCCTTTTTTTTGCCGTGGCTCAGTGGCAGGAATCATGAACTGAAGATATTTCTTTTTTTCTTAACTAATTGAATTGATAACAAAGACATTAATAGTCACAGCAATTAGTTTGCCTGTTTCTGCTTCAGAGTTTGTCTGTATATCCCTGCATTACCTATGCAAAACAAAGTGCGTATTGTCGCAGATATTCAGCATTTCATACCCAACAAAAGCTTGCCATGGTTTTAAGTTAGTTTCACAAGCTTAATGTTGTGTTAGCACACTCTTTTGTCTGTGAATGTAACAGCTCTATTACTGACATACTCGGGGGGCAGAGGCGGGGGGGGGGGACGGCGCGGAAAAAGCTTCTTTGTGAAAGCCTGCAATTAATCAGTTAAAGATCTAGCTGCAAAGTCATAATTTATTGATGGTTGCACAGAGGATACTGAAATGGTAGTATTAGTGAGTTGGTAGATTTATATAGATTATATGTGTTCTATTCACAAGCACTAGACACGTTTTGTCCTTGTAAATTTCTGAATATAATTGCGTAAAGATGTTTATTTAGCAATCCAAAAACTTCCTTAAGAATAATATGGGGTAGTGGGATTATCATAAAAGATAAATATTTACAGTACATGGGAAAACATGCTCATTCTGTGTCGGAAGTTTTCTAAAGATCTTGTTGATGTTGGCAGATTAATTGCATATTTGATTGCGTTTTTTTGAAAAGGACAGAACAAACCTAAAAAAAAAACCACAAAGTAAAGTACAACTTAACTATATTCATTATTTAGGATTCCGCTACTAAAGTAAATCTGCTACTCTATCAGTTTGACTCACAATTATGTATGATTCTACTGACATTAACTAGCCACAAGATATTTCTTCTATGGAAAGGGATATAGTTTGTGTATTACTCCACTTAATTCCACTTCACTTCTCACCCCCTCCTCATTTCTTTTCCATTTTGTTTCTATGTCATCACAACATGAATTGGAAGACATTAAAGGATTCATAAAATTATGCTTCATTTTTAATATAAATTTAAGCTTAACAATTCAATTTTTGACAGTATTTTGTCGAATATAGTCGAATATACTGTCTATAAGTAACTTCTAGTGCTCATTTTCTTTTCTATGAAAGCACTTTTGTTAATTGGTTTGAATAAATTGGGTTTGTCTTAGGCACAATTTTATGAAGGTTATATAAATTTTGTTTCTGTAACTGGACATAGATGAGAGACATATTTCCGGCTTCTGATGAAAAGTAGTCTAATGACTGTGATATACTCAATCTTGGTACTTTCTGGGGAGTGAAAGAAAAAATCCGTGTCTGTAGTGTACATATTAGACAGACAAAATGTTTAAGCGTGTGGGTTTTTTCTCTTATGAAAATTGCACTGACCTGAGTAAAATAGCACCTTTGACTATGGTTTCTGCCACAGAAATCTGTTCTGAAACTTTTATAACAGAGGTCCTGATTTCAGTGAATAAAACTACACGTATCTGTAGCCTGACTGTCATCAATGTCTGATCATCTTAGTATGGATTTGTATGTTTAGGCACAAAAATGCATGTTTCTACAGTTCTGGACTGTCATATTTGACTAGTCCAGATAATTCTATTTATATAAGTTGTGTTCATGTACATTCAATCTCTCATTTTTCTTACATTGAACTATATTGAATAGGGATAACAGGAAGAACAGACAACAGGAAATGAAGTTGAAACATGTTCATAAAACAGAAGCAAGTTGCACGAACCTTTGCGTAACATCTGCTTGACTTTCCATAAAGACCATGAAACCATTGTTCTGTTATTTCCCTAAATGAAAGAACAGTCCTTCTGAAGTACATGGCTGTGTTTCTTTTTGAGCTCTTAAATTTATAGAAGGTTCCAGATGAAAAATGAATTTAGATGAAGCCAAGCTGTATAAACCAAAACACTTTTTACAAAAAAAGGAAAGACATGAAGCCAACTAACAGTTCAAGCTGGTGACTTTCAGAAAGTCCTTCCTTCCTCTTCCAGAAGAGTTCTTAAGAGTAGAAGCAAAATTTCACCCAAAACAACTAAAAATGGTTCTTTGTGATGATGACAGCATGTGAGAAATATTATAAGTGACTGAAAGGTGACAGCGGTTCAGGAAGCCACATACTTTGTATGCCTACCTTTAAATCTATGCGTCAGTCCATTTATGACAGTGGACTGACGTGAGTCCTTAAAAATAGAAGAATGTTTAACCATTTTACAAACAGAGATCTTAAGTCTATAAGGAGTCCATTTGCATAATAAATAACCTTGGAGTCAAAGGTCATTTGTATGTACTGTAAATACATAAGGAAGAAAATACTATCCAAAATTTTGTAGTTGTTTTCACTTTATAACTGCTTGCTAAGTAGGCAGGAGCATCTGTAAGATTTGCAGACCTTGTTGGATCACAGATGAAAATGTATGTAAAAATATTTGGATTTATGTCTGCTTAAGTACTAAAGCTGATCCCCCAGTATAATACTACACACACAGCTACCTTCGTAACATGCACATTTATTTACCGGAATGTAAAGACCCAGAGACAGTATTACTTTGATTCTTAAGGCTGAGAAATATGTTGGGATGTTGCACTATAAATAAACAACAGGCCTCCCGCTGACAATATTGGCAGTAGAATTTCACCCCTTTTCACTTGAAGGACAGCCCAGTGTATCTGTAAAATGGGTACAATGATTATCGCCTGCCTCATCATGTTGCTTGGCTAAAATCTTTGGACAGAGTCCTGCAGATTTCCCCTGTGTACAGATATCCACAACTCCCATACTATTATTAAGGACTGAGCCCCTGAGGTAATGACTGTGTTGAGTCTTTGAGACCCTGAGAAATCAGCAGATGAGTGTATAGTATTGTCATTATCATTAAAGCAAATAATTACAGCCGTGTTACAAAGTATATTTGAAAATCATTTTCAGTGGTGCTTCTAAACAGGTGCTTCATACATCTTATTTTTCCTTAACATGCTAGCCATTTGCTCAACTTTTGAGTCATGGGTGCTATAAATGTTCGTGTCAGTGAAGCTCCACCAAGAGAAACTGCCAACTATCAGAGATTTGAGGTAGAGGAAGGACTATTCCGCTCATCTATTCTGACCTTCTGTTGTAACTCCTGCAATAAAGCTGTTTTTTTTACTTTCCACCACATAAGCAAATGTTGTCAAACCCAACAGTTTCGATATTGACAGAGTAATATTTATAGTTCAGTCTAGATAAAGAAGCAGGAGGCCTGAAACAAATAAGACTGACACCAATTATCTTTAAAAATCCAAGTATTGCAAAATATACAAACGCCATAAAAACATCTTGTCACACAGAGGTGGGAGATGGTTCATTGCAACATGTGGTGCCAGTATTAGGGTTTCTAATGTCGCCCAGCAAATCAATTTCTAAATTAAAAAAAAAAAAAACTAATTTCAGGTTTTAAAAAATCTGATAAGGGTTCTCCATCTGCCATGTGCCACAGTTGACAGCTGCTTCCTTTTGCATAGCTAAGATCAACCTGACCTTAGCCAGTCAGCCTGTGTAGGGTATATGGACATTGTTGAACATATTAGTGGAAAAGTATTAAGGCTTGGCAGAATTTTCTGTTCTTTGCCTTCTGTCTTTTGCTCTGATTAATACCTATCCCTTTCTATACTGTTCCTGTCTGTCTCATATTTCTTCTCTGTGGTAGATGCCTTTTAAGAGTAGCTTGATTCAGCTGTAGCTGACCTTTTATAGAGCAGTGCTGACTCACATCAAGTTTTTATAGGCCTGCTAGTTTCTGCACATATGCAGAGCAGGGGTCCTTTTTGACCTACAGGAGTTACGGAGGGAGAGAGAGATTTGGGGGGAGGAAGGTTTGGCGGGGAGTAGGGGGGTACCTTCTTTTGAAAAAGCAATGGTTTCTTAAAAAACAAAACAAAGAAGCAAACAAACAAAAAAGCATTTCCTTTTTTAGGAGAAAGAAATCCTATGCAAATCCAAGAGTGGCAAATAATTAAACAATTACAATGTTACAATGAATGTAAACATGTCAAATATATTAAGACTGATTTTAGCCCTAACAGAAAAATATTTTTGTGAAAGACACTGGAAAACTTTTGCAGTTGAGCACCAAATCATCATCATCAGTGGCAGCATCTGATTTGTCATAGCCACAACATCAAATACAAACACACGGCACCTCCAAAAAAGAAGCTCTCTTCTTTCTATTTTCCTGCCCTGCCTCCATCTTCCCTCTTTTCATTCCTCATTCTGCCATGCTTTCTTTCACATTCTTTTCACCATCAGTTTCTTTCCTTCTTCCTTATTTTCTCAGTTTCCTATGGCACTGCATTCAATTTCTTGAACATTTCTCTCATGTCTGCCCCTCTGTGGTTCTACTTATTCCTCCATAAATTTTTGCTTGTGCTTCTCCTACCCCTTCTGCCACATTCATCCTTTTTTACCTTTTCCCTAGCCCTGATTCTCTTTACTGTAGTCACTCCTCGCACACACACTTTGTCCTACCACATGGCACAACTACATATTGTCTCCAGATCAGATCATATCTAGCCTCTTTCCAAAGCCCCCCATTCATTTTGGCACTCTTGACAACAGTGGGAATGACACAGCCTCTTTACTGATTGCACTTGCAGCATTGCCCAAAGTAGGTGTCATCAAGTACGGTCCTGGGGCTAGAGAGCATTTACAGGCCTGCCTCCTCCAAAGAGATTTTCTTTTCTTTCTAACCTTTCGTGAAACCAAGTGGACTAGTGCATAGCAGATACTCTACAGGCAAACTGGAAAATCATTGTAGAGTCATCAAATTTACTCTGATCTGTGGGTCAGATACATTATATGTGCAGACAGGGAGTTGATACAGTCTAAAAATTCCTGATCTGAAAAACATATATTTTGCAGTGAAACTGTTAAAGTATACACCGTACTTGCAGGGTCTTCAGATGCTGAGTTCACCCTGTACATGTTTGTTTACCCAGCAAAACAGAAGCTGTATGCAATAGAGTTGGAAAAGTCACAATATGTGGATGCAAATAACCATACAGGCAGAAATACACAGCCTATAGAGGAAGAGAACAAATGATGACAGGCAGCTCAAGCTCTTGCTACACTTACTCATGATACATTTCTTTTCATGAGCTGGGGCTGAATGCAGGATTCTGAGCAATACAAAGGAAACCACAAGTAGCTTTAATAATGATTATATGCTCCAGATGAAAGTTACAAATGTGTAACACATGTATTGGTGGTATCTATTGCATTAATACTCTGATTGTCTTTCTATCTATACGCATATATAACCCAATACCACTGTATTGTATGATATACCTTTCATCTTCGTACGTAATGGATGGCACATGTCCCACTAGCAGGAAAAAATGCTAAGCCATAAGTATGCTATGTGTGCTTGTTCTTAATGTAAGATTTATGATTTATTGATGGCTTTTATTTGCCCCTGTTCAAAACAGAGACCACTGAACAGTGGACAGTACATAAAAATCCCCCCCTTTCTTCTGCTTTCATGCATGAGAAATGATTGTACAAAGGGTCATGGTCCATCTTTAATTCATCCCTCTAACATGCTGATTGCACAACTTTCACTCAGGATTCCCCTATTTTGTATGTAGCCACTTTAACAAGTTTGTATCTGCAGTTGTAGAATTTACAGGGTTGGCATTATGCAAATCTTGTTAAGGGTTTTTTTTGTTTACTTTAATTTTTTTATTTTTTTCCTGTTGTAGTGATGCAGCCTCTCCTCAGAACAAGTATAATAAACTGTGTTCATTGCAGGGATATTCAAGTGAGCATACTGAACTTGCAGCATTTATGTACACTGAGGTAAACAAGTTCTAACTGTTCCATGTTTAGACTTCGTCTCCTTTTTGGGTGTCCCTACTGCTTCTCTGGTCTTTAATTTTGCAAGATTGGTTTTCAGGATCAAAGTAATAATAGCTAATTTAACAGGGAATCATTTTGTGTTTACATGTATCTAATCTCTTCAGCTAATTAGCTCGACCTGTCTAACCTCCATGCAGATAACTCTGTGAGTTTGTTTTTAAAATGCATATATTTTTTTTTTCAGGTTGCAGCTGTCAATTTTATTGTGCTCTTTTGGAAGCAATAAATATACCTTATAATGACGAAAGACGGGCGGTATATCTTCTGCTAGGTCTAAAGCAGATCACTGCCTGTCAGACAAGTGTTATTTCCCCTTCGCTGCTGGTGTGCTTGGGTCGTGGGGTTTGGTTTTCGTTTTGGTTTGGGTTTTTTTTTGCATCGCTTGAAACCCTGTGGCGGAGGTCAGTAAGGCGGCGGGGAGGTGTGCGAGCCTCTCGGAAGGAAAACCGGGCAGTGCTTTCCGCACAGCGACATTCAAAGTTGGTGAGACATTAAAGACGTCGCTGTGAGGGGCGAGGGTGGCAGTAATGAATGCCTAATTGCCTGGGAGGGAAGGCGCCTTGTCTCCGCCAGGAAGAGCCCTCTGCACGGCAGCTGGTGCCGCTGGCACCGGGAGGGTGTGCAGCTCTCCCCGCCGCCTTTGGCTCCTCGCCTTGGCCCCCGGGGCGCGGAGCGGCGCGGAGCGGAGCAGGCAGCGCCGTCCCGCCGGCTGGGGAGCGGAGCAGCGCGGAGCCGCCCGCTCTCTGCCGCCCACCCCCGGGTACCCTGCAGGGTTCCCCAGAGCCCCGCGGCCGGGGCGAGTGAGCAGGGGGCGGGCGGCCAGCCCTGTCCCCACCGGCAGCGGCCGCGGCCCCGACAGCAGCGGCCTCGGCTGCTGCTCGTGCTGTTGCTGTTATTGTTACTGCTGTTAATGAGGAAGATGTTATTAATTATTTGGGGGGGGGGGGGGGGAGTGTCGCGTTGTTTTTTGGGTTTTGGTTCTTTTTATTTCCAAAGCCACACTGCAGGGCTGGGGGTCTGGGCTGTTTTCCTGGAGAGGCGACCATTTGTAGCAGCACTGAGCCGGTACGCTGCTTGGGGTTATTTTCGGCCAGACAAACCTCCAGTGGGAACGAGCCTGTTTACGAGGGGGTAGGGGTGCCCCCCACGCACACTCCTGGGAAGAAAGGCTCGTGGGCGACAGAGTTACCCCGCAGCTCCGCATCCTTCTCGCGGCCGTGTGTCCCCCGACGTGGGCCGGGACCCCTTTGGGGCAGCGCGGGGCCGGTCTCGGCTCGCTGCCCTTCACTCCATACCCCCCCAGCCCCCCACGGCCCGCAGGGAGAAAGAAAGGGCCCGATCCGTCCCAGCGACACCCCCGCCAGAGCCGGGACTGTGGGAAGCGGGCCTGAAACTCCCTCCTTGCCCAGAGATTTCTGTTCACCCCGGAGACAAAATCGCCGCTTTATTTCCTGTCCTCGAACACTTCCTGACACAAGGAAGATAACAAAGGGGAAAGTTTAAAGCAATAAATATCCCCGACCCGCCTCGTCCCCCGTGTGCGCCCGCATCTGCCACTGCTGAGGCCGAGCGGCACTCGGATGAGGAGAAATGGGGCTTTTCCAGTCCTGTTCCGGGCGGCTCGGACCGCGCTCTGCCACCTTCTTAACACCTTAAGCGGGGATTTTCCTCCCCGCAGAATTTTTGATGAGTTTATTTTCCCCCAGCTGCCAAAGACCCGGCTCCCCTGCCTGCACTCCCCGTTGCAGCGTGCCCGTTTCTGACCGGATTAAAGCGGGGCCGGTGCCGCCGGCCAGCCCTGTGACAGAGTTAGTACACTCGGAGAAGGCTCTGTGAGGGAAAGGATGCCTGTTTGTTTGTTTGTTTTTAAGCGGTAGCGCGATTTAATAAGCGAAATTGTATTATTAAAGCCACGAGGGTTTCCTGGGCGCGCAGAAGCCCACTGTCAGGTTTTCTTGTGTTTTGATAGATTTAGTGCTGTTACGGTACACTTCTGCCTCACATGCAGTAGCTAAGACTTGAAGATTAAAGATTGCACACCTCTAGATGAGTCAAAGCCTACACCCCGGTGCAGCTAATACATTTCGTGATTGATTTCCCTGCTGCGTTGTTTCCCGTTTCAGCCTTGTGCGAGCCCCTTTCCCCTCTCGGCACATCGCACAGGCTCAGCCCTGGTGTCCTCGTCGCATTCTGCAAGGCAGCGAGGGGAAATCTGAACCTCTGGGAGCCCAAACCCAGACACTTCTTGCAAAGCATCTTTCTGGCCCAAAGCGCCTCAAGAAAAGTTCTAAGGCGGAGCTGACCGAAGGAGCCTCTCTGCCTGCCCGAGTGCCGAGGCTCCGCAGAGCCACCGCGATGCAGTGGGACAAAAAGAGCCTCCCCGACCGGAGTCGGAGTCGCTGGGGCGGGGGGACCTCGCTGCCTCCCGAGGCCGGGTCCCCGGATCTGAGCCCCGGCCCGGTGACGGCCAGAGGCCCCGGCGGGACGGGGGGTAGCCGGCTGCTGCCCCCTTGGAGCCCGGGGCTCGGCCGCCGCAGCCCGGCACTGCCCCGGCCCTGGCTGGCAAGGGCACCTCAGCCAGCCCCTAGTACTGCTTCCCTTCCGAAACCAACAATGCCTCTTTAATCCTTTCCCAAAGCGGATTTTTTTTTCTCTCCCTTTTTTACCCCCCCTGGAAAGCCGTCCTAGTTTTCGTCGCTGAGCAAACGCAGGACCGAATTTGTAGCGCTTCTTTACGGGACAGAGAGGGTTAACCGCCGCTATCGGTTTGGGGTTTGGTGTGTTTTTTTCTTCCCCCCCCCCTTCCCTTCTCTCGAATGCATATAATCTTATTTGAGCCCCTCAACGTGATGAAAGCTATTGATTGCTGTGTAGAGACACCGACTTTTAGCAGGCTCCCCCAGCCCGCTCCCCAAAAGTAAATAAATAAGAAAAGGAAAACAAAACAAAACAAAACAACAAACCAAAACAACAACAAGGAAAAAATAAAATTAACCTATGTTTTCGGAAGTGTCTCAAATATGTACAAATCCCGTTTTATGTCTTCCCGTTCACGTGTATATTGATATCATAAAAGAGAAATCCTTCGGCAGGGTTTTTCTCTAAATACTTTATTCATTGAAGCTGGCAGTTCCACTCATTATTCCACTGCCTTAAACGCGATTCTGATGCTGGCTAAATATAGAGCTTCGCCTCCCTGGGAACACGAATCGAATACACAGTAAGCAAATCAGTAGCACGGGAGGGGGAAAAAAACCTTGATCAAAGCCCTCCTTTTCTTCCCAATCCCGGTTTGTTGGGGCGGAGACAGGTTTCTCGCTTATTGCACATCATTTGAAAAGATCAAGCTTAAAATGCAAGCACCTCTCCCAGAAGTAGTAGTTAAAACCCCAGAAATTAGGGGGTGGGGGTTAATAGAATTAAAACCAGATTGAATTATTTTCAAACAAAGGTGTAACGGTGGAAAATAAGATGCATTATTTCAGAGATGGGCGGAGGTGTATTTTGATCAGGCCATATTTTTAAAAGAAATACAAACATCCATGGGGAAAAATGCATAGGACGCAGTACGGAAAAGCACCTTCCCCGTTTCAGTCTCTCTTATAAAATCCGCGGATTTATTTTTTTTTCTCAGTCATTAGCATGACTTTTTTTTTTTTTTTTAAATTACTCGGATCTTTTGCTAGGTCGCAGCCCGCGAGGTCACCCGTGGCGGGGCGGAGGGGATTCTCGGCGTGCCCCAGTGGGGGGGAGAGCATGGTGTTTGCAGAGTACCAGCCGCAAAGGCACAAAAAGGTCCGAAACGCGCCCACCGCGCGGGGCCGCGGCCGATCGCCCCTCGGCCAGCAGAGGTCGCCCGCCGCCCCGCCCGCGCGCTGCCTGCGCGCCCCGGCGCGGAGAGTGGCCGGCTGGGGACCCGGCGGGGGACGGTCCCCCGCGGAGGGCCACCGCGGGGCCGCCGCCCCCCACTCCAAGGGCCGCCACCGCCCAGTGCGGCCGCCGCGGGGGAGGCGGCCGCGCAGAGCGGCGGGGGCTGCGGGAGGCCGCGGGGAGGAAGGGGGGCACGGCGGTGCTCCCCCGGCCGGGGTCAGCGGCACACATGGGCGACACCGCAGTCCGAGTCGATTGAATTGAAATTGGCCATTACTAAAGGTTTGCCCCAAACACGTGCCAAGCTGTCCGAAGCTGCCAGCATCAGCAGTAATTCCTGATAATTGCTTTCTGGTTTACTCAGCGAGCACACAGAATTATAAAGTATACGTATACCTAGTCTCTTTTTTGTATATGCATGTACATAAACACCCACATATATATGTATATGACCGGTTTCTTGGGTGTAGAAGTGATCACCTATCAGAGCTGCATTTCCCACTGTTTATTTAAACGTCGAATATGTAAAGTAACCGTGTGTGTGTGTGTTTACAACCGTATCTTTACCTCCTGACACTATCTTGAGATCACTTCAAGACAGCTTAGTTATCTCCACAAGTGGCAACGTTGGGTCCCACTTCTTGTTTGAAATAAAGCTGGAGGGTGTGTTTGCTCCCTCAGCTTCGGAAAAGAAAACATCTTGCAAACTAAGTTTGGACTCCGAGGAGGTCGGTGGTTTAGTAACTGTCTCATCAGCAAACGCGAGTTTCAGAACTTTTTCTTGGCTGTTTCATTGCAACCAGATTTCCCCGCGCGAAGATATTCCGCGTGAATGCGTCTTTGCCTCTCTTTCACCCAAACTCGGTTGCCTTTTAAAAAAAAAAATGAGACTTTGAAAAAAATATATTTTCCTGATGAGTAGTGATTGGAGGGCACTTATACACTACGTTGATGAGGGCGGTGTAACAGCCCATATAGAACAGAACACGAAATGGGATTTAAATAAATTCAAAGGGGACGTTTCATGTGGGGGGTGGGGGGCATGCAGAAGGGTTTGGGGGGGAACACGCTCGGGAGCGGGTACCGTTTCGCGCACAGACTAAAGGCAAGGCACCGTGTCGCCTAAGCGGAGCCTGCTCTTTGAAAAACACACACAAAGAAATCCGTGCCCACGGGAAAGTTGCGATTCGCCTGGTTTGGGAAGCGTTCAGATAAGAGCGGCGGCTTGGAGCTCGCAGCCCCGCGGGGGCGGGTGCCCGGCGGGGCGGGCTGCGGGGCGGCGTGCGTGGGGGCGCAGCCGGGGGCGCGGGCACCGCACCGCACGGCTCACGCCCGCGGCTCTCGGGTCCGGGCTTCTCTCATCGCCTCCGGGGAGCAGAGCCGCAGAGCAACGCGAACGGCGGAGTCCGCGGCTTGTCCCTCTTTTTTTTTTTTTTTTTTTTAAATAATAATAATTTTAAGGGACTCTCCACGGGGAAAGGCAGTTCTTCACTTTTCTCCGCGAATCTCCATTCCCAGGCAACCTACGAAACCGTCTATACACAGGACGCGTACAGATTGGGGGAGGGGGGGGTTGGGACGGGGAAGATCTAAAAGGGATTGGAAAACATAAATAGAATGCAGGGAGTGTTGAGAGACAATTTAAGGTAAATATTTGTACCTTCTTCGATCTCGTGTTTAGCAGAAATACATGAAGCTTTTATCCGCGATTTTAAGGGAGAAGGAGGCTGGGGGACAAACATAAACAGTCCCATTTCGTGGCCGGGGGGACGTGCCCAGCCTGCCCTGCCCTCCCCGCTCGAGGCAGCTTCGCCTGGGCAAACCCGAGCAGCGGCTCCCGCCTGGGAAAGATAAACGCCTGGAAAGGAAATAGGTGGATTAACACCACCACCCCCCCCAAAAAATAATAAATATATATATGGGGGGTGAATATGAGACGGCGAGCCCGAGCGGGGGAAGGGGTGGAGGAGCCCGAGCGGGGCCGGGAAGGAAAATGAAAGGTGTGACGGGAGATAAGCGTCGAGGACGGAGCGGAGCGACAAGCAGAAAGTATAAAGGGAAATACAAATGAGGAGCGAGGAAAAGTTGCCTCCGAGAGAACCCGGCCCGCGGCGGCCTCGCCGCCCGGCGCTGAAATATGATAATGAGGACAGCTGCGCCGCGCCGCCGGCAGCCAATGGGCGCCGGGCAGGCGTGACGTCCCCGCGCATGACGTCAGGCCAATGGCGAGCGGGCTGAGTTGGAGCAGAGAAGTTTGAGTAAGAGATAAGGGCGAGGCGAGTGACCGAGCCGCCAGCGCCCAGTCCGGCATCGCCGCCGCACCGATCCCGCACCGCGCCGATCCCGCACCGCACCGATTCCGCACCGCGCAGCGCGGCCGGACCCTGCCGCGCCCCCGGCGCCGCGCCGCTCTGCGCCGCGCCACCCCTTCTCTCTCCGCAGCCCTGACAGTATCTCTCACGCCGGTGGTGTTTTGTTTTGCCTTTTTTTTTTTCCCTTTTAATTTCGAGTCTCTATTTTTTCCCTTTACTATTACTACTTCTACTTTTTTTAATTTTTTTTAATTTTTTATTTATATTTTTAGCGACAGCTTTCAAACCTACTTTGGGGTCTTAAAACGAAACCGTACACCATTTCACTGTGGACATTACACCCTCTTACAGATATGGGAGACATGGGAGACCCACCAAAAAGTAAGGCGGAATTTTTACCGTTGTTGGAATAAATGTGCTGTCTATTGTAATCGTCTCAGGCAGGCGAACTGCTAGAGAGCTGAACTTCACTTGAATGGTAGAGAAGGTGCCTTTGTTGCCGTGCCTGCATGCTTGCTGTGTTTTAACCTCGTACGTAGCCTTGTATGTTAATAGCCTGGGGTCCTGCTCTCTTTTAAAGTTTGGGGAACAGACAGGATTTTAACAGTATCTCCTGCTACGGAGCCTTAAATTCTCCTCGTTGTAGACCGCGCTGGGGCTGTCTGACTATCCAGCACCCAGTCTGTCTAGGGGAATTAGCATTAGACTTTCAAAAGAGAGCAAGTGACAACCGTAATGATGTTTGTTCTTGCCTTCAGCCTCGAGTCCTCTCTTCCGTGGCAAAGGGCTGAATGGGAAGCGCACCTAGCCACGCGTTCATCCTTTCCAGCCAGAGCTGGAACTCTGAAAAAATGAAATCAAACATGTAGGTGCTCTCCCCGTAAGGCAAGGAATCCAAACAAGCAAACAATAACATAAAAATAAAACGACGGGGGAATTTGGAGTTTTGATTCCGTGCAAGGCTTGAGAAATTAGGACCTTCACCCCGAAGACTGTTCACATCTGCTTTTTAACATATGTTCCGCCTCCTTTCTAAGCGAGGCAAGGTTTTGATGGCATACTTCAATTACCATCCGAAAGTGTAATACTCTTTAAAAAAAAAAAAAAGAGAAAAAGAAAACCAACAACACTCCCAGAGTACGCCCTATAAGGGAACGACACGAAAAGTGTGTTTATCTCTGTAGGAGAGTAAACGGTTAGTCAATCATGTATTTATTTTCATTTCAGAAAAACGCCTGATTTCCCTATGTGTTGGTTGCGGCAATCAAATTCACGATCAGTATATTCTGAGGGTTTCTCCGGATTTGGAATGGCATGCAGCGTGTTTGAAGTGTGCGGAGTGTAATCAGTATTTGGACGAGACCTGTACGTGCTTTGTTAGGGATGGCAAAACCTACTGTAAAAGAGATTATATCAGGTACGCCATTTACGTTGTTTAATTCTTCGGTGAGATTTATCTCTCTCTTTTTCTTATTTTTTTTTTTTTTAACTTTATAAACCTGATAGAGGCAGGAAGAGGAAAAATGGTGAGAAAGAGGGTAAAAGGCAATTGGTATGTTTTTAAGTGATTTCCCCAGAGATAGACAGGCGAGGAGAAAAGTTAGAGTCGTCAAGTTTTTTATTCCACAGATTCAAATGCAAATTTCTGTATAAACAAAACCGCATTCGGGAACAGCTAGCGACTGTGTGGTACCCTCCTGAGGATTTTGGCAGTGCATCCTGTGATTCTAAGAAAGTGGGAAATCGTAGGTAATGGAGAATATTTTCAATAGTGTAGATATTGTTAGCAACATGGAACTGATCGCTTTTTAACACAACCTGAGAAGCGCATCTCTCTGTGCTTTTGCAAAGGCATAATGGCATTCATAAGAAAGGCACTTCAAGCATGTATGCCGTAAAAATAAATACACGGGAAAAAAAAATACCCAAACAAAAACTATTTAAACTAGGCCTATCAAAACCAAAAAAGCAAAATAAAAACAAACCCGAAGTTTCCTTTAGAATGAAGGATCCTTTTATGGGGAGGTTAAAACCTAGACCGAAATGTTTCTTCGCTAAAATAACTGACATTTAATCTTTTTAAATATTAACCCCTTTGGTGATATCTGACTGCCTTTTCTTTCTTATCTTATCTGTACTGATGAATTAGACAGAGCAGATCAAATTGCCCATCATCTGTTCACGAACAATTGGGTATATTTAGATAATGGAACCGCTTCCTTCCTCACATTAAAATCTGGTAACTGATAAAATGTGAGAGTTGCCAATCCTGACACTACAGAGAAACCAAACCAGGAATTTCGAGTGTGTTTATTATTTGTGCTCCTAGGTCACGCTGATCCGTTTCAGTGTCGTCTGGTGGCTTTGCCAAACCAGAACTTTGTGTGACACTGAGGTACGGACAGTATTTTTTTTTACTGAAAGTTTTAGGAGCAAGTTCCTACCTAGCCACCTAAGATATCTTTTCTAGTTTCTTTGTAATTATGAATTGAAATAAAGTATTTGAGTCTTTCCTTCTCCAGCGCACAATTCATAAGCAGATCGTTCCTTCAAGCCGTGTTGTGAGATTATTCTCAAAGTTTTACGACGGCGAAAACCAGCCCGCTCCCTCCCCCCCTCTCCCCCCCCCCCCCCCCCCGCCTTTACTTTTAAACGCACTTTGGAGCCGTATTGTTAAATGTTGTCCTTTCTCTAATTTCAAATGAAAGGACAACGTTTAGACTGAGACGTGCTCAGTTACCTCCTGCTAGATCTCATCGGGAGAAATTTAAACAAAAAAAAAATTCAGCTCTTTCATGTTAATACAGAATACACTTCATTTGTTAGAATTTTAAAAGTAAGACGTACGTTATGTGCAAGTACACTTTGAATTAGACTGTGAGACAATCTATAATCGTTAGATATGTGGGCAACCCCCCCAGATTTTGTACCTATAAATGCATACACTTTGCGATCGCGCTGGTCTATTGCCGTTGTTTGCTGCTTGTTTGGGATTTTTTCTTCTCAAAACCTTATGATTCGGAAATATGCAGCTCTGAATGTAGGATTAGTACACCTATAGACATAGCAGCTAAAGATGTGTGTAAATAAACATCTCTACCCACAAGCATACATCACAGACTGTATCTCTAAAGAAGTGTTCTGGTGAGGAAATGTGTGGGGATGAATATTAGCTCGGTTTTAGGAACAGTTTTTACGGTTCTGTGGACCGAGTGCGTGCGTATGTGCATGTATCTGTACATTTGCGGGAAGACGTTAATTTTACTTAATACCAGGGAGGTTGGCTAAGGAGCATTCGGTGGGAGCCGAGACACTGTGCAGTTCTAGACACCCGAGTTGGAGCATTTTCTCGTGTTCATCTGCTGATGGATGAACTGTTCCCCTCTCCTCCACGGGAGACGAGGAACCCGCCACCCACTCCAGCGTGTAATCCCAGAAACCCTTTATTTGCCGTGTGGGGCTGTCAGCGAGAAGTTGCCCTTTCGCTCCTGCGGGAGGGCTTGAGCCCCGGCTCAAGGTGGGAGCGCCAGCGGGGGAGGGGACACGGGGGGACACGGGGCAGGCAGGCTGAGGTAGGGTCAGGCTGCGGAGCCAACGCACCCAAAATGCCTTTTAGCGGCGGGCGAGGGAGCGGAGTTACACTGCTATATATGTGAGCGTGTATGTATTTAAGGGGGGTGAGGGTATGCCTATATTTTTGTGTAAAATGAACCTGGTGAGAGGGGATAAAAGGCCACCCCTGTCACGTCCCAGAGGCTAAGCTGCCGGCAACCTGGGCGCGCATTAAGCGGCAGAAAGTCCTGAGCGGGTTCGTCGCAAAAAATAGCAGCATTTGGTGAGGCTGGCACGTTTGTACGCGGGCAGCGGATGGCAGCTTCGCCAGCCTCGCCTTTCCCCGGTGAGCCCGGACGGTCCAGCTGAGCCCCGGGCCAGGCTCGGTCAGGTCCCCCCCGCCGTGAGGAGGGAGGGTGAGGGCAGCGACGGCCCCTCGCCTGCTGCAGCCCGGGCGCTGGGGCAGGGGGGAGACTTTTGTTGGCAACTCCTCGGGAGGGAAGGGGGTCGCTTTTTTGTTTCTCACCCTGTTTCTCCTGCCACCTCCGCCGCCCCTTCCCTCCCCTTCTCCTTGCCTACCGGTGTGTCCGGGTCCCCACCGCCCTTTTACGGCGTAGGGATCAGGGTGCCGGCAGCAAACGAATCCGTTTTATTCCTTTCCTCTTCTGCCTTATGTATTTTCAAGGCTTGTTTAACTAGTGGATTGCGTGTGGCGCGCCTACGCGGGGCCACCAGTTTGCCCACGAGCGGGAGTGAAAACCTCTCTCTCTCTCTTTTTTCCCTTCTTTTCTTCCCCCCCCCCCCAACTTCGCTGCCCTCCTTCTTCCCCTTCCCGTGGCTCTCCCTCCTTCCCTCCCTTCCCCTTCTTTCTGGGCTGGGCCCTGCTCAGGTTATACGGCATCAAGTGCGCCAAGTGCAGCATCGGCTTCAGCAAGAACGACTTCGTGATGCGCGCCCGCGCCAAGGTGTACCACATCGAGTGTTTCCGCTGCGTGGCCTGCAGCCGCCAGCTCATCCCCGGCGACGAGTTCGCCCTGCGGGAGGACGGCCTCTTCTGCCGGGCGGACCACGACGTGGTGGAGCGGGCCAGCCTGGGCGCCGGGGACCCCCTCAGCCCCCTGCACCCCGCCCGGCCGCTGCAGATGGCAGGTACCGCCCGCACCCGGCGCCGCGGAACCCCGCGGGGTTCGGCACCGCCCGGCCCGGCGTCTGGACAAGGTCGGGGGGGGACTCCGCCGCTTCCAGCGGGTCCCGCGCCCCCCGCGGAAAGGCGGCCCCGAGAGTGTGCGGCCGCGGAGAGGCGGCGGCGGTGGCTCGTCCCACGCCCGGGGCTGCCGCGGGTCCGGCTGCTGTGAGAAAGGTCCGCGTACGGGGTGCGCGGCAGGCGGAGGCACCTGCGCAGGGTCCGCACCCCCGCAGCCTGTGTCCCTCCTGCTCCCACCGCGCACCGGGTGCGGCAGTCTTGTGTGTCCCCACCCCCCCGAGCCCAGTGCAGCCCGCAGCGTTGGTCGGAGAGGGGCGAGCCGCTGCAGGGATCCGGGCTGCGACCAGGCACAGATCCTTCTGCCTCCGGAGCGCGTGGAAATGCTGTTTAAGCACTGGTGGAAGCGGGGGACGAAAAGAGATAGACTTCATAACTACAGGCGAGCTCTTAGGCTGTAATTTAAAACTGTCAACAAGTTAATCTTCCGTAATTGCCTTTTAAAGTGACTCTGCCTTCTTGTGATTTGATGAGAATTTCATCTTAAAACTCAGCACTGTTAACTTCAGAGTCTCCCCACCTTACTACTTCACTTACACTTTTAGTTCTCCACGCGTACATCAGCTACTCAGATACGCTTAGCTTTAGGAAGAGGCACGTCTCTGAGGCAAACTAGGCTGGACAATACAAGGTTGGCCAGCGTTATTGCTGTGCAAGTAACTGTAGCTCTAGAGGTTATTTACAAACACAGCTATGTTTAAACGGGCTCGTTTCCCGCTTCTGAGCCGCTTTCAGGTGACATATCTATATATAGGGAGACATAATCCCGTCTCTGATCATGGCAGAATTCTAGAGAGGTTGTGCATGCTCCCTATACAGTGTATGCGCACGTTTCCGAAACGCATATCCTGTCGGCAGGTACAATACCCTTAATATTTGAAGCCTTCGTATTGTCTGCATCGCATTTGCTGATGTGTTGTTATAATCAGAAGAGTCGGAACCCGACTGTACAAAAGCAAGCACTTCTGAACACTAGCTAGCCAAAGTTTTAGGAAAAAAAAAAAAGGTAGTGTTTTTATTTTTCCCTTGACTTTGTCAAATTACATTTAGATAGCTACAGCTACACAATACACAGAAGAATAGCAGAATCGTCACAGGAATACTTTTAGCTCTTGATATGACGCTACCCGTAGGTTAGCATTTCTTGGCCGTTTCCACGAGTTGCTAGGCTTTTTTCCCTTTTAAAGAACTGGAGAAACATTCGTATTTTTTAAGTATTCATCAAAAGTCGTCATAAATTCACCTAGCACCTCCAGATCCTAAAACAGACCCCCGATTTCCGAGCTCTGGGACAAGGGGCTCTCACGGGATTTTCCTCCACGGTCACGGTGCAGCGGATTTGGCTTGTTTTGCTTTGATTTGGAAGCATCAAACTGCCGGGAGCTGTTGCACGTTGCCTCTGGCTAAGCTGAGCTACAGTATACAAGAAGCAGACCCGAACTGTGATTAATTTAAGAAGTATTCTTTCATTAATTTTCGGGCCAAAAATCTGTTTTGGTGATTTGTCAGGAAATAAATACAGAAACCCCTCCCCCTCCTTTCCTAGCGCACGCACACCTTAGCGAACTTGCCCTACCCTGTCAAGTCTCATACAGGTTCAAGCTTCTGTCGTTAAAGGGTTTTAGGGGGGGTGGTTTGTTTTTGCAAATTAATTGTCTGTGGAGTCAGAAATGTCAGTACTGTCACTCCACCAGCGCATAAAGCAGAGGAGGCTGCAGGAGCTCTGATAGATCTGACTGCTTGAATGGCCTTTGAAAGAGGGTTCATCACCCCCCACTCCCGCCTCCCCTTGTCCCACCGGTTTAGATTCAGAGGCTCTGCAGACTCCCTGCTTCCTACTCACGGGGATCCTGTTCCTCCCTTCCCCTTCCCTTACAGCAGAACCTATCTCTGCCAGACAGCCAGCTCTGCGCCCCCACGTCCACAAGCAGCCCGAGAAGACCACCCGAGTCCGGACTGTCCTTAATGAAAAACAGCTTCACACCTTGAGGACCTGCTACGCTGCCAACCCCAGACCCGACGCCCTCATGAAAGAGCAACTGGTAGAAATGACTGGTCTCAGCCCCAGGGTCATCAGGGTTTGGTTTCAAAACAAGCGGTGCAAGGACAAAAAAAGGAGCATTATGATGAAGCAACTTCAGCAACAGCAACCCAATGACAAAACTGTAAGTGGCTTCAGCCTCTGACCGCGCTTCCCAAAGAGAAACGCCTGGGCTGTGTCCAGCCCGCACAACCTCTGGGGTGGGTTTTGACGCTTTTGATTTTGCGGCAGCTCCCTTAAAACAAAGAAAATGATAACTATTATCCGCTTGTTTCTGCTGTCAGTGCAATTAAAAGAGACCGCAGCGAGAAGCCGATATAGGCTGCTCAAGCGGACCCATGTCTTTTTGTGGGGCTAAGGATATGCAGTGGATTAGACTAACTTCTCTGCAGCATGAATTGGGACCTGCACAGCTTATGGGATGTAATAAACCCAGCCTTGTGTAATATTTAGATTGCAAATGCAAAGGACTCATTGAGGGGAAAATGACGCTTTTTCCCTCTTCAATGATTTTACGCAGGGGTAAACCCAGAAGTAAAACCCAGGAGTGAAAGGTAAATTTGATATATACTACAACGTGTATGTGTGTGTTTTTCATGCACTTATTGCAGAAAAAAACAAGTGCAATGCAAAGGTTTCGTAATTACCATCCTGGTTACAGGTTAATGTATATATAGTTCTTGCGCAGAAATATATTGAGCTCTTGTCTGCGGGCATATGCACGTGTGACGCAAACAAGCAGAAAATGCTGGATTCAGCACAGCAAACTGCCTGTCCCCATTTTAAGCCAACTTTTTTTTTCTTTTTGTCTTTTTTTTCCTGTTATTAGTCCACTTGAAGAAGAGTCTGTTATTCTCCCCCTGTATATTGACTGACCAGAGAATGACTATTAATTCATAAGGCTGCCTAGTTAAGTGGAATTTAAGGAGTTTCATTTTACCCTGTTGGAATGCGATAAAACACGATGTTATTAACTCGCCTGAACAATCTATTCGTCGAGGCTTGGAGTTATTTTGTACACAGTGTCTGCGCCACAGGGTATACTGGGAGGGTTTAATTTCTCTCTTTTTTTTTTTTTTTTTTTTTTTTTTTTTGGAAAGAGCGTGGTACTAACGTACCCCAGGTTTGCCGTGCAGTGGATATATGATCCAGTTAAGGTCAGGCAGAACAAAATCAGCCTGGATGCGACATAGAAAGGCAGCGTGATTAACCGTTTCTTGTGCCGAGCCGTCCATCGGCAGCCGAGATATTGTGGTCGTGTTTAAGAAAGCTTGGGGAAGAGGGGGTATGCCTTGAGAGAAACGGGATTAAAGGGAAAGAAAGTAAACTTCCACCGTGAAAAATCCAGCGGGTAGAAATAGGCTGACCTAGAGGCAGAATAGAGCAAGACATTCACAGCAGATTAACAAAGCAAATACAAGCGACTGTACAGATAAGATAGAAAGCAGTTTATTGACTCTGCGCTTATATACAATAAAGTTAACCAAGCTCATTAACATCTTTTGCTGGGCTGTTTACAGAATATCCAGGGGATGACAGGAACTCCGATGGTGGCTGCTAGTCCGGAGAGACATGACGGTGGTTTACAGGCGAACCCGGTGGAGGTGCAGAGTTACCAGCCGCCCTGGAAAGTACTGAGTGACTTCGCCTTGCAGAGTGACATAGACCAACCTGCTTTTCAGCAACTAGTAAGTGTCGATTCCCGGCCGGAGCAGGCCAGCCTGTACCCGGGGCAGAGCAATGGGGGATTCCCTCCACGGGACGGATGCCCTCAGAGAGCCGTGTTTTCCTGAAATTGCAAGGTGGGCATTATAGCACTCTGTGAATGCAGCAAATTGAAGTGGTTTAATAGGGCTTGGGGAAAATACGACCTCAGCGCACAGCAGAGCTCTCGCTGAGTGGAGCGGGCAACGTGTAAGGCCCGACCCAGGTCTGAGACTAACTCAGCTCACATCCTGCTGAAAACCGAAAGCACCTCTTCCCAGAGAACTAAAACATTCTTCACGTGTCATTTAATTCTATGCACATTTGTGAAAGCAGTTTCTAAAATTCCCCCCTCCCCCTGCTTCAGGCCAACTTTGCTTTTATGCGATAGGGTGGATTTTAAATATATGATTGCAGTGCCGGCCCGCGACCTTGTTTTGTCACACAAACATGAATAGTTTAATTCCATTTTTGAAGCCCTTGTTTTAAGAATGTGCCTCTAGATATAACTTCATATATATATATGCACACACATATATATACATATATACACACAAATATATACATATATATATAGCTTACATTAAACATTGTGCTTTGGAAAGGGAATTGCTAGTACATATTCACGTGAAAAATTCAACAGTTTAATAAACTGCCTTAAGCGGAAAGAAAACAGACCTTTTACAATAAATTCTGTTCTTAACTCACTTCCTTATGCCTACGTCATTTGGCAGCTCATATGGGACCGTATCATCTACCATTCTTAGGCCCAACAAGGTGAATTAAGGACAGAAGTTCAGCCTTAACTCAATTTCCTGGCCTAACTGTGTTAAAACCAGATCTTTAAAATAATAAGGTATGTTGTGTATGGTTTTTCAGTGATTCAAAATAATACTTAATGATGAAAAATTAACATATAGACCCTTTTTTGATCCCTTGGGCATTTTTTTTAACATGAAGCAATGGAAGAGGAAGGTTTGCAGCCGTGTCTGGAATTGTTTTCAGACCTTTTCAGTTTAGTATCATCCTTTCTTGCAGGATCACTTTTCTTTTGCCCAGTGGCAGGCTGCAGTGTGTTTCCCTCCCCTGGCACACTGTGCTTGCTCAGGAAGCTGTAGCACAGCAACAGGGCTGTTTGCATCATCTTACCTTTAGATCAACCACTGGTTTTCCTGCTTTAATCAAGCTGTCAAACAGACACAAGAAAAATTGATCTCCTTCGGCTGCCTTGCTTATTGTGCCTTAACAGAATAGAAGACTTTAAAAACCTTTGATGCAGTGAGTTTTTGTATGGAGTGGTTCTAAAAAAAAGAAAAAAAGTAGGATGGAAGATAGATAGCCCAAATACACACACATATAGGTAGATAGGTCATTAGATAGACAGATGAATATTGATATATATTGGACATGATGTCTGTTACTGAAAACAGTTAAAATAAAGACTAGTGGATGGAACAGACAGTTCATTGACTGTTCAAGGCACGTCTTTAATCTAGAAAGGGCCTTAATCACAGGATCGGCCAGCTCAATAGGTGCCAAAGAAATGCTTTTGGATTAGCAAAGCTCCACCCTTCAAATCATGCCCTTTCCCAACGCTGCTCCTAAACTAACGGGAGCCGCGGGGCACGTTAGGATGAAGTGTGACCTTTTTTATCAAACTGACTCTCGTTAAAAAGAGATAGCACCCACTTCAAATCACGAAAGAAAGAGAATGGCTTGTTTCAAATGCCTTCTGCTCCTGGATGCTTCTTCCAGGTTTATTTTAGTATGTGCACAAAAGGGGAAAAAAGTAACCTTGCAGTTTCGTGTCAAAAAAACACATGCACTCTTAAATAATTGACTAGAACATCCTGTTGGGATTCCCACTCTTGCAAGACAGGGAAGAAGGCCTCATTAACAAGTTTGTTTGTTTATTTGCTTGATTTTTCAGTCTTTTTTCTTTTTTTTTTGATTTTTTTTTTTAACCTGCTTTTTTTTGTTGGGGATTTGGCCAAAGACCTGAAGAAGATTCCTGTGAAGTCAATGGGGAAGCTAAACAAAGCAACAAACAGTGACACAGCCTCTCGTGGAGATGTATCAGGCCGTTTCGCTGCATGCCTGTGTATTAATTTTTGCAGTCTTCTTTGCCTTTGCCTGCTATTTTTCTTTGATTGTTACAGTTGTAACAACACTTCTTATTATTATTTTTCTTCTTCTTCTTTTTTTTTTTTTTTTTTTTTTTGGCAGGTTAATTTTTCAGAAGGAGGACCCGGTTCCAATTCTACTGGAAGCGAAGTAGCATCAATGTCCTCTCAGCTGCCAGATACACCCAACAGCATGGTAGCAAGTCCTATTGAGGCATGAGGAACGTTAATTCAGATTTCTGTTGTCGTTGTTTCTGCCCTTACCCTCACCCCTGCTGGAGAAAGTGGGAAAGTGATCGCGTTGGGACTCCGAAATTTAGGGGGGAAAAGTATTTAACAACCCTGTAATGAACCTAGCAAGAACCACTCCACGAAACGAACGGAGTCATGTTTGAAAAGACAAGGTAATATGGTAGCAACACTGTGAAGACAATCATGGGATCTTACTAGAATAAACACACACAAAAAAAAAAAAAAAAAAGAAACCCCGCGCTATTCAATGATCAGAGGAGGATCGAAAAGACGTTTTCAAAACGTAAAGGATTTGTACTCGTGGATCTCAAAAAAAAAAAAAAAAAAAAAAAGAAAAAATCTTTTGACTGCACATCTTAGAGAGAAACCAAGGTAGAGGGGCTTTCTACCCAGTCCCTCCCAATCTGAATGGTGCTGTTTCTATATTGGTGATTGCCTTGCCAAAAGGAGCTCCAGTAGGTTTTCCATCATCAGGAAAGAGACGATTTAGTCCTGCATTGTTGAAAGATTCATTGCAGGAAGGTGGAGCTGCATTGGTTTGCAATGTTGTTTTTAGTT
Source organism: Chroicocephalus ridibundus (assembly GCF_963924245.1). Taxonomy (NCBI): domain Eukaryota; kingdom Metazoa; phylum Chordata; class Aves; order Charadriiformes; family Laridae; genus Chroicocephalus; species Chroicocephalus ridibundus. Next base: position 68,888,446 of record NC_086316.1, on the reverse strand, counting down.
GACTCTTAACAAGGGGATATTTCCTGGGTCTCTTCCAGCATGTACTGTAGCGCGGTTTTGGTTTTGTTTGGTTGAGATCCAGTCTCTATTAAGTCTGAACGATTAAAAATAGGTTTTTGAATTCATCTTTAAAAACCAATTTATAAAAGCATTGCAACAAGGTATACCTCTATTTTGCCACAAAGCGTCTCGGGATTGTGTTTGAAATGTGTCCGTCCAAGAACCTTCCCCTCCCCCAAAGATGTGTATAGTCATTGGTTAAAACGACTGTTTTTCTCTCTCTTTCTCTCTTTTACTCTCTCTCTCTTTCTCTCTCTTTCTCTTTCTCTTTCTCTTTCTCAATAAAGAGAAAAAAGTTAAAAAAAAAGCAAAAGAAAAAAAAAGAAAAAAATACTTTTTTTGTTTGCTCTTGCATTGCAAAATTATAAAGTAATTTATTATTTATTATCGGAAGACTTGCCACTTTTCATGTCATTTGACTATTTTTTTGTTTGCTGAAGTAAAAAAAAGAAAAAAAAGAAAAAAAGAAAAAAAGAAAAGGTTGTACCGTGGTCTTTGAATTATATGTCTAATTCTATGTGGTTTTTGTCTTTTTTTTTCTTAAATATTATGTGAAATAAAAGCGCCATATGTAGAATTATTATATCTTCAGGACTATTTCACTAAATAAGCGTTTGGAATAGAGAAAATAATAATAATAATATTAATATTAAATAATGAACAAAGTTCCCTCTTTTAAATATTTACAAGTTAGCAGCTAAAATACCTGAAATAAAATATTGCATGCAAAGCAGGTCGTTAGTGAATAAAAGGAGTGTGATATTTTATTGCAAGTATTAACGACCAGCTTGTAAATTTCCATTTCAACAACTGTATCAGGGCTAGTTGGATGCCTTAGCTTTCAATCGATAACGTTAGAAAGTCTCTTGTTGCCCCCCAACCCTTGCCCTTAAAAGTGATATTACTCTAGGCATGATCTGACATAACGTTAAGACATCTAAAGAACTGAGAGCTCAGGCTTTTTGCTGAGTTCAATTATTTTTTAAAAATAATAAAAAGAAAGTGCTGTATACCAAAGCCTCGTTGTTGAGATTGTTGAAGTGACCTGTATTTTAAGTATAAGCTCCTGATAAAAGGGACGCTTTTTGCTTAACAAGTCAAGTATGACCATTATTTATCAGTGTCTGCTGTCAAAACGCTTGAAAAATGCTGCAGGAGAAAATTTTTGAGGGGATATTGCTGTGAAATTGCACGAATAGTGTTCCTTATTTTCTGTCGACTTCCCTCTCTTCAATCCCTCTTTTCTTCCTTTTTTAATTTGCGGGGGAGAGGGTGGTGAAAGCTAGAAATGTGGGCGATTTCTTGGGGAAAAGTAGAAAGAAGAAAAAAACCAAACCCACAGGAAAGGGTTGGTTTTGCTCCAGTCTGAGTGCTCCCTGTGCTCCCCGCCAGCACAAGACAAAGGCTGGTTTTAAAAAAAACCTTAACAACTGGAATATACAGAGATTTTTAGTCTGACAAAGACTAAAAACTGCATGATGGTTACTCCTAACCCTAATGTTTTCTTAACATCACCTTCTTTTCCCTCCCTCCTCACCATCTCAGCCCACCCTCAGGGGTGAGCTCAGCTATAGAGACAAACCATTTCGACAGTACAGAGAAAATATTATTAATAATAATAATAATAAAAAAAAGTTAAAAGTCTAATACAAGGATTTCAATCATCCTGATTAGAAACTGGATTCATTTTGTATGCTCAAGTGTAATACATTTTTGAGTACTTGATAAATATTTAAATAAATATGAAATCTACCTTAAACTGTGTGATCAGTAACCCTTGTGTTTTCATGCAGGATCAGAGGCTTGGTACGACGCTTCGGGGGGCGGGAGGGAGACAGGGTGTCATTTCTGCCCGGTGGTCTAACGTGTAAGTTGTTCGAGTCACTCTCAGTGACGGGAGGCTGGGAGGGAATAGCGGAGGGGGGGGAATGGGGAGTTTGGAGACCGAGTACTCCGACTCGGGGGGGGTCTTTAGTTGGCGCTGAGAACCTCTAAGGTCAGGGCAACACGGGGGCCTCTGCGTCCGCCTTTTATCGCCTGGCAGCTAACGCGTAGGTAGGAAGCGCGGCCACTCCGCGGGGAGAGGCGCAGGGTTACACCGGGGTGGGGGTGACCCCGCGGGAGAACAACCTGTGCGCCGGGGCGTTCCTGAGAGCCCTCCCCCACCTTCGGGCCGGTGAAGGTCTGTCGTTTCCAAGGGTCATGGAAGAGGGAAAGGCGAGTTTTGGCTGCCGATCCTTGCGAGGGGGAAGCCCACCCCCGCCAGCCCTGCGCGGAGCCGGGGCTGCGCTGCGCGGCGCCCCGCGGTCCCGGCGCGCCCTCCCGGCGGCTGAGGTTGCCGTCGAGATAAGCGGCCCACCGGGAGGCAGGGGTTTGGGTTTGGGCTGCCAAGGGAGCGTCTTGCTCCTGGAAACACACAGGGCAGCGTGCTGTGTGAGGGCTGCAGCCGCGATCCGACCCCTCGGTTCCGCAGCGGGCTGCGGGCGGGAGCCCCACCGGGGATGTTCCCGCACACACACCTACGGCCGGGATCCTACCTGCACCCCCGCGGGGTCCTGAGCCCCCTCGGAAGGCTCGGGGGGGGGGTGGCTGTTGTCGCTGCTGCGGCCTCAGGGATGACCGCGTTCCCCCGGCCGCCGCCGCCGCCCCGCTCCGGCCCGCCCCTCTGCGCAGACCTGCGGCCCCGGGGTCACCCCGCAGCCTCCCCCCTCCAAACTTCAATTAAACAAAACCCGTCTTATTTTAAGACTAGCTCTTTTTGCGTGGCGCAAGGGGCTTTTTTTATGGCCTTTGGTTCCCTTTTCCATTTCATATATTTGTGGCGTATTTCTTCCCTTCCCCGAACCTTGGAGTATTATCCGTTGTGAAGCAAATAAAGACAAACTTTAAAGCGGGTCCCTCCTAGTGCCTTCAGGAGAGCACCCTTCCTGAGCTCGGCCAGCAGGATTCGTGCAAGCAAGAGAAAACATCTTCTTCGTGAAATGCGTGTCTTTATGGTGCTCTGTGCAGGTTCCTTCTCTGGTTCCTCTTTCAGATATGGGCGAGGGCGGCAATTAGCAGTCCCAGGTCCGCCAGTTTTCTTCTTGCTGCAGCCTCTCTTAATAGTGTCAAATAAGGTCTGTTACAGCCTGTTGTAATTTCTCTGAGAATGTTTGCACACACAGAGGCCAATATTCAAACTGTTCTCGTTTCAATATTTGTACCAGGTTAATTAACTCTCAGCATCTCCAGCCAACGTAGCAGTGAGACACACAAGCCGGGGACGTGAATTCCAGCGTTGAGATCAGTCGAACATCTCAACAGTAAGTGTTTGCCTTTATATACATAGGTATACATACATATCTTAACATATCCACGCTGAGTCACCCAAAAATGGGCAGCGGGGAAGGAATGAGAGCCCCCCAGGCGGTGCTGGCCCTCGAGTCGCCGCAGCCCCAGCGCAGCGCCCGGGACGGAGCCGGAGCCGGACCGGGTTGCGGGTCCGCAGTGCCGGGCGGGTTTCACGGGGACCGAACCGTCCTCACCCCCTCTGCAAGCCCGAAACGCCGACAGCGTTTTACGGTGCGAGGTGCCGCAGCTGGGGGCTTTGCGGGCTTCAGCGGAGCTGTAAGTAGTTAATAAAGGGGCTGGAAAGAGATCCTGTTTACTGATTGTTCCTGATTGTTGTTTTCTTGATAACAGAGCAAGCCACTGAATGACTGTTTGAGCTCAGGCGCCACAAACATAAACTTAACAGCTCCCAGTGTGCCGGCCCTGCTGGAGGATCACTCCTCACCTCCCGGGACTTGTGAAGTGCAGGCGGAGAAGGCAGCTCCCAAGGAGCCAGGCACCACGGGGGCGGGGGAGGCTCGCCTCTATGGCCGAGCTTTCCATGTTGCACGGTATCTGCCGTCATTAGCCAGCGGAAAGGGGTGAAAAATTAATGGGTGCCTCTCCCCGAGCCCGCTGCCCGTGCCGGGGGTCGGGGCAGGCTCTATGCGCCGCTCTTCGCAGCATCCCAGATGAGAGATGCGCCTTTTTATATTAGGCTACTGTTTTGTTTGAATGTCGTCGAATTTTTCTTGCGGCGGGGAAGTGCCACCAGCCAGCGCCCTGGGTTCGTCCGGGGCCGGGGAGGGAGGGAGGGCGGCGGCGGCGGCAGGGAGGGCGCGCAGCCCCGGGGTCTCCCGCTTCTCCCGGGACCGGCAGCAGCGGGGCAGGAGAGCGGCCGGGCGGCACGGCCAGCCTCCGCCACGGCGGCAGATGTATTAATTACCTGCAGCCCCGGCTTTCTCGGGGGGTGTGTGGTGGGGGGAGAGAAGGAAAGAGGAAGGTTGCAAAACAGGATTTTTGTGCGTCTTTTTTTTGTTGTTGTTTTTTTTTTTTTGTTTTCTTTCCTCCTGGCAGACAAAACAGGGTCAAGGTGTGTTTGTCGGGGAGCGAGAGAGAGGGCGGAAAAGTTTTCCAGAAATAAGTGACACGAACCAAAGCAGAGCTCGGCTCCTATCTCCCGTCCGACCTTGGGCGGCAATGGGAAGAGGAAAACAGGGTGTTACTGTGGCTTTTCTTTAGGAGGGCTGTTCAGGTCGGTAGATCTCCAAGGCTAATCCAAACAACCCGTTTGACTTGTGAGGTCCGGAGTCTAGACAGAGCTGGTGGCTCGGCGGCTCCTTATCTGGTTTTGGAATCAGCCAAAAGAGACTTTTCTTAATGTCCACAGCAGCACTGGGATCTGCCGGGGCCGGGGAGCCACCGCACCTCGCAGACAGGACAACAAATACACCCACCACCTGGAGGCTTTACAGCCCGCTTTGTTGTTCCCGGGCCGCCGCGGCCCTGCCTTGTCCCCCCCCCAGCTGCCCCCCCTCGCGCCGGCGGGCTGCTCAGTAAAACCTGCACCCCGTTGCAAAACCTACGCTCCGCTGCTTGCCACCGCAGCTGCTCCTGTCGCCCCCCGGGCACCGAGGGGCCACTTCTGCGGCAGGATGTGGCAGTGGGCACTCGAGCCCTTCTGGGGTCAGGAGCCCTGCTTTCCCCGCCGTGCCCCTCGTCTGTGTGTGCGTGTGTTTGCCGCTACTGCTATTTATTTTTTTTTCCAGTTGAAGTTTTACAGAGAATGGGAAAAAATATCCAAATTCGCTCTTGTTCACCAACATTAAGGAATGATCGAAGCAAATCAATTAAGAGAGAGGAAGTCAGTTTAGATACAAGATCTTCTTTGGGAGCAGAAAATTGCCTTCTGTATTAGTCCCTTTATGCTGGCTTTGTGGATATTGCGAGCTGTAAAGCTTGTTTGAGGCGGTTGGGATCAATAAAAGCATTTAACTCAATAGCAAGCAGCATTTTGGAAAGTAGGGAGAAAGAGGCATCTTTTATTTGGATGTCACTCTTTCTATTTATTCATTTGTTTTCTTGAGCCTTCAGATTCTCCCGATATGTTGGGAGGCTGCACGGTGGGTTTCCAGGTTTCTGAACGGTGCATGAGCCCGTCCAGCATCTCTGCTGTGTCTCTGCTGTAGCTCAAAACGGTTTGCTGCGAATCTGTGTAATTCCCCTCCAAACTCTATGCCGCTTCTCAGTGCGGGTTTAGTTCAAGGCCATGATATCCCATTTTGGAAGAAAACAAGCTGATTGCTGTAACTACGATGCACTGATATGCTATTTGCGGCGGATATTGTAATTGAGTCTGCTAATGTGGAATTATGAAATTTGCCAGTGGGTAGGGCACTTTCTCTTGCAGTTTAGAAGGTTTGTGGGTAAGTACTGTTTTCTAGATTTAGTAGTTGCAAATTTCCTCATGTACAGAGCAAATTATATTGCAAAGCTTTTGTAATAATTTTCCATTAAACCCATTTGAACCATTTTAAACTCCCCAAAACTCAGCGAATTCAGGATCAAGAGAGCAACATTTACCCAGAAAAAGGAATCTTAACCATGATCCTGGTACTCCTCTTTTTTTTTTTTTTTTTTTTTTTCTCATGGGTAAAACTTTGTGTTTATTTTTAACTGTCACAAATACAAGGTGTTGTTTGAAAAGTGTTAAACTTAGCAGGTATATAGAGATAATACTGACGTGTCACTGTGCATGATAAAGTAAAATATGGTGGGAATTAACTTGAAAAGTTTATGAAGGTTTTAACTACAGCCCATAAATTAACCTTTTTTACAAAGATACAATGATATGTAGAAGATCTTACAATATATATGTTACTTAAAAAATACTCTGATATTTGGAGTGCAAACATTTTTTCCCCAATGTGAAGACACAAACTGAGGTCGTAGTCGTCGAAGAGCTTACTGTAAGTAATCTGAAGTAATTAATATTAGACCACTCTAGTGAATCACAAATTGCAGGAGCAAACTTTCTAGTTTACACAGGGCCTTCTGTGAAGGTAGTGAAAGATTTGCTGCTAACCTCTGGTGAAGCTGGAATGTGTAGCTCCGAAGGCTCAAGTCCAGTTCTCACTGCAGTTAGTAGCAAAAATCCTCTAGACATGGGGGTGTAAAATCAGTGCGGTGATTTTGTAGGGAAAAAAGCAATTTCCTTCTCACCACCCTCATTTTTTTCTGTATTTGACCTTAAGTGGCTGCATAATTTTCTATTACAAGAGAAAAATCCTCTTAAGCTATCGGTGCATCAGTAAAAACATCTTGCTTGGTGTGGTAATGAGAAACAGGAGGCAATAGCTCATCTGAATGTACAGAATATTATAAAATAAAACAGCCACTCCCCGCCTCACTTACTGCTGCATAAAGGAGACTTTGTATGTTGTGAATTCTGGGGCAGGAGACTACATACAAATTACTTACATTATATTTTACAGCAGAGAACTCTTAGCAAAACTTAACATAATTACCCCCACACAAGCTCTGATGTTCTAATTTATATGTATTTCACTTTCATGATATGAAGCAAGAAAGGTTTTTCAGGATTTGGCCCCACCAGTGGGACCCACATTCAGGCTTATTCTGAGCCAGGCGGCTGCCAAATTTGCTGTTGCAGAATGATCCCAAACTTCGTACACAGCATGGGATTTCAGGTGCGCTAAAGATGCAGGGTTTTCTTTAGTGAAAATTAATTGATAATAAATGTATTTTTTTACTTTACTCAGATTCTTTTTCTGCAGCAAGAATTTAATGATTTTAGCACGTGAAAGGCTAGAGCTTTTTTAGTTATTCAAGTAACCTTGTTCAGGGTTGGGCCTTTTCGGGCAGAAAACCCTGGATAGTTCTGATAATTATGAGGAGGACAGAGCACTTAGTGGGTAGACACCGCAGATTGTTGTATCGCTTTAAATGAAAAGTGTTTTAGTCCGGCATCCATTCCAGATCTTAGTAGTTTACTGGTTAGTATAAACTGGGAAAACAGCTATCTCCCACTGTTCATACAGCAGCAGTATATTCAAGACATTAGACATGTCTTCTTCATTGCATCTTTTAAGTGCTAGTTTTTAAAATCTCTGTTCTTATAGTTCACTGTTTTTCTTCTAATTAATTAGTTTTCAAGGCATCTTTGCTTGTCATTCCAGTAAGTATAGCTGTTTTATGCCCTGATCTTAAGGTTTTTTTTCTGAGTAAAGCCCCAATGGACTCTTAAGAGAGTCACGTGTCCTCAAATCAGTTGAGCCCATCCCGTTTCAAAGTCAGTGATCTCTGTCAATTACATAGTGGCAAAGGCAAGAACAGTTAGATTTTTGCAATGATGACCACATATCATATTTCTTTGTGCTAACAATGCTGTTATGAGGTACCTCAGAGCAGAAGAATTGGTCATTAAAGTAGTGAAGTGAACTTTCAACATTTGGGATCTTGGTTCTGCAGTACGTTGGCTCTTCAAAACTGATTACATTAGGGATATGTGTTTGTAGTTTTATTATAACTTAATCATTATCACAGAAAAAAACCTCAAAGCCACAAGATTAAGAAAGACAGATACCACTTCTTACAACTGTCGTATCAAAATTATTCTTTGTCAGTTTGCCATTTTTCCCGGTGAATATTTTGTTTATAAAAAGAAATTTATTTCTGAAATCATTAGGTCATTCAAGCAGGGATTCATTTGAGGGTGCTTATGGCTGTTCCATGATTCTGCAGTACCTAATACAATGGGCCATGCTCCTCGCAAATCCTTAGTGCAATGCTGTAACCAGCATGGTCAGTAATAGTAAATAAAAAACATGTTGATTTTAGTACAAGTCTACAGCAATAACGGCTAATATAGATGTAAAGACTTATGTCTTATAGAAGATAAATTCCCGCAAAATAATTTTTCAACATGGCTTTTATTCCTGTTTCTATGGCAAAATTGTTGCTAACTTCCACAGGAGAATTTGGTCTCTTCATTCAGTAAGTACCTCAAAGGAAAAATGGGAATTAAGAATGAAATAGCATGACAAGTAGCAGCATTGCAATTAGCAGTACAAGTTTTATGCTGCAAGGACTGAGTCCGGATGGAAAAAAATGTGAAAACTGAAAGTTTTGTACTGCAGGATCAAATGTTTGTCTGACTATTACAGTCACTAAAACAGTATGTTCATTCTTTAGAGTTTTACATGCCTCCAACTATTTAGCAAGATAACTCTATACCTTATATTGCAGAAAGTATTTTTAGTTTTGAAATACATTTGAATATACTGCTGGACCAAGGGCAGTCATTAAAGCAGCTGTTGATCAAGTATAGAATACAAAAATGTAACCAGTTAATGCTCAATTAAGGATGGTGAGTTATCTGCTCCAATTCTTAATCATCTCTTTTAGTCAGGTGGCATTAATCTGAGTTGCCCTTTAGTTAATGACTGTCCTATACTTTTTTTTTTTATATTGTCAGATATTGCTTATTTGGGGATAAAAGTGAATAGAGCCAGGGGAAGTATGGACTTTTATGAATGTGGGGTCTGAAAAGAGCAAATAATTAGTGTTTCCAATTAGGTCAGTGAAACTCCCAGGGGCAGTAGAGTGGTAAATGCAATTGTGAGAGCACCATGGAAGAGAGAAAGGGAGGATGGAGGTGGTTCATGTCTACCTGTGACATTACACAGAGCCTGTGACACCCTGATAAGGCTCTCTGGTATTGAAGACCTTGTTTCACGGCGCAGCCCAGCTTCGTGTGGGCTCGTGAAGGGGCTCACAGCTCACGAGAGGCAGCAGAGCTCCTCTAGGAAAAGACAGTTTGCCATCTCTTCGACAGAGGCAGAGGAGTCCCTGGCGGGGATGGTTAGACAGGTACTCTCTTCCTAAGAGGGATGCTGAAAAACATCATGGCAGAATAGTTCCCAAAGCATAGAGCTGCCTCAGATTCACATCTGCACAGGAAGAGGCACTGACCGCGACGAGAGCTGATCTCTCGATGATGGATAGCAATCAGGCGTCTCCGATGAGCTTCCTCGTGCATTTGTTATAGTTGAAATGAAGTATTGGTAGCTGGTCTGCAGAGCTTACAGGGGAGACTCAGGCTTGTGTTTCAGTCACGGCTTTCTCCCTCCCTACGAAAGACCCTCCAGAGTAGTTGCAGGGAGGCCGGGGCTGGGAGCTGAAACTTGCCTGTTCTCAGGAGTGTGGCCGCCTGCCCTTGCCTTAACGCATTGCTGCGCTTCCTCCCCCTGCACCACTCAGGCCATGACCTGGAAGTCTCCAGATGTGGGAGAGCCCTGCCCTGGCCATCTCCTTGCCGTGAGTTCCCACACTCCTCGTCCCTGCCCCCGCCACGGGTTGTTCTCCCTCTGGCCGTGCAGCCCCAGCTACGTGCGGGATGCTGCAGCCAGCCTGGGCGAGGCTTCACCTGGGCCCCCTCCGTCTCCTCCGCCGGCATGGGATCTGTGCACATGCTTCATGACGGGATGTAGGCCTCTGTCCAAAAAAAGCCGGGACGTGAGACTTAGCACGTGGCACCCGCTGTGTAAAGCCTGTGATGGGAAAGGGCAAGCGTGCTTCTGCAGATATCCCACCCGAGCGCGGGGCTGGTGAGGAGGCGCAGGCTGGGGGCATAACGTGCCTCAGCCCCGTGCTGCCTGGAGAGGAGCTGTGGCTCTGCGCTCGTGCCCTGCTTGGCGTTCCCGAGAGCCTGCGCTGTGGCCAGAGCTTGGGAGAGAGCGAGGGCTGCCCATGCTTTGGCGGATGAGCTTCGCAACTGAGCAGCAACTGCTTTTGGGCACCCAGCTTTGATGGAGTATCAGCATCTTGTGCTGTGGTGGGTGGGGGGTGGAGATGGGTGCGCCCAAGTGGGGCTCTTGGAAAAACAGCTGCTGCTCTAGAGGGATGCATCGCAGATGCTACCCTTTTTCATGGCGTAGGCCCCAGTGCTACTAGAAGTCATTTCTTTCCTTTCAGAATTTACAGCCCAGACCCTTTCTTAATAGCAGACACTTATGTCTTTTCTTTTTCCCCCTCCTCCCCCCCTTTTTTTTTTATTTTATTTTTTTTTTGTTTGAGGGATGCAGGCTATCATTTTTAGCTTCCAGAAGATGCCTGGAGCGGTAGCTCCCCCTACTCCAGAAGTGATCAGTGGTTTCAAGGTTTACTTAGGACGTGACAGACCTGGTTTCAGATTCCCTCCATGCCTGAGGGGATGCAGCCATTCCCAGCCTCGTCCCTAATCTTTGGTCTGGGGGGTGTGTGTGGTGGGGTGTTTCCGTCCTGCCCACCGAAGCTATTCTGCAGCACAGGGAAGACCGGAGAGGGGAAATGCGAGTATGAGTGTTGAAACCTGTGTCATAGGAAGCTGGTTTGAGTCCTTTTGGAGGATGGGTTTTGTCCGAGGTGTGTGGCCTGGCAGGAACAGGCAGGCCTAGCCATAGCGCAGGCAGAGCTGCGGGTGTTTGAGAAACTCCACCATAGAAAACTGAGGCATCTCCAGAGGTCGAGCACCTCTAGGAATGGTCATCAGCTGAGACAAGTTTTGAGGATGCTGGTTTTGGGCCTGAGTGCTTAAATCACACCCAAGCCCCACGCTGGGCACCTCAGCCCCTTTCTGTGAGGCTGTCGCCATGGAGGGTGTTTGCAGTGTGCTGACAACACCCGCCAGAAGGGGCCCAGAGCCTCCTCGGGAGGTGAGATCTGGCCAGCTTCCATCTTCCTAGCAGCGTCAGAGCAGTGTGGTGGGGTTGTGCGAGGGAAAGCAGGCACCCTTGATCTCTGCCTCATCTCACTGCTGTCAGAGGCCTTGCCCAGCGTATGGGTGAGGCTGAGAAGTGACAGAGAGCTCTCTGGCCACAGCTGGGTCCACGTAAAGCTGATGGCCATGCTGCAGCCTGGAGGAAGCTGCCGGCAGGTGGGGCAGAGCTCATACCTGCCCTGCTCACCTGGGGGACTGCCAGCTGGCAATCTGGAAGCATTATTGAGGCTTTGAAGGCTGCTAGGTGGTCCCACCTCAGCAGGTGGAAGGCAAGATTCCCCACAACACTGCCCCATCATTTGCTGGTGAGACATTTTTTATTAATACTTTTGTATGAAGACCTTGCTCTTGCGATCCATGGCCGGGCACCAGGTTCTTGCATTGTTCTCTGTTATAGCAAATAAATCAGTCTGTACTACAGTTTGATCAGAGTGCCACCTCTGCTCACTAAACAACATATCATTGGGAACACGAGACCAGCGTTACCTGAGCTCTGCTAGCCACTGGTTGGTCTGCAGGTGGAGTTTTAAAGTATAATGAGAACACAGAATCATAGAATGGTTTAGGTTGGAAGGGACCTTAAAGATCATCTAGTTCCAACCCCCCTTCCATTGTCAGGGACACCTCCCATGGGCATCTATCTGCACAATCTGTCCACAGCTGCAACCTGCAATACTTGGAGCAAAGTTGGAGCAGTCGCAATATGAAAATGGAAAAGAACCACCTGTCATCAAGTTTCTTCAAGTCTCTGCTTCTGAGCTTATTCTCTGGTCTTGCCTGTTGTCAAGGTAGCAATAGTATGCTGACCTGCAGGACATGACCAAGTTTTTTGGGACGGTGAGGAAGAGAAGATGGCAGAGGAGGAGGTGGCATATATTTGAGAAAGACAGGCATGGAGAAGGTTTTGAGCCCATCTCTGGGAAGTTATTTTCTAAGTTAGAGATGAATCTTTCTTTATCTGATTTTTCAAAACACTATATTTGTATCTGTGAAAGCTATAATCCCAGATTTTCTATTCAAAGGCTGTGACTAACCATTGTGTTTCTTCCTAGAGTACTAGTAGACATGGTTTCCTCTTCCTGAGCTCATCAGAAACGCCATCATATTTTTATCAGGGATACCACTACTTTATTGAAAGCTTCCCAAACTGTCGCATTTGCTATGCCACTGTTCAGCGCAGTGTGTGAACAACTGAGCAGTTCCTGTGCAAGAACTTGACCTTGCACAGAGATCTAAGGCATTCTTAATTATTCATATTAAGTTTGGTAACTCTTTTGTTATTCAGTTCTATAGAGTGAGCCAAACACCAGCAGCTTTACACAAGCAGACTTGTCTAAAAGCACATTGTAAGTATAATTTGGATAATAATTGCAATTTGTAATGCAACTGACTTCATGAATATTAGGCACGTCTCTTGGCAATGTAAGGCTGTATCAGAGAGTGCAAAAGAATCTCACCAGGGTTTTTAATGGAAACTGGTGCTTGGATCTTTTAAAATGATCATTTAAAATTTAGTGGAAAGTAGTGGTGTGGGGTTGTGTGGTCAATACAAAGATTCAGCATGTGGAAAGAAATGCTTTATTTTCACCATTTTTCATTTAAAACTGAAGAAATAAAAACAAGGACTGGGATGGGCAGAATAGAAGAGAAACCTCGTGTTTTTTTTCCACAATAATGAGGTTTTAAGGATTATGAGTTCATTCTGATAGTATTTTTTGTCAGCATGTAATAGATATGCTGCAATATAGTTCAGTGCCATCTAAACCAGAGTTTTAAATGCAAGTGAGGAAATCATAGCACTTTTCCTGCCTCTTTTCATTCTACCCTGATTAGGTACACTGCACTGTCCTGATACACAACATACACAGTGTGCGATCATGGAGGTGCAACAGCTTTTTTGCTTTTGTACCACACCCACAATGCAGAGAGATTGGGGCATGGTTTGAAGATCTGATCCAGGATGTTTAAAAATACCATATGTTTAATGACTAAGCTAACCCTCCCCAAAGACATTTTGAAAGAATTTATCCTACCCTTAATCACCAAAACGTTCTTTCTGCTTGCCCCTAGCAAGATTCAAGGTCGTAAAGAAAAAGTTAGGGATTTTCCCACAGGAAGGCTGTCTGTCTGAGGTTTGGAGATTCTGCCCGGTACAGCATTATACAGCAGAATATCAGAGCATGAGGCATTGTATACTTTTTTAAGGATTGAGTGAAACCCACCCAAGCTGCAAGGCTGTTGTGGGCTTGACTGTGTTTTTCCTGCTCTTTAATATTAAATAAATTTGTGTCCGTTTCTTTTTTTAGCTAGCTTGTGTGCTCTCACTTGAACATGATGTTTGCTTTTTAAAAAATATTTACAGTATTTCTACCATTTGTCAGTGTTATGACACTATTAATTCTTTGTCATGATGTGTTAGACTGCAAGTTTACTCAAATGTGCAGACTAACATGAAGTATTTTAAATAAAGCTACACAATCAAATACATTCTAGTTTCTCCATGTCTGGGGATCTACCAGAGACAGATAGTGACTTACTACTTTCACTTTCATATTGCTCATTTCCACTGGTTTGAATACAATTTGATGAGTATAAATCAGAATTTGACTCTGAAGTACCCCTTAGCTGTCTGATGCAGTCATATTTGTAAGAGTGTATAATATAAAATAAACGCCCATGGAGACTTATTTCATTAAGGAAACCAGAATGCTGTTTCCCTCAAAAGCAGCATTTCTCTGCCTGTCTGGAGCAGGCAGCAATCGTGTGTCAGCTCCATACAGCAGCAGCAGCCCAATAAATCCTGTATCTGGTGTATCCCAGTGCAGGTAGGGAAACAGTACGAAAGTCACTGAAAGAGAGCAGCCACACACTGGCATGACCAATTACCATTACACTTTGTACATCCTCAGCAAACCACTGCCTTCTGTGCAGGCAGTGAGGTCTGACGTAAGCTACTGGTCTCAGCGACAGTGATAGAGCACTGACTTCCTCCTGAACATTCCCGTTCCATTTCTGATGATCAGTTACAAACATGATCTTACACAGTGCCTCACTGGAAATGGGACCCACTGAATGTTCCTGAGGAAGAGGTGACAGAGCACAAGCATGTGTGCTGCACTGCAGTCCCTTTCAAAACTGAAAATAGCGTTTATGTTGTTTCTTGTTGGAAGTAACCTGTGAAAGCAGAAGACATTTGCACTATTAGCAGATACACAGGTTCTGTGCCTCCATTTCTGCATGCTGAAGTTTTAGTAAAAAATCCGCTTTGCTGTAGTAGTCTTTTTTCTTTAAAAGAAAATACTACTGCACTACAGTGCTGTGTGTAATTTAAACAGTAAAGTATGAAAGGTCTGTTGTAAACCCCCAGAATATTTTTAGATGGAAACTACATTTACCTCAATAAAGGCAATAGCTCCTAAAATATTCTTACAGAAGACAATGAGACCTCTTCTACCATAAATGAGGGACTCATACTATGATATAGGATAAGTGAAAGATAAAGAATAAAAAGCGTATTTATCACTTGAGCTGCTGCGGTTTATATGGCAGCAAGTATAAAAGCAAACAACGTGTAGCATTTTTTCAGGCAACATATAATTAGTAATTATGCTGTGCTCGCTGTCACGTGATTTTTAGGGTGCTGAGAGGTAAATAGATTCCAAAAGGAACAAAATCAGTTTATGCAGACAAATTTTGGCATCTAGAAGGACCTATCAGGGGTGGGTCACTGTGTATGTATCTTACTTTCTTATGCTTTTGCTACAGACAGGATAGAAGGACCGTGTCTGATGTAGTACTGTAGTTCTTAATATGGTCAGGACTCAGTCTTAATGAACGACATGGAATTTCAATCTACTGACTTCACTGTCAGGGTGATTGAGTCCTTGCTATTTGCAGGCTTCAGCCTCCTTATTAAAATAAAGTTTTGACTCATTTGTACAGAAGTGATGGTACTTGACATCACTCCCTTGTCTTCCAGTGGATGTGATGGCTCTTGACATTTTCTCAAAGTTCTCCTTCTTGAAAGACTGGGATCTACTTTTTTTCAGCACATATAATTCCAGTTTATTTGTTCCCAATAAACTATACAGCTGTTAACAGAGATTAAACATTCGGTTTGAAATTTGATTTAATATTTCAGTGTGGTAAAATATGCCTAAATCCTTTCAAATAGGTGATAGTATTGTAACATTATAAACAATCACCTTAATCATAATTTGAGTGTATATGTGTATATATTTATCCTTATGTGTGTATATGTATCTCTATATGAAGTATTATTCTCATTTAATTATCCCTATAATTTTAATTTGAACTCTCCAAGTCAAAAAGAATCTTGGGGTCAAGATTTGCTGTAACCTCCTCTTTTGCAAACTCAACAACTTTTGCTACTTTTATTTCTAGCAGTCCATAAAAACAGCAGGTAACATTATTTTGTTGACTTTGCCCTTTGATTTTTATTTTCAATCAAATGGTACTGGATTTTCTGAAAGCACTTCTTGTACGGTCAGTTACTTTTCATTCATGTCACATCATATATTAACAGTTCCATGCAGCTCTTTCAAACTACAAAGCTTTGTCTACCTTGTATGTATTTTTCAAGTCCTACATTGTATATAATTTATTAATGACTCTGCTCTTTGTATGCACAGAATGTACCCTCAGTGAAGGTCATTCCTAAGGAAACCATATTTCAAAAACAGTGATAAGGGCCACGCCTCCTTCTTATCATTCAGGGTTTTGTCCAAATGTATGAACTTAGGTATGAACTGAATTGGTATAAGCTGATAGGATTCTGCAAATAGAAGAGTTTGGATGGGTTTTGTCACCAAAACAAATTAACTGGATTCCTCCAAGTCAAGCAAATGACTGGATCAAAAGTAATTCAGAGAAGAATGAAACCCAGGATGTGGGATCGGATCTCTTCACCATTATGATACGTATAACACTGCCTCTAGCCTGGATTTTTTCTGCGCTAACTACAATATGCTCTCATACACTGGAGCACTAAAACACTAGGACAAGAGAAAATTTCAAATGAAAACTGCATTTCCCCCCCTATTCCCACTGGAGAAAAAAGAAAATATATTGAATTATGGTATTTAGAACTCAACTAGTAAAATCTTTACAAGAGGCCACTATCACTATAAACCACCCAGGCTCTTCACAGATATACTAATTCTGTGGCATTTGAGTTCTTGTTTGTTACTGAACTCAGCCTTTTGAATAGATCCCTTTTTAATAGCTGTCACAGTTACCAGGATAACGGTATTTTCTTCTCATCCTGGTTTGTTCCTGCTGGAGGTGGATGTGGTCTCAGCCTACATGAGGAAGCTGTGCAAGGTGCAATATCGACGCACACATCCTTTCTGATACTGTGATAATGAGAGAGGGCAACCAGCCTGGGAGCAGGGACAGAATTCCTTAGGTCTCCCCTTTCTATATCAGCTCTTGATCAAAATTTCTCTATGTAACCTGGTTCAGTACTTGAATTATTCTCTCCATGTCTTTGTAACCGCTGGTCAGCCTTCTAAAAGAAGCATTTCTTTAATAGTGGGACCAAAGCATTAGAGAAAAGGGATTATGGTATACTCAACACCCTTTAAGTACAACATTTTACCTAACAAAATGTGTCTATAGCAGACAATTTCCTCAGATGACCCCATGCCGTGATACCTCTTGGTATGATTCTCTCAACCTATTCCTTGTTGTCTTGAAAAAGAGATTCTCCTTTTTTGCTCTTCTGGGCTTCAACACCTCTGGAATTGATTTGTAGGTATCTGGAGAAAATGTAAAATCTCTAATAGTTTAGATACTCTCTTTTTAACTATCATTAGATTTGTGTCATGTAATAGCACTGCTTTCTTTACTGTTCTTCTGTAAATCCTCAGTTTAAAAAGAACTTCTAAGCTGATATCACAGAACAGACACCCCACTGACCTTCTCGACACATATTCTTGATGAATTATTACAGGCTTGCTACCTTTGAATCCAATTATAATACAAAAATAAAACCGTAGGCCAATATCTGCCCCTTATTTTTGAGTTCCAGTGACTAACAGGAGCCATCCAAGTACATATTGAAGAACAGAACTACTTCAAAGTATGAGTCTGTCTGAAAGATACAACATGAACAGATGGCAGAAATGCTATTTCCGTAAGTCCTTTTCTTTCTTCTTCATTGCTCAATATTTTACTTTTCAAGTCCTCTCATTGTTGGACTCCTTCATGAACCTGGAGTTCATGCTTTTTCTTGTTCTCTGCTGAGAAGAGTATTGCACCATCCTAATGAAAAGACGTCTTAGTTTTCCTGAGTAAAGCTTTGGACGAAATCACACATTTCTTTCTTAGAAAATTTGTGTAGAATGCCAGGACACGGCATGAACAAAATTGGTTTCAAAGAAAAGTACATGGAAAACATCTATGTCTTTTTTCGTTTTAAATCTATCAAGGCATTGGTGGTTCTTATACATTATGAATGCCACTGAGATTTGTTTATCCATTATTTCCCCAAAAGAACCGAGAGCATCTCTGTGTCTACCTATGGTACAATGTCACTAACTCCAGCCATGCACAATCAAGCCCCAAGTGAATAAAACAGTGGGAAGAGTAATTAAAGGTATATCACAGCGATCACACTTTATTAATCAATAATATTTATGACTCTAAGTCAGTGCTGCAAATTTTTATTCACCCACTTGCTCTGTGCAGGTTGTTTTTTTTTTTTTTTTTGACAAGGTTATAAAACACCACTAGATGTTTTTATTAGTGTTAATCATAGTGGTAAAGGGCAGCTAGGTATGGTAAATTTTAGTGACAGCTGTGTGAAGCTGGGTTAAGATGAGTACTATTCAAACATTATTTGCAAAATTATTTTCTCAATGATTTTTCTCTGCCTTTTAACGAATACATTATTTATGCATGCATTGTCTCGTTCCCTAGAGAGATGATCAGTTCATATTCCCTTTCCATACTTTTTGTGCTATTTTTCTTATCAAATAGGTTGATTATTCAGTATTAATTTTCTGCTGTTACTTAGTGTGTTCTGCCTTTTTTGTATGAAAACCGGAATCTGAATTTATTGTATGCTACAGGAAAAGGATGTGATGCTTTCTCTGTACGCTACTGGAGAAGCAGTTTCAGATGGCTTCAGCAAATGCTAGTCAGCCTCAGGAGTGTCTGTCACCAACTGTGACACAGCCTGGCAAGGAGGCAGCTTAGTCCTTCTGGTTTTCCGTAAGCAGCTGCATGGTTCTTTTTGTGTTCTGCAACACACAGTGAAGAGGCTGCCTTTTTTTTCCGGATAAATAATTTATCCTGCACTTAATGATGCAAGTTAGCCTGCACTGGACAGCTTCTAGGTTCCAGCCTGGCCCCTCTCAAAAGATACCACCTCACTTCAACATAAATCTAGGACTCTTCTCCTGTCATCTCCTAACATCCCAGTTTTAATTGGCCTCCCTTGACTCCTGGACGGTTTTGATAAGATATGCAACTTTCGGATGGCTAGTGCATAGTGAGGCTACGGAGGCCCATGGAAGTCATAGAACACAGTATTACCTGCTGTTTTCTGGCTTCTGTTTAAGAATATGGTCCAAGTATGGCTTGAATATAACTTACCCTAATAACTTTAAGACATGTGTCATTGATGTATCTTTATTCCTGGTTTTGGATTCCATTCTCACCTTCCCCAGCTGTAGTCCTAGGCTGAGGATGTGGAGGCAGTCAGTTCTGAAAAGGTGGTATGATTAAAGAGCTACAGGAATGTGTCTCAGGAAAAAAATACCTGTAGTGGGAATAATTTCTGGAGTATACAATAGTTTAATACAAGTTTACATGGGTTACCTGCATTTACATTTTTCATTTAGAGCAAATCTCTACTTTATTGCCCGATTAATTCCCCTTCCCCTTATCTTTGCCCTTCCCCTTCTCTCTTTTATTTCCATGACACAGTGGTCTGCAGCATGGCCATGAGTGATGTCTCAGTGCGCACTCTCGCTGGGGACTGTGGGGCTCCTGGCAGCACAGCCAAAGCTCCCCACTCTTGGGTAGACAGGCAGCTGAATCCCCATCGTGGGATTCATTCTCTCAGCATTGCTCAAACAGTCACTTAACATGGACAATATACCCAAAGCCTCTGCATGTGATGGTGTCTTTTAGGTCAGATGAGCTGGTCCTAGACAGAGTGGGCAGAAGCGTTCCAGCCAGCTGTTTGCTTTTCTACTGATATTTTTACTTGCCTTTCCACATGACTGTACTTCAGCCGCTCATGACACAATTTATTAGCACTCTGGCAAATTGCTGGTGTGAATTAATATTGTTGGACTTTCATTCTTGTACAGACATTGACGAAATTTACTGCGAAGTCTGTCTGGTGTATTCTAAATGAGTGATTCATATTGTAAGTCATCTTAAAATCTCCTTTACGTACATAAAACTTTTTTAAAAAAGTCTTCATTACAGTTTTATTATACTTGATAACTTATATGAAAACAGAAATGTATAGATAAGTAAAAAAAATCCTCTAAGACAAAGAAAAAGTGAGACATTGACTTTTAAAGCTGCCAAGAATTAAAATAGAAGGATATAAAGTAGCTCTGAACACAGCCTGAGCCTGCAGGTGCTGTAGTGATGGAGGTGAGACAAACGCTTCAACAAGCGGAGAAATTGTAAGCTCTTTGAGAAGAGAATCTCCCCTTCCAGAATCTCACCTTCACTTTTCAGTGTCTCTTACTGTAGGTTTGCTGTATTTTGTAGCAGTTACAAGAGGGTGAAAGCGAATCCAGTGTAGAAGAAAGATTTACTTCTGAATGTGGTGCAGTAGATCATGGTTCCATTTAAAGCTCTGTTGCTTGCCATCAACAATAAAGTGGCTGTTTAAAAATGAGATGCTCATGGTTAGTCTACGCTTGGATTTTTCACGTCTGCTCCATGTCACAAAGGCACTCTACCTGTGGTTACACCTGAGTATCCCCATTGAAATCACTGTGACTGTCACATGTGGGTAATTGAGAGTAGAATTTGGCCCCCTGTGTTGAAGTTGCTCCTTTGAAAGCTGTTCCACCTCCTTTGGCTTAATCCTGCCCCATTAGGGGAATGTAATCCCACTCTTGTGTAAGTGTAATGCGACTCGAGTTGCAGCCTGATAACTGGAGGGGGAACCCAGAGGCAGTGTAGCTTAAATTCAAAGCCTCTTTATCCGTCTCTCCTGTGGAAATTACATGAACAGTTGAGTCAGATAAAGAGCACGTTCTCATTTTTCTTTCACATATCCCTTTCATGCTCTTGCAAATCCAGCAGAGGGACCGAGCATCAATACACCATGCACGTTTTCTTTCTGATGCGCTTTAAATACTTTTTTGATTTTAGAAAGTAAGTGTAATTTTAGGAAAAAGGTAAGATCTTCAGAAGTGGAGCAAGAATACCAAAGCAAAAGAAAAACTGAATCATTCAAAAGTCATTAAAAGATTGGAAGGGACCTCTGGAAATCATCTGGTCCAACCTTCTCTTGAAAGCAGACCTTTAGATTAGGTTTTCCAGGGCCTTGTTAAGCCACGTCTTCAATACTCGCAAGGGAGTTTCCACCACTTCTTTGGGCAGCCTGCTCCATTGCTTAATTAATTAATTCAGTGAGGAATATTTTTCTTATATCTAGAGACAATTTCTCATGAAGCAACTTGTTACCCTTTTCTTGTCACCATGCTTCTTTGTAAAGAAAGTACCTCTGTCTTCTCTGTAAATATACTTAAGGTATTGGTGGACGGTGATTAGGTTCCCCCTGAGCCTTCTGTCCTGTGGGTTGAACAAATTAAATTCCATCAACATTTCTTCGTATGTCAAGTTCTCCAGTTCTGTAACCACCTTGCTGGCCCTCCACTGGACCCTCACCGTTTTTTCAATGTCTCTCTTGAACTTAGGGACAAAAGCTGAACACTTTTCCAGGTGTGGCCTAACAAGTGCTGAATGCAGTGGAGTAATCGTGTCCCTTGGTCTGGTGATTCTTTTGCTGACGCACCACAGGATGCTGCTGGCCTTTGCTGCTGCCAAGCCCACAGTGGCTCCAGGGCAGCTTGCTGTCTCGCAGCTAGTAGATGTACTAAATTTCTAGTCCTCTTTTCTATGCTTTTGCAAAAATACGAATCATATAAGCTGTGTTGACCATACCAACCATGATATCAGATTTTAATTCAGTTGAGATTTACACCTAATTACAAGTTTGAATCCAGTGGAAAAAAATAATTCCTTTTGTTCAATCCTGCTTAAACTAACATTATCGGAAAAGATAGATAAAAAAAATGTTTAAATAACTTGTAAGGGGTTTAATTTTCCTGTGATTTAGAGGCCTTAGTAAATTCAGTACTGAGAGACAACCAGAATTACAACAGGATGAGTGAATATAAGTTCAAACCGGCTACTTCTGTCTACAGTAACATTATGAAAATTGCATCATGACATGTGGGTTTTCTTTTACACCTGCTTTTTGCAACTGAACATTCAGTCTCTGCATTTATTTTTGTATACAGATTATCTGCAAGCAAATAATTTGGTAGAATATTTTAGGCAAAATGCAGCTGGGCTGAGGACTGGAAAATCTCTTTAAAGTGTCAATGACCCAATAATTAGGGTTGAATACACCAATGAATAACTATCAGCATAAAAGTATGAATATGCATAAGCTTGCAAAAAATTTTAAATATTCCCTTGTGATGACAGTGCATGAGAGAGAACAGGAGCTGCATGGTTCAGAGGCAGGAACTCAGATCTCACCCCACCTTCCTTCCACTTTCTTATCCCAGTTGACCCACTTGTAAAGAACCATTTTGTTGGTGATTCAGAGGTGGTAGGGCATGATGTCAGTTATTTCATTTGTTTCTCTTCCATTTGCTACAGAAATTGCCCTTACCTGCTGCGGCCCACCAAACTGTTTAGGCTCAGGGGAGAACTTTTGACTCCTTTTTTCTTCTTTTTTCTTTTACTAAATCCTGTTGAATCCATTTCTGAATGAGGTGAGAGTGGAGAACCAGGGGAACCTTGATTGGTTATACTTTTCTCATGCTTTTTTCTTCCCGAGTCTAAGGTGAATTAAAGGAAAACAAATATATTTGTGAGAAAAGTTAACTGACCAACCAGCCCTTTTAGAAAAAGTATGCCATGATTATTCGCTGTTTTCATTTTTCTACTATAGAAGGTGTTTTTTAAGATTTTTATTTTGTTAGATTAAGTGATGATTATCTTTTCACCCTCTTTTTTTTTTTTTAAATGTTTACTTTATTATACGAATCTCCATAAAGAACTTGTGTAAAGATGAGGTTATGACAGGTTATCTTAGTAAACAATCAAGCTGTGAAAGAGAAGGAACTTCTGTATTTGAATAAATTTGGAGGTATTTCTTCCTTTGCTTTCTTTGGTTCCTCTGGGGTTCTTTCTTAGGAAAGAACTCCCAGTCTGTCTTATCTGACTAATTTTTTAAAGGAGGAATTTATCTTTCTGGGAGATTTGTTTAGGGTGTTACATTTAACCCTTGCACAAGGCCAAAGCCAGGTAAGTCTTGTGACGTTCCTTTGTTTGAAATGGAATTTCACTCAAGACTTCAGTGACTGTTTATGAAGGACGGTACCTCAGTGGTTGGCATAGACAGTCTGCCAAATGACCTGAGCTCTGGGATGGAGAGTCCACTTTTTGTATTAGATTCAACCTGACCCAGTTATACCACCAGAGCTCTTTTCTGTCGCTCTGCAGAATGTGCTAACTTTATCGTGAAGACTGGCATATTTACTATTACTTGATTATCAAAGGACTATCAGCTCAGTTTTAATATTTTGTCAGTTTAAAATGCTGTCAGTTAGGACAATAAAATGCAGCACTTAAGTGCATGTAAGTTTTAGGAACTTCAGGGGTGGAGTTTCACTAATCTTACAGTGATACCGTGCCTTGCAAGATCCAGAGCTTTTTCTTAAACCTCCAGCTGCTTTATACAATTTCGCTAGGGTATTTGTCCTTCAGTCAGTCAATCAGCTGAGCAAATAGTCATAAAAGCTTTCAGTTTCTAGTGCTTATGGCAGTACTAAAAAACCAAAACAAAACAGCATGTGATATGGACATTGCCTAATGATTTAGAAACTGGAAGGTGAACACAAAGTAACCACCTGTGTTTTGTAAAAAAAAGCTGGTGATTTTTAGTGGTAAATCAAGACTTGAGACACTTAAGACATGCTTTCTGAAGGTTTGGAGTTGGATTAGGTTAAACATTAATTGTATCCTGGATTAAACTTCAGATAAATGCACTCAAGAATTTGATATTTTGCGTATCTGAGTTCTTGAGTAATGTCAATGTATGCAGAACATGCTACTTGTTCTGCTGTGAACAGGTTGTATCAGTGTTTTCTCCCGTATACCTACCTACATACATGTTGTTGCCTTCCTCTTTGTTTCATTCTTCACAAAACTCCTATTAACAAATACTGTGTGTAGTTAAAAAAAGAAAATCTGCAAACAAACCCACTATTTTTTTTTTTTTAATTTTTTTTTAAAGTAACAGAACTGACAGAACTCCTTGCATGTTTCTTTGTGCAAGTAATGACATCATTAAAGACCTCAGCTTTGGGAATCATGTATTCCAGGGAAAATCCCAGGACTAGAAAGCGCTGAGAAAAGGGTAGCTGTATGTAACTTTAAAAGTCCAATGAGGTTGTGAAGCATCACAGGAGAGACAAAAAAAAAAAACCTGGCTCTCAAAAAAGACTTTGAAAAGGTAAACAGCCTTCTATCTTCTGATTGCTCTACTGTGTCGGCAGGCAGGAGACAGTCCTTAGAGCATTCATTGTCTCCTACTGTTCACATGTATGTTCCGAACAGTGGGAAACTCACTCATTTCCAATGCACACTTTATGGTAAAAAGAGGATTTTGCTCCGTTTTTGTATTCTTACTCCCATAATTTCCTTTCTTATGATTTGAAAAATGTCTAAGCAAATGTTGGCAAAGGGATGTTAGTTTTTGTAGTGCAGACAAAAAGGGAGCAGTTTAGATGGAAATCATTGTAGCTCTTCAGCTCACTTCCTTCCTATTATGAAACACAGAATTGGAAAAAAAATCTTCAGTGATGATGGAACACAAAATAACCAAAGGAGATGAAGAGGTGTGTGCACAGTATCAGCATGCCTGATACTTCTTCTCACCAAATTAACAGCTATGTTGTGTATGAATTATCAGCACAGCAAGTGAAATGATCTGCCTATTACTGTCTTATGATGCCTGAATTTTAAAACAGGGGAAGGTTAGGCTCATTTAGAAGAAATTGTCAGATTCTACACTGAATGCATTGTTATTCCTCGGTTATGGCAGATATCCAGGGCTCCACAGCTGCCCTGCTGCTTAGGGCAATACCCACACGGGGAAATAACTACCCACTTTTTATTTCGTTTGGGCTCTGCCCTCTTATATGGACATATTGCCTCTAGCCTGTGACTAGACGTATGTCTGTTTTTGGATAATCGTGAGGGATATCTGTGTTTGGTTATGTGATAGACATAACTTCAGTCATTTGATAAAAAAAGAATATGTAAACAATGGGGAACAAAACCAACAGAGGGTGGACATCCAGGACATGCTTTGAAAGAAAGCACCAAGGGGAAAACCACAGTCTGGATAAACTGATTGAATTCGGTCCACAAGTCAGAAGTTCACCACTCTGATATTATAATTTAATATGCAGTTTTCTTTTTAATATCAGTAAATTCAGTTACAGTTTATCTCTTTTTTAAACAAACAAACAAAACCTGAAAGCTTCTTTTGGGGCCTTTATTTTTTTTTCTTTCTTTCTTGTCCTCTCCTTTTCCTTCCATGATTTTGTTAGTCTCCTTTTTTTTATAAAAAATCTCAGTGAAAAAATTTTTAATTCTTCAGTCCAGAATTTACTCTCAGGCCAGTCTTAGGCACAAAATGAACAGTCATCCAACAGCCATGGTGACAGTGAAGTGTAATGGTTGTGCCTGAAGGCTAGTAAAAGCATCCTTGAGGTTCACTGCTGGATATGGACATGGATTGAGAACAAAACTAGAAGACTGAAGTGAGATAGAAATGTTAAATGAATGCTGGTTGATAATAATGATTCTAGTTATTAGAAGATGTAGGTATGCTGTTTTCTCTCTTGGAGATAACTGTAGGTGTAGAGACTCAGGGGAATGATCCTCCCCCATATCCATCAACCTTGTGGCAGGATAGAGACATCTTTTGGTTCATATTTTATTAAACACTATGCCACCTTGCTTGGATGTAATCGACATATAATAAGTTATAACAATCAAACTAGTTCTCAGAAAACTGGTCTGGATTGGTCTATTTTAATGGAAAATAAAAGGAAATCCACAGAAAGCTATTGATATGGAAAAACTCAGGAGCCCTCCCTAAATAAAGATACTTATAATCACAGGAAGGAACACATACAAGTAAGACTAAAAGGGCTCAGTGATTAGACCCTGTTGATTATAGAAAAAAGTAAAGAAAAAATCAAAAGAAATCTGACCCGTATATATCCTTAAGAGTTCCTTGCGTAAGAAGGACCTGCAGTGGCATAGGACTGTAATGACCTCAAACTCACACGCTCCCTTTGTCGTGTGTTGGGTTGGGCTGGGCACTAAAACAAATGACAGATGCTCTCTTTCACTTCTCTCCCCTTATTCTGTTATAGGTGGTCATACAGAAAGTATCAAACTTTCTTGTTTCCCCAAACATTTCTACCGGTAAAGCTGCATTTTTCATCTAGGCAGTCCTCTAAGGTAAGGCAAACTCAGGTATTGAAGAAGGACTCATAAGTAAAATTTTGGAGAGTCATAATCTAGTGCTACAATACCATACTATAGCACTACATATGCAAGCCCAAACTAGCTCCCAAATGAAGTGTAAACGTAGATTTTCAGGCATAAAATCTTTGTGTTGTCTGTTAAGGTTTCTTTTAGGCAGTGCCAGATGCTTGAGCTCAATATAGAAATGAAGAGGCTTACCAGGTACCCAGCACAAGGGAGTCATTGGCAATAATTCATTGGTAAATTAAGAAACATCCAGGAAACAGCAGAAAGTAGTTGTAAAATATGGATATATAGATTACAAACAAACAGACAGCCTGTCCTGAGCATAAATGATCTAAAAGTAGGCTCTTTTCTTAAAACTAAATTCCCCTCTCACATGAAATGTCTGCGTTTGCAGCTTTCATTTTTACGCAGTCAGGGTATACAGCTGAGAGGCCATTGTTAGAGGCTGTGTACACACCGTGCGTATTACCTGGTCCTGATGTCTGCCTGCAGTGGTCAGAATTAGCTGGGGAACAGAGTGATGAAGAGGAAGAGGCAGACCTTGTTTCATCACTTTGAATAGCCTACCGAGGCCACGCAATATAGGTAATAAGAACTGGATAGTGCACAGGAGACAGCTTAAAGGCTTAAAACCAGTACTAAACAAAAAAAGGAAGAAAGAATAAATTTTGTATGAAAAACAAGGTTCTTAGCATCATTATTGTATTTTTATGCTCTTAATAAGATTATTCCAGGGCAAGGCTGAATGGGGGTAAGGGTTTTGTCAGGCTTGTTTCCTTCCTGGAGCCTGGAGGATTCCACCGTCAGCACTCATCAAATTGATGAGTACTTTCTGATGAAACCTTGTTTCATCAAATCAAGGTTTCAAACTTGAAAAATAATAACGAAGAGCTTGAGTGGTTCCATTTCTGTTCAGTACCGTATATGAACACCTGTCTGTGTTTGTGGTTAGAGTTGAGGTGAGCCCTGTGGTCTGGTAGCTCCCCACAAATCCTCTCCCTTTCCCAGGCGTTGCTTGGGATCCAGGCATCACTGTCTGAAAACACTAGAGTTTCACTATCTTCTGCAGGACAATACTATGAAAACCAGTGTTTCCCATAGTTCTGAGCCAAGTCTGCCCAAGCCCTGTGGGAAGCTGCTTGGTGGGGAAGCCATTGCTGACATTCTTATGGTGATCTTGGAAGGGTGGCTCAGTCATGTTTTGGTGTCCCCTTCCTAGATGGGTCTCAGCTTTACTATCCTCACCCTGATGCTGTGTAAAGCGGAGTTGTTACAAGTCTAAATTTGCAAAAAAGAGAGCCATTAATATTTTGTCTGTTCAGAAAATGGATGAAGATATGCAGTCCTTCATAGTAAGGGTCTCTTATTTAGTTTCACAGAAGATAATTATGTTTTTACAACCCATTTACTGTACACAGGGAACTAAAAAAATCCCAAAGAGCTTTAGAACACCCAAGAGGAAACAATTAGTTTGATGGGGGAATCTGGTAATTTGGATTTTGTCTTGTCTTGTTAAGTTTCAAAGAAGCATGACCCTATACTTTACTAAAGATACATTAGAATGCAACCTGAGCCCTTGAATTTTCAAAACTGTTGGGTTTGCAGTAGCTTCTCATGCTGCACTGCCATGGTTGATAACACCAATGATTCATTTATACAGATTTTTCAAAACAAAAGGTCTATGTGCAAGAAAATAGACCTCTATGGATTTTTTTTTTTGTCCAGTGGAGTATGGGATTGCATTAAGAATTTCTAGCTTACACATACAGTGAAAATGGGAATGTTTATATTTTATTTGGAATAAACATATTTTTAAATTGTTTTACTTTAAAAAAAAAGAAATGTAACATTTTGTAAATTAAAAAATGCTATTTTGCCTCCTCAAAGATGCTGGTGTTAACTCTTTTAGCATGTTTATATTTCTGGCAAGTATGATTTTATTGGCTAGACAAAGGTATTAAAGTATGATGGGCCAGAGTTGGTCTAGGGATGTATTCAGAGAGAGAGAAAAGTTGTATATTTTTCCATGAATTCTGGCTTTTTCTTTCCTGCTCCTGTGAACATTTGATGCTTGATGCCTTTGGCTTCCCATAGCTGCCCACTTCAAAAGTGAAGGAGCCTGTGGAGATTAGTCATGAAGAACCTATCCCAACATGTTCTAAGAGAAAGAC
Organism: Chroicocephalus ridibundus; assembly: GCF_963924245.1. Lineage (NCBI taxonomy): Eukaryota > Metazoa > Chordata > Aves > Charadriiformes > Laridae > Chroicocephalus > Chroicocephalus ridibundus. Next base: position 68,860,318 of record NC_086316.1, on the reverse strand, counting down.
TTTTGGTAGTGGAAGACGTGGGTGTGGAGTAAACTGTGATGCCTTCAAATTGATCCTGCTGGGTGTTGGTTTAGAGAGAGGTTTCACTTATTTTCTAGTTAATGAGCTTTACAGGAAATTGAGAGCGACCACAGCCAATTTTACTGATGGTTGTCAGACAAAGGGGATCCAAAGAAAATCACAGACTCCTGGACAGTGATACAAATCTGTTAGACTCCACGGACAGGCAGGTAAATGGCACATGGCAGTGCAGGTTACAGGAGAATCCGGAAGGTACAACTCCGGGGGAGTCACTGCTGGACTTCCTCCAGCTCTCCCGACTGGAAAGCCTCTCTGCAGTGTGGCCATCAGCCACCAGATGTCTCTGTGTTATGTTGGGTGGTGCAGGCTCTTCTCTGGCTGGTAAACAAAGGAGACAAGGCTGGAACTCAAGTTCATGTCTGTAGGTTTCAGTCCAAGTTGGTTTAATTTTATTCAAAACGCTTGCTCTTCAATAAAAGTTTACGTTGTATGAATCTCCATGTGATAATGGTGGGTTGCAGGTAAGGAAGCAACAATAGTAGACCAAAAGACTTTTTGAGTCCCAAATAGTGTTGACATTATTAAAACTAGTTTCTATGTCTTTTTTGCCATAAGTGTTTATTCAGGGTGTTTCCTTTTTATTAATCACATTTTAAAGTACCAATATTATGGTAAAAGAATTTTTATTGGACTGTACATTGTATATTTAAAATGTTTTACTAAAAAGATGAAAGATACTTAATGTCAAAAAACACCTGCAGGTACTAGAAATCCTTATATTTCAAAACTCACAGGTTACTACAAATTTTCCTTCAATGACTTTTGCATAAAATGCTGTCTATTACTTATCATTTTGGTTTTGAAACATTTTTTTTTTCTCTTTCCTTTCTATTGGTGCAAAGCCAGCATTGTAGAAGGGATGCAAATTGGCAACAAGCCTAAATACCAGTGGGAATACATCGTCTGTGTTGGATTTGTATTCTTAAATGCTACCTTAAAAGCCCTGTGTAGTGATTATTGCAATGATCTTGAAAATATCAATCAGAAAAAGAGCTGATAATTACTAAGCCTGTAAGAGAACATGAACTAATTAGACTTAACTGCAGATTTTGTATGTATGTTTGTGTAATTGATGAAAACACTTTTCAGTGACTTGCCTGGCATGAAGAAAAGCTGCTTGTTTCTGTTAATAAGCTCCTTAGTGGAATACAGAAAGGAAGAGAAAAACAAAAAGCGAACGAGATCAGTTAGTTGTTTAAATTTTAGAATCTATACCTAGCATTGATTTTTTTTATGGGCAGGACACTTTCAGATGCACACAGCTGTCCTGGAATATGAGACTGTTCTTCTCACATCAGTCAGGATTAAGACAAAGTCATTTTTGAATGGATGAGTATCAATTAGCCCCCCAGTATGATCTGTACAGTGTTTTCCACTATTAGATAGAACAACATATGTAATTCTCAAGTTAGGTTTTACTTTTTGCCTCACACTTTGTTAGAAATATTTCCAGTTTTGGTGGTAAAATTATGGTCTCAATCACATCAACGCTTTACCTTATTCTTGGATTGTATGTTTGGTGACATATACACAGACTCACACAAAACTTCCCTATAGTTAGAAATGTGGAAAGGAAGTGATCCAGCTTGTTCTCTGCTGTGCGTGCTCTGCAAGACTAAAAGAAGGAAAACACACTAAGGCTTAAATTTTGTTCTTGCAGGCAGCAGATATGACTCCAACTCTGAATGCACACAAAGAACAGATGTGCAGAATAGGAAGATATAATTTTTTTGTCACCTCCTTTCAGAACTGAATGGCACTTTAGGAATATTTAAAGACCTGTTGGTAGAAGAATATCCTGGATCATCCATGCACTCTGGTTGTTTTGGACACAATGTCAAAAGTAACACCCGGTAAATGTCCTATAACGTCAAAAGAGTGACATGAATTCTTTTTGGCTCATTTTCTGACATCATGCTTGGAGATGGTGGAAACGTGCAGGTGATGTGTTATGTCCATGTAAGTGAAGTTTTCTTGAGTTTACTCGGACTCTTTTTCGCTTTTCTAGACCTAGCGGGCCATAGGTACAAGTGAATTTTAAATGAGGAGATATAAATAACAAACTGGCAGTTGGCAGTGAGTCCTTTGCAGGTTGGTTAGTGAGTATGCAGACAACATGCAGAGCTGAGACATTTTAGAGAAGGTCCAAACTGATGCAAGGGCCACAGGTTGGACGAGCTCAGATTTCTGGAGATACCAGCTCTATAAATGATTCCCAGTTTTGAGTTTATGGTTATCTGAACACAGTTCATATAGAGAGTCCTGAGATTCTGGCTTCTGTCCTAAATACAGTTTCAGCTTCAGACGTTACTCCACGCTGTGTAAGCTGAGGCTTGAGCTTACTTAAAAGTAATGATTAGTACCAAAACTGAATAAACACATGACAAATTAGCATGGCTTGTAAAAATTATCCCCTGTTGTCATTGTTTTGTGCAGGCAAATTAAACACATGATAATCAAAACGGCTTTGACCTGAAGACATTTTGTGTATCACATTGGATACAAGCAACACTCTCTCTCTGTCTTTATTGTAAAAATATATAGGCCAGAAGTAACAGAAACAAAATAAATTTGTCACTGTTTTCCAGGTGTGTACTTTTGTACAGGCCAAGCGTTAACAGTCACAGAGCAGTACAGTTAGCAGACTAAACTCACAATTCCTCAATTTTAGTTAGGATTGGCTGGTAGTGTGAAGTCTCAGACAAGGAAGATAATTTACACCAACATTTCAAACTGGGAGCCACAAGTGAGGTGCTTAAATCTTCATTTAGATGCCTGAATAAACATTGTCTGATTTCAGGTATTCAGAAAAAATGGTTAGTGAGGTCAAAGATGCTGGAACTACAGTGTGGTTCCAGCATCTTTTGAAATTGAGTTTGAAGGTAAGTTTTCTTAGATACCTATAGCTGAACGCTTTAAGCTTGGCTAATTTTAGTGTTAACCACCATTAAAATGTTTTAAAATATTAAACTGAATTTTATGGGCCACAGATGGATTTTTTTATAAGGCATTATAGATTGGGAAAAAGAACTGAAGAAAAGAGAAGAACATAGAAGTAATAAGTCTTTTAGTAGTATATATCCTAACAATTATTTACCATAGGAATATTATAGCTAAGTGAAATGCAGTTTATATTTAGCTGTAGAATTCTATTTATGGGAAACATATGTACTGTGATATTTAAAGAATATTTTGTAGCTGATATGCTAAAGCCCTTCTTTATGAAATGGGTGCAATTTTGTTAATATTATTATTTTGAGATTGTTCTAAGCCACTCTGTGCTGCTGAAAAATTGTTTTTTCTCTGATAAGATTTTTGAGACTGATTCAAGTCAGTGTGAAAAGTTTTCACAGGACAAGCAGTTTTATTGTGTGTTCTGTGTTCAAAACACGGAAAAAGAGAAAATGTCTTCCTATACTCTTCTTGGTAGCAAGGCCAGGAACAGTCGGCTGAGGTAAAGATGAAATATGGATATTGCATTTACTGCACCTTTTATTGCACTTGGTACAGTAAATCAAACCCATAGGTCTTGTATATGCTCCCCAGAATATTCACTAGTTCTATTTTATGGCAATATGCAAAAATCACACCCACAAACAATGCTGACTATAAAGACAGTGTGCAATGACAAGCCTCCTAATCTGAGTGTCTCAAATAAGCATCTAAAGTTATGGATATGGTCTTGAAGGGTGAGAATCGCCCTTTTTTTTGCCTCATAACTGATCAATTATCAGCAATGTTTGATAACCTGTTGCTCTAATGTAAGTGTTGCTGTGCTAATAACCAGTGCCACACTCTGAGCAGAGTCGTTGTGGAGCTGTTTGCAGAGACATCTAACTACACCAGTCAGAAACTCTAGTGCTTACTTTGATCCATAAGGAAACGTATAACCAAATCTTGATGAATCATGTACATGTTAAAATTTTGTGAAAAACTGCTCAAGATACAGGACCCTTAAATTCTGTCAACTTATTTAGATTGTGGTTCTTCCTACGCTCCTTTAAAATGCTCGATAACTTCTGTTGGGATGAATTACACATCTGCAAACAGCTCTGGCTAATTCACCATCTCTTTCATGATGGTAAATGGAGTCTGCTTGAACAAGTTACATTTTGCATCTTAATTATAAAATGACATGAATAGATTTTCCATTAAAACTTAATACCAATTATTTCTGTCTGATTTAACTTGGAATCTTTATTGACACTGGTGGTCTGTTCTTGGTATTACTTCTTTCAGTGTTAGTATTACATTGTCAATAATTTGCTCAGTACTGGTCAGGGCAAGTTTTTAAAATGAAGGCATAAATACTACTTATGACACCTACTTTCTTATTAAGCCTGCAGGAATTCCACCTAGGGAAAATAAATGATGCCAGCGGAGTAACTAGCCCTTAAAGATTAAATATCTGATGAATACAAAAAGAGATCCAGGAACTTCTAGTGGAAGAGCAGTGCAAGAAGCAGGCATTACGACTGCATGCTTTTTTTGGTCTGTTTGTATTTGCATAACTCCCTTGGGAGGCAAGAAAGTATTTTTTCACTTTTAGGAATGCCAGCATTTTCAAGCTGAATACAAAAATTTGAATATTCAAATCCACATACAAGCACTTGAAGAAATATTTTACACATCAGGGGCACTCACAATTTTTAGTGAAACCACATGGAGTTCTTAAGAGTTTGGGGAAAATACTTGTTATGCATTTATGCACCTCTCTAGATACTTTGCTGCTGCTCAAAGGTTTCTAAGACAATTTTAAATTAAAAACTTGCCATTTGAGGAAAAGTTTTTCATTTTTTATGATTGATGAAAACTTTTTAGTCTATGCTTGCTGTTTTGATTTTGTTCTTTATTTCATACATTTTCATGCTTTCACTTGCTTTAGACATACCTGGTATGTAAATTTGAATTATTTCTATTCATTTTACCAGTCTCGTTAAACGCTTTTCAATCAGCATATACTTCCTCTGGAAGAATATTGTGTTCAGATTCTTTTTAATCAGTTTTATTGCCAAATCCTGTTTGCCTTACTTATGCAACTATTCCTGCAGAAATCACTTGGACTACTTGTATGAGAAAAGCAAGCAGTTCTTGCCTTTATTTGGTAAAGCAACAGACTTGAACAAAAGCAGTACTGTACCTGCTATGGGCAGCCAGAAACAATGACGAGCTCCTTGATAAGATTAGATGTAATTTTAAATGCAGCTGGGACAAAGAATCCCTCCCACCAACCCCAACTCCGAACTCTCTACAGTAATTCCACCGCAGCGAAGCAGTTGAAGAATTACTGACAAGAGCCAGACTGCCCAGTAAGCACCACCTAACAGACATAGAAACATGATCCGCATCATTTTTAAGCTTGGCAGACATTTTGTGCTTCTTTCAAAAAAAAGGAAAAACCCCCAATCTTTTAAACGAGGCACACATAAACCTTATACATTCCTGGTTTTACTGTTACAGGAAGACCTTAAATTTGAAACATCCTTATAGATACACGCTGAAAATACTTCTGTGAACCAGCTACTTGTGTCTGATTGTTTCAAAATAAACATATGTTCTGCATTGTCATTGCATATGAGCAAATCGGTTTAACTTTAGAACAAAAAGGTGCTCTCCAGCTCCAAGCTAATCACCAGCCTTTCACTCACAAAATTTATGCCAGCAAAGCTGACAACTGAGTCTGCAACTATGAAATGGGTGCAGGGCTACATGCAACACAGATTCCCTGCCTGACTTCCTATTTGTTCTTTGAAGTAATGTATTTGACTAATTCTGTCTTTAACAACCCAGAGAAACCTCCAACATAATGTCTACTTATACCTTTATTTACATGCCTGAGATAAGCGCTATGCAAATCCACACACAGTGAGATTCAGACATGATTTTCTTTTCAGCGTAATTTTTTTATACCTTTTTTTTTCTCTTTTTACTTTTGCCTGTTTGGACATCCTGTTTTATATATGGGTCAAATGTATTCAAATTGTAACCTTAAGGCTAATAACGTATGTTTAGGTGACAATTCAGGAGCTTGATGCAGAGCCCGTTGAAGCCAGTGGAATAATACCCATAGGCTTTGGATCAAACCCAGACAGAGGATAACAGAGCTAGATTAGGGAGTTCAATCAGCATGGGCAGTGTTTCTGAATATCTGACAAAGGTGAGTAAGCAGAGCAGGACAGGGTGTTATACAAAGTGTCACCAACATCTTGCTCCAGAATCTTTAACTTTTTGTTAAAGAAGAAATAAAACACTTTTGCCCTGTTCCCTAAAGAATATGAAGTGTCTTCTGCAGCTAGCCTGCAACAGTGGCTCTCGTCAGCCTGCGCAGAACTTCCTGGGGAGCAATGGTGAAGCATTAAAAGTCAACCAGCATGGCTGTTAACTGCCTTAGTGTGGTTAGCTGGTGGCCCTGTGGGGCGGAAGGCCCCATCCTCCATCCTCCGCCACCTTCTGCGCGCAGGTGTGCTCCAAGGCCATAGCGGACAATGGCTGGTTTTACTGACTAGCAGTCAGGAAGTGCTGTATCATTATGTTAATGGTAGTGGCTTTTTCATTGCAGAATTTTCCAGCATTTCCTAACAATTTTCAGGCCTTGGATTTATCTGGAAGTATGTTATCCTTGACCAAGAAGGCTTTGTCCTTGGTTGTCACATACTTTGTCCTAGACTTTGTGATCTGTGCTGTTCTGAGAAGCACAAGAGCCCTTACTAGATAGACAGTCTTGGCACACATCTGTGACACATTTGACTCTGGCACAAATGTGTGATGTGACTCTGTTCTCAGTTAACCTGGACCTCACTTCTCCACCTGAATAACGGAGATAACACCAATCCTGCTCTATCTCAGAGAGGTAGTGGGAGGATAAAAACCATTAGTGATTGCTAAGTGCTAAGACATAATCGCGATGAGGGCCATGTAAGTGCCTCCACAGATAGCAGGTCTTGAAAGTGTTCAAGGCAAATATGACTCCATTTCAGCTGTAACTAATTTTGTTGCTTTTCATTTTATGAAACTTAAGAAATTCACATCAGTTTAGGACAATGGAGAGTAAATTTGTTAGGAGAGATTAATAAAAACTATTAAGCAATATTAATTCAGTTAATACAATTTGTAGAGCACTTTATAAAACTCAGTATTTTTATCCTCTACAAAAAAAGGAAACTGAGCAACAAAGACATTAAGTGGCATGAGCGAGGGCAGAGAATTAGCTGTTAACAGGGATGGGACACATTGGTGGGACTGAAATACAGCCCAGAACTCGTCTTTTAATTTTACGAAGGCATAGGAATTCCAGCTGGGCCATGACAAGACAGTTTTCATACAGTATTAATGACATAGGAGTTACCCAGTTCCCACATTTGAAACACAGAGTGATTCTTTTCTAAGATACGGTTTTCATCATAACATCCAATTATGCGAATAAGTTTTCAATGCATAAAGCTTAATTTAAAATCTGAAAGCAGTATGAAAACCTGGTTTTATTGGTTTATGGTTTTTGGCCTGTAAAATTTACTATTAGTATGCAAGGGGGAATTAAGATATATGAATATTCAGTACTTGGCTTTTCTACCTTTATGAGGGCTCTCACAGAGGAAAAGTCTGCCCTCCGTGCTCTGAATTGTTCATTCTGGAGGTATCTGCCTTTTGTCATTGACTGTCTGTGGAACAGACCCTTATCTCCAAAAAAATGACTGCCCGCTACTATAAAACTTACGGGAACTTTGTGTAGTAAGACAGAGCTGTTGTGGCCATGTCTAGGTTGCCTTCAGTAGCCGTGTTTGCGATCACAGAGGCCTAGCTCCTGCAGAACAACCTGCTTCATTTCAGACTGGAGGAAAAGCAAGAAACTACCTGTAAATAACACAGGTGATCCTTTGGTGCCTCCTGTAAGGTAAAATGATAGTACACGCTAAATGACTGAACTAGTAGAGTGACAGTACGGATGCAGCCTGTCTACCTCAGTGACATCAATTTTTGTTACTCAGGTATAACTAAACTTATAGGAATATTGAAGATGTTTCAGCATGGCTTCGGATGCCCAGCGTCAGATGCTTTATAGTGGGCTGTTTCCAGAGGAAGGGCGCTCAGCACGTGCTGATAGTTAGCACATGCCTTTTTGTGGTAACAAAACCCAAAGGCACCTAAGACCATGAGTCACTCTGAAAGCATGAACTTGATCCCTTTTCCCCGGGAGATATGCGAACCTTTATTTGTGATAAATCTATATTTTGCACGCAGGCAATCTAGACTGCAGCAGTTACCACGAGTTAAAACAGGGAGCAAGACTTAAAGTGCCAATGGCTTAAAAGTCGCACATTTCTGAGACGTGCCTCGTCCTCCCGTATCATTCTCCGACAGGGTTATCAGAGGAACTTTCTACATCCAAAAGAGCTGTGCTTCACAGCTCAGCTAAAGTGACCGCAGCACAGTGTGAGGTGACATGTTGCTCCCTCGCTTTTTTTTTTCTTTTTTTTTTTTTTTCTTTTCCCTTTAAGCCTCTCTGGACCAATTTGAGTTGCCTGTCATCAGCCGGCAGCCCGGCTCTGCCAGGCGCGGCTGCCCGGGACGTGTCGGTGAAGGGGACGCTGCAGGCAGCCCCCCGGGCCTGTCGGCTGATGGGGTGTGAAGGCGAATGCTGAGAGCCCCCAGCGCCGCCGCCGCCATGGGCCTCCGCCGGGGAGAGGCGGGCGGCCCTGCTGGGAGTGAGCCCTGGTGCTGAAAGGGTGCACTTCAACCTTTCAGTTTGTACACAAGCCTCCCTGTAACGGCATTATCTGGCAATTGGCCTTCTTAGGCCTAATTTTCAATCCACAAGTAGGAGTTAGGTCATTGAGGATATCCTCACCATTAGAGTTATTCAGTTTGCATAAAGGCTCTACTTAGCACTCGAGGAAGGAGTGCTGATTTTCAGAGTGTTGATTTGATCCCCAGCCGCTGCTGTGTGCACGGCGAGGCAGCGCGGCACCGGCGGCTGAAGGGTTGTTCACGATCGACGAAAGGCAAAGTTCGTCTAGAAATGTGCAGGACCGTGGGCAAAATCCCCAAACATCCGCAGACAGGGATATGACACCTGCCTCACAGCTGACGATTGCGTTCAGCCTAAGGGCACGAAGAGTGCAGAGCGCATCTTGTAATGATCACTGAAGTCACCAGTTATTAATGTGGGGGGAAAAAAGCAAATGTAGGTATTAATTGAAATAAACCTGAAGAATGAAATGTATGAGACAAAGTTCGTTGTGTGTATTTATAAAGTGCAGTTATGTTTGAAATCATAAGTGCTCCTCACACTTTAAAGGTCCTAACTTAGTTGTTTTTAAGAAAGCTGTAGTTAGTAAAAGGGATCAAGGAAGGTTATTAGACCTCTAAGAAAACTAGTAATGATGCTGAAGCTGAAAGCATACAAGCATTAGCTTTATCTCACCGGGCTCCCCTTTTGTCCCAAAGTTACAGCTCAATTTGGTTAGCCTAAATGTGCAAACTTCAGAAAAATACCTTTTTTGCTTCAAACATGTTTTCATTTTTGAAGGTATTGATACAAGAACAGGAGAAACACTTGAATCTTGTTTGTGGTTGGATTTATGATTTTCAGGCTTGCTCAAAAATATAGGAGATGGAATTCCATCTGGAAAAATTCACTGTTACAGAATACCACAGAAGTTTTACTTACCTGGGGAGATCCAGTCTTGAACATGGAAAGGGAAGTGCTTCACAATCTTAATGTTAACAGAAAAGGGCCCAAACCAAAAAGGAATTTATGATCACTCAACAGTACAGAATATTTTTATCCCAGATTGAGTTCCATATGTTGTACCTGATATCTTTCACAGTAAGCAAACAAGCTATACCCCATACTAAACCTCAGTACTTATCAGTTGTGAAGAAGTCCAGCTCTGTTCCAGGTTCAGCTCAGGCTTATTGCTGATGGCTAATAGGCAGCCTGCTGTTAACACTGCATTTGTACCTGCTGGAGAGTATCTAACTGCTATAAGAGCAAGCACTGCTACCCTTAAAAGGACACATTATTCTTACCTAAAAATAGATGTGGTACGGTTCTGCCACATTTGTAAATTCCTGTTATTGACTGAAACGGCTGCCATTCAAGAAACAGCACGGACCTTGCCACTTTTCTGTATATTATTAGGCTATTGCAAACAAAGATGACCTTGAATTCTAGAATTACTGGTCTACACAGAAGTCCCAATGTGCAGAAAGAGCTCAGTGCTGGAAGTCCTGTAGGTTCCTTTTTTTTTATTTCATAGTTATTTCTTCACTCAGAAGTTTCAGCATAGGCAAAAAAAGACAAACCCCATCAAGTTCTAACACGGAAGGATAGATTTTCAAATCAAAACACAAAAGCTGTGATTTATCTGTATTTGTGTAAGTAAGAACTATTATGCTTAGTATCTTCAAGACAGGTGTGGAAGTCTTAATCCCGTTCATTCATTTAAGAACAGGATTTTTTTTTTTTTGAGAATGCCCTGAACAACCAACGACATGAAGGGAGGGACAGCACTGCCATTATTGAATTCTGTAGCATGAAGCAGAGGACGTACGGGTTAGTACTAATAACAGATGACAGTTTTGAGTCTTTCTGAGATGTTATTCCATTTTCCAAATAGTTAGGAAGTCCATAGTAAGTAGCAATGTTTAGAAGGGATATGCCACGAATACTGCATTTCAATACACTGATTTCAAGCGTGGTATTTCTAATACAGAAAAAAAGTCAGGAAAACTTGATTTTGAATTATTCTTGTTTGGATAAAGTAAATTTTTCCATTGAAATACTAAAAACCAGTCTCTGCTTTTGGTTCTTTAGAATTGCTTCGTAGGTCACCAGAGATCCTTTAACTATGTAACCAGGAACTGTATAGAACCCAGAGAACTGTAAACCTGCTGCCTCACAAACAGGATTAGCCCTGAAATTCTTTCTTTTTTTTCTCCGTTATTATATGAATCTATTTTAAGATGTACGTATCTGCAGTCTAGAGCAAATGTCAGGCCATCAATGTATTTTACACATTCATTAACAGTAACGAAAACAATGTTTTGCTCTCACCCACTCATTTTTCACTCAAGAAAGCAAAACTGCCAAGACTGTGTAGGTGTTTTCTTACTCTTCTTTGCTACTCCACCTGTGTGGTTAGCGATATAGCTACATTTGAAGCCAAGCATTGACCAGACTCGGTCTAACAGTACAGCAGATTTGTTACTTGGGTAGTTTAAAAGTTATTCACGGACTTGTAGTAAAGTCATAAAGTATTAACATGTAGCACAAAGTCTTGTTTAGAGATATATTCTGTTTTGTGGGGTGATACCAATTCTGCTCCCGGCTGGTGTCATCAAGAAGTTTTGCACTGACTTCTCCCCTCCAGCAACCCTCCAGCGAGGTGTCTCCATGTTTTCAGGGATGGGAGGGATGAAGGAGACGAAGTTCCACTCAGACTTTTGACTCAGGCTTGACTCTCTTGTTTCTGACAGCTGGATGACTCCTGCGCGTTTACTGTTAGTAGGCGGAGACTTTGTGATCCATGTTCATGCTGCTCAGGTAAGGGGATGGAGCATGATCAGTAGGATAAGGGATTTAACCTTGTTAAATGCAGAGGGCTTTCTGAAAGGTGCTTGGTGGTCTTTGAGAAATGTGCGTACCTTGCATGTTGCACTTAATAGAATTTCTTGAATTGCAATGTTCCCATTATATCTGGGCAAGAGGCAACAACGATGACAACAACAACAATAATAATAATAGGCAGAAATGAGTTCAGTGTGTGAGGACTACCATTTCAATAGCACTCACAGAGAACCAAAAGGTCTGTGAGGACTTCTGAACGTGCTATGTTTAGTGTTCACTATGAAATTTGTTCTGAAATTGTTCAGATGGAGTTGTTAAAATGTTTCTTCCTGTGTATTTGGAGAAGATAGGAATTTCTTTTTCTCATGTCCTCCAGGAGACTAAAAGTTGTTCTTATCTGACCTTGCAATATGGACAGTTTAACTGCCACGAGCTTCTGATGTGCAGCCTTTTGGAGGCTCTACATTTATTTAAAAAGTCATGGTGGCTGTTGGTGAAATACTACAAAATGCAGAGGCTTCAGTTTATTGTTATTCTGTAAGGACCTAATGAAATCTTGTTTGAAATAATGTGAACTCCCCAAGTGATTTCATTCAAAAGGCTTTATTATACAGACCTTAATATAGAGAAAATTTCTATTCTATCTTTACAGTCATCATCTGCACAGTTTTGAAATTGCATAGGAATAATGCAGTCAATTTATTTGCACTGAAACACAGCCCAGAGGTTTGTAACTGCCACAGTAGGCAAAGCTGCTTCTTCCTCTGAAGTCAATTCAAAGTCATTGTTAAATCAAGGGTTTTGATAAATTAACTGCTTTGTGTTATATTTCTCCCTTGAATTCCGTTCAACCTGTTGATACACCATAACAAATAATACTTTCATCACTACTTACGTTACTTTTACAAATTTATGGAAAAATATCATTATGGAAATGTATATAATATCTGAAGTATTTTTCACAACAGCTATGGACTTCAAGGGGGTCTTAAAATCTTCCTGATACCTGGTGCTATGAATAGGCCACAAGGCCAGTGATTGTAAAACTGGTTTGGTTCCTGACTGCAGTGTTGTTGTTGATGTGTTTCTAATGCTTGTGAGTAACATCTAGAACTCAACAGAAACTCTTTTCTTGGAAAACAATTCTTGTTTCTCCAGGCTGTCATCATTTATAAAGCCTTTAATAGAAGTTGACATCATGTGCCATTTATGTGTCAGACTGGTTAGCAAAATCTTTTGATACGTAGACTTATTTGTCAGGTAGCAGATTCCCCATACTCCTTTTCACCTTTAAACTGTTATATCCTTCTTTGGTCAAAAATATCTGAAAACACTGCTTCAGCATGAATCTTGTCACATGAACTTGGCATTTTCGTCTTCTTCATTTTTTTATCAAGCAATTTATTTTTAAATACCTGTCATGTTCAGCTTGTTACTGCTGCTCTACTTCACCAGGAAAAAAAAATAAATCACTAGATGCTTGTAATTCACAAAGCGATGTAGTAACTGGCTCTGTGTTTTTAGAAGGAAATTAACTGTAATGATCGGTTTGTGTTAAAAAATAAATATTTGAAATGTTTTTTGCTATGAAAATGATTGTTGGTCATGGCATCTTTAATTCTTTCCTTTTTCATTTTTATAGTGCTAATAAAATGAAGCCTTTGTGAATGAGAACTCGTGAATAAGAAGTATGTTAATATGGCTAAGCATGGCACGGAACAGAGTTCAGCCCTATATGCTCATGTTAGAGAGCAAAATAACATGCAAAAGATTAATTCTGAATGCAAATAGTTCCAATCATTCAATCGCAATACCTTGTACAAGCACTGCATATGGCCTTATCCTGAATACCCAGAACATGGACTTGATTTTCTGTCTGTGGATGCTCCCCATGATTCTCCCACTGTGATGGTGCAGTGAGGCGTGGTACTGGGCAGAGTCAGCAGGGAGGAAAAGCAGTTCAAGTCTGAGAAACTGACCTTTTGCTGCGTTGGGTCTTCATTTTGTGAAGTTATGACTCTACAGACGTCCTGCCCAAAGAGGACCCAAGCAGTGAGACAATTTTATTTCTAGTACTAACATCAGTCTATATTCTCCTTGGCAACTGTCTTTGGAGACAAAAATACAATGTATGATTCTAAAATTCTAAGCTGTACTGCTACCTACATGTATTTTATCAACCACAAATGTGTTTTAATGGCTATCTCCTCTCTGGAAAAAACATGCAGTAATTTCACCTTGCTGTAAATGAATTTTTGTGGGTGTTAATAATTTTTTTTTTTTTTTACAAGAGTACATCACAGCAGTAATTTTTGTTCTTCCTTGGCTGGATTAGAATTTTTTATTTGGAACATACTAACTAGCAGGAAAACTAAGAGTAATGGAGATTTTTGAATTTAGAGCTAATTAGATGATCAACAGATCACCAGATAATCAAATACCAAGTTAGTCACACAAAAGTAAATGCCTTTCTGCATTTTAAGATGAAAAAATCAAGATTTACTTATTCACCAAGACACAATGCATATAGAAAAGAAAAATGCTTTGTCAATAAAAGCACAAATAAATACATATCTGTGTAAACTCCACTGATCTGAAGGAACTTCTGCCTGCTAAGCCAGAAACAGCTGAGTAAAAATTAGGCTGAGGTTCAAGAGAGCATTTATAAAGTTTCTTCATTATTTCTGTACTGTTTCTATTGTTCTCAACAAGAGTCATTTCACTGACATAAGAGACTGGCTGGTAAAGGGTTACTAAATCAGAGGAGTTCAGAGACAGATTAGGGTTTCCCAGCGGCACATATCTCTAGCAGTAAGTGTGGAAGCCAACTCGGAAGAAACACGTTTGAAGTGGCAGAACTAATCATGCAGAAGCAATTTGCGATTTTCTCTCTCTCAGCCTAGATAAAGCAGAGCATTATGACATTGGCTGCACGGAACAAGGTCAATTTACTGTGAAAAGGCAGCTATAGACTCCAACTTCAAATAAACTTTCATCCTGCATGATGAAAAAGAGGATTTACCCTATTGCTTATACCACAGAACAGGAAAAACCAAAGGTACAATTCAATTAGGAGATGCTAATTTGCATCCCTTTTTTTTCACCACTGACTCCCTGATTGTTTTAGCTATTCGTAATGTAATTATATCTCAAGGTATTTCTCTTGACATAACAAAAAGGGAGCTGCTCAATTGCTGATAGACTTGACCTCGACTGAAGCTGTGGTCTGTTCTGAAAGTAAAAGGATTAAAGTGCAAAATTTCACATGGTTACTTCAAAAGAGGTTGGGTTTTTTTTTCATGTTTCAGATTTTTAAAATGTCACTGGAAGCAAACTAGCCAAGACACAATGTGAAATAGTTCTTGCAGCTATTCTTTTAATTTTCACTATTTCTTCATTGCAACCTGAAGTTTTCATACGCTAAGATCAGCTGTCTGCATGAGTGATGTTGCTGCACGCTGAAGCCTCAAAGCTGCGTCACTTGAACAAGGTGCGATTCCCTCCCTGCGCCTCCTTGCTTCAAGCCAGTGAGTAATACCCTTCAGTAGCAATAAGGATACAACATAGTTTCTGTAATGCATCAACTCAAATCTGCTTCCTAGGGCATGGAGAATCAAAGCCAATATTTCAGTCATTTCCCATTTGCCTTACCAATGGCTGGCCCATAGATGTAACAACTTCTCATCTCCCTCTTAAGCCACAAATGTGCCTCTTAAATGATCCCCTTCTTCTCTTTCCTCTGTGCCACAGTGCTGATATCAATCATACCTTATTCCCCAGCATGTAGAGGATAGATGTTCACCCCAATAAAAATATCGTCTTACCTATACCACCTATTCTGTTAACGAGACTGAAATGTTATGTTTAATAATTTTGGGACTAGTTATATTCAAAGAATGGTCAAAGAAGTACTTTCAGTGATGGGCTCTGTGGCTAAGCACAAACTATGCTCTATGCAATGGAAAAAACACAGGCAAACCCTCACTTACCTATTGCTGTCAGATAGCCAAAGCAGATCATTCTTGGGAAAAATTAAGCAAGTCTTTACTTTAATTAGTTGTTCAGGGATCCAGCCAGCTGGGAGGTTCATGTTTTAGTGCTTTTATGTTTATTAGTTGAATCCAAAAGTCTTCCTCTTTCCTCCCTTGCCCTTCTGCAGTAGTTTATATTTATATTGATGGCAATAATCAGGATATGGAGATTTTTATATGCATTCTGAAATCATAGTTGGAAGGTAAATGAAGATATGATTGAATGCCATTGCTGCTATGGTTCATGTTAAAAAACGCACAACCAGTCCAAGGGCAGAGTGGCTCAATGAGTTAATGCATTAGTCTATTAGTCTTCCTGTGCCAGACTCTAGGACTTCAGATTGAGTTCTGGTGAGCAACACACCTCCATAGGGCTGACATTTGCTCCTGGAAAGGAGTAGAAAACAGTCCATTAACCTTCGCATTGGTATAAAATCAGCTACTGAATTCAGGAGCTGGATTCAGCAGAATAGCTCTGTGAATTTGAACAGATCTGTCCTTTCACTACTAATATAATTTCCATGGGCAGTACCATTAATATGGTTGGTACTTCACAGGAGAAAAAACTAAAACTTTCCCTCTAGTTCAAATAACTTTTTATCAAAGAACAAACTCCCCGCTTACTGTATTTCTACACAAGCTAACAAAAATTGTATGGTTTTCTGCGTGCAGATTTCCAACTGGTGTTACATCTTTCCAAAGCGATCTTTCCTAATTTCACAGGCTTCAAAGGAAGGGATGTGAGACATTAAGAGAGTTATCAGAGAGAAAAGATGCAACCGCCTTGGTCTTCAGTTAGTGTAGTTCCTATGGAATAAGTTTCCAGTCTTGATCCCAACCCTGAAACAGAGGAGCCTTGCACTGGTTTCCTTTGAATTTTTCACAGGGAGGAACCTAAGAAAGCTTGGCCACTGCTGTTCCATCTGAAAACCTGACAAATCGACACCCCTTGCCAAAAGGCTCTTGGCAAGAGGCTCTTGGCAAGGACTGGGAAGTGAAGTGGGAACGTGCTATGAAGGGCTTCCGCCCGCATTTCATGCTCACCGCGCACAGACTCATGGGCACAGGAGCTTCCGCACACAAAGAACAGAAGAATACTAGGTCCTGGCTGAAAAACATGCCAGGCTGTTAGGATTTCTAGGGATGCTGAGAAAATTTTGAGTCACCCCGTAAAAGGTTGTAAGAAAAAACAAATCTGCATGAAACATACCTAACATTTCAAAAGTAACAAAAGAATTGCAGTTGTTTAAAAAAAAATGAAACATCATAGACATGCCCTGGCTTAAGGGGGGTTTAAGACTGGGATTTCTTCAGGACTAAGCCTCCCTTTTGACTGCTTTCAAGCATTTTAAATTAACATAAAACACATAAACGTTCCCTTTCAGGGGCTTACTGCAGAGCTTTTACAGCTGTATAGAAATGAGAGGCTACTTTAGATTTGTTGCAGGTTTCTTCAGTTGTTATTTTGAGTGCTCTCTTTATGCCATGCTCAGGGAGCGCTTTGCCCAGAGCATGCTGTGGGATTCAGCTGTGATGATCATGCCTCTTTATTACTAAGAATTAAAGCTGTACTTATATTTTCATTTGTTCATTATTTGGAACTGGAAGATTCCTGCTTGGAAATTGAGGAACTGCTAGGCAGATCCGACTTTTCACCTTAGGGTACTGACTGCTGGCTCACATCCATTTGTTAACCATAAAGTATTGCTTTGTTCCATTTCTGGAAATGCAACAAGATATGTCTAGGTTTCCTTTTGAAATGGATAATTTGTGACAGATTTCTCATACATCCAGGCTGTCATGAGCAACTTGTTTGTCCCAGAAACTCCTGTACTATGTGCAAGCCATATTAAATTTCTGATAAGTATGTTTGGTACATTCCAAATGTCACTATTCTTGTCGTAAAACAGATACCGCATGATAAATGGGCAGATATTCAGACGGACATACACAGAGTTGTGTATTTCAGGTACAAAATGAGACTAATGCAATGTTCTAAAATGAAATGGCATATAAAGGCCTCAGAGTTATTAGCTTTAGCTTATAATTTTAACTGATCATTGAGGTCATTGTACCAACTTTCAAAGAATACAACCTTATAGATTTAAGAAACTTAATGCCAAGTCACCCTTCTCACACATCCAAGAGAAAAAATGACAAGCTTTGGAAAGTATGATGAGGTTTCTTTTTACAGAGTTTCTTGTAAACTGATATCGTTGACTTCATTTATATAGGTGAAATGAAGAAAATATTGCTCACTTATCTAAAACATATCAGGCTAAATCCTTTAGTTTGTACTCACTGGTCAGGTTTTACACCTTTACTCACAAGTAGTTCCATTGTTCAAAGAACAAGGTGTTAATAAACTGGAACAAAGACTTACTTACTTGTCTTACTACTGTGGCAAACTCACACTCAATTTCTGAGTGAGAGTTACAGAATAATAGATTGTGCAAGAAAGCTAAAACTCCACAGTTTTCAGTTCTGCTATATTCTCAAAGATTTAGGAACTATCATTGAAACAGCAGACTGGAATGTGAATCACGTGAACTATGCAAATTCATCTTTTTGTTCACAACATCTTTGCACAGGATCCTAATTCTAATAGTCATACAAAGGCATTCAGGGAACAGGAATGTATCCCTTGATATTTTGTGTCTAAAAAGTGTTCCGTCCTAATTTATCAGGATCAGTCTTCTAAAACCAATGCATGCCAGGTCTGTATAAGAACTTGCACTGTCTTAATGGAAAATTATTTTATTTTAATACTATTCCATACGCTAACATACCGGTTTAAACCTGATGTCTCCTGGTTTTGACTGCGTCCTTGAGTTTAGGTCCCTGCCTTTGACAGCAGATCAATATTAAAAGGCTGAAATTGTTACTGCCTCAGGCTTTGATCTTCGCCCTTTAATGATCCTGTAACATAGTCAGCAGAAAGGAATATGGACCTGCACCTCAGCACCGTAGCTTGTCTATTTGTCATATTTGTCCAAACCCAATGTCATTATTGCTCTCAATTTTTACCAAGCAAATACAAGTGGCGGACGAAGCAGAAAGCTGTGAGGTAGTAACATCTTCAGACCGCCCCATCTGGATTCAGCACCATTTCTTTATCAAACCCTGAAGCGGTCTTCATTCGATTTCCACTTAAAGGTAGAGTCATTGACCAGGTAATCCACTTAATAAATGTTACTTTGTGTTGTGTCTGACAGGTGGGACTGGTTGGTGAAGTTACCAGTTACCTGCCCCAGTTCATGGATGCATAGGGAGCTGGTGGGCTCATGCACAGCTATCATAGGTTACAGCACCTTAAGGTAAATTTTTGATGATTCAAATGTCAGCAATTGAAAAGTAATTGTCTCACTTGCCATGATGTAGAGTGGAGGCAGGCACCTGGGGAAGCTACTGCAGCGAAGCCATGGTTCTGTGGCCCTCACACAGTGTAAAGACAATATCTAGGTTATTTTCATGCAAGCCTGCGCATGGATACTTGTCATCAGAAAAGAACTTAATTTAACTAAGATTAAGTATGCAGTTGGATAAAATGCAAACTAGTATTCTTCATCTTAATGATTGTTCATACAGGTTTAAAATAACACATGTGTTTTGCTGCTTCATTTCCAGTTTGTGTGTAGCCTTGATCAAGAGAGTTTGAATGTTGTATTGTTTATTTATGTCTTCTTCTTCTTAAGTTTCAATTAGTTTCAATATCAAAACCTCACACATGAACACACTTTTACCTCCAGGATAAGAATCTGTTCAGAGTCGAGTAGACTACAGAACTTTTCCTTGGCTATTAGACGACTTTGGATATTAGACTGGGAAATGGGTGCAGAAGTGCTGATAACAATCTTGCTTTAGTGGCTTTAGCAGTATTCCCGGCCAACTATATTATGGCCTGTGAATAGGCCCAGTAATTGCAGGGGGGGCAGGCAGGAGGGGCACCTTACTTGAAGAATAAAAGAATATAGACATACTTCAGTTTAAACAACCTAGTATCCTTTGTTGTTTTGTTGCCCTGGACTATGTGAATCTAATCTCAATACTCAAGGTTTAGGTTTTACCACCAAAGATATCTGAAATACAGCATCAGTTGACAGAGAAATCAAAACTCTTCAGGACTCACAAAGACGAGTTTGTAATTGCTGCCTGCTGCTAATCCTATCAGCTCATATTAGTGAAACATGCTATAGTGCTGCAGGGAAGTTGTCAGGATCTGGTTGCAGGACTCAGCCTTTAGGAGAGGATTCAGGCTAAGCTTAGGCTATACATCGCCACCCATGAGTCAAAGTACATCTATTCTACTGAGTGACAGGCCTCCAAGGGAGAACAATGTGCATGAGAAAGAACATGCTTCTTTCACTGCGGCGCTATTGTTACTTTGGTTTAAGTTCTTAACCTCCTTCCTATTAAAGCTTCATTCACTCATAAAAAAAGATACCTGTAGCTCTTTATTGAATCTCTGTTCTCAGAAAAATGCATGAAATGATACTTTATTCCAGGTGATATGTTTAAAGCAGAATGCATTCTTTTTCTTTACTAAATTTTGCTTTATTAGTTTTTGTGGTTTTTTTTTAAATTATTTAGGCTTGTTCTGAAAGAAAGTGAATGATAGGTGGAAATAAAATTAGCCCTCTAAGTTAATCACACTAAGTCGCTAACTTAATCACGTTAATTAGAATTCGCTAACACCTCCAACAGTTACAAATCACATTAGTTTGCAGATGTATCAAAGAAACATGCTTAATCTTTCAGCTACTTTGTGATTTGCAAATTTTCTTTCCTACTTTTTCTGATTGGACCTAATAATGAAAATGTTTGCTCATCTGTGTCCTGAAGTAGATGTAGTCTTAACTTGAACCATGAAACTATTGGCTTAAATAGAATCAATCCTTTTTTAAAAAGCTCACACGTTCACACTTGGGGGGTACATGAAAAGTTCACACATTTGCTAACCAACACAGTTCTCTGTTTGTGGGCATGGTAATAAATGAGAGTAATAGACGCTCATCCGAGCTAAGTTTTGTTGGGTGAAGCCACATTTTTCTTTCGGTGGTTCATGTTTTAGGAAGGATTGTTGTACATATTAATAGTGCAGATATTTTTACTTATTTGTTCTACCCCCATAATAATTACAGCATGTAAGAGATGCGATTCCTTCCTATCTTCTAGCCCTTGTTGCTTTTCACACTGACACTGAAAAGCTACTAAAGGGCACTAAGACCAAGACAAAATATTTTGGGCAATGTAACTATGTGAGATTAAAATTTCACTTATTTTTATTCACGTCTTCCTCAGCATGTGCTCTATCAAGTTGAATTTTTACTGTGTTGCATCGAAGGGAGGATGCAGTCCTGCAATGAGCTGCAATTCGGTGGCTGGCTATGTTTGGGTCAAGGGATTCTGCAATTCTAGCACAGCCTGCATAGGCTGCTTGGGAAGAGACCTCAGGGCTTGTGTGTGTAGGGTTTTGAAAGGAGATTATAAGACACATCCTGAAGTCATTAATTCATTTTTTCATTGTCAAGGAAAAATGCCTTAAATGTGGTTTGGTTTTTTTCCCCGTTTCCTTTTTTTCTTGTAAATTGTGTAATCCCACTTTGAATGGTATGAAACCAGTTGCAGGGCTTCACAGGAATAAGCACTTCACTTGGAAGATAAACAACTGTGCATGTTTGGAAGTGCTTGTGCCTGTCTTTTTAAAAATAAAACTTGTCCACTAGAAAACTTTTATTTTAACTTTTTTCTAATTTGTATTCATTTTTCCCTTCGGTGAAGGAACAGATTTTTTGTTATATGTTTCCTTTAACTCTGAGACTGAAGTTTGGCATTTTTAATTTCATTGAGTGATCATGAAAATGGCATTTGTGAGCACTAGCTAAAGCCAGATAGAGTGCTGCCAAAGATTACCCGAGCTTAAAACACTCCTACAGCACCTTGGCCGTGACCTGCGACACCCAAGTGAATGCAGAGCTGCATCTACTCAGAGTTGAAACTGGAGATAGTGACAAATTCTAAGATGTTTTTTCCAACAAGCATTATTTGTGGCCTACTTAAGACTGGAATTTAGATTTTAAAGCCTGAAATAGAGTTCTTTCCTGGTCTTCCTTTTCAGATTGACGCAGTACTATTGACACAGCGTAAATTTGAATTAATTTACTCTCAATGCTACTGAAAGATATCTGACTGTAATGTAAAATACTTTTCTCCAAAATATCTTTCAAACTGTAGATATTAAAAACTCAAAATTGCAAAAGATTATGTATGTACTTAAATTTAGGTATGCAAACAGCACCACTGCAATCAGTGGACCTAATCAGATACTTAAAAGTAAGCATGTGCGCAAATTTCTACAGGGTCACGACCCAGTTCTGCGTTGCTCCAGTTCACGAGAGGCCAACCTCCTTGACCTTGCAAGCCAAAATCCTCTTGTCGTTGAGAGCTGCAAGATGCATAGCTCACCGCTGCGAGAGCTGGTGTGTGCGTACCCCCGCCCAGCCCCTGCGGCGGCTGCTAATGTGGGCTGCGCAAACTCTTGGTGTCGGTGAGTGAAAACGGTTTTCTACTAATCAGTGCAGCTTGAACATCTGCTGGTTCAAGATGGTAAGCCTCAAACGGCACACCCTTTGCCAACTCAAATGGTCTCACATTCATCTAATACTTGTAATAACCCCTAACTGTTGGTCAGTCTTGAAGGAAGCGAGGAACTTGGTAATTGCACAGGTCTAATTGAGCATCTGCTTAACCTGAGACTCCACAAAGCGCCTCTGGACCATATTTGAGATGGACTCTGCTTTTTACCATATCACCACAACAATTCTGCCTATGTTCTTTTGTTAGATGTGAACAAAGGACTTTTAGTGAAAAAAAGAATCGAACCTTCATAACTTAAACAGTCCTACTATGGCAAGTGGGCTATATATTTTCCTAAAATAAGTGTAATTTATTTACTTTCTACCCTATGTACTTAACTGTTTTGTTTGGTGGAAGCTTATATACTTCTAGAATGAGAGTTTCAGTTTTTTCAGACCACATGGCTATTTTGACATTTAAATGTTATTTCTTATTGTTGGAGTCCAGTGACAGAGAAAATAACAGACAGTAAAAAGGCAGCCCCCTGTGCCCCCTTTCTTTTTAAGAACATGACTTCACTGCTGGAAAATGAAGCACATTTTACTTATATTAGGCACATTAGTATGTCCAGGAATAACACCTTCAGACGGTAAGTATTTTTGCTGAACAAGAAGTTAAGTCCAAATGCCAAACTAGAACATACATACTTGTGTGAACTCTTACAGTGGAATGATATTAAAAGTAACAGCCCCATATGATTGCAAGACATCAGATAAAGCAGCTAGGTGTTCTTTTAGTTTTTTTCTTAATTGGTTTAACAGTGACAAAGAAATAGATTAGTGGTTAAAAACACAGTGATACACAAAAATGAAAAAACAAATTATAATCTTATTCATGTATACATGCACACTTACATATGTATTGGAAATAAAATACAATAATATTTGAGCATAAATGCCATATAAATGTTTTTTTCAACCAGAAATACAGTAGTCAGCTCCATTTTACATCTTTCATAAAACAGTAACAAAATGGTATCAACAGAGTCCTGGATTGAGGCAGACACACCAGGTGTGAGTTCCATGTCTCCCATGTACAGTTTGTATTCTTGCAGTATACATTTTATTTGAACAGCCAGTGAACAGCGTAAACACAATATAAGAGAAAATGGATGAAAAACCAGAAAGAATTGTTAAAAAACAGGGATAAAAATCTTCAGAAGTGTGTAATTAAAATATACAGACTCAGATTCTACAGGTTTATACTGACACAGAACCAGAGTATGGAAAAGCAGTGGTATTACTTTGGATTTGCTCAAGCAGCTTAGAACTGAATCTGGCCTGTAAAATTTAACAAGCTGCATTTTGCATCGGATGGCAATGTACATTTCCATAGGCAAGTACTTTGTGGTTTATAAATAGCATATATGTTGTAAAAAGTGGTGCAAATATGGTATTTCATGTTTTTACTGCTCACACTATTACGTTATCCATTGTAACATTAAAGTCACTTAAGTAGCCAGCTCTAAGTATGCATCTTTTTTAGAGGCCTTTTTTTATTTACTTTTATAGTAGAGCTCATTCAAGATACAATGAAGTAGCTGTCAAAGGCTGTGCTGGAGGAGAGACCAGCAGGGAAGGGTAACCTGCCTTGGAAACAAACTCACCTTCTGAATAAAGTCTGCAGCCTCTTGATCCAAGGGCATGCAGTTTTTCAGAATCAAGAGAGAAAAGCGAAAGGTCTGTGGCAGCCAGGCTGCCCCGGCTCTCTGTGCCTCAGACAGCAATTATACACACTGAAGACCGCAGAACGCCTTTCAGACCGCAATGTGCTGGGCCAGTTGCTGAGAGCAAGGACCTTTTTGCTTGTCCCACTGCTCCCCACTCACTGGCAGATTGTATTCAAGGCTCTGTGTTTAACCCATCAGTCCCTCCATGCGTCTGTCTCTCGGAGGTGCTGCCGGCAGCCCCCGGGCAGCTTTCCACAGCCCAGGCTGGTGGTTGCCTCATCTCCTGTGCTCCCCACAGCCACTGATGCCAAAAGTGAAGTGAAGAGGAGGAAGAAAATGAGCACAATGAGCAGGGAGAAAGTAAGCAAATTGAGAAGAGCGTAGGAAGCAAAGGAAATGTGAAGAGAGGAGGAGGATGGAAACGCATTACTTCTAATAATAATCTAATACAGCTTATATAATTATACATTAATATAATTATTAATAGCAACAATAACAACAGTCCTGACTCTATTGGAAGAAATGGGATGAAACTCAGACAAATGGGCTCCTGTCATTCGACCACTGCTTCAGAAGCTATGCTGATGGGTATCTGAAACAGCAATAGACAAAGACAGTGTTTGCTTACACCTGTATTGTTTTGCATTTTAAAACTTTGAAATTATTCTACAAAATTATTGATACTACTTGGTGTCACAGTAGACTTTCTAATTCACGGCCCCTGCTGTGAAAATCATCACCATAATTGACTTTTCTCTGCTATTTTTTCATATTCCAAGTAAAAACCATAAAATTTGTATGTAAATAAATACGTGATACAAGTAATAATCTTCTTTCATGCTGGCCCCACACCCTAGTGACTGTGGAAACATCTGCATTTATAAATTCTCATACAAAATACACACCTGAATTCTGTGGATCTTTTTCCCCCAGTGTCTGTGTAGAAAAGTCATACAATTTGACCCTACAAGGCAGGACAAAGTTGTGTGACCACGTCATAAATAAAGTTCCATATTTAAACAGCCACATTGGTGACTGCAAGTAGTTAAACCTGTAAATAGTTTCAGAGTATCATATCTTGTTTTTTAATTTTACACTATAGTCACTAGACTGTTGACACTTAAGTGAAATACAGCCCCATACATAGTGTATATATTGGTCCAATGTAGTGCCTATCAAACATATCCATACAAACAGCTCGTATGGATATACCACCATCACCTTGTACTCTTATTGCTCAGATATAAACAGTAAAGATGCAGTACAAATAAGTCTGGTTACAGATATTTTAATATGTGCTTAGGTAGTTAATATGACTTTCTATTGCTGAAATGTTAAAACTGCAATTGAGAGACAGAAAAAAATTAATTCCTCAGACCTCGGTGATTTTGTGGTGAAAATTTGCCCATGCAGTAAGTGCATCACTGCAGGCAGAGGGCAGTTCTAGGGTTGTATCTCTAGTGTTTCCAGCTCATAATTTTATTTCCAGTCATAAAGTAGTCAGTATTCTTTTAAGAGGTCCCACAATTAGTACAAAGCATTGGGATCTGCTCTGTCATCTCTGTTCATTACTGCTGGGAAGAAAAGTAAGAAAATGAAAAATAGTATCCTTCAAGGCTCAGAAATAAGAAGGCAAACACAAAAAAAAACTTCAAAAAAATCAAAGCAAAGAATAAGAAAACAAAACCAAACCAAACAATTAGTGATTTTTAAGAGAATTTCATGAGCAGGAGAAGAGGCTCAGGATTGTTCTCAGAAGTGCTAGCAGGGCGACATACACTTTTCTCAGCAGATATGAACAAGAGCCCCCAGTGTGACTGCGACTCTAATAATAAAAGCTCTCATACACTCATATCAGTGAAGAATACACACGAGATGATGTACTAATAGGAAAAACATCTATTAAAGAACACTTAGTAGAAAGAAATACCTGCTTAAATTATTGTATCACATCTTAAAACTTAAAAGTACCTTACATAGAACTTCTGAAATTATTTTTTGTTATAATTTTTAATAGTTCCTATTTTTGATTATACACAGTTTTGACAGGGCAGTCAAGTTATAGCCATTAGTCTGAAATTTGGATCATATTTGCAAACAGTTCTAGTGAAAGAGAGGAAATAAAGGAATGGAGTTCAGAAAATACACAATATGAAACACTTAGAAAACTGTTTTTTTTTTTAAAACAGGCATTTTTAATACAAAACTGCCAACACTAGTTAAAACAGGTAATGCAGAAAATTTAAAATTCATCAAATAGAATATTTCATTTTGAAACAACAAAGCAGTTTGTTTAACCCAGGGCTCTTATATGTTTGTATTGGTTTGATTCTTTCTTCCATTAACACCAGCTTGGGCTGAATTGAAAACATTTTGCTTTCCCTGATTAGGCAGGCTGCCTGAGAAAACAGTTATTCCTTTAATTACTATTTTCTTAGGACTATAATCTTCTAGACGAAAATACAAAACACTTAGTGCCTGTCATTGCTGTGGAACAAGCATGAATTGATGCCTCCCAAGGTACCAGCATCAGGTTTGGACCCAGGAAAGGGACTGCTGAAGCAGCAAGGAGACCTGTCTGGGTTACTATTCCCTGTTGGAAGCATTGCCTTGGAGGTGGCACCACTGGTGGCACCAGCAGTGGTTCCGGGGAATGCTACTTCCTGACCTATTTGTATGTCAGAATAGGCATTTTTACACCTGGAGCTCCTGGCTTGGGTAGGAGTCAACTTGTTCTTGTATGTGCAGTCTTCTTGGATCTAGCTCATGTGTCTCTTCAGTGCATGTTATTGATACAGTTTTTAGGGCTCACCTTGGAATATTAGCCTGTAGGCATTTACTTTGTGCCTTCTTTGGAGGAAGTTAGTTAATTGGATTTGGTGTCCTGAGGTTTAATTCCAATTTAATTTAACTTGCAGGAGGTCACTCTTAGGGAAGGCAGAACAGTTGGTATTGCACATGAGTCAGCAGATTGTTCAAAGGCTCTGCCAGGGTCTGTGGTCACCTCAGCCTCTTGATTTATGTGAAAGCTAGAAAATCCCCTGCAAACTGTTCTGTCCTTGGTTAGGTTTTAACTGTGATTAGTTAGTCAGAGAATTCAGAGCATATCCTTTTCTTCTCTTAAACAAGCCCAGAAGGAGTTATTAAAAGCTGTTGGTGTCATTCTGTTGCCACTAGCATCAATCTTGACCTTTCAATCTATATCTGCATTGCGTACAGCTGTGTTAGGCTCCAAATGCACGTGATATGCAAAAGAGAAGATGCAGGAGCATGGATGCATCAACACGGTGCTCTGCTCGACTAATTAAGCCTACTTCTTCAGCAGGCCAGAACAGTAGCATTGCTGCAGACAGTAATAAAGCTTACTGCAGGCAGTAGCGTTAATCCACCCAACATTGTTTTCAACTAGCAGAACTTGTTGCGTGTGCGTGGCTTGCAGTTTTGCCATCCCATCTACTGTGCCACCTTGCACATCCACCACCTGCCTGTTGCCACACCTGGGTGGCTTGAGAGGAGCCTGAGCTACAGGCTTGCTCCTGTGCCTGGGGCTGGCTCTTCACAAACGCATCTGGTCTTCTCTTTTTAGGGAATACCTACCCAGTAAATTAGTCTTATCTCATTACCTCAAAGTTTGTTGGCCTCTGCCTTTCCTCAGAAAAGGAAAACAAGAAGCCTCTTTCTGACAAATGTTCTGTAATTAGAGTGCTTATATTAATATTAAAGCATATTAGGGTTAAGAAGCATTCATCATATATATGTATACATGCAGAACTTCTAAACAGAAAAGTAGGTCAATGGTCACTTTGCCAAAACTCTCCCAAATGAGTTGGAATGAAGCGTTTAGCTTCAGGCAAGGCTGATGAAATGTTATAATTTGGTTTTATTTTGATGCCTGGCGCTGCGTCTCCTTGGGCCGGGTCCTCCTTCGCTGTCTGGAGCCGCAGGGGCAGACCCATGGCGCTGCTCACGGCCACCACGCTTTGCAGAAGGGGAGGCAGCTGCCTGCTGGGAGCCCCAGCAAACACCTGCACACACAGTCACATGCACTTGTGTGCAACAAGAGACAGGAAATAAAGGCCAGTTTATGCCTTCTATTCCCCTTTGTAGGCGCGTGAGGTAGAATCTGTGAGGTATTACAGGAATTACTGAAAAAAAAATCACTTAGCAAATAGGAACTTAAAATGAAATCTGAATATATCAGTAATGAAGCCGAATGCATGTGTAGGCTGTGTATCTGCAGATAGACGCACTAAACACATGAAAGAAAATGAGAAAATTGACATACAGATTAAAGCTGTCCCAACTGCTCAGCATTCAGCTGTGGTTTTGGAAGAAAAAGACACAATATCACTATGGTTTAATAATAAAAAATTGTCATTGAATTATTTTTTTTCCCTTTGTCAGAACAGCTCTCAGAGATTTTATAAGCAAGAGAGTTAAAAAATATTTATTATATCAGAGTATAGCATAGTAGGACATACTTTATCTAATACTGGGAGATTTTTAGTAGTTTATACGTTTAAATGGAATGATATAGGTAACTCAGAATGGAAGATTACATATTTTTCAAGAAATCTGAATCTGACAATTGAACAAGATAATAATCTGGTGCTAATTTTTCTTTACTGCAGTTAAGAGAAGAGGAAGAGAAAGAGAGAACAATGCTATTGATTTTTTAATTTTTAATCATTTTTTTTTAAGAAACACAAAACTCCTACTGCCTTCCCATAGGAGTTTAATACAGAGATGATGATATTCACCAAGAAAAATCAAGTCCATGATGAAGGATAACCAATCCTCCTGGTCCATGGGCTTATATACCAATATTTTCTCATGTTACAGAGCCAGCAGTCGTCATACCCTAGAGTGCTGAGAAACGGATGTAATCCCGGAGTAGTTCTTGGCTATAAAGTAACAGCATTTTGTTCTGTCACTACTTTATAGACAGTCCTCAGCTAGGCTGCTGAATCCCATATAATGGGGCATTGGTGGGTACAGAAATCCTCGCTGACTCCCATCCATCCTCCTACCAAGAAGTTTCATCTCACCCACCCTTTCCTATGTGAGTCTCGTCTCCGTGGGATGTGCTCGCACATGCAGAGGAGCATGTGCATTGATTAAGAACTGTGCACAACTCAGAACCAAAAGCTGACCTTCTCCTCCAGCAACATTTTCTTCAAGCTTAACAATTAACAGTAAAGGAACAGAGTACCTGCTACACAGGTGACGCCAAGCTGAGTCCACACTGTGTTCAGCTCTTCCTCCTGTTTCACAGAATCATAGAATCACAGAATGGTTCAGGTTGGAAGGGACCTTAAAGGTTGTTCAGTTCCAACCCCCCTGCCATGGGCAGGGACACCTCCCACTAGACCAGGCTGCTCAAAGCCCCATCCAGCCTGGCCTTGAACACCTCCAGGGATGGGGCATCCACAGCTTCTCTGGGCAACCTGTTCCACTGCCTCACCACCCTCACAGTAAAGAACTTCTAATATCCAATCTGAATCTCCCCTCTTTCAGTTTGAAACTGTTACCCCTCGTCCTGTCATTACACTCCCTGATGAAGAGTCCCCATCCTTCCTGTAGGTGCCCTTTAGGTACTGAAGGCATTTCTGAAACACAGCAAAGAGCAGACTTGTTCTTGCTGTGAATTATTGAACTGTTTAACCTCTTGAAATATTTTTTTTGGGGGGAAGGGATGGAATTTTTGGTCAGAAAATGCTCTTTAGTTTTATATTTTAATAATTTTCAACTTTTCTTTGGGTTACTTCTTTTGCCCCAGTTTTCGAGTTTCATTTCCTGTTAGCACCATTTTGCGGTTAAGTTAGTTGTGTGCATGGTATATCAAGATTGTGTTCAAAAATGACAATTTTTCAAAGTATTGTCTCTGGGAAGCCTTTTTGTGATGGTCCAGAAAAATCCAGTGCAATTTTTCCTTGCACAAAAAAGTGCAAAATTTTGGGCATTCTGCCAATTTAGTAATGGCTATTACTGGTGTACTGACCATAGGGAAACTGTCCAAGTACGTAGGGAGAGAGAAGAACCATTTGCTGATAAATTACTGGTAGAAGTGAGGAACAAAGTTTGCTGAAAACAGTTTTTGTAATGAAGTCAGGCACTGACTGTGACTTTCACAGCTGATTCTGCCAAGTCAAACTGGACTATGCCTCAGCCTGGCCTTGTATTTGGGGTAAATTAAGTTCTTTCCAGAAATCAGAACGTTAAAAATAGAAAAAAAATCTTTATCAATGCAGATATGCTACCGAGTTGATAAATGTTATTGCAACTTATGAGAACGTGGTGGCTGCTGGTTACATTACTATCTGTATCTAATGCAAGAAATCTATGTTTTTCCATATATACCAAAGGCTGACATAAGAAATAAAGTTATGGATCAAAAATGTGTTTAAAAATGTGTATATAAAAGGCTAAGTCCCCTGTGGAAGAAAAATCAAGAATAAAAAATGAAAAGATTAGTGTGCAAAAGGAGTTGGAATGAAATACAGCCCCGCACTGTTAGAAAGGGTTTGGAAGTTTTCATGGGACTTGCTGGAAAATATACATTGCTTCTATGAGAAGATTTGGTTTATTAGTAAAAGTCTGGGTAAAATTTCAGGATTTAAGAGAATACCAATAAAGTGAAGACTGACATTAACCAGACCATGCTATAAATACCACACAAAGAGACCAAACAAGCCCACTACTGAGAGACATGCTTGACGCTCTGCTTCACTGCTAGCCTGTAACAATAGGAAGAAACCTGTTGTCTCTGTAGAATTAGTTCAGTTAAATAAACGGCTCGAAATGCTATTGTTTGGGTCTGACAGCAGCTGCTTACTGTGGTTCCTGTTTATGTACAATCAGCTGATACTGCTTAGAGTCTGCTGCAGTGCACCCGTAGTACATATACATTTTAAACTGTGCCATTTGGAATATATGAACCACTTTGTGTCGCGTTGCATAAATTCCTCCTCTTTTTGTTCTCATGAAGTGTTCGCCATAGCTCAGGACACTATGCGATACAAGTTGCTCCTTTAAGGGGGGACATTTTCAGAAATTCACTTCTACCAAGGTGAATTAGCTTATTCCGGCAGTTTAGTTGCATGTGACACTGGGAGCGATTACTCTTTACATATATAACTGCGAATGTAAACCTGAGTTCAGATCGCAGCATAAAATCTGTATTAAAAAAATATTAAAATAAATTATTTTCGTACCACTAGTAGGAAGGTGTGGTTTTTTTCTGAATGGCAGACACAAAGATAAAGGAGCAAAATTCTTTAAGAATAAATTATTTTCACAAGGAGATTGAATTTAACTCTGAGGATGAACGTATCTGTTTTTAGTAAGCGTGCATTTTTTTAGTGAACAAGACAGGTTGCATTTCTCAAAGCTCTCTCCTCCAGGCATCGAAAAATGCAGGCACATAACAACTGCTTCAGTTAGCAGTTGGTTTGCCTTTTACTACTGTAGCGGTGGACATTCAAGCCTGAGGGATAACACAGCTAACATTAAATATGGTCACTATACCATTTAGGTGCAGCCACTCAGACTTTTCAGAACTGTGACCTATAATATTTTACTCACTGTGCTCACTGGTAATCATGAGATAATAATTCACTAAACAGCCAGAAGAGAGCTCAGCTCAGGCTCCACACAGACATATGTCAGAAACAGATTATAGGGCAAGAGGCAGAGAAAATTAAATTTTAACTCCCTCCCCTCATACATACACTCAAAAGACTCTCCAAAACAAACAAACATATCCTCAGCTGAGAGGACGGATAGAAATCAGTACCAAAAACTGGATTAGAGGATTGGTTTTATGGGCGACAGCAGGGAACAGAAAGCAAACTTCCTATTATCAGCTGACTCCCACTGAAAGCATGATCTTCTAATCCAATGCAGAAAAAGCTTCTGTTGAAGTCAACAGAGCTGGACACTTTAAAGTTTCCTGAAGAGTTCACAATTCATATTAAATGAGTAACTGAATAACTGAAAATTAATACCAGCACTTAGACTGTACTCTCTAGTGTAAAAGAAAGAAAGAGTGAGACCAAATTCATGCAGATCCTTATTTCTTCCAAATTATGCTAAGAAATGGAAATGTGTCTTTTTAACTCTAACATGTATTTATGAGTTTAGTAGCAGGGAATTGCAATAAATGTCATATTATTAAGCAGAATGTATTTGTAGCTCATTTTTATGCTTGTAGTAAATTTGAGGCACAAGAATCAGGATTTAAATTCTTGCAGTTTTTATGAGTAAAGACTGCTGAATCAGGTTCCAAACTCTAAAAACTGACACAAAATAAAAGCATCTTTTAGGTAAGTTTTCAGACTAGTACGGATAAGATTCACAAACTGGGGAAGTGTGTAAGTTATCTGGTAGAATATCATATGTCAATGTTTCCTTCTTGGATTAACAAAAATAACCCTTGTGGTGCCACAAGTCTTTTGCGATTTCTTTACAGTCATAACAGTGACTGATAAACAAAAATGAAACATCAACCAATATTATTTTTGGAGATGGGGGGACTTGGAATTGGATGCTAGATTTGGTGCTTTGGAATCTGAAATTAGGAAAAAATATGTAGGTTGTTGTTTGGGGTTTTTTTGCCTTTTTTTTTTGTTAATTCAGAGATAATCCATAGTCTTCTACTGACAATAATGTGTTCCATTTAACATTGAATTTACATCAACATGCTGTTCAGTAACACGAGATATTCAGAATAAATTTTTGAGTGTGATTAGAGTATTAACATTCTGAACATGACATTTAGTTGAATTTAAATTCATTAAAATAAAATTAAAAGGCCAGACAGTTGGAATATCAAATAAAGGAAATTTTATAGCTTGATTCTGTTTATTTGCATTCTTCTCTGAGTAAGATGACTGCATGCCTCTGAGAATTTTTTAAATAAGAATGTTTACACATAAAAATCAGAACATAAAATACAGAATCAGAATACCCCTCAGAACTATATTATACCACCATGCGTTATTAGAAACAAGAGATCTCAAAGAAGTTTCCAGAAGAGGCTAGCTTATTAAATCAGCTAAAGCATAGTAAGACATACGAAAGGGGGTTCACCCAGTGTTCTCGGGTAAATAAGCTGTACGTGCAGGATGTAATAGAGCTTGCTTTATTCCAGCCCAGTACCAAAACACACAAAGCATTACTGCCTTTCTTCTGGGCTGAAGTGAGTTTGGCCAGAACAAGGCCAAGTTCTTATCATGATAATCCCCATAAGCCTGGAGCAAGGAGGTTTTGGCCTATGTTTAATTAAAGCTGCATTACAGTACTTAGACATCTGTTACATTTGTACATTATGGGTCAAGGGCTCAGCTCGAGCTTCTCTTCTGTGATCTGTATGGCCTCTGTTGAGCCTTCCCCCCCCACCCCCCCATTACTTTTTATAGCTAAGCCACTACTTCCATGTCCAAGGACACTTTCCTCCACCGGGGAAATGGGAACGATCTGGGCCTTAATTTATAGCATGTTGAGATTTGCAGAAGAATGTTACAGAGAAACCTCCCAAAAACCCTCACGAAGTTTAATGAACCACACAGTGCAAACTGCAGTGGGGATGGATGCAGACATCATCTTTAAGTCTGACTCTTAGAACAATAAGGTCAGTATCTAAGCAGCGCAGTTAGCTGCATCACTGTATTGTCTTTCATTGAACATTTGTAAACAGTGGTTTTCCTTTATTTACATCATTCTTTACTATTTCTATCTTTCATTTTCTATCATACATATTGGCACTTTCTTTCATTCCCTCCCCTCCCCCCATCCGAAACAACCTGATGCAACAAATTCAGCCCTCTTTATGTGAGCCTTTAGTTTCAATCAATGAGACTAACCGCATAACTAAAGATTTGGACACACACTTACTTAACAAATAGCTATGACAGTTTAAGATTGCCCTCTTTCCCCCTCTTAAATTACTTTTATCACAGCTCTATTGATAGAATACCTAAGAATATCTGAGCCCTCCGCAGTCACCTCAGAGAAAAGTCTGGCAGTTTGTAGAGGAAAATTTTGCTTTGCATCCATGTACAAAGTCCCCTGTTGCATGTGAAATGTTTTGTTAAATTAGCTCCTCTCTGACAAATTTATTTGTGTTTCCATGGCTGAATCTCTTTCATTCCTTCCTCACCTTCCACTAAGTGGATGACTCTCACGAGCAGCTGCTCATGTCTAACAAATGTCTAAGGAAAGATGTAGCCTTCATCCTTCCACCATCCACAAAAAGGCTGGCCAAGGGCTCACCACCACCTCAGGAAGGGGGGGAGCATAAGCCTCTTGGCCTTGGGCAGCTCTTTGGAGCTGTCTAATTGTCAGAGGGTACAGGCGTGACAAAGCTCAAGGTATTTTACCATCTGGGTCCAAAATTATCTTCTTGCCATTTACATTGTCTCATGTTGGGTGTCTGTCAGGAATGGTGGCTATTTTGTGGTGTCAGTCCTTTTATGAAAGAAATATGTATCTGTATATGCATTTGCATATAAATATGTATATGCATGTGCTTATGCATGTGTATATGCATACGCATATGCATATGATAAGGACTAAAAGACATTTGTGAACACAATTCTTTTAGGAAAAAAGAGGTCACTTATTTGTTTTTTCTTGTCCTACTATCTGTTTAGACCTGGTTAGTCTCTTCCAAAAAATTGATGAAATCTAGATGTCTTTTTGGAAATATATCAGTGAAATTAGCTTTCCGTTGTCTTTCTGTTGTTAGCACACATATGAACTTTGACTGATCAGGCAATGTATTTTGGATATTTGTGTTCTTACTGCCCCTTGAAAAAAATAAAAATATAAATTTCCATTCCCATTCCAGGTAATGCTTTATCTATGGTAAAGTATCCTTCAAAATAACAAACAATGAAGGAACACCTATGCACATAAATAAATTTATTCTATAAAAAATTTAATCCATAAGGGTTTGGGTCAGAACTTTGGCCTAATCTACAGGAGAATCAAACTCTATACCATGATAGAAAGGTTAGGGATACTCTTCAGCAGCTTTTTCCCATGATTTTAGGAAAGTGATATATTCTGGCTCTGAAAGTCTGAAAATATCATAGTGTCAAGGTTTATATTCTAGAAGGATGTAAAAGCAAAGATATATAACCTAATCAGTTTGCTGAACAGCAAGTGTATTTCTTTCAAAGTAAATAGCTTGTGCAAAATATTATTTATATAGTTCTTGCAAATTGGTTTGAAGTGTTGTTTAGACAATCTTATTATGTATAAAGATAAAAACTTCCATCAAGAAATTATGCAAAAGAAAATGGACACACCAGCTGGATAAATCTATCATACATCGGCAAAAAGCAACAAGCACTTTTAATTAGCTGAGTGAATGTACTTTGCTGAATGCTGAAAGCACAGACTCACTCATATTAAAATGTGCCTAATTTTCTGTGAAAAAGTCCCATCTGAACAGCCCTGACCATAGTCAATCATACTAAAAGCCACTGGTGCTTAATTTGATTTACCAATATAAAATGCAAATGAGGTGATTAAGTGGAGTGGCAGACATAGTAGGGCCTCTTTCAAACCATCAAGTTAAATGCAAGCAGACAGCAAACTGGCTGTGCAAAGAAAATTTTAGCATATTCGTTTGATTAGTGCTACAAAAATTTAATTAGGTTGGCTAATTACTTGACAAATTGCTCTACACTAGAGAAAAGGCAGAGCATGTTTTATTCCTGCAAAAACCCTGTGTGTATTTTAGCCCAAATGCTATCTGCCAATTTGCAAAAGCATTATTAAATGAATGAAAGATGGTACAACAGTCTCCAACAATGGCAAATTGTATAATGCATATAATTAGACAAGGCACACACCACTATATCCATATGTCCATGATCCCTCATGTCTAAAAATATTTAACACAATATTTCTAGGAAAATACTGTCAAAACAGATTATTACAAGGCTGTCAGTTCTTCATAAGAAGCAATATATAGAAAATACTCATTAGCGGAAAACACAGCTCATCCAAAGCATAGCCTCTTCACCCAAATGAACTCTATCAAACGCGGTAACAGGGATGCACTTTATCGCTACCTTGCGAAAAGGAAATAACATACACTGTTCAGTTAAGGGCTGTATCTCTATGTCTATTTATTGCTAAGCAATGCCAAGAACATTAGTTATCTGGGAAAGGAAAAAGACAAACTTGGATGAATTTCCCATTTTACAATTTTATTGGTGTGAATAGGCCACATAGGAAGAACATCGGGACTTCAGTGTAGAAGAACACATTTTTCGTCTTGTTTGTCTATTTGCATTTACATGCCATGAAAGCTGCCAATTTTTATTCGGGAGACTGCATTTGCTTTTGCTGGCATTCAATGTAACTAATCAGCCTCTACTGACTCAAACATCATGATAATATAAATAGATACCCACTTTATCTACTCAAGTGGAAAAAATAAGTATCATATTATATAAACATAATGCATTGCAATTGGCAATTAGATACTGCATTTAACTCAGGCTAAAACAATATCTTAGGAAACCAAAGG
The DNA here is from genome assembly GCF_963924245.1 of Chroicocephalus ridibundus. Taxonomy (NCBI): domain Eukaryota; kingdom Metazoa; phylum Chordata; class Aves; order Charadriiformes; family Laridae; genus Chroicocephalus; species Chroicocephalus ridibundus. The sequence continues at coordinate 68,823,788 of NC_086316.1, read as the reverse complement.
GTATGTGAGATCTCTTTTAACAATCATCATACATGTGCATGCAGGCATAAAATATTTCTTACAATTAGTAATTCTCAACTTCTACCATGCCAATATATTTTAAAATGTACAGCCTTAGTGAGATGTCAAAAACCTTAAATCAAATATAATTTCATGTTACCTCAGCATAATTATTAGGCTGTGTGATCAGGTTTGTTTCTAATATAACATATGTTACAACAAATTTCAGTGCAGTTTGTCTGAGTAATTGCTAAGCTCACATTAAATAAAAAAATCACACAGGTTTTCTGACGATTTTTAAAGGATGGTAGGCAAACCTGGTATTTCAGAAGTCTTTGTTTATGTTCTGATACTTCAAACTTCCTAATTTTCAGAGGATGGTGCTCATTACTGCACTTACACCTCCTGTGACAAAAATTGAAAGACCTGAAATCCATTTTCTCTTTAAAAGAATCTTGTTTATACCGACATAATCCAGGAAGAAGATTACAATAGTTGTTAGGTTTCAAAACCAGTCAGATGAGGATAGACAAAAATGCAGTCAGCTGCAGCGCTAGCCTCCTCTTCCACAGAAGCATAGGAAAGGCAGCGCACAGGACTCGGCCCAGAAAGCGAGCGCTAGCATCAAAGTAACTAGCTCTGACATGTCCTAACATTCAGCAGAGTCATCCCCAGTGAGGTAGATGTTAATATTACCTGCACATCGAGTGAAAAACATCACCAATTAATTATCTAAGACTGAGATTCTTAAAAACAGCAAATATAAAGGGGAAGAGAGAGGCTTAACTTCAATCCTGTTCTGTCACGTCCACTGCAGGTATGAAAAACTCTTCAGTGAAGCAAGTTTTGTGTGAGATGTTTCAATAAACTGGAATTTTGTAATGAAGACTAGACTGAAAACATTAACATTTTTGGAGGGAAAATAACCAACTGTTGAAATCAGAGATTTTATTTATTCTTTTCTTATTGTTGAGCATGCTATGGGCACTACACATGCATTGAGGTGGGAAGAGGGGAAATCTTAAGACCAAGTAAAAGAGAAGAATTGTCCCTTACCATACCTGATAGTATGGTAAGGGACATTAGAAAAATAAATTACCTACTTTTTTTTTTCCTCCATGCTTTGTGTGAAGCAAGAAGCAATTGTGTTTAGAAGCATTTCAAATAACTACACAGGGAAGAACAAATATATAGGGACTAACTATATATGTATATCTATTTATAGAATTACTAGATAGTGAAGCCAGCAGGGTAAAGAAAATCTTTATTAGAACATGTGCTGGAGGCTATAGCTCTTCCTACAGCCATTGTAGACCAGAATACCTTTAGGAATTTATCAATATAGCATTACAATTCTTAATCTTTTTTGAGAATTTCTTTTTCATCATAATTTAGGTCCCTCTCCTGACAGGTGCACCTAGTCACAGCCTCCAGCCATCCTCAGTCCTCTAACTTTCAAAGTCTCACCTTTCAGCTTCCATAAAGAGCAACAATTCGTCCTCCCAGCTCCTTCCTATACCCAAGTGACCCTGGTCTCTCTGTCCTGATGACTTTTGACCCAGCCATGTACATTGAATCTGTGTAAATGAAGCATCTTTCCTGTAGAGGAGCTTCTATGAGAAAATTGGGAGAGGAAGCAGAAAAGTGACGGGAATGGCACCTGTATGGGGGAACAGAGGTCAGAAGGGATTTGTGGGCCCTGGTCTCACCTCTGAGGACACATGCGCCAGACTGTGTGACCTGTGCAATGCCCTTGAGATGCCCTGGACAGGGCCACCAGGGAGAGAGCATCCCCTGGAGCCGGCAGCAGAGGCTGGACTGTGTATGAGCAAAGCTTTCATTTTCATCTTTTGCTTTGGGCTTTACTATCTGGGGATGTGCTGAGAACAGTGCTTGTCCTAATATGACAAATGTGCCAGTACAAAACGAAACTCTGGCAAGTTTCCTGTCTGCTTGATTTACTTCTCATTGCCACCTTTCTCTCTGTGAAACAGGGGAGCAAACAAACAAGAAAATAAGACATTTGCTGCAGCAGAAGGGAACATAAAAGATAACAGGTAGCTTTCCTATTCTGAAAAAAACCCCCACTTCTTAAACAAAGTCACAGAATAGGCATTAAATTATTACTTAGATGAGACAATTAGAAGCTGGACCTTGCTCAGGACAAAATAGCTCTTCATTTTTGTTACTGTTTCATTTTATAAAGTAATATTTGAAACAATTTGCAATGGGTAGAGAGACACACAGCCCTGGAACTGACATTAATGAGATTAAGAAAAGCTTTGGTTTACATGCAAATGACATAGTTGGTATACAAATTTATACCTTACAGTTGTTTTAAAACACTATCAATTTATCAAAGGAATATATTTAAAAAAAATGTTGCACCACTGGATTATTTTCAATTTATCACTTGTTATAAGAAAAAAGCTGCAAGACTTGGTTTGGACATGTTTTTAGTTTCACAAAGTAGCTCAATTTTTTTTTTTTTTTTTTTACACGTTTTGTGTTTTATATTCTCTCCTGAGTATTGGCTTCCTGTCTTGGAGACAAGACATTGGACTAAGCTGGTATGCCATTTCATTCTTGTGTATACAGTAGGGTGATAAGACTTAGGTAAAAAGGTTGAAAAAACCCACTTTTTTCCTGTAGGTTCTGGTCTGTTAAGGATATGTTACTTTAGCTTTGGTGGAAGGTCACTGTTATGCTATGCGTTGTTAAGATTTACATCCTACAATTAGATTTTTGCTATAGGTTTCTGGAATCAAATTTTGGGTGGCTACATGACATTGAACAGACTCCTTAGCTTTTCAAAGAAAAAATTCTGAGATTCATTTATTTGCCTTAAGACTCACCCAAATTAGCATTTTAATCATCTCCTTGTGTATCATTCTAGATAAAAGGTGATATCTGGGAAAGTAAAGTGTAGTAGTTACGACAACTATTATTAAATGAGAAAAGTTCCTCTATCTTGACTCACTTTTTCAGTCTCTTCTGTTTCTGCTCTTTTCTGACAGTTGTGGCTTGCATATTATTTTTTCCTTACCAATTTATGTATTTACCTGTAAATAATGGTCTTTAATCCTGAAAAGCAGTTTCAGCACAATGAATTCGCAGCAGCAGAATTTCGTTCTAGTCGCTCTTGTGTGTGTCTGTCTGAAAGAGTTAAAACATTTGGAATGGGCCATGCTAACAAAGGACCACCTGTACTGAGAACGTGAAGGGAAATAGTGAAGTTTCATGCTATCATCATAAATAGCATACTCTAATCAGTCTCTCCTTTCATGTGAATTTGAAAATCCTTCTTCCCTAGGAGTACTTGCTAAAGACAATTATGCAAGAGCAAAACCACACAGTGCTACTGCTGAAAATTGCCAATAGATTCTGAAGTGTTTCAAACAAGTATATATTAGATTGCCTGTGTACTTGTAAATTATAATAAAAGAGGGCAGCAGGCTGATGAGAATAAACAAAAAGCTTCCTGAGCAATGCACCTAATAAAACACAATCGTAAGTTAATTTTTCAATGATGGTTTGCAGTCTGTGCTTATGCCTGAGAAAATGCCTGCTTTCTTTTATTTCTCAATATTCCCTGAAGTATTAGTTACAGACTAGTGTAAAAAATTCAGAGTTTTTCATGATAATAGAAGGAATTCATTTCAACTCCTGAATATATTTTAGCTGTTTGAATGAATATTTATGATGTTTGGAGTGACCATTTGCCCACCTTTGTAACAACAAAGAATTCTACTTTACATGTGAACAAAAGTGGATTGTATTCCATGAAATGTTCTGGTTTTACATTTTGTACACTGTGATAGCAGGCAGAAACACGTGAACAAGCTTTGAACATTAAATTACAAGCCACAGTTTGTTCCCCCTTTACATTAACACAGATCTGAATAACTTCAAGAAGTACAATATATTATTCTTTGTTCATGTTAATACAACTGAAAAGACCCCGATTTTGGATTAATACAACTATTTTTTTTTAACTACAGTCTTGATATTGTAGAACTCGGGGACAAAATTTCAATGTGTGTGTTGTAGATGATGCAGTGAACACAGATGACTTGCTTTCCCTTGTAGGAATTGATTGCGACCTCAGAAACATTGTATGTACTTGTCTACGATAAGCATAATCTTCATATGTACTATGTATTTGTTACTAATTATTGGTAGTAATTAGAAAGTATTACTAATACTTTCATTAAAACCTTGCTTCTCTCCAAACCAAGACAAAGTTTCTGGAATGAACATGCCACACCACAACCACATGTGTCAATAAAGGCATGCAATTTTGTTCTCCATGACAGATTAATTTCAAAGTTCTGATGATTCTGCCTGTTTGATGTGCAGGGATTTAATAGCAATTCCTGGTAGCACCAAATCAAGCTCTTTAGCTTATTTTAACCTCAGATAAAAAGTCATTATTCTGGTTATTTTTCCCAACTTGGACTTCTCGATCTGAGTGAATTACAACCACCTACTAGTCTGCCATGAAAAAGAAAGCCTTTTTCTTTTCTGTTCTTAATCACAATATTCCATTTTAGAGAACACACAGGATAAACTTTTTTTTCTTAAGTTTATGACTGAAAGATCAGATATTTAAGAAAGAAATGTTGATATCTCAGCTTAGAAGCAAATCAGACATTCAGGTCCCTGCAGATTTGCTACTAACCATTGGGATGGCCAAGCCCTGTAGGTACCTGAGGCTTCCAGAACCCACGAAGTTCTGCTTCTGCACCTGTCCAAATATCTGAGTTATGACAGCACTGAGCAGCCAAGGAAAAGAGCTAAAGTGATATTTATCTACTTGAAATCCTGAATCATTTACTGGAAATGTATTCAGAGTGCCAAATTACTATGAGACATCAGAGTGTTGTTTTCTGTTTTGAACGAATGCACCATATGTGTGATGTGTGTAAGGTACTGAAGTGTATGAAAGGCGGTAAGTGATATAAGTATTATTTGAAAAATTGCTGAGCATGTCTTAAAGAAGGTATGTGCGTGTGTGTGTGTGTGTGTGTGTATTTGTGTGTTTCTTGCCAAAATAAGAAGTTGATGGATTTGAAATGGAACAATTTGGTACATTAGTGTGATGTTTGTTGGTTTTTTCCTTGAAGATGCTCAGAAGACTGAGGAACTGCTACGTTTTCTTTCATCTATTAGAAGATGGTGGCTGCAAGACTGCAAAACAGTGATGTAGTGAAACAAACTGAAAATAAAAAAAGTTTTTGTGTGAGCACAGTTTAGTCACTGAAAGAGTTGAACCAAAGATATGGTCAGGAGGCAACGGTGAGGATCAGAAGAGTCATCTGCCTGTAAAACTGAGAAGGAAATTGTGGTAGAATAAGGAAAATAATAACCTTCTTGGACCATTCGGTGTGTTGCTTTTCTTCCTTCCACAGCTTCTACTCTTTTCTTCATTCCACTTTTTTCCTGACTTAATGATCAGCCTAAACAGAGAAGTGGTACGACGTACAGGGGAAAGCAGAGAGGTCCATACCCTGCATATCCTACTGCCTGCTGGTGATAGCAGTGTCTTGAGAAGAGGCTGTATGGAGTGGCTGTGACAAGGGGTTGGCAGCAGGGGGCTGCAGAGGTGGCCTCTGTGGGAAGAATTCGGGGCTGTCCCATGCCAGACACAGGCAGTTCCAGCTGGCTTCAAAGGACAGACCACAGGGAAGGAAGGAGTGAAACTGAGCCTGAGAAGAGGGATGGGAGTGGGCAGAAGGTGTTCTTCTAATTTTTGCCTTTATTTCTCACCGTACAGATGTATTGTAATTGGTAATAAATTAAATTAATTTTCCTGTAGTTGAGTCTGTTTTGCCCATGATGGTAGTTGGTAAGTGATCTCCCTGACTTTATCTCAGTCCATGAGCTTTTTAATCTTATTTTCTCCCCTTCCCTGCTGAGGAGGAGGGGCAGTGAGAGAGTGGCTAGGTGGGCGTTTGGCCATTAGCCGATGTTAACCCACCACAAAGGTACAAGTGTAAACCTACCGAGGCTGGTGAGGGCCTGCAACCACATATGACTGCTCCTGGTTGAATGCAAAACTATGGAAAGTAAACTGTAGTATATTTAATTGAAGACATTAAAATCAGTGAGGTTACCAAAAGGTCTGAACATCGTGCTTTTGGTTGGATTTTGTCAACTCTGCACACCAATACTCCATAGCAAATCTTAAACCCTGCAAAAAATACATATATCTGAAAAGACAAATTCATAATTTACCTGAATTTAGGCTTCTGCTTATATGGCATCTAAATAGTGTGCTGAGTGGCTGCCCTCCAACACCGCACAGTCCCTACTGCCCTGAATATGCAGATTAAAAGCGTGTTGTGCTGAGAAAAGCAGGGTAGATGGCATGCAGGAAGGGCTGTGGCTCCTCTGTGGTCTCAGGCACACTGAGCCCACTGCCGAGCCTCCTCCACAACAGCCGCAGTTCTGGCTGCTGCGCTCCTCTGCACTCTCTCTCCCTCCTGCACTCCTGCTATGGTAGCTCTGCTGCCTTTACTCCAGAGTCTGTTGCACAGGTGACTGGCATTAGGCAGTGAGAGGATTTGTTACGTGTTTTATTCCCCTCTAGCTAAATCCCTAATCTGGCTTTCTCAGGAATGGACTGGAAGTAACATAATGTCTGAACTACCTCGTGATTTTGTGCTATAAGAAACCTGGGCAAGTGCCAGATATGTGACTGTGCATCCTGTGCCTTGCTTTCTTGGGGGAAAGAGCCAGGGACGCTTCCCTGCAGACCTGATGCATCTGACACAATAAAAAAAAGTCTTTCCTGTCTTTCCTCCCTCCCAGTGAAAGATCGCTTCATGTTAAGTGATGCCTTGCTGTTAAAAATACTAATTGATACAAACTAGGTTCTGTAATTAAAACAGAAAATTGAAAAATAATGTCCTCAGGGGTTTCGTTTAGTTGACAAGAAATAGCTGAGATAGCTGGAGAGAGGCAAGAAAGGTTAGCCTTATCCAGCTATTTAAGTGATTCTTGATTAGTGACTGCAGGCCTCTGCCTACTAAACTCTGGTTTGAAATCTAATAGAAGAAAATCTATATGAAGTGACTTTTCTATTGTAACTACGCATATTGCGTAAAGACACGGTAAAGCTTTGTTCACTTCACACTCGAAGTGAAAGTGTCTGATCTATAATACTGACATTCAGTGTGGGTGGTGTAACTCTACCCGAGACTATTTGAGGACCCCAAAGGTACAAATGGCACCTTTGACATTGTAGCCTTGTAATTTCTGAACTACTAATGAATGGCTGAACCTACTTCCAAGGTGCTAACCATTTATGTATTAGAGTACTGAGGCTGATTTCATGTGTAGTTGGCTGAAAAGGGTTTTGGCTCTGAAATCATGATGGGGCTGCCCAAAAGGTACTGGGCTAACAACTACTGAAATGAGCAGAAATGAAGTTCCACCTAACCATTCATCATCAAGAAGAGACTGAAAGCACCGGGCTGATCAAACATAACTTAGTAATGTTTTACCAGCCAGTATTTATTCTAGTGATTATGGTCACCCCTGTTGTGCTTTCATATGGAAAAGAAGCCATTTTAAGTAGGACATTTGTAGCCACTTGCAGTTGCATATGGACCTGGATATGGTTTCTATTCTGGAGGGAGAACACAAAAGGTCTTATTCTGGCAAAAGGTTAAAAGGTTTCTTTCTGAGCTGCAAGGACAAAGTTACTACTAAAGAGAATAGAACTCATCAACTCATCTCCACTTTACCTGGAGCAACAGGGATCTCTGGCCAGGTGTACACTCTTGAAGGAAATATGACATATATCCATGCATCAGCATGTGGACACATGTTTCTTGAAGTACAAAAACACTGGTTCAGTCACAGCTATTGGGTGTTCAGCACTTCAGAAGATCAGGCAACTTATTTTTCTACTCAACCCAGACTTTTAAAACTTAATGTTGTCACTCATTTATTTGTTCTGTCCTTCTTGAGCCTTATTAGAGTGATAAGCACACAAAGCTTTTACACACCAATGCAGAAGTAAATTCGGAAACATAATTTGGATCGCCTATGTAACCGTTTCCTTCTGAGATGCAGATTCCTGTCTTATTCTATGCTCTCTGTGCTACGATGGATGCGGCACTCCCACGCTGAATCACAATGGCTGGAAGAAATGGAAGAAATTTTCGTGGGAGAGACAGTCTACCCAAAAGTCCAACCTGGGAAAACAGACTAACTCTAACTTCCCTGATATCAGATGAGATCAGGTTATAGCTGAATTCGTCGAAAAATGAGCATTTCTGCTTTTGCAAATTGAAAGATACCAAAGTCACTTGTTCCACTGCACATACAAATAACATCCTTTTTAGCAGCTTTACCAAAATCACTACTTCTTTATGGAAATTTTCCACTGAAACAGAAACAGGAAATATACCAGAAACTTTATTTTTCAACTGAAAACCAAGTATCTTCATACACATTTTCTAACAGTGTATTGGTTATATACCCTATGTCCACACACAGAGATCCTGAAATTGTTCACAAACACTATTGACCTTTGAAGCCTCTACTTCTTCTCATGAAACATGGCATCTCCCTATACAATTGCTAGGGAAAATCAGATACCTTTGTGAGATTAATTTGATTTTAGGTGAGTTAAGTTACTCTTGAGTTGACTATCTCTTTCTATTGACTCCAAAGGACTTACTCATTTGAGTAAGGCACTCAAAATTGGTTGAGATAAACCCACATCAGCATCCCATTTGTTCAATTCTCTAACTCAGGAGAAGAATAAATGCTTCTTCCATGTCTAACTGTTAAGTTGTTTTAAAGACACACAGCTCATCCTGGTTCAGAGGATTCATACTGTAAGGATTTCAAAATTTCCATTGCAGAAAGTTTGTGATTTCACAGTTTTCTTTGATATTGTCGAGAATTAGAATGACCTCTCTATATATTTAAATTCACATAGATATGTTTAGAAAATTTTCTAAAAACTGATTGACCAAATATTTAGATGGTGTGACATACTGGCTTTTAATGGTGAATAGTTTCAAAGTGTTTCTGCACTTTTAAAGAGCTTTATTAAAAGAATGTCTTCATCCAAACCCCCCTATTTAAAAAAAAATATATATATGGATTAGTTTCTTTTTTCTCCTGACTATTATTTTTCTGGGGGGCCACAGGATTGAAAAAATCTCTGACAGGAGCAGTATTTTCTTTGTTGAGGTAATCCTAATAGATGAATTTATTTGGCCATAAAGGTTGTTCTTTTTAGAGTGCTTTGAAGGCATAAGCAGAGGAAAGAATGCTCGAAAGAGCCTGAAATTTGATTTACATCTTTAGAACAAAGAAACAAACGAAAATGTGACTATTGTCTTTATCTTCGCTGTTATTGTATGTGGTATCCTTCTATAATCTTTTCTTGTAATGATACTTAATAGCTGCCTTCGAGATATTAATGGAAATTGTCACAGGCAAGGGAGATATTATTGCATCTAATGAAGCAAAGTAGGACTAGAAGGAAAAAAAGAACAATAAGTTAAATCTGAGCAAATAGAAGAATTCAACTTATTTCTGAGATTTAACCCTATACATGGTTAATTGTCATAAAATCAAAATAAGTGAATGCAGTTACTATTCAGCATACTAGTGCTGAAATTTTTCATGAAAGCTTACAGAGTAGTTACAGTATATAGATTTGGGAAAGAAGAATTAAAGTGTGTCTGATTTATCAGCCCTCAGTACATCAATATAACAATACTACTAGAAAATATGTCCAATTTGTATATAAACTATACCAAGTGGATTCCTGTTGACTGAAGAGTATGCATGCTTCAAACCACTCATAACTAGTAAGATAAATAAAAACAATAATTTATAAGGGGAAAATACAATTCTGATAAAAAATGCAACTCTCCAAGAGTCAAAACACAAACATGGGCATCACATTTAAATGTATTTCTCACTATCTCTCCACTCATCTAAATTCTAGAAACATGACTAAAGCATTTCACGCATTTGTCCTGGCCAGTTAAAGACAAGAAGCATGTGAAAGGAGACTGTAAAATATAAATAAATGACTTATCAAATACATTGGCATTTTTGAGCAAATTTTCAAGTAAGTTAATCTTTTGGTAATGGAAGATTCAGTGAAAGACAAACAGAAAGTACCATCAAAATAGAAGCTATGGAACATGGCAAACAGTTTGCCTGACACTTGTTTGTCTGACCCAGAGAAACAAATTTTTAAAACATTAGCTGTTTAATTTTAATTAGAATATATTTTATTTAAATTTTATTTAGAATATATTTTATTTAAATTTTATTTTTAAAGCAGACCTAATTTTAGTTAAAAAATAAATACATGAAAATTGCATTGAATTTGCATGAAGCCCTGAATTTGTTGCAATTGACTTGAATAATTTCAATTAATGGAAAAATGTATTGGATCTATTGAATAACATATGTTTTGCCATAATTTTTAATAAAGCAAAGTCACTGAATTGGTAGAAGTTATTGACTAAATAACTTCTGTGATTTCTCTGTCTGAGAAAACATTTGTTGAAATGATAAATGTACTTCTGGAAACAATAGTAATTTCTGCAGATTTATTTTTTTTTTAATTCTGTTATTCAGTGTTTGCAATTAAACAGTTCAGAAATATTTAGCAGGTCAAAAAAATATCAAAACCCACAAACCAAGGAAATCTGCCTTTTCTTTTTTTTTTTTAACCTGTGAAGTGGTTATGGAAAAATGAGATGTGCTACATCTAGAACTGGAAATTACACTGAATAGAAAAATAGGTGGAACTTCACTGAAGCTCGTTCCTTTGTTTTATATGCAAACAGAAAAAACATGCTTACAAACCCATGATTCTTATTGATGTAATGTGTATGAAACGTAATTTTAGACAACAAAAAGTGTCATAAAATGTGATTTTTTTATGTTTTAATTGAATTTTAATTTTCATCTAGCAGGAATTTTACAATACCAGAAGTTAAAAATCATTACTCACTCACTAAAAAAGACAATTATCATATGCCCTTCTGACAATAAAAATTAACTTACTGGATTTTATTTATGGAATTTGGGGGCTGTTCTTGTATGTATGTACTTAGACATAATATATCCATTGAAAGTTAAAGAAATGACAAACTTGGTGTGAAGGCTATAATTATGAGACTTATTAGATGCTAACATCAAGAAAAAGAAATACAAATCCAAAGAACAAAGGATCCAATATCATGTAATGAACAGCTATCTACGCTTGCTGCAGCTTTATTTATAGATATGAACATATGCAACTTTCAGAGGCAGATGAGAATGCAGTTGGTTAGGCATGATCAGGAAGAACAAAAGAAAATAAATCAAGATATAAAAGACCGAAAAAATATAATAAGTTTCAAGATTCCCTGATTAATTATTAAATATAAATACAAATTATTGGCTAAAATCACCTTGCCTTAAATATGCACTCAGCAATGCAGCTACTAGAATACTGCTAATGACTACACCTGGAGGTGATCTAGGATTGAAGTGAATAAAATAGCAACGTACTTCCTTTTACATGATATCCACTTGATGATAAGTTCTTAAAGAAAAGCACAAGCTTTGGCCATTTGTACGCAATGCTCTTAGATAAACTGTCCCATATATTGCTGTACATAAATCTGCAATTTCTATGAGAAATCTTAATCAAGTGTGAACAGGAAAATATTATAGAGCATTTTTTATGTCTAGAATATTCATACACGGGTTTGGATGAAAAATTAAAATCTCAACTATTTATAAACCAAAATCTGGAAAAAAAAAAAAAAGGAGATCCTAAACAATCACACTTTTTGTGGCAGTTTCAAATTTTTCAGTTTTTCCTGACTTCGAATCGAGACATTCTCTGCAATTGTTTCCCATATAATGTTTTAAAGTCAGTAAATTTTGTAAAACAAAGATACCCCAAGCCTGTATTCCGAAAATTCCCAAGCCATTCTAGTAAGCATGCATTATAATCTGTACCTGAAATTTGTAGCAGGCTAACACTCTCTGTGTAAAGATTATGAACCGAGCAGTCTTGAAACTAGTGTTCCATTTAAATCACCTGTGCTATTGCAGAAGAAAGAAAAATATACATCTTGCAAGGCTTTGGGGGGAGGTATTTGCTAACTCTAAAATAAGTTACAGAACATTCCCTTCATTTTCAGACTGTTAATGCTTATCCATGGCTTAAGTAAGAATACTTACTTTTTCTCTTCAATTGTGCACATTACAAACAGAGATTAGTGGCCTTTCACTTCAGGGCTGTCAGAGTTAAAGTGACATGAAGCTATTAACATTCTGTTGTAAGTGGCCAGAAGCTTCCTCTGGGTTTTGTTTTTTTTTTTCATCAAAAGACCACTAAAACCCTTAGTTTGCACTGTATTCATGAAGATCACCCATTCCCTTTTCACTCGGACTGGACACTGGCACTGACTATCTTCAAATTATTAGTACTCCTTTGCATCTGCCAGATATTTTACACTTCAAAAAGTCAGACTATCTATCTCATATAAACTATTCCATGATATTCTGCGTGGAAGACTCTGAATGCAGTAATCAGAAGGCATCAATCAGATCTCTGAGATGGCCAGTTGTAAAAGGAGATGAGTTTTTGCCATACAACATTCCTGTTGGATTTCTATTTCACTACTTCAACAGTGCCGCAAAAATATCCTGTAAGTACACAACTCTAAATGCCAAACAAAATTCAAACACTAAGAGGAAAGATAGACAGGAATCTAGAGAAAGATTAAGCAAGGGAACATATGCTGTGTTTATTCTTTTGTATCTTACTGCTTTTTACCTCCTCAGTACTACATGTTCTTATACCTGTTATTATGATCCTTGAGAAAATGAAGACATCTTTAATTTACAAAGTTTTTCAGGACAGCCTTCAGAATCTCTGACAACTACCTCAGCATATCTTAAAAATGGATAAAATTTGATCGGTCTCAAAATTTGCCTATTTTGTAGTAAGCACAAACAGCTACTCAAATATTATAGAGACCTGGAAACGGAGCAAACAGCCTCCAAGATGTCTGGAATGGAAAAGATTTTCCACTGTGCAAATTCTGACGGGGAGCATTTTCACTGCTGTGGAGATGTGAGGTGAAACTTTTGGCTGACTGAACACACTGGAAGTTTTGATATCAACTTTAGGCAGCACCTCACCAAGTTTTATAAGCTGCATATAAAATACTTCCTCCTTTAGATATAGATGTAAACCTGAGGGATCCAACCCACGTACACATCCCTCTCTACTCTTTTTCTTCCTGTCTTTTGCTTCTTAATTCACTCAGTTCTTTGCACGATTTCATCTTCTTTTTTTTTTTAATTGTATAATAAGTGTTTCAATGTTGCCATGTTTTTTTAACAGCTCTCATAAGTGCCGTTAAAGCCATGTTTTTTTGCTATGATGTTTTCACTTGCAGTAGAGATAAAGTTTGTGCTTTTGAAAGGCTTAAAAAATGTCAAAGAAAGAGTAACTCCATGTATTGGCTTGTAGATAATGTTACTATGAGGACATAATAACATGTGCAATAGCAATCATAGTGAGAAAACACTGCTATGTGGTTTTGGGTTTTTTGGAAGGGGGTGGTGGTCGGTGGTTGTTTTTGTTTGTTTGTTTTGGTTTTTCTTTTTTTACTGTTAAAAGCTAGATGGCAGTTTTCAACCTGCAGGAGCAACATTTCACAGCTTTCACCCATTCAGGAAATTATGGTTTTGGTTACTTGCAGGTACCAAATTTTAGTGACCTTGAGCTATCGAACAGATTTTCTAATATCTTCCGATGCTGGATATATCAGTAACCCCCTTATGACTTTTAACCTGCCCTTAAAAAAATAGATGAAGTCTGAAGATACCATTATAAAGTACAAACAAGCACATAATCGGAGACTTGTCTCTAAAACTGAAAACTCTTCAAATGCGAAGAACTTGGCTGTTATCTGCAGAAATAATAATGATAATTTTCCATGCTTACACGACACTTTTTTGAAGAGCTGGAAAACTCCATTCTACTGAATTTAACAGGGATAGACAAAGCTGTTCTGGATAGTTAATTCATATAAACTCTAAGATGGTGTTAGCACACTTACTTTACAAATGAGGAGAGACAGAGATGAAAGCTCAACAGAAAAACAGATTAAAACTCAGCCCTTGATATCAATAGCCAACAGCGATGAATGGATTTGTTTGTTGTAAAATAATATCTTGACATATTTGTAAAATGAAAAAAAAACAAACTGGTAGTCAAAACAGGATTGCCAAAAAGCAAAACCAGCAACCCCCTTTCCAAGGAATATACAGAACTTTTAATTTTAAATGAAAGAGGTCCAAGCTTTTTATATACCTGGAAACTACTTTTATAATTTAGAACTGTCTCTATAGGTAGTTCCACTCATGTCAGGATAAAGTTTTAGGATAATTTTAAATTATTTCAAATATATTTTGAACTTAAAAGCACTTTGAATAAGAAGAAAGTGATGTATCTGGAAGTTAAAAAAAAACAACCCACCTCCCACAAACCTCTTGGCTTGGTTTAACTGAAGCAGAAGAGATATCCAGGTAGAGCAGAGTATGATTCACATGAAAGCTCAAGAGTCAGAAACAGAATGAAATTCACTCCTTGTAAAAGTGTAGGGAAAGAAAGAAAAAAACCAAACCAAAACAACAACCCTCTCTGTAAATTATCATCTCTGATTACATTTAAAAAAAAAATAAATAAAAAAGGAAAGCAGGGAGCATGTTGCACACTACCAAGCACTACCTGAGAGCTGCGCTTCCCCGCACATGGCCTCATTCTGCACATAGTGAAATGACTAACAAGGGTTCTTCTTGACTTGAGTGGATTCAAGATTGAGCTTATTGGCGCTGTGCCCAACAGGCATCATTGAAACTGTAAGAGCAAGGCCAGAGACTCCAGTGGGAATCCATGCATTGACTGAAGCATGTCCTTAAGCAGATATCTGAGTCCCATAAAGTCAACAGATTTAAATATGTACTTTAAGCTAAGAACATGCTTTGTTGAATCTTGGCCTTTGGCAATTATTTGAGACATCACGTTTTACTTACTTTCTGACTAAGCTGCTAAAACATTTTGAAAAAAATATATATCTTAATGCCAGGGGTCACTTTTATTGGTGTTTTTACATGAAAAAAACAATTCCTGAAAGTATTGTTAATTAATGAAATGACAAGGGCATGCTTAGTTTCATCTCACTACAGATTTGTTCTTGTCGTTCCTGGAAACAATGCTGTATGAATTCAATTCAAAGCTGCTATTTAAAAAAAAAGGAACACGCTTCGTAGATGTAAATTAGCCTTGCTCATAAAGGTATAGTTCTAGAGATCCCTGTTCTGGAGCAGATGAAGAGCGTCCCCACAGACACTTGCAGAAACCTGAAAAGCTAAGGATTTTGTTTTGCAGAAATTGGAGAAAAAAAAGTATGGTTAAAAAATAATTAAAAAGAAATTTAACTAAACTTTATTGAATGACCCTCACTATTAAGTAAAAAATTAATCTCAGTAAGTTTGTTGAGATGTATAAATACAGATACAAATAATCAGATGTTCTTATTTTTGAACTAGTTTAACAAAATACTTTCTAAAACTCCCCTGGCTTCATAAAATACAAATTTCCTTAATTTGCAGAAAATTACTTCTGGTCATTCTTTTTTTGAATTACATGCATTTTAAGAACTGTATAGGGAATCTCTAGGAACATAACTTGATTGTTAGCGTGAAAATGAGAGTATATTATTTTTCTTTGTTTCAGTGTGTTCTTTACTTACTAAGAAATGGGGCTTATTGTCCCTAGGAAGGGACATAATGATTTGCTTAAAACAGAGCATACACTAATTCCTTTTCCTACAATATCCTTAAGTAATTTATAAGTGCTTATTTCAGACTGAGGAGTTTGACAGTGCCCCTAGTGAATCTTGATATACATGTCTTACAATTCATACACAAATGATACTGCATGAAATATTCATTAGGAATACTCTAAATTATGTACCAAACAACGAGGGTACTGTCGTCGTCACACTTTTCATCTGGTAAATATCCCAGTGGGCACAATGAATTCACTTATATCTCACAAAGAGTTTCCCAACATGTTTCAATTATTTATCATATGGCTACAATCCTCCATGTGCGCGTGCATGTTTTTGTTTTTCAGGCTTTTCAGAAACACACCCACATCTTCAATGCTGCAGTAAAATAGATAAAACCTATAAAGGAAGGCATTAGCTTGTATTTTACTTTAGTTAAGTATATTTCAAAGCAGTTTCTGTGTTTAGACTGCATTGAGGAGATCTGGTCACAGCATAAACAGATTAGACTTCAAGAGGAGACAGTTAAGTGTTTTTAAAAACTCCAGAAGATTTCCCCATTAATTTAAACTGAAGCACACAAGCAAGCGAATACAGGAAAATGGATCTATACCACATTTAGAACAGGCAGGCATCACATAATGACAAGAAGCAACAGGTCTATCATGATGAGATGAATGGTGTCATTTGTAACTTCTTAAAAGGCAGATGAAGAACACATGGTACTTCCTTGACACATGATGCCGAATGACACTTATCACTTAAAATAAGTAGCTAGAAATCTCAGACATAATAGATCCATTTGGAAAGTGCACAGCACGATGCTAACTTCTTACAAATATTTAACATCTTCTGACATGTCACATTCCATTATTCAATAATATAAACTAACATAATCTTGTTTTTTTAAAGTAAATTTAATAGAAACTTAAATTCTTCTACCCACACTTTTCAGTGCCTTAAGCTACCTTTCAAGTAGAGATGTCTTGCAGTTAAATTACTGAGGCACTGAAGATCCCATACAATGGAAAAGAGAAGGGCTAAGCAGCGTAGATGCAGTGTGAAGCAGCTTTCCTAATGTGCACCTCTCTTAACCTAATATTATGATTATAGACAAATAATACTTAGGTAAAGATAGACACCAGGTTCGAATTCACCTGGGATGGTGACAATGCTAAGGAGACAATGCAGACTATGACACGATGGCACTAGCAAGAAAGTTGTTTTCACTTTCTGGTTTACCAGAGGTTTCACGGGAAATGCTGGCTTAAACAGTTTTTCCTCCAGTCTGGTTAGGCACCACCACCGCTGCTCCATAGCTGCTTGTCCCTTCAGCTGTCTGATACAACTGTCAGGATGCCGTGCAGTAACCACACCAGTGTTTTTAAAAAAACACTTTTTTCCGGTGAAGGAGCAGGACATGTCTAACCAGGAGCATCTTCCCAGTGCAATGCCTAGAACAGAAGTCTGGGCACCACAGTTGAGGTGAAGTACTAGAATGGGGCAGCTGGAGGCAGCGAAGTGGAAAGTGGGTTTCACTGCCAAGCTTGCATGGAGACTACGTGCAGAGTGTGTGTAATTGTCCGATTTTTACCCAGAGTCACTACTTCTTGCTAGGCAACAGGAGCATCATTCTGAAAGAGCATAGGCTTCTAGACTTCATATATCCACAGGTATTAGTGATAAATTTTGGCAATTTGGGAGAAACCCACACTTTTCAAGTATTGAAAGTGATAAAAAATGAATCTTGCTTACATAATTTATCCTTTTATAATTCCAACAGCATGGCAGGGTAGAATTCCTTTCATATATGAAAACTCCCTCCATGTAAAAAAAATTACCTCTTATGTTTTTAAGAATGTGGCTCTTACTTCTCCTTTTGTGATGATGTTATAAGGAGAACAAAAATCCTAAATTTTATATTGCCATTTTCTTAATTTTATCGGAACTACCAGTGCTCAAAATTCTGAACTAACA
Organism: Chroicocephalus ridibundus; assembly: GCF_963924245.1. Lineage (NCBI taxonomy): Eukaryota > Metazoa > Chordata > Aves > Charadriiformes > Laridae > Chroicocephalus > Chroicocephalus ridibundus. The sequence goes on along the minus strand of NC_086316.1, from coordinate 68,805,960 downwards.
TAAAAAATTTAACCATTTAATTTTATTATTGTCACTAACTCTTGAGATAGTTTTAACAGTACTAGTCATAAACAGAAGACTATTGAACAAGGTGCTGCAGAAACATGTAGCAAAAATTATATTAACAAAGAAATGAAAAAAAACCTCTATAGAAATGCTATTTAGCACAATCTTTCTTTTAAAAAAGCTAAAAATAAATTAATATAACTGTGTGACTGTTACCCTTTTCTTGATTTTCAGGCACTTGAAGACTTCCATCTCCCTTAAGAAAATCACATACACAAACTTCTTTTCTTAGTTACCTCTTGTGGACAGTTTAAAGTAATACACTGATAGAGAAAAAAGTTGAAAACTTTTGAGTTTAGCAATACCGGCATTTTCTTTTCAAACAATTTTAATACTGAATAAAATACATGTTTAGCAGCACAAGACACACACTCCTGACCTTTCTGCAAATAGAGGACAGGTAATACACAATTTCTTTCTAAAATATAGTTAGAACAATAAAACTGGTTTTAATAACAGTTTGGGTTTACAGACTTTCTGTTTCAAATGCTACTTTTACTCTCACTCTTTATCCCCATTAGGAAGATGAGATGCCTCAGGGTAAGGGATATATAAAAGGTTTTACCCTCTTTCTGTCTACCCCTTTTTAAAACTAATTACTCCCTCTCACAGCATCCTGGGCAAAGCACGTTGGCATTGTATGTTTACTAGGGAGGGGAGGAAAAACCCGACAACTATCAATACATGCTATTAAATTTCAGGTGAACTAGAAGGTTCCCTTTTATGTAACACTTTACTGTCTAGCAGATGTTATGGCTATTGACCAGTTTGTCTAAGTTTAAGATTAAGGCTATGCTAAAACATGACACTTTTCCTCGTATAAATCTATTTTCTAGAATAGTAAAACCTGTAAAAATAACAGCGCAATGCTGCTAGCATGTTTTTCTCTCCGGTAAAACAATAAGAAAAATAAAATCATGTGGGTTTATTCTTAAAAAGAAACAGCTAATTATTTAACATTAGATGGGGTTTGTGGGTATGTGTATGTAACATTATTGCAGTGCCTCTGCTGTAAACTCCATTGGCTCTTAGCAGCAGATGACAAAGAATTCAGAATTCTGGGCTCTGTAACCATTTCTGTCACTGATTTCTTACAAAACTTTGTGGAAGTGAACAGGTTGAGATCTAAGGTGCCTAAATCAGCATTTAGTCCAGTGGCCGGTGCTTTTTTCCTGTGTCAGAGGTCACAGTTGGTCTACAGAGCTTGCTTGTAGCCCTTGGAGAAGCCCTAAGCAGCAAGTATGTTTATTTTGCTGACTGTGTCAGCATAGGCAGTCCTTTCTGCCATTCATTTCTGCTCCCATCTTGCCCCTCATTTCAGCAGGAAAAATGTTTGCGTATTTGCACAGCACATGGGCAGATTGGTACAGTTTTTGGGTTTTGTTTCTGTCTTTCTGGTTTCCCAGTGGCCTTCTCCACAAACACAGCTGCAGCCAACACCACTCAGAGGTAGAGTGAGTCATGGTGCTCAGGATAACTGCTGAATGATTAAAGCAGTTAAGTATCAAATTTCTTTTTTCATGGAAAGTGCCATACCACCAGCCCATAAAACAACTCTTCCCCCTCTTCCTTGTCAGTAGGGTGCTTCCCAGGCCATCGGGGAATATAAGCACAAAGATAGCACGTAATGTATTTATTTGAATACGGTAATTTTTGTTCCCTCAAAATCCATTTCTATATAAGCACATTTTTGAAAGTCAAACTTTAATTAATTTTATTTTGTTTTGCTTGTTTTTGTTTTGGTTTTGGAACCATGAAGTTTAAGAACTATGAAAATAGCTACAATCAAAAGCTCACGGAAGAAAGATCTGCTTTCACGCATCCTTGGGCCCAGTCTTGCACATATTACTTGAATGAAATTCCCCATCACATAGGACGAAACTCTCTAATGTCAACAAAGTTAACCCGTCCGACATTTTTTCAGACGAAATGTCTGGCTTCTCAAAATTAACCGATTTCAGTTCTTAAACAAAACAACTGCTTCCTTCACCTGATTTCAAGAGGAACTTTGCCAGCAAAAAGCCTGCAAAAGTGGCCCCATTGTGTCTACCCGCCCTTGAGTGATTGCTGCTTAGCAGTTTCTCTTAAGAAAACTGTGCATAATCGAAGTTAGACAATGGGAAAAACAATTAATATGAATGACTCTGGAATCTCTGAGCTCCTTTGTTATGCTGCCACCAATGTACACAAGAAAGGAGCTATATATGGGACCATATGAGGTGATCAAAACATTAACCAGACATTGTAACCGTTTTTCAATATTCTCAGCCCCGAGTGTGTGTTTGAAAGAAATGTGCTACTTGGAGCACAGCCATTTTTTTAGTGTGCGCGGCCTGTATCTTTGCTTACTCATGGTGGTGGTGGTGACAGAAGTGCCGACGCCGGTCCCAGAAGCAGCGCTGGAAATACCTCCCTCTCCCTTCCTCGCATTCAAAGCTAATCCACGGCCCTGTGAAAGACAGGCGTGTAATTTTATAGCAGCCTGTCCAGAAACTCGTAGTGAAACGCATAACTTTATGGCTGGCTTTCCTAAAAGTGCGCTTTACACGATAATTGGCTCATAAATATCTGAGGGCCAGGTTGCGATATTCTTCCTCTCCGCGACAGGCAAAGGGCGGCCTTCTCCTGCGGGCATAGCCATGCGCGGGCTCCCGCGGACCCCGCAGGCCTTCTCCCTGCCGGGGGGTCCAGTCTTCAGGGGCTACGGTCCCTGTCAGAGAGGCCATGGGGTGCCTCACTTTTCTTGAGCCTCCTGAATGTGCCCAAAACCGGCTGCAAAGTCTCCCTCCTTCGCTGTGCTGCAGACCTCACTCCTGGCCCCTGCCCTGCGCATCGTCACATTTTAAGGCCAAGCCTCTGACCCCATCTTCACTGCTTCCATTGCGAGAATCACCATTATCCATCTATCTTTAACTCCCAGTTCCTATTAGCCACCGTATTATAAAGGGTGATTTTTTTTCCAGCTGTTTCATGAAGTCTAATACACTATAAAGCGTAGTTATATCTGTATATGTGTGTGCCTGCCTGCCTGCCTTTGTTTACACACAAATCAAAGTATTAAACTTATATCTGGTAAATATATGAGATTATTTTCAATCCATTAGCTGAATCTGAAGCACCTTTAAAAATAAATAACATTTTTCTGTAAGGAAAATTACTAAGTGGGAAATTATTGGAGGCATACTACGCTGCGTATTTTGTGGTATCTGAGTTGGGGTTTGTTTTTAGGAATGCTATTTGTTAGGCAGTCTTTGTAAACACAGTATGCTTTAGTTGCTGCCCTGCTAATTAGTAGGTCATGTATCTAGTTCCCGGCCAGGGTGGTTTTCTTTCAGGTGGTCTGTATGAAATAGCTGTTTGTGAGATCTAGCAAGATCAGAGCATATTGTGAAATGACCTTCAGAAAAGACTGTATATCACCATGCTGTATGGCTACTTTGAGGTATTGTTTTTAAAAATACGGTTAAATAAATTGAATAATATTTCTACTACTACTACTACTAATGATAATGATAATAATAATCTGATGCCCATCTTACTCTGTGTTCTAAGACATAGTCTCCTAGTTTATATTTTTTGGCATAATTTGACAAAAACTAGGAGATAAATCCAATGAGAATTTTTCATTCTAGTGTCTCATCAAAACTACCTCTTACCGAGGTCTGAAGTATTGCCCAACAACAGTATCTGCATGTAATGCAAACCTCCCTGCTGAGGTGAGACAGAGAGTAAAGAACTTTTAAAACTGAAGTAGCGACTTCATTTGTGAAATGTGTGTTTAGCTAATTAAAAATGAAGCTCCCAGTCACTGGAGTTACAACAATGAAGTACAATGTAAGCAGAATATATGTGATAAAATACTGAAGTTCTCTTTTTCTTCATATTATAGTCTTATTATATATTAGTTAATATGTTTTTCTGGTAATAAAACATTGGTTGCAATCTCCATTATGTGAAGTTCTCTGTTGTCGTTATTTTATGTACGTGAATGAAAACAGGGCAATTAAATCCAAGAATTGATGACTACTGGCACAGTTGTCTGCATAGCCAGGTGCCGGCAGGCAGAGAACCCACAGACAAATTCGTATTTCTTTCCACCTTGCTCCGTATTGAAAGGACTGTGGAAAGGTACGGTTGTGAGCAAATCTAGGCAGTGAGACAATGTGAGACAATAGAGAGACAATATCTAAGAACTTCTCAGTGTGTTTTTATGCCTCAATTAATTTTTTCTCATAGTGCTCTTACGATACTAAGTTTTGGAAGAACAACTGTGCATATTGAGACTTATTGAGGCTGGTGCGGTACATACAAAATCAGACACTTTTCAGTAGCTTTTCAATCATGGCAGAAGCTTGTGCCCTGGTCCAGGTGTGCAGGCTCTCTGCTTGGCACGCAGAAGTGCAGGATTCAAGGACTGTGACAACCTTGCCTGCCTCCCTTTTCTCAAACACTCACAAACCCACATCTTAGATCATGTTCCATGGTCCCCTCTCGGACTTTGGTGGAAAGACTTTCCTTTTAACACTGCATGTATATGTGTGGCAGAGAGAGACTAGCAGTGAGAAGGTGGAATAGGGACTAGGGTTGAAAAGTCAAACCTTTCTTTAAAAAGACAGCCAGGGAAGGATAGAGGGTCACACAGTCTTTATCTTTTAGTAACATACCCAAACTTAAAAATATTAGTTTCAGCAATTGAAATAAACTTTTCAGTCAAATTATTCAGATATGCTGACATTTATTGTAATATGACAACTTGCTATTGAGTATAAACGTTATCCAAACTTTATTTTCATTTAGACCCTAAACTTACTTGTCTGGTCTGGCGGTATCAATAAGCCAGCATCAAAGCACCGCACTGATGTTGGAAGGAAAACATATAATTTTGTTATGGAGTCTCAAAATGCCAGTGGGGAAAATGTTGGTGCAAATCCAAATATAAATAGAAAATGAGCATTGTTCAGGATTTCCCACCGAGAATCTTGTAGACCATATGTTGTAAAATCAATTTATAAAGCTGTTTCAGGAGTGACCTACATATCAAGCCAAGTGCAGTTCTAAAAGCTTCCACCTAGTCCCCAACACAGCCAGAGAAGTTGGCATTTTACAACAGTTACTACATGGTATTATTGGCAGCAGTTCTACAAGCAACACATATTAGACTAATTACCATTAAACTATATTAGTTTCTGTTGATTTCCTGGCTAAAAGTTCAGAAGATCTCACCTTTTTCCATGTGATGTGCTTGCCAGATTTTACAGAATTCTCAGGACTTCGTAAGTAATATAACACCTTGTGTGAAGTCATTTCAATACAGCAATTGTTTTATAAGAGAAATGATCCTCAACCTGGCTCAGATCTAAGAAACATTTGTGAATGCCACTTTGCCCTTGCCCACCTGTTTTATGTTTCTCCTCCTCCCCTTATCTACCTTTTCCACACAACAAGACAATCCAAAGTGTGGGCCATTTAAGTGTCACCAGGTCTGCAAGGCTTGAAAAGCTCTGCCAGTTAACAAAAAACAAAATCACTGTCGGTTCCATGGAATCACATTTCTCCACCGCAAAGAAAGTCGAGAGGAGAGGAAAGGTAGCTTTAGAGCAGGGGTTTGAATGAGGACACTTTGTGAATATGAATGGAAATTCTACATTCTTTGTTATTTTAACAAGCTGTGTCTGTTCTCCTTGAAAGAAATTGTATGAGAGAAGATTGGATTAAGTAGTTTTTATTCTATTTCAATGCACTTGTGCACTTTTACAAAGATCAACTTACTTAGCCATGTAATAAACTCTTGTTTTACAATAGTACTAGTGCATATTATACCACTGTAGGTATCTGCAAAGTACAGAGTCAGAGCAGGGAAACAAAACATTTGTTTCTTTGGTGAATGAAGCATATATCATTCCCTTCATTCAGTACGTCAGATATAACTTGAACCTTTGCAAGGCAGTCAGAGCAATGCCCAAGTGCCAGTTAACCAACTTTGAGCAGTTTGCACCTATTCAGATCACTTTGTAACTCTTTACAATTTATCATTTGATAGGTTAGTGTTTATTCTTCCTATTCTGTCATTCTTGAAGTAAACATGATAAGAATCCTGAAATTTTCTTGGAGCAGAAAACATTTTCAGTCTACCGAATCCATAACAAAATCTGCCTTTTAGCAATAAAACACCTCTTTGTTACAGGCATTTGTGATTTTGCACAGCTGTAATCTGCAGAAACAAGTACAAATGCTTAAAAAAAGATTAAAATCATCTGCATTCTTATGAAGTTATGGAAAAAGTATGTCTTGTAAAGAACTAATTTAATCTTTCACCAAATTCTAAGAGCTTTAATAAGGCTTCTACTATTTTAAAGTTTTCCTTTGTGCCTTGTCTTTCTGACTCCATCTAAACTGGTTCTAGTGGAAACAGGCTATGCAGTCAAAGTTATTGCATTAAGTTACAAATTAATTTTAGCAGTGTGATGCTTAGCTATATAGTTTAATCAAAGAAGGTGGCTGAGAAACAGCATAAGTGACAGAGGTTAGTGAAATAAGAGGGTATTAGAAGGAAAGAAAACAATTCTTGGTAATATAAGTATGTCTAAAGAAAAGAAGCATGAGAATTAAGCTGCAGCCAGTCTTATCTATGTCCTGTTTTAGAAGGATAAATGAGATTTTCTACAGAATTTTAAACCTTTCTAGCGAACACTAAATTGAGTCTAATACCATTTAATATTTTTCTTTAACAGAACAGAAAATTTAAATCAAATTCAGTTTCACTGAAAATGTTCTGATCTATCCAAAGGAATGTTATCATAGAAGAAGTTCCTCATATAGCTATCTTACAAGAAAAAATGAATCAAATAAAAATGTGAGAAATTCCTGGAAGAAATTTAAAAGATTGTTATTGTGATAAGCAGAACGATGTTATTGTGAGCAGGAAAAGGAGGAAAAAGCTTGCATTTAACAGAAAACAACCAAACCAATTTCATTTGGTCTTCCAGTAAACTGGAGTTTCTATAGGGAAGATTGGATACAGACATTGGATAGAAGTACTTCACCTGAATAATGGAAAAAAAGAGTTTATAGGATGAAATAAGATTATTTATGACAAATTTGCAGAGAAAGAAATTGCTACACGCTATTCTCGAGAGTGATTCTCGCTGTTTGAGGTGCTCTAGAAAGATAAAGTACCATATGATCTTATAAACAATCTATTTGTAAGATTGTTCCAGCATAATATTGGGTATTTTGAGAAATTCACATACTATGGAGTAGTACGGATACTGCATTCTATGGTCTAAGATGGATAAAATGCTTGCTAACTGGAAAGAAAAGAATTTCTGTATTTACTCCCAGGAAGATACAACACAGGAAAAGCACACGTATGCATTTCTGCACTTTTCTGGGCATCTACTGTGGCTCTGTCAATCTGCTGTGGCACTCTAAATGTGCAAAATTTGTCCAGAGTACAACTGCATGCACAAAAACACGTATTGATTTCACAGAACTCAGTTTAGTTGCTAACAGATAATAAAATTTCAAACAATGCTGCCACAGTATGTTAAATCTATGGTCATTCATGCACTGTATTTGAATTTTGAATATTTCCAATAAAAATGAAATTTCCAATGAAAATTACAAAAATATAAATTATTAATAACAAAATTTATAAATGCATACCTCTAAAATTATCGTGACAAGACATACTGGAGCTGACACTCATAGATAATCTATAGAAGCAATTTGGATGTGACTTTTTTCCCCTATTACTTACCATAATTTCTTCTACTTGTGTTTCCCTTCCTGTATGTTCTGACTCTGTGAACACTTATTCATGCCTTTTACAAGAAGTCGACTTAGTCTCACTCTATATTGAAAGTGGTAAAACAGCAGATGTTAGGATGTCTTGAATAGTTGTCCTTGTTGCTGTAAACAGACAACTCAAGATAGTAAAAGACATGAGAAGTCACTGTCTTGTACCAAGAAATGGGGAACAGGGCATTCTGTCACAGTCTGTGGTAAACATTGTGGCTGAAAAGAAAAACAGGAACAAGAGCCAAGGTATGCTTGGTACTGTGAGAAAACTTGTATAATATGAGCCTAGGCCACTGCAGAAACTCCTGAAGAACATAGAGCTGCTGTTCAGAAGTTGTTCGTACAGTGACGGCAAGGCCATGGAGGTGCTTGGGTGCTGTGCTTCCAAACAAGATCACCTTTAATTTATATATCCAATTCAGTGTTTTTTAATCCATGTAACAGAGTTTTTGTTACTCTGGTTTATGAATAAGACTATGTTAGGTGTGGCAATTTAGTTATCACAGCAGCATCAGTGGTTTACAATGAGTCAACTGTAGTGTTACATAAACAGATCATTAAAAAAATGTTAGCCTTCCAGAAGTGATCCAATGCTCAAGTTAGTGGGTGAAATCTTAGCTCCCCTGAGTCAATGGCTTTATTGCTTACATTGTCCACTAACTACAAGAATGTGTTACCTTTGTTATTATTGCCTCAAGAATACCTCTTACAGATTATTGTATACAAACAACTTGCTACTACCTCTTACAACTACTAAAATGATCTGTTTCTGGATTAAAAAAAGAAAAAAAGGTGACATGCTTTGCTCAGATACTCTGAGCTAAACAAATTGTTAGATCTGGGGACAGAAAGGAGTTTAGTATGAATTTAGTATGGTTTGAAGTTTAGCAGGAGATTTATTTCACTCCTTTTTAACATGACGTGTGACCCACTTCCTAGAATCATCTACGTATTTCTATTAAGAAGTCCCTTGCTATAACAAGAACCCAGGATATTGTCAGTGCATTCTGCCACCTCTGTTCTCGCATTGCATCATTTGTGTCACTTTCAAACTATTGTTCTATTGGTCTTACTTTATATTTTAGGGTGCTGGGATGGGTTTTCAGGAATGTGTTATGAGAATTCTGTCCCGAGTAGCTATTGATCTCAAGGATGGATGTACTGCGGAGTTTCTATTTAATGTCTGATGTTATTCTTTCCACTTTTATGTTTCAAAATTATATTAGATCCATTCTCATATATAAGCAGACCGAAAAGAAATGTGTCTTATCACTATAAATCACAATAAATTGAACGAATGTGCCATATAATGATCTGATGGTAGAGGAAAAAAGTTATTTTAAAGGAGAAATACAGAAGAAAGCTTTATTTCCTGGAGGGATTATTCTGTAAACTTGGCATCTTTAATAAGCATCCTATATCTTCATGAAACATTTATTCAATTTCCACTTAAGTGTTACCATTCTTTTGCACTAACTGTGGTAAGCGTTCTTCCAGTTAGAACTGCGTGTGTATCCAGCAGACCAATCCCACCCTCCAACTTTTAATTTCTTTCAACAGTGTCCTGTAAATTAATTCAATTCCAAAATAATTTATTTTCAAGTAATTTCTTCATGAAGGACTGTGACTAACTGCAGACAACCCATCAGTTTGTAGCCTGTTCAGGTGTCACTCGGTGGCTGCAGAGCCTGGACAGGCACTCTTAGGAACTTGAAGCTGCAAAGGCAAAAGGCTTCTTCTTATTCTATATCGTTTGGTTTTCATGATGCTGACAGTAGAAAGTCTATCAAGTGGGTGACTGCAGCAGTTCAGAGTATTCAGCTCTGCTTCACCTGTGGTCCTCAAACAGCTTGCTCAAACCCTAGCATTTACTGTTTTGAACTGGGATTGTTTACTGATTTGGCACATATATAGTAGGAGTTTTGCCTGAATACGTGCTTCAGGATTAACTCTAATATTAAGAATCTACATAATGAACTGTCACAAAGAAATGCTGGATTTGTCAACCTTGCGCAGCTGTACTTTGCATCAGCCAAACAATAAAACAGTCCCTGTTGCCTGGTATTTATGTGCTGAATGATGTGTGCCTGCCAATTATAGTCTTGCAAAAACATGTATACGCGTGATGTGGTCATAAGGGGCTGCTGCAACTGGTGTTTAATGGAGCAGTCTCCTAAAACAAAAAACCCCACCATCCCTCATATGTATATTGATAACATTTTATCCTTGAATCAAACTGATCTAAGGGCATGTGGTTGTTTTCTGAGATATAACTATTTAATTCAGGTTTTTAGCATGTTATTTTGTATTCCTGAGTCTCTAGCCTTGTCTGTTTTGAGGAAAATAAAGTTTAAAAATAAACTGCAAATTTCAAAATTATATTCTTTGTTGTTGATTTCTGGATGGAAGGGTCCATAAATCCAGAGGAGATTTGACTAGTCAGATTTTTAGAAATGTACCCAAGTTTCTCGCATGGGAGTGCAGAATACCTGGGAAGCAAGGGCAGGACCTTTACTTTCAACTCTGTTCCAATTTCCCCAGAAGCCTTGTGGCACCTGCTGTAAAAGAACTGTTTTATTGATGAAGAGAAGTGTAAACCCTGTAATCCTGTATTGCATGTAGTGCAATGCAGTTTTCTGTGTGACTTTCACCACTGAATATAAAAATATTTGCCCAACTGTCATTACACAGGGTAGAAAAAAAGACTCCAAGTTCACATACTGTTTCTTTGTCCTGCTTCATTTCGTTAAAACGCAGAGGTAGGCTCCTGTACTCAGCTGGTTCTTGGACTGTCAAGGAAGCCTTTCCTTAGGAAAATGTTAAATGTTTCACAAATTGACATTGAACATGGCAAAAAAAATGCACTTTCATTCAGTTATTGCTAGTTTTCTTTTATTGCTTGCTTCTCCATTGTACACTGTGCTTCACTGTGCACAGCTGGTTTTCAGGCCCTGCCAAGACTAGTTGCAGAAAATAAAAATATTTGCCAGCTTCACTTTAACAACAACAACAACAACGAGAGCTTTTATTCTTTGTACTCTATGTACATGAAAGTAACAGGTCCACACTGCCTCCGTCACAGGAATCTGGCACAGGGAAACTGCTGTTGGCTAGCAGCCGAGCATTTTGTGTAGAATACTACTACTGGTAACAGTTTTCATTGGCAGAGGATTTGTCTCCAGTTGAATCCAAAGCTAGAAGCAGATTTCAGTGATTTTTTCATGTCTGTCACTTTCTCCCTCATCTTGTGTCCATTATTCCCATCCTGAGACTCCAAGCTCTTCTCAAGCATTTATACCAGTTTAGAAAACTAACTCCTTCCATTTGCAGCAGCTCAGCTCTGGCTAACACTACATTACTTTTATTACTACTTCAAATAGAAAGCAGCCCTATGTTGTAAGAGTTTTCTGTTCTTGTAGGTATTGAAAAGAGAGGTGGCTGAGCACCCTGTCTAATTTGAACATGAACATCACTTGTTCAGATTAGCTCCTCTGAACAGCAAGCTTTCTGATCTGCACGGGAATAGGTGAGGGAAAATCAAATGAACAAATCCTTTTGGGGAAAAAAAAAAAAAAGAAAACAGGTCTGCAAACCACCTTAGTTAATTTTTGAGAATGAGAAGAAATAATCTGTTGTATTATTATGAGACTGCTTTCTCCCTCTAGTGTCAAAATTGTAGACCTAGACCCATGTCTTCTAGTGTCGCCTCTACCCTATGAAATTGCCAGAGCTGTGTAGGTGGTTAGCACAAAGTTTGCAATAGAGGAAACTCCTTTTACTTCTAAAATAGATCTCTTCTTCCTCTCCAAAATGCACAATGAGTACAATTACTGCATGTCTTCCCATGTGCACTCTGTGGTTGAAAGGATATTTCTGTAAAATAAGAGCCATTTGTACAAGGTATTTATTCACACTGGGATAAATTTAATGAAGTGATCATCGCACCTCTAACTTTTTTTTTTTTTTAGAGGGATTATTTCTTCCCCTGAGACTATATGACAATTCAAATTAAGTATATACGGCGGTCTTGAGACTCAGGAACATTGTGGAAAAGAGAACTGAGAAATGCACAGTTGTAAAAATGAATGGCAAATAGTTCCTCTGTGCCAGTGAAGAACAACAAAACTCAGGAATCTGTTTAAACTGGTGTGTGTGGATTTTAACTCTGATTACTGAAGTCTGGGAGATTTATATTGCTAACTTTTCTGAAGACAGGACTTTAGACTAAACCACTTCCTCACATAGACTTCAGGATGGGAAGCAAATTCTTCTGAGATATGCACTTTTTTTTTTTCCTAAACAAAAGAAAGAAAAAACATGTCTCTCTTCACTCACCACAGACTAGACATCTTTAACTGGTGCACTTTGGCCCTACAAGACGTTTCACAGCCATTTGCTGCCCATACGTTTATATCCACTGCTTTCCCAAGCAACTTCTTCTCCAGGCTAAGAGCAAAGGCACCCCTGAAACATCATGTTTCTGAGGCATCAGCTCTTGACATCAGTGGATGTCTGCAATACCAAAAGAAGCCAAGCGGAGAAGCACAAATCTGGGTGACAACTCCTTTTGAATAATCTGTTTAATTGTTTATCCTTACCTAAGCTTGCTTGGAATTTCAGCTTCTAGTTTCCATTTCTCATAAAGATTTGCTTCTCCGTTCTTTGTGACCGTGAGACATTGCAGGTTATGGAGAAAGATGAGTTCATTTACTCCCCTCCTCTCAATTGGCTTGTCCAGTGTAATTATGTATTAGACATCTTTATATCACCTTACAGATATTATTGACTCTTATCGTCCCTTATGATACAGGGGTAAGTCTTTACAAATCACTGAGAATCACACATGTACTTTGGTAATGTAACTTAAAGCAGAGCGTTCTTAGTAATTTAGAACATATACTAGCATCCACAACACAAATGAGTGATCTAACAGAGACAAGTATACATATATAGATATATATATTCCTGTTTCCAAGCTCACTTGCAGAAGAGCCAGCTAATGTACCACAAGCATATAGAAATTAAACATTCAGTAGGTATTTTACTATAAATAGAGCTAACTGTAACTTCAGGTTTATGAGATTTTGCAATCCATTAATATCCTTATAGTATACATTAATGTGAGAAATTTTACCTCTAAAACTTCCTGCTTCTAAATAATGAAATACAGACCCAGGATTTTGTTACATGGAATTCGTTAATCCAATTTCAAAAATGAATCTTACTTTAAAATAAGTTTACATAGTAATTTTTCCCTTGAATAACATAATCATTTCACATGATTTACTCATTGACTACAATAATGTATTTCTTCCTATCGAAAAATCCACATATATTTTAAATACACATATATCTTAAAGACACATATATCTTAACCTAAAAACAACAGAATTGTATTCATTTTTCAAGAAACGTTTGGAGATTAAAGACTAACATAACTATTTTGTATCTACAGAATCCAAACAATGCTAAACTAAGACTCTGAATTTACAGACTCTAGACTGCAAACAAATGTCATTAAAGATTTTCCCTACTGCAGAACATAAATGGCTAAGAAAATAAATTATTTTTTATCTTCAAATCAGAAAGGTTAATGAGGAATGAATATTCAAAGCTGATTGATTTTTTCTTTAACAACTTAAAAAGGATACTGCTAGTGAGTAGTGACAGCGCTTTACAATGTAACTGGGCCAAGAAAGGTGAAACAGCTTTCTCTATTTCAATTTTTTTTATACGTGGCTATGAGGTAACAGAGTTGCTTGAAATTCAGAAATCCCACCTCAAGAGAAATCTGACATTTTACTTTTTCATCCTAGGAAGAAAAATTTGAAATTTTCCACATTAGAAAATGTCTAATAATGTTGTTTGGAAAAGCACATTTTGACTAGGTAATTGCCAGACAATAAAAAAATTTAAAGATTTCATTAAAATTTGTTGGGACAATTAAAAATGCTAAATTTCCCTTTACCAAGTTGCGTAACGGGTTTGGACATCTGATTTCAGTTCTCTCTGCTGGATCACATCCTCAGGGGTGGCTGTGTCTCCCATAACATACTCATGACGAGGTTATTATGCACCTGAAATTATGGAATATAAGAATGTGTTCTGTGACATCTTTTTTCTACCACTATGTGGTCAAAGAAAAATATGATTTTTACCATTAATTAAGTAGTTGTGGGTTCTGTGTTTTACTGGAGGACAAGAAAATACAGAAGGTGTGCCATAATCTGAATGTCACAGTATTTTAAAATGCATAGGATTACAATTCAGGGTTTCAGAAATTCATTCACAAAATTTAACACTATATAATTGATGTGGTCGGATCTTTTGGCTTAATGTCTTATTCATTAAAAACTTAGATGACTGTAGTTAACAACAGTGTTAATTAGGAAAGAACATTTCCTGTACAGCAAGCACTATAAATCCACCATAAAATAAAATTCCCTATATACAATCCTTAACTTGAACTTGAGGATGTGACTCACAATCAACTCATATCTTACTGGTTGCTATTCCTTACTGCCCCAGAACAGACACCTCGCTCAAACGGATTTCTTTGGAGGAGTTGTATTTTATAAGAAGGGAATAATTCAAATATCATTTGGCTACTATGAGGCCAAGAATGAGTCCCAATGGCTAGGATAGCCCCTTTGGATATGGGAAAACATCTAGGTCATGCTCCATTCATTCCTGCAACTTAGGTGAAACTCTGGATGCAACAACAACAACAACTATACTAATAATATTAACGTTAACATTAATACTAAAAAAAATATAAATAACCCAACCATAGATAAGTCCCTTTTGTCCCTATATTCCCAATAGGTGTCCTATTCACTTGCTTTGCTTCCTCTTCGTGATTTAACAAATCTTTCTGAGCAACAGCAGCTATTTAACAAGGGATGAAAAAAGAAAATATTCTGAAGTCATTGCGGTCTCCTCCACAGCTGTTTGTGGAACCATGGGAGAAGTCAGGTTGGATTTGGGGCTGGAAGGGACCTCAGGAGGTCTGTAGACTGGCATCATTCTCAAAGCTGGGGCAGCTAGTAGGTCAGACTGCATACTCAGGGCTTTATCCCATTCACTGTGTCCTTTTTAGCCCAATCATCCAGCCAGTATTTTGTTAATCTGGTTGCCACCCAGACTGTACATCTTAACTTGGATACAAAAGTACTGTGGGAGAGGGGTAAGAAAAAGGAAATAACATGGATCTGTCATGCCCTGAGTAAGTTCCCCAGTCACACAACTTTTGGATTCAGAGCTGGAGATAGGGAAAAAGGTGAGAACTGACAGCATAATGTCTTCCTTTTGCTATATTTAGATGAGGGAACAGAGTGTACCCTCAGCAAGTTTGCTGATGACGCAAAGCTGGGAGGAGTGTCTGACACACCAGAAGGCTGTGCTGCCATACAGCAAGATCTGAACGGTCTAGAGATTTGGGCGGAGAGGAACCCAAAGAAGCTGGGTTTTTCCCAAGTGAACTTTCCAGCTGGCCTGCTGGAAAGCAGCTCTGCAGAGGGAGTCATCCTCCCCCTCTACTCTGCCCTGGTGAGGCCACATCTGGAGTACTGTGTCCAGTTCTGGGCTTCCCAGTTAAAGAAAGACCGGGAACTACTGAAGAGGGTCCAGCGGAGGGCCACAAAGATGATCAAGGGACTGGAGCACCTCTCTTATGAGGAAAGGCTGAGAGATGTGGGTCTGTTTAGCCTGGAGAACACTGAGAGGGGATCTCATCAATGCTTATAAATATCTAGAGGGTGGGTATCAAGAGGTTGGGGCCAGACTTTTTTCAGTGGTGCCCAGCAACAGGACAAGGGGTAATGGGCACAAACTGGAACAAGGAAATCCCATCTCAACATGAGGAAAAACTTCTTTACGTTAAGGGTGACAGAGCACTGGAACAGGCTGCCCAGAGAGGCTGTGGAGTCTCCTTCTCTGGAGACATTCAAAACCCTCCTGCATGCATTCCTGTCCAACCTGCTCTAGGTGAACCTGCTTTGGCAAAGGTGTTGGACTAGATGATCTCTGAATGTCCCTTCCAACCACTGCCATTCAGTGATTCTGTGGTATTTCCAAGTGGTAGTAGCATGCGTTGTTCACCACAGCTCTGGAAACATCTTCTGGACTTTAATCCCTTCAGCAGGTTTTGAGAAAGGAGCGAGTAACTCCAGTGCCTTGGCGACGCTCCATATATACCAGGCTTTGCCCTGCTTTGTTTTGTCAGGTCTGGGGGATCCCAGGTTTGCACAGGGACAGAGATGTTAGTGTCTGAGAAACTATTGTCAAAATGCTGGTCTGTGACAATGCCTTTGGATTTGTCAGTGTTTAAGGGGCTTGTTTTATGCTGTAAAGTTAGATTCACATAACAAGATTCTACCTATGTCCCATTTTTGGCACCAAGACTGTGAGGAGAGGCTTTGCTCTCTGTTCATCTAACATAATTTTAGAACCCAAACAGATAACAGGTAAAATGAAAAAGGGATCAGAGGTCTTTCTACAGAATTAAGATTGAGATTTTTGGACCATTTTAGTGGATGTGTTTTAATGGAAGATTTGTAGCTAAATGCTTATCTAGGTGTTTAACCTTGGGTATTGATATTTAAAATAAATCTTGCAGGTCTGGAGCTGTAACCAAACTCAGCTATATACAATATTATCTCTTTGCTGAAGTGTTGTAGCACAAAGAGGAAAGGTACCCTTCTAGGGGAGAAATAGGCTGTAGTCCTGTCTTCTCACAAAGGAGAAGCTTACTCCTGGGAAGGTTACATTTAAGGAAATTCAATTATGTAGCTGACCACTTACAGCCATTAAGTATGAATTTTCCATGTGAAAATCTCAAAATTGTTGATTAATTGGGCTCTAGTTCATGCAGATAGTGCATACATTTATTTTTCAAAAGCTCTTAAAATATTCAAAAATGAAACTGTGTTTTGTCTGTAAAGCCTGAGAGATTGTAAAAAATAAAAGTGAAAGGCTTTCCCTTTCTGCGTTTTACACATAATGATATATATATAAACATAGTACATTGGTTTATACATACACTAGAGTTTATAAAAGAGGTCATTTGCATACTAAGCCTCAATAATTATTGAAATCCAACACATTAAAAATGCTACCTTGGTAGTATTTGTATGTCATAGAATCATAGGATGCTTTCAGTTGGAAGGGATTTCATGTTTTTATACTAGAAAGACCGTCAGACTATAACATATAATGGGCTATATACTCAGCTGGCAACTCTAATGCTTTACAGCAGCCGACAATCCAAGCTGATACTCAACATATGTGAAGTCCTTAGTGCACAGAAAATCAATAACAAAATTTCCCATGGTTAGGTGACTTCCCTGATCTGAAGGCTGATATCACTAGAGAAAGAAATTTTCCTTCCCTTCATTCCTGATATCCTAATGGATTCTAACTGTACTGAAACAAATAGATTTATTTCAATTGGTCCCTGTATCAGGCTGTATAGTAACTATTTTTCAGGTAATACTTGAGAATTTATTTATTAAATAATGTGAATAATTTTTTTTCTGTTTGTTTAGAAGTTATTTGATTTCACCTTGCACAGTTTATATTTACTCACTGCCAGCCTTAATCACAAATTTCTGCTGTTTGGTGGAGTTAATGTAATATCCAAAATAAGAAAATAGTATATAAATTATTGTATTCCTTCAATGTTGAAAGTAACAAAATAATGATATTTATACTATTTAGACTAGACATAGGAGTCTCAGAAAAGCAATTAATACTCTCTTGGGCTGTGTAAAGTCAGGAGAAATGGTGTAACTGGATTTTCAGTTTTTCGGTTGCAGCAAATTTTTTAGTATTTCTAACTCTTTCTATTTCACTGAGGATTTAGAAATGTCCAGAAGCTGTTTTCTTTCAGAAGAATGCTACCAGAACATTTTGCATTTTTGCATGGGGAAAATCTTGGGAAAAATAGTTTGAGAATGACTGGCACATTTCATTGCTACAAAGTCAAAATGCTTGGTTTTAATATTTTTCATTAAAATATTGTCTATTTTTAATGTTAATGACTTCTGCCATGTAACAGAAATCTCACTTCACACCTTGCCTTAAAACTAGCCCCCCTTTCACATTTGATTTAAAGCAATAGTTAAAAATACTTAATTCCTGAAAATGTCAAAATGGAATTTCTTATCACAGTGGGTAGTAGTTGCTTTCTAATTTTTCTCTTAATTTCTCAGAACATACAAAGGAAACTGTCTGAATTTTGTGCAACATTTCTGTTTCTATGGCACTGTATTTTCAAAGGAAGAATGGTGCAGCCAGTGTTGCTCTGAGTGGCTGTTATGTGCGGGGTGCAGGTTCTGGGCTAGTCCTCTCTGAACAATCTGGAATTCTGTTTCGGGTGAAAGCCAAGAGAAATTGGCAATCTTGGCTTTTTCAAGCTTGCCTGCTATCAGTAGAACAGAATACTACTTGAAAGGTTGAGCTTGGTTAAGGATGATCTTTGTGAAACCGTAAAATTTTTTTTCTCAATAATATATAGCTAAGCGATAAACAAGGGACATGTCTCAAAATGTAGGAAAATTTAAATTTACTGTCAAATAAAAGCATAATCTATGATAGGCATTAACAAAGCCTAAAAGGAGAGCTACTTTGGTAGGTTAAAAGGAATGCTTGGTTTTGGATGGAAGTGGAATTTCATTCAGTTGAATATGAAGCAAAGTTTAGTGTCTTGCAATTCTAATTATTTTGGTTTTTTTATTTTTGTTGTATACAGGAATTGTGAGAAAGAATGCGTTACACCGATGACGTGCTAGGAAACAGAGTTTGAGAGAAAGATAAGATTATTTTCAGATGGACCTTTTCAAATTTAATAGACTTAATGGATTATAAGCTACTTTAAGTGGTAGATTAAATAAATTACAAAGAAAACATGGGCACTTAAAGACTGAAGGGGAATATACCTTTGTAAGTTATGCTGTCTGGCTTAGAAACATTGAATAAGGTTATTAAAATTCTTTGGAAGAAAGTTTAAGAGCAGTTAAAAACACAAATTGCATTCTGAGATATATAAAATACTTTATTTTGGCAGCAATCTAGTAACACCTGCTATACTTAGAGCCGTAGAACATTTTCCATTAAAACTCCCTGTTTTCTCATCACTTTCCTAAAAATGCAACCTTTGACGTTGAATCCTTGATCCTGTCTAAAAGATATTTTTTTTTAGTATCAACAATTTTCTATAGATGCCAACCTTTTCCCCATTTCCCTAAATGCCTACAGCAGGCTAAGACTGCAACAATTTATAGAAGGATTACAATTATTTTCATTGAATATAGCCCTAGCAAAAGAAATGGGAAAATGGCATTAATGAATTAATCTTCCACTCTTCCTCCTCAGAATTCTGCAATGTTTTATCATTCATCATTACGGTGTTTTATCATTGCTGTTATTTTCTGTACCCCTTTTCATATTCAACCTTCTTAAAATGTGGTTACTAAAAATGGACAAGGTACTACAGAAGATGTTTTAGCAGCACTAAGAATAAGTAACAACCTCTTTAATGATTGTGCTAAGAATACATCGAATTAAGGTTTTTTTCAAGTGGCATCACAGTATAAGCCAACATGGGTCTTTTGATCTCCTATGGCCTTCAGATCCTTTTCTGAGATAGTGCTGAAGAATGATTTCTTTTCAGTTTTTGTGTATGCATTTGACTTTCCAACCATAGTATCTTGCCTTTGTCTTATTTTGTATATTTTTTACATTTCTACACTCAGCTGAGATTTTCTGAATTCTAATATTGTCCAGTAAACTGCCTCTCTTCTTTTTTTCCCATCTTTTAAATTGTTAATGAAAGTAATGATTAGACTCAGCTATTTGGCCATGCAGACCTCAACATGGCCTCTCTTGGACCATTATTTTGACAGGTTCCTTCTCTGTTCTTTGAAATCAAATCTGGTATCCTAGAAGACAGTAATTAATAACACTGGGATAGTGCTGGTTAGTTGTTTACAAATTCCAGGGTAAACTTTATTTGACCTTGCTGACTGATTATACCTAGAGGAAACACTGTTTTTCTTTTTTTTTCCTTTCTTCTTTTCCTACTGTTCCTTCATGTAGAGTGCACTCATGTAAAGGTCACATTAGACATTAAATATATAACATACTTTAGGCATATCTATTTAATCTGATGTTTATTAATAGATATTCAGTGGGAGTCAAAGTATCGTATTTAAACACTTTTTCAATAAAGTATCTTGTGAGATATAAATGCATCTAAATTTTCTTCATAATCTTTCAACATCGTGTTTCTACAATCTTTTCTCCCTACCATTTTTGTTCTTTGTCACTTGCAATCCCTTTTGCTTCTTAATCATTCTTGTTTTATAAACATTTTCTGTGAACCGTTCCCTAATAATTACTCTGGCTCTGGGTTTTATTTCCTGTAATTGTGACTACTCCATTTTGATTTTTAGATTCTGTTGATATAACTACAATGATTTTTTTACCACGCTTCTTATATTTCTTGTATATGAAAACAATTTCCTCTTAGCTAATTTTTAATACAGGTTTTTTTCAGTAAGATTCAGTGCTTTAAAGCCCAGTTTCCATGAGACCCTACCTATTGATTAACTGTATTTGCTCAAGTTAATTTTCTTATTCTATTGCTTTCACTTTTTTTCTTTTTTTGAGTTATGAACTTTATTATTTACTTTCATCCAAATTGCCTTCTGTCTTTAAATCCTCATCCAGATCCAGTGTATTAGCTAGAACTGAATTTAAAGTAGCTGTTCATAAACCCTGAAAAAACATTGCATATATTCTTCCATTGCCTGTGTGAAGACTCATATACTGCAAGTGTGATGAAGTTTGGTGTATCCTGAGCTCCTCAGCACAAGAGAGACTGGGACATACTGGAGAGAGGTCATCAAAGGGCCACAAAGGGTGACTAAGCATGGGAACATGTTGCCCAGGGTGGCTCTGGGGTCTCCATCCATGGAGATATTCAAAAGCTGTCTGGACGCAGTCCTGGGCAACTAGCTCTTATGTGACCTTGCTCTAGCAGGGTGGTTGGACCAGATGACCTCCAGAAGTCCTTTCTAATCTCAATAAATTTCATTTCAAAAAAATCTATCTTAAAAGTAGAATTTGAACACTGGATCATACATCTTGGGATCATCTTGGGATCATCTTGGGATCATATTTAAGCAATGAGGATAAAACAAAGTACTGATCAGGTTTTCATTTACCGAGGATTGTCAGCACTGCACAGTAAATAGTCTCACATTTCTTAAGGAAAAATTAGAATTTGATAATGAAACTAAGGACTGTACTATAATGCATGTGTACCAAAAGGTTAACCAAAGGTTTTACAGAGAGAAAATTCCAGCATTTCCTTTTTCTCAGTAATTGGCACTACTACATCAAATTTTTTTTAACCTATATTTAATATGTTGCAGAATTTGTATTGAAAGAAAAGGTTAACAAGGGGACATCAAAGCCATTTGGACAGCAGAAAAGGAAATAAAAGGACAACAAAGATAAGGCATGGAAGATTCAGCATGTAAAGCCTTTGGGAGTAATTTCTTTGCATGAGGGCCCATTAATGCATGTAGTAAATTTCCAAGGTCAACAAAAGAAGTTGGTACAAACAGTATCATAAAAGAGCCGGGCAAGAACTTCCACGGAGACAATGCTGTCATTTTTACTAGGAATGGTAAAGGACAAATCAGGATATTTTCCCCCATTAAATAGTCCTGCTCACGCCACATTCTTCTTTTTTTAACTTGCTGCGCTATAAATGGGTCTTTTCCAACAGTAATAAAAATCAATACAAAGCCCATTTAAAATGCAGAATATAGAAGACTAATGAATTCTTAGCTGTAGTATTTTATATAGCAAAGCGAGCTGTTCTATATAGAGGCACAGCAATATTGTGTGAGGCCAGGTTGCTGTTCGTATCTCTGTTAAATGGATGGAGACAAATTCCATCTCTCTCTTTTCTCTTATTACAGTGGGACAGAAGGTGTTTGTATGTATGGGTTCACTGCCACTGCAAAGATACAGGCCTCTAAAGGTAGGTGATTTTCTTCCTTTTGTGATTATTTTTTATTCGGGATATTATTATTGATTATTGTTACTACAGTGTTATGTTGGAGCTAAGCTGCTGTTGCAATTGGAGCACTGTTGGGTACAGGATTTTCCCTACTGGAGAAACGAAGATTTTTGTTGTGAAGTTGTCCCTTTTGGGACAGAGAATAAACTCCTAGACCATACTACTGCAGAGTTCAGTGTCAGAGATTTTGTCATTTTTAAACATAATTTTCCTCCAAGCACAAGTGGTATTGTTCAAAAGTCTGTTCTGGACTGAGCTTTAAAATATCTCAGGCATGGAGAAAAATGTTGGAGGAGAAATTATTTAAACCAGAAAGGACTTAATTATATGCAATGGAGGGGGACATGAGCCACATTCAAAGCGAGTATATTCTTCCCTGGATGTGTAGGTGTAACTCCCTCGTGTATATTAAAAATGATCACTTACAAAATGATTTTAGATATATTAATGGACTTACCGCCAATCTATTTCTGCTTGTCAGATGTGTCACCTCACATCCTTAGAGTACAAGAATGGCAACACTCTCTTTGCATTTGACAAGTGAACTAAAATGGAAATCAAGGTATTTCTATACAGGCTTTGCAAAGGAATTTACCATTTTAACTGCAACAGGGATAGGAACTTTCTGATATTCAGAAAGGTCCCTGCCAAGCAGAAGACTATTCGTAATCAGAGATAAACACACAAAGTTTCTAATAAGGTCAAAGTCACTAAGTTATGCTATAATTGATGTTGATTTTATTTTTTTGTGATGAAAATCTTTTGTTTATTTTTCTCCAAAGATTATAATGAAAAAATACAATTGTGTACAATCTTATATACAGCAAAAATTCTTTACTCTGATCGCCATTCTGTCCTGTTCTCATTTGTCTCATTAAAATACTGTAATTCATTTTCCTGAAAGCCTGCTTTATTCCTTTTTCTACTTTTCTTGCTATTCAAACTTGTAGAAAGATGTGGTTGTAATCTGGAGCTGTACCTAGCACTGTAACAGGTGTTGCATTAGCCAGTGAAAGATTTCTTCTTGCCTGACTCAAAGTAGTAGCCAAAGCACCCAACGAGGTGCCTGGCAGCTAAATAGGATTTCCTCATTTAATGACCGTAATGCTGTTGCCTAGCATCTCACTGAGCTACTGTTTTTTAAACTTTTATGCTGCTATTGTACTTATGTAGATGTTTTGATTAGTGTATCATTCAGTTGCTGATATTAGTCTTTGCTTACGGACGCTGGTGTTCACTCAATATGTATATAAATGATGTGAGATATTATTCCTTTGAAACAGATGTATAACTCTCATGCCACTAATGCATTTTATCGCAGTTGAGTAGTACAGACTTTTATACTTTGTCAGCAAAAGATTTATAATCTGTGAAGAAAGTTGTGCATGGAACGGTACTTCAGAATGTGTTGAAAATGTGTATGTATGCTTCATGATTCTGCTTCAAATCAGATTTTCATATTAATATCTATTTTTATGATATTGTTTAACATTAATTAGAGTAACTGTGCATAATCAGAAAGGTAATAGGTAAGGCATACCATTGCTTTAGATTATTTACATGTACATAGTATGAGACAGCCTGTGCGCAAGAAAACACAGATTTGAGCAAATCTATGCAAAGGAATTTTTGTTTGTTTACTGTTTCAAATCATGGCCAGTGGCCTAAGCTTTACTAGACTGATGCCTGGCGTGAGCTCATATAACTATACTGTAATACAGTCAATAACTGAACTTTGATCGCCAGTGCTGTGGGCAACTGCTATGATAACAAGATTTTCCTGGTTCAGAAGAGTGAGAAGACTATGCATAGTAAAGAAGAAAAGATAATCCCCTCCCCTGCCTACGAGGCAAAATGGTGGCAAATCACATCAGTGCATGGAATGCAATGTTAATATAATTACTTACTATTTTGTGAACTTTCAAAATGAATAAATATTGCTAATTTTGAAAATAGTACACCACAACGGGCATGGGTGCAGAACGTGCCTGAAGAGATTTAAGGTTACAACCAAGAAGTCTGAAGAGCTTGCAACTATAAGAGTCCAGCAAAAGAAAAGTCACAACAAATGTGGTTTTTATAATCAAGAACAACATCCCTCTTTCTGAGAAAAAAGATCCACAGCAGCAGAACTATAGGTAAATTCTGCAAAGTTTCAGTCTACACACAAGGCCTAATGCCCAGCCGATATTAAGCACACACCCATTCTTTTCATGGGTTCAATAACTTCAATTAGGCTGTCTTAATGTGACTCAGGATGTCAACTTAATATTTCTTATATCTGGAACCTTCCTGACCCAGAAAATTCAAATAATTACTCTAGTGAAATTGTTGCACTTTATATAAAAAAACCACCTAGCATTCCATAATTTATATGAAGCACACACTCAGTTACCATATATATAGTATATACTTACTGAGATGGATATAAAAGCTGTACTCATCATGAGCTTTGCTCAGATAAAGAGTCAGAAGTTCATTGATTATTTTTTTTAGGAAATTTGTGCAGTATTTCTATCAATAACTTCGTTGGTTTGGTCGTGAAGAATACATACGTTTTTAAGATATTGCCTCTTTAAAAACAATGTGCTTAACAAATGTGAATAATTTGTATTTTTAGCAATTACATATTTTACAAATGAGGGCACATGCTTCTGCAAGAAGGTACTTGTCAATCTATAGAGGGTCTAGTTTTTCTGCTGCTAAACTATACAGAAAGTAACCACCAGAGACCAACCATTTGAGTCCAAAGACTATGCTTATTCATAGTGATTTCTAATAAAAACTGATAAGATTAATGCCTATAGTGTGCTACCCAAAAAAGACCTGTTTGTTGGAGGAAACAAAGTAAATAAACCGTTTGCTGGTTTTGTTAAATACTGGTCCGGCTACTCCACCTTTTAAGTATGTCATTAATTCAGAGTACATGCAGCAACTTGAACTGCCAACTTGGCATACATTAATGAAAGGCATACTAGCTAATTCTCACAAAAACTGCAATTTTCTTTCATAATCATTAACATTCATACGCATCCAAAATCTTTATTTATTTAATTAACTTTTCTCACACAGTCTAATTTTTTGGAAATTAATTTATGGAATTGAAATCAATCACACATTCTTTTTTCAAATACCATAGTTATAGCTTAGGGAAGAAACAACTGATGGCACACACTGGTGTTTCTGTATATTGGTTAGCTAAATGATGCACTACTTTAATTTTTAATGGGATAAGGAATTAAGTGAATAAATAAAAATTTGAAAGGTATCTGTGTTCATGAACCAAGGTTTAATTTCATTCTTTCCTTGTTAAAATTATTTAGAATTTACTATGGTGGCTGATCAGCACCATTCATATTTCACGACAATATACAGATCTAAATAAACATGCTGTATCTTTATGTGTTTCTTAATTATCCCTTGTCATGATTAACACAGCAATACCTGTGATAATAAAGTGTCTGTAGTTAAGATTATCTTTCTGATGAGCAGCCAGGAGTCAAGACAAATGAGATTAATATGGATGCAGAAGGTCTCAAATACCTTCAGATAGCATGTTCTGGCACTTTCTTAAGTACAGAAAGAAGAATCAGAAAACAAACGTCAGTGGAGGAGCCTTAGGAAAAGGCTGTTCCTTAACTTTCTAGATGGCAATCTAGAGAGCGGTACATCATTTAACACTGCAGTAATTTTTTTTTCCTCCTTATTGAACATAGTCTCCAAGTTTGGATTTGGCCAGTCCCAGAACATAACAACCTTCTGAGCCATGGACTTTTGTTTGGTGGAAGTGTGGAGAAAGAAAATTCATATGCAGCCATAACTCCAAAAGAAATGGCCCTGGATTGACTCTACTTTAAATTCACTGCCTACATGTAGCTACATACTGCCTCCACGCTGCAGCAGCTTTTTTACTGGTGCCTATAGGGGATGTACCAGAGAACCAAATAGCATGCAGGACACAAGCGTCCAGGGATCCACTGACCTTTTCCCATTTAAATGATTTTTTCCTCCTCTAAAAGGGTAAAGTGTGGTCTGTAAGTCACTTTTCAAAGATAAGCATGTGTGAATCTGACAGTATAATTTTGCCCTTAATAAACAGAATTTATAGTGTAAGCTGTTTCAGAAGCCATGATAAACGAGATAATTGGACATTATTCCATATTGTAACACAGACGGCCAAAATTATACCATTTAAGACACTTAAGAGGATCTGTTTGACTTCTTAAAAATATACTTTTACAATAATGAAATTCAAAGTATATACTTTTCTTCAATGACAAAGGTATTTTGAGAAATCCATCAATTATCATTCTAAATGTGTCTTTGTAAGCCAGTTTATATTGACAAGAATACTGAAATATAATTCAAAGCTTAACTTGACTTGTAACGGTATTGAGAATTCTCATGTAAAACAGCATTATTCTTTGCTTACCAACACTTTTATGTCATATGTATAAAAATCAATGTTCAATCATGTAATATTCAATATATTGCATATTTATTATTTTGTCAATATGCAGGGGAAAGGCATAAAAGGAACATAAAATATTAATACAGTCTTTTGCAGATGCCTGTGAAATCTCATGTGTATGTGTAGTGCAATAAAACGTACATTTATAAATAAAAGCACAGAAACCACTGTATTATAAGTCAAGATTAAGAAATACTCCCAGTTTTGCTATACTTCTACTTTCCTGGTATTTTAAAAGCCTGATGATCTAAGAGCACACACATTTACTTATCTTTCAAAGACATAATCACACTGTCATCCATTTCAGTACCACAAAAGATGGATAGCATAACATGGACTTAAAATGGGTTCATTAATTATCAAAAAGATAAGTGTTTCATCAGGTATATACAGCAGATAATATTTATCTTTTCTCATAGAGAAAAAAGATTAAAGTAATTCTTACACACATACTGGAAAAGAAAAAGGCTGTACCACTGAAAGTTTCATAAAGTGACACTAGATAATACACTCTGCCACTAAAGACAACCTTACACAAACACAACCACAGATGCCTTCCATCACATTCAACTTTGGCAGCTAAATACCAGAATGAAACCGTATATTCCAACTTTAACTATTTCATAAACTTCCTTTTTTATCTTAGCAATTACACACACACACAGAGACTGCTTTTCAAAAGTTACTGTTTCTGCTGCAGTATTTGATGACTACTTGATAGCTATAGAGTAAATAATTTCATTAACTGTATAACACAGCGATACATGAAAACAAATACCATGACTGTGACAATCTCTGAAAGGAAATATCAAGTCCATCCAGGTATTACTAGAGAAACTGCTAAGTGAAGTAAAGAAATATTACTATAACCCTGGCAGAAAAGAAACTCTGACAAAATAACACAAAGATTGGGTTATTCTGACATATTTATCATGCATCTGATCCAAAACAAGATCAATAAGAGACAAAAAACCTCTTGAGAAACAACTGACTAATGATGTACTGTCATGAACTGGAGAATGCATATTACATTTTTAATTCTCTTTTTTGTTTTTAAAACTCGTATTTCATATTAAACCTTTCCTCTGAAAAATGTTCCCTAAATTGAGACTCTGCAGCTGCAGTTATCAGTAAATGAGAAAATTCAATAAGAGAAATAATTTCTCAGCTGTATTTCCCCAAAGAGTATGCATTATGTTTGTAAAGATGTTCTTTCACAGGCCATATAACCGTTGTTTTTTCCTAGAAATAGGTTTGAGATAAGTAGGTGGTTGATTAGATATTAAAAAAAAAAACAACATCCTTTGTAGTATAGAATTTACATGCAAGTAGCACCCGTTTTGCTAAACACTTTTAGCCTGCTATAGATACTGATTTTCAAAGTTGTACCTGTCACAACCTTCTTTTCAATTAGAAATTTGCAGCAAAAATAGAAATGTTATTCTTAAAAACATCCCAAGCCAAAAACTCAAAGCAACACCTCTCTCCTTCCAATTACAACAACAAATCTTGAGTGAGGAAGAAAAAGCAGTGCTTAGAAATAATACCATATATGGCTTTCAAATTTGGGCTCAATCAAAAATCAGTGAAACCAGTGGGGACTCCCATTAGCTTTACTGAACACTGGATCATATTCTCAATACCAATCACTAAATCAGTTTACTTGCAATACTGTATATAATTGACTACACATTGCAAACCTAAACTGTTACCTAATTTTACTTAAGGTAAAATTGAACCTGAAAAAGACAATTGATTTATATGTAACTTACAAATACATACCCTTTTCGAATATTTGTTATGATCTGTTCCCACATATAAGATATACAGCTCTGACAGTTGCAGAAATAAATGTAATCAAGAAACACCTTGAAAAATTTATTTGTAATAAACACAAATAACCCCCCCATGTTTTGTAGTTTGGCAAAGAGTCGGTGATTCTGAGTAATGTGCCCTCCTATACATTTAGCAAAATAATGCTTCAGAAGATCAGAACACAGAAAAATATGTTGTTAGCAAGGTATCTAAGGGCATTTCGTTAACTCGGGTGAAAATACAAGCCATTAGAATACTGAAAGGAAAACTATTAAGAAGTTGTATCAGTTTTGTATGTTGCTTTATTTAGCAGCACTTTTTCTGTAGAATTACAGCTTGCTTTTTTCATCATGATTATTGATTCATCCACATGCCTTATGGACATTGATAAAGAGATCTATTGAATCTTAATGGCAAAAATGCTGGTATTGAAAAAATGCTAGTATTGAAACTACCACAGCTCAGTGATTTTTAGTGTTAGGGACTTCTTGAGAATGTTGTCCTGACAATTTGCATTTCCACAGCTTCAAAAGAATGTTTTAATGGTACATAAACTCTTCAGATGTTCTAAAAATGTTAAGGAAAAGAAACACAGTTTAGTTCAGGCCTATTCTTCCCAAACCTGAAGAAATATGTTTATTTCAAGTTAAAATGACAGGGCTGTTCCTACTGAACCTTTACAGAGATAAGTAACAATAAAAAAAAAAAAAACATATAAAAAGAGCACAAGGTTATTTAAGTCTAAATGCTAATATTAGTCCCATTAAAGGATTAAGTAATTAAACATATGAAGAACTACAAATGCATTGCTGTTTAATTCTCGAGCAACTCAAAGAAATACTCAGCATTTAAAGTCTGTATACATTCCTTGAAATATATGAAGTGCACAGAAATGTAAAAATCCGATATTGATTAAACCCTGGCCACAAAAATATTAATGAAATTTGAACTGGTGAAGAATGTACTGGTCCGATAATGATGTGGACAATACTTTAACTGATTTTTTAAATTATAATTTGGTATTTCCTAGAGAATTTATTTTAAGTATGGATAATTTCATTTTTTTTTTTTGTTTAACTAAGGTCAGATTCAAATTAGACACCAAAACCAAAATGAACCTTTCAGACTGAAACATTATTGTGTTTAAAATGACACATCTTTTTTATACCACATACATACACACTATATTCAAACTATATAACATTTCAATACTGCGAATAATTAATGAATCTGATGATGCTATTTCGGGAAAATGCCAATGACATTCTTACACACCAAATGTATCTCTGCAATCCAAACAGAAAAAACACATAAAAATCAGAAGTGGATTCAGCAAGCATATACTACGAAGAAGTTAGCTCAGGGATTGCAGAGTGAATGACAGCCTATTTTCTGCAGCTAACTCAAGATTAGAATTGGCACCTACCCTTATGCTAATGAACACCTAATTAGAGACACCTCCTATTCAATAAACTGCTCTCTTATCATCAGTTAGATTACCTGACAAGCCCTTTCACTCCAGTTCTGGCCCACCAAGAATCTTCATTCTTTTTCTCGTCTTCTTTTCTGCGAGAGAACTGATCCCGCTTAATCCCTGGAATAATGTAGCTTCTCTTGTGGAAGAGCTGGTTTCCCTCTTCCCCTTTTTACATCAAGCTAATGGAGCCAGTAGGTATTCTATTGATCTTTCTCTATGTGGTTTCCTCAAGGATTTGACAGACTTCCTTACAGGTTAAACATCCAGGCTTTCTGAAGTGGCTATAAAGCTTTGTTTTTGATTTTTCAAACTTTTTTTCTCAAACCCTTGCTCATCCATAATCTTTAAAAGCTCAGTTGATGCCATGCAGAGTACAGGCTTATTTCTTTGCTGAACTAATCTAGACACTGTCTAGTGTTGAGTACAGTTGTCTGATTCAAATCTTCTGTTACAAAGCAGATGACATCTAGCTAGATGTCATGAGAAGAGACTAACAATGACAATTCACTTATCCCTTAGAAAGAATCAATTCTCCCACAATGCATCTGTCAGAGAACTCTCACTCAGTAAAAGCAATTTTTCTAGCTGTCTGACACTGTAATTGCTCTTAAATTTTCAATGAACGTTTTACAAGAACTCCCCTGAACCATGATGAAAAACTTAACTTTTTCTAAAAATGAGAGGCTGACAGGATGAAAGAGGTCTTTCTCTTTAAAGCTTTGCTTGCTTGAGTAGGAATTCTTTCATATCATCAACAAGCTGTTGAATAGAGGATAGATTACTTTCCATTTATTTCATCAATCAGATTAAAGGCTCTCCTTCACAATGCCCTTTAAACAAGAGCTGTTTATGATGTCCTCCCAGGTTCTACTTTAATGTAGTATTAAATCACCCTGAGCAGAGAGGCAGGCAAAGCATATAAATATGATGAATATCTGACAACATTTAAGCATTGCATACATTCAGGTCATTTCCCTATTTCTTGTCACTCTGCAAAAAATGTGAAATCCCTCCATCCTCCCAAGCAGTTTTTAATGATAATGTGTCATTTTGATTTGCACATCCTCAAAAAGAAAAAACAAAAAAAAAGTTGATACATCTATCTATCTGTCTATATAAATATATATAGATATGTAACAGTTCTATATCTAAGCTCTTCTGACAGAATTATGCATGACACCAGCACATGGAACTGCATGTCCACACACTTCTTTAATTAAGATTTAGTCTGAAAGATGGATTCACTTGTAGGTGCAGCTCTGTCCTATTTTTAGTATACATAAATATTACACAGGAAAAAAAAATGAACTGCTTGTTTCATTTTGTACACAGTGGAACAGTTTTATTAGTATGAGAAATATGTACAAGCTGCAGCCGATTGTTCAAGAAAAATCAATATGACTTTTGGAGTTATTATTGACTACCACATTAAAGGCACCATTTCTTATTATCTGGATAATTCCTCAATTCAATAATACTAAGCATACTAAAACATATCATTTTCCCTCGTTCACTGTGGAATTATGATACACAAGAATGAATTCTGAAATCTTTACATATCATGATACTTTTTAATATACTATTTAGACATTCTAAATGCCAGTTATTTGCATTAGAAAGGGGGAATTCTAATACAATCAATAAACATAAACTGATAAATAAACTCCATACAATCAACACAGAAATAATGAGATCAGACTGAGACTAAATTTACATGTTTTTGACAATTTTGGGTTATATTTTGGGTTGCCTTTTTTTTGCGATACCAACCCCATAACAATTCTAAAAGCAGATACATCAGCTATTATTAATATACATACAATATGCAATAATAAAATATGCATACATTAATACACATAGAATTATGGAATGGTTTGGATTGGAAGGCACTTTTTAAGGTCACCTAGTCCAACCCCCTTGCCATGGGTGGGGACATATTTTTATTTATAAAATAATGTACAAACCCAAAACTTAAATAAATATTATTGATTTATTATGTTGAGAAGAATTGTTGTACTTTTTCCTTCCAAAATACTTCTTTGTAAAATGTTGAGTATGCAGGGTGAGAGGAACTATTAGTGTGTTTGCTAAGGTGGTAAATATATGTGCTTATATATAGAGAGGCCTTCT
The DNA here is from genome assembly GCF_963924245.1 of Chroicocephalus ridibundus. Lineage (NCBI taxonomy): Eukaryota > Metazoa > Chordata > Aves > Charadriiformes > Laridae > Chroicocephalus > Chroicocephalus ridibundus. The sequence goes on along the minus strand of NC_086316.1, from coordinate 68,774,109 downwards.
GACTATGTATCTTATATACATTATGGGGTTGGAGACGTTAGCAGGAAATGCCCCTACAAAGCAGAGTTCGTTTGCTTTGATGGAAACTATAAATTTCTTAACAAAAGGGGATTATACTTCCCCTTATCATCCCCTTTATGGTATGCTACAATTAAAATAAGAGTGTACAAACTTATTCCAATCTCCAAAACCATACTTTTATAACATTTTTAACAAAACCTGCCTTTAATATTTGGACTTCTTTCACAAACACAGATTTCTGTCTCTCATAGGCACTGATGCTTTCCTTTCACCTTTAGCTCATGTTCCCAAGTACATTACACACACAAACTCCTCCTGAACTTATCAGCAAAAACATTTCCATATTCCTCCTTTCTCCCCTGATTACACTCTCCCTGTGACTGTTTGTTACATTAGTGTTTTCTCTGCTTTTTCTCTTTTCACAGTAAAATTGCAAGAGCTGGCAGGTTTGTTGTGGTCCCATTGAAGTCTATGGGAAATCTATTTGTCTATATAAGGACTCTTAAATTGCTGGAGGAAATCTATAGGTTGATTCAGCATCAGCTTTGCAGAGCTACTTCCACACAGTATAAAAATTCATCTGTTTATACAGATGCCTAATTAACCAGTAATATTTATCTTTTTTTTGCTAAAAAAGTGTAAAAAAAAAATCAAAAATCTGTGGTCTGACTTTTTGGACAGTCCTGTATTCTGAATCATCCTTAATAGCCATAATATGTTGATCTCATATAGCAGCAGTATCTTCTGAATGGAACTATTGAGAAAAAAAAATATTTAAAGTTTTAGCAGTTTTGAACTATCAAATGCATTGTGCATAAAAATTTGCTAATTTTGACAAAATATCATCAGGAAGTATTTCTTAGAATAAAGAAATTTTTTTTTTCAAACTGAAGAAAATATTTCTTATCGCAACCATAGTGACAAAGAAGAACAAGGGATGCCAGGTGGAATTTCAATTTGTCTAGTGGCTATTTGTCTAACTTGAGAAAAGAGAAATGATCAAGTAGAAACTCAGATCATAGTTTTGTAGAAGCCCTTGGTACAGGATAACTCATCATTGTAGGTGGATCTCTTTCTTCTAATCTTAAGTAAAAAAAAAGGAATTAGTTCTTGCATCTTTATGAATTTTGCAGGATAAGGAGAGTATTTTCTTCCTAGATCAGTTGACAAAAATCCCTGAGGAGCTACCCAGAAATGCCTCCATTTTAAAAAAGATTGGCTCCTGCTTCCCTTATAACACAATTTAGACAGCTGTTAGGAAAACCAGAAATTAAATATTTTTTGAGAAAATGTACAAGCTGCATTCTGATAAAAAAATTTGCATTAATTTCATACCAAGTTTATTGTAATATCTTCAGGTATGCTTAAAAACACGATACATTTTCTTGTGTTAAAATTTAGATGGGAGACATTTCCCTTGTTTCCTAAAGAGACAGTTGTAATATCCATTTTGTTATCTACTCTAATTAATTTGGAGAAAATAGGCAATATGGACAATCCTTTTCTGGGTGTCAATGGTATTTCCAACATGTACCACAGAAAGGGAAAATCCTGGGCATAAATCACCTTTTCTGCCCAGAAGCCTGTTCTCCTTCATAAAAGAAAAGCAAACCCAATAATTCTATCAGTGCGAGTCAACTTTCTAAAGACTTCTCTACAAGAAGTGCTACGGTTCTGCAAACATTTTCACTCTCTGCTTATTTTAGAAAAAGCAAGTGTATTTATTTTCACTGTGGCACTCCCAGCTAATAAACCTGCTTCTGCTCTCCCTGAAATCAGCAGGGTGATTTCAATGGGAGCAAAGTTCAAGGAAGGGTCTACGGAGGAACCCATCTTTAAGAACACAAGAACACCAAGGCTGTCCATTATCTTTGGTGGAAAAATTCACAGACTTTAGATTAGACACTTATTGAACTAGGCCCTGAAAGTTATATATTTTATATATAAAGACATACTAAGTAATTTCACAGTATGAACATGCAAGTAGGAGGAGATGATGACTGTTATTACTGATATTCGTTCAAAATATTTCAGATCCAGACATTTTACAGATAAGAAAATTATGATCAAATGAAACAATTTGTAATTTAGAAAATGTTTTTATGCTGGATTCTGTGTCATTTTCCTTCTAATAAGAATACTTGCAATAAACTTGAACCACAGAAGAAGTCAATTTAAAAATTCAGCAAGAAAAAACTGCTTGCTTAAAGGATATGAAGGAGTGACAGGGAATATGTGATCAAAGCACTGAAGCTATTTATACACTGATTTTGAGAGGGATGCCGTTGGTGTGGGACTTTCTGCCCTCGAAATCTCAAAGAACAGAAAATAACCCAAAGGGCGAACAATGAAGATGCTTCATGGAGACTTAAACCATGTGGAAATGGTGAGCTATTAATCCAAGCAAGATTTCCTTAAACTGGAAAAGTGCAATAAACATCTGACCTTTCAAATAGTTGTCTGAACTCCAAACTTCTGGGGATTCCCTCATCGTTTGAGTTTTATAACTTTATTATTAACACTTTGCTGAAACAGAAACATTGGCCGGCTCATCTTGCTGAGAAGGAAAACTATAGCAAGCAATTATGATACCTCAGTCGTTAAAATACAAGGCTATACTTCACCAGAGTTAATTGATTTTACATCTGGCACATCAACTGATTTCATAAAAGCTGAATAGTGCCTTTGTCTTCACCTTAATACTATGGCATACACAGAAAATTATTTCTTTAGATCATCCATTAAATCAATCAAAATGAAATGGAAACAGACAGTTATTTGAGCTATTGGAACTCTATATTAGCAAACTGCTTTAAAGACACTAACAACAAAAGCCTACTTGGGAGGCAGATGCTAGGGAAAAAGTCAGGAAGAGAAAATTTTGTGAATAAAGAAAAGATACATGCTATTTTTCAATCATATCTGTATAGTCACTGTAAGATTGAGGAAATGGAACTGCTTGTGGAATATTCTAATTCATTTTTAGGATTATAATTGTTTTCCCAACAATTCTATGACGATGCACTGAGATGCAGAAAAAATTTCCGCTCACATCATATACTTTGCATCTCATTAGATGAACTTATAAACAATTTTTCTCTACAATTCCTTTCATTGTATTTATTTCTCTTGCCAGATAATAGAAAAGAGGAATAAAAATAACCATCACTAAGGAGAAAATATCAGATAAGAACAAAAAACTTTGCAGCATTGTACATGTAGAAGCTATTCGTAGCTCTTTGGTGACATGTGCTGTCTTGGAAGGATTCTTTTCTTTTATCCATACCCTTTAATTGGACAAAATGTAAAACAATGTGGTTATACAAATTATATTTCAAATTTTCTTATGATTTTCAATTTGCATAAATCAAAATTTTTTATAACTTTGAGTTGGATTCTTTGAAACTATTTTGATTCTGATAATGAACTCCTTTATATTAAATTCCACTGAATTTTTATATATTTTTTCTATATTTCCAATACATTACTTTTTGATGTATTTTTCTGTGCTTTCTGTTATTGCATATTTTTCCTAGCATGTCAGTTGTAATTGTGAACCTGCAAAGGATGCTTAGGCTGGTCCTAAAATAGGTGTTTAAGGCAGACGGAATGAATCCACTGACTTTCGAGTGAGCTTGTTGATTTGATAAGACTGGACTTCTTTAGAAAGCTTATATTATGAGTTAAGAAGTCTATCCAAAGTGGACACTGAAAGTTACATTAAAACATTGCAAATATTATTTTGGTATATTATGAAATGTTACTAGAACTCAGGCAAAACATGTCATTGAAGTAATGCCAAAAGTATAAAAAACGAAAGGAATTACACTAAAGACGAATGTTCAGGATTTTGACAGTAAGGCTTAGGAACAAAAATTGTGTAGGTAAATTACTCTGCTAAATCCCCACATCTTTTGCAGCCTTTTAAAGGACTCAGGCATCCACATTTTTTTTCAGATCAGTTGGCTATTTTCTACTTGCCCATCTTTCCAGGTTAGACAGACACCAAATTCAGAGCCAAAAAAAAGTGATCATGAAAAACTTGTCACTTGGAGAGGCTCTGGGAGAAGATAATTGTGAGTGGTTTCACCAGCTGCTTGTGTTGGCCTTCACTCCTTTATCACTGCTCCTTTGCTACCTTTTATAAATACAGGACTGGCACAAGCAAGAATTTAAAATTAGCACACCAGCAAGTTTACATTGGGATCAGACCATGGCAACAACATGCATGTTTTAAAAATGTTTAGTAGGAACTATCTGAAGAAATAGAAGTGTTCCTTTTAAATTTAGAATAGCATAGGTGTTTGGGGTTTTTTTGATGTTAAGATCATCACAGAAATAACCACTTTGATATTAAAGTTTCTCGTAGGCACTGTTACTGAAGTAGTTGATACCCAGCTCCTAGAACTGAAGAAAGGACTATAAAGATCATCCAGACAAGGTATTTAGTAGTTAAAAAGTGATGTGGAGGGAAAAGTAAACAAGCAAGCAAGTGAAGTTTTGAGGATGGAATAACTGATAAATCAAAAGGTAAGATCAATTTCAAGCAAGTGGAAGGCACATTACTCTGCAAGCTATTATTTAAATGTGGGAATAAAATATTCTTACAATTGTTTATATTCTTAAATGTTTTAAAAGAGAGGAGAGAGATTCCAGCTAAAATAATCCAACTGACAGACCAAGAATATACTACACTTACTTTCAAGAGTAGGTGTGTACTCAAAAATTTTCCCTGAGAAGGCCAAAGGAAAGTATGCTTGATTTTTTAAGATATGAACAAGGGCCTAGTCAGAAGGCATGATTGCAGGGAAAGCAAAACAAAGTACACCTTAAAAATGTGAAAAAATAAATAGCAAGATTTAAAGGACTGGGTGAGAAGCTGAAGGTGTGTTTGCATCTAGGGTCTTGAGTGTTGGAGAGAGTAAGAGAAGAAAGAATGCTAGTAAAGATGGGGAATTTGAGAGCGTCAGGGAAGTCAGTTAATGGGAAGTGGATGCTGACAGAGAAAATCTTCCAATCTGATACGTTTATGTTACAGGTTCAGGATTAAATCAAATTCACAGGACTGAATTCTCCCTAGTTCAGAGTCACAGAATAAGACTTAATTGTTCACTACGCTATGTTTTGTGCCTCATGCTGTATAATACAGGATCAAACAGGCATTTTATATAGCAGATTTCCCACATTGAAGGGATAGGAAACGTTACCAGTTTCCTTGAATGCTCTGACCTTTTCCTTTCATACATTATGAATGGTGGCTTTTGGCTTTTATAATAACACGTTTATTATTGCTTGCAAGGAAATGCTTTGCAACATGTGGTGGTGGTAGGAGAGACAGATGTCTATTCTGTGGACTCTGGTGACCAAAACTGTTATCAAGAAGTTGCCCACTACTACAGGAGGTGGATGTGTTCCTATATGAAAGAAAACCATACTCAATATAAGCCAGCAGTGGGAGACCTCATGGTGTGGAAAATGAGGAATCTAAAAGGAAGGGAAAAGGCAGATATAGTGGTATCATTCACTGACGCATCAGTCATCATCACATATCATGAGAGTGGAACACAGGGTGGAAGATTCTGAAGAAACACCTGTGGGAGAAAGAGTTCCTGAACAAGAGTACAAGGGAGATTTTTATGAGGTGAGATGCATAAGGAGGACTTGGAAACTAAAAATGAATTAAAAAAAAGTCTTATAAAAGGACTATGAAGAATGCCCATGGAGAAATTAAGAAGAGAGAAGACGGAATGGGAGCCCTAAGTGTGAGACATCCGAATTAGGGTATTTAATTTAAATGTGGATTACTAGAAGATTAAAAGTTAGAAACTTCGTTAGCCTAGAAGTCATGAGAAAGGACTATAAATCAAAAGGTAGAAACTGGGCAAGAGGAGAGATGGAGTAGATAATGATTTGTTTGTCATCAATACTGAGTTTGAATGTATTTCATAGTACTGTCTCACTAACAAAATGTCTAGCACATACCTTGCAGAAACAAGTTTTATGTGTAATAAGAAAGTAATAGGTGCATTTTCAAGCAGCATACAGCTGCTGTTGTCTAGTGGCCATAGATAGTAAAGGTGTCTTTGAGCATATCATTCAACGTTGCCCATTCTAGACTTTTGAAGTGGTATAAACTCTGAGACAAAAGGAAATACTAGGCATTTGAGTAAGGAAGATACGGAAATTGTTCTCCAGCTTTTTATTTGAGTGACCACTGAGTAAAAGTCTTGGTATTTTGGAAAGACCATGAAGGTACTTTGGGTCTTTAGTCCATTGCATGAGTGTCCCATATCACCATTTAAATCTCTTTCTAGTTAAAAGTATAGATGTGAATGTACTGAGATAAAAAATGGGACCAGGCTGTGGAAGAGAAAAAAGAAGCCCCCAATATTCAGAAATATGTAAAAAAGATGTTTCATTTAAACTTCAGAAGAGAGACATCTCAGTGTTATTATTTTATTGCTTTTTGAATGTCAATCTGTGTGCCAATCTTGTAATTTAACTATGTAACAACCAATTAAATTCTACCTTTGAGATCTTGGCTTTTTTCAAAGATACTTCATACTTAGGACACCAGATATACCTTCAAGGATTTGAGGACATGATTTTGTAAAGTCAACAGAAGTCACTCACATGATACAGCAAGGACAAGCAGAGGTGAATGTAAGTGGAATAATCATTCACAGTGTTGAAAAAAAGATCAGAAAAGGATCATAAAAGCCAGCACTATACCCCAGGGCAGGTGAGGGGAACCAACAATTTAAAAAATGTGGTATTCTGAAAACTACTCATCCCCATCCTCAAAAGGTAGGCATGATTCTTTTTATTTGAAAGTGTACCCTATATACTTTTCCTTTCTTTTTCTCTTTTTATTTTTTTTTTTTCCTCTTTTCTTTTTTCTTTTGTTTTGAAAGTTACAGTTTGTATTACAACACATTTTTGTCGATCACTTGACTGGGCACCTGAACAAATTTTTGCTGTCTCTTTCTCGATTACCTGCATTGAGTATTATGTAGGTACCACTTTGCATCACAGCAACTAAGTAATGACAAAAGACAAGATCTCAGTTTACATCTCCATCCACAGGCTCTCTCCCCTCCTATTGGCCTTAGCTATCATCCAACTAAAGAACAAATGGATTTTGACAGCTGACACAATAGGAAGTTATTCTTTCTTTAAAAAATAAAAGTTTTGCATTAGATCAGTCAGCAGAATCAACTCACCTAATATCCACACAGATACCAGACCTGAGAGAAGGAAAACAGCAGGAGCGTGCAGCCAAAACCAAGGGAAAAGGGAGTATCCCACTGTGGAAACAGCTTGTTCGATTAGTGTTAAAAATGTATCTTGGAGCACAAGCTGGTTTAAAAGAAAGCCTGTTCTAGGAAAAAAAAAAAGGTAGAAAAGTCATACAGAACAAACTCTACAAACAGGTAGTTTGATAGTGCGCTTTAAGTTAAAACTTTTGGCATAACTGTAGCATTTTTCTCATTTTAGTGGTACATTTCAGACTAGATATTAGGAAGAAATTTTTTACGATGAGGATGATGAAGCACTGTAACAGGTTTCCCAGCGTGATGGTAGATGCCCCATCCCTGGAAACATTCAAGGTCGGGTTGGACAGGGCTCTGAGCAACCTGATCTGGTTGAAGATGTCCCTGCTCTTTGCAGAGGGGTTGGACTAGATGACCTTTAAAGGTCCCTTCCAAGCCAAACTATTCTGTGATTCTATGATTTAGGCATTTCTAGATAGAAACAGAGCTATGAGAATTTATGCTAAAACAACTTCCCCATATACCTGCAGGTAGATACATATATTTTGGTTTAATATAGTTCAATTACCAGTCTCATTTATTACCCACCAAGATGTGAAACCACAAGGTAGGTTAAAGTATCATCAAGGGTATCTTCATCACTTCAATATCATTGCCTTAAAAAGCAGTGACCAGGAGAAGTAGATGACCTCATTTCAGAATTATTACAGTACAGAGAACTCAGTTTGAACATTATAATTCATTTTCCTACAGAATATTTCAAATTTATGATCAGTTTCCTGACATATAATAGCTAATCGTTAAGGATAGCCACTTTAACATAATATGAATACGCATTTCTCCATAGGTAATACAACAGTTCCTGCATTAGCATTATTGACTAAGGTGCATTTAACTTCTTCACTAATACTTAATGGAAGGTTAATGTATAAGTCAGAAGATTAAATGGCTTTTACTTAAAACAAGTATATTGATTAAAATAACTTAGTGTGGTTTTTAAAGATGATGATATAAAAGTAGTCACACTTTTAAATATTTTATTAAATATTATGAGCAAAATGTGGGCTAAACTGACCAAAATTACTGGAAGTTATTGTACTAATTGTACTTTGAGCTAATTATTGCTCATAGTTAACAAATGAATGTTTTATACTGAAAGGTAACAAATCATTCCTGCTAAATTCAGCACTTGAAATTAGCTCCATTCCATCAGTCTAGAAATTGCCCTGCGACTGTGAGCAAAGTCATATGCCACCTTTTCTTTTTTGTGCATGGCAGTACTGAAGAACACGGTAACCTTCCAAATACAGATCACCTTTTCATTGCCAATAAAATGTACTTCTATTTCCTTTTCGTGTGCTAATATTGTTATTCAAAAGTATGTGTTAAATTTTATACACTTGGTATCTCAAATTCTAACCTATAGCCACAAAGCTGGGGCTAGGCAAATTGTCTTGTAAAGGTTTTTGATTTAAATTCAGGATTCTGCATGTGCACAACAGTTAGGATCTGATCTCACAGATGAATGAAATAAGATGCTTGGGGCCATTTGCCTGTTCATTCACTTTAGTTTCAGCTCAGTAAAAAGCTTGTGCTGAGAATTTTTTATGTAATGCTACACAGGTCTTCTCCTGGGGGCTCTTGCTCCATACTCTCCTGAGTCTTTTCACTATTGTGGACCTCTTTTCATCAAAGGAAAAGGAGTAGTTTGGGATGAAAATACTACAACAATTCTAAAAGACGCAGGTAGGCAAACACATTGGGTAGTAATGGCAGTGTATTAAGTTACCTGATGTCATTGGTGATTATTGTGTGTTGCTGAGGTACAAATCTTAGGCCGAAAACAGACGAGCCTGCTAAAGAATGGTTTGATTATACTGGCTTTGGTGAACCGGAACAGCTCTAATCTTAGGTGGATGCTGAGGACGGAGTGGTGGTGTTTAACGGCTACTGCAGTTCTGTTCTTTTGCAGAGAGGCACTGCACCTGCAAGCCATCTCCGTTTACATCTTTCAGAAACACAGCTGATCTGTCATGGCTCTTGCTTGAGCTAGATTTTCACACTGACCTAGATAACAGTAATAAGGGCACATGATGTAACAAAAACCACCAATCATAGTTGAGTTCTTCAAACATCCCTTTGCTTATTGAGAAAAGAACAGATTGGCTGCAATGTTTCATAGCTCTAGTAGGAGATATTTTCTTTTTCTCTTCCTTTTAAAATTTCACATGTGCTTCTTTACACGCGGTACATATTTACTAACACTCAAGAACATGGAATAATTTCTGTAGCAGAAAATAGCAAGATGAGACATTGAGATATCTTCATGCTAGAAAAGGAATGACCACAGAGAGACAAGGCAGTCTAAAAAATTATGAGTGACACTGTGAAGACAGTAAGAATGAGGCTGCTCACCGTATGTCCCCAGACACGAACTAGCAGGTATCGAATACAGGTATCAAATGCAACTATGACAGTGTGTGTTCAAAGAAAGGAAAAGTTCCTTCTTGCAACATAGTTCAGCTGTAAAATAGGTTGCACCAGAAGGCTGTACATGCTGTGAGTGTCCATGGAGTGAAAAACTTACTCAAGAAATCCAAAGAAGTAAAATCCATTATGGGTTATTAAATTCAAAACTCTGCTCCTGGATGAGAAACTCCCAAGCAGGAATCTGAAAGAGCATTCTGGAGAAACACTGTTCTATTTGATAAAGTCAGTCCAGAACTCCTATGACTGAGAAGTTATAAACAGACGACTGAAAGGAGACAGTTAGTACCAATTAGTGTAATATCTCTGCCTAGTCATAGAACACATGAGAAAAATCTGGAAAAAATAATCGTCTCAAAGTTGGCCTTGTCCTTTCTGTTTCTCTTCCTCTTCCTCTTCCAGACTCTAGTGCATTTTCTCTCTTTCTGTTATATCGCAAGAAAAAAATCTTCATTGACTGTCTGCTTATTCCAGCATCACAGTCCTTTCACTCTGACATTATTTCAGCCCTGAGCTGGACACCTGCAGCTTTGTGCCAGTCATTTTCAATTCCTGTTTTAAAGTCTCTGTGGGCTTGAACAGGTTGCATGCTCGTTACAGCAATGGTGTCAAGACTTTCTGGGTTTCATTGTTATTACACTCTTTATCCATTAAACCTTGAACCAGAAGAGGGTGATGCTACTTCATATGAAAACATGTCTAAAGAAAGTTGCTATAAAAAGGGCTGAAAGTACAAAGAGTATCTGATTGAGTAATTGTGAACTGATTCAGTTTAAATTAAATTGTAGTAGGTTTCTAAAAAGAGGTTAGGTTTCAAAGGGGCAAACCTTAAGAAATTGAAGGAACTCATTAGTAAAGTCATTGGCTACACTGAGCTCTGAGATATGAATGCGGAGGGGTAAGTATTTTAAAGAAATCTATCAAGTCAGTGGTAGTGCCATAAGATTACAGGATAGGAAACGTAAGACTTGGCCTAAAGGAGCAGGGGGGAAGTGAAGTGTGAGAGGAGATTAGTCTGATCTCAATAGTATGCTAGGCTTTAACCTTTAAAGAGTTGAATGAAAAGATATTGAGATAAAATAGAAAATGCAAGACAGGTTTGCTAAAGGCAGATCATGCTGGACTAATTAGATATCCTTTTTTTTTGATAATGATTTTTTTCAATAATGATTTTTTTCTACACAAGGGAAATATAAACTAGATTTACTAAAGTATTTGATATGGTTCCACATCGGAAATTACTACTTCAGCTAGAGAATACAGGGATTAGGACAAGAATTGTAAAGTGGATAAAGAACTGTAGAGGACAATGAAAGCTTACTGAGAAGGAGCTGTTGGGTTCTGTGGAGATTATTTGGGGAGTTCAAGGATAAATCTTGGTACTGATCTGTGTATTTCTGTTAATGACATGAAAAAAAAAAAGGAAAAAACCCAAGAATGTTCTAAAAAGGAGCATGAGTGAAATTTTCAATGAGCAACACTGAGTTACCAAAGCAAAAGGTGTATGTAGATATCATCTGGGAAAAAAACTGAGTGATCTGCAGGGACTAAAATAGTGGAAATGAGTGAAAGATTGAAAAATGGAAGCTTATTGATTTTGGGATCAGTAACTCCTGTTATATGCAAAGATAACAAAAAGAAAGAAGTTAGAAAGTTATAGACCTGGAGATTTTAATCATTCATAGAATGACAGGGCTATTAAGATGATTGGAGGGAGTTAGACTGCTATCAAAAGTGGCTCCTTACCACCAGGGAGAAAAAAATATGGGAATTTACTACTGAGAGGAAATTTATTTCAAAGTGATTCAAGAGTATTTTCTTCTAACAAGCCAAATGAAGGCTGAAGAAAATATGTGAACTCTTCAGTATTAAAAGGTTTAAACAATAGAAAAAAACCAAACATTTATGACAGATCTTAAAATTACTGTGAAGAAACAATGTCTGTTATGAGTGTCAGCTGGAACTCAGTGACCCAGAAAGTCTTTCCAATCCTGTGTTTACACATTAGAAGCAAGAACAACAAGCAGTCTGGCAGGGTAAAATGCCTGTATAGAATCACAGACTGGTTTGGGTTGGAAGGTATTTTAAAGACCATCTAGTGCCAACCCCTTGCCCTGGGCAGGGACACCTCCCACTAGACCAGGCCGCTCAAAGCCCCATCCAGCCTGGCCTTGAACACCTCCAGGGATGGGGCATCCACAACTTCTCTGGGCAACCTGTTCCAGTGTCTCACCACCCTCACAGTAAAGAATTTCTTCCTAATATCTAATCTAAAGCTACCCTCTATTGTGTATTGAGCACACATTTTAACGAAGATTACGGTCCTATATCTCCTTTACATAAATCTGTGAATACGGTTTTTACCAGGTATTGTAAAATGACGAAATTTTCAAAGAGAGAGAAAGCAATGTGAATCAGAAGTAACAACCCATTTGAAAGGTCTGCTGTAGCCCCTGGGATTAGAAACAGGGTGAATTGTTTGGGTCCAATACAAGGTGTCTTTCACAACTGGGAAGAAAAAAATCAAGAGAGGAATTTGGTGCTCCAGTGAACTGAACGTCTTCCTCCACCTCCTCCAAACATAACTTTCTTCTAAGCTAAAGCAAATGTGAGAAAGAAACGGAGAAAGGTGGGGTTTTTTTTGTTTTGTTGAGAGCAGTGCTTTCCCATGACAAAGTGAAGACATGGCCCTGACACGGACTGGCACAAGCTTCCTTAGAAAAAGCTACAGCCACCCTGTGCATTCATCCACCCCCGAGCGTGCAGCCAAGGGGGCAGCAGCAAAGCCAGCCTGTGCGCTGCGTGTCCCCGCTTGTGTGTGGCCAGGCAGCGTCTGTGAGAGCAGGCAAATTACTGGGGCTGCCAGGCTGACTGAGCTGCCCTGAATCCCTCTGGGATTGCATGAGAGTGACCTGAGCTGCTGAACTGTCTTTGACTGTTGGTATAACAGTTATAAACAATAATTATTAATACTTCCCTAACGACAACCTAATCACTTGAAATATTCCTAAAGTATTCAAGTTCCTTTAGTTTACAATAGATTTTAACTAAATGATAAATTTTACAAATCTGTTGAAATGCCTTTTTCATTAAAGAGTGCCTGAAAATATATAATCTGAAGATTAAGACTTTCTTAAATCTGACTAGTGTTAATTTGCAGATAAACAGATAGGTTTACTTAAAATAAATCTTGGGAAAATTGAGTCTATCATAAGGTCAGCTGCTGTAATTTCAGAGTGCTTAATGCTCTTACACTCCAACGTTTTACACAGGGCAAGAGTTGCCTTGTTTAGAAGAAAGGCCGGGTCCCACCTGAAAGGAGGTTCTTAGCACTACTATGCGTGCATGAGAAGCACTTGTTGCCTTGTGCTCCAGTCTTGACAGCATTTGCCTAGATTTTAAAGGACTTAGAGCAAAAGGTATTAGCCAGAGTCTAAGCTGGTATCCTGGTTAAATCAGTATGATATTTTACACCACCTAAGAATCAATCTCAAAGTATGAAAATAAATATACTTAAAGTAGTATGATTTAGATTTTTATATTAAATGCTTTTAATGAATTTAAATTGATAAATCTTATGAATGTAATTAATCTAATTTTATGAATTTTTATACATTCGAAATTAATTAAATCATTAGAGAGAGGTCCGAAGATCTCTTTTCAGCTACTCAGAAGCTCCACAGCTCTGTTTCCAAATTGGATTTGGAGGAGAGCTTCACTTTTTATGCTGGAACGTCTGTTATTTTTAAGATCTTACCATCAAGTCAGTGACAAAATTGCAGTGAAACTCAAATTCTTCCTAACTTCCGTACGTGCAGATAATGACCTACTTTCCTTTTAAATGGACAATGTTTGAGGTGCCAGTATTTAAGCATGGAACCAAAGCTTGGGAGAAGCCCATGTTGCACACTGCATTTGGAGTAAAGGAACACTTACTTTGCTGAGCATTCCTGAAAGTCCAGCTAGAAGACTTTCAATGTCATACAGCTTTGAAAAAATCTGACAGCAGTTCAGGGTGCTGGACAGTGAAAATTCAGCTTTTTTCTCATCTGTGAACCCAACCATCATTACACCTAATGTTAGAATCCGTATATGTCCTTGAGTAGGCAGGTGGCTATTCTAAAGTAAGTATGCAGCCTCTGCTGCGTGCATGGAGGCAGCGCATGTGGTGTCCAATAAAAGAAATGCACACCTCAATGTCTCGTTTCTCAGTGGCTGGCCCTGATGATGAAAGTAGAGATACCAAAGCTGGACTTTTATACCTGTCATGCAGTTCATGAGAAGAGAATAACAATTACAAAATTTAATTTCATAAAAGCCAGCATGGAAAGGGAATTGTGTTTGTATTAGAAAAGGACCTACCAAAGAGAGTTCCTAAAAAACATTCCTCTCGTTAGCTTAATCATCTAATTTAGGGATGCAGGTATGCACCTTCATTTCCCTCATACAGTTACAATCCAAGCTCAGCCATCATAACTTACTTGCTAATACATTCATTTGCTCGCAGAGCAGTGATTTACATTCAAAGTCCTCAGCCTAGTTAGACCCAAATCTCTTGTTTTCTGCCAATATGCAGGGTAGGGTAGGAGGGCACAGCTGTAACACTTCACCTCTTCCTGTTGCAATGCAGGCTGAAAAAGGGTTATGAAACAATTAGGTGGCAAAAAATAGTAGGAGGGAAAAAAAGGAGAGTTGAACTGCAAGCACACTCAACCTAGAGGAGAAATTTAACTTCCTACAGTATTATTTCATTATTTTAAAGACTGAAACCTTTAAGAGTGGAGAACTGACATAGCTCAATGCTTTATTTGCAGGTTTGGAGCTACCTGCTGCTTACGGCCCCCCATTCCTAACCCTGTTTGTGCAAAGGCTCTGATTTGTTATGGCAAGTTATGATGACTGCTGAGGTGGCAGAAACAAGACTGAGAAACTGCCTGTAAAGTTGGGGGTGTACCCTGAACTAAACCCCTGCTGAGCTTTTCTGTTAAAATAACAGAAACATATCAAACACATCTTAAAAATAAAGGGTTTTAATTGCACTGTGAGTATATTGACTGGGTCAGATTAACCATGGCATACAGTACTTTCTATTTTTAGTTCTGGTTAGTTTAAATAATCAGATGTACAAACTCACACTGTTCTGTGCATGCACAAACCAGGGCACCAAAGCAGAACTGAAAACATTGTAAGAAACACTGAAGAGAGTTTTAATGTTTATCAGGAAGATTGTTAATGACTTTCTAAGAGGGGAAGATAAACTGCATTTTTTTTTCTAATATTAGAAGATAGAAAGGTGAAAACTTTCTCTTATCCTGGGTTTAGATACAGGAAATTATAAACCACCTACATTCCTATTTCTTTTCATCCCTAGATACACACTTACAACCCACTAAATCACAGAATCACAGAATGGCAGTGGTTGGAAGGGACCTCTGGAGATCATGTAGTCCAACCCCCTGCCAGAGCAGGGTCACCTAGAGCAGGCTGGACATGAACACGTCCAGGCAGGTTTTGAATGTCTCCGGAGACGGAGACTCCACCTCACTCGGCAGCCTGTTCTGGTGCTCTGCCACCCTCAAAGTAGAGAAGTTTTTCCTCGTGTCGAGATGGAATTTCCTGTGCTCCAGTTTGTGCCTGTTGTCCCTTGTCCTGTTGCTGGGCACCCGCCCTTTGGATTTTTATAAACATTGATATGTTTATAAATATATATGTCTCAGTCTTCTCTCCTCCAGGCTAAACAGACCCAGTTGTCTCAGCCTCTCCTCATTAAGACAGATACACCTGTCCCCTGATCATCTTTGTAGCCCTCTGCTGGACTCTTCCCAACAGTTCCTTGTCTTTCTTGAACTGGGGAGCCCAGAACTGGACACAGTACTCCAGATGCGGCCTCACCAGGGCAGAGTAGAGGGGGAGGATGACCTCCCTCGATGCTTTTTTTAATGTATCCCAGGATACCATTGGCCTTCTTGGCCACAAAGGCACATTGCTGGCTCACAGTCAATTTGTTGTCCAACAATCAATCTTTTCTTTATAAAAGAAGTTGTTTTTGTAAGAATTTTGTGAGAATATATGACTGCTTAGCGTTAGTTTTCTATGGGAAAGAAATATGAAGCTGTTACCAAAACCAGAAAATCAGGCTTAATTAGAAAAAGTTTGTTACACAGACCCAGGAAATATTTGAATAAAAAACCACAGCTTATCCATGGCAGAACGAGTAGTAGTACGCAATAAAGACGTCAGTAAAATATGTAGTGAAAAACCACAAATACAAGAAAATGCAGTTCAATTTGCAATTTTGGAAATTTTCAGGAAAAAATAGAGATCCTCAGATTTTAGACAGTTAATTGATGCTAAAATCCCTTGTACTGATAACATAAACACAATCATAATGACTATATTGATCACCAACTTAAATCTAATGATTAGAGAAATTTTAAATTTCATCTTGGCCTCAGGTAATCCCCCTTAGACAAAGATGGAGAGTCCTATGTGCTTAGTATATAGCACAAAAGGAGCCTGATCATGCTTCAATGAGAGTGTTTCATTGACTTGAATAGGAGCAAGATTGCTCCATCAATCTAGATTTTCTTTCTTCTCCTTCTTCTTTTGTTTCAGATTGGTAACTCTGGCTTGAGCTGTCAGTCAAAAACCTTGCTAGATGAGACTCAATGACACATTCGTATTTTGAATGACATTAAGGATTTATATTATACATATATTTATGTTTCACTTACACTTTAACAGCAATAGGTCTTTAGCACTTGAGTGCTGAAGAAACTTGATTGCTTCCTGATGTTAGGAGTCCAACTTTGGGTTACATTTTTTACTTAGAGAATGAATGTTTTTTAAACTTACATAAATTCAGGTTTTATCCTTACTATATTCCGTGAACAGCTTACAAAACTTTTGATTACATGGCTAATTCAGGAAAAAATTAGTACAGCTTACCAATTGTTATGACTTGCTGCATTAATTGTTCTTGATTATGATAATTAACCAGCTACATGCTCCTGCAAAGTATATGATCTTTTAGGTGCTTTTCAAAATGCTTTCAGCCAGCAAGAAAAATACTCAGTTTAGACAAAATTTCAACTCTGAAGGCTTTAACTGAACAGTCTCAGTGACATATCTTTGTTTCGGATTCCGTTTAATTTTATACTGACTCAGAATCTAAAAGCATCTCCATATTATTGATCTTGAACTGCCTAGAATTATGTAAAATCATTCAAGTCAGTATAGATTCCTTGCATTACTCAAGCATTATAACCTGAAGATTTCAGTATTTAAAAAAACCCAACTTTTTGTCAGTCTACCATTTTTCTTCTGTCTGAACTGTACTCCTGGTGAGGTGAATGGATCTCTGCATCACCAGTAATAACTAAACCTGGGGATAGTCTGTTTCTAATAAATCAGATGCCAATAAGGAAAACTGACGTAAGGCATAGTTCTCCATTTTTTTCTCTCAAAAGGTTTTGTACAGGAAGTAATCCAACAGTTTTCAGCCTAACTGGTAAATACCTTTATTTAAGACTCTCCTGGCAATAACATGTCTAATCAGATAAGTAGTAAATAATTATTTAAACTGTTGACTATTGCAATATTCCAGCAGTCTGCAAATTCAGCCCTACCTGGCTACATGACAACCTTGCGAGTTATCAGACAAAACACAGGGCTGAAGGTGTGCCATTTTGCAGCTTGAGTTTCACAAGTGGTATAGGTATATAACCTAATACTTTTTTCTGACTTAAAAAATCTATGGTTGTACGAGAAGTACAATGGTTTTCTGAAAAAAATACGGAAATGTATAAAATGGTATTTCATATATTTTTCTTGCACAACATACATGATATTTACTGCAGTTTTTAATATAAGCTTCAAATGTATTAGATATTATCAGTCTTGGCTTTTGAATACAGTGGTCTTCAAAGCTATTCTCTTAAGCAGTATCAGTATGCCCAAAACCTTACAGGCAATGTAATTTTAGCCTTACTTTCATTGACATCTCTCGCCTTTCTTTTGTTCACTTCAGACTTCTGATTCATCTGTGCTCTCATTTTGAAATTCTCACTGTGGCATTTAATGTGATCACTGACTCTTTCCCACCATCCTGCTCCTTTTATTCTCATTTTTGTTCTCATTCAGTCTTTCAGAACTGTTGTATTATACTCTAAATTACAATTTATAATTATTATACTTTTAAAAAAGCATCTAACTACACTTCTTTCTTGTTTTCTCCCTTTTGATATTCTCCAGCTCTTAAAATGACTTCTCAGTATATTTGTTTTTACTTTTTTTGAACATCGGATCTACTGAATTGAGTTTTCTTTCTTTTTTTCCAAGCACGTTATTCTGTTCTTGCTCAAGATAACAAAGAATTTACATATTTCTTTTTTTAAGTAATTAAGAGATTTATTTCTTTTATTGATATGTATTTTTCATTGTTTGGCAATAATTTGAATTAAATTAACTAGGTGTACCTAAAATGTATAATCATAGTGAAGGAAGAGTATAAAAATAAGTTTTAGGTAAATTACCTCTTCGCACTATTAAGCTTTGCAAAGGTTGGTGTAGTTTGATGCACTATAAAACACTTTGTACAGCTTTCACAGTTTGGGTATGATCTGTCTTTCCTCTCCTATCTGACAGGGATTGGATGATTTTTCTAGCTCTTCAATTTTGCACCCTTTTCTGAGTTTTGGAAGAAAGGCTGGAGGAACTTTAACATCAAAATACAGTTGTTAAAACTTTATTCTAAGAAATAGGAGATGGGAAGCTGTAGGTCCTGTAGGAAACTGAGGAAGTCATTAGATGATGTCACTGCTTCCTGGATTAATATTTTCACTTAATTAGGTTATTATAGTCATTCTCCCATTTGTGCAGTGGTGCACTAAGGAAATTTTTAGCTATTGGTAGTATTGCTACCACACAGTTTGTCTTAGTCCAGCAGGTACAACACTTCCTAAAGATCCACCCTCAAACTTTTGTAGAAATATCTCTCATGTACTTCTGTTACTCTTTTTTCTTATTCCTACTCTTCAAGAAAACACCCTACAAGTTCAGAGTCAGCGGAATGATACAGCAAGGAGTAACCTACCAAATGACTGAGGGTCACACCCCAATATCTGTGCTGCGTCCCTCAAAATACACAGTGTCAAGGTGTGTTAATTTTGTAATGACTCATGAAACATCTACCCAGCTATGTCTGTATTCATAAGTAAAGCAGACCCATTCTTCGGTCTGAGGCTAAATGGAACGGCAGAGATCACATCCGTATACAGAAGTCCTCCTCTAGCTGGGTAAGTCTCGCTGAAGTGGATGCCAACTCTCAGAGGGACCAAGAGCAAGTTTCAATGCGACTGAGTTGCAGGGAGAAGAGAACACCTGAATAGTAGGAGAACCCTTGCCTTCTGTTGTGACACTTTTTAACATCTGTATAAACTGGCTATGTGGCTTACATTTTCTATGCCTATAGTAGTTGTATTTGATTAATTACTCATAACTTTTTGTATTGCTTTCATGCACTAACTTTGCAATTGTATCAACAAGCAGCTGAGTCCTCATCTTTACTAATCCATGCTGTTGTTCCTAAAAACATATAAAAATGTGCTTCTCTTAGTATTTACTGCAGGAATTGTAGTTATATTACTGAAGAACAGCTGCTACATTCTTCAACACTATATTTACTTTTCTCTAGTTGTCTCCAGTTTTCTATTGTGGTTAGCAAATAACTATGAGTAGTTGATACTCATAGTTATTGATTACAGCCCCTCACTTGCACTGCCACAACTATCAGTGCTCGCTTGTTGCAGGCTGCTGCCGTCACTCCTGGCCCCAGCCTGAGACATTCCCTACAGATCGTAACCTACATAGAAGCATCCACCTTCAGGGTTGTACAGTACCAGAAGTGGCTGCACCAGCCAGGATAAGACAAGCCACAAGACCTGATCTCCACTTCAACATCTGGGCATCCCCCTTTTGCTAGCAGGGCCTCTGGGACCACTATGAGCCCCTACATACCAGCTGCTGCTTTAGCTGCCTTGCTTCTTTTCTCACATCCTTCTGGAAGTGCCCCCAGTCGTGGTGTTCCTTGACTACCAGATAAATAGGAAGCCTGTTTCTACTTTGCAAGGAACCTTGCACACTGCCTTGTAGCCTTCCCACCACGGTTTATTTGCCTTGAATTGCTGGATATGCTGTGCACTGCTTTCTCTCATACCCCAGCCCCAAATAGCGACCCAAGGAAGGGAACATGAGGCCTGGGAGGGCAATGGGGTGCTTCAATGGTGAAACCAGGCTAAGAGAAAGCTCAGTGAGGAAGAAGATTTTAAGTGAGCTCTGAAGCCTGAGAAATGCTGAACTGGACAGATTATATAAGCAAATGAGACTGGAGCGAAGAGGCAGTGTTAAAATAGAGAAAAAACTGGAGGAGGGACCATTTGGAGCAGGTGAAACAGAAGGTGCAATCCAAGAGGAAATGGACAGAAAAAAAGTAGTCTGTGCCCACTACAGATTGCTCTTTCAGAGCTTGAAATCAAGTCAACATGCTTGAACCTAATCTTTGTTCATCTCTCTGGAAATAGAAATCTGCCTCAGAAAATAATTCTTTAGTCCATTTGTGCAATGGAAATAATAACCTTTCACCTGACAAATTAAGACAGTAAAGTTTGAGATGCCCTTAAACTGATGACTGCTGGAGAAAGTCCAAGTTAGTAGGTCTGTCTTCAATGCAGAAGGCGAATTGAACACTCGAAAAGCACAAGACACCACATAAAACATTGAGAAGAAATTAAAATTTGCATCTTTTGTACAAGTAAGTAACTGGTTCAGGGAAGGTAAAAAACACAGTCTGAAACTCACCAGTTGAAAACTGTATCCTAATGCAGATGCACAAACACGCACAAACAGAATCTAACACTGAATTGTAATTCCCTGTCCAAAGCAGTGGGCAACCAGCTGCCAAATGGTATATACTTTGTAATAACACTGAATATTTTTAAGAAGTACTTTCATAAGAATATAATATTTCTGGTTTTAACAGTTCTTTGAAATCTTCTGAATTCTAATAAAGAATTTAAGATATGTTAGAAATGGGTTTAGCCTGTCAGCTTAAGGTATTAATTCTTTTAAAATGTTAACTAACTGCAGGGATGAAAATTTGAAAATGGTCACAGAAAATAAATGTTTTGTACCTGTCAGAAATTACTGTGATTGTTTGGGTTTTCTTTGTTCTGTTTTGTTTTATATTTTTAATGTCAAGTTGTCTCACAGATTCCCAGGTCTTACTTCTATGATTCTAAACCTGGACGAAGGGAAGGCGATATAAATCTTATTTTTTGAATGGTTAATCACATCCTGTTAGCAGACACCTTTCATACATAATGAAAAATGTATCATCAAAGAAGTTGTGTATTTTTCTGAACGCTGCTACTTTCTAGTATTCTGCATAAGTTAGTCACTGTCTAAACCCGTTTCTCAACCTTCTCAACTGCAAAATACCTATTGCAGGTGTATAAATTAAACATCTCCCTCTCTTGTTTCCCTTCAGTTTGTCATACTGCTCTTAGTTTCCACATTCTCCCATTTTCCTTCAGCCTTTTTCACAACTATCCTATCTGTTATCTGGATTTGTCATGTCTCTGACGGCATGGCAAAGTGAAACAGTACAGTCACCAGAACTTAGATTGAGTTTACTACTTTCTATCAGCAATTTCAGCTCCTGTTTCAATCCCTCCATCTTTTTCTTAAGCAAAGAAATCTGCTTTCAGCTTAACTGCAGACCTCCTGTTCTTGGTTCATAAATCTAAATGCTTGGTTACTTGGTTCCTTTATTATCTACTTTAATCCTGGTTGATGCTTCTTGACTTGTTGGAACCTGTTAGTGTCAAAGCACTCCACGACATCTCTCCCTGTGACATTCCTCAGGAATTCAATCTTTATTCCCTCCTTTTTTTTCCCTCACACAAAAGGTTGTTCTGTTGCAACTCTAGATAATAAACATTCACATGCCTGTGGTTTTTTGCTTTTGTTCTTTCAGAGGAAAGGGGTCTCACAGTACTGGTGATTCTTGTCAGTCTTACTGTACTTAAAAATACAGAGAGATTTAAGGAAAATTCATTTGATTTTCTTTCCTACTGAAAATACAAAACTTATACTCCTCAATTCTGCACTAACCTGGTTATGGAAAGGAAAATTTATGCTATAATAATGCCCTTCTTTTTACCCCATTAAAGCTTTGATGTTTTTTCTGGACAACGTGCTTTTAATTTACACAGAACTTTTCAGTTTCTACCCCCTTTTCTGTTGTTACACCTGTATAATGGGACTAGAGCATACACAATATTATATAAACAATGATATTACACTACTGGTATGTTGGGGGCTGGGTATGTATTTATGGTTAAACTCCAATGTTAGTTGATGAAAACAGTTCAGGAAACAAAAGCTCATGCATTTTTATCAGCTTAGCTTGCATAGACTTTATACAATTTGTTTAAAACATACATTTAACATATTGAAAAGCTATAGTAAATCCAGTTTTTAAACCTAATTCTGAAATCCATGTTATGCATGAATAATTACTGTTTAACAAAATTATAGGTGCTAGGATAAATGGAAACCAATCCTTCATTCCAAACAGCAGAAGAGACCTAACAGATAACACAAAGAGATACCATATGAGAATACATCCACTGAACATCCACTTAATTTGCAAGAGTTCAAAGGACATTCAATCCCAACAGAATGACATCAAAAAGGATTGTAAAAATATCTTGTCAAGCAGCATTGTTGTGCTGTCTAGCTTTTTAATCGTAGCATAATGTTAATGCTATTAGAGTTTCTATAAAGACACACAGAGGTCAAGGATGCAAGAGGGGAAAAAAAAGAAAAGGGGAAAAGAAGAAAAGATGATATGTGCTAATTACATTTTCTGGAGCTTAGCATGATGGTGTGACCTATCTTTATGCATTTTGGCCTGATGATATTATTTTAAAGCTATTCTTTCAATATTAACTGGTTCTAGAGTAGGGTATGAAGTGTGTTATAGAAGATCAGGGGAAAATATGGGACCCTTCACTGGTAAAAACTGTTCCCCCCAGTTCCTCTAACTGGAAAATCTTCCATTTTCAGTTCATCCAAATTTATATTTCAATTCTTCCCTATACAAGAAGATGAAGCAAACTGCATATTTACAGCTGTACATATTTACAATGAATCTTGTTCAGTAAAACTCATTTCATACCCATCTAATTCTGCAACAGCATGTGCTGAGAAGCACATGGTTAATTTCAATTCTTCATAGATTTCAAATTGGTTACCTTATTGTCAAATAAATAGTAATGTCTACATGCTATTTTCACTTAGTTTTACATATTCACACTTGACTTTTTCTCAGGTAAGGATGTCATTGAAAACACAGCTATTTAGTGCAAGAATTTTGTGGCTTTTGTGATACCAGTGGGGGTGGGGAAATTCTCAGTTATTCTTGGTTATGTTTTATATTGTTATTCATATTTATACAAGCTTCTAATACACTGCAACTTTACCATTAAATATTGCCTCTGCCCTATAGTTAGCACAGTCTATTTAAATTTCAATTGGAGAAAAAGACACCTTCTTTTTGTATTATGTGATCAAAATTTTGAAGCTCTGTAATTTTCTTGCTGCTCATAGAAACAAAGCACACAGGCTCACAGAGAAAGCCCTTTCTACAAGCTATAAATATTTGCTATTTGTAAAACCTCAATGAGGGTTTAGTTATTAAAAAACTAAAGGAAGAAAATTACTAATAATGATTGGTTTGAGCTAATGAGATGTTTTTATGCAAATATGTGAACCTTAAATATGACCTGGAAACAAAAGACTGCTTAACAGTTACTATTAAGCTATACATTAGGAGATCAATTAAAGAGAACTTCTTTCTAATGATCAAGCTGTACAAGAGTTGCTATGGAAACCTGGAAAGAGAGAGATTCAGAATGCAAAATAGCTACAGAAACAAAAAAAAAATATTTGTAAACAAGTATCGTAAAATGTGTATAATCAGTTAAGTAATAAAAGGCTGATTCAATTATTTTCACCCCAATATATCTGGAAGAAGGGCACTTTTCCATGTGAAGGAGCCAGTTTAGTCCATATTTGGATGCCACAAAGCAAGGCAATGCCAAGATGGTCTTTATGTAATCAATGAGAGTTGCCTGAATTACAATATGGGATAGAAAGACAGGGTTACTTTAAAGGTCTCAAAGAATTGTACAGTTATGTCATTAAAAATTGCTGGCAAAGAAAAACCACATTTGTGGGCAAGGAAAGTGCAAATACAGGTGATTAAAAGCAACATTAATTCTTTCCCCTTGTACCTTAAGTTAAAGTGCTACTTATACCAGAAACAGCTTAAAAATACTCAGATTGTCTTGTGCGAAGGCTGTTGGCTGATTCATATTTTTTCGTTCTGTATTTTGCACCTGTATCTTGAACAATTCCTGAGCATCCTTAGCATCTGTATGAAAATACTGTCAAATAGCATTTTGGGTTAAAAAACTGCTTTCTGTCACTGAGTATGTCTTTTCAGCACATATTGCAGAAGGAACAAACACACACAATCAAGTTTTCCTGTATACAAAGCATATCTTGCCAACATATACACAGAGAAACGTTCAATGCAGGGTTGGTATCCAGAATTTCCTGTAACGATCTAGGGACCTTCTGGTAACAAACAACTGATATAACGGACTAGACACACTCCCTCTCTTCTTTGTTCTCCCATTTGCAAATTATCCATGGCTGCAATGATTCAGCTTCTTTGTCAGTGAAAAAGCACCAGAAAGTATCCTGATCTCGCAGAGAAAAATCTGCAGTGAGCATATATCCCGCATCACAACTTGCATACCACAAATCCTGCAGGTCCTTGTGCTGCACATGCACATCAGAGGGACGGCCAGAGGGTGTTGCGCTCCCGTGGTCTCCAGATGACAGATGGTCTTTTGTGGCAGGGCCGCAGCCAGCTCTTCTGATCCATACTAAGCACAAAGAGACCCAGAGCCCTGATGAAACGGGTCCCACAAACTGCTACCAACTCAGGTCTATATGCTATGGCGTGACCCCTTTTCTGGGATATTTCAATATTATCCAACTGGAAATCTCTGTAACTGTATGTCAACCAACATTAATGATACAAGCCAAGCATGTGACCAGGCTCCCAAAGTTATGCATTTGTTTAAGTGGTTTTTTAGACCATGCCTGTATACTTTTGACAGTCTTGAAAGCAAATAAAGATCACCAAATCACAATTTTCAGTGAACAACTGGCATTCATAAACAGGAAAATGAAATTATTACTTATAGGTTCGTAGAAACCAAACCAGCAAGGAAGTCCAGGGTCATCTAGTCCTGTTTTCTGTGGCAAGTTGTCCCATTCCTATATCTACCAACTTTCACCTCAGTCTGTTCTCAGCAACATATTCATGTGGATGGTTCTGAAACAGGCGTGTGAATGAGCACATTTACCAAATGAATTTGCAAGACTCTTTCAATGTGGAGCTTTTAAAAAAAGTAAATCAAACAGGTAACATAAAAACAACACAGGAAAACTATAATGAAAAATGTATTAAAATGTTGCCATCAGTACCACAGAGGTGAATGGGACAGTACCTGACTCAGGAGTCAGTCTTAATCAATAAAACTGGACTTTTTCTCCAGGACTCACCCTATGTTATAATCCTGCTACAGTCATGTATGATCAGACTACCAAAATGACCTAATTCTACATACACCAAGCTCAGTGACTAATTTCAGTGGAAACCAGCCAATGCTAATGAGTACTTTCAAAAATCCTCTTCTGCGCTTTTCCCTGTGTCTCACTTCATGTATGACATCAACTAATAACACTTTCCTGCCTTATAAATGTTATGTGAGGCTTGTTTAAGCCATTTTTTAAAAAATGCCTTCTAAGCTAAAATATTTTTAAAGTATTTGCTTCATGTGCACAGTAGCTTACTTCTAATTTCAAACAATTTATAATCCAGAAATACTCTTCTCATGTTTTTTGAAAGTGTGACTGTAGAGGTGTACCTCTGAATAGAAGACAGCTGCACTTCAGGGAAACAACACAAAAAGAAAAAAAAACACCAATATTTAGCCAACTTGAAGCAAGACACAGTTATCAGGAAGAAAAGAGTATTATTTCTGAAAGAAAACCTTTCAGGTTCTCACTTTGTGGGAAGGTCATTTTGGTTAACTTCAGTGAGATAATCAAGAAAACCAATTAGGTCTATATAGAAGTTACAGATGTGTTCTCATCGAAGAACACATAGCCTACAGCACAACCAAACGAAATACTATTAAATTACACCTATTGAAAAGAGAGTTGTGTGCTGCTAATGAGAGCAGACTTAGAAGAATTAAGCTAGAAAGTAACTAAAAAGAAAATAAATTCCAACCACTTGTCAGATCAATCCAAGTTCCTGATAATAACTTCTGGCTTACTAAAAAAAAATAATATGTTAATCAGTGTAGTGTTTTATTGACTGATTTGTAAGATGTGCTACTGAGCTCTTAGATTCATAAACTTAAACTTTGTGAAAATCAGTAAAATCTGATATGAACGCAGTAGTCCTTCACAATGGGAGCACAGACTCCACCTCACTCCTAAGAGATTTCTTCAGGCAGGAGAAGGCAATAAATTTGCCTTGCAGAGTGACCTAGGGCCAGCTAACTTTTGGGATCAATGGAAGAATCAAGTTCCACAGTCAAGGGCTCTGAGCAAATACCACACAGAATTTATTTTATTTTTCAACAAGCTCTGAAAGGCATTCAAATGTACTCATTTTCTGAACAAACTTCATGAGTTATTTGTACATACAGTCTTAAGAATATTCCATATTCAAATTAAATTAGTGAAGTCCAATACGCATATCCACGTTACAATCAAAAGTTGTGGCTGTCAGGATGTTATTGCCGTATGTCCACAGTCTCAAACCTTGCTACAAACCATTTTATAGGACAAATTATCTTCAAAGTAAACTTGTTTTTTAACAAAAAAACTTTCAGAATTTCATTGTCCTGTCTTCAGTTAATTAGTTGATTTCAATGCATATTGAGACCCCCAGAGTTCAATTCTCGTAAGCTTCAGTAAGCATTCAGGGAAGAAAACAAACATGACAAGATCATAGACCTGAATAAACAAACCAATTTCTGAGGAAATATTAACTGCATAGCTGTATTATTTGGGGGTGAATTTACTTCATATTCTGTTAACAGTACTTGATCTCTTGCTTTTAAAATGAGAATTTTTTCTTTCTTTTTCTTTTAAGTCATCTGACCACTACTATATGGAAATAAGTATTTCTGCTAATTACTTTCCTGAGAAAAAAATTATAGAGAAAATCAAGATGAATGAGGCACTGTGCTTTGCGCAAATCAGACAGACAAGCTGTCAGCGCTGCCTAACCCATCCTTAGAACAATTCCCTTTCCCCAAGGAAGTTGTCAGGAAAATGGAGGTCCTTGTCATTTCTCCGCTCGCAATTTGGGACTTTCCTTTCACACCTAGTTTATTTCTAGAATCTTTTGACATTATTCTTGCAATTAAGTGACAAAATAATTTCTTTTTTCTTATTCCGATCTTTAAGCTGGCATCTATACCTTTCTGGTGCTATACATATGGGGTAAGGCATGGCTAATGAGCGTGTTTCTTATTATTTTATTCAGTCTCTGAAGCGCATTTGTCCCGTAGACATGCCAAGCAGGCAGCTCTGTGTCAGTGCCTCAAGTGGCCGGGCAAATTATCAGTGCTTGAAGAGCCCTGGGAGACTCATCAGTGCTGGAGTGCCCTTGAGAGTGCCCAGGAGCGTGCAGGGTGGCGGCGAGGGAGCTCGGTGCCTGTGGGCTCCTCCAGCAGAACCACTCCTCCAACCTTTTCTGCTGCACAGGCAGCTTTATGCTGGTGGATACCTGAGGTGGAGCAGTTTGTGAAGTATATTGGAACCCCAAACCCATTGGGACCGTTTTATACTGAAAAGCTATGTAATTAGTTGAATATTGATCTGAAAGGTCCCTTCCAACCCAGTCAATTCTATGATTCTATGATTCTATTTTGCAACAAGAAAGATTTGATTAATGTATAAGATCTCACCAACAGATGTCTGAGCTTCCTCATATGTATTTACATCTGGAGTATGGAGAAAAATATGAAAAATTGTGCAAGTGAAAAATATGAAAAATTGTGCAAGTATGATTAACACTCGTAATTTATTTTTATCTTTATTTTTATTTTTATCTTTAAAATATTTTTTTTCAAGTTACCTTAAATTTCATAAAGCAGCAGCCCACATTTCCTCAGCTGCACTGATAAGGGATATGGAAAAATTTGTGGATGTTTTTAAAGGGAGATCAATAACAGAATTACAAGAAAAGGAAAGTTTCAGAATGTATTGAAGAAGCATGAGAGTGTAGGAAAAGAAATTTAATTAGGGATACAGCATCTGTTAGCATATGGTAGTAAATTCTAGATAAATGTTGCATTAGTTTCTAAGTTCTGTTACGTACAGACATACACACTTATCTCTGCAAGCATGAGAGAGATCAGCGATGTACAAGATTATAGGTTTACTGATCACAGACACAAATATTGAAAGTCAGCAAGTGTGAAAAGCAGAACTCAGTTTTAAAATGAAAGAGTTTTTGTTTCCATGTAACTAAATTGAGCAATATATACATTGCAGATTACATAGAGCTGAGCCTGGCACAGCCTTATCAAGAGCATTTACAAAAACATTCCAAATCAACAATGTAACCTTTGTTTTTTCACTAATTCAAAACCCGTAGAGACTGTATGCCATGCCTATGCAAGATAAAAGAGAAATACGGACACCTGGGTGATTTATATAAAGAGCTCAACCTTAGAGAGTGACAAAGAAACTATCCACAGTTGGGAAGAGAAAATTCAAAGACAGAACTTGGGAAAAAAACCGCACCAAAACCCCAGAACTATATGTAACATAAGATTTAGTCTTGCTTAAGAATTGTCTCTATGGAGACATTTGGAAAATATTAGTCTAAATTAAGAAAATAAGTGAAATCACATTAAAATTAATTAGTTGAACTGAAATAATATGTGTGTATGCACCTAAGGTGGTAGTAGTTCAGTCAGGTTACTTCACCCCCAAAGGGAAGTAAACTAAATCAAACTGAAGCCATGAAGGGTTCAGTTACCATATGTCAGCAGTCTGTACCACGTACACGGCAAATACAAGGTCATCTCAGGGCTTAAGTAAGAACCGCAGGCTAAATTAACCACATAAAAAGTTACTGTGGATCATCAATAAATTATGTGTGTGTCTATGGCATATAATTCTCAACAAAAATGTTCAGAGGGATTCAGTTTATTTTAACTAATCCAGTTGTGACATTTGTGAATTTTTTTGCAAGCATTAACATAAAAAGATACTAACGAAGAGCAAGCTGTCTAGATTTGCTTCACTAAAACCCATTAAACTATTCAGAATTTGCAAACGGATGAAAGATAGAATAATATAATTTGTTCTGTTAGGAAGTGTGGACCAAATTCAGATGGGTTACTCAGGGTACTCATTTTTTTAAGTTTCAACGCACCTCCCTCTATTCCCCCCCAAAAAACCAATTCCATGTCCTAGCACCTAAAGTTCATTAGAGTAAATGAAGGTAGCACCCAGTGAAACACCCACCTCACATGGAGTTACCTGGAAAACACTGGTTTTCCAGGGAATCCAGTCCCTTCTGCACAGCGTGACTCAAAGATGCTGCCCAGAGGAGCAGGGCAGCCTCTTGGGAACACAAGCTCCCATTTCTTATTGGGTGCATAGTAGGTAACACACTTGACCTCTCTCCGTCCTGAGAACAGACTCCTACCTGGGAAGGATCCCTACTGAGTATCCCAAATCCTGGAATAAAGACTCACCACTCTTCCGCGCCTCCCGCCTCCCTGCCTTTTGATTCTGAGCTATGTGGGGCCTCACATTCAGCAGACGTCTGCATATGGTGAATATGCCTTTTTAAATAGGCTTTACGTATGCTATGAATATATATAATGTAATATAATATAACAGAATACAATACAATATAGTAATACGATTTTTTTCAGATTTTTTTATTCAGCATGAGTGCACTACAAACTGAAGGAGAAAAAATTCAGGTTCTGGCAGTTGGGCAGAGGCATTTATGATCTATGCTATTTATTAGCTGTAGTCTGGAACTACAAAATGAGCACATCATCTTGCTGGTTTTAGGTATGTCAATGCTGAAACAGCTAATAGTGACTTTTAAATCGCCAGAATTTAAATTCTTTTTCTTCCTTTTCTAACACAACAGTTCACACCTCCGAGCCATCCAGTGAAAATCTCTACAGACTAAGGAAGATAACAGTCTTTTATCTGGCTCAAGTGAGAAGGATTTAATTAGCAACAATAGGACCTAACTAAGCAGCTGAAAGCACAGGCTCTTCTACACAACTCTGCTGCAAGCAGTTGAATGTTTCTTTAACTGGTGCCAGCTGCTAACTGTCACCTGGAGCCATTATTGCAATCAGACATCTCGGGGACACGTCAGCCATGCTTCAGCTCCCCAGCCAAGCTTTTTTCCATTGGTGATAGTAATTGTGAGTGTAACAAGATTCGTTATTACCTTCCTCTGCAACGAGGACTCTCGTGCCACAAAAAAATTACGGCACTGACTTTGCAGACCAGTGTGCAAAGGCCTCAGATGAAAGATAATGAATGATCATATGGCATATCACAATATGTCTTTTAATTTAGAAGAGCATTCTGTAAAATGCAAATATTTCTTCAAGTAGCATCTACACATTTCTGAAAAGACACAAATCTTCCTAGTCTCAGATGCCAATAACATTTTCTAAGCTACTGGATGTTCTTATACATATGGAAAAAAAAAAGAAAAAGATTAGATGTGCAATTTATTTTAAGTCATGCAAATCATTTAGGGAATAAACACTATGGAGTGAGAAGGATGCTGTAAAGACATAGGCAGGAGGATCCTTAGGAGAGAAGGCTCTCTAAGGGGACTAATGGATCCTGCCGAATGTGAGACTTGTGCTCACAACACTCTTCCATCAATCACCTCTGGAGTAGAGCAGGCAGCTCACAGAACTATAAGTAATATTTTTCATTTGTAGGAATCATTGTTCACTACTCACACAAAATCATAAATCAAACCCCTAAAATCTGATAGGGAAATGGACAGGAAGAGGCTGGGGCTGTGATTGGGGCTTACTGGAAAGCACACCAACCTGCCACCCACTGAAGGCCAGGAAGGACCCCATCGTAGCCGCAGCGCATGTAACATTTCTCTTCTCAAAACCTTTATTAAGATTAAATGCTCAGTGGCTGCAGATCTGTGTGTATGGATAGCTGTAGCAGATTTAATATGCATAGCATTTTTAATTGAAGATAATCAAGAAATGGACAGATATTAAAAGCTGCCCCAAAGTCCCTAGACCTCCATAGCTGCCTGGAGCATGCAGGAATAAGCAATGGTGGTCTGAAAGGTCCCCAGACAGCCTTAAGTGTCATTCTTCTTCTTCTGGTGATGTGACCTTCATGCTGAGGATTTGTGAACCTGTATTTCAGCTTCAGAAAAGATGGGGTGGATACCAGGAGAACTCATTGCTTTCTCTTTCTAATCTCATAGCCATATGAGGAAAGGCCAAAATCCTGTCTCAATTAATTCAGACTTCACGTTTTGCAAAACAGGTAAATAATAGCGCAGTGAATAGATTAGAAAATTGGGACATAGATAAGCATGTATGAATAGATTAGAAAATTGGGACATAGATAAGCATGTATGATGTCAATGGCCAAGGTTCAGTCAAATATACTAAACAATACAGTTTCAAATTCAATATTGTGCCCCAGATTTTATCAAAAACAAGGGCTTATCTGCAGCCTCAGACTCAACTGAAGTACTTATTTAGTTCACCTTTTGATTAAAGTGGAAAATGACAAGGAACCAGAAAACATTTCAAACAACTTGACTATGTATTTGTTTTTACTTAACTGTTGCACTGGAGACTATTTTATACTCAAAGCCACCCATTCATGCTAAATATGGCAATAACAATAATATTTGCTTTGCCAATCACCGCAATTTCTTACAAATTTTCTGTGACAGGGACATGTTTACAGCACCACCTGCAGCACTATAAAGCTAAAAAATTATTGTCTCAATCAGGTAAATTATTGCATCTACTCAACCTTTTGTATCTATGCACCTACTCAACACATAGAAACAGCTCCAAAGTGTAAAGACATGTTTTAAACCCATTATCACAGTTTTGACAGTCCTCTCACCACACCATAAATACACCAATGTACAGTGTATTTAAATATAATGGACCAGATCTCCTCTTGTGGAGTCAAGAACAGGCCTCATATTGCTTTAGTATGTTTAAATTATTTTTAAGAAATTATTTCCAAGCCTGCAATGCATAGATTACTTACATTGCAGAGCTTAAAGGGAAATATCTTTTTTTCTCAAGAAAAATCCAATAATGTATGTTAAATGAGACCAGAATTCTCATTTAATGTGTTCATTCTGACCTCTTTATATTATTTTATATAATACAAATCAGAAAAAAATTGAACTTAGTTTTCAAATTATGAAGTTTTGATAAGTGAACATTCTGATGTTACATAAACTTTTCAAAAGTTATATAAAATGCTTTAACTTGCTTGCATGATTTTCTACTGTTTCTTTAAGAGTACAGTTAGTGCAGTTAGATTATCTGAAGAAAGCAGAATAATTTTTAAAATATCTCAGTATAAATACATCTATGAGAAGATTCAGAAAAAATATACTTGGACTATGTAATATACAATCCAAGTTAGAGACCTGAATTATACATAATATTGAGCAACTAAACTATAGCATTCATCCACATTTTGTCCATATTCAAAAAATCACAATTTAGATTTTGAGTTATAAGGGCACCGAAAACTGTTTCAATGAATCAAATTATTGAAAAAAGTTAGAGAAAAAGATTTAACATTTACTTGACTGTTATCTGTTCAAGATAACTTGAGAACTATTAAAAAAAAAATGGAAAGACATGGATTTGATGGATGGACCACTTGGTGGATAAGGAACTGGATAGATGGCTGCACTCAAAGGGTTGTGGTCAATGGCTCAATGTCCAAGTGGAAACCAGTGACGAGTGGTGTTCCTCAGGGGTCAGTACTGGGACCAGTGCTGTTTAACATCATTGTTGGTGATGTGGACAGCGAGATTGAGTGCACCCTCAGCAAGTTTATCGATGACACCAAGCCGTGTGGCGTGGTTGACACACTGGAGGGAAGGGATGCCATCCAGAGGGACCTGGACAGGCTTGAGAGGTGGGCCTGTGCAAACCTCATGAAGTTCAACCAGGCCAAGTGCAAGGTCCTGCACCCAGGTCATGGCAATCCCAGGCACAGATACAGGTTGGGTGGAGGATGGCTTGAGAGCAGCCCTGAGGAGATGCAGCCCTGGGGTGCTGGTGGACGAGAAACTCAACATGAGCCGGCAATGTGCACTTGCAGTCCAGAAAGCCAACTGTATCCTGGGCTGCATCAACAAAAGTATGGCCAGCAGGTGGAGGGAGGTGATATTCTGCCCCTCTACTTCACTCTGGTGAGACTCCACCTAGAGTACTGCACCCAGCTTTGGAGTCCTCAGCAGAAGGAGGACATGGACCTGTTGGAGCAAGTCCAGCGGAGGGTCATGAAGATGATCAGAGGGCTGGAGCACCTCTGCTATGAGGACAGGCTGAGAGAGTTGGGGTGGTTCAGCCTAGAGAGGAGAAGGCTCCACGAAGACCTTATAGCAGCATTCCAGTACCTAAAGGGGACCTACAGGAAGGATGGGGAGGGACCCTTGATCAGGGAGTGTAGAAATAGGATGAGGGGTAACAGTTTTAAACTGAAAGAGGATAGATTTAGATTGGATATTAGGAAGAAATTCTTTACTGTGAGGGTGGTGAGGCACTGGAACAGGTTGCCCAGGGAAGCTGTGGATGCCCCATCCCTGGAAGTGTTCAAGGCCAGGCTGGATGGGGCTTTGAGCAGCCTGGTCTAGTGGGAAGTGTCCCTGCCCATGGCAGGGGAGGTGGAACTGGATGATCTTTAAGGTCCCTTCCAACCTGAACCATTCTATAATTCTATGATTCTATAAAATTTACTTTATTTGCTCACATATTCATTACGTATTAAGTGTACTGGTTCTACTCTGTAGATATATGAACAGTTTCAGAAAATTTCTTATACTCTCAATCTTTCCACCAGTGAATATTCATAAAAAAAAGTAATCTCACCATCATGAAAAGAAACCCTTATTGTTTGTGTGGTCTGAATGAGGAACTGTGACTCATTTAAGAAAGAGGCTGCTGCATCAGTAAGCTCCATTGCGTTTCCAAAGGTTTAGATGGACCACCCATCTGCTTGGTTTTACTGGCTATGAAATGTTCCGATGTGGTGGGGTTTCCAGAGCACAGCCTGCTTCCTGATACGTTCACTTGTGGAATGGCTCGGAACATCACAAAGCAGAAGAAAAATTTACAAAACTGAACTGAAAGCTAGCAAGTTAAGTGTGCCAAGAAGTACTTCAAAGTAATGAAACCTGATCACTTATCAAGTTAAACTGCTAAAATCATCCTCAGTTTGGGATTGTCTACATTAGTGTTTTAGTGTGGACGGGAAGAAAACTTTTGAAGCAACTCTTCCAGTCATTCCCATTGACTGTGCCCTGGTTTGCATTGCGGTGAAGTCTCAGGGCATGTGAACTGGGATCCCTTCTTGCAGAAGCCTACCCCTAGAAGTGAACCTCGTGCTCTCTTATCTCTTATCAGCGTCCAAGTTCACAGGACCAGAACATCTGCAGCAATGCACAGGTATGTAAGGAGTGAGTATGTGGGACAGTTGCCATGACCTGCCTGTAACCCATGGGCCTGCCTGATGCAGTGCATGACCCGCTAACAGAGACAGTGACTTTTTGGTCCAGAAAAGCTATGATTCTGCCAAAAAATTTCCAGTTGTGGGTCAAGAGTTAGGCTATGCACTACTCCTGTTAGATTGTTTGCATGTAGACTGTGTGTTTTGGAGCAGTCTTAATTATAGTGCTCCTCTGTGCCAAATACCCTCAGGGACAGGATGGAATCAAGCATTTTTAAGGTACTGAAACTTAAGCGGCTTCAGGTTAATGCATGGGCGGAGGTTCTGTGGGAGTCAATCCCCAGTACAGGCACAATCCCTGCAGTGTGTCACTGTTAAAGCTCTCCATGACTTGAAAACAGTGCAGGTTAAAGTCCTTCAAAAACCTTAATTTTTGAAAAAGGGAATGAAAAATAAATCAAACAAGATGCCACAATCTGACAACTTTTTCGTAATATAAACAAAACTGAATTTTACCATTCCCAAGATGACACCCCAGGATTTGCTGCTGTTGCCACAAAAGAAACAAAAAAACCCCAACCAAACCAAAACCAACAACCATAAAAAATAATAAAGAAAGCAGATAGAATGGGGGATCACGAGAAGACACCAGTATCTTTGTCAGCACAAGGGTTGCATTTCCAAGGAATGGGCACAGCAACTTACGCATCTTCAACTAGATCAGGTGCTCAGAGTCTTATCCAACCTGACCTGGAAGGTTCCAAGGATGGGGTGTGTACCACCTCTCTGGGCAGGCAGAGACACGTCAGCGAGGGATAGAGCTGCCATAGCTTTTTTACAGTACACAATTATCTTTTGCTCATGTCCTTGAAGGAAGAGTGCAAACCTCCATTGCTGAGAACTACATCCAGTTAAGAACTCCTACCCAGCCCACTGCAACTTTCCATATTGACCAATAGCCTAAATATAAACTGATTTATAAAGCAACCTAGAAATTTATGAGAAAAGAATTCACAAATCTTAAGGTTTTGTAGCATTCTGCTTTAGCTCTGCTTTTATAGAATCATAGAATCATAGAACAGTTTGAGTAGGAAGGGGCCTTTAAAGGTCATCTAGTTCAACTCCCCTGCAATGAGCAACTTACGCATCTTCAACTAGATCAGGTGCTCAGAGCCTTATCCAACCTGACCTGGAAGGTTCCAAGGATGGCGTGTGTACCACCTCTCTGGGCAACCTGTAACTAGTCATAATCATCACTTAGGGACTAACTACTACTTCATTTCTCAGTTTTCATTGTGTGCTTATGTTTATTGATGACAAATTAGAATTATTTTTTTTTTAAGTTATAGTTCTCCCTAATTCTATGTTTGGCTTCCCTCATTTGCCCTCTCCAGATTATGTTGGTCCCTGAATCCTCAATTTTGTAAGTGTCATTTTATGACAGGACGTTTGCAACTCCAGGACAACAATTATGTTTTTGCACCTGCGTGTGTCATGTCTGGGAATTCAATTACAATTACAGATGATAAAAACTACAGCAATATAAGCTGAATATTCAAAAGCATAACTACATTGTGCAATAACATCTGACCCTTAAATGTCAGAGTACAGCAAAATAACAAAGGAAAATGGCACAATAGGGCATAAAATATGCACCTCAATAGTATTCTCAGAGAAAGCAACAGAAAAGGTTTACTTTTAAGGTAAACAGGCTGAAAGATTCAGCTGCAGAATTCTGTAAAGGGAAAGACTTCCAAAATAGCAGTGTTAATTGAGGAGAAGCCTGATATTTTGACACAGCAAATGGTAGGGATGGAGGAGAAACAGGTCAGAAGCCAAACATAAATTGTGAGAGGGGCCATAAACATGAACCAGATTTCACAAATAGAAAGGGGAAAAGGTTTGAAGAGCCTTTAATGTTAACAATAAAATTTTGAAGTTGATTCTCAGCTTTAGAGGTAGCCAATGCAGTTGCCTGACTAAAGGGTAATATGAGAGTAGCAGAAACAGTAATAAATTAAACAAGAGGCAGAATTTTGAACAGATTGCAAGCAGAAGACTGAAGGAATAGGAATTCTACAAGAAGTTCATTACTGTTAGAAATAATTGTGGTCTGATGCAGAACCTTGGCTGAAAAATTCTAAACAAGCATAAAAATAGAATATAAATAGGATAGTTATTATTCATCCCTTAGTTACACAGAGCACACCTGCACCTTTTTAATCACTGAGATTGAGATATTTTGACAATGATTTTTAACTAAAAGTTCTCACTGCACATTGTCAGTAATCAGCCAATGGGAGCAGCCTCGTTTTTCATCAATGGAAAGAACAGAAGAATTTGAGAATTAAGGTACTGGGAAAATGTGGAGCTTTGTGTATATTTGGTTCAAATGTCCATGTTACAAGAACTTTTGGGTATCATTTATTGCACATATTTTTAAATTGTTTTCCTTCATGTTGCAGAGGGAAACAATGATTAAAAAGGGTGAAAGAAGCCTGAAGGGATTATCTAGGCCATCTCCTTTTCCCTAAAATAGGATCATTTTACACCAGTGCACTCAGATGATGGAGAACCCACAGCCTCCCCTGTCTATCCCATTGCTTCATTATTCTTGGTATTTAAAAGCTTCTCTTCACATCCAACATTCTTTCTTGCTGAAATGTAAACCTATTACTCTTTGTACTATATGTTACAGACATGGCAAACAGATTATTCCCTTCCTTTTCACGATGGCATTTGCGTACTTGAAGACTTATCATTCTTCCTTTCCGTGTTCCATTCTCTAGATTAACAAACTCCAATACTTAAGCATGTAAGCAAGTACTGCTTGCTTCAGTGGAACAACCAGATAGGGACTCTCCCATGCTTTGAATAAAACTTTATTCATTGGTTGAAACAAAGCCCAGTCGAGCAGCCCACAGTCAGCAGGAAAGGAAATCAGCTTGGCAAAGCTTGTGGTAGGACAACGTACCTCTTCAGTTCAAAGCCAGTTGAGGGGTTATGAGAAAAGGCCAAAGACGATGACTTCTTAAAAATAGTTACACAGTACAGTTAGCTGCATTCCCAAATGGGGGCGTAAGTGAATTGTAGAAGACAGCCTGAAAGGCCAGATGCACTGGCAGACAAGAAGTTTGGGATGCCACTCATCAAGGCATGAGTGCTTGGGAGTGGGAGAGCACTCTGCCTCTGGTCACCTCTTTCACAGAGGTTGCAACACCCTATGCTTCACCACTTTGTAAGCCATCCCTTACTCCTCCCTCTTCACCATCTCCAGTTTCTCTAACCACATAGACTTTGAGCATTATTTTTGACTGGGAGAAGTGAAATCTTGACATACAACCTGAATATATCAAAAAAAGCTGAGTCCCTTCCAGTAACTCATTCCCTGTTCTCAGTGCCTGACGTTCTGTATTCCTTCCTTGTAGTTTAGGAGGTCAAACTACCAAGAAACTGGGCTCATTCCTGACCTCTGCAAGAAAACAATTCTGTCAGCAAATTGGTCAGTTCTGTCTCATAACAATCATTTTTACAGCAAGGTCAAAGACTGCCAACTAAAAAATGAGAAAACCCCAACCCTATCCAATTTTAACAGGATAGCAATAATAGTAGTAAAAATGTTAACCTGTCCTAATTGAATTTGGTGCATTGATGTTTTTAGTGCAGTAAAAATCCATGTATTGGAAAGTTTTCATGTTTCCTTTGACTGCACAGAAACACGTCATAAAATTGAGTGAAAGCATGATTTCAAAAGCATACAGTTTAAGTTCAGCGTATTCCAGAACATTGGTGACCTTAATTGTAACAGACTTCCTACAATAGGTTTTCCACATTATCTCTAGTATGCAGTGAATGTACTTGTGAAACAGACAATGATCCTACGGCCTGATAGAACCGTCTTTCTTAAGCACATCGTAGCTTTTATTTTTTACAATAAACAGTAGTCCTAAACAATAACACTTATGTGAAATACAGTGTTTGCAAGAGCCTTGGGAGCTGCTTGGGAATGGGGACTCTAGTACGGCAGCACCTCCTGTCAATCCTGCATGTATTGTTAGAGCTATAATAATAATCTCTTCTCCACCTTGCATAATACTTACGCAGAGCTTAAAACTATGAGGCCTTCTGTGCTATAGTTCAAGCACAGAGTGAATTATACCATTTGACATGAAAACACCTGAAAAGTGTGGTCTATCATGGTAATGCTGACAGAACCTTAACTCTAGTGGCACTAGCAGGTGTCATTTGATTACAGTATCTCCTGCTTATAACACTGCCGTGGTAATTAAAGCATGTCAGAACTACAAAACAAGTGTAGTAAAGACACATTTTATGACAGAAACATTAACACAATTTTTAAAACATGATCTGCTATGGTATTAACAATGGAAAATTGTGTTCCAAGTCATAATGATTTAGTGCTGAATTACAGAAATAGTTGAAATGCCTAAATACGATGGCAGTTGGTACTATTCTTAAGCATTACACACACACAAAAGTGCTATGACAAATACATTTAAATATCTTTAATGCTGCAAAACCTGGAAAGGCAATTAGCAGCAATAAAATTTGTATTGAATTTGGATAAATTTTAGACAATTAGCCTTCTTCTAAATGTAATTTCTGGCCAAGAAATCCATAGGGACACATGACTTATCCACATTTATTACTCATTAGAGCAGAGTAATTCCTGTCATGGCTGAACATCAAGGGATTTATCATCATAAATTCAGAGCAGCTAATGGACTGAGTACTCCTTTTCTCCCAAGAACAAATCCCTAGGTAAAAGATATGAAATATAAATTGACCACAGCAAAAGGAATGCGTAGCAATAATATGCATAGTAAATGTATACAGCAATATGTAGATACCTGCATGTATTGTATATTGGTAACACATTGGGAAAGCAGATTTACTCATAGGCATTTCTCCTGCGTTTCAGATAGCACAGATAAAGTCTCTGCATGCCCTCTTATTAATAAGTTCTCCTCCAAATGTCTCAAGATAAATATGCTCTATGAACAAAATCTTGTCTCTCTTCTCATCGGCCAAAACATCCTTCCTCTCTTGAGTAACAGTATAATGAGACTTGTCTATCTGTTTTTGTCTTACAGGTCTTGCTCCTCCAGCATATCAAACTTAGATTCTTCAAAATAATGTAAGTAAAGAAACAACTAAAATAATTTTAAGATTTAAAAGACAGAGTTCAACAGACCAAAAGATTCAGCAGTTTGGTGGCAGCTACCCTTTGCTTTACTTCTTAAAAAAATAATTCCTACTGACAACAAACATTTCAACATAGACCAGGATGATCTCATCTGAACCTGTTTCCCATTGGAGCTGAACACAAACCCGAACCTTTTCAGGTGGAGAAAGAACAAATAAATACAGATTTTCCATTGCTATTTACTTTTCACCCACCATCATATTCTTCTGCATTAACTCTAAGAAAAAAAAAATAATCAAGAAATAACTGAGACAGGCTTGCTTTGGTGTCTTCCTTCTGTAAT
This sequence comes from Chroicocephalus ridibundus, assembly GCF_963924245.1. Lineage (NCBI taxonomy): Eukaryota > Metazoa > Chordata > Aves > Charadriiformes > Laridae > Chroicocephalus > Chroicocephalus ridibundus. The sequence goes on along the minus strand of NC_086316.1, from coordinate 68,733,908 downwards.
GAAGTCACTGGATTTTCTGTTTCCATTTTCCAGAGGTTATGACTGATGAACCTCACAGAACTTTAAAGCAGGATTCATGATGTGATCTGAAATGACTTTGAACTATCTCTATGTCTTCTGAACTTATTTTAACCTAACATATTTCAGACAGATAATCTACTTTAAGATTGTTGGTTTTTTTCACTTTATACCTACTTCTTTTTGTGTGAATATCTGTTTGTAAACTAACTTGCTGCATCCACTTGCCTTCGTATTTAAAGGAAGTAAATATAATCTTCTGTGTATAAATAACACAAATTCTGTTAATATTTTCTTAGTCTGGGAATGCACACTTGAAGCAAACTGATTGTCCCTGCTTATTGTGCTTTAGTTTTTATTGCAGGGCTTTTGTGGAGTGTGCAGACTGGATGTTTTTTAAGTTGAAAGCAAAACCAAATATGCACTCCTGAGAACATCTAATGTTCTCTAACAATAACGAACATTTAGTCTGTGAGATCAGATTAGAGATAGCCCAAACTAAATTGCACTGAAGATGAACACTCTGGTCACCAGGTCGTTACGATCGGCCTTGCTGGTCTCCATTTCCACCTTTACAACACTTTAAATACACATAGTCCTACCTGCTGTTCTCCACACCTTCTTCAGTGCAATCACCTTTCTGAAAATGTGTACGTCCCCAGGTTTCCGCTGACAATACAACTAATTCCATCTCCATCATAGTATTCATCATGTTATTTTTCTCATGTAATAGTCCAATCGAGTCCTGTGTTGATGATGTCCTGCAAATTACTGTCAGAAACCATCATTAACAATCTGGTTTTGCCCATGACATTAGAGGAAACATTTAATAAGACTGGTTTCAAAATGGGTTATTAGGTTACTCGTGACGTTACTTTTGTCCAAGTTACTAATTCCCTTTGCGGCATAATCCATTATCACCTCCAACTTAGCTCATCTTATCCACTTTAAAAGTTCTTGTACTAGCCCCATATTATCAAATTCAATTGGTAATTTCCCATGTGACACCCTATCAAATGCTTTAGTGAAATCTAGACTGACTACACAGAAGACATTTCCTCTGTCAACTGCCATTTAAAAAACAGGATAGCAGGGTTAATCTGACATGCTCTAGCTTTGACAAAGATGTTTTGCATTTCATCCCATTTTCCAGAGATCTCCCAACATTTATTCTTATTCTCTCTTTCTCTCTCTTTCTCTTTTTTTTTTTTTTTTTAATTTGGAGAAGCTTTGTACGTTATTGAGGTCCGACTATTAAGCTTGTTATTACTTGGATTACTTTTTCTTCATAAACGTGGTGTTTACTCCTCTTGACTATAAAATATCTTGAAATGAATGCATTTATTGAACACTTTGACTTGCTGAATACGCAATGCCAAGTCTTTCAGGATTCTGGCACAAAGACTTCTGCTACAGAAGGTAAGATAAAATTCAAAGAGCTTTGAGATGAAACAATTTCTTTTACCTAGACCTTCCGTAATCATCAGTAACTGATGGCTGGGGTTAAATCACAACAGAGGAATAATCTACACCATCTTTAATCTTAATCACAATCTCATGAACGTCCCTTGGTCTCTGGCATCCTTAGGAACTGTATCTGAATTACTCATCAGTCTGGAACTTCACTGCTGAAGTAGGCATCCAGGTCCAAATTAGGAGCCACAATACATGGCTTAAACAACACCACAGGCACCTAAAATTGGGCACTATATTAATTAAACTATATCTGCTAGTCATAAACTCTTATAATCATTCATCATTGGTAGCAGTATCTAATTTGTTTTAATACCTTGTATAGGACACAGAACGTTTTTATCTAGCCAATAGTCGGATGAACATTCACACACATTTGGGGGTCAGCAGAAGGGAAATAAAAAAAGTCAATGTTGACATATTTCAGGTGATTATGAATTTGCCACACTTCTCTGTGGTCTGTTCCAGTGGCTAAACTTATTAAAAAGGTATACATTATTTTTAGCTTGTGTTTTTGTAGTTTTAGCTTTCAACAGTTGATGACCCTTGGTGTGCATTTATCTATTCTTTTCTGTGGCTTTCCCAAATTCAAGTACTTTAAGGATACCTTGAAGCATTAAGTGTTAAAAAGAGTGATACTGATGATAAAAGCTGGGGAAGAACAGGTAATTTCAATATAATTTTATAATATAGTATTTTATTATGATAAATGTTATCTCATGCATTTGCAGGAATTAAAAGCAACTGCTTCAAATCAAGTTGCACTGTGTATAAAATAAAGCATATTTGCATAACTAAGCAAAATCTACTACTCTACTACTAATAGCGTAGCAGTAATAAATATTTCCTTATAACGTCCTCATTAGGAGGATGAGAGCCCACTTTTCCAGGTCAAGAAGTTGTTAAAACATCCAGTAAAGGACTTCTGTGCATGAGTTTTGGTGAAGCTGAGAAATTTGAGATTGATGCAAAATTTCACCTCCACTACACCAGGTTTCTAAATGCTTCAGATATCTACTTGGCTGATTTTCAGCTCCCTGTGGGACAGACCAATGTATCAAAAAATGGTATTCTAGGCCTAGCTCTGAATAAGTGTTTATCATCACTACAAGCTGATTGACATATTGCTGAAGATCTTTAGTTGGGCAGATGTACCCTTTTACATGAAAATTACCCTAAAGAAGACCTAGATATTGGATCCCAAGCAGGACACAAGTATTGAGTTCCTGGTGGTAGTTATGAGCCAGAATCACTGACCAAAAATATCAAAAAGAACTCTGACGCATTTAACCATTTTTATGATTACAAAGACTGAAGTTTTTTTAGTTTGAAGTTTTGGTTTGGATATTTCAGTTCTGCCTTAAAGGTCTGAGCCTTCTCTCAACATAACTTTAAAGCCAAATCCACAAAGGGAGTGAGGGCTTTGGCTCTGCCTAGTTTTGGGTGATCTAGCCACCCAAAAGCCATCAGGCTCTAAGTCAAAATTTTACTTCAGCCTGTTTCTGATGCTAGGTCTGGTTATGAGCCTGAAAGCCGCAATATAGCCTAAAGGATCACACAGCACTTTGAGTCCGTCAGTCCTAAGCTTTTCAGTTAACTTTTTACAAAGGGTCACAGTGAAAAAAGATTTATTATATAGCGCAGTTTTCTGATTTGGAACAGAAAACAATGAGTGCATGTGACTGCCTGAGCTGGCTGAGATCTTAGCACAGCTTATTTTTATTAAAGGATAACTGAAGTTTAAAGTGTGACTGGGAGTAATGTGTTGAAAACAGGTTAAGGACAGCTTGATATGTATTAATTAAAAATGAAATCTGGGTTTAAAAAGGAGAGCAGTTGCATCTGGGGGAGTAAGCCGGGAAGAAGTCACTCGAGTGAGCTACATCATTCATTTTTCTTCAACCTTCTAAGTATTCCATTTACTGTAGAATAAAGTAATAGCTTCTCTCTGCCATGATTGGTTGGAAATCACCATCTGTAGTGGAAGGATTTTTTAAGGGGGACATTCTTGTTTAAGTCTGGTTGCTCTTCTAAGTTATTTTCTTAAATCACACATGATTAGATAATGGATATTCTGCAAATAAAATTTATTTTAAGTGATCTGTATACTTTACATTGAAGGCCAGTTACTTATTCAGTCATTAATCAGTAGTTAATCAAAATTAAGTTGTCTAAAGATGATATACAATTTTAATGTTTCCATAAAAAAATTATAAAGTCAGAAATATTTAAAGAATTAAATAATAACCATTGTGCTATTTCTTTAGTGATAAAGCAGCATTGCTTACAATTGAGGAAACCAAGGCAAAAATAGGCAACACCCTACAAGTGATTTATTAAGGCTATGCAGTAATAATGTAACAGGTCATTCGAATTGTTTGATATCTGTTGCATTTAGCACTCCTAGAAAAAATGAGAGTCCAAGACAGAGGAATCTGTTTGCATACATTGGTAGGGAAGAAGCAGAAATTTAAAGGTCCTATTTATATATCAAATGAAACAAATAGATGGACTCTTAGAACCAAGCATATGAAAATAATAAGAAATACCAAAACAGTATAGATATTTAATACTGACTATAATTTTTCACTTAATGGATCCAGCTCATGGATTGCAGTATGCATATCTTGAAAGGTAGCTTGCATCAAAATTTAATCAAATAATTCAATGTACACTATAAGTAGAAAGAATGAAACTAGGATCCCTTTTTTGAAGTGCAGTCAACCACTTGTCATTGCAGAACATCAAAAAGAGAGAATGAAGTTTAGTTGCCAAATCGAGCATGGAGCTAGATTATCTTGTGTCTTTTTTTGCCCCTTTTAATTAGGGCCTTCCCAAATTTTTAGTATTTTTGGAGTAACAACTTATTCAAGTTGGTGTAATGAACTCCTTACATCTGCACTCATAACATTGTGCTGATATTTTCATACAGAGGACAAGATGTGATCAAGAGAACTGTAACTGAACAGATGATCTTCCTCTAGGCACTGTAAACTTATTATTGTAGATGGGCTGTCTACATATCCATGGAGGCTGAAGCACATGGGCTACCTTCAGTGTTGATGATTCAATTTGGAATAAGGTGCTTGTTTCTTCAAAACACAACACCTTGCAAAGGTGTGTAAATTGACTTACTGACTAAGAAAGCAGGTATATAGGGGAAAAATAAGGTGTTTTCTCCATGATACGGAATTTATACTGATAATGCTAAAGGGATAAAAAAAAAAAAAAGAGATAAAATTATATCTAATTGGATTCACTTTATATCGCCACCTATCTATTTACTGGGAATGCTGTGGCACAAGAGGTCCTATTCAAGACTCAAAACCATTGCTGCCTAAAAGAAAGTTTACTGCCCCAAATGAAGTAGAAAAAAAAACCTCTGCAGTCATTCTTATAATATAATGACCAAGCATTTTGAAGTTCTAGTCATTAGCTTCTCCTGGATCTATGACAGGGCTAGCTTCGGCCATACCGAACTCAGTATTCATGCAGAGTGCTTGCTAAGTATTTGACCTTGAAAATAACTAAATAATGTAAGTGCAAGCAAGGTTCTCACTAAATTAAAAAGTAAGCAAATGAATGCCCCTCAGAAAAATAAAGAGGATCACAGGCTTTAAAAGCAACGAATATGAAAGGGGGAATTTTATTAATGTATACAAAAACCTGAAGGGAAATGCAAAGAGGACTGAGCCACACTCTTTTAAGTGGTGTCCAGTGACAGGACAAGAGGCAACGGGCACAAACTGAAACACAGGAGGTTCCCTCTGAATATCAGGAAACACTTTTTTCCTGTGAGGGTGACTAAGCACTGGAATAAGTTACCCAGAGAGACTGGGGAGTCTACATGCTTGGAGGCCTTCAAAAGCCATCTGGACATGGTCCTGGGCAACTGACTCAAGGGGCCCTGCATGAGTAGAGAGGTGGGATCAGATGAAATCTAGAGCTCCTTATAACTCCAACATTCTGTGATTCTGCAATTGTTTATGCCAACCTTCACCCATTCCTGAAATGAAGTGTCCTAGAACCCGATCCAAGCAGTACGCATAGCCATGGCTCCTTTGCTTCTAAAACATATGTCAATAAGATATCAGGGTGGTACCAACCCTTGACTGTTCCAGTCATACACACATGATCTTGTATGTATGTTGTTGATTCAACTAAGAATAACCATTTCTGTCAACTTTATGGTTAATAAACGAACTCATTGCTAGAGAACTACTTCAACAGCAAGTAGTTATAGACTGAATCCATCTCTTCTGAACCACCTGCATAGATCCAAAAATGTGAAGTGAGGCACTGGAGACTGGCTGTCTGATTGAAGAGGGCTCTGACTGAAACAATCCATATTAACTCACAGAACAGCAATATTAGGATAGCAAATGTCACTTCATTAGTGGAAAAAAAGATGAACTTTGTGCTTCTACTGCAAGTTTTTAAGTTATAAATGCATCCATATTCATCACTTTATCACAGCCAAGAAGAATACATAGTCATAATTTGGAGTGAGGAAGAATACGTTGAGCAGGAATTCTATTTTATTCCCTGCTATAAATTAGAAAAGATCACAGACAAAGTTTTTGGGGGTGGGGAAGGGGAAAAAGTTTTAACTTTAATTAGAGCCAGGTTACCCATTGCTGTACAGTTTACTGCAATTGTATTTAACCCGGATAACCCTTGTTAAGGTTTACATCTGGTTTCCTAAGGAGGTCCAGGTAAAGTGGAAACAGTATAGTCAAGCTTAGCATTTTGAACATGGACTTGGAAATCAATTTCTTTTATTGTTTTAAAGTTTATACTCAAGGAAAAAGTGTATCACATGAATAAATTCCCAAATATCCTATATAATTTAGGAATAGACAAAAATACATGCATAAATAACAAGTATAAGCACTGATACATACACATGTGAACACACGCACTCTCCCTACAGAAATTCCTGCTTTACTGATTTAGTGTATAGTACCAAGCACACTGAAATCAGCAACCCGCAACAGTAAGTTTATCCTGGATTTCAGAGGTGTATCACCATACTTTGCTTTCCTGAAAAGAAGACACAAGTTACAGACAGTATGTATGCCACAGTCCTCTGGCCTGTGAAAAGGTCTCCCTGTAGTCCTGCTGTATAAATTGCAAAGTGTGTAGACAGGGTTTTTCTACCCTAGACTAACTCTCTTAACTGGATTCTGTTCCTATTTCGTATACACCAGCATGAAAGAAATGAAGGAATATCATGTTTCCATAACTAAGCTCTCACCTTGCGATGATCCACCCTTGTCTTCCATGTGGTTCTCTGGTTACAGCTCTAGCTATAGCACACTCTCAGTTAATCAGCCCTTGAACTCCATTATGTGAACCGTTTTAAATCTAGAAAGTAACTCTGCAGAGTTGGTACAGCTGTTAAACACTGTGTTTGTGAAGGGACAGGTTGCAGAAAAAAAAGCAAACTCCAAATAAATCTATTCCCAAAATGCATATCCTGCACAGACATTGCAGAGATTAGACTAATGACTACGGGAGGACAAAACCCAGGGTGGTAAATTCTTTCTCTTCTCAATAAGCACAAAGTTATCCATCAATTTACTTGTTTTTTATGCAGATGTGAACACCACTTTTCAAGACATTTTTTTCTATGTCAATTTTTTAAATAAACAACCTATATTGTGTAGCTGTTGGGTGTGTCCGGGTGATATGACTTTGCCAAGTACGGAGTGGAGTGTCTTGTATAGAATAAACTTTATATTACTTAACAATATATAACGATGAAGTATAATCAGTCATTTGACTGTGGTGACTCATGATAATTACTGTATTAAACTTTGATAACAGCATTTTTCCCTCCCCTTTGTCTCATCTCATCTTTCGCTGCACTACCCCCAGGCTTCAGCAGTCTTTACCAGCCTTCTGGTAATATTCTGTTTTGTACAGTGCCAGTAATACTGTCTATCATCTCAGGCCTCTGCTTCCTGGAATCATTAATACTGTGCTTTGGAAATTATTTGAGACAGAAGGCTCCACAATTGTACTTACTTGTTCAGTCTAGTTCCCTGAAAAAAGATTTAGTGCATTTTCAAAAGGAGAATTTTGCAGATAGGAGCCCAAATGGATTTTCAACTAGGCTTCAACGTTTTTGAAACCTATGGATGTTGAATAGTCTTTTACTAGTTGCCATGCCAACTGATACCAGAGGAACACTCTGCTGTGTGTTCATCCCCTAGAAAGCTTCACCAGATGTCTTCAACAAATTGCCATGAAAAGACCTGGGTCTGTCAGTCTTGTTAGGAGATAAAAATCAGACTGAAATGTCCCTGCCTCCACTTCTGATAAAACCAGCCCATAAAATATGTAGACCTGCATTGCTCTCACGGTAAACCAGCAAAATCTCTCACCCCCACCCTAACTCCCCCTCACTTCCTCTAGCAGGATTTTTAAAATATTTATGTTCTTATTTCTACATGAAGCACAAGGCCATTATGCTTTGCAGCTGACATCGTCTGGCAGTGCAAAGCTAGAAGCATCTGGTTGGCAGTGGAGAAAGAGAACAAGTTGATAAATTATTGATTTACATAAATCAACACCCTTTAAATATTGGTCTTTTGAAGGAAAAAAAAAAGCTTTTGTTATTTCAACTAGAAAAGTGTTAAGATGATAAACACTGTATTAGCTGCTTTGTGATTTTCTGTCCCTTCCTTGGACACCAAATATATTTATGCAATATACTGCAATTCTCTGGAGCTGCAGTATGGAAGCACAAAAATGTTTTTCTTAGTGATCTAATCTTTCAGCAGTAATTTTTTTTTTTTTTAACATCATGGCTGTGTAAGATGTAACACTGCATTCAAACACTTCAAAACAACCACAGAAAATGAGGCTTAAGAATTAATAAGGCTTCAGAGATATGTGCCTCGCAGGATGACCTGAAGAAACAAGACTATGACTCCAGCAGGACCTGTGGGTACACAGCACCTTGGGAGAACTGTTCATTGCTTTTACAATAAATATATACACTTTTTAAAAAAACTGTAAGGCACTGGGCACTCAGGATACTGAATGAAGTGCAACAGAGCATGATTTGTGAATAATCTACAGTGAATTTCTGGAAAAAAGAAAACAAGATAATGTATCACAAAATACTTTGTTCTGTTACTTCACAGTTTGTCAAATTGTCCTCATAGGAGACTACAGAGTTCCTTCATTAGCAGGCACACTGTGGTTTAATATACAGAAATACATAGTTTGTATGTGTCATAATTTTTACATTTAAAATAAAAATGTATTTTCAGGTAGTTCAATTAGATTTTAAAAGTAAAGTCATACTGAATTCCTATTCTATGTATTTGTTTTTTCCCAAGCATTATCCTTTTATACCAGTCTGATATACATACAAATTCTCATGGAATTAACTTTTTAATATTCTGTATTACATTATTTATATATACTCAACACAAATAGCAGTCATTCAACAAACCTCAGCCCATCATCCAATTATATTGTTCCGCAAAAATGATGCTTGGAAGCCACTGTAGCCCAAAACATCAAAGTACTGTCTTATGTTCTAAGTTCTCCTTTTGAAAGAGTTCTCTCTTTTTTCAAAGAGTCCAGGGAACTAGGCTGAACCTAGCAAGTACAATTGTGGAGCCTTCTGTCTAATTTGGGTTTTCACAGAAAAGGACTGACATGAAAGCTCTGTCTGGGCTGCTAATGAAGTGTGGAAGCTGCCATGTGGAATAGTTCCTTCTACTTCAATCCTCAGATCTCTGGCTCCGAGCTTTCTCAAGCCTGCTCTTGACACAGCCTCTCCAGGCAACTTGCTCTACTCTGGACTGCCCTCATGGAGAAAAAGGTTTCCCTTTATGTCCAGCCTGAATTTGTCTTGTGTCAATGTATGCCCACTGTCTCTCACTCTCAGGTTACCGTCAGGCTGCCAAGAACCTGGTTCCATCTTCCCAACATGCAGGTCATAGGTAGAAGAAGGCTGCTCTGAGGTGCCGCCAAAGCCTTCCTTTCTCCAGGCAGAAGCAGCTCCATCACTCAGGGTGCCCTCAAAGGACAGGTGCTCCAGTCCCTGAGCAACCCGGTGGGCCTCTGCTGGGCTTGCACCAGTTTGGCAATATCGGTCATGGGCTGGGGAGCCCAAACCAGAAGATGCAGTATCTAGGTGTCATCTAAGAAGTGTAGAGTCAAGGGTGATCCTCACATCGCTCCATCTCGTGGCTGTGCATCTACTCCTACAGTGCTGGATGCTTGCTGTCCTCAGAGCCCTTGGATTTTTCTGCAGAGCTGCTGCCCAGGCAGGAAGGACCCAGCCTGGACCACTGCCTGGGGCTTTGCCTTCCCAGGGGCAGGGCTTGGCATTCTCTGGGCTGAACTGCAACAAGGCCCATTCCTCCAGCAAGCCCAGGTCCCCCTGGATGGCAGCCCTGCTCGTTGGCTTGTCAGCTGTTCCTCTCAGTTTAGTGTCACCTGCCAGCCTGAGGAACAAGTGTTCCCTTACCTCCTCCTGGTCGTGGAAAAAGTTGCTAAGTGGAATAGATCCCAGGATAGATTCATGGTTCTCCACTTCCAGGTTCCACCCATTAACCACTACCCTCTGCATTTAGTCCAATATTTACCCACCTAGCTTCTCACCCATGAAATTTTATCTAACATTGTTTTCTGGCTTCTTGTTGGCTAAATTTAAATATTCTGAATTCTATCTTCCACAAACTGCAGCAATTTGAGAAATCCTTGAAAATACCTTGTTCTGTGGGAAAAAAAAATAAAAAATTATTCATAGCACAAAAATTGCATTCCTCCTAAATGACTGCATATCTGGAAGTAAAATTCAGAGAAATCAAACCCCTAAACTCTGCCCAAACAGGATTACTGCAGAAAAAGGAAACATTTCAGAAGCAGCACAAGTACTGCTTTGATTCTCCTAACTATTTTACATGCAAGATATTCATACATTCTCAACACATTTTGGACACAAACCTCCAAAATAAGTACATGCAAGAGTCCAAATAGTATCAAGAGAAGAAATTAAAGCACGTAACTTCCACAACCCTAGGTTTCTGCTTCTGAAAAAGGGCTCTGAATAACTGGTCTTTCACCACTGTTGAAGAAGAACAAAAAAACTTTAGGAAAGTTCCACCCTCCAAGCTTGTTTTTTAAAACTCACATCTGTGGAGACTGTTTTGAGATATATTATGGTCCTAACTACTGCAGCACACATAAACTATCTAAGTATAAAGCTATAAATAGAAGTTTTCTATACTGTACTAATGCACGTTTATGCACTAGTATATTTTCTATGTTAAGAGGTTTAGTCATGGTGGTATGTTTATATCAATATGCCAACCACTGTGTGTCTACTTGCAGGCATAATGAAGTATATTAATACTTTACCTTCCTTGTGACTCTTCCCCCACAGTTAGATTTTATTTGTTAGCAGTAGAGAACTGTGCCACAGTCTAGGGACACTGTCTTGACATTCCTGCACAGATCTGTGGCACTGTAATGAGAAATGTCTGTATCTGCAAGCTGTACGTTTGTACTGAACCACTGCAGAGAGGATAAAGTATAGAATACAGCTTAACCACACCTCTTATGCAGTATTCACATAAGAGTAGGACGATGAACCTGTGATTCCTCTTCAGCATTATCTGTGGCCAGAATTGCGTGGTTTGTTTATTTTTTTTTAAAACAAATCTTGACAATTTCATAATGAAAAAAAACACAGCACAGGGCACAAAGGAAAGAAATTATATAATAAAAAAAAAGGTCAATCAAAATGGAAGAGTGGTTTGATACAGGTACATGGATTTTAAGAAGTTATATAAACATAACAATGTATAAACAATCAAATGCAGATTAACCACCAGAGGCAAGAGAGCTGTAGCCTCTCTTCCCCCATAGTAGAGCCACCGGTGACAATAAACACTACTTCACACATAGGCTATGCCTTCACCTGATCATATTAACATAGACGAATACAAGTTCACAAAAGAAAGTAAAGTTAAGTAATAAGTAAAATCCTGTATCTTGAATCTCAACATTATGCATGAACCCACACAGATTTTTGTTTTTCATATTTAAAGAAATCAGCTAAAAATTTTCTAGTTTTGTAAAGACGTACAGATACGGGGGCCTACAGATATAGGGGGCCTACAGGAAAGATGGGGAGGGACTCTTTGTCAGGGAGCGTAATGGTAGGATGAAGGGTAACGGTTTTGAGCAGCCTGGTCTAGTGGGAGGTGTCCCTGCCCAGGGCAGAAGGGGCTGGAACTAGGTGATCTTTAAGGCCCTTTCCAACCCGAACCATTCTATGATTCTATGATTCTATAACTATCATCTGCACTATGCTCTTTTCATTAACCAGAGAAGGTAGTAAGCCACCTCCCAAATAAGTTTTGTGGGGTATTTTACTGTAAGATACTGTAGATTCACTACAGAAGTGATGATATTTTCAGTGCTGTAGCCATTGACAAGAATCAAGGTTAACATTCAAATAAAAAATAATATTATAAGCCATCTCCCTCTGCACAAGTGTTTTACCAAATTCATGTTTAAACTATGATAGCACTTGCTACCAGAAAATTCACAAATACAATTACAAGGAGAACATGAAAGACTTAAGTCTTGAGAAAAGACCTGAAATGTAGGCATGGTGCTCTGTAAAGAATATAAAGGAGACAAGGGCATGAGTAACCTCTGCTGAGGAATAAGGAAAAGAGCCATCAGGAAGACATACTCAGTAGAACAAGATAAGTGCTAATATGTTGACCTACCATTGCCTCCGAGGGTCTTTCAGCTTCTACAACTTGAGATGTGGAAGCAGAGTGTCAGAAACAAATCATTCTAAAAGACCGAATTTTTCAGTCCTCATGGAAGGTGTCTGTATATGTTTACATCTTATAAATATTTATGTTTAACTCCCTCCTAGTCACAGCGTTCATTAAGGTGACCAAGGTGCTTGTTTGATGAATGCCTATTTACAGCCTTTGCTTGCCTCCGCTTGATCTTTCAACAGTGTGACACAGTTGCTGTTGCTTGTGCATGCAAGTTTGTGATGCCTCCAGTTTGATCTTCAAACACCTGCCATCCCTTTAGCATAGAGTTTGTTGTTCTGCAAGCTGTGAAGACCTCCGACTGCTGGAGTACTTCGCTGACTTTCTATCCTCACTTCTTGTGAAATTGATTGTGTTTTGGGGTCAACCCCTTGCAGCTAGAGAAAGATCAGTTGGGTGGACAGGATGACAACTTCTTCATACATACAGAAGAGTGGAGGGGACCCCTAGAGTCATTCTTTAAAGAAATAAAGGACTTTTTCAGTCTCAGAAATAAACAGTAAAGAGCCCTTGAACATGGAAATCAACCAATGGCTGCATTTCTCAAGAACAATCTCTCTTAAAATCGTGGCAGGCACACCATCTTCTACATTAGACACTTAAAGATAGTTCATGACCTGTGATGCATCTTCTAGAAATAAGGCAGGGAATGCCTTTAGTTTCTTAAGGGATACTGGTTTATACACTGACAGTCATATTTGAAGAGCTCATGTTTTTCCATTTGTCAGTTTTGATGTGTCCTTGAAGAACTTCATTAAATTCAACTGCAATTGTACTGGCTATTAGGTATTTCGGTAAAACAAGACATGATACCATTGGAATTAATATCTGGAAGCATCTGTGGAAAGATAGGTCACAAAAGCTGAGTTCCTTTGGATTCAGAAATACTTAAAACCATTTGATTTGTATTTGGTGTTATCCAAGATCATGATGAGTTTCTGCAGCTGCTTTCTCATATCTTGTATACTGGATGTCCAGACACAGAAAACACAGAAATCTTTCTGTGCGAAAGAGCTGTTCTTCTGTTAGAGCTTTTTACATGAAGAAAGGGCTGTCCAGAGGGATGACTTTCAAGCCAACGACCTCTGACTGTAGATCAGGTGCAGGAGGACTGTCCAGTGTTTTGCAGGGCCACAGGACATCCCTACTGTCCCCAGGACTGTCCAGGAGGACAAAGCAGAAACTTGCTCCACAACAGTTTGCACAAGTAGGGTGTGAGGGGGGCAAGGTTTCTAGGAGAGGGCAGCTTGAAGAGATGGTCTTCTTCAACAGTATGCAACTCTCACATTTCTTCTCTGAAATGTATCAGATGTATCAGGCTACTGCTGAGGCTCCTTTTGCTTCAGAAATACGGTGTAATGGAAGATATGTTTGGTATTTCTTCTTACAGCAAGAGTACAGTTCTTTGCTGGTTAATCATGTAAATTTAGCATTCTCAGGAGGCAAACCCATTGAAAACATGCATGCAAAACTGTTAGACTTGGTCATAGCTATAATGTGTTTCCATATTAGGACTAGTTCTATGACTTTAAACATAAGTATGAATACCACTAAATGTTGTCCAGGGTCTCTTCATTTCTTCTGTTTTAAGAAGTTACATTGTAAACCTAAAGTGAAAATTGTTCCAATCAAATTAGTTAACTATCTTATGGAAGAAGTCCCACATGGAAAAAAAATAATCCCTAAACATATACCGAAGATTCTGATCCCAACCCTTGCAGCAACAGAGCACATAGAACATACAGCTGAGCAGACATCTAAGCCATACCAAATGCTGCAGTACCTACTTGTCCACCTGGTCAACTGAGAGCCCTCAGTGGAGTGCAAATGCTCTTGCCTGCTTTTCTTCTAGCTCCACAATGTAACTGCACAGATGTAACTGCAGTACCTTACTTTAAACTGCAGAAGTACAGGGAAAGGGAAGGGAGGTTGTTTCCTTTTAAATGCCTCCTGACCTGCTGAAGGACCTGTGCACCAAGACAAATGTCTCTACTTCCATGCTGGGCGCTCTGGGCTCAGCCATATTATTTACATCACCAGGTGCACCAAGAGAAGAAAGCTTTTTGTGCTGGACTCTGAGCGTATAGTTGACATCTAATAGTACCTGCTGACTCTTTGTACTGAACTAAGTGAATATCTACTGTGGATTAGACCACTTCCTGAAGGCATTTTGACTCCATATGCATTTGAGGAAAACTGCCCAATTTACAGAGTAACCGGTACTGGTGAGGTGACATTGCATCATTTCAAGGAAAACTCCAAGCCCTACCCCTTCTTTCTTAGAGAAAGAAAGAAGAGTTTTGCATAAAAACTAGCCAATATAATTTTCCTTCTAGAAAAATAATATGGCATAAAAATGAAGTAGATCTAAAAAAAAATGATTTAATTTCTAGCAAAGATGGTTGCAATAAGGGAACCTTTGGCAGTATCCTGGATACAGGATTTTTGTTTCTTTGTTTCTTAAAAGGCCTAGCTGCTTATGCTTCATATGCATGGTAAGGTAAATCTTAACTTACATTTTCCTAATCATACTGAGAATGTTATAAAACGTGACAATAGTGTCCCAGAAAAGTCCAAGAAAACATCTAAAACAGTAGATTTTGCCTAGGGATACCTAGGAAAGAATGTAAGAGTGCAAATATACATGATAATTTGCCTAAGCATCTTTCAAACACAAGTGGCTTACAGATAGGGTCAGATGTTACAATACTTCCACAGCTTTGTCTTCCATTGCTTGGCCATCACCCGTCGTACGTTCTTCTGAAACTGCACAGATTTTTAGCACCCATAATAGCTGTAAGCAAGGAGTGCACTGCATGAAAAAAAAAAGTTTAATTGTTCTGAGCCTACCTTCTGTTAAACTAATTGGAGCCTCTTTACATCTTACACTAAAGACTGTCAGTAATCACTATCCAGACTTTCCATTTGTCTTGTCATTCTGTGGACCAAAATTCATGTCAAATTTAATTTTCCAAACTATTTTTTTCATTTGTTTTAGGGGAGTTTGCCATTTTATAGTACTGGCACCTTTCTAAGTAGAAAAAAGGAATGTATCTCTCCAGTAGGTACAGAATCACTCAACAAAAGTGGACAGTTGTACACAGATCCTTCTCTGAAAGCTGGAAGAACTTAAATTCTACCTTTGACAGGTGAGAGCCTGAGGGCAAGAGCCAGAGTGTTCATCTCAAGAGATGAGGCAGTGATGCAAGGCTACAGATGTGGCAGTCATCATTGTTTTTTCATCTTATTTGAAGTACATCACACAGCAATTTTTGTATCATGGGTGATAATTTGCCTGTCCATGCCCACATGCCTGCCTGCATACAAAACTTGATTACAAGATTATATGTATATAGACAATAAACAAACAATGTATGTATTTTCTATTAACGTTATTAAAACCTATTTAAATGTGAAGTTCTATCTAGGTTTAGATGCCTTGAATATCATGTGCCCACAAGTCTTGAAGAAGTCAGTAGCAGTAAAATCTACCATGTTCATATAGAGAACTTGTTATATATCTTTAAGTGAATGTAATTAGTGTGAGCAGTAGCTTGCTTAAGAATTCAAAAAGTAAGACAAGCTTATGAAAAGATATGCTATAATTACCTTTTAGACAACTGTGTTGTTCAGTAGTTTCACTGCTGCTCTGTGATGCTGTATCACCACTGAGCAACACGAAGTCACTTGGCTCAAAGCCCTTTTGCTCTCTCCCTGTAATGTTGAGTTTGATCCGTAGACACTGAGAAATCCTAAAACTTATTGAAATCAGTTTAAAACCTCTCCAAATCTACTGTGATTAGGCCTTAATCAGTCAGATTTTCTCCTTTGCCACCTTTCTCTTTCTACATGTTTAATTTTACCATTTTTCACAAGAAAGAGATAGGCTGGGTGTAAATGTGCCACAGGGAGAACTGTGCAGCCCTGGGACAGACTATTTGCCTTCACAAATATTTCTAAGCTGCCTTGTGTGTTTAAAAGAGTTAAGAGAAAAAAATATGTGCTGATTTTAATTTATTGTAATCTTCCAGAGCTGATATGAAAAAAAAAATAAAATGCACATACTTGCTCCACAGTCAGCAAACAGTGCCTTTCAAACCAAAAAAAAATACTGAGACTTTAAAACAATTTTTTCCCCCGTCAAGTGTTGCAGATGCTGCATCATGACTAAGTTTTGTTCCCAGTCACAGTATTCTATGAAGCTACCAGGGCAAGACTCACTAGGAGTTTCACTGTGAAGCATTAAGAGCTCAGAAAATACTGAAATGGAAGAGATTTATCTCCTGCTGTATAAGACTATTTTGGCAGATGGTCACTAAAAGATTTCTTCACTGTCAAGTATCACAATCATTTCTGTTTCGAGTCCCTTATTAAAATAGTGTTAATGTTAAAAACAGCAAGCTGAATTCAGTGGCTGACTGGCAGTTGGCCACATTAAAGCAGTACACTGAAAAGCTTTATTCTGTGCTGTTGGCAGGCAGTAAGCCTCATTTCTCTGACTTTGATTCAGGACTAAGGAGCAGGTACCCTTTTCACATATTCAGCATAAAGTTTGCACGGTTGCAGAAAGAGCTTTAGTCTATTCAGCAAAGTTGGAGGTATATTTAGCAAATAGGTTTCTGTAATTCTTCTATACCAATTGCACATTAACCATATGAAAACCGTTCTCGTTTCCCTCTGCAATGCAGCTCCAGCCTAGAGTCTACCTCAGGAAAGCAACTTCTTTTTTTTTTTTTTTTTTTTCCTGAAATACAGTATTTAGAAAGGTGAAGCAGCTTTAATGGTTAAAAGTGGGGCTATATCCAGACTATTTACTTTGGTGCCTAGGCAGACTGAAATGCCGGGTATAAGAGAATAACTTATATGTCTCATTCTCCAGTGGAAATCTAGAAGAAAGCACCTAAAAATCCAGTAGGAGCATAAGTTGCCTAACAACAGTAATTTCATGTTTAAAAGAGAAAAAAAGGGAATCTCAAACGTAACGAGTCACATTTGTCTCTCAAAGGTACATTCCCTGAATCTGTTTCCTTGAATCACATCGCAATAGTATTTTTATTTTTTTTATTTTTTTTAAAACCTTGCAATACCCAAAATCGAGATGCCCATGATGGCACTCAGTCCCCCCGGATTTTGGTAGGGG
Source organism: Chroicocephalus ridibundus (assembly GCF_963924245.1). Lineage (NCBI taxonomy): Eukaryota > Metazoa > Chordata > Aves > Charadriiformes > Laridae > Chroicocephalus > Chroicocephalus ridibundus. The sequence goes on along the minus strand of NC_086316.1, from coordinate 68,716,448 downwards.
GCACTTCCCTCTGTTTGTTTGGATGGGAAACATGTTGCCACTAAACTTTGCTGAGCAATTGGAACAACTACGTATTTCCTCTTTGTCAAGCCTGTGTGTTATTACTAAGAAAGTTGTTAGTGCCTTTCTGTAAAACACTGCTACAACTGTTTAAATAGGAGGCTGAAAGCACACAGAAAGAGAGACCTTCCCATGCAACACCTTTTCCTGTTGCATTTGCTACAGTGTAAGTTCTGTTTTGTTCCACTTAAAAAAAAATAAATAACTCCATAAAATTCAACAGATCTAGAGTTTCAGTGATTTAAATGCGAAGAATTTGGCTTTGGAGAGCAGGCATTGCACCTTCTTTTACTGAAGGCCTGATCATACTTGCTGAGAAAAGTGTTATAAGCAGAAAAGACTACCTGAAGAACAGGGATGAGAAAAAAAAATAATAATTCAAGAGTAGTTCCAGCTGCTGACAGCTAGTATAACCGATCACTGGGAATGTCAAAATCCATGCAACAGAAAAATATTTCCTGCAGGCATACTGTCAAGAAAAAACAAAGGCAGACAATAAGACAAAGTAAAAAATTAAACCACAAGAGTGTTAAATTAGATAACCTTAAACATATCTACATGTCACCCTCCAGGTAGGCAAAGATATTAAGTAATAACATGTATTGATCAAAAACGTTGCATGGAACGTCTTACTGCAAAAAAATGCAATGCAGATTTGTGCGAAAGCATTGGCAAGCATCTCGTCCTGTACACTAAAATCCCATTTATGCCATAGGTCAAAGTCTTATGATTTACTTGGTATTCATCAGGTGAATGAAAGTGAATTTCCTCCTGAGAGGAGAGGCGAAGCAGAGAGCTTCCGTATTAAAGTCTGCACAACAAACTGCAGATCACTCAGCATTGCCTGCCTCAGAGAGAGCAGAGAGAAGAGACCACCTCTCGCAGTCAGGCTGGGGGTAGCAGCCGTTGAGAGCAGCACAGAGAGCCGGTGCCCCTGCGAACTGCATCACAGTAATGTCACCCCAGCCTCCGAGTAACCTGGGGGGAACGAGGAGAGCCACGCTGAGCCCCTCCTTCCCAGACCTCCTCTTTTATCTCCCTGTTAATGGCAGAGCAGCAGCCAGCGCGACTTGAGCTTATTTGCCTGATTGTACATACCTCTCACCCCACTGCTGGCATTACCTTTGCTCCCCTTTCGTTAGGGTCAGAAGGTATATGCTCCCACTTCACGAATATGCACAAAGACATTGAAGTATGCACTTAACCTCATCTGAGTAGAGATAGAGACCCCAGGGAGACTGACTGCAGCAGCTGCAGCAGCTGGGCAGAAAAGGGGAAGGTTTTTGAGCATCACTACTTGTGCAGGGAGAGAGTTTGTTGGATGAAAGGCTTATGCACAAATCAACAGCTTTGAGGACAGTGATCAGGCCACCGTGAGGCTGAAATTACAGCTGGCTTCTGTGGCGTTGTGTGGGTACTGTGGTGGTGTTCATCAGACAGTAAAGCTTGCAAACGTGACTCGTGCAGTGAGGGAGGTTTGCTAGACTACATTGGTAGAGCTTCATTCACAGCCCATGCAGTTTGTGGTTTTAGTCCAGCCCAAGGTTTCATAAAATAGCCTTAATAAAATTATTTTAATACTATTTTAGCACTATTCAATGCTATCTTAATAAAAATGTGAATTATGAATGACAGTTTCAAGATCTATGAATATAGTGTTTGTACTTTATAATGGTAGTCAGTTTGTCCTGAAGCCTCTGAGGGATCTGGATGTAAACACAGAACTTTATAAGGTTCGTTTTTTTGGTTTCTACTGCAACAAAAGAAAAAGAATTAATTTGGAGTACTAATGTCATGGCAATAAGTTCCTAAATTGTTTTTCACTTTATGTTAATTGTAAAGATGCAAATTCAAATAAAACAAACTTTTAAAGAGAGCAATTTAGAGTTTATTGCCATTATTTCTTTCAAAGTGAATTATTTAACTTTTACTTAAGTTAAAATAATGCTTAATGTGGTGATCTAATTGATGTATTAAAGCTGAACATTACATTAAGACCACTTTCACGGCTATTATACGAACTCAGCCTATGTTATTTTTGCTATTAAAGACAATTGTTTACTCAAAAGTTATTGTCTAATGCAAATTATTTCTTTTGTAAGAGTGGTATGATAAGGTCACTTTTGTAGTTTTGGCATAATTAAAACACGAGAGTCTCCATTACTCCAGCTTACATTAAAATAATGTTTTCAACAAATGAAGTATGGATTACTCTTACGAAGTGATAATGTTATAAGGAAGGCCCACAGAAAGAGTACGTCAAGGATTAATGATGCAATTAAAAGTATTGCAAATTTAGTTGTTAGCACAATGCTTTTGGTTTAGAAGCATTAAGTTGTACCATTTTAAAAAAAATAACTATTTCATATGAGTCAGGCTGCTTAAAAATTAAATTATATTCCTTACTCACAAGAACTGGAAACAAGCAGATAAGGCATGCAAGCTACAAAGAGTGTTTTTCACTGTTGAGTTCTGGACCAGGTTAAAAAGAATCGTAAAAGTGTGTGAAACCACAAACATTTTTAGGAAGATGGAGATGAAGACTGCAGAGGAAAGACCTCCTTATATAGCCAACATATAAACACTCACCATTTCCATTGTTTCATTTGAATGTACTATTTCTTTGACTTCTTTAAGATGAAACTACAGATTAGGCTATTCTAACAACAAAGTCAAAGTTAATTAGTCTTAACTAACAGCCAAGTTGTAAACTACTTGAGGTCAACTCCACCCTCAGGAAAATGAGCATTAGTGAGACATTTTAAAGCACTGTCTGTTTTTATAAGCAGTGCAGGGAAAGGCTAAGCCAATAAAACATGATCATTCCATTCTATTCTATATTTTAATATTAACCTCTAAAGGACAGAACACTGCCATGTGCTTTGATGACAAAGCCTTGCACCAAACTAAACATGTGAGTAAAGGAAATTACTGTCATTTTGCTTTGATTTTGGTCACTGAATGTAATAAGCAAACAACAGCAAAACCTCTATCAAACGAACTGTGATGAGAGGTTCTTGCATGGCTTGGACAACAAAGAGACGCCCAGAGGCTGGTGTGAGGCTTCCTTTTTTTACCCTGAAGATAAATCATTAAGGTCGCAGTTGGTTCCGGATTTTGAAAAAAAAAAAAGAAAATAAATAAAAATCTTCACATGTTATTTGGAAATGCTAGGCGTGAGCAGCTGTTGTTAATTATGACTTCATTTTCTCCTCCAGACTTCTTTGGTTGCATGCCATAACTGCATGGGGCATGGGGGTTTACGGCTTGAAAATAGCCTTGTCATTTGGTGAAGTCTAACAGAGCAAAGGGGGCTTGATAAATGATAAAAATGTTCCTTGGAAAGCTCCTTAGATCAGATTAGTTCTCAGTTGTTTGTTTTTAGAATCCCAATAGTCTTGAACAATTAAAAGGTAAATACATGAGGCCACACAATTCATGAACCATATAGAAAATATTTAACAGCTATTGAATTACTCTTGAAAGTAACTCTTCCGCCCTTTATTTACATGGTCTGTTTATATGCTCTGCTTAGAATGTTAAATAAATTGAGTTAATCACATAATTAAACTCCAATTTAACTTGTAGTCCTCATATACTGAACATCAGACAAATGCTTAAGTACCTTGATGAACTGGGGTCCTAGGGTGTGACTCTAAAAGGTAGTATGCAATCTGGCCCTGAGCCAGCAGCGCTAACCTGCAAAGCTTTAAGTCTGTGGAAGACAAATAACGAGTTCTTCAGTGAACTGTGGGATTTCGCCCTCTCCCTCCCACTCCTTTCCTTTACTAGATCACTAAAAGAGACCTCAACATTTTACTCAGCTGAATCTTCAAAACAATGGTGAAAAATCTCACTCATTAGTTTCTGCATAGAGGTAAATCGCTGTTTCAAACAAAGGGAGGTGGTCCAGATAATCTAGTACTGTTAAAATTCATATGGGGGGTAGGGTTATGGGATTAAGAGGGTGGTGATTTGTTTTATGGCTATCTTCACTACATACTTTACATTGCTGCCTTTTGGAATAAAACAAGATTTACTGTAATAAAAGCTTCTTAACATTTAATTTGTCTATTCTATTTCCATGAGTCCCACTGTTCTGTTTATTCTTTCTATTGTCCTTTTTCTTTTCTAGAGAAAAAGATTACCCTTTAAATGGAATTATTGAAATTAAGAACAGTGAGGCGTTTTGACCCAGTTCTGAGTTTATTGCAGAATGATCCTGCAAAGACTACAGTGAGGAAATGCATTAGGAAAATCCTTCTAATTTGCTGCTGTAAAGTGCAGCAGCAACAGGACACTTTTAGCTGGTGTTCAATGTAATTGTGAGAATGATGGGACTCAAACTGTCCTCCATGTGAAATTTATCCTTCATCCAATCAGCAGAAACAACTAATGCACTGGAAGGTGTATTATATCCCATCTACTTCCCAATAAAGTCAGTGGTGTCCAATCAGACACCTATTGTTAGTAGAGAATCTGAAATTGATACAATCACCACATTGATCTACAGACAACTGTCTGTCATTTGCTTGCCGCCATGTCCTCCTCCCCTTCCACCACGCAGCCGTTTCGGAGCAGGAGCCCACAGCACTGAGTTTCAGAACACTCTAGTGATCAGATTTGTTAGAGAGATCGGGCTAAATAATGCCAGTTTACTCAGCCCAAGTCCAACCAGGGGCTAGTGGTAGTGCCACATGGAAAGGTGGAGGGTGCCATGCTGCACAGCTCCCTAAGATAACCAAGGAAACACTTGCCTGCTCTAAGCCCTACTATGACACCTGGCCTGGAAGCACAGAAGATAAGGTTGATTGTTTCATTTTACACACGATTGTCTACCAAACCTTCTGGAGAATCTCCTATTGATGGACTGCTAGTAAACTGTCTGGACTGGGAGTAAAAGGGAGGCAAAGAAAAAAAATAATCCTTGAAATATCCTTCTTGTACTGATGCGCTCAGGAGGATGGATAGATGTAGGACAGAATTTCTTTTGTTCAGTTCAATTACAAAGCCAGCTACATTACCTAGCAGCCAGGTTCATTCTCAGTACTAGACAGGCTGACAACAGGCTCAGGGGCACACATAAGACGATCTGTGACTTCTGACACTAGAAACAAGTCAGAAATGAAATCCTTATGATATTAATTTTAAAGTTTATAGGCAAGAATCATTACACAGGTAATCCTTAAACACTGGATTAATCTCAACCTAGAATAAAATGTAAATCTTAAAATAACTGTCTAAAGTTCAAGATTATTTTAGTGCTTACATCTGCTAATGATAGCTATCACCGTAATTTTTTTTGTTCAACCTAAAAACCTTTAACTATAGGCTCCTCATTTTGTAAGCATAATCTTAAAAAAACCCTCCTTTTCTTGTGGGAGGCTACTAACATCAGTTTATTGAGCGCACATACCTCAAGCAGAGTTGGCTGTTTACACAAATACACAAGTAAGTGAGCTACCTCTGATCTTATCACGTTCTGAGTTGAGATCAGGTTATCATTATCAGTACTTGGATGCAAAGAAACTCCATGTATTGCAATATTAACAATTCAGTAGGAACCACTGTCTTCATTAGGACCATTTGTCCTCGTATAACAACCAAATGGATCTTCCTATCTCTCCCTGACGATGTTAGTTTAGTATGTTAAAGATAATGTTTAACTTGATCATTAACTTATATGGTTCCACAGGCTTGCAGCAGGTACCAAACAGCTTAGAAATACTACAGTGATTTATTTCTATTTTCACTATGCTCTTTTTAGCAAAGCAGAAAGGTAAATTAATAAAGGGAAGGGAAATCAAAACCAAGTGTGATGAAAGGTATAAATAGAAGGACAATCAAATACATTGTTTCCACCTGAAGTCTATGACTCTTTGCCCTACATAATTAGAAAAAGTTAATGTTCATAGGAATTAATAGTCAAAACCCCCCCAGATTTTCTAGTCTCATTTGGGCTTAGATACTGGCTATTAATTATATGAATGGCCTCTACTGCTTACTTGGATCATGTTAAATGAAAGCCTTCTACTTCATTCAATCATATATGTTTTAGATTCAGGGTATTGGCAGAGTTCAAAAGAAGCAAACCCAGGAGTTCTTCATCCCCCCACCTGCCCCCCTCCACACCCAACTCCTGTAACGCATCTTAAAAAGGCTTTTGTTTTCAGCTAATATTCTCCTTATTGTATGGAAAAGAAGGATTCAGAATAAACTCTACTCAAAAAGCTGGTGTTTGAATAGTGTGTTAAAAAAACCCAACCAAAACCTCAAAAAAAAATCCCACCCCACAACACAAACCAAGAGAGGCAGGGAGGGAGGGAGGGAGGGAAGGAAGGAAGGAAGGAAGGAAGGAAGGAAGGAAGGAAGGAAGGAAAAATAAAGCACTATTAACCTGGAGATGAGAGAAGCATCGTCTCTTTTTCTATACACAATCGGATTCTGTCAAGGCAGCAGCCAGATTAGTGAAGGTGGGAAAGTGAATTTAAATCAGATAGAAAAATCAGCGTAACAATTTTTCCCCCTTATCTGGAGTATAGCACTGACTATTAATGTTTCAGAAATATATTATTTGGCTTTTCATTGATTCACACATCATTTTGTCCCTGCATAATTTATAACAAAAAGGAAAAAGAGTGTAGCTATTTTACTAAAACTGTGTTGTCCAAGTGAGTACCACAGGTACAAAATGTTTCCTTTTTTATCTCCTGTTGTTTCAACGCTACCTAATGACTGAAAACTGAATACCAAGGACAATCATGAGCACTTAGGGCCCAATTCATAAAAAATACTGCAAGCCATTTATGCACAAATGTTGCTACTTTCATATGGAAACAAGCTACATAAAGAATTCCCCTTTGTGATTCACCAGCCCTCTTTATGTTAACATATTTTTCCTCAGTGGTGTACATGAACAGTGCACAATTCCACAGAGGGGACAAGGGCAAAAGCAAAAGCACTTTTAGTGTTTCTTACAGAAAAGCCTTAACAAGCTTGATGTTTCTCTGCCTTTTTTTCCCCTCCAGTGAACCAGAGCAAGTCTGACTCTTCTGGTAGGTAATTGTAATTTCTGGAAGATTATGTACTTCTTTTATACTGGTGAATTTTTATCAGTATCAGATATGCAGGCAGATAATCTATCCAAATATTCTTAAAGACAACCGTAAAAGGAGAATATCTGGATATTTATCACTTGACAGTACTTTTTTAATCTGATTTGTTCAACTATTATTTCCTCACAAATCAAGATGTGTTTACTTGAGATATTGGTTGGCTGCCTAAAACAGTCTCAGATACAGACAGATCAAGGTATTCAAGTTTTACAATGTTTGTCAGAGGCGCACCCCCACTGCAGAAATGGCACCCTTAATAGACAGCAGAAAACCCACACAGGAGCTTAACCTAAAGTCACAGAAACCATGGGACATCAAGTTGCATTTATTTCTTGTTTATATTTTTTTCCCCTCTTTCAATACGATATCGCTATAGATTGCACTTTCTTTCTCTGGAAAGGAAGAGGTACATCAACATAACTTTTCATCTGGTCAGTTAAAGAATTACACCCTTTTAGGAAACAAAGGCACATGCTGTTGCTCAAAATGAAGCTCATGGAAACTCATGATTCAGTGATGGCTTGCATGTCCGAACTATATTGCAGACAAAATAACGAAGTCAGTGAAAATCATTAGGCACATCTTCAGGTAGGACATGCCTCTAAGGAAGACTTATGAAAAGAGGTTTTTGGGCAGAGTGCTGCTTCAAAATGGGATACTACTTAGTTTTGTGCTTTGTTTTTCCAGCACGTACTGAGTGTCTACACAAACATCTCATCAAAGAAAAACCCAGCTACTGCAATTTTATCTCCGAATGGTGAAACTCACAGAAACCAGAATTTCTGTCAGTGAGATGTATCAAAAGGTGAAGCCAGAGTAAATAGAAAATACTTGTGTGCACTTTGTCTTTTTTTTTTTAATATATTTTCAATGATATATATATATATTTATTTATTAATTCTGATAGTGGCAAGAATAGAATAGCTCGGGAGATTTCAGCAAGGGAAGCTGGAAGTCAGTGCAAGCTTTTTCGTACTGGGCAAGCAACACAGCACTTGCACAGCACTGAAACATAGAAGTAGCTTATCTTCATAATCACAGCAAGGATGTCCGAACACTAATGCCATTGCACTTCAAAGTTTCTCATGTCTTTTAAGCTGTTTCATTTAAAATGTATAAACAGAGCTGGGAACCTGACTGGAACAAAGTTTCTCCTCTTCATTCTGAAATGCACAAATTATTAGACTTTATAATTTAGCATTCATTTTGGTTGTTCACCGCAGTGACCAATGCACTGTTCAACAGAGTCCATAGTCTCAACATGGAAGAAAGTAATTCACCCACATCATAACCAACAGCTTGCTTTTTCAGAGATTTTTAGGCAGAGGGAACAATTTAATGTGTTCTTCCTTTTTTAATAATTTTTCATCTTATATATTTTTAATCTGGATATTTACTTGCTTAAAATTTACCCTATGATAACAGCTTGTGGCCAGCACACTGGTCTGCTGGAGTACCACACTGTGACTGTGGCTGATCTGTAGCCCATAATGCCAACGGACAGAGAAGCAGAGAGAAGACTGGCAAAAATTCATACTTGCTTTCTATTAAAAGAATTTTCACTTTTTATTGCCCTGAGAGCAATTAACTTGTAAACTGAAGCAGAACATAGGCTGCATTTATACAGGAACATTGTAGACACAGGAGAGCTCCTGTTTATGTTAGCTAGCTCTTCTATTCACTAAAATAAGATAACCATATACAAGAAAATATTTAGATATTTAGAGTTGTTCCTGGAGTAGACCAACCTGTATCTTGCTTGGGAAAGTTCCAGCTGGCCCAGGCCAGTAGTGGTTTTGGAACTTCTCTAAGAGTTTGGAAACGTAGATGTTTGCATTCCGTCTCCCTGTCCCTAGATATTCTTTATCTTACTAGTACAGATATGGTCTTAAGGTCTAATTGAGCAAATGCCACCAGTTCTACTGGAACTGCTGCTATATATTACTACCTATCCCTACAGGACTGAAGAATACTGTCACAAGAAGCTGCCTATTCTTAACCACAAGACACAATTAGGTATTGGCATTGCTTTGCTTATGGAAATGGCAACTTCTTTAGCATGTGTTTATTTTTAAATCTTTATAAAGCAAACTGTTGGAATTGATTTTCTGAAGTGTGTCTTCAGAAAATTTCCTATGCTTTAATATGAATAGATACCAGCATTGTAAAGTTCAAAAAGCATGTTTGCTCACAGAGCTTATAGACAAACCTGTTAGAAGCAGAAGCCCACTCCAGTCAAAGGGAATGAATACTTAAAATCCTTGGAAACGCCAAATTCTTCCTATTTACACAGGTTATGTTCTGCTGAGGACTAGGACCTGTTTCCCCTCAAGCCAACTGAAAATGCACTTGGTTTTAATTAAGTAGCACCAAGTCTGAACATGCCAGCGTTTTTTTCTGCATACATATATTCACAAACAGATGCCCATGAAGCAGACATGCACAGCTGATAAGTTTTAATTTGTTGTATATTCCATTCCGGTTTGGGTATCACGAATAACCTAGGAGATTAACATACTTCTCACAAAATAAGAAAACTGAAGAAATGGAGAAGGAATCTTGGCTATGCCTGTTTTGATTTGACATTCCAGTCGTTTTTAAAGTCATGCATCAAATTCACTCTTCTCTTGTGATAGGGAAAGCTAATAGGTTAAAAGATTTTGATTTTGTTTTAAAGAGCATCTATAGCATTTAGATTTCACTGCACAGGAATATAAATTTCACTTCAAAATTATATTACTTAAGCTTTATATTCTTTTTGTAAATTGCTTTTTATATAAAATTTCTGATTTAGCTGTGATTAGTTTTCCACCAGGGATTGCTCACACCCAGCTGCTTTGATGTGTGGAAAGTTTCTTTCATGAGAAATTCGGGTTTTAGCAATAGCATCTCCTCACATTCGCAGTGAATTAAAAGCTCTGTGGATCCATCAGTAAGAGGTCACTGGGACGGTGGGTGATGCCAAGATGGAGAGATCCCTACTGTGACTGGGGGTGAGGGGAGCAGGCCCAGCTTTTTCCCCCGTGAAATAGAGCACTGCTTCAGAAAACAAATGAGAAAAAAAACTTGCATTGTTTTTACCACCCAACACTTGATTTTATTTCCTGCAATTGTTAATATAGTTCTACTCTACTGTTTTTATGTAACGGTGCATGCATGTGTGTGCATTTTTGTGATAATGACCACACAATCCCAGTTCGTGCTTTAAACATAACTTTATTTTCTTTTCAGAAAAATCACTTTTGTGCTTGGTGACTGATGGTGAAGAATAGCAAGGTTATTCTTCACAATTTCTTAAGATATTTTTGCCAAGCCAAAGGAAGCTTCTCAGTCCTAGGCATTCAAATTTTAGTCTTGTCACAGATGTTTATCAACAAGTAATCTGGCAAGAAAAACAAACAATTTACTGTCTTTATCATTTGTAAATTAGTTACAACATTGCATTGACATTAAAAAAATCAGAGATATGCAGGTTTCAAAACCGAGTTTAATCTCTTTAGTATACCTACTTCAAATAAACAAAGGATGCTAATGATCTTTTTCTGTGGAAAAAGGAAAACACACGCTTCTCCTCAGGTCCAGCTGTGCCACAGAAGAAAGGCATTCACAGTACTCAAAAGTCCAACACAACCCATAGAAACAGAGATTCATGAAAAACATTCTTCACAGATTTCATTTGGTGATTCACCCTTAAGGCTGAGCCTGATTTACTGGCATAAACTCTGCCTCAGTTTCTCTCAAGGGAACCATATAGCACAAAGTTCTTCCTCTTGTGTAGATCACCGACAGTACTCTCAAGTTCTGACTTATGAACAAAGAAAGCTGCACAACCAAACACAATGCTGTGTTTCAGAAATGAGTATCTCTGTTTTTCTCCAGTGCTTGACACAATGCTGCAGAACCAAGAGCAAAAAATTTGAGCACCTCCTTACCACCTTGGTCATATACTTTGGTGACTGCAGCTCAAAATGAAAGCCAGGGACCACACGGGGAAGTGCCCTTGAGCACCGCATGTCCTGCACAACATCTGGGGCCACCTCCTGCTCTGTGGCCCAAGTACTGCAGGTTACACACACCTTCTCATCCGAGCATGGAAAGAGCTGTATTGCACAAGCTGGGGCACAAGGCAGGAGAGAAGTTGGGCTGATGCACTGCACATCCCCGAGACGTAACCCTAAGTGTCAGTAGGTGTGAGGTGAGAGCAAGCTGAGACTCACATTGCGTGTGCTGTTCTGGGGAGGTCTGTGTACTGTGCTAGGAAACGGTTTTCTGGCTAAATCACATAATAGTTATGAATCAGATTCACAGAACTAGGAATTAATTCTGTTATCTTCCAGTTGTGCTGGTAATTATTATACCAGATATAGCGTAAGATTTTACCTTACCTTTGAGAGCTGTTCAGTGAAATCTGGGAACGCAGCTTCAAGAGCAGTTTCCCCTTACAGGAGCAGTTACTGGAGAGCAGAAACTTTTCTGATGTTGGGTTTCCTTCCCAACTGGGAACAGCTAACACAATGTTAGCCACTCACCAGGCAGCTGACTAGAATGCCTCCCTATTAGAAACTGCTCTTCTTTTCAAGTATTCGTTAAGCGATAGGAATTTCATTAAGCAATACTTTCTCTTGCCACCAGCCTGCCTAGAGATCGGTTGTCCCTCTAGTGCTTCCAAAATACTTGTTGTGGGGGAACAGTGAGAAAGACGAGGACAAGCTCTCCCCATGATTTAATCCTCAGGAAAGTAGGTAACTGGCCAGGTACTGCATTTGCTTTGAGACAGTCCTCGAGTCAGTCTTGCAGCCTAGTGGAACAGTACCTTGCTGTGGAGTTTTCACTGATCAACACCTTTTCTTTCACTAGCACAAATTCACAATGAATAAGAAGGATTACCTGGTCATCCTGTGTTTCCTGACTCAGACCAAAAGCTAAATACTGACTGAACCACCAAGTTAGGCATAGCAGCAGTCGTTCTGAATTCAAAATTTAAGCTCTATTAGCAAACAGAACATTTAACTTGCTTTCATTAACATTACCTTCATCTTCCAAACGCAGATACGAGTCTAGGCACATCATGTGGAATTCGTCACAGTACTTATACTAGGAATTTTGCCATTATTTGCATGAAGATATTATGAAAAACTGTTAAGTAGCTATTTACTGCAAAATAAAGTGATCAATGATACCTCCCTGGGCAAATTTAGGGGAGGTAAAAGGGAAAGATATCCATGACAGAGGTTGGGATCATAGTGAAATACATGTGGGGAAGGGGATTTCTGATAGAAGCAAAAGTAAAAGCCAAGCTTTGAAAATGATAAAAGACAGGTGTTTATACATATGTATATATAAAAAATATATTTATTTCAAAATATATTATATATAATACATATACGCATGTATACACATTCCTTTGCAATGCAGAATATTGCTCAAAGTTGTTGAATGGTAAGAATAATGAAGACAAGGACCTGCCTCTTAATGGAGATAGAATCATAGAATCATAGAATTGCTGAGGTTGGAAGGGACCTTTAAGATCACCGAGTCCAACCTTTAGCCTACCCTGACAAGAGCCACTTCTAAACCATGTCCCTCAGTGCCCCATCTACCCTTTTTTTAAACACCTCCAGGGATGGTGAATCCACCACCTCCCTGGGCAGCCTATTCCAATGTTTAATAACCCTTTCAGTGAAGAAATGTTTCCTAATATCTAATCTAAACCTCCCCTGATGTAACTTGAACCCGTTTCCCCTCGATGGGAGCTAGGAATTGTTTGCAACTCAGTCCAAGCTCCTTATATTAACCTGCTCTTCTTAGTATACATGTCATTTTGGTTGCTTCAGAAGTCACGTTATTTTAGTGCGATTTCTAATACAACTTTTGTTCAGACAGGTGGTCTACTTGATGTGAATAACTGACTGGTTCATCAGGCTCCAGGGCATGGGTTAACAGTTTCTACTCTCCCTGGAGGGCAGCCACAGTGGAGTGCCCGAGGACCCTATTGTAGCACCTATCACCTTTAATACCTTTATCAACGACCTGTAGGAGGAGAGAAAGTGCACCCTCAGCAAATCTGTGATAACCCTGAGCTTGGGAGTGCAGTCAATACACTTAAAGGTAGGACTGCCGCTTAGAAGCTTTTCAATGTTTCTGAAAGACCTGGCCTGAATATCATGTTGAAAATAGCTGTGTTTATGCTTTTTCTATTTGTCTCTTCTAAAGAGGCAGATTACAGTGCCTTAACTTTAAAAGGACTGTTGAATGCTCTGTTATTTCTTATTTATAATGGAATGACTTTTTTTTTTTAATAAAAACAATGACTACCTGTGTCTGCCACCTTGCAGACATGACATGATTGGAAATCTGAGTCATTTTATATATCTGAATTATATTTTTTTTTTCCAGTTGCTGTTAACCATATGGAAAAATTAAAATCTACTTGGTAAATTGCTGAAGTAAGTTCCTCTGCATCTGACAGGTAAAGCAGAGCATCTGACTTATGTCTGCATTACTGTCTATAATCCATAGCCAACCAAAAGATATGGGAAAGCAAAAATTGTCTTTCACAGAAAATGTAAAGATATCAAAATGGGCATTCTGCATCTGACCCAAAACATCTTTGACATTTGTCATGGCAAGTCCCAAGATCAAGACAGTAAATTCATCTGTTTAAGCAGGTTCAGAAAGTTGTTCTGTACAACTATAACCTTACCTTTAACTTTTTCATCTAGTGTTCATGCAGGGACAGTGGATTTTTCTCCCTTCCGGTGCAATATCCACCTGGAATCACACAGCTGCCTTTATAAATAATTGCATGAGAACAGACTTCCCTGCTAATAACAATTATAGAGGTGATAAGAGGTTAATAACAAATGTGAATTGTACACTTCCATCAATACACATGATGGAACTCACACTGAAGTAATCTATCAAATCTGCTTTCATTCTGTTCTTCAAACTGCAGAATAAATAGAGAACACATCGTAATCATTTACTGGGGAAGACTTTTCCGTAGATAAGATAATGTTAATTAGGATACTCATTATTAAAATGCCAATTAACCTTGATTTTCCTTCCTTTATTATTATTTAAACTAAACACAAAATAACTTCGATGCAGATGTAGAACTGTAAAACATTTAATGAGGTAAATTGCTTACGGAGCTCTAGTTTAATTAGTTCAGTCGTTTTCTGACAGTTCTAATTACATAACTAATATCTCTACATTTGGCAAATATCACATTTAGTATGAACTTTTCTTTCATGGTAATTAGCTCAATATTCAATGACCTTATTTGTGTACACTTGTGACTTAATTTATGTTTTGTAAACAGGTATCTTGATTCTTATTTCTCCATACAAGCTGCATCAATCTCAGTTCCTTTGATCAATTCAAGATGCATTTTCATCAGTTCACTTCAAACTTATGGAATGTGTTATATAATTAATTACCAAAGTAGTTGAGAGTTTGCATTTACATTTCTTTTGCACAAGACATCTAGAAAACTGGCATTATGGCATCTTTTCTAGCATAAGAATTGTTTCTCCTCAGCTGCTTTCACACTGGATGCAATTTAGAGCATTCAACATTCTGGCAGAGGAAGGTGGGATACCCACAGCACTGCCTCCAGCTGTTTCCTTTGGGGCAATAACCTCCTTGTAATTTGTCAATGAATATTCTCTCTACCACCAGATCTACCACCACCACCTCTCACTTTTATATATTCGGTGAAATTGTGAAATAACATTATCCTCTACCTAGGTAAAAAGACCCGGAAACACATCAGTAGAAAATTTCTTCTGCAGGGAGGAACAATAGGATGATCTCAGTCATTGAATTCTGCTGGTATTGTGTGGGTGCCTGTATACATTCATCTTCTATTTACTATGATTTGGTGACAATTTTTGCATACCAACTATTGTTTGCAGAATTATACTTATCTGAATTAAAAAATAAATATTTAATAAAAATAGATTTAATGTAACTATTGTAATTGATCATCAATTAAGTACATTTTGGTTAATCCTCAGAAGAATTAGAATCACTGTCACAGGTGTTCAAATAGCAGGCCACTCACCTGTTCCCTCCGCCACTAGGAAACAGACCCTTTTCCCTTCTTATTCAGTAACCTGGTCAGTCAAGTGCAAACCAAGTTTATAATGAACACAACATTCCACAGTTGTTGAAACCAGGGATGACTAACCAGTCTTCCAGGATCCAATATTGTTTTGTGAATCCTGCCAGTTGTGTTTCTTTGTGCAACTGGAATACCACTTTGTCAGTAGACTGATGAAATTGAGAGCTGATGATACATATTTGTTGGCTGGAGAAAGGAGATCTATGGTAGAATTGGCAGCTTTAGCTGAGCATAATGATGCAAAACCTAGGTGTTCAGTAGCCCTGAAAAATCTTGCTGGTGATAAAAGTATACGAAACGTTTACCTCCCTGACTGAGGAAGCAAACGTGCTTCATTAAACTCCATCTAGCCCATTAATAGGAGCTACTCATGTAGGTTATAAAGCACTGATTTTTGTATACCCTCAGCAAGAAAACTCTCAAAAGTTTACTAGGTCTTACACTGTCATGTTCTACAGGATTTGAAGCTGCAGCCCAATATAGAGGGTATTTAAGTTCTTTGGCAGTGAAAAATCATAAGCTGTAACGGCAAAATCCACTTTCAGAAAGAATTTCCAGTACGACATTCAAGAAGCTTCTGGACAGATGCAAATGGCAGAAAATTGACTCAGATACTGCTATATTCTTCAGTTCACCCTGAGATGCTTAATGGTGGATATACTCTTTCAATATATAATTGCCTCCACCATACCACAAGTCACTTCCCCAAAATCTACCATAGCCTCAGTATTACCTCAGTTTTACCAAGTTTTGCCCAGATACTGAGAAACAGCATTGTCCCATCCTTTTAGGGCATCCAACCATCAGCAAGATGTGATTTACAGTATTGAAAACAACTGACATGTCTAAGAATTACAGAATGGACATTGAATCTTTGTCTACCAACAGGAAGAAAGCAGCCAAACTTATCCACTTGATGTGTGTCTGTGTCATATCCTGGTCAATGCAGACAAAAATGGAGGCACGATAGCTAGGGCCTAGAAAGCAAGTTAGTTTTATCACTAGAAGATGTACCTGAGTGCTAAAATAGCGAAAGCTGGTCAATATCTGACAGATCGTCAGCATCCTCTGATGATTTCTTTGTTTTCCTAAAAACAATATAGGCAGATTAGCAATTGTAAGAGAGAGGTTGCAGTCTTCCATGTGAGGCACTCAATATTTGTTTTGTGACCTTGACTTGCCATGAGGCCTTCAGTAGAGTGGATATATACCATGTAAGAAAATTCAAGGAGTACCTCCACCATTAATCATCTTGGGGAGAGGGAGATTGGTGGGGGGGATTGTTGCATGCCAAACTGAGAACACACAGGAATTGAATAAATCAAATGTAGTTTCTAAAAAACAGACAAATGTAGGGCATTCAGAAATTACTTTGTTTTCAGTTGTGCCCTGGCACTCATCATCTGCCATATACAATAAAAACAGTGTGATAAATTTTTTTGCTTTACATCAGAAGAATCTTTCTAGGAGTGGGTCCATTAAGTGCCTTCATTCTTATATACTTCTGAAAGTGAAAAACAGTAGGTGAACCGTAAAAAAATATGGAAAGGGAAACAATAATTCACACAGGAGTCAAACAAAGCAATCCAAGGAATGTCTTTTCTATGGTTTAACTCATAATCTGAATACTGCATGTTATATTTAGTGTGATATTAATTAACTAATACAAATCACAGAAATTGTTCCTCCTAAGAAAATGCTATCTTTCTGATTTTTATATTGAGCAACTGAAATACATTTGCATAAATCAATCAGCTGTCTGATTAACAATGGTTGTAGAAGAATCAATATATAAATTCCATGTCTTAAAGTAACTATTATGAAGTATTGTTTATATTAAACTTTTGTTTAGCTACACTGTGTCTAAGAATTTTAAAGGCTCAAAAGTCATGATGCTCAACTTCTGCTTTTTAAACACTTGCAGTATAATCATGCGACAACAGAAACTGCATAATGGCCCTAGGACCCTGCCTTCTAGTGACCATTATATTTTTAGTTAGATAGATAAGGGGTTTTTTTATTATTATTATAGTTTTCTGCACTTTATGACAGTAGTAGTCAGAATCATACACTCTGAGTCTTTAGCTTTAGAGAATTATGTGACGCAGCCACTTAGTTTTTAAAAAATCAACAAAGAACCCCAAGCAAAGAAGAAAGAGGTTTTTTTCATTTTTCTTGTAGGAATGGATTTACACTGTGGTGGAAATAAAAAGAGCTGTTTTGTCCTAATTGAATCTTACATTAGCGTGAATTGAAATTATATAAGTTTATCAAGAAAATAATCAACTGCTATGCTACAATACTGTGACAAATCTTTAAATTAAAATGACCATTATGTTGTGAGTCATTTCACAAAATTTATACCCTGGTGATATATATAAAAAGATAGAGCTGTTCAATCCAAAACATCCGTTGACACGAATTTATCTTACGAGTATCATACCACCCATTTCATGTGTCTGTGCATAAGCTATGGATGAACTTGTTTTCTGGTTCCTAACAGTAACTTCTCTGTTAACTAACTGTTTGTGAACCTTACCCACAGAAGTAAACTAATTCCTCCCTGATGAATAGGAAACGATATCTTTAAATAGATTTATAATTTAAAAGGTATATTTAAAGCACGTAGTAGTCTAGAGATCCTCGTTCAGTATGTTGGTAGTACCTGAAAGATATTTCAGAAATCATTAAGCTTTCTATTTCATTGAGCACAGTTACCTTTTAATTTGAATACCTTCTTAGACTCTGGAAGATTGGATGCAAATTGATTTCTGGTATAATAATGAGAAAAACTACCTAGAATAATCAAACCCTAAAATAATCTTATTCTCTGATTAAAAGTTATGTCTTTGGCTTTTCAGAAACAATGCTCTTTCTTTTTTTCTAGATAAAACAAATAAAACTGTCAATTTTTCAATTATTTTTTTCATATCAGGATGATATTTCTTTTGAGCCTTACAAACAAGTACAGTACATCTGAACTGAACTTTTGATCTAATTGTTCCTATACAACTTCTATTTAACATCTTTGATCTCTGAGTTAGTGATCTAATCTGCTGTATAACTCAGCTTTTATTGATCTGTTCTCATGCTGAGCAAATCAAGTCTCACTTTTATGGGAGAGATTGAAAAAGATAGTAAAACTGCCTCTGAGACAGCAGTTTAAATCTGTGCAATAACAGTGGAGGCAAGAGATAAGACTTTTATTACACTGCCAAACTTCACATGAACTCAAAGTGTCATTAAATAGGTATGTGTCATTTGCCACATATATTTATTTTACTAGATAAGTTGGTAACCACCCATTTAGATGCAGTGCAGTACCGCATTTTCTTTGTGACATCTTCTTTACCACAAAATCTATTCCTGATACTCTACATTTGAAATATCTTTCTTCTGGTACTTTGCATACATTTCAGATTTTCTGTTCTCATGCAGTTTTCAAAAAGAATTTTTGAACCTCTTTTACTTGACTGAATTCCAAAAGCAATTTTCAGTAGTTATACAAGTGGGACCATTTTTAATATGCCAGTCCGTCATGATAAAAGAAGTTTAATTCTCATATACCCAGAGCTTTTCAATCATGCTCCATAACGTGTGAGTTCTGTAATGCCTAGTGTTATTACATTACTAAGCATGGAGGAAAATAAAAGCAGCAAAAGTGCTATATCTCAGCTTGATGTTATTGAGTGTAGTTTTACTTTAGAGGGTTTCCTATTGTGGTATTTTTCCCATTGTTCCCTGAGAAGAAAGACCTGATGAGCACACTGAATGTATACGGTATATGCAATGGGTGACACTTTTCACTCCCATATATAGAACAGTGGTGAAGCAGAAAATGCTTGAAAATAGATTGCCTGAATTTTTTTTTAACGTTAATATCCTGGATTCAGTCCAAGATTGCCGATTGCACCTGATGACTTGCATGTCTATCAATTACATGATTCTGGTCATCATTCTATCTTCCTATCTGAAAGTCAGACATTTTATGATATTGGACCCATGAAATGCTGAATGCCCTTATATAGATCATAAAGAAAAGTTACTCTTTGTTCTGCTGTATGCACACGTAGGCACTGCACCAGAGCAGGGTGAGCAGAGAATGCAGGGCAGAATAATCTAGAATTTTATAATACTTTTCCTTTTTGAAATCAATGCGGAAGGGGGAGAGCCGTGGAGAGTTTTTATTGTTGATTGTAATGAGGTTATATGAATGAAACATATGTTCCTGTAAAGGCATATCCACGTCAATCAGATCTATCTATCTATCTATTATCAACTGTTAGTAGCTTCATTTTCTCTGAGACAGCTGAAGGACTGGGATTTGCAAATGACAATATGAACAAAGGAGGAATATGACTCAGGTCTAGAATAAACTATTCAAATCTAAATTATACATTATCAACTTTATGAACACAATTTTATTTCCTTATAATTTAATATCAAATGTAGAAAGAATTTATAAGACAACATATTGATTAAATGATGAGTCACTTTTCGATTCAGAGTTAAAAGGTGTAGGGACACCATTCAAGTGCTGATTCCTCTCCCTTCTCACTGCCAAACTCAAACAGACGGTGCTTTCAACTTTCCTTTGGTTGTCATATGGGAACAATTAAGAATTACCCATGATAAATATCATTAATCTTGATGTACAATCTCAAAATACCCAGTTTTAAAACTTCAGTTTCTGGCTGAGATACCAAGACTTCCTGTCTTTGGTAAATGCATTCAACATTCATGTATCAGAGCATAATATCTTCCCACTTATCTTTCTATTTTAGTTATGTAGTACTGGGATGAAGATCAGAGCCGTAAGCGTAAATGGAATATGAATGTCTGGATTGTGAGTCGGGGGGAGGCGGTCGGGGGGAGGCGGACTATGATGAGCAACCAAAAGGGAAAGAGAAAAATTAATTATAAAGAATAGCCAAGGCTCAGAGACAGTGGTTCAGACTTACAGGATGGAAAGAAGTCCAAGATTTCTAGCTCTGTATTATGGTGCTGTCAAGAAAGGTCTCAGGAAACCACTGAGAAAATTTGTGCCTTCATCCACCTATAGTGATTGGGCCACTTAAAGTTTTTTGGTTATTCCCCTAATTTGAGAGATTTAAGCCTGGATTGGATATAGTTTTGGTGAGAGGATTTGGTGGGGGTTTAATCTCCTTTCCTTCTTCCCATCAGCATCAATCGATGAAGCGAATACTCCCCAGTCCTGCAACACAGTCACATCTGGACAGACCTATCCAGTTGAACTAAGTCCATAATTGGCCCCTTGGATCTGAGTTTTCCAGCCTTATGAAGCACAGAGCGGGCAGCACAGGGCTCTGCAATCCATCTGTTTAGGGGTTTGGCTTGTTTTTTAAGAGTGTGTGAAATTACACACAGAAAATGTTAAAAGGAAAATCAAGTAGAAAAATTCAGTGCTCACCATCGTTACCACTACAGTTGTTTTAACTGACTTAATACCATCTTGGTCACAGCAGCACTAACCAAAAGGCCTAATGTTGAGGCAAAGCAGCAGAATAATTATAGTAGAATATTGACAGTCAAGGGAGTTAACAGAGTTGAATATGTTTTAACTAAACTAGGAATTTATAAAACAGTTTTTCTAGTGTCAGTAGAGCATTAGAAAATACAGAATGAAGGTACTAGAGCAGCAAAGCTGACCAAGCCCTGAAATCAAGTTGTGCATTCACTCTGTCGGGAAGGCAGCCTGCCAAAGGGGTATCATCTTGATTTCTCAGCAAACAAGTTTGAAAAGCTCCTGATGGCATCAGCCTTTTGGCTGCTAAATCACACACTGCTTTGTTAAATTCAACAGCAGCCTCCCTCACCTACTTCTTTTCAAAAGAAAGAAACTATGTTGTAATTTTATTCTTTTGGCTTGAATACCTGAAAATGTTAAACGGGAATTTTTTGTTATTGGAGAAGGGTTGCTTGATTGTTTTCTTTTTTGATTAAACTTAAAGATGAATCAAAGCTTGAGGAAAAACAATTTTTGTAGGATCATACAGGACAACATGGGATCAAGTCAGTTGTTTTTAGGGGAGAGAGAGAATGACCTGGTTTCCATCGTTAATAGTACTCTTTGTATCATGCATGGTGAAAGAGATGTCTCCTGGGTCGCACCCCTGAGAAAGGAATTCCTACATGGAGCCACTTCTGCACTTCCACTATTCAAAACTTCCCTACAAATAGATTTTAGGAAACCTAGGAGTGAAATGAGGCATGCCAATCAATATTAGGGGACTCATCCATCTCTCTGCTGGAGGTGTGAGAATAATAAGACAGAAGCCTTCAGCAGTGCTGAGCCACATGGGACTGAAACATGATATCTTTGGTATCGCCGATTCCCAACCTGGGGGTCATGACCCCTTGGTGGATAGTGAGGCTATTTTCTGGGGAATGCAAAAGTTTCTTTCAGAAACTGAGCGTCTATTTAAATCTGTTTATAGACTTTCTGACTGAGAAGATAAGCTCCAGGAACTGTTTCCCTGACTAATGAACATATGAAAACAGACCAAGGCCAGACCCTGAGACAAGACAGAAGAAATGGTGTTCCTCCTCTTCCCCCCACTCTGCCCAGCAGAGCAGATCTGTGAGATGTCCTCTGCCAGCAAAAGCAAATATTCTGTGTAACCAGGGATTCCCTTCAAAAGGCCAAAAACCTTTTCCCAGTCTCTGCTGACCTGCCAATGTGGGAGGAGCATGCTGTGTCCAGACAAGCCAGCACACCTCCTTTAGGCATAGGCTAACCTGTGCTGTCTTACACCAAAACATTTTATAACCACCCCTGTCATCGGAAGCAATGCCATCCGACAGCGAGGGAACTGCACCGTGTGCCTTATGTTGCCAGGTCTGCACAGTAACCACATTTTGCTTTCCTTGTTTCCTGCCCCCAGCTCCCTCACTTTCTAAATTTTATTTTCTATGTGGAAATAAACTATTTGAGATAGACAAGTTCTCAAACTTTAAGTACCGAAAGCAATAGATCTGCATCACTGGGGGACTTCTAGGTACTACGTTAATACTAATAAAAAAGCATTCAATTTTTTGGTTTCTAGAGATCTTGTCAGCTCTCTGAGAGTTTTTGATGGGCAAAAAAATCAAGGTTGAAATGTTAGGTGATGTGTGAATGTTCTGCTGTATTTGGCTGTATCATACTTAGAATCTAAGCATTAAAAGTTTCAAAAATTGAATTTTAAAGGTATTTGTTTTGCATAATATTTTGAATTTTCTTTTTCTTCAATTTTTCTTACTAATTTAAATATAAAAATATAAATAATTAATGACTGAATTTCTCTTGTTAATGTTATATTTCTTTATTGCATACAGGGTAACAAAACTTCTTTAAAGTAAAACATTTTCTTTTTTCAAACACTAAATTTCAATACAATATAATTTCACTAATTTCTTAAATTAGCGTGTTGTATCATCCAACAATTGTCAAAAACTTCAGAAATGTTATTTTAATGTCTTGATGTTCATTTAAGTATTCCTTCAAAATGTAAATGAATGGTGTTTGGTGATCTCAGTTCAGTTCCTAGTAAATGTCCACATCACAAAACCACTACACTTAATTTTACATGATTGATAGTCTCTGCTTAACTGAGACCTAGGGCTGAGCCAGCCTGGGGACTTTATTACCTCCCATTCTAGTAAGGGTGGTCCAGCCAGGTCAAAGTCGAGGTCAATAGTAGGACAGAGAAGGCACTAATTTTGCTTTGAAACAGACTGCTCTTCATGAAACAAAGAACTTCACTTTCCAGCACTGTTTCCTGATCAGAGATAATCTGTCTAGGAATGAAAATGTTTCCGATAAATATATCTTCTTCACATTCTGCTTTTAATCCTCGTGAATGCAATATTTAAAAAACCCTTTCAGTATTAAATTATCACCCATTTCGCTTGGAAGACATATTTCATATTTAATTCTCCTACTTGATATGAGCTACTGAGAATGCTCTTGTGCCTTTCTTTTCTCAGTTGTTAAAAAAAAATACACTCCTAACGTTAAATTTTCGTCAGAGTAACTGGAAGTTTTCTCAGCTTACTTGAAAAGGCAGCCATCTACCTAAAGTTCCTGAAGTCTCAGCGTAGTTGAGAAAGGTGGTCATACCCTTAAAATATATTTTTATGTACTGTGTATCTGCTTAGTATTGCACCTATGATCAGTTTTGTATGGATGAAAGTGCATTAGCAACATGTTTTAATCTAAAGGAGCATTAACAGTAAAATTGGGGGACCCTAAGGGAGTCAGAAGGAAGGTAATTCAGTGAGTTGGGTTTGATTGTGCATTTTTTTTTCTACTGCAAGACTTTTCTTTTTGGTTAGAGCCAAAGAATAAGTTGCACTGACATCGCTGAGAGCTGAATCACACCTGGAATAACTCATGTTAGTCAGGTCCCGACTCAAAATTGAATGTAAATCCAAAATAAGAATGAAATTTGTACTTAAATTGTATTGAAGGTAGATGGTTGCCAGCTAATCAAGCATTCAAATGTTCCTTTTTTCCATGTAGGGAATTCTGTACTTAAAATTAGGAATACTCTGTACCTCTGGGAGTTTGACACTCCCTCATTTTTAGAATATATTTAACTGGAATATGTGTCTGATTTTTTCAGTGAATGAATTTCACTGCAGTGTAGTTCACTGAACATTTGAAGTGGAAAACCTGTGTGAGGCTGCACTGAACTGAGCTTCTGTACCTTCAGGGCCAGCTTCTGCTTACTGAAACTGTGGGCTGTAGGGAGGCTGCTTAAGGAAAGAGCACAAAGTGCTGTTTTTTATCTTTTTCTTACACTTAATTAGTAGTAATTCCGGTGCAATTCTTCAGTGGATGAGAAGATGCAACACACAAAAGTTCAAATTCCAATCCTGAGTGTCTAAATTCTGGGACAAGTTAGAATTTTAGTTATTGTTCATCATAAACAAAGAAGACTTTTGAAAATTATGGAATACAAGTCTCATCTAGGCATGCTTAAATGGAGGAGACGTTTGTATTTGGTGTTTTAGTGTTTCCTCATTTCTGGTGTACGGTTTTTTTAGGATGCTCATGTACTTTCTTAATGAACAGATTTCATCATAGGATTTTTAAAAGAAAGAGCCCCAATTCCCTTTTTTTATAGTTTGTGCTGTAAAACTTACGAACATAGAGACAACTTGGCTGGCAGGTAGGCCATTCTATTCAGTTTTAAGACATTAAATGTATCCCAGTTTCTGTCATTGGATTGTATCCTTAAAATAGAAGAATAAAAGCATTAAACTGAAGGAGACTATGACAGTTGGCTTTATGAAAGGAATTAAACTGTAGTTCTTCCCTTTCCTTTTCCTCGTTCTCTTTAAACCAGTAACTCATTTTCGGATTGTGATAGAGTGTGTAGTCTAGCTCAGCTGAAAACAAAATAAGTATATTAATATAAGTGGACTGAAACAAAAGAGAACATCTTTTTGAACTTGAAGTAAAACACCTTTCAGATGAGGTGTCTTTAATAAAGGGAATATGGACACTCAACATACAAACCCAAGTATGTTTTGGTTGGATTTTGTTGCTACTGTTTCAAAATCTCTATGCTACTAAAAGTCTTACAGAGGGATTAACGTTGCGCTGTTGATAAAAGATCAAGAAGACAATATAGAATGACCTCACTTTGTAAAAGTAAGGATTGAGTATCCGAAGACTTCTGGAAACAAAGCATGATCTGCAATGAATTGGAACCATATGGAGGAGGGAAAAACCCAAGTCTAAGAAGTAAACATTAGTTGACGTTCATAGTGAAGATCAAAAGCTCCCATAAACCATCTCCCACGAAAAGGATGGAGAAAGCTCAGATTGGGAACTTCGTTTATACTCTGCAATTCCTTTCACACTTCTTAAAATAATTGCTCATACAGAAGAGAGACTGAGAATTGTATGACTTGGATATCAAGTACTTTTTTTAATATATATTACACAAAAATAACCTGATTAATCTTTGTATTCCCTTAGCTTTACAGTAATGTAACTTTGACAGCAATGGAACAATATCATTGTAACACAGGGAGTAGTACTGCAATGAATTAAAGAAGCCACAGTAGGTTGGGGGTTTTTTGTTTTTCTTTTTTGTTTGTTTTTCTGTCTTTCTTTTTTTTTCCTCCCTTTTCTTTTCTCTCTGATGAGTTATACAAATGGAAGAAAGTAATCTCCCTAGTAAGTCTGATGGCGATTCTTATGAATGAATCCGTACTGTTACTGAGGTTCAGTTGATTGACTTATCCTCAGATTAATTCTTCCACCTTCTTGATTTTTTCCAGGTATATCTGGAGGTTATCTGTGGAAAGCAAGATATCAGGGAATGATACCAGAACAGCAGCGATATTCTCATCTTTTTCAAAATTCGATCTCATTGGCCTGCCACATTTGAGATGTATAGTACTTTATAATGTCCTGTAATTTTGTCTTAAGCAGCAGCTGAAAGAAAGAGAAAAAATCAAAGTTTTTATTTGGTTCATTCACCTCTGCTTCTATAGCAGAGCAGCTAATCATTCAAAGACATGTGTGTTTATTCTCCTTTATACATACCAAGGTCTGTAATTATTTTCAAAATGTTACGGCAAACATAGAGGTAAATATTTCAAGATTAGATGCTAAAAAAGCATAACAGATTAATTTTATTTTAGACTGTATCATTCTATTATTTCTTCTAAATGTGTTTTGAACTTCATAAGAAATCTATTTGATAGAAGGATTTTTTTGGTGTTCTTCTGACACCTTCCCAGGTAAGTCAAGTTGTATGTTAAGTTTATTTTTTTTCTTTCTTTAAATTAATAACTTATTTTATCCTCTTCTGTAACTTGATTCTGGTGTTTTGGGGGGCATTTTCATTGGGAAAAATGCAAGTATTCAACCTAAAAGGACAATTCGTACAGACTGACATTAAAAATAATGACATTTCTTTGAAACAGTTTCCTTTCTTACATTACAGCAGTGAGGAAAATAGAATTAATTTAAAGCTGGTTTTAATGTTACTGGCTCATCTTGATATACTTTTGTGTTCCTAATTTAGTTTTTAGGAGTTTTAACACAAAGGTAATGTTTGAGTTATATTTGAGTAATATAGGGTGATTAATTCTTTTAAAGAGGATTTACATAATTATTTTCTAATGTTCTCAACTTTTCAGAAAAGTAATGCTCATGATTCTTGCTTTTAAAGTTTGCTGTTTCGTTTGTCTTTTGACATTTTAATATTAAAATTATTTGCATTATTGACAACATACTGCTCAAATATCCTGCAGTACAAGAAAGAAATGCAATTTTCTAAGCTCTTCACTACTATTAGTTTTGATTGTAGGGTAGTTTGGTGTTTTTGGTTTGTTTTTTTTTTTTAAGGCACACTATTGGATTCCTAAAATAATCTGGAAATCTATTTTTTTCTTCAAAAAGAAATACAAATTTTCAGTGACTAGCGTTGATACTGAGCAGCAATTCCAGCGTCACAGCGTGATTCAGCCAGCTGTACATGTTTTGTGCTTAACTTCTTAACTTTTTAAAAGATGTTTTTATTTTTAACAGGACTGAAAATCAAAAAATGTCAGAATTAATTTAGTTAACCAATGTTTTGATTATAGGTATCCTTTGCCTAACCAAGGGAACCAGCCTGGAGTCCAGCCCCTAGTGTACTCTGCATTACTGTAGCACTACAAATCTACACACTTGATTCATCCAGAGAAAAAACATTCCAGAAGACACAAAAGTGAGTCTTGGAAAATCCCACTTACATCATACCTGGTTTTCTTCCAGTCTTGAAGGTAGATCCTGATTCTTACTGTGCCCCCCCTGTCTTTGGACCTCACTATACTGTAAGATAGTGATCAGCAGTCTCGGTACACGCACTTGCATTTGTTTTACACTAGCTACAATCAGCAAAGTCTCTGAGGAACTGGAGTTCTCCTCCTGCTGGCCTGCTCTTGTCCTTCAGTCCATGAAGTTTCTGTTAGATTTTACCTCTGTAATTCACACATCCTGCGCAGTGCAGCCCTGATATCCTCCCTGAAGAATGTGCAATATGTAGGTAACAGGAAGAAGCAAAAAAGCAAGGGAAAGGTACACTTTGAGGAACGGCCAATTTTCAGCTCCTTTGGAATTAGCGTATTGGGAATGTAAAACTTTCTAAGAGCTGCTGTGGCACCTCCAGTTCATTGTTAAAAAGTGATATCAAAACCCATGTAGCTACTGTCCTTCCTCTTGTCATGGAGGGACACTGAGAGCACTGAGGCCCTTGGTGACGGTCAGGAAGAAACTAAACTGCACACTGGCCCGAGATCGTTACCGCTATAGAGGTAAAAAAACTCCAACAACTTCTATCTCTTGCATTTTACTCTCCAACAAGCATGGCACATGTCGGCATGTCACTAGCATCTCCAGTACACCTAGCACTGTACGTAGCATGAAATGAGGCAATATAAAGCCTTCTTCCTCAGTAATTTACAACGTAAGGGACAATGCAAACACAAAACCATGAGATGTTTATAGGACATGGCAGAAGGAGTGAGGGAGGCCTTCTTCAAGAAATAATTATGTCCCGAGAGGTTTATTTTTGTGAAGGAGAGTGGGTGGGACAGCATTCTCTGCTTGTTCCAGGTGTAAGGCAGGGTAGGGAGAAACACAAGGTGCAGCTGGATGAAGGAAAACCGGAGCAGAACACAGCGAGTGACCGGGGAGAGCAGCAGTGCTGAACTCCCGTGGGAGATTTTCCCACATTCATTATGTTTATAAGGCTCTTCTGCCATAGGGATTCACTGAAGGTTTGAATGAGTAAACCCTGCGTGCCACACCTGCAGTCATGAACGCAAAGGGCAATCACCCCCTGCAGACACTACTTAATTGTTCACTGGTTTAGTCCCACAGAGAGGGAAGTTCTACAAGTTCCTTGCCAGAAATCCCGATGCAAAACGTTAGAAAGATGTGTACCTACAATGTGCAATGCTTCTAGCAGCCTTTTGGGCAATTTCTGGGAGCTGAAAAATGCTGATTCCTAGCCTAGAGGGTGACACTAGGTAATACAAGGCAGGTATCGAAACTGCAGAATTCATGAAACCCTTTGTCGTGAAAAACAACAGACAAATCCAACATTGCCTGGAAGGGGAAATCTGAGTCTGCAAGCTGTTAGAGTTTAGGTACTGATAAGGGAAGGGATCCTGCACTGCATTTTGAAAAAAGTACAGTAAACACAATTCCAGTCAGAACAGGCCATTTAAAGTCTTTTCTGCCTCGGGCTTAACATGACACTTAAGTGCTACTACATGTGAAAAGAAAAAGCAATTCAGCACTCATAACAAACTGCTCTTTCTCCATCATTGGGGCTAAAATACCAAAGGATTCCTGCAAGCAGGGGAATTACTGTCTTCAAAGATGTGTTGTGTTTTCATTGGATCCCCTCTTTGTTCAAGTTGAAGAAATAAATATTGCATTAAATAAGAATAAATGTGAAACTATAAAAAAACCCCTTCCACATATATAAATGCAATAAATGGGCTTCCTTTCAGACTCGCTGTGCTGGAAGGGCCAAAGGGAATTTTCAGTTCAAAAGGAAAATACTTTGTTCACTGCTGAATATTGCAGGGCATCAGTTTCCCTGGGCTTCCCTGGGAAGAACATTTTTGGTGATTGTTCTCAAAATTCCAGCCCTCACATTAGAAGCATGCAAATGTGAAACACGGAGTCTTTATGGCCAGGGTGCAACTTAAATATTTGTTAACAAATTTAATCCTTGCAGCTGAAGTTCATTTTGATGAAAGTAAAACTTTGGGTCTAGACTGTGAAACCACTGAGAAGGCAGTGGCATGGATGATTGAGCAATACACTGGGAAGAATCTCTCAAGACTGGAGCAAAATAGTTTTCCCAGTCAACTAAAATTTTGTAACTACTCTGAAATCAGGACAAGGTATCAAAATTGTGAGAACTATCCTGAACTTCTCCCTCCCATCTCTGTCGACTAAAATGCGTCATTCTTATAATTTGTGGCAATTTGGTTATGTCACACAAGTGAGAATTTTCAACCCGAGAATGATACAAATTAGGTAATTAAATTTTTGTTTAATTAATTACCTATGTAAATGGTTTCATTTTCCAATTTGCTCCTGAATTTAACGTTAATTAAAATGCAAGTACCTCTAAATGTATCCCCTGTTAGTAATATACTGAATATATTGTCTCATGCCTGACGCTCTCTATCTCAAAATGGAAATAGAAGGATGTCATTTCTGGAGCAAGTGCCACCTTGCTCCAGGTTAGAAAGTAGAAACTAGGTTATCCAGCAAACAAAATTCGGATCCCATCCAGAGGGATTACCCTTAGGGACAAAAAGACAATTCATGTTCTGTGAACTCTTGGAACATCTGCTGAAATTGTCACCTACCGTCAACACTATAATGATACTGCTCCTGTGTGACAAATTAGTCCAGATCCTTGCAAAGAGAGATTGTTATGACTTTAAAAAGTGAATAGGACTGGATAGACTATTTCAGCTTTTTCTCTTTATTGGGTCTAGAAATAGAAATAAAAATTCCTGTGAGTGAATGAAGCCCTAATTCATCCAAAACTTCTTCAATCACATTTTGTTTCCATACTTCCTCAAACACGGAGGTAGTTTTTAAACAAAAGAAAAAAAAATTGTATACATGTGAAAACAAGACTGTCTGATATCACTTGAGCAATAGATGAATTCAGCACCCCCCTTAAGAATGGAGGTCCAAGAGGTAGAGACCTCCCACAGCTCCTCCTGTAGTCTGCATGTACATTCTTCAGTACGGTGTGAGCAACTTTGTGACAATTAAACTAAACTCTTTCTACTAGAGTAGTTCTGATCACTTATTCAGATATTGAACATAATTTGAACTGTGTAAGTTCCACTCCTGCCCACGGCCAGGTGGTTGGATGTGATACAGGAGATTTAAGAAGCTTCTGGGGCAGGTATTCCATAGGAGAAAGGAAAAACCTAACCCAGCACCCACAGGATCAGACTCACATACCTGAGCTGGGGTAGCCCACCAGAACTATAGTTACACTCCTTTTACTGCTCACTGACCCTGTGGCACCGGACGATGATGGTGCAAGGCTGCTGAGGGTCCTGCTTCTGGGTAGAGGAGAGAGGGTTAGGCCAGCTGCTTGGCAAGTTAGCACAGGATGACTGTATGAGGCAGGGATTATAGGAGGCAAGTGATGCCTTTCACAGAGGGAAAAAAGAGGAATGACTGATCCACAAAGAAGTGTGGGGGATCCCAAATTCTTATTTTTTACCCGTGACTCCCAAGATTGCATGAATTTGCTTAGGTTTTCAGCCTCGTCTTGTCTCCTCTTTTTCTCTCAAATGAATGTATATCCATGATCTGATACCATCGTTCCTTAGGACTTGTGAGCATAGACTCTGAGACTACTTGATCTATTTGCAATGCATATAATCAGTGAGAATGGGAAAATGAACTTTGACCTTCATTCTTTTGATCCATTGAATACCCTCATACCTTCAGAACCCACTTTTTAATTTTGATTTGTTCTTTTCTCGCCTCCCCTGATAAGCCATTTCTTTCAATCCTTTCGTTGTGTTTGTTATTTTATTTTTCCTGAGACCTTTCCTGTATGTCCTAGTGAATTTCATATTTTCATCTTCAAATGCTATTTCAGCTCTGCATGGCCCATAGGCAGCACAATAACTCTGATGCTACCAACACAAACAGCATACAAGTACAAGAAGAAAGAATATGTATCTTAGCAGAGAATACTTGCAAAAGAATGTTTGATGTCAAGGCTAAGCAAATTCTATTCTTTTACTCCAGCAAAAAGAAATAGGGCATCAGTAATATGCAAAATTATATTGTTTTCCCCCTTTCCTACTACACTGAGCAGAATCTTCTGTCGCACCTGAAAATGGTCTGAAATGAAACCCCTAAAGATTGCTTGGGCAGTCACAGGGGTGGAGGGGTTAATAATTGTTTCAGAGGTGCCTTTGTTAATTTCTTTGTTTTACTTTTTCTTATTTTGTTCCCAACATAGAGAAATAAAAATACGATGTCATGATTTTTTATAAGTATTGACACAACAGAATATTTTATCTTTTTCAAAGCCACCACAGTCTATTATATAATAACATACATACTGCATAATAACATATATTTGTGTAGCATTTAGGAAATGTGTGCTATTTACCTGATGGACTAAAATAACTGCCTCAAAGCTGCTACAGTCTTTAGGTAAACACGTGTTTTGGCATGCATACTAATTTTAAAAACATGTACTATTTACCCCATATGCTGTAATTACACAGTCTATTGTATACATGTATAGAAAGGCACACTTCTTAAATGGATTTTTGTCAAGATGGTTCGTAATAGTTCCTTCAGAGACCTTATGTCTATCATGTAAAGGAAGTACGTAGATGATAAATCAGTCATTTTCAGCCACTTTTACTTATTTGTTGTTGGGGGTGCTGGGAAGTCCGCTTTGGATTTTAAAGATATTAGATCATAATAGGCAACACTGTGAGCAAACGGTACTAGGAGTAAGCATGATATGTCTGTGAGAAAGTGCCAAACTACTTGTTCATTAAAACCTGACTTAGTATTCAAGGGTGGCACGTGTCCCTGCACAAACTGTTAGCAAAATGGCCAGTACAGGGTGCTGCCTGAAGGGCCCTGAGACCCTGATCCAGCAGAATTAACTCGGATAGTTTACTTGCATGTGGATACACCAGCATTTCAGATATGCAGAACTATTTGCCCTGCAGGAAGTTGTTGGATGGTCATTGGAGAGATGCAGATTGCTCCAAAGGTCTCCAGGGTCCAACGCAGTCCATACAGAATATATGGCTAAATTACCTTTTAATTCCTTTCTTCAAAGGAGAGCTTCACAAATAGAAATGACTTCTTTTGGTTAAGGGGAAACCCGCTATGGTCCAGCTGCTATATGTATGTGAATGTTTTCAGTTTGGATGTGCACAATTTTGTTACATAAACATAATCAATTTTGATTATTTTCTTTTTTTGTGTCATGTGGCTGCTGTAGACACAGATCTGTTTGCATTGAATTTGGCCACAGCCTTGCAGGAATACACTTGACTCTTTCTCTTTTTTCTTTATAAACCAAGGATATTCTGATCATATAAACCAAATTTTTGGTTCCTACACCAAATGTGTGGAGACATCTATTTATTATTGTTCTTCTTTTCAGTATTTAATTTTCACAATACGTAAGCAAATTTTAAGTGAGCTATGTTGAGGTTAAATTGAAAATTGGGAAAATTAAAATTATCACTTAATTAAATTACAGCAACATTATTGCTCAATCAAAATCAGAGCTTCCTTGTCATACAAACAGAGACATTTTTAAGGTTAAAAAACAAAATGAAGTTATTTGGAAGGCCACTTTATAAAGACTATAAGATATTTGAGAAAGGAAGATATTGGGAGCCATAGGAATATAAATGGTTAATAACATCTATTACCTCCACAAACACTTATATTTTTATATTAACAACAGTCAGACATGCCTTTTCATGCTATGTAGAAACAGAAGTAACAAGCATAAATTATTATTATTTGTTGGGAGTTACCTGACCTCAGATGTCCTTTGCAACACAAAGTCTAGTTTTTTAAAAAAATCATTATTATTTGAATAATATAAAATGCATTTTGTAAACATTCGTTGAAACAAAAAATACCACATTAAATGGATAGTGAAGTTGGAAAGATACAAAGGACATAATTCAGCATACGAGTGTCTTTATGTACAGTGTGAAGAGCCTTGAATATTTCCTTTCTCAGAGCAACAAAATACTGATACTGTACATCTGTGATACCTAGAAAAAGAGCTCTTATTTGAAGACCTTTCCTTTTTTTTGGATCTAGCCTTCAGATACCTAAAACTACAACTGCAATCTCACTTAAAACAAAAGCCATTTGTGGAATGGTGGCTTGTGTTCTTTACGTAAATGAAACATAACATGCTTTGGTACTACAACTAATTTAATACAAAAAATTTTAACTGATATAAAACTTTTATGCTAGAGGCATATAAATGACCCGAATCGTTACTCTTAACATAAACCAGAGACAGTTTAACCTCTGCAATGTTTTATTGTTCTGTGTCAGAACAGTGTGACAGCTACTAATTGTTAGCTGTTGTTTTTTGTTGCCTGAGGGATCAGCTAAAGAAAAAATAAGCCTCAGAGAATTTGAGGGGAAGACAGAGGGAAGGTTACACAGTGTGCTATCATGAATAAATATTTGCAAGGCATCTTCACTATAAAGCATAGCTGTTTAGAGCAATGTAGCCTACTTTTGACTCTGTGATCTTTCACACTAAATTATGGCAGCTAGACAAAAGCCCCTGTGTTTAGAGGAACAAAATAAAAAAGTAATGTTAATGAAAACACCTCCATTTACTTGAAACTATCAAAGCCACAAAGAATAAAAATTCAATAAACATGGTATATTTTCAAATGTTAGTTACTTAATAACATTCTCAATCTGAATGGTTGAATTGAACGGTGGTGTGTCTGTTGTCTACATTGTCTCCATTGTCTGCACTGGTCTTAAGTATGGTCCATAAAATATACAACTAACACACAGAAAAATATAAGGCCGTGATTGCATTTAGACTGACAGTACTCTTTTTCTCAGGATGAGGTAAAGATGAAGGGTAAGTACACGTTTTAAAAGAAAAAAAATGATTAAAGAAATGAAGTCTAGATTCTGAATAGTTTTGAAAAGACAAAACCCATCAATTTTTAATAAAGAAATACAAAATATAGTGCGTGGGTACTAAATATTTAAGGAGTAAAGTTTCATTCCCATTAAAATTAATGGGAAAATAATGAACAAGTTCTCAAAAGAAATAGTTAAACATTTTTGGAAAAAGATCAATCTCAAAAGTCTTATAAAAGTCAAACAGTTGTAATTATTGACTAAATTGCATGAAGAATATGCTATATAGGGATGTAATCAAATATTGGCATATATGGGCCAAGGATCATTACTGTTCATCATAAAATCAGCAATAAATGCCTCCATAATCCCCATATTATACAATAATAAAACTTTAACAGTATGGGACTCAACCCCACTTTCATTAAACTCAATAGCAAATCTTTCATTAATTCCCTAAGAAACTGTCCTTTGTTTCTATACAGTAACACGTGTCAAAAAACAGTCATGATAGATATGTATATACTTTTTTTAAAGGAGGAATTATATAATATGATTGCACTATATTGCATAATCTATTTAAAGAAAATGAGAGAGAGTATGTGACCTTCCATAAATTAATTTATTATATTTTTATTTTTAATTAGTTAATATACTCATGCTTGTCTATCTTTACTGCATTTAAAAACATAGTAGACTGAACATATCTTGGTCATTTTTTTACACTTTAAAAGCACATAACAAAAGGCATATATAAGGAAAATTGGTTAAAATGATAGGCACATCAAAGATTTTGTAGATCATGTAACCACTACCTAAGGTTATAAAAGCTTGTATGTTATTTGAAATACACAAAACTCTTCTTATGATGTCTCCAAATTACTGCTGCAAAATATGGGATAATGTTAGATCACTGTGGAATACAGAAAAACAGTATCCAGATTGTGAAATTATCCTCCTCTGTAAGGGACAGTTTAATGGTCTGAATGTGAGCATTCAATGCACATTTCTAATAACAGAGCGAAAACACTGGGGATATTCAGAAATGCTAATAAGAAAACAGGCCAAAGGAATATGTAATGATCTACCAGTTCCTGTGCAGTCTATTGTAAGTTTTATCTCTAAGGGGGTGGAAGGGAAAAAAAAAAAAGCTTAAACAAGGCCTATTAGCAGTAAATACTTCTGCCAATATCCCTCACAGTAGGGGAACTCCTCCAGCAATTTTCACGATTAATTACCAGTGGCAAGCGTATTCATAATCTGGTGTTAATTTTGCAGTGTCTGAATGAACTCGGCTCTGGCACGCTCAGTTATTGTTTCCCTGCTACTAGTAGGATGAACTACTTGTTCAGGTCATGCTGTGTCAAAAGAGTGCTAATGTGTTTATATAAACACTACAAACAGCACCTGCTTTAACCACACTTTTTATTATTTTTTTCCATCACCAGTTAGAACATAAAATCCTTTGGTGCAGGAATGCAAATAATGACAAGAAAATATTAATACAGCTTGTGTTTGGAAGATAAATATCAAACGCATGCAGAACATGAAGCAAAAAGGTAATGTCTTTATAACTTCTTTGAATCAAAGCTTTTCTGTCCTTATTTTACAAGGTTTGGAAAGACTGTCAGTGGCTAATTTGTCAGCTGCTCCTGAACACTGGTGCTTTCATTGAGAGCATCTCTTATTATCAAGACAACAAAATACACAGAAAGAAGGAATGAAGCGGACAGATGTAATACACTGTTTATGTTGGATTTGATTTTATTTTTCTGGGTTTTCTTCTCTCAGTTGTATATTTTAGAATAATTTTGATAATACGCTTTTGCAGATCCTATGGGTTGCCCAAGGAGAGCTATTCCTGATAGGATTAATTGCCCGACATGATGACTTGCTGAGCAGTGACAACCCCGATTGGTTAATGAGGATTCTCAGATGTGTAATTACACAACCACATCTGCACAGGTTGGAGTCCATTACCGAATTCATTGAAAGAAGTATGATTTTTATAAAAGCACTAATACGCTCCAGGGTGTGCATTGTCAACCTCGTACCCCTACTGTACCTGAGTTTTATACAAATGACACCGTAACTGCACACCAGGTCCTATGTTCACTTAAAGGATTTATACATGCTAATTAACATAAAGCATGATTCTCACATTTATTGTAGTTCAGCCAATAGAAAAAAAATAAGGGATGTGTATTCTTTTTTTTCACAAGGAAAGAACCATTAAAGTAGGTAAATGCATTGTGTTCACTATTAAAATATTAAAAAAGGCAATATTTTAAATGGTGTAAAATTAAAGTGTTACTTAGATGATTGGAGTGCTAAAGGAAATAATGTAAAAGAAAAAGAAATCTTTCCAGACAAGATTATAAAACAAGAAGTGGAGCAGCACCTTTAAGAATTGTACTGTTCTAGACAGGAAACAAGACAGACCCTATTGTGCACATTACATTTCTACAGCATATTTTATTTTCTCTAACTGTCTGTATTTATTTATCATTTTAATGTTCTGGAGTCGGTCATATTTGTAGGAATTGATTAAAAATATTTGAAGTACTTCGTAGCTGATTAGACGTGTATTAACCAACAGGTGTAGCACAGCAGCGCCTAACAAAAAGAAGGATATTTAGGCATACAATGTAGCTCTCTGTTCCTCCTTGGTGTTCATTCACACTGATTTCTGCATGTCACTAACTGGAATTAAGGTAGTTTTCATTAAATAATGTGTAATGGAACCTTTTACAATTCCAAATTAAAGCTGCGTTATTCCTAGCAAAATTAAAACTCACAACTGTAATTCCACCCCAGAGGTCTGATAGAACTCAGACCTTAGTGGGCTGGCTGCACTGGTGGAAGGAATCAAACTAGCTGACTTTGCCATCACACAGTGCATCCAAAAGCCATCAACAAGAAAATATTCTAATATTTTCTCTGCCAAGTGAGAAGGAATTCAGGACCCACTGAAGCTAATGCAAGTTCTGTGATTATCTTCATATTTTTGTAGACGCCATTTTTCCACCCTCAGCCCAGCTAAGACACCACAATATTTGGATGGCTGCAGCAAAAACTTTTGAAATAATGTCCCTGTCCTCAATGCTGTATCTCCAAGCTTCATCCAAAGTGCTACATTTAAGAAAAACAGCCTAAGACAAGATAACGTAGGTATCAAATGGTCAGCTTCAAGCACGGAAGATACCTCTAACTGTGTCCGATGCGTCACTACTTTAAAGCCTAAGGAAAACCATGGATTCTCCTTTTTCCCTTCTGAGCTTGCCTTGCTATTGCATCATGGCTCTGATGTTTGATGTGAAAGAATCTTATCTAAGTGTTTTTGTTATTTGTTTGTCTTTTGGCTGCAAAAGACAGAGTTTCATACTGAGGCTGGGCTAAGAGTGCTGGGCTCCATGTCTATGATGTACAATGCACCCAAATCTGCCACAGTGACACGGAGGGGGATGCCAAATGGCCGTGGAGTGGTGGGAACAATGGCCCCATTCTGCGTGCACGCACGGCGGGATGAGGCAAGAGCAGACGGAGGCATTTAAGGAGGGTTAAAGGCCAAACATATGGAGCCTGAAGGAGCACAGGGTGCTCCTCAAGCTACCAAGGGGCCCGCCCTAACCTTCATTGTTGAGGAGGAGCCACCAGCTGGATGAAGATTAGTTGTCACATCAAGAGCGAGTCTCCCGGTCTCAGCGCCGCAGGCAGGTCCCACGAACAGCTGCCTCCCCAGCCACGGGCCAGGGCAGCCAGGCACAGAGTCCACCCAGCAAACAAGCCCCGCAAAGGGTAACTTTCACTCTAATATATGTGCACAGGCAGAGAGCCTGGTAAAAAGAACCACTGCTTCTGCATTAAAGGCACTACTCCCTCCAAGGCAAAGATCACGGGTAGAACAGCACTCTGGACGCTGACAGGAATTTCAAGTATATTCAGGATATGTAGAGAACCGAATGTGAAAATGTGTTTGTGATCTGCTGCTTATGACATTGCTATTTGCTCCTAATCTGCTCAGGCATAGAGGATATGGAATTGCAGTGAGATGGAAACTGAAACCCAGTTTCATGAGATATTTTCCAGCTCAGACAGGCAGGGCAGGGTGTCTTGCCCTGAACATTGCTTCAGAATTGGGTCCATGCTAATCACACGCTGTTCTCTGGCAGGGGTACATAGCGTAATTATAGTAAAACAGTACTAGAAGGAATGGGCTGATGGGAGCTAAAATTCCTGAAATGTTTGTTATAGTCTTGTCACCATCCGAAAGAGATAAAGGCCTACAATGAGACATATCTCCGCTTCTTAGCACCTCAGCACTGTGTAACAGGCAATCCATCCAGGACATAGCTCCAGCTCCCTGTTCTTCCAGTCATCAGCCACCAGGCTGTACTTGGAGCAGCCCGCAGTCCGAATTTGCACTAAGGAGATAGACATAATCAAAGTACCGCTTGCCCTTGCCTTGTATTCTCCCTGATGGGCCCCCTCAAGTGCAGCGATGGTGAATGGGTAAATGGAATGGTGCTCTCCTCTGGAGCAGTGAAGCTATGCCAACTGTATGTAGGCACTTGCAGGCATTTTCTTTATGACAGAAACATCCCCACCGTTGGATGGCAAGTACTTTCTACTCCGTTTGTACTGTTTTTGTATCAGAAATGGGTCATGGCCAAGAAACCTTCTTCATGCATCTTGAAGATTCCAAATCCAGCATACTTGCTGGGATAATGTTTGATGCATACGTGTGTTTCATCAGGAACTTGATTACAATGATAATGCTCTTGTTTTCTTGCTATGTCATGTTATTGCAAAATTTAACAAACGCACAACTTTCTAATCATCTCTAGCTTTGGACTTAATTGGTCAGGAATTCTGTAAACCGCAGTGCCCTCGAAGTGATTGAGTCCTGTAAGTTATCAAAGCTAAGTGTGAATATAGTTATTTGCAGAAACTCTGTACTGAATTCTTGATCCTGCTTCTTTGCATTTATATCAAAGAGTACAAGAAATTGCTACAGTTAAAAAAAATAAAAAAGGAATCCAGCAAAGCATTTATACTTCTTTTTAAGTTGGTTTTGGTCATTAATATCGCCATTCATGATTCAAGATTAATGGGTAATTAGGCCAGATATCGGCACTTCAAATTAAACGTTTAAAGGTTTGCTAAGGAGGAAAACTTCCCCAATGAAAAGGGAACCTCTTCTTTACTTTTATGTAACTGGCTTAATTATTGACGTCTTGGAATCTGCAAATTAATAATATTGAAGTAAACAGACTTCAAATAGATTTTCAAGCTTGAACATTATGCATTTTTTTTTCATGTACATATACATTGTGGTTTATTTTGCATCAGGCTGCGATGAGTTCGTTTGCCTATCTTCTAGTATGTTACAGAATAATTTAAAGGATCCTTTAGTACTTACAAAATCCATATTTATAATTTAAAAAAAAATAGTTAGTTGTCTGTGACTCTTTCACGTTAGGAAAAAAGCACAAAAAACTAGCTCAACACCCATGCAAGCCATCCCTTGAAGCAATACTTTCTCTAGCTTTCACAGGCAGGCAGCAGAGAACAAATTTGCTACCGATATTTTGCCTGTGAGCAAAGGCTGAAGCAAGGAATGACAGACAAGTTACACTACCCCAGGAGGAGGCTCAGGGGATAATTTTCCTCAGAGATTGCGTCTGTGAACACCTCTTGGAAACTGATGAAAATCTCTTACATTTGCAGAGGCTAAATAACAGAGTTCTCAATCTAAATGAAATTGTGGAAGAAAAAAAAAATTAAAAATATCTGAAGCCACAGAAATATGGCACTTCTGAAGCAAAACATGCTCCTTCGATCGATGTACAGATTAATTTATGTTTACAGGCAACAAAAGGGCTTTCAGCCTGTGTTTCAACAAAGCTGGCAGTTCCATTGAGGATGCTCGGGTTTTGCCTGTGGAGCCCAAGCCAAGCACATCCATTCCCCACTGGTCTGCACTGAGCCCTGAGATACTATGGGGCGTCTGCCCAGGATTTGTCACCTCAGAGCCACGGGGTGTCTGGCCTGAATGTCACGTATTTTTCTGGAGTAGGACAGGGCTCTTTCAGGGTCTGAACTACACTCAGGGAAAATTATTGACTCTGAGCATACATATTATTTTTATCCAAAGAAAGTTTCCTATCAGTAATTTTGTGGCTGTGGAAACTGGATGGATTCTCCAGGACCACAGGCCAACCCTTTTTCTGTCACCTCCCTGATTATGTCTAACACAGGTGAGGATAAATATGCAATACATGTAGGTGCTATCCAGCTCTTTGTTCTGGGGTGCGTTAGACAACCGAGCCCTACCTGTATGAATAGGCAATCCTGGTCGATGGAGACTTATAAGTCTGGAAAGACTTTTATTAAGAGCAGCCAGTGGTTTAACAGGTATATTAATTGAGACCTCTTGTTCCATAAGAAGCAATTTGGAATTGAAAGATACAAAGGATCTCCACTTGTTGGCCTTGCATTAAACATAGCAGATGCAACCTTCCTGCTGTCCACTGGGACTCATGCATTGTACAATAAAACTCATGCCCACTTCCACTGAGGGCTGAGTTGGTTTTGGCTTGTATTTTGTTTTGCTTTGCGTTGAGGATGCCAATAGATAGAGATGCATACAGCTGCAAGCTGTAAATATTGTGTAAAAAGAAAAGGGGTTTTTTTCAGTGCTTTGAGACACCACCAACGATCCACTCATTTCCAGGCTTCCTCTAACAGGTAGCTCAGATGCATTCAACCAAGTACTGAAGCCTCTGTAGATTTTGACTGTCATAAGAAAACCCAATGCCATCCCAAACCCTTTAAATTTTTTTTCATATATAGGAAGAGTGGCTCAATAAAACAATAGGTATTTTTGTCAAGTAAATGTGATAAAATATCATTTTACTGTGTAAAAAAAAAATCTTTTTACTGTAAATCAAGTTTTTGTTTTTAAAAAAATCAGAAAAGCCAGTGCCAAGCTACTACTCAG
Organism: Chroicocephalus ridibundus; assembly: GCF_963924245.1. NCBI lineage: Eukaryota > Metazoa > Chordata > Aves > Charadriiformes > Laridae > Chroicocephalus > Chroicocephalus ridibundus. The sequence continues at coordinate 68,675,460 of NC_086316.1, read as the reverse complement.
AAATAAAGTGATAGTAGACACTACTGACCCTACTAAGAACTCCCAGCTCACATGCCAAACATAATCATTTCTGAAGAAAAAAAATAGTTTATAATGGTTGCCTGTGATTTTTGGAAACTAATTTACACTGCAAAAAATTGAGAATCCCACCAATTTAAAGAGATAGTAATGAAAAGAAAGACAGTAAATAAATCCCATACTGGACATTTCAAACTCGAATTGCTCAAATTTTAAGCCCACATATACCCAAGTATATTTTCTAATCTTTGCAATACTTTGTTACAGTGGTTAATATTTCTCAGTCTCACAGGCTGTCTTGCAACAGTCCTGGGGAACAAAACCTAAGCAAGAGGTGTCTGAAGGGAAATTCAGGACATCTGTATCTGATTTGGGCATTATGGGACTAGAATATCACACTGATTCCTATTTTTAAAAAATAAGAAAACAAGATTTAGGTGAGGTCTGTCCAGACTTAAAATGGGAAGACAGAGAACTGCAGCAAGAGAAGCTATTTGGCTGTTGTTGAAGTGGGTGGGGACAAGAGAGCTGTTTCCAATCAGCACAGCCATTGTTTGCTGGGGCATATGGAATAAAACACTTCACTGACCTAAAATGTCACTGTGACCAGATGTCATCATTTTTTTCTAAACTTTGACAGGGGAGAATCGCCAGCATGTTTTTCACTTACAGTTTTATGCTGCTAGGAAACTCAGTGACTTCCCTCAGCAATTCCTTTTCTAGTCTAAGCCCAGGTTCTGTTTTAATTCTGAAGCTGTCCATTAGGTAGAGTTTATGTAGGTACCACTTATCAGTAGCTTTTTTTTTCCTATTTCTCTTTCACGTACATACAGGTGCTTGCTGAGGTGAGGCTCCTGCTCCTGTCTGACAGATTTTCCGGTTGTCATAAACTCTGCTAATTGCAATTATTTGCTTGTTATGATGGTACTGAAAATACTGGGAACATTTAGATTAGTTTTCTGTGACATGGATGCAGCTTTCCTTCTTTGGCTTCTTCTCTTGACCTTTGGCAGCATTCAATGCAGAGGCTGACTCAAGAGGTAAGAAATGAAATAACCTATCCTAACCCACTCAGAAGAAAGAGAGAGATGCATAATATGACCAGGCACTGCTAGTCTTGCTGTCTTATCCATCCCACGCCCCATGCTTTGTCATTCATAGAGGAGTTTTGTATGTCACTTGTAATGGTATTTATATTTTCTGTTCTCCCTCTCATCCTGTACGTGCTTTCCCTTTTCGGTATGTTAGTCTTCCATCTCTTGCACTATCTAAAATTTGACATTAAGGATGGCTCTTGTAGACATTTACTTCTTGTAGAAATAATTTTTTTTACCAGGGTAATGCACTTTCTGTCACTTCCACATTTCTTCAGGAAGAATATCAGTGCCCTTTTTCACCTAAGGTAATATCTTTTAGCCACCACTGTGTCTGAGTAATAAAACTGCTGTTAACTTAAATTTCATTTCAAGCTGTTTCAATATGTGGGTAAAGATGGCACAACATCTGTTTGCAGAATATAGTCATGGTTCTCCTGCTCAACAAAAAGAGGCTACTTAATGGCCTCTGCCCCACTGAAACTGCATCTTCAGAAAGGGAGCACTGTACTAATTCCAAACTCATGAAAAAGAAGTTTTGAATTTTTTCTGCTGAGAGGCGAAAGGGTACTCCACATTTTCTCTTTTGATTTCTCCATATAGCAAATTTAAAAGCTGTGAAGTGTCCTTATCAAAGACATACAGGTACATCAGATTTGTTGCCAGGTACTCTGGGCTAGGTAGAAGAAAGGAAAAAGTGAATTGACTCCAGCATAAACAAGAGACTCAAAGAAGACGCTCCAAAGTTGATTAGTTTACGAATCAGCTGGAACTCCCCTTATTTTAGATCCTATGCAGGCCATCATTTTAAAAATAGAATTTATTACTAAGTTCCAGACTGAAAAATTATGTCTACTTAAAGACTTTACACAGACTAAAAGTCTATGTAAATAGTAAGGCACTGCTAACTCAGTAATTCAATGCTGAATGTTTCAGTAAAGGATAAACCTTTCAGAAAAACATTGCAAAAGTCAGGGAAAAAGAAAAAGTAATGGGGAATGCATTTGGAACACTTTTTATTTAAAAATTGTATCTCCTTTTTTATATCCTGCTGTAGGTGTTGCGGGATCTAAAAAAACACATGGGACTGAATTTCAACACTGAATGTACAGAATGAAGACTGCAAAAAGAAAATTAAAGAAATAACCTTGTTTATCAGAACTAGCCTTAAATCTTAAATCCTTCATTTGACTTAATTCCTAAATTAACCAGGCTTACTCACTGTCAGTATCAAAGTTTAATTTTCTAATCTTGGATTAAATACTTCTGTCAAAGGAGTAACAAGACCACAATCTAGTCTGTTAGGAGGTTTGAAATGTAGGAGTACAGATCAAAAGAATGAAAGTAATTTTCTAATTTTCATGAGACAAGACACAGAGTTATTATTATGAAGGGTGACAAGAATTAGAAAGATAGAAAGGTCAGGCACACTGTCTTAGCCCCCATATCTCAAGCACAGCTACAGTACAGCTTACTCAGTACTGCTAAGGAAAATGCTTATGTTTGAGGTTTAATCATATAACAAACTAAAGAAGAGCTTAAATTTCGTATCTAATGAACGAAGATGTAGGTGTCATTCTAGGATAGGATCTATCCTGTCCATCTGTTTTAGGCTTGGAAAACATAGGCTGATATGTCCCTCTCCAGAGGGATTAAAGTCATCTACTTCTTTAATGTCCAAATAATTGCTTATTTTAGGAGTGCTGCTTCTTTAAAAAAATAGGCACAAATTAACTGCCTAAAGAAAATGGCATGAATCCAGCCATGGCCTTCCCCATATAGGTGTTATAGGGACGGGTGTAATTTCTTGCCCCGTTAGAGTCCTGCTTGCTTTAAAGGCAAGAAGGCAATGATGGCTCCTGCTGGGCTCGGAAGTAATTTAATGGGACAAGACCCACTTGTATTCTGTGCTCCTCCAGAGATCCCCACTGTAAAATATTATAGTGAGAAGAGGACCTTTGGATTTTCCTGGATTGCCATGTGTTGTGTGATGCCTGATGAGATTTTACAGTTAAGGAATAGTCTGTAAGATAATAAGCCCCTAATTGATCTGGGAATGTGTATTTGTGGCACTGATGTGAAATCACAGAAGATCTCTTGCAAAGTTTATCCATGTCTTCAGAAAGAGAAACAAACTAAGAAAAGGGATGTGATAGATGATTACCATGAACCATAACAAAACATGATAAATATTTTCAAATGTTAAAAAAGGGTTGGGCTAAATAAATTTGGAAAATTAGAGTGGGAAAATTATCCCTCTATTTCTAATTGATACCGACCGTTAGAACAAGCTGTATTTGATGGCTCATTTTCAGATTTCCTACCTCTCTGGGGTCAAACGTTTTTGAGCTTTACTCAGGCTCGCATTTTGTTCTCTCATGTTGTTTAAAAACATGATTCTTTAGGATTAAAAAAAGAAAAGAAGAAGAAGATTTCCAAATGAAATGTTTTTCCATGTGTAGAAATCCATTTAATTTTTTTTTCTGCCAGGTCTGTATTCCATTCCTGCAGAAACTTGAAGATTCTTTAAAAGTATGTTCAAAATTAGGTGAAGGGTAAAATTATGAATTTCCCACTTGGAAGAAAGTGGCTTAAATTCTATCCAATTATTTGCCATGGCAACCAGCTAAACACAAAAGGGCTGGAATGGATGTAGAGTACTGCCTCTATAATCATCACTGTATGTCCTTCAAATCATGGATATGCAGCACCACTATCCCAATCTACTTCAGGGCCATAAGCCTACACTGTAATTATATGCTTTGGAACACTCCACTTAAGTGCATCAATAATATAGTGAGTGAACACGTTCTTTAATTCTGCACCTGTAAATGGAGAAAAAAAATAAAGAAATATCTCTATCAGAAAATGGGGAAAAAAGGAAATTAGATGATTACATTATTTTTAACCTACTTTCTGATATATCAAGTCCTGCAAATTGCTAATTTAAAATGATCTATTAATAATCAACAAGTAAAAATGCTGGCTGAGTATCTTTCAAAACTATGATATGTGTTTATAAAACAACTAAAACTGAGGAGCTCCCAGATTAAGGACTCCATCCCGTCAATTGTTTCTTTTCCGTGGGGCTCACTGTGTTTCCAACAGTGGATTTCCACTAGTGGATTTCCATGAGTTTGCAGGGGAGTAATTTTGCAGCTCGGACAAGCGATTTGCAGAACTGGGCCCTAGGCATTGATGTACGTAGGGTCCACTTTGACCTTCACACCTGTGAGTCTCTCCTGTCAAGGGTTATGAGGGAGGAAATGTAACTTGCCATCTGTGTTTCAAATGTGGTCTGGGTAATTCGGGACTGGATTGCAGAGTAGGAGATGTGAGTTCCTCTCTGTCTCTGTATTGAGCTGTTAACGCTTCACCTTTGTGTGCCTGTTTGCCCTCCTGCTCTTCCTCCGCTCAGTGTTTGGCTTGTGAACTCAGTGGAACCGGAACCGTCTCTTATTTTCTGTTTGTAAGTGCTTTGCACAATGGATCTCCACTATGCCTGTCTGTAGGTGCTAATACAAAATACGGTCAAGATAAACTCAGGTTAGCTTTGAAGTTTGTTACTTCTATTTCAGGTCTAATAAAGGCTTGTGTGTCCTGGTTTATTTTTTCCAACTGTATTAGCTGGCTCGTGAAAAAAAGATAATATTTCTCCTCATGAATCTTGTATTGTTTATATTCTCATCAACAGCTATTATGATAATAAAAAATTATTAATGATAATCTCGAACATGATTAATGCTACAACTACACCTAGTAACAGTTAGCTGAATACCAGAATGGATGTTACGTGGTTTTAGGGAGCCAACTCTGACTAAAAATATGGGCCTACGGGTGACTGAAGTGTCAGTTTTGGAGCTACATATTTTGTATGAACAGCTGTAAATTCATAGTTGCAGGTTTTTTTCTTAGACAAGGAAAGGGAGCAGCCAACCCCAGGCAGGGTGGAGCTGATGCAAGTGAAGAACCGCGCAGCACATCAAGGCAATTTAATGGAATTAAAAACAAAACTAATCTAAACCCCCCTCAGCCTTCTAAGAATAAGTAATCCTACCCCAGATGTCTCGGCTCATACAGAAACTTTTAAAAATGCTTTTTAAAAAGAGCCCATTCTTGTGTCAGTAATTTTTATTTTAGATTATATATTTAACAGTCATAACTAGTGGGCCAATAAGATTTAATAAAAACGTGGGATTTTAAAACATGTAGATGCTTAAGCCTCACAATTCTGCAAAAATATCAAAACTATGAAATGAGTGTCCTTTAAAATGAAGAACATCGACAGCAGAGGGGAAGAACCTGGCAAATATGATACAGCACCACCAGAAACCTCATGACTTCTAAGCAGATGTCCTTATTTCTGAGAAACAACTTTCAGATTTGAGCACTTAGATTGTTGCTACCAGGATTTATTTATCATACCAACAAAGCAAAAAAATGGAAGTGTCTGGGAGAATTCTCATCTATGTGTCTCTCCCACATGTATTGCAAGGTGTTAGAAAGTCTCATGCCCTGGGCATCCCTCCCGAATATAAGCAGTGGCACACCATAAGAAGTCTGTTAATGGTGCTTATGTCTAAAGCCCCTGAAAGTAATGACCCTTATTTCTCTACCAAAATTACACTGCTGACAATTAAAAAAAAACCCCAAAGTACGTGACTTTCTCAGGCTGTTAAAATTTTCACACCTAACAATATTATAGAAGTTAAAAAACTTTTAATACACATCAAGTTTATTCCCCAGAAAAAAAAATAAGCTTTAAGTTTAAAATAATTTCTATAGTTTAATTTCAAAAGGCAACAATTAAATGGTGGGTCTTACCTGATAGTATATTGCTCAAATTTTTTACGATAAAAAATTGTTGAAAGTGAAGCAGCAATCCAATTAGATATATGTTTTCCCTAGCACAAACTGTGTTTTCCGTGCCTGGCACACAATGCATTTTGCGTATGAAGAAAACCATTAGAGTTTTATGAGGTGATTTGAAATGCCTGTAAAACTGATGGAGGCAAAATTAGTCGGATTTTTAATAACTCATAATCAAACAGAACATGTGGTGCTTTCACTAATAATTGTCATTGTTCTGCATAAAAATGAAAAGAAAATCAAACATCTAACAAATATGACATTTATTCTATTTGTATGAAAACCATGTCCTCCATAACTTCTTTCCAGGAAGTATTTCAAAGTTCAGGTCAACCCTGTCTTTTCTATAAGAAATGACTGAAAGTGTCAATTTTTCTATTCAAGGATTCACAAACTAATAGTTGTAGAGTCCCTGTAATCATAGCTATAGCAATCACATAAAAATATTTCATATGCATTCTCTGCTTTATTCTGAGGAATCTTAAGACATTTTACAAGGCACACTTTCATAAAGTTATTGGAAAATAAAGCCTTTTTTAAGCATAACACCAAAGCTGATGGTGTGTTTTGTATGTTCTCAGAAATCACTGTTCCAAATTAAGCTCCTTGTTTGACAGAAGCAGTTCATGCTGGACAATAGGGCTTTATTTCTTCAATTGTAGCCAAGAGCCATGTGATCCCTCCTTATAACCCTTATCATTTTCTTACATGATGAATTTGCATTCTTTCTTTCCTTTTCATACACTCACTGATTTATGATTTCCACTTGCCCTCATTTTAGCCCTGGGCTGGTGACCCCGCTACAGCAGCCAACCAGGCAGCCTGCTCACCTCACACCAGCACCTACACCGATGGCATCGGTGGCACCAGGATTTCTGTAGGGACATGCACCTATAGGGAGCGGGTGTCTCCCTGCAGCTCCTGGTCTGGTCCAGGCGGTGGGTTCCTCCCGAGCAGCCAGCTGTTGGGGCTGCCTCCGTGGCAGTTGTCTTCTGTGTGGGGGCAAGCCGCTGGGTGGATGTTCGTACATCTCCCAGCTCAGACCTGGCCACAGAGCAGGGATGAGAGCGACTGCTTTGAGCCACTCAGGCAAGCTGCAAATAAGATGTTGGGCCAGTGAGATTTAAATTCGTTGCCTCATCGCAAACACACTTAAAAATTCCAATTAGTGTTAAAAATCCCAATTACTGTTACTGTGCTCAGTAGGAGTTTATGTTGTATTTTCTGTTGTTGCTTACACATGTGTAGTTCACCAGTAAGGTCTTCATAAGTACTGTCTTCTCATTATTATACCTACCGTGATGACCACAATAGACACAGCAGAGAGCTGCTAAACTTTTAATGACAGCTACCCTTAGTTCAAGTTTCTGAGTAATAATATTGAGGTGTATGAAACACATGGGCATACTTGAAACATGTTCCTATAAGAAAAACTACTCCAGGTTTTTTGTTGTTGGTGGTGGTGTTGTTGTAAGCCAGTGAATGTGTATGAATGTTTTCAGTGAAGGTTATTGCTCAGTTACGTTAGTACTTGGAGATGGGGGGAGGGGGTAGAAAAAGTTGCTAAAAAGATTTGAAGAGCATTGTTTCTCTAAGACTTGCATGTTATTGTGTGACCAAACCAACTCTTTGTATTGTCAAGCAGGATCTACACCTCTAATTGACATTAATGGGTGACATTAGTTATACTACTTTGGTTTTATGAATCTATACACAGACACATGGAATTAAATTTCAGTCCACCACTTAGAAATTTAGGCCATTATGTGTTAATGTAACATCAATGCAGATCTGTTAGCCTTGGATACTTACACATATTTTTTTGTTGAAATGGTAGTGTAACTGTCAATTATTAAAATAACGTAAGAGGATAATTTCAAACCCGTTTCTTCTTTTCCATTAACAAAACTTAAATCTCAGAAATTCTTATCAAATTATCAATTTTGACTTTCTTTGAGCCAGGAAAAACATTTCTTAGGTCTCATTATCAAACCTTGTATCTTCAGCTCACTTTGAGAGAAAGATGAAAAGTAGCAGAGAAGGGCAAAACAGTTAATTCTGGCCTGGTATCAACATGTGATCTTGCACCAAGGTTTGATGATACCAGGTTTTCACCTTGAGTGGATTCTCAGAGAGGAATTGTAAGCCACTGCAACTGGAAAGTTTTCTGTGGGAGCATCGGCAGACTCCTGGCTGTGGCAATACAAATGATGCTTCTGTAATAGCCAATTAAAGGTATGTACAGCAGGGAAGGAGAGGTAATGTCTGAGATACACTGTCCAAATGATCATAAATTCCCAGCTCTTTGCACTCTAGGACAGTAATTGGTAATATTAAAGTAAGGTAACTATTAATACTTGCCAGATCACTTAATTTGCGTACCTCTGTAATCTTAATTACAATCTCAGCAAGAATGTCACCTTTTGAACAGGCAGATGAATAAAGAACAAAAAATCAGGTCTATAGCAACTATCTCTTGGTGTCATCTAGTGGTTACATTCCCATACTGCAAAAAGGAAAATGTGTGTGTAGTTTTATTTTTATATATATGTATACACGCACTCACGCTAACACACATACATGTATAAAGTACGTCTATTTCTGACTGAGTGGAGTAAAGGAAGCTGCCATTTTTAGCAGACAAGGCAAGGTTAGCCTTTCTCTGCTCTTCACCCTGGCCTTTTTGCTGTGTCTTCTTATGAGGTCAAGACACATCCACAGGGAGCTCAGTTAGCATACACTGGTGTGAAGGTGCTGTCTGCTGCCCCATTTAGGCTGCTTGACTGAGCGACTGGGTGTTGTTAAAGGACATCCTCTGCCAACACACAAGGTATTTCCTTATGGCTGACTGAGTAGCACTCAGGGGATGCTGACAGATTGAAATGACATGCCACCAATCTGATTGCACATGGCATCAAAAGAAGACTTAGAGCAAAAAAGAAGCATCCCCTGACCCTCCTGCCAGCTCTGTGTTCCTCTGCCTGTTCTGAGAAGGAAATGGTGTGCCTGAGACTGGGACAGGCAGCACTGCAAGAGACACTTTTCCATGGAGGTGCTGAAGTCTCATTGGAAAAAAAGAAAAAATTTTAATATAGCGCTTATTTTTTTAATAAAATGTTGGCAATGGGAAAGGGAAGAAACCTCAGTTTAGAGTGGGAATGGATTAAAACCCACAAATTTTGCCAGAGATAGTACTCAGAAATATACATGATACCCAGATTTCGAAGTCCTTTCTCAGGAAGAATAGCCATTAATGCCAGTGAATTGTCTATAACCTTTCCAGAAGGACTGTAACATGTTTAGTCGCAACAGGGAAGAGAGATTTATAGCCCAGAGAAGTTTTTATTCTAAAAATAAAAGACCAGAGTAGGCTTCGTCTCTGAGTCAGTAAACTCAGTTTGCATTTCCTGCATTCTAAGCCAAGATATCCAAAATGGACACTGATCTTCTAATTAGTGAATTGATATTCAGAAAAGTTTTGAGTGGAGTGCCACCCACTAATTTTTTGGTGGGGTTTACTGAGTGTTCGACCCTTCAGAAAATAATTCGAATATTGATAACATCTACCTTTTATTGAAGTCTAGCAACTTTACCAGTGCTTTGCTGAGATATTTATGAATCTGGGTCCCCTTATGAATACATGTGTCCCATCACCCATACTTCAAAAAATTGATCAAACTTGGTCTAACCTGAGTACAATATTCAAACAACACAAGGGTCTAAATGTATTCCAAAAACCATTTTCACTTTCCATGCAGTTTTCAAAAGGTGTCCTGATGATGGAAAACGGGAATATGAAAATAAAACATTGTTTCACAATGTAAAATTTTGTAAAATTGTCTTTGCAATTTCAGTCAAACCCATTGTTTGAGAAGATACATACAAAACCATGTTTCTTGGCTCTGCCTCTTAGCAGGGCAAAAGGAGTGACTATCAAGGATTTTTCTCTATTAAAGATTTTCAGGGTGAGGGACAAGGGGGATTCAGCACCAAGACGGACTGCTACTCTGTTTAACTCCAAAAGAGTCCTGAAGCCAGGACTAGGAATAATAAAAAAGATGGAAATACCCAACCACATTATGCTGCAGCAGACAAATAGGCTCTAGGGCACCACTACCAACTGGCACAACCCAGAGCAGCATAGGAAACTGTTCAAGTGCCAGAGACCCCATTTAGTCTCCTCCAAAGGTCACTCCTCACACAGCTACCTGATAGCTACTGTCATAGACACCACATCTGACCATCCAGTTTTGGAGAGTACTAAACAATGGTCTGAATAATTGTAGCCATACGTGTGTTTTTGCCCTTGATATCTGCATTTCATAGGCTTATAAGAAGCCCTACTCCAGGCTGGAGTTCAGTTGCATGATGCATGGCACATACATCTAGCATCTAGAGACTTTTAAAAAATTCAGTTTGAAATGCTTTTACATTTTAAACCTGATTAGAAATAACTCATTCAGATGGATGTTATGCAAGGGCACTAAAATATTTACTGCTCTGTATAAAAATAACTGCTCCAAATACTGAATTTCAGCTGTAGGTAGAGAAGAAAACTATCCAACTAAACCAGTAAAGAAATTATTGAAAGAATAAGAGAAATTATACAATTACATATGCTCTATCAGGCTGATTGAAATTCACCAGTAAGAATATTTTTAATCTAGTTAAGGTTACCTCATAGATTGTCACTAACATCTTGTCTACAGTAAAGCATATAAGCAAGGGTTTTTCTTTTCACTCGAGTAAACCATGCAGTTAATGAGTTTTTTTGTATATGCTAAAAGAGAAGCTCACCCTTACTGCTTTAATTTTTTATTTTTTTTTAATTGGCTATTACAACACCAATACTTAAATCTGTTCTTGAACAATATGAAAGAATAACCCTACAATATTAACAGAATGGGCTCAGTTATGAGGCTTATTACTCTCCTTATTTCACTGGCATACGTTCACAGTATCGCTGAAGTGATATTTGCTATCTATAGCAAATCAAAATGGTTAAAGCAGTTCTCTGTGTGCCAGGATGCGGCACAGGGTTGTCCCCTGTGTACGCTTCAACTAGTCCTGGGCTCCTCAGTGGGAAGCAGACCCCATGCTCTGCTACTGAAGATGTGGCTAGGCTAGGACCAGCATGAAGGGAGAACCTGACCCACCATGGACACATAGTAGTCTTTCATTGTTGTTTATATATGCGACCATGGTTTTTTAACTTCTATACAGTACTATTAATATCACTTTAGATTTAAAAATTTTTCATTAAACATTTGCAATAGATAGGTTTGGTGAACACATATACCTGTCCCTACTGCTCTAAGTTGGACAATAGGCCCATGGCTATTGCTACATTTATTAATAATTTTAGTAATTTAGTTCCTCTGTGTCACTATTGCATCCCGGCATCTTGTAAGTGTTAACGGAATTATGAAAAATTCCATTTCATTCCAGTGACTGTGAAAAAAATCCTAAAGCTATAACTTGGAAATCTGATTTACAAAATCAAAATTATAAAAGATGTCTTGAGAGATGACAAGAAAAGCAGGATTAAGATTTTGATTTAGTTTTCCCTTCTGTCTACACTTCCCCCACTGACAGCACAATGCCTGATGTAACAGTTTCATTTAAGTGCAGTCAGAAATGTTTATTTGGAATGGACAGACTGAAACTAGGTGCAACTAGGTGTCTAAACTGCAGTCTGAACTTGAAACCAACATTCAGGAAAGTCTGAAGTAACGGGAATTTAGAAAAGAAGACAGGATGTGAAGAAAGGAGAAGATGGAAGTAAGGAAGTAATTTCTTCAAAAAATATCTCCAAACCTTCTTCGTGAAAGCGTGAAGAAAAGTTCTTTTACAGTGAAGGCTTCTATTTTTTATCACAAAATGACAGTAGCAGAAGTCACATTAAATAAATACATACATAAATAGTTCATTACTATTCATTGCTAGCAATGTTATTTCAGTCAGAAAAACTGTTATACATGAGCAGAATATTCACAATCTTCTGCTATGGTTGTTTTATCTTTCTTTAATTCAGGTGATCTTTTACAACTAAATTGTGCAAAGCTTAAAACCAACGATTTTTTTTGTTGCTCCTTGTTGCAGATTTGCAAAACTAATTAAACTAGATATAAACAGATTTTTTTTTCTGTGTATTTGCAAGCTGATTTTGTCTCCTAGATGCCATCAGGAGACACAATTTGGTCACTAACTGCCATTCATATGATGCAACATGCTGTTTTACATTGACAAGTTAAAGCCTTAAACAAATTTCTGCAGAAAAATATTACTCAGAAAAAAATGAGGGTAAGACTTTGGATTTATTTTAAGGAAATAGCACACATTTCTGATAGGTAGACCTTGGAACTTTCTGATCTTAGTACTTATTTAGAAAATGGGACAAAAGTGCTTTGTTTCTATTAATATCAAGACTTGCAAAGTGCCTAAAATACAAGACCAACTAATCTGGCCATTATTTTTATTTGAAGATGCTGAATTCCTCCTAATATAAGGTCCAGCAATGCCAGCACCAAATCCAGTAAAATTTCCCATGCTGTCTGAATAGAAGAATTCTATTTTTTACTCTCTTTCATTGCTGCTCCACTATTTTCTTCCACTCTTTAATGCACCAGTTCCAGCAGGGCTGTTTTACTGCACTTCCCAAATAGAAAATTAGGTTAAAGGAACTCTACTTCTTTCCAAAGGTAAATTACATTAAGTGCTGACCCAGAGACAATTTGATATAATAAGAATACTTTTGTAACTTTTTCCCCATGTAGCCATAACCTGATTTTTCTCTAAACACAGAGAAACCAAGGTTATAACTCAGGACCTGAAGTACTAACCCTTTTAACAGACTTTTTTTTCAAATTTAATGTTACTGTGTAGAGCTAGTAAAAGGCTATATATTGCCCACCTCTTCTCTTGATGCTTGGCACCTTTCTATGTGAATAATTCTATGGGAAAAAAAGGAGGACTATTCCTATTTCGTACTTTAGAAACAAAACTGAAGTGTACAGATCATGACATAAAAACTCTGGAAAGAAAATATGGCACCTTTAAAGCTTCATTCAGACCAATGAAGACAGCTGCTGGGTTAGGTGCTTTGTATGATGTTTTGAAGAGATTAACTTCTGTGGCATAATATCAGAAACAGAAGAAAATAGTAGGTGCTGAAAATTTGGCAATATTGAATATGCTCAAAAAATCCCTCTTTAGTAAATAGGTGGTGCATAATTATGAATGGCAAAATTCAAGACACAGCTAATTTATTTGTGTTTCTGGTCATATAAAAGATTCTTCAGAAATTGTATTGCATGTTCCCCTTTATGATTTCTTACGATGTATGTATAATGCAAGTAACATTAGCCACTCCAATAGGTTTATTGCGGTTACAAAGACTTTTAAAATTGAATTTTTTAATTCAAGTTTTCTAATTCATAAGTAATACCGCAAGAAATTTTAGGTTAAAAGCAAAAGTATTGGACTAAAAAAAATTGCTATATTATCTGATCATTTGTTACTTTTGTGTCTGTGAAGATAATGATATCAAAATTCTCTTTTTATAAATGATTTAGTAAGGCTCTTGTTCTTCCATGCTGAAGCCGATCTTCTGGTCTATGAGCACGGCTTTTAAAGTGGGTTTTTGTTGTTGTTTCTTTAAAATCTTTTTCCCAGGAATGTTGCTCCTAAGTGAACGTGTCGCAGAACGTGTAAAAATTTTCTCTTGTTCTTTCTATCTCTTATTTTGTAGTTCTTGCATGTGGCCTACTCCCCTATGTGTATCAACCTGAAGAAATAGATACACGTTTTATTTTGACATGAAGGCCTTTTCACCAAACCAGTTGGTTCTATTTAGTCTGCACTTGATTGACTCAAGTCCGGGTGCGTGAGGGGCCTGCAACAACCGCTCCAACAAGTATCTTCAGACTTGATTGTCTCTGCCTGTTTTGCAGGTCCTTATTTTCTCACATTTGAAAAACTTGCCGAAAAAAAGCATTAAAATCTTTAATTGAAAACAAATCTTTTCCTTAGATTTTGCAGTAAAAAAGTAAAGACCAAGTGGTAATAGGGTAATTCTTCTGGCACCTTCAGATTTCCAGAAAAGTTGATTATAATCAGTACCACAGCAGTCACTGCTAGTGTCCAAATTCAATCTACATCTTTCTAGTTATCAGATCTTTTTTTTTCCCCAGCCTTTATTTTTTTTCCTTCCACTGCCTTTTTTTAATAACATTTCTGGAAGTATGTAGAAAGTAAAACTGTGATTTAATATTCAATTTGAAAGAAAGAAATTGAGTGACTCTTTGTTAGGATCTCCACCTGTTTTTTCCTCATCTCTTTGTTTTAGTAATGTCTGCCTACATCAGTCATGGAGAAAAAGGCTTGCTACATGAACAAAAAAAAAAAATCTATCAACCCTCAAAATACAGGTGTCTCCTTGGCTGTATACACAATGAAGCAATTTCTGCAGGTGAGCATCATACTCTTCCTTAATTAACTAAATCTTATGACATTTTTATCTCTTCAGAGAATTATCTGAAAATCTCTGGGACAATTTTCTCAATGGAATGGTGTCGGATTGCACCAGATTCAACTCACTGTTTCATTGCCTACGCTACACATACATTCAGGAAAATTAGTCAGGTCAGTATTATGTTTGTTTCTAAGCAATAGAATATAGTTTCATTGCCATTTACCAAATCCACACACTTAAAGGCAATGCAATCCATATTCAAGTGCATCATAAATTCGATTTTTTCTGACAATAAGCATACTTACTGTCCCAATCATAATCTTCCCCCCATTCTCTAGATCATCCGAATATGCAAAGAAAATGTTCTACATTTACATGCAGAACATATACAAGCCAAAAACCTTACAGCTCTTCCAGTTTACAACAAATTCCAGCATGTTAAGGCCACAAAACTGAGTTATACTCTTTTCTTGTACTTAAAGATAGATTTGATGAACTAAAAAATCTGTCCCATTAATCTGATAAACTAAAGTAAATGCGTATTACATCAGAGTATAAGTCTGAGCTCTCACTAAATAGCATTAATACTAAATTATCTTGAAATGTAAACAATATATAATATCTTTTGAAAACGGGGTCTAAGTATATACATGCACATATCCCACATATACACACACAGAGTGAGAGATACAGATGTAGAAATATATGTGTATACTATTATATTATTTAAAAACTGTGAAAATATATGAGAGAAGAACAGAATCCAAAAAGATATTTCGTGGTTCTTCCTTCTTTACATAATATAGAGCTCAATCCTCTCCTAGCTGTTTTTTTTTTTTTACCAACAAAACATTAGGCTACTATTAGAATTACTCCTAGTCTGCACTTACAAAATCAGACAAACACGCAAAATCAAGACAGTAACAAAGTTAATATAAGAATTTTCAAAGAGCTTTAAAATTGTCACAGACACTATACTCACTGTTTTTTTGTTTCAGGCCATTTTACATTGAATTTCTTAACATTTCTAAAAGGGAATTTTTGTGATTCGTATTGATAGATATATCCGTGCAAGTTATGACATGATCTTTGAGCTACAGTATCTGGTGAAAATCAGAATGTTAATGAGCATATTTACCATATACACCTACAGCTTGTACAATAGTGTAGACAAACAATTATTTTTTGTAGCAAATCCTTGAGCAGAGCCATGGCTAAAGAACTCCAGCATGTCCTTTCCCTGACAAATATTATTAGTGGTAAGTTAAAAGTTTGCCTGCTGTCACTGTGACCCCAGCTGACCTCTTAATTTCTTGAGTTCAAGTCCAATTAACCTTTGGGAAGAAGCACAACTGCTCTAACCAGACAAGTCAATAGAATCCAATAGTAATCATTTCATTTTCTGGTTTGTCAAAGGGCAGTGGTCCCACCTCAACCATTTCACACAAAGGTGGTAATTTATCAATGTTTAGAATGATCTGTACTGGACCATACCCAGCCCTCTCTCAAGTGCACTAATCAATTAAACAGGCCGTATCTCAGTCATGCCACCCTGTGTGCTGCCACAGAAGAAGGCGCCAGTTGAAAAATTACTCTCCTCTTGTGATATTTGCTGGTTTAGTTTCAGGAATGAAAATATTGATATACACTTCAAGCTCTTGTTGCCACAAGAGGCTTGAATTAGATCTATGAGAGTATGGTGGGAAAACCTGTCTGGTGTGAAAAACTGTTTCTCAGCATTGTCTGTCTTCCACCACCTCTTTGTACATATGCTGCCGCTGTTGAGTTCATTGAGAGTTAGCCATAGCATAACGGAGGGGCAGAAAAGCATCCCAGGAGAGCAGGAGGAAAGCAGGATTAATTAAAGTTGGCTCCAAGATTAAAAATAGGAAAGGGGAAAAGAAAGGCATGACAAAGTCCTATTACTTTCTGTCTGTCAACTTTGATGCAGCTGGCAGAGCACCCCTGATTCATGCACAGAAAAACCATCACCAGTAACTGGCTCAGGCTGCAGTGCAGAGAGCAGCAGTGACACTCACACCGGTCCCAAAGCTGGGCTGATAGTTCACCAGCTATCTAAGCATGACTACCTGAGTATTTTGTGCAACTGTGTGAAGACAGGCTGGATTGTGTGTCAGGGGCTTGTCAGTAAGAAGAAAGAGCAGGGGGAAACTGCTAATAGGATCAGGTCTTAAGGTTCAGTCCTGAGCCAAACTCCCTAGTGCTTCTCTTCTCTAAGGTGACAATCAGGTTTTGCTGCTTTCTTGTGAAATAAAAAGGAAATGTGGGTTGTCCTGAGATTTAAAAGGTCTGAAATTGGATTCTTCTTCCCAGAGCAAGCAAAGATGAGAATAGTTTTGGATGTAGACATGCAGCAACAAGCTAGGTGCTGAAATATGAGGCCCCAGGCTTAATGTCACAGCTGAGAGAGAAGTCCTACAAAGATTCGACATTGGCCAACAAGACTAAGACGTAGTTCTAGGAATGCCTCCTTGTGGAAGCACCACCCAAGTGACGAGAATGAGGCCTGTGCTGAATTTTTCATTTGCTTTTCCCAGGTTCCTTGCAGTGGCACATGTGAGTCTACCTTCCTAGACCAGAGCTGAACAAAGAAAGGGCAATTCTGGACCTTACAGGTATAAAGTTTTTACAGTAAGTGAACTTCCTTACAAATGATCTTCCTAACCAGGTGTTTGCCTAAATAAGAAACTTTATTTCTAATTAATTGCTTTCTGCTTGTCTAATTTAAATAGGATGTCTTTAATACTTCACATATCTAAGTAATTTTTCATTGACTTATGAATAAATTAATATATAGCAGTATTTGACAGTCATAAGATACTTTAAATTCATCATTCACTAAGAGCAACAGCAACAATTTTATTACCAAAGCTAAGTTTGAAATCATAAGAAATCTTTAAAATACAACTGAAGCTATTTTTAATTTAGCTCTTTCTTGATTATTCTTGTACAGAATATACAAAGATAGTAAAAGAAAAAAAAAACCTTTAAATTAGTTTTGCAGTTTCCTACTGTCCTATATTAAAGGCAACCTAATAGAATTTATGGGAGTAGAACCCTTTTAGGCAGCACTCTTTGTATTTTTTATTAAGTCCATACTTGCAGAATCTACTTAATGTCAATTTTGTACAATGGTTACACTGCACAGAGTATTTTATTTTAAACCTGCAGGACACAATGATAAATTGATAATTGACCCCAAGGCCATAGCAAATAAAGAAGCCCTGTTTTTCATTAGTACAGTATTACATCGTTGTTAGGGGAAAGGAGAGCGAAGCTAATTGAGTACTGAGGAGTTGCACAATTAAGAAATCATCCATGGTTTTAATTTCACATGTTTAAGGCTGCAAAATTCCTAATTGTGAACAGTAAAATAAAATAAGATTAATGCAAGATACAATTATATAAAGCTTCACCATCCAGAAGCAATTTCCAGCCCTCTATATCTGACTACATGTTCACTAGTGGTATAGTCGACAAGTACTGTATGTTTCCTTTTGTTTCTCTGCTCCTCTAAATCTATAGTATTTCCCAAGGCTTCATTTATCATGGGATCCAGAGGACAAATACTGTGTTTGTTGTTAAAAATGAGGGTGCTTATTTTAAAAAGAAACTCCAGAGCCTCCCATCGTAAATGACTTTATTTTGTATCAGGCTTTCCTATGTTAAGACCAGGGGCTCATTCATATTCCATTCAGAACCAGGCTAATTCTGTGATGGAACAGCATGGAATCATGCACAGTGTATCATGACCTGTTTTTTGGTTAGTGTTAATTAATTGGCTGTGATGTTTGTACAGAGTTTCCCAGGCATCCAAAGTTTTAGCACCTTCTCACATACAAAATTAGCTGTGATGGAGACTGCTCCATTAAGGACTGCATAATTCAGCTCCTGATTATTTCTTCCCCTCTCCAGCACTTTTGGATTCCTTTAGTTCATGCTGGCACAGGTGCATTCGTGCAGTTTGTCTTATCCCCAAGCTCAGAGCTAGACTGTGTTCATTCCTGAATTACACATTTCTTCCACAAAAGCAGTATGATAATGATCACAGCAGCACAAGGTTCCTGCTACTTGTGTTGTATCAGGTTTAATGAAGTCACAGACCAGTTACTACGGGAAGAAAGGGACATGTCCTGATTACCTGGGAGAGCCACTGCTTTAGACTGAAATGTTTAATAATATAAAAAGTAAGCAATTCATAAATATAGTCTGAAATTTAAGAGTCGGGCAGTAATATGTTCAGGTCACTCAAGCATTGATAACACCATCCCAAAGGAATAAAAAGCTCAAATGAAATTAAATCTCTAGGTTATGGAAAGCCAGTTAGTGTAACCTGTTTTGTCACATGTGGGTAAAGCATAAAATCAGGATGTATACAACGTACCATAAGGGTTTTCCCATATGACCTATCCCAATCAACTGGTATTAAATGCAAAATGCACTAGAGGAGGAAGTATAGTAGCTGAAATAGATATAAAAAAATAAAAGAGAAAAATGCTCAGAAAGTTTATTTGGGTGGTCCATTAAAAAAATGATTAAAAAATATGCTTCGATCACGTCATGAGTGATTTTGTTCAAGACAGACAATTCACACAG
This sequence comes from Chroicocephalus ridibundus, assembly GCF_963924245.1. Taxonomy (NCBI): domain Eukaryota; kingdom Metazoa; phylum Chordata; class Aves; order Charadriiformes; family Laridae; genus Chroicocephalus; species Chroicocephalus ridibundus. The sequence goes on along the minus strand of NC_086316.1, from coordinate 68,656,389 downwards.
ATATAAATCAGATCTGTTCTGAGTGAAATACAGCTTTACAAGCTAATCTAGAGCAACCCTACCTGGAAGACAATAACATTTCACAATTTAGTAAGGTTCCTGCTTTGTTTAGCGGTACTACCACACAATCCATAGAATCATAGAATTGTTGAGATTGGAAAAGACCTTTTAGATCGTCGAGTCCAACCATGAACCTAACACTGCCAAGTCCTCTACTAAACCACGTCCTTAAGTGCAACATCTACATGTTTTTTAAAATACCTCCAGGGATGGTGACTCCACCACTTCCCTGGCAGCCTGTTTCAATGCTTGACAACCCTTTTGGTGAAGAAATTTTTCCTAATATGCAATCTAAACCTCCCCTGGTGCAATTTGAGGCTGTTTCCTCTTGTCCTGGGAGAAGAAAGCGATGCCCACCTTGCTACAGCCTCCTTTCAGGTAGTTGTGGAGAACGATAAGGTCTCCCCGCAGCCTCCTTTTCTCCAGACTAAACAGCCCCCAGTTCCATCAGCTGCTCCTCATAGACTTGTTCTCTGCACCCTTCACCAGCTTCATTGCTCTTCTTTGGATGCAATCCAGCAGCTCAATGTCTTTCTTGTAGCGAGGGGCCCAAAACTGAACATGGTGTTTGAGGTGATGCTTCACTAGTGCCAAGTACAGCAGGACGATCACTTCCCTTGTCCTGCTGGCCACACTATTTCTGATCCTTATTCCACAAAAATTCAGTTTAAGCATCAATTCTCTTATTGGAGCAGACTAATATGTAAAAGTAGGAGAAATGGTAAAGGAAGACAGTTTATATTTCAAAGCAACCCTTCCCTTCTGACCAATATTATTTCAGTCTTATACAGTTTAATTCTGAGCTAGCTAGAAATAAGGTGGTGGGTGTCATACCAGATGTTGTTATCTGGACACTGAGATCACTGTAGCAGAGTTAGTCACGCCTGTGAAAAACAAGATAAACAGATGAATGTCATCAGTATATCCAGGTCAAGATGGCCAGTCTCATCTCATCACCTCTCCACGTCTAGATCATGAAGTGACGGGAAAACAGGATGAATCCATTCATCATGCTCCAAGAGTTGACTCATGAGGATGAGGGCATCTACACACCACTATTCTTTTAATTCCTCTTTTAAATATATTGTTAATACTGGAAAAATCTAGTGCTTTTCCTATAATCTCAACTTTAAAACCAAAGTCAGTTGTAGGTGCATAAGGAATGGAAAATAGACTCACATATAGCATATGCAAACTTGCAGTATATTGAGAAGAAGCAATTACCTTTTTCTTGTCTTAAATTGCATTTTAATGTGACTACAATATATATTGTAGGTAAATGACTAACAAGTAGAGAAGTCATATTAGCTTGATACTTTTCCTTGGATACAGTATATTTTCTGTCTTGCAATATTATTTTGCATTTAATAAACTTTGTGCTCTCTGTCCATAAAGCAATTGACGTCACAGATAATGATTTTCCTCCAAACCATTTCAATGCTTTGCTAGTAAACTTTCAAAATGCTTTAAGGATATTAATGAAATAATTAAAAAATAAAGACTGGTGAATATGTATTAAGAGAATAACTGTAAATGACTAATGAAATACTTTTGGGAGTCATTGTCTTTATATAGTAATTGAAGAAGATTGGCAAAATATTGCAAAATATAAGTGACACAAATATCAGAAACCCTTATTTTACTAGTGGTTTTTTCAAAAACACGAGTTTGTGTATGGTGCGTTGACTTCCAGGATCAAAGTGCACAACATTTGATCCATGAAGAGCATAATAACCAAGAACAATTCAGTTACACTTTCAGATATTATCCAATAGCTCTCTTTAGTAGACCTACATCTATGCTACGGAGAAAAAAACCAAAAGCGTTCTGTCCATGTCTTTGACTAATCTGTTGTTTCTATAATGAGTGTGAAATCTCTAAATATACGCACATTTACTACAAGCAAACAAGCTGTCCAGAATCTAATTAGACAAAAACCTGCCCATCTGTTCTGCATTATCATGGGGCTTGCTCACATGCACGTTGTCTCATTACTAAAAGGCGCAGAGGCAAATTGAATTGAGCTGGACTTCCTCTTAAAGTGGGATCAGGACATGAAGTCAGACCCTTGCTGTGAACCAACAAAGCACCAGTGGGAGAAAGTGAGATGAGAGAAGTTTCTTTTTTCTAAAGTCACATGTCCAGCGCTTACCATGAGGCCTAAGGGGGTGCTAATACCATTGTTTGGCACAATACAGCACACACTACAACCATATAACCCTGGTTTTCAATGAAAATTGTTTGCTTTTTTTCTTAGTCCCCTGTGTGCCATGTCTTTTTATTACTATCTGCCTGCCACGGTATGCTGCATTTCAAGAATAAAGCTTGGTTAATGGAAGGCAGGAATGTTTCATTGAACCAAACTTTTCTTATAAAAATAAAGAGCAAATTGTCCTATTTTTCAACATTTTATTTTTATTTTTTAATTACATATTAATACCTTAATCAGGCTTTTGAAAGTGCTACTCAAAGCTACATGCTCCTGAGAGTAATACTATATAGAAATAGGAAATTTTATATGATCATGCTTATTTGCATATTTTCTAATCACTTGCATTATTAATACCTAGCACTTGCAAGCATTTATATGTTTCTCCCATATGAGCACTTTGCATCAGCAGTAAAAAACTCTCCATTGTTTCAGAGAATAAGTATTTCTAGTGGATTGTTACTACATTTCTTTAGCCGAAACAGAGAAGATTTACTTATAGTTGTGAATGCTGTAAATTAATAAATATTGTGAAAATTAGTATTTTTATGAAGATTTATCAGAATAAATACAAGACCAATGCAGATACCCATTCAAAGGTTGGTCAAAACTGCAATATATTTCTACCTTTTGTACAGTTCTCATTATTAGAGCACCTGAACACAACATGCACTTTAATTTGCTAATCCTGCTTAATGACAGCTCCCTGAAAAGTGTAGGACTTGTATGCCACATCATCCCCAGAAGCTGGATGAGCCCCTTTTTCCTCCTGTTGCCAGGGATTGGTTGCTTTACTCCCTGGAGTCCATCTCATCTGCTTTCCTCTGGCTCTATGACTTTTCACTTATCAGATTAGTAGATCAAAAGCAATGGAGAGCAGATCTGCTTGGGATACTACAGAGACTATTTGCCTAATTTTTATGATAATCATAGGCAGATAAACCTGGGTACAGGGAAGGGTATGCAACCTTTTCTCCTGGTTCTCTGCACCCCTATCGGAAGGGAGTTTGTGTAACTGAAACAGACCGGATCCTTCTGCTCAGCCCTCTGCTTCCCAGTGTGCCAAGGTATATCCCCTGCTCCAGTCTGATAGCATACCAGCTGAGGCAGGACACTTTTCATCTGGTGCAGCTTAGTGTAAAATGGAGAAAGTCGCCTGAGAAATAGGGCCAGAAACAAAGCTTAATTAGGACAGCAAGAAGTTATGTAAGCATAACAGCTCAGAAGAGATGGTGTCCCTTATGGGAGTGAATAAATAAACAGATTTGAACAGAAAAATAAAACTATTTTACAGAACAAATAATAGGAATGTTGTCACATTTAATTTCTGCTATTAACATTTTTGTTTAAAAAAAAGTAGGACCCATAAAACTTCAGAAAATATCACAAAATTTTGTCTCCATAGAGAGCACAGTCCCTTTTAAGGTGTAGAAAGGAAAAGGTTAGATAGTACTAATAAATTCCCATGACAGGTTCAGTTCAGGCTTGCAACTTCATTTCCTCCTTTATTATAAAAAATTTTACTGATGCTCTGTATAATGTACAGTGTCACACAAAGATTTCATAGGCAGTTGTGGGCCATGGCAGCCAAAGCAACTCGGCAATAACTGAATTAATCCTGCACGCATCAGAGTAAGAATGTGGGGAAAAAAGAGAGTCATGCTCGGAAACTAATAAAGAACTGAGAGAGTTAGTTAGAATAATACAACAGAGTGGAGGGGATGTGTCATGGAAATGAAGAGTGAGAAGAGTTAAGGAGAAGAGAGAACTGACATGCACTGGTGAAGAAATGGAGACATCAAAGAAAAAAAGAAATTGAGAGAGAGACAAAACTTTTCTTCAGCTTTTGATAAGATAAAAGCCACCAGTTTTAAAATTGCCTTCGTGATGCATTTAACCACATATGTTATGGGAAAATCCAGTAACAATTTCAAAGATTCTCTTATGGATTTGTTTGTGCATACTCCCATTTGCCTTGTGCTGAGAGTGGCTCTAATAATAGCTGCCATGTAACAGAAACTTCAATGCCATAAGATGACCAACAAAAACAAGTGCTCTTGTAGCTTTCTGTGTAAATGTTATTATTTATCTTTACACATCTTCTGTTTTCTCCTCTTTTTAACAAACATATTTAATACAACTTGGCTGCTCTGATCTATATATTGGATTAAAATTTACAATGCAATATAGGTATTCACCTCATGCATAGCCTAATGCCATTATTTATACCTAAGTGATTTAATAAATACTTGCTTTTTACAGTTTTAACACAATCCCTTTTTGATTCTTGCAGCTATCCAGAGTCAAGCCAGCACAAAGGTGGCATAAAGCCCTGAACTATGTATTCAGTGTTTCTCAGTTGACATAATACTGAACGTGACTTCATATTTTTCTGTCATCTTTATACAATCCATTTCTTACACATGTGCTGCACAAACCATTAAAGAAAAATTAAATAATAATGATTTCCTTCTTTAGCATCTTATTATTTTCTCTTTATTCACAGAGGTGGAACATGAGACAAGTCTACAGTTTCCCCATAAATACTCATTTGCCAAAAGAAAACACAATATATTTTGCCTTTAGACAATCTGCATTGATATATTGAAATAGCAGGGAAGGGAAAAAAAAGCCCATAATGCTTCATTAGTTAATTGCGCAGAGCACAGCTCTTTAGGGGTAAACAAGTGAAGGACATTTGCTGAATGGTCTATGCCCATCATGCATATTATGGTCTAATGGTGCTAGTAATGGTAGGAGGCTCCTGGAGAGTCATCTGTCAAATTAGCACACTGAATTATTTATTGCCTCAGAGTAAAATTGTGGTAGGGAGCAGCTGAGACCCATCCGTAAGAAAACACAAGATGAAGAAACAACCCCTCCCCAAAATAACTAGTACAACTGCTTTGCATGTTCAGTAATGTCACTGGTATTTGTAAACATCAACAATATTTAAATACTATGTCCATGTAAAGATATTGGGGTGTGCATATAAATTCCAATAAACAATAATACTATACACTTATACATTATGTATCTGCTACAAAGACATGAAAATACGTATCGATTATTAGCATAATGCTAATCATCATTATTGTTTATATCAATGCAACAATGTTGCACTAATTTATATTATATATTATATACTAGTTATGGAATGTAACAATATATGTTGTATATAATATATAATTTATATTTTTATACAATTCTAAAACGAAAGTATATAAAGTCAATAAATAGAGTGCTTCAGTTGGAATCACTTATTCTTTCTCTGCAAATCTCAGAATGGAGGCTCTCAACATATACACAGTGTTAAAACTGTTTCCTAAAACCATGAAATAATTTTTGAAATCACTGAAGAATATACCCTTTAATGCAACTGCATCTAGAGATTATGAAGACATGTAAGATTTTTCAATATGCATTGTGTAAAAAGAGTTGCTGCTGGAATTCCTCACTGGTAATAACTTGAAATTAATCTTCAGTGCTCAATAACTCTTTTTCACTCCCTTCTGTCTTTATCCATTTGAAGGTATCGAAGTCATGGTAACTTTCCAACGTTTCTGATGACAAACATCTCCTGTGACCACATTGTCAGCCCCAGGTGCTTTTCATGGCACCCAAGCATCCTGTATGTTAATCTCCAGACTCGCTGTACCTCGCCTTTCCTCAAAGTTCTTTAACTGAGATTTTTGTGATGGCTGCAACCCTAAAAAGATATATGCTATGAGTTATCACTAACCTGTCGAAGGTATTTTAGACTGCATATTAACTTCACTAGCTTGCATGATACAATTCTGTAAGACACTGAATAGTCCCATGAACCATTTTGTCATTAATTTCAATGAGACTAATCACCAAGAATACAGTTAAACATGTGAACATATGCTCCACTGCATTTAAAAACACTGATCCTTTATGAGACCTTTTACAGATGATTTACTTGCTTTTAAAAGTTGGTAGCTGCAGGTTTAGTATTTCAGATATCAGGTCTTTGAAAGGGGGTATTCCCCTCCAAATATATAGATTTGTTCACTTAATATCCTGGCCACCAAACTAACCTCCCCAACTTTGATTAACACAGAGAACACCAATACCCGCTTTTTTGCTGTATCACATATTCAATGTGATGCTACCGAGATTTGCTTTCCCATTATAGTATAGAACTGAAAGTGGGATTTTGGAGGCACTTCTTATAAAATATTCTTTAATATTTTATAGAAATGGTTACTGCTTCCCTGAAAGCTTCTAGTTTTTTTGTAGTTTGTGGTCCAAAGACAAAAGTAGCCGCTGGGGTGAAAGTAGTATCTTACATGGAACAACACTTCATAGCTTTTTAGCTATGTTATCAAGACAGGTCTTCAGGACCAAGACAACTAACAGACTATGCGCACTGGCTAGTAATGACTGCATGGAGAATTTCCTACTTCAGACAAAGATCTTACATACTTGAATACATCTAGAAATCAATGCTACCAAACTCTCAAACACTTATTTGTGTGATCTTCTTTCATTTCTTTTGCAAAGGGCTCAGTATTTCTTGCTCAAAATATCATTTAGTCCTTCTGGCACTGATATTTTGAAGCTTCCACCCACACATTAGGCCCTAGGAGATGAAGGACAGAAACCTGCAATGTGGAGGAAGCGAGTCTCACCTCTCTTCAGCACGCCAAAAGACATGCTGATAACCAGTACTAGAAATGCCTCTTGGTATGATTCCCATGCGAAAAGACTTAATTAAAGGAAACATTTATATTAGTAAATGCCTGCAAGCCAAAATTGATATTAATATTGATGACCAAACGTATTGTGGTACTTTAAAAAAATACCTATGGTCCTGAAAATTTTCCTTGTATTTCCTATCTCTTTTCCTCTCTCACAAAGACAGATTTGTACACAGACACACAGAGACACACACACACACGTATATTGGGTCTTTAGTGCTGCAACTTTTATCTATACGTGTGTTGATTTAAAAGGTCAGTAAAATAGCATTTTAGAAATGACAGTGGACAGTTGCTAAAAACATATCCCATGAACTAGCACTTGTAAAAATCCTGCCATTTAGATAGAGGCTTGCAGATATTTTTGTTTAATTGTATAGGGTTTGTATAAGAAGTAAAATTAGCAACAATGACTGGACCAAGAGAGGAAAAAAGGCTACTTGTCTGTATAACACTGGATAATTGTTCCTCAGTATTTCACATTTAGATGGCTTCACCGCTTGATGATTATTCATTTGAATAAACTTTGTCTAGAAATGTGGCCTCAGAATAAAGTCTGAATTTCTGAAGGCCAAAGATTTTTACCTCTCAATCCAACATTTCATTGTAATTTTTCCTCTCACAGAGGGAATGAAATTATACTTCCACTCCGTATTCACTGCCTGGAAGAGAGAAGAAAGCACAGAAGTGACAAAGAACTGAATTATCTTGATGTCCATACGACACGCAGACCACCACCTAGGCTCTGGAGGATGGGTAATACTCAGCTGTTCAAGTCCACCTAAAGTTGAAAGAAAGGAACCTATCCTCTGAAACAAGTCAAACAAGTAAGGTGTAATTGCCATTTATTACCCAGTAAAAATGAAAACGAGTTTCAATGGCAAAACATGGACGAAACAGCTGACGCAGCAAAGGACCATTGGTCCTACTTTGATTAGTATCTTTTGAGCTGATCAGCCCCCCATAAAGATCTAAAGTAAATGTGCTCTGAGGAACTGTTTACATGTGTTTGCAACAAACAACCTGTGCCTTGTAAACAGCTGACATCTGCTCAGGATCACATGGCAGCAGAGTCTACTTTTTTACATTTGAAACTATTAGTCCAAGAATAAAAAAGCCAAATGACAATTTATGAGTGCCAATTCAGAATTATGACAAAAATCCTCTGTAAAAGAACAACTTAGTCCTACTTTGTGTAAAGCATTATATGTGAACCATATGTAAAGTGGAAAGCCTGTTTGTATTATTAGTTATCAGCTGGAACTAGCTTTGGAAAGCAAAAATATTTAATAATAACCACTTTAAAAAATTTTATTTTGTTGTCAGAAGGATTAGGTTCTGTCAGCCTTTCTTCTATTGAATATTACTTTGCTTCCAGAGGCCTTGCTGGAATCAATCAAACTTTATAAAGGCAATTATTTTGCATACAAGCCTGGATTAATGAGTTGCCATAAAGCAGATATGGAATTTGGGGAAGCCATATTCTGATGATTGATGATACAGGATCAGTGCTCTATTGGATCATGCAGTAGCACATGTTTGATATGCATTAAGCATGGTCACATAATCTTGTCAAAGACTGTACCAGTGTCAAGTTTTCCTGGCTGCTTTCCTTTCCTGCCAGATAAACTTAAAGACAGGGCAGTATATTTGAGTATAGCAGATTGGCGCTTTATATCCTGAGGCTACAGTGCTTTGATGACGGTGCATCTGGCTTTAAACTATTACCAAGTTACAGCTGCAATAAGTACATCTAAATGATCCAGTTTGCTTAAATATGAACCTGCATTCAAACTGCAGTTCTTAGATTGCACCCACTGTACATCCGTTAGCTTGTACCGTGGCTGAAGGCTGAAGGGTGAAGCTGGGTCTAGCTCCCCTAGCAAAATACGGACATAACTGGAATAGTGGCTTAAGCTTGACCTAATTCCTCTTGGGAATTATGGAAGTAATAATGGCTAGCTTTCCCCCAGTCCCCACTGGGTGACCAAAGTTTCCTTTCCATTGTACTGCATTATGCCACCATGTCTTTGCCGTGGCCTACAAAAATTAATGCCACCTAGGATCTATACTTCTGATCGTTATGCCAATTCTCCATGACTATTAGGAGGAAGGTTATTTGATACAAAATACACTTTGACATTTGTTAGCAAGGAGGCGTGTTCGAGTGCCCCAAGACACCTCTCTACTGAGTCCTTGTAAGTGAGGTTTGCAGAATAGTCTAACTGTCCAATATCAGAATTAGATTTTGAAGATTGTCTGCTCTAAAATGAGGGATTGTATTATTCTTCCTGTTAAAAGTCTGGCAAATTTCCACAGAGATCCTGATGGTTCGTGATAATGAAATTGTGAAGAAGAACAAAGAAGTCAAGGCATTAGGAAAATACTTCCCCTGGTCTGATCTGCAGTCCCCTTCTCTGTTTACATCTGGAAGTGTCCCATGGGAGTGGACCTCTGCCACAGCACAGGAGGCAAACTCCATGAAGGCAGTTTTGCGTTAACTGCTTCATGGGACAGAGGGGCACAGGAGTTACATTAAACGGTGTGAAGTATAGTCCAGCTGTGGAATTAAGGACTAGTAACATTGCCTGGATACTTTTAAGGATAAGGATAATCCCTACCCAAGAGGCCCTCTCCCTATTCCCCCACCCTGGGGCCACATGGGGACCAGAGCAAAGGGAAAGCCCGTGTGTGCTGTGGCTGTATGAGTGCAGGAGGTTTGCTGGACATGCACAGAGAACAGAAGGATGGGATATGCACAAGGGAAATGCCATGAAACTTTATGGAAAGATCAACAGAGGACCACGCTGGCGAAGCCTGAGCAGCTACCCCAGCACATTACTAGCTCATGCATGGTGTTAAGGAAAACAGTAGTAAGGACTGTGGAGGAGGATGGACAGCTAAAGGTATTTACAGGGAGGGAGAAGAGAAGGGCTGAATGAGTGAGGAGACAGTGCATAGGAATAACGTTTGGAGATCAGGAGAAATGTTGGAGTACCTGATTTCTTTTAACTTTTTTCCAATAATAGGGTCAGGCTTGGCGGCTGGCATTTTTGGTTTTGGTGTAAATGAATGTTGGTGCTCTTCCCTGTTCAGCCCAGCCTTTTTTTCCCTGCACACTGTGAAGTGCTCAAAGACCTCTGCCTGGCTGTTAGCCACCTCATTGTGCAGTCCTTAGTAGCCTGCAAGTGGCAAGGTCCAGATCTAGGACCTGTGATTCTTGACACTGTCCTGCAAGTGACCCAAGGCTTTGACTGAAAGAGCTACAGTAGGACAGCCAGGAGCATCTTCTGATGCACGGAGTAGATATTAAAGTGCAAATGCCCCAGAGAAGATTTGCCAGCAGTAGAAGATATCATGCACAGTCAGACCAGTTTGGATAGAAGGTAGAAGTTAGCATTTGGATCTGCAATAATTGCACTTTATTTTATAAAAGCAATAGTATCCTTTTGTCCTGGTTTGAGCGACATAGAATTAATTTCTCTTACAGTAATTTTACCTTTCAGTAAGGTCTCTTCCAATGCTAAGGAAAACTGAATTTTTAGAAGGTTCTGGTGTCTGAATTTGTGAAAATATTTACTTTATAGCCAGCTGTGGTATGCGTGTTTTCAGTGTTTTCGAGCCTTGCCAGGTGTGGGGATGAGGAGGAGCAAGACCCAGGCACTTGACCCAAGCTGGTCAACAGGACTATTTCACACCATGAATGTCACATTCAGTGTAGATTAGAAAGTTTGCTGAGGAGTTTTTCTCTCTTCCTTGATGATTGTGATCCTGAGAACTTCTTGCCCCATTGACGGACCACTGAGCCCGTCCCTTCCTCCCAAAGCCTCAGCGCTTGCAGTGTCCCACATTTGCTGTCCACAGCGGGGAGTGCACAGCTTCTACTGATAGAATGGGCTGGGTATGATCCTTGTGCATTTTATATTGGTGTTGGGACGAATATCTGTTTTTTAGTATTATTAATGTTAATTATTTAGTCTTATTCTATTAAATCTGTTTATATTTAAACACCTGGATTTCCTTATTTTTCCTGATTCCCCTTCCTGCATGGGGAGGGGTCATCGGGTGACAGAATAGTTGTCTAAACAACAATAAATTGTTGTGGGTTCTTCAAATCACAACACCCGTGAAACAAATTTGCAAAGCAAAATTCTTAAGCTGCTTGATCAGCCAGCTACCTATGTATTTTTACATACTTAATAAAGAAATAGCATCTTTATACCCACAGAGTGTTATACTTGGAAACTTTATTTGCAGGGAAAAAAATTCCCTTCAAAATAGCTGCCATTTCTGATTGCAACCTTTAGAATTGGCTTGATTTTTAATTAAAGTTAATTTAAACCTTTGTTTTAAATTTCAAGTCTAATTACAGCTTGCATGAATAAAATAGTGAAGGTAATTTACCTGCGTTTGTCAATTACAGAAGTCATAATTCCATTCTTTATGAATATGAGCAGGAATAATATAATAAAGGGTCTTGTTACAGGAGCATTTTCTCATGAACCTACTTTTTCACTTTTCCAAAGTGTTCTTTAGTAAACAGACAGCAGCGCTGGATAATAAATATAATTTTGGTTCCAGTTTGTTTTGTGCAATTGTTAATGATTCTGGATGGTTAGTCTGGTATATTTCTTTCTACTTTAGTTTTGTTACTGAAAGTTTTCAATTATATATTTCATTTCTTGAGCTGGCAAAAAGTTACTGTTGAGGAATAACCTTAATTTACCAAATGCAGTGTAGTTTTTGTGAGTTGTGGTTTTGTTACATGGAAACTCATGTAATTTGAAATAATTATGTTCTTGAGCACATGTACAATACTATGGATATTTAACAGATCTCTTGTAAGTATATATAAAAAATAGATTCAAACCACGTATTAGAAAATTCTTTGATGGACTAAGTTCTTATGATTACAGCTACTTCACAAATATATTTTATACACTTACTGCTTCTATTTTAATTCTACTCATACACACAGTTTATTTGTGAAACTCATAATTTACAAGCTGCCTCTTAAATAACACAGTAATTGAAATCTTCCCTTTAATTTATATGTTCATAAAAATACACTAGCTCTGTAAATGTTTTATAACCAAACTCATATTGGATCATTGAAAATTTGTGTTTTTGTGAAGAGAAGATATAATGATGCCTTTGATTTTTTTTTTTTCTCCAATGAAAGGCCACCAAGATTATCTGTGTTAAGGTTTCTAGCATTTACTGCTGTCTTTGCTGTGTGCCCAACTCTGTTTATATTAAGTGACCTTTAAGTCTCTAGTCTAAAGCAATAAAATGAAGGCTTCCTGTCTTATTGATTTGGTGAGGCCTATTTTCACACTAATAAAACGGAATCCAGTTTACTAAAATACACTTTTAGCCAACGTCTGTAAATGAACCCGAGTCTTGACAATTTTGGAAGAGGTCAACCTAGAGTAAGCAGGTCATATCTGCGGTAAATCAACTTCCAGAAACAGATCACTGGACACTATAAAAATCAGGAGTGGTTTTTTAAGAGACTGACTTGAACCCTCCTTAACCAGAAAATAACATCTGACCTTGGCGGTGAAATTTATCACTACATTTCAATTAAAACTTGGCAGCCACATAAGCAATACATTGCGTGGTTACAACTGACCTTATTGCAGGAAGCATATATGGGAGGGGAGGCTCAGGTAGGCTGCCAGCTCTCCGGTGAATATGAAGGGTACACAGCACCAGTCTTTCTGGTGGTGTTTGAAATTTACTAAGAGACTCATTATCATTCTTTCTCAGTAAGGAAATTACTGGTTGCCTAATGATGTTGATAATCATTCAGTATATGTTTTTCGTTTCTAAGTACATGTACATTAATATTAATGTAGCTCTGCTTACATCTTGTGCTTCATGATGAATGAAAACTGCCTAACATAACAAATAACTATTCTGTTTTCTAGAATATTAAATTTGAGAAGGAATGGAGCTAGGTTATGTCCTTTTTCGTGGTACCTCCCTAAACAACAAAGGAGAAGTCATTGTGAGCCATGTGATTTGCGAAGTAAGGCTTTCATAACTCTTATTTTCGGTTTTACTGAGCTGGTTATCTCAGCTTTTCCTCGTGGAGCATGCAGTGTGTGGGGCACAATCCTGCTTCCACAGGTCTGCAGTACTGGAGCAGGACAACCCCTTGAAACATCTGAGCCCCACTTAACTTCGCTGCTCTCCGGCCTCCATGTCTCAGAGAGGAGTACGATTTCACACGCTTTCTGCTGGCCATCCCTGGCTTTTATGGTGGGGGCTCAGCTGCTGACAGGAGTCAGCAGGGCTTGAGAAGGGGGAGCAAGGAATACCTCCATTTTTCTTCAGACAGTGACAAATTATATTAGCATATCTGCTAATGAGAAACCAGAGTTCACCTTCTGTTGGGCTCTTGGAAGAAAGGACCTGCAGGAGAGCTTGCAGCTGTCCTCCACCCTTCTGAGACCTGTGCCCAGCCAGTATTTTGGAACAGCATTTAGGTCCTTTCCTTAAGATGTGCGTGCTTTTCTTCTGATATACTTATATAGCAAGCCTAGTTTTAGGTCATAAGGGTTTTAGAGTTACATTTTATTTAGCGGTTTATCTTCGACAGTTTTTCACATTTTAAGTTTTTTTTCTTCAACAGTCTCCAGAAACCTCCAACTGTTTCTTCAGTGATAAGGACAACCCCCCACACCCCATCCTTTCATAACTTCCTGTACTATTGAAATAAACTCGCTAGGAACAATTTTCTGCAGTTTCTATTGTTATTCTAATAGCCACGTTCAGGCTGCGCAGCCCAGACCCTCCCTCCCTCCCACAGGCTGTGTTCCGCCAGGTGCTTGCAGGCAGAACTGCCGTGAACAATGGAAAGTGCATCTCACTGAAAGTTTGGCTACGCTATAAATTGTCTGAAATACGTATTGCTTTTAGCACTTAAAAACAGTAGCAGCTAATATACCACAGGTGTGCACCGAGTAGTATTGTGGGAAGCCAATGTGTAGGCAAAAGGAATGATCTCAGGTTTAGGTCAGTGAAAGAAATTTACTTTTAATGAGCTGAATTTGCTTTATAGATTCATTCCTCTTACAACTAATTGTAAAGAGCCCCTAAAAAAGCCTGATACTAAAATGTCATTACTTGTATTTCACCACTCTGACCAGAGAAAGCACGCAAGTTAAATTTTCTGATGCACAGCTATGCTCCATCCTCTTTGTGATCAGACTGTTTTTTATGCAAAACAATCATCATTTCACATGTGCTGACATTTTATGACTGGTATTTTATCATGTTGTCTACTTTCAATATATAAAAATATTCCTTTGACATTAGATGGGGAAATTTTCTTACGGATTTCCAGGAAGGGGTCATATCTTCTCAGGTTTGATTTACTTCCCTATGCTGATGTCAATCACTTCCTTAGATTTTGTGTATTAGGGTGCTCATCCTGCATAACTTTTCTCAGAATATGGGACCTCACCTGCCCATTTAAGTAACTGGGCTAATTCCTGTTTAAGCAAGAAATTAATGAAGGAAGTTCTTGTGATTTACCTTATTTAGTGACTCAGATGAGATGACTAGAGAGTGACTTCTTATTTTATAATCTACGCACCTGTAATTCAGATTACATTGAATCACGTCTAGACTCAGCAGTTTCTTTGCAGAGCCAGGACAGTGAATTAGTAAGAATGTGGCAGCGAGAGAAGTTGGCAAGAGCGCTAACAGGATCCTGCAGCACAGCAAGGTCCAAGCGCTGAGATACCTTCTTCACCCAACATGCTGCAGACCCTGACAGCAGTCAGCTGGGGTACAGACATGTGGCATGTCCACCTTTCTGGGCTGTGTGGGATGGTCCTGAGAAAGTGTGAAATCTGAACAAATGCATCTTCTAAAAGACAAAGAGAGACCAAGAAAGAAAGAAAAGAATAAAAAGAGGCAAGAGCGATACGTCACTAATGGACTGGGATCATTTGTTTGGTGCACATGGCTATCTTTAGTTCTCTGCTGCTCCGTTTCAGAGCAGTAGGCAGGCATACAGCACAGCAGCCGGGGAAAACAGAGAAGGAGCCACTCTGTGATTCAGATTGGATAGCTGTACATGGCAACAGAGTCGTGAAGTGACCCTGCTCTGAATCTCCTGCAGAACTGACTTTAAAGTAATTATTGTTGTATTCATGAATATTTTGTTCCAGCTAGTGATGTGTTAGTCATTTTTAAATTGATTTCTCTTCATCTACCATCAGCTTCACAGTAAATGCATGTATTTTTTTTTTTCAGTTTAGTAAGGACTGGGTTTTTTTATTCTATATTAAAGAAAGAATAAATCAAATTCACACATGAAGCAGCACATGTTTTCAGGTTCTGCTTCATAAAATCACCCTGGAGAGGCCCTGTTTCCAGGGAAGACATTTTATGCAGTGTGTGTATAGGCAGTAGTATGCCATTATTAAGATTCAAGCTTGCAGGATCTTCCCACAGGACAGAAGTGTTGTTTTCTTTTTTCTTTTGCTCTGTCTTGCTTTATTAGATTCTATTATTTATAATGTGATTCATGCTTGAGTCTGAACCTGTGCAGACTAAAAGGAGTGCTGTTCGGTACAATTATTATTGCCCATATTCTGTCCTGACTATGAGCATTCCACATGGGGACGTAAGGGGTAAAAAACCACTTCATTATCCTTACATAGAAAACGTAAAAGCCAGCCTTCATCTGGTGAGTGGAAGATCTGCTTCCTTACCTGCTCTCTTGGGCTTGTGCATCCATTAAGTAGTCAATGGATAAAATACAGAAGCAGTCCTGGGAACAGAGCCATGGTCCCTTACCTCACAAGTGAGTGCCCTAATCATAGGGCTAGAGCATCACACTCACTCTTGTGAGCTCTTTCTGGCCAAATAAATCTTGAATTCCTTCTGCACAGCGGCGCACCTTCAGCAGAAGGGGGATACCTGCCTTGCCTCCCCAGGCAGCGTGTATTCCAGTGTTCCAAATTTGAAAACCTATAGCATGAGGTGGGATTGAATCTCTGTGTCTCACCTCTTTTAAAAAAAATAATAACTTGATCCAAGCTGCAAAATCAGCTTTTGCTTTGTTGGTACTTTAGATCAAAGTGTCCGACACAACAGTTCTTTAAAAAGATGCAAATCCTGTTGCTGTGTGTTAGGTTTGCTCACTAAGAGTGGACAGAAGTTTGAGCCTCTCTAAGGGAACGATAGTGGCTGGGAAACTTCAAAGTCACAGAGTAGTTTATGAGGTTCAGACACCTCCAGAGTTAGCTGGCAACTGAGAATAGAGCCATAATTTAGGACTTCAGTGACTAACTTCTGCCCTAGTCTTGCTAGCTTTAAATCCTTTATTGGATTTGGCCCTAACACGGTGTGAGCCTCCTTTAGGACCACTATGATTTTGTAGTAGGAGTACAGCAAATTGGCAGATAGTTAAACCAATATTCCCTCTAGATGAAAATAGCTAGCTGGAACAATCCCTTCCTATTAAATCTGCAACCTGATTATAATTTTCTCCTATAGCCTACTCTAGAAATACAATAACCAAGATTAAATGAATCATGTTCTGCCGTGACTTAAATATACCATGCAATTTAAATGAAAAATGTGGTTGAATGTAACAAGGTCTCTGGTTTAAATTATGCAATATTTGCATTCTTATCTTCATTTTAGAAAAATGTGCCTGATACATAAATATACTCAGAAGCAATAGAATCAGATAGATTAATGATTGTGATTGAAAACAGATATTCACCCTGACATATCATATGAATTGCAGATTTGAGCGAGAAAGTCTGCTATTTAGCAGAGATGTCTCTGATACAGAAATTGAGAACATTAGGACATGGAGTATTATCTGAAAAGTGTAATTGTAAAACTACTGGAGTAGAATATGTACCAATTATTAACTAATTCTTACAATTATATGGGAAAAAAGATAATACCGTCACTGCCAGAAATGGTTAGTAACTGCTTGGCAATTAATTTTTAACTAAATGGTTAGAATAAATATAAAAAAGGTATTTAAAAATTAATTAAAGGATTTCATGACATGGCATTTTCACTTTAATAGTAATTTACAACTTTCACTATTTAATGTAATTTTACTGAAAAATAAAGAAAAATAAAGAGAAGATCTTTTCAGCAGTATCTTGTTCTGATACCATTAGCACTTTTAAGAAGTCTACAAAAAGAACAAAGTCTACAGAGTTTATTTATGAAGGCACACTGTAAAGAATTGTGTACTCTGGCACCTCGCTGAAATAGTAATTTCTATCAGAAGAGCGTGCAGAAAGGTGCAAGTCAAGTGGGGAAAAACAATCAGCACTGCTTCCTCCAACGTTGAAAAACCTACATGACATATTTTTTCTTAAACCAAGGCTTCTCTGTCATTGAGCTGCAATAAAAAAGGTATTTTATCGGTTCAGCTTAGATGATTGTCGTAAACATCATTATTGTTATCATGTTAATTTTAGGACTCGTCTTGTAACTTATTGTATGTTCACCCATTTCGCAGACAAAATAGGTTCCAAGTCAAGTGTAGTCACAGTAATAAAATACTGAATGAAATAATCTAATGTTCTAGTGAACGCACATTTCCACATGCAAATTGATATTCTTTTACATAGCTACCTCACATCTTCATGTTTCACTTTTTTAGTTCCTGATTGTTACGGCATAATAACACAAAGATATTGAGAAACTTCAGGAATGCCAGGCGCAGAGCCTTTCTTATAATGCTACTGCTAGTGACTGGACACTTCTGCTGAAATTCACGTAGGCCTTACTGAGGTGAAAATGATACTCTGACTGTAAGATTGCAGATAAAATTCCTGAAAATTTTAGGTAATGAAAGGTATTTGGCCTCTACCCTTCACATTTACCTGACATGTAAGAGAGATTTATTTTTATTGTTTTATTCTTGGCAAAAAGTTGGTTAAAACTATTTCCGACACTATGACAAAAATACGTACCTTTTGGGTATCTGCTTAAGTGTTTGGTTGTGTCCCTCTACTGGTAGAATAAAAAACAGCTTGCTGCTATCAATTTACTTATTTCTCCTTTCCATTTCTATGATGTTTCCTATCTGACTTACTAAGAGGTCAGGAATTTAAGATTTTAGGAAAATTCAAAGGCAATAATTCAAATCACAGGAAAAATGTATTTAATTAAAATATATCTGCTGCTATGGATTCCAAGAATTTATGTGGAGGTGACATGCCTTAAAGGAATAAAAAAGACAAGGCTATATAACATGAAATGTTCAAATATCATGGCAATCCAAGACAAAAATTCATCCAAGTGAAATGTACCTGTCTTTAACTTGTGATCCTTCAAGTCTCCAATGAGACTGAAAACATGATAATCCATTATTAAATACAGAAAGATGTGAACAAAGCAAGAGACATTTCTCTGCACATTTCAGACTGGATGAAAGTGCTGCTCAGCACTAGGAACAATCTAGATGGGTTCTGGCCTATATTCAGTCAGTTACATCACTAGCTGGACAGAGAACAAATCTGATTCATATTTGTTGTTCTTGCTTTGACCTCATTAACTACAGGCATAATTCAGTTTGTAATGAATAGCAAACTTTTTTTTTCCCCCAGGAACTGGATTGGATTTGAAAAATTAAAAACACTGCTTACGCCAGTATTCTCCTGCCACTCTTATATTTCCATATTCTAGTATAGACCACAAAAAACTCACGCTTGTTTTTGGAATTAAATTTCCACCAGGAATAATAGAGAAAGTTATACCAAGAATTACCATGTCCTTCTACTACACTGGGGATCTTCTTTTAGGCTATAATGCCACAAAGCAGTTAGGCAAGTTTATGCTTCTCTGTGCCGTTGGCCAGGACAGCAGGGATTGCTATGACAAGATGCTGAAAAGACAACATCTATCCAATATCTCACCAAGTCAGGTCCCAAATTTCTTCTTTACATGTGATCCAAATATAATGCCTCCACTATCCCTATTTCATTCTATGCAGTTGGGTGAATGGTCATGCTCAGTATGAGCATGCCCCAAAAATTCAGGATGGGCCCGCAGACAGATCACATGAGTCTGACACTGCTTCTCAACGACTGCAAGAGATACACAAAGAGTGTACTGACTTGGTAGGAAGGAACTAACAGCACAAAGAAAACAGTGGCAGGCATAAGAGAGCTTTTTTATATAAGCTGATGGTCTGTCAATTATTTAGTTAATTTGTGTACAGAATAGAAGAAACTGGGTAAAATCAAAGGTATTTTATTGCATGTTTACAAATATTTTCCTTCTGGCTAAAGCATGTTCATGGGATAATCTTATGCAGATCCCTGATTTTTCTTAAGTTCCTCTTACGATACAGGCCACACAGTTATCAGATTTAATATGGATACACATTTGGTTTGAGTTTTCTCAAGGATTATGGAATGTGTTAAACTGTGCATATGGTTCTGCATTACAGCTGAATACGAATATACACAAATTCGTATTGTTTTTACCAAAGTTAACACATTCATACAAAACACAAAAATTTATAGATAACTCGGTACTTCTAATTACAGATTTCCATGATATTTGTGACAAATACATGGTCATAAGAAAAACTTCCCTGTGATTTTAGAATAGGCTGGCAATTTATGTTTACAGTTCTGATGTTTGTTGAAGTTAGTTCCCTTTAACGCCACAATATTCGATCATGATTTGGTGTACAGATAGTGATAAACTTATTTCATTACTATACCTTTGTATATAAGCAGTTGCCTCTTACACATACAAATCTCATCGTGCGTTCGTGCAAACAATAATCCCATTCTCATTTTAAAACGAATCTTGCCATGTCTCGATGACCCAGTCCACTGAAGAGTCCTTTACTGAAGACAGGGAACAAGCAAAAGGTTTGTTTTGTTCGTTAGAACAACAGTAATGACAACAAAGATGACACAAAGGAAGAAAATCAGAGAACATCTTATTCTATTTGTCATTTAAATGACATGGAAATTTCTTTCTCATTTATTCTCTTTTTGTTCCCTTTACTGATTAGGAAATGAGGATACATGAAACATTTCGTGTCCTTTAAATCTGCTTCTCCTCCTATCTGTTTCTCCTCACTGGAAAAATTTTGAGGTCTTGTCGCTATCAGAGAAATTTGAGCTGCTGTCACTCTATCATGGTATACAATTGAGGGAGAGCTTTAATGCAGATGCAGTGCCCTAATGCAGAGCAAGTCTTAAGTCAGTAACAAATTTATATAATGTAGGCTGCATCTTAGTATCTACTATTTACATCACTGACTGCTGATCTCTGCAGGCTGTGATTGATGTGCTGCTGATGCTGCTGTTCTGCCTGACAGTCATGCAAGGTAAAGATATCCCATCAAGGTATAGAACAGAATTGGGGCAGCAACACTGTAGAAGGAAATGACATTAAATAAGTGCTCGTGAGATTTAGCCACCTCCAAAGCTTCTCTGTAAGCAAAATGGAGCTTCTAAGTGTTGAGTGGACTCTGAGAATAAGGCATTTGACATGCTGACCTTTTCAACAAAGGTCAAAGGCATCATTTTGGTAGCGCTGTGCTTCTCCCCACCTACCTCTCCCCTCTCTCCCTCTAACTTGATTTTGTAGTATGTATCTTATTTGAATGAATATTTCAAGAGGTCAAGGTGGACAAAATTCAATGACCAGCACAGTTTTGAAAAGGCCATATATTCTTACTTTCATCTGCTATTTAAACTCAACTGTAATTTGTACATCATGGTCAAAAACTTTGAAACTTTTTAATGCTTTTCCTTCATATGAAATTTAGAAGAGTTGATCAACTGACTTTGTAGAAAGTCTTTAGCTAACATAATACTTTAAGGACATATTTAATTGGATCACAGCTTGAAGTGGTAGCAAACTGAGTTTGCCCTTTGCCTTAACGTACCTAGGAATCCTGATCTATATTCCTGATTGCTATTGAATTTTCTAGATTTCATTATAAAATCAATAACCGTTGCACATGGTAAAATAGTTTACAAGAGCTGCAACATATTGTGGACTTCTGAAAACATACTGAGCTCACTGAAGCCACCCAGGCAGCCAATTAGGAGAAAACATCTATTAAGGAAAAACAGGGCAGTCCCATTGACTGCTATTGATTTTCTTAGCCCTGTGAAAAGACAATCAATTAGATAAAGAAGGCTAATGTTACAGCTGCAATTTAATAACCCCTAAAGAAAGGAGGAGGGCTATTGATTCCTGACATGGAATGCAGAGCTTATTGAAATATACTGAACTTCACCTGTCTTATAATCAGGCCTCGAGGAAAGAGGAAGGTCTTTTTGTGGCTGAATGTAACTTGTGGCATAGAATCTCAACTATTAAACTGGCTTGGTGATGTCAGACCTAAGAGATGCAAATGAAACAAAACTTTAGAGGAAACACAAGCCCAGGGTTGAATACTAAATCACAGGAGCTATTGACAAACGCTGTCTTGGTGAAGGTTGTTTCTCTGTTTCATACAGAAAGCACCAGAGTACCACCTGTCATTTTCAAAAGCAAAGTCAGTTTTGCCAACCAGCCGTGAATGACAAATAAAGCTTTATATGAAACACAAGGGCATATTATGTGCTATTGTGTGTTCTGCTAAGTGCTAATTTATCTGGCTTGTTCTCTTCAGCAAACACACGCACAGACACATGAAATAATCCATCTAATTATGTAGCTATTTAGGAGAAAAACAAAGCAAGGTGTTTTTGTCTGATACAGAAGGTACATGATACAACAAAGGTTTCAACAAAACCTAACGCAGTTAATGAAAATAAATGAAGTGCTGTAAGCTGTAACAATTTTAGAACAAATAAACTTTTGCCAGTTTTATATTTAGGGTAGACCCAGGTGCTTTTCATAAATAGATGAGTACTTTCTTTCATTTTTTGATAGTCCCTAATTGGAAATGGCTAATAGGCCTTGTGGCTTTCCACTATAAAATCTGGTCTAAAATACCTTATATAGATATTTTCTTTATGCTTTTTTTTCTATTGCTTGTATTTGATCCTTTCTCTCTCATTATATATATGCCTTTTTTTACCAGCAGACAGCTGCTATTCACAATAATTGCCAGGGCAGTCAATTATACTTTAAATAGGCCTACTTGAGGGCAAATGAGCGTATGGTGGTCTAAATTGTGCTGGAGACATATTATACACAAAGACTGTCATTTCAAGCATCTGGAACATGACAAATATTATTTGGAAGCAGTGCAGTACCTGTATAGTATGTGTTCTCACTACTATATCAATATAGTAATAGCCAGTGGACTGTGCTTGCATGTTTTGTATTGCAGGGATGTGTGTGTATATATATACGTATATGTATATTTATATTTGTACACACACAAATGCATGCACATACAGACACATATAAAATGCACACAAACCACTGTGTGGCAAACACCTGATTTCCTGAAATGCATGCCTGTCTGTCTAAACAGAGAGGGTACAAGAGATCCAATATAATAGATTTTTTCAAAGATTTACTTTTTCCTGATCTTATAGAGTAGTATGGAGCTGGGTACAAGGAATATACACTTAATTTGTTAAATCAGTTAATAGTTTTTCTTCTTTGTGTGTGCATACATTATAAACACTCTTCCTTTACTAAGGTAATATTAAGCTTCTAGGAAAGTGTGCCAGACTAGAGTAACCCTGAGATCAACATAGTTAAAGCTGCATAAGAAATGTGCAACTTAACTCAAGACAGCACTGTGTGCAGGATTATGTGAATAATGATGGAACCAGCAAAAATCCAAAAGATTAGGATGGAGCATTCGGACAAACAAAACAAATGATCTGAAAAATTCAAAGTATATTCAGTTTGGTGACTTATTTTTACACAGAAACAGCCTTAAAGGATAGTAGATAAGCAAAATTTTGTAGTTAAGGAAATAAAGAAAGGAACAGATATGAAAACTGGAATTAATTCTTATAGTGCCATTACGTTCTTGCTGATATGACAATTTACGTTGGACGGGATGGTTCTGAGGGATGCTGAGCATTTCCTGTTGGTTCCCTTGGGAGTTCTGAGTATTGAGCTCCTTTTAACATCAGGATGCTCATAATGGCTCAATTCTACAGGAGGAAGTAATAAAATCCATCACTGCATGGTTGCAATAATACAGATAAGAGGCATCTTACTATATCCATTCTGAAAAGGAAGAATGCACACAAATAGACAGACCTAAAAAGTGGTTCTGTAGGTGTTTCATTATTGATAACTAAAGCTCTAGCTCAAAATATCCTTTTATTTTCAATGTATAAAATTAAAAAAGAGTACCACAGTACAGGTAGCACAGTAGGAAATACACTCAAACAATATACACAAGCTTGCAGATACAATTTTTGAAAGTGGACAAAAACAAATGTGGGGGGTGGGAACCGCTATAAAGAAAGATTCTTTAGCAAATAAGAAGGTTGTAAAAGGCAATTCAAAGCACCCAAAAATTGTGATTTTAGCAAAATACTCAAGAAAAAAAACGTGTTCACAAGGAACATGAGCGATTAAGAATTGTTTTCTTGCAGACTCAATGGCATCACTTATCAAATATCAAATATTATTAGAAAAGATTGGGATTATCAAAGGATCATACTCAAAACCAGTGAGTTCCATGTGCCTTTAAAAATTTGTAAAAAACTCAAGTTCTCTAAGTCATTGGCCATTTTGCAGCTAAGAAAACAGTCATCCAACAAAATTTTTCAAGTTAAGATTCAATAATGTATTTTACACGTAGCTGGGGTTAGATGTAAGAAAGGACTTGAGTGCCTGTGTCCAAAATCCACTCAGCCATTACGTGAACTTAAATTTAGTTGATGCCTTCAGGATTTAGCAGGCCAGAAAGTAGACTAGTGAGTTTTACTCTTTACATTGGAGGGTTTTGGCATGGGAAGAGGAAGACCTTGCCTCTGATCCTTGCCCTCAGGCTCTCTTGTGTGCTTTAAGTGACATAGCCACTGAAGAAAAACAACCACCCACAAAAACCATAAATGGTAGTGGGAGTAGAATTTTGTCCCAGGAGACCTCCATGTTTACGTGGGTGCCATAACCACTAGGCAATGGAAGACTGCTTACTCATACACCCGCTTCTCTCCCAGAGATTTTGTACAGCTTAAACTAGAAAGGTAAGTGTGGAAGCAAAAAGTCTTCATTTCAGAAAAAACAGTTATTCTTCAGTCATGCTGTAAATAGTTCATAAAACAAATAACTAAGTGCATTTATTGTTCTTTTGGTGCTGCATAAAACTTAGGAGAAATGTGTCTTGAAAAAATCTCTGAGCAGAAAGAGATAAAAGTATTAGGATGTCTGTATGTCACAGTCAATTAGAAAGGTACCTTCTTATCATTACTGCTCATCATAGATGAAGGAAATGGGCCCTCCTGATTGGCAGGAATTAGTTAAACAAGCTTAGGCTAGATTCAAGTGCCATCTGTTCACTGCTCTAGAGACAAAAATTACGAAATCTGTATTAATAACTAGAGAAAAGGTAACTAAAAGTTTAAATGTGTTTCT
The DNA here is from genome assembly GCF_963924245.1 of Chroicocephalus ridibundus. NCBI lineage: Eukaryota > Metazoa > Chordata > Aves > Charadriiformes > Laridae > Chroicocephalus > Chroicocephalus ridibundus. The sequence goes on along the minus strand of NC_086316.1, from coordinate 68,631,864 downwards.
GCTTTTGATGGAAAAGATTCAATTCTGAAACTGAAAAAGGCTATTCTGTTCATGTCTTCTGGCCTTTATAATTTCTCTCCTATATAGGTTATGTTTTCTTCTTTACATTTTCCTCGACTGGAGTAAATAAGCATAAAATTGATAATGTAGGAATTTTCGGTTGCTAAGGAAGCACCATAATATGTAGGTTGGGGGTGGATCAGTATAACAGCTCAGAGCCTCAAAGTTTGGAGGTTTGCTATCTCATGGAGGGATATATTTCTACAGAGGCTGAACAATCTCCAGCATACCAATGAGCAGGACAGAACCGGAATTAAAAGATATTTTTCTTACGAAGTACAGCAGATGTAGAGAATTTATAAACATAAGGGGGAAAGACAATTCTAATACAATGAACAAATAAGCAAGCCAAATTCCAAATTTTAAGGTAGGTGTTACGAGAGTTAATGCAAGACCTGACTTTTGAATAAGGTCGAAAATATAGATATGTCTGGTTCCCATTAGGACCTGCACAAAGACATTTGAAGTCAGTAAACAAAATGTCAAAAGCATATCAATGAAGATGTCTTGAACAGACAACGAAGCAGGGAAGTAGCAATCTTATCTGAATGTAACACAAAGCACTCCGTGTTTATACAACTTAAAGATATATGTAACTTTAATATAGGTACACATTTAAGCAAATTTACTGCTCTCTTTCTAACCTCTGCAGGACAAAACATGGTAGTACCGTGGGTTTCAGTTTACTCTGTCTGAGGTCTGAGCCACCAAGACTTGAGGTCTCTTGCTCTAAAATTCACACTGGTGCATGCCAGGCAGCTGAATGGGCTTGCTTTTTGGGGCGAACTGTTGCGATAGGGCAGTGTTGTGCATTGAACCCAGCCAGCAGCTAAACACCCATTCACTCGCTCCCTACCCCTCCGTGGCAGGACAGGAGAGAGAACAGGAAAAGCAAAAGTGAAAAAAACTCGTTTCAAGGTAAACACGGTTTAGTAAGTGAAGGGAAAAGGGAGAAGGGGATGAAAAGCATTGCAAAGTCAGACAGTCACCACAAGTCGACTGGTGCTTAGACAGCTGCCTCAGAAGTCGATGCATAGTAGGTATACTCTGAAACTGCTCAGTGTTCACTGGGAAAAGAGACTGAAATGCCTAAATTCTGGTTCACTGTGTGGCATAAACTGGATGTAGGTGCCAGCCTGCTGAGATTAATAAAAATAAATATACCTTGCATGTTCTGTGGCCTCTGGGGCTATGAAACACATAGGTAGGAGTTCTCTGAGATGCAGTTTTGGTCCCCAAGTTTTGTCCCTGGGTTAGGCGGCTAAAACTTCATTAAATCTAACCCCCAGACGGTTTGGAAAAACTACAACGTTCCACTTTTGGCTCTAAAAATACTCCCCTTTAAATACAGGACATCTTTTGGAAAAATATTTTCTCTCTAAAATCCAAGTAAAAGGTTAAGAGGACAAAAATCACAATCTATGTAGTCATGCAAACAATATTTCAGAAGTAATTCTACAATAAAGTCTATAGCTTCCCCTCAGTACTTAAGCAATAGCAAGTGATTCAAACATTTTGACTCACCTTTTTACTAGTGACAGAATAAGGAGAAATACAACTATTATTCTAATTTTGGAAAAGGAAGTATGTTTTATTAAGAAGAAGTAAATATTCTTGAAAAAAATATTTGTTTTTAAAAGTAATATTCCTTTGAACAGGACAGAATACTATGTTGGGCAAGAATTTACAACGGTGTCTGAAACAATGTTACTGCAAAACTGTCTTGTTTCATCTCCTCTTTTGTAGAGGCAGAGTACACTGATGAATCATTATCCCAATAGGATTACATGTTGAATATCTAAGGCCGTTTGTGAAAAGAAGACTGTAATGGAAAAACAGCTGGTCTATTAAAAAAAAAAAAGCAAACAAAAAAAAACCTCACTGCTTCCAGATGTTATCTTAATTGAATAATTTGACTTATGTACAAAAATAGTAGGCTTCTCCACCCAAGCCCATGGAATAAAGTGACCATTCCCTCCTCACATCCAGTCTTAAATTACTACATAAACGAAAGCTCTGAAACATAATGTTGCCACGTTACAGATAAACAATGCCTCCAAAGAAGAAAAAGAAAATCTGAAAAAGATGTATTTGAGGATCGACTAAAAATTTTTTTAGGTAGGCTGCATTTGTCTTGGTCGTAAATAGAAGACGTTGTGTAGTTCAAAATGAAAAAAAGTATCTGAGAAGTTTTGCTTTTTTTCTGTTTGTAACTAGTGCAAATCTGTGAATTAATTGCAATTTTCTTGGATATGTTTGTTTTTCATAATTATATGCCAGATAAAATCTGCATAATTATTGGGCCTGAACTGATTCATAAATGGCTTTTTGCTGGTGGTCAACATTTGACACTGTCTGTGACTTGATTTTTTGAACTGCCTCTTTGCTCAGAATGAACACGACAGCTCCAGAGCTCCAGCACCGCAGAGGTCAGGGGGATTACTGCAGCTGAAGAACAGATCAAACATTTAAAAAACTTACTTCCTTTTATTTCTGCCACCGATGTGAAATACTCAGAAGCACCAAGAACACCAAAATTTTTAATGAAGAAAAAGATGAATATTCTTGTCATCCCGGTCTCCCTCTACACTTGCCCCTTTTACACCCTAGATAACTACATTACTACATCCCTTCAATAGTTGTTTTCCTTATATCCATTATGTAATTTAGTTTCATTCTATTCAAAACTGTCCACTTTTCACCAAGCTGAGATGATTTCTATGACATTTGCCACATTTCCCACATTTGATTCTGGTCATTATATACTAATTTTCTTTTAGTTAAACTTGTTCGTGCTTTGCCAAACTTTTTGAGGCATGACTAGCTACTAATCTATATAGGAATAAAGATTTACCATTTTTCAGAATCTACTCTAATGAATAATAGTATCAAGATGACATAGTTAGAGCAAAACAGAATTAAAAACAATATTAAGATGGACATCTTACCTGAATGACACTTGAATGGTAACAAACAAGACAGCAGTCTCTGAAGGTGACTTTCTTATGTGTGAAAAGGTAGGGAATGAAAAATATAACCATGTGCAGAAGTCTAAAACTCTTTGCAACACAAAGGTGATTCAATAAAATAACCTAAAGAAAATTTTTTTTTTTTGTTGTTGTGAAAAAATTGCATCCCTTTTTACCAAAAACTAAACTCTCAACAGAAGTTCAAGTTATGAAAATTTCAGTCCTCTATTGCTAGTAAACAGGTTCGTAATTGGAATATTTGCATTGTATTGGCCATTTGCTGGAATTTAAATGTCAGTAAGATTTAGTATATTATTAATTGTACAGAGTATTTAAACACTGGATTAAACAGTTGTACACTGGTTTCTTTAAAGATATTAGGCCTTGCCTTACACCTTTGGAATAGTCTTTAGCAGTTGCTGTTACTACTTAACCATATAAACTTCAAGGCTTAAAAATAACAGTTTTAAGCTATAACAAACCCTAAATAAACTATTGGGGAGCTAGACGTCAATTTAAGAGGCTATAGTTCATCATCAAAAATCATCAACAATTTTCCCATGTCCATTTATGATGTTTTTTGAGGAGAGAGGAAGGGATAAAGATTATAGCATATACAACTAAGATAATTCAAAACATAAACATAATTCAGTCTTTAGAGCCCCATGCCCCCCCCCACCCCCGACCTTCCTTCCCCCAGATCTGGCAGATATGCAGGAAAGAGAATATTGTATAGACCATTTTGCAGGTTGTAGATTAATCCTTGAATTTCACCTGGAGAGCCCTGCTTGTGGTGTAGAGCCATTCACACATTCCCCATCCATCTGCTGATGGGGGAAGAATATTGTTCATTAAGTCTGTGATTAATTCTTCACTGGTGTCCAGAGCCACAATGCTCTTAAGGGATGGGCAAGAGGGAAACATCATTCCTTCCCACCCCTGAGCGCAGCTGTGTCAGTCCTAGAGACAATCCAACTCTTCATTAGCACCTTGTGCAAGAGTCATAGATCTTTTGGCCACATATCCTATTTAGACTTCCTTATAAGGACTGTAAGAAAGTATCCAATCAATGCGAATATGTGTTTTCAATGTGGAAGCTTCCTGGGTGACTGATGATATCTTTTAAAGGCAGCATAAGTGGCCAAAAAGTCAGAGTACCCTATATTATTGAAAATTTTAATGTGATCATCAATAAACAGGACTGAATGAAGACTCTCACTTCAGACAACTCTCACCACAAGAGGAATTATCACAAGTACACTAATCAGAATTGAAGACTTACTCATTTCTTCCTGGCTGAAATTCAACTCTTATGGACGAAGATTCATTCCAGTCAGTTACACTTTCAGAGGGTGAAAGGGAACTCAACTTGCTCATCCTGTAGTTTGAAAAAAAAAAAAAAAAAAAAAAAAGAAGATATAGAAAATTATCCCAAATCTATAAATTAAGAAAATGTTTTTTTTCTCCTGGGGGTCAGTGAAGAAAAACAGCTCTGAAAGAACTTTAGAAAAAAGATAAAGAAAAAAAAATACTTAACTCTATCACACACAAATTCAGCAGATAATCCTGCCCCCCAATTTTTCTTATGTGGGTAAAATTAATTCTTCCTGGAAATGGTGCTAGTTCTCAATTTTGAAGCTGCACTGCAAGAAAAATAGTGACAAGGAAGAATATCGGATCCCTGGATGTAAGAACTGTAGAGAATCCAAAAAATATGTTTGAACACTGGGAAATTTGTAGGCCAAAATTTCTGCTTATTTTTGTAAAGATCAGTCTATACTATAAATGATCCAGAAAAATTATATTCTATGAGAATAAGAAGGTGGGTTTTTTTCAGACACTGTGGAAAACTGACTTGGCAACATAGGCAGGTGTTTTTTCAGGGATAAAATAAAAAAAAAAAAAAGGATGGAAAAAAATCGAGTTACTTCCCTAGGTGCTAACAGTGAATGCTACAGATTGTCTAATCTAGAAGAGAATAATCTCAATTTTTATGAACATACTTCAGTTTCAGTGGCATACTGACCTTTCAAAATTTTAATTCTCCATGACACATGCTAAATACATATTGCTTTTTGCAGCTACATTTGTTCAAATGTGTTTGCAAATGTGTCCTACCACCACACAATTAAATCCTAGATCAAATAAGGTTAGAGAAAATCTTGTCCCTTGTGGTTTTCTTCTCCTAGGATATTCTTGTCCTGTTGCATAGTGAAATAGCAGAAATTAGTTCACAAGAATTGAATCTCTGACTTTATGCTGCCTTAAACCTTAAGAAAGGATGAACAAAATATATAATTAAAAAAAATTAATTAATTAATTTTGTAAAATATACAGGCTATTTACCATAGTATATTAAAGACCTTAAACAGAACACATAGAATACAGACTTCAGCACTTTCTCTATTTTATGACTTTATGGACATAAACAGCGATATGTCAGACTAGGACTTCTTCCAATTCTTCCAACTCCATATTGAGGAATCTTACAGTCCATTAATTAAATAAAGCAATTCATTAAAACTGGAATTTCGTCTAAATGATGGAGTAAACACCCTTAAAACTAAAGGAATACTTAAAAATTAAACTACTATTCTACTTTTACGTGGTATAAGCTAAAGGTATTTGCATATTTCTAAGTTTTGAGCATACACAATTAAAAAAACCCACATACACAGCCCTGAAACTTACTGAAAGGAGCTCCTAGAGTTCTGGGTTTAACAGTACAGAAAGAACTAGGAAAAAAAATTAAATCCTAAAGGCAGCATGTGGTTTGTCTATCTAGGGGTTGCATGGTAACACTTTTCATTGCATTTTGTTAATGTCATAAAAGATCACCATTCAAGACACTGAACTCTACATTTTGCTGATCACAAAAGCTTAGTTTCAGTTTTTTGGTTTGGGTTTTTTTGGTTTTTTTTTCGTTTGAACAAAACAATCTGCTCACAAAACTACAACCAACTGTACAGGAAATAATTACTAAGAAAAATATTCATAGTTTATTTCTGATTCATCCTTTAGAAAGTGGTCAATATATATGAATGGATTTTGCTTACATTAAAGTCCACAACAGGTTCTCATTCCAATCTTCAATTTATGTTATGTATATGACTGAAAGAATCACTTAAAACTGACAAAAAGAAATTATTTCAGAAAAGTGTCATAAAATAAACTATAAAGGCAGTTTCTAAATAAATAGCTATTTGTTGAGTTATTTATTATGTCTTTGAAAGAATATAGTCATTTCCAAGAGTTAAAATGACATCATCTTAGATACTCCTTGTCCAAAATAATAATTAAAAAAAAAACCTGTTACAGACATTATTTGTTAGCATGGATTTACCACCAGAATAACCAATGATTTCTTGACCAGCATCTCCCTTGGCCACTGTTGTTCATGAATGAGCTGTGGTACCAGCATGTAGCACACCGCTCATGTGGCAGTTTTGCAGGCCTCAGGAATAGCTTGCACGAGGAGTGCTGCAACGGTGGATATGAGCCAGAGCCCTGGGGGAGGCAGTCATGGGAAGAAGGGTGGAGTCGCAGTTCAGACACAAGCTTAAATGCTTGGAACTGTGCTACAGAATGGACGATGCTATGGGTTGGGATCAGAGCCAAAGCGTATTGTTGTGGGCACCTGCTGCAGATTGGTCACGAGGATAAAATGGGAGGTACTAAGGTGCCTCGGTCCTTAACAGCAATGTCTGCTCCCCAGCCTCCTAGTCTTCATGCCTAGTGGGGAATCTTGGGGAAAGATGTACTTGCCACAGGAGTGGAGGATCAAACAGGGCCTATTTACATAGGTGGAATAAATAAGGTCAAGTTATACAAGGCCAGAGAAATGGATCTTCAAAAAGGAAGGGAAGAGGATCTAGGCAACTACAGAGCAGGGTGAGCTGAATCAGGTTTGCCCATGGCCACATACAGGTGAGTTTTGAATACTGCCAAAGACGGAGTTTCCTCTGCCACTCTGAGAGCCCATTACAGTATCTGACCACCCTCAGAGCAAAATACTTTTCCCTTATGTTGACTTGAAATTCCATTAAAATTAAAGTGAAAGTGAAGGTGTCTGAGTACGGCCAGCCCAGATTCACCAAACGGCAAACTTTGTTCAATGAAACCGGTTGCATTCTAATGATGGCTTTGTGGACTAGGGCAGAAGGTGACTCTTCTCTGCAGTGGCGCTTTTAGCATAATATCCCATTGTAATCTCTTAGCCAAACAGAGGAGATATGAAATAGATGGTGGAATACGATGTGGCTGAAAAACAGATTGACTGTCAGGCAGTAAGGTCTTGTGGCAAACAGTGCAAACCCTACCTGGAAATTGACTAAAAGTTGTTTTACTTAGGAGACAAGTGGACCAATACTTTTTAACATCTTTATCTTCAACTGGGATGATGGAAGTGAAGGCAAGTTTGTGAATAGCACCAAACTAATGAGAGCTTTTGGTACGACGGACCGCACAATTGCTGCTCAGAGGAAACACAATAGGCTGGAGGAATGAGGAGCAACAACGTAAATTCCCCTTAAGCATGCCTCCATGAGACTGGTTAAACACTACATTAGGTTATTGGAGGACACACAGGTATCTGGCATCAGAAAAAAACCCAAACTCAAGCTCAAAATAAAACACTTCTAAAGCAAAATATTTGGAAGCATATGCTCTTGGCTAGAAAATCCTGTTATTTCTTTTAAACCTCCATGTTCAGAGGTTCTATATTTAAAATATAGAGAAAATTGTGAGGGTATCAGTTGCACACTCTTGTTATTTAAAATTTTATTTTCTTGGGAGTGGGAGAGAGAACAGGAAAACCTGTTCAAATCACTTAGATATGTCTGAAGTCCCCAGGATAATCAATCTACATATATGGTACTACAGTATACTTTTCTCATGTACAATGTGTAGGTATAATTAATCGTCACAAAAAGAGAGAAGGCCTGCAATGTAATTTTTCTATCAAAACTTCGATTTTTTTTATGGTCTTCACCTCGGTAGTATTTCAGTATTTTCAACTGAAGCAGGAGAAACATATGAAGATCAAAATCTTCACAAAAAGTGCAAGGTTTTCAGAGCTGAAAAAGAAAAAATTGACATTCTCATATTGTTGGCATCTATAGACACAGGACAACTTATAAATAGGTTTCAATTTGCTTTAAAGAATTCTTTGTTCTTGGATCTGGTGGCTGCTCTTTTTCCTAATCTTTCCTTTCCCCTTCAAATTGTATGTGGTCAAAGTACCTACAAAAAGCATGCAGGGGTTTGCCTGACTAGGTAAAACTGATTAGTTGGTAGGATGAGGCTGAAATCACATTTGTGAAGACACGGAAGGCATAAAATTTAGAATAAGAGGTGTCTTTGCCTAGGCGAAAAAATTACATAAAACTTGCAAATCCATGTTTTCCTTGTTTCCCTACAAACCAGGTCATAATTGAGAACATTTAGACCAGTCCTACATTTCCTTCTGAGCCTTCTAGAAATAAACTGAAAAAACTGCAGACCCCACAGTTTTGTACGTCTGAAGTGCAAATGACTCTCTTAAAAATATCTGCTAAACAGAAAAAACAATGTTTGGAAAGATACATGGATAGCACTGATATTTATTGTTCTGACTGTTTGGAAAAACGGCAGGCAAATTTTTCTGTGTATCTTCCTGCAGTATCCAGCCAGGAAGCACAGTGTCACAGGCCAGCACTGCAGCGTCTTTTGGACAAACCCTGTCCTTTTGGGGCACTAATCCCTTCTTTCACTTTCTAGATAAAATACATGTTTACCAGAGCTTCTAGGAGGAAACTATAAACAAAAAAGTATCTGGAGAATTTGAGTCTGAAATGGTAGAAGGTAAAAAGAAAATCCCATCATAAGATATTAACTATGGTTTATAAATCTCAATATCCTTTGCCTTAAGTTTCTGTATCACACTGTTGTCCAAGCAAAAGAGTAAAAAACTGGAAAAGACAATCAGTCTCCTTATTTTTCCATTGGCTTCCTTCTGTATTCTTTAAGGCTGTCTGTGTTTTATGTTTTGCCTGGAAATACTGAAGTAAAACAAAGCAACAGCACCAAACAACTCTAACAAAATACACTAAATACATTCAGTAACGTGTTTTAGGTGTCCCTTGGTAGTCATAAACTGTCTTCAAAGGCTAGTAGTATGCCAAACCATCAACAATGGTTATGAAATAATTAAAATGTCCAGTAAAGACAATATATCTGTGAACATCCTGGTTCAGTTTGTCTGGGCTAGTAGTTAAGTTTATCTCATTTCTTTACTCATATTATTGGTGACATAATTTTGTTGTATTTTTTAATGGTCATTAAAAGTATTATCTATTATAACAGATATTTTTAGACTGTCTTCATTATTTGACAGTTTTGACAGACATTATTGATTTGGCCGGCAACTGTGGCTAACCAGAAGGGGACAATGTGACAGTTTTATGTAACAAAAGGCACAGTGTCATGTCAACTGAACTAAATGTTGTACAAAGTGACAGCAGGACAAAAACGCCTTTCAGACTTAATTTTCTGCTTCATTTTTTCTACCATCAATACATAAGGCAGTGCAGTAGGTGACACAAATTAGCAGGATAGAGCAAAAGGTCTATCCCTGCTTCTGTTGCTATACTTGACTTCTTTCCACTAAGGTAACCAGCAATTATTTTTAAGGTGAACGAAAAAGAAGAGCAGCTTATAGTAATCAACCTACCCCTTTAGGAGAAAATATATCCCTTATCAGGATTCTTTATATGTTTCTCCTAGGTGGCTTTTTGGAAAAGACGAAAGAAAAAAGTCCCCCATCTGCTAGGTCATGCCTACAAGACACATTCTGTCAAGTCTTAAAAGCAGCAAGAGCTTTGCCTGTGGGATACCTATAATTATTATGCGGAGCGGCCTTGCGCCTGCTGTAGCTCATTGTTCTGCTAACACAACCCGAATGAGAACAGTGGCTCCAGGCTGTGAGTTGATAAAGTGCAACTTTTCGATTTTGCTCTTCTGCGGCTCTAGCATTGTGCAGAGTCCGTGAGTGACATCTTTGGCCTTCCTTTGGGCTGAGCAGATTGAATCTGTCACGCTGAGTTAAACAATGACTAGGGGACACAACCTTAGCAGGGCCTGTCATTTTTTCCTACTAATTCAATCTACATTTAATCAATGAAAGTAATTTCTTATTTGTTTAAGTCTCATATCCAATGGATCTAGAGGATCCTGAAGCAGTATACCTCCACCCTGACCTTCTCCCCTTTTTGAACTTGGACGTAGTATATCAAGAACGGAATTAGTGAAAATTGCACATTGCCAAGTTGTCACGCTGCTCACTATACATTTAGTCTCCTTTTATGTTTATATATAGCTATCTGAGTGTCATTTTAGAATTCAGCTTCCCCACAGATTCAATGAAAAAGAAATTAGCTAGAGCTATACCTCCCAATGGCAACAGCAGAACAATGTTAAGAATTATAATGCACCCTCTTACAGGAGCATACATACGTATTCAGTGGTTGTCCACATGTGTGTCTCATATGTAAAGGTACTAAAGTAAGGATATTTCTTCCTAAGTACAGGCTATCACTGTTATTGAAAGTAGCCAGTAGTGACTTATGCAAGTTCAAGGACTTTATTGATCGGTTTAGCTGGTCTTAATCAAAATCTGTCTTCCTTTCCACTCATAGTGATTAAATAAGTCTAAGAGAGCCTGACATCAAGTCTTTGACTTTTTATTGGTTCTCAGCAAGTGCTGTGCTCAGCATTTCAGGAGCCAACAGTTGCCAGGCAGGAAGTTAAAAACTGGAGGAAAGTTTGGAAAAAAAAAAAAATCTAAATCTGTACAGCAAGTTAAACACATTAAGAAGTAGTGAGAGCCAAAGTACAAGTTTTCATGTTTCCTCAATGGTTTCTTTATTTTTAATAAACAGTATGTTGTGGACAGACTAGAAGGGCAAACATTTTAATTTGATTTTGCATTCAGATTTCACCCACTTAATCTGTAAAGATTCTGTAAAGAAAAACATTTCAACAAAGCAATCAGCTATAACTTTTTAGGCACTATATATATTTCCTCTTTATTAAAAAATGTAAAATTTGTACTTTATATATTTACATACATAAGTGGACGTGCTTTTCTAAAGGCATGAGCAGAAATTGAAAACATCCTCTTTACTTGACTTTTCCCTTTGAGAATTTCTTTCATAGAATCATAGAATACCAGGTTGGAAGGGACCTCAAGGATCATCTGGTCCAACCTTTCTTGGCAAAGCATGGTCTAGACAAGATGGCCCAGCACCCAGTCCAGCTGAATCTTAAAAGTGTCCAATGTTGGGGATTCCGCCACTTCCCTGGTGATGGGTTTATATTTCCTAGATCCTTCTGGAAGTCCTTCTTGTAGATGGGGGTGAAATAAGCCTTCTTAGAGTCCTCTGGGATGTCCCCTGATCTCCACGACTTGTCAAGAGCCAGTTCTCTTACCCTTGGGTGGATATTGTCAGGGCAGGGCCCATCTACTTGTAGGATCAAGCTCCTGTAATAGTTTACTTATCAACTATTCCTTCACTGATAGCGGGTCTGTGTTTGCATCAACCAGTATTGTTGTTCCCCTACAGTAGTTGGCTTACGTAGTATATACCTTCTGCATTCAAAGTACTCCTTAAGATAGAGTGTGAATCTTCCTCTTCTTCCACACCCGCCTTTACAAAACAGCTTATAGCCATCCATTGCAATCCTCCAGTCATGTGATTTATCTGACCTAGTTTTAGTTATTCCTATGATATCATAACTTTCTCACTGGGCACGGAGCTCCAGTTCATTCTGTTGAATGAATTGGTATACATACACTTGAGGTGGTTGGTCTTCTGGCTCTCATCTCGGGAGGCAGCTAAGACACATTTGTCATTGCTGTGGTTGGCCTGGCTTATTCCCCAGTTGGTTGCAATGGCCTGAATGTTGCCACTTTCAACCTGCCCTCCAAGTCCTTCAGTTTAAAGCCCACCTCACCAAGTTGGCCAGCCTGCTCCAAAGATTCCCTTGCCTGTTCTAGACAGATGGATCCCATCCCTCCCTAGGAGGCTACAGTCATTGAAAAATATCCTGTTGTTGTAAAAGCCAAAACCCTCACAACAGCACCAGCCACAGAGCCAGAAGCTGTTTTGCATTATATGTCTATTTTTGTCTGCACCTTTTTCTCTGACTGTTAAAATGGAAGAAAAGATAACTTATGCACCAATACTTTTCTCTTGCACTAAAAGGACTTTGTGGTCTTCCTTAATTCTAACCAGGTTTTGGCTTGCAGTGTCATTCCTGCCCACGTGGAAGAGTAGCAATGGCCGTCATCTTGACAATTTGCAAGACCCTCTTGGCAACATCTCAGACCTTAGCTCCTGGAAGGCAGCATAGCTCTCATGACTCCCTCTCAGGCCAGTAGATAGGTTCATCAGTGCCCCTCAACAGAGAGTCATCCACTACAAGCACTCGGCGTTTCATTTTGTGGCATCCACTGTGCACAGCTGGTATAGTTTCTCCTTGCAGACCTTGCTCGTGGGTGTCTGCAGCTGTTAAAGCTTCATATGTGGTTTTGGTTGTAATGCTGGAGGGTGGGGACAGAAGCAGAGTCCTGCTTTGGTGGGTCACCACGGTCCAAGGTGCCACATTTTCTGTGGTATCCACCACAGAATCACAGTATGGTAGGGTTGGAAGAGACCGCTGGAGATCATCTAGTCCAACCCCCCTGCCAGAGCAGGGTCACTGAGAGCAGGTTGCACAGGAACAGGGGCACGGTTCTGAAAACACTTACCTATCTCTGTTTCAGCCCCTCTCATACTGTGCAGCTTTTAACTGTTTCCTGAAACTCGTCCACCTGACACAATCAAGTCAACCTGTGCACATCTGTTGGCGGTATTTACCTTTTCTCCAGGAGAAGGGTCTGGGCACTTGTTGCAACATACTCTGTGTACTGAAGTCTCCTTCCTTACCAGTTCCGTCTGCGTGGAAGTATCAGGTATCTCAGAGGCTTCCTCTGTAGAAACACTGGTTTTAACTCTGAGGCAAGTGCTCACCATCCTGGCAGAGACCTAGACCGCTTCCCTGGGCTGTGGGCTTACAAACGGGATGCACTGCCCTTCTCACACAAACTGCTGTGTTAACTGCAGTGCCTTCTTTGTGCATCCCCTCAATCCCTGTTTGCACTCCCTGCCCAAGCCATGTCAGCCTCTCTCACAAGAGCCGCCGATTCATGGCAGGGATCCCTGCTCTTCCTCGGGTACCCTTGGCCCCGGGAACACCCCTGTACACCTCACTCAGCCACAGAACTTATCATTGCCGCAGCTGTGTGCCTCACGGACGAAATCTTTGGTTCAATGCAAAGAAATGATATGAGAACAGTCTTTAAAGAACCTTAAAAAACCTGCCTGATTTTAGTTTCCAAGGAATTTTGCTTTATTTTTGTTTATTTATGTTAAAAGCAAAGGTATGGGAAGAGCTTCTTTTAGAACTGCAAAGCTGGGCAACTGACAGCAAGGCAAAAGCACTTTCCTCAAGTAATGCTAAACCCCAAGCGGTACAGAAGGACTGTTAACTCATCATACCAAAGTAAGAGACAAATAGGTAGAAGTGTCATTTTCTGACCATACTGAGACCTAGCAGATCTCCTTCTTGGAGCACTAGCACTCCCACCACATGAGCCAAGGGGAAGGACTTCTGCAGCGTTAAGGGTATTAGGTCTTCGTCAACGGAAGCTCAGTCCCACAAAACAGCTAGCTCGCTCAACAGGAATGTGTGCTGGGGGAGTGGACACAGTAAGGGCTCAGGGTCCTGAGGCAATCTATCTCTGCTTGGTCTGTGAGCACACAGTCAGGCCATAATAGCATTAGTAGGAATATATGACAGAAATAAAATAACATGATTTTATTCCAAGACAAATGAAAGGGTTGTGTGGCAGGGACGTTTCAAAACAAAGAGTTCATTTGATTTTGGAAAGCAGTACATGTATAGCATCATATCACTACATTCCATTTACCGGTTGCCAGTGTTGCGGGTGTCTGATATTCATAAGGCACATGATGCTCAAAAAGTGCCAGACAAAGTAAAAGGAAACTGAGGAAAACAATCACAGTTAATTAGTGCCATTTCTTAAAATTTAACAGTAATAATGTATATACATGTGGTTCAACCAGCTTATGAAGAACTGAGTATAACAAGAAACCACCTAGAACCAGCAAGGATTTGTTAAAAGTCCTTCCGCTCACCAGCAGACGCTGATCGTCCAATATGGATAGTTATTCCTATTATCTAGCCAATGCATTTTTGGGAGTAAGATTGCTCCTCAAAATTTTCTCACTCTGTCAAATAATATGAACTTATTTTTCTCTAAGTTGTTTGTTGTTTTAAATGGCTTTTTCAGCATGTCTGTGAGCATATGAGCAACATAAACATTTACAGGATTTCAGAATCAGAATGTACTTCAGGCCAGTCAAGGTTGTCTGGGCACTTCTTTTAGCTGCTTCTCTCCTAAAAATTCTAGCCATGGAAGAACAGGACCCTACTGTAGTGATGCTTCATGTCAACGAAAGATGAACACGTGCTCCACTCTCACTCTGTCTGTAAGTGCTTTAGTGAATGAGGTTTAGTTTAAGGATACCTGTAATATTAAGCATGTGCCTAAATATTTGGCTGACTAGTGCCTAAATTGAGGAACAACCTTCACAGCAATTTTGCTGCTATGGTTTGGCCTGCCCTACAAGTTACAGAAGTATGTGCTTGTCCTGGAAGCTTTCTCCTGTTGTTATGTCACTGGAGGGGGATACGCAGGACGTTTGGGATGGCACACTGAGGCGAGCTACAAAATTTAACACTTGGAACAGGATCCAAAGCATGTTTTCAGGACATGTTTATTTGGGGCTGGTTTCAAGCCCATCTCTCTGCAAATGCTTTTGCCTTTCACACATTTTTATTGGATCCATTTGAAGTTAAACATTATGGCCACAAGTTAGAAATTAAGGCAGTGCCAAAGAATGCTACTGAAACTGAAACGGTAAATTGTTCAAGAATGTCCTGTCTTTAAATTCCTACTATGTTTTCACCGAAAAGAGTAACAGAGAAAAAAAAAAAAAAACAGAAAGGAAAACATTCAGGAAGAAAGGGAAAATAATAATAATACTCCTCCTATATTTTCTTGTGCTCTTGCATCAGATGTCTCTGCAGGCCTCGTATGAGAGCATCCGAGGCAGTACAAAAAGTAGAGCAGCTAGACACAGGGGAATGATGTAAGGAGAGGTAGTACCTTTGCATTTGGTTTATTTTTTAACATGCTTGTAAACACCTACCACAGTAAAGTGCTGTAAATAATGTGAATAATAAAAGCAGCAGCAATACAATGTCCCAAGGAGAGAGTGGGTTGTTTGCTGGCAAGGTGCCAACCAAGGCTAATACACGCCTTGGGAAAATTCCCACTAACTGCTTTGAAATACAACTGTTAGGACAGAGAGGGTGAGACCCAGCACTGGAGGAAAAAAAAAAAACAAAACAAAAAAAACCCAAACGAAGAAAGCCTGGGGGGCTGGGGGTGGGGAGAGAAAAAGAAAAGGGTGAAGTGGGGACAAGACCAAGTGCCAGGCATGAGGGAGGAAACTTGGAGCCCGCCCAGAACATTCTCAGAAGTCTTGTTCCTGCTTTGCACAGTGAAGGAGCATAAATATCCCCGCTTTGACACCCCAGGTGAGACACAAGGGAAACAGGCAAGTGATCATGATATTTTGTATCTCTCAGGCACCTCTTTTTGAAGCTAAAAGAGGAAGTGGAATGTTAAAGATTTTCATGGTTATTGAAAATGCATATAACCCTCAGTTTTCACACAAGAGCCTTCCTGAAATGCTGGTACTAACTAAAATTTCTTGACATGTTATTGTAAACCATCAAAAAGAAAGATCATGCTCTTATATGTAATAAACCTAGCCAATGAAAATGAGCAACAGGGAAGTTAAGAGCAGCCTTATTGCTGACAGGAACTGTTGCAGAAATAGCTTTTCCATGTTGTTCTGGTACTTGTAAAAAGAAGTTTGAGATGGAAATCAGCCATAAAAAAATATATTTCTTAGATATTTCTTAATAAATATGTGTATAAAATGTACAAATAAATATAAATATAAGTGTAGTCTGCACTGATTCTGCAAGGTTGGTTCTGGAACAGCTGGTTTCATTTTCTTTCAAATAGGCATCAAAACTCTACTGAATATATCCTGATTATAAAAGTTGTTATGAACAATTTCTGCCTGCGATGTAAGATCATGACAATAATCACATTCTGTATTTGTTTTGAAGGTAGGAGATGCTGATCCTTAGTAGGAAGGTAACGGTATCAGTTTCAAAATGTTGATAGCTCCGATTATTGTTATCAGGAACAATAGATATTTAAAAAATACATTTAGCTTTTTCAAATATAAAAGACCACTTGAAAGAGGGTCTGTGAATGGATTACAACATTTGAAAATAAAGAGAAAATTATTTCAAGGTCTCTGCTAGGTATTAATGGAGCGCTTCATTGGTAGCATGTTTTTTTTTACAGTCCAAAAGATTATCTTTGTGACTCCTACTCTGTGTACATATTGATGAATACTTGTTATGTAAAACAGACATCAAATTAATTATGGACTTGACTCTACGAATCTCAGAAAACTGCTATGAATTAATTTAACCCTCTAGTTTTTCCCCTCTTCTGTAGCACCTTTTAATAAAGGTGGTTCCAAAGGAGAAAAAGCAAAAGGGGCAGCTGGTTTAAGAGGTACTTCTCTGCATTCAGCTTCAATGTACCTGGTGAGAAGAAGAAGAATGGAGGTTTCTAAGAGTGAGCTTAACACAAATAACATCAGGAGTGTTGCAGCAGGACTCTTCTCCACCTAAGCATTGTCAGTCCTTTGCTTCTCCGTCAGTCAGACAAAGACTACGGTTCAATAGGCAGGAGCAAAGTATCATCTGTGTAAAAAGACAGGCCCTCTGCAGCATTTATGTAAAAGGCCAAGTCTGGCAGGTCTCTTCCTGGGAGTCTAAACAAGGCAGAGACATGGCAAAGGAGGGACTTGTTAGTAGTCAGAAAGAATAACCCCTGCTTTCTCTTTCAACTCTTTTTTTTTCCCCCCTTTATTTTTCTTGCCTTCCCATACACCCTTCACTAAGTGTGCCCTCATGTACTTTCTGTCTAGCTTCCCTCCCTGTGCAGGCAAGTGCCACGTGCACCACATCAGAGAGCAGGAGCATTCAAAGAATGTCACAGTTCCACTTCCACAGGGGTTTTCACAATTTGAAGGAATGCTATTTTCATTTATGTAAATAACATAAAAACCACCCAGAATTTGAGCTGTGACCAGAACCTGTCCTCATTTAAATTTTAGGGTTTGTGCTCTTTTGATAGTTCAGCTACTAGTTTTCAAAAATCTTTCTGCAGCACAACCCCGAATCTTTTCAAAACTTTTTTTTTCCCCCCTATAAAGCATGATTTGACTGTGCCTCCATTCATCACTCTGACCCTTTATATTGAGTCAGCCTCAAACTCTTTTCTACGGATTTACTTTATATGTTTAGCATTGTAACCAATTATATACTAGGAACTAAATATGATACTAATGCAAAGAAATTTAAAATGGCATTTGTTTAGAAAAACATCTGCCTAAAACACTTATAGGATGATTAGGAATACCTCAGTACATGCAACTAAAGGATGAGTTCTCAGAACAGGGTTAAATATAGAGGATAGTCATAATTGCCAAGTGAAGATAGAGAACTCAGTTTTAAAGACAAAGATAGGGAGTAAAGGAAGAGATTTATTGATTCCTTGGCACTCAGCTCTCTTGTCTTCCTCCTAACTTATCTGTACTACACTGTTCGTCTTAGCTTCTACTCCAATGCCAATGCTGCTCAACACTGCATCTCATTTTGACTTTTTTAATAATCTGACAACATTACTCCTGTTCTATCTTAAGCAGAGCCTGTGACTTCCAAACCTTTCAGCTAAATGTCTGCAACATAAGTGCAAGAAAAGCATCCTCATTTGCAATTCTATCAATTGTGCCTCATCTGCCTACTCCCTGTAATCTTGACATCAACCTTGATCTTTAAGATTTCACCACCACTTTGTTTTCATATTACCAACTTTCGACAGAAAATCCATTATAGTGACTAGTTTATTAATTTTCTTTTAGCTTAATTCCATACCTTGATTCTTTGTGGGCTTCTTCAGTTTATAAAACCTTGAGCCCCAACAGATGAAGGATGCCCCCGTCCACCTTCACCAGACTGTTAAGACATACACACGTTTCCATCTTTGCACACCTACATGCCTAATTTGATAAATGTGCTCGGAACAGCCATCATAAATGTTCACTATGCTTGAACCTGCTAATGCTTACCTCACTGACTCCTCTGTTGACTTCTTTATGGCCTCTAACTCCCACAATTTCTCCTCTTTCTGCTACTCACACTGGACTTTCTGCAAGGAAACCCCGTTGCTTTGTGGAGCAAAATTCCTTCC
The DNA here is from genome assembly GCF_963924245.1 of Chroicocephalus ridibundus. Lineage (NCBI taxonomy): Eukaryota > Metazoa > Chordata > Aves > Charadriiformes > Laridae > Chroicocephalus > Chroicocephalus ridibundus. Next base: position 68,613,324 of record NC_086316.1, on the reverse strand, counting down.
ATCAGGGGTAGCAAATCTTTCATCAGCACAGATCTCATCATAGTGAGCAAGAGTTAGATGGCAGAACTTCAGCACATTCACAAATGTCACCTTCATGTTGGACAAGACATAATTTTGCTCTTAGAAGTTCTCACAGGATAGATACCAAACTGATTTAGCTGGTATATTAGTTATATACATATGTATATGTTAATATTTAGTTCTGTGATTTGTGTCCACCATAGGTAGAATGAGTTACTTTCTAACGGTGTCTGTCTCTTACCATCTGCTAAAGGGAGAATCAAGAAAACAACTGTTAGATGGATGAAGTTGGATAAGGTAAATCTTACCAGTGACTTTTCTTCCTTACATAACTATATTTTTTTTTCTAGCAATATAATGCAGGGGATACAAAGCAGAAAGCTTATCTTCATAGAATAACATTTTTAAAAAAAGCAAGATTTAGAAAGGAAGAAATATCCTTTACTAAGTCTAAACAGTATGTTTCACTTACATCATTAAACTACTGCAATTACAACTTTAAATCAACACACCGAGAAGAAGGTTGGTTTTCAAAAGGTAGATGTTAAACACCATAAAAAAATCTAACCCTATCATATATCTTCAGACAGACCCTGCAGACTGCAAGAGTACATTTAAAAGATAAAAATATGTTAACGCACAGGATTACAAAAGGAAAAAAATCAAAAAGACTTGATAGAACTGTCAGCTCTTGAGGAAAACAAATTAAGCATACTATTTGTTGGAAAAAAAAACAAAATACAAAATAGCAAATTTTTGATAAGCAGTATTTGAATACAATGGCCAAAGTGCTACATAGCTCAAAAATAGAGACTAAACTCCCCGTGAAAGACAATTATGGTTTTTTTTCCCTCAACTTGTTCTGATGAACTGAATGCCAAGAAAAATAGCTTTAAAACTTCTCTATTTAATATAAAGGTGTAAACTCTCTTTCCAGTTCTGCTTCCTACTTGTAGCAATTTTATTAAATTACTACAGTAATCAGCTGAGACCCATTAAGCGTTAGCTTGACCTGCTTCTCAAGTATCTAAGCAGATGCAGCTGGAATGAAAACAGATGGAAGGTGTAAATGAGAAGATTCAATTAACATTTTTTCTTCTTCTCATATGAGTTTCAAAAAGAAACTCCCCCAGGACTGAAAATGATCCCTTAATTTAAGAAATATCTTTTTCGTCTACTCAAAATAAAATAGTTTAATGTCATTGTAAGCCCTTTGGTTCGGCCTGGGAAACTGAGTGCTTACAGGTTCATGATATGACTACAGGAGCAATGAAATCAAACTGAACCAAAAGTATGCAACTACTATCTAACAAACCAAATGGGAGAGCCTTAAGCATATTTAAGTTAGCTAAACAGAAGATAGTACACACAGGAGTTTACTACAAAATTAGAATTTCATGTAATGTTTCAGTGAAACTACACCAGAGGATCAGTACCAATGACATTTCAGATGTGATCAGTAGAGTAGAGAGAAATATAAATAACCTAGTTTTAATTACATATTAGTTTAAAGAGGTTATGGCAGTTTAATTTAAATGAGGATGCTACCTGAGCTTCTGGTTTATTATTGCTGCAGAGTTAGCCTGGTTTGCATCGTAACACCCTTTTGTATAACTGCAGACGTTTAAGAGGGTTTTATAACCACCTTACCTAACAAGTGGGTTTGTAAATAGTACCTCACAGGTAGCCTTAAAATAACATAATTACATTATATTGCAATACATTGTATTAACAACATCCATGCCTGTAACGAAAATCATCAAAAGAAAAAAATAATAAAAGAAATTGCACCAAAGCCCACGTTCATCACACCTACATTTAGGATCTGAAGTGGCAAAGTTAGAACTTTAATCTAAAGTAGAAATCTAAGTTCATATTTTAGTCACTGAGAGAGACACTTTCAGAGGTTTTCATTCCCCTAAAATGTTAATATTTTCTGTGCTTTGTGTTGCTGACATCTATGCACATTCATAGCCTGTCAAATAGACCTCTGAATTTTTTCATGGCAGTACCTTGTCTGTGGATGAGGAGGAGATGGCACTTACAACTGGAGTTTTTAGGGCCTGGAGAAGGCTGGTTTTATGGGAGCTCAGAGGCAGCTGCAGAGAAACTCTCAGACCTTCTTTCTGCTCTGAGGACTCTACATCGCTCTTCAGATCTGCTAGCTGTCCAAATGGCAGAAAAGCATCTCCTTTTGCATTGGGGGGTGTGTGTGTGTGATTCACAGCTGAACCTCAGATCTGAAGTTTGCTGCCTAAGCCAAGACAGTGAGTTTTATTTTTAAATATTTTCCTGGAGTTTCCCGCCCCCCCACCAGCCATCAAAGAGAAAATATCCACCATTAAATTTCAAAATCAGGTGATTCATGTCTTGCATTTCCTATATTGGAGGTATTTACCATAAGAAAATTGTATCCAGGAGATATCAGGTGTATAAAGTCTGCTCCTGCTGCCTCTGAGTGATTTTGTATAAAAAAAATAATAATTCAGCAACTCAAAGAAACCATGAGAACATCTGTTCCTTCTGCCTGGGCACAATTATGGGGCACCCAGAGAAAGGTGCTAAATAGTCGAGGATTTTCTATGAAGAGAAGCATCTAACCTGGGCGAGACTGAGACCTGCCTCAGAACGTGCATCAAATACGGCAAATCTCCAGAAACAGGCCCCAACTCAGAATATCTTATAGCTCAGTTTTCAGTTTTGAGGATGCAAAGACAATAACTTGACTTCAAAACCCAAATGCAAAACAGCCAATGGGCGAGAAAAGAAGCTGTTCTTTTACCTCTGAAGTTATGTATTGAATGAAAATAGAAACTGTCTCCATCTTTCTGCTTTCTGAATTGGTTGTTCCAATAAACTTGTTCTAGATCAATTTCTGGACTGTGTTTCAGAACACAGTAAATAGACAGGTGGGTACCTATTTCACGAATCTTCTCAGAATTTAAGTGTCAAGCTGCCCAATAGCATCACAGCTCAAATGATTGCACACATTCCCAGAAGTACTTGAGCTGAGTAAAAAAATTTACTGGCAAAATCTTAGATGATTTGAGAATTTATAAGTTGTCAAATTTAGATGCAGATGAACAAAGATCCCAAACGGAACCATAAAGATTCAAACTTTCTATTCACTTACTATTTAGTACCTCTTAGCCATGTATCTTCAGTATTTACAGATTGTGTGTGCACTACTTTTCACCATGGGGTAAAGTGTGTTGGGGGTCCTCTTATATTTGGGAGGTTAGAAGCCCTTAAATACAAGACCAAAAATCCAAACATGCCACCAGGCTACTTGAAGTATAATTTGGTGAATGCAGGATCAGGAAATGGAGATGCTTTCTGAAGCCAAACATTTGCCTTTGGTCATGGACTTTGGACTACTTATTTTTTTCTTATGGTCAGATTGGGGAGGCATGAACATTATGTGCTTTGCCAGCTTGATATCACTTCTTTTCGTTAACGTTGTGTTTTCCAAACTCGGCTTCACAGTTAAAAGAGTAATTGTAGGCTTGGCTCAACAGCAATAGTTAACGTCTGTCTTAGTAGGATTTTTCTAAATGGAGAGTACAGGCATATGCGTGCCAATCACTCAGAGATACATTGCAGAAAATACTAATATCTCCTCAGAGCAAAATTTGGGTTTTCTAGCACACATTAGCGTCACACTGACATATAATGAAGGATTGTATGTCAAGTAGGACCTAAAGGACCTAAAACCATTCCAGCTGAAAAAATTATCTTTAAAAGTATAATTAAAGATGATATAACTTGATTGAAATAACGTTTTACAGTTTTCTAAGAATGAAGAAGAAGAAATTTTGCTACTGTGGAATTCTCTACAGATTTTTGATAAAAACAAACATGCATAGAATTTATTACTTTAAAAATTGTATCTTTTTACTCAAATTTCTTAGTAACTAGAATTCATACTTTTCCAGTGTTTCAGGACAGTGTTTCTGCTTACTGATGGTTTTGGATTAAGAAGAAAAGTTAATATTATTTTCAAATAAACACTGTAGTTAACAAAAAAGCAGTACTGGATTGTTAAGAAAGTTGTATCCTTAAGGAAGTGAATGGGAGTAACTGAGCATAGAGTATGTGAATGGTACAAAAGCAAGTGGGACAGTGGACATACAGGAGTAATCACTGCATGCTCTTAGTTCCTATATAAACTGTATACAGCCATCCTTCCCTCGCTTAGTCCCTGGAAGGATGCTACGTAGGGATTAGGAAAAAAGATTCATTGAAGTCTTTCTCTCTTGTATACAAAAGAGATGGACTGTACACAATAATGTATGTCTAGACTGTCCTCTGAGAATAGCCCCTAAGGCCATCCTTACAACAAGATTTGCTGTTCAAATGGACAGTGAATGTGAAAGCAGAGTCCAGGAGTGCTGAAGGAGCAGACTTCAGGGCACAAGGGAACCAACCTAGACAAGCTGCCTGGGGGCTGCCTGGAGACCTGCATGAATGGAAAGCAGACGGATGGTTTCCTGTGGCAGCCACCTACCTATGGCAGCGGAGACCCGTTAGTATCTGTAAATAATATAATGCAAATACAGATCTTATCACTAACTTGTAACTAACTAATTAAATGATGCTTATTTTTTTTTTTATTGTTAGCATGTTTCATTTCCATATTGGAGTAATAAAATCATTCCTGTTAAGTTTAGACATAAAATGTGTATCAGAATTGTTTTGTGTCTCTTGAAGCCCTGAGAGGTCCCAGCTGGTGTTTACTGGACATTCAAACAAAATATTTCTTAAACAAAAAGAATAAAAAGCTGATAACAGGCAAATAATCAAACAAAATAATTTTGGCATTTAATCCATAGACATTTGATGAATAGAGGGGATTTACTTTGGAACTCCAAGAGCAAAGGGGCTAAAGACTCGGTTATCGCCGGAAACACACATCTAGATTTAAGGTGACCAAGAGAAATAAAGAAATAACCCAGTTTCATATTCTAGACTGTTGATGTATAATAATTAATATTTTACACTATATGTAGATCCCCAGTCAAAAATTTCTGGTTGAAATAACCATCCATTTCTAACTAGATGTCCATTGAAGTCTCTGCGCAAGGACAGCTGAAAGCATAAACAAACATGGTAGATTGCTAAGTTAGGATGCTAACACTTGGTTGAATATGTAATATGAAATGTGAATTATAAAAAGAAACAATGAGAGAATTTAAAATTAGTCAGTTCAGCAAAGCATATGCCCAGCTAAAAGTATGTCATTAGTTATATTTAAAAAATAAATTTGCATTGAAACCAATTGTATTGTCCATCTACTTATAGGCTGCTTTAGAGACTTTGTTTGTTCCCAAATCAGGGCACAAATGAATAAGTATTTGCTGTAATTACCTTAAAATTAAGCTTACCAATAGCTTAATTTTTACTGTCTGTAACCACAATGTGTACTGTCTCTTTCAGGGCATGTTTTGTGAAAGAAATGTACTGCTTATCATAGTGTGTTGAGGAGGCATTGAGACCGAGGTCTTCAAAGCATCATACAGACTGCACATAGCACACTGCAATATGCAGAAAGCACGCACTATTTGGTCAAGCAGAAATCTCACTACATTGATGGGAATAGTTAGACCCATGTGGAAAATCATCACCTGAAGTCAGCCAACTTCAAGTGTATTTCAAAAATTCTACTTGACTTTCTGTTATTCCTTGTGCATAGATACATTCAACACTTCAAAAATGAATTTCAAAGTTCTCATTTTTAGCTCTTCTCTCTCCACCCCTTCCTCCTGTGCTTTGGGACCAATAACCCAGCAATAACTGCAGACGTGCTCTTTGAGATCTTGACAGTATGACTGCCATACATCATCTTAGGTGTTAGCAGATATCCCACAATAACCATTATCATTGCATTATGGAGGCAGTGATGGATCAATAGCAGGCTGTTATGGTTGTAATGAAAGTTTCTTGTTCGTTGAGTGTTCACACTAATAGCAATATAATTAATGGCTCCAAGAGAAAATTACTCCTACATTCTCTTTTTATTTATATTACTGAACAAACCTGTAGGTTAGAATACAGAAAGTGTCGCGAATGTCATGCTTTATTTTTTGAATACATTGTTTTTCTTCCTTAATTTTTCGGCCTTTTTATTGCTTTATCTTTTGGGATAATCTTCCAAAATATAACTGATTCAATCTCATGTTTAATTCTACCTGTAAAAGCCCCTGTCTTGTGACCTTCTACCAAAAGACAATCAGAATCTAAGTTCCATATTTTCCCAATAATTTCTGGTTCCTGCAGTTGCACTGAACTCCTCTTTTACTTGAATAAAACCATTCCTATGTCACTTTTCCACTAAAAACTCCTGTTTACTTATAATGATAACTCCATGCACAAGTTCTACAATATTTGTTGATATTTTAATCTCATCAGTGCTGGCCAGAATGATATATTTTTTTATGTTGTATGTTAGAATGTGAGATGCAGCTTGCTTTGTTCTAGTAAAAAGCCATTATACACAGAAGGTTATTCTTTAAGGAATTAAAATATCTACTGCTGCTTCTTATTCTGTAGGCAAGAGATGTGCTCTCTTAGCTCATGGTTAGCTTAAAAGCACATAAAAATATTCAGGTCAGGTTTTTCAGTTTAACGTTTTAAGGGGAGCACAAGATGATCTTAAGTATAAATGCAGTTGTTTCAGAATGGCATTTAAGAATATATGGTGAGACACAGTGAAATTTTCAAAACCAAAATTTTAAGATATCTCTGAAAGTACATTTATTATGATCCCAAATAAATAAATAAATAAATAAACTATCTATTTCACAAGTAGACTTTTTATCAAGTATGTATATATATGTAGAAATTGAAAGACTCACAAAAGCCTTAGGCTTATTTTATTATCATGCCAAATAAATGGAAACATTTTCCAAAATTATCCAAATGATTCAGATACTTAATACCTGATTCTAAAAATAATTCATTAAAGGTAGGATTTTTTGGAATAATTTAGACATAACTGCTGAGATAGCATATAAAAATGGTATAGAAAATCCCATTAAGACTAATTCACACCCTTAGGAACCCAGATAACTTAAAAATTGAATTCTAGTAATCTTTCCTGAAAGTTATTTCTGTTTTGAGTGAACATTAAGAAACCAAGACCCTAAGACATTTCCCAAATTTACCACATGCTCATAAAACACTTAATAATTTTTGCTCAAGAAAAATAATGTTGCATTTCCAGAATATTTAGATTCCTCAAATTTCGTAATCATGCAAAGTTTTGATGACAAAACACTTTGTTTTATAGGACATGTTCTATCTCTTCTTTTTGCATGTTTTATAGTAGAATAGCACATATGGAGTACAATGATAATTGATATATATTTGCCCTTGATTATAAAAATGTGTGTTTTCCTTACATTGTAAACACATCACAACAAGCCAACAGTGGGAATGGAAATGCTGTTGGAAATGAGGATATTCAGCTTCTTGAAACTGAAAGAAATTTGAACTGGGTAACTCTGATCTATTCAATCAATGTGTTTGGTCCTTGAACACCTTGCATTGCCATTAAGAGATCTCAATTGATCTACTGTCTCCAAATAGGTAAGTGCAATTCAAGCAACTCATCTGTGTACAAGAAAAAACAAATATCTAACAAGTAGTTGACTATCTAGCCCATACAATGCAGCTTATGCAGTCATGGTGGTTATCCAAAATCTAAGTGCCCTTTGGGACTTACATTTACTTCTTAAGCATTTGCTTGAGGCATTAAGTAGTGACTTAGTATTAAGCATTTCACATTGCTTTCGTCACAAAGTTATCTTTGGTCTGAATAACTACAGCTACTGACCATCTTATTAATATCTTAATGTGGGAACAAAAGAAACAATAAAGGGGTAACCAAGTAAACCTTTGGGATGCAGTTTTGAGAGCTGTGGGTTGTGTATGTCCAAGATATACATTGTGTGCCTGTGTGGCTTTGTCTGTGTGTAAATCAAGCTTGCAAAAATAAATGCATTTTAGAAAACCTGGCCCCTAGCTCTGGAAACAGATTATATAACAGCACTTTTCATTCATCATAGGGAAAAAGCATCTTCTCTTTCTATCCTGTTTTGCTTTCATTTCTGGCTCCAGCCCATAAATAAATTGCATTATTTGCCTTTTATCTCTCTGGATAATATTTTATAAAGCTTTTTATTCTGTTTGAGCTACTTGCACGGACAGATGGACTGGAATCCTACCTGCCAGCAAGGGTTTAATTTGTGAGAGGAACTCTACCAGTCTTTCTTGCCTCGGGCTGTTTATGGCATAACATGAGGGGAACTATCATTTACACTTGTGATAGTGAAGCAGATGTTGCTCTGCCCTGTGTAATCCCCGCCTGGCACCATTTGGGTTGCCTATAGCTGTAACACACACAGTCAAGATGTCAGCCCGCATGTCACTTTTGCTCTTTGAAATGGCTGAAGCCTTTCCTCCTTGTCTATTTTTAGCCTAGTGCTGGCATGCTAAAAGAAAGCAGCGCATCATTACTGGCTAGAAGGAAGAAAGCAAAATTCTGCTGAGAAGCCTTTTGGCTTCAGTGTCGGCAGCAGGCAGCCCAAACAGTCACTTCTTCCATTCGATTCAAATTCATGATTGAGTACTTTTCAGTGATGGATGACTATATCAGCAACATAGCCAGGGGGAGACCAAGCCATTCCGTGCAGCAGTTTTTCCTTTGCCTCTTGTTTGGTGCATATCTGAGCACTTTTGCCATGATTTGAATGAAAAAGAACATGAATATTGAAATTTCATGTCTTCAAATGGATTACACTTATTATAGCAAAAAAAATGCACAGTACTGGAATTATAAAAACATCTCTTTGTTTTGATGGTTTTATAGATTTTGAGCATTTGGATTTAATTTTTATTTTTCCCCCAGGGGAATGGTTCAGGAGTTTAGCATCCACCTAATGTTTCTGTGAATCTTGCTTAGCACTTCTTTCATTATCCTTCTGGCTTTCATAAAAGATGAGAGACTGCTTTCAGAGTACATAACAACCCAGACCTTTTCTGCTAAATGACATGAACTATTCTGGTCAGGAATAAAGGTTGGGGGGGCAGTTGAAACAATTCTCTGTTAGCTCTTTTCCAACTTCCATTGACGAGTAAATTTGCTTTTGATTACTTTCAGGAACTTTCATGAATGTAAGCCTGCAAAAAGCTGGTAGATTTAATTTAAGTTCATCTGAATCTGTCTGTATTTAGGTACCTATATAGGAATGATAATGAATGGAAATAAGTTAGTTGAATACTGAGCAAAACATCAGAGGCATGACCCTAAGGAGAAGCTCTTTCTTCAAATAACATACTTCAAAAATATAAAATATACAGCACACACTAGCACTGGCAAGTCATTTGGAAAGATTTTTCTGAAAGGTGCTTATTATAGGACAGGTTAATGGAATTATTTTTGGGATGAGGCGTTACAAGGTTCAGTATGGCAAAACAGAACCTGAGGATAATTAGAATCAGGAAATCAAATTTATGGTCAGCTTTCTCTCTTTTTTTTTGGTTTTTTTTTTTTTTTTCATCATTCCTATCATTTTTGTCTTGTTTTTGCAGATCAGAAAGACATATCTGTGTCTCCACCATCTTTATAACAGGTGAACCAGAAAGGCCTGGCATAGGTAGGCTCAGGGCAAATTCTCTACCCACTGTTAATGAAGACCTGCAAAAATGAAGCAAGAGCAAACATTTAACTTTTATTCTGGGAAGGCTTAAAAATCTGACTTTAAATGTTCCCCTGAATCTTGAATGGACACAATGAGGACTCGCAAAGAAGGCAGAAGCAAACCTCCCTTGAATACCACTGGGACTCTGCTGAAACTGCCGATGTTCATAGAAACACAGAAGTTGTCACACCTGCACTGTATTCAGTCTGAAGCAGGAGTCATTACCAGATGCTTCAGAGGAAGGAGTAGGACAAGAACATAAAAATATCGAATGTAGATATAGAAGAAGAGAAAAAGAACATAAAAATATTTTAAAAGGTAGCACCCCACCTGATGTCTCTTTACTGTCCGTCATTTTACCTTATCAATCCTTTATGGAATATCAAGTAGTTGGGGGCAGTAAAATTGTCATTTGACATTTTAACTTTTTTTTGGTGTTTTGTTTTGTTCTGTTTTTAATCTATTTTTTGGATCATCTCAAATTTAGACACTGTTACTGTTCAACACAAAGATGTTTTAAAATTCTGGTGCTCACCTAAGAGCACTGAGGATCTTTAGCATCTCTTTCCTGATTCGATCTGTTACCTGGCACTTAAAAAGGGTGAAAGAAACTGGACGTGAAACAGGATCATGCTTTTATTTTATCCTAAGGAAACAAGAAGTAAAGCCATGGATCAGAATGAAGAAACCAGCATATTGTTTGACTCAGAAAGTTTGTTTTAATTGTTTGGTTTCCTCTGTTTGTAATTGATGTTGTCTTCAGAAATCAATTTGCAATTGTATTTCTTTTGTTAAGTACTTAAATGCTTTGTATAGCGTTAAAGTTTTTGACAACCAAGAATCATGTAAGTCTCAGGGAGAAACACCAGCTACTGTTCCGTGTTGAGCTCTTCAGTTCACATCTTTTGACTTGCTTCACAAATAGATCAAGATCAGCCATTACAGCTCAGTGTGGATTTGCTGTCTCTGAGTTAATTTGAGATTTGCTATTCTTAGAAGAGCTACAGAAAAGAAATCAAATAGTCTTCACTAAGGTGCGTAGCTGAACTGTAAAAATGGACCTTTAGTGACACTAAATCTCATAGAAGCTAAAGGTTAGTTGGCCACATCTTCCTAATTTAGGCACCTAATTTTCTCCTACATTGTATAGACAGAAAAAGGCTTTTCGCTGCAGGTGTCTCAGGCTCTTATCCAAGGTGAGGTAGTTTTCTGATAGGTAAAGGTGAATTTATAGAAGTGTCTATATACACACTATAGAAGTGTCTACACTTTTTAAAGATATCTGACAATACGAAGTTTCACCATTGCTTGTTTGCTTTTGTTTCTGCCTCTTATTCCCTCTATCATTTTCCATGGTCTTGATCTCACTCTGGAAAAAATTTTTCCATAAGTGTACAGCAAATAGAATTTTTTTGGGCAGTGTTTGTAACTACCAGCTGGTTCGCTCCTGGCTAGCAAATGTGCTAGTAAATCTGGAAGGAGCAGCCAAAGAAGAGAAGGAAGAATATGAAGGAAATGCATGCTAGTGGTCTGTAGCAAAAGTGATATCCATTTAATGTTCAGGTGTACAGACTGGAAATACAAGAAAGAAAAGATACAATTATTGAAGGGAAGAAGTGGGTATGAAAAGAAGGTAGGAAGGTGAGGCCTAAATGTAATGTGGAAAGGCATATATGGTAAAGATCACTATGTGCAGGTTTTTTGTAAATGCAAATATTTCAGTGGGCATCTAATACTCCCCAACTTTCTCTTCGTTGTCCCCGTCTTACCTGTTAAATGGACAGAAACTTATATACTTTGCCTGTATAAAATCTAGACAAGGCTAACTCTGATGGGCCTTATTTGAAAACAATAAACCTCTTTTTTAACAGTGGTGAATATCTCTGATAATGTTCAGATGTTTAATTTATAGTTAAATGAAACTTTGCATCCTCCTCAGAGAGCATCTGGGACTCTCTTTGATGGAGGAGCAAACCCAAGGGAATTCAATAACCGCAGTATCCAAGTTCAGTTCCTCAGAGCAACTCCACATATGGTCCACCAAAATATATTTCCTACGATTTCAATAATCATTTGGATTTTGGTTTTTTGTTTTTTTCTTTTTTTTTTCATGTACACTGCCCCAGCCCCTACACACCCACCCTCCGCTGTTTGCTAAAAGGAAAACATCCAAACACAAGGAGACATTGTTTCGAGTGAGGTGAACAGAGTTTGGAGTGAAGATCAAATGCACAGAAAGTCTAGAACAGCTTGTCCTTTGCTCAAAGTATGTGAAGTTAGCTATATTTGTTATCCCTTGATCTGTAATTGAAAATGAATTAAAAATGTAAGGTTGCTGAAGAGCTCATTAAAACAGGCACATTTCACTGTTGGCTTAAAGTAGCAAGTTTGGCAGCCATTCATCTTGTAGTAATGCTTTTATCCTTTCCCTATGTTAGCTCCTAAAATGTGGTGAATACACTACTACAATAGAGTTGCCACTCTATTGCTCCTGCATATGATTTTGGAAAGGTAGAGCCTTAAAGATCAGCATGATGAGTCAGGTACAGTTAAAACAGTTGATCCAATGAAACAAAATCTCACAGAATCTGCTGCTATCATCATGTGACAACTGTTTATTCTGTTAGAAAACATAAATTCTTGCACAAAGGACATTGATGATGTTTTTTAAATCACTCCTTTCTTTAGTTTCCTTTAAACACTTAAAGTGTAAAATATATGAATTAAGATAAATATTGAACTACTGGATCATCAGGGATAGTCTTATAATTGCTAGCCTGATTTATAAAACTGAAGCAAGCAATCCAAATGTTAAAGGCTAACTTGCTATCTATTGATTTAAGATGACATACTCCCATAGAGTACTATGGTTAAGGCTGTCCCTGTAGAGCTACATAAAACAGGATAACAGTGTGACTTCTCATTTTTGCCATCCCCAGAGAAGAGCAGAATCATTAGCCAATAATAACATCAGAGAAAAACCTATTAAACCTATTATAGGTGTCAAACCAACATGATGACATAAAAGTAAGAGTGAACAGAGACAGTGGCCCACAGGGGATGAAATAATAGTTTTGTCTGCTGCATTTTAGTGTCTGAAGTAGAGTCCATTTGGGTTTACACTTTTCAGCAGCAACTGTCAAAAGTGCCAAAACACTCTCAAGTTTCGATTTCATAACAGCTTTCCCCCCTTTGTAACTGATCTTATTCATTAGTATCTGAGAAATAAAAGCTGGTGGAAAGCATATATTTGCAAAAGTTATTTAGGAAACTATTATCACACAAAAATAATTTGTAGCACAGTGTTGAAATAGGAATGAGTACTAATTCACAACATTTTTATTATTAATTGCTTTTAGAATCAAGTTCATTAAGCACACTATGCTAATGTGTAAAATTCACAAAGTGATGTGGGAAAGAGAAGTGTGCCTGAAAAGAAAATTCCTTAAAATACTCATACATTAAGAATTTCTTCATGAATAGTGCCTGAGAGTATGCAATAAATAAGATAATTTCTTAGAGGGAAGTCAAGGGAGAGTATTCACAATGGAAGCCATGTGGAGACAGGGAGAAATATCAGGAACTTTTATGAATGTCTCTGAACTTATGCATATGCGAGAACATGGAATGAAAGTGAGAACAAATCACTTCGGCCCAGTCAAAACCAGTAAAGGTTTCAAAAAAAGCCAGAAAAAGTAATTCTAAGTTGCCTAGTAATCCTTCACTCAGAAGTGTTCCTCTAAGAAAGGCAGTTGGGGGGTGGTAGGTCTGGAGTAGGCGTAGGTCACCTGCGGTAGGCCACCAATACACAGAACCTTTGCAAACACTCCCTTGTTTTGTTCTACACATGGGAATCTTTTCCATTGATAGGAGTTAGGAACTAGATCCAGGCATTCTATGAAGAAAAGCCCATTTGATTCCCCCAATAAAAGTTTTTCTAGACAAACCCAAACTAGAACTAAGACATGTTAGAAAGTGAGATATGCTACAATCTGACCTCTACTTTACCCATAATTTTTAATTCAGAGCATAACTTTTACATTCATTTAAAATTGTAGTCTACCTGTATATAGGATCTGAAATATTTGGTTATTCAACTATAGTTACATTTTTACACTGTCTTTCACTCATGATTGCCTATAAATGTATGACAAGATTCTAGGGCTTGATACATAACTTTCGCTCTTCTGTAAAAAACTCTGACAACCAAAGTAGGTCATATTAGAAAAATGTTGTTGTATGTCTTTCAAAGAAAGGTATTATGCTGTAACATTACTTAAAAATATTGTGTGTCAGTGTGTTAACTTTGTTACTGAGTTTCATTAAATTATTATATTGAGTTAATTTATAACGGGCTTTTCAAATGAAACAAACTTGAAGGAAAACAATGGCTCAAGGCCACCTCTTTCTGAGTTTTACAGGGAGTGAGGAGAATAGGATCCCATCATATATGAAGACTTATTTAGAATACAAACACAAATACAGACTGTTGGCATGTTTGTTTTACAGCAGGACAAAGTTTTGAAAGAAAAAGAACTTTGAAACAACAGAGTTTTAAGGACTTATCTGAATAAACAATTCAGGTAATGTCATGGTAGGAATGATCTCAGAGTGTCTCCAATCTACTGTGAAGCCTGTGCATTCATATTAGGCAATCTCAGGGCCAAATTCATTGCCATGGACTTAACGAGCACTAAATGAACTGTCAGAATCTTTAAGGGACAATGCCAGGTCAAGAGTTTTCAATGGAACTTCTCAGGAGTTTCATTGAGTTCGTGTTTATTTACTTTACTCAATCAGAGCAGTAGTTTGCTTCTAAATTATCCCCAGACACTGCTATTCACCTTTATTAAAGAAGAGCTATTATGCTCTTTTTTTCAGCATTTTACATTATATATTTAAAATGGTGGGGGTTTGTATGACATAAAATGCATTCATAGATTGTATTTTTTTAAAATTAAATTATAAAAAATAATTGTTATAAAATTATAAATTATTATAAAATTATTTGAGATACTTTAATATGTCATGCAAGGGCTAGAAGAAAAACGTCTGCTTCAGTTTTATGGATTTTTTAAAATAGTTCTTATAGAATACTTTTCCATGTAGGTCTTCTTAAGATCTACAGGAACTTACTGTGAAGAAATGCAAAGATACTCTGACATTGAATACATCACAGTTCAGGAGAAAAAATCATAATGCAAAACTTTACCTCCTTCTCAGTAATTTCCCTTCATCTTCTCTCTTGGACACATAGACAGGCGAAGAACAGACATGCCATTTAGGCTTCATATGTAGGCTAGAGAAAAATAAAGTATAAGTAATTGCATATGGTGCATTGACTGATATGACTTGATTTTTTTTTTTTTTTTTTTCCAAAAGATAATAACAAACCAACATTATCTGAATTTACTACAAGTCTTCCATGTTAATTGCATTCATTTCTTCTAACCATATCCTAGGCTAATCAAAAACATCCCATTAATGAAGAAAAGATAAAATTTACTTTGCTCTTGTCTACACTGACATATATGAATGTATGTATTAGACAGTTAGGAGGAGTTTTATTTAGATTTAAAGCTGGAAAGAATTAAATATTTGCAATTTAGTCAGATAATATAAAATATCAGAGTGATAAGAGTCTGACGTGGTTAGTGCTGATGATAATGTTTGACGTACCTGTATCTTTTTGATCAAAGCCTGTTATCTTACATCCAACACAACGGTAGTGTGAGTTTATTTTATCTTGATTGACAGCTTATAAAAATGACATAGTTTGACAAATAGGAAAACAATATTTTAATTTAAAAAAAGCATTGACAAATAAAAGCATCCATTCAAAGAAGAATTCTTTGATCTATAGAGGTGACATTTACACGTAACACAACTGTTAGAAGTACCTCTTTGAATGTAGTATATGACAAAACCGATAGGAGTTCTTTGCGTTTCAGACCATTTTTTACTCAGGATCTCAAAGCATTTTAAGAATGCTGATGTATTGTTGTCTAATGTCTGAAAGTAAGGTATTTATGACTGCCATTTCATAAGTGGAAAAACTGAATCACTGGGTATAATATCAAAGTTATGGAAGAGATTTTGAATTAAAAAATAATTACAGATACATCACTAAATGGAAAATGATTTACTGACAGTTGATTGTGCCAGAATAGCTAGGTATACCTATTTGATAAACTGCTCTAAACAGAGGAAATACAGTCATTTTGATCTGGACTTCAGTAAAGCATTTGCAATAGTGTTGTGTGGGAAATTTTGAGGTCATGCAGGGAAGAGAAGGATCAGCACAGGAATTACAAGGTGAGTTAACAATTGCTTTGAGGAGAAAGGACAAGTTATGGTGAAAAGGAAACAACTTGTGCTGATAAAGTAGTTACTGTCCTGTTAGTGAAATTCCTCAGGGAAGGATTGTCAAATGGCTCTTGTTTTTATATTCTTATTAATGGCAATTGCATACAAAGTAGGGACATGCTGATGACAGAGAGATGACAGGGAGGTATCATCACTAAAGGGAGGATGGCAATATTTTACAGGACAAATGTGAGTAACAGAAAATTAAATTCAATAGTATGAAATGCAAGAAAGAAGCATTTAGAAACTAAAAAATGTCACCTGTCAAGACAGGATAGTGGAGGCAAGAGTTCTGGTGATATGACCGTGTTAGAAGGTAACGTATCTGAGCTGGCTCTAAGAGACAAATAAGACTATAAAATCCAGCTGCAGAATAGAAATGGGAAAACACTGAGCCCACAGAGATCTTGGTCAGGACTCCTGCAGGGAACTGAATCCTGTCATCCACATTCAGAAGGAAATAATGCCATCTGGAAGGGATGAAAAGAAGGCCAACTAGAATGACTAGGGAAATGCAAAGGCTTCTCACTAGCAAAAAGCTAAAACAAATGCACACAAAACCAAAGTGAAAGAGCTTAGTTATGCAGCCTAACAAAACAAAGTCTGAAAAGAGATCTGACTTCTCCAAATAAATGCACCAGGAAAAAGAACACTGGAGAGGAAAAAGAACTGCTTAAACTAAAGGCCAAAGTTAGCAGAAGATATTTATAAACAGGCCAGAATAAGTAGACTAAAATTAGAAGCAAGGTTTTACCAAGAAGTTAGACATCCTTGACCAACCTTCCCTGTAAGATTAATCATCACAAAATGATATGAAGTTGTAAACTCGGATCTGTCTATAAAAGGGACCATGTATTAAGACTTGGACACCTAAGGCTGGATTCAATAGTCCAAGAGGACGTTTGCAATCTACTGCTGTCCCTAACACTGACCTCAAAACAACATTCCTGATAAAATTAGATAAAAATTAAACATTTTGCGATTGTAGTTCAGGATACTTAGGGTTTTCAAATTATAAAGTTTAATTCATAACAATCACCAGAGATCAGCTTCAAATTAAAGAAAATTCCTGACAACTAGAATTTATAAAATATATTTCATACAGTTATTTCTGACCATGTGATAAAAAATAATATTGAATGGTACATACTGTAGAATCTACACCATCTTTATGGTTAAAAATATGTGAATCTCAAAGGATACCCTTCAGTCCACAATCTATACTGATTCTGTCTGTATTTAAAGGGAATTCTAGTATTTCTGGAGTGATATAAATCTTCTGCTGAAACTATTCAGCAATAACTGGTCTCTGTAATGTTTGTGACTCATTAAAAAACCCTAATTATAGGGTCTTAAAACTTGGCATATAGGTACTTCTTGATATAAAAGCACCTATTACCTAATGTTATTGTGCTTCTCTGTCTCACTGGCATGCCTGGATGGAATCTTTGAGCTGAATTATCAACTTCACAAATTTGGGAACTGTAGGGGTGCTGAAAATGAACTTGTTGCACCCCTCTGATTCTGCACTCCCTGCACAACCTAGTCCCAGTTTAAGCAACATCTAGAATTACCTTCCTTCCCATTCCTGAAGAACTGATTATTCCATTTGAGACCAGAAGAACCTCTCTTCCTCTCACCAAACAATAGAAATCTGATGTGCTAACTGCTACATAGAGTGGTAAGCACCAGACGTGTTTGTACTAATCCAATTTCACAGAATCACAGAATCACTGAATGGTTTAGGTTGGAAGGGACCTTAAAGATCATCTAGAGCCAAACCCCCTGCCATGGGCAGGGACACTTCCCACTAGACCAGGCTGCTCAAAGCCTCATCCAGCCTGGCCTTGAACACGTCCACGGATGGGGCATTGACAACTTCCCTGGCCAACGTGTTCCAGTGCCTCACCACCCATACAATAAAGAATTTCTTCCTGATTTCGAATCTAAATCTACCCTCTTTCAGTTTGAAACCGTTACCCCGTCTCCTATCTTTACACTCCCCGATAAAGAGTCCCTCCCCATCCTTTCTGTAGGTCCCCTTTAGGTACTGGAAGGCTGCTATAAGGTCTCACTGGAGCCTTCTCTTCTCCAGGCTGAACAACCCCAACTCTCTCAGCCTGTCTTCATAGGAGAGGTGTTCCAGCCCTCTGATCATCTTCACGGCCCTCTGCTGGACCTGTTCCAACAGGTCCATGTCCTTCTTGTGGTGAGTACTCCAGAGCTGGACACAGTACTCCATGTGGAGTCTCACCAGAGCAGAGTAGAGGTGCAGAATCACCTCCCTCGACCTGCTGGCCATGCTTCTTTTGATGCAGCCCAGGATGCGGTTGGCTTTCTGGGCTGCTAGTGCACATTGCTGGCTCATGTTGAGCTTCTCATCCACCAGCACCCAAGTCCTTCTCCTCAGGGCTGCCCTCAAGCCATTCTCCACCCAACCTGTGTTTGTGCCTGGGATCGCCATGACCCGAGTGCAAGCCCTTGCACTTGGCCTGGTTGAACTTCGTGAGGTTTGCACGGGCCTGTCAAAGTTCCTCTGGATGGCATCCCTTCCTTCCAGTGTGTTGACCACTCCACATAGCTTGGTGTCGTCAGCAAACTTGCTGAGGGTGCGCTCAATCCCACTGTCCATGTCACCATGTTAAGAAGCACTGTTTCCTTATAGCAGGTGGATATTTCCCAGGCATGTAAGACATTTTGTCAGCTGCATAGTGGAAAGTCAATTCATAGACTGGAAAGCAATCCATTAGTGATATTTATTGGATTTGGAGGGGGGAAAAGATGTATCTATATATTGTATCCCTATTTGGAAGACAGAATGTCTATATACTGTGGTGATACTTGAATTACTTCCTTTTATGCAAGCTCTTCTATCACAAACAATCTTCCAACTTTCTGTAACTATAACCATAAGGAGGACAATGTAGCAGTTCCCGTAAAAGATACTTCACGTGCATTTAGGTGCATGGGATTTCTCAAAGTCGCTGGAGGTAAGGATGAAAGGAAGGAAAAAATTTTGATCTCTGATAGATTCTCCCTGATACATAACAGTATTAATTAATCCAGATTAATGCTAACTGATGCCTTTTGCTTTTTCCTAGTTGTCCTTGTCATGCAATCATGTCAGCATTTAATTCTGAGGAAAACTTCCACTGTAGTAAATAGCAGAATTACTTTACTTCAGATTGACTCTACAGTATGCCAAGACTGCAGTCCTATCACTAAAACCTTGTCTTTTTGTTCTCATTCTGAAAAATCACACTCCTAACCCTCACTGACAGAATACCACAAGTCTGAAGTTGGCAGAAGTTCTTGTGTTTTCTTAAATTCAGGGCCCTTGTCTGCATGTTCCACATTTTGACATGTGGGTTACATGCAATATCAAATCTGCCCATGTATGTGTTTTCCTTCTGGTACATATAATCATGAATTTCCCACCAACAAAAAACAGGACAAAACAAATACAGTAACAACAGAGGTAGGAACTATTCCCGCAGGAACAAACACTTCCTTAAAATGAAATTTGCTGGTAATCCTGAACTCACTGGCATGGCTTGCCCCTGTAAATATATTCTAAGCTTAATGTTGGATGAGATTCATGACTTGTTATGGCTTTTTAACTTCTGTTTTCCTTTTTCTTTTACAGAAAAGCTATGTGACTTTTTATGAGTAAAGTAAATGCCACATTTTTAATGGATACAGAAAAAAAAAATATTCATGACTACAGGAACTGTTTCTTTTCTAAAAT
The DNA here is from genome assembly GCF_963924245.1 of Chroicocephalus ridibundus. Taxonomy (NCBI): domain Eukaryota; kingdom Metazoa; phylum Chordata; class Aves; order Charadriiformes; family Laridae; genus Chroicocephalus; species Chroicocephalus ridibundus. Next base: position 68,593,488 of record NC_086316.1, on the reverse strand, counting down.
AAATTTTTGGAATGAAATTGTACTGTTCTTATGCCTTCTAGAGGAAGAGAGTTAGTTTTCTTGATTATCTAAGAAGTACAAATAATCTGTCCCTATGAACTCTTTGACTGTAAATCAAACCGACAGCAGCAGATCATACAAGTAATGTCCAAACTATGATGACATTATTTCACACTTTTAGCCCATTCAGTAGTTCATTTACTTCAAAATATTGAAATTATTTGAATGCTGCTTGTTTATTTAATGATTTTTTGTTTTGGTGTATCATATGAATTCAGTGCTCTTGAAAGGAAAAACTAGTCGTGTGGCAGGAAGGGGAAACTTCTACCTTATTTTTCTCTTTTTTTTTTGTTTGTTTGTTTGTTTGGTTTGGTTTGTTTTGTTTTGTTTTTTAATTTATTTTTAATTTTCACCAAAAAAAAGACCCTGTTTTACTTCAGTGAACAATGCATTCTGTTACTAGTTCCTATGGACAACAAAATAACAGGGTAGTGAATTTCATTTGAGGGCCTTCCTTTGCTGAGACCCTAAGCCTCAGGGTTCTCTTTATGGAAAAGCAAGCAAGCTGTATTTTTTCTGACAATGTCTACAATGGATCCACAAAATTTTTATAAAGGAACTTTCATCAACATTTTTTTCCCAGTATTCTTTACTGTTAAGAATTAAATCCAGGCTAAGTGTTGAGAACTGAGCACTCAGAATGTAAAATCTGCAGTTAAATAGTGATATATTTAGATACCTCTAGAAAAAAATAATTTGTGGACTACTTTGTAACAATTTAAAACTTGAGAAAACAAGACAAAGAAGAACAAGAAAAAGTAAAGAAAATATCCATTGATAATCACAGTGCACAAAGTAAATCTCAGGCTTATGTTATTTGGAAGGAACAGATGACAAAACCTTTCTCTGCTCCTTGCTTTCTCTGGGTCATAAAATATCTTGCTATTGGCTCAGCTCCATTTTAGTCAAAGAACTTCCCATTTCTCCTTCTCTTCTTTCATTCTATACTTCTGTTTGAAATGGAATTGAACAGTGGAAGACTAATTTTTCTTTCCACTGAGCAATGATGCAGGAAGGCTGAGCTTGGAGAAGGGCTGGCAGGGTAGGATGGAAAAATGGTTTTCATGTGCTTTCTAATACACTTAATCAGACACACAAATAGAATGAAATGCAGTTTTTATTTTGAGCAACCCTTAAAATAATGCAGTTTGTAGAATAAATAATAAATGTACCTATCATTTTCAGGCAAAATCCATATATCAATTAAAAGAATAAATATTTCTTCTTGTATTTTAGCTACTAGACATTGATCTGATTGCCAAATATTTACCATGTGCTGCAATCCAACATAATAGAATAAAGAGAAGAGATTAAAAACCCAGTAACAATGTCTATAAGCTGTAGTAAATTGTGCTATTTTAGGAGCTGATATTGATACTTGAGGTAAAATTTTCTTTTGAATTAACTTCTTAATGATTCAGGTGAAGAAGTTAGCTATCCAGTAAATTTTGCAACCCAGGCAAAAAAAAAATCCAGCAGACAGGAAGGTGAAAAGTCACTATCAGCTCAGGCTAAACAGTCAATGAAATATTAGTGGGAAAACAAACTTTCCTTACTTCTTGCTACGCAAACAGCAGTCAGTGCAGCGGCTCTGAAAGGGGAATGCTGATGGTAATGACAAAACAACGGAGTCAATTGTTCACATCAGTACGTAAAGCTTCAAAGTTTACAGATAACATAATCACTACCATTCATAATGCAATGTTGACTTCTCCTGACATGTGTTTAAACTTTATCTTATAAAATGTATAATTTTTAAATAATGTAATCACACCTTCTTCAAAAGCCCCTTATCTTTTATTAACTTTTTTTTTTTTTCAAGAGTGAAATAACAACAAGATCAGCAGACTATTGAAAGGCTTAGCAGAACAGGTTATTTGCATTGTAGGAGAGTGATCACTATAAAAAATGTGTTAGTGTGTACCTTAAAGTCCAGACAAACAGTACATACTGACTATATATAAAAAATTCCACAAACAGGATGTTCCAGTGACTTTGCTACTCTGTTCCTTGCTAAATAAATCTATTCCTTATCATCCAATTTTGCACATACTTTCTACATGAGTCAGGGTACTGTATTTCAGTAGGATGGCTTGGAACTGTTGTGATTGCTAGTCTCTATAGGGTCTGAAAGATGCCTGTATTCTTGGCTTTTCCAGATGTCAAAGACACACAAAATTCAGATATAAACATTGCCTTAAGAATATTTAGTCTAATGAAACTCACAGAAATGAGTATTCTGAGTTGAAGAAAGCATGGATCAACTCACATATCGAGGTTGGAGTGGAAACTTGGGTGGCAGCTGTTTTCTTATGCTCCCAGTTGCGTCTATTTAGTCTTGTCTCAGAAACAAAAGGAGTATGGCACACTCACTAAATAATGATTCTAATTTTACAGTGGTAGTTTGGAAGCTGTCTGGGATGAGGGTTGTGAACTCGAGTTTAAGACCTGTTATTTGTAGTGCAGTTTGCCATTCTCTACCTTTCGGCCAGACAGGCTCCTGCTTGTTTACAGGGCAGGTTAGGGCACTTAAGCTCTGGAGGTGCTATGTACTCTTCTCTCTACTATCACACTGGTTTTCAGTCTCACTTATAAAAGCTTCTGAAAACATTGTGTGAATGAATTTGAATAGAATACTGTGATGATGCCCACCTTATTTGTTCATTGTAGTTTGAACTTAATCACGTAACAATTAGACGTTGTAACTTAACTTCCTGCAAGCACATAGCCATCTACTAGACAGATGACCCTTTCAGCTTCACAATAGACTAGATATGTTTATCGGGTATTACGTGCATAAAATGTCTGTTTCTGTGGTTTTAGGTTTATATAGTGTTAAACAACTATAATACAATGATGAAAGCTACAGTGAAAAATACAGAAAAATGATACATATGTTATTTACTTTTGCACTAGAATGTTACCAGAGCTTTATTTTTTCTGACTTTCAGGCACCTTTTCTTCTTCCCTTGGGCTAAGCAAATATAAACCCATATAACAAAACATTTTTTATATAAAGCAGCTGTGAAATCAGACTGACCTTGACTTTTGTTTCTAAGTAGCTATATATTCCTTTTTAAGAAAGAGGGGTGGAGGGGGCATGTGAGGAAAATCAGACATGGAATGCGGTATGGTCTTGAATCTGAGTTAACATGATATTGTGACAAGCCAAAAGATTTGATGAGGTAATGCACTCACTCCGTGGTGCTGAATGATTGTACTAGTCCATTTGGAAAGCTTACTTATCAAGATCACTTAATGTAGATATATGAACCAATAGCTGTTTATCACTTCAACAGATATTCTCCCCAATTTCTTCGGATTCAGACATCCGTACTACAAGCTGTACTAAGAGAGGTTTTATAGATGATGTAATATAAGAATGTGAATCAAAAAAGCTGAGATCACTCATTTATTGATTTGACTTTTCATGCTCAAATTATTTAGTTGATGGATGATGTTAGGTGTATAAAGTAATGAAAACATAGGACTAGGCTATCTCCATCTTTTTGTTAATGGTTTATCAAGACGTATGGGATGGATTTGTACTTGTCTGGGGGCATATTTCCTTCATTTGTTGCCAACGGTTGCAAATACCCTAGCCACTTCAATATCCATGAAACCTGAAAGATAAGGCTACAACGTAAGGTATTATTTTACTATTTATGAGCACCATCAATTAGTTTTCTCCCTTAATGATTTGGGATCTGTATTTCTAGACTCGGTTTCTGATCTGTTCAGAGTTTGGCCTGGGGTTTGCAAGCAGCTGTTGCTACTTTCTTGGCTGTATGTATCCACACTGAATCTTTGACACGATTGCCTCTGCCTGAGGTCTGAGCTAAGGTGCTCTCAGAAGCTGTACTGCTTTCAGAATGACTGCTGTTATTCTCTTTCACCTGCCTTTGCTTTCCTCAAAATCTATTTCGTACTGTCTCATACTGCCGACTCATCACTGTCACACAAGTGCTATGAATTTGTTTATACTTAAGGAGAGAGGCATTTGCAGATAGAGTGACAACTGGGAGGTATCTCTTCTTTTTGTCGTTTATGGTTTATTATGGTACTATAATAAATGAAGATAAGTTTGAATGGCAAGGAACTGTGAAGACATGTTTGGAGATCTAACATGTTCTAAATCTCTGTTGTTTGGAAATCTCCACATAGAGAACACCATCCTCTTCTTACCCATCAGCTTCTTACTCTTTAAATGCATCAGAAGTTTCAGGGTACAGCAGAGCTTCTACCAGTCTTCCATGAGTATTGCAAACACAGCTTGCTAAACCCTTCTTTGCTCGTTCTTTAGGGCACTCCAGTAACAGTAGGATATGTTCCCACAGCTAAAAAACTTTGTCTCCACAACTGTCTAGAAAAACAAAAATATAATTAGAAGCCAGGAGTGCCTGAGGTCTGGTCCTGGCTTTGTCTTAATATCTCTTGGACAATAAGTAACTTCTTCCTGTTTGGGTTTTCCTCATTGTAAAATAGGAATAACAATATTCACTCACTTAGCTCAGGGGAAAGTGAGCATTTGAATTGGCTGTCTGTAGAATTGAATACATGCAAATCTTTATTTTCTTACTAATTCTGTGTGTTTTCTTTGTGCAATGCACACATGAAGCTTCATATAAATTGTTGATTAGGGAGGAATGAAGAAGCTGTAATAAATTGAAAATTACTAGTTAAGCCTGAAAAATGTAGAAGATACCTTTGTAATTGCTACCTAATTAAAGAATTATAGTGATAGATTTTTTTTATTGTATAAACTATAATACAGTGAAATAGTGTTGTCTGTCTGGACAGAAGTCTTGAAAGACAAAAACAGACACGCTGACCTCTGTATGGCTGGGTGAAATGACATCATTAAAATATATGCCTCCCAGTTATGGAAGGGAAGACAAATAAACAGAAATGAAAATAATGGGAAGGGATCACTGAGGAACAGCAGCCAAAAAGGAGACAGATTGCATAAATATTTCTGAGCATACCTAAAAAAACACCCACTGCGTTACAGACATGCAGCATAAAGTGGATAAGCAAAATCAACAGATCAACAAATTGTGAAGCATCCATATCTAATATACTGTTTGCAAATTACTGGGGTTTTTTTTCTGCTACACTTGCTTTCTTTATTATTATTTTATTCATTTTTAACAGAATACTTTTGACTGCAGTGTTGCATTCTGTTCTCCAAGAATAATTCATTATATATTTTTGTTTCCTTGAAATGACTTCTCAGATTTTTTGTTAATTTGACAGGTTAAATTTCATTTCCATTTTTCCTTTGGAATAAAGTTTTGTGATTTTTCTTTCTTAAGAACATCAACCACTTTGAATTTGAAAATTAGAAACATCTGACACAAGTAATATTGGACATAGCTACAACTGGAGAAAAAAATGTGTTAACGAAAGATTATAAAATAAAGTCAAGGTAATCAGACCATAGCAGTCTTTTATATAACCTTGTGTATCACTGCTTCTCCCATGACAGTTTCATTAGGGAGTTAGCCTTCTTCAAAGTGGTTGAAGTAGGATCCTTATAGCATGGTACTGGGTGACAATATAATGACATGACTCTCCAGAACGAGAGGATACCCTGGAAATTGTTTAGATGAATCAAAATATTCACAAAATTGTCTAAAATACGAATATCACCTCACTGTTTTCTCAAGTCTACAAAGAAAGAATAGTGGTAGTTAACACCCTAGTAAGTTGACTTAAGAGACTTGAATTTATGTTCCTGTTCTACCTCTTATTTAATATTTTGCAAATGACTAATTTTTGAATGCAGCTAAACAGGTAGTTAGGAGGCGAGGGCCTGTTTGTATCTTGAAGGTCTAAGGGACTAATCTATATGCTGCATGCAAAATTTACCTAAGCCAACTCTAGAGTTGGAAGTCCTGGAGAATCTGACATAGATGCCCCTGCATAGATCAGGTCTAGAACCTCATGAAATGCTTTATTCAAGGTAATAAATCTGGTTCCTCAAGAGTATTTGCTCAGGCACAACATGAACATGATTCCTACGCCTTCGTTTTCAGATCCGGAAAGAGGACACTGCCCTACTCCTGTGAAATTACCTTTTCATGTTCAACTAGTTTAGGATCTCTGAACAGCGGCATCTGAATCTGGTCTGTTTCTGCATCTGAAGCAGACATGCCCCAAATATTTAAAAATGTAGAAATTAACCTCCTGCTACCCAAACCTCCTATTTCTGAAGGCAGTTTAATAACACTTTCCAGAAATGCCTGAAATGTGCTTAGGCACATTTAATGAGAACCAGATAACGAGAGCTAACATAGACTGACACATTTATGACATCCTATAATGAATTTGAAGAATTTAGCCAGTATAATTGACATACACCTGATATTCACTGTTTGCAGATATTCCATAACATGGCTGATTTTCTAAAACAAAGGAACCTGTCTGAGGCAAACTTGCCAACCTGATACCTTTACTCCAGGTGAGTATTACCTCTATATGTGAAATTTTTCAATAATTTTACAGTGCTGCTTGAGTTATAGACCACTAATCCATAGCAGTAGAGATAGCAGAATTTACCTCTAAACAAAGAGCAGATAGTAAAAAAGCTATCAAACATACCCCCCTACACACACATCTGCAGCCTGCCAGGTTTTTAATGCCAATATTTACCACTATGACTACCAGCCTCAGGAGATAGGTGAAGCAGAATGTAAGCACAGACTGGTGATACGGCCGTTTAAAAGTGCAAACATGCTAAAAGAAATTCTACACTTCAAAGGAGTCTGCCACAGTGAAGTCACCAGCAGGACTACTAACAATGCAATTTTTATAAATGAGTGCCCAGTAAGCTAATACACTTTTTAAATATGAGTCTTTGTGCCAAGTGATAAAGTACAATCATTATCAATCTGGTAAAATGAATGAACTTTCAACAAGAATCGACGGTGCACACTGTGTACGCACTTTGTCAGTCCTACACATGGCACAAAGGAGAGTTATCTGAAACAAATCCCTCCTGTGAGGGAGGAATAGGAATCAGTAAATATACAAAGCGGTTATCGCGCAGGGTGATAACATTTATGATGTGTCGATTGTATTATGTGTAATATACAGGACAAATGAGTTTCATGAGTGTACGAGTTTATTGTCCACGTGTGCAATGGCAGTCAGGGCAGTTTAAGAAGGCTTCATGCCGAGACAGCTCCCATCTTCTACCTGTACACTGGATGACTTGCTTTGTTATCCCCATGAAATTTCCGCTTTACTCTTCCCCCTGGGTATGAGGCTTCGATCATTGCATGAATCACTCGCTTTTAAACTAGCTCTGGTGGCTTGGGTTTAGAAGAAAGCTCGGTCCCTTTTTATGGAAAAAACTGCCAAACCTGCATTAGCTTTGGTGTCACGAGGTTGTTTGCAGTGAAAACCAAAGGACAAAAAAGACCCAATTAAAACCCTTATAAAATCATCCAAATCACGACATAAGAAAATCAGCATAACAGCCCTATTTGGGATATCTAAGAAAAAAGCCTCTAGAAATTCTCTAATCTACATCATTTATCTGCAATGATTTCCACTACGTAGTTGCACTTGATGTGAAAAAGTGGTTCTTTTCACTGCAAACAATAATGTATGGTGTAAGATCTGAAGTCCACCCAGTGCAGTCTTCTGACCCCAGCAGGGACCACTGCAAATGTTTAGAGGAAATGAAAGAGTTCTACTATAGACAAACAATCTATGCCTATGGGTTACAAAAAAAAAAAGGAAACACCACAAAAGAGAAAATGGCAACAGACATAGCTCATATTGTCATGTTATCTTACACCCTCTGCTCAAAACAGTATTACTAGCATACCATACTCCTACTCCACTATGTTGTACATCAGGGGTAGCTGCAAGTTACCTTAGATTGTGTACTAAAGTTCATTTACTGAACTGTCCTATGTTGTTCTTTTTTTCCTCTACATTCAAAGATTTAAAAACCTGAGGGCCTACTGTATCTGTGGATTGGATTCTACAAATGCATAGAAACCTCTACTTAGGACTTTCTTCCATCAGATTAAATATGCTACTTACGTAAACATGACTACGTGAGTGAGAAACAGTATATGATGTAACTGATACTTTTTTCCATTTATTTGGGACTGTATACCATTGTGTAACTAGCATAGTTAAAACACCATTTCCCGATAAAAGAAGGATGTTGACAGTATACATATCTTTACAAATTAAATTAATTCTGTTGTATCCAGGAACTCTAGATGAAGAGAAATTGTAGAATCATGAAGACATGAAATCCAGGGAGAAAAATTATCTGATATATATGGTAATTATGTGACATTGTGATAAGCACCTCAGAAATATGATAGATAGACTTTGCAATACACTGTTTCCCTGATAATCTTTCTACGTACGTACTCGTTCTTTCCTCTTCAGAACAATATTCAGCTGCTAATCTCTTTACACTTGTTCTTTGCCCTTTTGGTCCCATTCACAGCCACATGAATGACTCCCCTTCCAGTTCACATAGCATTCTATGAACATTGCTGATGGTTCAGCTAGCACACAAATCACAAGCAATAAATATGTAAATTGTTCATTTTCATGTAAACACAAAGGCTTCAATAGACTTTTCATGCACAAAGACAGTTGCTGGAAGTTGGGGACCTTCTAAGAAATGAAGCATGACTGGGAAAAGTTTATCATGGATGCTGATAAAGTGAATATAAATCAATAAATACTTTGCTACTACTTGCAGATACCAGTTTCAAAAAAAAATATTGGAGGATTCTTGGTAAAACATAATCTATTTCATCTTGAAAAAAAAAAGGATATTCTGCCCAGGATTAATTTGATATAAATCTTTGGCTACTGTAGCAAAGTGGTCAGAAATCCCAGCTGTGAAAAAAAAATAAAAATAATTTCATACTTTAAAATTAATACAGTAAACTTTTGTTGAAAATCACTTAGCAAGTGCAGTTATAAGCAATAAAATCTTAGCCTCAGAGAGCAAAGAGAGCGAGTTAAAAAAATTAATTAATTTGGGAGATGCTACACAAAAAATAAATTAATATTAAAACTATTTGTAACCAAGTAATACTTGAACTTTTTTCTTGATAACTCCTCTGCTGTCTTAACATCTTAATTTTCCTTCCTCATCTTTCCTACTTGAAGGCAAATATGCAACCTACCAAAGTAATTGACTTTGCTGTTGATATGGAGTATGCCAGTGTAGAGCCCAGATATTTACAGGATTAAAAGTATATTTTCTTCAAAACACTGTGTGAAAATAAAAAAAAACAAACAACCCACAACAAAACCAACTCCTCACCCACCCCCGCCAAAAAAACCCAACCTTACTAGCAAATCACAGGCCAGTTACATCTGAGGGGACTTGTCTACAGTTCCTTTTTTTTCAGGATAGAACTGAACTTTAAAATCTATATAATTTTCTGTTGCATTTTTCAACATGGCCAATTTATAGTTTAGTGTTACTATATACATTTTAATTGTACATTTTAGTTACGATCACAGTGTGCAGTTTCAAATAGTTTCGGTTTACCTGCTTTCTCTCCACCTTCGTTTCAACTACCTTGATTCTCAGATCTGTGAGCATCTATTTTCGAAGCATTAAATAACTGCCAGATGCCCAGCAGTCAGCACTTCCACAGCCTTCCCCGCTTGCTGTGCCCCATTTTACCTCCTGTCTCTCCAGACCCTGTCTCACCCAGCCTGACTGGTTCAGTGCTATGTTAAACAGCTGTGTTGTTGCCGTCCCGCCTTTCTCGCCCTGTGCTCTGCACACAGCAGACTGCTAGCATCCAGCCTTATTTTTGCCGTACAGCCGTGTTCATGCTTCAACGATTCCACCTTTACAATTTTTACTAATAAATTACTGTGCAACTGTAGTAGTACGGTAGTAAAGCAACTGTGTTTTATATCTAGATATATGCAGTTTCTGCCTGTCATCTTCTGCGGTGCTGTTTGACATAGCGTTTGACAAATACCAATACTGTTTGGCATGTCCATGCTAAGAGCATATGCCAGCACATTGAGCTTTTAGGAATTGCCACTGCAGATATTAATTTGATGAGATAATGTCAAATCATGGGTAATGTTTAGTAGTAGATGCTTCAGCCATATTTGAAAGAAATCCCTAGTGCGGGAAAAGTATGTCAATAAGCTCATAAAGTGTCTCTTCCTCAGTCCTTTCAGTTAGCACAAAGCTGGTGCTCTGAGGAATGAGAATTTATATTTATGGCTGGTAAGTGTATTGTCTCTGATACAATCAATATTCTCCACATGTGACTCCTGCTGTTTATTTTTTAATCGGAAATGCTTCTAGAGTCTGGCAGTTTAGGGTTACAGAGCTGTTTGAAAGGATTGGCTACAATTTAAATTTTGAACTAAATTTCACAAAATGTCTCCTTTTACAGGTCGCAGTCTAATTTCTTCATCATTCTGCTTCTCTCTGATCTCATTTTCCTCTCTTACCTAAACTAAACCATTGGGATTCTGCCAATCTCATTTTATATGAAAACAAAACGGCATGAATGATTGTTTTATAAAACAGCAAAGTTAATTTTCTATTACCCTGCATTTTTGTGACTATCTAATAACTGCTAAACCCTTCTTAATGAATAGTTGTTTCTTTGACATTTACCTTGCCACTATATTTTGGTACAAGCGCTTCAACCTGTGGCACAACTCTGGACTGGTTCAGTTCTCTCGCTCGATATAGAGGTTAAGTAGAGTCTCAGATCTGACTTTTGTCCCCACAGGCACTGAGTCCAAATCCAAACTTGAACAAAACTATTAAAATTAACATGAAGGCAATGTCATCCAGATTTTGTAATCAGACTTCAGATGTTTTCTCAGGAAACAGACATAGGCCATGACTTCATTCAGTATAAACTCACACAGAAATTTTAGTGCACAATTATTAGCATAATTTAAAATCATTTTAACATAATAAAGACACATAGATTCTTTTTTAATTGCTTTCAGGGTTTTGAGTTTTAACTCAAAACAATGTACAAATGTACATTCTACAAACCCCATATTTGTACAAGTCCTCATGTGCAAATGTCAGATTTTTTTCTGCTATTGTAAGTGCTAAAATCTTACTTTCTCTTAAGTGAAAACTGAGAATTCTCATCTGTTCTCGGCAACTGATGCTCCCAGAAAATGCCACAGAACATGAAGTTCACAGTAAAATGAGAGATGCCAACAATGTATTCTTAATAAATATCTCATAACCATTCTTCCAACCGTAAGTGGCAGCAAGTATCAAACATTCATGGCTGGCACGATGGAAGAAAGCTGAAAATACACTTCTGGCTCTCATTCTGATGACAACACACATCAGCTGCTGGTGCTTGGTTGGTGGTGTGGAGAAATGGGGTCCTGTGACTAGTAGCAGATCATGGTCCAGAGGATATCAGTTCTGACATGTGGTAGGAGACAGAGAATACTCAGGAGAGTCTTTGCGTAGCCTGTTCAGCACAGCCAGCTCTTGGCTAATTAGCCTGTCAAGGGAGCTGGCTCTGGCTATACTTGTCTTTTATTAACTGGGATGCCCTCCAATTTCAGTTTACCGACAGATAATTTTCTGTTTGATTGGTGACACCAAACACATTCGTTGGTTCCACACCTCTCCTTGTCACACCTGGATGCATTAGCATTTTTGCAGCTAGTCAAAACACCCAAGTCCATGTTGCATTATGATGCATTCACCTATACTGGTGAACATCAATCCAGAAGAGATCTTGGCTTCATTCCCAACTTGCCTGGAGGCAGTGAGCGTAGACACAGAACAACCACTTATAGCTCCATGTTCAAGAGGTGCCAAGAATCTGTAGCTCCCATTGAAATACTGCCATTAATCTCTATGCAACTGTTGCTTTTATGAGAAGAATAATTCCGAGTTTGCGCAGTCACACTGGCTTGGACACCTGTCTTGACAGAGCTCAACACCTCCTGCAAAAGCAGACTATGTATAAGACACATTTAGGATGGAGGTCAGAGGGACATTTCTGGGTACACTGGGAAGGAAGTGATTTGGAACTTACCATGAATTTACCAAGCCTAAATCATGTCTAACTAAACTGATTGCTGTCTGTGGTAAATTACTAGATTTTGGGACAAGGAGAGAGTAGACAATATCACCTACCTGTACGTTAGCTAGGCTTTTGACACAATATTGTATGCGGGTTAGAATGTCACAATCTGGATGCAAGGCCAACCAGCTAGACAAAAATCTTATTGGATGATTGGTCGCAGGGAGTGGTAGTAAATGGGTTGCATGCTGCCTAAAACCTGGTAAAACATAGTGGTCTATACTATGATGTGTCTTGTTTAACATCTTCCTCTATGGCCAAGGGGAGGTAAGAGAACACTTGCTTCTCAGGCTGGCAGGTGACACCAGACTGGGGAAACTGAAACTCTCTGGAGAGCGGGGCTGCCATCCTGAGGAACCAAGGCATGCTTGAGGAACAGGCCTTGTGCAGTTCAGTCTGGACAAACACTGAGCCCGGCCCGTGGGCTGTGGTCCAGGCTGGGCACTGCCTGCCCGGGCAGCAGCTCTGTGGGAAAGTCCTGAGGGCCCCTGGGGACACTGAGCTGCACAGGAGCCACCCTGGGGCTGGCAGAGTTTGGCACTCTAGGAACAGGAACTGCTGAGACTGGCATTTTTTCTCTGATCCGTAGCAGTTTGTTTACACTGGAAAAAATAACACTCCTTTATTTAGACCACATGAAATCTCTGTCTATCTTGTTTGTGACTCCTTATTTCAGCTGGGAGGAGCAAAAAGCATATTTTCCTGATTTACACAGGGGAGTAAAATAGTCCTATTTTCTGTAACTGAACATTTCTGAAAGACAATGAGAGCTTGTCTTCCTGCCTATGGCTTCGGAAGGGAGACCATCTAAACAGCAGCCTGAGACCAGAGTCAGGTGGCTGGTGAGGTTCCTCCACTGGCAAGAAGCAGCAGCATGAGCTGTGACTGCTTTGACTCCACCGGTTAAAGAAAGTTGGAGGGAGGAGAGCCTGAATGCTGGAATTGCTGTGCATTTGGATAGAAGGGAAATAAAAAGTGATGTAGGTGAGATGACAGATAAAAAGAGAGATTTCAGTGGGATCTAAAAGCCCATAATTGGATTCTGACAGAGGGAAAAATAGAAGGTTCCTTTTTCTCTTTCCCAGACGCTGGCCTTGCCCTCTCTCAGACTGGCCACTAGTAATGGCATTTTGAGGAATTTATTTACTTTTGTTAAAAAGGTCTTCCCTTGGTAGCTACGAGCATATTCTATAACCTTATAAACTTGTGTAATTGGTGTCTGTAGTGCTGACTTTTACAATGTCCGTAAAACTAATTTGTGATCTTTAATGCTGTAATAAGTTACATAGTCCAAGAACACAGAATGAATATGATTTTGAACAAAGTGTGAATATTTGAATGTAGTTTTAGAAGCCAGACCAAGCCTAGCTTTGAAAAATACTGGAAGCTTGGTGGGATGAATGAAATTCCTTTTCTTGACAGTCTGTAAACATTAGGGAGTAATAGCAAGGTACTTAATTGGCTCTTTCCTAGCTTATTCCCCTATATTAGCATCAACTGAAGTCAGGAACAAGCTCTGTGCAGAACATGGTCTTGAACTGTATTGATTTGCCTTTCCTGGTTAATGAGTATTTACATGATTGCACAAATTGAGATATTTAATTTTGGGAATCATTTAATTTTAGTTTACTTATTGAAATATAAAATGTCAAAGGAGTGCACAGAAGACTTTCTTTTTAAAATATGGTTGCCTAATAAAAGATATTCTCTCTGGGGACTTTGTCTGGATCAGAACAGAGATGTGAGTGTTGCCAGAATGCAATTTAGGTGTCTGGACAATGCCGAACATGCTGTCGAGACACAGCTAACTGACAGTCAGGAAAGCATGGAGGTAATGCAATATTTTCCACAGTTGCCAGATTTTGCTTCCAGAGGAGCAAGTTTAAATTAACTTCTACATTTCCATATTTCATGGAGATTTGTTATTCTTTTAGGTGCTACTATTTTGGAAATAATATGTATAACAAGAAGATAGTGAAAATCAAGTTGAATGCAACTTTTCTGTTTCAGTAATTGTATTTTGAATTTACCAGAAATACAGAAGAGCTTCCAAGATGGCCTGAGAGAAAAACTAGCTGGAATACACTGGAAGAAGTAAAGGAGAAATTTAAAGCTTTGAAATTTCTGAATACATCAAGTTTCCAAACCAGCTTCAGCACAAGAAAATGTAAGCCTGTGTACTGACAAGGAAGGCTATATTTGCCTCTGTTTCACTAAAACTCAGCTAAAGCAATTTTGATTAACAAAGGCTGTGAAGTGTCACAGAGTTAATGGCATCCTGAGAGGCAGGGCATATCAGTTAGATTTAACTCCTCTGTGGAAAGTAGTTCATAAATAAAACCTCAAGATCTCCTGACAAAACATTTTCTGAGAAATGTAAAATTATAGGTGTATGCTTGACAGTAAAATTTATACTAGAAGCAGTAAAAAGAACTTTATTAACATAAACAAGTCAAGTATCCTAATCCCTTTCAGAACTCCTAAGCTTCTCAATAAGATGAACTCTGGACAAGAGAGTTATCTTGCATATAATTTAGCTTTAGGAGAGACCCTTGTCAGCTTCTTTTTGAACAATACATTCTCTCAAAAGGCATTCGAAGGGTTTGTACAACTCCTGGTGTAATGCAGTTGTCACAAAGGCTGAATTTCATTGCAGTTTTGGATGAAAAAGGAAACAGAAATATGTATGGAAAGGGTTAATTTTTTTAGGCTAACACAGATCCTCAATTATTTATCACATTTCATGAAATTTGAAGGACATTAAATGAAGGCAGCTGTACTGGCTCCTGTGTCAGGTTACTGTCTGACACCCAAATAACAGAGAAAGACCACTTCTTCATGTCTTTGCCACCACACATTGTACGCCTGGTGAAAGCTGTCAATAATTGTTGGGTTTTTTTCTCCTTCCTAAATGCTCATAGGCGACTTCAAACAGTCCTGGTAGTAACAGAATCAATACCTTAGCGCCAGCAGCCGTGGCAAAACTGTTATCATTATTGTGTTTACCCTCGATCAGGTTACGCTCTTTCCTCCCAAAGCCACTAAAAATTCCAGCAAGTACACACAGCATCTCCTTGGCAAGTTCTTTCTGCCTTCTACAGGCATCAAACATGTTTAATTTTTTTCCCCTCATGGGAGGGTGCTATGGCTAAGAAATAAACTGAGATAAAAACAGGCAAAAGATTGCCCAGTTTTTAATTAAATGTCATCAGGACACTTTCAAAACACCAGTGATTATTGAATTGGCACCCCGACCTGATAAAACAAGGAAAAACTAAGCCAGAAGGAGAAATGGACCATGAAAAACTTTGGGTTTACTATAATAATAAACAATATACCTTTCCTGTGATTTTCCTCTTTTCTCAGACAAAGCACACACATGTGAGATTGCACTCAGAATGCTGAAGACAGAACCATAAAAAGGTGTGATTTTATATAGACACATTTAGCCTACCCTTTAATTAATCAACTTAATGCCTCATTTTTACTTCAACTCATTCAGCATTTCTGGCTTTGTTGTGTCATTAAATATGACATTTCCACATTTGAAAAAAAAATGTCAAGCTATAATGATACACCTACTGCAGTGTACTGCCTCTACTAAACAGAAGTCATGATTGACTGACAGCATGAGTCTCAGAAAGAATAATTTTCAGTAAATAGGAAATACCTAACTTTCATTAGTGGCTTTAAAATAGTTGGAAAAAAAGTGAAGCAAAACAATTTTTTCTATTTTCTTTCTGTTTCATAAATCATTAATCCTTTCACTGTTACTTAGTATATGCCTTTTTAATTTTTTTTTTTATTTGTTATGCTTATATCTCAACCTATGGTCACCACAGATGTAATGCTAAAACAACTCATTTATCACAGTTTGGCTCAAGTAAAAGAGCTGTGTCACTTACTAGGCAAAGTGACATGTATTAATCATGGGTCTGTTCTAAAAGATCTAGTCATATTACTCCTTCTGAGTGTACAGAGTCAATGGGAAGACAAAGAAATTTTAGGAAAGAGGAGAGTTTACTACGGTTACTCCTCCTAGTTCACCGCCATTACAACTCTTGCTGTAGGACTTCTATTCCTAGTACATTTGGTGTTTTTTGATTATTATTTTTTAACAACCAGGAGGAAAAAGAACCCTAAGGTAAATACCAGTGAAAGTAATGATTCAAATCGCTAATCAGGATCAGAGCCTAGATTTTTCAGCATCATGGAACTTCATTTAGATGACTGAATCCCTGGTCAAGCTAAGGAATAAGCTATTCCTCAGAGATTTGCACCCTTAAATGTGAGTGCCAGTCTTTCTTTGATAATAATGTAGGTCTAGAATTAGAGGCCAAGTTCTCTGCTAGTAAAAAAGCCCCATGAAAGAGAGGAAATAATGCAAACATAGAACTTTCTTTGTCCAACAATAGAATTTGTAAAAAACTTCTAGATTGTCAAGTTTCTTAAGAAGAGACAGCTATGAAATGACCGTTCACTAAAATTGCAATGGAAAGGTATTTTCTACCACTGTAAAGTCTTCATGATTTTTGAAAACCAGAGCCATACGTATAAACCTCTTATAAAGAGCTGATTTAAAAACAAAAAGTCAATAATTTTTTTCAATATCTGAAAGAGAGTAAACACTTTAAAATTATATCTTACATTTTCAAAGAAAAAGTAATTTTGATATCATAAGAACATACATTGTTTGGAAAATGATATGTAATATCAAGGAATTTTTTTTCTTTTCATTTCTGCTTCAGAAATCTGTCAAAGAACGATTCTTTCACATAGAGGTTTCTGTTCTGATGCACTAATGATTTTTTTAAAAATAATTTCACTGAAAAATTCTTCATCAGCTCTACTGCTGACACTGACACTAATGACTAGATTTGGTCATTACACAAAGCTCCCCTCTCTGATCCTGTGAGGGGAGCACAAGCTGTTCACCAGACAGTCGAGCCTCAGTGAGGTGCTGGAGTGTGGAGTGATGACCTTATCTTCTCCCTGTGCTGTCTGTTCTTTGGGGCTATGCAGAGCTGTTAGGAGTATAACTCATAACCACATTTGTGTGGACTTTTTCACCTGTTGCTGAGTCCTGCCTGTCACTGCTGAGAAGATCTAGTGGCATATTTTGGCACATGCTCCAAGGCTTCTTAACAGTGTCACTGAAGAAACATAATATTGCCAAGTAATAACATTTCACAGGCAGCCAAGAGCCATCACTTACATTGTTCTTATTTACAGTACTGCTGAGTTTATGTCAGGTGCAGCTAAACTCCACAAGAAGTTGTGCTAGAGCATAATTCATATTTGTGCCTTTGGTTTTTTTTTTAATACTCAATGTACATCCATGTTTGCATTCCCTGTTTCTGTTCAACACCATGGGTCATTCTGCATCACTTCATGAAAAACATATTGAATCATCCCCAGTAATCTCAGTAGATAACTCCCCATAAAGATACAAGTAGAAGAAACTCAAATTTCTATTCAAAAAGAAGTAAGGGAGTATCTATGATATGTTTGCTCTGCAATTTACTAGGATGTTTAGCCAAATTTTACAGATTCACATGGCTAAGATATCAGCTTCCTAAATTTGGGGAAAACTGCATTGAAAGGGGCCAGTCTATGAGTCTTTTCCATACGCTATCTGATACACTATTTTGTTACCTGTGTAGGAGGATTTCTGTGCTAGTATATACTCAACTACAATAAATATAACATTTATCATAATATCGGAGAGTAATTCCAGTGGCTACAGACATGAAGAAATCTATTCTGTTGAAAGGAGAAATTGTCGGTGCAGTATGAAAGGAGTTCAGGAAGAAAATGTATACCATTGTAAACACTGCTTTCTGTGAGATTATGTATTGTGTGATCCCCTTCAGACATGTGAAAAGACAAGAATAAATGCAACCATTATAATCTACTGAATAACATCTCTCCTAAAAGTTTTTTATAAATCATCCAGTCCTTAGAAATTCTGATAACAATATTTTTCTTTTCCATTATATATATTTTTAAATTAAGTATCATAGACGAACATTGTTTAGATAGAAAACTAATGTTATTTCTTTGAATTACCTTGAAGTAAAGTAGAATGCAAGAGGATATAATATGAATCTGAAGTCTTTGGTCAATATGAAACTTTCCCACAGCCCACTCCTGTCTTTCCAAAGACTGGGATGTCTGGTATATGTTACGGTCCTGGATTGCAAACAAAAATATATGCAATCATTTTATAAAGGAAGTATTTAACAATGTAATCATCACCTCTAGCATACCATTATATTACCTAGGTAGTAGTCCTAAACTGGTAGAGGCACTATTTGAGAAGTCCACTTCCTTTAAAGATATTACGTAACTCTGAACATCAAGAAGGCAGCCATTGACCGATAGGATTAGCAATGCAACTGTTGAGATGGTTTATAGATTAGTTAAGAAAAGCTTTTGTTGAACTTGGGATAGTGAAACAGTAACTTTTTACTTTTCACAAAGGGTCTGTGAAATATATCAATCACATCCCTTCTGCTGGTACTGAAAAATGAAGCAGAGGCTGAGTTCATCCTCAGCTCTTGAATACACTGTAATTACTCTAACTGCTCGTGCATTTATTTTTACTTCAATTTTTCAGTGGCAAACCATGGTCATAGTAGAGATAATGTCAGACTGTTTCTTCTGTTGGCTGGACCAAGATACACATCACTGTGTGCAGAGTATTTGTGGTGTTCTGTCTTCTGGTTTTTCTGTTAGCACTACTACAATCCATAAATCCTAGCTACTTTTGCAGAAGGCAAAGTTGAATGACTCTGTAGTCACTTCGTGTGAATATGTGGGTAGATGGGAATTTTGGAGTGTGACATGGCATGGCTTTACCATTCACAAAGTAATTATTTATCTCTCTGAGTTAAGTAGCAGGGGCAGCAAAGACCTGAGTTTCAGCTCTAGGGTTCTTCTAGAATTCGCTAAGCCCACCTTTTTTCATGCTACTGTGTCCACTCAATGTAGACACCAGCACAGGCTCCTTCTGCCTCTTAAAATTCAATGTAGACATAGCCTCAAAGTCAAGATTAGAAACAGTAGGTTAGAACTATATCTGTCTAACGAAAGAAAATCTGTTGTTCCAAATCTAAGCCTAGTGTGGAAAGGCTTCACTATCCTGCCACCGAAGTCAGTGAGAAAAATTAAACATTGTCCTATCTCAACTTTTCAAGTTATTTCATTCATTTTTTTGGATCTGCTATCTTGTAATTGTCCATAATATGTCCTTTAAAAATAAAGAAATGCCATAAGTACGTTGAAGAACCCAAGAGTATTGATAACCCTTCTTCAACCATTGTGTCTCTGTCCTTTCTTTTGGGAGGAAGTGTCTATTCACTCCGAGTGTTCCCCAGACTACCATTAATGATCTTCCACGGAGAAACTGCAATTTCTGGCTCCCTCTGATGGTCCACTTTGGTATTATATGCTCATAATTATGCATTCAGGTACAATATTCCACTTATAATTTTTTCCTAAGTCATTCTTGGATATGAATATCATGGCTCCATTCCTTTACTTCTATTCTCTTTTTTGAGACAGTATTTGTGAGATACTTTTAAACTTTGGTATATGAATCTCCAGCCAGCCACTAGCAGGTCTCTAATACTTTATGTTCTTAAAATTGCAAATTAGCATTCTAGGGCTTTCTCTTTCCAGGTTTCCATAGAAACTCTTGTACAGCTTATTCATTAGAAAGAGTTCTGTTTAATTGATCTCCTAATGTATTGCTTAATAGTAACTGTTAAGCAGTCTTTTGTTTCCAGGTCATATTTAGGGTTCACATATTTGCATAAAAGCATTTCATTAGCCGAAACCAATCATTATTAGTAATTTTCTTTTTTTAGTTTAAAATAACTAAACCCTCATTGACATTTTCTGAATAGCAAATATTTATATCTTGTTGAATGGGTTTTCTCTGTGAGCCTGGGTGCTTTGTTTCTCTGAGCAGCAAGAAAATTACAGAGCTTCAAAATGTTAATCAGAGAAGACAAAAAGAAAGTGGCTTTTTTTCCAATTGAAATGTAAATGCACAGTGACGATAACTATAGGCCACAGGCAATATTTGATGACAAAGTTGTAATGGATAAATATCCTTTAAAAATCACAGTAATGCACTACCCAACTTGAATACTCTGGGATTTTTTCTATTATGCATAACAATGATTTTCTGATGTTTTAGGCTATGAAAGTTTAAAATCTCAAATAAATCTTCTTTTGCAATATGGTACTGTCCAAAACTCTTCCCACTTAAGGTAGTCAGATTTGATGAATATTTTTATAGTCAAATATATTAATTCATTTGGTTCTGCATGAGTTGCAAGTTGTTTTTCAGCTCACTGGGGCACATGAATGTCAAACAATTCACCCACAGTCCCATGATGAAGTTTACTTCTGACAATAGAGAAATTGTATTCACCAAGAGCAATCATTTAAATACTTTCTGGATAATAACTGCTATGGAAAACAAAGTATATGCTTTCCAGCAACTTTTCCTTGAACACTTTAAAAAGAGCTAACCCATCAAACTTTCTCAAGTGTGAATGGAGAGTATATATATATATATTTAGCTGGATTCATGTTATACATACTATGAGTTTGGTTCACAAATTCACATTAATTGATTATAAATCTCGCTATTCTAATGTTTTTAATTTTATTTTAATCTTCTTTCTGTTTTTTCCAGTGCTTGGAGTTGATGGTTTTCAAGATTTGCTCACAAACATAAGAGCTTTAAGTATGATTCTTTCACTGTTTTCGTTCTTTTTAAATAAGACATAATATTCTCAGTCACAGAACTTCAAGAAAGACCTGTGAAAATAGAAAATATGGAATGATTTCTAATGAATTACCAAGACTTAGCAGGAGCTACATGTTTCTAAAAACAATTAATTCCCTTCAAATCTCAAAACATTCATAAGCATTTGTTCCTCTGAGTAGTCCAATGTAGTATGCGTAACTTGAACAAAAACCATAATGCTGGGAAAAGAGTTTAGAGGGTCTATAGTGAAAAAGAAAGCAAAGGTATCATGTTTGACCTTTTATGTCCTAATAAAATACTGGTAAAAATTGATGTTGTTATTGCTAATGTTTAGATATTAAGATGAAGCTATCCAGGAAGAGAAATAAATGCCATTAATATTTATGATAAATCATAGTCTAAACCTAGTTCACCAACTCAAAGCCTCTAGTTGTCTATCCTGAAATAATGCATGTGAATATTTCTTGCCCACTGATAATTTTAAAATAGGTAAGAACCATCTCTAAAGGAAAAGCAACTTGATAGGAGTTTTTCAGGAGTTCCAAATATCTGGTTCTATTTTCCATACATTTTCTGCCATTTTGTAAAGTCTTGGTATGGAAAAAAGCTGTGCCAAAATCTTCATGAGAAGCTCATTTATTAGTATAGACCTAAGACAGAGCAAGTGTGAAGTGATATCTTTTTGTACACATATGAAAATAATTTTAGTAAATATTGTTATGCATGTTTGTTTGCATGAATAATAATTAAACTTGTGTCAAAAAAACAGGTTTTTTTACTGTTTTGAGTATTCACTGACATGTCTGCTGAGGACTGAGGATCACCTTTAAAGTCATCAGGGATGAATTACGGAATCAAAGAATTATGCTACAGACTCAGGATCATTACAGTGAGTTTTTTAGACTTTTATAGAACAGGAAGATAATTTGTAACATTTAGATATTTAAAATTACATGTTTTAGATGCAGGAAAGATAAAAATTATTATTTTTCTGCTAATCATAAAATCACTTCAAAATTTTTTCCCTGCAGGGGTAGTATCAACCATGACCATCTTACCAAAAAAACTATTCTTAATTTATATTTTAAATTACTTTCCTTCTCTGCCTTTGATATTTTTCCTTGCTGTTTGAAAAACTTTGAGTATAGTGACAGAGTAATAACTTTATAGTCTTCACTGATGCCTACTTGTTCTTAGGTTTAGAAAACTGCCTTGTGAAACCAGCCTTAGCAGTAATATACCAGCTACTACGGAACAATCAAACATATTGAACAAAAGCAGTAGTTTAGGGGCAGTTATACTTGCTTAATCATGTTGTTTTCCCCTACAAAGAGGGACAGACATAAGAAAGAAATGAAGCACAAAGGAGCAAAAGATGCAGGCTCTCTTAATGCCTTTCTCCAAATAGCACTCTTGAACTACTGATGTGTGTGTGCTCTGAGAAGCCTCAGTAATTTTAAGACTTGGCAACTATCTGTTGGCTACAGCAAGAAGGAAATAATCTATGGTCTCAGGTACTATTCTTTCCTAGCAATTTATTTGCTCTGTGAAGTTCAGCAAACTACTTCCATTTTGGTTTTGAAACAAAGAATGTGTGAGAGAGGGACACACTGATAGCATACATACACTTGGCTACTTGTGCGAGCACAGACTGAGATTATATTAAGGACTGCTCTTCCTACACAAGTCTCAGCAGCAGAAGAACATGGAAGCTAGTATACAGATCCAACTTGGCCACCCTTGGAAAACTTAATTTTAGAGTCTACGTAGTTGGCACTGTGGTAAAGCTAGTGTGCCCTGCTGATTGATAGGGCTGAATAGCTTGAGCACAATACTGCACTGTGCGTCACTATGTCTCTCAGACTAAATGTTACTTGCGTCTGGCCTTTTCGTTCTCCCTGAGCTATTTTCCTACATGTTAGACTCCACAATTTGAGTGAGCCCGTGCCTCAGCTATTGTACCCTCTACATAATTATCTTCCATTCTCACTTCACAAAAAATGTGATGCTACTGAACTCCATTGACTGTACTAACCAGGCTCCCTGACTGTAACAGGAGATTAGGTAACTGGCTCACATGTAACCTTATACATAAGGACAACTAAATCCAAATAAGAGGTGAGTCATACAGACTAAGGATCTTTAGAACCAGTTTCAAAGAGAATAAAACGTCTTATCTGCAATGGGTAGCTGCTCAATACTCCCAATGAAGCTACGTAGAACTTTATTTTCAGGTAGGCAATGTCCAATACATCATCCTGTTTTGCACCCAGACAGTTCATGCTTCAAACAATTTTTCTTTTTTTTTCTATTATTATTTTTTATTACATGTAAATACTTTGTGGTTACATATTGTGCTAGCAATTTTTGCAGTCATCATTTATGCTGCTTGACTCTCTAAGCCCTTGAAATATGGGACTCAATAAATAAAGCAACTGAAATTGTGAAATCCATCACAATAGAGGGCAATCTGAAACGGAGAGTCTATGTCCTCTCATTCTTCATCCTATGAATCTGTCGTGGTTTGAGCTGGTCTGGCAACTCAAATCAGGGCAGAATGATGCTCTATGAGCTTACTACACCCTCTGCTGTTTTTTTCTCCTTTTATTTCCAGGACCTAGCCCTAGCATTGATCCTTCTTTCTGTTAGGCAGCACTAAGGCTACTGCTCTAATAAGACTTTCTATTAAGCATCCAGACTGATCAAACACTCAGGGCCGCACTACTGTCTTGGGTGCTAGTTTGATGACAATATTTGTCTTCTTTCTTCCTCTTTCAACAAGACAAAGATTATTATTTCTTCATGAAAAGGACAGAAGAAGCCTCAGACAACTTCCATTAGGAGCACAATGCTCATTTCTAAGCATTCACAAGGTGAGAATACCGTGTATGTATTCTGGAGAATATTCACTCGGTTCAGGCAAATTTGTCATCCTACGATAGAGTCATTTGTGCACCTTGAGTGTGAATCTTCAAAAGAAATATATTCAGTGTAAGAAAAAGATAGAGGTTTTAGTTGCATACCTAAAACTAGAGAATATTGGGTAATGTGTTAGGATAATATTTGCTGTAAATTTGGCCAGAGAGCATTTCAAGCATTTTTGCTACTGTCTTCTTTCTGGCACAAAAAACGGTGGGTGAAAAACATGAAAAACATCACAGAAACTGCTGCTTTTTAAAAATGTTGCTGTTATATAAAAAAGTGAAATTTATCAGCTGTGCTTATTTTCCAGAATGTCTTTCTAGTGATTACCTTAATTGCGTTGCTGGCAGAGTAAGGAGTTTTTATTAATCAATAAGACAATGATCCTTATAATGAGATTATACAAGCAGTAACTAATCTTTATCTCATCATCAATCTCTAAATCTGTTTCCCATTATTAAAATCCACAATACTCTGTAGGTTCCCCAACAATATTTTATGACTACAATGTATGTCACAGCATAGGTGTTTTCACTGTCAACTGGTTTGATGTCCTGGCTAGCTACATCGTTCTGAGCTGAACTTGGTATGTGAGATACAATGAGTCAGTAGCAGCAATATCCACCATTTCTGCTGACTGGGTTTCCCCACAGAGGCTACAGATGTTTAAAGCTATATGTATGTGCTGATACACCACTGCTCCTAGCTGGGGATGAAAGCGACAAAGGTGGTTGACGTTTTCCACTTAGTTGTCTGCAGCTAAACTGGTGCAACACGGTGCAGGCACCCTCAACTAACACCTAACATGTGAAGAACCTGCCAGAAGGTCAAGCTGTACATGCCCATGCAGCAAAAGTCAACCCAGCAGGGGCTGTGGGATTTCAGCCAGCCAGAACTAGGTATTCTCCACCCAATCCTATAAGTCCTGGGGCTGCTGGATGTGTGAGGGTTGCTGGAGTGTGTGAGGGCTAATGGTGGGGTGGGGAAGCCCTTCAGCCTGCATGCTACCAGCCAGCAGCTACCAGGGGCTGCCATATTGGCCCCCAAGCTTCTCTCCTTAACTTTGTTGTGTCTCCCATGGAGTAGGAAGGTCGTGTGGCTCATTAACACCAAATATACTTATGACTAAGAGTGCTTTGGTATCTGAACCCATTTAGTCACACACGGTCATTTTCACCTCAAACTGTGACTCCCAACAGTAGCATGCTAAGACAATCTGCTTTTCAAAAATACAAGAGACCCAATGTGGTAGGTACTCATCTAAGGGCAACACAGGTCAAGGGCATAATTTTTTCTTTTACCTCTACTTTTCCTGTACCTCAGCAGACTAACTTAACATCCCAGAAAAGCATGTTTCTGACATTTCTGGAAAGGTAATCAAAGGAAGAAGGACCCTCCTGGGGAAAGAAGGTGGCTTCCTGCCCAAGGTGAGTACCCGTTTTAGAAGCTGACAGCGTGGCCACCTTCTAGGTAGAATTATAGGGAAAGCAAATCAGTGTGGTATTAAGTGCTTTGCTGTTTATATTGGACAGTTCTTGTGCTCTTACGCTTTTCATTGTGTTTTACTATGAAACGTTCCTTTGAAGCCAAAGCTTAAAGTTAACAGGTAGGGTGTTTAAAAGGATGGCACTATAAATCATTAAAGCTTTAAGTGACGGCATTCAAATGGGCATTCAAAGTGTGAACCGATGATGTAAATGAGCTTAATAGCACAGACATTTCTAAGAAATAAAAAAATAACATCCAAAAAAGGCAAGCAAAAGCTGTGTATTCCAGTCCACCATATTAAATTAAGTAACAGGCTTTTTTTTTCACCTTTTTTTCTGTCTCTTAAAATAAGAAAAGAAACCTAGAGAAAGAATTAAGTAACAGCAATAGCGTTTAAAATTCTGTGACATACTATGACCACAGCATAATTTTCTAACTTAAATATAAGAGTGGTGCTCCCAAATATTAGACAGAAAAAACCTCCCAACAAACAGTGTATCAAGTCTGCAGCCTCCCTGTTTTTCTTCTGGGCAAACCAATTCATGCTAAAAATCAATTAACATAACCACATCTCCTATCATTCCTTGAGTAGCATCACTGTCACCTCTCAAAAGCCTGAACAAATTTAGAAATAACAACTGACTTATCTTCTTCCAGGTTCTCAGGTGTTTCCATTCTTTGCTCACAACTTTCAATTTACCAGCTTTAGACATTTTTTGAAAATCTGAGGTAAATCCTCAATTGATCCTCTATCCTCTTGTCTTAGCCCAACAGCAACAAAAAAGTGATTTGACCTGTTCCCTCACTCCTACAATCCCTGAAAAAAACCCACTCTTCTGTGGTCAGTTTACTTACGGTTTCCCAGGATCAGAATTACAAAAGTTTTCTCGTACACCTTCCCAGGGTGTCTGTCTTCTTCTGTAGCCGATTAACTGTTCTTTGTTTTTATCTATGCTAGTCTCTGTTCATTTGGAATCTCTTCCGATTTATTGATCATGGTCTGTATATTTAATTCAGGTAAATAACAAAGATAATCACTGCCCTGCTCAGTGTGAAGAGAACCCAGTGTCTTCTGCTCCCATGGAATCAGTTCTGACCTTGTGTCATGAGCCTGACCCAAGTAGATTATGATTGGAGGAGTTAGTGCTAGATGTAAGAGTCCTCCTGATCAGGCACAGGTCCAGTGTAGCCTTCACAATGGAGCTGTGCTGCACAAATATCTTGGATGCAGGATAACCTCAGACAGCTCATTATATCAAAGGGCTGCAGGCAGCTTCCCCTCCATAACAGCAATTACACCACTTGCATGGCCTTGCCTTTATCTAACAGCGCAGCAAGAAGTTCTCACGTGAACATCACTTATATCCGACTACAGAGGTGATAAATAGAGCTGTTTCCTTGTGAGAAAATCATATAATAGCTTGAAAGACTAAAAGGGGAGAACCTCTGCTTTGGATGAGGTCTGCATGGTGTGCTGCATGTGGGTGGGAGTCCTGTTTGATGTTACACTGTCCAGGGCTCCCACTATTTAAAGGGATGTAAGACTGTCTGTATGCTATCCTCTTCTCACAATGTTAGCTCTAATAAACAGTATTTTAAATGTCACCTTGCAGACTCTTAAGTGCCTTTTTTACTGGGATCGAAATAGACCAGTACCTCCTGGTGCAAAACACCTTGCATGCACAGTAAAGAAATGAGAAAGAAAATATTTCTTATCAGCTTTGAAAAAAAATTGTGTCAGAAAAGACTGGAATCCTTGCAGTTCAGAAAAATTTGCCTGTCTGACTATCAGGGAGAAAACCTGTCCCTTCAGTTGTATCAAGACACCACAGAGGTATAAAGTGTCTTGGATAAATAACTGAATTACCCAAATATTAGCAGAAAAAGTGATAGTACCTCTAGAAATAGACCATTTTAAACTACAGACTCTCATATTTCAGTATTTCTCATAGCTAAGATCTATCATTCAGAGCAGGTGGAATACAGCTGCGATCAGATTTGGTGATTAAATTAAAAAATCTTTGTCTCTGCAAAGTTGGAAAAGACTAATTTCATAAATTGACAACCAATGACAAACAAATGACAGAAATCAGTACCTGCAAATATACTGTGGTAACGTAAGTCCTCAAGGTCATTGGACCAACTTAAAAAATATATTAGAAATCACATAGAGAATAAAGCCAGAAGAAACATGGAAATGCACCTCCTTACACCAAAATAATCTGCTGGTACCAATTTGGTTGATCTAAAATAAAGTTGTACCTTAATAAGTGCCATCTTACAAGCAGAGAGAGGTATTTGATTTCTGTCATTACCATTTGGAACACCACTTCTCTAAACATATACTTTTTGAATTAAAAGTGTCAGTCCATTAGGAAGCTAATGGACTGGCACTATTCATCCAAGGAAAAGAAAAATAAGAAGTGGCATTAAAATAAGCATATGTTTTTGCAAGTGCAAATGGGTTTGGAACGAAAAGATAGCTATTCAATGTGTAAATAGTGCCAAAAGGCTCCATTAATGGGTAGGTACTATAACATCTTTGGAAGAGATTTCTACTTTGATAATTTGTTTCCACTATAAATAGTTTAAATGAATTTTCTGAGATTGAACCCTGGACTGTTCCAGGTGAGAGCATTTCCAGGTGAAAACATTTCCTTTTCTTTAGTGATGAATTTCTGGCCAGTGAGGTCATGTCATCAGCTTAACTCGACAAAGTCCATGTACTGGGCATCTAAAGAAAGATGAGGGTCCTGTCAGGAAGACATAAACAAAACCTGAAGCTATTTCAAAGCCGGGGGAAGTCTGATATGGTACTGAGGAAAGACAGAGAAATTGGTATAATAATTCAGGATTAGGTAGGATGAGACCTTTCTTTCCTAGCAAAACAAATGTGATTAGAATAAACTCTTTTATGTCAAGCTTCAACCTATAAACACTGTATTTGCCCGTCAACTAAGTATGTTTGATTTGATTGTAGGAGTACAGATTGATGATGGCAAGCCATACATACAATTTTATATAAATAAACATTCACTGTATAACTACCAAGTGTTTACAGATTGCTGAACATATCCCGGAAGATGTTGTTCGTATGAACTGTTCTCTCTCTCCCTTTTTTTAAAGGTTATATCAAGTTTAGTTAACATTTTTCCTCCAAAAAAAGTTCATGGGCTCCTTTTACATTCGTCTAATAAAACTATTCCTCCTTAGTAAAACCAGTAAAAATGAGAAAATGGGTTCAAGAAATTAAATGTTTTTCTAAACACAGCATAGAATACACTACACAATTAATCAACAGGAAAACCAAAAGCAGAAAGTACAATAGAACTGCAATTGATAACATCCTTTGGTTATTTACATAAATTGGTTACATATTTTATATGGTAGAAATGCTGACACTTCTACTCAATTTTAATAATCTGTGTTTGCAATATGTATTTTGCATGATCTTTGGATAAGGTTGTGTCAGCTCCATATGTGAAAAGAGCTCTGAAAAGATAGGCATTTTCACTTAGACAACTCTTGAAGGAAAAAGAAAGGTCTTGAAAAATCCTGTGAATTGTTTGCTCAGATTATGTTATAAATATACTTCCTGGTGTTGTTTTTTGAAATTTGATCATCAACTTCTAATTATTTTATATTCTTAATGTATAAGCCTTAGAAGTCAAATATATTGAGATACACATTGGAAAAGCCTTGGTCTCATTCCGTGAATGGAGATATTTCAGGAGGAGGTGTACGCAATACAAAAATACAAACAACATTATGTAAAGTATAAAAGAATAAAAAAATAATTCACAGTGTAGAGCTATTTACATTCACAGCTTTAGAGCGGCCTTCCAAAGAACATTTTTGTTATTATGCCTATTTAATTCCAAAAAGGATCATATCACATCTCTTAAAAAAAAAATCAGAAAAAGTCATTTTTAAATTCCTAAGACTTTTGGAGATGTATTCAAATAACATGAGATTTAATTTGCAAGACTGTTACTGTGTGAATGCAGGATAAATCTTTAATGAATAGTTGTATATCATTATGAGTCAGGGCAGAATTTAGCGCTTGAGTATGCTCCCTCACACAGAAGTTCCTTAAAAAAGAAGAAAAGGATGTAATTCCTTCCTACCTGCAGTGTATTCTGGTGACAACTCGTATGGAAAAAAGTATTCTCATCAGCCATCTGTCTTCTTACACTGTTAGGTTAAAACATTTTAATGTTAACACTGATATCTACATAATGATGAAACAGTTAAAGTGAGAAGTTTTAACCTCCTTCTCTGCCCCCTCATAATTTATGTTATTTTTCAAAAAAATACATATATTTTTCATGCAGGAACGCATTTAAGAATTAGACTGTTTGTGCAGAAAGTGCCAGGAGTGATATGATCTGATAAAAAGGCTTTAAAATGTCTAGTCCTGTAGCAATTTATTCACAGTGCTCCATAAGGTGGACTAAGAGAAGAAAAGAATAGTATAAAAGTGGGCAAGAATTATGTGACAGATAGGATGACTGTGTCATTAAACATTAAAATGTTAATAGGAACCGCAATCAAGAGAGTGCAAATTCCTATACCACAGGCTGAATTTAGCTGCCATCCAAAACCACATCTGAAGTAATTCAGAGATTTGGCTGGAACAAATTCACATTGCTATTTTTCATTTTAAAAAAATAAAGACTGGGACCAGATTCAAGGTTACATTATACAGCTGTATACAGAAACAAGCAGACATACCTTAACTTCACCTCCCAGAGTCCACCACAGGTCATGACCAGTTGAGAATGATGAAGAAACAAAAATAAGTACAAAGCAAGCAAAGAACAAAAATTTTCTTTCTACAAAAGATTGAAATTCATTACCATCCCAGCTTCTTCTAACCCAGGTTAAATGTCTGTCATCATATTGGTCAGCTTTTGATGGACCATTCTTCCGTTACTTTGTCTAATTATTTTTTAAGCCCATTTATAGAAGTTCTGGCATGCAATGCAATTTATGTCAATATTTTCTCTGATATAATATTTGAATTTATGAAAAACTATCTTTTTTCTTTTTTGTTTATTTTGTTTTAAACCTGTTTGCCTGGCAATTTCAATAGGTGTTGCTGTTATGGAAAATATTAATTAAGTTAATTATTTTCTGTTCACCTTCCTTGATTCTATAGATCTCTCTCCTGTTGTCTTTCAGTCCTATATACTTCCAGTTTGAAAATTTTATGTTTAACTTCTCCACATCTGGAAGCCACAGCACACCTCTGGTGATCCAGACATCCTTTGGAATATTTTCTAGGTTTATCATGTTATTTTGAGATTGTGAGACAAGAACTACATGAAATTGTCAATCAATTGAACAAATGGATTACTTTTTTTTTACTTTGTAATCAGACTTCAAAGAAGCCCAGTATGTTTGTAAAGCATTGTTTTCTCACAAAAGCTTTCTTTTCCCATAGTTGTTATAGTCCTTATTGCATCCCCATTTCTGTATGCATTTACTAATCTTATTTTTACTAATGTGACCTGTATAGAATCTAGAATTTCTAGTCTGTGTTTCCTTCTTAAGTCCTTCTTAAAAATGTGTACCATAGTGGATATCTATGGTTTTGACCTTAAGCAATTCTAATAAATAGTTTGTATTCCATAGTCAATATTTTATAAATTCATAGCAGAGTATTTGTCATTATTCGTTTCATGGCTTTGTTGTCAAGCTGACACTTCAAATTCTGGCAGTTAGATTCATAAGACTCCTTAAGAAGGAACTTCCTTAAACTAATTAGTAGTGAATACATTAGATTCTTTTAAAAGATTTTCTGTATGCACGTCCACCCACATACTCATCACTCTTGTTGGGCTGTACGCCCCATACAAGACACAAAACAGAATAGAGTTTTGGAATGTGTTATAAATATCCTCATGTTCAGATGACATAATTAATAGGAGTCCTGACAGGAAGGCAAAAAATTCAAGTTCACAGAAGAATTTTGTAATAGTGAGAAGAGAGAAGGGGCAGGAAGTTAGTAACAAAAAGATCCTTTACTTATTTTGTTCCTTTTCAACAGCAAAATCTATGCAGTGAAGAAAGCTGGGAAAATATTACTTTTCCATATGCTTGATATTAATGGAAAATATTTGTGTTAGCAGTGCTGAGAACAATTCATCCTTATGTAAAAAAAATTGCCCACTTAGTTCTGTCAAAGCTGGTATCTATGAAGATTATCTGATACCAATGCTGAGAGTGAGAAAAATATTTCAAACCAGATAACACAGTAGAAAATAAAACAAAAAAAAAACCTTGAAAACATGTTTTACAAAACAAATAATGTTATTACATTGGCTACGGTACTCTGCTATCTTTGACAGCTTGAGGTTAATTAAAAAAATTTGTCCAGTAGGGTGGGTTTTGTATCATTTCCATTTTAAATGGCCATGCTACTAAATTGTTTGGTCCAATGGCACACAGTATGCCAGCAGCAGAATCGAATGTAGAACCAGCATCTAACAATTTCCTAAATAAATAAAAAAGGCACAAAGTGAATTTACAATAGGAAGAAAAACATCACTATTCTACAAATGATCATCTGTATCAAGCTGGTAGAAATGAACATAGGCATTGGCTGTATGTACAGTCTAACTATGGGGTTTTTGTGTTGTTCATGCTGAATAGCACTCCATTCTAGTGTGATTTCCTTTGTCCACTGCCATGGATGGGGTATGACACTGTTCAGTCTAAACAGGGTTATCATATTTTGGACTAAGATATTAAATAACGTAATCTGTACATAATACACTCTATACATGAAGTAATAACCACCTGCATTTATACACATATTTGTGAAATATTCTGTGTATACGTCTAAATACAGAAAGTTTGTCTGCCTACTTCTAAAGTAAAGCTCATTGTATGTATATTTATTAAATGAGAATTCAGACTCTCTCAGTGATTACAAACATTTCAAACCCAGATGTTAAGCTTAAAGAGAGTAAGTTGCAACTATAGATCCTGGAAAAATCTCTGGTGGGATACTGTAATCTGTTGGGAAACTTCTCATAACGAAGTAGCAAGCTATTTCCCCTCAGTGTTTAGACCTTGTGATCTCAGCACTAGTCTGTATGAATCTGCATGATAAAGATAACTCAATTGCAGTACAGGTTCTTTGAATATTTATAAATTGTGACAGGAAGGAAACGTTGTGCCTTCGTGTGTTCTGTCAGTGTACTATGGATCTGCTATGAAGCATAACAGTTACTCTTACTCTCAGTAAAAATAATTAGATACGATAAAACTTACAGTCTGGTGACTTATTTCTATGTATTTTGAATAACATATAAAGCTAAGCATTATAAAGGTTATTCAGGCAAATGTATTCTTTTTAAAATAGTGTGGTATGGGGTTTGGATTTGTTTGGTTTTGTTTTTGGTTTGGTTTGGTTTGTGGTTTTTTTCCCCCCCTACCTCTTGTGTTCTTTTTTATGACCCTCACAGTCAAATTTAAAGACCTTTATAATTTTCAACACATTATGATGGTAATTTAACTATTTTTGCCTAAACCATTACCTTGGAGGGATGCTCTGAATGTAGCTGGCAGGATTCTAGGTAAGGATTTGTGCCATGGCAGTTTCTGGACATGACCCTCAGAGGATAAGAGACAAACTCTCCCTAAAGTCAGCAGCAGCATTTCACCCTACTGCGCTGTAGCCCTCTGAGATAAAAGTGGCAGCCCACACACTGGTCTCCAGCCCAAATCAGCCTTTTCCCTCCCCTATCCAGAATCCTAAACAAGCCGGTTAAGCACTTTCCAGTTCTTTTGCTGACACTTTGAATAACAAGCTGAAACACCGTGCCATTCTAGTTTTCATTTTTGCCTTTGTTTTACTGAGTCTAGAGTTAACCACATGGCAAGAGATCTCTGACATTTGATTAGCTTTTGCATAAAAGTCAACTTTTGATGTATTATCTTTGGATGGATCATTGATCCTAGTGTAACAGTAAATAGCATTAATAAAGAGAACATAGACCATACATGCATGGGTAAATCAAGAGTACCTTCCTAGACACAATGGAACTAGAATTACAGAGGCATGACTGTCAAAGTATTATGTTATACATGCAATTAATTTCCATGCCCACAGCTCAGACACCTAGCAAGACAAAGCCTGCTGCGTTCATGTACAAATTTTTTACATTGCTGTACAATGAGACTGTTTGAAAGAAATGAGGACTATTCTGTTGTTTTCTTGGTTTTACATGTTCTCTTCTGTCCTTTTCAGCATGCAGCAACCAATGAGATTCCTCCTCCCAATTTGCCCTGCACAGCACCATCAGAGATATCTTTTCTTGCAAAAGGTCTGAAGTAAGTAACAACTATGAAATCTCTCAGTTTAAGACACAGCAGCACACTGACAGCAGCCAAGGGATTCTTTGTCAGGTAAATGTGTTGAACTTCTGCTTCTACTCTCCATCTCTTTCTCTGATTCTTTTCGTTTCAAATGCAGCAGCTGGTACCTTTCATTCTACAGCTAAGTTACAAACTATTTAATGATTTTGCAGTCTATCAATTGTGGAGTCATTCCTTCTGCCTGCCGATTTCATTTAATATCCCAGACCTTTCCACGCTACCCTGTGACTATGGGGCCATAAGAAATCTATCTGCCAACAGGTATAAACTAACACACAAGTATATTTTAAAAATCTATAGATGAATGATTTAAGGGTTAAATTAAATTCCAATGTAGAGAATCATATTGACCACCAACTGCACTGGGAACTACATCTATTTATGGTAGGGCTGGGCACTACTTCATGTTTTTTATAGATGTGTTTGAAAACAGGATATTCTGTCTTGATTCAATATCTGTGCAACTGTAAAATCACAAGTGTGTAAGGAGTTTAATTTAGGAGCAAGTTAAGTTATTGCTTAATCACCAGCTCTGATAATTATCACCTTTTCTTTCATATGAGAATATGGTCACATGAAATAAAAAATCGTAATCTTTAGACTGGGTTAGGTAGGGATATGCGTTCTGAGTAGTAACATTTATTCATCCACAGGTAACATGGTGGCACCTCAGTTTTAGCATTTAATGATCTTTTCTGGTTCTAGCTGACAGTCTAGACCATTGTGGTCACCTAGGATGAAAGACTGAGATTTATCAGATTGCATTGGCTCCACTCCCAGCAGAAAATGTAGTTCATTGGGGCCGGGACTGCATGGGAACAAAAGATGGATTATCCTTCATTTAAAGAGAATGGCCATGAAACTGGCAGTAGAAAACAGTGAACTCAGGTTCAGCTTAATTTTTTTGTCCAAGCTGAAAAGTTAATGTTTCTCTAATACTGTTCACACATGATCACATCGTAACAAACCACCTAGCCATTGCAACAGATGTGAAGGACTCTTAAACAAATCATTAAGTTGGGGCTGGAAATCTCTCTCACCTATTTTTATGGTAGATTTCTGATTTATTTGCTAAAAAACATACAACTCTGTTCACCTACATTCTTCTTCTCCAAAAGATGTTATGTATGTATTTATTTATTTATTTTAAAATACCTTTTTTTTTTTTTGGAGAAACTGTAGTTACTTAAAACACAAATTATTGAGAAAAAGGGAAGGAAATCAGAATTTCAGTTCCCACTGTTTAAAGACTAATCCAATATTTTGTCAAAAAGTTATTTTCTTTTCTCTTTCTTTTATTTTCCAGGGCATTTGATTTACCAGAGCAAGGTGATTCGTGGTAGCTTTCTGCAGAAAACCTGTAGTATAAAAACACATGGGCTATCAAACTTCAGATTTTGGGGGAGGGATTCTTTTTCGGGACTTCTACATACATGACCTAAATAAGTTTAGAAGCCACTGTAAGTCTTCATACACTAATAATGTGTATGTGACTGAATGCACATGCACAAATACCCAAACAACTAAAGAAATATTCTTGTATGTTTGTCTATGTGCACATACAAGCACGTACATGCACATGACTCTATCTGTCTGCCTATCTACATATTTCCTACTTGTTCTAACAGGTTGAAAGGACGAGTCACAGGGTGTGACTAGTCTAATTCTAACAAAATAATGGCTTGCTGAAAGCCAGTGTAAAGTTAGAAAGCATGCTACAACCTAGAAAAAAATACCTGAAGCAGAATATCCATATCAGCTTCTCTCAGAGTTTGACTCCAATTTCTTCTGTTTTATTTTGCTACACGACTTAATATTGGGCCCTCAGGAAACAACAATTCTACTTAGCACAATCCTTATTCAGAGAAATTTAATCTCTGCATTAGCTGTGGATGCTATAATAGGAATGCTGGGATGAACTGTGGTCTTCTGTTCACCTTCTTCCAGTACTTCAGTATTTTAACCTTTCCTTTTCCAAAGTCATTTTCTCAAATGTATGAGATGATTAATGAGAGCACCTTTTTTCTGTGTTCAACAATCATGTGTTCATCTTACCCATCTGTCGTTGCATAATTATAGTTGTGCTGTTCATGCCAATATTTAGGGCTATGTCAGCACTTCCATTACAAACCCCAATTTTCAGGAGTTTGTAATAAGGTTGGTGCACTTGGCATTTGGCTGAAATTGAATAGAGTTGGAAATCACACTGGTCAGGGCACTGAATCCAAAATATGAGCAGTGATTTGTTTTGGGCCAGCCTCCATATTTGGCAAGAAAGAGTGGCTGACAGCAAGCGCAAGTGAAGTAAAAGAGATCCAAGTGTCTGATAGTACAGCTGAGCTTTACATAATGTCAGAGAACACTGCAAGAGCAGGTCCAGCTATGTAAGAAAGTCTTTCATAAGGCAGCCAAAAAATGTTCCTTTTTGGAAGGAGGCCAGTGTGGAGAAAATAGAAAGAGGAAGGACCCACAGCATGACTGGTTTTGTAGCTCTCAATGCCAACTCATTTATTCATGAAGAAATCCCTAACACAGGGTAATGAATACCTATGTATGGTTCTGCAAAGGAGGACAAGTTATGAGGGTATTTAAAGGAAAATGATTTAAAGGAAAATGATTTGCAAATGTGACTGGTGATTCTGGGAGCAGACTCTTATAGAATGGATTCAGCTTTGGTTTTTTTGCTGTGTGTTGAGAACTTTCTAAGATCCTTTGTACAGCTACAGTTTGTCACTCAAACAATACTTTGACTCTTTAACAACTGGAATCCGAATGAACCTAAGACACAAAGACTACTCCTGATCACCCAGGATAACAAAGACTGGGGTAATCCAAATAAAGAAAATATACAGATAATGCAAAATATATGTAAATTAAGTTGTAAGAATGTAACGTATTTAGTATTTTTTACCTTCAGAGAAGGAAGTTATGACTTAGAGGCAGAGACAAGGCAGAGACAAAGGAAAAAAGATGGCTTCATTATTGAAGTAGAATTATCTACAGGCCAGTAATAAAGAGGTAACTTCATAATAAAGACAAATAGAAGAATTTCTAATACCAAGTACTCACTGATATATTTGTAATTTTTTTCATGGATACATGGTCACTGGTTTGGCCTTGCTCTGGGTAATTCATGTGCAGGTTTTAGCTTCTTGGCAGGGCTGAGGACTGGTTACAAGTTTGTACCCCATGAGAGAGAACATCACAAGTCCAAGATAGCACTGGTTACTTACTAGTATGCCATTATTACTTTTTTTTCCTGTAGCTATGACATTACTGGTAAAACTGAAAAAGACATACCCAGTTGCACACACGTGCAAAACAAATCTAGACAGGTGAACAAGTTCGCACTGGATAAACTATGGCCTGAGGTTACCATGTTCCAGCTGCTGCCATGGTACTCACCCATGTTAGTTATTGTTATCCTTATTTTTAAGTTATCTACTTGCCTGACACTTACTGAATGTACAAGCAAACACACAAGCAGTCACTGGGATCATCTGCATCACATGATTGTCTGTATCTTTTTCTCCATCAGTCTATCCTGTCATTCATTCTTGTGTAGTTTATAGACCATATACCAAGATATTCCTTTAGATTTGAGCTGCATAAGTTCAGTCTGTCTCCAGTGAACATTTACTTTTACCAAAAAAAAACCAGGTTTCTGCCATAATTTAAAAAACAAATTAGTTGATAATCTAGTTTTCTTCAGTCTCCCATGTGGTAAAACTGCCAAAAGTAAATCTATCAAAACAGATTTTTTTTTTTTTTATTTTTTAAATCAGTGAGGTAATCAGCAAGTATTTAGAAGCCCCTCTCATAATGGTTTCACTGTAAGGTAGCTCCATATTTATGAACAAATTTTTTCATGCTGTTCAGTCATTCTGAGAGACCAGAGCCAGGATCTCTACCTACCTACCCCCTCCTACTCTCCCTAGCCCCAGGTGTAGGGAGAATGGGATGGATGAGAAGGAGATCCTTTCTAAGTATACAGAAGCATTGCTGCATTCTTGCATTCTTCAGTAAGCTTGGAGCAGCAGCTAATAGATCACTCTTCACACATAAGTTTAAAAAGCATTTAGCACTGTCTGAATAACAAGGGTCTGATTCTTTGAAAGAGGTTTAAGACACCGGAAAGTAGGAAGTAGTTTATGACTGAGAAGACTGGTCTCGGCTTTTCTAGGTTAAGTAGCCTACAGCTGCGAAGCCCATAGCACCCACTGGTGCTCTTGAGGCAGCCTCATCACCCTCCAAAATCGTATGTCCTCTAGTTTGCCTAGAAGACTGCTGCTACACCCCACCTACTTCCAGGACACCCCACATCCCTCTTAGCCTCCATTCCCCTTTAGTTCTACCACTGCCATATTTTTGCTGTCATATTTTAAAGAAATTCTGAACCTTTGCAGATTTAGAAAAGATCTGAAAATGTCAAACTTTTGCTACAAAATACACCTTTTAATGAACACATTTACAATGGAATTAAGTTACAATTGAAAAACAGGGGGAAAAGCAAGTCTTAAAACAACTTGTGAAATTAGGAATCTGTGACAAAGAAGAATCTTTGTTATGTTATTGTCACATTTTATCATGTCTTTACATAGTTTTTATATCATAATCATTTTTAAAAGACTGTACTGTGCTCCGTATTCAAGTACTTCTGTATTAATTAAATATCACTTTGCAAAATCTCATAGAAATACAAGTGTCTGTCATGGTGTCCCATTGCTTTTGGATCAGAGGAGAGGACAGCGTGATGAAATGAGAGTCTGACCTTTGACTTCTCCTGTCATAAACTGGCAATAGAAAATTGTTTTATGAACTCCTCACCTTTCCCTCTGGAGAATTTCAGCTACATTTTGGCCTGGGATAGGAGTCAGAATTTGTACTCGGTCCCTTTTCTTATTCTCCACTGGGGCTGGAGGAGAAGGAGGAATATTTTCTAAGGAGGGGTCCTGCGCAAAATGCATTCTAACTCTTAATTTTGTAGAGGGAATGCAAGAGGGGAGACAGGGAAATTAGAAGCACTTGTTGCACTACAAGATAAATTGAAATGAAGGGAATGTAGAAAAACAGTGTTGAGAAAGAGAACTAGCTTTTTGCTATTCCAGATCTGCATGGTTTTGGAGAAAAGACTAGATTTTACTATAAATCAGGGGACTTTGTCATGTTGCTATATATTTTATTCCATTACTGTATAGTTGGTGCAGTTTAAAAGGTTCTTTATTAAACCACTGAGTGGAACAAATAGAATTGAAAATATCAATTTGTTATTCCAGCATACTAGTGAATTACAGCTATGCCAAAGAGTTGTGATTTATTTATTTATTTTTAATTGGCTTTTTCTCAGCTGCTTTACATAGAAGATATGCATGTGTTGAGTAACACTCTGTTTTAAAAAAACTATGTGGCTGTGACCCAGACCTTGGAAATGAAATAAAATAAAATTAAAAATTTGAGAACAGACATTAACAGACTACACAATGTATTGCTATTATACGGTGAAAATAAAAAGGTACCTTCTCATGGAAGTTATTATTGTAATTCCAAACCGTTTTCTTTGCCTCGGCCATGACAAAATGTCACTTTACTAAATGAAAAAACTCCGGGGCTTCCCACAATACCTTGCGTGATGGTTGCTGTGCCATTTTAATTGTCTGCAAAGTTCTTTGGAATAACAACATTGTATCTAGGTAAACTGTTGTTACAGTAGCTGAAAAAGTTATCTGGTGTGTCCATTAATACACTAATAAAGCTAAACTCCATATTTTGGGATGGGTCTCTGGGTATGTCATGATGGTATTTAAATCTTCTAAGAGGATATATATCCCCAGCTAGTTTATCACCTCTGTTTTGAACCGTATTCCATGTGGGTTAATGCCTAATGCCTTTTAAAGTGCTGCCCCAGAAGCCAGCATTACCAGAGTTTACTGTGCATTGGGCAAGCTGTTACACAATCCAGAATGCACTCGCTGATAAACACAGAGTGACTGTAGATTCACTCTGATTTAAAGTGCTACTTTCCCATTTACACTGAAGACCATCAGGATATCATTGGGAGTGATTTTCAAGTATATTGGCTGTCTCCTGCCAACACTAGTGTTTTGATGACAAACTAGGGGCTGTGTGAATGGTCCTTCTTTTAGTTTGGAATTGATTGTGTTTTTTTTTTTTTATTTTTTTAATGTTAGTGACTAAAATATATTGTATGTAAGAAAAAACAGTAAGCCTAAAAGAAGAAATCCTTTCTAAATATATGATAAACAAGGAATGCATCTCCAACTTCCACCTTCCGTTTTTTTGTCTTTAGGGACATCTTAAATTTCTGGAAACGGTATCTCATTACCTGAATACCTAAGAGCACAGTTATAATTTTATGAACATAGTTATAATTTGGTGAAAGAGAAGGTGTTGCACACACACACATGCACACATATTCTTTTGTTACAAGACTTCATTTAATGTGTTTAATTGCAGAGATTCTGAGTTTAATGACTTTGCTTTTTGGGAAACTGATGCCCAAATACCCTTAGTATAGAATCATAGAATTGTTCATGTTGGAAGGGACCTTAAAGATCATCTAGTTCCAACCCCCCTGCCATGGGCAGGGACACCTCCCACTAGACCAGGCTGCTCAAAGCCCCATCCAGCCTGGCCTTGAACATCTCCAGGGATGGGGCATCCACAGCTTCCCTGGGCAACCTGTTCCAGGGTCTCACCACTCTCACAGTAAACAATTTCTTCCTAATATCTAATATAAATCTACTCTTTTAGTTTAAAACCGTTACCCCTCATCCTATCACTACATGCCCTGACAAAGAGTCCCTCCCCATCTTTCCTGTAGATCCCCTTTAGGTACTGGAATGCTGCTATAAGGTCTTTCTGGAGCCTTCTCCTCTCTATGCTGAACAACCCCAACTCTCTCAGCCTGTCCTTGTAGGAGAGGTGTTCCGGCCCTCTGATCATCTTTGTGGCCTCCCCCTGGTCTCAATCCAACAGGACCATGTCATTCTTATGTTGGGGGCCTGGACACAGTACTTCAGGTGGGGTCTCACCAGAGCAGAGCATAGGGGCAGAATCACCTCCCTCGACCTGCTGGCCACACTCCTTTTGGTGTAGCCCAGGATGCGGTTGGCTTTCTGGGCTGCAATCTCACATTTGATGGCTCATGTTGAACTTCTCATCCACCAACATCCCCAAGTCCTTCTTGGCAGGGCAGCTCTCAATCCATTCTCCACTCAGCCTGTATTTGTCCTTGGGATTGCTCTGACCCACATGCAGGACCTTGCACTTGGCCTTGTTGAACTTCATGAAACCTTTCAAGGCCCCTCTGGATGGTGTCCCTTCCCTGCAGCATGTCAACCACACCATACATCTTGGTGTTGTTGGCAAAATTGCTGAGGGTGCACTCAATCCCAACATCCATGTCACCAACAAAGGTGTTAAACAGTACTGATCCCAGTACTAACCCCTGAGGAACGCTATTTGTCACTGGTCTCCACTTGGACATCGAGTTGTTGACAACAGCTCTTTGAGACCAGCCATGCAGTCAATTCCATTGAGTGGTCCACCTGTCAATTCTATGTCTCTTCAATTTAGCAACAAGGATGTCATGTGGAACAGTGTCAAATGCTTCACACAAGTCCAGGTCGATGACATTAGTTGCTCTTCCTTCATCCACCAACGCTGCGATCCCATTGTAGAAAGCCACCAATCTCTAAGCATGTTTTGCTAAATATTCATATTGACAAAAATTACAGAAATGCTGATATCTCTCCATAACTGCTTTGATTGGAGCTTAAAATTAGTCTTTGTTGTTATTGCTGAATAGCTGAAATCCTATTATAAAGACTGGTTCGCAATACGAAAGAAGAAGTAGAAAAACTTACTACTTGTTATTCAGATTCCTCAAAGCAAGTTGAGTTGCCATGCATGCCTCATGCGATAAGAAAAAACAGAGACTGCCTGTGTAATTAGTACTCAGTGCCCAGTACTGAACGCTCTGAGGAACAATACAGTCAATGGAATAAACTGGGAAAAATCACACAACTGATACGGTGCTTTGAGCACCAATAACTACACACACAAAACACATTGTGAACCACTATTTTCACTGCTTTGATTTGCAATGGAAGAGTCTTTGTACAGAAGTTTTATTCTATTCATGTGGATCTCTGAGAATTTTTTTAAAGTATATTTTTAACAAAAGAGAAAGTTTTGAGTAAGAGGAAACATTGGTTTATACTAGCAATATATAAATAGCCTTTCTTGACACAACAATTAGCACTTGTTTTTTTGTCACGTGAGCCGCTCCCTCCAAGAAAAGAAACAACAGTAACACTCAGTAATAGATAATTGCTTTATTTATAATATTTTTTTCCTGAGAGATTAATTATACTGGAGATTCTTTGGTTATTTAATACTGTTCCTTATGCTGATGACAGAGTGGAATGGAACACACTTGTCTTTTGGGCCAGAAGAGTGGTATTCTTTCACATTCAGCAGCATAACATCAGGCCATTTTTACTGGTTGGTTTCTCAGTCAGTCAGAAAAGCTGAGCTCTTGTAAGTGAAGTTATTAAAGCTTCTAGTAGTCTTTCCTGGCAAATTCAATTTTAATAGCTACAGGATACCACCCGGAATCAGTAGCCTGCCTTCAGGGATTCTTGTTGGATGGGTACTCTAATGCCAAAAAGGGCTTCATCTTGACAGCAAGAATATAACTGCTCAAAAATAAATGATCACTATAGACCATTAGTGAAAATAACCTGATTTTATTTTACTAGCTGCTGTAAATATTTACTTTGACAACCCGCTTTATCGAACTATGAGGATACAGTTTTGTGTATGATAAGACTGAAGGTCAATGCTTGTTTAATAAACTCTAAATAAAGAATTATGTGATATATTGTACACATTTCACATCCAGTGATGTATTAATGCATCGTTGCACTCTGTACAATCAGCTCAAATGACTTCCTTTAAGAAGACAGAGACTGTTTCACTTGCATCTTTTTTTTTATAAACAATTTAAATGCACTGTTGGTTAAATGCCAGCAATCCAGCTAACATTTAAGGTGAATATTATATTAGATCTATTGAATTTTGTGATTTTCAATGTCTTAAAGATAAATGAGAGATAAACAAGTCCAGCTTATATTGCAACATAGTTTTTAAATAATTACCTGTTGATACTACAGTCAAATCTAATGCCAGAATTGTCAGACACTGTACTTGGAGTGCTGATAATAGCTTCAGGTTTTGCCAAGCATGTTTCACTGCTCTGTTGTATTTTTCTGCTTGCTTATTTATTCTGCTGAAGAGCATTAAATGAGGACCAAGTTTACCGCAGAATGTAAAACAAAAATATAAATATTTATTTTAATAATTAATAAATAAATAATGTAATAATAAATACGTAATGTATAAAAATAAATAACAAAAAAATTTATTTTAATATACATAATAAATAAATAATAAAAATAAATACATAAATAAATAAGTAACAGCCACTCCACTGAACTAAACAACTTTGACTGAATGTTTGAAGCTGTATAGGAAATAGGGCCTCTGATTTGCATGGCTAGATATAGACAGGAATATAGGGCTTGATATCATTTCCTTCAGTGTTGAGTTGTACTTTCTGTTTGCTTAAAGTTATTAGAATTTCAGCAGCTGTAAAAGGAGATGTGAAGATATTAGAATGGCCACCCCAGCAGTCTGCTGTGGGGTATTAAAAGGCTGAGTCCAGACGTATGGATCAACGTCTTTGTGGTTCCCAAAACAGTGCCTGAATTTTTAAAATCTTGCTAGAACTATTTTATTCCTTACTGTCCCCAGACCCCTGAGTGTCTCTGCATTGGCATCTCTTGCTTTAAGGAACTGTGTTCATTTTTCTTTCCCTTGTTGAAATCTTTCCTTTTCCTATTTCTTATTTTTTTAATAAAGATTATTTTCCAAGTTATTGATCACAAACATGATTTTTATGAGACAGCACAGGTAAAAGATTATCCTTGCTTTACTGTGAATTCATAGGGCAAATGAATACACACAGGAAAACATGAGTACAGTGTTCATAGGGTAAGAAAGGTAAATTTTTGGGTTTTGAATATTTTTTTTTATATTTCAATGAAGCAGAACCTGTGTTCACGCTGTATATGTACGAATCCAATTACTTGTCAACATTACCATTAAATTTTTATCTTTCTATCAGCCTAAGATAACAAGAAGACTCTTGGGATGCAAAGTAACCCAGAAATACCCAGGGCTTCACACAGCCTTTCCTGGGCTTTACACAATATTCCTTTCCTGGAACACCCTTCTGTCTCTGAAAGAAATTTAAGTTTGTTCACATTATAGACAAGAGGTGTTTGCACAGACTCAGCTGAGCTAGCTGTAAACCAGGCAGTTTACATACTAATGTTAAGTAGTTTCCTGTGGCTGGAGAGTCAATTATGAAATTTCCCATGGAATTCACAAGGTTCAGACCATCTATCAAAAACTCCTTCTTCTGACATTATTCAATTCTCTACATATTAGCCCAGGTCTCAGGTAGCAAGTCCTCATTATAACTCTGTGGTCAGAAAAACTGCATCAATTCATGCCACTTTAGGTCTGGCCAGCTGTATTTACACTGTAGTATTAATCACACTCTCAAGATCAAAACCCTAATTCTTAATTTCTTGTAAACTCTAATTTATAGAAAACA
Source organism: Chroicocephalus ridibundus (assembly GCF_963924245.1). Taxonomy (NCBI): domain Eukaryota; kingdom Metazoa; phylum Chordata; class Aves; order Charadriiformes; family Laridae; genus Chroicocephalus; species Chroicocephalus ridibundus. The sequence continues at coordinate 68,549,039 of NC_086316.1, read as the reverse complement.
ATTATGGGATATGAAATCAGGTATCCCGTGTCATTGGTAAAATGTCATGGTTATGTATTACTAGAATCAAATTGTTTACAGTATTAACTGAGTGTGCCCATGGTAACCACTAATTAAGAAAAACATACTTAGAAGTGGTATCATTCTTTTAAAACAAGTTTCTGGCAGCCATATGGGGGGCAGGGGTAAGGCACCTGAAAGACAGCAGCAGCAGCAGAATTTCTTTAAAGAGCACTAGAAGTATATTTCTCACCTCTGCCTTTCAAGAGACCATGAGACAGAGTGCATTTCCCTGAAACGTGAAAAAAATGAACAAATGCAACTTCTCTGTAAGAAGTCTGAATCACTTATAGCAAACCCAGGCGTTGTTCATGGGAGTACAATTAAACAAATGCAGTAGATGCTGAATACGTTGTGGTGCTGCGTGAAGGGAGGGCCTCTTCATTGTGTTCACCTCTGTCTCTGCAGCTATTCTCTGGCCTTGAGGTCTTCAGAATCTGTGTGTACCTTAGGCTTTTGTGTGTGTGTGTGTGTGTGTGTGTGTGTGTGTGTCTGTGGATCATTAACTGTTTACTATAGTGCTGATGCAGCCTGAAGAGATGCAGGGCCTGGGATGTTTTATCTCTTGTCAGAGCTCGCTTCAATTAAATTAATGGATCCATTCAACTCCCTCTTTCCTCTTTCAGCTGCATCGCTGCCGAATACATTAAAAAGATCTTAAGTCTCAAGATGGTACATCATGGCATTAGCCAGGGCACTCATTTCCCTCTGTCTTCTTTTTCTGTAAATCAAATAATTAATGAGATCTCTACCTCAATAGAGCACTTCATCAATATTTTGTAGCAATAGAAAAAAAGATGCGCTTTTTGCTTTTGGAGGAGCTTTTATCTCCATCTGTGTAGGATTTGGTGGGCAAATGTTGTAATTCTAAAATGACAAAATATTGACTAGTTTTTTTCAGTTTGCTCTTAATTTCTGAGAAAAATTATTTTAAAGGCTTAGGTACTGACCACTTCTGATGTAAAGATTGGTGCTGTTTGAAGTTTAGACTTGTAATAAAATTTAATTGAAATTCAGTTATTTGTAGAATATGTAATTGCAAAGGATTATATAACTGAGTATCACAATTTAATGCTCAGTGATTCGATTCAATTAATAAAAAAATAATTATACTGCATATAATGCCAGCTAATCCGTTTCCTTTACAAAATATTTACCTTGGCACCATTAACTCCTTCGTGGTAAAAGGGAAGAAAAAAAACATTTAAAAAATGCCTAATTGAAGAGTTTCATACTAAGAATACAGCAGACAATTTCTGCAGAGATGCAGAAAAATTAATAACTTTCTCAAGGCTAAATAGCAGGTTTTCATTCCTATGATTCTAGTCTTAATCATTTTGTTCTTTTCTTAAAGAAAATTCTAGTTCAAAAAAATTAAACAGTCTTTATGATTCTGTTGTTGAAGTGACACTGATTATTTAGTGACTACCAGGCCTCTTACCGAGAATCATGCACTGATTTGTAATTACATTTTGCCCTAGGTTTTAAAAAAGGAATATAGTAATTTTAATTTAATGATTTGGCTGCAAACTGAATGTAGATGAATAGAGAACATTTGACTACAATGAGAGGGAAAGAGTCAACTACAGTCTTACTGAGTTGTTAAAATATAATAGCAATTTTTATGGAAATGAAAATTGCATTACATTATAATTAGAACAATATATTTTAATTAAAAGTACAAACATGCAGTACCGGCCTTCAAATGAGTTCCATGAAATACCACTACATTGCTGTGGTAAAAATAGTCCGTTCCTGCAGGATAGGCATAACTGAAAACTGTAAACGCACATAAATGCAAATAATGTCCTGTCTGCACCATGTTCCTTGCAGGAGGAGAGGTCTTACAGACAGGAATCTGTGAGCTACACAGCAATCAATCTCTATACATCATTAGTAGCACAATTTTTCCAGACATTCATGTTTCATTATGTGAGAACTTTGGCTGCTTCTACACTGATAGAGGCATCCGTCCCAGAGAACCGTCTCTGGCCCCCAGGACAAGTGTGGAGGGTGGCTCAACTCCAAGCTGCTCAGGATCAGCCCTGAGGCCTCAGCCAAATCCATGGAGTAGCTGACCTGGATCTTCTATGGGTTCCATGTGTTGCCTCTGTGACCATGCTATGTGTGTACATTCACAACCGTGGGTAGCTGTTCAGCTTAAACTGTCTGAAATGATATGAAAAGACACAGCACAGCTTCTTGCACCAGTACTTTTGCAACAGGCAACTGAGATTGCATATGCTGCAGCACAGCATGGTGCGCATTTGAGGCTTCTGAGGACAGTGACTTTGGGGACAGCTTGGAAGAACTCATAAAGTGGAGGGGGCCAAACCTGATGCAGTTCTGCCTGTGCTGCTCAATCCCAAAATCAAATGACAGCCAAGACCAAACTGTGTATATCTTGCAGCCTGCATAGGTCCAAAATCCTTAAAATCTCTGTCTTTGATATCTCACCTTCTCATTTTTCAGAGAACTCAATGTAGGAAGAGAACATCATGAGTGTAACAGTACAGTACTGTGTTCACTGCAACAACTGGTGCTTGTACTCTCTGTGTGGTGTACTGCCTAGCTGGTGCTGATAAATGATTAATACTGTGAGCACACTATTGCTTCTAGTAGTGAGGAAAGAGTTGATTCCTGGCATGAATATTTGGCACAGGTTGTTTTGTGTTTGGAGGCAAAACCTTCTGATATTGACATAACATCCTTCCAGGATACAGATTTCATATGTGTTTTGGTTTTGGTGAAACCTGGATCACTTTGTTTCTGCCTTTTCTGTGACAAAACTAAAATTACCTGTCCTTTTGTCCTTAGGACCTGTGGAAATATTGACTGTTCTATTATATTTGAGTTTATCTGGTTCACTTGTGACATTATTCAGCTAAACTAAAAATCTTTTTCTTTTAAAATAATTCTTCATCCCCTTTGCTACAGAGAAGTAAACTAAAAACATGCCCAGCATCACATATGCACAAACTGTATAAAGCTTTCTGCAAACTTTACAATCAGATGGCTGGGGAAATATTGAAGTAGGGAACTTCAGACCCTCAGTCATACTGGCACACAGGAGCAGAAACTCAAGGACCCCACTGTGCCTCTTTATAACAGGCACGATAACAGCCTCTAGCACAATGGTAATACATCTAAAACTTGGTATTGCCTTCAAGTGGCTTAAACATGTTCAGGACATCATCAAGATGAAGAGGAATATAGATGCTGGAATCTACTATTTGCAGTCTTGCACGGTTTAACTGGGTGCTGTGTGCTAGTTCGAGCTATAGAGATACACAAAAGTCTCCATTTTTTTCTCTCATTTAAATAAACTTGTTGCCAGTGTCCTTGTGGTAAGAAAATCAGGATGCATTATTAGGATTATAGTATCTCAGCCTGGAAGCTAGGCTTATGGACATGACTCATTATCTTTTGATGAGGGGTTTTTTTTGGTGTGTGTGTATTTTAGCATGTCTAGATTTTTCCAACTTTCATAAAATCTATCTGTTCTCCCTACCATCAGTACTAGGGTTGTCACATGGGAGGGCATCAATCAGCGATAAAAATACTCACACTTTCATGTGGACTGTGTTAGTAACTTTAACTGGAAGAGTAAATCCAGGATGGTGAGGCATGGGCTAAACCACAATTCGAATGGCATTCCTGAACAGACTGAGCCCGGTGTGGCCTTTCTTAAAAGTTTTACTACATAGCACTGGGTGTTTCCTCATGCTATTTGCCTTGGAGCAGCGTGTGACTGCACTGGCAGCTTGGATTGCTGCCCTGTTTTGATTCCTGCCTTGTGCAAATGGGTGATTCACCATGTACTTGTTTTCCTTGGCAGCCATTTACAGAAGTGCCACTTGTCTCCAGGAGACACTTGCAAGGGTTGCTGGAAACTTTCTTGTTGCTGTTGCACATTTTGGAATTTCTTAGAATTGCTAACACTAATAAATAAAAGCAGGGAGGCTAAAATACTGAAATAATGACTTGGACTCAGAAACAAGTCTTTGTTTTGCATTTTTCTTTGAGTCAATTGTCCCCCCAGGCTACTCAAATTCACATTTTCATCCTTTCACTTATTTTCCAATTCAATAGCCTTTTCTACCACAAACAGTTTGTTAACTAGAACACCCGCATTGCTAGTTTATTTAATGAAAATCTTAGTACTGTATCATGCAACTAATGCCATATCTATAAGATGTAGTGTATGTGTAAAGAAAAGGAAACCTCTGTGGTTGATATCTTAAGATTCACCTCCTGCCTCTGCTGATTGTTTAACTGCCTAAACCAGACTGGCATCCTACAAAAACATTGGTGGTTGTTTCGGAGGATTGGTTTGTTATTCTTGGATGACTTCTGTCATCCAAAAACATTGGTACAGACACATAAGCAGAGAGATTATCCATGAATTTGTTGCTCAATAAACTATATTTTCTTTTCTGTGCTTCCTACTATTCCATTCCTAAAAAGCAATTTAAGTTTAATTCCTCTTCCAGGTTCCTTGAAACCACTAAATTCGCACCAATAAATTTGTCAATTACCCAAAGTTATTTAGCGCATTTGTGGTACACTAAGATCTTGTCTTGCTGTGTACAAATTTGATACTGCTCTATGGAAGGCATTAGAAATATCATAAAAGGAACTGGAAGTGGAATTAATTTTGCTTATTTGTTTTTCCGACTCTTTCAAAGGCAGTTAATAATTTCTGAATGTGGAGTAATGACTGAAAACAGTTTTAGCCTCTGATTAGTTCTCTGTGTCAAGGAAGCACAGAAGTATGTCTGAGAAATCAGTTTATTACATTCTAAGTTTTTTGTAGGATTCAGTCCTCAATGAGAGGGGAATTATAAGAAGCAATTCTAAATCAGGTAGTCTCCAAAATATAACCTTCAAATGGTACTGTGGATTGTGATCTTGTACTTAGCCTAAATCATTTACTTACTTCTGTAAATAGTTTTTCTTCAAGTTTATTTTTAAAGATCATGAAGATGTAGGAGACATATACAATATGCAATGTTACAGATGTATCTCTATATGTGCATGTGTATATAAATACTTATTTGTGTGTGTTTATGCACATGTATTTACTAGCTGTGTTTTCATACTGTGTTAAGCTGAGAAGTTTTTGAAAACATCTATTACCTTTTTCTTTTGGCATGTATTTTCTGAATAATTTCTGACTATATGTAATCTCTCTCATACACAGAAACTATACCTAACATGAATAAACCACACATGCACACACACAGAAATACCCATGATTTACTATATAGATAGTGTATGATAATGTCAGGCTTTTCAGTTGGTGCAAGTGCTTATACAAATAAGCAGTATGACAACCGCTTAAATCAGCTAAGTATCTGTCCAGGTTTCTGTAGACACCAGCTTTATGTTACTAGATGAAACACTAACCAGGATTGTGCTGTCATTCTGGAGCTGACACTCATTTTAGGAACCATTTGCCTAAATTTAAGTGCTAGTCCACTGACAATGCTGTGGAGTACCCAAAATGTCTGTAAGAGACTGCCAGGTACACCACTGGCCCTCCAGGTTTACCATACCATCAGCAGGAAGACATAAGGACTATACAACTATGTGTCCACTCAAGTGAACTCGCTATCTCATTGTTGTTCTCTTGCTCTCTACTGTTTTTTGAGCTCTTCAAGAGAACTGGGCAATCGCTGATCTGATGTTTAGACTTCAATTTTGGACTTCAGTTTGTCCCAGAACCTGGCTGGTTTTATCCGATATAATTTTGCATCATAATTTTGCTACCACCCTATAACCTCACTTACCTCCAAATCCAAATAGCTGTATCTTTCCTTACACATTTGATATCCCTTTTCAGTCTCTATCCTTAGTGCAAAAGCAGTTTCTTTGGATACTGGGTGAGAAAATAAAATATGCTATTGTCTGATATGGTTAAAGTGCAGCTTAGCATTGCAGTGTAGGTAGGACCTCTGTGTCCAATAAGTGCAAAGGCTGGGTAGCTGCAAGTAAAAGTGGCTGTAGAGTCAAAAATTCTTGATCGATGCTCACAATTACAGCTCTGTGCACATTGCATGTCTAGGGTTTTGATGTGTCACAGTCATTGTGGTGACAGACCTAGTGTGAACACATATCTTTTTAGGACAGGTAGATCCTTTTTCATTCCTGTTACAAAGAATTTGCACTCAGGGCTCTGATGGTTCACCTCAACACAAATACTAGATAATAAGAAACTAGACAGCTTGAACTGTGCTTTAACCATAAGGGGTCAACTGGGTTGTAATGGGATCTCCTGCCATAGCTGGTTTTGTGGTGTAGAATGGATTAGGATATGCAATGGTCCTGGAGTGAGACACATACAGCTGCGCATATCTGGCACACAGGTTTTTGTGTTTTTACTTGACTGCTTGCCAATATCAAAGCCAGATTTATTAGAGGATCCACATAGTTGTTTCATAGAAATGACGTAACCTCTCTCTGGCATTAACAATAATAGTCCTCTCTCCCATACTAGGGTCTCTGTTTGGGCTACAGCCACTACTCCTTCTTTCCTGCAGACTGAGACAGTATCAAGTTATCCATCCTTTCAACAGCTCAGTGGTAGAGGTATTGAATTAGAATGAGGTAGGTACAGGTGGCAGCAGCTGCTAAAATATAGTGGGCTTTAATTTTGTACTGACTCTATCTTTTTGTTTGTCTGTTTTATTCAAGTAGTTTCCTGATGATAAAGCTTCATTGAACTCTGGAAGAATATTTTCTAGGTTGTTTTTTTCCCAGTAAGGACTGGGTAGCCTTCCAATATCAAGAAATTTTAACCTCATTGGCAAAGCCTGTTAGTTTCTTTAAAAATCAAAATGCATAGCATTCTGAGAGAAAAAATAAAAAATAGCAGAAGAAAAAATCAGTGCTTTAAAAGGAACCCAGTCCTTTAAATAAAAAGGGGGTAAAAAAAGCAAGAATGTTGCAAAGAGAAGCCTATTTTACATTAAATACAAGCAAAATACAAAGGATTGGGAGGAGGGCATTCAGATTCTGACAGTCCTGCTGGGGCAAGTGCTTTTGAAAAGAACTGTAGAAAAATCAGGTGATATACAAACACGCATCAGCAATAGGACAGGTTGCTCAAGGATTGGTAGCAGTTACATATTGGATGGGTAGCAGTTACCTAGAAATCTTGAGTACAAAAGATAACAGTAAAAGCACTATTCCTGCCTCTTTTCTGCTGAACTGTGTGCATACTCAGTCCAATCTAAGTAGCCTAATACTGGCTTTGAAACTTAAAAACTAGATAAGAGTTTGACTATATATTTGAGTGAAAATGTAAGCATACGAAGGAACTTAATTATCCTCATGCAACGTATGTGAAACCAAAGTTAAAGAGGTCTGGAAGTTTAGTAGTAGAGACTGAGTTTTTTATTCCCAGTTTGGCATCTTAGACATTATGGCACCACTCTTAGAGGTGCCCAATTCCTTTCTGCTATCCGTTCGTTACCAATGTGCCAGGTGTAACAACTAGGAATGTTAAACCCAATAAGCTTATTCGTGGATCAAGCTACCTCTCAGTCAAGAAATGTGAATTGTGTAGTCCTAATAGTTGCAGGAGGAGACAGATCCTTAGCAGATAAACTATAAGCAAAAGGTCTTTTTGTTGCATGCTAATAAACATCTTCAGGCAAAGAGATCTTTATTTCCATCTTTGAAGCTACAGCTGTCATGGTAAAGGCTGACAAAACTGTTCAGCGCATATGTGGGATAATTTCTTGCGATACTCTGGCATTTGAGCCGCCAGGTTGTTTAACCTAAATACCTGCAGGTTTTTTAAGTTACACCTATGATTATCCTGCAAAGGAAGATAGCACATGTGTAATTATGTAATAATTATATATAATTTAACTGTAGCAGATAGGGAGAAGAGAAAAGATTCCACTCTCTGGTAAGTACAGAACACCATACAGAAACCATTAGAAACTGAAATAGTTAAAGCTGCTTTTAATAAACTAATGTACCCCAGCACTCTTAAGAGTAATTTTGTTGTTGCACATATTCTAGGCCCAAAGAATGAAAATCCTGACAGTTACAGTTATGTGATGTTATGGATCCTGTTACAAAATTCCTTTTACAGGCATAGAAAATCTGGAAGAAAATTAACATCTTATGCTGTTTTATCTGAGTGGATCAAAAGGGAATACACTTTGTAAAATGTTTCTGAATGTGGCAAAGTATAGGGGACTGCCATGGAAAAATTCTCCTTACGAGGAAAAGCATAAGGGTCTAAATCCAAAGGCAGTTGACAAGAGAAACTATATATTTTCCAAACAGAGCGTGTATTCAGATTGCCTGGTGTGAAACAGCATCCTGCACTGGCCTGGTTTCACATGCTAAGTAACTAATCTTGGTTCAGCGGTGACAGGTGCAGACCTTATGGTTTTCACTGGCAACAATCTGAAATGATGGGAGCGTGTTCCTTCATTTGTCACTCGGCAATTAATATGCTGAATCTCAACTGCATTCTACTTCCTAATAACTTATTATTTAAAAAAATCATTAGACGACTGAAAAACAATGGGCAGATAACTTTAGTATCTAGTTTAGCATCTCGTTTAGCATCTTATTTAGCATATAAAAGTATCTAGCTTACTTCTCAAAATTGACATTAGAAATATTTGTAAAACAGTTGCCTAGAATCCTATAGAAAAAAACTTCCCTGGCAGTAGGAGGTCTGAAAAGTGAATGAATGCAATGATTACATTCAACTTTTTCCATTGTAACTATTAAAAAATGCATTTTTTACTATTTTTTTTTTTTTCAAAAAAGAAGAGTTTAAGACTCTTCTTTCACTCCAGAACTTGCCTGCTGCTGCTTCTGCTGCTGTTTCTCTGATTATTCCCATTTGTTGTCACTGTTCCTCTGGAGAGGGGAAGAAGATCAACAGAAGTAGGGGGAGAGGTCAACAACAACAGGTATAGCAACAGTTAACAAATTCCTGTTGGTTCCTTTAGGGGGACACTGATAGAAGGGGATGAACTGACAGAACCAGAACAAAAAACTAACACACAGAACCAAGTCCCACCTATGCTGAGAACACCAGGAAGGGAAGCAACTAACCTTAAAGTTCCTTCTTATATTCAGCATTCATGTCCATGGAATCCACCAGAGAAACAGAAAATTCTGACAGGTATGCCAGGTAGCACTTTTCCTGTTTGGTCTATTTTTATTCTCTGTTCCCAAAGCTCAGAGAACATTGCAGCTGTTCATTCATTTCAGAACCCGGAAAGGAGGGAACACAAGTTGCTTCTCTTCCTGACCAAAAATCTCATCACCCAATCTGTGATGTCATTCTGGATCATACCTGACCTTTCTTCAGAATTTTTGACTGAACACTTGTCACTTTCTGTAAGTATCTAAAAGTTCACTGGAAGATGAAAAACATCTGCGGAGAGAAAAATCCATGATCCAAGAACCTGTTGGCATCTTTGCTTCAGAGACTATTTCTATATTTTATACCAAGTGGAGCAACTTCACTTGTAACTGCTGAGAAGCCTCTTTCCGTTTCTAGACTTACTCAGAAACTAAACTAAAATTGTTGGTGAAAGCTCAATAGAAAGACCTGTTAGAGATTCAAAGGTGTTAGTACCCCATGGGCCAAGGGTGATCAGGATGAAAATGGCTTTGCAGAACACCTACGGGAATCTGTCAAACACTTCTCAGCAGAGCTCCGTCTCGCTCAGCACAAATTGCTCTCCAGTCCTTCCCTGCTACCTCCTGCACTAAGTAGCGACCTAATGTTCTTGTCTTAAGCAAAGGGTACTAGAAGCAATGAATGCATATGTTTCCTAAATACACAGTACCTCATCTCTTCCTCCAGCTGGTCCTTGCTAGTCTGGGATGGAAAGTGTTGAAAATCACCCGTAATTCGGAGGTTCTGCAATCTCAGTGCTTCATATTAGCATGCAAACTTCTGTGATATTTTGCCAGACAGACCAAACCTAGATTAACAAGGTAGGGAAGCAAGAAGGAATTAGTATATTTTAGACCTGCCCCAACCCTCTTGAATCTCATCACAGATCTGATTATTCGAATCAAGGCTTCCATATGGCATTTTTTTTTTGTTAAGCCAATAAAGAACTTATTTTTCTACAAACATCAAAGGTACTCAAAGTTTTCTTCTAGACACCCCAGCTGAGGATTGGCAGGCCCTTTGTGTTCAAACATAAACTTTTTTCAATTTAATTTCCTAGCTCATTGCGATTTCCCATTTGAATTCATGACCCTTTACACTGCATAACTGTAATACTCACTTTTAATGACTGAGCAATTCATAAACATTTAAGAATGCATCCAGTACAACTGTTTTGTTAGATATCATTTCTGTTCTAGAAGAAACAGAGAGGAAAAATCAGTCTCGGATTCAAGACTTCAAGCAGATTTCCAGGTTCTGTCTCCTGTGTTTGGTTTTAAACATATCAGAAATTGCCTTACACAGAGTAAGGTAGAGCCTAACAGGTGCAATCATGCAAAATTCGTGATTTGTATGGCAAGAACACATAAAAAATGACAGTATAATATTTAGTTTGGAACAGAATCTACTGTCCACTGTAGTTAGAGAAAATTCAACAATCCCTTCCATCAGACTTCAGTGAAAAAATTCGAAGACTTTTTTACCCTCATGGCTTTCTTTCTACTTTACATGCCTGGTTTCAGTTTCCAGCTACTGGTTTTTATTGTACTTCCACCAGCTGGATTAATATATCACTAATATCTGGTTTCCATTGTGTAATTGAGTTACCATTCAATGTTCTTTCTGATAAGTTAAACAGACTGAGCTTTTAGAATCCTCCTGTTCTACAGTATCTTCTCTGGTAAATAATCTTTTCTGTATCCTCTCTAACATTTCAAGATCTTTTCACAATATGACATCATCCAAGGCAGAATATCAAATGTAGTCTCAGAAATGAGAGATAGTATCACTTTCACACTTCTATTAGCTACTTTTTTCATATAGGTATTCAAGAATTAATTATCATAGTCATGTTCAGGTCTCATATTTAATCTACCATAAAACCCAGATTTTTTTCACAGTCGTGACGCTTTAGAATCAAAGTCTATCTCCTGTAGATGCTGTCTGTGTTCACTATTCACTGGCAGATTATTTTATACTTGTACTAAAACACATTCTGGATGAGTTGCCCCAGTTTGCCTAGATGACTGATTACGGCTGCCTATTCTCGTCAATTTTAAATGTCTATTGTTTTTGTGTCATCAACTTTTAGCAGCAGTGATTTTACATTTACTTGCGTACCATTTGTTAAAATGTTGAGTAGCACTGGGTCTTTGTGGAATCCCAGTGCCGAATCCACGTTTGACAACGATTCTCCATTGGCAAATACTTTTTGAAAACCATCTAATAGCCAACTTTTAACCTATTTAATATGTGTTTTATTGATACCATATAGTGCTAGTGTCTCAAACAGAATGTCATGTGATATTACCACAAACACTGTTAAAAGTCTAGACCTATTACATCTCTGTGCTTATCTTTATCAACCAAATGGAATCTTATCAAAAAAGAGTATCGTATTTGTTTGACAGGCCCTATTTAAAGGGAAAAAAAAGACAAAACCACTCTCATGTTAGCAAGCATTAATTGTATGACAGTTCTTCAATCCTTTTTTAATTGAATCCCCCTTCAACTTTTCATGTCACTTAATCTAGTGTACTGATACCTTGTCAGCTCTGAGATATCATGGCAGAGAAGCTCACTGGAATGTATCAGCTCTCCATCAAGTAACGAACATAGCAAAATTTAGACCTCCACTCCCAGGAATAACCTAGTAATATTTTCTGATAAATAGACTTTTGAAAGCTTGATACCTTGTAAATGTATATTATCCTCTAATGTTTTCTAAAACATATTTTCCCTCATACTTCACCTCCTCAACCTATATAAATTGATGGGCCAACTGGAATTTCTAGTAGTGACAAACAAAGAGACTGTTACAAGAACAGCACTTTTGCTGGCCTGGGATATTTCTTAAAGATGATTTACTAAGATGATAGGGGAAAAGCAAACATCAAATGTGAACGTGCCAAGGATAAATGTGTAGTGTGTTGTATTTATCAAGATTCAAAATTAATTCTTAAGCATTTTTTTTTTTTTGTCAATGGTAGGAACAAAACATTTATAATAAATGAAACCAGAAATTTTATTTTTACTTGTTACGGCACACTGTCTTTGATGAGATGTGCAGTTTGTAGTCTGGATATAGCTCTTATGGTTACTTAATCTTGTCTTTGGTGTATTTGCTCCTCATGAAGTCCTTCTGTGGTCACCCTGAAGAATTCCCACAGACCTTCACAGGATTAGAAGAGCACTTTCCTTTCAGAGGACTGGAAAAAGGAAATGGGATGCATAAACTGTCCCCAGGGATAATGTGTGCTGAGAGCCTGTAGAGAAGGCAGTGTCACTTTCAAATGCAATGAGGCGTGAAGATATGCTCTAGAAGGTATGAAGAGGAGGTTAAGGCTGTATCTGGATGCAGGGAGAAGACCTATGCATGAATTTAGAACTGGGCAGGATACAGGAAGACTATGGGTGCAAGAGAAGCATTAATGGGAATGGAAATCATTTCCCCAAGAAAAGCTAGGGACAAAAATATAGTGATTTTTCTTTTGCAAGAAGGAAATGGGGAATTGAAGGAATGGTACAGTCTTACTATGCTGCTCTGGGTCCTGTGTCAGAAACACAAAGGGAAAGAGAACCTCCCCAGGTGGTGGCAGCTCTCCTTACATATCTCTGTGGTTGCTTGGACAATTTTTAAGCATTTCAGTCTCTCCCCACAGCATGAACTAAAGACCAAAATATTACAGTAAATGCGACTGAAAATGTCATTCATTTTGTGTGTGAGGAAAAACTCCAGCCACAGATCCAGAAGCAGAGCTTCCTACCTGACATAGTAACAATTCTTAGAATTATGAGCTCAAAGAATCATATGAAAGTACCTATAAATATCTATATTACTATTCATCTTGTTACTTTTCTTCACCTTACTCATTACATTTTCCTTCAGCACATTTCCAATAGTCTGTCTTTGCAGTAATCTCTGCTGTAGGAAATAAAGCTGCTGTAAAAGAAGGTTTCTTTGGCAATGATATGGAGATACAAAATATTTAATCTGTATTCTTTTTGCAGTAAATTTTGAAAGAACAAAGCCAACTAGCAAGTGACAAAATTTTACTGATCTGTAGTATGTAATCAAGTTGCTAGTTTCCAAAAGGCAACAACAAAATGTAAATCAAAATTTTGTAGAGTTATTTTGGGGTGGGTTTTTATGATGGTTTTGGCCTAATCTTGCTCTTGTAATACTGAATGTTTATGTAGACAGATAGCTTAAAAATCAGATCAATAAATCAGTCAGGCAAACTGAATGAAACCAAGCCCTGGGACTCAGTTTTGGAATGGGAATTAGGACCAGAGCCCCTTCACCTCCTGGGAGTCATTCACCCTTGGGAGGCAAATGGCCACCCATTCATTAGTGCAGAGATATGTGCAATGAAATCAGGTCCTTAAGTCTTTCAGAGATCAGCCTCACAAATGCCTTTTACCTCTCCAAGTGGGTGGGAAGGTGTAGACTGACGACTTTAATGTCGTGTTGCCCAGTATGACTGCTTCATGATGTGAATTAATACAGTCAGCACCAGAAGTGGATGTTGAGGGGGAAAAAGTGTTAATATGCAGCAAAAATGAACAAGATTCCTAAAAGAATCCAAATATCGCCAAAGCATTTCAAAATATCTTGTAAAAGCCAAGGAGACACGGATAGAACAAGTGAGTGCCAAGACACTAAACTACAGATTCTGTAAGACATTAACCTCATATCAAGGTCAGGCAAACAGCATACGAACAACAATCCTTTCAAGCAAAATATTTAAAATCCTTATTACATTTTTAATTTGATAGAATATTCTGGTAATGATCTTCCCATTCCATGGAAATTGATTAACTTCTGAACATTTTATTTTATCTCTTTTATCTACTATTTCTCTACAATTATCTTCTGTTTTATCTACAATCTCAATTTTTTTTTTTTTTTTATTTTGGGTGGAGGTTTTGATCAGTTGTAATCAATTAAGATCAGATCATAGTATTTCCATCCATTTCAAAATTATCCTGGAGTTTAAACCGTTCTCCCCCCATTAAATTTTTCTTAAATTTAATACCAAAAAGCTATTTCGAAATAGGCCAAAAAAATTCTTTTGCTTTGAAAATGTGAAAGACATTCTGAAATAGTTTTAAGTGCACAGTCGATAAAATACACTCATGACCAAGAACTATTTCAGCTTGATCAATTAATATTTTCATGAGAAATTTGGAAAGTATTGGATGATTTCCTACCCACTCTAGTGATATGGTTATTATCTCTTGGTAAAAGAAAAAACTTCATAAATCTGCTACAATTCATTCCACTTTTTGAAATAATAAGACATTTATATATCACTGAAGATGTGAAAATATTTGAGAATTCATTTTACATTGGGTAGGAGAAAAGACTATGATGTGTTTGAGAAAAGGGTAAATTTCTTTGGAGAGTTTACATTAAGTGCCTTCAAATACACATTTTATTACAAGGACTTTTTAAGGCCCACTGTGAATTTAATAATAATGCAGAATAGTATAAAAATATGACTGTAAAAAAACCTCCAAAACCTGGCAATAGAAAGAAAGAAAGAAAGAACAGGAGAAAATAGATGCAAATTAAAATTATGTTATTTGAAAAGAACTTCTGTTTTAAGAGGCCTAATCTCCCGATATGTCTAAATAATTAAAGATAAGGTGCTTTCCAGGGCTTTAATGATGCATTTCACCACAGCTCACAAGGCAATTGAAAGTTCTATAGAGTATGATAGAAAAAGAAATTGTGGTTCATAAAAAAAATAAAATAATTCCCTGTAGCCCTGCTTAGTGTTTATGTCATCAGTTAAATTAAATGTGACAGGAACAGTAAGTCTGGAGATTTTCAGTATTTGTGACTTTGCCTTGACGTATTTTGCCTCTTTAGGCTTTCTTTCACCCCATTGCTGAAGGAAGCTAACTCCAAGTTAATCCAGCTCATCTTTTTAATGGCAGTTTTGATATAGGTATTGTATGTGTGTATATAAATATATATAACCCTCCTATGGGGAAGGTAATGCCTCTGTGGCCTGGGCCACTTCTTGTCCTCTCACTTCAGAAAAGAATGCCAATTATGGCATGGGAGCAGCATTTTATCAACACAGGGATAGCAAGAGGAGGAACTGACCTCTTCAGGGAATCATGTGTTAGACTAACGAGCCTCTTTTGAAGGGCTTTCAGTTAGGAGGTGCCTCACACAGACTGTTTGGGCATAAAGGGAAAGGGAATGTACTTTTTTGGAAGCAGAAAAAATCAGGTAATAACAAAAGATATTTAAAAAGTTTATGAACATGAACTATTTTTTGGGGTGACAAGCCAGTCCTGAGTGGCTGCTGCAAAAACCAGTCGTGATCCATGCTAGCTGATGTCAAACCCAAAGCATTCCGGGCACTTATTTTGTTGTTGTGAACATGTTTAAATTATCATGAGGATTCATCACAGATGGGATCAATTTACATTTTATTATTATTGCCAGTAGTGCCACTGTGCTAAGTACTGATCTGGGGGTACCTGGGTGTCCTTCCCCTCCCTCCAGCCCTTCCCCACTCCTCTGCTGCTATGCTGGCAGGTTACATGTCTCACCACCCTGCTGCAGTAGCTGCCTGTCCGTCTGCTCTAGTAAACTAAATAAAGCTTGGGCTTGAGCTCAGCCCAGTCCCATACAGGTTAACTGCTAGTAAACATCCTGGCAGAGTTTTAGCCTGGCCCAGCTGCTGCTCATACCTGGGCATGCTCTGGATGATGATTCAGGCTGGGACTTGTTCCCAATAAGCATAATGGGCAAAACCACCTATTTTGCAGAGTATAGTTATAGATACAAGCCACAGCACTTGGTTTCTGGGACAGGAAACAGCTGCTGACCCCAGTGTTTTCACACATAATCATAATCTACTCTTCCTCACTTCCAGGATCTACCTGTACAGATCTGGAAATAAGCAGTAGAGCTATGCAGTGTGCCCGCTCATGATGCATCTGTACAATCACCATGGTCTCACCTTCTCCTTCCTGATGGTGCGCCTGACCCAAGAGCAGGTGTGTGCCTGGGCTGCCTCTGGCACCAAGTGGTACATCCCCAGCCACCCTCACTGAGGGACAGGTGGAGCAGAGCACAAACACGCAGTTCAGAAACAGTCAGGTCCAGCTTTAATATTTTCACAGCACATCACAGTTTTCTCAGGTAGAGCCCTGATACTTTTAATACAGATCTACAGAAGTGAAGAAAATTGCAGGGACAATGACAAGGCAGACGCAAAAATTGGGAACACCGAGAGGCACCGAGGACCCAAACATAAAGCACAGACACAGACAGGTTTGCTCAAGGTCACACGGGAACTCTAGGGTAGGAAATTCTGGGAAAGGAACATGGTTTGTGGGAATTAGGCCCTGTATTCATCATAAACTGTCTCTCCTCTGCATAGTCCATATTAAAACAAAAGCATAATGACACGTGAAATATTCCAAGAAGGAATATTATCATCAATGATCATCAATAGAATATGTATATGCACTACATAACCTAATCTTAGCAACAGGAATACAGGCAAATATATTAAAAACATTCACTATTCAAGTTGCCCAAGCACATTAGAAAATTGAACCAAATTCGTTGCTACCTGCAAGTACTTTCGAAGCAAAACACAATTTTCTCTTTGTAAATGTCTAAACCCGCCACATTCTCTGTGATAATTACATTAAAAAAGATGAAATACCGCACATGCATCTTTCAGTTAAATGGTCCATTAATCCCCCAAGAAAAAAACCCACTATATAACTTTTATTTCAAGATTTTTTTTCCTCTTCTTCAACGAAAGTCAAATAATACATCATTTTCTGAATGGCACCATATAAAAGACTATCTGAAATGACCTATGATTCTACAACCATTTGTTTCATAGCGATGAAGCTAAAATTAGGAGGTTTTAAATACTTTACAATAAAACTTCAATACCAAAGTTTTCTCTCAAATGTAGTAGCACTTAATTTATATCTTCCTAATGCGCTTGCAATCCATTTAAAAAGAAAGTCTGAAATTTATGGGCATATATCTAATAACCAGATTAAACTCTGAGTATGGAAGAACTGTCATATATAATAGCTGTAAAATTACAGTAATGCAGCAGATGCATTATACGTAATAACCTTGGATGAGCCTCAACTGTGGGATCTTGAAGTCTTTGCTCACTTTCCAGACCTCGCCTATGAGTTGCTCACTTTCCAGACCTCACCTATGAGTGTTTAGAAATGAAGAGCTCACACCAAAATGCAGCCAGGTTCCTGACCTGGAGAGTCAGTGGGCCAGAGCTGCAGGATGCACTGTGGTTCACAGTACGGCACCATTTAGCCATACCTGAGTATTCCTCAGTCCTTTTGCAGGTATGTACTGAGAGCAAACCTAGCTTGGTATGCGCATTTGCAGCAGCACAGCTGCAACCAGCCTGGTGATTAAAGCATTTTCATGACAGATAAGAGTTTAAATACAGCCAAAGAGATTCAGGGAACCCCAGGTTGTTCTAGGAACTAAGCCCATGTCTGCCATCCTTGGGTGTGTGCTGTATCTGCCATACCATGAAACTAAAGAGTGGAGTCTCCTCATATGACCATGTTCTAAAGGCAGCCTTTTTTGGGTAAGTGTCCTTGGGAAGGGTGAGGTACTGCTGTTCTGAACAAACGGCACTGCCAGGACCAGAGTGTGTGGAGAACGAGACATCTCCCTTGTGCAGGATTTCTGTGACTGCAGCCAGGATGCTCCTCACTCCAGCTGTGAGCTCCTTTCTAACGTGTCCTGGTCTCTAAGCCCAGGCATCTGGGTTATAAACTACAAATTGCTCCTGTAGGACTCAATACTGAAAGTGGTGGTGTCCCTATGCTGGGCATGTTCCAGATCTGGCCTTTTCTTGGTAGAAAAGTGTAGTAATTAGAGACAAACAGCGATGCCTGGGAGTCCTTCATCACTGTTTGTTCAGCGACAATATTTCTGTATTCACATTGTCAGAGTTGCTCCCACTATGTATTCATCTTTCACCAGGAATTATTTCCTTTTCATCGCTAATTGCAGTGCTTTCTATTAAGAAGGTATCAATAGAAGCACTTCTTGAAAGAGCACCCTAAGAAAGGAGTTGTTCACAAGTTAGACTAAACTGTTTGTTGAATAAAGTAGAAGCTGATATCACCAACACCTAAACAAGAGAGCAATTTGAGACACCTTTGGTGAATTCCATAACTCCCATTGGTCTTAATTAGAACAACTGAAAGAAACTGTTAATTTCAATCAGATGGTGAAAGGTGCTGCTGCCACAATCAGTCGGGCTTTTGAAGTTCAGTTTTCAACTTTTTAAGTAGTAGACAGTCTTACACAAGATATACTGTTTCCCTGGAAAAATACGTGTATCTTTTCTTTTTATTGGAGACTATTTATAGTGTTATGAGCCCTGAATGTGTGTTAAAACTTGTGGTTTTTTTCTAGGTAAAATTTTCTTGTTTTATCAGTCAGAACTGGGATTTAATAATAAAAAACCATATGAAGAAACTAATTGTACTTTAAAAAAAGTCTTTTCTAACAAAGTCTACTGAGTAATCTATGAGTAATAGACAATACTAGACATCTAATTTCCGGGTGCCTAATCACTGAAAAAAAAATGCCTAAAAATTTTTGGGAGACCTCCAAGTATGTGCATTTTGATGTCCCAGGAACTTATTTTTGAGACCTTGAAATATACCTGGTTTGAGATTTTTTTTTCCTTTGTCTTCTTCAGTTAAAGCACTTGATTTTTTTCATGTAACTATTTCTTTCCAAGACATACTGCTGCATGAAATAAAATAATACATTCAATTGAATAGATGTTCAGTGGAATGGCCTCCTTTGGCATTATGAGGAAGATAAGTCAGTGTAGATGCAACATGCATATTTACTTTGTTAAAACTGCAAATTACTTACACTCAAGTGATATGTACACACTTAAAAAAGAAATTATTTCAGAAAACTCCACTCTTTAAACATAAAACTTCTAATAAATTCAACTGAAACTCAGAGTAGCCAGGATGCTTATCTAGAGCATGGAAGATGCAGGTTTCATTCTCTTTTTCTCCTTCATTCACAGTTCAGGGCAGAAATTGGAAAACAAAAGCTGCCTTTTTAGACTACAGGTATGGGTTCTCCAGAGGTGGCCACAGATTCCTTCCCTTTTAAATACAGCAATGAAGTAACCCAGTGAGAGTCAGGATAGTAGTCAAGGGGCATGGGAGGAGGCATTTGCACTCTGAATGTTCTGAGTAGATTCTGAAACAGTGGTGAACTTGTGTGAAGGGCACACTTCAAAAACGGAAAATTTGGATGCAAATCTTGCTCCAGTGTCAATCGAAGAAAGCCTCAAGGCTAACCCCCCCCTGTGTGTTGGGCAACTACTTAGCACAGGTTGCTGGAACACTGCTGTCCCTTTAGTTTTTGAGTCATCTAGGTAATCTCTCTAGCTACCTCTATTACTGTTTTAGTTCCTTAATAAAATGCTTCTAAAAATCTGACCCTTATCAGTTCTCATTAGTATCATACCCTTTACAAGGTAATATACTGACATAAATTAAAAAAATACGTGGTTTCTTCCTGCTATCTTCACTCAGATCTGGTCAAATAAATCTACTGAATTAGGAATTCTTTCAGGTTTTCTATAAAATAAATTCTGTGGCTGTTCTGTCTACACAATATATAAATTTTTTTAAAACATCACATTCACTTTATACATTTGCAGAAGCCAAATGCTAGCTGCTCTTGCAAATTCAAAGAACCTTCTACATGCTTTCTCTTTACATTTTTCTTGATTTCCACTTGCACACACAATCAGCCTCCATATACCGCCCAGAGTTGAATAATTAGGAGCAGAAAACAGTCTGAAATGCTCCTTGCAGAACTTCCACTGAATAAGTATTTGGGTAAATATGCCACAGAACACCAGGAAGTTCAGCCTTTGGGACTGCACAGAGTTTCACCAGAGGACACAGAGCGTGGTTTGTAAGAGTGGCAATGGTGGGCTCCTTTTGAACATTCTGTAGAGAATGTTCCCTTGCCACAAGGAAGATGTACAATAAAGAGGTCAATACAGCACAAGACATTTCCCAAAATCTTCAGGTGAATCAAGACTAACAGCCAGTATTTAATAAGATTTCCTTCTGCCTTGGTTGTAGCCACACTTCTGTGCAACTAATGGGAACTTTCACATGCAGTGGGGATCAAGTACACACAATTTGCACTGTTCTTTTGTTTTTCAATCAGGGATTGATAAAACAAAACAAAACAGAATAGCAAGAGGAGCATGATTTTTTGCCTGTTATCCAAAGGAATACAGCCAAGAAAAAGAACCATAAGAAATAAAAAGAACCATAAGCAGAATGTAATGTAACTGCTGGAATTGCCTAGCTTCGATATGTCCCTGCCTGAAATGTTTTTACAAGGGCATCCTTGTTACCAGAGTGAAAAAAAATCCTAAATGTTAACTAGAAATCACTTTCCTTCATCCCACATCTTTCCCCTTAGTAAATGAAGACAGGATGAACAGCTAAAATTACTAATTGGTTTACTGATCAGTTGTAGTTTGTTCGATTGATTTGCAATTAATTCTGGTTTGTGGTGCATAGAAGAGGAAGGTTGGCGCCAACCTTTGAGGCAGCTGATACTCAATATCCTCCAAGAGAGCTGTGGGCCAGAATATCAATAATCTGTTTTGAAGCAGCTCCTGAAGGTACTGAGTCTGTGTCTTTTTCATTTGTAAGAGCTCCAGGGAATAAAAAGAAATTTGGATTTTGTTAAATATATCTATCTGTTAAGATCAGACTTTTTTAAGATTACAACTGGTATTTAGTGCCATTCTTATTTCAGAAAAGTGTAAATATTTTTCACAATCTATACCGGTATTGGTGCTTTTGGTGACACTTGGTTACATCACAGCATTCATTTTTCCAGGCTCTTTACATACAGATAAATGGCAACTTTAAATTAAAAGACACTACAGGTTTTTCTTCACTAATACTCATAACTCACAGAAATTAACCCTGATAAGAACACAAGTACAGGCACAAAGTGTGGGAGGTATATCACTTATTTTGAGACATTCATGGCCACATTTAGAGTGGGTACAGCTCATTTGTTTCAGTTATGAAATAAAGTTTTTTAAATAGAAAAAAATTGAATATATCTAAAGAGAAAGAGAATCAGAATTGAAGCACAAATTAGTTGAAATGGAGTAAAGAAGAAACTCTTGTTCATAATTAGTATCTCTTCCTCCTTTGTACTTATTTGTATTTATAACATGACATCAGATATTTTCTTTTAGGAACCTGATTTAAATTTCACTTTAATATTCACTTGGTGAAATAATCCTTTCCTGGGTGCTTTTTATGCTTCTGTATCACTTTCTGCTTGGAGTGATTTTCCAGAAAGAAATAATGACATTCTTTTATTCTGACATAGTAGACTGCTTATTTGTCTCCTATTATTAGTGTATGCAACCTATTCCTTGGTCCAGTATGTAACTTTTTTCTTTCTTTTCCTAAAGTTTGCCTATTTCATATAAAAATCCCTGAATCCTTCCTACAAAATGCATCCTCTTCTGTACCTTTCCAATAATTTTCCAAGTGTTTTATTACATTCTCCTAATCCCCCCAAAAATGCGATTTTTTTCTGACATAACTTTTTCATTTTCTTCTTTCTGTTCAGAACTGAGAGGAATATCTAGTGATCTGATTTTCTACAGAAAACATATTAGCAAATCATATTTGATCCTTTCTTGTTGTAGTATAAATATATTTTATGCATGCAAAGCTTAAAGTACTTTTCATTTAAATATTTGTGCAAGCAGTGTTACTTACAACATGAAAGAACAATTTATTTTAATTTATAAAAAAACTTTTTTAAAATTCTATTTGATGACATGTTGCAGACACATTTATGTACCATAAAAAGCAACAAAATGGATGGGGACGGGGGAAATGAATGGCTATTCATAGAGACTATTTTTGAACCCCTAATAAATAAAACACCTGATTAAAGCTATAGAAGAGAAGTGATAAGGAAAACTGAACTGAGTTTCCATGCTACTTAAGACTTTGGCTTTTCACTGTAAATGTGATCTTGTTTCAAACTGTGAATGAGTCTAAAACTGCATGTTAGTAGCCGCATTAGAGATACTGTAATAGTGGTGGATCATTCCCGTGAGAAAGGCAAGCAAGGCTTAGTGACTCCTGTGTAAGAGAGCTATCTGTCACAGATGTCAGTTTATCTGATTGAGACTCCTTAGCTGCTGCTATACTTGCACCCTTCTCTATATCAAGACCTTTTGCATCTAGAGGCTGCCAGCAGGGGAGAAAAAACCCCTTCTTCTGATGAGATAACGTTGGGATCTTTGTGGCTTTTTGTCTCAGCATTTAAACAGTGGGATTAATTGGCTGACATTTGAACTTTGAAAGAATCCTAATTCTTATGGGATGTGTGATTTTTTACTGTATTTCATAACCCTTCCATCATTTCACATTTCTTATACCACTAGCCCTGTATGCCGCCAGTCTGGCAAAGTAATCTATAGATGTTTTATCTGATACACCAACAGAACACTTGTATATTTTTGTTGTTCATAGTCAAAGCTTTTGTGATAATTTTGATGAGAAAAACAGTAGTGAGGAGAGCTGTCCAAATTATTAACATGTAGAATTAAGACAACAAAGGCTGTTCAGACTTTTAATCCATGTCTTTTTCCTAATGTTTGATTTTGATCTTCATAGAGATTTGATTATAAAATGAAGCCTTTTCTTTTTTTTTTTTTAACCTTGAAAGCAATTCAAGACGAGGAGCACACAATTCATTATTGAATAAAATGACCTTCAGTACAAGACAATTTGCGGGCCACATGTTCGCTTGGAAAAATGCAAAATGTACTAATGCTTGCAAAACAGATTGTGAACAGGTTTTGCTCTACATCTCCAACACGCTCACATGTGTACCCACCACCAGCAATTGTAATTGCTTGGTCCAGGCAGCTGTCCAAAACAATTTTTAAAAAACTTACTTTTGATATCAGAGTAGATATAACTGGCGTCATTGCCTTCGCTGATTTATAGGAGGAGTGGGAATCTGTTTTTACTCTTGCATCTCTTACCAGACCACAAATTCAGAAAGTAACAAAGTTACCCTCATTTGCTGAGCTGTTATGAATGTGCGTGGTTTTATGGTGAGAATAATGCAGTAAGACAAGAAAGCAACCTGAAGAAGGAAGGAGAAATTGAGGTTGTTACAGACATCAACTGCATTGTTTATGATTGTGCGTGTAAAATTTATGGATTTACTACTTCTTTGTAATGTATTTACTCAAGGAAGCTCGGTTATAAATCATCTGTTTTCCAATAGGAACCTGCATTTTTCACCCTAATCTCCAGTTGAGTTCACTGAGGCAAGAAAGGGTCAAATGACGAGCCCAGTGTTGCATGATGAGTCATTCAATGAACCAAGAGCGCTAGGATCCTCCTTGCCCCTAGCCCTTTATATCAACAGGCCACAGGGGCTTTGTGTTGCTTCTTTCAGCTGCCTTTAAATCCAAAGTGTTAGTGAGAAACATCTTCCATTAAATCTTCGCCTGGCTCAGACAGTGCAAGGAAATACAGTCCTTGAGATGGTCTTTTCATATACTGGATATGTTTCTCTGTTTTTTCTGTGACACCCTTTCTGCTGAGATTTGTTTACTGATCTCCATAAATCAGCATTCCCATCAGATGTGGTAATGAAGTCCTACGAGAGCCAGCCAATATTTCCACAGTCATTAAGTAGTTATCTAAAGATTTCTTTCTTTTTGGGCTTGATTCACCACTGGGTTTCTTCAGGTTTATGCTGGCGTAAGTCTAATGGGTTCAAATTGGTAGCAGTAAATCAACGCAAGGAACTAGTCCCTGAGCTGGTGTAAATCAGTGTAGCTCCACTGTGTTCAGATGCAGCAACCCTTATTTATGCCAGCCAAAGATCTGTCCCATGGAGTTCAGACAAGCCTACCGTACATGCTGCCAGGACAGGTTCGGCTTTGATGACCAGGTATTCCCAGGTGGAGTGTTAAAGTTACACTTTCAAAAATGAAAATTAGGTTTGATTAGAATGATAAAGGAGAGATATTTTTGTGTGTGATAGTTTTTTTTGTCATCTGTTTCTTTTTTCTCTACAAAAACAGCACTCCCTTTCAGAGCTGCTCTTCTGAGGTTTCATCTGCAGCAGGAGGAAAACCACTGACTGCAGGCTAACAGAGTGGCAGATGTAAAATAAATCCTTTGGAAGACATCTAATGCATGTGAAAAGAAGAAACAAGAAACCAAATCTACACAAATTAAACACAGAGGGCGAGTCCATCCATAGTCCTTCTACACGTTATCAATTAGGCTGTGAGCAGACAAAAACTTAGCCATATGCTTGGATGTGTATGTCCACTAAAATCAGAGGAACTAATCATGTATAAAACTGGCTTCCTCTAAGTTTGTGCCAGAATTGTCATTCCCTTTTGACTGGAAATAAATACTCCATTTTCATTTAGAAGTTTTTAGACATTTTTTAATAGATAAAATTGAAAGAAACTTTTAAGTGAAGAGCTGAGTAGAAAATTAATTTTGAAATTTTAAAATTAAGTATTTTTTTTTTAAATTATA
The DNA here is from genome assembly GCF_963924245.1 of Chroicocephalus ridibundus. NCBI lineage: Eukaryota > Metazoa > Chordata > Aves > Charadriiformes > Laridae > Chroicocephalus > Chroicocephalus ridibundus. The sequence continues at coordinate 68,524,162 of NC_086316.1, read as the reverse complement.
TTTTTCCTTCTGTTATTTGTAACTGATCTACAGCGTGAACATGTATTCACAGAAATGGTATTCCTGAAACTACCTTTCACTATAAAAAGTTTCAGCAACAAAAATTGCTTTTGTCTACTTTTCTTCCAAGCACGTTTTTGAATCTGCACATTTATGGAAGAGCATATTGGAGTTGGGGTCCAGATCTTCCGAAATTCTCAGTGTCACAAAAACAAAAGAAAGCATTTTTATTGGAATATTAAGCCTCTTTTCAAAATAATGCCACGACACTGCATGGAGGCAAATGTGACAATTCTCCACTAATAGGCATTTCTAGTGTATGCAAAAGCTAGAGCTAACCAGAGACAATCCTAAAAGCATGGGCAGAATTCCTTTTGCTATCAACATGTGCAGTATCCCAGTTGCACTTTGTGCCTTTGAGAATCTTCCACCTTCTTAAAACCTATAGTGAACCAGAGTATGTTGTGTACAGATGAGGGCAGATACATAAATTCTCCTTTGTAAGAATTATTTTACAATTATTTTAAAGCATGCTCTTATTCCACTGTCATTGTGTACTGTTTAATTTCTGTACCTATTATATATTAATGGGTACAAGTGGGTTTAAATTTAATTTTAACAGGGAAAATTAAGCAGCACAGGAATTAGTAGGTGCTCCGTAACTATTAATGGAAAGCAAAATTTCTGTTTTGCTCTATAAATGACTGCAAATATAGTGGAAGAGTTTTCAGTTTACTTATGTCACCAAAAGCAAACTAAAAATGCTTCCACTGACAGTCATGAACCTTAGGTAACCTTTTATTTTAGCTTATGTGTTCATTTTCTAGTGTAGCAAAAATCCCTTTGTGCACTATGACAAAAATTTTCATGGTCAGGTTTTCTGATTTATGGCTTCTATTTATTTGCTAGCTTTTTGTTCAGATATTATTGTGAACTTCAGGGCCTTAAGAACTCTTATTCTAAAAATACACAAGATGATAATGAATTTATTTTTTTTTTTAAATTTAGAGATTAATGTGACTAAATATCCATAAAAACACAAAGGAAAACTGGCTTAAAAGTAACCCAAGTCCATCTTTAGTGAAAAATTTTTAGCATGTGCTTAACTTTCCACATGTGCTTACAACACCATGATTTTAAATGAAACATACTTTCATTGTTTTACAGACTAAAGAAACAAATCTACAGCTTATTTCCTCTAAGAAAATTCCCTATTTTTCATGTAAAATCCTTTCCAGAGCGCTCTAAAATAGCATAAACTGTTGATTAAAACTTACTCTTCCATCAGTCAAATATTGTTTTACATGAAACTTTAAAAGTTAAATGTCAAAGCTCTTCCAATTTTTGTTATCTCACTTTTGGAGGGAATCTTTTCCTCTTTTCAAATGGGAAATTGCAAGTAGAACTAACTCTTTCAATGGTAGGAAACATAGGAGGAATGCATTTTTAATTTTTTGTAAAATTCATATATATATACACTCGCATACATGGAAAGAAAAAAAACATTACATAACAAAACACCTTATTTATGTTGAAAGTTTGCGTGTAGAGACTTTTCTGGTTTAAATGCTATATGACTAGAAAATACAACTTTAAAAGGGATGCATATAGAAAGCAGAAACTACTTTAAGCAAATGGAAATACAAAATAAATTACATCAAATTTCAAATGCATACACACCCAAACATATTTCATTGCCTGTCATTTTCAGGTTCTGATATCTAGAGCCCAGAATATTCTTTTCCTTATTTGAAATATTGAGATGATTCAGGACTAATCAATCAGTTACTTGACAAGTTTTATGCACACAATGAAGTACATAACAAAACTTAGAATCACCTAATAATTACAAAGAGAAATTAAAAAAAAAAAAAGGAAGACTGATCTTTTCCTCCTTGTCATAAACAAGAAAATCATCACAATTCTTTTTCATGAGTAAATATAATTTATGTATTCCAAACTGTATCTCTTTTACAAGGTTGAGCAATCCCACAGAAACACTATTTGTTATTTTCTGAAAATACAGAATTAGCTTCTGTTTCAACAAATATTACATTTTTGAACTGTGTCATTTCACAGATTCATGGGGATGATATTTCCATCATTTAATAATTCATCATAAGAGGAATTCACATCTAGTATTAAAAACAAAAGGAAAGCTACTACTCTGAAATATCCATTGAACACTAACAAAGAATAGAGCAGAGTCCAAAGATCATCTTAGATACAATATGGGTTCTTTGAATCTGTGTATTTTACTAAATGAAATTTATAATGATTGGTAAACAAATTGCCTGATTGAAGTCATCAGCCGAAGGTGTCTTGCACAGATTTACTGTTCAAAGCTCCAGTGACCTGTTTAATGACCCTAAACCTTAGTGTCAGAAGTTCTTTCTAATCCTTAAATATCCATGTCTAATAAATCCAGAAGGCTAATAAAAGGACTTTATTTTTTGTATTGATACAAGTATGGATTTATTTATTCTAAATTACTCACCAGAGAGAGACATTTCATTGAAAAATATCCCTCGAAAGTGATTCATTAAAACCAAGGTGTCAACTTTAAACAAATTGCTGGAAATTGTATCATCAGAGGTAATTGACAATATATCTTTTTAATTTCATTTTTGATCTCTTTACTGTCCTTGTTTTGAGGTGATTTTTTAACTAAAAATATTTTTCTAATTTCTTCTATGCTTAGTATAACAAATGCAGCTCCCTTTTGCTACAACCACAACTGAATATGTTTTACGCTCCAATAAATTAAAAACAGTGTGTTTATTGGATTTATGACTACATTAACATGGAGCTAAGATTTAAGCTATGGATTTAAGCTGAAAAACTTCTTTCAGGTTTTTTTTTTAATTTTTCTAAACCGAGCATGTGTAATTGTAGATCAGTCTAGCTCACAATAGTGCTTTAAAAAAAACAAACATCTTAAGATATAGAAATGAATACTTAAAATGTATTAACAGCCTTAATTATGTGCAGCTGCAAAATTATGCAGTGATAAAAATGACTGTGAATTCACAACATCCAGTATTTTTCTTTTGGTTTCCTTATTCTGGCTACAGATTATAGTTCTTTGAATTACAAGGTATATTTGCACAGGAACTTTACTTGGTGCAAAGACTCGTGCAGAGACTCAGTTTTAAAACACTTGTGACTTGAAGTCCACGAAATGAAGTTTAAAATTCCTAATCAATGGAGTTATATCACTGCTGAGAAAAAGCAATTTCCTTACCAATAGCTAGAATCAGCAACAACACAGAACAAGCCCCGCAGTCAGATCAAAGTTGGGGGAAATCTGCATCTAAGTAGAGGTCTCTAACATGGGGCTTGGTTTACTTGCAAATGTGACCCCATACAGATCCAGCTGCAGCATCCCCACTTTTCAAACAGGTTTGCTTTTCCTGCTGAAACATTTGTAGCCCCCACACTAGCCAGTGAAGACAGTTTCTCAGCCTCTCGGTGGCATATCAATTCATAATTCCTGCCTCAAATGGATCTCAGACGCCACTCTTTGAGCATCGTCATAGAAATCAACTAATTAAGTCATCTTGTGGCATTATGGTGAGAATAGTTTGATGATTACTGCTTTTCTTTCCTTAGACATAAGAGGTTTTATAAGAAATTATTTTCATCAGTCTGATGTTCTTGCTTTATCTAATTCACCAGTTATTTGTGTACAAAAAAACCCAAAAACAAAACACCTATTCTCAAGCACTTTCACCCATGAAAATCTAGGAAAAAACAAGGAAAATATCTCTCAGAAGTCACCTGCTCAGGTCTCTGACTTCCTATTCTGCTAATACATAAACCAAATATATATTATGTGCATACTGTGATTTATATTCTGTGTTAAGTCCCAAGTAAGGCTCTATCACTGTACAGTAATAGTTGCAGGGGACACAGCTGCAGTTTTGGATGTCCCCAGCAGAGGAACCAGCATTAGCAGTACCCCTCACAAAGTTGCTCAGGAGAAAGAAAACCACAGTGAATGAGAGGGCAGATTATCTAACCTCCTTTTGGCTATTTTTTTGTTAAGCTTGAAGTAGAGTTAGCTGCTTGGACTAAGCCCCTGATTTTGGGTTCAGTGCTCATCACTGCATAAAGCTGTCTCTGTAGAGCATTGTAGAAATGGGCAGCCCAGCCAGGGAGAAACTCTATGTCACAGTAATTTGGGACATTCTGAAAATTTTTGAACCCCGATTTTCAATAATTAATTTTATTTATGCCATGAGTATATGGTGTGACCCTTCACTGGACCTTTGGTTTATAATCAAAAAACACATTGCTGGATAATCTCTACATGCAAAGAGCGTATCATCTATAGGCTAACCTTGAGGGGGGAATGACTTTCTAAGCCTGAAACATAAGATAAAATACCACTACATACATAAAGGAAGATATACACGTTTAACTTCTAAGTCTTTTAAAAAATCGCTAGAAATATCCAGTAAACAAGACCATAGTCAAGAAAGGTGGCTTGGTAAAACACGTCTAGCAACGAGCTCCTTGATACAAAACTGAAGGCAATTTCCTCTTCCATTGAAGATAATACCTTTTTTGCTATTGATTTCAGAGGATGGAAGTGCCCGATGCAGCCTCTCTTTTCTGACTATGTGTCCAGCCAGCTGCGTGAACATGGGGAGTGCATGCAGCTGAGTTCCTTCCTCTCCATCATCTGCTATGTCTGCCCAGGCTGTGAGGGCTCTCCTACTGTACAGCGACTTTCTTTGATGATACGTTTGAGAAGGGGAAAGTAAAATGGGACCTAGTCCAGCAGCAGCTTCAGGAACTACCATGACATAGGTCAGATCTTTCATTGTCAAGCGTTGGTTTAATTAAGGAAGCATTACAGATGAAAGCTTTATGTTTTCGCGGTACCTCTGCTTATGTTTTCCCATTCTTAATAATCTTATTCTCTTACTCCAGAATCCCTAATATTTAAGCATTAATTTATATCTTTCTTTAGTTCATTAAATAAGGACTTAACTGCAGCTTGCCAGGAGTCATTTACCATATTTAATCACTTTTGAATCTTATTCACTCTGAACGACACCAAATAGAGGTGTGAGGTCTTTCTTTGGAGTGGGTCTTCTCACTGACAAGTCACCAAAGAACAGGAGGCAGAAGAAAGTTAGTGTTATTTGTCTGATTGATAGCTAATAAGGCCCTTTCGTGAAGACACTTGGAGTGTTGTTGCAGCCTGCTGTCCAATTAGCAGATCCCTTTTAGCACCGCTCTCCTAGCTCATCCACCTCTGTGCTGTATTAGCCTACTGTGAAAAAAAATACAGACAAGCTTTGACACTAATCTTTAAAAAACCTACATGAGAAAATATAATAAAAGATTTATTATGTATGAATATGTATGTCTATATATACACCTACATGCACGTTATGAGAAAAGAGAGATATAGGCACACACACATCCGTATGAAAATGCTTAAAGACCATACTGTATTCTGCCTGTGAAATGGTTAACAGGGAAATAAATCGACATTCCTTTCTATGTGTGTTACAAACATTATTATCTCCAAGTCACATTTTAATTTCATACTTGATGCTTCAGCTCATGCTATGTTTTTAGTTAGCGATGGCCTATTAAGCTGCTAATTTATATACTGTTGTGAAGGCCTCTGTAAATGCTGCTCTATAAATAATAGAGCAGTGATCCATAACCACCTTCCATGTAACAGCACAGAGTCCACTGCAGCTAATATGAAAGAACTGCTGGTTGCTAGGTGCCAAAATGCTGCCTGCCTATTTAGGAACTGCTATAGTTTTGTCTCCCTGCTAAGATGACAAAAGTGTAATTAGAGATTAATCAAGAGCTACATTAGTGCCACAGTTTCCTGCAGACTGACTTTTGTTGCTCACCAGCAGTTAAGTGCATCTGCCTGTATTTACCAGTTCTCTGGAGATTTAAAAATTTATTGTCATATTTACAGGGACAGCTACAGTAAGAGTTATCAAATCATGGAGGAAACTTGGCAAAATGCATATAATTTGCAATTGCAAGTATGACTCTCTGTATTTATTTTTTAAACATTCCCCATATGAGAAAGGTTTTAAATTTCCTGCCGCCACATACTTAATTCACTGGGATGAGGGGAAGAGGGCTTAGACCCAGGCTGTTTTACCATCTACTGAAGCCTCATGAACATAAAACTTTACACCATTTTTAATATTCTTATTTAATCCTAAGTCTTTTGTGTCATTTAATATCATATAGAGACCCTTTGTCTATTTAGATAGACAGCAGCTTCTAGAGCTGCTGAAACCTTTAAATACTTTAATCTGTTTATAATTTAACATATTACTAAACAATATATTTAGATTCCTGAGATGTCCCCTTGATTAGATGATGACTATTACTTATTTCTTGATAGAAAATCAGCATTTAATAGGAAATGGTTGTGCGGGGTTCCCTTTACTGCATCGTGTAGTAAAACCACAGTTCAGAAATGTATTATAATTACAGAAATTCTGGTTTTAATGTATTCTTCACAAACTGGGAACTTTTAAAAGGATTCAAATTTTTCATAGGAAATACATTCCATTTCCTGACTAGCTCTAGTAATATTAGAAAGAGGACAGATAGGAAAACAGATGGAAAGATTATGGGACTTATCCAAGGTTGCGTACCGAATCATTGGTATCTGAGAACAGATCTCAGCCACTCTGTATATTATGGAGAAACCTGTACTCTCTTTAAATGAGAGACTATAGATAATGTTATTTGAATACCTGCTCCAAAGCCTGCTCAAGAGTCTTAGCAAGCAGCCTGTGTTGAGCTCTGTGCTACTTACCATCCAAGATTTGGGTAAGATCATGTCAAACACGGCAAAATCACTGGCACATAGGACAGTAAGTCTAGTACGGCAGCAAAAATGTGGTGTTTCCGACACATGAGTAGCACTCTTTACAGGGAGACCAAGAATAACCCACTTCCATTACTGAGATCAATGCTTACAATCTAACGAGCCAATAAAAAGCACAAAGACAGTAAAAACAGAGAGGTTGTGCAGCCTACTCTGAGTAACTTCATTTAAACCAAGCAGTCAAAACCCAAGTACAGGAAAATGCTGTATAAACAGCTCTACTGTGAATGGATTAATAGTGCAAAACTCTGCAATCCGTCTTTCCTTCCACACCAAACCCCTTTAACAAAAGAGTTAGTTGGTTAGTAACTGAGAATTCAACTATAAAAACTGTTGCTACTTATATACGTATAAAAGTAAGTATATATAAAACTTTTGCATGTATATATGTGTATAAGTATATATACCTATAGCTTTTTGTATAGTTGTACGCAAGGCATTCCAGTCCTGGGGCAACAGAACAGGAACTCTGGGATAGACGTTTCTTAGGAATGGTTGTATTTACTCACAAAGCAAACCTAGAGGAGAAAACTCTGTACTGTGGCATATGGCTCCGTGGATTTATTCACAGCTCATTTCCTCAAGGGAAAAAGCAGAAACTGGTATTTTCAAAGGAAAAGGAGAATTAGGCAAATCCCCCCTGTACTTGTCAGAGATTCTTCCAGATTTTACAGCCCCTTTACTTACACAAGGACAAAAACTTGTAGATAATAGGCTTAACAATGAGCTCCTCAGTTAGTATTTCCTAATCTTTTTGTTTCCGCTTCCTTTCGGAAACATCTTTAGGACACTTACAAAGCTAACATTTGTGTAAATTGGTCTCTTTCTTACATAGAATCTGGAGTTCAAATTCAGCTTGTTTTGGAGGTAATATTTTCTTCTTTCTTAATTACCACCATAAATAACAACATAAAAGCATTTTTGGCTCTGCACAAAGACTGATGAACCTCAAAAACAAATGATGAACCTCAAAAGTGTTGAAAAAAAATGTATTTATTGATTCGGTTTTCTCTCTTGTGCCTAGAAACATGATATCTGAGTTCAGTGTCAATGTGTGTTCTATATATCAAATGCTAATTTTTCTTCCCATCCTTTGTTTTATTTTTTCATGGAAGAAAAATAGCTCACAACTACATGGCCATTTTTTTTTAGAAACTAACTTCTTTTTCTCCCTGAGGGATGAGGCGAGGAGGCAGCATCTTTTCAATGTAACTGGAAAAGTCTTCTGTCTGTCCACTAAAAAATGCAACTTTTTATCTTACAAAAATAGGAAACTTGTATTACAGCACGTGAAAAAGTAAAGGACAGATAACAATAGTAAGCAGTTAAGAGTTTAAATTCTAAATTCTAGGCAAAGTAGGGCTCATCTTTCTTCTCCTCCAGACTGTTGCCCTTCTGGATTGATAGCACCTTAGTTCCAATACAATGAAGAGTAGCAGCTCCAGAACTCATATGTCATCATAACCATGTTATGGTTATAAATTATGGTATAACCACAACCATAAGTTATCTGAACCAGAAGTTCAGATAGTTTCTATAACATGGAAACATGGCTTCAAACACCCTCAGACTGAGAAAACCTGACAGATCACAGCTCTCATTTCCAGGAAAGTGCCCAAACTGTTTAGATACTTGCAAAACTGGGTGACAGCTCTGCTAAGGACTGTGATCCTAAAGTTCTCCAGAGCTATTGTTCTTTTGGGAGTGGTGGTGCTTTTTTGTTTTTGTTTTATTCTTTTTTTCTCTAAACACAGCTACTGGAAGTTATGAGAAGCCTATGTCTAGATTGTAAGAACACAGAAGGAATAAACAGGAAAGGCACCTGCTTTCGCACTGGGTGGTATTTAGAACTCTTGAGTTGGTCTAATTTTAACTGCTGAAGAAACATGAAGATTGACTAAGGAAGTAGGTTTTGACAGATGACAGAGGTGCTGGAGACGGCCGTCTAGATGACTGCCTCAGATTTTGGGAACCTCAGTTCCAGGTAGTGTCTGTTAAAGAACTTCGGATTGTATCAAACAAAAATAATAAAAGAAATTATGAATTAATTTATAAGCAAAACTAAATACTTTGTGTCCTGAGTTTTAAAGAGGTATGTATTAAAATAAAACCTAAATTATCCAGGATTAAGGAAGAACATATGTATAACTCAGTCACTTGGGATCAAACACTACATCCAAAAGGCAGCTGCAAAGCACAGATGAACAATTTTGTTCAACGCAATTACCTTGATTGCAGCTAATCTGATTTGGGCTGCTGTATGTGTATGTATGTGTATCTAATCTTACATAAGGGCTGATGCCTTTGCTGGCTGAATTAGGTCAAAACACAAAAGACAAAATAGCTAATAAGTAAGGAACATTATCAAAATTTTAAATCCACAATTGTACTCTATTTCCACAAACCTAGTGCTTTGATGAAATGTGTTTATTACATGGCTAAATTCTTAGCTAGAAGGCATCTTGTGGGCTTTGAAGATTTTGCCATAGTCTTAGAAATAAAAAAAAAAAAAGAGCAAATTGCTGTGCTTTTCTGTAATTTTGTAAAACAGGGTGTTTCAAGATAAATTATACTAGCGGACGTTATCTGTCTTGTACCACAAAACACATGTAAAATACCTGTAATTTAGTCATTTCAAGGCATGCATAGAAAAAGGTAATAAACACAAACACATCCATACCAGTTTGTAGACATGCAGACTTCACAAGTTAGAAAGATATCAGGCTTGCTAAATATCAAAGATGGGATCTGTACTGCACACCAAACTACCTAAAATTGCCTTCAAATTTAAGGTGCAATTTATTTCAAATGGCATAAAGTTGTAGATAGCAGCACTAGCATACACAGACACACTGGATGTCTGTGTGTGTCAGTGACTGAGTTGAAATAGAACTCATTTCTGGGTTATAGATATGGTTGTATTTATATAGATTGTACAAAATGCTTAGGTAGATATAAATATGCAACATAATATATACTTGTAATATCCTGATTTAATTCCAGTTTTGCTTTTTCTTAATAATTTAGAGTGCCCTTCTCTGTAAAATATTTTTACTTCCAACCACTTTTCTTTCCAAATTCACAGATTGTATTTCAAAATGTTATTATGTGTTCACTGTGGTTTCCTGTAATTTTTTCCTCCTTTTCCCATTCAGAAACACTTACTGGACCTGAGTATACTTTTCTTTCAATATGTGAAAAAGAAAAAAAACAGGTGATTGCATTGTCTCTAGCTTTGCACCAAAAACTGTGACAGGAAGGAAAAGGTGACTTGAGCAAGAAGAAGAATGGTGAACTTTAAATTGCCCATTAATGCATTGAATTTTATGAGGCAGCATTTATTCCCTTGAACTCATGCCACCCTGAAACATGAACTTGTTTCTAGGAAAGACCTTTTCATAATGGATGGAGATACTTAACATTTTACTACCATTTTTGTGTTTTACTAATATATTGTAACAGTACTGTGACAGTCCACGTCATAGTTGATTTTCTGAAGACATGGGATAGAATACAATTAATTTTAAAGGTTGTTTACATCTGTTAGAGCCTGTCACAATTTTTGCCTTCAAAACACTTTCACAAAGGGAGTCATGCACATTGTCCTTTTTGAAAATCCCAGTAAGCTCCTGTCTGTGTTGCAGGGCTCTTACATATCATAGAGTGGTAGGTTTCCTACCAAGTCAGCCCCAGACCTGTAGGAGAGACCAGAGGTTAACCCATCAACTTAAATTACACTTTCAGAATTTTAATTCATGATGGAAAATTTAATGTGCATTCGAAAACAATCACAAATATTTCTTTGAAATCCAAAATTGTGGCTGATGCTTCTCAGTGTTAAAGAGATTCAATAACTTTGTATTTTGTGGGGTCAAAAGATTGAGGTAAATGAAATTGGGTGAATCATGTGGTTCGTTCATCTATGTGAATCAAGGTTGTACATAACCTACCATACTGGCATGGAGGAAAATAGGAAGCCTTCCACAGAGCTCAAGTTTCCCTAAATTTATGCCCTTCCCTGTGTAAGCAGGGAAGTGACTTTTCTCACCATCAGCTATGTTAAACAAATAGTTCCACAAACCAGAATTAATGATGCCTCATTTTCTAAAATTTGTCTCTTGCGATTGAATGAATTCTCTGCTTAAGGCTTTTCCCCTAATTAGGGTATTCACAAGGCCCCTTTTGCATGTAAGTTCTTATGTCCATAAACAAGAGTTGGCAAGATGGCTTTTCCAATGGTTTGGGTATTTTATGCTTTTACGCCTCTGCCTACTTTCTTGTATAGGGCAATTTGGATGAACTTTTTTATTTTTAAAATTCTTAATCAAATTTCAAAGTAGCTCATGGTTGAAAAATGAGGAAGGAAAATATGATCACAGCATGATCAGAGACGCTTCAATTTCTTCAAATTCAGAAATGAGTGGTAGCAATGAAAATGGTGCTTCAATGGCAAGGAACCACAAAACACTGGACTGAAAACATATGAAGGAAATAAGCGTCAGAGAAATGCCTGAGAAGAATGAACATCATCCTTCCAGCAGAGGCCATGCTCAAGGAATACGCACAGACTTCAGGCAGACACAATATTACAACGTTCCCAATTATCTTGTCACGGAGGAGGCTAATAATTGTCTTTTTAAACATATAAATCACTTGGCATCTGGGAATTTTCCTGTATATCTGTTAACCTACAGGCGTAGGAGCTTCCCCTCCTCCTTGCCATCAGCTGCTTCTCTGAACCAGGGCTGTGCCGCAGCCCTGTGGATCGCCGCTCCTTGGAATGCTGCTGCTTCAGGAGCAGGGATCCAGCAATGGCATTTCAGCACTGTCCGGGTGGATTCACTGGCTCTGATGTGTCATTTCCAGAAGCACTACCTCTCACAGACATTTCAGCATGGCAGACCAGTGGGTCGGAGGGTAAAAGCAGGTTACCCAATGGGTGGAAGTAGATAATGGGCATTTTATTACAATCACATCTCTCTCTTTAGAGCTGTTACTCTCAAGGATTATTCAGGTGACCTTAGTCATGATTTTGATTTCATAAAATGGAATTGCAACACTGTTCATTTCCACAACTGATTACGTATGTGGGCAGTATTAACAGATTTAACAGATTAACCTCTTAACTGCTGGGCTTCTCTGAATAAAAGGATTATCCCTTTTTACACTGCTCATCCTGGTTACCAAAATTAACAATTTAAGTGGAATAAAAGGTGGTTCATATTTCTGACACATTCAGAGTAGTCTAAAGACAGTGAAAAAATTAAACAATAGCCTCTTGCTTAAACATGTATTAGTCTTACTCTGAAGGGCTGTAGAGATAGCAAAGAATAGCCTAGATTTCTTAACACGGTGTTTTTTCTAACACACAAATTCTCTGCACAGAACAAATACAAGATTTTGTGGTTGAAAAAAATAAAGAAAACCAAATAATTTTGAGGTGTTATTCAGCAGAGAGAAATTTCTTTACCTGGTTCAGTAAAATAACTCAACATGTGCCTCTCTGCCTTTGATGCTATTGCTGCTCCCAGATGCTTAGCCACATTCCAGGGCTTCAGACAAGTACTTCATATTTATCTCCAGCCCTCCTTGCCACTCACTGCAGTTCGCTTCACTTTCTAAAATGCCCATGTGGATGCATAACTCTTTTGCCTCCCCTATTCACTCCCCACAATCCTCACCACAACCAGTTGAAGAAAGCATAAGGTTCTTGGAAATGGTTGAACATACTCCTCTTTCTAGGACACCTTCCCATTCCTGATTTGTGGTCGAAGTGGGACAAACCAACAGATCCACAAGTGACTTGACTTCTCTGGAGTATGATGTTGTTATGTCTAAATTGCTCAGAGTCAACCCCTGGACATTCAAATGCCCTGAATAGTTATATTTGCATTGTTACCTATGGTCTTTCCTTATATCACAAATTCTGCCCAATGATACAGTTTTGAAATCTTTTTTCAAATCCGGGCATTTTATCATATAGCCTAAATAAAAACATAATGTGTATATATATTTATGCTATAGGAATATAAGCATAAATAGATCTTTAGCTTGGAGAGGAGAACAGCATTGTAGGTATTCAGTCTGAAATGGATGCCTGTCTCGTATGCTTTTGGAAGCAAGGAATAAGAGCAGTCAGAATATGCCAGCTTGCACTCCTTCTTGAAGTGCTAGTCATGCTGTGATTTCTTATGTTCAAGACATGTTTTAATTAAATAAGTTCCAATAGCTCAAAAAAGTTAGAAAAGACTTCAAAATGTCAATATTCTTGCTATCGTGTTTTGTCCTCTCTCGTACTCCTAACAGATGTGTTATGTGGGTTGGCAGAAAATAATTTATGGGATCTCTCCTTATGACTGTGATTTAAATGGGAAGTCAGCTTAATGCAACTGTGGCCAGTGATCCTAACTGCCTAAGAAAACATCATTGTTTTGAATATCCTAATTATTCATTAGCTGAATAAATGTCTTTTTCACGTGGGAATGTTTATCACTTTTTGAAGATGAAATATTAGCTTCTTCCTCCTTCTATGATTTCCTTTCATTTGTGTTGATACTCTCTGACTTACTATCTGTCCTGTCTGCAGTCTGTCAATGGATACTTCCCAGATCAGAACAAACATTGCTTCACTTCCATTGCTGTACAACGTTTGGCCAAATAATAACCATATGGCCATTATGTCCCTAAAACTCCTACACACCATGGAAGGTAACAGCTCTGCTGTAATACTCCACGGCCCTGATTTTCTTGAGCTTCAGACCAAAACTCAGTCTGAGGTTAGAGAACAAAAATGCAACTGTCACCTACAATGCCATTTGCAGCTTTGTGCAAGGACACTTTTCTTATTAGCAAATCGATGGAAAAAGAGTTCTATCATATTTCCAGTCATATTCAACAGTCAGACTGGGAGTGGAAGAAGAATAGACCTCAAGTCTCTTGTCCATTAACAAGTGTAACAGCTTTCAAAGACTGTTGTGAAAAAACAATCTCAGCAATAATATTACCTCTTGCTGCTATGGTGATTAAATAAAAAAGTATTCGTGTGAGTACGTTAATACTCGGACAACATGTGCTTCATTAGCTTGTTGGAAAAAATAACAGTGCTATCAGACTGGTAAAGAAATGCGTTCTTAAACAGTGCTTAGTTGTTAGAATGAGTTCAACTGACTGATAGGCTACTGCATGCGTAAATGCACAGAATGGGAATTGGTGCTGTTTTTTTGACAAGATAGACTGTTTTGTGCCATTTTAACTTACATATGCACACTTCTTTCTGGTTGGTTTTTTTTTTTTTCCCCAGTAATAAGACCTTATAATGCCCAAGAAGACCTGGCCAGTTTTGAGTAAAGATGCCAGCTGAAGGACAACTTTTGACTTATTTCTATCTATGAGCAATTGCTGGGACCACTTCAGTGAATAATTTTCCACTGAGAGAGTTTATATTGTGGTCTGATGGTCATCAACAGTGACAAACACTTACATTCCCAGCCTACTAACATAGAAAAACTAACTTCATTGTACTATATCAATGTCCTATATAACAGAATGATGAATAACCTTTCCAACAAAACAACAACAAAAACTCTGAATTTTATCTAAGCCAATAGGAAATTAAGGATAGTTGGTGTACACTATACCAGAATATTCTACAACTATCTAATGGATGACAATCTCTCTCACTCAAATCCATTTTTTGATAGTTGTCTGCATGTAATATTCACTTGAGAAATCTCAGGTACAGGTCATACCAAATTTGTTGCAATTTTTTCATACTCATTCCATGTGCAATACTTGATTCCTGTAGTTCTGCCATTCTGGAAGTGCTAGGGCCAGTGGTATTTTACGTTGTTTATATTTGCCAGGTAAGATTAAAATGGAAGGATGAAATATCTCAAATACATATGCCCATGACATTAAGAAACAGCTAGTGAAATTAATAATTTTAGCTGTTAGGAAACATTTACTAATAAAACTACTGTGTGAAGTGAAAATGCTGTTACCTTTGAGGCTTAAGAATTTAGATGTGTTCATTAACAGTTGGGTGGATCTCTAAGTACAAATCCCGCACTATCTATTCAGGTCTTTTGTGGTAAATGCGAGGAAGCTGGATGTTTCCCTTGCACTGAGAGAAACAGGAGGACTATTTCTAGCTCTGGATTAGATTAGATGGAAGAAATGTGACATGGCATTGTGTATTATCCCCCTTCAGGCTTATAATAAACAGGCATGCCCCGAAAAGACAACAGTGTAACATACTGCAGGGTATGTTTGGAATTTATGAACTAATAATATGAGCCAGTGCCTGCTCGCCTGCCTAGGCCTATTCCCAGAGAATAAGAAAATAACCAAAATCTGGTCAAACCTTGGCAAAATAAACACTTTCCATATCAAATCTGCCCATGCTGACAGAGGACTCTGACACGCCTTTGGAAGAGTCTGTCCCTCCAGAAGACAATCATCAGTGAAGAGTGAGAGGAAACAACCTGAATTCTGGGAATTTTTTTCCTTTTTTCTTTCTGGGAAAAGGATAAATGTATTTATTTTTTTTTTCCCAGTGGACAGAGGAGCACAGTCCCTACATGCAAAATCTCATTGCATACTCCTTTGCCATTTTCCTCCTTTGCTTAAATATTAAAGAAGTATAATAGTAAAAGCATTTGAAAGAACAAACAGGAGGCATTAATCTGCTTCTGCTTCTCTAGTTAGATGTTATTACGCTAATCTCTTTTCTTTCCCATCATTTGCAACTTAAATTCATGTCCTGTCTTCAGAAGGTGTGGAACAGAGCTATTCAATTGCCAGACTAGAACATTGCATTTAAAAACGACAGTTGTAGCAAATGAGTCCAGTAAAACTACGTATGCAAATCCATAAATATTGGAATATATTTGCCAATTTCAAACATGATAAAGGCAGCGATATCAGTTTCACAAAAATAGACAGCTGATTAGAAGAAAAAGACACAAATCTGTCCTCACTGAGGAAGAGACTGCAGCTTGAGTTCAAAACCTAGATTAGACACAAGATCATCAATCATGGGAGAGAGACATGGGGAACAGGCCTTCCAAACTTTCAGCTGTTCACAGAGTTATTTGTTTAAAGAGGGAACAAAATTGAGCCAGTAGCATAGTTTTCAACTCTGCAGACTGCATGACAGCACCACTGCTTTTGGGTCTGAGGGGCCCACTTGCCAAGTTAGGAAGACTGAGAGGAAACCAGAGCCCCTGTTAACGGTTTACGGAAAAAAACACTATTTTATTGCTTTCATCAAGGCCAATCCCAACCATACTGTACCATCAATCTGGGCTATAAAGACTGAAAAAACCAAAATCACTCATAGCTGCAGTAGTAGTTTGAAAACAGAAGCCATGAGCTCCCATTTAATCTCTGTAATCATTTATGCCAAGAGAAAAGGAAAAGCTAAGTGAGTATCAAAGGCTCCTGTATCACCAACTGAGAATACAGCACATTGTTTTAAGTGGCAACTTGTCTTCCTTAACTTTCGTAGGAGTATTTAAACTAATCCACATCCCAGGAGTCTGTTCAACACCTAATATCAGCTATTACAGACATACCTGATTGATAGTTTTTATAAAATGACTGCAACCCTTCTCTTTGTCTCCCCTCTTTCTTTAAGCTTAGAACAAAGTTACCTAACTAAATCTTTCTGTTTATACACCAATAATTCAGAAGTTTCATAAAAGTCAATTTTAAATTTTTTTCCTCTTCCCTCCACCTTATCTTTGGGAATCAATCTCACAATTTCCAAGTTACATCCTACTGTGATTCACTCATCCTGGTTTGTGAAGTGGATCCTCACAATGCCCCTGCTGCTTCTAGTTTTAGGTGGCAATCACATGGATTTATGGTGGAGCGTGCTGAATCAATCTACTCTTATTTTCTGAACTCAAGGTGTATTTTTGCTTATGATACAAATAGTCACCGAAAATCCCTTCATTTGGTGGTTACTGTAGAAGGTTATGAATTCACCTTGTGTTGACAGTTACTATTTGGTTACAGCTTGGATGTGAGCAAAAAACAAGGGGATGAAAGATTTCCCAGCTAAACAAGACATTGTGATCATTTAGTCTATATGTAACTCAGACTAAATATTCATCAGACGGATCTTACACCTAACCAGCTGACTAACAGTCAATTAGAGCAGTTTTTAACACAGTAAATGTATTTAAGAAAAACTTCACAGGCTTTGCGATTTACATTGCAAAACTATCTAGAGCTGGGACTTAATGCTCTTAGCACACCAAGCTTTGTAACGTTTTCTGTTCTGCCAGACCAAGTGCTTGGGTGTCCCTAAACAGCTGCACACTGAGAAATTATTTTGACCCAGACAATCCTTGTATGCATTGTCATCATACCTGTAGATAAGAAATTCTGCTCATCTTCTTGTCTATAAAACTTCACTTCTTTAAAGGGTATATCACAGGACAGGCAGCTACCTAAGAATCGACAAGAGGCATTCCTTGAGGACTTTCCTGTTAGCTCCTCTCTTTTCTGCTGTGCAGTTACACCACAGGGAATATTCCCAGTCTTAAATTTTAAAATGGTTAGAGAAATGAGCAACTGTTAAAATTGATTCAGACTCTTCATCACCAGTTACAGGCTTCTGTCATTGGAGGCTGCATGCCCAGAATAGAAGTTGTTTCTCTGTTACTCTTCACATATTTAATTTCTGCATAGGGATTTGCAGATTATCCTGTCTTCGCTTACTTTTGTGGAGAGCTGTGGAAAGACAAGTAAGGTGCAGAAAAAGTGTAAATTATCCCTCAATTTGAATACTCATCAAACAGTTTTAACTTCTTGAATATCAGCTGGAACTCATAGTTTAAGTCCATTTCTTTTTTAGGGCAATGTTTTGAATAACAAATTCTGAGCATTTCAGTTCAGAGAAAATTTTACACCTAATTTATAGATTTCTGAAACTGGATGCTTGTAACATAAATGTTAGCAGCCGGTTAATTTTTGTGCCATGAGCAGCACTACAATTAATTCAGGCAAATTCACACATGTAAACAACACCAGAGAAACAGGTGTTTACTAAAGACTCGCTGTGTTGGTCCTGCTTAATAACCTCGTGCTTCATTCTCTAGGACCCCTCTAAGAAGGGCTAGTAAACACAAAAGCTGCAGAAAGCATGTTCAATTACATTCCTAGCATCCCACTATATAACAGCAACCCCAGGCAGAGCAAAAAATAAAATGGGCATCTAGCATCCCAGAACAAATTATATTTTTAATCAACTCCATAAATGGAAAAAAAATATCTCTGTGGTAGCGATATTTGTGTTAATTATGTCTCTTTTATTTTCACCTACAGGATGTAAACAACCATGAAGCGTTATGCTGAAAAGCGGTAGTCAAACACAGTCTTCTGTTCCTACCTACATTTTTAATATAAAAGCAAGGGAACACCGTTTGGAACCCAGTACAGAATTAAATTTTGCCTTTTTCACTTCTGAGGAAAGCAACACATTCTGAAAGTGAAAACAGGTAGCTTTGAGTTTCAAGTCTTATAAACCCCTTTGGTAAAATTTAGGACACACAAAATTTACAGAGGAGATCAAGTAGAAACATTAAGAGGAAATTTGGTTTTTCATCTGTTGTACATATTGCTTCTGTTTTTCCATTAAAATTATTATTGTCATCTAGTTGAGGTTTTCCTTTTATTGTCTTTGTTTTGTATTCCTTGTCAATCTCCTTACTTTTCTATGCTTTCTCCCTCTTCCTTATCCTGTTGGATTTTGTGGGGATTTTTCGCACGCATAGCATGAATCTAGTAATTGGCTTTTTGTGTAATGAGTTAGATGATGTGAACTGTGTGATTTGAACTTCTGGGGTTTTTTTATTATACATAGACTAGGTTTCCCTTAAAAAAAAAAAAAAAGCTACTTCTTAATTGACATCATGTTCCTTGTATTTGCTTTCTTCAGGCTTTTAACATTAATAGATGAAAAACTCCACAGAATGGAACTTCTAAATCAGAGTCTGAAGAAATCATTTTTATTAGTTTCTAAGTAATAATCACTTTTCAAGAAGTGCACCCACACTCATCAAAAAATGTATTACCTGATTTATAGGGCCAAAAAATAACTACTCACCTGCAGATTAGGTAGGATGTATCAAGATTATGTATGCCTTTTGCAAACCACAGGGAAAAAAACCACAAACTGAGTAGCTGAACAGTTTTTAATAGCAAATCTAAGAAAATTGCTTTAATTCTTCTCTAGACATTCTGCAAGGAGAAAAAAAAACAACCAACCATGAGGTCTAAAACCTCAGCCAGCATTCAACTCATGTTGCTTCAATCACTACGGTGGAGCTGTGAGGGTTTACATCAGTAAACTTGGCCCCAAATCTCTCAAATTACATTTTTCCTTTGTATTGGTTATTCAGAACTAATCTGTATAATTTTGCCAAACTTAAAATAGAAGAGACTCGGGGGGGGGGGTGGGGGTGTGGCGGGGGAGGGGAGGTGGGGGTGGAGCGGAGGGAAAAAGCAGAAACAGAACACAGTTAAAAGGGATTGCCAAACTGAGCACAAACTTACTGGGGGGTGGGAAATGTCAGTAGCTCAAACAAGCAAAAGAACAATCATGAAGGTGTTCCTGCACAAATTATAGTATCATCATGTTATAGAAAGCTAAATTTTCCTTTCTGGCTTGTATTTATTTTTTAAAGTGTAAGACAGTGAAGATGTAAAAAGCACTGCTCTTTCCCCACAAACAGACTGTTTGTGATTAAGTAACTTGGACTAACTCCTGTTTCCTTTATTAATGAGATTAGTCATATTTCTTTACTGGCCCCAGTTCAGCAAAGCACTTAAATATGTGCATAAATCCTACCAATTTCAATGGGAATTACACATGTGCTTAAAATTAAGCACATGCTTAATTTCACTGCTAAATTGGGAATATGAGAAATTGAAGTGGATTCCTCATCCAATACTGCGATTTGGCTAATTCGGTAACATTTTGCCATGTTAACTTGCAACATCAAGCAAACCTAAGGTTTTTATGGTGAGCAAAATGAGACCAGGTGGGCTTGCAAACCAAGCACTTAAGATTACTTTTTTCTAAGTAGTGACTATGAACTTTCCTCCGGGCATCTCTTCTTGGACACTAGTGGAAACAAATTCAATGTACGTATTGTACTAGTGTCTCTGAAAGCCATGTTTGCATAGAAGAAGATATCTATGGATAAATATATTACTGACTGTATCTTTCCTTCCTACTGCAAGATCTCATGCTGCTACTATGACTTCTGCAGTTTGCAGTGTTTTGCTGTGCATACATATTCCCCTAAGCAGACTGTCCTGGAGATAAGTAGACAGTACATAAGATTTTCTGTCATACTTACAGTACCTGGAATCTTACATCTTCAAAACATTTTAGTAAAACTTAATTAATTAATCTCTCTGTAATTATGAGTGCTCACAAGAAAAGGTCAGTGGTGATACACTGCCAAGTCTCCAAGTGGTTATCACAGTTTCAGAGAGTTGTAAATGCATGTTTTCAAAACTCTCTCTTCTCCTCAGACCACTTTGCATGATGTTAGGAACACTTAGCTTCACCTTCAGAAAGGAATACAACCTTTTAAAAGCTTGACATTCTTGCAAATCAAAATTATCAACAGTGTAGGAGACAGAAAAATACAAGCAACGTTTTCTAAGAAATGATGGCTGTAGAAAGTTGCTTTCCATCACCAGAGGAAGTTTTTGGATGGCAGTCTGTTTGTCTGCTACTTCAAGATATTTGGGTGTGGAGCACACTTTTTGAACAAGTTTCCAGAGTAATCTTTAGATTAACTATTGTAGCTAGACCCTAAAAAGCTACTAGAAAAGTAGTGGGTCTTTTTTCTTTGTTGCATCATTCTTAAATGTATTCTCCTCCGCTGATACACAGTACTCCAGTAACTTTTGGGGGCAGAATGTGTTTACCGCATATGCTTTTGTCCCTTTTATTCAAATCTAGCTATGAATCTATTTTTTTACATGATGTTTTACATATGTAACCATTGTTGTATTAATGAGATACAGTATGGCATTTTACCTGAATATCCAGTCCCAAGGACCAATTGCTACTTTGCCAAAGAATTAGTAAATGGCTTTTCTCTCCTTTACACACACACACACATGTACAAAAAAACAGAAGAAAAAAAAAAGGCAACCAAAATCTGAAAACCTTTCTAAGTTGTGCCTCCTCTACAGCAGGTCCAAGCATGCTTCCTGGTCTCAGTGGCACATTGTGGCTCCTCTTGCTACCACAAGCTCATCAAAATCTCCTCACGTGGGTTTTTCTTTGGAGCAGGGCTGTGACTTGACATTACCACAGACATCTCTGCTGGGTACACACCTGTAGCTCTTTTCCACAGTTGTGGGGTACTGCCTCGTCTTCTCTCACTTCCCACCTGATTTCAACCAGCTGGGCACAAAAAGAGGGTCTTCTGAATCCAAATTATGTGCCACTTGTGGCTACATTGTGGTGCAATGCATAGAACGGATGTTCAAGAGTAACAGAGCATGAAAAACGGGGCATTGTGTAGTGATGTTACAGAACTATATCCTAAATATTTCTGTGTACTACATGTGTCTTCTGTAAATCAGCTAACCCCACGATGCCGAGTAGGGGAAAAAAAAAAGGCTGTATCAAATGGGAATAACATATTTTAGAAGTCTCATTTAAGATAAATAATGTCAGTCCATTTCTTCTCCTAGGCATTTTATTCTTCTCTCAGTGGAGCTAATGAAGTTAGGGGTAATTTTTTTGTTCTGTTCGAAGGAAGTGCAGATCCTTGCACAAGCTGAGGTAACACCACCCCCTTCTGTTCACACTGATGCTAGGCACACACAGCTACATATCCAGCATAGGATAACGCTGGTACTCCAGTGCCATTTGCCCAGCTGAATAGGAAGAATGGATTTTACTGCTACTGCTTAATCTTGTTCTATACATTTTCAATTAAGCTATTTTAGTCATTCTCTAAACTAACTTATTCCAATAATTTCTGGATAGCAAATTATTAAAACAACTAAAACATTACAATTTTTCTTTAACTCTCTAGAATGAATAAATACAAAATGTATTTTTAATATTAATAAAATAATATTAATAAAAAATCATTCGGATGTTAGGAGGCACCTTTTTTTTAATCTAAAACTCATCTTCATTTTAGTATGCTTCTTTTGATCACCTGCCAGAGCAGCATCTCTCTTCTGATTTGATACTGGGAAGGTTTCTCCTTTTGCGAGATGGAAAGAATTTTACTTGTATGCCTTTTTTTTGCTTTACAGGCTTAATGTGGTACACAGAAAATGCCTATTACTAATATATTGTAGTCAGGTAGCTTCCTCAGCGTTACTTGATTAGTTCTTTAAGTCGATTAGCAGTCTAGTACTTCAGTTGTCTGGCCAAATTACTCACTTTGACACAATTAAATCTGATGCTGAGGTTGTGGTTTCATGATGATTTCTCTGGTTGGAAGCAGCGGCTTGAGCAGTATGGCTCCCTCCATCCGTGGATGCTCATTTCCATGAAATGAGCCAAAGCAGTGAGCTGAACTGGGACTGAGCCAGGTTAAACATAATTTAGCTAAAACCAACCCTGTGGCTGTCAGCTTAGGGAAGTGGTCCAGGTCACGGCACAGCTGCGTGAGCAGCACAAGCTGGGGAAGCAGCCCTGGGGCAGGGGTGAAGAAGGAGAGGGGCGTGGGGGAGACTGCTTGCACTTGTATTTTTTGCTGCAGAAACTTCAACAAAGTACTTGTGATTAAGGGTTTGATAGGTTTTTTTTCCCCGTGCAGAATATAAGTATATTAGATGGTAAAGAAAAATTAAGAACATTCTGGAAGCTTTAATCTAATCCCCGAAGAAAAAAACACCTCTTTGGATATTTCTAATGCTACTATTTTTTTCAGTCTTTCACGTACATGGGCTGCACGTATGAATGTTTCTGTGTTTTCTGCAATTCACAACTGAATGCTAAAAAAGAACCGAGATGCAGGTCTAAAACAGAACTGGGATACATAACTTCATGGTGTTCGGAAAACTCCCTGTTCTGCTGTAACACATGTTTGGTTGCCTATTTACTCTGTGAGGCCAGGGAACTCTGTTATCCAGGGTGAATCATCCCAACTGTAAGCCAACCAATGAATTTAAATCAAAGAAGGAGAAAGTTTCTCATCCGTCTGGAGGAAGACCCTGAATGTTTTCCAATATCACCGAAGTGATCTTGAAGTTCTTGTGTTGGTCCTGAAGCAATGTATGTGAAATACAACACTCAGTCTTTGTCATGGAAGATGATTTTTCCCTAGGAAGAGAGACTCTATGGAAAGACCGATTACAGTATAGATGCTGTACCTGAACTGCAAGTTGTCGTTCTGCACAGTTCTCTATGTGGGACGTTGCACTGCTTGGACATCCTCACGGCTGCGCAGCCATAAGATGAGCAACCCATGGGCCATCCTGGGAAGTGCCAGGGTGTTGGAGAATCAGGGAGCAGAGGGTGGCAGATTTGCAGGGAAATCTCCACTCTTTGGTTGGACCAAAAGAAACTTAGGATAAAGCAACGTGTTTGTTTTCTACCCATATCCACAGAGAGCGTGAAAATTACTGAATTTTTAGAAATTTAGAGCAAAACCCAAGCCTTTTGCAGATTCCTAAGCAAAACATATTGCTGGTGTGAGTGGCATTTCACTGCTTTAGGTCTGTTTTTCAGACACATAGCATGAAACCTGGCGATTACAACTCCATGAGATGCTGACTGAGCACAGCAAAGATCAAGCATGAGTCGAAGGTGTGCTCTGCCGCAGTTTCAAGCACCACAAGAAAGGAGAGCCCAGATTAATAAAACAAAACAGGAAAAAAGAAAGGGGAAAATAGGACAGAGAAAGAAACGGGAAAGAAACAGGAAAAAGAAGGGGAGGGATGGTCCTAGGAAAGCGTGAAGCTAGTGCTTCAGTGGAAGGGTTCAGGTGGACTGTGACTGCTGTGGTGATTTTTGGAGAAGGCTTCCTCCCTCTCTCACACTCACCCAAAGGAGTTTCTCAGGTTTGCAGCTCCACACTACATATAAAGTTAGAGCCACTCACTTCTTGCTTCTACCAGAATAATTTCTGCTACCAGGAGACCATCTGTACCTGCTGGAGTTACGTCATGCCTTGTCCCTCTTTGAAATATAAAGGATTGTAGCTAAAAACAAGCCTGAGCTCTTTTTTCCATTGCCTGAAGGGAAATCATCCCAAACTTCACACTGATGCTAACCTGTCATGAATGGGAACTTGACCTGCAGAAAGGATTTAGGGGTAGTTTCTGCATTTACGCAGTGACTCTTTAAAAAAAAACAAAAACAAAAAACCAAAAACCAAAAAAACGCTGTGTTGTTCATTTGCCTTGTTTTTGAACGGTACAGTGTGGGGTGACAACTTTCCTTTCTTTAAATTTGCATTTAAAAAAAGCTAAAAGTACTGACTCTTCAAGGGTTCAAAACCTCCAGCTAGGAGTAGATTTCCAGATGACTCTTGATCCTGAAAGCAGGGCAGGCTTTTCCTTGAAGTTCAACATGCAGAAACTCTTTGACTGGACAGATTTTCGGAACTACTGGCAGGCCCATGTGTTGAGACTCTTTGAAAGTTATGGTTTTTGCAATGAATGGGATATAAGATTAGAATTTTTCATTTATTTGTTTTTAACATGATCTTCATGTGGCTGCTGAGCTCTGGAAAAAAGCTCTTAAATGTCATTGCTGTCTTTTGGATATACGCTGTGCTCCCAAACGTCTCCTCAGGTTTTGATTTCCTGGCTTTTTACATTATTCGGCTCCTGCACTGTCTCTGAGACTTCAAAGAGCATGCCAGAGTGTGTTATCCAGGTCCTGTGTGCTTCCAGTGTGCCCTTGTAATCCTTGTGGTCAATATATTCCTCAGGAGTATGTGTGGCCCATGCTATCACTCCTGTTTGCTCTATGACAGTTTTATTACACAGTGCCATTCTGTCAATGGCACAAAGAGGTTATAAATACTATCAATATTAAATAATGACAATCCTGTATGGTCTCTGCTATCCTACAGCAGGTAGGTAGTAGCCCAAAATGTCCAAAGGGTAGCACATTTTTATCAGGTTCTAAAAGTGGAAGATGTGCAGGGAGGTTGCTGCCAACCTTCCCTCAACACTTACAGTCAGAGCGTGCACCAAAGATCAACGAAGCCATGGTTGGTTAGGTTAGGGAGGTGAACTTCTTCTCAAGTGAGACTGAAAAAAAAACCTCTGTCTTGAACACAGAATGACCCAAAAAGTCCTCATCAGGGCAATCCCTCACCATGCATCAAGAAGTATAGTAGAAGACTACCCAGAAAGCTAAGCAGTAAGGGAAAGAAGATATTTCACTTCATTTCCATCACCTACACAAGCAACTCGAAAATTTGCACAAAAGAAATGGTGAAAAAAAATTCAGCAAAAGGTCTAAAATGCGTTCAGATTACACAATTTTTAAAAATTTATATACAAAGTAATTGTCAAAGTAGGTTCTATTATCCACCTGAAAGCATTTAAAAGAACTAAAAAGAGCTAATGTGTTTAAAGCAGAGTGAAGGAGGTATTTATAAATAAAAAATATACAAATCTTCAAAAAGCAGAAATCATGTCAAAACAAGAAGGGTGGAGGGGAGGACAGGGGGGATGGGGCTAATTCTGATGAGTTAAACATGGAATTCTAATGACATAGGTCAGAAGTAGCATTTCAGAAGTAGGAAGCTTACTAGATAGTCTCTAGGACTGTTGCGTGAAAAGGGGCGAAGCGTTTTTGGCAGAAGATAAACCCCCTTGCGTTCTAACACTCCTCACCGAGGTGGGAGGCTAGGTGCGGCTAGGTTTAAATTCTGAGTGATGCCCAATTCAGCACTATCAGTCCAATCGCATTTAATATGTATTAAACTGTTATGATTTGGATACACTAACAGTGGACTGCACCTTCAGTCTAGTCGTGCTCATGAACTAGCATGGCCACTCTTGAGCCTTTGGTCGCGTTCAGTGAGAAACTGAAACGACTAGCTACTTAAAAAGTGCAGTTTATTTAAACAACAGATATATAGGTTCTTAGGATTGCTGGTGATAAATACACTGTCTGCAAAGCACGTGCAAATAAAGATATTGTTAAGTATACAAAAAGTTAAGTATAGAATACAGCCTGCCTATAAATGTAGGATAGAGATTCTCTAGAGAAATTTCTAAGTTCCCCAAGGAAACACTGGATATAATCTAAGTCTTACCCAAAGGCGTCCCTATGGGGGGGAAGAGAGGCTCAGCCCGTCGGCTGGTCCCGGAAGTCAGTGATGGAGTTCTGACTTGCTCGCGATGGTGTCTTCCCTGATATCCCCCCTCTCTTGGGCTATTATTATACTATGTTTTCATCTTCAAAGTGGAGTTTGAGTGACTTTAGTCATAAATACTTTTATTATGATCAGTGTACTCAAGGAGGAGTGGTCGCACCTTGGGGGATGGTAGCCTCCGTGATGGAGGTGTGTTGTGGTACATTGTAATGAGCAAAGTTCACACAAAGGACAGCATTTCATCAAAATTTGATGAAATGTTGGCTTGGGTAGCGAGTAGGCCACTTATCTGTTTCATAGTAAGCAAGTAGGCAGCTTATCTGTTCCGTAGTACCATCTCGTTCCCGTATCTGCTATTTGTCACAAGGCAAGGTCACGGAACAATTGCGTTCTGTTCCATCCCTCGTGTAGTTTTGCAAACAACCTTGTACAGGGAATTGCAGATGTTGCATTCTTCGCGTGCCAGCTGTGGCTGTATTCTACCTTAGAAGCCTCTTGATTTTATGACTTTCCTTAATGTGTGAACAATGCTGTACTTTTGTATTCTTGGCCAATTTAGTAATTATTCCACAAGGACCAATAGATGATTGAGGTGTAAAAGGAAGGTGGGCCGTTTTCATTGCTGAAAATGGATTCCCATTGAATATCCAAACAGCTTTTGACATGATTCCTTACCAAAGGTTCTTAAAAGGAATTACATTTTCATGGGCTTGTATAGATTAAAAATTGACTGAAAGATAGGAAAGATAGGCCATGTAGTAAATAGTGGAGCAGGAGCTTTTAGGATTGCTGGAATTCCCAAATGTTCCACCTCTCTGCTACTTTGAGGACATTTCCGTGGCTAGACATTACTAGTGAAATTTGGACAGAGGCTACGTACTCCTGGCGTGGCAACTCTACTGGATAACTTTACAGGATCGTATACAAGTAGCCCATGTATACCAAGACAAAATCCTGAAGGCCTCATTTGTTTATAAAGCTTACAGTACACAGTATGATAAAATTTACTTCTAGGGAGCTAATCTCTTCATGACTAGGGAAGAATGACTGCAGCTTTACAGTTCCTCACATACACATTGGAGATTCTTCAAAACCTGGGTGCGTACTTTGTGTCCTGTGTCCAAACTTAAATGTAATAGAGCTTAGTTCTTCACACTGTGCAGATGTGAGTAGATCAGCCAATAGCAGTAATTGTGGACGTAGTTAACGTTGGGTGGCATTAAGCAGTACAAACAGTCAAAGATTTCTGAAATTTGCTCTAATATACAGGCCAGTGTCTTCTCTCCACTACTTCTTCAAAAGAGCTGGGACTTCAGCATGAAAAAAACGTTCTGCAGATCAACCATAAATAATGCCTATGAATTAAAAAGCGGTACTTTAATTTCTTCCCATTGGATTATCTTCACGTGCCACTATCAGATAAGAGTACAAGACTTTCAGGCTGGAGCAAAACACCCATTTTATAAGGTTTTTCTTACTGGAACTTTAGAAAGAGAAAGAAAGGAAAAATGAATACAAAAAATTATCAGGTCTTGCAACTTCACCTGAAAATTTTGCTCAAAAGGGTTAACCAACTGTCTTTCTTTGGGTTAACTCACTGTCTTTCAACATCGACTTCCTTGTTTTTCACTATGGGCAGTTTATTCTCAGACTGAGTTGAGATGGTGAAATGAATGTATACAAAAGAGAATTCTGAAGCTTTAGTGTGCCATTTTGTAACTTAAAATAAGCAAAGCTCTAATAAATTATTGTCAAGTTCAAAAAGAATTGCATTTATTCCTTTGTGACCTTTTGTCAAACTGTGTATAATTCTGCTTCCTGTACATGAACCACCTGTGCAGATAAGCCTTTTGCATGTCTATATTCATTTGGAGAAAAATAATTCAAACTGGTTTTCAAAGCAAAGTTCTAGCTTTTCCACTTTTCGGTGCTTACATTGCTAAAATAAAAACAATCCTGAGGACCTGGGTTAGATTTTCTAAACTTTATCGTTGCTCCCAGTTATTAGTTGCACTTTGAAAAGCATACGTATTTATAAGTCGTTTTACAGGTACGATTATCAAAATAGATTATGCTCCCAATAAAAAGAAAAAAAAACAAACAATAAAGACAGGCAAGGAAATGATGAGTCACCATATATCAGGGTTACTATTCATACTAAGATATTTGAAACCATCACCATAGTAGGAAGCAAGTAAAAGTTTGCAGAGATGTCTGTTGAATGGGCTGAAACAATTTCACCTGAGGTTATGAGAGACCTACATGTTTCTCCATGACCCTTAATATTAAAGGTAACCTAAACACTGAGGAGATGAATCCAATGATATTTTCTATATGAGCTGGACCTCCTCCAAACCCACTTAGGATTTCAACACGAAGAATCGACTGAATTTTAATGCATTTTCCTCTGAACTTCATCCACTTCCTTAGAAGGCATAATAGTGTTGTAGTGTAGTATGGATATTGTCTACAGAGATATCTGATTCTAATGAGAACCTCAATATTTAAAAGCTTACACTCCCTCTGATGAACTTCAGCATTAAAATGTGTTATCAGATAGGCTGACTATTTAAAAGCAAGAAGTCTTGTAGGACTTTTTCATGACAATCTATAGGAGTTGCCTTTTTTAATGGATGTCTTTTTCTGAATAAGCCTGTTTCAGACAGAAAAAGTAACTACTGCAAGATTTTATGTTTGAATCATTCGGAAAAGTCTAAAATATAGACTATGATAGAATGTAACTTTTCAGTGTAAGAATTTTCTTTTAGGGTATTCATAGCACTCATTGTTTAGACTAACTGGTAAGATAAATCCCAAGAGATCAAGATCAATCATATGTTAGATATAATGAATTTTAGTCAGCTCACTGTGAATGCTATTGTTGGTACCCTTCTTCCTTTCATACTGCTTTGTGGTTTGTGGTGGAGAGGGTAACGACAGACAAAAGCATGCGTGGGCAAAGGCTCAGCCCAATGTTTCAGACTGTAAATGTTTTACAAATCTCAGGTTTGTAAAAAAAAAAAAAGATTTCAGCCTCCTATGGTTTGGGAAGACTTTATATCCACTGGAAATAATTGTAGGAGTCTCTATGACTCTACTTGTATGTGTCCAAGAGCACCTGGAATACAGGGCAGATGCTTCCGTTTATGTGTACGTGTATGAAACAACTAAAAGACTTTTTTTCTGTCTTCTAAGAGGATCTGTATAACAGGTGGAAGAAAAACTGTGAATTTCAAAGAGCAGAAAGCTTTGCATCGATTTTAAATACCTACATGAAAAAAACACCCACTTCTTCATGAAGTACATGTAATTGTATTACTAGCCAAAGTGCCAGTTTTACTGTGGTGAAATATCTTGGTTTATGTTCTGTTTTTTTATAGTACTGATCTCTTACTAACATAATACTCCTAGAAAAACAAACACATTTTTAAATTTTGAAGATTTCTGCTCCCAATTTTATTCTTTGTTGTGAACCTGCAAATAAAATTTATCTCAAAATTTAGCTCAAGTCGAAAACAAATGAGGTTAATAATGGCACCGAGTGGTAGGAAATAAAAAGAGTCATAAAATCAGTGTAGTTGATGATATAATCTAAGAAGATTGATATGCCAAGATCTTCCCTGAATCCACTGGAAAAAGAAATAGAAAGCCATCCAGGAAGCAAGAAAACGACAGAGAGAGAGAGAGAGAACATGTCGATCTGTTGGCGTGTAAAACTAGGTGCCTGATTACTGTACACTGATCTGAAAATATTAAGGTGTGACAAAGGGGACAGCTATTAGGACCGAGAAGCCAAAATGAGATTTTTTTTCCCCTCATTTGCATTTCTTCACTGAATGGATCTACAGAGTACAAATTAGAAGGAAATGGAGATTTACAACAAATTCTAAGGACTGGGTATTTGGTTAATGTTACCATCAATGAGTTCGATTCTCTATCAAAACTTACAAGGCTTTAAGAATCATTTTGTATATATGTTGGGAAATCTAAAAATTTCTATAGACCCAGCTTTCAACTCTCATGACGGTGTTTGTAAAACTCATATAAGCCTCCAGAAATGTGCGTGGCAAGCACATTGATTATAAAAGACACAGAATAAATTATGAATTAATTAATTGTTGTTTTGTGCAGACCTGTGCTTATATCTTGACCGAAAGAAATATATTTCTTGCAAGTGTAAATTAGAGTTTTCAAAAATGGTGCTTACAGAACATTCAGTTACCTGGGAAAAAAATACCATTATGTAAATATGTGTAGCTAATAGCTCATGAT
The DNA here is from genome assembly GCF_963924245.1 of Chroicocephalus ridibundus. NCBI lineage: Eukaryota > Metazoa > Chordata > Aves > Charadriiformes > Laridae > Chroicocephalus > Chroicocephalus ridibundus. Next base: position 68,493,664 of record NC_086316.1, on the reverse strand, counting down.
AAGGTACCTACATTAGAAAGGCTTTATTTTTTTTATAGTGACTAGTCTCCTGCTTTCTGTGTGTACAGCAAACAGATTTTTTCATCTTAAACGTTTCTCTCTGTTGCGTCAATTCCAGAGGTAGATATTAATCCTAATTCTATCTGTTTTAAAAAGAACCAAAAATTTCACCTTTCCATACGTCAAGTCAAATTAGTATATTAATTAATTAATTAAACCCATCAACAAAGAATTTAATTTACTTTTCCTACTACAGGTAGTAGGCTCAGAAAATACCCTATAATATTTTTTAAGTCTATTCAAATAATCTGCTTTAAATATACTTTTCTTTTGATCAAACTACCTTCTGTTAATAGTTTTAAGGGGATACTACGTTATTGGAAGATGATGACAAGTTCCCACAATAACTGAATATCAGATCAGATAAAAATGAGAGGTCAATCCTAAAAATAATTTTTAGTTTTCAAAAAAATTGGTGTTGAAATAAGGTTTCTCAGTGAAAAAAACAAAACAAAACAAAACAAAAACCAAACAAAAGAAGACATTGATTTGATCCCTGTCATATAAATCACAGTGAGAAATACATCTTTGATTTTCACTTGGATAGAAAAAAGTGTCTGATTTTCACGTGGATACAAATTTTGAACCAAAGCATTTTACATGCTAAAACTGTTTGATCTAACTGTTGGAAATATTATTTGATAGTCACTAACAGTGATAGTTGCAGTTTACACTAAGATGGTTGCTTGAGTATCACGTAGTCCAGGGAGAACATGTGTAATGGAAGCCCTTTAGCCTGAAAAATGTTCAGTGCAAAGCTCTGTCCTGAAGTATGAATACACCTATTCCTACAAATAGATGACATCTGCTCCAAGACTTTGGCTCAAGGATGCAAATAATGTGAATCATTGCAATCAAATGAGGCATAAAGAAAGAAAATTGTATCTAATAATTACTTTTTGCATTTTGGAATATTTTGTCTAAACAGTCAGCCTAGGTAAAGCTGTAAGAATGGTACTTCCAAAAATTAATATTAGAATTAGAAGTTGTGGATTCTTGTCCCATTTTCAAGTTTTTGGAAGAAAAAACAGAAGCTAATTTTGTTTCAAAATTCTCAGTGTCAGCAAGGCAGGGAATTTGCATGGAATCTATTGCATGCAGGTGAAAATACTGAAAAATTATACTCAAAACCTCCTATAACACCTATCAAGATTTCAGCTGGATATTTCAGTGCAGTCTCAAGAGGCCAAAGAATGAGAATCTGGATGAAGCCTCTTGTTATCTTTATGTGTCAAGCAGTTCATTTTTTAGCTCCCAAATACGGCTTCAAAAAGGTCTTCTCTGTCATAGATAAACTCAGACGATGATAAAGGCCTGTATTTATGTTTTATTTGTTGCAATATCATTTAATAGCCCACTATTCATCAATTTCTTCCTCATAACTTTCTGAAGCTTCTTGCAACTCTGTGTCTAACTCCATGTATGGGTTGAAAGGCAAGATGAGATAAAACATATGCATGGGCTGTCAGCTAGGTGGGACCACCATCCACGCAGTCAAATAGCACCCAACTGTTTATAGTGATCATCATTAGTCAGAGGGTAATCTTTCACGATAGGGTATTGCTCATTATACCTGCCAAAACACATACCAGCACTGTGCTGGTCTAACAGGGCACCTGCTCTTGTTACAGTATGGAAAGTAGCAGTTTTTCAAATGGAAGGGAATTTGTGGAACAAGATTGTAGTTTTCCTTTTGTAAAACAAGAGGCCTCATAAAAGCACTTGTAAAAGTATACGTAATTGCTTATCCAGTTTTCAACTTTGCTGCAGTGCCATCCTGCCTGTCCACCATAAATACGGTTTTACCTCTAAACAGAATTACACATTCCTTTAATAATCTTTCTGGTAGCTCAGATTCTGCTTGTGCTTCTGTCAAGGGCTAGATGGAAGAAACAATGGGAGACACAGGGAAACAACGCAAAATAAAGCAATCAGTAAAACCCATCTTCTCAATTTAGTACATAATGAACCTGCCTATTGCAGAAAGTTTCAGCTGATTTAGTTGATTCTGTTTAACACTGATGTCACTAAACCATTGAAAATCCCTAATGTGTCATGTTTAAAGGGATTTATTATTTCCTAAATTTTTTTAATTTGATAGAGCAACTTCTCTTGTTAAGTACTGTTACTCTAACAAATTCTTCATAAACTGCTTTCTGTGATCCTGATTATTTTAAGCACTCTAAAGATTTTCTATAACAGTTGACAAAAAATTTGGTACAGAACTTTTAAATATATTATGATAAAATTCATTCCAAATATACAGGGTCATTACGGCAGTGGACCAAATAAGAAAATTCTATTAAAATTTAAGTACTAAGAAATTTGGAGACCAGCACTGGTTTGATCTTCATGGCATTGTACTGGAAACTGAAATAAAACCTGAATGTTTTCCTTTCTATGATGCACGTTTCGTATTTCACTTTTCTGGATTTTCTCCAAGAAATTGCCACCTGTTTAGGACAAATGACTGTTTCTCCCATCGCCGCAGTGTGCAAGTTCTTTTTTTCTTGAGAATGGTCTGTTTATGTTGCTGGGGTAAATGATTCACAAATCATGAGTGTGTTTATTGTGCTGTTGTGTAGTACACACTGGATATTTTTCTCAGAGTTCCTGGGTGGAAACATCCCCTTCTAGGGGATTCATCAATTCCAGATGCCTTCAACAACATTACATAAAACTGGTATCTATCTCAAGAACCTGCAGTTAAATTAGAAGGATAATCAGTCTTGATTTAGAGATAGATCTAATGAAGGCTTTAAATAAGCGGAAGTTCATACTGCAATACCTAAGATTTAAGTACAGTTCATTATCTTATTAAGATTAGTCAGGTGAATACTTGTTACTTTTGCTAAATTTCTCTTCCAAGCATGCTTCAAGCATTAAAATTATAGGTTTACTTCAGGAAAAATAGGAGTATGTAGCATATATAGAGAGGGTACAGACGCCAATGAAATGTTGGACACAGAGGACACAGCAGACTCTATAAGGAACCGCATAGAGAACTTGTGTCTGGTGGTAGATTCACGTGCTTTCAGAGGTGGTGTGCGCATCTCTGCCTGCCTTGATCCAGATCCCAGAGACTTCTCTGAAGATAGATGACTACAGTATTTCCTTCAGAGAAATGAGAAGGGTTCATGGTCTTCTTTTAAAAAGAAGACATTGTGCTCACATCTTTCAAGCTAGACTAATGACGACTAATCAAGAAGTTTAGATTAGGCTTTCTCTCAGCCTAAAGAGACTTAAATTTATATTTCCCATCTCCCAGAAAAATACTTTTCATCACTAATTTATTTGTTATTTTGGCTAAATGAATTATTTATATTTATTAAAGACACATATAAAATAATTCAGGGTCACATAAACAGGAGAAGTGGAGAAGAGACGAAAAGAAAAAGGAAAGAAAGTCAGAAAACGTTAGTAGTTAGTGGTGTGAGCATTTGTGAAAGTTTCAATTCTGTTCTTGATTCCAGCTGTTTTAACCAATTCTGTTTAATGTAAAACAAATCAGCCATTCCACGAGACAGCTGTAGTGTCATCATCAGCCTGAGTCAACAGCCTGGGTCTTGCTGTAACATTTGCCCAGCCAACACGGATATAATTAAAGTCTCTCATCGCAGTTACTTCTCCTCCTTTTTAACCTCTCTTACACCCCTTGGCGTATCACAGCTAATGCCACCGTCTCACTGCCTACCTTCTCCAAATAAGCTGCAATTTTGATATGTAGATTCTTCTTTACTTATTCAGGCAAATTGTTTTTAGTATAATTTGATTCTATGCTCTCTTGCCATATAACAGTAATCCACTCCTATTATGGCCTATTCTGTATTTTCTATTTACTTCACATTTCAGTATTGCAGGATTTCATTGATTTTCTTGCTTCACCAGGCTTCTGGTACATATACAGTGATGTCGTCATTAACGGCTAGACATTCTAGTTCTTCTGTCTTATTTTTTAATTTTCTATTCATGTAAAAGCATCTCTACCAAAGAATTTTGGTTCCCCATTCCTGGAATCAAATTTTAAATGGCACTTTATTTTCTATTTCCCACTTGACTAATTGCACGCTCCAATTTGTCCTGCATACACTTCTCATATCTGCATCAATACCAGAGGCAGGAAGCTGAACCCTGTGTTTTTCCAACGCTACTTTCCCACACTCTTAGTTTAGAAGATTACTCACAGTTTTCATGTTTTTAAACCCCACAGCCTGATTCCCTTATGGATCAGATGAAATACTTTCCTTCTGTTTAGGTTTCCTTTTTCCTAGCAGCGTCCCTGGTTTTGGATGACCCTGAAGCCTTAATCTTCACATAATCTTCTCAGCTAGGCTTTAAACTGTATTGCTGAGCTTGTCTCTTTGGACCTGTGTGAGGTTTATGGTTAGATGTGGAAATTTTGATTTAAAGAATTCAGTTAACAGCACACAGCATCCCTGACATTGCCATCGAAGAATGAAATAAGGAAACAAGGGAGGGGTGGGGACAACTCTAAGTTAAGAAAGTTGGATGCTTTCCTGAATTGTTAGGTTCTCTGATTGTCTCTGCCAGAGACCTGCTGTCACCTCTGTCTTCCTCCACAACACAATAGAGCTCTTCCACAGAGCAAAGTTCCCAGGGTGTTGACTGTATCCAATCATTTAAAAAGAGATACCCAAGTTCACAAGGGAAAGAAAATAATTACATGGCACACAGGTGGTCTGAGTTCACGTGCAAATATTTATGTCTGATACTGAAATTGAATTAAAGCCTCCTATTGGAATTGATACTATGCAGTCCTTCCTAACACTAGAAGTTGCTAAAGTTGCAGCTTTGAAACCTCTCCTAATGTCTGGGGCTTTTTTCTTTAATATTCCAAATTCATACACCTTGGAATTTGTATCATGAATTCTTAGGAAATTCTTGAGAATTTAAATTATATTCACATTAAACTCACTTCACTACTTGGGCATGTGTATTCTTAAATAAATACTTGAATAGTATTGGATTCAATAATATTTGAAAACAATATTAATATTGTAATTTAACAAAGGAGCTGGTGAGAATAAAAAAACATGACATCATAGTTATACAATACTGAAGGAAGTCTAATTTATTTTTTTTCTATACGGAATCATAGAATCATATCTATGTATCTACAAAGATACTCAGTAAGTTTAAATCTGGAAAGAGTTAGTTCTGTTACTAAGACCTAAAAATAAGAGAGCGGCACAGTGAAAGTAAGCTAGGAAGGAAAAGAGTATGCCAACTTTCACATATACATTTTCCCACTTATTTATTTTTATTGACAAATTCCTAATTTGGTGATAGGACCTTACTTATAGAAAATGTATTTCATTAATAAAAGATTGGTGCTCTTCTGTAATAAACCTTTTCTTTCCTTGTGAATGCTGGGTCATCACTGAAGTTGCATGTGTAGTTTACCATTCATGAGCTTATCTATTTTCTAGACCTTTAAATTTGAAGGAGAAAAACAAATGCAAACCAAATATGTCAGACAAATATCTGTCAGTTGTACTTATTCCCCCTCTAGCAGAGTTTCTACGTCCTTTTAAAATACTCTTCCTTTTTGCGTCTCGATAATGAAAAAATGATACCTTCTCTCACATATTGCAATCTTTTTCACCACACAAAAATTGTACAGAGAGTCTCTTCTCAGTGTTGACTTTGATGCTGTTACCTGTAGCCTATGATCAGCAACTTTCTCTCTCTAAACCTTTGTCCTTATCACAAATAGTTCATAGAGCTGGCAAGAATAAATTGAATGAAAATTTCATGGGATAGAAGATCTGTCTCCCAAAGTACGTATTAGCTGCCACCAGTAATATCAAACATTTGAATCTCAAACGCTGTGCTGGTAAGTACTTTCCCAGTACTAATACTGTTCGTGAAAGACCTTTTCTTGGGCCTTTCTTTTATCCCATGTTTTTTCATAGGTATGCTGTTCCCTGTCTAGGTGGTGAGTAAGTACACATACACATGCCATGGTACCATGCCTAATTTGTTATTTCCCTCCTTCCAGGTTTCTCTCAAGTCAGCACTTCCAGCAAGAAATATTCACTACATTCCTGAAAGCAATACAACTTCTGTCAGGGAAAGCTTTCTTACAGGAAGACATTTTTCTCTCAGCTTGCAAAAGATGTAGTCCACATTAATTGAAATGTTTGCTGTTTGAATCTCCTAACACTGATTTTCTGGATGGTTGTTTAATCTTTTTCCATTGAACTTGTGGAGGACCAGACTGTGTGGATCACAAGTGAGGATTTTTCTCTAATGTTAATTCTTTTTCCACCTACTACAAGCAATTGAGTCCTTGTTCCTTCTTCATAAGCAGTGTATATAAACAGAATTTTTTAAATTTAAATATTCAATCACATGAAATGTTCCCTGCCTCACAAAGTAAAAAATCTGAAAATATTTTCCAGGACCAGTGAATGGAGGCAGAGGAAAAAGAATAAATATTGCCTTAACTTCTAAATTTACAAATTAAGGATTCAAACCTGCTAATCTGAATCCAGAATTTCTGAAATTACAGACATAGGACATTTTGGGAGAAAATAAAAACAGGGAAGTAATTAAAGCTACATGCTTCCTGAAATAAGTTTAAAATGTTAGCATTTTTGTATTTTCTGACAAAACCATAAAAATTTCCTAAGCAATGCAAAAGTTAAGCATGCAATGCTACTAACTGTGTTACAGTGATGTTAGGACAAAGCTAGCACATATCGCAGAATCTGATATAATTACACATGGAGGAGACTTGAAAAAATACAAAAATTCATTCTCTTCCTCAAAGCGGGATTGACTGAAGGTGTGTCATTGCAGGCAGTTGCTTGTTTAACTCGTTTGGTAAGTCTTCCGGTGATGGGGACATCTCAGCTTTCCCAGACAATCCATTCCAGTGCTTCACTACGCTAGTCCTTCAAAAGCTTTTAAGTACCTGAGATGAATATTCCTCACCGTAACTTAACCCCATTACTTCTGTGTCTCTCTGCTGTGGAAATGGACAATAGCTTATTCCCTTCCTCTTTACAGCAGTGTTTTTTATCCTTGAAGACTTCAGTCATCCTCCTCCCCCAAATCTTCTCTCATGTACATGAAGCAACCCCAAGATAATAATTTCTTTTTTCTCAGAGGTCATGTTTTCTTGGATCTTGATTATTCTCTAAATTCTCCTCTGGGTCTTCTTTATTTCTTCCAAGTCTTTCTGAAGTGCAGCCCCTGAAGGACAGGCGATACTCCATGTGAGGCCTCAGCAATGCTGAGGCAAGCTGGAGGAGCTCCTGCGCACGTTGCAGGGGCTCTGCCTGTTTCACAACAGCATGGCTCACCAACACACACTCTCGTAACTCTCAGCTCTTTCCCTGAAAACCTGCTAACAGATTGTCGGCACTTAGCGTTTGCACAGCTGGTTATTCCTGGTGAGGGTAACACATTTTTCCTTCCTGAAATTCACCTGACCATTTTTCCAGTTTGTCAAAATAATTTTGAACACATAGCTTCTTAACAGAATTGACAATTTTACCCTTATGTCATTAGAAGACTTAACACATTCCTTTTCTATTTAATTAAGGAAATACAGAAAGCATTAAATAGAGCTACATGCAGGGTAACCCATCTCGACTGCAACCACCAGTAGATCATTTTAGGCCACATTAACTTGCACTCCAGCAGTTTCATTTAGGCTAAGATTTTCTTGAAATCTGATGGCAGTATGTGGGTACAAAAAGCCTCACATAAGGCTATATGATAACTGTGGCTTTATTATTCTCCAGACGTTAACAGCTACATCAATTTTTCCAGAATTTTTCTAGAGATGCAAGCTAAGTTGAAAATTCCATTTTTCTGTTCTATTATAAAGCTATACCCTGATTTGCCTTTTGCAGCTATTCCAATGTTAACTGTCCTCTAAGAGCTCTCTGTTAAGGTTACTGTTAGGTTACTGTTAAGGTACTGAGGTTGTTTCAGACAGTTGTTTAATTATCCTAGGGTAGCTTCCTCATGTGTTTTTTTCCTTTGCATTTACAGAAAATTTACTATCCTCTCAGCATTTGTCTAAATTATGGGTGTAAAAGAAAGTAAGCTGGTTGAGGCATGGGCAGCTCCTGATATCATCTTGGCAGTTTTGAATGTTATCATCTACAGCTGTTCACTGTTGTGGATGTGAATTTAAACTAATATGTTTTAAATTAAACAAGATCACTGCTGTGACTGGTTATGGACTCAGTAATGGGGTAATGGCTTTAACCTGATGACTTGGAACAAAATTGAAGGGAGTACCTTTGCAAAGTGTTACAGCCACATCTAAAGGACCACATCTGTAGAATCCCAAAGATTATGAAAGAGCTGCTCTTTAGGTGGGAAACCGTGGTTGTCTGCATTTTTAAAAATTTATTTGACGCATGTGAGCTTTGGCAAAAAGAAAAAGAAAGAAAAAAAATGTTGACTGCACATAACGCAAATTGTCTTGTGCTTCGCCAACCCCTTCCAAAGGACCTAGAGAAAGTCAGTCAGCTAGCAGCTTGTACACAGGTTATTAGCAACACACAAAATCCATATCTGGATTTTTGAAAACACCCTGTGACTTGCTGGACAGCTATTCACAGATCCATTGCAATTTCAGTGGAAAAGCAGTAAAACTGCATCCAACTAATGAACTTTAAATGAGAGTATCTGCACAATTTCAGTTAAGTTCTACAGCCTCTGAAATTCTTTCCCTGCAGAAATGGTGGCATGTGAATCTGTTTATCTTCAGGTCCCTGTTAGAAGCTCATTTGTATTCCCAGGCTCTTGCCTGAGGGAGTGGTGATAAAAAGTACGTCTAATTGATCCCAGACCCGAGGATTTTGCTAAAGGCTGATGTTGGTCACTCATAAGTAGGCTGTCTACACCAATGTTTAAATTATGTAAAGGTCCCCAGGAGAGTTATCAGTAAATACCCGCTGTACTTCAAAATACAAGATAGACATATGCATAACACAGCCCATGTATGGCCCAAAATCTGACTTCAGTTATGTTCATGTAGATCAAGTGCAATTAAAATATCTTTTACCTAGACAGACAAAAAAGTCCAGTGGATTACTGACTGTTTGCATCTATCAGAAATGCCTAAAAAAATGTTATTCTATAAGTAGCAACACATCCTGAGACCACTTCATAGTGACACACAGGCTGATCAGTCAGCCAGCAGTTAGAAAAAGAGTATGCAGCCTAAGATCCTACAAGTCTTTTCCTTGGGTAGTGCATTAGTTTGTGCATTAGTTTGCACCTGTATCTCTGCCCAGGAGATTTATAAATACATGTCTTCTAAAAAGATTGAAATTCACCAAACATATTCCACAGTATTTTTGGAACAGCATCAACAGGATGGACTGAGCAAATGGTTTGCTGCTACTACTTGGGAAACTCTGCACTAATGTGAGAAGGAGTTATTTCTTCAGTTGAATCCCAGCAGGAATTTTGAGTAGGTAATAAATATTGTAGCAAGTTAGTAACCTTCCAGAAAGCCTAGGATTTTTAGAAATTACAGTGATAGATAATAGAAAATGGCCTAAAACACTGGCATATTATTCTACTGAAAACAGATCTTTAGAAATGGAGGGGAGTGGGGAAAAATAGGGGAGGAAGATTACAGAAATTATTCTTTACAAAAAAACAAAAGCAGATCCCAAGATTCAGTAATAACAATCTAGACTTTGATGCACAGAATCATGGCCTTTGTGAAATCTCCTCACTTATAAACTGAAATGCAGGACATTCAGACTTACACAGTAATAAAAGGTAAATTCTCCGTATGGCAAGTGTAAATTGTAAATGAAAGTCACTTGTAACTTATCCTCTCATGCTTTTTGGTAAACTTAGCTCAGCTTTATGGCCAGAACTTCAAAGAAGAAGAATGATTCATGGAAGGTCTAATACCCTCGCAAAACTACTGAGGATAATTTAAAACTTTACTTTTTATGATACTTGGATGATTACAAGAAACCCAGCATGTATTATGACAAGCATTATTTCTTAACCAAAACCAGACTTGAAACTACTGTACAACAGAGTAATGGAAACTGATGAGGAATGGAGTTTGAGGCTTTGTGAATGAGTCAAATGATTTGGGGATTTATAGGTTGCTTCATTATTTTGAGCTCATTTTTCCTGTGATATAAGCATTCATTTTTTCAAAAGTTAGTCAAGAAAGTTGTAATAAAAATTCCTTGAGAAACGAGAAAACAAGAACTTACATTTCTTGCACAAAAATTGGCCTTTTCTTTGCCATTTGCCTTCATAGCCCTTTTTATAATGGCTTTAATTCTGTGTATATGATTTCTCTATTTGTCACACTCTTTTTGGTGATATGAATCCATGGTTTTCTTCTATTCCTTTTTTCTTGAAAACACCATGGAGAGATATCTAATCATGGTATTCTCAAAAATTAGAGTAGCCCCCATTTATTAGGTGTTAAAAAAAGGTTTTGAAAACCAGAACTGACAAGTGGTTTCGCTCAAAGAATTTTTGAATGTATTAAAAGGTTTAGCTTCCACTGAAAGGCATGATTCTGTGTGTGTAAGATTAGCTAAATTACTTTAGTTGCTAGGAATATAGGCAGTACAAAGGACTGTATTTAGCATGTAAATATTATAGCCTTAGAAGTTCAGACAGAGAATATTTGGAAGGAATCCTGAATGTATATGTGAGTGCCTGTTACTTTTGTAATCTTTGCATATGTACATGTATCCACACAGTCATATAAATATGCATAATTTATACGAAAATATTACTTTTAACTTTCTATTGTTGATATATAGAATGATGATCTTACCATTGATCTTTAAAAGTGAAATACTTTTAATAATATTTCTTGTTATATTTAGAAAGGATCTACGCTTTGCCACCTCATTGAATGAAAGCCGTTCAGCATATAGGTTACGCAGACTGTGCAACAGCTATTTAAAGGTCTGGAAGGATGCCTTAGAGACCTCACAGAAATCTCAAGATGTTCAGGTTTCTACAGAAAGTAAATCCAAAAAGAATTATCAAGTTTGGGGTAGGGGGAAGTTCAAAAGTTTAATTTGCTGGTTCTGAGCAGACAGTAGAAGAAAGGGATTTAGGAGATTTGTTGAAGACACTAATCTCATACCTGCTTTCAAAGGTGAAGGCTCTCATGACCAGGCTCAACTGAGACTGTGGTTTCCATACAACAATCAACCACTGTCATGACTCACACTGAAACCACCGCAACCTCCAGAGGCCTTTGGTGGGTTTCCTATCTTCCCTCTTGCATCCTTCAAAAACTTAGAAAGAAAAGGGAGGCAATGAATAATAGAAAAACCCCTCACACACAACTTTTTCAGGTCCTTCTTTTGCTTCCCCTGGCACTGTGAAGCAACAGGGATCTGCCCGCCCATGCTGTCATACATGTGGGATGGTCCTCCTTACACATGCAGGGCAGCAGCACAAACTTCCTTCTATCAATAGTGACTGATAACCTAAAAATGTTTTCATTTTGAAACCATCATAACACACATCAGCATTGATATTTACTTACTGAATATCACAGTGTGGTTTAAGGTATCACAATATAGGGAGGAATGCCTTGGGCAGATGGGTTTTTAAGGGAAGAAGAGTTCGGTATTTGTGCTAATTCACTAATTCTGCAGTTATATTTTTTCATTATTAGCTATCTTTCAACTACCATGGTGATCCTTCTTAAAACAGAGAAAATATCCTTCATCTAGCAATTTTCCATAATATAATTTATCTTTTACAAATAACATTAAATCTACAATTGACTCTGATGAAAAAAAAGTAAATACAATAAATTGCAGACTTTGTCATTTAACTTATGGTGCAATAATCTTTTGGTCCACCAAATTAAACCTCTAGGTAAAAAGTACATTATAGTGTGATATATAAGTTTATTTTGGGGTGGGGTAAAGCACAAGTTAATACAAGATATGTCTGATGGATTTGGCGGAGCTGAGTTTCTCGGAAGAATAGAAAAGGGAAAGAAATGAAAGATGAAGACAGAAGAGATGCAGGAACTAAAACGTGTAATATTCCAGCAGCATGTTAAAAAAAAAAAGAGTGAATATTGGGGGCAGATGAACAGAAAATAGAAATGAAAGTCAAAGACATCCCTATGTCCAATGCTAGAATTTCTTGTAACATAATCTGTTTGTTTGTAGAAAATATAGATTGAAAACATCAGGAGCGAAAAACGTTGAGGCCCAACTCTCACTTCTGATTCCCTACTGCAAGAGCAGCCCTGGGCTTCCAGAGAACTGTGTACCTGCCTGGATGCACTGGTGCCTTTGTTCGTTGTACCATGCTACCACAGTACTCACGGTCAGAGACAAACTGCATTGGCATTCTGAAAATAAATTTTTTCATTGTTTATTTTATGGCCTGATTCTTTCTACTGAGACATTTGTCCTAAATCTTCTGAAATTCCAGAGAAGGAAACTGCTTCTGGAATTCATCATGTTCTTTTCTTGATTCTCTTTGTGTCCCAGCTCTTGGCCGGTGTGTAACTTTTCAGAGGCAAGTTCCTAAGCAAATTGTGCCATTTCCCATTGAAACCAGAGTAAAGTCAGTCGGTCACAGCTGGGGCATTATAAACATGCGGGTGAGGGATCGTAATAAATTCATTTTTGTTGTCCTCTAGAAACACCGTCTGGGTGTAGGTACACCTACGTCAACATAATCTTGTTTCTTTCAAACTGTAATGTAATGTATAAGCAAGTACAAATCAAGATTAGAAATATTTAAGTTTAATCAGCAACATTCTTTTTCTCATATTGTATTGGGTTCTGGTTTTTTGTCTGCTTGGTTAGGTGATTGATTTAGCCCTGCGTAACTTGAGGAGAGTATTTATGTCTGAGGCTTTTGTCAGTGTACAGTATGCACAAGAATGGCAGGGAGAGGGCTGGGACATCTTTTGTGCTACTTTTTAAGAATTCAAGGGTGCTGACTGCCCATTGACTTTGCCAACTGGATAGGACTAAAGAACAAGTCATCTGTAGATATTTTATCTTTTTCATCCCATAACCTTCTAAATCCTGGTTGAGTGCACCATGATTCACAACACAGCAGGACTTTTGCTGCAGTGGCTCACGTTATGTATCACAGCTGCACACAGCAAAGGTTACTGGGCAAACTGGTTTTTGAGAGCAGCAGAGCTCCAGCTGCTGCATAGATGAGTGAGCAAAGAGCCAGCATCTACAGCTCTCTCAAAAAGGTACCATTTAGCCAGACATATCCAAGGACTGGGAGATGAAGCAACATGTACACAGGGGAGTGAACAGTTTAATGTTGGAATTGTGACCATCAGCTTCTTTTGATATGAACCAATGACTTTGGAAGATCATTATTAAAAAGATTAGACTCCTGAAAGGTGGGCTCCTGTCCTGGCTGATCTGTTATTGAACAAGAATTTCAGAGTGCTATACTTATTCCGTATCAGGTCAGAATAGCTTTTATATCTGCAACAATTTTTCCTGCTTTCAATGATTTAGAGAGGGAAACAACGCATCTGTGGGGCTTTGAGCAACATAGTCTGGTGGGAGGTGTCCCTGCCCATGGCAGGGGTGTTGGAACTAGGCGATCTTTAAGGTCCTTTCCAACTCAAACCATTCTGTGATTCTATGATTCTCTGATAACTTGGTGAGCCATGGGAAGCAATGTGAGTTAGGTGGGTCAGAAATGTATACGTGAAGGAACTGCTGCAAAGACCTGCTCCTGGAAGGCTCCTCATCTCTCATCAAATATCATCCTCTTTAACCTGATGCTCTTCATATAGATCACTGGGCTTTTCTTTGTTCCCTCTGACCCACTTCCAGACATCCAAATGGAAAGTGAGCGGAAGAGCCACACAGGTGGAGTATTGTTTGAAGGGCAAGGTGATTTGAGGATTTTCATTTTCTCATTCGCTTAAATTGAGGTTCTTCAATTACTCTGTTCCCTGAGAGCTCCAGTTCTTGACGTGCCATAACGAGAATATCAGAGCACATCTCTGCCACAGAAGTGTCAAAAAAAGCACTTACCTAATAATTAGATTTTACTTTCATCTAGTGGAGAGACTTTAAGCAAAATATTTCTCAGCCTGTGACCACTGTAATCAGTACTTCTCCAAGGTACCCTTTTTACCCAAGAAGTACCCTCTTCACGCAGTTATGAAACTCTGCTTTAACTTTTACAGTTTTAAAAAACAAGTTCAATTTCTTTAGTCAGGGGCATTACAACCATATTATTCTCCAACCATTTTTCCTCCCAGGTACTATGAGTATATAGTATTCTTCTTTCATCCAGCTCCGCTGCCATGATTTAACATTAGCATTTCCTCCCTGCCCAGTAAAGGACAATGTCCCAACACAGATTTCAGAGAATTAAAAGCAGCCACACCAAGAATTAAGAACTAGTTAATAAAATCTTGCTGCTCCTAACTCCAGCTTCTCTGTATGAAATGTTTTTCCTATTAATAGTTTTGTATAACAAAAACATCTAACACTAAAATGTGCCCATCTGGCAAAGAGAAAGAAAAGGCAAGCTGTAACTACACCTTCTTGCAAAATCACAACCTAGGTTTTCTTTGTTTCAAGCATACATACCTATACATCATGTTCATAAATCTCTATATTCAAATGCTCATCTTTAGGAGTAGCTTTTCAGATATTTCAGGTACTTCATATATGAAGTAGGGGACTGGGAAGGGGAATACAGCAGTGGGGTAGACGTACGGACAAGTTCCCTGAGAAGGAATAGACATACTACATGGGGCAGTGCTAGTGGGTGTGGGAAGGAAGTTTAGCATCCCTTTGATTCCTCATAAATTCACATTTTTTCATATGTGTAGTTGTGGTGATATCTACATATAAACTCAGAGTTTGAATATATGTATTAATCTAAACCTTTATTGAATAATGGTTTAGCTGTTCATAAATTATTCCAGATATAGGGGCAAATATAAGAAGGGAGTTGTTTCTACTGACGAGTAAGCAGAATAATGAATCGTAAACGATTTTCTTTAGCCATATTAAAGTTACAGGGGAGCAGATGTCCTGAAAACTGATAACTACATTAAGTTACTCTACAATGATATGGGGGCTAAGCAGTTTATGTGGACAAGAGGCCAAAATTACACATACCATTAGGAGAAAATTTCTGGTTAAAAAAATGGAGCTTAACATCATTCTGCATTATGTGCAAATTTGAAAGTGTTTGTTAGAAACCAGAAAAAATATTTTTTTTTTTGTCATGGGAATTACTTTCAATTTAGGAAATAACATACCTATTGGGTGATTAAGTAACTTACTCTAAAATAGTGGTAAAATTGTCAAATTTAGATTCAACTGGTATTTATGAATTGCAAAAGAGATTAAGCAATTCGTTCAATGTTTTTTGATAATGTATTCTCAGTGGAGGAGTGTAATCATTGAATAATGAAAACTAATACAAGGAAAAAACTCTACATCTGACAGTCTGAATAATATGCTTATTCATAGTAAGCATTTTTAAGATAGCCTTCACAGATCATTAGCTTCATGGGATTAGGAATGAGCCTGCATAGATTTAGCAATGAATCCCCCTCCTCAGGATATTGTAACAGGTAGGAAACCCTTTCCAGGCCATATGGTGACAGAGGGCAGTGCTCTTTCCCAGGGGCCTTGTCAGATTTAGCCACAATCTATTGCCAGGCACAGTTGGTGAAACCTGATACTCAGTTTAGCACAACAGAAGTCCTCTTAAAGATACTATCAAGAGTACAGTGATCACACCAATTGACTTGCATTCTGTCAGTCTGCCACGTTTCTCACATAATCCCATATGTGGTTATCATAACATATAGATGTTTCACTTTTTTCCTTCTAAAATATATTCACATTTATGTATAAATATATATGGTAACTTATATCTAACATTATAAAATTCATCACACAAGCCACCTTTGCACAAGTCAATATGGGTCTACAGCTGGAATATACTAAACGATTGGAAAAGAAGAAAATATTGATATGCTCTTAAATTATTTCTGTGTTTTGGCAGATAATCTAGTAAATATCCCAATCATTTTTTCCATCAGACATTATATAAGGTTTGGATTACTCCTACTGTAAATGGAATTTTAAATTCATTATAAGAAACACAGTATGCATTCATCTGGAATACACTTTAATGATGCCTTTTAAAGCAAATAGAACTGTTGTATCTGTACATCATAGAAGTTAAAATAATTCATATAAATAGATCCTTTTTAAACGGTGGAGAGGGAGAGGGGGATCAGTGGGCCACAAGAGATTTATTCAGTGACGTCCTCATTTTTCTCCAGAAGAAGTGTTGTTGTCCTTCTGTAGCACACAGATCTCGGTCAAGTAACATATTTAAGGCTGTGCTTTTGTCTACTGCCTACAACAATCCAACACAAATTGACTTTCATAATCCTCACATGTTCCCTTGAACTATATTACACATACAGCACATGCCAAAGCAGAGGAGCTGTTCTCCCACCAGTGGCTCACTCCACTGAACTGACAGCAGCAGCAAAATACGGAAAGGCACGATGAATACTTAAACTCAGCTAAAATTAATCAGGCGCTCAATTAGGCAGAAAGTAATTACCAAACCTGTAATTTGACTAGGACACAGTAGCAGATGTTCCTACGCTTGCATATAGTACCATGGGACCTTTAATTAGCTTAAAATAGCCTCATCTTTGGAATTCACTTCCCATCCTCTTGGTCAATAATACTCTCAGTTTATTGAACTGCAAGGTCCATGTGTCTTCCCCAGCTGCAAGATA
Organism: Chroicocephalus ridibundus; assembly: GCF_963924245.1. Classification (NCBI taxonomy): domain Eukaryota; kingdom Metazoa; phylum Chordata; class Aves; order Charadriiformes; family Laridae; genus Chroicocephalus; species Chroicocephalus ridibundus. The sequence continues at coordinate 68,476,815 of NC_086316.1, read as the reverse complement.
TTGGGAAAACTCCAGTGAATTATTTTCTACATTTGAGTTACTACATTTTTGCAGAGTTAGACTTTTGGACATAGAGGAAGGAGGTACTGCAGCACAGCTTATGTAAGAGTTATCAAAAAACCAGGCATGATAGGCTCCTTTTTAAAGTACATTGATCCTGTATTCATTAAACCATGCTTTTCGATGTCACCCTGGAAAACATACCTTCTACCACATCCTTATCTTCTTGCAGAGGCAGGGATTCAGCAAGCACTCAGAGAGAAACACATCAGCTGCTAAGTCACTGACCCTCCTTTCTTGAGTGTGTTAGTTTCTCCAAGGAGAATGGGTGCTGAACAAGCAAGTTGTTATTTTGCATTGTGCAACAAGATCCCATACCACAACGATGTAACTTAAAGCCTCACGTCAAACTCCATGCCTTGAAATAAAATGAAACAATATTTGAATGAAGAAGACTTTTTTTCTCATTTACCTGGATTTCTCTAGAAAATAAAATCCTGTATTCACTAAATCATATCTCTGTTGCCATGGAAATTGTAGAGATCTTACACCTTGGCATTTTGACTTCATTTCTGGATCATATAGGAGAAGAAGACGGAATAGGACAAGTTGGGCTCAGAGGGTAACACAATGATTTTAAACAAAAACATCACTCATAATTAAACCAAAATGTCAAGGATATTCATGAAAAACATGGAAAGGATAGGTGGATTTAAATGTAAATGTAAAGCATTAAGCAAGTTTCCCTTTATATTTTATGCCCCTTAAAATTATTATAAATTGCACCACTGCCCCCTTTTTTTTCTGATTAAAATCTTGATAATATTACCTAATGGTATTTTATCATATTGACAGGCCATTGAACAGCTACCAAAGTAGGTTAAATCCATCTTTCAATGGAATAATACTCAGGCTAGTTTTAGCCCAACTCACTATTAACACTCAAACACTGCATTTATTTTGCAGAGTGTGTGTTTACTCATGAGTATTAGAAAACTAAACAAATCACAAATTTGCAATTTGAGGTTGTATTCTGCTGAAATAAATAAATAAATAATATTGATTATCAGATTGATCTGCTGTTCTGCTTGATACTGAAACAGAATAAAAAATAATTATGTTCAAAATCATCATCAGTTGCTTAAATTAGCAAATATGTAAACAGTTGCCATGTAATCTCTGTTATTCCTTCATTTAAAATAGATGTTGGCTGATGAAGATAGAAAATTCTTTTTAAAAAGCAAAATGCATGTGTGCTACTAGCAGAGTTCAAATGACAGTGACTATAAGCAGGCTACTAAAATTCCAGGGAGTGGATAATTTCATCAGGTTTAATCTCTAATGCTATCCAAGGTCTTCTATACTATGGGTGATTGAGCGAAATGGACATTGAGTGGACCCCAGAGAGTTAATCCACTGAGGTTTGTCTCAATAACTCTTTTCAATAGGGCTAAACTAAATGTTCTGTACTGGCTGTGTATTTCAGTAGTGCTGTCCCGCTTTCCTTGGCAGTTGCCTCAGTTTCCAAAGTACTGAAAATAGGAAATTTGTGTTATGTTTTTGACCCAAGCCAATTACAAGGAGTGGAGGGAGGGAAGCTAGGCACGTGTGGTCAAAATGCAATGCACAATAAATACAAGGAGGTTTATATATGACATACGGTACTTCTACTGTGAATAATTACTTTGCCTCGGGAGCCACAGTATGCACAGTAGGAGGGCTGTGTTACTTAAGAATCAGTGGCAGCATATATGCTGGAGCAGAATATCACAAGCTTTCTGTATCAGACCGGTATTTTGAAAACAGCGGCTGTCAGGCTGAGCTACGTGGCATTGCTCACTCTACTGTGTGGAAAGAGAAGATGCTGCAGTTATGTTGAAGTAATTCTGCAGTAGCTCTGTAGGAGTTATTTTGATCTCATTAAGTGGAAAAAAATGAAGAATGTAAGAAACTGTTGCTAAATGTAAAGGCAAACACAAGCCACAGCATCAGAGAAATTAGTATGACATCACCAACACTGAGGTCAGCTCCCAGTTGTCCACTGCACAGGGAAATGGGTAAACTGGGCTGTTCATCTGGTGGATGTCTATACTATGTCGAAAAGAGTAAAGAGAGTACAGGTCCACTCCCCTCCAACAACGTTACAAACAGGAAGTGTGTGCTCTGAATTTATAATCTGACATACACAGATCCACTGATGTTACGGTTATGCAAGGTTCCTGAATGAATGTGCATGGCATCACAACTAGTCTGCCCCTGCCAGCCACCACCAGCCATTAGCGACCACATAGGAAAACAACTAGCCACCACATAGGGAAACAGAATAATTTAGATTAGAAGTGACCTGTGGAGGTCACCCAGTCCAATAGGAATAATAATAAGCAATTAGATACAGGAATAGATTAATTTCTTAACCTAGTCATCTTTGAACAAATCCTGAAAGCAGAAGTTCCTCTAAAATCCTGGAAACCATTTCCAGACACCTTAAGGACAAGAAAATCATCAGGAGTAGTCAACACGGCTTTACCAAAGGAAAGTCATGCTTGACCAACTTGATAAACTTCTACAGTGAACGACTGGCCTAGTAGATGAGGGGAGAGCAGTGAATTTACTGAAGTCCGGTGTGTACCTGGCCTTCAGTAAGGCTTTTGACACTCTCCCCTGTAAGATTCCCATTGACAAGCTGTTGATGTATGGGCTGGTTAAGCAAACAGTGAGGTGGACTGAAAACTGGATGAATGGCCAGGCCCAGGGGATGATGATCAGTTGCTCTGATCATCATCAAGTCTAGTTGGAGGTCAGTAACTAGCCATGTATCCCAGGGGTCAATACTGGGTTCAGTCCTGTTTAACTAACATCTTCATTAATGATCCGGATGAGGGGGCAAAGCGTATCCTCAGGAAGGTTGCAGATGACACAAAACTGGGAGGAGCGGCTGATATTCCAGAAGTTTGTGTTGCCAACCAGCAGGCCTTGGCAGCATGGAGAAGTAGGCTGCCAGGAATCTCGAGCAGTTCAACAAGGAGAAGTGCAAAGTCCTGCACCTAGGGAGGAGCAACCTCAAGCACCAATATATGCTGGGGGCCACCCAGCTGGAAAGCAGCTTGGCGGAAAGGGTCCTGGGTATCCTGGTGGACAGCAAGTTAAACATAAGCCAGCAATGTGCCCTTGCTGTGAAGAAGGCTAGTGGTATCCTGGGCTACGTGAGGCTAAGTATTGCCAGCAGGTTGAGGGAGATGATCCTTCCCCTCTTCCCAGTTCTGGTGAGGCACACCTAGAGTACTGTGCCCAGTTCTGGGCTCCTCAGTACCCTAGAGACATGAACACACTGGAGAGAGTGCAACAAAGGGCCACAAAGATGATTAAAGAACTGGAGCATCTCTCCTATAGGAGGAAAGGCTGAGAGAGCTGGGACTGTTCAGCCTGGAAAAGAGAAAGTTTTTCTATCTTGTTGATGTACATAATCTCATTATGTACATAATCTTGTTATGGGAATCTTGTTAATGTACATAAATACTCGCTGGGCTCTTTTCAGTGGTGCCCAGGACAAGAGGCAGTGGGCATAAAATGAAACACAGGAGGTTTCCTCTGAACATCAGGAAGCACTTTTTTACTGTGAGGGTAACTGAGCACTGGAACAGGTTGCCCCGAGAGGCTGTGGAGTCTCCATCCTTGGACATATTCAAAAGCCATCTGGACATGGTCCTGGACACCTGTCTTTAGGTGACCCTGCTTGTGCAGGAGTGTTGGACAAGGTGGCCTCCAGAGGTCCCTTCCAACCTCAACCATTCTGTGATTCTGTGAAACCCATATCACTCAGCCTCTCCTCATATGTCACGTACTCCATCTCTTCAAATATCCTGGTGGTCCTCCACTGGACTCACTCCATTCTGTCAGTGTCCTTGTGGGGGGAACCCAAATCTGGACAGACTTATGTGGTCTCATAAGTACCAAGTAGAGGTGAAGAACCCCATCTCTCAACTCGCTCACTATGTCCTTGCCAATACAGCCAGTGTGCCATTTTGCTTGGGAACTTGATTGCTTGCTCCTCCAATCTAACTGAAGAGAGTAAAACATAGCCAAAGAAATTCTATGTTAGTACATAGAAATTGAAGTTCCCAAGTGTCAAGGCCCAAATTATCATTTTATAACATGGAAATAAAAGATTCAGAATGGTCAATTTTCAAATATATCTTGAAAATAATTTTTCATGGAAAACAACTGGCTCCTGGAAACATTGCTGTGTTTTGTTTTCCTTTTTAACAACTTGGTTTATAACCCTGCAATCATGGAGCAGTGGTTTTATTTTCATCTACAGAGATATGAATCAAAACAACCTCAAACAATATCTGAAAATATCTCAAAAAACCCCAGTATGAACCTGAGTCTTTCAAGGCATCATTTCCAGTTTTTAGAAGCTTAGAGTTTCTGATCCCATTTGAAAATGAAAGAGAGAAAGGCATCACTGGCACTGCTGCAGAAACAAATTTATCAGTGAGAACTGAGATGGCCTATCTGCCCCTCTCCTGGTAAAGTTTACCTCTCCACTAAAGAGCCTGTAAAAGTGTTACTACCTCAGCACTGTCCTTCTCATTCACATGACACTAAAAGCAGAGAATAAAGCCAAGTGCAAACTAAGCTGCTGCTGATTTGTCTCCTTCAGCACTCATGTAAGGGCTTTGTTTTGTAAGGTGCTCCACCCCCTTCATCCAAATTTTCCTGCACAGGGAAAACTGCAGTAGCACAAGACTTTGCAGATCTAAGTACTGTACACACGCACTGGCTGGTTAAACCAGATACATGAAGCAATTTAACATCGAAGTCAGGACTTGGAGTAAATGTGATGTAGACTGACTGCATACATGTTGTACATAAAAACTCCAGCAACCAAAAATAAGCATTTGATTGGGCAGTTAGTGCTGACAGTCAATGGATGTCATACTTTAAATAGGAACATTCTTTTAACAGTGGGAGTTCCTCTAAGAAAAGATCTGAGATAACATCATGGACCATTCAAATTATTTTCGGTATGCTACTACAGCATATTACCAGAGGTACTTTGAAACATTTGTACAGACGGGAAGAAGTAGTATCAGTTTATCATGTGCTACTATCCAACCCGGAGTAATTAAATAGTCAAGCATCCATGCCCATCCAATCTTATGATTCATTCATCATTAAAAAGATAAAATGATCCAAAAGTCATTTAATGGACATTCCTTCTTGGATGTGTGGATTTACACTATGTTGTATGAGATGTTCATAGGCAATAAAGAAGAATTTCATTCACAGCCATTAGGTAATATTATAGTTCTTCCACAAAAATATTGTCCTTCCTCAAGCGCAGGAAAAGTCTGATTCTGGTTCTGCAATTTTTCATCCTGCAGTTTTTTCCATAAACTGAGCTAAATAGACAAGGAAAGAGTTGTGTGAGTTTAAAAACAATCTTACAACATGAATCTTAAATCTCTTTGCACATTTTGTGGTGTATATAAAACAACAAGTGAAGTCCTACAGGCTTAATTGGGCCTTGATCCTATCAAGAAATCCACGACCATTATTTAGTAGTGCCAAATCAAGCTCTAATTTTCAAAGCATCTGTACCCAAGCAGTTACATATATGTAGAAATTCATCACAGCCGTAGCTAATTCAAGGGCAGTACATATACTGACAAAAACAGTACATGTGTTGTTCATATTGAACAATTCAACTGTCTCCACTCACTGGGTCTGACAAATTTATTTATTTTGCAGATCCCTGGTAGATGTGCCCTCATCTGATTCTTATAAAACTGCTTAAGTCTCTTGAGCTTGTGAAATATCATTTAGATCAATTAGATGAAGTGGAATCAAAAGAAGTGTTCAGTGGCTAAGACAGGAGACATAGAATAAATGTACCAGTAGATTGCACAACAATAAAATGACAAAATAGACTATCTTGTTCTAGACATTAAATCCTTGCTGCTCACCTGGATCCTCAATTTTGGTCCTTAACTCAGAAGCTGATTAGGAGAATATGATAATTCAGGAAATTAAGTAACACATGCAGACTAGATTCACAGCAGGCATTTCTTCCAATACAGCAACTGGCACAGCTGGTCTCCAAGTGCAAGCAGTGGCACAGCACTAGGTCCTCCACTTCAAAATCACTCCCCAGTACATCAGGCATTTCATGTACTCCAGTCTTGGGGGAAAAAAAAAAAAAGAAAAAAGAACTCTTGCACACAATGTATTTTTTCAGTTATCTATTTAAGCACATGACAAATTGCTGAAAAGTATGGCTGTTTACAACTATGTGTTTTTGCAAGTTTTCCCTCTTATTACTGAATAGATTTAGGTACAATTTATTCTGTCCCAGGTGACCTCCAGTTTGGACCTTGAGTACTTAAAAGTTGTTCAAACATACAAGTTATAAAACTTGCGAGGATAAACAAACAGGTTAATATAGAAGAGTGGCTGTATGGGTGTTTATACTAAGCTTGAGTTCATGCCAAGTGTGAAGTAGATGTCTAGTTCAAAAGGCTCTTCATGTAGCTAATAAAAGTGAATGTCTTCTTCAAAAGAAACAGCCCTTTTCAAACGTTATTAAACACTTCTCAACTTACACAATGTCCTGGCCAACCCCAGAGAAAGGAGAATGGGATGAATAATTCTGTGCAGAAATGTTTATATAAACTTTGCAGCGGTGTACAGATGAAGGCTATGACAAGTTTCACTACTGTAGAAATATAATCTACCTACCTGAAACCTCTCACAGAACTAAATGCACCAATTTGTTGTATCACTTTGCTGATAGTCAACATTTTGAGTGCTGAAGTTAGATGGAAAGTCTATGTTTTCTGACAGAGGAGATTAAATTTTGCATATTGGTCTGATTTTCTCCAAGAGGCTGATCCTGGCCCTTCATAAAGAAACATTTCTTTTCCTGCAAAATACTGTGCTTGGGACAAACCATTTGTATTCCTGCACATATGCTACTACGTTATTATGTACAATAACTAGGAATAGCAATAAATGAACACTCAGAATCTAACTCTATCTGTTGCTGTTGTATATAAATGAAAATCACTATCACAGCACTGGAAAAGGTAATGTTTATTTTTCTCTAAATTCAAAGTATGCTTTGGAGGACTCTCTGTAGAGGATATGGGAAGAGTTCAGTACTCTCAGTATGTGCTAGCTGAACTGTATGAACTGAGATGGAAGTTGCTTAGTTCTTCCTAGGAAAAACTGAAGGCAGTGCAGGTACAGGCCTCCAGCTCTGACATGGGTCCTTGCAGGGCGACTGTGATCACAGAGTCAGAGCAAAGCTGTGCCCCTGAAGAGGAGCTGCAGGCTTGGAGTTTGCTTCTGAAAACCAGGGTGAAGGGTCTCTGTCTTCTGTATCACTGCAGGCACTGAGCCATCACCTTTCTTCTTTAGGTACCTTGAGAACAAAAACATCTGGAGAAACATCTAGGTCTGTAAAACCACATGGGCTCATGTGTCAAACTGCTTGGATGAGAGCAGTTGTGGGAAGACTCAGAAGAACTCCAGAGTACCTGGAAAACTTTAAAATTAAAAACCAGAAGTAACTAGTGAAATTAGATATCCACAGGCTTTAGCAAGAGGAGCAACAGAGTATTTTGAGTACTCAGTTTAGGCGGAGCAACTCTTCAGTTCCATCTTTCCATAGACCAAATCCTAAGAGGCAAATGCTGCATTACAGCCTCTGCAAAACAGGCAGCAGAGATCATCCAAATTTTCCTCCTGTGACAGCATAGTTTATAGGGGTCTTCGCTTGACAACAGATCCAACTAAAAACATAAACATTGTTATTAAATGTGGTATTTGGACTTCCTACACACATTTCAGTATCTGTCCCTAAGGAAAAACAGTTTTATACCTAGAGCAGAGTAAGATTTAGACTTTTTTACCATTACTACATAGAAATAATGAGGGGTTGAGGAAAACCGAAGATTTTCAGCATTAGGATCTTACAGAAATCAATTGTTAGTGGCAGATGAAGGTTGCAAGCTTGATATCACTGAATCAATGACAATCTTTCTAGAGATTTCAGTGGGAAGAGGGTAAGACTTATTTTAATAGTTGTTGCATAAGATTAAAGACTGAAAAACTGTTCCCACCCTTAATCACTATATTTATCTACACTCTATGTAAGACCCCTTTAAAAATCCTACTTAGCTAGCCTAGAATAATTAATTGAAATTGCACAAATTAACTTAATTTATGTTCTCTCCCTTCTTTTTCTTACATAGGGTTATTCACATTCTGACTATCTGGATCAAATTCTTAGTGATTTTTATCATTATCTTTACCAAGCATTAATTGCAACAGAGATTTATGAATGGAAAGTAAAGGTTTTTACTTTGCCTAAAATATCTTCATAAGCATGTGTGTGGAAGGTCAGAAAATGGAAGTGATTTCCATTCACTCCTTCCTTCCTTGCCTTTAAAAAGTGTAACTGGAAAACAACCATCATACCCGCTATTATACAAAGTTAAAACAGAGTATTGACTTCAGCAGGGCATTCCATACGGTCTCCCACAACATCCTCATAGGGAAGCTTAAGAAGTGTGGGTTAGATGAATGGACAGTAAGGTGGATAGATAACTGGTTGAAAGACAGAGCTTCGAGGGTCACGATTAGGGGCACAGAGTCTAGTTGGAGGTTGGTGACGAGTGGTGTTCCCCAGGGGTCAGTACTGGGTCCAGTCGTCTTCAATATATTCATCAGTGACCTGGATGAGGGGATAGAGTGCACCCTGAACAAGTTTGGTGATAATACTAAACTGTGAGGGTTGGCCAACACACCAGAAGGCTGTGCCGCCACACAGAGAGACCTGGACAGGCTGGAGAGTTGGGCAGAGAGGAACCTTATGAAATTCAACAAGGGCAAGTGTAGGGTGCTGCACCTGGGGAGGAATAACCCCATGCACCAGTACAGGTTGGGGGCTGACCTGCTGGAGAGCAGCTCTGTGGAAAGAGACCTGAGAATCCTGGTGGACAACAGGATGACCATGAGCCAGCAACGTGCCCTCGTGGCCAAAACAGCCTGCATCAGGCCTGGGCTGCATCAAGAAGACTGTGGCCAGCAGGTCGAGGGAGGTCATCCTCCCCGTCTACTGTGCCCTGGTGAGGCCGCACCTGGAGTACTGTGTCCAGTTCTGGGCTCCCCGGTTCAAGAAGGACAGGGAACTGCTGGAGAGGGTGCAGCAGAGAGCTACCAAGATGATGAGGGGACTGGAACACCTCTCTTATGAAGAAAGGCAGAGGGATTTAGGGCTTTTTAGTCTGGAAAAAAGACAACTGAGGGGGGACCTTATCAACACTTATAAATACTGAAAGGGTGGGTGTCAGGAGGACGGGGCCAGGCTCTTTTCAGTGGTGCCCGGTGACAGGACAAGAGGTAATGGGCACAAACTTGAGCATAGGAAGTTCCACCTAAACATGAGGAGGAACTTTACTTTGAGGGTGGTAGAGCACTGGAACAGGCTACCCAGAGAGGTGGTGGAGTCTCCAACTCTGGAGACATTTCAAACCCGCCTGAACGCGTTCCTGTGCAACCTGCTCTAGGTGACCCTGCTCTGGCAGGGGCGTTGGACTAGGTGAGCTCCAGAAGTCCCTTCCAACCCTACCATTCTGTGATTCTGTGACTTGTGGATTATTTGCAACATTGGGTTTTGGCATATAATATCATTTACCCACAAAAGGCTTATCACAGAACCAGGACTTCAGTCTCAGCACTGATTTTCATGCTTTTTCAACTTTTTTGTATGTAAAGGGAGAAGTTCATCAGAAGAGGTATGAACTCTGAAAAATACAGCACATGGATAATTCGTTCAAAAGTAACAAGGCATTTCTTGCAGAGAGATCAGTAATGGCTTGTGAACAGACTTTTTATTTGGGGGAGTTTGTTACTTTTTTAAGGAGGAAAGCAGAAATTGGAGATTTATGGATAAAATATGATTCATCTGAGAAGTGAAAAAAATCCTCATAATGAAAAATGCCTGATTTCATTTTCAGACCTTTGATAAACAATTTCTTTCTACAAAACAATAGTTTTTGTAATTATTTTGAAAACAAAAATGCAAGCAATTTCACAAATTTTCTGTAAAAAATATTAAAAAAAAAAGGAAGTGGATTATTTTGGGTACATACAAAGTGAGGGCAATTTAAACTGCAAATTTTTTAATAACAAATAACAGATCTCTATTTTTTTGGCCAGTTCCTGTTCACAAGAATATCCAAAGACATTGTGAAGGTCTGCTATGTCTTTGCTGTACAATATATAGCTGAAGATAATCCCTTTCTCAAAGACTTGATTCAAGAAAAATCTCACTGTGCAGTATACAGAATAGACAAGAAGGAGTTGACCGGGCTGCCAAAGGAAGAAAAGGGGTAATTCTTAGGATAATTCTTATAAATAACATGAGAAACAGCAACATCCATATGTGACCTGAAGGATAATATGGAGTGAAGTGGAAGATGTCAGCAAAGATAAACAGTGGTGTCAACCGCAAGCATTTGGAGAAGGGACTGGAAAGAGTTTTCCCAAGCTGCAGTTCCTCAGACTGAGCAAAGACAGGTCAAGGCAGTGCTCCCGCTCTTGTGCTGCTCAGGGGAGGGCTGACCATGACCGGTTAATGGACTGACTGACCATGCATGGTCTGTTGCTGCATAGAAGGAACTGAGGTACCTGAAAAGGAGCTTGTCAGGGCACAAGGCACCACTCTGCTAGACTTGTAGCCCATCTGATATACTCTTATCAGGTTTACCCTTTAGACATAGCGGTATTTACTCCCTGATTCAGTCTTCTGCAGCAAGAGACTTCAAATTTGCTTTATGACGTAATGAACTGAAGAACTCAAGCTCAAGAAATGTGGCCTTAGTCACGTTTTGTGTGAGGTATGCAGGTGAGATGGAGAAGCCAAGAGAGACCCAGAGAGAGGTGAGGAGAGCCATGAAGCAAGAGGATATCATCAGAAAAGTTTTTTAACTCTGCAGAAAGGTTCTCTTTAGCAGGGAAAGAACTGTTATTACTATATAATGGATTAGACTATTTTTCTCTAAATAGACTTGCCAGTGAGGGCTTTTAAAGACTCCTGTGTTTCAGGCACGGTACCTATGTTGTATCTCACTTTAATGTATTGGTACATTTGAAAAGGCACAATGGGCCATGCGCTGAAGGGTGCTCTGCCCCTTCAGTTAGACCTACAATAGCATAGTAATTAGTGCGATTTTCTTACGCATGTTATTGTTTAGGCATTTGCCACTTGGGGGAACTTCGTAGAGGAAAAACATTTAATCTGACTCAGCTGTTAATATAAAGCATAAACTCAGCACAAAGCACAACTTTTCTTCTAAGCTGACGAGAAAAAAAGGATATATTTAAGTTTCTAATCAGGCAATATCAGGGCAAGTAAAGTGCAGTTTTACTCCATCTCACTTGACAGCTTTTGAATTCAGAAGCTGTGTATTTAGATAATGAGGCATATCACCAATTGCAACCAAGCCTTGCTCACTGGAACTTCATACAGATAAAACTGTGCCACAAAGGTATGCTCTAATTATGCTAATCATGATGCCTTGGCATTCACTCAGAGGAGTCACTCTGTATTCATCAGCAGCAAGAAAAGTGTCAGAACAGCATGCCGCTACTTGGCTACTTCCTTAATAGCCCACCAGCTTCTGTCAAAGGCTGAGTGTCCTGTTCCCATGCAGTTTGTCTAATCTTACGAGTTCTACAATTATTTTGTCATTGTGATGGCTGAAGGGTGGTCTGCAAAAAGCCTGGTGTTTTTGTAATTGTGGGTGGTATTTGGCAGCCTCTAGAACACTAGAGGAAGAAAAAAACCAGAAAACCTTATAATCCACTGTATATGAAAATCGCTGAAATTGGTTGTCTGCTGTACAGTTGTGAGAATTGTGCTTATCAATATTCACAAGCTTGCTAAATTTTCTGTAGTGAAATATCCTTTCACCTGTGACAAAATAATGGATTTCCTTAAAAAAAAAGAGTATGATATTAAATAGGAAATTACATCTGTTGCAGAATTCTCCAGCATTGTATCTGTAGGAGACAGCAATACATCTTATATTTTCTGGATAAAATAAATTAAAAAAGAAAAGAAGGTAGTTCTTTTCCAATATATCAGTAGTTGTTTTTCCAGCCTGAGACACTTTAAAGGTCTGATTTGTAGAGTGCTGCATAGCTATTCTGTGGAATAAAGCTTTTTTAATGTTTCAACCACTAATGACTTTTCTGTAAAATCATATTGTTAAACCAATGAAACCTATAGAATTCCTGGAGCTATCAGTATTTCATCTTTTCCGCATGTGGGAGAATATAAAAAATTTTGTGAAACAGCATAATAAGCCTATTTTAACAGACGGCTTATAGTGAACGTAAAGTGTATGGCAAATTGGGTATTCCTTCAGAACTCTGATATAAAATTAAAATAACACAACAGGAAAAGGAAAACCTATGAAACCAAATGCTGGTTTTCCCCAATTTAGTGACTGTGTAAGATTAGAAAATACCTGGAAAAAGGTGAGAAGAAAAACAAAATGCAATGAAGCTACTCTGACAACTGGAGGCTTCATGAAGAAATATTTTCACCTCCTCATCCTCGCCCTTTCTCACAACTGAAAAATTTCAAACTCTGTCTTAGAATGAGGGTCCCCCCAGGAAGTGCAACTCATCCCTGAAAGTTGTTGGTCTTGCCCTCCTCCCTGCTGCAAAAGGGGAATTTTTTTGCTGTATTAGGTCCCAATACCATTCCTATTGTTAGTGGGATTTCTTTTCCCATCTTGACTGCAGAATGCACAGGAAAAAGCCTTTTGGCTCTTCCTAAATACCTTACAAAAGACAAAAAATGTTTCAAATCCTCTGTATTCAGCTGAATTTTCATTTTTGACCTTTACAATATTATGAAAACATTTAGAAAAATGTGGTTGTATTTATCTTTAAAACCAAAGGTTTCATTATTTAGCTAGAAAATAATACATTTGTGGCCCAAATGAGGATATTACACTTTTTTTTTTTTCCTGTGTAGGGAAGTCAACTGTCAAGATAAACACTACGAACACAGTAGAAAAATATATTAATCCTCTACTTATTCATCTGTACAAAAGATTTAAATGGAAATTTAATATGGATATTGCTAGATTCTGAACAGGAGCCAAACTAATTCTATGAAAGTGCTCTGTCTACATATTAACTACTGTAAACATTCAGAGATTCAATCCTATTTACTCTACTCTCAAACATCTGATAGGATTCTAGTCCTTTTTTCATAGTTGTTTTTTTTCAAAAGCGTCAAACAGAACAAAACTGAGCATTCAGCATTTTGAGCAATTTTTCTGTTTAGTCAATATTTCTGTGAGAGTATTTTAGAGATTTCAGTTTTCCATCATTTGTTAGCCTCTTATCTGATTATGAATTTTCAGTGTAGGAACTAACCCCTAGGCACATCAACCATTTTTTAATATTTCAGAGTTTCTCGTAGTTTTAACTGAACCAGAGATCTACTGCAATGGCATTTATGTTGATCACAGATAGTATGGCATCCAACACTTAACACTGTAAATATAGCACCATGTACAACTGATTAAATTAGTCCCAAATCACTTTTTTTAATCTAGGGAAAAAAGCAAGCAGGAATTTTCTTATTTCCCATAAGACCTGGAAAGAGTCATAATATGTAATTTTTGTATTACATCACATTTTTTATACTACTAAACATAGGCAGTTATAGCATCATTACAGCAACCCCCAAAATTATGTTAGTGTTCCATCAGAATTTTGTCATTCTCCTTGACCTATCACAAGGGACCAAACAAAGAACACAAACCTCAAACTCTATCACATTGATCTGGCCTGAACCTGTCATACTGCTTCCTTGAGGTTCGTGTCTACTACAAAAAACATTTCAAACTAAAATTCTTGGTTTCAGATAGAAGAATCATGCTTTTAAGATCAGATAAAAATGAAATGCAAATCAAAAGTGAAAGGTATGTACAAATTCTAAAAAAGGGAGATGATTGAAATGTTTATGTCAGGCAGCTCCATCGAGCAAGAAAAGTAATGTCAAAGTCTCTAGAAGATGGCAGGAAGCTGACAACACTGGATTGAGGGCTGGTAACTGTATTTAGAATTAGATTTCTCCTTTTAGTCCACTTGCTTTGGCAGGTTTCTCATGAAAACCATGACCCCACACCTGTCACTGCACAGGACTGTGTTTCAAACATGGGAAATCCCACAGGATAGCTGACCTCTGGACACAGTCATGGAAATTTTCCAGAGTCTGGAAATTTCTCTAGTATCTTTTCCCCAGCTTCTTTGCGTTCTCTGTCCTAGTGGAACAAGTCAGTCTAATAGATCATGTGATGCAGCAAAGTCCTTAGGAAAGCAGAAATCCCCATCACCCAATCGTCAGCACCTTGAGTCCTCCATACTCCTCCTCAAAGACCAAAACCTGCCTCAAAGAGGGAGGGCTATCCACAGCAATATCATGGTCATAGTGAAGGCTCAGAAAATTAAAATACTCTACAGGGTACCCCCTGGTCACTTCATAAACCATAGGGTGAACTGGTCAGGATTGTGTTGTAACATCCTGAGTTTTTGTTGTGCTGCAAATCGTGTATGCACAGTAGCAAAAAAATATATGCCTTAGCACATTTCATATTGAAAATAAGCCCTGCTCATCTTTCAGTGTGCCTGATGCATGGACACCACCAAGAAATGAATGTATTATGTTATTCTCCTTTGAGGCAGTCCAGTCCCATAAGTATTTGTTATTCTGTATGCAAGTACTTTTCTTCCTATATAATTTTCAGTTTGCTGTTATAACAGCTAGCTAGTGTGAAGTTCACAAGCCCTTTAGTAGTGTTAAAAGACACAATAAATACTTTTACATAGCAAAATTATTGGAGTGAATGTAGAAAAACAAGTGACATTAAAGTTGTGAAGTGCATTGAGTTCATTTAATTAAGCATATGGACCAACATGGGCTGAGTGGAATGCAACGGTCATATTACATGCCAGTCCCAAAGCAAACTTGCTTGGATGCAGTGTCCATGCATTTTATTATTTTCTTAGAAATGCTGCACATAAATTTAATGAGCAACATACCTATAGGTGAACTTGTAATTAAAACTAGTAGAACCGGGAAAAATCCTAACTTCTAATTATTTAATAAAACTGTAAACACACCATGCTGTAGAATCATTTTCCTCATTATTTGCTAAATCTAAGACAAGCTCTGCAGTGAGACTGTCAGCAAGCTATTATATTTATGAATGATGCCCTCTTTATAGGGACCTGTACCCTCACTCTGCAGTTTTATTTTTGCAAAGCTGTTTCCCATGGCTCTTTAAAGAACACATACTTAAAACAGTTAAGTTTATACTATTTTTTTGGCTGCTACTTCAAGTTTATGGCAAATATATACATGCATCACAAACCTGACTTTGGTCTTATTTTGGAAATTGTCGGCTAAATAGAATTATAGTTATTATATATAATTCTATAGAGTTATAATAACTACTACAACAAAAAAGTGTAGTCCATTAAATAAGAGATAAAAAGATCGTGTTTCCAGTACAGCTTTGTATACAATGTTTTTTGACAACCTGTCAAATTTTTGACAATCATTGAAATAAAAACTCATATGACAAATATTCCATAATTTCCCAATTTTTAAAACATTTCTCCTATCTTTTTCCACAAATGAAGCGTAGGCAGGAAGCATGGCAGGATTTCAGTCCGTGAGGCCATTCTTATCAAATTGCTGGCTACAAAATTTGAAGGGATATATCATAATCTCATAATGCTGAGAGACCCAGAGAAGAAAAATGTAGGTAGGTCACACAAAACTCATTCCAGCTAGATACACATTAGTGTATGGATAGCTGTGTACGGACTGAAGATTTCATCTGAATTAGTTGCCTTTATATTATTAAAACAACCAGAAACTCACATGCATTTATTTAAGCTTCAGAGTAGAAGTGTTTGGAGGAACATGGAGCGATGCACAGGGCTGCAGGCTCCAGCAGAGCTGTAAGAGCACAGGCAGTGCACGTCCCATTAAACCTTCTTCCACGAACACCCCGTGAGTGATTCCTGCCTTAAACTTCTTAATAAGCGAAGTAAGAAGAATGAATATAGGAGCTGATTTTAAAAAAGATCTTAAGCTGATTTAATTACACTAAAAGAGCTATTTTCAGTGTATTCACTTTTTAATTTTACTTAACCTAGTGTGCCGTAGTCACAACCATGGGAGAAAGGATGATCTTTTGAGCATCATCCACAAGCATTTCATCTACAATCTTACAAAAATTCTCTTTTGCATCTGGTCTATAAGTTTCTAAATCAAACATCTGTGTCCAAACAACCCAGATGCTTACATATTATGAAGGCGGGCAAGTACTGTTGTCGTCATAAATGAGACTGAATGTAGTTTTCTTACAAGAAAAAAAAATTCAGAATAGTTCTTGTCAGGTAAGTGTCCTCAAGATTATTTCAGTGTAAGTGAGTGCTTTTCTGTAGTCTTCAAAACCTCTAGAGACTGCAAAGTATGTCTTGCTCTCACTCTCTCACTTCTCAATTACAATTAAATATGATTCCGGTTGGCATTCGTTGGGCTAACTCTCAAAGCTTTCTGTAGAAGTCTGCTGATGATTGACATGAAAGCTATTGCAAGTCCAGTTCAGGTCTTTCAACTATAGGTTTCAGATTTTCCCCTAAAATAAATATGTAGTTATCAGACAGCTTTTGAAAAAAATATTTTGAACTTATGTGGGCACAGAAATATTTGGTTTTACTCAGCTTGAAAATGCAACACCATGTAAAGTAAAAAAAAAAAAAAAAAAACCAAAACCAAAACAAATCAATGTGTCTTAGTAGTTTGAAACCGCTATGCCACTCGTGCACCACGTTTCAAGTTCCTGACAGTAACTTTGCTGTTCTCCGAAACTCCAGTTCAGATTCTGGTTCCCATACACAGTGTGAATCAGAACATGTACTATAAACTGAATTTATTGGAAATCAATTTTAAAGAGAATTTTCCTACCAAAAAAAATCAGGCAGGACTATGCTGGCTGTGGTTTACTTTGACTGAGTAAAACTAAATTGAAAGCAATTTTTACCAAGCTCAACTGCATGCTATCTCTTGTAGATGCTCGTCTCAGCAAGCAGCTCTTACTTCCCCCTTCTCAGCTTGGAAATGGAAGTCCCAGCTCAAAGTGGAAGTTTTGAATCCCTCTTGGCTCTCTATGCAAACTATTTTAGAAGACCTTCCCTGGGGTATGGGTGAAATTCCCCTTCCCTTTGAACAATGAAAAACACATACTGACTTCAACAAATGCAGATATATTTTTAACTGCAGATATTCAAACTTCACCACTTACAACTTTCAAACTATAACATATTTCCTCTGCTTTTACCACCACATTAAAAAGAAGAGATGTATTAAATTATAATTACAGGATAATAGACAGGCAAAGGTCCCAAAATCCTATCTTGCTTTCAGGGTTCACTGGATTGTGAAAAATTCTTGCCTCCAGAGTCAAGGAATCTCAGCTGATTCTGCACACAGCGTCACAGCTGGAGGAGCCAGGACCAGACTGGCCATCTTAATACCATGTGTTGTGATGAGTGAACAATCTCGGGCTTGATGCCTACCCCCCTACTCCTCACAGGTATCCAGTCACACACCATGCAATCCAATTTAGCAGCTCTGCGTCCTGTACTCAAGAGACCGTTATATAACCTAAGGTCCATTTCAGACCAGTGCCATCTTTCATTGAGGAGAGGGGATCCCACCGGTATAGCCAGGTTTCATCAGCCCAAGAATGTTGCATTAGGACTTCAAAGCTACAGTGCAGATGTCTGCTACTGACTTGTATTACCAGTACTGATTGGGCAACACAGCTATAACCACAATTTACAGCAATTTATCCCTCACTGAGAAGAGATTCCGGGCTTGGGAAACCAGTGTCATGAAGGGGTCACGTAGATGCCCAGCAATGAGTCCACAACTTTGCATTAGGGGGCAATTTTCCAAGCCTTTCAATGAGAACCTGTTCCAGTATTGATTAAAAAATTATTTTCTTCTGCCACTTTGTGACTTCAAATTATATTAATGTAGCCAGTGTAGATCTGAAGCTGCTGTCTCTGTATGTAGAAGTTAACTTTCCTGACAATCTTGCTCCAGGAGGATCCAAAATGTTGTTTCTCTTCCTCCCAGGTGATCCAACTGGTTGCAAAAACATCGTCCTTCTTTCTCTCCCAGTTGTGTCTGCTCCATACACTCCTCACTCAGATCTTCCCCATTCATTTCCCATTGCACTGAAAGTGTGGGGTTGGCTTTTACATACATATGTATACACAAACACATATATACATGTATATATATATGTGTGTGTGTAGTTACTTTTATTATTCATGTGTGTGGTTTGCTTTGGGAGCACTTCTTTACAACTTGGGAATTTTCAGTGTCTTCGAACAATACTGATGGTACCTGAAGCGTGCATTGGAGCACATGAGACAGCGCATACAGGGTTGTCAGCAGTAGTGTAAAAAAAAGAGTAGAGCTCCAAACTTAAAGAATATGCGTGGGTCATAGACTATTGAAAACACATCCTGTCAAATCCACCCTATATTCGTGCCGCACGTCAGTTTGTCTTACTCCGTACCTGCTACTCTGAAAAACAAAGTGGCACATTTGAACAAGTGGATAAGGAAACCAACGTTGTGAAAAAGGAGAGCCAAGCCAAAAGAGTAGATATGCTGCCCACATATGGCCTTTTACTTTGACAAATTTGAACTTTTCTCAGTACCAGGCAATCCTGGAACTGTGACCAAAGTGTCTTCTCCTAGCAAATCCGCCTGAGTTTGCAGACAGCCTTCAGCAGGAGGATAAGCAGCAGCTATAAGCAATACAGTTTCTTGAAAACGTGTCCTTCAGTAGGCCAGCTCCCAGTAATGTGTTTCTAATTGTTTTCTACTGTTACTCGGGGCTCTCTGCAGCCTAAGGGATTTGAAAGGACCTGCTGATGACTGGTGCTGGATAACTGAAATACATAAATCCAGTCTAGGTCACAGGCTCGGTTGCCTGCCTCTGGAGCATTTGATTTCCCCTTTCCAATACACTAAGTTTTTTCTCTCCCTGTTTTCAAATTGCTAAAGTGGGCACATCAAATAATTGAATTGCATCATATTTGCACACACAAATATTCCCATTTGGAAATATTTGAGCAAGTTCTTCTTTTGTACTCATACATGACACTACATTGAATGCATAATTTAGCACTTATTTTCAGAACAAATAGCCTGGAAAAATTGCATGCACAATTGATAGTAATTTGAGTGTGCAACCTGAGGTTGGAGCTTATTAACATATTCATTCTGCCTAAGCTCCATGCACAAATTCAAACCATGCTGTCTTTTAACAAAGATTGTACCAGGCAGCAGAAACAGCGTGAACATCAGACCAGCACATGGTAAAACTCAGAATGAAATGCAGGGAGAAATCACAGTGAATTGCAAAGAAAATTATCTAAATTCACCATACAACGAAGTCAAAAGTTTTTGAAAATATTGTATGAAAACCAGATTTTATTATCATGATAAGTAGCAAGTTATTTCATAATTCTGCAAAACTTTCAATGATTTTATCTGAAGTGTTCACACCAAAAACAACATAGCCGCTTAAAAGCTTAACTGATACAATGAACTACTGTAGTTTTAAATAAAAAAAAATAAGTTAAAAAGTGAAGTTGTCAACTGGAGGACTACGGTACCTTTAGGCTGTCAGTCTCCTATGTTTATGATTAAGCAACAGTTTACATTCACTTTGCACACAGTTCATGCGGCAAATTTGGGCACCTTTTAATACCAAACTTTATAGCATTAATCAAATATGCACACAGGTCTGCTTCAGGACTGTTGGTGAATTAAGAGCTAAATTGTCATCCAGAAAGAAAAATCATAATTGCTTCTTCCCTCTGCAAGAAGTCAGAACTACAGAAATATAAATATGGAGATTCTGATATAAAGTAGTCATAGATGCACGGAACAAGAAAAGAGGCCTCTCATGTGGAAGAGAATTCCTTAGACAGCCACTTGTCTTGTGAGAGGGCAACGGCATCATACAATTTTCTTAATTACTATCTATGAAATAAAGAGAGCACAGCAACAGAACATACATACGCAAAAAAGTATAGTAACATTTACAAAATGTTCTCTGTGTGCTGACACAAGTACATATACGAAACCATAAAATCTTAAACAAATAACTGACAAATCAAGGAAACTGCTAAAAGTATAAATTCACTATGAACCAAGGTTATGTATTTAATAGTACAGTTTTGCAGAGTATGTCTTTCAGCGTTGAGGCATTACATAAGAGGATTTGACAAGGTTACAATTTGTGTTACTAATGGAAATTCTTTTCAAGAATTAACCTTTAGGCTATAAAGAATGACAGATATTCAAATATTCTCAAATGAGTATTTGAATTGAAAATTT
This sequence comes from Chroicocephalus ridibundus, assembly GCF_963924245.1. NCBI lineage: Eukaryota > Metazoa > Chordata > Aves > Charadriiformes > Laridae > Chroicocephalus > Chroicocephalus ridibundus. The sequence goes on along the minus strand of NC_086316.1, from coordinate 68,456,283 downwards.
CTATTCATTTTTGCTCCCCAACAGAACTTCCATCCTGCATTGCAGTTTGTCATACACACAATCGAATTCTTAACAGCTGCCATTCAAGGGAGCTGCAGAGGACCATTTGAAAGTAATATTTTGCTCTGTGTGACATCTCATTTTTTTTCTCCTCAGAAATCATAATTTTTTTACACACCTAGTAGTCTTCCTAACAGGAAACCAGCTCTGCCTGTCATTTTGATTGGGGAGGAACCTTGTTTTCCAGGTCACTGGCTTGAATTCTGCAGACAAGATATTCATGAGGGACCTGTGTGGGGAATTTACATCTCAGTGCAGAGTTTTCCTCTCCATTTGTCAGCATGCCAGGTCAGCGAGCTGCTCTCTTGTCAGAGGGAAGATAATGGCTGCTGCATTGCCTCCTGCTTATTACACACTCAGTGCATCTGACCTTCATGTGAGACCCCCAAAGCATTCTGATTTTTGGCTTTTCTCATACCCTATCTCAAGCCCCTTTTCCCACGAACCTACAATCTGTTACTTTGGGTAACACTTCCTTTTCTGTCTGCAACCATATTTTAACATACAAATCCTATTGCTACACATTCCCTTTTTTTTTTTCACAAAAGAACAGGATGCTTCCATTTACGGTTATCTTGGTGGAGAGATACAGTGTTACCACAGTCAAAACCATAATATACTCTTATTATTTGTTAAGACTAGCAGCCTCCCGTAAGCACTATTGTATTATATTACTAGAATCATTATTTGTACCTCCTTCCACTTTTCTTAACTGTTCCACATTTAAAAAAAACAAAACCGTATGCTTTTATTCTGAGCTCCTGAATTTTGAAAAAAATCTATACACTGGTTAGTATAAATCTGTCACCTGTTATAATCTGTTATGCTATTATTCACTAAGTGCTTCTCATGTTAAATACACAGCAAAGTCAGTGGCTACAAATGTGAATACTGAGCATTGATTTTATTAAGGCCTGATCTAACACATGTTAAAGTCAACCACAAGACTGCCATTTTATATCACTTGGCTTTGGATGTGGCCTGACTTCATAGGGATCAGCAGGGTATTGTGTGAGCTGGCAAGTTAACTGTACAATAGCAATGAAGACTGTGCAACCCATGCCACGACAATGTCATTTTATGGTGCCACAAATGTACATTTAAGATTTAAGTATCTCTATCACATGAAAGAGATCTCATAAGGAGGAACTGGTTTTTGTATATATGTAAACACCTACTGATGGGGTAGTTTTGGAGTAAAATTTAGTAGGGCTTCCTAAGTTGGGAGACATGAGGGATTTTCATTACAAAAAAAAAAAAAAAAAATTAAAATTTTCAAAAATTTACTTTAAAATTCAGTCTTGATTGTTTCATTTTTCTAGTGAATTCTACTTCCCACTACAGATTACATTAATGTCATTCACTGGAAAATGTTATTGTTAAACAATCTAGTTCATGCCACTGCTCTGCTGTAACAATCAACAGCTCCACACATTCATAGTAAGAATGACTCTTCTCTCCAATTAGTCTGTCTTCAATGTAAATAGTTCCATGTAATGGAGAAAAAAGAAATTTAAAAGGATATATAAGCAATAACAACTGAGGAAATGAAGGTGAATAGTAAGTGCGGGGACAGTTGACGCTACACTCAAATTTTCCGTTAATTTTTAGATTTTCTTTTATAACAAAAACATTCAGAGACCTAAGACACAATTTTAAATAAATAAATCAAATTATTCCTGCTGATAATATTTTATAACTCTTCTATTAATTTGAAAAGTTCGGTTTGTTCTCCACAGCTACTTCTTTGGAAATTATAAATGTCTTTTAATATATGTCACACTGAATTTTGTCTAAGTCAGAATACTGATCCAGGCAGGACATGGTCCTGTGCCGCTGTGGGGATTCCTCAATATAAGATGAGTCTTCAGTGAACACTACCCTTTGTAACAAAACTTTTTCAGAAAATATCAACAGACAACGGCATCCTAAAAAGCAAGAACATACACATGGTTCGTGTTCAAAAATCCTACAAGCTACTTTCCAATCTGATTTGGCTTATCTATAATTTGGAAGAGTTGAGTTGAAAGACCTACAAATATTGAATAGCAATGGGGTTTGGGAAACTTTGGGGAAAATAGAAGAAAAAATATAGCATACGATCCCATCTCTTGTTCATCTAAAAACACACCACTGTGGATGAAAAAGAGCTGAATTGGTTTATATTTCTTAGACTTATTGTAAGATGTTTACTTTGCAGAAATACTACTGGATTTGAATTTGAAACTTATTGAATAGGTTTATTAACTAAGTGATAGGAGACTGAAGAGTGCATGATATTTACAGTTTCAAAGAATGTATGAGTATCTAATATAAAGGACAAAATGCCACTGAAGAGAAACACAGATGTATCTGAAAAAATGAACAAACACAATAATAAGACTTCAACAATAAATACAGTGTCTTTGTAAATCAGTATAACAATAAGATTGCTGTTTTGCATTTTAGAATATCAGTTCACTGCTTTATTTTCTTGCAATTATTTGAAAATAATCTGGATAACTTTACAATCAAGGTATTTCCTCTTGGCTCCCTGGTACACACCAGGCTGCCTGAGGAGATGATCGACATCCTAAGGTGTCCACAGCATAATCAGTCTGAAGAGCCTCCAGTATTAAAATTCTAACTAATGATAATCAAAAAGAAACAAAAACAATAACAAGACTGTGTAAAAAAAGCCAGCAGATAAAAGGCTACATCTGATTTAATGGAGCAGGTAGATGATTTGTCTATATGCTACTAATATGCGCCCCCAAGGTATGTGTCTTTTACATGAGACAAAGAGACTCCCCAGGTGTCTCCTAGAGCAGAATTGACCCGACTGTACCCAGAGAAGACACTTGTGATTATTCAGTAAAAACTGTTCATGCAGGTATAGAAGTGATCACAGAGGACAGCATTTTGTATGTCGTTAGGATAGTTAGATTTTTTTGTATGTAGTAATGTTTTGTATGTAGTAATAGTAGCCAGTAGAGATGAATCATGCATGTACTGGAGTGGTCACACAGGACCACAGCCCAGAGAGGTTATAAGGACTGGTCTGAAAACCACTTGGGGAATCTCAGCTGATCCGGGTGAAGACTCTTGCTATGCAGACCCCCATCACCACCATCCTGTCTATACGAGAGATTTCATTCCCCATGCGAACATTATCCTATGCCAACATCACAATATTTTTTAACAAGCACTGTCGGAATCTCGGTGTAACTGATATAATCAAATACTGGGAATAGTCCTGCTTTGAGCTGAATTATTTTTACAATAATTTAGATAATGAAGCATCAGCTAGATGGCAAGAGAGGAAGCTGCAGGAGAGTTCTGTTGAGATGCATTGCAGGTCCTGTGTTTCAATAAAATACCAGCCTGATGGCAGGGAATGAGCAGTTAGGCGAGAGAGGTTCTTTTTTTTTCTGACAGTGGGATGTCAGGTAGTATGCCTTCACTGCATTATTGCTGGGAGTGAGTAAACATGTCAATTTATGGCTTGTTGTTAGAAAAGAGAGCTTGCCCACTGGGCTAGTTTTCCCAGACTATCAGCGCTACTCCTTAAAACAGATTTGCAAACTCTCAGGCCAACCTTGGAGTGCATCACTGATACAGTACAACTTTTCTGAAAGTGCTTTTTACAGTAAAGGACCAAGGGGGTTTCAAATGAGATTGTCCTCTTAGAAGTGATAAGAGAAAGAATAATCCCTCGAGCTCTGGCCAGACCATATTATGTCTAATGAATTTCAGAAGGTATGTTAAGCCAGTATAATTGCAGGGGGCATAGAATATATATATTTTGTTTCCTATTGTTTCTCTGGACCTTTCAGGACTTAAAAAGCACTGGAGGCACACAGGTCTCTGTTATGCCCCAGACACAGGTGCGCATGCCTTATAAAAGCATCTGTCTTGCAGTTACTTGCTGGGCAAGACATCAGACAGTGGTCCAGACACACACATGGAAGCCACAACATATCTACTTTGGCGTAAATTAAGAGGAAGGGTCCAATGCCATTGTCACTTGGGAAGAAAAAATGCTTCTGGAAAGTAAATTGGGTAAGCTTCTGGGGACTTACTGCAGCTGGGCTTTATTCTGTTGCGTTTCTTATTATTGTCTCCAAAGCACAATTATGTCACAAACCACGTTTTTTCCTAACACCAAGATAAAACTCTCAAAAAGAGTACTGGTTCCTTTGTCTTTGGATGTCCTAAAGAAAGATGGGAATGGTTACAACCATTTCTGACATAACCAACTCCTGATATAATAAGTAGTACCACAAAAATGGACAAAAAAAAAAAAAAAGCTTAAAAAATGCATTTAAACAGTGACTAAGGCACGAAGTAGACAAAATGATAAATTCCATGCTTTGTCAAAGACTGTTCAATATTATACTTCTTTACAGTCTGGGGCATGAAATCCTCTTTCTGTAAAGAAGCCATGATCCGTGTTAACTGCGAAACTCTGTTCAAAATGAGTTTTAATTCCTAACCAGATTTCCCATGAGGAGGGGACCATTTTAGAGGAATTTCAATCTTTCCAAAAGGGAAAGGTGTTGTCTAACATCTTAATACCTTAATTGTTACCTAATCTCTCATGGGTATTACGTGGAAAATCACAAGGAACCTTCCGCAAATACCACAGGCTTTCTCAGTAATAGATTTTTGCTTTAAAACTAAATCTTTCAATATGACAAACAAATGAAGTGCAAAACAACACAGACAATGTGACAAATTCATGCATCGGTGTAATACACAGGAAGAATATGCAGATGTTATGTAGAAATTAAATAAATGTAGAAGAAGAAAGGTAAACATATTAATCAGGAGTGAAAAATTATTTTGAAGAAAAAACAGTAGAAAAATTACCTGTGAGTACAGAAATATTATAGTAAATACTGTGCTACTGAAGCAGCTGGGATTCAATGTGTGAAAATGAGAACCGTTTTCTGACCAAAGAAAATGTCTGCTTTGCGATGAACACTGATAGCTTGTTTACACAATTATATGCTTTTGTGTGAAACACTCTCTTTTCCTCAGCAGAATGCAATGATAGGAGCACAATCCCAATAACCGGTATCTGCAGTGAGCCCTTCATGTGTCTGTTCTGTGGGCAACCAAGTTTGCCTTACATTTTTTATTTTCAAGTGACCACAAGCACCCCATACCAGTTCTAGTTCAGCACAGAGCCTGCAAGGCTCCAGGAGGACCTTCAGTTATCTTCCTCATACAAACTTTGCTGCAGACAATAGAGACTTTTTCTTGTTTGGTCGTATTTTTAAATACAAGCCTTGATTTAAGTTAATCTCTTGGTTTGGTTTGGTTTGGTTCATCCACAGTGGGGACAGAGGACAGAGTAAAACATTTTAAGGAAATTAGGATATTTCCTTACAACTTACAAAAGCATAAACTGTGGTACCAATACTCCTTTCATTAATTAATGTATCCAAGTTTAGTGAGATTTGTCTCACCTTTATTGTATACTCCACAATTCAGGTGTCTTGAGTTTTTCAAATAGTCTGAAAAACGGAACTTCATTTTTCCAGAGATCAAAAAGCCATACCTCACTTTTCTGCATAACATCTAGTCAACATTTAACTTCAATAAACAGCTCTCAGAATTCTATCAGAACATCTATTCTGGAAAAAAAGAGAATGAAAATCATGCTAACCTATGACAGATCTGGTCACAAAGAAAGGATCTACTTGTATCACAGATTTACCCACAATTCCCGTAAAATTAAATGTTTTCTTCTATCATTTCAGATATTAAGATATCCATTATAACTAATAATTGCCAACCAATGGCTTTTGTGATATAACATGTGAAATAAGTACTGATAGTAAAAACACTGCATGTAAAAAAAAAAGCAATGCTTATTGTTTGCTTTGTGCAATAAAATTTCCTTGGCCAACTCAGCTGTCCCCAGAAGAGCTTCTGAGCTTGACCTGAGACTACAGAAGAAAAAGTGTGTTCCTATAAAGAATAAATATATTGGAGAATAAAAATCACTTGTCAGTCAGAAAACAAAAGCAGAAATATTAGTCAAAACCATGGATAAATGTATAGGGGAATTAAAAAGAGGAAGTTGACACAATACACATAAACATACATTATTGATAACTAATAAATTATTCTACTTTGGGGAGAGCGGAGAAGAAATTAACCAAAATAGGCTGAGTTAATATCATGCATAAGATAATAATTTTTTTGAGAACTTATTTATATTTCATTATATGATATAGTGATTATGGAGTGCTATATTGTAAAACTGAAAAAATTTTGTCTTTCTATTTCTCATGCATCCATCTCTCATTTTAAGTGATCACCATAAAAAAAAAAAGAATGTGGTTGTAAAGACAAGTCTTTTTTTCTTCTTTTTTCTGTCCCAGAAACAGAACAAGAATAACTTTGTACCACTCTCAAGTGGCTTTTAGGGCTCTGCAGACAACTAAACATATTAATGATTTGCTATTTATAAGATTATCTTACTGGAGGACCAGCATGATAAATAGAAGATGAAATGCAAAAATCTGCTCCGGCAAAACCTTAAGTCTCCCATGCATCTTATAGCTTTATGCATTAATGCATTTTTAATACACCTCTTTCCTTTTGTGATTAGACTTGTCAGAACTGGAGCTCTAAGATCACTAACAACTCAGTGGGCCAGCCACAGTTTTTCAGAACGAGTCCTCCGTCTGTGTAAATGGAAAAGCTGCTAGCAAAAGAAAAGCCATTAAATTATTATTATATATGTGTTCTGTTTTTATATTTTTGTCATCCTATAAAACACTACCATTCACTGAACAACTCCATATATATATATAAAAAAATAGGCAGCTGTTTTTCAGCTTCATAGCAATGCTAAACTAAATTAGAAATAGCAGTAAGTTTGTCAGCTATTTTAACATTCAGCTGGGCTTCTGCGGTAATGGGAGCCCCTCTGTTGTTTGGGTAAGACCACAAGTGAGGATTTACTATCCAGAGCTTCTGTTCCTGGGTGACTATCACTGAGCATCTATCCAAACTGGCAACTTGTAGCTATGACAACTGACCTTCAAGATCATTTTTTCTTTTCCCATTATTAACCATTTAGGTGTTATTTAATGTGCCAATAGGGCATCTTCACAGTTTCTTAGCACATAGCTTATTGCTTTTAAAGTGAAAACGTTTCATTGCCACATCAATGAAGTCCCTTCTGTAAATGCATGGAAAAGAGCAATAGTGGTCCCCTTATCTCTGCATTCCCTGCACAGGGGTGACTTGCGCATAAGGAATTGCTTCTTCACAAAAAGGGAAGGTAAAGGCTCATGAAATTTACTCCTAAAAGACGAATTGGTGCTGAAGCACCCAAAGAATAGTTTTGAGGAGGGAAATTTGTGATGTAGGGGTTTGATTTTTTCCTGTCAAGTCAGTGTTATTCCCTGGAGCAGAGAGAAAAAGGAGAGGTTTTGTGACAAGCTGTACACTTCTCATACATTTAGACAGAAGATAGACTCACAGAAAGTGCATGATACTTTTTGTTTCTCTGGATTTGCTACTAGGACTTGTATATACATCAGAATAAATTTTTCATATTATATGAAAAGAGTTACTCATATTTCTGCTGCATTCAGCTGGAAGGGGGGAACCAAGGAGGGAAAGAGCAGAAGAAAAACTTCACAGAAGGGCAAGATTGGTTTTCAGAAAATCCAAGAATATTGACCATTCCAATGAGAGCCAACAAAATATTCACAAGTGAAAATTCATTAACTGGTCTCCTAACTCTGAAAAAAACAACTTCTTGACACTTACAAAAAATCCACTCCATGTTATCTATGCTGAAGAACGGATCTATAACATTCCCGTCTTTCTCAAAACTAAATATATCAAAAAGCAGTGGGAAAAGGCCTTCAGGTGACAATGGGTTATTTCAGTTCAACTTCTAAGACTGGAATCCAAATAATTATTCATATTTTTATGCATTTCAGTTAGATATCGTAGCTTCATTATACCTTTACTATAGTAAAAATGCAGGGTTTCTCTGTGTCTGTATTTTTTGGAAATCAAAACTTTTATGAAATGGACTAATCCTGAAATACTTCAAACTGCAGAGATGCAGAATAGATGTGGTAAAATCATTAATACGTATTTTATCAGGAGAGAGAAAATCATGTCGTTACTCACCAAAGGAGAAAGCCAAGACATTAGTTCTCAAAGACACCTACATAATTTTCTGGGGCCTCTTCCACTTTCTCAGTGTGTAACACAGACACTCCTTGCATGGTAGGTGCTCATGTTAAAGAAAAGTGCAGATACAAATCAATGTGCATGGTCAAACGTTATAGGAATATAGCATGCAGAACATTTAGCAAAGAAGCAATTAATCTGTCCTAGCAGCTTTTGTGGTTTATTTCATCCTACACGCTGTAGCTGTGTACTACATGTTTAACCAAGCGCAAAATATTTATGTTCATTTTTTCTACAAAGCAACTGAGGGAGAAAACATTAAAAAAAAGGCAAATTTGAAAGCAAACTGAAGAGGAGGGATTTTTATAGGATTTCAAAACAGCTAAGAAAAGTACTTATTCCACAAAGAGTTCCAAGGTACGGAGAAATAAAAGGGATAAAAATGTGCCTTGCATCAATCAGCTGATATCTGTCATCAGTAAACTTGCTTTAGTTGACCTTATCTATCTGAATTTCAGTCAAGCATTTGCCGCAATGTTAGAGAGTAGATGGAAATCAGTAGCAGAACTCTGGTTGCAAGCAAGGGTGATGGTAGTACTGAAAGAAAAAAGAGAGAGAGAGAAGAAAAGCTCTATAAAATTGTAGGAAAAATAGTCATTACTAAAGCTTAGTTATTAAGGACTGAATGTAACCTCATCTGAAATAATTTGGTACAATTTTAGTCACTCAGGCCTGGGGGAGGGAGGAGGATGACGGGTAAATATAGGAAAGAGTAAACTGGAGGATGTGCGAAGGAATGTCTGCTCAGAGCAGATGGAGGTGGTAAAACAGTGTAGTTGGTTCAGCCTAGCAGAATGAAAGTCTTTGATTACCAGTAAGCTCAGGGATAAGAAATTACTAAGCAAAAAGGGCAGTCCTGAGACATATTTAGGAAACAGAAAAATTAAATAAAATCAAACCTGCAGAAACATATGTGAAAGCAAGAAATTTAGTATGCTTTCGCAGTAGTATGAGATCAGACCGAAGTGACCACAAGAGGCCTGCATCAGTCTGAAGTCCCATGTCACATGGGAGAATATCTTGATCACTGTGGTAGCAAAGATGTAAATATATCAGATTACTTTTTATTTTGGCAATGTACTGAATGAGAATGAGATATGAAGAGAAATAGCTTCACATTTCTGACATTAAGGAGCAAGAAAGAGTTAAAATATGCCAAAAATGCCTGTCAAAGTATAAAAGTCAATTTCTGAAGTACTTAACTGAATGGTTGTTCAATACATACAGCATCTAGATGTCTATTGTTACAATAGTCCCAAAAATGTCTGTATATACGGTATCTTCAGCTTTCTTCATACATAAGTGAATATGGTTATGATTTTTTTTTTTTTAAATCAACCTATTTTCTCTGTTTCCTTTGGTTTTATTATTGACAAACCAGCCAGCCAACGACACGACAGGGTAAGTAAAGGTTTGTATAATGGTGTAAAACTAGAAAATGAGTGAATTTGGAAGTAGACATCATTCCACATTTTCTAACCTCTGCTTAATCTATTTTACAATTGCAAGTCTCTGGCTTTCTGATGTGCAAAGTATATGCGTGCATAAAAATGAGTCCTGAAAGATTTATATTAATGGCAACTGACATTGTTAAAGGAGAATTGTTGATGCTTTCTTGCCAAAAATAATTAATAACAATTACTGAAAAATTACTACATCTGTTACAGAAAAATTGTAGGAATTTTAATTTGTACCAGGACTAAGCTTCTTTGGTAGATGTTTTATAATTGTTATACTATCTTTACTCCTGCTGTGATAATTTAGGACTTGGCAGAGCTTTGTGATTCAAGACAGCTTTTTTTCTATACTCTTTTACATTAAAACAAAATTCCACAGATATTTTTTCTGAATATCGACTAATCATAGTAATGATGATTTTGGAGCAAATCAAGTGATAAAATAAGATTATTTATATGGCTCCTTTTTTTTAGATCACCATTATAGTGATTAGTCTATATTAAGACTAAAACATCTCCGAAATTTCATTTTAAGATAAAATAATGTACAAAAAAAAAAAAAAGAAAAGAAAAGAAGAAAATATGCTTTGAATCACAAAATCCTGCCATATCTCAAATTATCACAGCAGGGTAAAGATACTCTTTCCCAAAGCTAGCAGAGCACCTTAGGCAATTTTCCACAGGGAGAGAAGAAAAAAAAGCGCACACATACAGACACACACACACTCTTAAACTGTAACTTTGTGATGGTGAGAGACTTCATAACACATTACTAGTCTCACGAGCCTTTGAGTCCTGGGGATTGGTAAATGGACTCTAAAGCCCTCTATTACTAAGTTCCTGTTATGAATAGCTTGAGTTGCTCAGGACAAGACGTCATTACCATCCAATGACTGTTTGGTCAACTGTGTGAAATGAATTGGTGGCCACAGTTCAGTTCCTAGTGGACAAGTAATTACTGCTGCTGTTGACCTGTGGGCTCTTTTTCACTCTGTTACACAGGTACAAACAAGTAACTCTAAGTGAATTGAACTAGTGTAAATGCAATTAGATTCTGGCTCGTTGGTGGCCTTCTGTAAGCCTGTGTGCCAAGTTACATGCAGGTTACATTCCACACGAAGCAAAGTCCAACATAAGAAATAATGTCCCAGTATTATGCAGAATTTACAGTTTGTAATCATGCAACAGGACAGTCTAGGAGGAGTCTTCACAGTCTACAATATGTAATGAGGATGATGGTGGTTAGCATAGGCTGTTATGTGCACACTGTTGAGAAGAATGAAACACAATCCGAATTGTACTGGTAGACATGTGAATTCAGAATTACACTGTAACAGCCCATGAACTTTTTAACAATCAACATCTTAATTCACACATAAGACACTGTGCATGAGAGTAAAGATATCTTTAAAATATCAGAGAAAAAGGAATATGGGATCTATTTTTTATCTTATTTTTTCAGATTAGATTATGCACGAATAAAACCACACCCATGTATACATATTTTGAACAGCTGCCTTCCTGTGTAGAAATGGATGTATGAAATGGTAACTTCAGCACTTTCAGGAAGAAAAATCAATTTCTTACCTATCAAAAAAAATCGAGATAATTAGGAAATGCTAGTTATTCAATTCATTGGGAGCAATCTAGAGATTACAAAAGATGCAATGCAAACCAAGAAATGTAAATCAAGCGAGCACCTCTTATTTTCCTAACTCCAAAGCCCATTGGTGTAAATGCAAACATAACAAGGCATTCGTAAGTAAACTGAATAGGAAGTTCCTCGCAGACAGAGTTTTTGCCTTATCATCTTGAGATTTGTCAAACTCAATAAGCAGTTTTCAGGGGAAGCCTCGGGGAAAGAAACCAATCCTGACCAGACAGCAGGCGTGAACCTGGATTCAAATCCTTGCTCTCTTTGATGAAAAGCAGATATGTGAACCTACGCTACCCATGCAAAGCGAAAACCTTAAACTTTAGGCTATTCATTCATTAATTTCAGTTTGCTCCTGTTGGTACCAGTCTCTTTCCAGACAAACAGCTGAAAGGAAGGGGAATTAGAGCTCAGTCTCCTAGAGCCAGGTGGGAACATGAACAGCCAAAGGAGTGCCCTCATTCCTGCATTCATGCTTATTCTATACCACACTCTACCTCGCTGCTTTTAATCTACCAATGCCAACATTTTGTAAGGTTTTTGCCTTGCCTGTCATGTGGGATGGAAACACTTTTCATATCACATCTTCAAGGGACAAGAAACTGTGTTCCCCTTGCCTGCCACAAAAGGTACACAGAGATTTGGCCACAGGTATCACAAGCTGCCTCATCAAGGCTGTGTGTGGAGCTGAATGTGTTAACAGTGCAGTAAGTGCCTTTAGTGTCTTTGTTAATAGGGATTTAAGTCTCAGTCTTGACGTTATTTGAATGTAGTTCTCTGTGGTTTAATTACTATCATTATTATTATAGATACAGTAGTAATTATCTCTTCTTACTGTCTCATTATGTTTTGATCAATTCACATAAAAGTTTACTGTAAATATATGGTTAGGTAACATTAAAGAAAACGTATAATTATGGAATATATAATCAAATACCTTCTAAACAGTTGTATGTTTTCTAACAATTAAATGCTTTAAAAATAAATAATTAATTGTTTTTAATAGGCAAGATGCAGCTTTTGAAGCAATGAATATATAAAGCTTTATTTGTTGACCTCAAATTACTTTACTCTGGTTATATTGATAACATCTAGGTTTCTCAAAAACCTGCTGGCACAAAATCTTTTCAGCTTTATTAATGATTCAGATGGCAGTTTCTGAAGAGACAAGTCCCACAGAGAAGGAGCACTTGATTAATGACCTGGAAACACTTTTCCTTTTCAGCTGATTAAATAAAATTGACTGGATTTTTACATTTTTATAATAAAATGACCCGCAGGGCTGAGATGACACAGTGAAAGCAGCATGTTCGCTCTTCAACAGATTTTTATTTTGTCACTTGTAAAAATGAAAGGGCTAACCACCCAAGCAGAAAAATGCACTTTATCACCGTCCACTGCCGACATGCTGACAATTGCTGCATACAAATACAAAAACATGGAGGAAACTAGGCTGTGTTTACACTCAGCCTGATTTTGTCTAATGATGACAAAAGGTCTATGACTTCTTGGGGTTGGAGTGATACTATTTAATTATTATGCAAAATAGATTTATAACAACACTAGCAGCAATCATAAAAGGCTTTATAATATGGTCATTTTGAAGTGATACCACATAGCTTTCCAGAAATTTGAATATAACAAGAACTTTGGTTTACTAAAGCAAGATGGCGGCTATTCTTAAACAACAAGTGAAACCCTAATACAGTTCCCAGTTAAAATAATTGGAGACATTACAGTAGCCATTATAGAATCAAGACTGGAACAACAAGTAAAGATAACAGATGAAATGTATTGTCTCCAAACACACACACTTGCACTCACAAAGGCAATGTAAAGCCATAGAAGTAGGTGCTATGCCTAGTCTGCCTGACTATGGCTTGGCTTAAGACCTCAGTTCATCTCTTTCTTTTTGTTTCCATTGTTTCTTTTCTTGACCCTGCCCTTTACATACAAGCACCTAGCCTGATAAAACAATCAATACTTTCAGTCTAAGTGATCAAGAGTGTTTTGCACTCTCTTAAAAGCTGTTTATTTGTCTTCCTAATACCAAACTGTATCAATATCAGTAACCCCTTGTGGATTCAGTGGGCTGATATAAGTTATTTATACCTCATATGAAATCTTAAATCTGTATCTTCTAGCTTAACCATCCCCCTTTAAAACAGAGACACCTCTTCCTGACTACTGGAAAGAGCCCATCGCCACTGTAATCAAGCCCAGATACTGTCTAAGAGCTTTAAATTGACTGAGTCAAATACATGAGTGTGGTAATTGTTAAACACTGTCAATTATCATATCCCTGAGCCTTAACACAGCAGCAAACCTAGGGTTACATCTAAGAAAACACAAAAATATACACTGTGTCCAGAGCTTCACAGAACTGCCCAGGTTACTGTACACATGCAGAGTTTGTGTGCAGCTTCTTCTTCAAGTTTAATTTTAAGCCTAATGAATTTAACAGTCTCCTTTGGTTGTATTGGGCCATTCATCAGTTGTCTTCTACTCTGTTCTGTATCTGAAAATCAGAGAAGCTTACAGTCTTCAAACCTGCAAGGGAAGGAGATCCATAGATTTAATAATATTAATCCAATGTTTCGTTTCCAAATTGAATCACTTTCATCATGTTTTTACAATTCGGCGTTTAGCTGTAGCGTGTAGACATGTATCGTTAAAACAACTGGTATTTCCTTGCTTTCCACATGGGTGTTGTTACGATGTTAGGCAAGGAACTTGATAGAACAACTGCACTCATATTAACGCTGCCAGAAGTAACATAGTTTACATTATTTTTTACATCTATTCATTAAGAGTTAAGCTAGGACTTCCATCACAAATTATCATGGTTCTCACTTCAGCATAGGGATAATTTGCATATTAAAGAAAATTATTCTTATATTTTCTAAGACAGAGTTTCTATTCTCTCCATTTTTACATAGGTATGAGAATAGCAATTCTGGCAATGATTTGGCTTAGTTTCTTCTTGCTTCATTTAGGAAGTTCTGAAGTGAGTGTGAATGAAAGATAATGCAGAAATATATGTATAACTGTATATATTTATATATATATATATAAGATTAAACTAATTTTGACAGTTGTTTAATTTGAGTATTAAGCAAAGTTTATCCAGTTTGAAATACAAAGGTTATACAAACCAATTTTGAAATAGTGCTTGTCACAAAGGTCATCCTCTCTCTAAAAAAGTGTCCATCACAATAGAATTTTCAGTAATATAAAGAAGCAGAAACTTGAGTATTAGATCTCTTAAACCTGGGGAAGAAGGGCATTTGCACTCTGCTGTGTGTTTCACTGCTTAAATTCAGACACAATGTGTTCGCCTCTGTTAGACCCCTTCCCATCCATCCACCCAGCTACACCTACTCATGCATAAAGGGAAGCAAAACCAGTGGGGACATAGAAAGGATAAATATTCTTAAATTATCTTATTTTTTGCTATAAATGAAAACCATCACGGTAACAGTACACAAAATAGTGCTCAAATACGCTCAGCCTTCCACAAAATTATCTGATCTCACTAACTAGGGTGAGGGGGACCCTTAAACTGGATAAACCAGATAAAATGTCAGATTGGACATGAAATGACCATAGCAAGGTACAACTATTACGTCAACACATATATTTCCATTCTTGGCCTTTGGTATTGTTTAGCCAAAGGAAAAGCACAAAGGCAGGAATAGAAAAACATGACTTTTAATTGAAAACCTGAAGAGCACAGAGTAAGAAATATTTTCTGGGCAGTAAATATTTCCAGAAGTAAGGGGTGAAAGTTATGTATTTCTGATACTGTATAAAGCATGTCCTACGGATGGGAAGTACTGGACAAGGTTCATCTTCTGTCAGAGCATGGCTAGGCACCCCAACCACAGAAACTCACTGCTGGTCTTACAAGATCAAGATTTAGGGGCTGATATTTGTACACTGTAAGTACAAACTGTGGCCCTTTATTTCCCCTAGTAACTAGAAAACTGATAATTGTTAGTTCAATCAAATGGAGGAAAACAAGGCATTGCACTTGGCATGAATAATCACTTCCACAAGAACAGACTGAGGAACAACTGACTGGATGTCAGATCTGCAGAACAGGATTCAGTGGTTCACAAACTGAATGTGAGTCAACGGTTTCATGGCATTGCTCAATAGGCAAACACCTTACTATGATAAATAGGAATGTAGCCTCCAACAAAAAAAAGGTATTTTGCATTCCGCTTAGCACTGGAGTGCCAGGCTTACTTAGTGGTGTCGAGAAAAACATGCTCAAATGGAAAGAATCCAGACAATGGTTGCATGAATGATCAGAGATCCGTGAAAAATGGACTTGCAAGGAAATAGCTGAGAGAATACGACTGTTTAGTCTAGAAAAGAAAAGGACTGAGACATAATGCATTTTGAATCTTCAAATATAGCTGCTGCAAAGAAGAACAACCTATTCCTCATGCCTGTGGCAGATAGAAAAGTTGAAAGAGAGATTTAGGTTGACTACTGGGAAATATTTTCTAACTGTGAGAGTAGCAAAGCAAATGAATGATTTCCCTGCGGAGATGCTGGCATGTTCTCTACAAGAAAGGAGACTCTCGCCTTTAAGAAAAAATTAAATAAATATCAGAAAGGAGTAACACAGGTATAGCTAATCCTGTCTTGGACCACTGGGATAGAGCTGATGACATTCTGAGGTCACCCCCCAGCCCTGGGACACCTCCCAGGTTCGGTGACTTCAGCCAGCCATCAAGATAAACTGTGTGTTGACAGGTTCCTATGGTTCTTTTGATGTTCCTCAAATGCTACCATTTGCAAATGCTGAAGCATCCACCATGTCACCAGAAATACAATCTTACACAATCAGTACATTTTATGGCCAAACTAGACTGAGATGCTACCTCTGAAAGAAGAAGAAAGTGAAAAGTTCACAGTGCAGAAATTTTTCGCCTGTAAGGCATTCAAATGTAAGTATATTACAAAATAGTGGCAAATGATTTTAATGCACCCTAGTGGTTTGGCTGCCAAACAGGCCTTTCAATAAAGTTTATATTAAACACATTAATAAAAATATGTACTATTAGAATTGACTATTGGAATTTGCTAAAAATATTAGAAGCTTTTAACCATATTTTTAGGTTACATAGACAGAGGCTTAACTCTTCTGAAAAGTCCTGAGGAGCCTGATGCCATGGAAGTTCCTCAGCACGCTTAACACGTGGGGGAAAGAATTAAAATCTATACATTTGCTGCATAGAGGCAAAAATTATAGCACTGCATTCAGCTGTATCTTTTCACTTTAAACAAAAATCCAGAACTCAAACTTTCTCAGCCCTTTCTTCCTATTTATTTTAGGTGTCTAGATTGAATGCAGACCAGTGCAGATTACTGATTTTTATTGATGACAGTACAGAACATTTTCATTTTACTGCCTATATGGGAATATCAGACAGATAAATTTTTTCTCTGTTCTACTGTATTTACTACTGTATCCCTGCTACTTACCTCCAATTTTAGTATTAGACTAAAACAATGAATATTCTTCCAATGCTAAGTCAACGTTGAGGACAGTCTTGTGCCTCTGACTTTTGGACTAAAACCTATTTGTAGAGCTTTTGCTTGCCTAAAGTATGAGTCTGGTTTTGCACTGATTTCAAACTTGTTAAGATTAACAACACGCAATTAATATTTTTAACATGATGAAAACCTATGTTTAAGCTTATCTGTGTTTCTTCTTCTTAGTTCCAATGGCTTTGGTAATGAAGTAGAGGTTTTCACAAACAAAATTCATCCAGGATTTTGATTAAAACATGGAAAATAAGGAAAAAGCAATAAAAATCTTAGCAGTTTTGATCTATTGTTTTTCATCTATGAAATTTTCCTCCCAGTTTTTGTGCTCAGCCTTAACAACACTCAACAGATTTTTTTTTCTTGTTGAGACACTAATATTTCACAAAATTGCCCAGGCCTGTATTATTCACAAAATCGTAGAATGGTTTGGGTTGGAAGGGATCTTTAAAGATCCTCTAGTCCAACCCCCCTGCAATGAGCAGGGACATCTTCAACTAGATCAGGTTGCTCAGAGCCCCGTCCAACCTGATATTGAAGGTTTCCAGGGATGGGTCAGCTTCTTCCAGTGTTTGACCACCCTCATCATAAAAAATGTCTTCCTTATATCTAGTGTAATTGTACCCTCTTTTAGTTTAAAACTGTTACCACTTGAATTATCGCAACAAGCCCTGCTAAAAAGTTGGCCCCCATCTTTCTTATAAGCACCCTTTAAGTACTGAAAGACCGCAATAAGGTCTCCCCAGAGCCTTCTCTTCTCCAGGCTGAACAATTCCAACTTTGTCAGCCTGTCTTCACAAAAGGGTTGTTCCATGCCACTGACCATTTTTCTGGCCCTCTCCTGGACCCACTCCAACGGGTTAATAGTAATAATAATAATCATCATCGTCATCTTCACCATCGTCAACATTGGCATCTAGACTTACTCTGTGGAAACCACAGAAAATTTAGTAAACCGGTCCTCATTTATAATAAATATTCACTATAGAGATATTTTCTGGTAATTGTCATCAGCAGTTGTGCCAAAATTCCAGACGTTCAATGAATACTAATTTAATCTGACTAAATTGTCAAGTAATATTTAGGTTTCAACACTCAAAGAGTAATTGAATGCATAATTTCCATTGATTTCACATTGCTATGTCACTTTTTCATCTTTCACCAGGGTATGCATCTTTGAAATAGATCAGTAGAAGGAATACTGTGAACTTTATCTTGTTATTACCTGCAGAATGTCTTTCTAATAAGTCTTTTATAAAGACTGATGAAATCTTTACAAATAGAAAACAGTTCAGAAAGCTTTATCGATTTTTTTTAAGTTCATTTGAAGCTTTTAAATGAACAGGATGATACTTGTTTGAGCATGTGGAACATTCACAAAATAGAAATCCAATAAAATAATCAAAAGGGAAGAAGAGAATCCTTTCTGGCCTTGATTTCTTATTCAACTTTCAGCTTGAGACTGGTTTTGTCATCCATATTTCAGGTTTAAAGGTTTGACTTATCAGCATTTGGTGAGCAACGAGGTTAGTCTTCCAAGTACAGCACTGAACATCAGAGACCTTATTCAGTTTTAAATTCCATGCAGACTTGTTCTTACCATTAAAGCATTCATCTGCTGAAACAAAGTTAGACCTCAAAAATCATACAGATTTTTTTTCTGCATCGGGTTCACTACCTATCACTCCTGCCAGCATAGCGTTGCAATTACCACATCTTAAATCATGACTGGATTGGATGGCACTCAGTGTGAATAGTACTGATTCTGATCAGCTTATTTTGGATGTGTTCAGAGTATCAGGATGAATTTTGTATATTGTATATTGACATACATTTGACTAAATGTTTTGAGAAAAAAAATTCTGGTCATTGCTAAAAGGAATTTTTAATTTCACAATGACATCAAAGTACATTCAGTGGATGAAATAGATTTTTTTTCTTTTTAATGTCCCCTATGTTTCACAACTGAAATCATAAGAATATAGAGCTAAGGCAAGGTATTCTTCAGTGTAGTCAATCTCATCTATTTCAGATGAAACAACTATGAAACAACCAGTCTACTTTAGCTTCCCATTCATAGAATAATTGTTACTGCTTTCAGTTCCCTCGGTGCTGTCCTGTTTGGTTGTACTCAGTCTGCGTGTGTGTGTATATAAACCACACAAACATAATTAAGGCACCTTATGGCCTTATTGAGAGAAACCGCAGCCTAGCAGGTACCTGAAGTTGATAAGCTTTCATGTCATACTACATATTTTCTAGTGTTCTCCTCTGGAAAGATATATTTCTTTTGTCGGTTGGAAGTCATTACAATCTAGAAGTACAATAAATCATTTCAGCCAGCAGACTGGGAATATGCTTTTATAAAATTTTGCAGCCTTCATTTCCCTTCTGGTATGTCAAAAGACTAGAGAAATTGTGACAAGGAACCGCAAAAGCAGGGTGAGCTGAAGAAATTAGCTCAGAGAATTATCAGTAACTGACCACAATTATCACAGAAATAATAAGCTTCCATAGATCGAAAAGCCCCATGGCTTGGAGTTTGTTTCCATTGTATTTGTGAGAAATTTAATTTTCATAATGTTGTTTTTCTAGAATTTGATACTTAATCTGATCAGTATTTTTAAGAACAGGCATGCAAAATAGAGGTTCTTTATAAAGTTCACGATATTCTGAGCCAAACTGGATTACAAAGATAGCATCGGACAAAGTGTTTCCTGCTACTAAGTTTTTCCATTGGCATTTGGCAGTAGCAAGTTCCTACTTCAAACTGTCTGATCTCACATCCACAGCAACCAAGAGTGAGAGATTCATTTTGTGGCAATATGAAGCATTTTTATATGTGCTTAGTCATAAGTGAATGATCAGTCATGAATATCAAGTCACTCTAGGACTAGATAGGGCCATGGAAGCAAGGACAGGGGAAGCAGGGGAGGGATGGGGGTAGGGAGGATTGATACCCCGTGCAAGTCAGAGACCAACCATTTATTTGCAGGTATATAAGCAAGTCTAAAAGCATACCCTGCAGCTTGTAATGTTGTTGATTATTCAGGTTCAGAAGAGCAGGAAGCTAAACAGATGCTTTACAGTTGGAGGTTGAACTAGCTCTCCTTGGGAGTTAATAGGGTTAACAACTCATCAAGTATGTCAAGAATGTCCCTTATTGCTTTCCAGAATCCTCTATTTTTTATCAAATCTACCTAGGGAAAACTTCATCTTTCTCAGCAAATAATTATGTAAAAAGGGAGTGCTGTGCATACAATAAGATGTGTGCATTTCTTGCAGCAATAAAAATCACTGTCTATTACAAAAAATGTTTACACTTTTCTACTCCTAGATATGAGTATTATTTCCTAATAACTGTCTGCTTTTCCTAAAAATTAGTTTGAAAAACGCTTTGTCTAGTCCTGAGAGCTACACAATAACTTACATGAGCCAGATCATGAGTTTGGTTCTTTAAGGTAACCCTGGAGCTGCAAAAAAATCACATAAAGAATTTAGAATGTGCAGAACTTAGTCCAGTAATAAAAAGAAATTATTATTAAATGAAAAGACCATTGCTTCAATTTTAATAGAGATTAGAATTATAGAACTAATGTAAAATTATTATTTTGTCTGCCATTTTATAAAATACCTGGATTATAATAGAACTTTTGATGATTGAGGAGAAAGCATACTGCCTATGGAAGAAATTATCCAATTTGTAGACACTGCTACCAGAGACGTTTCCAGAACCAACATTACGATCCTTTGTACTAGCACAAATAAATCTGAATAGTGGGATTTTTCTTTTTCTGTAGGATACTGTTTTCTGATTGAAATATTTTGCTTTGATCACTAATGACAGGTTAGCTAAAAGCTGTTTAAAGATTCTGGAAAAATAATGTATGATTCATACAACTTCCAGAAGCAAATCACCTATGAAAGGTAAGGTTACCTATTCCTTTCTCATAATTTCAAACACGGTGTCAAGTTCCTCTAAAAGGAAATACATTCAGCTGCAGTCAAAGATAGTGCAGCATCAAGAAAATAGCTACAAAGTCTGCAGATAGTACTTAGAAAGCTTTTGCTTGTGAGTGATAAATTTTTGTTATGACTGGCCAATTAGGCAAAACCTCTTTGAAATAAAAATTCATGTATGTGTTCATGTCGCTTTACGGCTTATTAATTTTATACGTATTTTTCTTAATTTCTACAGTCTGAGAGTCCTTTGTCTTGCAAAGACTTTTATTATTACATCCACAGTAAAATCATTAAAGGAATATTCAGAAAATTGAGTTTTCATTAATAATAATATGGGTATTGTAGCTGTGCTGCATAATTTAAAATGATGTCAAAATCACTAATCTGAGAAGCACTATTGAATTTTTTTTGGAAGATTACTCGAGGAGTGTTGTGCATCAAGACTTCTAAAACAACAGCTGTGGAACTGACTAAGAAAAGTCAATGAACATTCACAGCCTGCAATCAATTACACAGCCTTCTAACCCCATATACGAGGTCTCATGCAGAAATGTGTAAACAACATTAAAAAAAATAAAAATTCTTTCTCTGTCTTTATAGCAGAATCCCAGCTCTGAAAATCTGTGATGAAAACCGTATATGACATCACTCGAGGACAGAGGAGGAAGCAAGGACAGTGGAGAGAAGGCATTGTAAGGGCTGATGAATAATGGGTCTGTTTAGTATTGTACATACAAAGCAACATCTAACTTTGAATTGAGTTTTGTATTTTTTTACTCTCTTATGAAAAGAAATGTCTCTAAGAGACACTTCACCTTCAGTTCTACACTTCAAAGTGAATTCTAACATGTGGCATCTGGAACTCTTGTTTTTTAAACAAAACAAATAGTACAATTTCAAGAACGGTAAATATCAACCAGGTCAGACCTCAAACGTAAGAAATATGCTCAAAAGAGCATTTTGCACATATAAATAGGTTTTCAGAGTAGATTCTTTGCTTCTGAATATTGGACATTTCAGCTATATGCAGTTGCATAAACCAGGACTGTATAGGTCTGGGAGTGCATTGTCTAGCTCAGCTCTGCAGTCACATAAATGACTCCTTTGTGGATTAAATTTTCCGGATTAGCAAGCAGTACATACAATTCATCTGTTCCGAGGTGTTTAATATTTTTTTAAATGACCATTGTCTGAGACAGCTGCCACCAACATGGAAATACATACGTTAGTAGGTTAAGGTTTTTAGTTTTCAGTTTCTCTTTGACAATAGCTTCAGGTGCAGTTATACTATCACGCTTCAGTCTCTTCCCTCCAAGTTTAATACACAGATATTTTAAAGATTTGACATTGACCAGCTTCAAATGTCTCAATCTATCAGACTAAACAGACTGGACAAACTAATCTTTCAAAGAGCCTTCTGCCATTGTGGTGGTGTCATCTTGCTTCCCCAGAGCGGAATGCTGCTGCTTTCATACGTTCTTCCCTTCAGCTGACCTCTCAGATGCACTGAGTCTAGCTACAGGCTTCTGCTTGAGGAGGACTGAATCAGTAAATTGCTATTTTCCAAAGCTCATTGTCACAGATATGTGTGAAAACTGTCTAAAATGCATACCTTGGAGGGTAGAGGACTGTATTAATTACCCTGTGGAGGAGTTACCTATGAAAGCAGTGCTAGGACAGGTAATGCCATACTTACCTTGCAGAAATAGTATCTCTCTACTTTGCTGGTTTTTGAAGACCTCTGAAACTGTCAGGTAGCAAAGCATGCAAAATAACTGTACGTCGTTCCTGAGAGCATAGTGCAAAGGCCACCAAGGGAAAATCTGAACGATTTTTCACCTGAGATTTTACTTCCCACTAGATATTTTTGCTTAAGGGAAAAGCTTGAGCTATCATTTATTTTCTAAATAAATATATCTGCAGTACCTTCCACGTAATAGAGTACCACTTAAAGAAATTTCCATCCTACCATTCAAGTGTTGAGCTTCTTGAAGTCCACTAAGCCTGTACAAGACTTTTATCAGAAGTGAAATCATTACTGTCACTAAGCTGTTTTGTAACTGCTAGATCTAATATGTGATTTTTGACAGTATATCAAAATCAAAGCAAACCTTCTATTATAATTTAAACAGAACGGTCAAAACTAATTGCCAAATTCTGTGATGACTGCTGTTTTTTATATTTATTTGAAGTTACTCACAGGAGCCTACTGCTTCTTCATAGATTCATTCAGTAAAATCTGTTCAATGCTTCTTATTTTTTATAGATTCAATTCTGACTACTGAACTAAAATCAACATAGAAAGACTGCAGCTTACATAAACAGCAATCAAGCAACTCCTTAATGATAAAATATGCAGGTTTGAGGCTTATTTATACTAACCACTGCACGGTCAGCACAGGGGATGTCCTGGTATCGCTGCTCGAATACTGGCTGATTTAGCGTAGATTTATCTACATAGACTTATGTGATTTTTCTAAGCAATTCTTAATCAAATCATCTAATAAATTAAAGCTTATTTTTACTAGCTAAGCACGAATTTATTGCCAAAATTGCAAGAAAATTTATTTTAAATAACTATAAAAAAGTTATTATTATGACTTACTTTTGCAGCTCCTTACTTAACAAACAGAAATTCAGCAAGAATTCAAGCATTCTAAGAAAACTTTGTCCTTTTATCAACCCAGCCAAAGAGCAAACAAGGCCATTGCAACCCATCTGTGATGTTGCAAAGTGTTTGGTCAAAGCATACTTTCTGGGAAAACTTTTTCCTGTTTGCACATCTAAAAAATAAAACCTACTTGCTAAGATTGTGTAGCCCGGACTGAGAATATTGGCAGTACTCCATTATAGATATGCGTCCTGGCACATTCAGTTTGCACAGTTTATGCTAGGTATATAAATGACCTAGAGAACAATTGTTGTTAATGAAAGAAATGATTCCTAATCGGTGCAATTGAAAATTTAACCTTCCTAGGTGAAAAGTCATTGTTGCTGGGGAAAGGCAGAGAGCCCGTAATTGTAAAGTTATATTATTGTTATTTCCTCTTGACACATCTCTCATGTTCCTTTCTGCTTGCCAACGTTGCTGGCATTACCAAAACCATATGAGGCTCACATAGAGGTAGAGAAGGTAAAACGCAAAAGGTACAGGGCAGAAAAAGTAGCTGAAGAACTGCTCCATTTCTTGTTGATCCCTACATAAAATAGGTGCAAAACTACCATTAAAAATCTTTCCTACTTCTGGGTTTAATCGAATAATTCACTTAAAGAGGAATTTCTTGCATGGAGACGTGAATCTATTGGCATGTTCTGTCCAGTTTTCTCCCTACCATGTGGTCCGAACTAATGCCAAAACAATAACCTGGTAGACAGATCTATAACTGTCATGAGAGAAAAAGCAAAATGTTTTCATTCATCCAAATAGTTGAAATTTCCCCTTTTCATTTTTTTTGCTTGTTAATACTTAATTGACAGAGTTGGTAAGGTTCTCATTCTTCTATTTTTACAGTTACAAAAATCCAAACAACATTTTTTTTTTTTTAAAAAAGAGGAGGAAAATATAAAGAGGTAAATACTAATTTTACCAAGTAATGACTGTGGGTTCAATTTTCTATGCTGCCTTTACTTGGATCTGGGTGGAAATAAATATGGACCAGCACGCAAATGGCAAACACACATTATGGAGAGGAAGTTTATAGATCATTACAGGGAAAGAATATTTGTAAATTATACTGTAGGAATGGGATAGACGTATCAGTTGAATATTAAATACATGTTGCCTAAATGTTTTGAAGTGAAACCTTCAAAGGAAGGAATCAAAGCTTAATGACAGAAAGCAGTTCAGAACAGAATGTACAAAAACACAGTGAATAACTGCATGAGTAGGAGAATAACTATGCTTACAGTTTATGCATGGGATTTATACAATTGCTTACAATTTATGCATGAAAACTGAGATCCAACCATCGTGATACACCAAAATGACGAGTTTCTAAGGTACTGAGTTCTGTGAAGAGAAAACAGGAACAAATCACGCTCATTTTCAGAATAAGCAGAAACCAAATACTTCTTTTTTACTCACTCCTTAGACTAAAAGAGTTTGTACAATCCTGCCCCTGCTAGGAATTCATAGTAATTTTCAGTCTATTTCTACGATGATTTGATCCAGCAGCTGGCATACAACATTTCTGAGGCAGAGATATTGAAAAATAAATGGTTACTGCTTGTGAAATGACCAAAAATTGTTTTCCTCAGTAATGTTTATTATTTAAAATTTTAAGGTATTAAAACACTTTTATAGCATTTTTGACTGAGAAGTCTCATCACAGGTTTTTTAAAAATATTTATACATTTATATGTGGGACTTGACCTTGTATCAGCGTTGTAAAAAAACCTGTTAGGTATAAAAACACCTAACAAAACAGTTATAAGAAAATAAGTGTATTAAGAGGAAGGGAACTTTCAAAACAAAATTAATCACTTATTTTCATTTTCATATCTTTTCTTCCTTTTTTTAAAAAATAAACATAGCTAAATGTCATGTAGGAACTGCACTTCGCTGGGAGAAATTAAGCATCTTCACTGGAAAAAATAAAAACAATATAACCAAAGTTTAAGCTGCATGAATTTAATTTCCTCCAGCAAAAATGAATGTCAGATTTGGTGCAGTGCCACAGAGTTGATTACCACAAAGATATATTTTGATTAACTTACTTGCTCACAAATATTGTTCTGCTCAAATTGTAATATCAGGTTATAAGCATTTTGTGCTTTAAGGAAACTAGACAAAGATGATGTATCGATTTCTATACCAAGTTAGTTTCTGTAGCCTAAATCTTCTTCTTTAAGTGTATTAGAAAACCATAAACTTTTCGTTCTTTCTGTGAACTCCGATACTAGACATTACTCTTCAAGGTTAGCAGGGAAAGTCTCATAAGGGAGTCAAAAAAATTACGGTTATGATGACTGTACCTATCACATGGTGGAGCTAAGAGTAAAGCCCAATCAGCTGATGCAAAGCGGTGCAGAACCACAGCTGAAACTCTGTTTTATACCTGCTGATGTCAAAAGATATTTTTGCATCTGTAATTCCTTTGACCAAAATTTAAACATGAAATAGCAGCTGCAAAGCCATGATTTAGTATGTGCATTTCTCTATGCACATAGAGGTGTTATAGCGACACTTTCTGTAGACATGTATCTATGCCTAGAATGTATTTTAATCACAGCTAGGTGCTTCCTCTACTATTCCTGGGCAGGAATAGCTCTGCCCAGCTAGGCTCATATTTTAGCTTACACATAGTTTATATACACACACATATAAGTCAGGAAGTAATATTCATGCATGACCAGTTTGTTGCAAGTTTCAAATCTGAAAGGCACAGCACAGCATCAATACCAGTGTCTCTGAAGGCAGGAATATATCCTTGCAGCACCTTTTGAAGATTGGCTTGGTTGACCAGGGACAAAAATGAAATTTTCCTCCCATGGATATTTGTAGACACACCTTGTGACACACAGACATGTACATGCATGCAGTCTCAGTCACAGTTCATTAGCATCCCATATATTAATCTGTTTGACAGTTCTCCTATGCACAAGTATTCTACAAAGAAACAAATGCAAAGACTAGTTGTTACCCCAAAGTGAAATAATACTAGACTGTCCCAAGACATTGACAAAAAGGCACGCAGATCATTGCACTTTCAAAGGAAGTCCGTCTCTATCAGCATCAAAATCAGTGGACTGGGAAAACTGCAGTGTCTAAATGATGTTTATAGTTTTGCTGTTACGTTTCTATTTAGTGATACAACCCGCGTGGCTTCCTTCTTCCATGTGTCTGATGTCTCTTGCTCAGCTGAAGTAGCAAATGGAAAAACCTCTGATAGAGTTTATTCTGTTTTCATATTGCTTTGTAAATTTAAAAAATGTCTTTTTAGATTATTATATTTTGCCCTGAAAGTAGTAAGAAAATGCTTGTAATTTACATAGCAGCAATTAGCTAGCATCCTGGGCTTCATTCTTATCAACTGCTTTTATCTGAAGAGCTGTATAGTGGGCACAGACTCACAGGCAAAGGGCAAAAGTTAAGGAGGTGTTATCTCCTCCCTACCCACTAGCATTAATTGCTGCAGTACGTCCCTGTATGACATGATGGCGTAGGATGGTGTATCGTTTATTATTCAAAAATAAAGTTCATTTATACTGTTTCTCTTGATTTCATATCCCTAGGTTACATAGAATCATAGAACCATAGAATGGTTTGGGTTAGAAGGGACCTTTAAAGGCCATCTAGTCCAACCCCCCTGGAATGAGCAGGGACATCTTCAACTAGATCAGGTTACTCAGTGCCCCGTACAACCTGACCTTGAATGTTTCCAGGGATGGGGCATCTACCACCTCTCTGGGCAACTTGTTCCAGTGTTTGACCACCCTCATCATAAAAAATATCTTCCTTATATCCAGTCTAAATCTATGCACTTTTAGTTTAAAAATACATTTATTAAACTTATTAAAATAAGTTTTAAAATGTGAGGGACTAAAAGTACTTTCAGCTGATTATATGGTCCTGTATTTCATGGAAAAAGAACCCATGTGCATGGCAAGTAAGCAAAATACTAGGGTGGTTTGGCTAGTACAGTCTGGTGTAGATGAAGCCTAGTTTTAAGCAGAAAATTAAAGTAACGTGTGTTTAATTGATAGAACTGCTTCTGAGTCTAGCTGAAGCCAATGTAGGACACATAAGGATGTATGTAGGAGGTAAATCTTGGAAAAGGAACCATCGAGGAGGTTTCTCTTCCGGCGTGCTTAGTTCTTTAACAGTAGGTGTTCAGTAATTTAATCATCTGTCTCAGCAGTCTGAGAACACAAATTTTGGCTTTGCAGTGATTCTTGGAGGTTAACCCATTTTACCAGAGCAAGGGAATGAATTCCAAGCATAAAAAGCTCTATCACAGAAATAGTACCATGTTCAAAGTGGTTACCAGCAAAAGAGGGTGGGACTAGTCATTTATCAAAATATCTATTTGTCTTTTTAGATTTCTTGACCGCATCTATCCTCATGGTACTGAAGTCCCCTCTAATGCAAATGTAGTCTATGTTCGTGAATTATGCATAATGCTGTCTAATTATTTGTATAGACATTACCATATTGCTGATCACTGCAATATCTGGGTCTCCAGAATAATTTAGTTTCATTAACCTTCAACTGACTATATATAAAACTAGCCATATCTGCTTTGACAAGTACAGCTAAATTTTGCTCCTATTCACTTGCTCAATATCCAGCCTTCTAGACAAAGCAATACTTTGGGAAATAAAAATGGTGAAGCAGGAAGAAAATGATCTAAAGACAGTTCAATATGCTCACTGAGAGTTATTAGAAAAGTAACACCTGTAACTCACCATTTCCCATCTCAGTCTTAGTCTGTTGACCATCTTCAGGTTGCTTTAATATACAGTAAACATTTATAGAGACACTTTTGGCAGAAGAGCACTGACTTTGGCTGCTTTACAAGTAAATGTCAGCTCTGAGTTGTCCCAGGCCTCTGTGCAACACACCAGAGATTACTTGGCAACCATGAGTAACTGACCTGTTCCAAGTAGCAATCTGTATTCTCATTTCTAAAGAATTCTAGAAGATTTATTTTAAAGTGTTCTAGTGAGTGCTAAGAATGGTTTTATGCAAATAAATAGCAAATAACATTTTGTGCAGAGTTTTCCTGTCAATATTACAGAACTTCCAGGTTACTACTACTTTGTCTGATCTATTTGTTACCCTCACTGTGTTTCAGAAGTTTTTTGTCCTGTTTTCAGGGGAAAAAAATCCACAAATTAAAGACATTGGAGATGTACAGGTATCTATATCTATACTTACATATAGTTCCAATTCATTCTTATCCACTTTACCCAGGATGTCTTCAGTGGTTTGCCTTGTCTTTCTGTAAGCACCATGAGGTGCTTAAAATATATGCTGTTTTTCTACAAAAATAGGGATTTCAGCAACTAAGAAAAAATCAGTGTTATAATGTTGATTCATTGCTATTGTTTTGACTTGAATAATGCTAACTGAACTCTGGACTCTTGTTCTTGTGAAATGAAAAAGATTATCCAACTGATTCCCACCTACTTGTTGGATTGTCATGCGCACAGCTATACAAAGTTAAAATTTGCAGACAAATAACTCTGAAGTGTGAAGTAACAAAATATCATTTCTTATAGCTAAGCCAAACTTTCAAGAAAGGATTTGGTAACTGGAAAATGTATTTCTGACATGAAACAACAATGTCTTCAGATAAAATAATTTTAAAATATTTTTAAATTCTTCTGGTCGCAATTTATAAACATTTTTTGAATCTCACTTTATTTTTTTTGAAGGATAAAATAAATCATACTATCTATTGCATGCTGCTTAGGACCACTCACTATTGATTAGAAAATGTCATTTTAGAGGGGAAAAATAGGGTTATCCGTGAATGCAATGAGCATGACTTTCTGTCACTACCTGCACATAGTTTTTTGGGGGTTTTTTAAGACAGACAACAGTCTTCTTTAATGGAGGAAAAACAGGAAAAGAATTATTGCAGCATTTTCATACGAATTAAATGTTGGTAGATACTAGGAAAAAAATAGGGTTTTTACAGGACAAAAATGTACTTGTTAATACAAACTAAGTAAGTGAAAGAGGCCTTAAATGAGAAGTACACATAAAAATATTGTTCAGATTTAGATGAAGTAGGGCTAAAGAGAAAATTATGTAGCACTTGGTGAAATAAAAATATGCTTTTGGGATTTGTAACTTCTTCAAATTTTGGTGAAACATCTAATATTTTACAATGGAAACTGTCAGAATCTTTATTACTACAATTACTC
Source organism: Chroicocephalus ridibundus (assembly GCF_963924245.1). Lineage (NCBI taxonomy): Eukaryota > Metazoa > Chordata > Aves > Charadriiformes > Laridae > Chroicocephalus > Chroicocephalus ridibundus. The sequence continues at coordinate 68,426,502 of NC_086316.1, read as the reverse complement.
AATTTTTTATTTTTGGCCATAAGATTTTCCATGTCATTCACATGTCTCAAACTAAGTATTTCTGTAAAATTTCAGTCAGGCTGGTACAAAGAAAACAATGCTGCATATGTTAAATCTAACTTCTTTTTTCTTCCTTTGAAATTTTTAATATTACAGGAAATTAGAAGGACTGATATATTTACTATTTTGGGGAAAGTCATAGGTTACAAAAAACACATGTCCATAGTTATTTGGAGGGGGAAAATAAGAGATTCAGACATTGTATTTCAGCAGTTTCCGCTCACTGTGAGTCCTGGGCTGAGCAGGTCCTTTAAAGGAAAGAACTTTCATCCTCAATTAGATTAGGGGTTCATCAATCCCAGTAATCTGTTTCCAGTTGTGATCTTAAATTAATATTCAGGACACAACTGGAATAAGTCAGGGACTTTTTCTACCAGCTATGAAGCAAAATTATATGTACCTGAGCTAAGTCAGGGAAGCTTTCTCCAGTATGGTAGGCCAGGACACCATGGAAACGATTATGTTATGGTATAGGATTCAGTATCAGTATGTTTTCACTGTTATATGTTTCCTTTTAGTTCATTATCCAGAAGACAATGATGAAAGACAATGAACTCTCAGCTGAGGGTGAAGTAGGATTATACAAAATGTGAAAGGAGCTCAGGAAAGAAAAATTCTTTTTCTGAATTTTACTTTTCCAGAAAATTAATTTCTTTATGTCATAAGGGTTCACTGAAAGGAATGATCCTTGTTTAGCACAGAAGTCAAATAGAGCAGACTTACTTAACATACTAGCTATACTGGTACAAATGTGCATACTTCCTTACCTTGATCTTCATTTAAGTATTGGTATAAAAAAGCATGAACATAAAAGGATGTATTGAAGTAATTCTTAATTAAGGATTAAAGTACAAGACAAACTTGATTACTAAAAAAGAGGAGTTCCTCTAAAGAAGCAAGACATGGAGAAATTTGAAGGATTTCTTAATACGAAGATGTGATCTCTTGACTATGTTTAACCGAAGGTCATATGCAGCATGTACACCAAGGTGCAAACAATGTAGGGAAGATTAAAGTTTTGAAATACAGGGTTTTTTTCTTCTCTGCATTGAAACAAACTTTATGACAAAACAGTACAAAGATTCTTAACTTTAATAAACCATCAGTCGTTACTAGAAGAGACCATCCACTTTAGCTTTCTACCCTAACTTTTCTTTCTGAATTTATGTGCGTGGTCAATAATTTCAAAGTGAACTTCAGACAGGAAATGTCAAGTGAAGCACAATTATGTTTCTATAAAGGATGTAAGATGGAAGAATTTTAAAAACCGAAGAAGATGTGGCTTAAAATAAGAGTCGTTGTCTCTCTAAACCTTACAGTTTTGAACAGTCACACAACTTACAAATATAAGACCAAATTGTTTGGCTTCTCTCTTAACAAATACAGTGTGTTGTTTTACCCCTTGAAAGTTTGCATTTTTGATTTATGGGATTTCTAATTTTGGATATTTTTTCTTTAAATTTATTTAGGTTCAAAGTGAATTCTAAATTTTTTTTTTATATAATGTGCAGTAGTCTGAAGCTTTTCATTTCAATATTCTCAAAACAATTCATAATATAATTTATTCCTAGAACACACAAAATAAATATTTCAGCTCTCAGGAAAGTATAAGTTGCAGGGTAGTTATTGCTTTTAAAAGGGTGGATGTGTCAGAATACACTTTATAATACCACGTATTGAAAGAAAAAAAAAATTGAAACAAAACGTTGCTCTGTACCAGGTTTATATGTACATGTGTATATGAATTTTTGTGAGTGAATAATAGAACCTGAACTGAAGAGAGACTTCTGAGCTACTAACAAAACTAACTGTTGAGATCACCAGAGATTTCTTTGTGTGGACTGAAAAGGGACAGCAAAGCACCTACTTGTCCCTGATGTGACAATGGACCCGTGTTTCTAGAAACACAGGCAATCTGGAAAAAACACCGTCAACACCAAAAAGACTCTACAGTCTAAAATTCTCACCTCTTAAAAACAGGGATAATTTTAAGTGCATCCTGACTTTCCCCTAACTAAGAGCGTGACTTGGACAGTAAAATGACCTTCAGAGGATGATTCAAAAGTATAGATACACTGTGAATTTTGCTCACTTACACTTTCACTCAAAGCCTGTGTATCTCCAATCATCCATACTATCTGCAATAACCCTCTCCTACTCTTTCTCTAAACTTTTCCAAATAAAACTTAGGGCTCAGGTGGCTGAGGAGTATGCCCATAACCTAACCAGAGACATATCCCTAATCATTCTGATAATTCTGGCTCAGTCCCTAACTTAACTGCACCATAAGCTGGTATTACTCACAATATTCTTCTGTAAGGCACTCTTCAACGTTGAACATATTATCACCAAAAGGCCATATAAGTCTGCATTTTATTTGCAAAATCATCTGAACAGCTTCCTATCTCAAGTAATGACAATCACTTTGGATGTTGAAGCATATTTGCAGTCAGCATGCAGTTCTAATAAGGCCTTGTAATATTTTCAAGAACAACGCTAAAGCCACAGTAGTACTACTTACAAGCCAGACCAAAATATAAATGCAACATAGCAAACTATTCTCAGCAGCAGAAGACTGCTGTTTCAAATTGGTGGAAATGTGTTTCCTACCTCAAAGTATCCTGACTTTGCAGTGCAACAAGATAGCCTGCACATCGTAGATCACTAATGTGACTTGATACACCCAAAATACGAAACTATAAAAAGGCATAAAATAATATTCAAAACAAAACTTATGAATTCTGAAACGGAATTTTCCACTATGACATTCCAGCACTCCAAAACAGGTCTTTCTACAAATAAGGATGTTTCAATAATTGCCTATTTTCCTAAAACTATGGATTATCATAAGAATAGGTCAGAGGAATAAAGAGAGCATAGTAATACTGTTAAATGTAGAAGAAGTTTGGAGACATCTTTTCTCACTATTGCAGGGGTTTACAACTGATAATTTTCAATTTGCTGTAATCTCACAATAGAGAAAAAATATTTTCTTGGCAAAATAATATGCATGCTTTATACTTGATGTGTAATTTACCAAGCATATGGCCAAGAAGCACCACTTTTGATTGTACTTGCAGACACTTCATGTAATAGACTTATGGCAATATAAGGTTGGAAAAGACTCCAGGAGTTCATCTAGTTCACTCCTCAGCCAAATGGTAGAATCAGATATTCCTATGTCAGTCTGGACAGATGTGTATATCCTGTTCTAAAAAGTCTCAACTGAAGCAGAACATACAACTAGATGACCTTTAAAGGTCCCTTCTAACCCAAAACATTCTATGATTCTATGATTTTGTAGCACTTTCTATATAAAAGAGTTGCCTGGGGGGCATCAGCATTCACAAAAAAAATATTTTTTTATTCCTGTACAGGCAAAAGAAGTTTCCAAGAATGTCATATTGTTCTAAAAAAAACCCCCCAAAACCCAAAAAACGGCCAACAAACAAAAATGTACGGTCCAGCCTTGAGTCTGTTAAATAAAAAATCAGTGATTTCACTCTTGGTTACCTCCCTTAATAAGGAGTCGGTCTACAGGTCAAGATGGTGGTTAGCATTCGTGTCTGTGAAACTAAAACTCGGCAACACGGTTAGTAGTTTAATTTTGAGGTAAGCCTTTAGAAATGCACCTCTCCAAGACCACCTACTGTCAGCATCTTGGGCATCATTCATTTTTTAGTAGTTATATTCTTAAGAAGTCTTGTTCTTTCTTGTGGAAAGTAGCTACTTACCTATTTTAGCCAAGGGATTCTGCAGAGTTCCTGCAAATTGGGGCCTGAACTGCTTAAAGCTTTTGGAAAGTGATCTCATGGATTCTTCTCTTCTACTTTTGCTGTTGTTTGTTCTTTTTTTTTCTCCTTTTTTCCTTTCCCCTGTTGTGAAGTGCATCCATGAGCACTAATTAACTTTTCCTATTATTACAAAAGAGAGAGGAGCAAAGTAAAAATTATTGTTTCAGAGGCAAAGAAAATGTCTTACCGTTTTACAATTCCATTTTAAAGCAAACAAAAAACACTATTCTTTTGCTGGCTATAGTTTTAGAAAGGAAACTTGATAGTAAACAACAAGCAGTTGATCACCAAGTGAGTAATCAAATCCAAATGTAAAATTCTGATTCATTCTTCCAGTCAGTGTGTTTATTTTGTCTTTATATTTCTTGAAAATATAAAAAAAGAAAATACTGAAATACTGGTACAAAATAGATCCATTTCAAATCCACAGATGAAGGCAAAATCTTTTTATGTTTTCAGATGACCTTGTTGGCCTGAACAGCCAGGATATATTGTTGGCTAGAGATCAGGGTTTTTGTTCAATAAAACTTTTACAGTAATTATCAGCAGCTTAATTACATTTTTAAAATTTTATTTTTAGTTCCCTCAGAACTGAAGCTTTTACTGGAGCCAGTAAAAGCCAGCAGGGCAAAAGGTAAATGCTGAATGGACTATAACCTATTTTTTTTCTCCAGTTAAGCACAAGCAACTTAGGTGAACATAGATTGAAGGAATGACATCTTGAGATCCTTTCCAGCTATAATTATTCTATGACTATGAAATGAAATTCAGCAGCTAAACTTCTACGGATTTGAAAACTTCTGTTCATGATCAGATTAATCTCAAGGAAAAGGAATGGAAATGGACTTTCATGCATTCCTATTCATAAATCACATATGTCAGGGATCTGAAAATATCGTTCAGTATGATCCAATGTTACATTGGCTTTTAATAGTAAATTCTAATAAAGGGAAGAAATGACTGGATCACTCCCAGGAGATTTTGCTGCTAACTTGTGGAGAATAGACAGGCACAGAAGTTGCTTAGAAGACATTTTTTTTAAAATATGGCTTATTCAGATCTTAATAAGATGAAGTTACCACAGACAGGATAGAAGACGTATTTCCTGGCAAGAAGAGAAGATAAAATTTTGTAGATGCATTAAATGATAAGTACTCATTTTTTATTTCTATATTTAGTTAAGCACAGCAAGTGTGATTTCTTTTATTTGTATCTAATTGAACTCATGATTCAATAATATTCATTCTGTGAAATTTTGGTCAAAACAATGCTGCAGATTAATTGTTAATGTATGGAACAGTCATGTTTAAATTGCCACATGATACAAAAATGCATCATTAAAGTATAAAAGCTTCCTACAAATGAACACATGCATCTTTAGGATTTTTGCCTTAAAAAACATGCCTAGGCAGAAAACATTTGAAAACATTTGAAATGACCAGGCAGGGTGTTACTCAATGGTTCTAAGTTAAAAGAGGACATTTACCTTACTCAGTCTCGCAATATATCACATTGATAGCAATCTCAATTTTTAATAAGGTCTTATCAAAATGCACAATTAATAAACTGGGAGAAGCTTACTAAGAAAGACAGTGATTCTTTTTCAATGCCCACATAAAACTAGACTTCTCATTTGAAAATCCCAGTTTGTTTCCTTGGTGAAATGTGCTTTTTAAGTCATGAAGGTGCTAGAATTTAAAATATATTAAATTTACAAGATTTTTTTTTTCAAATTTGAGTTTCTGTCCCCTGACTAATTCTGATCTTTAGACATTGCTTTTCAAGCTAATTGGGACTACCAGTTTACAGAACTTTTCACAGAAAAAGCAGTCAGTTTAGAATTGAAAGTGACTTTTAATCACCATGCTGAAGTATTTTATTGTGATCAAAATATATCTGTACTCTTCCATTTTGGAAACGATCTCTTAATTAGGGCTGTTCCAAGTTCCTCACGAACTGGTTCTTTATTAAAACATAGGCTCATTCTGGATCAGGCCTTCCAAGTCAGAGTGTGGTTTTAACAAGAGTTTTAAACATCATGCTTATTTTTTCGTCACAGAAGAGAACGGGAGAATGAACGAAATGTATTAAAATTGCCTAAAGATTCAACTGAATTGAAATGAAATGTCTTCTTTCTAATTTTTAAAAGAAATTGGAAGATTCCATTTCAGATTTATTAGAGTATTGTAAAATGCCAACAAATGAAATAGTTGTTCAATCTGTTGCCTATTCTGCATTGCTGAGCAGAGAATACATTTTCTGTTAATAGCTACAGTAATCATGCTGCTATATACCTGATACAGAGATAAGAAAGGGTCTTATTTCTAATGATGTTTGGATGACTATCAATTCCCTACAATATTATTGGTATCTAGTTTCTATCCCAGCAAAATTTCCATCAAGAGTCTGCAGTGGAATGTGATAAAACACACAAAACATGGTTTCTTTACTGAGGACTGTATAACAAGATCTGCCTGAAATGGAAATATGATGGTCTGGGTTTCAGGAGGGGGCAGATGGGAGAGACTGAATAGAAATTGATTTATATTTTAATGAAAAAGTTATTTTCCCAAAATCTGAAATATTTACTGAAATTATCTTTAAAGTTCTATTAAAAAGAAGGTGAATAGACACATTCCCTGGACACTTTCACCTTTTGAAAAAAGCAAATTTCTCAGTTTTCACATTTTGTTTTATTCTGATACGTGTACAATATTATTGTTGTGACATCTGAGTACCATATGAACCATTGAGCATTAAGTTTTATTTTAATTCAGTGCTGCAATATCACTCCTAAAAGACCTATAAAGGAAAGAAACATTAACTGATTTCATAAGCAGTTTCTAATATCTCACAAAATAACAAAACTATTTGATTACCATGATAAATAAGCAGGAAAAACATACTTCTGAATGGTGACAGCTGGCTGTAACTGAAATATTATTCAGTCTCTCATTTGAAGATATAGTGATGGTTAAATAATGTTTTCTCCACAAAGAAAAGAAATAACAAAGAGACATTGATTGCTGTTCGACTCTAGGAAATTACTTTGTAAAAATTAATGTTGTTGGATCCCACATGCACTAGGTCTTATTCTGATTTAATAAAATGTTCGTACTGGTGTTAGCTTTGTTGCCCCCAGAGTGCTGGCTGGGAACTGCAGAGCATTGCATGCATCACCAGAAGCCTCTACATCGGTTATTTTCTTGCAGAATTTTCCAAAGGTGGAATTAGGCTTGCGTTAATGTTACAGGGAAGAATGTTAGAAAGTGATCAGGTATCAGAAAATTGGCACTGAGACATTAGAGTGGTCTGGCATATTTTAAATTGATTACTATGCAAAACAGAAAGTCAGGTTTAACCTCAGCCTCCGGCTAAGGTTGAAGGTGAGGAGTATTTTCTTGATATATACAGAGACATACAGATATATACAGAGACATCTGGTATATGAGACATCTGACCAAACTTTTCCAGGCATAACAAGTCATGTTCATTTTCAGTCTTTGCATCCACTCTTTAAATGATTTATCGAAAAGGACACAAACAAAGCAAAATTTGAGTAACTGTCCATTCAAATCCATATTCTGAACACTAGAATTAACTGTCTTCCAAAGAAATCTCTGTTCACGTAGGGAAGCTGTTATAAACATGGTGATAATTTTCTCATAATAATTACAGGTTAATAATTAATTATTATTTTATATTTATTATTATTATTATTGCTAATACAGAGCACTTACAGTGTATCATCAAACAGATTGGAAGCAAAAAATCTACCTGAATAGCAAGAAGCTCCAATATCCTTCTTCAAGTAGCAGGCTACAGCTGACTTGGGAGTAGGCAGTGGAGAGTAGGAAAAACCAAAGCAGAAAGGTATAGTTATGTCATCCATCATCTCAGCAGCTGGCGAGCTTTGAAGAGCTCCTGGTAGACATTAAATTTGCTTCTCCCTGAGAAAAATATTGAAAGAGTTAACATTTGCACTCTCTGAATGAATCCAGCCTGCTGCACAAGGAAAGGATAGATATAGATAACTTGGATTTTATTCATACAAAGCATCATATTTTAGGAAGATATAAATTTCCCAGTAGACTGTAAAGCATTCTGTTTTTTCAGATAGTGGCTTAAAATTCTGAATAATGCAAAAATACATACTGTCATATACAATATAACACAATGGAGTTACAGCACACAGAATAATTTATATATAATTGTGACTCCAAATCTGGAATTTTCTTGCCAAACAAGCTAAACCCCATAGTGACAAGAATGCAGTAAAACTTTGTACCTTGTATTTTAAACCCCACATCTATGATTGCACAAGCTGCATGGTAAGTCAGTCAGCACAGTCTATGATTTTCTGTCTTAAGCAGAATGACAGGCAAATGTCACCAGCCATGCAGGTGTTCATTAATGTACAGCTAAAGCCATCACATCGCAACCTAGAAACAATGCAACGCAAAAATGAGACCTCTGAAAGCCCGTGTAACCCAACGAGCACATCTACCAGGAGCTGTTATTCAAATAAAGAAACAGTTCATTAGTTTGTTATTGCTAGTCCTAAATGTATAAAACTCTTCGAGAAAAAACAAGGCATGATAATCACAATCTGTTTGAGTCTGTTGAATCCAATCAAAAGGACTTGGAGAGTGCATGTTGGTGCTGTGAGACTGAGGAATGCAAGTGGAGGCACAGGGCCTGAGGAACCCTCCACAGCCTGTTTTGAACCTGCTAATGTGCTCCGCTCACTTAATGGCATCTTATAAAACATCTGGTCTCAAACGCTCAAATATTGATTCAGTATATGGAAATCTGGTATTACACTACTGCTGTTTCTAGGAACAGCTTATATAAACAGATCTGACATGACTGTGCCATATGGTTTTATTTCTGGAGTGCTTTGACTACATTTTTTAGGGGGAGGGGGTGATTAATTGGAGTGATTTATAGGTCCCCCTCGCTTCCTTCAAGGTGGATGATGACTAAGCTGTAAAAGCCACAAATTTTGGTGTCCAGGTTCACAAGGGTTTTCAGTTAATGGTTAACTGAATGACAAATCTCTGTCGTGCATTCACGTGTGACTCCAGTGAGTGGGTGATAAGGCCTAAATCCTCCATAGACTACAAATGTGCAGGCTGAAAAGGAAGTATGTTTTACAGGCTCTATGTGCTTTTACCATGCCACATTTACCACACATTAGTGAAGGCAAATACAGGGAAATGAGAGGTTTTGAAGAGACAGATAGGTTGTGGCCCTTTTGCAAACATCAGTAACAACTTGAATATTGTACCTGGGTAAAGAGCAAAGCTGCAGGCTCTGGGTTAGGTTTAAAGTCTAAGGAATTTGATCAGTTTGAAGATGCTGTTTGTCCTGACATTCCTCCCTCACCGGCCTGACTCTCAGGCCCTCCCATCTCAGGCTGTCTCACAGAACTGACAGCTTTCTGTCAAAACTCTTTGTCTGGTTACTGAAACACATCAAACATAGTATTTTATCATTGGGCGGATCTGGTGATATCTAGATAGAGGATGTGCAGAGTCATGTGGATACTCCTATGTGACATGACTTGGGGTGCGGGCAATTGAGTTGGAAGTGACAAAGGTGTACGCAACTGCTGGACTGGCTTCCTCCATCTTTGTTCCATGTATTTCTGTCACAAATATCTGAATCCTGAAAAACTATTTTGTTCAACTGCATTTGACCTACTCCCTATTCCTTCCACAGGTCTTTTGCTCACATGGCTTTATGGGTGCAGTTCATCCCTATGCTTCTGCTATGGAGTTACCAGAAGAGGCAAGAAGACAGTAACCACCTGGTAGTATTAGAGAGACTCACGGCTGTGCAGCCGTCTCCTTATACATATTGCAAATAAACCACCTCTTAAATATTTGTACCACTTCCATACTTTTGATTAGTTCCACTGTACCTATGCTAGAAACACAGCAAATTGTCTCTATTGCTCATCATTTGGGGCTGCTAATTATACACTCGGTACTTACCTGTTGTCCTCCTACCTGTGAAGTTTGTCAGGCATGGGGGCCAGGGGAGCAGACAGATGCATCAGATCAGCCTGGCAGTCCATCTTGTGAAAAGCCTCTTACTGTAGAAATATCAAATGTTTTAGAAGAAACAATCCTGCGATAAGCAGTTTTCAATGCTTAAACAAAGCATTTCAGTCAACTCAGTGGCGTTTATGTATTAGCAGGATGTAAGAAGTTCTGCTGACTCATTTTGCTTGAAGTAAAGACTATTTCCTTGTCTTACCTTGGAAAGACAGGTTTATATAATTGATTCATTGCTCTTACATTTATAAGAAAGGTTGAAGAATACTTCTGAGTGCCTTGCTGCTGCTCATCACTTTAGTATACATCTTTTGCCTTTCTTGTATTAATATTTTCCCTGAGGAAAAGATCTCTTCCCTGTTGTTTGCTGGAATATTTTGTTAATTTCTTTATTATTTCCTGCTTGCCAACTAGTACTATGTACTTTTCAGCCAGAAGTGATAAAGGCTGAATACAATGTTAAATATGAAATGGCACTTGGTTTGTACATGGTGCTATGGATTGTAAAATTTCCTATATTCTTCTAAGCCTATTCTTCCTCTTAGTTATAAGATTTTTAAACCAATGTTAATGCATTCTAACCTTTTTAAGGTGACTCTACATATTGAACTGGGTTTAAAATGCAAAGAAAATGTTATTTATTTTCATACCTTCTATATTTTAATATCTTGACTATAAACTTTTACTAACACAAGGCTTTGTTTTTCTTGTTTTCTCTTTTTCCATTGCCTACCGTTGCAGCATGGAAAATATATAGACGTTCAGGGTTTTCTCCTTCCCTGCTTTAAAAACCAGTTTCCAGATGTTACAGTGTCTGCTGATTTCCCCTATGTGCAGGTAGAAAAGAGGACCTCTGCTTCTCCATTAAGAAAGCTCTCCTCTCTCAAGGTTGAGGGTTCAGAAATGCCAGTCTCTGACATGTCTTCCATACAATTGCATGTCATGGGCAAATCCTTCAAACACAGTGATACTGATTGTCTTCTGCTCCACTAGTCCATGTCTGACCAGCTGTATCTGGTGGGGCTTTCTGGACTGAGAAGGAAGTGATGAAACCAAGCAGGGAAGCTGAGAAAACTCATCTGCAGCCCTTTGAGCGGGGGTCTGCTGTAGGATGATGCACTCTGCCAAGGGTGATAAATTTGAGGTAGAGGGAGGAGGACAAAACAAAAAGGTGGACAAGTGGTGTCTGATGCTGCAGGGTTGCAGGGTCAGGACAGTTTTCTGATGAGTGTATGCCATCAGAAGAAGCCTGTCCAAGCCCAGCCTATTTTTCCCTTCAGTTATGCATGGTGACTGGATGTTTCTACAGCTAAGGGAAGAAGAAAAGCAGTCATATTGTTCGTAAGGTTTTGCAGGATGTTGTGACCAGTCTGGACAGTGAAGTAATATGTGAGAATCTGTAGGCCACTGCACACCATGCAGAAGACTTAGCAGAGCACGAAAGAAAGCACAGTGCTGACTTGAAGGGCAGAAAAATCAGATGGCCATGGGCAGTCTGGGTGGAGAACGAAATCCTCCTGGGAGACTAGATTCCTGCTGAGGTCCTGCTGGCTCCTATCTGCCCTCTCAGCAGGGTCCAGAGGTCACCACTGAGCCTTCCCTGCCCTGACTAACCCCACCAGGGGCGCACCCTCCCCTGTCCCACAGCAGCCCCAGCCAGGGCCCTTGGTCTGGTCTGGGGCCATGCTGTAGGGGTACAGTGGGGCTCAAGGAATCAATGCACCCCAGATGGTACCTGTGTTTAGCTTTTGGACTAAGCATCAGCTCATTAGCTATTCTCCACAAACACAAATTATTTTGAATTAATATGAAGATGTCGATTCTACCAGCAGGAGGCTCAGAGATTTACCCAAATTTTAAAATATTTGGAGAAAGTCTTGTGTTTTCTTTTTAGATCTATGCTACTCATGTTACCACAAGCTCTCAACAAATTCCCTCCCTTCCTCTTCTTTTGGTGTTTCTATGTGAGTTTATGAGACTTTGTGCCTTTAACCTTTGGTCTCTTCTTCCCTGAAATGCTCTTCAACCTGTAATTTTCTGATGCTTTCACCATTCCACAGGTATTTCTGCTGCTTCTGTCTTAAAGCTTTTCCCTCTGCATGGTGCTGGGCCTGTAAATATGGCTCATACTGTGGCTCTCTGGTGACCCGGAAGTCCACAGAAATCTCAGAAATGACATTTTCAAAGGATAGGGAGGTAAACAGAGTTGACTATAGGTAATAGGTGTGTGTGCATGTAAGGAAGGAGCATGAAAATATATCATTTAAGGCTCCCGATCTTCTAATGATATTCAAATAGGAGGATCTTAGGCACCTCAATTAGCATAATTTCAAACAAAATTGATGGCACCTTTTTTTTTTTTTTTTGCTGTGTGTATGGTTGGACTCGATGATCTCAAAGGTCCTTTCCAACCATGAAGATTCTATGATTCTATGAAAGATTTCATATGTTAAAAAGAAATCTGCATTCAAACAGTTACCCTTCAAAATTAGCCCCAGAAATTCTCGTGTGGGCTATGAAAAGCAGATGAGCCTAATCAAACCCTTACATCTCATCTCAGTATTCTTTAGAAATTCTTCATCCTCTCATCTTGATTTGGTTTTAGCTTATGTACAAAACCAGATGGAGGCCTATTTTTTATATTTGGTTTAAATGTGGCCCAGGGGCATATCAATCTCTCCAGACAAATTGATTTCAAAAGAACCTAAGTGTTTAGTCAATATCTAATGGCGATTATTCATGGGGTTTCTGGTACTATCAATTCTAAATGTAAAATTTCCCGTCATACGGGCTTGAATGTAAATTCCAGCCAAGGCTTATTGCTATTTAGATGTTCAGGATTGATAATACTCGATGCAGGACTGATGATTTTAATCTCTGTAGTTCTTTTCATGCAGGCTTTTAGAAAACACCCCCTTTGGCTATGGAGTATTCCATTGTACTCTTCCAGAATATTTCACACAAAATAAGCATAAGTCCACTTTTTCAAAAATAAGCTGGTATCTGATTTTCTTACATAAGAGAGACTGTACAGAGGTAAACTTGTACATAAAAGAACATAACTGACAAAATCCTTTTATTGCATGAGTTGAAAAAACACTCTCAAACTTTGTGTATTGTACAGAAGAAAACAAATAAATCTGAATGGCTGGCAGACAACCTCCAGTACTTGCCTTTTTAATATCATTGGTATTCACGTTGTTTTGCTGGTATGACTTTCAGCTTGTAACTACAAGGCAAGAATGTGAGTTCTGTGAGAAATATCAAGATAGGATACATATCTGGTGAGGGAAGTTTGACTAATTCAGGAGTTCATTATTTGTGCTTGGACTGAGGTCCCAGCCATTGCACAGGTCACCCACTTGAGCCCAAGTTTAGATAACATACACAATATATAAACAGAATACAATATTCACATCCAACCTTTAGAGTGGCTAAGGTGATGACAGAGGACAGATTTAGGCCTACTTTACTCCCAGAGGTAAACCCAAACTCCCTAGCATTTCAAACTGGGAAGTAGGAAGTTTGGTGATAAATTTGTAAGGTATCACTTTTTTTGTCTTTGAAAACACAGATTAGTTTCATAACCAGGTAGTATGACAAGAAAATAAATAGCTACCAACAACAAAGCAAGCCCCAGTTCATGGCAAACTGCTGTCCGGTCTGTTCTTCAGTGATCAGGCACAATAGATCCCAGGAAGGACACCAGCACTGATGCTTCATATCAGAGCTCTGTTCTCCCGATCAAGGCTCTCTTAACTTTTCCTATGTTACAAATACCCTTATTTCTCTCCATAATGATGGAGCATTAGACCAGCAGTGGAAAGCTCGCCTAATTTTAAGATCAGAGACCTAGGAGGCTCCCTGATCAAAGGCAAGGCTCTGCATTCCTGTGCTCCAGTTCTTTGCTCTAAAACTGGGAGAGCTGGCAGACCTTGTTTCTGAAGCATGATATAAAAGCCAACTGACAACACTTCCGAGAAGCTCATCTGTCAACAAGAAGGTTTATAACAAAAATTATCATATTTCTGAATCCCCACTGGAAAAAACAAAGACATCTATAAATATTCAAGGTTTTAGATCTTGTGTTTCTTATGCAGTTACTCATATATTCATTTAACGTCTTCATTAATTTTCTTTAAAGACTAGTGAAAATCATACCTGTCTGGAAAATAACAGTTAAGTTTCACTTGAATATGGAAAAAACCCCACCAGCTTCCTATATATTGTCTCCAAACTGCCTTCTTTCTTTGCAGGCTGCATTCAACTTATAATTACTGTAGCAGTAGTATATGCAATATATAATTTATTACACTGTGTGCCAGAATGTAATTCTTTCAATAAGTTCTGTTTCTCATCTAGATTTTTTGATGACTGTTAGCTCCCAAACTGCTTTAGGAATCAAGAGGTTTTACAAACACCATAAAAGTCAGATTCTCACAGCAATTGATAAAAAGAATTTGAAGTATAATTGAAAGCACATAGTAGAACAAATCAAAGTTATACAGTAGTGTAATAAAATAATGCTTTAAAAAGAGGAAATGTAAGATAAATATGAGGAAAGACTTCTGCCATTGAGGTGTTTTATGATGAGAAGAAATCTCCTAGGGAAAGCATGGAATCATCACTTGCATGTTTTCAAACCATGAATGCACAAATTCTTCATTAGATTATTGCATGGTATAATTAGATATGTCATTAAAAGGTGCTTTCTATTTTCTGCCTGCTATGTTTGCTAGTCAGAGAAGGTATGTTTCTCAGTGATTGCAGTAAGAGTTATGTAAAATTCTTAAAGTCAAGGTTTTCACCCCTGTGTAATCTAGCTTTTGAAGTTTACATTAAAATATAGGCAAATCCCAATGTAACCATATATATATATACTCTGTGGTATTTATAATTACTGTGAGAAATTTTTTTATATTGATTGCTTCAGGCAAAACAAATGAAAATCATAGAATCACAGAATGGTTTGGGTTGGAAGGGACCTTAAAGATCATCCAGTTCCAGCCCCCCTGCCATGGGCAGGGACACCTCCCATTACATCAGGTTTCTCAAAGCCCCATCCAGCCTGGCCTTGAACACTTCCAGGGATGGGGCATCCACAGCTTCTCTGGGCAACCCATTCCAGCACCTCACCACCCTCACAGTAAACAATTTCTTCCTAATATCTAATCTAAATCTACCCTCTTTCAGTTTGAAGCCATTACTCCTTGTCCTATCACTACGTGCCCTTGTAATAGCGTGTGTGTGTGTGTCCCCATCTTTCCTGTAGGCCCCCTTTAGATACTGGAAGGCTGCTGTAACGTCTCCCTGGAGCCTTCTCTTCTCCAGGCTGATCTCAGCCTGTCTTCATAGCAGAGATGCTCCAGCCCTCTGATCATCTTTGCGTCCCTCCTCTGGACTCGCTCCAACAGGTCCATGTCCTTCTTATATTGGGGGCCCCAGAGCTGGACTATGAGTAATTGTATCAGAGCAAACACCATATTAATAAGAGAAAGGCTCCCCATCTTTAAAAACATTGTCATTAACAGGCTGTCCTCAACGTTATGTTGTACAGTCTAATTAAAACAGAAGTCGTACTTAAGTTTTTACAAACTTTACTTTGATTACATTAATATTTCTTAATATTGCTACCTTTCTATCCCGGTAACAGACAAAGCAGCTTCATGGAATAACTGAATGAATTTGCTGCACAGTATCTGCTAGTTTACTGGTGAAGTGATTAAAAATGTTTACTATTTCTTTCCCACTACAATAAATTTGAATGAAGTAGTTTGTTATTATCTAGAGGGAAAATCCATGTGCAAAAGCTGTGCAGAGGAAGATGTGCAACCAGAAAAAAAATTCATCATAAGTCTGACCATTTTTGCCAGTCTTCCTCAAAGAGAGGAAAAGTTCAAGGAAAATTAATGAAACACTGAAAGCAAAATTATTTTAATAATTATATCTTATATATGTAAGGAAAATATATCAATAAGTATATCTCATTTGAAAATTGTTGCTCTGTTTTTTAGGTGCTTTCATATTGAGTAGCATTTTTCTGCACTATGAGAGTGAAACTGAGTAAACTGTGTTGCTCCTCATAACAAGGACTATAATATTTTCTGCATGGAAAAAATAAGAATTGCACTCTAAAAATAAATTATATTCTATCATAAATGCTACATTATGACCCAAGAGAGGTGTGTTACTTGGATGTGACACTTCCCGGGTAGTTACAGAAGCCTCACCTCTGTGTAAAGCTGTCACAGAGGTTTCTGTGTCACTCCCAGGAGAAGCAGGGCACTGCTGAAGTGTCACTGGAATCTGGCACAGTCCTCAGCTGTCCCCTGGGGACATTCTCCTCCTTAAACTTGTGCTGGAGGACTCAGTGGCATACAGACAGCTCAAGACCACAAGGTCGCAAACAAGGCTTCAAATCAGCTTTGGAGGTACATACACAGTACAGAAGTTATACACACCAAAATATATGTGCTCAGCAGTGTAACTGTAGCAATCTGTGGGCAAAGAATGAGAAGTAGAGTTTTATCAGTTCCAGCCAAAATTGTCACCAATGTGATATAAATTTATGTGAGTAAACATCAGCCAGTGGCAGCCTCAGTGTTTGTCTGAACACATAAATGTGCAGCTAACGTGGTTAGTATTCAAAGTAAGGGTACATTCACAAAGGGTTAAGGCTTTGAGAAGGTCAAGAGTATGGAAGTGGAGGCATTTGCAATTATGTCCTTGGAACATACCTGAAGCACTTGTAGATGTGGCAGTTCAGGTTTAGCTCTCATTTGACACCCCTTCCAGATGCTGTGAGAAGACGAGCCTCCATCGGGACAACAAGCAGGTTGCTCTCTCAGACTAACTGGCACTGCAAGCAAGGCTAGGCAGGAGGAGTAATATTGAGCTTCCCTGAAACTAACGTGAAGGCCGTAGCTGAGGGTAGATGTCATGCATGCAGAAAAGATCCTGGAGTCCCATGTTCATAAAGAAGAAAAACAGCCCGCTGGGTCAGACCAGTAAACCTTCTTCTACCGCAATATTCAGTCTGGTGGTAACAATACAAGATGCTACTTTGGGAAAGCACGAAAACCTCACCACTGCTGAGGGCCATGTCTCTCATAATTCCTCAGTACTAGGCAATAATTCCCCTACATTTGGCAATACAGCCCCGCTTAGCCCTTTTGTTGTCCTTTTAAGGATCTGCTTAATTTGTCTAAACTTTTTCTGAACCTGCTAGTAATGCCCATCTCCACAATCCCTGTGGCAGCAAGTTCCTGAAATTCACAGACTGCTATATAAAGAGGTATTTTATGTGCTTTAAATTGATCTCCTATGAGCTTCATAAATTGCCCCCTAATTCTATCGTCATGGGATCTGATGAATGAAATCATTCTACTTTCACCTTATCCACTCTCTTCATGACTTCCTAAGTCTCAATACTTGTATATGAGCTCAGCAGCTACAAGAGATTCAGAATCTTTGACTCTAGGATCTTATCTAAAGGCTACTAATGAAGTGTCTTGGGGTACATTTATAAATTAGATACCATCTTAAATTACAATACACATTTGTGAAAGAAATGTGATAAGATAGTTGTAAATAGGTGCACATCAGCTGATAAATAATACTTTACAACCAGAATACTGTAAAGATGGCAGAAGGAATTCTTTAATGTTACATACCAACAGTAAGATATTTTTATCTAAATAAGATTACTAAAAAAGATTAAGATTTTAAAACATAAGAAATGTCTGTTTCTGTTGTTTCTCTTCCCTCTTTTTTAAAGAAATCACTTTGAGCAATTTTAAATGAGTTTCATAATTTTGTGGTTTTAAGCAATGAGTCATTTTCATCATTTTTTAAAATGAAAATTTAAAGAATATATTACAACAAATATAAGGAAATAAAATGGTATGTAAGGATAATAAATCTTGAAATATGTTTTTCTGTTCGTATGTTGGATAACATATGTGGAAGCGTTGGACTCTGGCATGGGGTAAAAGCATCAAAATTCCAAAGGATCACGATTTGCAGGGATGAGTTCAAATCATGGTAAATACTGAGATTCCCACATCATTTTTTTAAGGAAGTTCATTTAGGCCAGATCTCATGTACACAGATATGTTTATTAGTCTGGCAGAGGTTTTTGAGACCCTTTTCCCTGTCAGTTGAATCAAAAGTAGAGATGAAGGGACAGAGAGTGAGGAAGTCTGACACAGTCTGAAAATCTCGTGCTTATGACGAAGCTGAAGGTTTGATTAGAGGCCTGGTGTTTGTGTGCAGGGTCAGGCCCTACGCTGTAAATACTTACTTCATCATGGGGACCCAGTCTTCGTCTGTGTTTGGAAACTTAAATTCAGAAGCAGTAAGGAAGATTGAGAGGGTCAAATTTATACTTGATGTAACTCCTTGGCAGTAAACCAAGGATAAATTTGGCCCATGTGTACAAACAGAAGTAACTAAAAATGTACAAGTGCTACATAGCCAGATAAAGCAGCAAGTCAAGGGAGAACAGAGGGCATCAGCTTGAGAGGTAATCAATATGTGTGGGAGGCTGGAAAAGATAAGCAACACCAATGTCAACAGAAAGTCAGAAGGTGGGGGGGGAAGCTATCACAAAGTGGTAAAATAAAAACTTTCTCCTTCCCTCTGCATCCATCAGTGAACTTTGCCTTTCATTAATTATTTAATTGTTTAGGATTATATCATACAATTGTATACACTAGTATACAAAAGCGGAAGCTATCAGGAATATTTCAGACTTTTCTTTAGGCTGGAATGAAGCCTCAATAGCCTATTTTCATGGATGAAACTTGGTTTAAAGTTCTGCTTATGGCCCACAATCCATGGCCTAAAAAGGAGGCATTGTTAAACAGTGTGTACAGTAAGGGAAATGCAGCTGGAAGAATCACGTGTTGCTCACAAAAGGAATAGGCAAATAGAAAATCAAGACTGTAATTGCTTCCGTTCCAATGTCAGTAATTGCTAGTACATGAAAAAAGGTTTTTCATGAATGAATAGATATCTAGGCAGATCCCAACCATGGCACACATAAGACCTTGTGAGTCCAGATGTGCAAACATTAAATGTTTGCTGGACAGGGGAAGATTTCGACTGTATATGCCATGCTTATTTCAAGTCAACAGAGTTCTATTTATTTCCCCAAGTTGAGAGTGTGGTATGGAGTGTCATTTTGGCAGTGGAAAGGCCAATTTACAGAGAAAGAGTCACTACGTAAAATGAATATTTGGACTCCCTTGTGCCCAATGTTCTGTGCAGCCACTTATTCATGTGAAATGAGGAAAACATAGATATAAACAAGATATCGACTATGAGAGTTTGCACTCCCCAAATTCAAAGGTTGCTATGCTTCTGTACAGCATAATTTAGAACAAATACAAAACTGATCTTTGTTTCTTTACCTGACAGAAAGGTCTAAATACATCCAGATCTTGCTTCCTGCCCCAGGCCATTTCAATACACATGCACCCACTAAACCAATGTTAGGGAATCTCCCGTTATTAACTGAATTTTATTTTGATAATTTAAATGTGTAATCTAAACTGCTGCACCTTTTAAATATATCCTCTCTTTTTTTTATAGTATCTGACCAGTGTGTTTTCTCACTTATGAACTAAAATGATTTAGAGCTTCTTTGTACTGGTTTTAAAAGTGTGTTAGCAAAAAAGCCATAGTGCGTAAACTGGAACAGATAAGTCTGCATTATAGCTGACTTTTGAGAAGCTTCAATAGTAATAGCTGTTAGTGCTATGACAGCATTACCACATCCTCCTCTTTAAGAGCTTTGTCTAAACTACAGGATAGATTTATGTTCCCAGGTGCAGTCCAAACTCTTGGTCCTTTGAGTTCCCCAGCCAGAGGGACAATTCAAATGCATTAAAGTCTCTGTTTCTTTGCTTGCTCAGGTCTTCTAGTTAAAGCAGCTTGTGGTGCACCTGTAGCATCCATGAAAACACCTCCAGAAGAACAGTGCAGTCAGCATGGGCTGCCAACGTGAGAAAATCATGCATAATATTGAATAACATGCTTTTCCTATCTATCACTAAACAAACTGCACTGACATTTTGGCTTTCATACACAGGACACACTGGCGTTTTGGCATTCATTGTAGAAATGAACTGAAATGCAGGAAGGTTTAAAAGATGCATTTTCTACAAGTGTTTTCACGTGCCCAGCGATATCGATGTTAGAATAACTAAGAAGAGCTTGGGCGTATGGTTTACTGCTGCTCCTGTCTAGATAGGTGCACACCTTTCATGGGGACATAGAAGAAAATGGTCCTACATGAAAAAATCTTAAAACTGAGTTCAACACCATCAAGAGAAAATGCCTTCCTTGGAGCAAACCTCTGAGATTTTGGAAGTGACATGAAAGCTTTTCTCTCAGAGTATAAGCGCGTGTTAAATTCTATTGATCTGTAGTCCTACTTATGCATGAAAAAAAGATTGGGGAATATGGTACATCGTGATTAATTACTGCATATCCACTTCTAAACACTGCTTAGCACTTCTTTTGTCTTGTATACTGTTTATTTGATCCCGAACCTGATTAATTACAGAGTGTTATACCAAAGGCAGAAAGGATAAAGGGATCCTGAATTAGGCAGTCCTTTGGGTAGTCATCAGACTGATCCTGACTGGCTTCAGGATTAGACACTGAGGTTCGTTTCATGCTGTAGAAGCAAGAGTTTTTGGTGGCTCACAGTGTGTTTTAATCGTTCATCTTTATCTTAAATTTTGACATTAAAAGCGTTCTTGTGTCCAACATGCTATTCTAAGCAGTCAACATTTGAGCTCTTTGTAAAATAAAATGCTTTACAATATGCCAAATTGTGCTTTTTTTTTTTTTTTTTTTGGTCAACAACATTAATGCTTAAAGCTTCTTTTGTGTATATTCAGAGCACTCAAGGCACTTCTGAACATGCTTATTCATACCTCTTTTTCTACACTTGGAGTCCACATCAGTGCTCATTCTTTTTGAATAACTACTAATTCAAAATAACACAAACTATTTCCATGACTTTGTCCACCACAACTCATTGATCCTTCTTTGAACAAAGCTAGTCTGAGATATTGTCAATAAAATAAAACTGTTATCATTAAGATAACAAAAAGTGTAGAGGTTGTCTGCTTGTTTTCAGTGGACCTATGCATTCCACTCAGTGGAATCCAATCCAGTAGACTCTTTAAACTGTAGGAGATCCAAGATTACGTCTAGAAGAAAAACGAATTCACATCTAAATGCATAGCATTTCTCAAGGATTCTGCCTTGCTACTACAAATTTTTGAGGGGGGTCCGCAAATCTCCAAATAGTAGGAAATCTCTAGCATTTACAGGTAGGATTTTCAAAATATTCACTGCTAACTTAATTGACCTCCTGTGGGAGACAATCCCACTGTGACATGTGTCATTGACTATAGCAGGAGCAGAGCCAGGCCTGAGTGTTTTAAGAATTATATTCTAATATATATACATGGTAGCCATCTTTCTATCAATGTTTTAACTTTTTTACCGCAACACATAAGAACTTGCTAATCTAACTGAAAAGTTCTTATAGAATATTGCAGATGTGCTCTGGAGAAACAAGGGTGTTAAAAGGATTACGCAACAAGTCATTTTTGTTACATCAGCGATGAGTAGTTTACCATGTGACTGGTGCAGCAGGCAAGCAAGAGATGAAAAATCTTTGTACTGGCAGAAGAGATGTTTTATTTACTATGGGATATGGTAATCTAGACTATATTATTTTGCACTTTGCGAGCACTTAACATTCACTTGAAATTCAAACTGTACAATAAAGCATCATTATTTATAAATCAGAAAAACAACGGAAAGAAAACAAGACTTTTGATCTGTTTATTAACATGTTTCATTAGCATCAGTCTTAGAAAAATTAGCAGCTAAAATTCAAATAATTGGTTTCATAGAGCTATTGGTAGCAACTCACTTACAAAAAAAAAATAAAAAAAAGGAATTATTACATCCAAAAAACTTCCTGTGTAACTATTGCATTTATCGTGTTACGTGAGCTCAGGAATAGGGTTGTCTTTTTCTTTTTCTTCTTTTTTCTTTCCCCCTGCCCCTTTATTTCATTTACCGGAACAGGCATATTTATCAAAGACAATTATAATTTGTTACACCTTAAAGTAAAAATAAGATACTTGGCATCCAATTTATAGCTTTTCCTTTATTTCTTTTTCATAATTATACTTTTGATTCATTTAAAATCCCTTTTGCAATGTTGAATATTAGAAAGGCAGCACAGATGCTGATTCTGTTTGCAGTGGCCTAAAAAAAGAAAAGTGCAAGCTTTAATCTGATGTCTAGGCTGCATTAAAAAAATTGGATTGAAAAGGATTAGATTAGATTAGACCTTCTGGATTTAAAAATGTTAAAACTCCATTTATGCTTTAACATAATCTCCTTCCACTCTCTGGAGCCATCAAGCTGAGCTCTGTCCCTTGCAAGTATTTTTTATTATTATTATTAAATTTGCTTCTTTTTCATTTTAACATCCTAGTTTCATATTTGTAATAGCAAGAAATCCTCTGAGACAGATCTAAAAGTTCTTTCTGACCTGGTGAATGGAAGGGCAGGCACTTAAACCTCTGGCTTTTACCATGATTTTATGTATTTGTGCACAGTCACAAATGTAAATATTAATAGGTAGTTTTTAAAAGCCAAATAAGAGTGAGTGCTTTTAAGGACTTTAGAGGCTTGTGAGAGAGTGGTGATGTTTTATAGTACAACAATTTATTTACAATGCATTATTATGAAAAAATGCTCAGTTTAAAAAGCAATCATGCACTTTACTAGACCTGAAGTACCTATTACCTACAGCATCTGTAAATAAAAAAGGTATTATAATATTTGCAGGCTGCTGCCTGATACTTCAGAATGCAGATTGGATTTTACTTCTCATAAAAATAAAACCAAAATATTATTTGGGGGTTATAGGACTGCATCTCTCAGGAGCAAAATGGAGGAATAATAATATTCTTCCTGGGATCAATGCAACTTTTTCACTGATGATGATGACTCTACTGCTGAATTTCTGAGCATTCCATGCCATGCGTGGGACTTTCAGTTTTTCCAACATCACTCCGTTTCTACTGAAAATATTCCAGGCAAACCAAAGATGTCTAAAAATTTAAGATAATACTATCTGATATGTGACAGAGATTATAGAATCATGGAATACTAACTAATACATGATTATATCAAACCATTTACTCCATTTCTGTTCAGCCGTGGTGGATGAGCCCTTTCTGTTTGTCCATAGAGTTCTGATAAGTCGTGTGATGGTACATACCACCACATGGACCTTACTTTCTGCCACTAGGCACAGCCTCTGGATAACGTCCAGAAGATCCATTATCATTATTTGATCTAACCTAGTGATACAAATAACTAGGTGCTGCTATCAGAAGTGTGGTGTTTGCTGGGCTCGGCAGGAGATTCCTTAATTAATTCAGGGTATCTGGTAGGACCCAGCAAGGAAATATGTTCGCTCTAATTGGTGAACCCCACAGGGAACCTGGTTCAGGTTCCTGGGAACCTTATGAAATTCAATAAGGGCAAGTGTAGGGTGCTGCACCTGGGGAGGAATAACCCCATGCACCAGTACAGGTTGGGGGCTGA
The DNA here is from genome assembly GCF_963924245.1 of Chroicocephalus ridibundus. Taxonomy (NCBI): domain Eukaryota; kingdom Metazoa; phylum Chordata; class Aves; order Charadriiformes; family Laridae; genus Chroicocephalus; species Chroicocephalus ridibundus. The sequence goes on along the minus strand of NC_086316.1, from coordinate 68,402,933 downwards.
CCTGCTGGAGCGCAGCTCAGTGGAAAGAGACCTGGGAGTCCTGGTGGACAACAGGATGACCATGAGCCAGCAATGTGCCCTCGTGGCCAAAAAGGCCAATGGCATCCTGGGGTGCATCAAGATGACTGTGGCCAGCAGGTCGAGGGAGGTCATCCTCCCCGTCTACTGTGCCCTGGTGAGGCCGCACCTGGAGTACTGTGTCCAGTTCTGGGCTCCCCGGTTCAAGAAGGACAGGGAACTACTGGAGAGGGTGCAGCAGAGAGCTACCAAGATGATGAGGGGACTTGAACACCTCTCTTATGAAGAAAGGCTGAGGGATTTGGGTCTCTTCAGTCTGGAAAAAAGAAGACTGAGGGGGGACGTTATCAACACTTACAAATACTTAAAGGGCAGGTGTCAGGAGGATGGGGCCAGGCTCTTTTCAGTGGTGCCGAGGGACAGGACAAGAGGTAATGGGCACAAACATGAGCATAGGAAGTTCCACCTAAACATGAGGAGGAACTTCTTTACTTTGAGGGTAGCAGAACAGTGGAACAGGCTGCCCAGAGAGGTGATGGAGTCTCCTTCTCTGGAGACATTCCAAACCCACCTGGACGCGTTCCTGTGCAACCTGCTCTAGGTGACCCTGCTCTGGCAGAGGGGTTGGACTAGATGATCTCCAGAGGTCACTTCCAACCCTATGGTTCTATGATTCTATCATTCAGGATATTAAAAGTGAACTGTCCAAACCAGTATGAGTCATTGTGACACCATCATAAAATGAGCAAATAATCTGATCAATAATCCCCATTCTCAATGTAGTCATCATTATCGCTTCATCCAATAATTGAAAAGACATTTATCACATCCATAATAAAGAGTAAGGGTCACTGGCTAAAAAGTTTTGTTACCCAATTTGCTATGGTATTCCTGAGGCTCAAGGCTGCCAAGAAGGTGTAACTAGCAGAAGGTGTAACCATTTTCCCTGAGCACCACCAGAGAATCTGAAATATTTTATTACTTTGGTGTTTTTTCAAATCTTAATCTGCTTGTTTTGATATACTTTCTTGACAGGTACATTTGAGAACACAGATGGTTTCTGTTCATAACACACATTCAGGTACAGTACCTGAGACAGGTTGCCTCTAATAAAGACCAATTAGTTTTCAAGAGTTAATTTTCATTATCCCTCAGATATGAGTCATTATATACCACCTATAACTTCTCAGCTTCTTCAGCTAAGAAAGAACATATCTTTTTATGTTGTTTAGTGCATAGTTATTCAGGATTCCTGCTGGATAGACCACCAAAATATGAACAAAACTACAGTGGGCCCATGAGGAGGCGTAATCATATAAAATCCAGCTAGCAACTAAGAATAGTTCCTGTTAAGAAAGTCATAATTACTTCCCTGGTAAAATGTATAAAGATTTGTGAATAACCACAGGAAAACTGCATCACTGTTCATCCAAACATGAGAAAGAAAAAGTGTATGAATTAAAGAAGACTATGGAGTATCATTAATTTACTTATCCATTTCATTTAATTTAGTACTGGTAATCGGAAAATTGTGACAATCCCAGGTGCACTGGTCCTAGGAAATTTATTTCTTGCCAGCTATTATTAAATCAGAGAAACAGTGAACAGCTGCTACCAAAACAAACAAAAAAAAAAAAAAACAAAAAACAAACAGCCAAACCAAAACCAAAAGCAGCCTAGAACCCCCTTATTTAGAGGCTAAAGTGATTTAAGTCTGGGATTTGTCACCTTCTCTTTGACTCTGCAGTCAAGGTTATTACAGAAATGAACTATCGTTAAAGCAGGAACCAAAGTACTGGCCTAAAATTAATGATTAGTTTTAACAGCAGAACCTCTGGAGAGATCTGGACTTCAGGCAAATGGATTACGCTGTTTGCAGTGAGAAGGGAAATGTGGGTCTTGGATGAAATGCAAACAGAGAGTGTGTGGTAAAGAAGGTCGAGAAGATTGTGCTACTTTAGGGAGAAGTATCGAGCCTACAGTGCCTTGCTTACAGCAGCGATAGACATCCACAAATTTAGCCAGATTAATTGTCGCTAGTTTTGAGCTTATAGGACTAGTATTAGGTCTTTTTTCATTGCTCTTGAATGGAGCAATGTCAGGATTGATATTCATCAGTTTAAATTTACTTAACTTAAAGAAACATTTTCATAAGCCACAATGAAATTACAGTAAATTATTCCAATTGTTTTTGTATTTCAATTCAATTCTGAATTGGTACAAAATTCAAAATACTGAAACTTCAGTTGGAATAGAAAGGTTAGAAAAACAAATGAATAAACAACACAAGTTAATAGCAAGGCATTGCCTATTGATGATTCTGATACAGCAATATTTTTTTACTACTACAATTGAAATTTCAAGCGTTCCTATTTTGTCTTTATTCTGATCAAATTTCACCTTCTATAATGGAGCAGAGTTTCTTTCACTGGCAGAAATACCACAGTGGTATACTACTTTCTCCCAAGATTTTGGGTAAGAAGGGTTGTAGCGTTAGACATCGCTGAAAATATCTGTCAAATGATATAGTAAGAAATACTGATCTAGGGTACAATTGACTAGCTCAGATATGTCTTAAGAAATTTCAGCAATTATTAAATTGCCTTTAGAAAAGATTTTCAAGGTTTTAAACTGGGCAAATGTAATGTGGAATATGCGATTAATATTATAATTGCGTCTATACTATTAACTGGTTTTGAAAATCATTTGGATAATTGTACTTCATGGTATTTTGCAAGTGAAAACTATTTTTCTAGGTTATCTTACTTTTTTTTCTTCTCATATTCTGTGGGTTTTGATTAATTCTACAATCATCGCTATCATATATTTAAAGTATACTAAACTATATTGATTATCTATATTCTAAGTAAACAATAGTATAAAAGTAGAATAAATAACTTAATGAAATACCATGAAAAAACTATAATTCTGCTTTCCAGAAAATATTATAGTTATTGCTAACTCATTATTAAATCCTAAGCTGACATGATTATTTGCTCTGATAGCCTTAAATGTATCAAATAGATAGAAAGGTAATATACAAATATACATTAATATCAGTAGAAAGCACTGCTATTCTAATTTGCAGCTTAAAAATATTAAAAAAAATTATTGGAAAAATTCTATCTTGTTTAGATGATTTCTACAGCCCAAGTCAAATAATGTACATCATAGTTTTACATTTAGTACTAGCGTACAGAGTTTATAGAACCAGAGCCTTTACTTGTATATAATCTTGGGGCTGTGCCCTACAACAAACTGTGAGAGACTGTAAATAGCTATCCTTTTGACTCATCCTTACAGAAGAGCAGCTGGTTGAGGACTGCAAAGTTCAGCAGTTTAAAAGGCTGAGTAGGTGTTTTCAGGTAAGGAAAACTACAAAAAGAGGGAAAGGAAGACTTATGGAAGACTTACAGAAATCTTAGGAAATGCCTGTATCTGAGGACGTTTTGCGCAAAGTCTGAAAAAAGCCGTATGTACAACTTTCCCTCAGGGCTCTTTGTCGCCTTTTTCATGAAATCTCAACCTTGGTCACTGAAGTGGGGAAAGCCTCTTTCACTCCTCTTTGTGAGTGGGTCAGTCAAGCGCAGAAGGTGGCACCTAACCTAAGGAGATGTTTTCATTTTCCAGCTCAGCGGACTGTTTAGGCTGACAAGGCACATAAGCAAACCTACCACCATCTCACTGCTGTAATAAACCCGACTCCTTCCTTGTACTCCCACCAGTTACCCCGAGCTAAGAAGCTGAGTTCAACCAGTTCTCAGAAGGACCCAGCCTGAGGGGCAGACTGGGACCACAGCTAGGAGCAGTGGCTGGAGGTTGCAGGGGAGCAAGACTTCCACCTTTCATCCATGGAAAGCCATAGGATCAGCTGAGACACCAATGAAAACAAAGCTTTCATCTTGCCACCCTGCTCAGTTAAAATATCTGAGTAACAGAGAAAGGAAAAAATTTCAGTGAGAATATTGGTATCTGAAAAGACTCCAGAAGTGTTCAAGAGCTATATGCTCTACCAGAGAAGCAATCTCCCCAGGATGAGTAACCCTAGATGCACAATGTGCCCAAATATAAAAGCCTGAAGGTAAATTGCAGGTCCAATGGAAATGGATAAGAGAAGGAAAGAATTTTTTTTTGCCAATTTTATCTCACAAAAGGAGATAAAACAAAAGACTTTTATATATTTCCAACGGTTTTAATGTTCTTAATAATAATTTTTTTTGGCTTTTTAATTTTTAATCTTAAGTGAGACTTCAAGGTAACTGAGTTGCAATAAGTATTTCCTAAATATTTGTGTGGAGAATTTAGAAACTGGAGCACTGGGATCCTTCAGCAAGCATCCAGCCTCTCCGAAGTATGACAAAAATAGTAGAGGGCCTTCTCATTTCAGCTGTCTGAGCCATATGGAGAGCTAGTATCACAGAAATCAAAGGAGGAAAAAGTATCTTCAGTCAATACTGATCATCAGGAAGGATCTCTGGAATGCTGTAAGACTGTGAGGAGAACAGTTTGAATACCTTGACCACTTGCGTTATTTCTATTAAATGCATTTCAGCATGGGATTTTTTTTCCATAAGAAACTGGCAATGGTATAATGTGTGAATCTTAGCACTTTTAATTAAATCTTTGCCAAGGGCAGTCCACAGTAAGTTCACACAATCAGTCTTATTTTAAGTTAATTTAGTAAGGAAGAAGAACAACTAAACTGAAAGGCATAAGCTCAGACGACATACACAGCCTTTCTCTGTGTTTTTCTGTTTGTGTCAATTTACAAGCTAATGCACATGCGACTTGTTCTTCCAGACAAGTCTTTCTTCATCTACTTTCCAAATAAACCTTCTTTGCCTGTAGTATCTAAACACCTCATTATAATTAGAGGAGTTTTAATTGCATTTCTGTCTTTTATGTGTATGTATTTATAGATATATCTATATGTGTATATAAATTTTTTGCTGAATTTTCTGTACCAAATACCACCGTGATCAGTTGGTATGTAATACTCTCTGAGAAAGATCTCATGCTTTGGACTTAAGTGTGTTAAATTAAAATATAATAAAAAAATACATTAATCACATTTTAAAACTATTGTAAATGAGAACAGTGAAAAATACGTCTTATATTTTGTCCTGTGACTCATTCTTTGGCAATAATTCTTCAGTGTAAAGGATTAATGTACTGGAGAATCGATATGCTTTCAGACAGATACTACATCAGTGTGTTTCCTTTGTTGGTCCATATTTTCATTATTAACAGTTTATGTCAGCAGTGGCCTCTGTGTATCTGGGTTTTTTTTAATTTATTTGATCACTGTGACGTTCTTGACTGTGTGAGGGATCTCAGGTAGCACGGCAAAGTAAGAAACCAAAATTAAGCCTAATATACTGCAATTAAGATTGCCAAATTAAATCACATAGACTGGTTGATGTATCTAATTGGGTTGCTTTTAGTTTGCAAAGATTTTTCTGTTTGTTTTCGGCTGTGCTAACAAGCTTGACTGAGTCACTGATTCCAATTAGAATGAAATTGTACAATCCACTATTTTTAGGCGGTTTATGTTTTATCAAGTGAATATTATCAATTTGTAAAAAGTCATCAAGCCAGGGGTAGTTTTGTTTGCTAGAGGCACTCCTTGGAATTATTGTTCTTTAAAAATTACATTGGAATGGAATCTCAATTACGATGAAATGACGTTGTTTGTAATTTAACAACGGCTGTGCCTACAGAGCAAAGAAGCATGCACTTTAGCAGAACTAATATAACAGACTTCAGGAGGGTGTTACATATAAGCCAAACCTGACTTAGATGTGCGGATCAACCTTCTAATTTCAGTATACCCTGGGAATATATTCCGTGCCGTACCTCCTGCGAACAGTGCTCACATCACTTTGCATTTTGGCAGAAACAAACTGTGGCACAAGACCCTTTGTTGTTCCTCGTGCTTTGGCAGAGAGGCTACACCTTCAGCCCCCGGTCTGACTGCAGCATGCAGGTCTTGCAGCTGATGGGCATGTTCACGTGCCACACACAACTACCAAGTCAGGGGCTGCCTTTTAGCCACAGTGCAAAACTGCAGCCACCTCTTGCTGCTGGTGGCATCCAGACTCCCACTGCAGTGGGGCTAGAAGGCACGCTGCTGGGCTGGGCCATGCCTCTGTTTATAGCCATTTGAAGTGTAGGGTTTGATAGGATAAAAAATAGTTGCCGATTTCTCATTCAAGGGAACTGCTAAGTTCATTCAGAGACAAGGGTGTGCAGTGTGGGTGACAACACACTGATGCAAAATGAGGTGTTTCCACTCAGTAGTATAAAAATAACCTTTATTGGTGAGTGGTAGGCTCAGATCTAGTACAAGAAATTGTCCATCATCCTCTATGACAACTTTTACTCCGTAAAGACAATAAGGACTACACCCTTTAGTTTACTGTTTCACCAAGTCTGTGGTGATTGTTTGCCAAATCTTGCCCACAGTGACCAAGTGGATAGAAAGCTCAGTTTCTCTCTCTCACTGGCCAAGTAGAGATGGTCTGAGCTGTTCTCCCAAAAGGGCGCAAGGGTAACTGCCTGTCACAGCAGTGGAAGAGGGGCTGAATCTTTGTATCAGTAACAATTCAGTCCCTGATGAGTTGTTGGGGCAGTTCACATATGTACTGCTCCCTATCAAAACCATTTCCAAGATTATAGTCTCTTGCCATTCAAGAGATGAATCCTAAAATGCCCCTGGTTCCAAGTTCTGAGCTTAAATACCTATGCCCTGTACAAAAGTTCTGACAGATATTTTTGTTGTCTATGTTTGCTGTGATTTTTAGATTGATTTTTCTGCTACATCAGAACTTTGACATTTGCTTTACTTCATTGCTTGTTTGGTGGGGGTTTTATTGTTTTTTTGTCCTTGAGTTTACCCTTCCGAATCTCCCAGAAGTCAGAAATCAGTGAAACTTTCCACTGCATACAGCTATTCATGAAATAATAAAGTGTTTCACTTTGTGCCCTTCTGCGCTTCCATTAGTTTTGATTTCACAACCTTTAACAAGAGATCAATGGATTCAAGCACCAGTGCCAGTAAGCCTGCCTATCATTTTGCATTTTGCAAAGATTTTGACAGGAGTAAATAAAATTGTTTCTTAACTTAAGATGAGCTAAATAGCTTCTGCTTATTCCAATCAGATCTGTGGGTTGTAACTAGTGCTCTTATAGTCTGTCTATACATAAGGCAAGGATTGCCATGGTTCTATCTGCAAGAGCAATGATGGTTATTTCAGCACACCACACTCTCATCAGAAAGATCCCTTGCCTTCATTTTCCAGTCACTGAGCTTTTAAAGGAACACAAACAATCCAGTAGGCAGAAAAAGGAAGGATAAAGACAGATGTGAAGGTAGAAAGAAGTAACAGACAAAAGGGGAACAAAAGAGAGAGAAGAAAACACAGAGGCTCACACTCCAGTGGCATTTGTGAGAGAAGGGAAATGCATTCTAGAGTATACACAGTCGTTTGATGTACACACTTTACATAAGCACTTTTCCCTTAGGGATAGGGGTATTGTGAAGTGCAGAAATATATTTATACTTTTATTTTGCAAAGCTTGTAACCTATCATACATTCCTAGAAAAATTTCTTCGCCCTGCTTCCTTTCTCCTTTCATTTGCCCCTAGTGACTAAATCAGTCTTAAATAACTAAATAGCACTCTAATGAGACGACATAAATTTAAAATCTCCAAGTTGCCATCTAATCCTAAAAGCAAATAAAGTCTGAAGATGTCAGAATTTTCAGCATAGAACTACAACTGCAGCACCTACTTTGGGAGGTTCCAGCCCTGGCAGAGTCAAACAGCTCTGTGATTAGCAGAATTAAATACCTCAAGCCCTATTAGGTTCTACAGATGAACAAGCCTTTGTGCTCCCACAGACCTTCGTCTGAGAGATATGCTCAGAATACAGAATATACTCTAAAAAATATAGTTTAGCCATGGCCATAGCAGTGTCTAGCATGAGTCAGGGGCTTAATTGTTCAACTTGGGCAGCGGCAGGTTAAATTTCTTTTCCAGCATGAGAGTTCAAAACCCTAGAAGTAGACACTGACCACCAGGAAATTGACTTTTGACTCAAACGTTGAAAACTGTCTTCTTTGCATGGCATTATACAGAAATTAGATGAGGAGAAGAACTGACCAAGTTGTTTGGATGGCCCAGTGAAAAGGACTCTGGTCCTTAAAATAACTGCTACAATTTTACATGCATTGTTATGCAAGTATTTGAAGACTGTCTTGAGTAGAAACATGACTAAGATTACGCAGGAAATAAGATCAAAATAAGAAACATTGGTTTACAAAAAAATGCCAGAAAAGAAGTCATTAAATTTGTATCTATTATCAGTTTTCTGATCAACTATCTAACATGTGGTTTCATCCTTTTTTTCAAAGCATTTGTTACTATTTTGACAACACCTATATTCTTGTGTAAATGCAATATACAATTTCCACATATTAGATTAGCAAGACTTTTTTTTATCACTCCCACGGGATTTAAATTTTTATACACAGAGGGATATAGTGCAATAGGATTTGTGTAAATTTATGGAATTTTCCTTAGTTTCCAGTCATTCTTCAGTGAGTTTTAAAGAAAAGCACAGACTTCAGAGTCATCACTACCTGTCCTAATGAGTTTAGTTGAAATACACTGACATAATGGAACAGATCATTTCCTACCAAAACTAACATTTTTCTACTGACTGCAAAATGGGGGAAGACTAGGTTGTTCTTATCTCTGTACAAAAATTGTTCCCATGCAAAATATTTTCTAGGTCACTCAGCTTCCTCTTAGGTCCTTTTTATCTGCTACTCTGATAATATTTAATTTGAAGTTGTCCTAAAGTGGTAAAATGCTATACTGATGGTTGCGAGGTAAACTGATTCAGCAAGCACATGAGCATATAGATCCGAAAACATAGTTTTCTAAATATACCTATAATCATTGAAAATCAGATGCTTTAAAAATATCTCTAAGCAATGATTTTTCCTAATGAGTTGCACTGGATGACCTAATAGGTAGTTCTTTTTTGTTCAGTCCTAAACTGTACAAATAAAACATCCATCGATTTCAGAAATAGACTTTACCAAGCAAAGAATTTCACATATAGTCTTTATATTTCTTTACATCATCTTCATAGTATTTGCAGATAACATGAAAGAATTAAAATTTCTTTAAATCACATAAAGTTTATCAAAACAATGTACTTTCTCCTCACTTTAAAACAGGAAAAAACACAGTTCCTAGACTTAGGGATAAAAATATTGGACACATTTTCAAATTATGACATTTATTCTCAGATTTTTTTTTAATATACTAAAAGCAGGGGAGGATGCATAGCTATTTCTGAATAGGAAATAGGCATGTGAACTGCATGTATTATCTTGGATTTACTACTTTATATGCCTGCATATGTGGAGTGACTAAATTTTTGAGATTTGTACATGCCAAACATTTGGAAATCTCAGGCAAAGGCACTGAACTGGGCAGCGTCAATGCCAGCCAGTGAAGTCATTTTAGCCTCTAGTTCACCACGGAGTTGTTCACTTGGGTCAGTGTTTCTGGCTAATGAGTAGCCAAATTAGAAGTGTTCATTTAGATAAGATTCATAGATGAAGTTAAAATCATAGACTCATAGAATGGTTTGGGTTGGAAGAGACCTTAAAGATCATCTAGTTCCACACCCCTGCCATGGGCCCGGATAAAGTTGATCATTGTAAAAGTATCATGTGACACTGAGTGGCTGCCATCAGTTATGAGTAACGGAAGATGGACACTTCCTACAGAGCCATCTGCCATCATCCTGTCATCGGTCACTTTGAAAGAAAAGCACTTACAAGATCAAGGAATGGTTTGTTAATATATATCACAATCGGAATAATAATTTCTTCATATTTATTAAGGTCATGTTAATGTACTCTGCTGTACTAAAACTACTGATCTGGGAAAAAAAAAATCATAATTGTTCAAAATCCTTAGGAATCCCCAGCAGACTACACTCAGTGACCTAAATGATGTTCTCACTTACATATTTATGTAGACGAAACTGCTTCACTGAAAAACACTTGATTCTTCACACCACAGAGTAAGGAAGAGGCTTACTTTGGCCATCCAGTTTAAAGTATTAAATAGTAACATTTGCAGTTCAATATTTATATTAAAAAAACAAGGGCGCGGATTATCTGAGAAAAGAACAAATTCCTCTTACTTTTATGAACTAATATCAATAAGTGCAGCACTGAAAGAATTGATTCCTTCCACAATTGAATGCCATTTCAGTCTGTGTCATGGCCTGTTTCACCTTTGTTGCACAATATAAACCGACCCCAGCTGCATTTCTTCATCGCTGTTGGATTTGCTGTCTTGAAGAAAGTTTCTTTTACTCTCCCTGTGTTGTTTGGTGACAGAAGTTATGCCTAATAATTTTTCTGTCTTGCCTACATGTGCTTTTTTTTACAGTTTTCCTTGTCCCTTTGTACCCATTCCTCTGCAAGGATCGACCTGACATTTACTGATCTTCTATGTGTTATGCTGAGCGTCCTGGTAAACTGAGAGTGTTGATAGAGTCAGTTTTCAGAGACTCAAGAATCTGCTCTCAATATATGCGCTGCTGCCACTTGTCCATTCAAAAGGGCTGGAGTATGCTTCTGCGCTATTCACTGTATTAGCCATGACCCAGGTTTTTATCCACATCACAACTGACAGTTTAACATCAAACTCTCTTGCGAAAGTTATGCAGATAACAATTACTGTGAAAAGCAAAAGGAAGCTTTGCAAAGGAATATATCACAACTCAAATTCTTAAAAGCTATATCCATTCATACTTGAGCAAATATCAAGGATTTTTTGTGTAACGCAAGAATAATTACAAACTCTACATCTTGAAACTAGTCCTAAAATCATGAATACAACTTGAGAGCTGAATGATCTCATATTTTGCAAAGTTTGATTACTTCCATAAGAATTGCTAAGACTGCATATGAAATAACATTTAAAACTAAGTTTAGTTGGAGATGATCATAATAGTGAATCTACAATGCAGACAACAGCAAAGGGATTAAATTTCCCATACTGCCTGCACAGCAAAGACATGTATGTGACTTCCTCCAGGTCCTGTTGGGGGCAGTGATCCTTTTTCATCTGCTTGTTACTGCTTCTCTTCTGCTGTGCACTTTGCCCTGTAATATGACAAAATTATTGGGTTTGCTTCCTGCAAACCCTCTGAAGATCTGAACGTGTAATAGGTCATTCCACTATATAACAACTGTCATTTCAGTTTACATACTAACTATATGCTTATGATCCTGACCACAGGATTTCTGAACTAGCTGTTTCATCTTCAGCTCTCCCACGTCTTGGGTCACAGCGAGAATATCGCCTTTGCAAGAAGCCTAAACTCTACTTGGGTTTGGTCTTTCCTCAAACACCATCTGCCATAGCAATAGTCAGTGGAGATTTAAATTTACTTTTTTAATGCCAACTTGATAGATACTGTTTTTACTATTCAATTTCCTTTATTTCTATATAAACATAAATGATGATATGTAACTCTTTATTTATCAGTTACACGGACATAATAATAAGAAACCATGTGTTCCCTGAGTCTCCCTCAAACAAGAGGAGCACAGTCACTTCTTAAAAATATATAATCTAAGAAAATATAATCCATAAACTTTTTTGGTGGGAGCTGTGAAAAGACTATTTAAGATGAGTAACACTGCAATATATCACACTGTGAGAGACTAGAGTCCAAAAATATTTTGATTTTTTTGAATGTCAAACACATCTTGATTAACTGTTTGGAAACATAATTTTTAAAATACTAGTATGATTTTCACAACAAACAATTTTTTACACCCTTGCTTTTCATACTTAACTTTGCAAATTGATCCACATTGCAAGCCCTCACCCAAGCAAATAAAACCACATTGTAAAAGCAGCTGCTTTAGTGAAAAAACAAAAAAACAAAACAGTCAAAATTTGTTTCTGTCTTCCTGGAATGGACTTCCGATGAATCACTACTCCTGGATCATTTATGGAACCAACTGTTTACTGATGACCTCAGATATTGTTCCTGTTGCAGATTTTAAGCTTACCTACCAGTCTTTTACACATTGCTAATACATGTTTGAATGTCACATACAGTTCAGTTACACTTGAGCATTCGTGTTTTAGTATATGCTTGTCAAAAGGAAGTAAAAGCATCATATAACTATCACAGCACCTTCACAGCAATGTTTCACTGAACCTGTTTCCTAATTGTTTGGTGCAGCTATCCATAGCATAGCCTAATAGGATGGTCAAGATGTGAAAAATAAAAGTGGGTAGTTAGGTATAAATCCTTCTGCTTCTGACTGTGCCGTGGACTTGTGTGATTCATAGCTTAAAGCCCCTGCTGCAGAACTGGCTACAGGTAGTGGATGCATCTACTTTTTTTTTGTGACTGGAGAGTAACACCATAGGCTCAAAAAATGTCACAGGAAATCCTGCAGACTTCAGGTGGAATAGAGAGTACTTAGTCACCTAAAAATCAGGCCTATTATGAGTCAGATGTTGGGTACCTAAAAGGTACGGTATCCAAAAATTATGATTGTTTTTGAAAAGTTACCCTCTATTGCCATGAAGCAATAAAAGATTACTGTGTAGTACTGTGGGTGCTCTGACACCTTGGTCAAATTTATGAAGAATATTTTGATCATATGAATAGGATAGTAGAAGATATGAAAATAATTATAAGCAACATTGTAGCTCTTATGACTAGCTATTTTTTTCATTCTAATAGTCTGTATTTTGTTTTCTCTGATGTCTTCCAGAATTAGTTTATTTAAAAGGTATTTTTCTTCCAGTCCTTTATCTTTATTCTTAGGAGGTTGGAGTTTACAACATTAATTTAGTCTCTCTCTCTCATGTTTTTCTCATCTTATTTTAGTAGTAACAAATTTTCCTCAGAAATGAAGCTTTAATGTCTTTTAACGATGTATCATTTACAGGAGAGTGCTCTGGTTGTAGCATATCCACTTCTGGTTTAATTAGACTGCTGCTCTTCTAGGTTCCTTTCATCTTTCAAAATATATCCTGCCATTCTCTATTTTTTCCTTGCACTACTTCTATCTGGTTTCTAATATTCATGGAAGTTGAAGAGCTTGCCCACTTTTAGTGTTCTTTGGCTTCAGAGAGCTTGTATACTAGCTCACAGATAACAAATGCTTGTAACAAACACACATGCTCAGCAAGCTCAGCTATTTGTTTTCCACAGAACAAAAGAAAAAAGAAACATGTATCAGGAATAAAGGAGAGGCTCTTTACAATAAAAGAGAGAGAGAGAGTTTGAATCAATTGAATTATTTATTTGGTAGTCCACTCTTATCTATACTAACATAAACTTTATCAAGTTTCTTTAACCCTGGAGACTCGTCATATGCTATAACATTAATGAGTTTCTCCACATTTTTGAATGTGCTTTGAACACAGTGTTTATGCTAATCTCCCAAGTGTCTGTTGATCACTATCTTCATTTTCTTAAGAACATCCAGAGTCACACTTCTCCCTCTCTTTCATGGTCAAGATGAAGCATCTGCTGCCTGCCATCTTCATTATCATCATAAAGAATGAGAGTTTAAAAGCTAGAAGGCTATCGAAAGTGTGCAGGATGCACTTGAGAGATAAGTGTCCTGGAAAACTGGCAACCCGTGTGTACGCAGTTTTTTCTGGGCTATCTTTTCTTCTCTTCACTTGCCTTTTTTTTTTTTTTTCTTTCAAAGAATTAGCTTTGGTAGCACTATTGTACAACTGATTAGTCGACACCAAATAGATGTTTATTTGTTTGTTTGTTTGTTTCTTGAAACTGGGACCTTTTATTCCATCTTCGTTTTTTAAAAAAAAACAAAGTCTCATCAAGGAAGGGGGAAGAACAGCTGATTTTTATGTTCTGAATCTTCCATGTTTCAGTTCTCTGTGATCTTGGTGAAAAACTACATCACACACGTTTCAAAGATTGTTACCATTTCTTAAAGTATTGATGGTTTCACTTCACAAATTAGAGGGGGCTGACTAAAGATGGTTTAATACCCTTAGAGTAGTGGAAAACATAAATCTACTCATTCCTACAACACTTCGTTAAGCAATGGCTCATATTCAGTTGAAGGTAATTTACTTTAAACTTTTATGTTTTTATGGTAGAATAAGCAAGATTTAACACCCAGAGAATCCAATTACTTTACTTATTTTAAAATTATTGGCAAATAATCTGAGATTAATCTCTACCTCTTTTTTTTTTATCTTTATTATAGACAGACACTAAATTACTGAATTCAAAGTGGCAAATCTGGACAGCTGTGTTAGATCTTTGGTCAGTGAATCCAGATTGTCCAGTTAAAGTCAGGGCTTCACTGCATTTTGTACAAAGATGCAGTAGGAGATTATTCAGGAATAAACACAGTCTAGGCGGGGAAAAAGGCAGAAGGGTGGAAGCAGTCCCTGCTTCACAGAAAGGGAACTGAAGCAGAGGTGTGGTGATTTACCTAGAGTTACTCAGAGATTAGCAAGAGAAAGCAGCAACGTCCTGCACCTTCGTGTGCTCCTCCCTATAGGGACATCTTTATAGAACTTTTCATGGCACATGGAAAGAAAACAAAGGCCTAGAAAATGTGGAAGGCAGTTTTGCACAGGTTATGTAGGAAGCAAGGTGCCTCCCGAGTCTCTCACGTTTTGTTCTCTGTAATTCTGGAATGAATTCTACGTGGAATTTCTATGTTTCATAGCAACACTTAAAATTACATTTAACCAATCTCTGGCCAGATTTTTTCCTCCCTCTTTTTATGCACAGTTATTGAAAAAAAGTTGTTAAAATTTTTTATGAAATATTTCCATGATTTTGGATAATTCTTTCAGAGATGCCAAATAACAGCAATTTGTTTCTGATAAAAGACACACCGTAGGATTGCTGCTTTCCAAATGCAGTCTGTTTCCAACTATAAACTGCTACCAGAATTAAGGGGATTGCTGTCCCTAGATTTCAATTTTAATGTATAAAAGATCATACTATTTTTTACATATAAACTAGGTATAAACAAATCCCTTCTTTAAGTTCATCTTTGAATTATTGATAGTAGTGCTTTTCACAGCTTTTAAAAATCACTCTATAAGCGTCATTGGTGCTTTAAGTTTCCAAAAGAATTGAGAATAATTTATTTTTTTAAAAACACTCTACTTTCCACTTGTGTAAAATGAATGCTTATTGAAGATTAAAAAATATTATTAAAGGTCAACAAAGGCCTCCAACATTTAGGTTTCAGAAATGCCTTCTGAAAACCCATATTGAATTAAAAAGAGAAGGTGCGATTATTTTTTATTATTATTATTTTTCTACAAAAGAAAAAATACTATCCTGCAGGATTTGTAACCTAGTGGAATGTATGAAAAAGTAAAAAAAAAGAAGACAGGTAGTTAAGTCAAATTTGTGCTGCCTTGGATGTCCTAAGAATGTATATCTTCTGTAAATGGAATTGAAGCTCTTTCTTATAAAAGTGGCATTTTTGTTACATGGAAGCTCAACCGGTATTCAAAAAGTATAATTCTCCAAGATGATATGTTTCAAATTCTACCCCTTTTTCTCATTTTTGGGTGGGGCAGAGGGTGGTAGGAAAGGGGAGCAGGAATTCATTTCACAGAAGTATGTTATAATCTAAAGAACATTACCAGCTTCTCTAGAGGAAATCTAAAGGATGCGCACCTTAAAATGACACGTCATAAGCCCTTCAATCTAAAGGTCTTCATGAAGCTTACTCTTCTAGTATTAGAATCTACAGTGTTAGTTTATCCTGATGCCCTGTTTTGCTCTTTGTCTGTAACTGATAGAAAATAATACAGCTTTGGAGTGGCAAGGGTAGTTAACGTTGTTAATGACTCCCTTGCACCGTAGTGACAGGGCAATCACTACACAGCATAACTTATCTCTAAGCACTTTATGAAACTGCACTTTAGAATTGATTTTTATAATGAAGTAAGGAAAAAAACATAACCATCAGCAAAATCTGTTGTTATATTTAAGTGGTCATACCAAGTGGAATGCAATGCTACAGATCTGCATACAATGGTTCTCATTCCTTGTTTCATCATATATTTGCTCTTGGCCAATGCTGGCCTCAATTCGGGTCATGCTGACAATTAGGATTCGCTTTCAGCTGATGGCTGCTTTTTCAGTCATCACAATTAATTCCTCATTTAATCTAGTTTCTAGAGCCGTATATTCTCTTTATCAGTGGCCCTAATAATGGTATCTTTTATTAACATTATGAAGACTACGCTTTTATGCCTGGTCAAGAGTCAACCCCTTTTGCGGGCAATGATGGAGAATGTGGCACTTGTCTTACTCTTCTTGACAAGTTCTGTAGAGGAAAAAACACCAATGGCCCCTCAGAATAAACACCAATGGCCCCTCACGTGCGCTTGCATTCTTATTTTGGAGGATGCAAAGAAAGCAAAGAAACTATCACACTCAGCTTTTGAGACTTTCCACATTGCTGTCTACCTGGATGAAAGCAGCAGACTTGTCAGTGACAAAGCAAAAAAGGAACTGAGTTCATGAAATGGGGATAGCTAAGAACTGTCATTAACTATCTTCCTAAAAAAGACCCAGAGCATGTGTCAGATTTAATGTTGGCCCAATGGATAGGTGAAATCTCGCAATCAGCATTAAGAGGGGAGAAATGAAAAGGAGAGAAGAGCTACTTACAATGTCTTGTTACCTGCATTGTTTCAATAAATTACACTGTTTCTTTGTACAGATGGTAAATGTTATCACATCTACACCTCTTAACTATGCACCCAGTGCTGATGTTCATAACATGTCTCCTACAAGCTTAAGGCTGAACGATTTGTCATCTCGTTAAGCCCTTTGGAGACAGTTATGCCTCAGGGGGCTCAGTCAATCAACAGCAGTAGAGAAGAGCTGCATTTCAAATTTTCTTATTTATAGGACTTGAATAAGCAATGAAAGTGGGTGCAAAACACTTTTAAACTAAATATGCAATCATCATCATAACTTAGAATCTGAACACATGACATTCAAAGTTGAGCAAATTGCTTATGTTTCAGAAGACGCACCAGAGTTAATCGGCAATCAGAGACGGCTCAGCTGGTATGCAAAACAGGAATGGGGGTGAAGGGCAGCAAAATGACTAGGAAAATGGTGGAGATGAACAACTGAAAGAGGTTGTTCAATCAGTAACATCACCAGCAAAAGGTGCGATAATACAGTTGCCATCAATTGTCTTGTGTACATCAGCAGGGGAATACCCAGAGAAACCATGACTACAGCGTGGTTATACGCTATCCCAACAGGTACCGAAAGGATACTGCATATAATGTGCTGTGTCGGAAAATGCAGAACTGGCAGGTCAAGGCACACAGTGTTTTAAATTACTACCATACACATGTGATACTGGGGTGACCAACAGAAAGCTGAAGAACACCGCTTTGTAGGATAATTGACTTGATATTTCTGGGATTGAGATTTCAGCTTCTTCTAGTGACAGACTTAATTATGTCTGTCTGAGCTTTCAGGCCGCAGCACCACAACATTTTTCAGGCCCTGGATGTCTGGCTCCTGCAAGACCATTTTCATCTGTAAAAGATGAACGTGCTAAATAATACGAGATATAGAATGAGTCCTTTTGTACTCATGGTCCTCCCTGCACTTGGTAAACATGTATCCAGACCAAATATATTACACAGAGCATAACCCTCTTTGGGAAAGGCAGTGTTCAAACGGAAAGACTTTGCTGCTGCTGACCTTTCAGTGCTGCCAAGCGCTTCCAACCCTTTTTCATAGTTCAGTTTTTATTCCGCGTTAATATGGCCATGCAAAAAATGGGCTGGTCAATGCATTTTATTCCTGCACAGTTCTATTGCATGTGGTTTGCAGTGTTGAGGTGTTGAAGTCTGGAAGCAGTGGGTCATATCGTCAGACAATACACATCACTGTAGCTCTAGAGAAGTCACTAAGAAAAACCTTTTTTACCAGACAGAGAGCAGTACTCCTTACCCAAAATCTGTATCACGTGGATTGTGATTTCTAAATTGACAGTAATAAGTTTTCTACTCAGCTTTTCTTCCTTTAAGACCTAGCCTATCTTAAATCACACATGTGCGTATCCTTACAATTTTAAATACTGACAGCTGCCATTTCTGTTATTGATTTCATCCTGCCTTTATTCTGCCTCGGTAACCTATTCTTGTGGAAATTATGTTTTATGACATGTCTTAAGAACACACAGGACAGCCTGTGCATATTAGTATAGTTTCTCCTAATTTGCAAAAATCAGGCCCACATCTAAGTGATTAAGTGTGCAAAGACCAAAACAAATTATTTTTTTTTCTGTAGCTATTCAGGGTTTTAGGCTTCGGTGTCATAAATTACATCTGAATTATGTTTGTAAATATTACTTCTTATTTAGTAAAATGCTTGCAGATCCGCTCAGTATGAAAACCTTAAGATCACGATTAGTCAGAGTTTTCTTAAAATCAAAATCTCAAGAGTTAAAATGAAAAATGTGGGAAGAAACTCTATTATTGCTATTGGAATACATATTTTCTCATAAAAGAATTTAAGATCAATTGTTCTAATCTGCAGGAAAAAAAAGTATTTCCTCACATTGCTAAATGTTATCTTCCAGTAAAGAAAACATGAATGCAAGACAGTCTGCTTTGGCACAGGGACAGTTCCACAAAGAGACATTCTAAAACAGGAACTGAGTACCTTATGCTAGAAATATTACTCAGCTGCCATAGAGGTGCCTGGAAAACTCCCAGTAATTTCAAGAGGAGTTGAATTTGGATGTATGTTTACAAATCATTGCCAAGAAATTTGATTAAGGAAAAATATTGGTAGAAAAATGTGTTTAGTAGAAATGTCACCAGATGAGGAACACAATTGTATTTTTCAGTGAAGGGAAAACTTAATTATTACATCATTTCAACTGAAAAGGATTAACTAAAATACATTAAATATATAGGAAACATATTGAACAAGTGCAGTACATATAATCAGAATGTGCCCCATTTACAGGTCATTTACAGTTTGCTGGAGATATTTTTAAAGTGTCTATAGAGCATATTTAGAAACAAGTTCAATAGAGTAACAAATATATAAAGTCTTACACTTTAATGTCTTATAGGAATGCATAACAGGCATAAGGTTATTGCTTTAGAGGAGTTATTTAAGTATTAAACTGTTGTGAAAGAAAAATCAACTAGAAGTTAAGAATAAATACACGGAAATTGAAATACATGAAATCGCCCTGCTTTAAGACTGGAATTTAGCCAGCTGTGAAACAGCCTAGCACAACATATTAAAAAGTCAGCATTTATTCGCTGTTTAAATGTACATAAATTAGATTCATTTTCACAGTCATTTACAGATCTAGTACTGCCAGGATGTATGTTGCTGTATGTTAGTATAGCTTCAGATATCATTACAGTAAAATTATTACCTTTGGAAAGATGGCCTCTGTACTGCTGCAGGACAATTCCTAGTTTAGAACATAAGAAAATGGCATTGAATAAATTCTTAAATATTCTGGAACATGTACATTTAAGGAAAGGTGAACATGTGTTATATATTCTTTCCAAAGAAACTACAGAGGACATCTATCTGCTACTGATCTTAGCTATAAAGCATAAACACTCAGCTTAAGTTTTTTCCACAGATGTGTCATATGGTCTTCTATTCAATACCTGTGTCAGCCACTATTGAAGTTGTTCAGCCTGGAGAAGAGAAGGCTCCACGGAGACCTTTCAGTACCTAAAGGGAGCCTACAGGAAAGATGGAGAAGGACTCTACCAGGGAGTGTAGTGATAGGATGAGGGGTAACAGTTTAAACTGAAAGAGGGTAGATTTAGATCAGATGTTAGGAAGAAATTCTTTACTCTGAAGTGGTGAGGCACAGGAACAGGTTGTCCAGGGAAGGTGGGGGTGCTCCATCCCTGGAAGTGTTCAAGGCCAGGCTGGATGGGGCTTTGAGCAGCCTGGTCTAGTGGGAGGTGTCCCTGCCTATGTCAGGGAGATTGGAACTAGATGATCTTTAACGTCCCTTCCAACTCTAACCATTCTATAATTCTATGATTCTATACCCATAGACCATACTAAACGAAGCACACAAGAAAATTTCCTGATGCCTATACTTCCCTACATGTTGCCTTCCCTCTATCCCTGTGTTCCAGCTTACATACAGTACTTAAAGCAGATCTGATAGCAATTGACAGGAGTTTGCTAGCTATGTCATTTTTTTTCTCCTTTTATTATTTCAACTTGCATAGGTAACACTACCATATGGAAATCAGTTACTACCACTTATTTTTTAAAGTTTACACAGTAAGTTTCATAGCTCCCACATGCAGACCACATGCAGAAAGTAATCATCACCTAATACCGGGCATACTCTTTTGTCCCGACTCTCTCTCTCTCTCTCTCTCTTTCTCACACACACACACACACACAAGCACAGAGACTAGTATTGTGTCTGAGATGGAAGAATTAAAATCATTACCAACGATATTGTATGCCCATAAGTAAAGCTCAAGGGGTTTTTATTAAAAAACCCAATATGTTCAATGTTGCACGAAAAATGTTAGGCAAAACCACATTGCAATGTCCTCTGAATAATGTAATATACTAGAAAACCCCCTTCAAATATTATTTCAATCACTGGTATTGGATGATGAGCTCCATTTATTCTTCTTGTTGTCTAATGGTCCAACTATCAGAAAAGGAATCCAAGTTCCTTGCCACGACTGAGATAACACCATAGTGTGAAAATATGGCCTTCCGTTTACTTTTCTCCACTGTAAGCACTGAACATTTTTCATTCATATTCAGTAAGGAAGTACTCCCCAGGCATCCAAACCTCATACTCTGATTCCAGTTTGAGATTTGATTATCCACCTTAATCCCATTAGACACTGATCTTTTAAACAGCAGGAAAATTGCTGACAAAACGCCACAAAGAACATTAAAATTCCATTCACAGGGGGAATTTAATATTACAATTAGTTGCAGTAGCAACATAAGCATTGTAATTGTTTACATTTATTTAGCTACTGAGTGAGAATTAAAAAACATTGAAGGAAATATCAAAAGCAATTGTTCTATAAATGAAAAAATGTAGGAGGAAAGCACTACAATTTCAATTTCTAACCAACAGGCCTAAATTCTATTTGTTTCTAACTTAGGTGGTGTTGATAACTTTAATCTAGTTATTAGAAAATGGGATTTTTTTGCTTCTCTGCTTAAATGAAATACATGCATTTCTTCTAGAGTTATGTTTATCAGAAATAATCCCTTAAACAATTGTGTGGTTTAAGGAAATCTGAAGTTTTTCATCATTTGGGGAATCAACCTGGCGGCAAATGCCTAAGGCCCATTTACAAAACCAACTGTACTGGAGGGACTCTCATCTCTTCTTCTCTTTACTGAATCCCTTTATTCCAAGACAGGTGCATCTAGCTCTACCTCTTTCCTGCCAGGTGTTTGCCTATCCATTTGAAACAACCTCTAATGATAGGGATTCCACAGTCTTCCAAAGCAATCAGTTTTGGTGCTTCACCCTCATTACTGCTTTGACTTGTATCCCCAACGTCTAACCTAGATTTCTTTTGCTACGGTTTAGGCCACGACCTCTTTTTCTGTCCATCATGGTTATGAACAGTACATTTCTCCTTCCTATGTGCATATTGGAAGGTCACAATGCTCAAATGATGGAATGGGCAGACAATAACCTCATGAAGCTCAACAAAGGCAAACACAATGTCCTGCCCCTGAGGGAGAGTACCTTCATACATCAGCGCAATATGAGGCCCATCTGGCTAGGTAGCCAGGACTTGGCAATCCTGGTGGATAATGCCTTAAAATTTAGTTCGTCCTTTGTTTGTCTAATCAGCTCTTTCTGGCGATGTGTTTGTGTATGAAAAGGAGTTACTGAGTAGACATGGATGACTATTCTGGGAGGTGCGCAGTGGAAGAAGAAGGGGCAAAAGTTATGAAGTTGAACAAGGGAAATTCCAGCTGGACATACAGACCGTTCTTCCCTATGAGAGTGTTTAAACACAAATGGTTACACAGAGAGGTTGTGAAATCTCTGTTCTTGCAGGTTGTGAAAACTCAGCTGGACAAGGCCGCAGGTGACCTGCTTTAAGTCTGAATTTATCCCTGCTCTGAACATTTCAGTTAGGAATATGAAGTTCTAATAATAACCTTCAGCCAACTAGTAACAAGTGAATTAACATCCAGAAAATTCAAATGCTTTTGAAGGAAACATATAATATTAATACACTGGAAAGCAGACAAAAGCCAATAGTCTGAGAGCCTTTAACATGCTGAACAAATGCGCAGAATTCCATTTACCAATATATACATATTCCAAGGTATTTTACCCATAGTGCACAAAGTGCCTTTTGACATTATCTTATAGCTGTACCGTCTATCCTTGCAAGCTGTTCCTGCGCACTTTTCTATGAAATGTCTTCCAGTTCTGCAAAAGCAAGCCCTCAACATGTTGTGTCATTGTTTTCAAGATTCTGTTTAAAAAAAAGTCACATTTAACAAAAAAAAAGAGGTTTTTAATTAATTATTTGCTTTTCTGTGACAGTTGAATTTTTTTGTTTCCTTATTTTTTTGTGTTTTAAGACTGGCTACTTTGACAATAAGCATCCATGCAAACAAGTGGAAAATGTAGTAGTTGAAAGGAAACTCACAAAAACATGCATAAGTGTGTGCAAGTGTGAATGTAAGAATACACATTCACAGTGATGAGAGTTAGTAAGCCATCTTTAGAAGGATTATTAATGTGAACAGTAAAATATTCATTAAACTATTATATTTTTCAGATTTTTCTGTGATAAGAAGCAGCATTTTAGATCTAGTGTATTAACCTTTCAGAAGAAAGGCTTAACATCATTCCCGTTTTTCCTACTCAGCCTTTCTGAAGAAGTATATTGTTTCTACAAACCCCCTACTGTATCGTAAGAAATCCATGCCATATTGCAAAAGACTTTTTTGTTTGTTTCCTGCATGCATCTTTGGGTTGGAGAGGGATCACTATTTATTTTCATACAATGTTTTCACTATTATATGAGAGGAAAAAAAGAGGAGAAAATCGAACACGAGTGTAAAAGAATCTATGAGAGATTTTATTCTGAATTGCACAGATTATTTTGCTGTGTCTATTCTAAATTGTATTTTACCAGACCTGGAATAAGATAAAGGAAAAGTCCAACATGCAGTCTCTTCCTCCTGTTAATATTTTAGAAGATACATATTGCACAGATGAGGCTTACATCCCTTCCCTGAAAAATCCTTTCTGATCATAAAAAGTATTTTAAGATGCGAATATAGGAAAGACCTGCGTCAGTGTGCCATCAGTGACCACTGCTGACCAGAAATGAAAAGCACCAGATAGGCAGACATTTGCTGCCCTCTTTCGGAACATGTAAGTGAAGATTCAGCAGATTCAATGTGGGGAGGTTTTTTTTTTTTCAGATGTTTCCATTTACTGCATTGCTCATAATCAATCTATTTTCAGTCAAATACTTGGCTCACTGAATTAAAAATTCATTTTTGGGTTAGGCACTTCAACTCCTACCAAAACAAAAAAAAATTGGAGAGATGGATTTTTCTAGTACACGGGACATATGGATTCACTGAACACATTCTTTAGTACCTGAGTAATTACGCATTTCTTTTAGTGGATAAATCTCACATTTTTTCTGTTAATTTTAATAAAAGGGGTTTTTTGCAAACGTGCAAAGTGAGTGAAGTGTCCTTGAAAAATAATAGAATTGGTCTTTCTGTTGTAATAGTAAAAAGAACTCATAAAGAGTGGTAACGTGTCTTTATTAGTAATAACTCTTTATTCATTATTTATTCTTTATTTATTCTGCCTTCACTTTGACCTGACAGACATGTAACTGAGTATTAGAACTAAGAATCAAATGAGATGCAGCATAAGGTTTTAATCTGAAATAATACAGAAGTAGCTTATCAAAATTGTCATCACCTACAAACACAGCAGGGAAATTATCAGCAAGCTATCAGGGACCCTAACTGGGGCATTAGGACAATAGAAACAGGATATAATACCCATCAAGGTCATCGGAACTGTACTAGAAAAAACAGCTGTTTGAAAAGAAAGCAAGAAGTGTTTTGAAGCAGTTATGTTGCTAAAGTAAGGAGCTTCTGCTAAGTAGGACAGGTTGCTAAAGATAACATTACTGTATGCACAAAGAAAAGTCCATTTACACTACAAACAATCACTGTACACATAGGTTAATCTGTACCAATGTTTTTTCCTGGATTTTTTTTAATCATGATTGTAAAAGACAGACAACATTTTCACTACCTTTTAAATTTTTGGACAGGAAAACATCAAGCAAATTAAATTACTCATTTTTATTATTAATAAATACTATCCTGTAACATTTTTATACATGGTAATTGTTTAAATGCTATGCTTTCATTAACACGCTATGTGGTAAAAACAGCATACGGCAATTCCTATTGTGATCAAACTCTCTATAAAGGCAATTCTGAATAGACTTCTTTAAAATCAATTCCCTATGCTATGTGACAGCACTCAACCCTGAAACCAGGTCTTGAGTCAGGTATTCTCCATGTTTAGGTAGTAACTATTGGACTGTCATGCAATGCTGTTTTATGTCTAGAACAGGCTCTTTCAAGCTCCAAATTAAAATTCTGATAGGAGTTTAAAATTTGTGTCTCATTTGTCGTCTTTCTGGTTCTGAGTTACAGAATACAGCTACTGGGCTGTGAGACTCCAGAAAGAATTATATTGCTTGGTGTGATTTCTGTCCTTGAGATTACTAACGTAATTTAAATGTTTTATCAACATCATCAAATATGAAGAAGAGGATTTTAAGTGACTGTATATCTTTTAGAAGGTAACTATAAGCTGACAAATTCGATACGTTCAATGCAATGGCTCTACAGTCCCTATCCAGTGAAGTATCATTAAACAAAGCACTTATATAGTACCTTTCCAAAACTGGGCTTACTTCATAGAGAGGAAGTTACATAGATACATAGCTTGCTTAGATTATATACACTGTGGAAGTATTTCTTCTCCCTTACTTACCTGTTTATTAAGCTTTCAACCTTAGAAAGCTTTTGGCTGTAAAATACAAAATTACAGTGATACATTACATGTTTTTGTAGTATAAATATATCTCTCATTGCTCAGAAGGACCCAGGAGCCAGATCTACCCTTACAATTACTCTGTCATTTTCATTGTTCATTCTGGACCTAGTGGGATTAACAGTGTATTTTTCTGTCCACCTTAAAAATTTTGAACCATTTCGTCTGTTCCACATTTTGCTTTTTACCACAGACTTTTTTGTAGTTACCAGCTATCAGGCTTAACTAAACTTGAACACCCATCTCCAAACTGAGAATATCTCTAAAATATTGTTTTGGGAAACCTGAAGCATATTTTTATTGCCCACCCTGTTACTGTTAACCATGTTTAATTACCTTTCCTCATAATGTGTACATAAACACAGGAGCAGAAGCAATCCTGACCAAAATACATAAGGCCATCAACAGCACAGGGCTTTAACAAATCAGTGGATTCTTGTACTTCTTGAACAGTGCTTCCACCTCTGCACTGGAAACCCCCAAAGAAACATTCCAAAGAAACTCTTCTATAGATTCAAGTAGAAAAATCCAATCTACCTAGTACATGTGACACTACACATGATGTCTTATGTTTCTCTTCATGCACTAAGATTTTTTTTTCTGTTTTGACAAAAAAGAAGCATGTATTTCAGACTGAATTATTTTTTTAAAGGGAGATTGTTTCAGTGTGTTTTAATCTGGTAACCCAATTTCATGCTTATTATTCACAGAAGGATTCAGAGAATGCTGGATAAGTCTCTGTTATCGTCTTTAGAAACTCAGTGAATAATGTT
Organism: Chroicocephalus ridibundus; assembly: GCF_963924245.1. NCBI lineage: Eukaryota > Metazoa > Chordata > Aves > Charadriiformes > Laridae > Chroicocephalus > Chroicocephalus ridibundus. Next base: position 68,376,915 of record NC_086316.1, on the reverse strand, counting down.
AGTCTAAGGCTACAGCATAAAAAAGTACATTTCACCTACCATAAACATGGTTCTGTCTGATACTGATCTAATCCTTAAAGTCAACAGAATATTTCCCAACATTAAGAAAAAATTAAGTTGTTTTAAGTGGAGCCTGCAATGATTTATCGGTCTGTCAGCAGCCAATATTAGAATTCTACCAAAGCAGTTTTATCAGATGCTATAATAGAAGACAATTTTTATTTATCTTTTACTTCCACTTCACCTGCAGTACAGGAATTTGAAAACTTTCTCAGCCATAACTAGAGTGTAATTTCTGCCAATGACACTTCCAAATATGCAATCAGTCATTGTCATCCATAAACTATGATGACTTTAAAAAACGGTATATGGGGAAGAGAGTTTAGGAGCCACAGTACTGATGATCTTGGACAATAGATCATTACAATGTCCTTCAAGGCTATGAGTGGAATGGCTCATCTACTGTCTCTACAATTCCCTATATAGCTATTCAGTTGAACTGATTGTGATAAAGAATTTGTACAGGTGGCATTAGAGTTTCCATAAAAGTTCTTAATAGCTTATGTTACGGTGGCTGTTACTAACCCTATTTTGAACAGATCTTTCCAGCTATACCTGCAAAATTCATAGTTACACAGATGCATTTGTAAAAAGCCTACTTTTGTGTTTGCACATAAAATCTGAGTGTATGTATTTCTACACTTATGGATTTGCACTTTTTCCTGGAGAGATGATGAATGTCATAATTACAGCAACAGCATCTACAGCTAGAATAGGCTTAATGTTAACCTGACAGGTTCAGATTTTACTTCCTTTCCTCCATTAGCCAAATATAACATGAAACTTTTAAAACATGTAATAACTATTATACCATAACATATTTTGATTTATGTAGTCTGTATCAAAGCTTTCCCTGTTCCTATCAAAAGCTTGCTTTTTTTTCCCTCAAAGAGATTAATTGACTTCACAGTTTAATTTACTTAAACCATAAACGGCTTGCTCCCTGATTGCTGCTTAATAGCAACCAGATTTCAGAATTCACGCAGACATAAGGATACCATATATATGAGAAACTTGCACACCTTAGCTCTTTGATTAGCATGTGTTCATATCGTGAGGGTCATGCCTTTTAGTAGTTTCAATAACCTGACAGAAGTAAAAAGGACATATAGAATGCACTTGCAGGGGATACATGGTGAGTGCTGTTTCATCATATGTGCAGTATGAGCTGTATCTCTCTCTAGAGATCTTCAAGGGTTTAGGATAATAGGAAGGCAAAGAGAGACAGAGAGAGGTGAACCACAGCTGTCGGCTTTTCTATTCTCAGTTCTAGTTTTCTTAAGGGGTTTAAAATTGTCACTATGATCGAAAGCCTAGCACTTAAGACAGCCCCCAGGCAGCCAGAGGACAGTAACATTTTCGTGTTTAGTGCCTCCTATCAGAATTCATAATATAGACATGTCCTATCACTTCCACCATTGCAGCAGTTCCTAAAAGGGTATAACGCATGTTAGCAAATACATGTGCCCATTAAAAACATGTGAAAATATATGCCAGTATACTGAGGAATATCATTTACATGTACAAAACCTCTGAATGTCTAATTCTGTCCAGCTGCATTGTGCAAAGGCAACTTCACAGGATTTTATGTTCCTCTTTCCCAGGAAAGAAATGTACCCACAACATCGGTTGCTATTCCAGTCCCTCTACATTGGCAACCTGTCTGGCTTAGAAAACTTATCTGCTGACCATCCTGCTTTGAAAGACAGCTATCCATCTCCATATCAAGCTGTATCTGGACATAAATCATAGCTCAGGCTAAAGAAGCCATCCAAGCATGTTACAGGATAAAATTTCTGAGACATTTGCTAAAGCTGTTTGTAAGAACCCTTCCTAGCAGCTGTTGACTTTGCGGTTTTACATTGAATACTACTCACTCCGACAGGGTTCAAGACAAAACTCACATTTGTTTTGCAACCAAACATAAAACAAGAAAGACGGATAATAAGGAAAAGATTGATCAACTCTCAGGTTTTTTGGCTTGTATTTCTAGCCTACTGTCAGAAAAAACCCAAATGTTAGGACAATATTCCCAGAAAGCAAAAGTTTTAATCTGCCTCTGAGCTAAATGCTTTCAGACAGAGGGGAAAAGCAAGCTGAGAAAAAGACTAATGTCAAGAATTTGACCTGCACAAAATTCTTCAGAAAAAGATGACTTGCAATAGTTAAAACTCTTAAAAGGATATAACCTTTTATCAATATCATAATTGTTTTGAAGAACCTTCCTTGAGAAAATTCTGAAAAGGAGAAAATTACAGGCAGCCAGTTTTAACATGCTTGTACTTCAGGGGACTTTTGATTACATGTTGACTATGCTGTTATTCCTTGGAAAGCTTCTTCATCAGAAGCCATAGAACATGCATCCCATGGAGCGAAATAGCATTTATTGACCTTTCTGATGGCATTACTCATGGCCTAGCCTTGGCCACTCATCTCCTGGATCATTCTGATCAAATCAATTCAGTGTTCTCCTCAGAGACGCAGTGACAATATTACCTCCCTTGGGAAGCTCTCCAGCATCTCCTGATGGTAAAGAGACTGCTATGTTGTAATTTACACCCTCATCAGAACCTGGGTTAATTTTTTATTGATTCCCCGTGAAAGTAGGTGTTGGGACTTCCAGCTTTCTTTCCAACATTCTTTCAAATTTCAAGTTACTTACACTGAATCAGATAATACATCTTTCCATATGTCTGTACAGCAACTGACACTGAGATATTTGCAACCTAATGGAGTACAACAGAGAGTCAAATGACAGTAACACATAAGGTTAGTGACGACTTTTGCAGTCCTGTATTAGGAAAGAAAACTGTTCCTAAGACTTCTTATTTTCAGAGTAATCGTTGCTCAAACAAAGCAGGCCTTCCCATTTCACAGACATGTTTAACTCCTGTCTTGGAACAACAGTTGGCCATTTGTCAGAGTAACAATCCTAGAATTACTGTGTGAAACTGTTGGTGAAAAGGAAATTATGGTAATTGAGGTACAATGTCTATTTCAGCGCCATTTGATTTTCTGGTTTGTATGCATTTGCTAGAGCTAAGTGTTGTGGTACCTGGTGTCCTTATTGACTTATTTCTTTCACAACATGTTGGTTGTGATGTGATATAACAAGTTATGGCACAATAACGCGCTACAATCCAGTACATAGGAAACTTCACTGAAGTGCTCCTTTTCCCTTCTACAAAGCTCAGACCATCTGACACCTTGAGTCATCTCAACTTGAACGAGTAGATGACATTGCAAGGCAAACGGATCTCTAATGTTATTACAGGATTTGAAAAGGCGAGCACGTTTCTCTAATTCTACATAGACATACAGAAAAATTAAACTATGAAGTAATATGTTGAACAGCCAAACTGTAAAACTTTCACCTTGTTGGAGAAGTTATGTCAGAGAATTTTCTTGTCTTAGACTGACATTATACAACCTTGAAACTAAAAAATATCATGAGAGAAAAGCTCTGAACCTGTCTTTTCTGGGTTCCATCATGGTAAATCACAAAAAAATATTTCTGTAATAAAATATATATTTGAAAAAAATCAATCAAATTATATAGTTACCAATTAAAAAGGCCTCACAAATCCATATCTTTGAGGTAACTGTGTGAGAAAATGAGTGACATAACTGTCATATCCTTTGAATCAAACTTCTTATAAGAGTATATCAAACTTCTAATGATTTTAATAAAGTACCAAGAGGCTTATGTATTTTCACTTGATTCAAAATAAACCTATGGCTTGGTAAATCTGGGCAGAGTTTCCTGCCCTGCTCTAAATTCAAGATATGTAGACTCTTGGTGCTTCAGTTCTCCATTGTTAAAATGGAACTAAAAGTCTCTTCTGTCCTTTTCAGGATAAGTAGTGTCTAAAGGACGACAGTTTCTCCCCCATCCTACTTGATGCAGCCCCAATTGCTCCAAACAATGAGCCCTCAGTGTTATATGGCAAGGAACAAGCGTAGCAGTGCTCAGCCTCTCCCTTGCAGAATCTTGCAGAAACACTGCATGGTTGAGGGAGTTACATAAAACCAGCGCATGGCCTACTTAAAAATCAAAGCCAGGGAGATGCCCTTACTTAGGTCTAGCATTTGCAAGCCAGCTGGCATGGAGCTCTTAGGAACTGGCAAAATACAGCTGTGTCTCTCACCGTTGAAAATATCATGAAGTTGTTCCTTCTCTAGTTTTTCCAAGCCCTAAGTGATTGATCCTAGCAAAGCTAGGATCCATATTGCAATTACCTTCTTTCACACTTCTATTAATTAATTTTTATATTGATTAATTGGAGTTTCATATCTACATTTGGTAAGGAAAAAAACACAAGGAAAAAATATTATTACTTCTTTCCTTATGGAGCGGGTCAGCTATTCATTCTTTGAATATTCAGCATGGCATTTCTTTAATTTTCAAGAATACATTTGGATCTCATTATTGAATTCAACCATCAATTATATGCAATTATTTTAAAAGCACTCTTTTATCATGATATATTATTTTTACAGTGCCATACACAGAACAAGATCCCACTGTGCTAGGGACTGCAGAAATTTACCACAAAAAATACGACATGTATGCATGCACAACTACAAGATATATAAAGAAGGAATTTGTTTTTAAACTTATTCAGAATCCCCCATTACAAACATCTCCTTTTGTAATCCTTTGGGAAAGAGGTCTTCCTTTCAATTCTCACAGCCTGAAAGCATCCTGGACACGTGAAGTGAGTGGAGAAGTGCTCATCTTAGCATTCTAGACAAGAAGAGGTCTATACACACTTTTTGCATGTAAGTTGAAAGCAATGTGAGGTGCATTAGAGTGTAAATTCTAATGGAACCGTGAAGTTTAAAGCTATTATATCTGGAAAATACCCAGGGTACCTATGGAAGCCCTTTATCCCTGTTCATTAATATTACTGCAGTAGTATACAGTCTAAAAGTCTCAGCTGATGGTTCAGAGCCTCGTTATGCAAGGCACTGTACATGCAGTGCTGTAAAAGCTTCCAGTCGAGACATGTGAGAGGCTACTGGCAAAGCTATAGACTACAATAAAAGACAAAATGGGAGAACTGGAGTAGGAGCTCTAAAGAAAGAACATTGTGTCATGTGGCCCAACTGTAAAATAGAAAAATTGCATGTAATTATTTCCCAAGCTGAGTGTGATGATGTGAAAGGGAAGAACTAATGATGATGCACTCTGCTTGTTAGAGGTTTTTCCTTACAGAAGCTCAAGGTTACAAGTGCTCTTCACTCAGATTATTCTTTTTTCTTCCTTCCCCTAGAAATGTGTTGGTTACAAATAAATTCTGTACACAGGGAGTTAATAACACTCCAAAGATGTTGTGAAATAATTTTAGTTACTAATGCCAGACATACAGTCTTGGCAATATTTTTTTTCCTGACTTCAAGCATCCTGTATTGATTGATTAATTATTCTACCAATGAACTAACAAATATTGACCTTATAGAGTTGAGCAGCATTTAGCCAAAAGTCAGTAATCTACATCGATCACTTAATGGAACATCAAAGCTCAGCATCTCTGACAGTTTTATGTCATTCAGCAAAAATCTGTCTATGCTTTGATGATACCTTGACCTTTCTTATTAGGCATCCTTGGCAGAAAACTAAAAGCAATAATAAAATTAAACCTGTGGATAATGCTTTGCTATCTGGAGTGAAACAGTCACTGCTACAGGATGCTCCCTGCAGATTTACCTACCAGCAGGGGTAGCATTTCTTTTCTGAACTAAAAATATCATTTTCTCATTATATGATCGGGCAGCATGATAGACAAATGTAATTTTACCACATCAGAGTATTAGGAAAACAATACGAAGAAAACACTGGTAGATGTATTTTAAAAAAAAACAAACACCACCACATACACACAACTTTAGAATAGAACTGTGAAGCCTGTAGCCCTCTAAACAGCTAGGTATCTGTCTATGCAGCTGTCACAGCAGCAATTTAGTTCAGCTTTGTCTGTGCACAAGACCTGTTACTAATGTCCCTGATCAGGTACAGAGAACAGAGTTATTACTAACAGTCCTGATCAGGTACACATAATGCCCTTGCTAAGCTTATTTACCCTGCTTCTGGGGTATGTTTTCCACCTCTAATCTGCGTTTTCACCCACAGCAAACATTACAATCACTTACGACTGCAAGCATAGACATACCCCGAGGGGATTGGTGGGGTGCAGTAGCAGCTGAATGGGGAAGCTTTCTCACACAGCTTCTCACTCCAGAGCAGCAAAGACTCCTAAGCCTTCACTCTGCACTAGTGTCTAGCACCTCAAGCCAGATTACCTCACTGCTTCAAGGTAACTCATTACCCGTCATTAGAGTGGTGAAATATCAGTAGCTGCCCCAATACTATTATAGTCAGGAGTAAGCTTCATACCCACGCAAAGCAATTTTTTTCTGCAACCAGCCCTGGATGACAGGAGGAGTCGTACATTGACAAAGAAAGCATCAAAGTTAAGCTGGGATAGATGGAGAAGATAAACGATTGTCATCTTAATTTTTTAACCCCAGCAACTGAAGCTGTTCCTCCCCTTGCAAGAAGCAAGTCTAGAAAATCCCCTTCTTCCAGTTTTCACAGAGAACTCTCTCTAATTTCCTTCTTTTTATTACTCATGTACCGCTTGCGTAGAATAAGGTGCTGTAGAAAGCACCTTGGCAACTGGCATTTACTCAGCTAAGTGACTCATGAGAGTCAGGTGACAGGTGACAGGTTTCCACACCTTGAAACCCATTGCTTCACTAGGCTGCCTTACAGGCAAAACTAGTCCAGCCATCCCTTCCCCTAACTTTCAAAGCAGTTATTTAGATCCCAGTCTAAAAAGGGTCAATATACAGCACAGTCATGTCTCCTACTTAATACTGTTGCAGAAACAAATATGTGAGTAGGGTCCATCTGTATTATAAGAACTACTGTGAGTTCTATAGAAAGCCAAAAGAGACAAAGCAAAGACTTTCAGTCCCAAAGCTTGGGAAGGTTGTATGATCACAACAGTCTGGTTGTAGAAAGTCCTGATTTTCAAGAGTGACAAATAACCAGCAATCGTTATGCACAAATCCTATGGGCTAAACACACATTCAAGGATAAAACATATAAAGAAGACTTAGTTTCTGCCCAAGCCTTCTAACTGTTAAAGAAAAACAATGATAAAAGGGAAAAAACACTGCTGTTTTTACAAAAAATCAGAGATATTCTGTGTTCTAGTTGCTCAAAACCAAAAGTGTACTGCTTTTGATATTCAAATTCATTGTGTATGGAGATATACAACTCCCCATTTGTTTGTTTCTATTACGTTTAAGTAAGACACCTTATTTAGGAGTTTCAACCGAAATGATGGCATGGAGCAGAACTCTGGAAAACAGACAGCCTGACTTCATGAATCGCCTATAATCTAGAATAATACCTGAACACTTTACCACACACCATGTAGATGAAACTGTATGTTATTATCAGTATCTGGAATAAAGGACATTATTTGTCTACTGCCCTACAACAGATATTCACGTCCACACGTTCACAAACACACACTCGCACATACACACACTCTTCCAGCTACAGAACTGAAGAGATATATTATTTAAAACCACTTCCAAGTGATGGAGGTATTTTTTTATCACCCTGCAATCTATAAAATATGCTTTGTGCACAGAACTATATTGAGTAGGGAACTCAGTCTAAAATAATTTCTGTTGTTTTTCTTTTCTTGAGTGTTAATTTACTTTTAAATATTCTAGACATACCCTCTTTAAAATGGTACATTCTGTTTCTATTTTACTGTATTCAGCAATCAGTGTCGATTACTCTTGGTAACCATGGCAACAAGGCAGCTAACTGTTCTTAAATCTTCATTTGTCCACTACTTTTACAAAATACTGTACAGCTAAGAATGCTTTCTTACTAAAGACATAGGGAAAAGCTGGAAGAGAGAAATGCATAACCTCCTTTAACTAATAATATGGTGGGAATATGTTCTGTAAAATAAACATTTATTCTCTTTGGGATTTAAACATTCTTTAGGGTCCTATAATAATAGCAATTTCAGAGTTTTCAGGATCTTCAGGGTTTCGGTGTTGTTCCTTTCTTGTCTGTACTTTAAATCTTCACAGAGGATCTCAGGGATCTTTTCTGATATTAAGAGTTTGCCTTCTGTAATAGTTCTGCTTCTGGATTACAAGTAGTAGCCTAAAATAATAGTTTGAGAGTCTGGCACAAGCGTAGTTCTCTGATTTCTTTTGACAGACTCAGAGGTTAATAATCTATACAATGATACAGAATAATTTCAGCTGCTTTTGTGGTTCTCATGAGCTCCGGTCCAGACATAAAAAAAAGAGTCTTATTTGTGTAAAGAATCATGAACTTGGGATGGATATGATAGATCAACATGCAGAGAAACTAAAAAATGCCATCCCATGAACTGCGAAGGCTGGAGAAAAGGTTGTGTTTTCCTATAACCATGTAAATCTGTAATGAGTTATCAATAAAGCAACCTTCAGGGAAGGAAAAAAAATGAACAATTCTGTGGGTCTGTTCTCTTTGGAAACAATAGAAATCCCATTTCTTTTTCAAATAAAAAGCACTGAAAAAGGTTAGGCGTTTGGGGTTTTTTTTGTGAAGTCCTTAGGAATACATTATTTTTCTGTCATTGATGATACAATAAATTAAGCAAGCTTTGTTGTGATGTGTGTGAAAAATTTCCTTGTCACAATGTTTTATAAAAATACATATATGCTCAAGGTAGTATGTGTGCACAAACAGCAAAGATAAAGCAGTCCAGCAAGCCAACCACCTTTTACCTTCCTCGTCTTCAGATATCTGCTTCCAGACTCTCTCCTGCACTTTCAGGACAGAAGCTCCCAGTGTGTTCAGGAGACACACTCCCAGTCCTGCACTTTCTACCACTGTGCATTTCTCTAAAAAATGTTTGGTTTCTTTTCATATAGAGAGAAATATTTACACACACACACACCCCGGCTCCCTTTTTTGGAGCAAAAGTGTTACCTTCTGCACGTGAACCTACAAAATGTCAGCTTGCAAGACAAAGGACTGACAAAAACTACAGTGAATTGAAATTGGCCTTTCAGAATGGAGGATTTTTTTAACCCTAACCAGGCATTGCTGTACGCTGTCCCTAATAAACCTCGTAGAGTGCTTCAGATTTGGTTAGTAGAAAAAGCACTTGTAGTCGTAGTGTCTCATGATACTTTTGTCTCCGCAGGCAGAGCCATAGCTGCCTGGCAGCCCTATGTATAGTCGTGTTTTACCTATACAATATAGTCAAATGGGGAACTCTGCACAGAAATGGGGCGCACTTTGGGCATAGGGTACTAATAGGCTTGAAGATCTGTTCCCAATTATTCTCTCTGCTTTTTTTGATTTTTTTTTTAAACCTTCTGCCGCGGTTATTGAAAGTAGCTGTTAAGTCAAGCAATAATTGCTTTCTTAGTATAACAAATCCACATCCTATATCTTTAACACAAATATGGGCATGCAATGGGATGTCATAAATTGCACAGCCGCTGTGATTCTGCTTTTGGTAAATATTCAATCTAAGTGCAGTCCAACTCTGAATGAGCACCCAATTCTTGTGAAAAGAGAGACTGCCTGCCTACTACTCCAGTCTTCCAAATCACATTACACTAACTCCTTTCCAAATGTAAGTGTAACCATGTCTCTCATAAGACTTTGATTTCATTTACCTTCATCAGAAATGCTTTCTCTGTGACGTAAGGGTTAAAGAAAAACATATTCTGATAATATATAATTTCTATTTACTAAGTTGTTTTTTTTTTTTCCAAAGGGAAGTAACTATCTATGATGTTGTCAGGCCTGTTACTATTACTGTCCTACATTTGGTAAACTGAAAGGAATATCAGTGTTTCCCATCTACCAAGTGCTCCCTTATGTAATCTTTCAGGGAAAATTTTAAAACTCCAGCTGGGCTATAGCTGAACCTTTTTCTATCACTGCAGCTGAGATGAAGGCATGAAACATAATGGTAAAATGTACATTGGAATGAAGTAAAAGGCCACTATAACACTGCCATTGTCATACCATTACAAGGGTTTTATAATGTACAGCTACTGCTTTTCTCAATTGACATCATATAGGGCTCAACTAATGGAAAGGGACATGGAACATAATGCACCAACTAGATGCTGGACAGGAAACAGTAAATGGATCATGAATCCAGCCCCCCCAGCTAAAGCAGTCAAAACTCTGAATAGCAGAGAGACTAATGTTTTTAGCCATTTTCCCTTCCAGACATAAGCCAAAAAAACACAGCACTGAAGTGTTTTCGTTATCTGGCTGCCCACCCTATCGTGAAAGCCAGCCAGCCATGCTCAAAAGCATTTCCTTTTAAATGAATCATGGCAATACAATAAAGATGCAACATGCAGATTAAGTTCAAATCAATGACAGAAGCCGGGGCTCACATCACTATGTTCCAAAGTGCAAAAATTGCTCACAGTCAGAGAAAGTTCATCCAATAATGTGCCACAGGGGGTGAACAGAGAGCAACACGCTGAGTTCAGTGTGATGGCCTTGGTGCTACTGCTGTTCTCTTAAGCAACTTTTGGAATTTAGTAAACCTGTCAGCATTGATAAAATTTTCACCCATACAGGATGATGGCTGTTTAAAGCAGTAAATCTCCTGCTACATCTTTTTAGCTCTTCGGCTAAGTTACATACTGTAATCATCAGGCTTCAGTTCTCCAGTACATGAATAAACCGTGCTTTACAGCACTGCTGGCTTTGGATGCTATGAAAAAAAGTCTTTATTTAGAAAGAGATAATAATTGCATAATTCTCTACAGGCTGGAAGCTTGTGAATTTTAAAAGAACTGTGGGGTTTACCTATAGTTTTCCTCAAGAGCCTGCAGGTTTCCTCCAGTACCAGAAATATTTTTTTTTTTGTTCTACAAGCACATCAAATTGAGCACATGAAATATCAATTTCTCCTTAAGCCTCTCCCTAATGCAATTGCTGAAGTCTGCAAAAGACAGTGCTGGGAATGAACCAAAGACAGAACTCCATAGTCAAAACCAAAGTTCTCAGTTGATTTATTTCATAATTGTTTTTGACTGACACTATCTATATCCAAACTCTCTTCCAGGGTCTCACAACCAGAGTAAATACAAACCCCATTTCTTCAAATTTAAAATCAGGCACTTCAATGCTAAAGACCTTAGTAAATTGCTTGATTTTTCAAAGGTGGTCAGAACATAAAAGCGGAGTCACACCTGATTCTAACCAGAAAGTTTTCAAAATTTGGACCTTAACTAGAAGGAAGTAATGATCTAAATAAAAATAATAATGGCACCGCTGGACCATAATGACTCTCATATATGCTGCAATTTCCCAGAAGCTATAAACTGAACTTTTTGTTTGTCCCTAGAGCTAATTAGAGGGGAGAAAATGCAATTCTTTTTGTTAATAAATCTCTCTCTGAATGTTTTCATAATAAAATAAATTAAAGATAAATATCACCACCATATTTCTTTTAAATGTATGTTTTATTTTCCAAGAAGGAAAATGGGGTCTTCCAAAAAGAAAGGAAGGCTTTTTCTTTCAGAAAACTACCGTGTTTTCTTATGCTTCTGAGTAATTTGCTCTGAGTTTAAGCTTCTGTATTAGCCCTTAGCCTTCCAAAACAAATTATACACAGTTTACTATATATTTGCCATAGCACATTTTTTTTTAATGCCTGTGTTAGTAAATTTTACCCTTGCCGAAAACTAAAGTAATTGACCTTTGCAGCTTGCATTTACCTTTTTCTTAAGTTATATTTATAGCACATTTTGCAGTCTGTGTTTCTCTGCAATCTGAAAAGAACAAGTATTCCTAGTATGTGTAAGGATTTTACATTTACTCGTATGAAAAAAATTTCCATGATGCCCCATTTTGTGCTGCTTTGGAGAACTCAATGGAATAGAATTTCCCTAAAATATATTTTTCTATGTTCTGTCTACTGCTTTATAGATTGTTACAAGATTGAAATGTATAGACATTTTGTAGTAGTCAATATAAAGAGAAAAACCAAATTGTATTTCAAAGAACAGAGTTCTAACTGTTCTTTTAAAATTAAACTGTAACGTGTATACAAATGTTGTATAAAACACTCTGGCTGAATGCTGGCTGTGGTAAGGGAAAGCCATTTGAGAATGGTGATTCTCTGATTCATAGACAGGCCACTAAGGGGCGGCAGCATCTGATTGCAAATCTATGTGTCGTTAAAACCTGGTAGAAAATTTGACTACAGCCTTGTGGTTTATAAATTCATAAATATGGAAGTATATGATATAATAAGAATATTTCATTCTTCAGATTTAGATTATAAGTAATAATGGATGGCTTACAGTCTCTGGGCTGCTTATGTCATATTGCTTATAAATAAGGTCTCTAAGACTTGGAAGGCTTTAATCCACAAATAAAAATAATAAAGAAAGAAAAGAAAGAAGAGAAAAGAACAGAAGAAAAGAAGAGAAAAGAAGAGAAAAGAAAGAAAAAAGGGAAAAGAAGAGAAGGGAAAAGAAAGAAAAAAGGGAAAAGAAGAGAAGAGAAGAAAGAAAAAAGAAAAAGGGAAGGGAAGGGAAGGGAAGGGAAGGGAAGGGAAGGGAAGGGAAGGGAAGGGAAGGGAAGGGAAGGGAAGGGAAGGGAAGGGAAGGGAAGGGAAGGGAAGGGAAGGGAAGGGAAGGGAAGGGAAGGGAAGGGAAGGGAAGGGAAGGGAAGGGAAGGGAAGGGAAGGGAAGGGAAGGAAAAAGAAAAAAGAAAATATTTATAAAATGTTTATAAACAGAGGGATGTGATTCAATGGCATGGAAGTATAATTTCCTTTTTTTTCCAAATTATATTTGAGAATATATCAACTCAGATCATATTTTGTTATGCTCATGCATAAAAATAAACAATCAAGATTGGAAAAAGGGATCAGTTTGCAGACTTCTCTGCTTACAGACATGATCTTTCTTTTCTTATATTAACCAGGGTACCTAATATCTTGATCCTAATTGCTGTTTGCTAGAAAACTGTAACTGCTTCATGAAGACTTTCTTTGTTTTCTCAGAATTGAATGCACTGTGTACATATCCTCCTGGGATTTAATGATCACTATGAAAAGTCAGGACATATGGCACTTTATTCTTTCTGTGAGTACTGGCCTAATTTCCCCTTATTAGGAATGCCTTATCAGATTGAGATGGAGTCTAACCTCACCACTGAAAAACACCTGTAAGATAATTTGGAGTCATATTACTAATAAAACTGCAGACAAAGATTTCCTCCCTAGAAAATTAGCATTTCCATCCGTCTCTGAATGAAATGACAGGAGGTAACCCCTCTGCATATCAGATATGCCAGAAAGAGAAACCCTAGTGCCGTAAATCTGAAGAAAACCCAGGAGTCACCACTGAGATAATTGAATGAGGGATGATACGATCAGAAGAGATAAAACACATTAAACAAATGAGGATATTTTACAATACACTACATGATTTAAAATTCACCTTTTCCCAACAGAAGGTGAATCACGTAGCCTGAGTACGGATGTTATAGTACTAGCAAAGTTTTAGATTTTAAAGTGTAATTAAACTAAAAGGTAACTGCTTTTGAGTAAATGCTGAAAAAAAAAATAATTTTAAAACCTTGTGCATCTCTTGTGTTCCTTCTTTTCCCACTTTTTAAAAAATTTATTAATAAATTGACATAAAGGATTAAAAAAAAAAACCCACCACCTAAAATTAATCTACACTTTTTGATAACTTATGGGTTTTTTTGATCTTTGAAGTCTGAACTCCCCACCCCATTTGCCCTTATTCTTGCCTTAACCAGTTTCAGTGAATCCATACACTTTTTGTTACATTTCCAACAGAATGTACTTATATTTTACAGACTAAATCCTGCTTCTTTGCTTTCCAGCACTGTCATGCTTTATAATGTCATTACATTTATCTTTTGGTGTTCTGGCCCAGACTGGACTTTCATAAAACTCCAATCATGCAGTTGAAGTTCCTCAGCATCCACTACCCTGAGTTTTCAGAGTAAACCCCTGATATGTGGACAATGCAGGCACAGAGAAGGGTGGCTTTTTCCCATGCTAGAGAGGGACATCTGAAAAAAAATAAACCAACCAAAAACCTTTCTCGTCATTCAAGAAACCCAGTGCTCCTTTGGATCATCAAAGTTTTGACTGTTTCATTTCAAAGTGAGAAGAGTCACTAGAAGATGGACAATGTGTCAGCAGGGGCATAATTGTAGCGAATTGTAGGAAATATCTTGAAGCGTCTACAATATTCACACAGGCTGTCCTCAGTTTCATTGTCTCAGCAGACTGGTATTTCCTTTTGGTAGCTAACCCTGCAGAGTTTATAAAAGTGAGGACAAAAATGGGGAATTATTTGGCTTATAATTGTGTTTCTCTGAAAGCATCAGCCTAGAGATATCTAAATCTTAATTCTTCTTCTTTCTTTAGAGGTTAAGTTTTAGGTGCTCCTTCTTTTCTGCTTGGTGAGGGCGTGGCTGTGTGGGGTATGGTGGTTTTTTTCCTTTTAACCAAATACATTTCAAGTTACATACACACTAATTGCTGAGGAATTAGGATGTAAGAACTGCTGGGAATTAGGCTTATTATTTATAGTTCTAAATAGTTTTTACATCCTGTTTTTATGTGGCCCTGACTTAAATCCAGAAGGAGGCTACAGTTTCACAAAAATCTCATCATCTCATTTCATTCTCTTCTTAAGAAGCAACAAAGGCTGAGGCAGAATTCTGACTTCTTTACTTATTATATTGCATGTTGTTTGTATATGTTTGCAGGCCCAGCTAGCTATGGAACAAATTAATTTCTATTCCTAAAAAGCAAATGCAAGGACAAAAAATTATGATGAAAATTCAATAAAATGTGGTGTTTTCTTAGGCACAAACATAGCACATTAGTGTTCATTTGCAGAGATAAGAAACTGGATTGGCAAGGAAATAAAGAAATCCAGACATAAAATTAAGCCGGTGATTGCCTTCCTTTGTAGTTACTTATGTCAGAAATAGCGATTCAGAAATAATAGCTATATTGTCATGAAGCTAAGGTACCATAATATAAAAATATCTGTACATTCATTGTTAGGTGGAAAGAGTAATTACCATTAGCATTTCTTTTATCCTTATGGTTATGTGAATTAATGATAATGAAAATGTAAAAAAATAATGATAGAACCATTCTGAAATGGTGTAATTACATGGTTATGGACATCAGTGGAACATACTTGTCCTTCTGGAACCTATTCCCAAGTCTTTTTTTCATGATATCACTCAGGTCTCCAATTCTGTGCCTGTCTGTGCAAATTTAGACTTGTTAATAAAAGAATTTAGTCTGTTAAATGACAGATGGCACAGTTCATATGCATTTTATTTGCTCTGTGCTTGTATTACAATGCGAAGGGTGGAGTGATGATCCAGGAAAGACAGTGATCAAGAGAACGCTTGTGTCACCGCTATCTGCTGCGCAGCCTACCTCAGAGCTCAGAATTTCCCAGGAAACAAACTTCTGGAAGCAGATGATAGATCACATGAATTATCCTGGCAAGTTGCCTGTAAGCTGAGAATCTCTGCTTCAAAGAGCAGTCCCTTTTCTAAAACAACGTACATTCAGGGTTCCTGAAACTTTTTAATCATCTACAAACACACTACTTGTCTGCTACCCTGCCTGCAAACCTGCCTGCAGCCTGGTCACACGCAGGGCATAAGCAGGGCAGCATATGCACAGCTACAAATCTTCATGCTAGAGAAGTATAGGTGTCAGGACTATGTGTCAATCTGCCAAGTCTCTCTTTAATTTTGCTCGTGTTTGGATAAAGTTCAGATACAGATTGCCCTGGCACATTTGACAGATAGTTACGCATCAGCAGAACAAAAGGAAGATGTTGGGAACTAACGATGCAGTAGATTAAATCCTACCTTTTTCCTCAGGTTAGTTTGTGTAGTTTCTGTAGTGGCCACCTGAGAAGCGGAAAATAAATCAAAATAAAACCCATATAAACTCACTTTTTCCCCTTGCATTTTATTCTGGCATTAGCAACTAAGGTCATATAGTCAAGATATTTCTGAGACCTCTTATCTAAATAGATTAATAAAAAGATACTTTAATGGAACTAAGTACATATTTTGAAGGAAATGGCACATTGTGAATATACTGTTATGTTTTCCATACAGATAAAATAAAAAGCAGTAAGTGCAGAAAAAGGAATATGTGCATTTCCTTTTCACTTCAAACATCTGAATGCATGCACACACACACACAGAGAACACGAGCACTTGAGAAATAGGAATGAAACTGACTGTCAGGTGAAAGGGAAAATAATCATTTGGGGTTTGCATTCCAGGCAAAACAATATAGAGAAAAGAAAAAGAAAAAGAAAGAGAAAAGAAAAGAAAGAAAAGAAAAGAAAAGAAAAGAAAAGAAAAGAAAAGAAAAGAAAAGAAAAGAAAAGAAAAGAAAAGAAAAGAAAAGAAAAGAAAAGAAAAGAAAAGAAAAGAAAAGAAAAGAAAAGAAAAGAAAAGAAAAGAAAAGAAAAGAAAAGAAAAGAAAAGAAAAGAAAAGAAAAGAAAAGAAAAGAAAAGAAAAGAAAAGAAAAGAGAAAGCAAACAAAAAAACCCAACCCAAACCAAACAAAACAAAAAAACCCACAAAGAACTAAGATAGATTAAAAGAAAAACAAATCCCCAGTTTTTTCTAAATACCCTGTGTATAGAAATAATACCAGAAGTGATTATGTGCAAAGTTGCTGAGTATTGCTGGTCTGATCCACCTTAAACTAACAATTGGTCTTTTTACACATTACTCATATTTTACCATTGCAATGAAGACTAAACTGCAGTATAACTAAAGATTGGACTGACATAGCTTTAGAAGGATAGTCACCAAAAGGAAACAATTTCGGAGCACACTGCTTCCACCATCCCCATATTGAATATATATATATATAACTCTCTCTATATATAATCTCTCTTCAAATATGAAGTCTGTTTTCAGGTTTGGTGCTACTAATCTAACTAACAATACTGTACCATACAGCTATTGTCTAAACTAACCAGTATATGCAAAATATTTTTTGCATAAATTTTGGAGCCCAAACTTTCAGAGTTCATTGTTAAAAATGAAAGTATACACTGTTCCTTGCTAATTTACTTCCTTTATTTAATATGCTATTTTAAAGTAGCAGGCTAGACCTTAACTTAGTATACAGATATGGGTATAATCATGATCAGCCTGTTGCTTTATCTGTAATACTGGGAACACATGCCAGTAATTCCATGTAAGCCATGGGATTCAACTCATAAATATTTTAGAAAAAAAACAAGCTTGAACACTACTGAAGTAAGTAATCAACCTTCCCTTTATATAATGGTTTTCTAACGCTATTTTTAATACATCCTGTGAACTTAAGATCCAGACCAAATTTTCCCTGATTCAATTTGAAGATCCAAGGACTGAGGTTTATACTGCTTCTTCATCACAAGCCTCTGTCAGAATCACACCAGTTGATTCTGCCGAGTACAGAATCCTATGAAAATTTACAACCCATTTTCCTTCTGTCAGAACAATCTTCCATGTGTTCAGTCTTGACACCTTCTAAAAAGATTTAAAAGCAAAATAGCATAATAACGTACTTGATAGTGCCTTTGAGGAACTTATCTCTACTGAAGGGAAGATACGACTGTGTTACATGCACAGAAAGTGGAAGAGGAGGAATACAAACAACACTTCCTCTGAAACTGTCTAAATTATCTTTCCCATTACTTAGGCTGTCACAGGAGTACGCAGCGCTCACCAGCAAAAAAAGTACCAGAGTATAAAGCTGTTCGTCTGCCTGCATTGCAATGCGATTGCAAGTCTCCTCTTCCCCCATCTCCCTGCCCCAGCATAAAGAAGAAAGAACTGAGAAGGTGGAAACACAGGGAAAAGACAGGAAAAATGCACTTGTATGGAAGTCTGGGCTCAGGTGCATGAACACAAGTCAGTTAACTGAGCTGAGAAATAAATGAGTGACAGAAGTCAAGAAATAACACAGACAACTTCATGCTCAGGAAGAGTGACATTACCCTGCAGATAGGCTGAAGCAGCTTTTAGCATTACAGGTTGGTGACACTACATGCATTAAAAGACATTCTCTGGCACAGAAAAACAATGTCAAAATAGACACACACGCTACGAGCAGAAGGAGCACACTAACAATAAATCAGGTGTGCTCTGACTAAAGGCTAGAGCTAAAGGTGATACTGAAATAAAATTCAGAAATTTTAATGAACCATTTTGCAGTTAGTCTAAGCTATAGTATTCTATAATGCTCTTCATCAATTTAAAATAAATTACAATATTTAAACTTGGAATATACCTTCTACATTATTCACATTTCGGGACATTAATATGGGCCTGCACTCTGAAATCCTTTACTGACTGTCCTTTATTAGGTACTCAGGTGAAGCTATCATTGATTTCAGTAGGACAGAGAAAGGACTGAGATATTCTTCCCTCTTATTGACTTCCACTTTCTGTTCTGTTCTAAAGTAAGACTTCAGGATTTGGTTTATTAAAACTGTTCTACTAATGCACAGGAATGTGTTAGGAGCTCAGCACAAGAATTACTGTGTGAAATTATAAGGCTTATGTTATACAGGAGGTCAGACTAAATTATCATAATGGTCCCTCTTGGGTCTTAAAATCTATGAACTATCTCTGCCTCCATCCTAGTGTAGACTGCTACTTCATCTAGTCATCATCATATTTCCAGTAGGGTCTAGCACCTGAGATTTCAGTGGAAATCAAATCCCCTTTCACCTTTCTAATGTAACTAGATAATTACACAAGGGAAGAAAAATTTCTTCCCAAGTCTTGTAGGCTATCATACTATAAAAGAGAGTAAGCTACTTGTTTTCTTTCTTCTGTAATAATGTTTTAACACACTAAAAATGTATCATTACAGTACTGTAATTCGTAAGTTATTAACACATGCAGCTGCATCCAGTAACCATTTAGTTGACACTAGTGGGGCATTTATGAACCAAACCTTAATTGGGAGTTTTGGGATGGAGGAACGTTTTTAGTAGTGAGGTAGCCAAGAAAAGTTCATCCACAGATCATATAACCCTTCCAGAAATGTATATTAGAGCACAGCTGCACAGAAATGGCAGCCTGAATCTGAAGAAGGGTATCTTGCCTGGTGTATCAGTGTCAGGAAACTTTGTACCAATTAAGAATGCACAGCTTTGCTCTAAATATTTGCGTGTACAAGTATTTTTTTAATTTTCACTCTATTTTTTTATCCAGTGTTGGAGTGCTGCCGTATCACACCCTCAAGATGAAGTATAAAAGATGCTGAAGTGAATTTTATCACTTATAAAAATGCAAAGATGGCAGTGAAACAGTGAGATCCATATCCGTAAAAGAGGCTAGGAAAAAGTAAGAGATGAACTGCCAGACTAGTCAGTGAAACAGGGACAGAAGCGATCATCTGAACTACGCACAACAACTTCAATACAGAATCTACTATTCTTTCAAGACAAATTCAGGATGGGCAATTAGCTGTGCAAAGCCCTTAGTTAATTCTCTCAGCATTTCTTAACCCCAGGGTATAAAAAAAGTTATGAACCCAGAAAGCTTGTTCAAATTGTGCAACCCCAGGCATCAGAGCTGCAGTGCAGCAGTTCCTATTTTTTTCCTGCATGGAGTCTTCTTGAAGAACCCTGATCTGCTCAAACCACTGCTGCCGTGTGAGGGAGAGTACATTCTCTATGTTGCAGAAGGAACCTGCGCCATACATTTTCTGTTAGAAACTCTGTCTTTATCATTCTTTGTTTTCCTGTTTCTCATAGCGCAGTACTATTCAGAGCAGAAGCGTTCTTGTATCTGGAATGCAAACTTTGGTTAAAATTGAAATTGCTGTTTTCGCTTCCCTACCATTTTCGCTGAATTCACTGAAAAATCTGTGATCTAGAAACCACAACTAAACACAGCTATCAGGTGTCAGGAAATGTAATTGGTCTGACACCTGCACACAAAAGAGACAGGAAGGTAAGGGTGAGAGATGAGAGCAGCCATCTGGACCGAGAGAGGCGTTTGCATTCTTTGTATAAAAGCTTGTGATGCTAGGTCACAATTCCTAACAATTCCTAAATTCATAAAGTCTGTTGAGATCTGACTTCTAATTTCTAAAGCACGTTTATAACTGCCAGAAAGAAAACATTTTACTGCAACAGAATCTGCATAGCTGTACCAGGAGCCAGCCCTGACAATGCGCAGGGCTACAGGCTCCTTCAGCACTTTCCTGTTGCTCTCTATACACCTCCAAATGCAGGGCAAGGAGTTCCAGCCATGCCTTTCCTTTGTGCAAACAGGGTGATTATGACAAAAGAAAGGGAATATCACAGGAAAATATATTTATAAACCTAAAACTACATTTCATTAACCTTCAATAATATATACACTTCTCCTATGCCAAATGTGTGCTTATATCATCCAATTACATTTATTTTTTTCCAAAAAGACTTCTGAAGTTAAACATTTATTTTCAGATGTTAATGGTAGTAAAATGTCCCATTTTCTCCCAAAATCTATTAAGTGTGAAATTACTACGATTTAAATGGACAGATTTGACAGCCTCTCTTTTTTTCCCCTTGGACTGTACAATACAATTAAAACTTGGATTACCCGTCTAAAAAAAATGTATTTTGTCTGTGTGTGTGTATATCATTTCTCAACCTGATACATATTGTAGTAGTGATTTAAGGTCTTTTGGGAATTTGTATTCCAAAGATTGGTTGTGAGTCATCAAAATTACTTTTATATTTTGAAAAAAATGATATATGAAAGTATCAGTATTTTCTCTGTATATACATAAGTGTAAATACATACGTATATATGGGGACACACACACAGAGTCACACAGATGAAATCCATATTTCCATAATCTCCTTGACAGACCCCAGAAGAAAGTACAGGTTTACTAAAAGTGAATATATTTAAAGTTGATTTAATAGTGATGTATACAGTTTGGTTATTAAGAAATTAGTGTGTTTTAGCATGAAAAGCTGCCTACCAATATTCAAGCAGACATAAAATAGGGTCACCTATTCTTTCCAATGTCAAGAGAAGTAATTCTGCATTCCAGTACACACAAACTGAACTAGACCACTTCACTGCAAAGCGCCTCTGAAATGATCTCCTCTAACAAGTGTGTACAATGAGTCATTGACCTGATCATCTTAGAAATCCATATGTGCTAATGGAGAAAAAAGACTGGGATTTAAGTGGGGAAGTGAGAGAGATGGCCAAGAAAGCACAGCTGCATGAAATATGTAATAAGGAGCCTCGGTCTCTTCTGGAAACCACAGAATCAGTGTGGTTTCTTTCTGCTTTTAGCCCAGCATTCTGGGAGAGCTGCCAAAAGCAAAAAGAACTGCAGGATGACAGTGAGGCTGACTGGAAAGGAGGAAGACGGTTAAAATAAAATGGGTTTTCTCTCTGAGATGGAAATCTGCAGAGCACATAACCTGCTGGTAGGGTCATCAAATGATGAAGGAAATTTCTTAGGCCAATAGCATGTCTCCTCCCAGATGGAAACTGGCGAAAGGACCCCATTTCCTCCCCAGTAAACAATGGCCAGAAGTGTTGATTTTCTAGTCTCTGTCCTGGAACCAGGATTTGGCAAAAAATAATTTTGGAGAGGAAAAGCTTGGGATAAGGATCTGGAATAAAGATAGCCAGGTGCTGGAAGGAGTACTTCAGGAAAATGAACTGGAACAAGCTGAATTTGGGGCAAACAGCTGCATCACAACTGATCATGAAGAATCAGACAGGATGTGTGATGGACAAGCCTCTTGACTGCCGTGTGCTCTGAATACACACTCCAACTTACAGGCGGTAAATCTCTGCTTGGAAAAGAGTTGTGAGGAATGGATGTTGATGATTAAATACTCAGGGAGGCTGTAACTTCAGCAACAGGCAGAACAAAATCTGCATAACTGAATTAAGCACCGTAAGACAGGTGATTATTTCAAGTAGAGGAATGCAGGCAATGGCTTCATTCAGCAGGAGGAAGGGCAAAGTGCCTGAAACAAATTGATCATGATGCAGGCCATCAGACTACTGCAACTTCTACAGCCCTTCTTTTCCCAAATGGCCAGCTGGGAAGGTACTACCCTTCCATGCTAAGTGGTGGAATTTGGGCTCCCCTGGAATCAGGATTTGGTCAAAAATAAGGCACTAAACCAACAATAGAAAATAAATGCTATTAAGCAGTCATGCTGTTTTGTCTATTAAAGAGATTATTAGATTCTAGAAGGTGATCTGGAAAACATGGTAAATTTTAATTTATTTTATACCTTTTGTATATATGGGTGGAGAAGGGTCTCCTTTTTTCATATTTTTTATTTCATTCCTTACTCCCAAGCCAAAGGCTGAATCACAGCTCTGTAACAAATTGTGCAGCACTGCAAGATTGAATCTGCAAACTATTCCAGAAGCACTTAGTATGTGCATAAATCAATTTCTTCTCTTAAACAAAAACAACCTTTTATGCTTGACTTGCAGAAGTTACATTTAAATAAATTCTGCAGAGCAGGATTTGGAGGAGAATTCAGCTGCTAATGAACAAATAAATATTTTTAAATAATGAAAAGTACATTTTATGGACTAATAGATAATAGACCATAGGTACTCTTTGAAGAAAAAAAAACCAGATAACTTTTAAATAATAATTTTTAAATAACCATACCTAAAATAACTGCCAGAATTCTGATTTTTGAAACGTAGATACTGGAAGTATGTGAGTAGGTAAAAAATCTATTAACTATAAAGAAACCACTCTGATTTAAAATAATATTAAATGAAATTAATGACTGTATCATTATACCCAATGTTAAAAATGCTCATAAGAATTTTTCCTTGTTCATAATTTCTAGTAATTGTACCGCAGTGGCAGCACCACTCAGAGCAGAACTCCTGGCAGGGAGGGACAAGAGGAAAGTATGATGGACCTGCAGGTGACCTTGAAGATGGGGACTTTTTTCATCCAAGTACTTCTGACAATCCTTCTTTGACATGAAACTTCTCTAAAAGCACAAGCCTCTCTTTTCCTACAGTGTTTGTCAGAGAAAATTCTGAACACATGTTTTAAGCAGTTACATTGTCTAAATTAATAATTTTAAAGTGTTCCTTTAAAAATTAACAACTTTCTTAGTCCAAACAATCCAATACTCCACTAATTTTTGTCACCAATTTCAGTTTTTTATTTCCAATTGTGTAACAACCAGCAGTGCTCTTATCTTTACTTAATTAGCTTCGATTTCTAATGTTAAATTCCTGCATTAGATTAAAAAGGCCATGGTAAGCCACATGCTGTCTGTAAATAAGATGAGTCTGTTGTGAAAGGTTCATATTCAAATGCACACTGTTGATGACTAGGAAAGCTACGGGTAATCAAGGCTGTAAATCTGTCATTGTGACATACAAGTAGTGCTTAGCACCGCACTTAGTACAAGGGCAAATATGAAAGTGGAAAACTTGAAGATGAGTATTGTGAAGAAAACAAGCAAATAATTCCAAACGCTAATTGGAGAGTTCTGGTTAGTTTAGGGGAGTTAAACCCTGCGTCTGAAAACTACCAACTCGGATTCACTACAGATACTGAAAAATTCTGTGATAAACCATTTGTCTGTTGAGAATCACTGTCAAAATTGATACTGATAGACAATTGTCTCATCAGAATGAGTAAGCATTGCAGTTGGACAGATTGGACAGATACTGAAAGGTATTTTGTATCTGAAAATCTTTGCAAATGGAAGGAGCGGATTTGATATGATGATATTAATGAGTCATTTTTATTTATGACATATGCACACCTGGACTGGGAGAATTTCGCTGTTTGTTCTATTTTTGTGCTTGAGATAACTGCTATCTTCTACTAGTTTTTGAAGATATGAATACTTATTCCCAGATTGCCCAGCAGACTGATTTGACTTTTATTAGAGTTCCTGCAATATAGGTAGAGCTGAGAAGGTGTAACTGGAAAAGCCAGTTCGGGCTCTGTACATGCCACGTAACTGCATTTATACATTTACATGAAGTCATGTTCCGTGGCTGAAGGAACCACACGGTGCATCCTCTGTTAAAGAAAGTAGAGAAAACTGAGATCTGTGCAGAAAATCTGTTGTTCTCCAACATTGTGCTATATTTTATTACAGGAGTTCCGCAAAAGATGTTACGATTTTGTGTATCATGACAGCAGTAACACCCACTGAATCAAGCTGTTAAGGCTGAAATTTTATGACACCACAAGAATTACCTGTAGTAAGGTAAATCACCAAGAGAGGCAGAGTTACTGGGACCTAATAAAAGGCTTTAATGTCAGCCTACCGCTGGCAAATGTGTCCTTTTGAGAGTATTCTCCAGTCTCGTTTTACTTTCCAGCATCTTTGAGTTGCTTCACGAGTTCACATGTGGCTTTCTGCTGCCCGTCCACAGGTTGTACAAAGTATCAAACAGAGGTAATACAAAGTACCTACAAAACAATAAATGAACAAAAACATTAATTAAAACATCCATTCTCCTATTTATCACACATTGTCTATAAACTTACAAGAAGAAATTACTTTGTAGTAACTGCTGAAATCCCCATGATAAAGACTATCTCACACCTCAACTAATTTTACTGATGTCAGTGACTCTGAAGGTCACATTCTCAAACTACCTTTTTTGCTACTGCTATCTCACATAGTCAGTTTTACCAAAAACTAGGATGATAGTGTGCTCATATTATTGTTTGTTCCAAATTAGCGGTCCCTTCATAATTCTGCAAGCAAAAGAGTAGGAAGCAGCTGTGAGTCATTTAGAATGTGCAGTTTTGTAGACAGAAAGAAGAAATGCAGATCAATTATTCTCTATCCAACTTTTGATTTACTTGAGAAGAGGAATGAACATATCTGGGCTTTTAATAAAAACACCAATGTGATTTGAATACCACATGCCACTTATACAATTCTCTAAAATTGCAGGTTTGGTATTCACATTGAAGAGAGTGCATGGAAAGTCTTGCCATTGAAATATTATGAATAAATACTACTGCAGTGACTCAGTTTTGACTGTCTCTGATGATTCAGTACATTGATGCATATGTAGAGAACAAGAAATAGGTCAAAGTCAAAGCAGGTCTGTTCCCAGGAAAGACTCCTGCATGGACAAGGGAGCATGAATTTCTTCAGACCAAATAAGCATATGAGATTTCGATCATAATGACCATCTGAACTCATCAAATTATAATTTTTGTGCCCATTTCTCGAAGCAGCGTTATTGTAGGCTGAGCTCTTAGGACAATTGTACTGAGATTAATTCTTTAACCAAATTATCTCAGATCTGACAATTCAATGATCAGGTCTTCCTATCTCTGCACATCTGTCTGAGGAAGGTACTTTATTATCACCAAATGTTATCTTAGCCTGTCCTGAGACTCTGAGTGTACTTAAATGATACTAGTGTTTACAGTGTAGTTTCTTCCCTAAGAGAGCTGCAAAAGAGTGACAAGGCAGAGCGAAGCTCTGTGGAAGTTCTTCAGGTAATGTTCCTAATCACAGCCTATTAAAAGAAACAAAATCCTGTCTGATTCATGGAGCAAGTGACCTGTAAATGATGCTGCTTCGTGAACTCTATGGACAGTTCTCTGCCACACACCTTTTGCTTCAGAAAATTTAGGTCAAATAGCTTTTCAATTTTTTTCTAGCAGATTAAATTGGGTCACGTTCCTAGAGAAGTGGGTCATTTTTCCCTGTAAATAAACAGTTTCATGCCTGCACATCTTTAGTTCAAAGGCTCTATTGTTTGTACTCAAAAGTGCACAATCCTTTTGCTTAGCCAAGAGGCAGTGATTTTTTTTTTATTTTTTTTTTTTGTTTACAAAGGGCAGTTTTAGCCTGACCCAGTAAGAATAACACATGATGTTTTCCAGTACATGACAGTGAAAAGTGTCCCTTTTCTGTCTTCCCATAAAAACACTGACTGGGGACAAAACCCTTAGCCAGTATTGATTGATTTGGTCCACTGACTTCAACAGAGCCATTCTGATTTGTATCATGTGGGAATCCATGCTAAAAAAAACCACAGTGTCCAGTGCATAAACATAGAAAAGTTTTTTTCCAATTTTCTAACACACCACAAAAGATTTTTCTCACATCTGTTCAGGTGAAAATAAGGAACCTTAGGAGGAGAACATTGTGCAGCTCTCTGACAGGGTATTCTGCTTGTAAAGATTCAAGCCAAACCAATGATTCAGCAGACAAGGCTTAGCTGATTTATACAGGATGGTTCAGTTAATTGTTATAAGAAAAAAAAATTATCTAACATTGATATAATCCTCTCTCCTCATTTTCTTTTCAATATTTAGGCTTATCAGTGTTGTTATCATTTATGTCATCACGAATGAAAACATGAGAACTCCCATATTGCTAAGTTATGATAAGAGTTAGATAAGAGTTGCATACTTGTCTAATGTCCATAAATATAGCAGCCATTTAAAGTTCACATATGTGAATATTATGTAAGGTCATTCTTAAGACAACCTTTCCCCAATTCTTTTTGTTCTTTTCCACAATTTTTTTCTAATGCCTACATTTTCTAATGTCTACAACAATTTTTTCTCTGTGTTGCTAAGTTTTCACTGTATGTCTCAACGAATATCTAAGGATAGAAACTTTTTTTTTTCAATTCACAACTCTTTTGCTCTCAAACTGACATTACATGCATGTGCCTAACAAACCCCAGAACATCTACTGTCTTTATAAGTTATGTTCCTCCTCACTATTATTTCTTCATTATCAAAAGAGGAATTAGTTGACATTAAATAGAAACAAATCCAACTTTATTACTATCTCAAATTTCAGCAAAGATAGGTAAATTAAGCATTTTAAAACAGCAACAATTATTGCGCAAGTAACTTATTTTTTATCATAGAAATAATGTTTATTAATTTTTATTTTGTGGGAAATCTCATCCCATATTGTTGCTATAATTTACTTTTTTATCTTTTGTGCTACTTTACATGCTTCAGGAAAGACCATATAATATATTTAAAGTGCAACAGCAACAGACATAAATGTTATTCTTACTCTTTCGTCACAAATTTAGTCTAGTTTTAATATCCAATATTATTTCTCTATATATAACAGGCTCATAGAGTCCTTCCAATCTGGTTTTCTGTGGGTTTTGGAACCAAACCTTTGAATAGAGACTTACTAACACCTGTTGGTTTGGAAAGTCCTTCCAATATGTCCTAGAATTTCCCAGCTTCAGAAATACCTCCAGAGGTAACTCACCGTATTTTCAGAAGAAATGAAAACTATATCCAGATTTGACAGCATTTCTTGGTTTGTTAGGGTTTGCTCATAGGTATCACAGAATCACAGAATCACAGAATGGTAGGGTTGGAAGGGACCTCTGGAGATCATCTAGTCCAACCCCGCTGCCAGAGCAGGGTCACCTAGAGCAGGTTGCACAGGAACACGTCCAGGCGGGTTTTGAATGTCTCCAGAGATGGAGACTCCACCAGCTCTCCGGGCAGCCTGTTCCAGTGCTCTGCCACCCTCAAAGTAAAGAAGTTCCTTCTCATGTTTATCTTTGGCTGTATGAAGAATGAAAAAACCTATACTGTTGGCAATGTTTTCTAAATTAATTTGAAAAAAACTTCCAGCAACTTCACCATGTCACTGCAGTGATTTTATTCTTAAAACATTTGTTTAGCTACTGTAATGAACAGGAAGACAATAACTAACATCAGTGAATCTCTGCTGCTGAAATGCTTCTCAAGAGAAACCAAACTAAAATTAAGCTCTATTCTTTGCCAAAAAGAAGGTTGTAGAAGAATAAAAAAATATCCAGTCTACCTTTAAATAAATAAATGAGTCCTTTTCAGATTGATTTTATGATACTGATATTCTTATACTGATGATTTTTACTCCATTTAATTATATGTGAAAGAGGAAAGGTGGCAACATCTATGAACGTAAGTAGCTTGTGTGGATTAGATTGAAGTGGAGTGAGTAACACAGCACTTCCTGCAGAGATCTGTACTGTGCAGCCTCAGATGATCACCCACAAATACAGGCCAGGACAGCTGTGTTCTCGGATGAGGTCCTTGATGAGTGTTTTTCAAGACGTACCTTTGTTTTCTTTGAAAACATGGTTCTATATTAGTATAAAATGGATTTTTCAGTTTTCTCATAATAGCATTGGACATTCTTATGTCATGGCTAGATTACACATCAGATATATGACAAACTAAATGAGCCAAAGAGACCAAATCTCATTCCAAAAGTATATGAATCAGTATTTTTATCTCAAAAATGACAATTGGCAACAACATGAGAAAACCAAAGAAACAAATATCTGCACACAAAATAGACAGGGAGGGAAACTGCACAGTACTGAAGGCTAGAACCAGATTCTCTTCCAAACTTAAGGGTTGTAGACTTCTATTCACCTAACTATCAACTAGCAGACTGAAAAGGCACTGTTATGAAGATACCAGCTGTTCAACTGGATGCAGTGAAACAGAACATAAACAAAGCAGGGGAAGGAGATATAAAGATAAAATATATCAAAATGAGAACCCAAAATTTGGGCAAAATTTTCTTCCAGTTTTTGGTGGTGACGTATCAGAAAGAGAAATATAAACTCTGAGACTCTGTTCACAATGACAGTAAATGAAAATGAAAAAACATAGTAGTGGGAGAGAAAAGAGCTAAGAAGTAGGACTGAATTAGAGATACTTATGAAACTTTAAAATGAAGTTCTCAGAATTCTTTGTAAATGGTGGATAATGTGTGGTAGAAACTAATGGGTATGGGACCATATTTGCAAAAAGACAAATCATGACTTTTTTTTCCCTTGTGCTTTCAAAACTGGAACAAGAAAGGCAATAATCGAAGTAGTCTCAGGATATGAGAAAAGGAAAAGGAAGAAAAAGTAGAATTGTGTAAAAATTATCAACAAAGCAAGAGGAGACTGAGATATCAAAGGAGCAGACTGGGATGGACCCATGACCATAGAACAAAATTTTCCAAAAGTTACTGTAAGAGACAAGAATACTGCTGGTAACCTAAGAAACTGAAGATCTGGTTTAAGATAGATTTGGAAACTATGTAACGACATTCCCAATTCTGAAAACACGCCGGGACTATCCACCAGTTTTGGTAATTTTTGTTAGGTTTATGCCCCTATCAACACTATACAGCCCAGTGTTAACCAAGACCACTATTAACCAAAATCAAGTTATGAAAATAATACTAAATCTCTATTTAACAGCATGCCATAAAATTTATTTTAATAGTACTTTTAGTCAACAGTCTTATCATGCTTTTACCAACAGTGTGATCAATATGAGCATTATATCTAGCCTACAATTTCACCCACCACTTCAAAAGCTTCATAAATCATCAACTTTTGTAACTTCTTGATTACCTCCTAATGTTCATACAAAACAAGGATAAAAACAAAAATCACCCTCTGATGAAAGCATGCTGAGCACTTGAAAAACTTTTATTAAATGATATCCAGTTAGCAACACCCTGTTGGGCCATCACTGTGTAGTGATGATTATGGAGTGCTCTTTCGCATAAACTGAATAAATCTCATAAATTGTTGATGGAGGTGCTTTAAAATATCAGCTATTGACCAACTTTACCCCAGCAACAGAAGAGAATTGATTTAGTTTGCCTCTCTTCTAAGAAATTTTATCCCTAGCCTGGGGCTTGGGGATTGTACAGCAAACAGATCAATCCCGTGTACTTTCAAGGGCTGAAGAAAACTGTTCGCTCCATGTCTGGGTTTCCTGAGAGGTCTGCATCTTGCTACCTGATTTAGTGATGCTTGGCCACAATATGACAAGAAAGGGGGATGAGAGTAACCCATCTTTAACATCAAAGAGAGTTCAGACAGGGATGATTAAAGCTAAAATTGTCAGGCCAGGTTTTATGCTGAGGATGGGTATACAGCTGACGTGTAATTGAATTCCAGTTCCACTCCAGCCCCAATTCTCCCTGTCCCTTCCCTGTGCTGCCTTGATTGTACCAAGGAGTGTGCAGAGACAACAGGCAGTGCTGCACATGACACTTAAGATCTTTGTGCACACAGACAGGTTTCTTGGGCAGTACAGCTACACCCAGATTGCAATCTGAGGGCAGAACAAAAACAAAACAGCATTTTAAAGGAGATACTAAGACCAGAAATGCCTTATGTTGCTGTTCCACCTCTACAAGGTTTGCATTATAGATTTGTTCCCCAATGCTTTCTGAACTTGCACAAGGTGTGGGAAATATTTTTATTTGCCCACAGCTTTCAGTGAATTAAAAATGCTACCGGCATTTTACTCCAGTTCCTGTTAGACCTTTAAAGAAAATTCTCTTCCACTACTTTTTAATCACTATTGCAGATGAAAAACTGAAATGTCTCTAGAGCTCTTAATGCTGTTATGCCTCTCTCTTTCACACCTCTGATGCTCTGTAACCATACAGAAAAAAAAATCCATGGACAAATACTACTCAAAAAAAGTTTGCTGTGTTAAGATAACTAAATAAAAACAGGTGAATTAACAGCAGTAAGGAGTCTTATAACTCATCAATTGTCTTTCAATAGTATGGTTTCTTTCATTTAGGTAACATCTCAGGAATACAGAAAGAAATCCCTTTTTGACACTCAGTCTATAAGCACATGTGAAAAGGACCGCTGGTTTCCTTGGGGATGCCAGTGCCTTTGAAATTTACAAACCCTACCATTCTGTGATCTCAGTTCCTAATATCGCATGAGAATTTAGTACAACTCCAGTTAATTCTTGTCCTTATCCACAAACTAAGAATGTGTTCTCAAATTGAAAGAAAAGGTTTACCAGCATATTTGGACCAGGAAACATTCAATACAACTACAGTTTACACATGGAAAAAGTACAAAGTGAATGAGACAATGAGACAGGGCAAAAAGATGGAAGTCATTTAATACCTGACTGAATTGTCTCATGAGCTCTGAGGCAGGTGCTGAGGTACCTCTATAAAATGCTTGTGTAGAATTGTTTTCCTTATAATAAAATCCACAAAAGTCAGCTTATCCAGTGGAAAGTCTCCTACATGAGGCAATGAGTAACACCTTAATAAATTCCCAAATGAATGAGATGCACGTTTAATTCTTTCATGGCTGTTTATTGACTCAGATATGGCATTGCCTAGAGACTTGCTGCTCCTGTCTCACCCAGCTTGTAATTTTCCTTTTGCTCCCGTCTTACCGCAGAGGGTGGAATTCAGTTTTTCAGGCCTGTGGGCACATAGGACCATGATTTTTATGATTACCTTCAGTTTTACTGTATGTGGAAACCATTGATCCTACTTGAAACTGCTACAGAGTAACACAGTCTGGTACTATAAGGTGGTTCTTTCACCCAGATAACATTTTTAAATAAAGTGGCATCTCCAGTGTTATATCGTCTGCTTCATTCTTTCTACATGTACATCAAAGAAGTTCTCATTTAATCAAAACTATTCATAGCTTGCAAAGGTCTCTGTCTGCCTTCCTACCAGGCAGTTTAACATCCAGTAACTCAAAATCCTCATTAAAATATCGTGGGAAGGGAAAGAACAACAGCTCTATTTTTCTTCAGGAGCTCCCAGATAAGGGAGTAACCCAGCAAACAATTAGTTTTAAATTTTCTGTACTCCTTGAGCTCCATCTTCCTGGGAATTAATCCTTCTTCTCCTCCGTAAATATGCACCAGGTGGCTCAGGAGGGCCTTAGGAAGACCTGAAAAGGCATACTACAGAAGAGATGCAGTGTCATATTCAGGAGGCACCCAGTATTCCTTTATGAAACCTGCTGTTTCTGGGCTCTTCTTCCAGAAACTACCTTAATGCTGTGTGGGAGACTTGAAAGGATTAAATTGATTGCAAGTCAGAAAACTATGTTGTAAAAGGACATCAAGGGAAAGATTCTCACATAGCTATACAGTTACACTGTTAACAGAAATGGAAAACAAAACTAAATGTTTTACTGATCTGTAGGCAAACAGGTCTGATTCTGAACTATATAGAAGGAGTAAAGATATGGTACAAAAAGTCATCTGCCATTTTTCATGGTACAACTGCTCTCAGGGAGAAAACAGACAACTCAACTCATGTACAGAGGCAGAAAGCCTATTCTTCCAAGCTCACTTCTGCCACAGGAAGACCATGCTATTTGCTGTGGAAATGCTGCATTTCCTTTCCTCATCTCCTAATGAGACTTTTTTTTCTATTGCTTTAAATGTAGCACTATGTGTAAGGCATATTTCCTCAGCTATTTGTGTATGTCTATGACTAGTCTCTTTTATCCTTGGAGAAGCCATAATATCAAGTTCCTAGCAGGACCACAGTGAGGGAAGACAAGGTTTCAGCTTTAACAGGAGGCCCAGGGATACGGGGAGACCACTGAATGTATCTGGTGCAGTTTTGTCACTTCTTGCCACAAGTCAGCTCAACCTTTCCGTTCCTGATTGTAGGCATGGAAGGAATAGAAGCCCAAAAGTCCTCAGTGTGCCTGCAATTCAGAAGCAAGAAGATTCAGCTTGTTAAAATGCAGACAAAAGTTGGATAATAATATACAGCTGTGTACAGTTGACAAACCTGAAAAGAATGGGTTTATCAATGCAAAATGTAACAGCTAATCCATTTTTTACCAGTATCGTCTATACCAAATATAGAGTTCTTCTTTCCTACTGTCAATAACTAGTTTAATTCCAGCATCAGTTTTAAGAGTTTTTAATGGTAAAGAACAAAACACAATGAAACTTTAGCATACTACTTAAAAAAAACAACAGTGCACAATATAGTCTGAATTAAAGTTTCTCAATGGCAAGTACCGAGCTTCTGAAAAAATCTACTTTGTCATTTCAGTGTGTGAATAGGAGCCAAATTCTTTGGAAAATGTATTAGGATATTAACTTTTAAAGGCATTAATCAAGTCTTGTTTATAATATTCACCTAACAAGCCAAACTGGAAATTGTATTTTGTCTGAATACTCTTTCTTTAATGACTGCACGTAGCATGTAGTGGTTAAGTCATTCCCTCTCTTCTTTGCACCAGCTGGTTCGAAATAAGCACATGCCTGCTTTCACTTCACAATTTTTCAAAGCATCTGTATTTCAAAGCATCACAGACATCTGTATACATATACAAACTCCATTTAGAGGTAACAGTGTATGCAAGTACCTCCTACACACCCTTTAGAAAAATTCTTCCCTCTTTAATTCTTTAACTGAAGGAGAAGGGGAGGATTGCTGTGACAAGAACAAAAAAAAACTGAACAAAAAAAGGCAATTGGGTGATACTGTACTTCAGAGCAAGAGGCGTTTGGGTCACATAGCTTACATGCAGAAAAAATTTCCCAAAAGCTATGAATGCTTTGAGCACAGGCCAAGGAGCTTCATATATGAACTTCCTCAATGCTCAGAAATTTTAGAATCAATAGTTTCAGATTGGTCCATTTTCTTTTAGTAACTTCATAGGCACTATGTGTCACACGACAAATAGGACATCACTGCTGCTCACAACTTTCAGAAATAAGCCTAAAGACTGAACAAGTAGTCCTCCAATTGCCCATGTACTAAAATTTAACTGGGGGATTTTCTATTTCTTAATGTTTTTTTAACATGGATTCTCATTCCCAAAATTACTCAGAGCTTGTCATTTTATCAAGTAAGCTGTGCTCTGTCAGAGTTGCGGATGGCGACCTGTAAATGCAACACGAAGTGTTTTGATCTGTTACTCCACTTATCCTTACAGCCTAGGGAGAGTGCTAAAGGGAAACCATTATCTGAAAAGGTGTCAGGTCAGTGCAGAACTGAAAAAGAACTGCTCTGAAACTTGTATCAGAGAAATGTAATGCTTAGTCACAAGAAATTCTTTAATGTACATATGACATTTGCCCCCTGGATTCATATTGGGAACGAGGCTGACCAACGTTTTCTAAACATTCCAGAAACTCTCTCCAGTCTAATTCATTGCACAGAACTTGTTCAGGAGGGAACAAAACATTTTTCCAAAGTCTTTGCCCGGCACAGCACAAGGGAAAAAAAAAAAAAAACAAAAAACAAAACAACAAACAAAACCACCAAAAACCTAAACCACAGCCTTAAAGGTCAATACTCCCATCTTGTGGCTGATGAAGAAAACGCACATATCTAAATACAAGTGGAAAAATTGTTTCCATGTAGATAGTTCATAAATAAGAACTTACTTGAATAGGATTTTCCTTCCATGTCGTAATTAAATTTGGATCTTAGAACTGTCAATGTTCTATTCAGAAAAGGAAGGATGTGAGATTTTTTCATCCTCACTTAGCCACAAGACATGGAGTTTCTGTAGCAAATTCCTAATTGCAGGAAGTTAGGGAGGATGAAATCCGTTTTTGCCATACTTAGAATCCAACGGCTCCAGAATAAAGGCAGGGGTGTGATGGAAGTCCACAGACCAGTGGAGCAGTAGGCAGTACTGGCAGTTAAGGACACATGATGGAGCAGAAAGAAGCAGTTCATTCACAGCACCTCATTGCAATTGATACAGCTCTGATATCTGCAATCCTATAAGCCTCAGAAGCAGGGGAAAATCTCACTTTTCCTGGGTCTTCCAAAGGATTTTTATTCTTGATTTATCAGCTGTTTGCATAAGACTGAAATGAAGAATACGAGGCTGAAGTGCCTCATTAGAGGTCCTATATGGGTCCTATGGTAGGTACCCATGTATCCTATTTACTTAGACAAATTATTGCTGAATAAACTCGTTTCCTCTGTCATTTCATTGTGTCCATACAAGTCCTAAGATCTTATGAATCCTGATTCTACATTAGCATCTCAAAGTGAAAACAGTGATAATTTATAATGTGTGTGAATGCCAATACCAATACGAGAGTGCTCTTGCTGTGTTTGGAAGACATTGACACTGAGCTATTTGCTTTAATGTTTGGACATAGCCAATTCCTGGGTAATGCCAAACATACAATTTCAGAAGATAATGCTCTCAGTGGAAACATAGCTGGAAGCGTGTTGGAATGGATGAGAATTACAGAGACGACGAGTCAGGTAGTATCATCTTAATGAGAAGAATCAAATAAGGAAGGAAAAAATTTTTTAAAGAAGCTTGAACATCATTTAAATATACTGGCTAACATAAAACAGCTAAATGAGCCCTGAGGGGATGCACCCGCTAGTGCTGAGGGAGCTAGCATATGTTATTGCAAAGCCACTCTCCATCATCTTTGAAAGGTCATGGAAAACAGGAGACATGCCTGAGCGCTGGAGGAAAGCTAGTGTCACGTCAGTCTTCAAAAAGAGCAAGAAGGAGGACCCAGGAAACTACAGGCCAGTCAGCCTCAGCTCCGTCCCTGGAAAGGGAATAGAACAGCTCATCCTGGATGTCATCTCTAACCATGTAGAAGAAAACAAGGTCATTGGGAGTGCTCAGCATGGATTCACCAAGGAGAAATCATGCTTGACCAATCTGATAGCCTTCTGTGATGGAATGACTGGCTGGGTGGCTGAGGGGAGAACAGTGGACATTGTCTACCTTGACTTCAGTAAGGCTTTTGCCACTGTCTCCCATAACATCCTCACAGGTAAGTTTAGGAAATGTGGGTTAGATGAGTGGACAGTGACATGGATTGAGAACTGGTTCAATGGCAGAGCTCCGAGGGTTGTGATCAGCAGTGCAGAGTAGCGGTGTTCCCCAGGGGTCAGTACTGGGTCCAGTCTTGCTCACAATATTCATCAACATCCTGGATGTGGGGACAGAGTGCACCCTCAGCAAATTTGCTGATGATACAAAACTGGGAGGAGTGGCTGACACACCAGAGGGCTGTGCTGCCGTTCAGCAAGTCCTGGACAGGCTAGAGGGTTGGGTGGAGAGAAACCTAATGAACTTCAACAGGACAAGTGTAGGGTGCTGCACCTGGGGAGGAATAACCCCATGCACCAGTACAGGCTGGGGGCTGACCTGCTGGAAAGCAGCTCTGCAGAGAGGAACCTGAGAGTCCTGGTGGACAACAAGTTGACCATGAGCTAGCAATGTGCCCTTGTGGCCAAGAAGGCCAATGGTCTTCTGGGGTGCATTAAAAAGAGCATGGCCAGCAGGTCAAGGGAGGTCATCCTCCTCCTTTACACTGCCCTGGTGAGGCCGCACCTGGAGTACTGTGTCCAGTTCTGGGCTCCCACAGGGAACTACTGGAGAGAGCTACAAAGACGAATGGAGAATGAAGGGAATGGAGAACCTCTCTTATGGGGAAAGCCTGAGAGATCTGTGTCTGTTTAGCCTGGAGAAAGGAAGACTGGGAGGGGATCTTATCAGTGCTTATAAATATCCAAAGGGAAGGTGTCAAGAGGATGGGACCAGGCCCTTCTCATCGTGCCCAGTGACAGGACAAGGGGCAATGGACACAAACTGGAACACAGGAAGTTCCATCTCAACATAAGGAAAAACTTTTTTACTTTGAGGGTGGCAGAGCACTGGAACAGGCTGCCCAGAGAGGTGGTGGAGTCTCCTTCTCTGGAGATACTCAAAACCCACCTGGACGCGTTCCTGTCTAGCCTGCTCTAGGTGACCCTGCTCTGGCAGGGGGTTGAACTAGATGATCTCCAGTAATCCCTTCCAACCCCTACCATTCTGTGATTCTGTGAAATATACAGAATGGGAAGATTTAGGGAACTTTAAGGCTCAAACTTATAAACGCTATGTTTTGTTC
The DNA here is from genome assembly GCF_963924245.1 of Chroicocephalus ridibundus. Classification (NCBI taxonomy): domain Eukaryota; kingdom Metazoa; phylum Chordata; class Aves; order Charadriiformes; family Laridae; genus Chroicocephalus; species Chroicocephalus ridibundus. The sequence goes on along the minus strand of NC_086316.1, from coordinate 68,340,054 downwards.
TCATCTGTCTCCCCATGGGACTGAAATGAGACCACAGACCAGTCTTTTGACTTAAAAATGGGACTACTTGGAAATATGCGAACCATATATGTAGTAAGGGGGTCTGTCTGACCAAGTTGGAAAGAGTGAAACACAGTGAGTTCTCTTACAGGTTAACATGATTGACACCAGGTGAAGAGGGCCTTGACAGCAAGCTCAGTGTTCAAGAGACATAGTTGATGTAATATTTCTAAGCAAAAGATTCATGAAGTGCATTTTCAAAGACTGCAGCAACCACTCAGGAGGGCTCTAATTGTTCCCTAACAAGCCTGCTGGCAAAATGTGTCAACAGAAGTGCTCAGCTAAGGTTCCTAACCCAGGAATTACAACTCCTCAGATGAATGGAGTTCTCTGTCTGCAAACTTGCTCATAAACCAGACCCCCAAAACATTGTAAAATTATGAGGGAGCACAAGACTGAAGTCCAGGCATGTCAGCTTCAGATGAATAAAATGCCATGTTAACAGGATATAGACTGCAAAATGAGAGAAAAGACACAAGAGCAGCAACAATAACATCTTCAATTCTCTACCCTACTCTGTAAGTACACCTGCCAAAACACCTCAAAGGGATTAGCAACTTCAGTTAGTGTTTCAGTTTGTTGGTATGTTTTAGTTTGAGTTAAAAAAAAAAAGACTCTCCCTTTGAGACAGAAGCTGTTCAGTGCTCATTGAAAATTGTGTCTGATAACTACTGAACTGGGCATGAGGGATGTTCGCCATATTGAAACATGATCAAGGAGTGTACCCTTGCAGTATGAAGATGAAACGTATGCTGGGCTGTATTAACAACAGTGTGGCCAACATGGCACAGTGACCATGCTGCTTTACTAGACACTTGTGAGGCTGTATGTGGAATAGTGGGCTTAGTTTTAGGCATCTCACCCTGTACAAAAGAGATACTGATAGACCTGAGAGAATCTGGAAGAGCGCCAGGCACTAAGATGATCAGAGACTGGAGAACATGCTGTTAGAGAAGTTGAGGGGACTGTGTGTGTGTGCCTGAAGAAGAGACCTAACTGCGAATTCCACTACTGGAAGGCGCATTCTAGCCTCTTCTTCTGACAGGTGTATAAGGAGAAGAGATAATGGTTGGAAGGAAACAAGGGAAGTTGTAATTGTATATGAAGAAAAAATTCTTCTTCGTGACAGTGCTGAAGCACTGGAAGACATTGCTTGAAGAGAGTGTGTAACCCTCTTGGGTGTTGCAAAACTCGACTGGACAAGGCCCTGAGCAACCTGATCTAACCTTGACATTAGTCCTGCCTTAAGCAAGAGTCTGAAGTGACCGTGGTTTTACGTTGAGGCCTGACGTGAGTTCTGCACTGAGAAAGAGACCAAAGTAGAAGACCTGTAGAGGTCCCTGTCACCTAAATTTTTCTATGACTGCGTATTTTAAGAGTTTAGGCATAATGCTGTAAGAAATACTGTAAACAGAATAGAACTTAACTCATATGAGGGAACATTGTAAATAGAAGTCATCAATTTTTCTACGATACAGATACAGCAACCTCAAAGGCAATTTGCACAGCTTCTCTGCCAGTCCGATCTAGTATCCCAAACCTTAGTCCAATGTGATAGATGTCAAAGATAAACTGAGGTTAACCATTTACTTGCTGACTATAGGCTAAGAATGCTACTTTAACAAATAAAAACTGATTTTGTGGTCAGCAGAACTAGTGAAGCTTTGTTTCAGGAGTTTTCTTTGCTTCCTTGTATTATTCAACACACATCTTCCATATCCTCACCAGGGAAAGAATCAGCAGTGCTGTGGCTGGTCTGTAGGACTAGTCAGCAGCCATCTGATGCCAAATAAAATGTGTTGAGTTCTGCCTCCATTTTGTTCTGGGGACACAATGACCTGGGTTCCACTTCCCCATCCAGCTGCTGTGCTAGTAACATTGGTAGAAACACACTTATTATTGGGACTTGTCCCTCCTCCAAATGTGATTGAAATTAGCTAGCAAATTCAAAGCCTAGGGTGTATGAGCAAGCTGTCGATTACATAAGCCTTGTTTTCTAGGCTCAATACAAATATTGATATTAATATATATTTATTAATTTTAATCATAGCATTAATGCAATAGAGGTAAAATACAGCTGAGAAGAAATTCTTAGCACAAATTTTTTTCTTCCTGCTCCTGAGAGCAAAACACAATTCTTCCAGGGAACAGAATTTTTCAAAATGTTACTTTGGGTCAGACAAGCTGTATTTATAGCCTGTCATTTATTTCAAGTGACAAACTATTTAAACTGAAGAAGGCTGTGTTTCATCTTCATATAGGTAGGGAATACTGAGAGTCCAGAAAAAGTCATAATTCTTTAACTTCCTTCAAGCAACTTTTACAGTTTTTGTCATATTAATATATTCCTACAGAACACACAGATTTTCATGAATAGTTCTTCCCATAGAAAAGATTACATCAGAAAAGTACTGTGCAGCTGTAATGTGCTACAGATAAATAGATTTTTCAGGATGTAACTGTTCTTAGAGGGAGTAAGCGTAATAGATATAATGTTCTTCAGCCTGAGACAGCTCCTGAGGACATATCTTCAAGATTTACGTGCATGACTTTCTACTCCAGCAATTGTTGAAATATATATGCCAAGTGGAGATACACATAATGAACAAATTAGCACACAACTGCTTCCTAGAAGTACAGAATTCCAAAAGGCTTCCTGCTTGCTGAATTATGTTACTAATATGTTACTAACTTGTTATGCTAAGAATAGAAGTTGAATTTAATTGCTAGTACCATAAGGTTTCAGATCTTCAAGTGCAACATGAATTCTACATTACTAAACAGTAGTTGATACTGATAGACAGTGTTAAAATAACTCTATTACAAGAGATTACATTGATCATATAAAGTCAGATTGTGCTTTCATGCAAAACGTGGAAGCAAACCTGATCTGATTACTAGATCACCTATCAGTTATGAAATCGGGATCTTAATAATTCAAAGAAAAAGTTTTAGGTTTGGTGAAATCTTCATCTCTGTTCTCCTCGTGTAGGTGTTTTTATTTTGGTTTTGTTTGAGGCTTTTTTCCTCCAGAGGAGGAAACAAGTGCATTTGGTAGAAATGAAACAGACAACTGGCAATGTTTGCTCCTCCTCAACATGCTACAGGGGATTTTCATGCTTGTTCACTCTTTCACCTGACATTTCAGAAAAAATGAAACGAAAAACTACATGCCCTCTTGCTTATCTGAGACAGGATATTGTGGGTGCTGAGTGTGTAGCAGTACACCATACCTGTCTCTTTCATAATCACATTAGGCCAGTGTTCACAAGGTTAAAAATTTTCAGTCCATCAGAAGTTAAGTATCCAGCAACTCATTTTTAAGTATGCCACTCACAACGGCAGAGCATCAACAATAATAGTGGAAGCAGGTTTTCACTACGCAAAGCTTATAGTCTATGAATGAACATAATTCTTGGAAAGTGGGAAGCCTTCAAACAATGGCCCTAATTGAAATGAGTACCCCAGGTGGGTGGCATCCTAAAAATCAGCTGTTGGGTATTTTAGCTTTGTTTTCTTACCAAGTCATGATTGTAGCTTCCCTTTCACCTTTTGGTTTTTTGACAGGTATATAGATTTAGTTTTCCATCTTCATGGCTTTGTGTTTGTTAATAGTAATGAAAATGTAAACAAAATCTTTCAGGTGTGATTCATCTCACCTCATTTCAGCCTTGTAGGCTTTCTGTATAGTTCGTGAAGAGAAACAGTCACTTTTAAGACATGATTCATCTGACCGGTTTTAGACACCTATTTTAGAATGACATTAACCACTGCATTCCTCTGTGGTTATTTCACAGAGCTTAGGGTAGCTTAGATGCCACATAAGTTTACCTACCTGTACACAGATAAACCCTGAATGCTAAGGAAACTTTGAATAATAATTTCCATTATGCATATAAACATAATGTTATTCTTGAGATTAGTAATTTTACATTATTCAATGTAAAATGGGGCTGTTATTATCATACTCAACTGAGCCTTTGAACTGAAAAAATGACAGTTTGTACTGTTCTACCCTTATGCCATGTGTGGGCTAACATACTGTGTAATTTCTGTATCGTTATTAATTGTAGAAACAAAACCAGGACCATCCATAGTGAAAACGATGGTCTATAAACACCACCTCCACACAGGCAAGAGAAGTGAAAAGCTGGAGAAAAAAAAAAAAAAATATAAGCAATATGCACTGTAACATTGCAGACCGCGTATACAGGGTTAGGTACAGAAGGCAGAAACTAGACAAGCAAAGGTGGTCTAAACAGATGAGAAGAAACGTATGAAGGGACTGAATCACCTAGCTGATTTTCTCAGGGAAAAAGCAACTAGTCAGAACTCTAGATAACACTAACAGTCTTTCTAGATCTCTTTCTTCTCTGTTTAACCTATGTTAACAGTTGTTTTGCCAGCTTTGTTTTCTGATTGACTCATCTCTGCTCTTTCTTTACAATATCTTATCTGCTAGATTGAGAGCATTATCTGGGTCCTGATTTCACAATGATGTCCAAGACTGCACAGACAAGACTGTATCTGAGTCTGGGATATTCCAGAACAGTGGCATGGAATCATCCAGTCCCCATTTCAACTTTTTTGTTCCAAACTCAGCTGTTCAGCCTCACCAATTCCAGCAGCCACTTGGACAGATTTGGTCTTCAATTTCAGAGTGCATTGGAAAATAAATGATCAAAACTCAAATATTTGCAGCCAGTCCTATATACAATAGAAAAAAAGCTGCTCTCTGGTCAAGAATCAGCTGGCCAATTCTTGGCCATTGATGGTACCAGGCCAAAGGAGGAAAGTGGACCTTCTTGCCTACCATAAGCTTAAGAAAGAGTTAGAGACTTTTTTCATAAGCAACATAAAAGCCATCCTGCATGGAAATTATATACATCCTTCTCTCAGAAATTAAACACTCATAGCTGTAAAAAACACATAAACACAGTTTTCATGTACAATAGTCACAAAATGCTCCAGTACTGTAGACTTCCGGAAAATCTTTCCAGACATTATATTGTTCTATTTCTTATCCTACATAGCCAAGGAACTCAACCCAGCAACAGCTCCCTCCATCTTTCTTTTCTCTTTTCTCTTTTCTCTTTTGTCATACATAACTTTTATAACTAGCATTGTCCTGTTGTGGTCCAGTGACATCCACACACAAAAAAATTCTGTCTCCCTTTAATGAACTCCTGGTGTAGACTGAAGAGAGAAAAGTCATAACGCTATGTCAAAAACTAGTGAGGCATATAAGCTTCTATACTAACATATCCCATCAACATAAATGGGATTAATATGCATAGCAGTTTTTAATCCAAGTCAGCCAGCAGCTATGTTTTAAGGAAGACATTTATTGTGAAAGTTTTGAAAACAACAGTTTCAGATTCATGGATTTGCTGTGTTGTCATCCCAGTCTGAGTATTTCTGGTATCCTGCCATTATCAATAAAGTTACAGCTACACATTTCCTGTAAGAAAAATAAATAAGGCTTTTTAGTTGTGGAGTTTTGGCCACTTTCAACGTTACTGACAATAAATAACTCTCTTTTTGTCAACATGATGTAGCTATTAAAAATAACTTGGTATGTGATTTGATCAATGGCAGTAAAGAGCATTTGTTAATTTGTACTAAATCATGTACATGCCACTCCCCTCTAAGAAGATTTGTTTTCTATATTGCAGAAGTATCTTGATACCGAAAGTAACCAGACATAAATATGATTCCATAGCAAGGTAAAGACTATACTTTGTGTTTGTCTCCTACAGTAAGATGAAACAATAGTTTGTATGCCAGCTGAACATCATCTTAGTATAAAAATATAAGAAAATGTTTAAAAATTTGTATTCTTGTACAAATATGCTGTTCAGTGTCCGCCCATACAAATCTACAAAACAACAGAAGGCTTCTGTTTTACATAATATTGTCATTCCATACCTAAATGACTTAGTTGTAACATGAATGGAAGATTTTTTTCCTTTTCTATCAGCAGCTTCCCTGGATGTAGCCACTTCCTGAAACAACTTACACTACATAATGTTTCCTTAATTTCTTACTATCTGACATTGATCTATACTTTTGAATTAGATGTGCTTCTGTCAATATAGAGTGGGACTTTGTCTTTCAGTTTCAAAAGCAAAAATCTGTTTAATATTAAAATACCACTAAATATCACTAAAGTGTTTATTTTGGACCTTTAATGGAATTTTGAACTGGTAACTCAAAAATGAAGGCCTTTTTCTTCTCTTATGTTAAACAGATTTTCTAAAGCTCTCGCTTTATCCAGCATGACCCTTGATATGTCTTAATATAATAAAAAATGTTTGTTGTAAAACATTGTTGAGAAGTTTAGTTAACGTGTTTTTATATAAAATAGAAGGCGAAGACAGTTTATCCAGGAAATCTTTTTCAGTACAGCACTATTTGGAGATTACTAAAGGAAGGCTTCTCTGCATTTCTGGAATATAATAGACAATAACAATTCATTGCAGTAATTTATAATTATTGTCAATATTAGTACAAATAAATTATTGCTCAAGCTTAAAATATGGCTTGAAAGTTCCTGTTATTAAGGTGCTATTCTGACATTATTTTTCTCTATTTTGAAAGCTAATTGAGTGATTCAAACTGTTCCTGCTAAGAATAGCTAAAAATACCAGGACAGTCCTAAAGCTGTATTCAGTGACAATTAGTCTTTTGAGGTCATCTGAAGACGGTCTAGCAAATAGAGCCATACAAAGTATTTCTCAAAATATCTGCAACAGAATGAGACCCTGGATATTTGAACTGTCGTAGTGTTGTTATTATTATGGTAAGACTGAGGCTAGAGACTATCTCACTATTTCTATGCTATTTAAGTATTAAGCCAGTGATGTTTTAATGTGCCTGTGTCTACAACCAGACACCACAAATCAGGAATTCCGAACACTTAGGAATTTAAATAACATTTGCATAATATGTTCAAAATTATGTCATTAGAAAGGCCCAGAGATTCTAAGTCTCAGCATAGCAATTCTTATGATAAGCCATTTATACTCATTTTAATTAAGTTAGGGTAGGAAAAGTTTCAGTTAAAATGGGATGTACAGTCTCATTTTACTACTAGACAAATGTATGTCTGGGCACATGATGGATATCACACTACAAAGCCCTCAGGAAAAGAGAGAAGAGGCTAATGGAAGTGTTCAGCTTTCCAAAATCACATCTTTCTCACATCTAAAGGCCCACAGGAAGGCCTTTTGAGAAGTGTTTTGAAGATAGCTATCGGTCACTTATTCATAAAGACGATAAACGCTTTGTGCTCTGCATTGCCCACGACTGACGAAGAAGTTTGACACGCATGGTCACTGCAAGATGATTTATCTGAACTAAATGCCTTTTTTATTTCAAGAAAAGAAAAAATATTCAAAAGGAGAATATGTAAGAAGAGCTAAAAAAGGGTATCTAAGGCTGGATCTACACAATACAGGAGCACAAAAAATTCTGATCCTGAAGACATGCAGTTTCTTTGTCATCTAAACATTAAAGTTGTCACATTTTTTAGTTCTCCAGGATTATGTATGATATTCTCCATCGTCTCTGGACTGCTCTCATCAAAGTTTGAAACACATTCAGGCACAAGAACAGCAGCAGTGCAGATTTTCCCTCCGTGCTCTCTTTCTGCGCTTCAAAGGTGAGAAACAAGAATGAGTTAAAAAAAAGAATTAATCATCTCTGACACTCAGCCTCTGGTACAAGAGTTATCTCTCCTACTGCAGAGGGGTTGAAAACTGAATATAGTATTCTGGATGCAGTTTAACAAATGCCAAGTGGAACGACTATCAGTTTAATGTAGAATTTTATAAATTAAACCACTGAGGATATGGTATTTCAAGTTACTGCCACAAGGTAGCAGAAGAACTTTAATTTGAGCCACTTATATGATGTAATGGATGTCCGAACAGATAAGAAAAGCATATATCTAAAAAAAGAAACAACCACACATAGCTTTCTCCTCCCACCCTTAAAAAACAGCCCCCAGACATTCCTTAATGACATAAATGGTAACATTCAGCTGTGCCTGGAAGCTCAGTGATGGGAAAATCTGTGTAATGTGTAACAAAATCTCATTAAAGACAAAGACTTAACATTTGTATTTCACAACCCATGAACTACGGTTCTTTTTCTCTCTTTAAACTCTTAAGAGGGAAACAAAGATTTTGAAGCTAAATATCATTATCAATCAATCCTATTCTAGACTTCTAAGGAATACTAGCTGCTTTACTGTCTGTGCTTGTGCAATATATTGCAGACTGAAAAATACTTCTATTTAGGTTGACTTCCTCTTTTTTCTCTGTTTTAGTTTGTACTTTACCTAATGTTAACTACTGCACTTCGAGGGCAGGTTTCCTCAAGAGTCTGAGCTCTGAGGCAATTCAGATCTTAGATGACAGGAATCACCTTCTATAAGTATTTAGAGACTTATTTTAGCGCCCATGCAGAACACTTCAAAATCCTTCACTTTCATAAACAGAGGACAGTTCTGCAACAGGTCTATTAAAATTGTAACAGTTGATACAGGATTCTGAACTTTTAACTTGTAAACTTGTTAAACACTGTTTTCCGTATTTTACTAATTTCTTGGAATCTTCCCCAGTTCCCACGATCTGTAAGTGAACAAGCAATTAGCTTCAGTCTGGCATCAAACTGCACAGGCTCACACAAACCTCTCACCTACAGGGAGTAAGAATTACTGAGAATTTTTACTGATTTTTTCTTACCTGCAGCTTCTGGGCATAGCCATATGGTCCTATCCAGTCTGATCCTGGTGGTGATGATATTTTATAAGAATAATATATAGCATAAAAAACTTTGCACAGCTTTTGGGCACAATGGCAAGCAAAAACTTGGGAAGCAGAAGGGCAACAGAATGTAATTAGAAATCTAATGCAAGATTAGCTGAAAGAAAAGAAATAGGGAATTAATTTTTAATTTATTACTTGCCTAATACTAATACTAAACCTGCTGGCAGATTTTCATGCAAGACATCATTTTAAAGATATTTTATCCATCTTTGTTTTCAACATAACCAAACTCATGTTTGGTGTCTGATTACAAAAGCAAAACAAAACCAAAAAACAACAACCAAAAAAGAAAATCACAATTCTACCTTATAAAGAATTACGTACATTAGAATTTTAATGTCAATGTTTTTTTGTCTACAAATCTTAGAGAGGAAAAGGGAGGCTTCTTTTCTTAAAAAAAAAAAAAAAGGCAAAAATTTATTTCAGCTTTATATAATTTCTTCATGTGATTTCCCATGGATATATGAATTGCTTTTGATCCACTGCTTACATGGAAGATCAGATTAAGCACTTTTGTAGCACCACGGAGGGGAGATTCAGGGATGAGGATTCCTTACTTCAAACTCATAAGTCTTGATACACGGTAAACATCACCACTGTGCCAGAAAACAAGAAAACACTGCTTCTTTGCACCTCTAATTACAGTAAGCTCAAATTAATACTTGAACTTAAAATGAAATGTAGGCAATTATTTAAACCTGTTCATCCTGTGTTGTTGATTCACTCCTGCACCATGCTGTACAAAAACTTCAGAAAAAATTGAAAAGTTTTGTCTAGTCATTTACTTTACTTGTGTTATCACTTCTTTACAGAAAAACAACTGTTTAAGTTTTATCAAGGTTGGCCAAAAAAAAAGAGGCGAGTGTTAGAAACCCTTCTTTTATTGCCTGGTTGGTAGGCAAGAGAGATGAAGTGGTGAAGTGTTACACTAAGCAGTCTAGGAAATGGGGAAATAACTTCTGATTAAATGCAGATGCTGAACTAAAAGTTGCTGCTAATCACAACCACTGGATCCCGCTTTAAAGAAGGAAAGAGTAAAGACATGACCTCTTTCCACTCACCATTTACTTTACTGCCACATAATTCCTCATGCATAAATACTACAGTGAAATAACTTTAGTCTTCTACAAATGTTTCTACACATAAGCAGGGTATTACACGGACAAAATAGAATGACTATTTGTAAAAAGAGAATAAATCACAAATAGAGGAATTAGCGTCATGAAGCAGCAGAAACTTAGTAGACATTAGAGATGAATAATTGAAAAGTGAATAAAAGGAATCAATTTAAACATACAGAATGCATAATAAGCATTAAAATACAATATATTTCAAAAGACACCAACATAATGCTAAAGTACAGAGTTAAATATAAAGGTTTGTGCTAATAAGTCCTGATTGTAAAAGAATCTATCTTTATTTTGTGATGACTAAGAGGCTGATCCAAGACCAATGAAAATCAAATCAATGCTCCCATTGATTCCAAGGAGTTTGGGACCAGCCTTCTGAAAAGAATAAAATTCTGCATTTTTTTCTTGCACGTTTTAAATATTAAAACTGAATTTTGTAATGTTTCAGCCAAACAAACTAAAGCAAAAGACACACAAGCTTTTCTAGAATTTGTTCCTGCATATACGAAATGAACAAGTACACATCGCTCCTTTGAAATGCTCATAAATCAAAGAGTTCTCACCCCATAACGCATGGCATTGTTTATAATATCAAGGCAGAAAAATTGCTAAAGGGGTCATAGGATGCTATCAGAAAGGCATCCAAAATGATATATGACTGAGCACATGTTTTGTGTTTGGAAAACCTTCAGTGTGATATACATGGAAATGAGGGGGTTACATATTTGGAATCCAATCACACAATTCAATCTATATGAGTGGAGCCTTCTGCCTGCACTGATTTTCACTGTAAGACAATTGGGGTTTGTCCATACGTATTTCATTTTAGGCTGGACAAATGTTTTCTTTTAGAAAAAGCATATGTCATGTCACCAAAATTCTCTAATGTTTCTATTTTCAATGACATGGTGAAGACACCTGGTGTTCAGAGAACTCTTATTACCCACTCTGGGCAAATGAAGCCACTGCAAAGCAGAGGATTTAAATTCCCATGTGAAAATCTTACTTCTAAGCACTGTCAGTTTAAGCTTTCCTGCTAATTAAATTATGGTTCATGGGGAGACAGACAGTGAAAAAATGAGATCACTATTCTTTCATGGAATATTACATCACAAGAAAATGAGGGACTACATGTATTTGTGGTATATATTTCTTTTCCAGGTAAGGAATATTTTATACATTTATATTTTATACATTTATATTTTATATATTGATATTTTATACATAATTTATGGTAAATTAAAATTATTTACTGTATTTAATAAATAATAAACTTTGATTCCTAAAACATGAGAACATTAGAAAGCCATCCTGGATGACAACAAAAGTCTGTCAAGCCCAGAACCTGGTCTCCGTCAGGGATCACAGGCAGATATGTAAGTACGGGTAAGAACAGGACAAGAATATACATTGTCTCTCCCTAAAACCTTCCAGCCTTCAAGTATTTTCAGCTCTTCATGAGCTAGAAATGGTTTCTATACATTTAGTAATCTTTGATGAATTTCTATTCCATTAAATTTTCCATTTTCCTCCTGAATCTATGTAGATTTTTACCATCCACAGCATCATTTGGCAGGGAGTGGCTCTAGTAAACTACCTATTGCATAAAGAACTACCTCTTTTATTTGTTTTGAAACTGCTTCCAATCGGTTTTCACTTGATCTTCTCTGCCTCCTTCCATCATTCCCCCTGTATCCTACAACATTATATACGGCATTATCTACAGTATACAGCATTATCAAAATTGAATTAATAATACATAACGCAGCTGCAGCACAGTATCTTATTACACACGTCAGCTGCAAAGGACTGATTGTTCTCACCTTTCAGATGTAGAAATCAAGATAGCTAAACTTTATGCCAATGTAAACATATGAGGATTGTAACTACCCCTAAAATTGGCTGCTTCTTTATCTATGAATAGATACCAATTTGTAAAGTCTGTAACGAAGAAATGACACATCTGCTTTGTCAGGAAACTTTCCGACTCTTCTCCTCTTATTTCAACAGAAATGTAAATGAAAATACTGTCTGCAAATTCACTCTGCAAAAGCATAGCAATTCTGTGAATGATCATCTTACTCCTCCATCTCAATCATTCCTAGGAACAGCACTGTATGAAGCAGAAGCTTGAGAGACATTAATTAATGTGGTGAAGTGGGACAATCTCCAAACCCAAAATTACAGAGCTTGACATCCACTGCAGAGGTTAGATCCTGCAAGGAGTCGGACACTGAGCCAAAGCGTACCAGCCAAGGATCAATGACCACTTGGTTTGCTTCCCCATAACTTTGTGTTGCTATTTGCATCAAGATTTTTACAGCACTGTTGCACAACAAATAAATGTACTGAGGCCATTTCAATACAAAATGTGTTTAGCATATAATTTTCCTAATGTCTGGAAATATTCTTCATTGTTTTGAAAAACAGTGTACGTGGGGAAAGGATAGCATTATACACAAAAACTGAGGGATGAGGCAGAGAAAGGAAATATTTTGTCACACCACAAAAGTTAAATGCTCCTCCCTGTTTGACTGTATTAAAATTCCCCACTATACTGATAGAAATCTATTTTCATTAATATCTGCCAAAGTGATACTTTGAACAACAGCAAGAGAGGATTTGAGGCTAATTTTATTTTGGGTTGATCCTATTTTATTTTGTTTGTACAGTTTTGTCTCTGTTTTACTATATTTTGCTCAGTGCTGGCTATTTAAACCAGGTTGCCTTGTTCTAGTATGTCTAGCTTAGAAATCTCTCCGTTTGATATCATGTTTAGCAACTGAAACTGGTTGATCTGGCAGTGCTAGAAAACTTAATTTAAAAACCAGCAGAGTCTGCTAGAGAGATTAGGGCCTACCTTCTTACACATAGCCAGCTCCAACTCCCATTTGGAGCCAATGGGAACCTTTCAAATCACTTTAGCTGGAGATAGATAAATTTTTCTCTCAAGCAAATCATCAGCTTGGGAATCTGTGCCTAAATATGGACTTCATGATGAGAAGAATGTCTCTAAAGCTGAAATCTGACCAAATTGTCCCCACAGATAGAAGCAGACAATTCTGAACAGCTTTTAAAAGACCTGATTTCTGAGACATATTTTCTGTCATTCAAAAGCTTTTGTATTTCTATTAATTGCTTCTGCTATTTTTCCAGTAGCATACAGTTATTTTCACAATGAGATTTTTGTCTTGGCCTATCCCAAACTGACTAAAGCTGATGAAATAACCCCTGAGTTCTCCACAAAATTCCCATTTTACTTTTTAGTAACTTATGCATTAAAAAATATTGCCGTATTCTGAATTTTTCAGGGTTACATACAATACTGACTGTTGTCTTGTGGAAGCATTTCAGTTTGTTTACTACATTCTTTTATTGCTGTGCAATTTTGAAACATGTTCTTGTGAAAATAATCAATGTGAAGCCACTCCAACAGTGATACATATTTTCACAGTGCACCTATTGTTATTATAAATAGAAGTAAACCCCTAATTTGTTACCAGAAAGCATAACATCTCTGCAGAAACCCTCAACTCCAATATGAATTCTAAGTGTTTGTCGTGACCCCACTGATCCTTAAAACAACCAAAGCAATTTTCAATAAATCACCTTATTATAAACTTCTGTAATCTTAAGAATAGAAATTAAGACAGAGAAAACCAAATATATTACAGCTTCACTGTTTGACTCAAAAAAATAGATCTGACTGAATTTTAGAAAGAGAAGTCAGTGTTTTGCATCTCCTGTTTGGCTGAATGTTATTGCATAAGCAAACAATCATCTAGTGCTGACAAAATGAGGAGCCTCTCCTCTGTATTAAATCACCAGAAACAATTGGGTTGGATAGGATCGTAACACCAAACAAAGCTAAAATCCAGAGTATTTGAACCTCCCTGATTTCATATGAAAAAGACCTTTGCTACTGAAGTTCTATCAAAAATACTTTAAGCAAACCACACAGCCCTGTGGAAACTACAGAAAAGTTAGGCTGGGATTCTCCAAAGTGTGTGAAATCATGACAAACTAGTTCTCATTAACGGAAGGCTTCCTTTCTTCTTAAGTTGAAAAAAAAAAAAAAAGAAAAAAAAGGGTTGTAAATAATTTATTAGCTACAATTAGAATTTTTTGTAATAAATATAAATATCCTAACTTTCCAGATGGAGAAACTGAGGCATAAATTGAGTTTTTGCCAATATCCACCAACAACTTCCTGTTATAGCCGTGAGATGCACGAACACCCACTGTGCTATTTATTTTCGTCAGTGCTGCCTTCCAGATGTACACTGTACTGATTTAATTTCAGAGGTTGGTTGTCATCTCAATCTTCCGCATATATCTTCTAAAATATTAAGTAAAGACAGTGCTCTATTCCCAGTCTCCTTCAGACTGGCTTTGCCTATTATGTATCTGCTAAAACCTTCCCTATCTCTCCTGTCACTTCCTTGGGAGATCTGTAATGGATCTGTCTGTCCTGACATTTTCACAGGCTTCAGACATTCTAATTTCCTGATCATCTTTGTTGGAAAGTTCTAATTTTTTTTCCAGTATTTCTTCTTCTTCACCCCTTGGGGAATGAGGTTTTTTATGGTCTGTTCCTATATTCTTTTGGCAGTTCTCACTTAAATAAGTCTTTTTATAAGTCTAGCTATGTATAGGACGAGGAGAAGGCTGAGATACTTAATGCCTTCTTTGCCTCTGTCTTTAATAGTCAGACCAGCTACCCCCAGGGTGTTCAGCTTCTTGGGCTGGAAGATAAGAATGGAGAACAGGACAACTCCCCTGTAATCCAGGAGGAAGTAGTTAATGATTTACTTATGCACCTGGACACGCATAAGTCTATGGGGCCGGACGGGATTCACCCAAAGGTTCTCAGGGAGCTGGCAGGAGAGCTCACCAAGCCTCTCTCCATTATCTATCAACAATCCTGGTCAACAGGAGAGGTGCTGGATGACTGGAGGGTGGCCAATGTGACGCCCATCTACAAGAAGGGCCGGAAGGAGGATCCCGGAAACTACAGGCCTGTCAGCCTGACCTCGGTACCGGGAAAGATCATGGAGAGGATCATCCTGAGTGAGCTCTCAAGGCAAGTGCAGGGCAGCCAAGGGATCAGGGCCAGCCAGCATGGGTTTACGAAAGGGAGGTCCTGCCTGACCAACTTGATCTCTTTCTATGACCATGTGACCTGCTTTCTTGATGAGGGGAAGGCTGTGTATGTTGTCTACCTGGACTTTGGTAAGGCCTTTGACACCGTCCCCCACGGCATTCTCCTGGAGAAACTGGAGAATCATGGCATAGACAAGTGTAACCTCTGCTGGATAAAAAACTGGCTGGATGGCCATGCCCAGCGAGTTGTGATTAATGGAGCAAAATCTGGTTGGCGGCCAGTCATCAGTGGTGTCCCTCAGGGCTCAGTTTTGGGGCCAGTCTTGTTCAATATCTTTATTGATGATCTAGACAAGGGGATTGAATGCACCCTCAGTAAGTTTGTGGATGACACCAAACTAGGTGGGAGTGTTGATCTGCTTGAGGGTCGGAAGGCTTTACAGAGGGATCTAGACAGGTTGGATCAATGGGCCAAGGCCAATGGGATGAGGTTTAATAAGGCCAAGTGCTGGGTCCTGCATTTTGGTCACAACAACCCCAAGCAACACTACAGGCTTGGGGAAGAGTGGCTGGAAAGCTGCCCGGCAGAAAAGGACCTGGGAGTGTTAGTGGACAGCCGGCTTAACATGAGCCAGCAGTGTGCCCAGCTGGCCAAGAAGGTCAACAGCATTCTGGCTTGTATCAGGAATAGCGTGGCCAGCAGGAGTAGAGAAGTCATCGTGCCTCTGTACTCGGCACTGGTGAGGCCTCACCTCGAGTACTGTGTTCAGTTTTGGGCCCCTCACTACAGGAAAGACATTGAAGTGCTGGAGCATGTCCAGAGGAGAGCCACCAAGCTGGTGAGGGGTCTGGAGAACAAGTCCTGTGAGGAGAGGCTGAGGGAGCTGGGCATGTTTAGTTTGGAGAAGAGGAGGCTGAGGGGAGACCTCATTGCCCTCTACAACTACCTGAAAGGAAACTGTAGAGAGGCAGGGGTTGGCCTCTTCTCCCAAGGGAATAACGACAGGACCAGAGGAAATGGTATGAAGCTGCGGCAAGGGAGATTTAGATTAGATATTAGGAAGAATTACTTTACTGAAAGAGTGGTCAGGCACTGGAACAGCCTGCCCAGGGAGGTGGTGGAGTCACCATCCCTGGAGGTATTTAAGAAACGTGTAGACATGGGTCTTCAGGGCATGCTCTAGTGCCCAAGATTATTGGTTTGTGGTGGGGTGCTGTGTGTGGGGTTGTGGGTGTGGAGTTTAGTTGCTGGGTGCTTTTTTTTGTGTGTGGTTTTTTGGGGTTTTTTGGGTTTTTTTTTTTTTTTGTTTTGTTTTGGTTTTTATGTGGTTGGACTTGATGATCTCAAAGGTCCCTTCCAACCACTAAGATTCTGTGATTCTGTGATTCTGTATACCTCTTCCTGTCAGTATATCACATCCTAAGGCCTGCTGTCTCTTTTAACTTACCTTTATTCCTTATGTAATGAGGAGAGTTTTGTTTTAGTTGGGCACTTATTTCTTAAATATTGTTAATTTCTGATTGCATTATAATTGTTTATGCTCCATCTTATAACCTTCTGTACTCGTCGTTTCATGCTTCATATTTATACCCGGGATGCTTCTTTTTCACTTCATTACTTTTCTTTTTCACTGACTGTAGCTGTCCCAACTTCATTTGCAGTAAACTAATCATAAGCTACCATGTGTCACCTCAGTGATACTTACTAATTGTAATATGTTTATCATCTCTTCTTTATTACTTCACCCAGGATCTTCTGTCTTCTTCAATAATTCATCACACTCAGATGCTACAGTTTTATTAGCCAAAAATGTAATACAATTAGATTATTAACCTCTGCTTTAAGACTACCCTACAGCTGCCTCTCCCCATAATAATGTTATTCAAAAATAAGGGCCCAACTCAGCTTCAGGCCTATTTGGCCCTTGGGTAGTGTTAATTGGGTCAACAAGGTTGTGTCTTAGCTATAACTGAGAGCAGAATTTGTCCCTGCACGAATGTACAAATTACCCTAGGTTTATATCCCTACTTTCTTTGTATTTGTAAACACATTTTCATGTCTGTGATTGCCTGTGCTAAAGGTTCAGTTGGCCTTTTCAGCTGCAAAATTCAGGGTAAGAGAGCAAAGCTCTTTGAAACATGTCCTCCCTCCATGTTTCATCAAGAAAGCAAGAATAAGCTCTACATGGTAGACCACAGGGACACTTCACAAACTCTGTATATGTCTTGTCATACTGTCAGCATTTTGCCACATACAGTGCCCTTTCCATGCAATAAGCCTACTGGATTTATTCCTAGTTTTTGGCAGCCCTTTGTCACAAACTCACTTTTAACAAGGTTTCATCAAAAAAAACAGCTAGGACTATTCTATGAGAATCTTCACAAAGCTACAGGGGGAAAGAATAGGCATTCCTGTGGGACTGTTCGTCGCCCAATTCTTCTTAAGGGTATCCAGGAAAAAACAGCTGGCCTTTGAATCAGCTCTTACTGGTCAGAAAAGAGAACCACCATTTCTCAGAGAACTGAGAAATGCCTACTCAATGATTGGCTGAAGCACAAAATAAAATTAAAACAAAAAACCAACACAAGAAATAAAAACAAAGTTAGGAAAGAAACAGGGAGTAAAGGAGAAGCATCATTATATCAATGATGAAATGAATGCTGTATACATATACAGAAAGTATTGCTCAGTGTTTGTTTTAGTTCTAATATTCCTGAACTAAATGTCTTTGGTGTCCAGTCAGAAAGATCTGGATCACGGGCCTGATGCAGAATGTCAACTCTATTGTTACCATCCTCTTATATACTAAGTTAAAACCCCTCACAGAAATGCTAGATCAAATCTCCAATTAAAGTTTCCAATGGAGCAGTATGAATAACTGCATCTTAACATATGCATGCCACAGAATCAGGTAGTTTTGTAACTTGAAAAATGTGTAACACAATTCACACTTGTTTAGTGTGCTTCAGCTCCCACATTTATACCTTTTGAATTTAGCTTCTGAACATGGTTTTCCAGGTTACAGTGACATAAAAGGCAATCAGTTTGCTTTTTTCCTTTTTAATAGCAACCTACAGTAATAATGGTTTAAATCTTTCGTTTGTCCATGTTTTTCTTTGCAAAATCCTTTGACTGTTTTGTTTAAAAAAAAAAAAAGACACTGTTACTATTATTTTAGTCATGCTGCTTTTTAATTGATTGCTAAAGTACTCCATGTTCGATTTATTTAATTGCATTTCCCATGTATTCTTTTGAAAGACGAGCATCTTAAACATTTTCAAATACCGAAGCTCTTAACTACCCAATACCTATCTCTACTTTCTGATTGTTCTTCCCTCAAAACTCCTCTTTCTTTTTTTCGTTCTTCCTTAATCTGTCTGTTTCACTACTTAATATAGTTTTCTTTCTGTCAACCATTTGCTTACTTCAGACCATTCTTCCTTCCTGTGTTCATTCATTGTGTATATTACCCCCTTGTGTCTTGACTTCCTTTCCCATTCATTAAAGACTACCTGCATGGAATCCAGCTATCATATAATTCACTAAAAAAACCACAACTTCCATTTAGCTATTTCCCTCAAAATAATCCAAGCAACTCATAAACTTCATGTCTGCAACATCAAGTTGACTATAAATCCTTTCAGTGCAAATCTTTTAATTTATTTACATTGGTAATGCCATTCACTTCATAAAAAAATATGAAAAAAATTTTAAGAAAAATACTTCTTGTCTTCTCCATTAAACACATAGTCATCCACAAAATTATTTCTACCACATGCATTGTTGTGTTTTTGATTGGTGTTGTTGCTGTTTACCAGGGCTCTTAGGAGCCCTGCTGGAGTCCCAGCTCTATGCTGTTTACAAACACAGAAGAAAATCATGATCCTGGCAGAAAATGTCTTGCAGTCTACAAGATATCAACGGATGGAAAGAGCCAAATGAAGCAGTAACAGGCAACAAAGATACTGTCTTACCATCCTAAGCAATGGTCTGCATGTCAGTAACATAACAATTGCAGAAGCTTTTGTAGACATCACAGCGGAAAACAATAAGATGGGTTTGGCTGGAGATAGAGGCATTCTTATCTTGGAAATCTCCTTCCAAACACAAATGGCAGGATTGGAAAAGATCTAGCAGTGCTTGTTTGAAAAGTCAACAACGGAGTAATGGCAGCTGAAGTCCTGGGGCAACTGAAGGTAGGAAGAAGAACTTCAACTACAAAACAGGTAAAATAAAGGATAAACTGCTGTAAGGTGTTGCATGTGGATCAGTCTGCCATTACTACAGCAGGAACTCAAATGCCTGATGACCAACTTATAACATTCTGGTTTTCTTCTGGAGGATGTAAGCCCTAGTTAAATAAGCAGGGTAGTAATTAGATGTGCTATTGACAGTTTATATGTTCCAGATACACATGTTCATGAAAGGACAAGACTTCACATTGCAGCCAGCCTTTTCTTTCAGAATACATTCCCTTTCACTTGTTTCACACAGTGTTTGCATGTTTCTCACGTCCACCCTTTTTAAGAAAGCATTTTTATGTTTTCTCTTTCATTTTGAACTTCCTGTCATGCTGCAGCATTTGTATTTCGTTCTAAACAAAGACACACAATTTTGACCTGCTTCAGACACATCAAACCATGACTGGTTAGGAATACCATGAGTACTCTTCATACTCAGTAAACTGTGAAGTATTCTCAGTGCAGAGGCATCATATCTACCTGAAACTCTAACAGTTAGGAACCCATACACCTCTCCTAGTCTGTAATCCAGAAAATAAGTTATCTTTTTGTGAATCACAGTTCCACAAGACCTTAGTTCATTTGATGAATTTTCTGCCTGCAATCCTATGGTGGCTCTTTTCACAGAAATTTTTTTCTTCCCATCGTGATGACCCCAGTATTAGCACCTAGACAGCAGCTTGCTCTGTGTGCAGGTCATTGTCCAATTAATTGTATACGGTTTCTCAGACAAATGTCCCTTAGAGTGTTTGCACTGGCAACACTATTCTGACATTCTAACAATCAGAAACAATTTCCCTGATGATCTGCTTTGTTTTTGTTTTGGGAGGGCCTTGCTGTCATTTAACCTTTAAAGCTTACAAGGGACTTCTTTCATAATAGGATTATGTGTGTGATTATTGCAGAGGCTTGTCCCCAGGAAGAAGCCTTTGTGCAAGTTTTTTGATACCTCCATGGCTGAATGGTTTGGTCTGCAGTTGATTGCCTAGGATCACTGTGACGTCAGACTGTAGCCGATAACCACAGGAATTTTCTGTGTCTCTTTACAGGAAAGCAAATCTTGCCTCCTCCCCTCCCCATTTGGAATGACTGAGAAGAACCCTCTAATAGAGTGCACAGAGATTTCCTTACCCATTATGCTGCACCGCAGGTTTTCCTGTAGGAGGGGTTCTCAGACTCACTTCTCTTTGTTTTTAGTCAAACCATCTGTAACAATAGCAGAAAGCTGATGAAATAACTGAGAGTGGGGAATGACTGCTGTTTGTTTAGTTTTCTGGCCTGTTACGGTATTTTCTGCACAACATTAATCTTATGTTTCTAAGATGCATAATACACAGAGCAGCATGATCATGTAAGCACAAACAGTTTTCCCACAAGACGTTCAACTGGTATTTTCAAAACGTCCAAACTGCATGCTTTCAACTTTTGTTGTGTTTGGTTGAAACAGGAAGAATTCAGCACCCTCTCTAATTCTGACCTCTAAAATCTCAAATGCAGTAGAGAAAGTTTTAATAAGTAAAGAAAGAACAAAAATAACTTTGAACCTCACACCAGCTGCTGTCAGGACTTGGAAATGTATACGAGGTGGCCATATGGCAGCTGCAAACTAGAACTTATTCTTCTGACCAGTAACTGTAAAAGACTGATACCTCACACCCCAAACCCAAAAGGCTCCACTTCATTCGTTCTGCTCACAGCACTCTTATCTAGAGTCCAGCCATTTCACATGGAAGTCTAAATGGAGCTTCCAAGCCTCTCTTAAGTTCCTGTGGATTGGGACCTAAAATATAACCTACCACTAAGCCAATACTGGGAAAGTCTTTTCCACTACTCTCCATGCTTTGAAATCCATCCACAAGTTTAGGTGCTTCACAAGGTCCCCAAGGTTTGTTTTCTTATAAATTTGCTACCCAAATACTAAGGTCTTTGGTATCATGCACAGAGGAAGAAGAAAGAACATTTTTTTTATTTGCCCTCCTTTTCCCTTGTGATCTTCTTATGGTCCAGGCAGTGGAGCATTTTGGAATAAGAAGCACTTCTCTTCTGAAGCATATCTTATTTTTATCATGCTTTTTTTCCCTCGTTTTTTTTTGACACAGCCTTATTAAACTCGATCCCAGCCCTTACTATAGGGGCTGATTCAATATCAAGGAGAAAAGAGTTCTTAGGCAGCCATAGTATCATTACAAAAATCAATCTTAGTTTTAAGCCAAATTCATTGTCACAGTTCTGAATTTCAAAGAAAATGGCTAGACCAGATGCATCTTGGTCATAACATCTACAGCACAGGCTATGAAGAACAGTCTTTCTTATGTTTTCATATTTTGAAGTAATCATTTTATACTGCCTGCAGAGTCATGTGAAGGACTGTCTTAGGGCATCATCTTTTGATGCATTCCTACATTAAAACATGTGTTTAGTTTATGAAGTAATACCATTTGTTAGGTTTAGCAGTGTCACACAATCTAAACACAGTGAACTCCAAACAATTCTTAAATTTTCCAGGTGCAGTTTGGAAAGAATCTTCTCATGAAAACGAAATCTGCTTTCATTGGAGTCCTGATTACTAAGATGTGCCTAAAGTTTCCTTTGGTAACGTGGAGTATGTGCAGCACACTAACATCTCTACTGAGAAAATAGCTGGGACAGTTGGAGACATGTCCTCACTCACAAAGGTCAGCCAATGTGAAGGGTAACAGCTATTATTTTGGGCTTTCAAAGACTGGGAAGTCTGTACACTGTTTTTTCCCTTCTGTCCCTAGAGAAAGGATAAATACCAAATGGGCCCAGCTGAGATCTGTAAACTTAACAGCTTGAGATGGGGAATAAATAATCTTGGATCAGTGGTCACCACAGACTTTTGATTAAAGACTAATTTAAGGGCACCTCTTCATGTGCGCTTCTTTTCCTTTCTTTTCCCCCTCAGGAATATTTAGCTATGGGATTGTATGTAGCCTCTCGTCCTGCATTTAATATGATATTTCTTTCTTAATTCTTTTATCAGAGAAGTAGCTTTACATTCCTTTTATTTCTCCATTGCAGTCTTGTTTGCAGAGGCTTTCTAGCTATTACACTGAATTAACACATCTCCTACTCAGTCAAACCTGAAACTGGCCTGAATTTGGGTCTGTGGTAGCTGTGACTGCTCTCAAGATTTACTTTCTACGCACATCAGAACAAAAGATGTGTCTTCTTACATTCATGCTGTTCTTAATACTAAAATTCATTGAGCTTTCAAGTGCTCCTACTGTTAGAGAAATCATGAAGGTTATAGTGGAGGCGGTGTACTTTCTTTATCCTCTTGCTATTCAAGAAAAAAAATGTTACAGTAGATGGTCCAGAGTCATTATTTTGGCATGTCTTGATGCAGATATTCTCATGATGCTTGCAGCAGCAGTTTTCTAGGGAGACATTATTTTAGCTGTATATTTGCTTGTAAACTCAGACGAATGTGTATAATGTTGAGCCAGGTTTGTGGGCAGGATGGAGAGTTTTTGTGCTTTTTCAATTAGGTGAACCATCCAGAAGCAGAAAGTTCATTTTTTTGTCATTATGTAGACACGACTTCCAACAAAATGAATAAGGAATTAAGGTTTTGCTGTGTAAACTACACCTCCAAAATCCAATAAAGTGCCATGCAGAAAAATCAAGCTATTATATCCAGGTAAGCAAGGTATATTCAGTCCAAAAGAACAAATAATTTAATGAGTTTAGGCAGCTGCCAATAACCCTGCCTCCAATCCAAATAGGAGACTGACTTGCAGCACAGCTTTGTTTTGTTTGCAGGTGTTGAAATGAAGGATCTTCTTAAGGTCTGACCTTCAAACTTGTCCCTTTGCCGCTACTGAGATGAAGCTGAAGAACACTTGTTTCAAGGAAGATATTTGCAGAAAAGAAAGAAAATTCATGTTTCAGTCTACAGTGGAAAAATGTTGCTGATTTAGTGGCTTAAAACTGGCTTCACCATTATGCCTGTATAGCACTGTCTACTTGAGACTTTTAACTGGAAATTTCTTGTATGACATGAAGACTATTTTTGACTCAGTAGAATTACCAATATACTTAATGTTTAGCCTATGTATAAATGCTGTGTTGGATAGGAACGTTAATATCTTAGCTCTTGAAGATAAGCTTTCAAAGAGACACCCACGATGATAGGGGCTTAACTGCTACTTGGCTATGATATGGGGTTTCCACTCGTAGGTTTCTCACCAAGCTGGTATTTCATTCCTTTAGGTTTTGCCACATAGGCCACTCAGTAACTTTTATTTTCTATGACCTGGAAGCTATTGCATAAAAGACATTTCTTCTAGGAATGAAGGAAACAAAGGTTATTGTTAACACAGATAGCTTCCAAAGGAACAGGAAAGAAAGACAGCTATGGTTTCCAAAACCCTCACAACCATCCCTAAAACTGTTTGATACATTGAGAGAAATGGCATGCACTTTTCAAAGGCATGCACAGAGACTCTCGTACTGCGGCAGTGGAAAATTTCTCTTTGCATAGTGCACAGGTAGTCATTATGAAGCTAAATACTCATAATAGCTTCATAAAACAATTACACTGTGTTATTGTTACCAAGTGACTTTGAGGATCGCAAAGAAGAATGAAAAAAACCTTACTCAAATGCAAGCTCAATCACTTTTTACACAAAAAGCACCCTCAGGAAGAAAGTAATTTATATTCATATGTATTTTTTACCTGTCATTCCTTCAGCTTGATGGATGTCAGAATACTACATTTTTAGTAGACTTGCAATTGCTGGGGAACTTAAATACACCCTGTGATTATATGCTGCAGGGACGACAGATGAAATGCCAAATGGCCATTGCAATGCTCCTGGCAACACTATTCTCCCTTTGTGGCAGAAATTCAGGTGCTTGTCTTCAGCTGCAATTAGCGTTTGATGTTTAGAATAGGCTTTGGTTTCTCTTTTTCCCTCCCTTTCCCATTCTTTCTCTTTCTATTTATGTCTATTGATACAGTCAGAACACTGCATAAATTATCATTTCAGCCAGGTCAGAAAACAGGTTTCTTACTACATTATTTGATGCTATGGAATTGCTGATCCCTTTTCTGTTTACAAAGGGCATGGCAAATTTTCCAAACTCATAACCTTATAAAGATATCTAGGAAGTACTGGCAATGTATACATAAGAAAGAGTGAAATTAATATTAAATTGACTAGCAGTGCACCATTATAATTGTCAATAATGGAGTAACTAAAAATAAAATGTTGTAGAATCTCATAGCCCAGATTTAATATATAATACAGGTAAAGTAAGTGACAACTGTTTTCTACTTACAACTTCTGAAAATTATTACATAGAAAATGTACATAAAAAAATTTTTTTTGTTATTCATACATAAAAAGAGAACCAGTAGATGGCAAAATAAGCATCTGTATTATCTGTATCTTTGTCTTTGGAGATATTATATGGACCCTTGTATCTGAAGATATAAACAATCTTAATTTGATTTTCAACTTAATTTCTTGGAGGTATATGAACTACCTTCCGATCTAGCTGACATGCTACTTCAGGGCGACTGGAAATGTCAACTGCAGCTCTGCTGGACAAGCTATTTTGTACTGCAGTGATACATATAACAAGGCATACCGTATACACAAACGTCAGAGCTGTTCAGTTACCATTTGGATAGGGCCTAACTCACCCTATAAGTTCCACTCAAAATTTTGTGCATGTTCTTAGAAGTTTTATATCCTATATCAACTTACTAAAGCCTTAACAAAAACAATTACATATCTAATTCTGTATGAGTCCCCCAAAGTACTTTAGCTGGGTGGTAGTTAACCATAATCAGGGAAAAACACATCTAATCAGAAACTCAATATAGCATTTTACTGTTTGCTGGCCTGACAGCATAGTCTAGAATGTTTTACCTCTCCTGAGAACACCTATACTTGGTAACTAAGGATTTCCCAAGTCCAGCCAAAACACAATAAACTGAATACCATGTTGATTTCTCCACCACTTCAATTCTTATTTTACTTTTAATGGATACCATTTTGGAAAAGCTGAAGAAGGTAGTGCTTTATAGAGAGTGAATGTTTGAAATACAGCTGTCAAATGTAAAGCAAAGACTGCTAATGTTAACAATGAGGTTTAAGATGTGGTCAAACCTTCATAGTCAAGAAGATGAGGACAGATATAATCACCAATCTTCTGTAGGTTTTATATATCCTACTCTGAACCAGTTGGTGTTGGTTACAGATTGTACAGTAACACGGATTCAGTGGAGAACTGGTCTGATTTAGCATGGTGGTTCCCACATTCATTTTCCTGGTGTATTGAAAGGCTGAGAATAAAAATTGTAATACTTCCTGGGGATCTGTATATAAACAAACACAATGATGTATGACATGACAAACCAGGGGCCCTTCTAACATTTCAAAAATAATTGCACTAGTGTCATTTTTCTTGCAGAATAGGATTCCTCTGTAGAACATAAGAGATCAGCCAGAATCTAAGAAACATTAGGGTATTTTTAGAGAAATTATAGAACACTTGAAAAAAGAAACCATACGGTAATAGCAATAGTATATCATTGGCATTGTCTTAGTAAGAGACATTTTTTGTTAAATACTAAAACATTCATCCAAAAAAATCCCTGTTGAAATTCATGTCGGTATGAATAAGGACTACTGCAGGGTCGTTATTAACAGTTCCACTGTATTAAGTCTTTTAGATATACACAGTGCATTAATATGAATCCTAGATATATTCAACAGTTGCCCAGAGTACTTCTATTCAGGATGTTCTTTATTCTATTCCCCTTTCAAAATTGCAAGTAACTGCACAATCATGTAAAGTTCAAAGACCAAGGAGTAATTGTGTCATATCTGTCATCTCCTGGGGTGACATTTTCAAGATGGAATGATGAGCATGATTGATGAATATATTATTTCTGTGAACAAAATACAAATCAAAAGCAAATAAAATCATACCAACCATTTCAAAAGAGTACCTGAAAATCCTATACTAAGTTGGTTCCTGCACTTCCCCATCTCAAAAGCCTGAAGTTGTTGCCCAGGACTTGTATCAGCAGCTCAGTGTATAACAGTAGGTATGGGAGGCAGAACAGGGGAATGCATAAGTCATATTTTCTACAAAAAACAAGACTGTCCCCTCACAGCCACTGAGGTTCCCCTTATACTAATGAGGATACATTGATATAAAGGCATTTAAAGGCAAAAGGAGAATCCATTATACTATTCTTCTAGGTAGATTTGTATCTGTATTTTCTTTGCATTCCCAGGAAATGAAGCTCGAATTCCTGATAAGTACTTTCCTACACACAAGCCACACGATGTGGTTATAAGTGGAGCACTGAAGTTGTTTAAAAATAAGGGCAGAATACTGAGTTAGCAAGGCTGGCGTACACACATGCTAATATACACACAACTGAGGTTTTAGGGCAGGTCTCAGTTCCTCCACTGCCATTCCAGGTAATGCAATGCTACTCAAGTGCCATTCTGCTGTTTGGTTTGGTTATTAAAGTTTTTTGCAACAGGTAAAGAAAAGGAAGCACAAACTATTGTAACTACAGTCATTTTCCCTGATGTAAAGCGTTGAAGAAAACCAGTTAAGAATAAGCCTACTTCTGAACACTCTTTTCTGCTATAGATTGTAGGGGAACTGACGTGAAAAGAACTAACCGGTCCTGGCTATTTAGAATATAACTCTCCATGTTTTTATTATATTTGAACTCATTTCTCAAGGACACACATTTTGACAGGGCAGCAGTAAAGAAAATGTCAAAAAAAAAAATCAATTCCAGTTATTTTAATAAGATTTAGAACAAGTACAAAGAACATAGAAGTGAGGACAAATGCACATCATCCCAAGCAAACTAGACATCTTGCCTTGGTTTAGAATTGTGATGCCTGTTAGCACAGTGCAATTGATTGGCCTCTTTACATGCAGAAAAATTTGGTATTTAGATTGCACACTATTTCCTGCCAACAAACACTTCCGAGAATCTCACTGTTCCTGTAATATCAGTCAAGATTCTAGGAAATAGTGTTATTCAATTATATTAAAGACACAAAAAAAAGAGTCAGTATCTCTGGATTAGGATCATAGCTGAGTCTGTCTCTGCAAAAATTATAAATTTACAAAAACTAAGAACATAAACACAATGTATTTTCATGAATGATAGGCAAAACATTAATTCAAGTAACTTGAACAGCCTGTTGTTTCTTTTCCTTCTCCTTGAATGCGAATGCCCAATAGGATGATGTTCATTTGTTATCTCCATTCCTCTTCATGCCAATCCTAAACTTTCAGAGTACATATTGCTTTATCCATTGTCAGTGTATAAACTCATCTATGATTAATATCCAAGATCAATCTATTTTTTTCTGTAGTTCATTTGCCCTATGTTTCAGGGTAGAGAGACATTTTGCAGAAATAACGAGATACTGCTGGATTGTTTTCATATATCTGAAAATATTTTACTCAGTTCTCTAGCTCTGTTTAATTTTTACAATGTTTCCTATAGTTTTGTAGTTTTAAAACACCTATTTTGCCTATGGCTTCATTGTCTCACATTCTATTCTTTTGTCCTGTTCCCATGCTAGTTTGAATGAAGCCTTTACTATTCCTCTCCTTATCTATCAATCTGTTTTAATAGTTTAATATTTGAATGACTTTACCTACTATAAATCAAAAATGGCCAATTTTATTACTCGTATATTTCTTGAAGACAGAAATTTTATATCTCTAAAAAACCCTTCTGTATTAAGAACAATATTGAGTGGGCAGCTGGTTAAAGAACTTTATTGTCCAGCTGATTAATAATTTCTGATCACCCTTATGTTTCTTCCTCTTTTTCCATTTTCTCCAGTATGCAAATAGTTGTCTTCTACGGAAAGTCCCTTAGTGTTCCTGTCTTTGTACTAGTACCACAGTGATGTAAGATCTTATATCCCAATCTTACATTCAGTTTGCCACAGCATGTAGTGGAGCAGAACAAGCCTCAAGGGCTTTTCAAAAACCAGTATTCTTACACACCAGGAAGACTTCACAACTTCTGCGTTAAAGAAGATCCACAATTGCTTTATGCAGTCATGTCAGGTACTAGAGATCTGACCCAAAACGGACTGCTTCTTAAGCAAGGTATTTTGAAGAATAGCTGGATATTGCCTTCTATTCCTCAGAGTGATTCTGGCTGTGAACCTTTAAGTAAGGTGTCTACTGAAACAGAGAAATAGATATGTTCCATTGAACATTAAAACAAGCTCTATTTTTTAGATTTGGGGTATGGCAATAGCTGTTGTAACTCCTGACAGAATTCCCTCACCTTATGCTTTCCAGTTAATGGAAGACAGGAAGCACCTGTAAAAAATTTAGCATTTTCTGCAGTCTGTGAATGGTTTCTGAATCCAAGTTTTATATTCCAGTATATTGCTGTTTAAACCTTGGTAATGGTCTACCTGAACAGGCCAGCCTCGTGCCCAGCAGTGTAGTACCTTTGTACAAGTAACTGAGAGGGGTCCATGAAGTTCCGGAGGTGGGAGGGAGCCTGGGAAATGTCAGTGAAAGTTTTAGCAGGTTGCAATAGTTAGTAGAGGTCAGGGTAAAGAAAAGCACTGGCAAGCTTGAGGGAGTCTCCGGGTGCTCAAGATTTCAGAATGTCTCCCAAGAAGGATGGGGAAGAGCAGAAATGAGTGAATTGTAATTTCAGAGAATAAAGTGGGTTTTGTTAGGGGGTTCAGAGAATACTTCAGGCATCATTCCGTGTTCACATTACTCACCTGTGCCTCAGTCTGTCCCTCAAAGGGAAAAAAGGTGTGAATTAGGCAATACATTACTATGAGCAATAATGCACTAAAACTAAAGATGGTGTTTAAGACATTTCCTGATTGTTTTCCTAATAAATCTGTCGTTCATACTGGAATTGAACGTTATCTAGCAAGTGAGGACAGTAACTCCTAGATTTTATAACTGAGGCTAAAGGAAAAAGAAGCTGTATGTGAAAATGAAGACAACTAAGTGATGAAAAATATCTTTGTTTATAAAATCCATCTCTCCTGTTAGCAACCAAAACAAGAGTTGGTGCAACTCAGCAGGTACTCAACAGTTACATTATATTCCTCTCCTAAGTTAAAGGTTTGATCCGAAAGCCATGTTGGGGCAGAGGGGAGAGGGAAGGGACAGATTCCCTAGATGTCAGCAATCTTGGTATCAGGCCTACTATATTGTTTTATTTTTCTGGGAATCCTACTCACAAGAGACAGTGAAGAAGAAATACTGAAAGAAAAAGTTTGGCTACTGTGATGGTTCACCTGGAGACATACTCACATTTTCATGGCAAAACTATGAAGTGACAAACCCACAGAGTCCATCAATAAATATAGCCCCCGTTAATGTCACTGATTATGAAAGTTGCCTAAGAATCTGACCTGAGAGGACCTAGAAATGTCAAAAATATTTGACATGCTATAGACACTATTGTCACTCCATCAGTAATGATAGTAGAGTCATTTTCCTCAATTTATTTAATGGCATTTTGTCCCTTAACTCTATGCTTCATTGGCATCTACATTTTAAATGACGTTACACATTACTATACTCAAGTAGTATATATCTGTTTTAAAACAGTTAAAAATAAATAGACACATCTATTAAAAAACAAACAAACAAACCCAGAGTTCAGTAATAAATCTTGCCTCTCCATCTTATATGAGCTGTCATTACTCTTATTAGCAGCAATGGTCCTGCTCAGGCAGGAAAGATCTTTTAAGATCTTTCCTTCTGACAGATTAAAGCCTTTGTTATATTTCTCCTGATGCATAATCCAAATACTGGCCTTTTTTTTCCTTTTTTTCTCTTTTCTTTTTTTTTTTTTTCTGGTTTACAGGGCCTCTGGGCTCTGAAGTTTCCCCGGGCCCAGAAGGGAAGCATTACTGTTTCTCCTAGCAGCCTGACATGTTCCTTCACAGAACAGGGACTCCACAGCCCTCAGTCAGCACTTGCCTCCCCACTCAAACAAAAGTATATTTATACATAATTTACATTTAAATTACATTTTGAAAATCTCATGGTAACACATTCTCTGCCTTCTTTCCATACAATGCTAAAAAGTAACAGGAAAAAACAAAACTGTGATATGAGGCGGGCAGGATGTCACCATGTATGTGGCATGTCCCCAGAATTCTGGGTCCCTCCTCTCTCTCTCTCTCCGTCTCCCCCCCAACACTTCTTATTCCTCAGCTCTTCATCTGTCAAACAGGAACTTCTGCACATTTATATCATATAACATCCCCACCTCTTCCCTTTCCTGACCCAAGCATGTACCACAGATCACAGAGTCATTGCTGACCCAACCAGTCTGTGGTTCAGAAAGCCTTACGTCAGCCCTTTTTGCCTGACTTGAGAATTTTCCAATCTGCAAAACTGTATTTGCAGAGAAACATGGTTGGCATAGCTCACCAAATCTTTAGCCATCTATTGTCCTAAGGCATTTCCTCTAGATTAGGCAATTATAAGGCTTAATGATTCATTTTTGTAGGCATATGTAGTGGCCTCGTTAGTTCATAGTAGATTTAGACACTAAGGTACTTCTTGATATCTGTGTCACAACATCAAACAGGAACTCCTGACAAGTTCTTGGACTGCAACAGGTTGCTTTAGGCTAAAGGAACAACTATTCATCTCTGAGCTGAAGGAGAGACAAGGAGAAGGTAAAAACAGTCCTTCTAACACCCCTACCCAGAAGTACAGCCAAAATTTTGCAACACAGACTCCATCCAAAGGAATGGACCTCGGCTTTCACCACTATCGGCACAACAGCTGTCCTCAGGCTTGGTACCTCCACTGTTCCTCACGGGAGACAAAACACGATCTCCTCTATGCAGAGTGGTATTTTTTTGTTGGGTATTTGGCAAAGAACAGAGGTAGAATAACTTTACTTTTTCTTTTTTTAAAATGTTAGACCTAGCTAAACTAGAAACAGGCTGGCTCTCCTTTAGCTCCTGATCTGTTTCCTTGGGAGCTAAATCCTAGATTTATGATTTCTTCTCATTAAAATGGCCTTCTGGTTTTTATCAGCAATATTGAGAGTTGTGTATCCAGATCTGAAAAGTTTTACAATGCTATGAGAAGGGGGTTGGGAAGACAAGCATTACTACTTTGTTTCAAGTTACTGCACAGACTTGGGAAGCAAATATAAATGGTATGTAACATATTTCTTGATTAAATAAATGTATTCTTCACTGAGACGATGCTGCCCACCCTTGCAGTTAATTTCAGTAACTCTTTTAATTACAGCTTCCATCTGCTGGAATGTGTCCAGAGAAGGGCAACGAAGCTGGTGAGTGGTCTGGAGAACAAGTCTAATGAGGAGCGCCTGAGGGAGTGGGGATTGTGTAGCCTGGAGAAAAGCAGGCAGAGGGGAGACCTTATTGGTCTCCACAACTACCTGAAAGGAGGTTGTAGAGAGGGGTCTGTCAGTCTCTTCTCCCACGTAACAGGTGATAGGATGAGAGGAAATGGCCTCAAGTTGCGCCAGGGTAGGTTTAGATTAGATTTTGGGAAAAAATTTTACACTGAAAGGGTTATCAAGCATTGGAACAGGCTGCCCGGGGAAGCGGTGGAATCGTCATCCCTGGAGGTATTTAAAAGACAGGTAGATGTAGTGCTTAGTGATATGGTTTAGTGATGGCTTTTGTAAGTGTTAGGTCAATGATTGGACTTGAGGATCTGAAAGGTCCCTTACAACCTAGGCAATTCTGTGATTCTATGATTCTATTCCAACTGCTGCTATGTTATTTCTGCCAGTGTCCTGCCAGAAATAAAATTGAGTGTTAAAACAGCAAACAGCATTACCAATGAAGCAAACCACTCACAAAAGAACCCTAGCAAGTATATTACTTTCAGAATAAACAAAGAGGAACCAGAATCCTGCATTACAAAGTTGTCGCATACAGAGAACTCCAGCAAGCTTACTTTCTCTGTTCTTCTTCCAGCAACAAATTTTTAAATACAAATTAGAGTTTCATGCAGTTTTGTGGTACATATCCCTCAGTTAGCTCATGGTGAACATGGCTCAGGCAACATTCAAATAATTGTTGTATCAGTTCTGTCCATTACTAGCTCACTTGTCCATACAAATTTGGACAGAATTGCACAGCTAGTAAAATCAACCAGAAAGAACCAGTTTTCTCTTGGAGGAATCACCATCTCTTCTGATACTCAGACTGCTCCTTGTCGACAGTGCCTACAGCAAGCAGTAGAGCTGCAGGTTCAGAATTGAACACATCCCAAAGGAAATATCTTCTTCCATTGTCTCATCCCTCGCTGTCTAGCTTATGAGTATATCTGCATCAGAAGTAGTATACCCTTGCCTAGGTCTTGTACCTGCAGAAGGCACGGTCTTGGTGCAAATGCAGCAATCTTTTATAGTGGACAGCCTACTCTTACTCCAGGTCCTCAAGCTACTCCAGTTCTGTCTGTGTCTGACATAGAATTCTCCACACGATGCGTTCTGGTATTCCTCAGCTCCTTCAGGTTCTAGGCTGGTGGGATCAGAAATCACATTTGGAAGTGGCTGTATGTAAGGACTCTGGAAAGAAGGTAACCAGTCTGACAGTCCCCAAGTTCCTGTATACCCTTAGTTGTATTGTTGCCCATAGTTATCAACTCTAATCCTAAGAGCAAACCTGAGCAAAGCAATCAGAGGAACAAAAGCTAAAAACATGGGAAGACCACCAAATTAGGAAAAACTGAAGGAGAGGAAATGTGAAATTTGAAGATTGCCCCTGAGCAAGATCCTTACTTGGAGAGACATGAAACAAACATGCCAATAGGCATTAAAAAGGTGATTTGATCACTCAGAATCTAGTAATCCATATTCATCCCACTTCATTACAAACTCATTTGGGGTCAAAAGGTTAACAGTGAGCAACACAATTAAAAAGCAACCACTACTTTTTCGATAGCTCTTAATTCAGGCTGACTTTGGCTCAAGATGCTTCACTCATACAGAAATTATGCTTTGGGTCAACCAAGAACATCTGTGGTTCCATTTGATCCCTTCAACTTGCTATTGTGTGACCTGAACATTATAGTAGAGGCGACTAGGGAGCTCCAGAAAGCATAATGCAAGCTATGATTGACAAAGTTCAGCTTACAAGGAACCTAGACTAGAAGCATCTTCCCATCAAAAAAGTTACATACAAAAAATGTACCATAAAGCCACAAAAAAGAGGCGGCTAAAAGAAGAGAGGGAAGAATGTGTCCACAGAAGTGATTTTTTTTCCTCTTTTGTGGCAGCCAGGTTACTTTATAGATTCCGGACATCTTTTTTAAGGTTCCTGGTTCCCAGAAGTTCTCCTCCTACCTCTTTCTTAGACTTCATTCCTTTGGAATCTTCTACTGCAGATATTTCTCATTCTAGTTTTCTTCAGTATTCATACAATCATAGAATGGTTAGAGTTGGAAGGGACCTAAAAGATCATCCAGTTCCAACCACCATGCCATGGGCAGGGACACCTTCCACTACACCAGGTTGGTCAAAACCCCATCCAGCCTGGCCTTGAACACTTCCAGGAATGGGGCATCCCCACCTTCCCTGGGCAACATGTTCCAGTGTCTCACCACCCCCACAGTAAAGAATTTCTTCCTAATATCTAATCTAAATCTACCCTCTTTCACTTTAAAACCACTACCCCTCATCCTATCACTACACTCCTTGATAAAGAGTCCCTCCCCATCTTTCCTGTAGGCCCCCTTCAGGTACTGGAAGGCTGCAAGAAGGTCTCCCTGGAGCCTTCTCTTCTCCAGGCTGAACAACCCCAACTCTTGCAGCCTGTCCTTCATAGGACAGGTGCTCCTGCCGTCTGATCATCTTTGTGTCCCTCCTCTGGACTCACCTCAACAGGTCCATGTCCTTCTTGTGTTGGGGGCCCCAGAGCAGGATGCAGTACTCCAGGTGGGGGTCTCATGAGAGCAGAGTAGAGGGGCAGAATCACCTCCTTTGACCTGCTGGCCATGCCGCTTCTGATGCAGCCCAGGATGTGGTGGCTTTCTGGGCTGCAAATGCACATTGCTAGTTCATGTTGACCTTCTCACCAACCAACATGCCCAAGTCCTTCTCGGCAGGGCACCTCTCAATCCATTCTCCATTCAGCCTGTGTTTGTGCTTGGGATTGCTCTGACCCACATGCAGGACCTTGTACTTGTCCTTGTTGAACTTCATGAGGTTCGTACAGGTCCACCTCTCAAGCCTGTCATTGTCCCTCTGGATGGCATCACTTCCCTGCAGCTTGTTGACCACACCATACTCTTGGTGTCATCAGCAAACTTGTTGAGGGTGCAGTCAATCCCACTGTCCAAATCACCGACAAAGATGTTAAACAGCACCAGTCCTAGTACTGACCCCTGAGAAATGCCACTCATTGCTTTTCTCCACTTGGACATCAAGCATTGACTGTAACTCATTGAGTGCAAGTGTTCAGCCAATTCCTTATCTACTGAGTGGTCCATCCATCAAATCCATGTCTCTCCAACTTAGAGACCAGGATGTCATGCGGGACAGTGACAAATACTTTGCAAAAGTTCAGGTAGATGATGTCAGTTGCTCTTCCCTTAGCCACCAATGCTGCAACCCTGTCATAGAAGGCCACCAAATTTGTCAGGCACAATTTACCCTTAGTGAGGCCATGTTGGCTGTCACCAATCACATCCTTATTTTCCATGTGCCCTAGCATAGTTTCCAGGAGGATCTGCTCCATGATCTTGCCAGGCACAGAGGTGAGACTGGCCGGCCTATAGTTCCCCGGGTTGTGCTTTTTTCCCCTTTTTAAAAATAGGGGTTATGTTTCCCCTTTTCCAGTCAGCAGGAACTTTGTCAGTCTGCCACGACTTCTCAAATATGTGGATAGTGTCTTAGCAACTTCATCTGCCAGTTCCCTCAGGACCCACAAATGCATCCCATCAGGTCCCATGGATTTGTGCACCTCCAGGTTCCTTAGGTGGTCTCAGACCTGGTCTTCTCCTTCAGTGGGCAGTTCGTCATTCTCCCAGCCCCTGCCTTTGCCTTCTGCAACTTGGGCAGTGCAGCTAGAACACTTGATGTTGAAGACTGAGGCAAAAAAGTGGTTGAGTATCTCAGCTTTCTCCATATCCGGGGTAACCAGGTCTCCTGTTCCCTTCCAGAGAGGTCCCACATTTTCCCTAGTCCTCCTTTTATCACTGATGTACCTATAGAATATTAATTATATATATTGAATACTAACCAGCTTTCTTCGTCCCCTCTTCCCTCCAGGACTTTATGTTGAACTCCACCATTTCATGGTTACTGCAGCCAAGGCTGTCCTAAAGCTTCGTGTTCTCCAGCAGTCCCTCCTTGTTGGTAAGAACAGATCCATCATAGCACTTCTCTTCATTGGCTTGTCTATCACTTGGAGAAGGAAGTTACCATCAACACATTCCAGGAACTTCCTGGATTGCTTATGCCCTGCTGTGTTGTCCCTCCAACAGATATCAGGGTGGTTGAAGTCCCCCATGAGGACCAGGGCTCGTGAACATGAGACTGCTCCTGTCTGTCTATAGAGGGCCTCATCTATTCAGTCTTCCTGGTCAAGTGGCCTGTAGCAGATCCTCACTATAATGTCACCTGTCCCTGTCCTCCCTTTAATCCTGACACATAAACTCTCATTCAGCTCCATTCATTCCCAGCAGAGCTCCGTGCACTCCAGTTAGTCATTGACACAGAGGGCAACATCCACTCCTCGTCTCCCCTGCTGTCCTTCCGGAAGAGTCTGTATCCTTCCATTACAACACTCCAGTCACAGGAGGCACCCCAGCTATGCCACCACGTCTCCGTGATGCCAATAAGGTCACAGCCCTGCAGGCATGCACATATCTTTAACACCTCTTGTTTATTCCCCATGCTGGCACTGGCATCAAACTGGTAGGAGTGGGATGGATTGAGGTTCTCTTCCGCCAGCAATTTTAGTTTAAAGCCCTCTTTACCAGCTTGGCAAACCTATTACTGAAGATGCTCTTCCCCTTCTCTGACAGATGGACTACATCAGTCCCCAGTAGACATGAAAATTACACATGACGGCTGGTCTCAGAGATCATCCCACATTTTCCTCACAGACGCTGTGCTGTACTCCACTGTGATGTCACTCTCCCAGATGCAGCTGCCCCGTATGGTAGAAGGGCTCTCTTTTGACTCCAAGGTGTTCACTATTGCTTTCTTCTCAAAACAGGGCCTGAATTGATTCAGATACCTAGTAACTCCAAAATACACTATTTCAGTTAGACAACAAAATGACATTTGTTCCTAAAAATTACTTTCCATCCAGATATTCCTGCCACATTGAATTATATCTATAGTCCTATATCTATAGTCCTCAGCTGGGATCATGAAAAATACTTGGGAAATGCAATTGACTAGTCTGCACTGTCATAGAGCTCAACTCCAACTGAGTGGCAATGTTTTTTCGTCAGCATTGTTGTGTCCAGCTGTTCTGGCCATTTGTTAATGTCATTGAGGTGGAGAAGAGCCAGAATCAAAGAAATGGAAGGCCCTTCCACATGCATGTCCTAGTGAAGATGTGGGATAAAAGTAGTCTGAACAGAAGTGGTTCTTTTGGGTAACATATCAAAGAAATTGTCTTGAGGCAAGGAAAAGTCCAGGTTTCATATATACTCAAACCATGAAACAGGACTTGAATCCAAGCCAATCTCTAAAAGTGTGAGACGCTAAAAAGACATTTATTAGAGTATTTGGCTACAGTTTTGCTTCTTCATCCTTCATACGCAACAAGGTGCAATTTACAGACAATGAAATTAATCTTTGTGCTAATACCTAAGCACCTTATAAATTTAAATTTCACTCAGTATGGAAGAATTTCATAGTAGCCTTATAGCCACCTGAAGAACAGACTTAAGATTTTGTGGGATGAAGTTAATAGGAATCAATTCCCATTGTAAATTGTTTTGTTTCTTTTGGATGAAGACAACAATATACGAAAGTCTTTGTAACAAACATACAAATCAATATGGAAATGTGAGAAAATTTCATTTAAAATCCAGAAATTTTAAAATATTGTGTTGCTTCAATAATCTTAAATTTATCATTTATTTATATCCTGTATAGATAAAAACTGAGGAAAAAAAAAATGTATTTGGAGTTTATCCCTGTAGTCTTTGTTTACTAAAACAATATTTACTCAAGTGAATAAATCAAATTATTCTGAAAGGACTACTTGCATAAGCAAGAAGTAATTCTTCCAAGTAGAAATGCTCTGAGAACAAATATGTGTTAATTACACTACAGAAATTACAAGGAAGTATATTGTTGTTGCAAGCTTGAAGGCCAACTGGTCTTTTCCACACTAGGACTGCAAAAATTACCTTGATCTATTATGACTTTTCTTGCTAAAAGGAAACTAGAGGTCATCACTTGACTCAGCAAAGAGAGTTCTCATGCTGCAGTCAGCAGTGAACTAAAATGTTCTTCTTGCTCTTAAAGTTCATATGCTATTTCAAATTATTATTTTTGAAGAATCTCAGTATTGTCAACTATGTAGAAAGAGATTATTGAATTATTATTACAGTTCTCTAGAAATAAAGTCCATTTAGGGACGAAACAAAATATCTGCTTATTACATACCCATGCTCCTAAGGTTGTGACTTAACAGGAAGACTGAAGGCTGGTGGTCCCATTGCTTAAATGGGAAATGTTCAGACCTGTACTGATATTGGCAGAAATAACAAGACCACTTCTTTAAGGTTTTGGGGCATTGTTTTTTGGTTTGGTTTTTTTTTCCATTGAAAAACAAACAAACAAAAAGAAGTCAAAACCAACCAAACAAACCAAAAATCCCTGTAATTTCGTATTGCAGTGGTCCTTAAAACCACTGGAATTTCCTACCAAGCTCCAAAAGAAATCATTAGGTAATCACCAGCCAAGCTGTAATAAATACAGATGCTTTTTCCTCCACTTTTGTAAGGAAGTCCACCTGAAACTGTAACAGCTGTAAGGAAGGCCACCTGAAACTGTGACAGCCAATGCGAGCTATTGAAAGAAATCTAAAGCACCTCTTTCTTTGTAGCAATATTACAACAGAAACTGACACAGCTTCTGAACATGAGGCAGAGCCCACACTTGGTTGCCAGAGTGGAAGCAAATGATGCCAGCCCTGAAGCCCTGAATCCCTACTCATATTAAGACGGAGATAGAGGTTTCTCTGAAACATCTGTATTTAGAGACAATAGTTTTCTGCTCTATTGGGTGAGAACCCTCACAGATAGGGTATTTGACCTCTGAAATGTGCATTTTTTGCTGAATATGTACACTGATTTCTGAAGATCTGTCAGAGATTGTAATGATACATGGGTTGGCCATGAATCCCTGTACTCCAGTCAGAGTGGAATAATAATAGGAATTATTATTTTATTAATAGGAATAATTATTATTTATTATTAATAATAATAATTATTATTAATAGGAATTTCCTACTATATAGTTCTCCATGGAATTACTCACAGGGGGAGTAAGAAAGGATTTATCAGTCTAAAAATAATATTGTAGTAGAGCTGTTGGGCAGTTCTCAAGGAAGACAAAGGATCTCTGATAAGATTCCTTTATCTCTGAGTAGAACTCCTCTAAGGGACCCGGTTAGTCTGGGGACAATATTTACATGTGAAACAGGGTCGTTTCCTGAAGGCAAAGAGGAGATTCATACTGTCAAGGAATAACACCTATAATAGACGACTTCTTCTGCATACATTCCCAAGAGATAGCTTCTCCAGAGCATAAGTTCTCATAACACCTATTGCAAGATGGGAAGAATCAGTTCCTGGAGAAACTCTCCCTCTTCTTTAACTATAGAGGAGGGCTAAAAAAAATAGCTTTCACCACATTCTCAGATGTCAAAAATTAGATACAATCAATCGTATTTTTGGCAAAATATACATAAAACCCCTGGGTCAGTTTGAGGCTGAACAAACCTGAGGATTAAGGAGTGTAGTATTTTACCGTATCTGTGTCAGGAAAAAATCTTTTCAGATCTATCCAAGAACTGAAACAGAAAAGACAATATTGCAAATTCTTGATGTTTGATGAAGAAATTCCTTTAATTCCAGTTCAAATCTCCTGCTTGGCTGCTTGAAAACCTCTCAGACTCTCCTACAGTACCTCATTCTATGGCAATCCAGCTTCTAACCACCCATGGATTAAATTATAGTTGCAGGCAAAACCTCGGCAGATACATTTTTTGTCTCATCTTATCTTCAGTCTATTTGCCAGGCTAGAAACCTGACAGTAAATAAAAGCTCTGTTTTTATTTTATAAAACTGCAGCTCCCTTCTTGGAAGACAAGCAATGAAATGTCTTTTTGCATCCCTGAACATTGAAGCACCTGGGAAAAGGTGTTAAATGGTTTTATACCGAATGCTCAAATACGGAGTTATTGACACAGTGCTTTTTTAGTGGTTAACAGCATGTGTTGTATCATTTCAAGAACTTGCCCCATTGTTTATTTTGGATGTGAGGTTCACTCACATTGTGTTAAAATCATGTTAGTTTATTCAAGGTCATGCATTGTTTAGCTACTTTCACTTCCAATTTAATTAACTTGAACAAAAAGAAACACACCCAAATTTATGAACAATTTCCAAGAAAACATTAATCAAATTTTGGTAATGAAAAAAGGATTTGAAGAGGAGAAAAAAGCACCCCAAGGCTAGAGAATTAGACGAGAAGGAAACAAGCAATAAACAAAAATGCCCATACGTAGGAAATCATGATCTAGCTGATACTAATGGATATCTTCCTCATAATAAAAATGGTGATACTTCCATACTATATATAGACATAGAAAGTTAACAAAAAAATAGACATCACTTCCCCTACCTTTAACCATTTAAATGTTATACTCTTAACCTAAGATGGCAGGTAGGCTCCCTCTAGAGTTGATGGATAAAAGAGGGTGCAGGAGAGCTACTGTAGCTGTTCTGAGAAAAATAGACTAGATACAGCTAGGGGGGTACTTCATTTCGTGGACGGTAAAACAAGCCTGGACAAATGGCTTAGATTAGACAGACACAATTTAAATCCAGAAGATCTAACTTAACAAAATGCAGTGGCATCACTTACTAAGGAATCCACTCCAATACTGAATTTCAGGATCAAGGCTGTTTAGAAATGTAACATAAATGAAAATCAAAACCCCTGTATCTTATATGCACTGTATTGGCAGTAGATTTTATCCAAGGTTGGATCCAATTTATTTGTGCCTGACTTTCAGATCTTATGTCCTTTTTCCAGCCTTCAAAGGGTCATATTTTTATTTCACTTGGTTGCATATGAGGATTCTGGCTTTTGTCAAATGATTTTATCATGTGAGATAAAAATGAGATGAGACTTTATAGCAACCAAATAGTGCACATTTTAGAGATAATTGATTCTTAGAAGATAAAGAATTACTTAACTGTTCAATAGAAAGAGGACTTTTAAAAGTTAAGCTGTCATTTTGGGGAAATAAGATAAAAAATATTCTCTGACTCAGTAAAAAACAAAGCCAGGGAAATTTCATTAAACTGTGTTTATCTCTTACGGCAGATATTGTACAAATTTGATTCAGAAAACCAGTTTTTATATTCCAACCAGTATGAAAAGCTTGAACTGTCTAGTATATGACAGCATGAGATGCAAATACATTTATTCAGTGATCTGGCACTGAATCATCAGGCACTCTCCACACTGACCTCTCCACATTCTTTTAAATCCACCTATCTTTCATGTAAAAGTCCTCAGCGATTTTTATTTAAAGAAAAAAACCTAAAAACCTTGACCCTCCATTTGTCTGAGATAACTAAAATGCTTGCAAGTATTAGACCTGGGATAAAGAACTGTAGTTTCAGAGATATCATACAATGCATTGTCAGGAAAAGGCGTGGATAGCTTGCATACGAAATTTCCTGAAAACTATGTTTACAAGGAATTTGCTTTGTTATAAAGCTTTTAAATCCATTCCACTTCTTATTGAACACTGTTCTTTTGGGAATATACATCTCCCAATGATTTTGTTTCCTACAGCAAAATATAGTATATGATTTTGCCTCAAATATTTCTGTTCTAGGTAGAACTTAAGCTGGTATGAAAATTTGCATTGCCTTTCATAGGTGGGAAAAATA
The DNA here is from genome assembly GCF_963924245.1 of Chroicocephalus ridibundus. Taxonomy (NCBI): domain Eukaryota; kingdom Metazoa; phylum Chordata; class Aves; order Charadriiformes; family Laridae; genus Chroicocephalus; species Chroicocephalus ridibundus. The sequence continues at coordinate 68,298,506 of NC_086316.1, read as the reverse complement.
ATCTATTAATTATTATAGCATCTGCTTTCATACTGACCTCTGAAACAGGAAATAGAGCACAAGCAACCCAATAAAGCTGGTGATAAAAAATATAAATAACATCTTGCTTTCTTGCTATTGTGTCGGCCTTTCTGCAGTTCTGAATGGCCTGTGTCACAGCGTAACTCACACTGTCCCACTGCAGAAAGTCACTGGAGGAAATCTGTGTGTTTATGTGAAAGTTGCTGGAGAAAGAAGCTGTTAAGATGGACCTGAAAATTAACTTTATAAAACTACTTCATGATCTTATTTTTATAAGCAAATAGTACACAAATGTTGTTTAGAAAGATGATACAACTCTATATAATTATTTGACTCATAACTAAAAATAGGGATTACAGTTATACCTCTAATTATAGACGTTGTACTTAAATAGTAAAAGTACTCCAAATTCAAATTGTGTAACTATTAAAAAAAAATCATACTATAATGATACTGTTGAAATTATCCTTTCTTTTAAATTCTACATTCTTTCTTGCATTTTTTTACTTTATAGTGTTTCACTCCCTATTTCACAGTGAAAAAAAAATCAACAGAAACAAAACCAGAAAAAAAATCATGTATTATATATCAATTAACAATTGTTATTTCAAAATAGCATCTTTAAAATTCTAGTAGACAGAATTGAGCATTCAAAGGATCTGATTTTTCTTCAACATTATAAGTATAAATGACAGGAGGTCAATATCTCTTCAAAATTTTGCAATATAGTCCTACTTTCCACAACAGTGTCTGGAAAGTCACAACACCTTTCTTTCATTAGTGTACCAAACTCTTCGTTAACTTTGAAAAGATAGCTTTGCTCAGTCAGTTCCAAGATGTTGCCACAGAATACCACTAAACTTACCACAAGTTTCATTCTTTTAACTGGGTTACTTGTAAAGGGAACAAAATTCTTTCACTTTCAATATGTAACTGAAAGTTGATTTAAGACCAAAAAGGTTAATTGTTTTTAATTATTTTTTTTAAATACAAGTGAGGTTAATTATTTTTAATCTAAAAAAAAAAAATAATGCTGTCTGAATAACAAAACTAATGGAAAAATTGCTATTTTTCTGTAAATTTATCTTGTAAATCTCTTTCCCTATTGTGGCAATCTCAACTTCCCCTTCCTTCCCTTTGCCCACATCTCCTATCAAACACCTTTCCCATGCGTGAGACCAACAGTGCTGTTGCTACACTGAACTTTTAAGTGTCATAATTACCTATCTGGTATAATATCTACTACTTGAGCAAGGCTCTAACATCATCCTGCAGGGGAACCAGTAGAAAAGATGAGGCTCTAATTTCCCCCTACTGCTCTGACTAATGCCCACACTTCCCCAAACTTGTGGGACCATGCTCAATCCTCTGCTTCTTCCTCAAATGAAATCAGCTGAAAGTGACTGATAGGTTCAACGACCAAAATGGCACATATGCAATCAAACTGATAAACTGACAGAATAATTGCGCAATCTTCAAATCTAGAAAGGTGATTATAATCAGAAAATTAAAAGCTGTAAAAGGGATATGTCATCATTCGAAAACACCATTTTCTTGACCAAATGGGGTAAGCATTGTTACTCAACATTATTCTCTTGCATTTTAGAAGGGCCCTTGTAAGGAAAAAGACATGAAAACAGAAAAAAAACATCCTTTAAGGGATACAATAAAAGACTAGGCACTATGACTGTGAATTCTATGTGAGCCATGTATTTGAGACTAGCAATATAGCCCAAATAAACATGTAAAAGTTGAATGGAAAATCTGCCTGGTGGATTTCCAATGCCTTTTCCATATTATGACACCTTTATTCCTCTTCATTACTAATTCTTTTTTTTTCCTTTTTCTCTTTCTGTGACAGGAGAGCTCATTGCCAAACAACACTTGACCAATACCTATGTATTCCAACAATGAACCTTCATACTGTCAACCATTATAAAGACATGTGAAAACAGTATTTTTTGTAGTTTATCTTAAAGCAAGTGGATTTTTTTCTCCCTTCCTAACTATAGTGACAAATCTTCCTTTGTCATCAACATATGTAGAAAAGATTAGTAACTACTATAGATACACATCGAGCACATTTTAAGTCTGACTTATCTCCCTGAAAACACCCACTAGCATTCTTTGAACAAAGCATGTCAGAAGTGGTTTCTCTCTTGTAATGATTCTTTGAACAAGGAAATCCCCCTGTGTTTATTATGTAGGTCACAACATAATAGAAAGATTTTCTCCCTACCAATAAACACATAATGAATGTTTGGCAGTTACATCAATTGTGTAGGTGGAAAATTAGAAGTAGAAAACCAGCCCTTGTAAGCCTAGCTACCCTCCATATAGTGTGTACATCCCTTTTCAGAACACGTGTTGACATCCTGTCCCTAATGTAGCTATCAAAAGATTTTTCATGGATTTTTCTAAATTAAGGATTTAATTCCCAGGACAGATGAACCTCTTTGGTTTATATGTCTACAGCGGAGACTTCTATATCTCAGCTATCCACCAGAATGCCTTATAGATAATAAAGAGAAAAAAGGTGGTTTGGGTCATGAGTTATCTAACCATTTTTAGACATAGACATTTTAGACTTAAAATATGACATCTTTCACATACTGCGAAAGTCTTTTTCTCTTCACTGATTATAATAAAAGCCTGAAATGACTAGTTCAGATAAAGATATCTTCATTTACTCAGATAAATTTTACTCACAGGACTTAGTTCAGCTGCAGGCAAAGACAGACAGTACTAATACGTTCTTTGTGAACTACAAGTAGCATCTATCAGTGTAAAGTGTATACTTCTTTGTAGCCGTATTTCCCTTCTTCAGGTAAAATGGTCACAGTTTTCCTCTTGCAACATCATTTTAACTGTCATTCCTAAGTAAACTTTATCATTTAAACAAACCAATAAAAGAAAAAATAAATAGAATTTTAGTTCACAGGGACTAAGGATCCTTTCTGTTGGATGCTCTGACTATGCTATGACTATGGAGTTCAGACTCCATTTCTTAGGAACTCATTTTATGAGGCCATGACAGGAGACAATGTCAGAAATACTCGATATTACATGCACATCTGTTAATCTATTTCCTCAGCTGATTTAATAGGATTTTTTACATGTGAAACTCTAATAAACGTTAACACAGGTTAAGTTAATGTTTTGGTTGTGACTTTTTTTTTTATACTGGGGAGTGGAAAGAAAACAGTTTGTTAACAGGAAAATAGGTTGAGTTCATAATAAACACAGGACTAATGATGTTACTATTTATAGTTTAACTCTTTAGCTCCCACTATGTAAGATTATACTGCTTTGTCCTTTTCTTCACAATATTCCTTATATTTTGAAGATATTACAAGACTTATCTTTAAGTTCCTCTCACTTTCCCTCTTAAATTTCACAAGACCTACTCCAATCCAATCAACTTGCACTTGTACTCCAAAACAACCATTATATCTTTAAATTCTGATTTTTCATCATGCCTTCTAAAAACAGTCAAAATACAGTCATTACTGTAACTCAATTGTTAACAGCATAAAGCTTGTTGAGCTTGCTTATGGATTGGTTGTAATATTTTCATGTAAACAGCTGCATTTCAACAAGAACATACCATGCCTTTTTATACTTTTAAGAATATATTAGCTGTCATAAACTGGCTGATGCTTGCCTTCTGAAATCCATGAAAAAGTTGAAAAATAGACCTAAGTCTGTTATAAACTCACTGCCTTCTTAGACAAAAGTCATCGGCAACGTTCAAAGCAAGGGTTTTAACAAATGGATATAAATGGATATCAGCTCTAATTTTGTTCCTTTTTAGGTTCGCTAACTTCTCCTTCAACCCTACTGGCTTGAGTTGAAGCCGCATCTGAAAATTCTCAGCTCTGGTGGAAAAGGGGGTTGGATAGATCTCAGATAAAATAATTTAAATTTGTCTATTAAACTGGTGGAATTGTATTTGGTCTAATATTATGTAAATGTACTTCATACTTTTATCTGACCTAAAGAGAATATTAAACCAGAACTGTGCGCTCTACAGTAGGTCAGACTAAACAACCATGATAATGCCCTTGGCCTTAAAGTCTGTTCACTCAGAAATAAATTTTCGACCATCTCACTGGAAATATATTTTGTCCAGTGTGACAGGTTTTCTTACGGATTTTGCAGGCCTAGAGATGTGGAGAATGTCAATAAAATATGTCTTGAAACACATGCAATAAATTACTTTTGTAACATAAAATAACAGCGTCTTAGGACTGCAGACAATATGGTATGCAAAGTATCAAATCAAACTAATTGAATAGCTTCGAACATTTTAAAATTGTATTATATATTGGATTTTGAATGCCTAAACGAAGTACAAAACTGAGCACTTAGCTGAATTTAAAAGCTATTTTTTCCCACCAAAATAGTCCTTGAAGTCCAAACAGTAATAAATAAATGTAAACAATTAATCTAATATAATGTATCAAGAAGGGTTAAATCAAATTATAAGAAGACAGATTTATTATATAATGTTATCATTACAGTGCTTGTATCATTATAGGTCTTACATCATTATACTACTTATTCTAACTTTAATTCTACTAAATGCATGAATTTACTATCAGTCCGATTCAAAAACCAATCCCTTGCCAATTTGCCAGTCAAGTTCTATATGCAGACAAATTTTGGAAAAAGCAGTAACTTAAAAAAAAAAAATCATCAAGTTCAGAATATTCTTGACATGAATTCATAGCTTTATTGGTTCACAAAAAACACATGCCTATACCATGTGCAAAATTTCAAATAGCAAACTGGGTTTCATTAACCTGAAAGCTCAGTCTTTTCAGAAAATCTTACTATGTACCTACACTGCTATTACGTACCGAGCTGCATAAATTCCTTTGCTGTTGTACGTATTACTGATAACACTAAAAAAATTTGCTCTCAAAGTTTCTTTCTCTTTTAGTTTGAGTGACTTCCTTTTGACAACTGGAAACCCTGTGACTCTTCAAGGTTCGCTTCTCCACAGCTTTGCTGTTTCCCACATGAAATGCAATGCTAATTCAGCATTGTAGTCACTATGAATCTTGTTGTGATAGCTGCAGCTAAGATGGCTCTTATCTAAAATTAGATATTGTGACTACAAGGCACACCGGTGTGGTGATCACTGTGGTCTAAATCCCGCTCTTTCTGCATGTCTTTTTTTATCTTGCTACTTAGGAGGGTCTCCATGCTGCTCTAAGTACTAGCTGGCTACATGGCTCAAACACACAAATATAGCTAGTTTAAATGTAACTAAAAGTCCTGCTATAAAAGACACACTTCCAGGTGTGTCTACATGAGTGTTAGGGTTTGAAGAACCCACAGCAATTTATTGTCGTTCAGACAATTATTCTGTCTCCCAATAACCCCTGCCCAACTGATAGGGGAATTGGGAAAAACAAGGAAACACGAGGGCTGGAATATAAACAGATTAAATAGAATAAGACTAAATAAGTAACAATTATAATACTAAAGAATCGATATTGATCCTGACACCAATATAAAATACACAAGGATCATACTCGACCCATTTTATCAGTAGAAGCTGTGTACTCCCTGCAGTGGACAGCAAATGTGGGGCGCTGTAAGCCCTACAGTTTCAGGAGGAAGGGAAGGTCTCTGGGGTCCAGCAATTCTCAGGATTGCAGCCATCAAGGGAGAGAAAAAGCCTCCTCAGCAAACTTTCTAATTTACACTGAATGTGACGTTCATGGTATGAAATAGTCCTGTTGGTCAGCTTGGGTCAAGTGCCCAGGTCTTGCTCCTCCTCATCCCCACACCTGGCAAGGCTTGAAAACACTGAGACCCTGAAACCCACATACTGCCTATAAATTCAGTATTTTCACAAATTCAGACATGTGAGTCTTCTAAAAATGCAGTTTTCCCAAGAATTAGAAGAGGCTTCACTGAAAAGCAAAATTACTGAAAGAGAAATTAATCCTGTGTTGCTCCAACTGGGACAATGAGTTATAGGAATCACTACAGTACAGACAGTGTAATCTACTCAGCTATATGTGAAAAGGTGATTTTTATGCTGTACAACTCATCTTTGTACATCTTTGTCATAACTGTACAACTCACCAGCCCATATCTCCATACCGCCACAAGCCTCATTTTCCTAATTGGTATAGTCCATCAGGCAGCCTACTTGCATCTACATACACCAGTATCCATGTCATTCAAGAAGTTATAAACCTGAAAGCTGGGATTTATATTTTCAGCTCCTTCTCAGGCCAATAATCCAGTAGCCTAGGAACCACATCTAATAAGGTGCTGTGAATCTACAAAATACAGCTGCTGGAACTTTGTGGTGGCTGGCCCCATATCAGCTTACAAAGTGGGCTGCAAACATCAGGTGGACAAGCTGGTGAGATACCAAATTTCAACCATTCCTGGAAAAATTATCTCATCTGCAGAATACTTCAAAATCTCCACAAAGCCCTACCAAAAATATTTTTCTTACAGCTTTTTCAATCGGCTTTACAGGAGCCATAATGACTTATCTGGGAATGGAGGCAAGAGGTTCTTAGAAGAAATAAAGTTTTGATGTCTGTGAGACATGTATGCCACCCTGGCTGAGTAAATTACTTTCAGAAAAGGCCATGAGACTTAAACAGGAGAGGAAATGGGAATGAAAACAAACATGGTCAAGGATATAACCATTCATGTTACTTTAATAAGAGCACTCAGAGAGCACTCATGAAAGAAAACAAATGGTATTCTTCTAGGAGTCAAAACTAAACTACATCCTGGTGACACAAGACCTCACTTTAGAGCCTGAAAGGCTTCTAAAAGAGATGAAGATCCCAGACAGATAAACGCATGTTAGGTGCACAGGTATTTTACAACAGTGCCAGACTGAGTTAATCAAGAAGCTACAACCTATGAGTTCTGGACAAGGTCAAAAAGGCTAGTTGGCTGCAGAGTTTGGGGGGAATGTTCTCCTGAATTGCTCCACAGGGAGTTATTTGGATTGCTGAGCTAGCTTTAAAGTCCCTGCAAAGGGTGCTGACCTGAACCGAGGTCTTGGCTCAGAGCCCAGCCCTAGTGGAGAAACAAGATTTCCATAGACAATAAACACAAATTAATCCAGACATAACACTCATATCCACTGACTCACCAATAAGCACACTGTTATTAATAAAATTAACTGTGCCTCTGGCAGATACATTGGTTATTTTAACAATCCCATGGTTGTCCCTTTTTGATTGGACTCTGCTACACTCTAGTAAAACATCTTTGATGAAGGTGACACAATTTCTTCTAAGAGAAAGCATATTGCATAGTCCAGAGAAACAAGCTGATTTTTTCATGCTTGTTACACTGGAGAATACCTTGAGGATGAAGGAAAATTGTTTCCTTAGACCTTACAAATATGTATGAAATAAGATTTTTTTTACTTCCACCTGTGTACAAAACCCAGGTCATTCTGAGGCTGCCTCTATTAATGCTGTATCATCTGAGTCAACACTATGCTGCAGTAGAACACTGCACATTGGTCCATGGGATTCCTGTTTATGACAGTGATAACCATCAGTTCTGAAAATTTCCAGCTAAGAGAGAACTTTCTCCTTGCCGTTTGAGTTTTGAGCTAGTTCTGGTCTCTAAATTTCCTGTGAACTGGAGGGAATATCTGCATCTTTCTTTTTTCAGATTATACTTTTACAGCCAACAAAATATTTAGACATCACAGAGATGGCATAACGATGACAGAGTATAGCTTCTATTAATTTATAGCTTTGTTGCTGATAAGCTAGAAAGGAGAATAATACAGCATGAGCAACTTCACTGTGTTTTACAGTAAATGAGTTTTCAGGCTTAAAAGAAGTTACTAATCACAAACTCCTATCGTCAGAGAAGAACTTCCTCTTTCATTATGACTATATACTTTAAACAGCTTCTGGGTTCTAAAGTTATATTTGTTCTATCCAAGGATCATTTTACAGAAATGGAACACAGCTGCTTAATATTCTTATCAGCAAATATTGCCACCATTTGATTAAAATACTATGCGAAATCTCTCTCTCTAAATTAAATCCAAAGCTATGCTTTCCCCATGATCGAGATCCACTGATACTAACAAAGCAATTCCTAAATTAAACTGGGTACTTAAATCCAAAACTGTGATCAAAAAATTGTTCTGTCACCTTTTCTCTGAACTTGGAGATAACTACTCTGGGTGCTAACCTGTTTGAGTCCATAAGGTTCTCAAGACATTTAGCATTTTGGTTTTGCATGGCTAGAACTGTGCTTTGAAAGCAGCTTAGTGTCTGGATCAGACTTCCAGACCAGACACTCTTGGAATTGGAAGGGTAAAAGTGAGAAAACTCGTGGTTGACAGTTTAATAAATAAAGCAAAAGCTGTGCACACAAGCAAAGCAAAACAAGGAACCAAGTCACCACCTACCAGATGGCTGGTAGGTGTTCAGCCATCTCCAGGAAAGCAGGGTTCCATCACGTGTAACAGTTACTCAGGAAGAAAAACACCATCACTCTGAACATCCCGCCCTTCCTTTTAATTCTCCCAGCTTTATAAGCCAAGCATGACGTGACATGAGGTATTCCATACCTCTCTGGTCAGTTGGGGTCAGCTGTCCCAACTGTGTCACCTCCCAAATTCTTGTGCACCTCCAGCCTACTCGCTGGTGGGGCTGTGTGAGAAGCAGAAAAGGTCTTGACTTTACCAGCACTGCTCAGCAATACAGAAAACACCCCTGATAAAAGTATTATCAACACTTTTTCAGCACAAATCCAAAACATAGCCCCATACTAGCTACTGTGAAGAAAATTAACTCTGTCCCAGGCAAAACCAGCACACATCCTTTTCTGTAATAGCTTATTGTTTACAGCATTAATTGGATACACTTCCCTTCCTAGTCTGGACAGATTCACAATGCCTTACACCCCAAGGAAAGTGTCCCAACTTTTGAGTCCTTTGACAAGATGGCTAAATTGTTCTTGTGGTGATAAGAGGGTGGTCTCTGGTTCCTTCTCCTAGGACCATATCGACTCTATCAGCTCAGGACATTCCTATGTGACTGGGTGGATCCAGACCACCAGAACAACCCAGCCACATTTAAGGCCTCCCTCCTGGCTACCTGAAGGCTGTTTGGATATGGTGATGGAGTAGGCAGCATAGTCTTTTGTCACCCTCTTTCATGAGGGCCTGGCAGCACCTCTTTCATCACATGATCACATGCACGCCTATCATATCTAAAAGGCATGATATGCAAAAGCACAAGGTAATGGAATATCTCCATTGTAGTCATCTGACAGGGCATATACATGTGTATGCAGCTATGTGACAGATATGTTAACACATTCATTAATTGAGAAGACCACATCTCACGACATGAAGAGCTATGTAACTCAGCTTGCATGGGTAAAAAAGGCTCACTGCTTCTATATAACTCACTTCTAGAAGGTTCCTTACTCCAGCCTGGAGGTGGCCAGAGATGCCTCTCTGTCTGTGTCTTTCACTAAAATACCTACACCTGAAAAAGAGGTTGGATTTCAGGCTTACCCATGTGTTTAATAATCATCTTACTTCTGGAAAACCCAACATGGGCTAATAAAACCCAATCTGGGCTTCTGTATGAAGCCCAGGACTGCCTTCTGACCAGAGCAACCTAACCTCTATGATAAAACCATAAAGTGTTTCAGACCGCAAAACCAAACTGTCCACATGGGCAGGCAGGTGGAGCAGTGGGATTTAGATTACAGGTCTCAGAAAAAATTATTGTAGCATCCATAAAACAACGAGTTATAGCAACCTCCAGAAACTCTAATCCCAGCAGGAGTCCGGTTTGCAACAACTATTAAAGAAGTAGCAATTTGTAGCTCATTATACAAGGATTGTTGCAAACTTGTAATTTGTCTTAAAATCTCATAGTCAAAAAAGGTAATCATTGCAAAAGCTGAAGTTTCTGCACTAAAGGAATATTTTTCTTGTGTGTATGCTGTTCTGTTTGGTTTGGGGTGGGTTTTTTTGTTTGTTTTTTTGGCCTTAGGGGTTTTCTTGTTTTGTTAGGGGGTTTTGTTCTGGTTTTTTTTTTGTTTTTTGTTTTTAATGCATGCCATAAAACATGTACTGGCATCATGACCAGGCTCACATTCCTGCAAAAGGCAAGATTTTATTCCTGATCGTGAAGTTCAAAGGAAAGCCTGGGCAGTGATCTATATTTAAATGTTGCTTTTGCACTAACTGAGCAAAATAACTGAAATGGAAGAGAAATGTGTGCATGCATCGAGGAAAAAGGGGAGAGTTAATGTTTTTATCTATATAGAACAGAAAGAAAAAAAATAAAATAAACGGAGAGTTTTCACTATGGTTATTGCAGTCACAGCTACCTTTTTTCTGTAACCAAACAGTAACAAGTAATTATATTATGCAGACCAGCTGTGAAGGCAATGAATGCAGTGCAATGCAATACACTTGCATTGCAATTGTAAAACTCTGCAGATTATGTAACTATTTTGAGAAATTATTGTCATCTATTAGTGTCCCTCCACAGCACGCTCTCAGTAAGTTATTCTTTTATAAAGTTTCATAATTGGAATCTATCTGAACAATAAACAATATAGGTTATGCAACATACCATGAGCAGCATGTTAAAAAAAAAAAAAAAAACCAAACCAAAAAAAGACATTTAATTGTTAAGCAGCTGTAAAAAAAAAAAAAAGTGTGGGTAGAGGGCAGAAAACCCAAGGTGACAATAAGAATCAATTAATCCTCTGCCCCTAAATTCTGACCTCATTTCAAATAACTTCACCTGTATAATGCATGGAACTAATGCCCTGATGGATCAACATTAGCTGGCATGTTATATGTACCTTTAGTCAAAAACTTATAAAAATATTTCAATTTCTACTTCAGACCCTTTATTTTGTACAATAAAATTTATTTCTTTCATCTCCCTGCACTTGAAGTTACAAGTCCTATTCCCCTCAGACTCAATTGCATAGCTCCAATGACTTCATTGTGCCAGAAAAAGCGCTTCAGCACAAAATGGCTGAAATACTCGGGCCAGAGAGATCAGTACCTCATTCAAGTTGAATAGATAAATTATCTTGTGTTTTTCTAGCCTTATTTGTAGTGTATACTTTGAAGAAATATAGATTAATTTTAAAGTCTGGTAATGTACTACAGAGCTCAAAGATTTACTGTTGACATAGTAAATAGATAAATAGATAAGTAAATGAGCAAGCAGAAAATCTCCTCCATGTTACAGGAGATATGAAACTGCAACTTAAATTGTAAGAAGCTGACTCAAAGGAAATAGAAATGGCATAAGAAAAGATGAAAAGAATAGAGGTATTATCTGCAAAAGTCTTGAATTCTGTTCTAATATAAAAATCCATCTACATGGGTGTAAAGCAAGAATTATAAAATAAAGAAGTTAGTGGAAGATTTATAACAGCAAATGATGCCATACAAACTCATCTCTTCACGGTCTTCCTGTATTTTTGTGATACAGATAGTTTTGATCTCTACAAATTCAGGATGAATATTGAAAAAATTGCATCTGGAAAAAATGCAGAAGGAAAAGCAGCATGACTGAGGATGTGAGATACTTTAAATCCGTTAAGGAGGAAAATCAGATTATTTCATTTCAGTAGGAATACAGACAGTATATTAATTTGGTTCACAACTACTCTGTGATTCTTAGTATATAATCCAAAAATAGCCAACAAAGATGACATAAAAGATTGTAGAGAACAAACAGAACACAGAAGACAAAGAGCATTTTCCATAACATTTCATACCAACATTAATTAAACTAACACAAGCCGCAAAACAAAAATTTTATTAAGATCCCATTGTACAGCAAAAAGGATTTTTGGCACATTTGTACCACTGGTTAATACAGATGGAGCAGAAACATGGGCATTCTCCAGGAATATCAAGTATCAGCTAAAAGCTGAGCTGTAAAACATGAAAAGATTTATGCATCGAGTATTGCTGGAACCATATCAAATCCTGCAAGGTCTTAGTTCTGGTACTTGAAGAAGGAGCCCTTGAGTATCTCAGACATAATAAAAATAAGATTACAGCCCCACAAGTTCTGCCAAGTGAATTCTAGCATGGTCCCAGCATCACATAGGAAAAAATGGAGACTATGAAAGTGAACAACAGAGTAATCAAGGTGAAAGACATCTTGGAGACCGTGAATAAGCAAGTGTAAGAAAAAAATGTAAATATAAATTATCGTTAATCTACAGTACAATGTAAAGCATCAAAGATGATAATAAGAGCTTTGAATGACAAATATTCACTTAGAAGCTATATGAATAAGCTCTGTAGTATTTTCCATGCAGTGCATAATACAGTGTAATAACAACAGTGAACACTGCAGAAACATGTTACATCTCTCTTACAATTATTGATGTTGTCATACTATTCCTTTAATGGAAGTAAGTTGAGCATGCTTCTGAATATTTGAAGTTAAAGTCTTGCATTACTCATTGCTGTCTTGTGCTATAGGTTAGAGATCCTTTTTACCTAACAATGAAAATAAATTAAAATTGCTCATATCCTCTATAAGAGTGGAAGAACAATTCCCATAGAAAATGAGTTCTATGTACATTATAGTCACATTAGAAGACTGTCTGCCTCTGAAACTAGTTGAAAAGCTTTCATTCCTGCTCCTTCATCCCTCACTTTTGGGGCAGAACATATTTCCACTGTTTTTTGCAGGAAAAACACCCACCCTCTTGAAGGGAGAAGAATTGGGTCTTAATGATATTTTTCCTTTTTTGTTGTCTTTTCACAGCCTAATCTTCCAAAGTCTTTAAATTTGTCTTTAACCACAAATGCTTCTATCAGATTCCATGGGACTACTATTACAGTTATTCTATAATGTGTATTCTAAAATATTTTGCTGAAATCCAACTGGGAGGCAGAGTTCAAAATGACAAATCATGTTTAATTTATAGCACTAGAAAAAAAATCCTTCCTCGGCATATTGTGACATTTTACAAAGGCATAAAAGAATATGCAAAACAATTATAGTCTTTAAACTAATTTGACCTTTTCTGTTTTATCCATTATTGTAGGTTTTTTATATTTTCTATACTATTAGGATCCACTGAAACTAATAATATTTTTTACACAGATATTGAAATTACCTAATATCTTAACTACATCTGGGCCTGGGCACACCTCTTCTAGGCCTTCCTAATATACATGTGTTCCTTACTACTAATGTATAAAACTTTAAACTCCAGAAGAGCATTTAGCAATACGTTATGTAGAGTTGCCTGAATTAATGCACCCAAAGCAACAAAAACTGTGAAAAAAATGAAGCTCCTACGAGCAATAGGAGTTCACTTTTCATAGAATCATAGAATCTTCATGGTTGGAAAGGACCTTTGAGATCATCGAGTACACCATACACAGACACAAAAAAACAAACCCCTACAATCTCTGCCACTAGAGCATGCCCTGAATCGCCAAAATCACCAAATCTATACGTTTCTTAAATACCTCTAGGGATGGTGACCCAACCACCTCCCTGGGCAGGCTGTTCCAGTGCCTGACCACTCTTTCAGTAAAGTAATTCTTCCTAATATCTAATCTAGACCTCCCCTGCCACAACTTCACACCATTTCCTCTGGTCCTGTCATTATTCACCTGGGAGAAGAGGCCAACACCCACCTCTCTCCAACCTCCTTTCAGGTAGTTGTAGAGGGCAATGAGGTCTCCCCTCAGCCTCCTCTTCTCCAAGCTAAACATGCCCAGCTCCCTCAGCCTCTCCTCATATGACCTGGTCTCCAGACCCCTCACCAGCCTGGCAGCTCTCCTCTGGACACGCTCCAGCACTTCAATGTCCCTCTTGTACAGAGGGGCCCAGAACTGAACATGGTACTTGAGGTGAGGCCTCACCAGTGCCGAGTACAGAGGCACGATGACTTCTCTACTCCTGCTGGCCACGCTATTCCTGATACAAGCCTGAATGCTGTTGGCCTTCTTGGCCAGCTGGGCACACTGCTGGCTCATGTTAAGCTGGCCATCCACCAGCACCCCCAGGTCCTTTTCTGCCGGGCAGCTTTCCAGCCACTCTTCCCCAAGCCTGTAGTGTTGCTTGGGGTTGTTGTGACCAAAATGCAGGACCTGGCACTTGGCCTTATTAAACCTCATACAATTGGCCTTGGCCCTTCGATCCAGCCTGCCCAGGTCCCTCTGTAGAGCCTTCCTACCCTCAAGCAGATCAACACTCCCACCTAGTTTGGTGTCATCTGCAAACTTACTGAGGGTGCACTCAATCCCCTCATCCAGATCATTGATAAAGACATTAAACATTTTTCTGGACTAAATATTTTTCTGAATTAGTTTGGCATTCCAAAATAAATAATGGTCTGTAACTCTGTAATGTATTTTACTTTTTTGAATGTGTGCAAATTAATAAGAAATGCTATCTCACTCCAGCGGTTCATCTTTTCTAATGTCTTCCTTTTGACATTGCCTGATGCAAGACACCATGGAAAAAAAGAAATCAATAAATAATAATAGCAAGAATAATTTAGAAGAAATAAGAAATAATCCTACTTCAGGAATGTTTCTTTTTATTCTGAAGAAACATTATTCTCCAACATGATGCACATTCCCTACATACACACCAAATGTCACATATATCTCAAACAGGTTTGAACTGATTATTTTAATCCATGTGAAAGTCCTTAGGTTCCCAGTTTCTTCTTCTGGTGTAGTTAATTGTATCACAGAAAGAAATCCTTCACCATGATTTGAAAGCAAGCTCAACTTCTCCATGTGCATTTCGTTGAAGTATAAGGACAGAAAGGGAATATAAAGGCTTGTTTAAAAAACAAAACAAAACAAACACAAAAAACAAAAAAACACAGCAAGTTACTGCCACCTTTTAAGCTGGAGTAAAACCGGCAATAGTAATACAACTCACTTACAAAAAATTAATTTACAACTTTTTCCAAAATCTCAGTCTTCTTTTAATTTGAATGCCATTTTGGTTTATTTTAATTTTATGCATAAAACCTTTAACTGGAAAAATGCGTATAGTCTTTTAAACTGGTGCCAACAGAGCTCAGACCCTCATTCATCAAAAGTTACACATGTGCTACTTTGAGTAGTCCCACTGTGGTAATTAAACGTATTTCATAACACATAAAGACAAGCATATGCATAAATTATTACTGAATGAGGACCTTTTCTCTGAAACCCAGCTTTGAAATTGTGGTTTCTAAAATTTCCACAGATCTACAAGTAAAGGTGCACCCAAAGTGTTCTCATAAAATTAAGACAGAAGTTGGAAGATGTATTTAACTGTTATAGTGATGATTAACTGTTGTAGTTTATTAGTGTCAGAGGAACTTAGAAAAAATCCATTCACTTCCACTTACTCACCAAATTCTTTGCTCCAATTCAAAGGAAAAATGGGGGATTTTTCCAATAGCACCAAAATCTCCAAATCCTTATAGAGTATTTTGATTTCTCTTTTTCTTGCTTGAGGGACCATGGGAAATGATTTTTCACCAGGTCCAGTGTGAGAACTCATACACTGCTGAAGGGATGTCACTCCACCTGAGCATCACTCTGGAAAACACAAAAGCCCTGTAAACTGCTCTTTTACTGAGTGTTTAATGAACCCTGGAGATCCCTATTTGCAGGCCTGAATCTGGCTGATGATTACCTTTGCAATTTATTTGGTTATTTATTAATGAAGTCATTCAGGGGCCAGGGAAAGAGGGGGAAGGGCTGCCATGCAAATGGTTGGTAGTCGAGGGCAAAGGCAGCTGCCTGGTAGCAAAGCCCAGAGAGACGCAAAGACTCGAGAGGAGTTACTGCATCCCCAGAGCCGCTGAGAATGGGGAGGGGGTTGCTGGCTTCCTCCTGCAGGCAAATGACCGGCCACAAAAAAAGTACGTTTTTAAGGCGTGATGTAAGAGAAATTAAGCTTGACCAGCCAAGCACACCCCCTACCTCAACAATGTGTTTCTCCTGCTAAGGTCGAAAGAGGTGGCCGTGGAGCATGCCCAGCTCTCTCCTGCCATAGTGGGAGGTGGGCTGGCTGGAGGGAGACACTTCTAAATTAATTATGAGCGCGCAGATGTCCCTTTAAGGTCTGCTGCTCTTTCCAAGGGCTACAGCCGGAGGCTTGAGGGTGGGAAAAATTTGGCTTTATTTGTACATCTTAGCGCTAGGCTAGTTCTACGGAGAGGTTTCCAAAGCTCAGAGGTCTTTGGGGGGTGGGAGGAAAGTTGTGCGCTGGGGGGAGGAAGCTAAGTTCTTCTTGATGCGAAGAAACAACGTAAAGACTGAATAACAAACAGGAAATGCCTAACTCGGCTGCAGGGCGGGCGGGCGGCGCAGAGCGCTGAGCTCCGCTCGCAGCGCAGCAGCGCCGGGCGCGCCGGCGACAGGACCGATCCCGCCACCCCTGCCCTCGCCCCGGGCTCCCGGCCCCGGACTCGCAGGAGCCCAGGCATGGCTGCCTCCTACTGGATACTGACAGGTGAGGAAAAGCCCCCCTTTCTGTCTTGCTTTGAAGACCCGGGGTCCCGAAAGCAGCTCTGCTCGCTGCGGGAGGGGGGTGAAGCTGTCAGGGGCTGGCACCCGAGGGACTGCGTCCCCCACTCCCCGACCCCTGCTCCGGGAATGCCCTGCCTGGAACTGCCCTCCAGCTGGAGCCCGTCAGGGAGTTCTTCGGTTTGCCTCTCTCTGGGAACTGTAATCCCAAAACCAATTTTAGAACTCGGGGGGGGGGGGGGGGGGGGTCGGAAATGTTGCTAGATGAGGATGAATGGGTTAGAAGAAATAATATAATTGAATCTGGCTTGGGAAAAGAGGTGCACCTGGCAACTTTTTTTTTGGTGGTTGGTTTTTTTGTGTTTTGTTTTGGTGGTTTTGGGGTTTTTTTTGTTCTGTGGGTTTTTTGTTTTGTTTTGTTTTTTTAACTAGGGTAGCTTTTCTGTTCTCCTCTGCTAAACTTTCAGATATTCTGAGTGGTAAAAGGGAAGTGAGGAAGTGGTTAACTGCACACAACTAACTTCAGACAGACGAGATCACCCGGAGATGGAATATGTAATATTTCCTTTTAGGGTTTCATTTATTGTTAGGGAATTAATTGCTTTTCTAGTAAAACAAATATAGCAAGCAACAACATCCCCCTAGCTAGTCAGTCTGTAGTAACATCTTGGACCTGAAATGAGGGGAATCCAAGAAGTGGGGAAGAGGGTAAGGCAACGCTGGGACTCGTGTGCTTGCAGACTTTGACACTGTGCTCCCCAGCAGCTCTTGCGCGGGCAGCGAGCACGCACAGTGAACCTGAGGCGGTGCAGAGGAAGAACTCGGTTTCACAAGAATCGTCAAAATGCAGGCGGCAGCAAGTGGGGAAAAGGCAAGACTAGGGTTTTTCCCTCTTCATTCCATACTTACTGTGCAAGAAAGAACAGATACAGAAAAATGTGACAATCTGAATGTAGTGCTTTAGTGTGCACTATTTATCCCTTCCACATAGGTGTCTTTATTACGTTTAATACACAGTGATATTGGCCAAAATATGCTTTTGTTTGTGTTCCTTCACAGAAGGAGGCGTTGTAAAGTGGCAACAATTTAGCGTGCCACAACTTCCCTTCAGGGTTGCGAAGTTGCCACTTGTACTGCTAACAGATAATTCATTAGTAATGACAAAAAAAAAGAGTTTACTGTCAGATAGGAAACTCAAGCGTGGGTCCCATCCAGATCTGTCAGGGGCTTATTAGTCTGTGGGGTGATTTTTGTTTTTTTTAAAGTTGGTGTGAAATAGAATAGGCTTAGAAGTAAGAGAAGGCATTACGGATACCAGGAATGGGATTCAAATTTTCTCAGATAAGTAAGAGAAGTACTCCTACACAATCAAAATGTCACAAAAATAAGGACAAGGAGTTTTAGAATTACAGTGAAATAAAAAATAAATGCAAATTAATTACACGCTCCTCTTCCTTAAAAAGAAAAAAAAAAAGGCAAATAATCTGGCATGCATTAGCAGACAAAATTAGCACCTCTAGAATAAAGGGCGTGCATACAGGCATATGTTTGTGTATTTTATTGCAGATTTATTTTTTTTTAATTCAACTTGGTGAGGCCTCTGAGAACCTTGAGTACAGGAAGTCTGACAGATGCAGACAAACAGGCAGAAGTGTGCAGAGAAGTGACAAGCCTGATAAGCGCTGAGGAAAATGATCTATGAAGGACTGAATGAATTAGGCTTGTTTATCTAGAAGAGAGAAAAGTAGGGGCAAAGTGTTGAGCATTTCAAATGTATGTTTTTACCAAAGTATCATTAGTGACACTATTCTTCCAAATGTCAATGTTTTTTTTGTTTTGTCATGTCAATCATGACTTTCTGTATCGTATATGTTGGTTTATAAAGAGATTGATGAATAGTTGGTTCTCCATGTCCAAGAAAGGACAAGAGAAAATCTAGGTAACTTGTTATGCAAAAAACTTAGGGAATATTCAGAACTTTCTTACTCTTCAGGTAATAAATTGCTAGAACAGGCTGGCAAAAACCCCGACCCCTGCATAATCTCCTTCACTGAAAGTTTTGATGAAGTTGGATAAACACCTGTGAGGGATGGCTGAGGTTTACTTCACCTGGCCTCCGTGTAAGTGGTTTGACTAGGGATTTACTGAAGTTTTTCTCCAGCTCTACATTTCAACAGAAGAGAAAGGAAGAAATCAATCCAAAGGGTCCATTACTTTTTAATGCTTCTTCACTTATACTTTTACGGGTAGTCTGCACCTTCCTGGAATTCTCTCCTCGTTGGAGATGATCATGTTGTTGGTACTGATTAAGAGTATTCATCTTTATAATAGGAAAGACCAGTAATCATAAAGACAGAATGGTATGCAAAAAATGAAGTGGTCTCTGTCCAGAGCCTGCAAAGGCAGAACAGACACAGGATAAAGGGAAGACATGAAAAAATACATTTTCCCAGTTTTTCTCTCCATCTTTATCTTTTATCTTCCTTTGTTTTTGCAACAATAATGTCCAACACTTCTCAGCAGATTTCCCCCTATCTTTGAGATTCTTTCCCACTAGTTCTTTTTATCCAGGACTTAAGATTGTTTGCATGAATTCTAGCTAAAATGGCTATGATATGGGGAAGAGGGGGTTTCCTATGAACTTGACCAACCCTTGTCTAAAATCTGCACATAACCTAGCTTCATAAAGCAGTTGATCAGGAATTGAAGATGTAGGGCAAATGTTTTCAAAGTAATAATCTTACAAATACAGCATAGCTTCAAAATCCCTATGAATATACACTATCATAATCTTTATTTTGTCTTGTACTGTGCTTAAGAAGGTCTGGAGAAGGATGCCAAATTGCTGCAATTATTAGTATATATAAAATTGGTTTTTAAAAGTGATAATGGTAAGAACTGTCAGGTTCCACACTTAATCTTTAACAAGACTGAAAACAGACCATAAATTTTGAACTCTCATGTTAAAACTGCACATAGAGTTAAAAGTACCCACTTCTTTTGGCTCTACCAAAGCCAAATTCATCTCTCTCCCAGACATTAGCAAAACTGGTATGAACTTACAAAGTTGCAGTTACATGGTTCTTAAATTTTTGGAAATGTTTTTCTTCTACTGCCCATTCTTTGACATATTCAAACGAATAACAATACCCAGTACTTACCTTTTGCCAGAGTAGGCAAAGTATCATCACTAGTAAATGTTTTCCTTTATAAATTGACAATGGTCTTGCTAATTGTGGATACACCATTGAAGTTTACAGTTGCCAATCATTATTTTTTTGTTTAAGAAAGGACTTCAGTGAATCTCGACACCTCTCTTTACACAACAGTCAACATGTTGAGTGGTAACTTTGTTTCAAGGTGGTTGTTCTTTGTTTTGGGTTGGGTTTTTTTTGGATTTTTTTTTAATGCAGAGAGTCACTTGCTTACATGAAGTGAATGCTTATTTTCTGCTGGATGGTACTGGATGCAAATTGCAAACCTTTATCTAAAATATATTGCATCTCCAGGGATGTAAGACTGCTTGTAATAATTAGACTGGAACCAGCAAGCAGAGAAAAGTTTGTAAATACACAGCAGCAAAAGAATAAAAATTAAAATAAATATTAATGTGGAAAGTAAATATGCACTAAGACTAATTTTTCTTGAAAGAATAGCATGAAGTCAATTTTATAATTGCAAAGAACATAAAGAAAAAAATTCACCACAAATTCACCATGCAGCATTTACATAGATAAGTGAGATGAACTCCTAAAGAAAAGCTGAATGCACACTCTGCTTAAATCATAAAACATTAATACAAAATTATGAGTATGTGCTAGCCCAAGTTAAACAGTTATTTACATGTGTGCTTATGTTATATTCCCTTGGGTGGTCCAGCTTCCTTCTGTGAAACTATTCAGGCTAACAGAGTTAAGCATGTGTACTCACAGGAAGAGACGCATAAATAAATCCTATTATGTAATATCTGATAAAGTTGTTTTTACATTAGTATCAAGCTCAGAAACAAGGAACGCACATTACGGGGTGAGATCTGAATTCAGTGTCCTGTCACAACAACTGACTAGTCCTAAGTACTTCAGAGAAATTTATATGTACACCATAATGTGAGATATGGGATAATTTTTGCTCACAGTAGCCTTGTATCTCATTAAATCCTTGACTCCAAACCCTTTCCAAGTTGGCAAATTCCATAATCCAGAGTAGTTTAGGGTTGGTTCTTTTTTCAAAAAAAAATCACTAAAAGAAACCAGAAACGTCCTTTTAGCAATTCTAAATTTGCCACTTTCTTATCTCTAATAGGATGTCCTCTTTTTAGTTACCAGACTGAATGTGTAGACATTCCAAACTTACTGTATTTGTTCCACTTGCCCTGACAGTTTGTCTTTCTTGAATATTTTTGTTCTTTTGAGTCATTCTTCATACAAGCATTTCTTCTATCATCCATTCTTTTCATTTTTTCTCACTCTTTCTAAATTTGCAACATTCATTCTGAAATCCAATTTTCCTTGCCTTGCATCATTTCAAAATAATCTGCAGTACTTGCATAATGACATTATCTTTCTTTATGTTATTTCTGGCTTGATAAATTTGTCTAGGCTGCAAATTGAGCTGTCTAGTTATTGTTCAGGTCCCTTTTCCGTGCAAATATCAGTGAACTAATCTGTGTGTTAATTAAAAGTTTTCTATGAGGCATATTACTCACACTTGTCAACATCGAACTTCATTTGAAACATCCACATCTGCCTCTTGAAGCTTCTCAGACCTGCTTCATTCTGACTGAGAATTAGCGGACTCAGGTCAAGTTTCGGTATAGGCTGAAGTGTACCTTTCAAGTTTAACCAAAAAAAACCTTCTAAACTGAAGTTCAGTATAAGAGCGATGTCAAAGTAACGGCTCGGGTTCTGACGGCGCCCGGCTCTGGTTTTCCTGCCGCCTCCTCGGCGCTGCCCGTGCCCCCTGCCTGAGGTACCGCCACTTCCTCTCACCGCCCCCAGAAAACTGGCTCCTCGGCCGTACCTTTCTCGGTCTTTAACCATAACTTTCCACAACTACTTAGTTTGCGGGTTTTTTTTTTTTCCTGTCGTCTCAAACGTGAGGGGCCGCGCTAGAAGCCTTGGGAAGTTTGAATCGTCGCTGTAAGCATCTTAGAGGGGAAGGGCCAGAGCGGCCTTCCCCCCCGCCGCTTCCCTCACGGAGGGCCTGTCGCACAGACACACGCCGATTTCCAGCCCTCTCCTGCCTCTCGGCACACAGGGGCATCGCGGCTGCCGCCTCCTACCCCCGCAGAAGGTTCCGCTCCGTAGAGCCCGTTCCCGCACGCGGAGGGAGGCGGTTCCCCTCACCGCTCTCAGAACCACCACCCGCGCGCGCCGCCCCCGCGCATGCGCCGGCTCCGGAGGCGAAGGCGCTCGCGCGCATGCGTGCCGGGCGCAGAGGCGATCAGGCGCGGGGGGGGGAGGCGCGCCCCCGGCCGGCGCCCGTCAGGACGGGCTGTGCGCACGCGCTGTGGGGCGGCGAGGCGCCGTGGGGTGCGCGGAGGAGCAGTCTCGCCGCGCCTGAGGCACCGGGCCGCGCTTCGCCGCGGGACCGACGCCGCTGTTCGCGAAGGGCCGTCCGTCGCGGCCCGAGGTAGGCTGTCTGTCCGCGCGCCTTCCGCCGCCAGGCCTCTCGGGCGGGCCTGCAGGCCGCTGCCGCCGCGGCCGAGGGGAAGCAGGGCCGCAAGGAACCGCCAGGATGAAGCTGGTGAGGAAGGACCTGGAGAAGGACAATGCCGGGCAGGTGACGCTGATCCCCGAGGAGCCCGAGGACATGTGGCACACCTACAACCTGCTGCAGGTGGGTGACAGCTTGCGGGCCTCCACCATCCGGAAGGTGCAGACCGAGTCGGCCACGGGCAGCGTGGGCAGCAACCGCATCCGCACCACCCTCACCCTCTGCGTGGAGACCATCGACTTTGACTCACAGGCCTGCCAGCTGCGGGTCAAGGGCACTAACATCCAAGAGAACGAGTATGTCAAGATGGGGGCCTACCACACCATCGAGCTGGAGCCCAACCGGCAGTTCACGCTGGCAAAGAAGCAGTGGGACAGCGTGGTGCTGGAGCGCATCGAGCAGGCCTGCGACCCAGCCTGGAGCGCCGATGTCGCAGCCGTGGTCATGCAGGAAGGGTTGGCTCATGTCTGCCTGGTCACGCCGAGCATGACGCTTACCCGTGCCAAGGTGGAGGTGAACATCCCCCGCAAACGGAAAGGGAACTGCAGTCAGCACGACCGGGCCCTGGAGAGGTTTTATGAGCAGGTGGTGCAAGCCATCCAGCGGCATATCAACTTTGAGGTGGTGAAGTGTGTACTGGTGGCTAGCCCGGGCTTCGTACGGGAGCAGTTTTGTGACTACATGTTCCAGCAGGCGATCAAGACGGACAACAAGCTTCTGCTGGAGAACAGATCCAAATTCCTGCAGGTAAGGAGATAAGGAGCTTCCAGAGTGGGTAAAAGGAGGTTTAAGAGCTGTCTGTGATAATAGAAGATAATTACAAGGGTGATGGGAAGGAATTAACTTATTAGAGAAAATACATTTTTTTGTCTGAGCATCATAAGGAAATTATTCTCATGTCTCCCAAACTATAAGGTAATTTTGCAAGATACAGGGATGGTCCTTTCCTAGGATACCTTAATGTGTAGCAGAGAAAGTATTAAATATTTCAAATTCCCTATAAGGGCATATTTTATCTTCAATCAAGAGTGAAGTGCAAGTTGGAAAATAGTTTAGCTGTAATGTTAATCTGTGTACAGTCATAGCATATGGCATGCATAATTAATAACAGCTTTCTAAAGCTTTTTAAAGAAGAAAAAAACTGGATATGATAGAGGTTAGTTAATTGTGGTGTTAACAGCTAAAGGTTGTGCAGGCCCTAGCATTTTTTCCTTAGCCGTCTCATTGATTGAGTGGGTGGGTTTTTTTGCCTGATTTCACTGAAGTAGGCACACTCAGAGCCTAAAATAAGTTTTCCTTTTCTTAAGGATACTTGTATCATTTTTAAAACGATGCGTTTAATAGATCCAATTAATGATACAATTAATAGATAAAAGTAATCTATGCTTGCAAAAGGGCGGGGCAGGATGGGCGGGGCGGTGGGGGGGGAGCAGACTGCGAAATGTGTCACAATACTTAATGGCCACAACCCATAGGAGACAAATTGATCCAATAAGCCTGCTTTTGCATTTGTAGCAAAGTGGTAATAATAAGTGTGAGAAGCTTTAATGTACTTTACAGCTTTGTAAGCATAGTAGCTATGCAGTTGTGCGAGACTTGATGCTTTTGCACTGTATGTGTGCAGTCTTAAGAGGTATTTCTCTTCTTGAACGCTTTAAAAGAAGAGGCTTAAGTTTTATTTTTTTTTGTTTCAAGTGGCCCTATGTTTGAGTAAGAGAAACAGCTTTCCTGCACTTCTCAAACTACAGTTTAAGGGATTTGGTATATGTTGCAGGAGGGATCTTTTAAGAAAAGATTCATGTAGATTTCAAGAAAGACATAACTTCCTTGAATAGTTAACGAGATGAAGATTATGTATAGTGGAAGCTGTTTGTGGTTGGCTAATCAAGAAAATGGTCCTTTTTATTTAAAAAAAAACACAACCCAAATCTTTGACTTTTTTTACTGTAGGTCCACTCTTCCTCCGGACATAAATACGCATTGAAGGAAGCCCTCTGCGACCCAGCTGTAACTAGCCGTCTCTCTGACACTAAGGCAGCTGGTGAGGTCAAAGCCTTAGATGACTTCTATAAAATGCTGCAGCATGAGCCTGACCGTGCTTTTTATGGTCTAAAACATGTGGAGAAGGCCAATGAAGCCATGGCCATCGATACCTTGCTGATCAGTGATGAGCTTTTCCGACACCAGGATGTGGCTACACGTGCCCGATATGTTAAATTGGTAGATAGTGTACGGGAGAACATGGGCACAGTACGCATTTTCTCCAGCCTTCATGTGTCTGGAGAGCAGCTTGGCCAGCTGACAGGGGTGGCAGCCATCCTGCGCTTTCCTGTTGCTGAGCTTTCTGACCAGGAAGATGAATCTAGCTCTGAAGAGGATTGATAACAGTGACTTCATTTCACAGTTTCTTTTCCAAGTCATGTTGAAATGACATTAAAGGTCCTCCCTTCCTAAATACTGTGTGCAGATGTGCCATGACGTGTTTTTGGTAGTATTTCTCACAGTATGTAGCTCTGCTCAGCACACTAATGGATACCTGTTCTGTGGTAATGATTATTGGTATACTGTGCATTGGAGCTAACTGGTTTTGCAGGTTATACCGTGGACCTCCAGCAGTACAAGAAATTAATTTCACTTCTGAAGCTGCTCATTCTGCATTTAAAGCAGACTGGCAGCTTATTGTTTTGGAATGTGTATGAAAAAATAATAAACTAAAAGGGAGAAAACTATGTCAGACTGTCTAATTCTGTTTAAATGCTTGAAAACCATATTGTAAAACAAATGTAAACTTCTTCATGTAAGACCTACAAAAGCTGTGCTTCATCTTCTTAGGAACTCAACGTTCTTCGTAAAATGTGGCAAAGGAGTGGGATCAACATAATCTGTTAGGGGTTTTTTTGGCGTTACGAGTTTAAGCACTTAAATATTTCTGTTAAACACCTGAAGCAATCTTTCAGAAACTAGACCCTTTAAAATAACCGTTTCCTCCCTAATATGGTAGTAGGTGCTAGATAAATTGTGAAGCTTAGTGCACCGATTTCACTTATCTTTCTGAATGCTGTTATCTTGAGATTGTCCTGAAGGCTAACAAGGTATAAGTATCTTGTCATTAACTGTGTTCTGGTAAATTGGCATTGGGGTTATTTAGCACTCAGGTCAGAGAAGGTATATGAAAAGGCTTTCAAAATCAAGACCCTATTTTCCATGAGGAATCTTCTGACAACAAATAGTTTAAGACAGTTCATAATCTGGTATTTGTCTATTTGTGTACCTCTTTAAAAACATACATAAGCTGTGATACAGAAGGAAGGATTACAAATTTATAAATCAAACTTCAGTTTAAGATAATGACAGCTGTAAAAATCAAAATTAATTTTCCGATTATGTGATCTGCTCAAAGTATTGAGAGGCACTATAAAGTTTTTTTTCTTCACTGGACAATAAAGCAGTTTTTCTTTCTCAGCCGAAGATTTCATATTCTGACATATCTGCAAGGGGATTGTTCAATTTAAACAAATGTTTGATTGTGTAGGTTGTGTGTTCAAATAAGCATTCCTTTTTTAAATGTGGTTGGAGGGGGGCAACAGGAGAGACTTGCCAAAAATAATTTCATTTAAGAAAAATGTGGAAGACAGACTGCTGAAATACAGAAAGGGACATAGCAATGGAAGATTAAAAATGAAAACACCAAAACTTTTAGGCTGGGTAGAATAATTTTAGAAAAAGCATTTTTAATGGTACTGCCATATGTTGGTGTGTGCCAGCTCTGTGAATTTGGTGTTATCTATTGCTAGCTGAAACGTCAGCCTAAACTCCTTGATAGAAAAGTACTTTGGGATTAAAAGCCATCTCCCCTTTTCCCATCATCCACAGTCTAAGGAGCGAGTGAACAGAACTTACATTAGAGCTGTACTTTATTAATACTGATTCTTCTCTCACTGAAGACAAACAAGCCCATTAAGACAATTGTTTAGAGTCAGTTTACACAGATAAGCTATGTTACTTGAGCTTTACATTTTTATCTTCAATGGTGTTGAGTGCCAGAAGTTGTAGAATGTTCGGGTAGGTTTCCTTCAGCAGTCAGGACTGGTTAAATTAAAATTTCTCTTTTTTTCTTTTATAAATCTGCCTAAGTTGATTATACACTTTGCCAGCTAGAAAGCACTCTGATCCCTGCTGTATATGGACTTAAATATAGAGATTATATGAAACAGGTAGAAGAATCTGACCTTCAAAAAGTGTAACTTATATGCAGCAAATTATAGCTTTAAACAGGTACATGATGTCTAAAAGCTGTTAATTTCTTTAAGATAAGCTGGTATTTCTCTTCTTATAAGTAATGCCAATTTGTTAAAATTGTACACAAATGAAACTTAGATTCAAAATTGTAATATACCAGGAAATTCTTATTTTCATTCTCAGCAAACTGAGAGACAAATCAAACTGTTTCTTGATTGTGGAATGGTTTGCTATTTTATTAGACCAAAGTGATTCTAGTTGTTCAATTTTAAACAAGAAATTAAGAGTTTTTGATGTATACTATGAGAAGATTACAATGGCCGTTCTGCAAGTCTTAAGTTTTGTGCTTGTGGTGGTGTATGACCAAGGAAAACAAGCAGCTATTTTGCTGCTTATTTGTTTTTTTTAAGGTATAACAGCAAACATCTGATAAGAAAACATGTTCGTAGTGATTCTTTGAATTATTTACACTTAGAACTAAAATTCTGCACTGACTTTACAATTTCTGTTTCTTTTTTTAGCTATTTCTATCATGGCATTAAGTCTCTGAAAGAAATACACATCTAGTTGCCCAAAGTATGGAAGGGTGGGATTTTTTTTTTTGGTAAGCATTTTTGTAGTAAAATAAATATACAATCACTATGTAGACAAATACATCCTGTTTCAGGAAACAGCTTAAGGGCTTGGTATTGAAAGTAGGCTGTGTTCAGTAGTTGCAGATGCTTGACCTGGCAAAGTTCCAGGGTTGCTAGTATCTTTTACATTTAAAGGAATTTTGAATAGTTGAAAAGTCCAGATTGACAAAGATGCTTGTCTAACACAAACTTTAATGTCTGTGTGTAGATAACACTTACGCGGAAGATGCATGTTATCTGCAGATCAAATGAGTTAAGTGCTAGAGCCATGGGAAAATACTTTTTGTGTCTTCTCTTTGGAACTAAACATACAGGAACTAAAACCAGTCCGCAATATGAAAATTGTTCTCTTGCACCATAAAATATTCAAGTAATTTTGAACAGCGTCTCAGGTTCTGATTATGTTCTAACAATTCTGTGAATTAGTAGCATGGTTTATCTTCCAATTTTTCAGTTTTCAAAATAGACAAATACACATTGTAGGCCTTCTTAATGTTTATTAAATTTGGTAGGAAGAAAGCTTTAAAAAGTATCATGAAATCAGCTTGATCCTGAACCCTGCTGTGCTCTTAGCTTCAAAGATTCAAATAAATTCATTACTTTAGTTCAGAAAGCCTCTCTTGCAAACTTACAGTTTGGAACAGGTCCCAGTTTGTTAGTTTTGTCACCTTTGGCATTTGAATCCAGTTGTTATTATTTTGTGATTGTTTACCAAATAAAGTTTGATGCAAAACATGAGGTCACCACCAGCAAGAGATCGAAATAATCCTACTAGCTATAAAGCAAAATAAAAGATAAAACTTTTAGTAAAACTGTAAAGCATTTAACAGTATTTGACCTATGGAATTCCTCATCTCCCTCCCTTCCTGTCTTCACCCTTGAACACTATATGAGTAAAATGCTGGTAATAAATGATCTTTTGACCACTCCCTGACCACCAGTGTGATAAGAGCCCATAACTCTTCAGCTTAATTTGTAACATAACTAGCGTTGTTAACATAACATGTTAACATAAATAGCATGATGTTTTTAAAGCCATGTAAATGTATGAAGTAATTTCATTTGCTACTGTTTTCTCAAAGGTTAAGTAGCCCTGAATATATAAAACTATATTACTTACACTTTGAAAATTTCTTAGTTTAACTTCTGATCTGCTGACCATGGTTTGCCTTTTTCTGTGAAGGTATGTTATAGCTGCCTTCTCAGTGGACTTGCTTTACAGCTTGAGCCTCTCTTCCTCTTTCTGGAAGCTGCAATATCCATCCAGAAAATACGCTCAGTTTCATAAAGGCAAAGTGGGGATAAAAGGTGTATCACGTGCATGCGATCTTTTTTAGTCACACAGTCCTTTCACTTTTATCTCAGATTTTCATATCTCTATTTTTAAAGAAGACAAGCGTGTTTCATAAGGGAGTAGATGCCTAGTTTTGCATGAAAACGACATGCTCTCGTAATGTTTGTGGTGTTGATTTATCTGAAGTCACATTTGTGCAGTGTGTGGCCTATTTCTTTTACAAAAGAGCTAAGAAAGCAATTTTAAAAACGTGAAACTGCAATCAGGTGGTCTGCAATTCGGAATCCTTGTTTATAACCCAAAATTGGAATTCCTGCAAGACACTTAATAACAAAAAAAAATGAAGGAATGACTTCAGAAAACTACTTGTCTTTGTACATTTTAGATATGGCACAACTTCAGACTTGAATTTGCTTTTATCAGTTCCCCTTTTTTTTTAAGATAAAGTTAAAATGTTTATTTTGGAATGAAGTTCTTAAAACATAGAGCTAGGTGCAGCTGAGGTGGTTCAAGTTGATGACTATTAAACAAAAAAGAATTTTGTTCAAGCTGTGCTAATGTGGGGAATGATACAGGCTTGGGACACGGTCCCTTCTCAGTTCTTGTTAAGTACACACCTGCAACTTGTTACAAAGTCAGTGATAACAGTTTTGGTGCTGTTAGGATTTCTCAGTTTTGGTTTGATTTAGCCCAGGGTGGGAGCAGAAGAGCAACATGGCATTGCAGTAGATTATTTTGCAGTATCCATATTTCTTCTATAACAGACACAAGTTGCTTTTAGAGACTGTTGTATTCAGATTTCGCATGTGAAAATAGTATTTTGCAAACTCATTATTCTCCTAATTTAGAGTTAAGAAAATGCCTAAGCATTTGAGTCTTCTGATTATTGTTACAGTTCTCAATTCAGGCTCTGACATGGGTCAAGCCTGTGCTTTTTCAGCAGTGGAAAGAGTAAACATAGGCTAGGCTGTGGAACTGCTTCTGTGACAGTTGCCCAAAGAATTGCTTAATAAGCGCAATGTTTAGTCCTGCCACATTTTTTATGCTTGACTCAAGTAAGGCATTGACTTCTATTTGAGGATAACTGCATGATACAGAATGTAAAGGAAAGAAATCTCTCTCGTCTAACAACCAAACTGTAGTGCATATTCTCTGTAAACTTCTGAACTTGACTGTTATAGAAATGTTGTATAGCTTTTCTGTGAAAAAATTGTTTCCTAAGGTGTCTTAGCCTAAAACAGAGTGTGAGGAAAAAGTCTCTGAAATCATACTTGTTTATTCTGTTGTCTGAAAGTAATTCTTCCTCTTGTCCCACTTGAGGGCTGTACAAGAAACAGAGGGGGCCGATAGCAGAGCAGTACTTGCTTCCAAATCAGTGTCTTCTGGGAAGTGCAACACGAAGCAGCAGCTTTCAAGCCCTGCCAGCTCTTGTCAGATTTTGCTATATCGATATCTAATTTATTGCCCTCTTTTTGGGAAATGCTATCTTCACAGCTAATGTAATTACTGTCATGCTACTCTAATAATTACTTAGAAGTCAAATTAGAGCTGATCATGAATGCTGTGACAAAATAGCGGTTCCATTAGAGAATGTTAATTAGTTGAAGCCAGTCCTCCTTTTTAGGAATGTACATACCAGACTTGGTGGGAAGTTTTTTCTCTAGTCTGAAATGGAATTTCTAATCAAAGCCAAGCCTAGAATAGCGAAGAAAGAGACTCGGGGTTTAAAGAGTCATATGGGACAGAAGATACGAAGCTTATGACCCTTTTCTCTTTCATTGTTAACACTAGGCTAAAGATGCTCCCTTTTCTGTCAGTGTCTTTAGTGAGTATAGTTCCACATTGTATAACCAAGTAAATATTTTTATATTTTGGCCGAGATAGCTAAATGACAACTGACTCAGGTGTGATGTCTCTTGGGATGTGGGAGACAATTTTCAGATTTCTGATCTGAATGAGACAGGAAAGTGATTGAACAGTGGGACTGTTCCTACCTAACACACTCCAGCGGTAGTCTCCATGTTTCAGAAAAAAGCCCTGAGTAGGCTTCCGTGTTTCAAAAAGATTTTGGACCTGGTGGTAGCCAAGCAAATCTACTTTTGAAGACAGGCAGATTATTTCCTGCCTTAATACAGCCTAATTTCATCCTTAATACAAATCCTTAGACCTTTACTTCACTTAGTACAAAAGTTTTCAGCTGACTTTTTACTGAAAGGACTTCAGAACAAAATGTATGTAAAGATATGTCTGTGTGTGTTTAAAGATGCAGTACCCTCAAAGAATGTGGTATCTTCATATAAAAATAAAGGTCACTTTATTCTTAGCTTGTAGTTGCTTTGGTAGCTGAAGGAAGAATGACTAGGGGCACAGGCTAGGTAGTTATCTTCAGGCCTTAGATTTGTTTATGGTAGGAGGAGCTTTGTATCAAGTGCTACATTTAGGATGTTGAATGCTCATTGAGGTCTCCTTCAGCCGTTTCTGAAGCTCTGAAAGCTGCAGCAGGTGTTGCTGAAGAGAATTTGCCTTTTCTTTGACCTGCAGTGTTCAGCCTGGTGACTTAACATGTTTAATACTGGTGTAGATGTTTTAGTTTAGGTGTGAGACAAATAATTGCATTTGTTTATCTTACCCAAATAGTTGCCAAAAGACCACTTCCACTCCTTTTGGAGAACTGTTTTATCCCATGTGATTTATTCCTCTCCCGAGTGGAAACTGCTGTTCTGCGATAGGGTGGCTAAAAGAAGCTGAAATGGCCTTTTTTCAGATACGGTGCTGGGAGAACATCAGATGTCTGCAAGGACAGCAGTGCCTCCTGGTGCAGCAGCTGCCCTCGCTGCAAGGCTGTACCTGGGAGCTGCTGGGACAACAGTGGTGAGGGGCAGAAATGGAGCAGCTGCCTCATGAAGGAGCTCTTCCAAGTTCCAGAGCCCTGAGGAAAGATGAAAAGCTTTGGTTCAATGGAAAACGTGAGATGGTCTGTTGGGTGTGGGGCTTCTTCAACAAGGAGAGCTGCAGTGGATGTTTGAAATATCTGTACTCAGTTCTGACAGCTCGTCCTCAGCTTGAGGGTAAAATGCTGTCTGATGTGATTAAATTTGTGTCCGAGGTACAAGAACCTTGAGCCTAAGGCCGAGACTAAAATTGATAAAATTGAGGACCTTGCTAATCCTGTCACTGTGGAGTAACTAATTTCTGACAAGCCTGCTACACAAATGTCACCCCTGGAGTCATTGCTGTATCTAAGGCTTGTGAAAGGTGGTCTTTGTTTTCCTTTCATACCTGTCTGAAAGCTGCCTTCTTTTTCAAAAGTAGTATGTAGTGCTTTGTGAAACAAACACCTCAATGCGTTGCATTGGGACTCAGTGTGATAAACAAAGGAAAAATTTCTAGTCAGACATTAAAAAACACAGACAACAAACAACAACAGCAGCTGATTGAAATAAACCTTCCACAGTTTTTGAGGGGGTGCGTAGTGAAACACTAAGGGAAAGACAAAAAAAATAATGTTAAAAGGTTTGTTGTTTTTTTTTAACAGTGTTTCTGGTTGTTTCTACTAAAGATTTGTTTTTTAAGATACTAGTAAGTCTAGTCATACCAACCCAAGTTTTTAGACTTCTTTTTTTAGAAGCCTCAGAAATCAGTTATTAAAACTCTCTTAATACACAGTTAAGCATTGTGATCTTGGTAAACAACAGATTTATGATTGCTTAAGCAATTGCAAACTGTCTGCATATGTTTTATCCAAGTCTACTTTCATGATCCTGTATATTTTTGTTATCAGAACAAAAATCCTACCAAGTGTTCATAAAGAAAGAACTTAATGTGGACAATTAATGCTGATAATTGTGAGTCTCACCTTTCCTAATTTTGAAGACTTGTCTTTCTAGCCTAAATAGATTATATAAGTTTGTAATAGTCGTCTTTTTTTCCAGGGGAGAGTGTTGACATTATCACTGAAAAATGTTTAGAGCTTTGAGCAGTAGCCCAAATGCTTGAAATGGAAGT
Organism: Chroicocephalus ridibundus; assembly: GCF_963924245.1. Lineage (NCBI taxonomy): Eukaryota > Metazoa > Chordata > Aves > Charadriiformes > Laridae > Chroicocephalus > Chroicocephalus ridibundus. Next base: position 68,266,075 of record NC_086316.1, on the reverse strand, counting down.
TTTCGCTTTTACTTCTAGAACACTTTTAAAACTACTTTGTTCCCTAGCTTGAGAACTTTTATTTTGACATAAGAACTGGCAAGAAATAAATGTATGTTGGAGAGCAGAAAGTTCCTACTACTGGAAAAATGAGAAGTTGGAACAGCCTTCCAGTCAGAAAAATCAGAGCAAAAGGTCGCTTTTCTATGGAGTTTGTTTATCCTGAAAAATATGAGGTAGTTGCCAGCAATAGATAGGAATCAATTCAGCAATCCTGTACCCTGTGCTCTGAAGAGAAGCAGAGCGCTTGCTGCTGTTATTTTAGCAGAGTGTTGTGTTGCCCCATGTGTGTCAGTCCAACTCTTAGGGCATATGTTCCCACCCCATCTCAGCAGAGGCTCCAGATTGCACCGCAATACTGACCTCGTGTCAGACAGGGATTAGCTGTCTGAGCTGGCTGTGCAAAGATGCTTAGATTAGGTACCTGATACGGGTTTAATGAGTGCTTTCCTTTCGATCTCTGCCAGTTTGATGTCCTCCAGGAGCTTTAAAGACCTATTAAAAAATAATTTTTGAGCGTTTTATTTGTAAATAGGCATCAGGCTCAAGTCATTGATCATTAAAAGTGATTCCTTTAGAAAGCATGTTTTCTTCAATGATTTTGAAGAGAGCTGCAGTGAGTTGGTCCTCTGCCTGTATCGGCACGGTTTAGAAAAGTCTGCTTCAGACAAAGGCAACTGTGGTATCCAAAGATCCATGGACCAAAGAAGAATAAAAACAGAGCGCAGCGCCAGCACTGCTGTGCTGCCTCATGGCTGGGCTGGAAGGAAAAGCTGGAAGTGACCCTTTGCCACTCTCTGCTGCTGAAACTGTAGTTGAGGTGCTACTTGCATAAAGCTCATATTAAATCTATGATACCGTTGCACGTATTTGCAAAAGGAGTATTGTGGGACGTAAGGTGGTGGCACAAGTTTCTTTTGTGCCATTTGATGAGGTCCTTTTTTTAACACTCACAGCTCCCATTGACTTTAGAAGTATGAGTCACTCTTAAATAATACCAAAATTGACTTTAGCTTTGCAAACTTCAGTTTAGACTGGACAAGTGGCATCTACTCAAGAAGATAAAATTTCCTCACTGTTAAGCTTCCACAGTACTTTCCCGAAGTTGATGCAGATGTTTGAAAGAAAGAGTAACAGGTTCTTTATGGAACTCCTGATAACACCAGGATACTTTCTGAGCAGGACTGGGGTGGACAGATATCTTAAAATCATGGGTGTATTTCATGTGCTGTGGGTGGGAAATGTAAGTTATTAGTGCCAGTAATTCATGTAGATAGCTCTATCTTAAACTGCATCTAAAAAACAGGATGTTTTTGTACCTCCAGAGTCCAGCTTTAATTTTTGGGGAGGGAAACAAACCTTCCTCTTATAATCTCTTCATGGCTAGTTGCAAATTTCCCTGAATTGTTTATTGACCAGTGAAAAAGAACATTTGCAGTAAAAAGACCTAGGATTAGTTCCGTAGTGCTCTCAACTGGTTTACCAGTAAAATCCCCACACCAACAGTACAGCAAAAGAGCTGCTAATGCTCTTACTGGTGCTTGAGTGTCTTAGTCTTTTAAAATGAGTAGGTATGGTTGATGATGCATATTGTTATGCTAAAGGTTTCGGTACAATATGTTGCTGTTCAATATTGATGATTCATGGTGGTATACTGGCTTGTGGAGAATTGATTAACTTTTTAATTGAAAAAAAAAAAAAGTATCTTGACTATAAAAATATACCACATAAAAGAAGAATATTAAATCCCCATAAACTGTTAATGCAATTTTTAAAATTACTTTATTTCCCATACTGACTGCACTGTGAAATGACAATGGTAGAGGCACCAATCTTGATCATATTCCACTTCAAACATGTCACACACCATTCTTTCAGGGAATAAGTTTCTAACATACACTGGGGGGGGAAGGTCTTTTGTTCTTATCTGAGCAATACTGGCGTGGCATTTTTGGCTTTGTCAGTTTCTCCGATGATCAGGTGAACACTGTATGCCACCTCCTGACTGACTGGTCCGTGAATCCATTGACAGAAAGACTGGAGATTAGCTACTAACGTACAAAACAGTGAGGCTGTGAAAGTCCCTGTGATTGTTTTAAACCATGAGATGAGTAAAGCTGCTTGAGTAAAGTAAATAAATAAGTGTATCAGCACTCTGAATTGCCTAGTGCAATAACAGTTGTTCTTGCGGGGATTTTTAGTCCAAATGAGCAAACCTTTGTATTGATGATTTTCAGGTTTCCTTAATGTGCAGTCCCACATTCTTGTCTGCTTGGATTTCTCAGTTAAAAATGTAAAACGTTGTGTTATCAATGAGCCATATTCTTTAAACTGTCCAGTGCAAGAAAAGATTCCTTATCACTGTTAACAATTCATAGATAGAGACGGGTGAGGAAACATACAGGCTGAGGATTATCTTCTCTTTTAGCAGTGAGAAGTCATAGATCTCAAACCAGAAAAGCTCTGCGTGTCTTGGTAGAGAGCTGATACCGTGATTACCCATGCCAGTGCGTGCTTGAGACACGCTCAGGATTTTTCTAGTGAGCAGGTCAGAGCTGATCTGTGCAAAGAGGCAGCGCCTGCTACCCGTGCTCCTGCAGGACAGAGCCGGCATTCCCGGCGGCATTTCGCTGCTGTGCAGCTGGGGATGAAGAGGCACTTCCATCTGACCTCATGGTGTGACAGCCCTAGCATCTGGGGACCATTCATGGTGGAATTCCAGCATTTCAGCAAATATGTAACTTATTTTCCTTTACTGCCTGTAGGCAATCTCTTATCAGCTATATTCTCACTGTAGTCATTTTTCTGGTTGCTGATAGGAGAAAAAGTTTAAAAAAACATCTTAAATGATATTATTAACAATACAATTGATTTATTGCAAAGAATTAACATGTGTATAGAAAAGAGGAATTGTCTGGATGATGGTGTTTTTTTCAGTCTAAGCTCAATATCAAGCGTTTTTAAACCTTTCAAAATTTGCTTTTAGCAACAGTACGTTTCATCCCTTACTCTTCAGTTCTGCCGTGAGAAAACTGCAAGTATGATTATTTAAATACACAAAAAATCATTTAAACTTTACTAGGATACTTCCATTTATAATACTCTTTTCTACTTGGACAGTTGTATCTTCTCCCTGTGTCATTTAAATGGAGTTCAGTTTTGTAAAAATCCTTTTGATTTACACTTTGCTGGAATCTGTTTGTTTTATAAAACAACTTTGTCTGAAAAATAATATAAGTCTTTGTGCTACAAAGCAGTTGAAAGTTTAAGAGTTTCAAGTCCCTGTTGGTTGAAGTATGGGAGTACATTTTGTGAACCGGGAAACGTGGAATTCCTTTTTATGTAGCCATGACATAAGAAGCTGAAGCAACATAGTGTTTCCCCTCATACTGTACTAGAAGATGGCTCAGATAAAGAAAATAAATGTTCTGTTGTGTTCCATTGAAAATTCTTATAGATGCTGTATTAGCAGAAATAATAGTAAAGGTGTTCTCTGTACAACTTGACTGTTGTCTCTATGACAACTTGACTAGTCTGCAAGTTAATTTTTTTTTTTTTCTTTTAAATATACATGTCTGAGATTTAATTCTGAAGTGTATCGATCCCCACTTGGCTCTGGAATTTTTTGCTTGGTCAAGTTCTCTGCATGCTCCTGGGGTTGTTTTTTTTTCCCCCAAATCACTACATATCAGAGAAGTATGGGACCAAAGGAAAAGGTAGGTATTTGTAGGCTTCCATCTTGTCTTCCCACTGCACTTTTTACAGTTTCTTGGTCCGCAGCTGAATTCGTATTAATGTGTTTTATAGACATAAAATATGAGCTGTTGGCTTTTAGCATGCATATTGACTGCATATGTTTTTGCTGTACTCTATGAAAACTGGCTTGTGGTGCTCTGGCTAGCTGGGTGTAAGAGGGTCATATCAGGATATTTGCCCTTCCTTTTGGAGGATTTCTTCTCTTCCTGAAGCCTTGAGTGATTCAGTTGAGAGCAAGCCAATGATTATGTTCAGCATAAGGCAGTGAAAGACAGGAGTTTGTAGCCATTGTGAAATAAAAAAATGGAAATAGTTGCTGCTTCTCAGAAAGCCTTTATTGCCACCAAAGCATTTCCACTCTGATTTTAGCCTTAAGACTGCTGACCTTTGAGAAAAATTACCCAACAATCCCTGAAAATAACTGGAGGGAAAAACTAATGAATAATGATACCAAGTCAGGAAGGCAAGAAAAATAACAATTGTCCTTCATCCTGGTAGGGAGATAGTAACACAACTTTCCAGCTAGGCATTGATTTTGCATCGGTTCCTGGAGTATCTGTTTCCCAGTGAACATTTCCCAGAATGTTCACAAAGAATTTCTGTCCTGAGGCGTTTTTTAGATGAGCGTTTTTGAGTCTGATGAGGTAGACTGATGAAGTCTAGATTGATCAGATAGACTGATTTATTTATTTTTGTGTGTGTGTGTATGTGTGCTGTGGTTCATGTTGTCTTAAAAGAAAATAGACTTTTTATGTGTAAATAACAGCATAGTAGCAATACAGCCACCCTCAGAAGTACCTTAATTTGTCTGTGGTGTTTTGCAGTTTTCTCCAATTTTTTGACAGAGTATTTTTATTTTAATTTTCAAAGGTATCTTGCTAGCTGGCAGGGCAAAACAAGTACACACCACGGATTCAAAAGAAACTTAAAAATATGTAGACATTTGAAATTCACATTTGAACACTGACAGGTAGTAATTTACTCCAGCTCACAGGACTGGCCAGTGTGATGAGTCTTCAGTGCTTTCTTTTTCCTTAATCCTATATTAGTATATTGAGATTATGAAAGACGTAGGCCATGTTGCATAATGACAAAAGTCACCAGTCTCTATCTGCTCAAAATAAACCTACTTTGGGTGGAGAATAGGCATGACACTGTTGAACACGTATCACACTAACATTTCTGCCTCAAAATTTCTGATCTATTTGTACAAGCTTTCACATGTTTTTATGATGAGCTTCAAAACTGATACTGTAAAACAGGATTGAAATATACATTTAAGTTAAATGATTATTAACCATAATAGAATGGTGCTATGGGAGGATAGTCATACCGTTTTTTTAAGCAGGTAGTGATGGGCTGTGACGAGTTGACCTCTTTAACCAGTTGTGCTACCTATTGCACAGTCCAGCTACATTTTTGGATTGAATCATAGGCATAATGTGGAAGGAACTATTGTTTGAAGAGAGGTGATTTATCTGAGTTCATATGCTAGAAAAGGAATGGGAGTGACTTGCTTAAGAATGAAAAAAATTAGGGTTTGCTTCCTCCCATTTGCAAGTGTTAGAGAATTTAATTTCTTAGGAAATCTGAAAAGAATACTTAGAAATATTTAGGAATTGTTTCACATGATAAGAATAATAAGGCTTTGGATACTCAGCATCATACTTGTTTAAAAGAAAGATTCTCAGTGAATCTACTTCACCTTTGATTTAGCTTGAGAGCAACAAAATTAATTGGAAATACGTAAAGACGTATGTCTGTTAGTGTGGGAAAAGCAGTCCAGTTAACAATGTGAAGTCAAATGAAAAACCATTATGGAAAAAGTGACTTTGGGGCTTGCTAAGGATTTTAATGTGTGTTTCCCACATCAATAGCTGAACCTGGCTTAGCATGCTGTTTTCGACAAGGCTACACAGCAGAAAGCTTACCGCAGCAGGACATCAGCCTGGAAAACTGGGATTCAACATAAATGAGCAAGTAGAAAGCTTGTAGAAAACCAGATGAAACATCATAGTTGAATCTTCCTATCAAGCTAGAGGAACTTTGTGCTGAGGGAAACCTACAGGTCTATGTGCAGTTTTGGAGAGTATTGTGAAGAGCACGTTTTTCTTTAAGTTGAAGAGTTCTTGTTCATGCATTTTTTGCATTAAATTAATCTCTTGCTCCTTTTTAAGCTTCTGGGGTTTATTCCAGAAAATAACATACACGTTCATTTTAATGGTGCTTTCTGTGTGAAATCTGAATTAATTATAGATGACTATAAATATCTTCTATCTCAAAAAAAAAGGTCAAGAGATGAAGGGTCCTGGGGACTTACAGATAAAGCTAGATGGTAGGAAACAAAAGTTATAGAGGGATGTTCAGGAGGAAACGGTCTTTGACAGCAGTAAAGAGTGGGCGTAGAGGGGAACACAAAGATTGTAGGGACTTGAATGGAATTAAGATTTGATGGAGGAACTACATCCAAAATATGGACTGGACATCACTGGAGACAAGCCAAAATATTTTCTAGGAGTTGTTTCACTTCCATCAAGCTGTTAGATTTGCTAAGCCTCTGAACATCTCTACAAGTCTAGTAGCTGACCTCACAGTTTTGTGTATGTGACTGCATATTCCCAAGGCATATTCCCTTCTGTGAGAAACTGCAAAATGCTAAGAATTGTGCCAATGAGAGGACTACTTATCAAACTTTGAACAAAATAGTTTTATTCTGATGACTGTCAGATGAGTGGGGTACATATTCTTGGTCACTGCTATTGTATTTCCAAAAGTTTTGCCTGTTGCATTGTCTTACTCATTTGGGACCACATTACAAAGCGTTGATTCAGTATATTTTCGGGCTTGACACCGCATTAGAAAGCTATTTTCCAGTACAAATTATTCAGTACAAAACCAGCAAAGGAAGCCTTATTTAATGGGTTGTAAAAAGCATTTAATTGGTTTTGAAAAGCATGTGGCTACTGAATCTGGAACCACTTTCAAATATATATTTCTTTGTCTTTTGGGGATATTTATCTACTTTTAATAATAAGTCTCTTTTTAAATTATTTGGTCTCATTCCAGAAAGTCAGTCTTTTACTCTTCAAAGGTTAAAGATTAAAGAAAAAATGCTGGAGGCAAAATTATACAAATGCTCTTTTGTAGCCCCGAAAAATGAAAGGCTTGATTTAAGCAGTACTGAAAAAGTTTCAGAAGTTGAAACTTTTTTTTTTTTAATATACAGCTTTATTTGAAATGCGCTGAAATTTAGCCAGCCAGAACTGAATGCAGCAGGAACTCCTACTGCAGCCTCCTTGGCCTTCCGCAATAAGGCCAGAGCACTGCGGCCCCCGAGCTCACAGATGGCAATTGTACCACGCCGTTGTATTTTCTTCCACTTGGCACGTCTGTGACTAAATCTCTTTTCCATAAGACAAGACTGAATAATACTGCAGTGACATTATCGCAAATGAAGTAAAAAAATAAAATGTGAAGATTGTCCAATTTGCTGGACCAGCAAAGAATCCACTTTCACGTGTTTGAGCCATGATTTCACAAAGTAGCATCATCATAGGTATGTCTTTGCAAGCAGATGCATGTTTAATGTTCTCTTGCTACCAGCCAGATGCAGTCCAGCCCTGAACCCAAATCCGTGGCGTTGTGTTGATGCAGCTAGCAGATCCAGCTTTCAGGAGGTTTTATTTGCTGAGGCTCAGTGCTGCACTTACTGAAGGACGCAGCCAATTCTCTGCTGCTGGCTTGATTCCAGCTAGCTGAGAGCAGCAGCACAGGCTTGCACACGCCAACATGCAGTGGTATCAGTTTCCTTCAAGTGAAAGAGTTTTCTAATTGCAGAGGATGATACTATTTGCCGCCGCTTTGCAAATAAGCTTTTGCGGGAGGCCAAGCCAACGCTCCTAATCCTTCTCCTCTTACTGAGTAGCTGTCACCAGCATCCCAACTGCTTCATTTTATGCTATTTGCTTCATATGTGTTCTAAGATCCCAATGGAAACAGGTAGCTTTTTGCAATATCAGCATAAAATACACTTAGAGGCAATCAGTTATTGCCTTATAAACTAGGATATTCTTCTTAATATCACTTAGCTTTCAGTACATTTTGATCAGATGCACTCTTCTGTGTTGCTGTATTGCACTCCTGTGTTGTTTGCAGGTCTCTAAAATATCCTTACTACATCATTGGTTGTAATATGTGCTGTACAAGACACTAAAGCAATTTTTTTTTTTTATGCAAGAGGTCCAAGAATATTAGAACTGCATAAAACATTTTAAATTTATTTTAATCGTCAGCTTAAATTTCTCTGTCCTCTTTTATTTTCCAGGGTGGAAGGTGTCTGTTTTTTTTTTCTGCTAATACCTTTTTTTTGAGTTTCCCAATATTTTCTGATTGTGCATACTTTTGCAAGACATTTCTAGTTGGTTTCTGTCCTCCTTGATTGCACGTAGACCTGCTTTGTTTCAGTCTCTTCTTGCAAAACAGAGGAATTGATAAGGACACCTGAAATGCTACAGCAGTAAGTGTGAAATGGAATAAAAGTTAACACTTTGACCACATGCCGGTGGGGAGGAGTAGTGTGTGGCCAACGTGTAATTCCTGTTCAATGCTAAGTGCAAATTTGTTTGTTCCCATTTTGTAGAGGATGTAATTGTTATTTGCTACAAAGCATACACAGATAAAATATCCTAACTGAACGTCATTCATTGTGGATGATTTTTGGTAATCTGTTTTTCATCAGTAAAGAGACAGGTATTAGGCTTTATTCTACAGCTCAGGTTATGTTTATATCCATCTGTTCTAGGAAAACAAGGGTGCCTATTCTGCAGTTCTCTGTTTGCAAAGATTAGAGTGGCCATGCAATAAGCACGTAGACAAGTGCCAGATAAATCTAGTTTTCCACGGTTTAGAGTCAGAATAACCAGGCAGACAGCACAAACGTTTGGTTAAAAGATCTCATTAAATGAAACAGAAAAAAATTCATTAGTGGCTACTGGACAAGTATGAGCTACTACCCCAGGTTTGTAATAGAAATAATATTTGTGTTGTTGTCTTGGTGACTGAGTGTTAACCTTTCACGTATAGGTACAAACTGTGCTCAACAAAGAATGCCGCATGCATCAGCTAGCGTTCTCTCCTCAGTTTAAGCTGGCAGCTAGCGGGATGCTGTCACAGGTTTTCTACAGTGCCTCCTTTCTTGTATACCATCAAGTTAAAAGCTGGAACTTCAGTTTTATCCTTTGATAAACATTTATATTCTGCATTTCTGATCAGTGCTTTGATCGGTATTTTTAGTCATTCTGTTAACACAGCATGAAATAATTCAAAATCTTAATTTAATTTACCTACATTGTGATTAAGTATACAGTCCAATACAATGTACCTTACCAAAAAGAAATGTTTTTTTTCTCCTTAATCCTCATAACTCTCAAAAGAATCCTCCCTAACTTCCCTGTAGCTCTTCTTTTTCCACTGCTTCTGCCAATAGTCTTTTTAATTTATATACACAAGTTTGCTAGAAACAGATGAGAATTTGTGCATCTTAGACCGAAATTGGAAGTTTGGAAGAGTGCAAGCTAGATATTGTTATAAATATAAAGCATCATTTTTACAGTCACAATCGGTGATATTTTTAAATGTTCTGAATCATCAGCTCATGTACAATGTTCCATATACTGAAAAATGAAACAAAATGTGAAAGCCAGGTTGCCATAAATCAGTAGATTATTGTTAGTTAACAGTGTAATGTGGGTCACTGTAAACTCCACTTTGCATTTACCATCTGAAGATATGAACATATCTTTGACTAGTAAGATTCCTTTTTTACAGAACCTGTGGAAAATGTAATAAGATACCCTTAAATCTATTAATTTTTTATTAGTTAATTTTACAGTGCTTATCATGACCCCTCCTTTTATTCAAAAACATTATGCTGATGACGTTGCATAGCACACAGAAGCCACAGAAGGTCATGTAATACATTTGCATAGTAAAATATGCCACATGGTTTGTGTATGAAGTCAAAGTTCAAAGCAACTGATTCCTGGCTAAGATAGAACAGGAAGATGAGAGGGGAAAAGGATGGCCATATTGGATCAAATCAAGACCGTGTTTTGTCCAGTATCGTGTCTGCAGGAGTACATGTAAGCCAATAGCTAGAGACAAAAAAATAACTGAGCAAGCATACATAATATTCCTCTTCCAATTTCCAAGTATTTCCAGCTGAGAGGATTTCCTGAACCAGATGTGCGTTCGGTATGGTTTGTAACCTGCAGTGGTTTTGTCTTCCATTGACTTATTCAGTTACCCATTGAATACATAACATTTAGTATCAAAAACATCCTGTGTCAACAAGGTCTACAGGTCTATTCCCTGCTGTGTGGAGTAAGCTTCTTTTTACTTCTGACCAGTATGACCTATCTAGCTTCTTTTGATTCCTCTAGGTTTATTTTTTTTTTAGAAGAACAGTTATTGCTGGTTTTAATTTGACCTCACTCAGAAGCACAAGGATTTGGGGGGTTAGTAGCAAATAGCTGGCATTTTTTGTCTTCTAGTTTGTTTGTGTTAGCATTTCACATTTTCAAATTTTTTGTTACTGCTACGACGATTAGAAGTGTATTCTTTAAAATGATGAGATTTGAGTGTATCGCATAATAGATTCAGGAAACTTCAAGACCACTTAGTATAGTGAATGCACAGTAAAAATCACAGTAGTTGTCAATACTGCATCATTGTGAAGAAATTCCTTGTCTGTCAGCAAATGATGGAATGATGATGGAAGGTATCACAATGGAGCATACAAAGCACAGAGTGTATGTGCAACCTTCGGTAGCTTTAGGAGAAAGTAAACTGGAAGAGATGAGCTGGAATCTGTGACCTTTAGTATTTCATATCATAATATGTTTTAAATATCATCATAAGGTGAAAAAAACGTGCCTCTGAAGACCTCTAGAATGATGTTCTGTCCATCTTACTCAGAGGCTAAAGTAAACAGACTTCTGGAGATCTTTAAGAGGAAAGTTGACATGGAAATATTTTGCATCTACCTTTCTTCTTCAACTAAATAATGAACTTAGACACCTACTTTAGCAGGTGATTTCATTAGAACTGTTTCATTGTCTAGCAGGTAGGTTGGGAGTCTAAATGATGTGGTCTGAATCCCACACATGGTGTCAAAAATAATAGTAGCAATTATTTTTACTCTGAAATTTAACAGAAGATTTGAACCGGTGATAACTTGACCAAATTTTTAAAAATCAAATTTGTTCATTTTAATTATGCTTTGATGACAGACAGTAGGGAGGGAAAACACCTATTGCACATGAACAAGCATGGCAGAATTTCTTTAAACATAAAGATTTAAGGAAGACAAAAGACACATGGATTACTTTTCCGGCAAATTATTTCCTGTCAGACCATCAGCCATGAGTTTTTTCTTATTGCTTGCAATAAATCTTTTGTGAAGAACAAAAGCAAACTCTGTTTTAGTAAGTTCACTTCTTTATATTTCCTGACTCTGACTGAAGGAAGAAGAACTAAAATAACACAAACGAAACTGTTCCTCTTTTGCTGTCCAGTGAGACTGGAAATGCCTACTAAGTGATAAATAGTCTTTTGTGACAATTTTACTGCATTAAGCAGGAAATAAGATGCTGAGAGAGAGAGAGATTAGCATTGACCACTTGGGAGCTTAATTATAGTAACAAGCTTTCTATGAGAATATCATTGTCTCGGTAGTGAATAACACAGATGTATTTTAGTAACTGGATATTAGATTCTTTGACATGCAGCAAGTATTATGAATTTGGGTATTTTTATGTAGCTGCTAAATGTCCGCAAATGATCATGAAATGCTTCATTGAAATGAAATTAGAGTTGTGTATAATTGTGTTTTCAAGCAGTCTTGATGTTCTACAAATTCAACTAATTTGGCTCTTGTGTATTAAATACATATCTTTGCAGCAGCAGAGTCAGTGGTTGCTTTTGAAACTGACTTCAACAGGACAAAGATGGAAGAGACCACTATAAGAAATAAAAAAAAAATTAGAGCTTTATTTTTATCTATAAATAGTAATTTTGTCTTCTTAATGAGCCTCTCGGTGGGTTACAATAATCACTTCAAGCTGGAGTTTTCACCCTATGTACCTCATTTTTCTGAAACTCTCTATAAAATAATATTTTTACAGTATTTCACCTGATGATGATCACTGAGCTTTAGGGAATGGGCAATTAGTCTAAGGAAGCATCTGCTGTCATGGTTGATCTCATCATAGTCCAGCAACACCATTGTAGAGCAACTTTTCCTAAATGGGTAAATGCTGGATTTCTGCAAATAGGCACATACTGGTACTTTTGCAATAACAGCATCTGGTTGCATTAAAAATTTATTCTGTTTTTTTCCAAATATGGAAGGTTTACAGGTACTCTAGGATAGAATTAAGAGAAAAATATATGCTTTTTTTTCTCTCTACTGTAGTTTAAAATTAAATAAATCTGAAAGTTTTTCCTCGTTCTTTTCCTATGTATGTCTTCTGAAAACAGTTGAGAATTATTTAATTCTCAAATTTATGAAAACTTGAGAACTACTACCTCGAGTGAGGGAAGGAACATTTTGTGTAAAACTCTTAGATTAGAAATGCATGGAATTAAAAGGAGTAAAAATAACTAAAAAGTTGTTTTATTTACTATTAAAGGTAATATTTTACTTAATGTTATTTGAATTGTGATTTACAAATGAATGATGGACTTTGCAAAATAGGTTTTGGATACAGAAGTCCAGTTGCTAACATCTCTGAATTTAGCTGCGTATGTATGTGTGAGGAATTATGTTTTAAATCTCTTACCAGCTGTGATAAATATGCCCAAAACGCAACTTTCAATTCCTGTCGTGTACCCTCAGTTAACTCATGATTGAACCTTGATTTATGAAAAGTCTTGAGTTTTATGTGTATTGCTACATATTACTTTTTTTTTTTTTTTAAAGCTCTCTTTCACCTCATCGCCTCTTCCAATGTTGATGTGAAAAATGCAATGACCTTCAGCGGGCCTCTGGAAGATATGTTCGGGTACACAGTCCAACAGTATGAAAATGAGGAAGGGAAATGGTAAGCCGTTTTTCTTTTCTTACACGGAAACTCCAAATTATCAGGTATTTAGTGACTCAGGCGCTGTACTATTATTTGTAAGTATGCCTCATACGTAAGGGTCAGTCTCTGTCAGTCATATTTCTTAAACTAATACACAGTCCTAAGGAAACCTGGAAAGATTGGGGGACTGCAAGATCCAAATGTATATAATCATAATCATATATTTATTTCATCAAAGACATACATGAGTTCAGAAAGTGGGTAAATTCTCTTGTTGATGGAGCTGAGAAAGTTTTGTGTTATGCCTGAGCCCTCTTTTTTCTATTTACAGAATAAAATCATTACTTACCTTTCCCTTGTGTTAGTGTACTGGCAGTGATATTGCTCCTGTTTCACCTAACTAATCTGATTATGTTTGGGGTTTTTTTTTAAAGTTTTCTGTCTGAGTTTTTTAACTGGTGGAAAGATTTCCCTTTCGAGATATCAATTAATACAGTACTCCACCTTCCCTTTTGGAGGGCTAATAATTCTGTCTTGCAGGTGGTAACACGTTCACATTTGGGACTCGGAGCTTTCTTCTTAATCTGTTTTTTCCTTCTCATTTTTCTTCTGAATTAGATGTTGCGTTTTGAGGTGCTTACTGATATCATTGCTTCTCAGTCTTTTGATAAACACCTGTGTAAGCTTTTCCCTCATAAGAACAAACTTCACAGGCCAACCACTGGGCTGGAGGACTGAAATAACAATGGAATGGTAAAAGTTCGTGAATCCTGAGATCTCCATCATTCTTTACAGGTTGCTCTGCTTGTCACAGAGCTTTGCCAGTAATTTGACGTTCCTGGGAAAAACCAGGGACTCCTGTGGGCAGCCTGGGACGATAGGCACATAGCTGTGTGACAGCCAGGTCAGACTGTTCTGCGCTGCCCGAGCAATCGTCCCCGCAAGCGCCGGGGCTGTCTGAGTCCAGAGTCTGTCCAGCATGGCAACAGTGTTCACTGTTAGCCGTGGAGGATGTTTGCAAAATTGCAGAGCCTGCTTCTGAAAATGCTAGATCTTGATTGCCCAGGTTGTAGGATGTTTAAAATACACATCTGCATGAGGGTCATGGGAGACTGTTAATGACCTTCTTTGAGCTAATTTAGACCTTCAGGAAATGGTATCCATGCTAGGAGCTGGGGTTTTGCACAGTAAGCTGTGTCATTGTAAACTGTCCTGAAACTTTTCAAGAGCAAAAAATAAGACGAGCTGGAAATGGCAACTCTTGCAGTAGCTGAAGGAAGGCAGGAATCTAAACTAGTGTGGTAGGTCTGAACATCTCTGATATTAAACTCCAGAGCTGCTTGACAGTTGTCAAGCTTTCAAGTTGCTGTCGGCATAGCAACACCCTGAGCAAGAAATTTTTAGGTTGACAGTTAAAAATAAATATACAAAGCAGCCTTGTGGTGCTTTATCAACATCTATAACACTACCTAGATACCACAGATAGAGCTTTTCAGCAACAGATGTTCTGTAAACCTGACCACGGCTGTTTCTCAATAAAACGGGTCCACTAAAAATAACCCCACGCAAAAAAGACAGAAGAGCCTTCCAGACCGCCTCTCTCTGTTCATGGGTCTCGCTCTTTCTGAGAAAAGAGCAGCATGGGGACATTATCCTGTGGAGCATTGATTAGCTCCCATGGGATATCAAGCACACTCAACTTCTCTGCAGTTAAATGGGAGTCAAGGACGATAGGCTGTGGTGCCTGTTTCTGTGTAAGTTTTGGTGCAAAAAATACATACATTACCGCATATAGATTGAAAGAGCAGTCAGATCCCGTATATACTTGGAGCATTTTATTTTGCTTTACAATTAATTTATTTATTATTAATGAAAAAATCTTAATGGAATGTTATGAGCTGTTCCAGTATGGTTTTTTTAGAAGCTGGAGTGAGTACTGAGTTTAAATTCTCCTTTCTGTCATTTTTAAATCCGTAGGCTACATTTTACCTATTATGTCATTCTATTCAAATATCTTCTGCCTGAACTCATTAATTTATGATTAAAGATTGAAATGGTTCTCTCAATAACTCTTCACAATCATCTAAGTGTCCAGGAGCAAATCTTACTGAACTTTTAATGTCAGGATTTCTGTTTCCAGTGTGTGCTGTGAATTCTAATTTAATCCAAGTTCTTCCTTGCACATTTAATGGAGCTGCTTGTTATCTGCTGTGTAATGCTAGGCTATGTAGTGTACCTAATGAAGATCTGAAAACAAAAACAGTGTCCATGTCCAAACAGCATTTCCTGCTTAAAACTGGATTTAGGAGTGGATGTTAATTTGTGGTGCTTAGAAAGTGCTATATGAGAATAGCAATTTTTGATCACACCAAATTTTGAATAAAAATGCAAAGGATAAATATCCTTAACATTTTAAAAATTCAAAATTTCTTTTAGTAACCCTTTTAATAACATTATTTTTCATTAATGCCTGGAAAAAATATGTATTTTACACTGCTGGCTCACATTACTCAAGACTGAATTATTCTTCTGGGTCCTTGTGAGCCTCGCCTTTGGCATTTGGTCTTTCAGCATTGAAAATACATTTTCTTCTAAAATATATTAAAGATCAAGGACGTATTAGATAAAACCAATATCTCCTTCTGTATTACTTTTAATACTTGTCATCCACCCAGCAATATTGCTTTTATTTTCCACTGGAATTTTTTAAAATGTTATTCTGTTGTGTAGTTTGGTATATAGGCACATTTCCATCCTGTGTCATTATTAAAGAAGAGGCAGAATGGCTGCTTTTGCTTGTATCTGAACTAGCATAATAGGTACTTTTCTTGCTCTCCATCCTGTACTCTTTGTATGGAGTTTGCTGCAGCTGCACTCTCTCTGTAAGTTTTGTTTGCTGACTTTTGTGCCTTGTAAGAAACAAGAAATTTCAGGTAACTTATGTAATTTGCAGGGTACTTATTGGTTCACCTTTAGTTGGCCAGCCTGAGAAAAGAACAGGAGATGTATACAAATGCCCTGTAGGAAGGGACAACCAATCACCCTGCATGAAACTGAACTTACCAGGTATGAAACAAAATATAGCTGTGTCACATGGAGAAATAGTAGAGGTCTGATCTTAGGAGGTTTTTAACTAATAAATATGCATTAGAATTGTTTCCGCAGAGAAAATGTACTTAGGACTTCAGATCTAAAAGTGAAGGAAGTTGTGTTTGTGACATCAAAAATAATTGTATTTTAAAGCTTGTCATTGTCCTGTGGGAAACATGCTCATAATTTTAGAATGGGCATTTGGCTGTATTATCTCAAATTTATTTTGAGTGGCATTGATTGACTGTGGTTGGCAGTCCTGGCCATGGAGCCAGAAAAGCCATGGAGCATAGATTTATATATAATATATAGATTTATATATTTAAGCTCTCTGAAGTCAACAAGAGCCTTCATAATGCCATCAGTAAGCTTTTGATTAGAACGTAATTAGCCAGAACCAGGCTGACACATCTTAATATGATACCTGTCAAGTTGCTCATGTCAAGTGATGCGCAATATGGACAGGAAGAGACTTCCTGTCATATGAATTTCACTAAGTACACCTGTTGTGGTATTTTTTATCTTCTCTTTTCTCTTGAATGTCAGTAAAGTAACACAACAGTAACAAATCTAAAGGCTGTTAAGTCATTTATAGCAGGCCAGGGTAAAAAATGTTTGTTTTCTAATTAAGAAAACTGTGTGAACAGTAATCCCTTGCTTTCACGACGTGCTGTTATTTTTACTTTTTTTTCTTTTTTGCGGTTCAAGAAACTATTTGAGACAGCAACCCAGACAAATTTTCTGGGATAAAAGCCAGTCTCAGAAATTTTTCTTGATTGTTGCAATTGAAGAAGGAGGAGGAAGGGTGCTAAAATATTTGATAAAACCAGTGTCAGTCTGGGTTTTATTTTAGAAGCTGGAAGCTCAATGCTAGGGGATATATACTTTAACATTTTGTTTTCATGTTCCCAAATACTTAACATTTTAATCTATTTATAGCTGCTACTTCAGTTCCTAACGTCGTGGAAGTAAAAGAAAACATGACTCTTGGAACAACCTTAGTGACTAACCCAAAAGGAGGCTTTCTGGTAAGAAAGGACTTTTTGCCAATTTTAAAATAAGTCTGTTTTTTATTCAGGTGCCCTAACAAAAGCATTTCAACTTTTTTCATCTTTTAAAGGCATGTGGACCACTTTATGCTTATAAATGTGGGCGTCTGCATTACACAACTGGAGTTTGCTCTAATGTCAGCTCCACTTTTGAAACCATTGAGGCAATTGCTCCATCTGTGCAAGGTATGCATGCCACAGGAGTTCTCTTTCTGTGTCCGAAAATACCTGTCTCTCACAGGAGTTCTCTTTCTGTGTCCGAAAATACAAAGTACCAAACAAGATGAATGTATACACATAGGCATACCAAAAAGTATAAACTGCTTGACTTAGCTACCAGCATTACCAAGTTAAGTAAATGTTTTCATTGTCCGTATATAACCTAAATTCTTGCTACTTTTGGAATTTGTCTTGGTATAAACAATCATTAGAGTGCTATGTAACATCCAAACACAATTGCTAAAAATAGTTGCTTATGTTTTTTACTTATGGCCAAAAGACTCTTTTAAAATAATGACGGCGTGTTAAGACCTAATACAAACCCAATTTAGAAATATAGATAAAAATCTTAAAGACCTTGTCCTTTGGAAAAATCAAAGAGGGACAGATTGGCATTGAAGAAGCTAGGGGTCACTGCTAAATACTCCAGTTATGTGATCTCCTAATTCTGTTCTTAAATTTCTGCTTGCAAGAAAGTGCCTTGCTGATAAAGGGAACACAAATGATGTAAAATACGATGCAAAAGCTGATGAATGACATTTGGCGTCAAACATGTCTGTTCAGCCCCACTGCAGAAGGATATGCATTTGTTACTAATCACAAAAGTAACTGCAGTTGTGAGATATATTTGATCCTTGTTAGTATCAATTCTTCTGTGTTAATTTGTGTTGCAGAGTGTAAAAGCCAGCTGGACATTGTCATAGTCCTCGATGGGTCCAACAGCATTTATCCATGGGAGAGTGTCACAGCCTTTCTAAACAGCCTTTTGAAAAACATGGATATAGGTCCTCAGCAAACACAGGTAATGCTGTAGATATTTTATGGTTGTTTAATTTGCGAGGGAAAAAAGGGCTTACAGGAAATGGGATCACAGCATCATGTATGCAGCTCTTCAATTGCAAGAACTTACGGCAAAGAGATGCTAAAATAAAATAGCTGAAACCACAATTAAGTCAGCCAAGCAGCGATGTCAGGGCGGCTCTCCCGCCCCCACCACTCAGGCAGTCTGAAGAAACCAGCTTTCTAACCTAGAGACAAAAGTTAAGTGCGCTAAGTGAGGCCATTTGAACATTGTCCTTTCCCACTTCCTTCCTCTCCACAACCACTTCTTGTCTTCTTTTGTACTTCGTAGCTCAAAGGTCATTTCTCCTTCTCCGAGGCGCACATGCATGGTTCAAACAGCCTTTGGTTATAAGCTTTTTGGAACAGCGTTCAATATTTTGTACTGTGGAGCACTGAGCATTCAGCTTTTAAACATTTGAAATCATAATTAACGAGTGTCTGTTAAGCTGCATGCTATTAATGGCAGAAGCTACATTTATATAATAAGTGGAGAGGGCCAAATTCCCAGCTGCTATAAATCAGTGCAGTTCCACCAGAATTAATGGAGCTACAACCAACTACCCCAGCGGAGGATCTGACATATGTTTCACAGTCCTCTGAACAGAGTATGTAAATAGCAATTCCAGCAGAACTCGGGGAAGGGGAAACATGGATGCTGGGATACATTTTGACGCTGGGATACATTTTAAAGCAACGAGCTTTATTAAAAGCAACAGAAGAAACCAAGTCTTCCTTTCTCTTCTCCCTTTTGCCCCTCCCAAAATCAAGGATTTTCTGGGATCCTGTATGATATTTGATATGCTGCAGGCCAATACTTAGCTTTTTTGCTGCTTCAGGTTAGCTCCTAACCTGAAGCTCCTGCCTTAACAAAGGAGACTCTGAGAAGGTGTAAAGGATACCTCTGTCTTCAGAGAGCGTCCTCATCACTTTACAAATTAATTGGGGATTGTGAATTACCACCCAACTCCCCTGTTGGCTGTACTGAACATTGACTGATACGATTATTACTTATAAACTGTCAACTTTACAATCGTGTCCTGTTATTTTAAATACGTGGTTTTTCCAGATATTGTGAGGAAGAAGGAAAAACACTTTGTCAAATTTAACAGAAAGTAAAATAAATAAATAAATAAATGGATTCTTTCTGGTCCCTTAAGCTGCTCATTACTCAAACATGTGCCCTCTTGGGAAAACAGTTAAACCTGAACTTCCCAGTACGGGCAACGGCTGCAGGGAAATCATCACTACCTTCTGCTCACAGAGTTTCATGGGAATAGTACACAGGGCAATCAGCTCTACTGCACCCTCACCCCTCTTGCTCACCCTGAAATTCCTAAATTTTTACATTGCCACACCTCTGTTATGTTTGTTTTTGGAATCCTGCCTCGTCTGTGTGGCTCAGCTCGCACACAAAAGGTCTCTTGCTGGCCTGCACTCCAGCAGCCCGCCATCTCCACCTACAAAATCCGTTCTACCCATGATTTGGCACAGCCACCGCTCTTCTCACACGTACACTTATTCACTTCAGAACGTCATATTTGGCATCTGGTTGCTAAAGAGCAGAAATATTTGAGAGGGAGATAAGAATGGGATAAGGGAGACAGAGGCTGAAAAACTGGAAATGGAAGGCAAAAGCTAGTTAGAATGTTCTCGGTTCCTCTTACCTTCCCCCCATCCCCAGAGTGTATCCCATCCCTCTCCTCTCCTCCAAGCACCCTGCTTGGAAACCCTGGCACAGCCAAAGGTTGTAACGGGTTTATACCGTCTCCTCCACCCACACTGTCTCCTTTCTCAGAAGCTGTGTTTAAATGTGTGTTGAATGGGGAAGTGGAGAAATGACAGAGCAGGCTTATTTCTCCGCTCTCCTCTGGGAGCACAGAATAGAGACAAAGGAACAATTGTTTATTTCCTGTCTATTTAAATTGATTTTTCCATGTTCATCTTTTGGGGATTGTTGGGTATGTAGAAATCAGTAGACTTTCACTACTTCAGTTTGTTTTCCTCTTGCACGGTAAAGGAATGAGGTGATTACAGAATAACTCCTTAGCAGCTTGGGTGTGACTTGTTCAAAACCTTGTTTTGATTAGAGGTTTGCGAGATATTTTTTTTTCCACTTAGCCACTCCATGAACAATGGTCGTTAGATTTATGGCAAGTCAGAATAGAAATTCCTCCTAAGTTTGGCACATTTGAAAGTGAAAGCCAGAATATTTAGATGCAAAAAGCCAAAGTTTATGGTGTAATTTTTCAGAAGTATTTCCTTCCCTTCCTCTTTCTGTTCTCCAGAAAATCCACACCACCATACTGATGGTTAAGCTGCATCTCCTGAGCTTAGGGACAGAAGTAAAGGGAAAGTGATGATAGAAGAGTGAAAAAGGAAGAAGGAATTAAATGAGAAAAAATGGTACAAGTAGGAACAAAATATTTCTCCCAGCCTTATTCAACATTTTAATGTAACTCCAAAGCAAGGTTTTTTTCTCTTCGTTAAACTTTTGTAGAGATAATTGTCTTTTTAATGCGAGGGCGATTTTTTTAATCCTTTACATATGAGCAATGTGTTACCTTGAAGAATAGCAAAAGAGAAGGCAGAATACTTTGATATGTTCAATTCCAGCTTTAAAGCTATGTGGGAATGGCCTTCAAAAATTTTCATACGCGTTTTATTTCTCCATTAATATATGACATAGGCAGTTATAGGTCTTTGGCCTGTACTTTATTATTTCTTCAAAGGGATTGTATCAGTGGACTAATAAGTCATGCCATGGCATTCATACCTTATGATCAGTTTTATCTCCAGAAGAATGGAAGTGTATTAAAGAGGTATTTAAAAGATTCAGGATGAAGAAAGACTTTTGCAATAGGGAGTCCTGAAGAGCAAACAAAATGTAGGAGAATTAATTCAGCTTTGCTTTGATTCAGCTATTTTTAGCAAGCTCTACATATGACAAAATATATTATCCATTAGTTCTTCCCAAGGCATCTCTGCTTTTTTTAATGTTAAATATTATTCAAGTACATCCAAAAATATTTCTGATTTTCCGCCACATCCCAATGGTGAAAATCCTAGCATATCATCTTCATGTACTAAATGATTTTCCTTCCTTTTTTTTTGTTGTTGTTGTTCGTTTTTACCAAATAGATTATCTTAATAATTTATTGGGAAGTCAGAATGTACTTTCCAAATAAGGGGCTGTATTCACTTATAGAACAACAGTAAATAATGGCCATCAGAAATGTTTTGTCCCAAAGCAGAACAGTCCTTTACTTGCCTGTTCTCTTGTACAACGCTTTTTCACAGGAACTGGGGACAATTAAAGAACTATTCCCTTGTGTAATATAAAAGCCCTGGAATGCTAGGGAAGGGAACATAAACTTAGGAATTACAAAGATGTTCAATAGATTATGGTCAGTAATGCTGGGAAAAATATTAGGTTTTCTGGAGTAAAGCAGAAGTATGTAGTACTGTTGTATTTTCCAGATTTTAATTAAACAAGCAAATCAAAACATACAACGCCTGTAAGTCTCATCTTTAGAGGCTTGCTGAAGTTACGCAGTGTGAACAGGTTTATTGTCCTATAAAGGCGCATTTGCATCACATAGATGTGTCATTTATAGCTTTCCATTAGATTAAAAGGCTCAAAAGCTCAAACCTTTGTTGCTATCTAACAGAATATAATTCTAATTTTACAAGGTGGAATTGATTCTGTGATCCTGTATTTTGTTGGTTCTGGGAAGATTTTTGTTACCTTTTTTTGAGGAATGGCTCATCTTTGATGCCACGAAATATGTAGAACATGATGATCAGTGTTTTCAAGCTAGTGCTAAGGAAGGGTCCCACAGAACAATTGTGTCCCGTAAGATAACCACATGCCCCCCTTCCTTCCTGATTTACAAGGTATGCAACACAGTGCAGTTTTCCAGACTCAGATGTTCTTCCCATTCACTTCCTGAGAAGGAAATGCTCAAAATGTTTACTTGCTGTGATCATGGACGACATTTCCCTTCACATAGGAAAAGATACAACTCAATGTTAGCCTGTAATCTTTTTTAGGAAAATGACACCACCAACATGAGTCTCTAGAATCATGAAAGACTAGCAGATACTTTTCACCCTGGCAGCAGTCAATGGTTGATTTAATCCTTGGTACCGATGAAATCCTCTAAGCTGCCGATAAGGAGCCCATGAGTCCACAGCAGCAGGCTCCCTGGCACGCAGTTCGTCTCTGGCTACACTTGCGCATGGTCCTGGAATGCTGGAGGCACACATCTTCCTCCAAAAGACCGAACATTATGGAAACCTCATGTCTATCACCAGTTAATGGCAGTCTTTTTAAATGAGTAGCAGCATTCTGTTCAGATTATGCTGTGTGTCATTTTTTACATGCGTGCCACAAAATAGTTGCCTTGGAGGGAGCGGGTTAAAAATTTCATCTTCAGCTTGGGGTTTAGCGAGTGTCCCATGACTGCTGTGAGTGGTAGGTAAAACAGCATGTGCCCCAGCCTGTTGTGTAAACACTCTGCAGGATTTATAGGCTGCTGCCTAGGAGAACGTGCAGCCTCTGGATGCTCTCGGCTGCAGGTGGGTGATGGCATGCCTGCGAGAGAGAATTACAATGTCTTAAAAGGGAGAAACTTGTTGTAACTTTGAACTTACATCAGTTCTTCTGGTTTTGATTGTATTTTCAAAAGGATACAATAATTAAGTGGGATAGATTTTGCTACCACATACCATTATAATTGTAGTCCCATAATTGTATGTAACTAGCTTTTTGTAATGCTTGTGATATTGACGTTTAGTATCAAATATTTATCCAACTCTAACCCTCCTACTACAAGCAAAAAAACATTGTGCAGAATCAGAGAGGCTATGAAAGTATGTCAAAAACCACTTATAAAGCAATTGCCAGGTACATACTAAGCCTCTTCTAAAATAATATGACGGCATAAACATCCCAGAGGACTTATTGATCTTCAGTACCTAAATGCTAGAGTGCTTTTAATAATAGATGAGTGAGACATAAACATGCCACGTAATACTGCATTATCCTAAATAACACCTATAAATTGTCATGTGTAACATAAAATTGAAATATGCTAATGGAACATTGTGTGGAGTCTTCCCAGTAAAAGCTGTCAGGAACCTGCCAAAACATTAAAAATGACAGAGACGAATGAGATAAATTAATTAATATTTAAGAATATTGCTCATCTTTTTATTTCACACTTGTTTTTGCAGCAGGTTCCCTCAGGCATTTGTGTTTGGGTTCCAATCCTACGCGTTGAACATTCACACAAAGACTTGTCCTGCTGAGGTCATCTAGGATCTTTCCATCATCCTCCCCCATCCCAGAAGCCACAACTTTATTCACATTGTCCCCTCTGGCACTGGCCAGGTGTCTTACTTTGGCTTACGTCGTGCTGGGAGAACAGTCGTGTCCTGGACTGCCCTGCTGTCTTCATCAAGAAAGGGGTGCTTCATTCTTCCACTCACCCTGAGGGCCTACACTTGTCAATGCAGTGCTGTTTAGAGACTAAGTTTAGGGTAAATAAACTATCAGATGTATGAATATTATATCTGGATGGAATGAAGATACCTGTGAGTGAACCGTAGACTCACATGCTGTAAGGAAAGCTATTTTGAGAAGTTGTGACTGGCAGTTAGGGCATCGATCTGCCTTGGAGAGCAGAGGTGTGGCACAGGTTACCGCAAGTCAAGAAGAGCAAGGAGCTGAGCCTGCTTTTGGCTTTGTTCCTATTTTCAGTAAAAACTATTTAGAAACTTCAAAATGTTTCAGGGGATTGAGTGTCTTCTAGCCAGTCTGGTTCTAATACTTACAGGTGTTTCATACTGAGGGAAACACACAGAGTTCATTTATTTTCTTGGCTATAGGTACAGATGAGCATTTACCCCACTGCAGGAGACACAGCTGCTTTCTTTAAGGGTAGCTGATTTTTACCATGAACTCTGTCTTTCAGGTTGGAATTGTCCAGTACGGACAAACTGTAGTCCATGAATTTTTCCTGAATACATACTCGACAACAGAAGATGTGATGGCTGCAGCCACAAGAATAAGCCAGCGGGGTGGCACGCAAACTATGACAGCCCTGGGAATAGACACAGCAAGGTACGTTCACAAAATATCGTCCTGCATATGGTAGGAACAAACATAAACAGATATGGTGACGGTTCTGATTGTATAAATTAAAAATATGATATGTCTGACATCTGACTTCATTTTAGCTTAAGCAAACAAAATTTAGGAGGAGGGTGAATAAATAGACTGTCCAGCATCTGGAGCATTTGTATGTATCACCCTGAAAAGGCAGCTGTCTCTCAAATGGAGGAAATAGGGAAAGAGAAGAGACATGGAGCAAGGTTGTAGTCCTAAGCAGAGGGCTGACAATCTTTGATGTCCACACAGAGCAGGTAGGAGCTGTGTGTGTAGAGGGATGAAGGATATTAAGTTTTTCAGAGGAAACAGGAAAAAATAGAACTATTTAATGTTAATTTCTCTTTATTCTAAAGTTAAGATTATTACGGGGTTTGAGCACACACTTGTCAGAAAGTCTAGAAATTTTATATCCGAAGTCTTTGAAGCTTCTGTATCATTGGGAGATTAAAGACCTGTTGTAGCAATAACATTATTTAGAAATGCTTCTTTTATGAGAAAAATGAAATCTGACTTTTGTAGAGCAGACACTAAAGGCAAAATCTCTCAGACACTTTCAAACTGTACAGTGTTGTCTTGGTATCTTTTTTCTTCTCTATTTTTTTTTTCCAGCATAACAGCATGACTTTTTTCTGTAAAAGATTGCATTCAACTTTTCCGAAGAACCATTTAGTGAAATATGCAGTATCTTTTGATGAATTATTTGATTATCTGACTAAGGTTTTGTTGATGTAATATCTTAAATCCAATGAAATTCTTACATATTCACTGGTAATGTTTTCCTTAGATACAAGTAGAAGCTTGAGGGACTCTGAATAAGTTCATGAAAGCAGAGCCAGTTGGAAATTGCCAAATACTCAGAAACCACATGTGGTTCAGAAAGTCCTGTGCACCACAAACTGTTGCAGGCTTGTATATACAGAAACTATCAGCAAAAACTTCCTCTGTTCCTTCATCTTCCGATCCACCCACTTTTGGCCATCGTCAGCAGTAGGCGGTCAGCTTTCACTCGTGTGGCCAGTCTTAGCGTTCTGCGGTATTCTTCTGAAAGAGGAAGCCCTGCTTCCTTCCTTCTGCTCCACAGCCCTAATCCAGCTTCACTTTTTCTGGTCCCCTCCAGAGTCTGGGTGAGCAGCTGCCCAAAACCTCAGTGCCCGTTTGCCCATCTGCGTCTGTAGAATTAAACCACTCACCCCCACCTGCCTCTGCTCACCTGCAACCTATGTTTGCCACGTCCCCGACACCCACATTTACTGTAGACATGCAGAGGTGTGCTGGTAGCTGAGTAATTACTTTGACCACTTGAAGTGCTGCTGTAGGGTGAAAATCGGTTGGGGTTTTGTATGTGAGTTTTGGGATGGGGGGGTGTTGGTTGGGTTTTTTTAAGCTGCCAAGGGCTCTTTTAGGTTGCCAGAAGTTTAGTTAGAGAGGGGAAGAATTCTTCACTCTGCAGCACTGTATTTTCTGCTGTTGCTCTCAAATGAATGTATAACGAATGAATGCTTGTGAAACTCTTTGTCTGTGAAGTGTCATGTAAGTTCAAATTGTTGTTGTTTGTATTTCTTCATGGTTAATATTAATCTCCTTTTCTTGCTTCTTAGTTAATAAGAAGTCTTTCAGTTTATGGTTGACTATGCAAATATAATGCATGTGCTATCTGCTGACATTGCCTTTCTCCAAACACTTTATGCTCCCTTTAGGAAAGAGGCTTTTACTGAGGCTCATGGCGCACGACGAGGAGTACAAAAAGTAATGGTTATTGTGACTGATGGGGAATCACATGACAACTACAGATTAAAAGAAGTGATTGATAATTGTGAAGATGAAAACATCCAGAGATTTGCCATTGCTGTAAGTGATATTTAATGGGAAAATTCAGAATCTTAAAAGCATGTTTCATCTTCCAAATGTAATTTCTGTTTAAAAAGCCCCTTTCACTGAATTTTTATGGGAATATAATAATTTCAGAGAGGAAAAAAAGAAAAAAGCTGAAAAAACCTTAAAAATTTGCTTTCTGATTTTATAGCACATAAGAAAAAGCAATCTATCTGTCTTCCTGGTGATGACAGGTGCGTATGTGCAGAAAAAGGAGAAGGAGTTTGAGGGCAGTATAAAATCAAATCCTTTTTCTTAAGAGGAATATTGAACACAGTGGATTAATTCAAATATTCTGAGCAATTTTTATAGACACATTACCTACTTTAAAAAAAAAAAAAAGGCAAATGTAAACCATCACAAAAAACCCAAGTTTATTATGGCTGTTCTCTGTGCTAGCATTCTAAAGTCATCATTTTCATGTTGAGCAAACTCAGTAGCTGAATGAGGGGATGAACATGATGGAGGTTAACACATATCAAGAAATATGGAAATATTAATGTTAGATTTGGTGTGAACTCTCCACTGCCTTTGTGTATTCTATACTCAGATCACCTGTTTTCTCTCATTAATTTTGAATGTACGTTGGATTTTTGCTTCTCTGTTCCTAGATTTCTTTGTTTTGGTACAATGAGGTGGTATTGAACTATACAACTTCAAGAAAGATGTAACCTTTAATTTAAAGAAAGACATAAAACCAAAGTTGAATCCAGAAGCACACAAATTTTCAGTGTTTTCCCTCATAAAGTTAGGGATCATTAAAGAAAAAGTCATCCTTGGAGATGCAGTGATTTTTAGCAATAAAATCCCTATCTAGAACTAAACTTTAATTGCTCCAGTGTCGAGGAATGCTAGAACATGGGGGTTTGGTTTTTGAGAGTTTTCCCTCTCAAAGAAACTTAAGTGTATAGAGCACTTTTTTCTATGAAAAATAATTGTCTTTCTGAGAAGTGGAGAAGTGAGTAATTTTTTTCTGAGGCATCGTGAATTTTTACAGCAGCGGTGTTAAAACTGCAAACCAAATCTAAAGTCTTATACTGTGATGGAGTTGTTAACACTGAAAGCAAGTGTTATTGTTACATTCATTTATTGATTTATTAAAATAAGTATCCTGTGCCTAATTAACTTGTCATTGATTGCTCATATACCTCATTCTGAGGGAACTGGTGGTACCTATGCATAAACGAGTGCAATTGTGTGTTCTGGTTTGGGTGTTGCTGTGTTGTTTTTTTCCTAAATAAGGGCCTATTTCAACAAATTCTAGAAAAATAAAATAACTCATTAGAATTTTGTGAAGACGGAAAAAAAGGACAGTTGAGGATAGCAGACATTACACCATACAGTGGCTTTGTTTGCTATTGTTGATATTTCCAGAAAAACAACCGAGCCCTCATACAGTTCTGTTCTCATTGGAAAAGAATGATTTCAAATCAATTTGAGGGGGGTTTTAACAGAAAAAATTAAGGTTAGATATTATTTCCCAATATTCTATGAAAATCTGCATCAAAGGTATTTTTTAACAGGTTATAAAATGTAACCTTGACTTCCTTTTTTTTTAATTCTCTTTAGATTCTTGGCAGCTACAGTAGAGGAAATTTAAGTACTGAGAAATTTGTAGAGGAAATAAAATCAATTGCCAGTAAGCCTACTGAAAAGCATTTCTTCAATGTCTCAGATGAATTAGCTCTTGTAACCATTGTTGAAGCACTTGGAGAGAGAATATTTGCCCTGGAAGGTATGACATTATTTAAAATTTCACTTCACGACTGCATTACAACTGAAGTAAATAGAAGGCCACCTGTTTTTATCTTCCTTTGCAATGTATTCTGCTACATAAAATATATTACGCAGGCATTTTTTCCATACTGATCATAAAAATATTTTACAATAGACATCAAAAACATAGATAATGATGTGAAATATATTCAGATGGGTTAGAGCTATGGAGACAATAGCCTAAAATGATAAGTAACCATTACTGGATTAGCTGGGGTAAACGTTAAGTTGCCTTCCCTTAGGTAAAAAAAAACATTGTCATACCATATCCCAATTACCCTATAATCCTGCGCTCATCTGCATATACCTTTAGTTTCTGTTTTTGGTTCGTTATTGATTACAGCATATTACTTTGCTGTACAAGTTAATGTAGACTTGGTGTATAGAGTTGACAAGATATATTTTTCTTTTGGAAATGTTCACGATGCTCAGATTTTAGCACAGAAAAGTCATTCTCTCATAATGTCTGCTTACATTCTCCATCCAAATTAGGCAATGATGTTCAAATCTCTGTTTGTTTCAAGCATGCTACTGGTAACAGAAGGCTGAGTTTATTAGTTATAAATTATACTGGACAACTCTGAAGGGATTCGTGTTATACAAAGAAAACATCCATCTATTTGGACTTATTTTTTTCAACATCTCAACTTTCCAAGTAGCTGGAAGTAGCACAGCTGGAACAGAGGATAATGTTGACTTGAATGTCAGGAAATAGTACAAATATGAGAGAGTATTTAAAAGTTTTTTGAATTGGAGCTATCTTTCTCAGACATATTTAGGTATTTTTTTAGTGTATCATTTAGCTTGATCAAACATTGCCATTTTCAGCTGATTATTACTAAATATTTTGTCCAGTTTCTGTTCTTATCTTTTTACATTCTGGAAGATTTTGTTTCCTTACTTTTGAAACAAATTAATTTGAGGATAGTTTAATCTCTCTGAAGCCCAAAATTTAACCTACTTAAGCTCACTGAGTACTTTCAAGTTCATTGAATAAGGGGTTCCTTTTTTAAGTCCTTGTTTACTAGAAAGAATACAGTTTCAGTGGAAAAATAGTTTTTCAAACAGAAATTGAAAACTTAGTCTTCAATTTGGGTTTTGTACTTCTAGAAAAGTGAGAAAAATCATTGTCTCTCATTAATAGAATAAAATCTGTTAGTTACAGCTATTAAATATAACAGATATAGAAAAAAGTTAACCAATTGACAATTATGACAAAAGATGAAGAATGTAAGACCTAACATGACTGAGTTTCTGGACATCTGTGTACTCAAATTCAAGGTTTCATGCCATAGCTCAACCTTTTGCACAACCAGATGCCACTCAAAGAGATGGTCTCACTTTGTCACACACTACTTTGTCCCTTTTAGCTATCAGTAGCCATTAGATAGTTCCTGTCTGTCACATGAAAGCCCAGCCTCCAAATGGTGGAGTAAATTGCGCTGGCTTGAACTCCCTGCTGGTGGAGTTCTAACCCTTCCATTGACTGGTAATTCATTCCTCTAATCATAAGACAAAATTACAAAATATTTGAACATTAAAAAAGTGTTGTAGCTTGATAAAATGTAAAAAAAATGTGCTGGTGGTGAAACTAACTGTTTGATTAAATTGTATAAATGTTATCTCTTTATATGATAGTCAGCTCTTAAAATGACTAATCCTCGTCATCATGTCCTTCAGTATTTTGGTACTTGAAGCATGTTGTACCTCTTTAAGTATCAAAAAGTTCTGCAGTACTCCTTGAATTTGTCTTTAATTTTCTGAAAAAGATGCAGTAACAAATACGTATTTCTTGGATATTATTACTTTTTAGGTAGTATAAACCTATTATAAACTGGTAGGGTATTTGTGCCTTGATATATTTGCCTTATGTAAAAATTTTATTTTATATAGACTTGTCTGTATTACAAAAAATATATAGTTGAAACAAATATGAGAAAAGAAATGTTGTCTCCTCCACCTGTGAAAGTCCTGGAAATCACATAATCTGGCTACACGGAAATCAGAATAGAAACTGAAAATGCATCTTAAGTTTTTGTCAGAACATAACAAGTTTGAGTTGCTTCAATGTGTTGGTAAGGCTGGAGCTAAAAGATGCTGCCTAAATCAGTTTCTGTCAATTCTTCAGGCATGGTTTCCTGTCCCTTGCCAAAGCATTTCAGGAGCTATTCTAGATTTGCAACTGTGTCCATGGATGCATTTTTGTGTCAGGGGGAGAAAAGCATATTAATACTGCCCCATCCAGCTTTCTGGTGACAATCCAGTTTATTGGATGTGTGCAATGTGGAAAAGATTAGTTGACCCCATACACTGTAGATGAATTAACTTCTGTGCATAACATGGAGGTCACATGAACCTTTATTCTTGAAATTCTATATCTGAATCTGTTTAAATTCTCAATCCAAATAGTCTCTTGCTAGTACAGTAGTACACTTGATTATTTTTTTTCTTGGATTTCTTGCTTTGTTTTTGGTTTTGGCCTTTAAAAAATGCAAAGAAAAATTGAGAGAGAGTTGAAAAATCAAATCCAACAAAAACCCGTACTTGACAGCCAGTGGATTTTTACACATAATCTTTTTCATATGCCTCTGTGTCTCATGGCATGGACTTCTGGTTTTAACAGCAATTTTATGTTTTATCCAACCCGTAGGCAGGCACAAATGTTTTTTCACAAAATATCCTTTGTAGGATGCTTGGCAGTTTGAAACTTAATGGAAAGTTAGACTGGGGGCCATTATCTAAGCAGCATTCAGAGCTGCACACACCAACAGTACCAGCATTGTCCTCTGCCTCAGACTGTGAGAGTCCTGTCTTTCTCAGCTCATTAAGGAGCATCCTTTAATGCATGAAAATATTGTTTATCAGCAAATGTGCAACTTAAGAGTTTTATGCTTAAAATGGACTTTTTCAGACTTAGCAAAGCAGCTACATCTTGTGAAACATGATGGCCTGTGTTTGTGTCAAATATTTTGAGATCATGTCTCCTTCCTATGACTGCCTATAAATCCCAACAATTAGCAAAGACATCGTGTCTCAGGGAGCAACCTCTGTGGTCAAAAGTTCAGTATTATTTAATAGTCCAGATGCCTGAAATTCATGCAGCCATGGCTTGCTATGCCTCAGTTTCATTCGCACAGTTGGAGATTTGCCTCAGCACCCAGCTGGTGGCAAATTGTGAACTCTTCCTAGAGAAATATCAGAACAGATTTCTTAGTTCCCCTCTACTGCCCATTACCGTATTTTGCTCTCAAGGTGGAATCAATATGCAGAATATAGTTACCTTACTTGTGGTGCTTCAGGTGGCAAAATATTGTTGGTCCTTGAGTATTGCTTTTAAGTAGAGGAAGAGGCAGACCTTTCTATTTCCTGATGATATTTCAAGTGTACCTCTGAGCAAAGCAGTCCGTCAGAGTTTAATAACTAGCATGTGACAACTTGACAAGATACTGAAACTAGTACTAAATCACCTGATACCTTTTTTATTCAAAGTCACTTAAGAGAAACAGGAAGATTTTCATATAGCTTTCTGTGTAGGATTATAGTGCACAAGCCCTTCCCTGAAGGCTTTTGAATCTTGGATAGCTGAGATTTTCCTATGTTGTTTTTACAAAGGTTCATACAAACATCAAGTGTTTTTCATTTAAAGTTCTACCAGCTGCCTACAAATTTTTAGTTGCTTGAATACAAGGCAAGGGTTACATGGCTGGTGTTTTATTGTTCACTTAGTTCAAGCGGAAAATGGCTTAACCATATTAATCAAACATTCCAAACATATTTACCATCAGCCTGAGGTCAAATCTGGTCAGTTTTAGCCCAGAAATATTTCTTGGACAAGTTCTGAGACATGATCTTAAAATGGAAACTCTCATACTTAATGGTGGCATTTATAACAGATCTTAATTTCTGTATTTATTATAAAAATCTATGGCAAGCTATATGCACTGAATATTCTAGCTAATTATGCTATCCTTTACTATCATATGAGCATTTTCATTACACTATTCAGACACTTCTTTCAAGTTGAAACTAATTTATTTTGGAAACTTATTTTTTTCTGTTTAATAGCAACAACAGACCAGCAGGCAGCCTCATTTGAAATGGAAATGTCTCAAGCTGGTTTCAGTGCTCACTATTCTCAGGTAAGCAAACTGTTTGAAAAGAGAAGTTCTTTTACAAAGTAGATGTTTGTTGGTGAAGGTGTGAATTTGGAATGACTATTTCAGAATCCTTTGTACAGACCTGTTTGCTGTTGGAAGTTTTGAAGTTTCCCATAATCCAGTTATTTTTTTGTAAAATGTAGAATCAAGAATCATAGAATCATAGAATGGTTTAAGTTGGACGGGACCTCAAAGATCATCCAGTTCCAACCCCCCTGCCGTGGGCAGGGACACCTCCCACTAGACCAGGTTGCTCAAAGCCCCATCCAGCCTGGCCTGGAACACCTCCAGGGATGGGGCATCCCCACCTTCCCTGGGCAACCTGTTCCAGTGCCTCACCACCCTCACAGTAAAGAATTTCTTCCTAATATCTAATCTAAATCTACCCTCTTTCACTTTAAAACCATTACCCCTAATCTTATTGCTATACTCCCTGATCAAGAGTCCCTCCCCATCTCTCCTGTAGGCCCCCTTCAGGTACTGGAAGGCTGCTAGAAGGTCTCCCTGGAGCCTTCTCTTCTCCAGGCTGAACAACCTCAACTCTCTCAGCCTGTCTTCCATAGAAGAGGTGCTCCAGCCCTCTGATCATCTTTGCGTCCCTCCTCTGGGCTGACCTCGACAAGTCCATGTCCTTCTTGTGCTGAGGACTCCAGAGCTGGATGCAGTACTCCAGGTGGGGTGTCACCAGAGCAGAGCAGAGGGGCAGAATCACCTCCCTCAACCTGCTGGACACTCTTCTTTTGATGCACCCCAGGATGCGGTTGGCTTTCTGGGCTGCTAGTGCACGTTGCTGGCTCATGTTGAGCTTCTCATCAACCATCACTCCCAAGGCCTTCTCCTCAGGGCTGCTCTCAAGCCATTCTCTGCCCAGCCTGTATTTGTGCTTGGGATTGCCCTTACCCATGTGCAGGACTTTACACTTGCTTTTGTTGAATGTAGGTAAAGAATAATTATAAGCAATGAAAGTTTAAGAGAATAACTACCTTCTTCACATGAACTCTAAATTTAATGCTCCCATAGCACTTTCTATCAGGATAGTGGTCTACAATATGTTAAGAAAGACAGAGAAAGACTTTTTACCAGGGCTTGTAGTGACAAGACAAGGGGCAACTGTTTTAAACTGAAAGAGGGTACATTTCTATTGGATATAAGGAAGACTTTTGCAATGAGTGTGGTGAGACACTGGGACAGTTGCCCAGAGAAGTGGTGGATGCCCCCTCCCTGGAAGTGTTCAAGACCAAGTTGGATGACGCTTTGAGCAACCTAATCTAGTGCAAGGTGTCCCTGCCCATAGCAAGGGCATTGGACCAGGTGATCTTTCAAAGTCTCTTCCAACCCAAACCATTCTATGATTCTATGAACTATAAAACTGTTCTGTCTAAATATTAACGTATAAATTGATATTGCATTGTATTGGTGAATTTGAGACAGAAGTTATTGAAATAGGATATATCTGTCATGGAGATTATCTGCAGTATTAGTAACACAACGTATTCTTAGTTCTGTTAACACATTGAATACCACAGTTCTCATTGGGGTAAATATTTGTTCAACTGGGATGCAAAAATCCATGGGATTTGTATTAGCAGAAAAAACGCTCCCTACATATTTTATTTATTCTTGAAAAATCAAAAAGTATCCATTGTGATGATCTGCTCAGATCATCACAAACTGAATTAAAATTTAACATGAGATCAAAAGAACCGGTAAGAGTTAAAGTTTGAAGATATGAAATAGTAGTGACAGTGGAAAAGAGCACAATAGGAGAGTAACTGAACTGAACAAACACTGAGCAATCCAAGACAAACTGACATACATGGGAAAACCTTCAACATGGCTTTTCCTACAACTCAGCATATCACTGGTAAAAAAGAGAATAAAAAACCTTCAATATGATTTAACATAAACACTGTATTGCAAAAGTGTTCTCCATTCATTTTTACTCTCTGCATTACATTACCCATGATGTTTCTGATGGTCTATCATACCTTAGAAACAAATGTTATCCTGATAGGGAGCACAAGGACTGTAAGGTTAGCCATTTGGTAGAGCATATTTTTGAAGTTCACAAACAACTGACCTCACTTCATCAGAACCTCACTTCAGAAGTGAGTCTTCAGTCCTTGGTGCATTGACAGGCTCGGTGTCTCTGGTGTCTGCCTTATCTAGAAGGTTGTGTTCATGCTTTTGGGTAAGAAAGGTCAGCATACCATTTCTCATTGACCAAATGCTTTTCCACAATATACAAGATTCACAGATACAACAGAGAAAGATTCAGGTTTCTGAAAGTTTGTCTGGGAAATGCATTTAAGTGTTGTCTTCTCTAATTAGCTTTGCTAAATCCCTTTTGTCTTTCGGTTTGGCCTGCAACGGTGGGATGAAGTAGTGGGAGCTGTATTCCATTCTGCTGCTTTTCCTCTTTTCCTGAATGGCCTTTTTTTTTTTTTTAAAGCTGGGTGCATTTTTAACAAAAAGTGGGAGTCATACTATGATTGTAGAGGCCATACTATAATAGGAAAAGCAGGGCTAAGTATGTAGGTGTACAGGAATCGTTATCCAAATGTGAGCATCATGATCAATGAACATCTAAAGATGGTTCACACAGAGAACAGGCTGTTTGTTTTTCTCTGCATAAGGATTGGATCATGCTTGGAGCAGTTGGAGCATATGACTGGAATGGCACAGTGCTCATGGTGAAGGACAGTGGTATTTCGATGCCACCTAATGACACTTTTCGTGACAGGCTTTCAGAAAAAAATGAACCCCTTGCAGCCTATCTAGGTAAGAGAAATAGCCCATCTTATAACACTTTCCCACAAATGCTACAAGATCTCTCTCAAGTATCATCCACAAAGAGTTTCTTACGGAATATTATCTTATATTCTAGGAGTTTGGGAAAATTTATAATGTATGGACATGTCTACTGTGTGATTTTCTTGTTCTTTTTTAAAACAATTACTGCTTCTACAATCAAAAATCCAAACACTTGTAGACCTAAGTATATCTAGACTTTCCCCAATAGAAAAGTCTAATCTGTTCAGGCAAGATTTCAGATTCTAATATTCTTATCAAGTTTCTCTATGCTTTGATAGTTAAGAAGCTTTATACAACATTGTCTAAATCTTTGCTTAAAATTAATCTCATTTCTCTCAATTAATGAAGAAGAACAACAGTCTACGACTATCTTTTTTATAATAATGTTTTGCATATTGACAGGCTGTTTTCCTCTCAGCCTTTTCTACCAAAAAAAGCATCTCTCTCCTCTAGCTCTTGCTTTGTATGCCTCATGGTTTGGTTTGTTCTGATATCTCATTTAAGCTACATTTTCACTGATGAAGAGTCAACACTAGAATAACTTTTTTTTTTTTTCCCTAGAATAACTTCTTTTTTTTTTTCCCCTAAGTACACTGTTTGCCTTCTTTGTAAAATGCTATTAGCTATTTTTATCTCAAATTTGGTAAAGTAATTTTAAATAAGTCCCATCTTCCCTAATACTTGCAACGTTGCCACAGTTTTGATCCACCTGCAAATTTTTTAAGTCTTCCTTCATGCAAGTTGTTAAATGGTTGTTAATATTAAACAGACCTAAGTTCAAAATTCCCCCAGAATCACATTTGGAAGACTCGATCAGTTTCACAATAAGCCGGTAACGACTGTTCTTTGGAAGTAGCTTTTCAGCCAGCTATTTGCGAATTATTTCATCAGTACCATCACATTCTTAAAGCGTGTAAGAATGGCAAAGTGAACATGACTCACCAGCCTGTGAACAGGTTTAATAACACAGTGGTGCTCATGACTCTGAGACTGTAGTCCAATACACACACAGCCCTTTTAATTAACTCTAATTATATTCTATTATAGAATCATAGAATGATAGAATCTTCATGGTTGGAAAGGACCTTTGAGATCATCGAGTATAACCATACACAGACACAAAAAAACAAACCCCTACAATCTCTACCACTAGAGCATGCCCTGAATCGCCAAATCTATACATTTCTTAAATACCTCTAGGGATGGTGACCCAACCACCTCCCTGGGCAGGCTGTTCCAGTGCCTGACCACTCTTTCAGTAAAGTAATTCTTCCTAATATCTAATCTAGACCTCCCCTGCCACAACTTCACACCATTTCCTCTGGCCCTGTCATTATTCACTTGGGAGAAGAGGCCAGCACCCACCTCTCTACACCCTCCTTTCAGGTAGTTGTAGAGGGCAATGAGGTCTCCCCTCAGCCTCCTCTTCTCCAAGCTAAACATGCCCAGCTCCCTCAGCCTCTCCTCATATGACTTGGTCTCCAGACCCCCCACCAACTTGGTAGATCTAGCATAAGCAGGGCTAAACATCTAGTTGTAGAATAAGCCTCGAAAAGGCTCTGAATCACATCAAAGATTTCTGGTTCATCCTGAGTGTACTGCATCTTGACTTCTTTTCTGCTTCCTAGGATATACTGTGAGTTCAGCATTGACACCTGGAGGCGTGCTGTACATAGCAGGACAGCCACGATACAATCACACTGGCCAAGTTATCATTTATAAAATGGAAGGAAGAGAGGTACGAGTACTTCAGAGGCTAAATGGAGAACAAGTAAGTATGCATTCATTATTAACATACAAGAGAATATGGCATGAGAAATAGAAATAATGACTTCAAATGAGAACTCTGTATCAGAAGAGCAAATGAAATTGGGTTTATTACAAGTTCAGAAGGAAAGGTTAGGTAGATGCTCTGGCATAGTAAGTCATGGAAAGTGAACTCTGCAGTAGTCAGACCCTTGGAAATTTTCTCTTTGAGGGTTAAGTCTTCACCAGCATCAAAGTGGTTGTAGCCATCTCTATATTTGCAATTCTCTCTGCTGAGTGGAAGGGGTATGTCACTGGCAGGAAACAGGTGCGACAAGCAGGGTTCTGTGCAAAAGCATCAGCTGCAATAGCATGAAATATTGAATAACTGCTTGTTATATTGAGAAGCAGCTCACTGGGAGCTGTTCCTGCAGGAAGAAAACAACATGTAATCACATAATTAAAGATGGTAGTATAATACTATGCACATGAGGATTGAAAGTCCTGCCTATTAGGGTCTCCCCAGGCTGCAGTACCAGCTTCTTTCAGGAGAATTCAGGTTACCTAGTTTTCACCTATAGCTGATGTCAGCAACTCAGCTAATCAATCAGTCCTTTTAGAGTCAATGAAGGAAAGTAAGCATTTTTAAGGTTTGAGGGATCTGGCTGACTTGAAGCATCTTCCGTGAGATGACGTGCATCTTGCGTTAGAAGAGACTGCTTCTCATGTTGAGTGCAAAGGAACTGCAGGGTGTCTAGGGTAGCTGTGATGTAAACGTAACCACATAAATCCTGGACCTTGCACCCAGTCTATGAATCTATCTAGCTCTTTGTGTAGATCTTTCTCCTCTGCATTCAGTGGCAACTTAGGAATTTTGGAGACTACTTGCACAGCATTGTCTCAGAGCTTTTGTCCACCATCCTACCTTTTCCAGTGGCAAGCCTAAGACCATTGATTTTGCTCCTTCTATGTATTATTGTCAGGACTGAAGAGAAAATTAGCTTCCCCAAGACACTTCTATTCAAATGCTGTCTTAAGAGGTCCTACTCCCCTTAGCAGGTGGAAGGCACCATTTGTACCTTTCAAACTCAGGACAGTTGAAAGTTGAATGGACCATTCCTAAATAAAAAAATCTGAGAACAAACCCTAAAACAGAAAGCAAGCTTCAAAGGCAAATAGACCAAAAAGATCTAGGTAGCGAAGAAAATTTCTGCCTCATGATTAACATTCAACATTGTGTAAGTAGCCATAAAACAGGTCTCTGAATAGGAATGTTGCATGATGTTGCTGACTTTGTCTCTGATTTATACCTTATATTTTCATGCAGATTGGGTCATACTTTGGGGGTGTTATTACCACAATCGACATCAATAGGGACTCATTTACAGACCTTCTTCTTGTTGGAGCTCCTACGTATATGGGAACTGAGAAAGAGGAGCAAGGGAAAGTATATGTTTATGGACTGAACAAGGTAAGGATGATGTTTATTGACCAGTAACAGAACATGTTCCTTACTGTCTTCATATCCTTATTTCAAAGAAATATGATAAGTTGAGCTGGGGAAGATGATATGTTGAAAACAGAGAAACGTTATTTTGACAATTGAGAGTATAATACAGATTATTTTTGAAAATATCTTCTCAAATTATTGTCTTCTCACCTTTTTTTTTCTGACCAAGTGTATTATATAGATAAGCACTGTATCCTGTAAGCTGAAATATGGAATAGATGCAAATTTATAGGATTAATCACATTTTCTGCTTGCTTTCATGGCTTAGGGAACAGTAGGATTCATCCATCCTAAAAACGTGTACTCCAGTATCCTTACCAACCTTATCAACCTAGAGGTAAACCCCATACATCCAACAGCTTTTAAACACGTCGCAACTAGATTGAGGAACATAGCAGCTACACCTCAGCTTCTTAATTTGACAAATGTCTCCTTCCAATGTCTATGCATACTTTTTCTTCTTATTTTCTTCTTTTAGTCCACTACCATACTGTATCATAACAGTTACCAAAATATGTCCTAGCAATGATGGTGTCCTAAAATACTGTTACAAGAAAATGACCTGAAGAGACTGGATCTCTTTGACAAAGAACTCTTCCAGTTTCTACATGCATGTTGCTAACAACAAATTGCTGGTGAATACGGATGACAAGAAAACAAGAATTCCATGTCCTCCAGTAATGTGAGGGTCTGAAATTTGTTTTTCCTGTGCTTCTTTTTATCCACCTCCAAATAAAGGAGATGCAGCCACTGCTTGCTGCTGCTGATGTCTAACATGGAACTCATGGGACCAACCTCTTGGAAAGATTGGTTACATACCATACTCTGTGTGTGTGTTTGGTCTAGGATGCATACTGGACCAGAAGAATATATATATTAGGCCATGGAGTATGTGTCTACTGAGGACATAATTCCGTCTATGTA
The DNA here is from genome assembly GCF_963924245.1 of Chroicocephalus ridibundus. Lineage (NCBI taxonomy): Eukaryota > Metazoa > Chordata > Aves > Charadriiformes > Laridae > Chroicocephalus > Chroicocephalus ridibundus. The sequence continues at coordinate 68,227,025 of NC_086316.1, read as the reverse complement.
AGAGACATGCTGTCTTTTGTTCTGGAATAACAAATTGCCATCTGTGTTTCATCAGAAACTTGGCTTACTTATCAGATTAAGAGAATGCTTTTAGAAAAACTCTTTACACTATCTTAAGAATGAAGTGGTTTACTAGCAATAACATCCAAATATTGTAATACTATGCTTTCCTGTGAGCCTCTAACTTCAAGAAACATGCAGAAGCATCTAGATGCAGAAAGAGAGGGAACAAGAATGTCTTTCTCAACTGCTGCTCAGAAAGAACATTTAAATTATAATTACAGAATCACAGTTTCTACAGTGCAGTCAATCTTTGAGAATAGGATGTAATTTTTTCATTTAATTAATCACTTTGTCTTCTAGACAAGAGCTCTTTAAAGCCTGCATTGCTAAAATGTTGATGGAAATCCACAAACTTTAAATCTGCTCTTTCACAGACAAAGTTTGAATACCAGATGAGTCTGGAACCTATAAAGCAAACATGCTGTTCGCCGTTAAAACAGGACACCTGCAAAGTTCTTAAGAATGAGCCTTGCGGTGCACGCTTCGGGACTGCGATTGCTGCAGTGAAGGATCTCAACCTTGATGGATATAATGACATTGTGATAGGTTCTCCCCTAGAGGATGATCATCGGGGAGCTGTTTATATTTATCATGGCCATGGCAACACAATCAGTAAAAAATATTCGCAGGTATGATGTATAACTTTACAGATCGACAGTCACGGTAAGAGTATGTAGCTTAAATCCTGTTTTCCAGTGTCTTTCCAACATCGTATCAAACTGTGACTTGACCTGTCATGACACCTTCTTTTTTAAAATGCTTTGTACTTTTAAACTCATACTGATTTAAACAAATTTTATTCTACTATTGTTAGAAAATATGTTTGCATGTTTTTATTAGAAACCTTCTGAAACGTTCTATTGAGCCAGAAAAGTAGATATTTTTAAATTCTGAAACTTTGTAGTGTGTTCATCACCATGGTAACTGTTTTGGAGTATTGTGATGAAAATTTAATGTATTTGAAGAGTCTAAAAGCCATCTAACTGCCAACAAATGCGTCTTGAATGTTCTTAAAAAATCCTTCAGTATGCACTGCATAAACTTCTTAAATGTTTTTTACAGCGTATTGCGTCAGGTGGAGATGGGGAAAAAGTGAAATTTTTTGGCCAGTCTGTGCACGGTGAAATGGATTTAAATGATGACGGGCTCATTGATGTCACCATTGGAGGCCTTGGTGGGGCTGCCCTCTTCTGGTACGGTTACTCACAGCAGCTGTCAGGCCAGAAAACAACCATTTGTCTTCGGATACTGATGTAACTTGCATGCGCTACTGTTTGGACTGTTGTGAAGATGCTGGTTTCATCTCATGCTTTGACACTGGCTGTGAATCTTCATGTTTTCATTTCTCTCTGGAGGAACGAATATAAAACTTACTGGATAATGTTTTAGAAACCTTGTGAGCCTAGTATGAAGGCCTTGTCCTCCTGGAATATTCAAAATAGAAATTATTCCATTTGTTCACCAAGTAAAATAGAAAAAAACCTTAAGTGCTCTCTCTTTCACAGTATATCGAATATTATCTTATTAGCAATATGGAGGACAGGTTGAAATGTAAATAGGTCACTAAGAAAACTAATTTGATTTCCTAATAAGAAAACTCTAGCTTGACTCCCACCAGAAAATCTTGGAAAATTTTGACTAAATGTTCTGGTTAACAGTGAATTCTTTTTTTTTTTTTTTTTTTTTTTACAAAAGAGCATGATTCAGATGGCAAAATGAGCAACATATTTTTTAAGGGAGAAGACAAAAATACCATTAGGAAAAATCAGCAAGTTAACAAGTATTCCCTCATTTCTAAAGGACAACTAAAACTATTTATCTCTCTCGTAAGGCAACTACTAAGCCAGGTCCTTCCTCTCCCTGTCCTGCTGTTCCACCTAGTTCACCTGCTAGGTGATAAAGTTTCTGAGGTCTTGCTTCCATCCTCAGGCTGCGAGCTTCTCCTCACCTTCACCTGCTAGTTTGCCTTTCTGAAAGCTCCGTGTGTGAACGCAATGAGGTGCCCCTTCACTGCATTGTTTAGATCACAAATCTGAAGAAAGCTATTTTGCCAGCTAAATATTCTGCTGGTTTAGTACACTGGCATACTCTGTCTCGAGGCCAAAAGGGAACTGAGACAGAGCGAAGGGAGAGGCAGGAATTCACTGCAGGGACAGGGGCAAAGGGGAGTTAAGGGGAAGCAAAGTGGTGGTGAATCTCAGCCTGTTTATCTACCCACAGCATAAGAGGTGGCACACTACCCTCCAGCCCGTGTATGAGAATATGTTCATCTGTGGATATCCCCAAGGATGGGTGTGGGCCTTCAGTCTCTTTTAAAATGTGACTTGCTTAAAAGCTTTGGAAAATATTTCATCCGGTATCTGTTCCAAAACAAGTACAGCTCTGTGGAGAAACCCTGTGACCTTTTTCTCTGTAATTTTTTGTTTAGTGGTACTATGTATCGAGCGTATAGTTAATTACTTGCCTAGACCATCACATATGTGTATTTTAATGTTGAATGTTGCACATTTTGTAAGTTCCTTCTTAAGTTTAAAAAAGTCATGGCTATTATTTTCAAGGCACTTTCTCTCTGTGTTTTTAAGGTCTCGTGATGTGGCTGAAGTAAATGTTTCCATGCAATTTACACCCAAAAGCATCAATATCCAACAACAAAATTGTCAGATAAATAAAAGGAAAACAATATGCATAAATGCCACAATTTGTTTTAAGACCAGACTAAAGTCAAAGGAAGATATGTTTGAATCCAGTAAGTAGATAAGCACTAAGCTATGGAATCTTTACACTGTAAAACTGCTATGGTCGCATTCATTTATTCCTCCAAAAATGGAATACAGCTCTTCTAAATTCAATATTCAAAGCGCATTTGAGATACTTCAGGAAAAAAGAATGTGTAGAGGCAAATTGGTTCATAATATTGATCTCAACTTCTTTTGCAGACCTGCAGTATTGGATTACTCTTGATGCACAAAGACAAATATCTCGAAGCTTGTTCATAGAAAGCCATGAGAGGAAAATGCAAAAAAATATAACTATCAAAGGGTCAGAATGTATTAAACATAACTTCTACATGTTGGCAAGTAAATCATTTAAAGTGTTTTTCTTGTGTTGACATTATAATAACCCAAATGCATTCCATTAATTGTAAATTAGACAACAGAACCTGCCTCCAGAATTAATCTTAAGAAATATGTATAAAATTTGTTTACTACTTAGGATTTATTGATTTGTATATGTGTACAGATATAAACTATTTACTTATATGTGTAGTCTATTTACCTTTGTTTCTTTGTTTGTGTCTGTCTTGAGAAAGAGCACAACACACTTAGAGGAACCAAGCAGCTATCGTGGTTAGTAATTTAGGTGCAATCAAAACTCAGCAGGAGCATGTGAGCTGGAAGTCTAGTTTGCATACTGGTGCAATTCCTCCTAATAAATATAGTAAACCCCCTCACAAATTAGTTTTGGGATAAAGGATATCTATTCACTGGAAAACAGAAATGTAATTGGCAACTGTGAGTATGAAATTTCCCAGATTGTAACTAATGTGCAGAGTGAATGGAGACGTGTATTATAACCTACCCATCTCTAAAATGTTTAGTGACTTCACAGATGTATCATAATTCAAAACTAACGATAGATGATGCCCAGAATTTGCTCGAATATGCAATACTTCTCCAAACAGCAGGCCTCAGTTTGACTTCCCGCAAAGTGATACCACTGCTCTTCGCCTTACTGATCCTCTCAGCACAACTAAAAGAGGAAAAAGTCTATGAGTTGACTGTTCTGAGACATTCTTAAATGAAACTGTGCTGGATATGCTGAGATATGGGACATGTTTATGATGAGATGAGATACACAAAAACATTAATAGATACTTGTAAGGATTGGCTTGCACATTAAATGCTTTATCATCAGTTGCAAGCATTCAAATGCTTCTCTAGCAAGGATGGCGTCAGTGTGACTGAAAAATATTTTACCTCAGCATTGTTTGGGGTTTTTTAACCTCCTTAGATATTGAAGTGAATGTCCATAACAGCAATTTTGTTTTCTTTATGTTCTAGGATAAACCTGACTTTCAGGACTCTGTAAAAGTTTTGCTGGAGTTCAATTTTTCTGATCCAGAGAGTGGACCTGTTCTTGATAGCAACCTGCCAAATTCAATATCTGAATATGTAAGTCAGCAAGATTCTGTATTAATAATCAAAGCATTGAAAGTAAAATTCATAGCCCACACAAGAAATGAAAGTATTGTCCACAAATTGGTTAAAGAGGGAGGGTCATTGAGCCTGTCCAGAAGATGTATCCTCTAAATGAGTCTTCAGGGGTGAAAAGCTTGATTCAATGTGCTTGGGAACCAGCCTGGGGTTTTAAAGCTGTCCAGTGTTAACTGAAGATAGAAGAGAGTACAAGCAATTTTATTGTCATTTTTTACATAGCTGGAGCAGGGGAATGTTAGTCATTTACTCTGAGGGTGCTTGGCATGATTCATACGACCACTGTTGCCTCTTTTTCTAATATATATGAATAACTTAAAAGGGAACGAGTAGAAAGCTTATGTTTCACCTGGGCATCTTACAGGATATTGCCATGTTTAACTGATTAATATTAGGGAAGACTTCTTTGATTGTCAAAGGCAAGACCTTATCTAAAATTAGATAATGAATTAAAATGCAAGTATTAAATTTTAATAATAAATGTAATAAAATTGAGAATAAAAATACTATTGTTGCAGATTCCTTTCACAAAAGATTGTGGAGCCAAAAATAAATGCATTTCAGATCTTGTTCTGAATGTAAAAGCAAGCATAGCTGGAGACAGGTAACTACACTGGGTTTATTGTGTCACGTTATATCTGTACAAAATTTCTAAGTAAATTATAAATTCTGTAGTCTATTAAGATAATGCTGTGGCATAATTTCCAAATCACAAGCAATATAGTCTGGACATTGTGTTAAAAACAGATTCAAAAGTTAAGGTGTCAAACATTCTTAATTTATTTTACAGCTCTTCTCCATTCATTGTAAAGTCACGCAATGATAAGTTCACCATTCAGCTCTCTGTGAAGAACAAAAAAGACAGTGCTTATAATACCAGAGTTTTGGTTCAGTATTCTCCAAATATTATTTTTGCTGGCATTGAGGTAGGAATTTTTCACATTATCACGTTTTTCATCACCTATATTGCTAGAGAGATCTGAGGAAGCCTTTTTATTAAGCCTGAATTTCACTGCTCTGGTATGATCTCAGTTGATCGGAAGAGATTCCGTGGGAGTACTGTCCTCGCTTATCCCTCTAAAAGAGTGTATTTGTTTTGACCTGAGTGGACTCTTGCTTAGCCTCCGTTAACTACAGACGCAAGTTTCACAATGACGCTTAGGCAGTAAGTGCCTGCATGCACGTCAGCACCATGAATCATCTGTACATCTGTAGAGCCAGAAATGCCGTGTTATTCACCAGTACAGCTCCCGAGCATCTAGAATTCTCCTTTTGCACATATACAGAAAAAGCACCATCTTGGTAGGGCACCATATATCAGTGCCTGCCTCATCCCTTCCTCAGACAGCGTTTCCAAAGTAGCTGCCTTCCGGCCTGCCTCAGCAGATATGCTATGAATTCGCCTCACTTCAGGTGGGAAACATTAGGAGAGGTTTGCCTTCTATCAGCAGTCCTGACGTTGCACATTAGGAGAAGTCAGGGATCCATAGCACTGTTGCTGACCCTGTGGCAATCATTTATGGAGAATGAATGTCACTTCTATTGACAAGTTAGGAACACATTTACGAAATTACATGTAAAACCTGTGTATTTATATATAAGTTGATCTGCTAGACCCCATGACTAATTTGCATGATATCCAGTTTGTATATAATTGCTAATGTTCCAAACACTTTCAGTGGAATGGAATAATGGCTACTAATTGATGGAGATGTCCATAGGTGGAAATTGTTTTGCAGAAGTTGCGGCTTCCCATTTTTGTTCTAGTTCAACTAAGGCTTTGACTCTTACAATGTTTTGATGATGAAAAGCAGCAACGGTATATATGTTCAACAGGACCTTGATGCTTAGTCAAAATTTAAAAAGAGTTTGCGCAGTCACAATTTCACTTTCTTTTTCCTTTAGGATATACAGAAAGATAGCTGTGAATCTAATCACAACATCACCTGTAAAGTGGGATATCCGTTTCTAAAACCTTCAGAAGAGGTAAAAGGTCCCCCTGCATGCAAGTTCTAAGGCCAGGGAGGTCCCTGTCACCTCTGAATTTCTTTTCTCTCGTGTTCACCCCAAAATCTGTCCATTCAAGTTTCCCAAGCTATCCTTGATATGAACTGCACTGAGCCAGACAGGAAAACATCAGCTCTCCAGCCCCTGGGCAGGCAGCTGTGGTATGTGAGGAGGTAATAGGTGCATATTGCCATCCTTGACACTGTCAGGAGGCAAGTGCTACACCCGGTCAGAAGGGTCTGTCTCCAGGTGTAGAGGCTATTGGTTAAGATATACTGATAAGACATTAGATACTGTGGCTTTCCACAAGTTGCAGCCTGGGACTTTAGTTATTTCATATATAAAATTTAGCCAGTTGGTTGAAAAGAGAATAAGCTGGTATGTGGAAATGCTAACGTGTATCTTCCAAAGCCAGGCATCAAGACTTCACCTCCGCTTGGTGGGGAATCGGGGGCCTTTCCAGCCAGTCCAATTAAAGGCAAGCTCCAGCTTGAACAGCTCCAGTGATAAAGCTGCATCTCTTGCTGGAATAGAGAGGGAGCTTTAGCTAAACTAAGCCTTTGAAGATATGCATCTGAGCCTCACTTGAACAGTTCTACTATTGAATTGGAAAATATCAAATTACATGCAAATAAGACCAACTGTCTTTCCTGGCAGTTTCTTGCCTGTTCCTCTGTCATATCAGGTCTGTGTTGCAGATGCATAACAGAGGGACGATCAGGAGAGATGTCCTCTTACATTGCCTCCCACAAACATGTTCTGGCTTGTGCCTTTGACTTGTAGGAATTAGGTCAGCTGTTACTTTCTTGCAGACCAGTAAGCATACGACCCAATGCCAGTGCCTACAATGCTCCATTGCCAGATTTACTGGGTTTTTCACATTTGCGTTTCATGCTTTAATTGTTAGTTTGCCTGTAGCTATAGATCCCTAAATTTAGAAATTTCATACTCTCCTTTGCATTCAGAAATCAATTAATCTCTGATTCACCGATAAGCATTCCTAATACATCCCTTTTTAAAGCCTCTTCCTAGCTCTTTTTTTTTTTTTTTTTTTTTAATTATGAAGAAATATCTAAGACAGCTTCCTCTGGGTCACTTTGTAATAAAGATTTGTGCACGTTATAGGAAAAAATAAGTCTGAGCTGAAAAATCTTTTGCTTCATATAAAATTACCCTTAAGTGTCAGGACATGAAGAGGGACATGTTTGGGTCAATGTTCCCAAATCCTGTTAGTCCCAAATTGCGATAGATTTGCCCTAGTTACAATGAGTAGGGAATTTTTGTGAGACCTAGTAGTCATTTATTTACATTGTAAACATTTCTGCTCCATATTCTATGTGTTTTACTATATATTCTATAGACAGCTCATCTCCATGGTAATTGCCAGGCTTTGAAGCTTTTTTCTTCCTCATTAGAGAAAACAAAACAGCTTTGATAAATTGCTTGCAAGACCAGTGGATTTCTATTAAGAATTATTTAGTTATGTATTTATAATATACCATATAATAAGTTTTACTGAGGCTTCTCGGTTCTGAAAATTTGAGGTTTCTGTTTAATAAGTGATAACTATTAGATTTCCTTCTTGGTTGGAACCGATTCAAAAAAATGGATTCATTTATAGAAAAGTGTTAAAATGTGAATAAGGATTCTATAGATAAAAGTAGCAAAAATTTGCTCATTCTTCATCAGATCAAACCTTATTAGTGTGCTTTCCTTTCTTTCTTTCTTTTTCTTTTTTTTTCCCTTTTAAAATGTGTAATGTATTTCTCTAAACAGATTTCCTTCAAAATATCATTCCAATTCAATGCATCTTATCTCCTGGAAAATGCTACTGTTCATGTATATGCAACAAGGTTAGTTACAATCATTACTTGTTTACCTTCTGATTTCTTTTTTTTTTTTTTCTTAGAAAGCTCTACAGCTTTGTGTTTCGTAGTAAAACAAGGATGAGTTTCCTGAACTCAGTTATTGTTAAACAATCTGTAGAGCTGGCAGCTTTACAGACGTACTTGGTCCAGCAGTGGACTGAGTGGACTAAATAAACAGCTGTTTGTCCCTAGAACCTGACAGTCACTAATGAGTCATAATTTCCAGTAGTTTTACCTTCAGAAAAGGTTTATTCTCTTACAAAATTACTGCATACTTTAGCATGAATCACACGCTAAACAAAAAAGTCTGGCTTTCAAAGAGGAAGAGCGTCGCAGAAGTTGTCTGTGATAAAGGAATGCGCTTGCCCTCAGTGCTTGCTGTCCATGCAAAATCCAGGGATAGTGTGCGAGTAGTGGTCCTTACTTGCTCCATTTTCATTCAGCCAACTGCAGTCTCTAATTTTAACAAAGATGTGTTTCTGAGCTGGGACTGGTGCAGGACTTAACTAGTTACTGGAAATAATCTTTTTAATTTATTTTTAGGAGATAGTAATTAACTGGAAACAAGTAGCGTGCTTTCTTACCCAGAGCTGTAGGTATTTCAGTTTCTTGAGAAACCTGTTGCGTCTGCACAGTCTGATCTGAGTGCTATATGTTGTTTTATTTTAGTGACAGTGAAGAACCACCTGAGACCTTGAGGGACAACAGAGGACACGTTACAATTCCAGTAAAATATGAAGTAGGATTAATATTTGTAAGGTATTGGTGCTTCTCTGTACTTCTATTGGCTACCACAGTAAATAACAGGTGTTCAAAGAGAATACAGTATGGTTTTGTTGTTGAACTGTGCTCAGTATCTACAGATGACAGCTTCTAGGCTTATGAACAGGAAGCACAGGCTTGATGGAAAAGAGCCATTTGTGTGAGCTGACATGGGCAGGACACGGGAACAACCACAAAATCACGCATGAAAGGCAAAGAGCAAATTTAATCTCAGTTCTTCGGGGATCGTGGAATCTCCGAAGCAACACCCGGGCAGAGGCACGCAAGGCACCGCGGAGCGAGAGAGAGTCCTTGTTAGGACGAGAGTCCTTGTTAGCATGAGAGTGAGAGAGCGAGAGCTCAGACTTGCTGTTCTTGCCTGTATTTCAAGGATTCAGGCAGGCATAGTTTTTCACTGTGCTTTCATCTTCAACAGCAGGGCAGGAATCTCGGGCATGTTTGATAAGGTGCCCTGAGTCCACCACACAGGCCCACTTTATCTAGGTGCAGATGTTCTACTTGTTGAGCGTATAAGACTAAACAACAATTAGTGTGATATATGTGTTTTCCAGCACACCACGTGCGAGTCTCTTGAGCGTGTTTCCAGTCCTCCTCACTGATTTTACGTTACTTTCCCACAGAGTTACACAAAACGATGGAGCAGTTACTGCCCCTATCTTGCCGTATCTCCATTTTATCTATTTAAATTTGATCTGCAGTTTGCAAGTACAACAGCAGCTTTTGTTGATTCCTGTACTTTGGTCTATTCATTCAAAGGTGTTTCAGGTACATAAGAAGGCAAATACTTCCAGCTTCCTGATGGCCATGAGTCTGTATCACTATAATATTTCATGGTGTGGTGTTTGACTTCCAGCTTTAAAAATTAGCCTTAATTTTAGATTCTTAGGGTTCATTTTTATCAATTCAGACATAAATTTTAATGCAGGTATGGTAGTACACTTTATTTTCAGAAATAGCTAAAACTCAGTTAAATTCCATCCCTGAAAAGCATTACAAATATTATAAGTAGCCTATATTGTATGGTGTGCAGGTGTAAATAATTAAGTCAAATTCATTTTGGATGCATTTCATGGCTCAAATCTAGCCTTTGTCCCATCAGGAATAATGTTGAATTTAGAACATGCTGGTTTTGTTTGCTTTTTATTACTTGATTCTGTCTTTTGTAGAACTCTGCCTGTTTTACATGGCAATACTGAGGGTAAGGAACTGCACAGCTGAATAAGAACAGCAAAATCAGGCCCTGATGTATTATTTTTGGGAACAACATTTGCTCATTTTGTAGTTTTATCTGAATAAAACATTTAAAATGCACATCATAAAAAGTGAGTACTACTTAGAAAATGGATGAGTTGAAATTCAGCAGAAGTAGCAGTGCACTCTTAATTCCAAGACTAGTCCTGGAGGATTCATGAAATAATGAAAAGACCTATGTTATTAACTGCTAGAGTTTTTATTAAGTTTGTGTGCTTATTGGTTTTTTTTAATGTGGTTTTTTTTTTTTAACCCACAGTGTTTTCAAAGAGCACCATGTTATAATTGCAGCAAATGATACCGTCCCTACTGCTATTAACACAACAGAGCAGATTGGGGATGAAGTTACTCTACATTATAGGGTAAGAACCAATTAAAACTGTATGATATAGGTACTGGCTTAATCTTTTTTTTTCCTTTCATTTGGTTTGAATCACTTAATGTGATAGCCTATTACTTAAATAGCAGCTATGCAATATGTTAAACTGTCTACATGGGTATTTTGTGTTTAACACCTTTTTTTTTTTTCACTTGCTTTCTTTGGAATAAGGTGAGTCAGCGGTTCTCAGAGTGGCTCACCTCTGTGGAGTAGTTCTGGTGGGGTTTAGAGCTGCTGCCCTCAACAGGGTAAAGAAAGCATGCCCTGGTAAATGACAACTTGACCTACGTTCATTGCAGTTTAGAACAGGTTATTTCCAAAATCCAGTCAGCTTTGAAAGAGGCAAATGCCATGCTCCAAGAATGTTGTCTTCCTAATGGAATGAATACTGCAAACTAAAATCACATAGAAAAGATATTGAATGGAATAGAAGCCCAGACTCGAGTTGCAGTAGGACTGAATTTAGTTCTCTTGAGAGCATTCTTGTTTCCCAGTGTCAAATCTAAAGCTGAACAATGGTCCCATATAAAAGTGATAAAAGTCTCTGAATCAACTTCTGTCTGTGAAAAAAAATGGACCATGGGAATGTTCTCACTTTCACTAAATAGCAATGGCAAAGGGTTTTTTTCTATTTTTTAGCCCACCTACAGTGTTTCAGTCAGCTACTTCTTTTAGTCTAAAAGTTAAAATCCAGAATCTTGAGGCTTTTTTGGCTGTTTAAGACATTATTCATCTCATTTCAAAACCTTTGCTTTCTGAATGTAAAAGCTGGTGGACTGCAGAGCATACCACTTATGATCTTGTGAGCAAAACTCACCTCTGCAAGCAGCTTATCACAAATGACTACTCAGAAGAACAAAAGTTAAACAGGTTTTTGAGTATTTATTAAGCTCATCCACTGAAGACAGAGGATTGTCAGTTCTCCTGCCAGAAATTCCACCTAGCCATTTTCTCCATCCTCGGCCACAGCAGGCCTGTTCAGAAGGAGCAGCAGCTTACAGAGATATGCCCTGTGAGCTTCCCAGGGGAAACAGGGGAGAGGCGCCGGGGAGCAGGAGGGCTGTTGTCTAAGCACACATGAGGAGGAACCAGCATGAGCCACCGCTGGTACAGAGGCTCCCCCCCCCATGTTAGGGCATTTTGGGGGGCTTTATTAAAAATTGAAACAAAATTATGTTAGATAGAAGTTCATGATGATAAAAGGTTGCAGTAAACAAGATAACAAGACCAAAGACCACAGAAGAATGTGTCTGCTAATTCACAACAGGCTGTTCTTGGGGAAAAAGTAAGAGTTCATCACACTACTTTTGCATAACTGACTGTAGAAAAGCTAAAAAAAAACAAACAACAAAGAAGTAAAGAAAAATACAGGAAAGGAAAAAACAATCAAATACCAACAAAATAAGGAAAGTACTAATAAAAATATTTTTCTTTTTTTTACTAGATTGAAAAAGGTGAACACTTTCCAATGCCAAACCTCACACTGCAGATCTTATTTCCCAATGTAACAGCAGCCAAGAACACTCTTCTCTATCTTACTGCATTGTCCCATTCCCAAGTAAGCCAGGAATTCGTATTTTTATGATTAATTTAAATGTGAAGATTTTGTTGTAAAGAACTGTAAAATGAAAACATTTGGGATTATGCCTTGCTTCAAGGTAGATATTGCTTCCAGTCTAAAATACAAGGTGCTGATGTTTTAATAGTACGTACAGCTATGCATGAGAAGACAGAGAGACAAGTTTTCTTAAAAGGAAACAAGCAAATTTAAAATGGTGTTGAACAGTAACTGGACTATAACACGGTTAATTTGATATGTTGCCAAGTGATGACAGGCCTAGACTGAGATATGAGTGACAGGAGTTTCTTTCTTAGTTTTGCCTACTAAGCCTCAAATTATCTCTGTTGTCAGCAGCACTTATTGCAAATGCTCTGGTCCTGCTGTGTACATCTAGAGCTCAATCTGCTGTTCAGTCCTCTTCTTTCTGTTGCTGCTATTAGCCTTCCTGCACGTCTGCTCCCCAGCACTAGCAGTCCTCTGGCTTCCTCCTTCTCTGGGGCACTGAGACATCTTGAAGGGGATGGTAGGTCATGTCTTTCAAATGTTCTTCATCAGAGCCCTCATTTGAGGTTTTCCATTTCACTCCTCAAGAGCAGCTGGAGGAGATCACAATTCCAGCAAGTCCCATGATTCCAGATCTGTAGATATTAAAATTAGAGCTATATCAGTAGCTGGATGGCTGAAGAACGCAAATATTGCTAAGGGGTGACCTAAAAAGAGTCTTTCCCTCAGAGACACACACACATGAGCACGTCTATGCAAATATTTCACTTAGTTTTGAGGTGTTACGCCATTGAAAAATAAACCAAACGGTCTAAATTAAAGTTCAAGGTTCACTTTAAAATTAAAAAAAAAATAATCAAAAACCCCCAGAATTCCTTCCCCCATTATTTGCATCCCTAGGCAATCACCACATTTGACCCAAGTTTGCACATAAGCTCAAAAAATCTCTGCTTTTTCTGTGGGTATAATTCATCAACCACTAGCTACACCCTAGTGATAGTAGTGTGCCAAAGTGCACTGCAGGGGCTTTGCAATCCTCTTCATGCTAGTAATCTGAGAGGGCTGAAAAAAAAGTCAACTTTCACCTGCACCGAAGACACCCACGAAGATTTCCCAGCTGCCTTTGAAGGAGCCATGGAGGTCCAGCACACACTCCCCCTTTTTGGGTACTGCAGCAGAGGCTCCTGAATCCTGCGCTTAACCTGCCTGTCTGCTTGCTAAGGCAGAACCTCTGTGGATTCCCGTGCAAAAGCTATTTAGCTCCTTTAATAGCCAGCTCTTCCTGGTTCATGTAGTGGTCCTCTTGCAGGAAGCTCGTTTGCTTCTACAGATGTTTAGGTTGCTGGATAGAGTTTAGGTTAAATTATTTCATAAAAAGCTCATTTTTTTGTTTGAATAATGATATTTCGATACCTACACCATGTGAATTTCCTGTTCTGGACTCTTGCAATATGCAGTTTATTGCATTTAGCTGTTAGTAAATATTATTGTTATTAAATATTCCATATTGTTAATGTTGGCTTGTTTCCAGAGCATTTTTCTGTAGTAGAATGCATATTCAGACAATAAAAATAATATTTGTATTTCTGCTAGCAGAATGCCATCTGCCAAACTAGTTACCCTGTAGATCCCTTAAAGATCGGTGCTGGGAAACCATTTGTGCTGCCAAAAATAAAAGAACCTACAAAAGATACAATTATGGTAAGCCCAGATATAGTATATATATTCATGACAGATATTATATTTATCTGCAATAAATATGTAAAAGCTTCTTTTAAACTGTATCCTGTGGAAACTCACTTTGTCTTAATAGCCTGAAAAGTCATCTTTGTGTAGACTAGCTATAGTTTTTATTTGGCTACAGAACTGTATGTGGAACTGAATTTGGGGTGGGGTTTTTTTTTTAATTTAGCAAATATGTAAATAGCAGTATCACATTTGACAGCTGAGTAAATCTTCACCTTCTATATTCCCACTGTAATTAATAAATAGTAATATTTTAAAAGCTTCTCATCTCCCTTGCAACTTTTTTAGACAACCAGCTGAAAATACTTCCAAGTGCTAGCACTCTGATCTGACAGATTTTCCATGCAACTGGTAGAAATGTAATTGGTGATCCCATTTGGAAAGAATTAGCCTCTCACTTTTAGATGGAAGAGTTGCAAAGTAGTTTTGCTGCCGCATTATGTTGGCCATGTCAGGGGGAAATCCGTCATGCTGCCTCCCCAGTATAGAGGCACAAGTTGAGTTTCTGGTGCAAATGAAACCATGCTGTGGGGAGAGTATTTTGCCATGCTTATCATAGTCCTTCACAGAGGTGATAAACCTCTAGGCTGAGCAAATGTTTCCAAAGGTTTGGGCATAATTCTGCTGCCCTCACAGCTAGCAAGTGATACTGAGAAGTAAAGATACTTGAATTTGTACACAAACATCCTGCCCTGCTTGAAAGATTCAGGTATCCCATGATTTGAAAGGATCAAAAAACACTGCAGAGAAGCCATAACTGTGTTGGCAGAAAAACACTTGCTGTTACAGGCTGTGCCTCCTTTAGGAGTTCTGCTGGTGCCTTTTGCTACATACCTACGGTAACAGAGCTTCCTCAAGGCTAAGCAAGCCTGCCAAAACTGAGCCTATTCCACCACAGCATGAATATCTCAACTCGTTTTATATCCTGCAGTGTCATTTTTACATCAAAAGACCCAGTAATTACTATCAGTTTAGCATTGGTGTCATAGCAAGACTATGTTTTCTATATATAGTAGTTTACATGTTTTTACTTTAGTAATGTGAAAAGTTTCTTCCTATTGATTCATTCTGGTGCCTTTTAAACAGGACTGTGATACATACAGCTGTGCATCTATTAATTGTGCTCTGGTCCCATCTGACATATATCAAGTCAATGTTTCATTAAGAGTATGGAAACCTACCATCATAAAAGTAAGTTAATCCTGTTTGTATTCAGAATACTCTTGGGTTTGAGAAACTTAAGCCAATGTTTCTAACGTCTATTAAAATTATACCTTTCATTTTCTTAAGCCTCCACAGTCCCCTGGTGTTTGATATCGTTTCTCTTGTTATTTTAAAATTTCCTCAAAACTAAGTTACATACATTTTATTATCCTTAAAGTAAGTACTTAGAACTTTGCAGAAATTTCAAAACATGGTACGAATACACCTCTTCCTTATTCTATATTGATGGTCATTTTTTTTAATAGCTAATTATGCATCCACATATTCTAATTCAGCAGATGTAAGGAGGGGTACAGAGCAGCATATAATGTTTAAGTAAGCTTTAATCTGGAAAGATTTCTCAAGTCTAGAAAGGACTTCTTGGTCAAAAAGAGCAGAGAGGAGAGGTCCACCTCAGACCACACCTTAGTATTGTCTGATGACAACAACGACCAGGCTGTGGTCCATTCTCCTCAGCTGATAAATTTCTGATACTGAGTTCCTGGTTTGTGCCTTTTTTTTTCTCTAGAAAATAGCAGGACAGGAGGGGAGATACAACAGAACTTTAGGAAGTCCAAATCTGTCCCGGTGGCCAAAGTAGTATTCCAGGATTATTAGAACTTATTTGAAATCTCTGCTCTCTACTCCTTCAAAGGTGTATTGCTGTCTCATAAACAGTGATGTGTGTGCTGAAGGTGACACACACGAGCAGCTCCACTGACTTTCACATTTTTCAGCATCTCCCAAAACTTTAGCGTTAAGTTTTCCTTTCACCCTTCTCATTTCTACAAAGCTTTCTACTTCAAAATTCTTAATTACGAATGATAGCCATTTCTTTCTTCTTCCAGGCAAGTATTCACAGCTTAACCCTTGTTGTGAAAGCATTACTTAGGAGTGAGAACTCATCACTGATTCTGAGAAATGACCATCAAAAACTGGAGGTAAGAACATGATAATTCATGGGTTTATTCTTCATAGGATTTTTTATGCCTCTGATTCATTCACTTGCATTCGTTACTAGCAAACTGATTGTTACCTGTTGTAATGTATTGTCCTACTCTAAATAAAAATAAGTGATTTCATATTACAGTAGAAATGTCGTAATTAGTCAGATGATGATACCAAAATCCCATTACCCACCAATGAACCTTGGTAAGAAGTACTACCTGAAGTACTTCTGTCTGCTGCAGCATAAGTGCTTTCTGCATCTATGTAAATTAAAAGCATAATTAGTATTCTTTTAATGAATTAATAGTATTTTAAAAATACTGGTCCTGGGTCATTTCGAAGTGATCTTACTCTGTACATTGTATTTTATTTATTATTTCTTTATTTATTATTTCTTTCCACTTCGTTGCCCAAGATATATATTTTAAACAGCATCTTTTATTTTTCAGAAGTTCTGTATCATTTTCTTAGATAAGAAACTATATAACATTAAAGTAGGGGTGCCAGGTATAAAGAGAAATTTCTTTAATTTTTTGTTAGAGTTGTTATTTATCCTTTAATACTCTTTATTCCGTTTATAGTGGTTAATGCATTGCTTTTCTGTGATAACTTGTACATGCTGGGAGTTATTTACTACAATGTACATTTTTAAGCAAAAGTCTTATTATGTGTTATTGTTGTTAGTACCCCCAAAATTTAGAGCAAAGCAATATTCAGTGTGAACTACATCTTGTGCAAAATATTTTTGGAAATACAAACATCACAGGTCAAGTGTTAGCTGGTATTTTATCCAGGCATTTCTTTTATGTGATAGATTCAAATTCAATCCAGGAGTGAAAATGCAGCTGAGAGGATTGCAGATAATGAGACCTGCCTTTAGAAACTAAAGAATTTCAGAATTAACTTTTTTTAAGATATAATGTCAAATTGAATGTTTAGTGTTCAGCTCTTCAATGCTTTTTTGAAGGTTGTGTCTCTAATAAATTATTAAGTTAAAATAATTCAAACTCCTATGTCGTCACATTTATTTAAATGTGAATATTCCTTATTTCAGATTAGTTTACACCAGATATGACTGCTTTAAAATCAAATTAGTACTTACACTTATTTCCTGTAACTGCTTTAGAAGCCATCTTTAAGGGACGCAGGCATTGAGTAATGAAGAATACTCGAAAGCAACTGCCTAACATACACTTCAGCTACTCATGGTTTTGGTCCCATAGCCAATGACTACTGACTTATAGCAGGGACAACCCTCATGAAATGAATGCACTGTCAAAGTGCAAGATAACTAGGTAAACATAGGGTTTCATGTTGGAGATTACTTTCCCAATTCCCTCCTACAAATTCCTATACTTAGAAATGAAGTGGTACCCTGGAAAATCACTGCATACTGATAAAAGTCATGCTGCTCTGTTGATATTTTAGAAAGATGAGTTACTTATTGCTTACATTCTGAACACTTTGTAGACCATGATTAAGATTTCCAAAGAACTGCCACCGGGTACAGTCCCCCTGTGGGTTATCCTCCTGAGTATCTTCGCTGGACTCTTGATACTTGCACTGCTTATATTTGCTTTGTGGAAGGTAAGCTGCATGTTCTTGTCTTCATGAAACTAAACAAATATGTTTAAATTCTGTGCCGTATGCTTCTTAGAGACACTAATATTGTCTCAGAGACAATTTTATTTATTAGTATCTCACCCTCAGAGACACTAATATTGTCTAATAAGTGGAATGAAATCTTGTAGAAATGACAAAATAACTAATAACACTACATTTTTCTGATGTGTAACGTGCAATGCTAACCAATTGAAATCTGTATGGACAGTACGTTATGAAAAGAAAACTAGAAAGAGATTTTTGTACGATTAAGGGTTTATTAAGGGAGTTTTTTATTAGCTTTGACTGTGGCCTTTGATAATCAGGTTTTCTCTTTGTGCAAGAGATGCTAGGCCTGTAGTGTAAGTATTGCCACAAGTGGGCACTCTTCTCCAAGCTAAATATTTAGTTCATGCTTGCGTTAGAAGGTTACAGTTTATAAATTTCAACATGCATGATCTCTTGAAAAATTTGACAAGTACAAAATTAAGTATTATTTATACAATTGAGTACCAAATAGTATTAAGTGTTTCAACCTTTGAGACTATGCAAGCGTAACAATGATTCGGCAATCGCTCACTATATATTAAGTGTACTCCTTTTGTCTGCTGTCATGACATGGCTCTTTAGTTTTTCTGTTCCAGGAAAAACAATGTTGTACTTCAGTGATAAAATAGTAAACGACTTTTTACTTTACTGAAAGTATTAAAATAGAAGTAAGAACCAGCACATGAATGCTACCAATACAGGTTTTATGCTTTGAGCGGTTCTTAGTCACTTTTTTCTTTTCTGCAGGCTGGGTTTTTCAAGAGACCACTAAAGAAGAAAATGGAAAAATGAAGAAAAAAGATGGAGAAATTTTTGCTCAGGTCTGCCTCAAAAATGTTACTGTAAAATTATAAACTTAAATGCAGTGGTCACAATGTTTTCTAAACTCTAGTGCATTAAAAAAAAAACAAGAAGCAGAACAACAAGAAGCAAATCAAGCACACACGCAAAGGAATGATGCAAAGGAAGAATAAACAGCCTTACGGCATTTTGTGATACTCAAGGACATACTTTCAAGTGTTACTCATTTTTGGAGAGTAACAGAGTTCAAAGATTCTAACATTTTTAATAAGGAAAATGTGTAATCATATTTTTATATACAAATGTATGTGGAATCACTTTTCATTCCAAATTATGCAACACGTCAGCTTGTATGTAGCAATCCCAGTCTTTTTTATCACCTTATGATTTTCAAAAGGAAAAAGCATAATTTTAAAAATTTCCTCCCTATGTCAGTTCTGTGAAAGCAGACTGTCAGTTCACAAAGCGGAACACCCAAACTTTGGGAATGCACCAAATACTGTATGGTAACTGATGTAATGACAATTCAGAAGATAGAAGCACCTGCATATTGAAATACCTTGGACTTCTCTTTTCTGCTGGTTTTAGCACATCCAGATGAACGCAGGATACCCCAAGAAAGAGATTTTTATGGTCAAACAGACCATAAAGGATTGATCCATTAGATTACATAACTGTTTGAACTTGAAACAGATTTTTTGGCAGGCCTAAAAATGTATACACAAAACATTCAAGCCCACCTGATTGCACACTGTACTCAAATAAGCAGGGACACAATTGTATCTGCAAATTGAAATGTCCATATTTATGCAGAAAATATTTTGAGGTACCCTGAAAGTTTGACTCTTACTGTATATCTTGGAGTAGCCAGGAGGGTGCTTCATAAGCTGTCACTGTAAATTTATTGTGTAGCTATTTAATCCAATGAGTTTAAAGTGTACAAAATTATAATTAACAAAAGACACAGATAGGAAATTCAGCACTGACAAGCTTCTACTAGTATTATAAGTCACGTTATCATCTTTGTTACTTAAGAGTTTAAGAAGTGAAGAAGAACTTGCATACTGAATAAGCACTTAACAAATGATGTTTATTTTGTGACAAAGATTAAAAGTTTATACAAGAATACACTGAAATGTAGATAGCAAAAGATTTCCTTAAGAATTTTTTTTTCTTTCTATTTAGACTATCCAATTTCCTCCTTTCTTTCACGCACTTGTCTTCCTTCCACGACGACCTCTCCCCGGGGCTCTTGGGCTGTACCTTGTCCTTGAGAGCTTCCTGTATTACTTGCAGCCACACAAAATTAACAGTGGAAAATGCAGGCGTGCTGGCAAAGTGCGATGTTGCCTCAGCATGAGACAACTCAGTTTTGATTGCCAAAAGATCAGAAGATGTTGAGGAGACATACTAAGTTCTATAATACATACTTGTTTGCAGAAAAGCTTTGCCTTGCCAGGAAAGAGCCAGGAAAAATTGTTCTTCCTCTTGGTACAAATGTCACTGAAATTAAAAAAAAAATAAAAAATCACTGCAGTTTGCCAAGAGGTTTTAACTTAGCACTGATTTTATAGTAATAGCTTAAATAGCAGTAATATATTTTATAAAGACTTTTTTTCTTTAAGAAGAGACCATAGATTGAGCTGAATGTGCTAGCAAGTACAACTCTGGAAGCGTGCCAGAAGGTGCTTTATTGTTTGAAAGATGCCGTCACTCTTAAGTCCCTTCAATTTAGGTCCTAAATTAGAGGCAGTAGTCATTGGGAAAGGCTTGGACTTACGTGAACGCAGCGAGTAGGATTAAGTTTGGAAGCGTTGGCAATTTCTCCTCGAGCCTGTGGGAAAGGTGGTTATTTCGTAAGAGGAGCCTGCCGAAGGTGGCGGCGTGACTCAGAGGAGAAGGCAGAGCCCTGCGTGGGAACGCGGTGGGTGGCTGCGCTTTGCGGAGCCTGGCAGAGCCACCGAGCCGTCAGGCTGGCTTTCTGTCCTCCTCTGCGCGCCTGGAAGCGCACCCTGTCTGAAGGGGTAGGAGGTGAGTTGCCCTGGTCCTGAGCACAGAGGGAGGACAGGCACGGAGGCAAAGAAATGAGATGGAGGAGTTGTGCGGTGAGAACTCCCTGCTTCATTCACCGTGAGAGTTAAATAGGCCTCGAAGGAAAGCAAAATCCATTTGTTGAAGGGTGAAGATAAGTTAATATTCACAGAGGTGTTTTCAGTCCCATGTGAGATGCAGGTCTTATTTTGAGAAATTGTATGATTTTGCCAATTTGTTTGAAAGACTTAAATGGCACTTGTTGCTGTGGCATCCAAATGCTTCAGAATTGTAAATGTTTTTTTTCCTCATAGTATCTCTGTAAAGGCGTAACAGTGCTGTTACCCTATTATGGTTTTGTAAAGGAACAGAATTATGAAGGAATTTTGACTCACCCATGCACACATAGAAAGTCTGTGGTAGCAGAGGAAATGCTTATATTTATTATTATTCAGCCAGTTTGTTAACCATGAGGTAATTTTTCCTGGCTTCATAAAATTACTCACAAATTGTGCAAGCCACACATCATTTTTATGCAGCATACTTTTATTTTGTTTAAGTGTTTCACATTTTAGTTATGATAAGCTGTTAACCAGAGCATTTTACCTTTCTGATGAAATTTCATGTCTTATTTTAAAGCATCAGCCTAACTGAAAAAATATAAGTCAATAGAACAGTCTATTTCCCTAGATACATAAGTATTTTATCAATGCAAAGTATGTTTGAGATCAGTGTTCCATTCTTTTTAGACTTGCTTTGCACTGTAAAAGCAGTAATAAGCTTCATATAACCACACTGCTTTTGTCTTTGTCATGATGCTTTTTCTCTTTTCACGTTTGTTCTATTATCAGATTTTCAATTATAGTATCTATTTAAAATATAACTATATAAAGGGGATAGCACTATAGCACATTATTCTTACACAGGATAAATTAGTAAAATCATTATTTTTATCCGTAAAACCCTTTCCACACACTATTGCAAGAGCAGTGTTTTGCTGCTTTTCACTATATACAACAGAAAAGCCTCCTGAAAGCAATATTGCAAACATCAGGAACACCTTACCAAAATTCAGCAGGCACAAAAAACATCAGAACAGCATGTAATCTGTTTTGTTCCTATAAAAAGACACATTAGGGTTGTAAAATGATTCCAATAATGAACACACTAAACATTTTTTCATTCGAATAAAAGCCTGTAAAAAACCAGTAATAATAAATTGGGTGTATAACCAGAACTTAGGCAACGGGCGGAGTCTAGCCCAC
The DNA here is from genome assembly GCF_963924245.1 of Chroicocephalus ridibundus. Taxonomy (NCBI): domain Eukaryota; kingdom Metazoa; phylum Chordata; class Aves; order Charadriiformes; family Laridae; genus Chroicocephalus; species Chroicocephalus ridibundus. The sequence goes on along the minus strand of NC_086316.1, from coordinate 68,205,252 downwards.
CTCAGTTCCAAACTTCATCACTGAAGCAGCTAACCTTAGAGGGGATGGACAAGATACATTTCTATTCTACAGAAATTTCTATGCTATAGAAGTTCTATAGCATAGAACTTCCCTGGAAAGGCGCAAGACCTTTAAACCATCACTCCCGCTTCATTTTGAGGCTGGTCCAGAGGCTGTTGATCCTGTGTGTAATTTCGTAAGACTCAGAAAACAGCAGCTACGTTAGAGCAATCTCCCTGGGCTGCCGCTTACGCTCCTGTGCTTGTCTGGTGTCACCCTGGGTCTGTATTAGGAGGCTTTGCGCCACCCAATGATCCTGCCCCACTACCTAAGCCCTTTAGTACATATCCTGTGCTGAGTCATTTTGAGCATGACATTCCTCTTCTGCAGAGCTTGACTCCGGGGAACCCACCTTCAACTGGAGCCAAGAGTTTTCATCTCACTTGGCCCCGAGAGGCTGGAGTTAGGGTCACGCTCATCTAATGAATTCCACATTGTTTAATTGTTTTAATTTCTTGTATTAACTATTGTGTAGGTGATGGTCCCATTAAAAAAATAAAAGCAGAGCAAGAGAATCAGAGTGTACCATTGTTAATTATACCACTTAGCAGGAATAAGAGGGAATTCGCATCCTTTGTAAGAAAAACACAACATTCTGCACAGCATTTTATTTTTTGTGTAAAATTATTCCATGTGTTTTATTGATTAAAAAAAAAATTTAAAGAGTCTAACAAGCCTCCTTTGCAGTTTGTTTGCTTTACATTCATGTGAGAATAATACCAAGGCATCTCAGTACCTGAAAACTAATCCATCTAGCTGTCAATATAAAGCTGTTGTAGAAATAAGCGTTCTTGCACAGTATAACATCAAGGAAACCTCAAATGTAGTCAAGCTGTCAGAAATACATTGCCATTAATTGTATGGATTCTGTACTTAATAGCTACATTTGAAAGCTTTCCAGAGGACCGTATGACTTCCTGACATATACTTGTTTTCATAACATTACGTGCATAAAAGTTGAAGACACATTCAGTTATCTAACCATTCTTCCTATCCAGTGATTCTTCTGTACAAATTATTCCTGTGACCCAAACAGTCCGTTATTTTGCATAGTTGTAAATGATTCACATCATCTTCCTTAAAGGCTAGTAAACACTTGTATCAAAACTTCCTAGAAGACAAAGATTACACCTTTTATATCACATCTAGCTTTAAGAAAACATTACAAACCATGTAATTACTTAACTGTTATCTCATCAGAGACTACTTTGATGGTGAATCACAATTCTCTAATAGCAACATCCTGTCCAGTCATAGGGGAGTGGGGAGTGCTCACCAAATATCCTACTCTGTATATATCTGATCATTAGAGTTGCTGGACATTTTCCATGGGAGTATTTCAATGAAAATCAGGAAAAAAAAAAAAAAAGTCACCTCTATTTTTCTTTGTTTGTTTTACATTGTTTTTCAATGGAATTAAAAAAGACTTAGCATCACTTTCTCACAGCAAGAAGTGTAATATTATGTATCACTTGCACAAAACTAGATTGTAATTCATTGCATTTAGCAGAAGCAGCCCTAAGGCTTCACAGTTCAAAGGCAATAGCAGTCCATGCAGTGGATGTGATTTGAGTCGTGTAAAAATGAAGTCTTAAAGATGAAGGCACTGATGAAGTTTTAGTAACAACTGGCCAATTCCACAGTTTAGAGAGCACAACCGGATTCTGTTTAAAGCAGTGTATGATGCAGTGAACTGCCCTCAATGCAATTATGTCTTAATTACAAAGACTGAGGGCTGACACCTCAGAGATAGTGGACTTTGCTCATTCAAACAAAAGGGTGAGTAAAAGACCCTCAGGCAGATTTTTCTGCTGACTCTAGTATGGTGGGGCATAATGCTCCTTTATTGCTTTGCCCCTCTCGTGCACTTATGCTTCTGCCCGTCTCCTTTTCTCAGTGTTGTAAGTCTTCTCAGAAAGGACAGACATTCCTCAAGGGCTCACTGAATGTTGCACCTCCTAGGGATTTTCAAAGAAATGGGAGAGGGAGAAGTATACAAAGTGGATTGCACATTTACATCTAGCGGGCCAGTTGTCTTGGCATACTTTGTCCATCGCCTTCGCATATTCTCTGTCCACTCTTAGCAGTGGCCATGGTGAAATCCTGCTTCCCAGTTATGGTTCAGCTTGATTTGGAACTGGAACTTAATATTTATTGGAAAGCTTCAGCTTGATTTGGAACTGGAAGTTAATATTTATTGGAAAGCTTCAAGTATCTGATTCAGTATTACATGTGGTCCTTAAGGTTTATTCATATTAAGGGTGCCTTTATTCTTTCTCCTGGGGTAAAGGAATAAGATCTCTTTCTCTCTTGTGAAAGTTTCTTCATATTGTCTTCCATTAAGGAGCCTTTTCATCTTACCAGAGAGGATAAGATGAAAAACAGAGGAGCTTCTCAGTTTTCCCTGAAAAGCATTGGAAGTTTTGCAATTTTGCGACGGTAGATACAGTCTGGGAAAAATAATGCTTTTCCTTTGGGGGAATTGTAGACACAAATCTCGCTGCGTATTCTCATCTCATGGTCTAAATTAATAGCCATCAGTAGCTCACTTTCTTGTTTGCCAGATCATAAAATCTCACTGACAAGAGCCTATTACTCTGGCCTCAGTCATTTTGCACTATGCCACAACAGATGCTATTACATCTCAAAACTTCTAGGGTTCTGATGAAACTTCCCACTACCCTGTTAGCCAGAAAAATGGGGTTTGGTGGTATTGGTGTTGTAGGTTTTGAGACTCTCAGGAACCTCAAAAACTACTGAGTTGCTTTTTGCTGTTTATTTGAGGGATCCGCCAAAATTAATTCACAGTCTCTGGCCTCCTTTATGTCATGAATTTCCAGTATTTGGAAAGACATCTGAAGCTCTCAGCAAACAGCCATTAGTAAGTATATTTAGAGAGCAATATATGTCTTATAAGATACTACTGCAACATAATTCATCCCTTAAATGCAAAGCACCTTCAGGTTTCATTCCAATTACTGAGGGTTGGCCTGTTTGCCCCCCCCTCATCACGCCCCCAAGAGAATTTTTCTTATATGGTGAGTAAGATTTCTGCAATCTGATATAAAGCACTTTGGTGCATCCGGTCAACTAGATGACTCTTGGTTCTGTTACCACATTGTATCCCCCATCAACCTGTCTGATATTTCATCTTTAACTCAAGGTTTAGTAGCTAATGGTAGATAATGTAGCAAATGATCAATTGCAAATAGCTCCAATTCCGCAGCAATGTATATAACAAAGGGTATTTTTTTCTATTCAGTATTATTTATTAGCTTAACACATTTACAATGCAATCAATATATAAAAAAAAAAGAAAAAAAACCCAACAATACAACAGTGCATTAAGACTTAAATTCATCTCTCTTAATTAATTTAAAATCCAGTGTGATTCAGTAGGAATTGTTAAGGGAGCCAGATTTACTAAAAAAAGCCTATGAAATGATTGAGCAACTTTTTGTGACAGGCAAATAAAAAGGAAGAATAGATAGGTCTTAATTCCAAAAAACAGAAAACAACTACTATGTTTTCAAAATAGAAATGGTCAAAAATGTAAATAAAGGCATGTTCTGAGGAGACAGAGGTTCTCATCTTCTCAGGACCCAGGAAACTACAGGCCAGTCAGCCTCACCTCCAACCCTGGAAAAGGAATGGAATAGCTCATCCTGAACGTCATCTTTAAGCAGGTAGAGGAAAAGGAGGTTATCGGGAGTGCTCAGCATGGATTCACCAAGGAGAAATCATGTTTGATCAGTCTGACAGCCTTTTGTGATGGTATGACTGGCTGGGTAGATGAGGGTAGAGCAGTGGACGTTGTCCACCTCAACTTTAGCAAGGCTTTTGACACTGTCTCCCATAACATCCTCACAGGTAAGTTTAGGAAATGTGGGTTAGATGAGTGGACAGTGATATGGATTGAGAACTGGTTCAATGGCTGAGCTCAGAGGGTTGTGATCAGCGGTGCAGAGTCCAGCTGGAGACCTGTAGTGGTGTTCCCCCGGGGTCAGTACTGGGTCCAGTCTTGCTCACAATATTCATCAGCATCCTGGATGAGGGGACAGAGTGCACCCTCAGCAAATTTGCTGATGATACAAAACTGGGAGGAGTGGCTGGCACACCAGAAGGCTGTGCTGCCGTTCAGCGAGACCTGGACAGGCTAGAGGGTTGGGTGGAGAGGAACCCAATGAAGTTCAACAAGGACAAGTGTAGGGTGCTGCACCTGGGGAGGAATAACCCCGTACACCGGTACAGGTTAGGGACCGATCTGCTGGAAAGTATCTCTGCAGAGAGGGACCTGAGAGTCCTGGTGGACAACAAGTTGACCATGAGCTAGCAATGTGCCCTTGTGGCCAAGAAGGCCAGTGGTCTCCTGGGGTACATTAAAAGGAGCATGGCCAGCAGGTCGAGGGAGGTCATCCTCCCCCTCTACACAGCCCTGGTGAGACCGTATCTGGAGTACTGTGTCCAGTTCTGGGCTCCCCAGTTCAAGAAAGACAAGGACCTACTGGAAAGAGTCCAGCAGAGAGCTGCAAAGATGATCAAGGGAATGGAGAACCTCTCTTATGCAGAAAGGCTGAGAGATCTGTGTCTGTTTAGCCTGGAGAAGGGAAGACTGAGAGAGGATCTCATCAACGCTTATAAATATCTAAAGGGTAGGTGTCAAGAAGAGGGGGCCAGATGCTTTTTAGTGGTGCCCAGCAACAGGACAAGGGGCAAAAGGCACAAACTGGAACACAGAAAGTTCCATCTCAACATGAGGAACAACTTCTTTACTTTGAGGCTGGCAGAGCACTGGAACAGGCAGCCCAGAGAGGTGGTGGAGTCTCCAACTCTGGAGATATTCAAAACCCGCCTGGACACGTTCCTGTGCCGCCTGCTCTAGGTTACCCTGCTCTGGCAGGGGGGTTGGACTAGATGATCTCCAGTTGTTGCTTCCAACCACTATCATTCTGTGATTCTGTGTGATTCTGTGATTCTGTGTGATTCTCATCATGTACTTATAACTCCTGTCTGAGAAATATTTTCAAGATATCCACTATTTTATGAGTTCGAGTGGTTACTGGAGCTGTAACAAGGTTAATGCTTTGTTAAATAGGCTGCAGTTGCTGGGGTAGCACACCAGCTGCTCCAGAGAGCATGAAATTATATAGGCTGCATTAGCAGGCTCCATATAGGTTCCCACTTTTGGGGATCACAGGTGAATGGGAACATTTTTTCACTGGCTACCTTATTACCCATTAATATAATTTCCTTATGACAGGTACAAGCTTTGCTCTCCTTCAGCAAAAGTATGTAGATACTCTGTGCTAGGATGAAGTAGGTAAATGTGTGCTGACACGTCTAGAGTAGGAAGCAGTGCTGTGCATTAGGAGAAGGACTGGGGAGTGATACAGCTATTGCTGAGCATATGATGCCCGCTCTAGATGCCTTTTAGTGGTTTTACTTTGAACCTTGTCTTGAATATCACCTTTATATTTATTTTTCCGAGGGCAGAATCAGAGAATCATACAATGAATCATAGAACGTGTTGGGTTGGAAGGGACCTTTAAAGGCCATCTAGTCCAACCCCCCTGCAGTAAGCAGGGACATCTTCAACTAGATCAGGTTGCTCACGGCCTCATCAAGCCTGACCTTGAATGTCTCCAGGGATGTCTCCAGGGATGCCTCCACCACCTCTCTGGGCAACCTGTTCCAGTGTCTCAATAGAATCACTTTAAAGGACATGAATATTATTCCTGCAGGACTGCTCTTCAGATCAGAACTCTGGCATACTTGTCTTTGTCTGTAGCGAAAAGGAGCATTAAACTACCTATGGTTGCTGTGTTTTCTCCCTAAAATCCTGACTTCTTCAATATTCAGTCCCATTTAGTCCCTCCGAGGTTCATATTACCTGGTTAAGAAAGCAAGTGCACGCTGATCCAGTTGGACTTTCAGACCTTTGGTCTTGGTCTATGTTGAGTCTTTGTCATCACTATTAGCCCTTTTTCATAGAATGATAGAATGTGTTGGGTCAGAAGGGACCTTTAAAGGCCATCTAGTCCAACCCCCCTGCAGTAAGCAGGGACATCTTTAACTAGATCAGGTTGCTCAGAGCCTCACCTCATCAAGCCTGGCCTAGAATGTTGCCAGGGATGGGGCCTCCACCACCTCTCTGGGCAACTTGTTCCAGTGTTTCACCACCCTCATTGCAAAGAACTTCATCCTAGTGTCCAATCTAAACCTGCCCTGCTCTAGTTTAAAATCATTGTCCCTCGTCCTATCACTACATGCCCTTGCAAACAGCCCCTCCCCAGCTTTCTTGTAGCCCCCCTTCAGGTACTGGAAGGCTGCTGTAAGGTCTCCCACAGCTTTTGTGGAAAACAGGTTACTTGGTTTAAAATTTTTACTCTGGGATGGCTTGTATAACAAGGTAGGTTACTGTTGATCACCATGTAAGAAAATCAGCTTCCCAAAGTGGGTCTGGATGATTCTCAGTGGGTTTGAGATGCATGGCAAGGTAGAGGAGGCAACTCCATGGATTTTAAACCAATTTGCCTTTTGTCTGCTTTTGTAACTTATCTGTGACTCCCTTTGTGTCTGCCTGTGGGTGTGTGTTAGTTTTCAGCCACACCAACCCCCGATTGCCTTCCTGCACCCTTGTACAAGTGTTAGTGCCACCACAGGAGGTGGAGCTGGGAACGCACAGCTGGGCAAAGAGGAAACTGATTCCAGACTTGCCTTCATTTAAAAGCACAGACAAAGAGAGAGACAGAAAGAATAAATCACCTATGGCAGGTGTGATCCATTAACTGCTGTACCTTGTGGCTTTTCAACTGTGAACACAAAGCCTAGGAATGGGAACTAACCGTGGGGCTCAGTTTGCCTCACACAGGGTGTGCGTGTGTGCGTGTGCCTGGGGAGGGGGCTCGACACGCCACTTCACACATTACCCTACACATTACACACCACTTCAGGTGTCTGACGCACCAGTCCTCCTGAACTATAGGACTTCTATTTCCTTCAAGACAGTAGCATAGGTGTTTCTGAAATCTACATAGAGGGAGTCTTACTGCCTGAATTAGCTGTCCACCCTTTGCATGCAGAGGATTTCAAAGGGAAGCGAGACTATAGGATATTTTCAGCCTTCACTAGTTTTCTGCCTTCTATGCAGATTCCCAGCAGGGGAAGGTGACTATCTTGGTACTAATATCATATTAAGAATTCCGAAATATATCTATTGAAGTCAAATCAGCCCTGATATTCTCAATAATCATAGAATGAGCTAAATACTAAAAATAACCAATCCTTATACTAAGTCTGTCTTCCTGACTATTCATTATAATTAAATCAATTGCATAGAAAACAATACATTGGCCCAATAGCGGAAATACATAAAAGAACCAACACTGGGTCAGACCACAGGTCTATGCAGTATCATGTCCTGTCTCATGTCAGCCAAAGCAGATACCAAGGGAAAAGCATAAGACCAGCTTTCCAAAAGCACTCTTCCAGCCTCCAGCCTTTTTTGCAGCTCAAGGTTTTCATGGGCTGGGAAGGTTTCAACGTGTTTAGCAATTCTTGGTGGATTTCTCTTCCCTGATCTGGACTGGGAACCCAGGTCGACTTTAAACATCAGCCACCCTACAGCCCTGCAATCTGCGCCTGCATGCTCCCTGGGAGAAGAATCGTCTTCTGTTTGTCTTCTAACCTTGCTATGTGGTCATCAGACATCCCTCCCTCACGTATTGTAAAAGAGAGTTCAACTGACCCCATTAGCTTGATCCATGCGCCTTCTATTATATATTTACTATGTCCTTTTAAAGGCATGGTTTTTTTCCAGAGCAGAGTCCTAATTTACCTTGGTATTGAGGCCATAGGTATTGAGGCCATTCCCACCTTCCTTACTCTGACTCAACTTTTTCTAGTTCTACTATAGCATTTTGAGACGATTGAACAAAAATTGCACAAAGTGTTAAAAATGTGTGATTTGGACAGTAGCATAGCAAATTTCTGTTTCATTATCTACTAATTGCCTAAATAATTCCTAAAATCTCATTTGTGTATTTTTGACCTTTTCCAGTTTAATTCTGAAACTGAAATATTGCTAATGTCTAAACTACATCCTCACAGCTAATTTTAACATTTCCTTTTTAGATTTTTTTTTTTTTTAGTAGCTTATTCTTTTTTCCTTCAGTGCAGCCCTTACCACAACATTTTTGTCACAGACATCATGTGTCTGCCAAAAATAATAACTGGTACTTGGTAGCCCTTCCCACTAACATCTTCAGACAAATCATATCAAAGGAGCAACCTGGAACCATACACCTTGGCCTCCTGTGTGTAAATTATGTCACCTTCGCAAGAGCTCCTCCCAGAAATACATTAACAAAAAACTCAGTTTTGCATACCACAGAAACTCTGATTCTGTGGCCACCCCTCACAGATGACAAAAATGGAAATACCCAAATGTTTTGCTGAGAAGGTTGGCATTAATTTTACATTTTGTCATCACATTAAAAAGCTAGGATAACACACGTTAGTTGTAAAATTCCACAAAAAAGAATCTCTTTTAAAAATCAAATATTTTCTCAGTATCTTCCCTCTGCAACTTTTAATTTTTCTTGAAAACACAAAAATTCTAGTGATCTTTCTGTAGTGGAACCGATCAAGTTACTTGTTTCCCACAGTCCTTCCTGTGAAGAAGAAAGTTTGTTTGGTCCTTGCCAACAAAATAGCTTCTTCTAATGTGCAAGTAATCCATATGTGCATAGAACCAAGCCTGAAACCAAACCAGCTCTGGTAGATATGATGCTTTTGGCAAGTGCCCCTGTGATCACTGACACGCAGACACAACAGGGTGCTATAAAACACATCATTAAAGAGCAAAGACATGTAGAGCAAAGGGAGTGTATCATGCCGCATTTCAAATTGCAAATATAAAGAGCACTAAGCAAACTATTCTCTGAATTAGATTTTTTTTTTAATCACTGTAGGTGAACTGTAATAAAGAATAATTTTTCTGAAAAACTAAAATATGTATAAAGCAGCTGTAGAGAGTCAAAAAGGTGAAATACTACAAAATATAGAAAATCTTGGTTTCTATAATATGCAATATACAGTTCAGGATTATCTGAGACTGTTGATATCAAATGCCTTAAAATCTATTTAAGACAGAAGTGTTAATCTAAGGGAATATTGTTGAAGAGTACAATAATTCTCACAGTATCTATTCTCCTATGACCTATTCTTTGTAGATACAGACAAATGTTGGTCTGAGAAGCAACACCCTGGGAGACAGTCTTTGTGTGTGAGAAACTATTTTTCAACATTGTGTCTGGATGAGGAAGAAAGTTTCGTATCCTTAGGGTATATTTATAATTAGAATGATGTAACTGAATCAAAGACATTGTTTCTTAGGAAACTGAGACATCCTAGTCTGCAGAGGTTATTTTAGGGTGGGGCAGAGGGGGATTCTAGGTTTATTTCATCTATCAAGAAAACACTTTTCTCTATGCTGGGGACTTTTTTAATATTTTTTTTTTTTTTTGCTATTGTCCTTTCATTAGTATCAATTAATTAGTGTTCCTCCTCCTTGCAGAAGTACAGATTTTCCTCCTTGACTCAGAGCTGCACACATATTTATACACTCGGTGCAGAGGCAGCTAGAGCTGCTCTCCCGACCACAATCTGCCCACTGGTCATTACTGGATCGCGCTCGGTACTGAAGCTGACGTTTCTGCCTTAGGTAGCTGCACCTTGAACTATCTGTTTGCAGGGCTTCTGTGACACCACGAAGAGGAAACCCAGGGACAGCTCTGAGAGAGACACATGAGTCATTTCTGGTAATGACTGACCGAGGGCTTCAGAGTTCGGAAGTGACGGTGTCTTGGGAAGTGCTCATAAACAGTGAGTCCATGCACAAGTTCATGCGCTAGGATGAGTAACATGTCTGTGTGTCCTACAAGGGTAAATAGATGAAAGAAATCCATGTGAGTTATACAGGGACGGGTGCCTGCTGTACTTCCATCAATTAGATTAATGTCCTGGCAGAGCTTGCTTTATGTTCATAAAGAACCAATGTTCAAATAAATACCTGTTGAACAACCCCACCTGTTGCCAATCCTCTTAATTTTAATTCACAATTCAGAGTATTAAAAAGAAATAAGTAACTGAGAGAACACATGTACATTAAAGCACTCATGAAATAAAAGCTACAGTCTGTGTCACACCTAAGGACCATGACCTAGATGCTGAGAAGGGGGAAAGAAGGAAATATTTCTATTTCAATTTTACAGGCAAACTGTTTTTTTCATTACACAATATTAATGCCAAGAAGTTAAAAATTTATAGCAGAAACCATTGTTACAAAATAGAATACATCCCATATGAAAAGGTAGCCCCACAGATTTTGATATTTAGCAGGATGGGGAAAATGAATATGCAGTATTCAAACAGTGCTGACAAGGCTAGGTAGGCTGAAAGCTGCGCAGCACACAGGTACCCTCCACTTTGCACTTCTTCCTGATTTCTTAGCAAGTTGAAATCCTCACCTCCCTGTTTTTACTGGCTTCGATTCACATTGTCTCCCTGGATGTTGGCCTGGCATCTAAGACTACGTAGGCAGCATTTTGCATAGGCAATACATCCTCACCATCATTGCCAACTTCGGATCAGTTGTGTGCCAAGGCCCTCGGATCCTGTTGCACTCCTGCATAGCTGAGGAGATATTCTGCAGGAATTCCATTTAAAGGAGAAGATACGGATTTAATGTCATTAAACGTCCAATTTAATACTCCAGGAAGACAGCCACTCTACGCTGTTATATCAATCCACTTTTTACCGCGATTCTACATTTTTCTGACTCCAGAACTGGGAAGGAGGCACACGCACACCACCCCCCCCACCACCCCCAAGCACTGCCTCGGGGTACCCCGAGCTGAGGCGGCTCCGCGGCCCCCCTTCCAGCGCAGCGCGGGAGTCTCCCCTGGGGACCGAAAATGGGGGAGAACCGCGGGGGACAACCCTGCTGCGGAGTCCGCAAGGCACCGCCGGGACCCCGCCGGCGAGCACCGCCGGGGGTGGGGGGGGAACGGGGCAGGAGGAGGGAGGGGGGTGCAGGGGGCGTGGAGGAGGAGGAGGAAGAGGAGGAGGAGGAGGAGGGGTATTTCGGGGCGGCGAGGAGCAGGTGGCGCTCAGTGCCGCCCTGGGAAGCGGCCAGCTCGGGAGCGGTACCGTGCCGGCCTCCGCACCGCGCAGCGCAGCGCCATGGGCTCCGCGGACGCGGCGCTGCCGCCGCTGCTCCTCGCTCTGGGTAGGTCGGTCTGTCTGTCTGTCTGCCTGCCTGCCTGCCTGCCCGGTGCGGGCAGGTCCGCCGGTGCGGAGCGGGGGGGCGGCCCCCGGCGCCGGGGCACAGGCGGGCGGCGTGTGCCCGGCTGGTGGGAGCCTCCGTGGCTTCGGGGCCAGGAGGGTGGGTGGCCGTGGCCGTGTGCGTGCGGTGCGGTACATCCGTTTCTGAAGCAGGTTAAAGCCCTGAACTCCTGGACTGGTGTGGGGTTCACCTTGCCATAAAATGGAGTGTGTGCGCGCTGTGGGGAGGGGGGAGGGAATGGGTGCAGCTTGGCGTGTGAATTTATGGTTTATATGGTTGTTATGCGTTTTTAAAAGGCGAGATGATAATCTTCATTGTCAATGCTGTTCCTCATTTGCAAGAGTCCTCTAGGTCTGTTCCCACCCTGCTGGGCAGATGTCGCTCCTTGGAAAAGGACAGGGAAACTTGAACCATCTCCTCCTTCTCTTGGCGGACTAAATTACCATTACATATATTTTCCTGGGAACTCTAAGCCATCATATTCACTTGCCATGAGCGAATTCCCAAGCACTTTCAGAGTTTTAATATTACTGTACACTCTCGCAAACCCTTAATTAGCAAGTCACTGAAGAAGCAGCATAAAAACAAGTTTTCACTGATGAGCTGTTCCAACTTGTTCTTTCAGTAACTATAGCAAACACTGCAGTGGAATGTGCGGCTGCAGGGTATGAAATCAAATACAAAAGTATTAACCTGAGAAGAGATATACAGTATACAAACAACGTGGTAATTTTTTAAAAAAGAAAAATTCTTAAAAGTGTCAATGGGCAAAACATTCACTCTGCACTTTTGCTTAATCCATCCTTTATTCTCCTGGCTACAGTCACAGTACACCGGGACCATTAACATGCCCTATAATTCATGGGGTTTTAGGACTTGCGAAGGTTTGTGGAGTGGTGCTGAAAGCAGATGATGAGAACTGGTTTCAAGAGGATTCCTCTGGCAATGAGACTGACAGAAGTGGGATAGGTCTGCTTTGTTCAGGCGCTATCCATGATTTCTCTTCATTTACACAGTTGAAAGCTGTCATAATTTTGATTTCAGATGTATCATGAGATTTGATGCTAGTGGATGTAATTGCTGAGTTAATACTTGCGTAGGCCTTTTTGATCTTATAGAAGTAGGTGGGGAAAGAAAGTTTCAGGACGGGAGCATTTTCTCTGAGTGATCTGGAGTCCTGCTGTGGTGGTGCTGTTGTAGCTCTCCCATAATCATTGTCAAACTGATTGAATTCTAATGAACTGTTTTACTGTCAAAGGCGGTACTCTTGAATCTAATAGGGCTAGCTTAGCTGAATTACTCAATACTTAAGGAAAATACTCCAAATTTATTTAAAACACGATTTTATGTCAGTGTATGAATTAATCATCTATATTAAATGAACCGCATAGGGGCATTGCTTTGTTGTGGCCCCAAATTCAACTAAAAGTAATGCAACGGTTAGTAAAAATGTGGGTTACTCATTGTTAGTGTGTACTTTTGTTTTTGGGAAGTCAGTAAGACATTGTAGAAGCTACAAGAGGAAAGGAATAGAAATGCAACAGAACTACCATTTTCATAATACGACTTTGCTACCAACCTTGGTAGTCATTGACCAGAGAGTATATAGCACACAGAAGTAGATTAAGATAAGAGGAATAACCACAAGAGAAGGACTTAATAAAGTCCTAAGGGCAACCTATACAACAAAGCCTCGTGCTTTCTGTTGTAACTTAGTTGCTTATAGTGACTGTTACTGTATAGTAACTGTTGTAACTTAGTGTAATTGCTCTTAGTTGCTTATAAGTTGCCACATCTAGTTCTTCAAATTTATATTTTAAGCATACAGTTTTTTCCTTAGCCTGTTCTTAAAAATCAGGGCCAAAATAGTCCAGATCTTTCTGCGAGTGAGGCCAGTGGAAAATACAGTAGCTTTCCTGGGCTCAATTCTGGTAACATTTTCTTTGGAAAGCTCTAGTGCCCTCATGCTTCAGAGGAGATATTTGAAATTTGGCAGGAAGGTGCTATTTGCGTCGCCTTGAAAATCTGCCTAAATTTGGCCAAGTAACAAATCTTTGGAAAATTGCATTCCTCTGGAAAGGAATCTATTTTTATCAGCTTGATTCTAACATTAATTCTGTCCATCCTTGGTGTGGAGCTCAGTCAGACAATAGTTGGAGTTGTAGTGGGGTATAGCTGTTTCTGTCTGAGGTCTACGTCTACACCTGAAAATGTAGAAACTCTCTCTCCTGTGTTCTCATGTTATTTGGTATTTTTACAGCAATCTCTGTTGTTTGAGGCACTCTGCTTTCCAGTTTACTTCTGGATCCCGGTCCACTAGTTGTCTGTACTGCATGCCATTAGCTGATTCTTGGGCTCTGCGATCAGCTTGTTCTCCCTTTTATGAGAATAATTCACTTCAGAGTCAATTCTCAAGTGATAGTGCTGAAGGACCATGCCTAGTGGAGGAAATCAAATTTAGCATGGCCTCACCTGTACTGTCTTCAGCAGGCCCCCCTCCCATTCAAGCCCACCACACATCTTCCTCCAGCAACCCGGGACGTGAATGATGTAATCCTGACACATTCTTAGAATCAGTCTGTGAAGAACACAGTCCTCGCACTATTTAACTTTGAAGTGAAAAATCACAGCCAAATATGGGCTATGCCTTTTTGGGCCACAGGTGTAATACTTGAGGACCATGAGTCCTCACCCCCGCCTGTGGGGACCTGGGCAGGCTTAAGGAGAAAGCAGCCCTATCTGAAATTGGGAGGGGGCATTTCTCTGAAACTTTGGGTAGAATACGGATTTTCCAAGTGTGTCCCCTTTTGTCTTTGGTGCATATCTGACTCTTGCTGATGAAAAACATCCTGTTGTCCCAGGGAGCTTGTTGGCAATGGGCTGTAGAGCTGTATAGAGGGATAGGAAAGGATCTCGCTAATGTCTTTTTCTTCAGTTTAAATTGGGATGCAAGTTGTGATACTTGTTAAACATTCAAAAGTTAGGAAGTGCCTGAAATAAGTTAGCAGCCTGGATTTGTCCCTTCTGCAAATCAATGCATCACGCGGTCCCTTGGGTCCACACGCACAGTTGTGCGGCTGTGGCTGCCTGTGGACAGGGGAAGGTTGTGTGATCAGAGAAGAGGCTGGGCCTCCTGCCTTGCTTAGTTTTGAAGTTTGAAGGTGCTCTATGAATGAGGAAGAAAGGTAGGATGAAGAGAAAGGAGGATTTTTTTTTCCCCGTTGCAAAATGGGATTCTTTCTCTCCTTTTTTGCCACAAAAGCTGAGTGCAATTTCAGGCGAGTCATTTAAATCAAATCTTTGACACGTGGTTGGAGCTTTTGTGTTCCTCTCTTTCTCTTTGCTCAGCCAGGGGTTCTCAAAACTGAAGCTGCGTTTTCACGATCTGGTTAAGCTGACCTGAATGTGGGGCTGACGCTGAAAGGACATTTCGTCCACTCCTGATTGCATGTTCCCACCAGTTTCCCCATGCTACCACGGGCCCTTGGTCTGGGGAACAGGTCAGGGACACAATTGCCCAAATAATTTTTTCTGGGTTTTTTTTGGGCCAGGCTAGTTTTGGAGATGAACTGATCCTGTTCACTTGAACAATTTATTTAAGTGTTAGCGCTGGCATAGGGGACAGTCAGGACTCGTGGCCAAAGGAGGGAGGGAAGCTGGAAAAGTCCCTTTCACTGGGAGCCAGCACTTCTACTGGCTTGAGCTGGTTGTGAAAGTGCATCTTGACATGCAGAGCTGCTGTGTATTCACAGCTGTGAATGAAGTCAATGGAAATTGTATTTTGAATATGCTAAATATTCTGAAAAAATAAGGTTTAACTGTATCACTAGATATCCAAAAGTGGTAAGTACTTTTGACCTTAATCTTTTTTTTTTTTTTTTTTTTTTTTAAATGAGGCTAAGGATGATTTCTCATTTCACTTGAGTGTTGAAAAATAAATTCTCTGTCTCTTGCAAATACTTACATGCTTATGGTCAAGATTTGTAGAGATGAATCCAAAAGGAAACTGAGCTGCTAATTCAGTATGTTAAAATAATATACCTAAATAGTACAAGGCAATGTACTGAGCAGCAGAGACTAAACTGAAAACTGAACAGCAAGTGAAGAACATTTGGTGCAATAAATGGAGCCAGAAGTCCTGGTGAAAATGCCGTGTATGATCGTAACACACACACACACACTCACCAACTTAAAGCACAACCCATCTTAATTTTTGCCTTTCTCTTTCTTTGTGATCATCTTTTGCTGTTTTGTTATCATATTTGTGAGTAGTGACAATGTTAAAAACCATTCTAAAATCTAGAGATTGTTTGAAAGCAGGACCCAAATGTTAACTCTTCTTAAACTAAAACTATCTCTAGCTTTTCTTACTAAGGGAGTTTGTCAGGTAGTAGGAGCGTTGTTATATTATTTTTGGAGTTTTGCCTTTCACAGCATTGCACATTGAATTAAGGCTTCATTCATACTGTACTACAGGACTTGTATTTTGTACAAATTATGTTTATTTTAGAAAGCATACAGGGTATTGCCATCACACTCCTAAACACATTAACAGTTAATATTTATTTGTGCATAATTTGGGCAAAGTAAACATGAGACCTCTCCAATAAGTTTTAACTATGTGCTGCCAGGCTCTGAAACAATTTTTGAATTGTTCTTTGCTTTTTTGATTCAGTGACACAATTTTCATTTAAGAAGACAAAGAAGTAAAAGGGATGATACTCCTTGGTTTTATTGTGTTTCTTGGGCACTATGCAAATGTTATTCACTGTGGTCTTTCTTCACTATTGTAAATTTTGAATAAATGAAAGTGGGTTTTTTCATGTACTTCATGTAATGTATTTTCATGAGGGCTAATAACTAGAACTGCCAGCGCAACGGCTTAGCGTCCAAACAGATAAATGTGAATAAAGTACTTTCCTTCAGGGTTAGTACAGGTAAAAGGGAGTTTATACATCTTCAGATGAGTAAAGCAAGTCATTTTCCCCAGCAGAAATCTTGGGCAGTCTCTATCCAGTGTTGTTATTTTCATTTAAAGGTTTCCTTTGTTAGGCTCTGTGCAGGCCAGTTCCCATTTCCATGGTGACCATGCCGAAATGCAGACAGGACACAGGCTGGATTCTCGTCAGCGTAGCCATGCACTTGCATACCAACACACGTTATCTGTTTGGCTTAGGACATTTCCATTAGCAGTTTTAATGTTTAAGACTTTTTCACAAAGTGATCTCTGGCCCTGTGATACTGCGCTGTGTTAGGATTTCAGACCCTGTACAGCGGGAGAAAGCTAGTTGATAGGCTTATTTTTTGTGTAAATGAATTGGCTGAACTGTTCCTGCTAAGTTAGTCGAGGACATCAGAGAACAGTCTCAGCCTTGGTTTTTATGTCTGTTAAAAAAGATAACGGAGAAAGTTTTTTATTTATAAACATTTAGGTGAAAGACTGACACGCATCTGTGCTAAACAGTTACATGAACACACCCCCTTTTGAAGGCACTGATAAAAGGATAATAAAAATAAATGAATGTGAATTACAGGGGATAATGTGGACCTTCTGTCTATATTAGCTGAGTGTGAGTGTGTATCCCGGTAAAGCAATATGTGATAACTTTCTTCCTGCTCATGCTGCACTCAGTTTCTGGAGGTGGAGAATATTAAAGGCATCAGTGGAGTCAAAACAAGCTGTGTGAGCATTTCCATCACTTCCAAATCAGGATGGGAGTTCTGAATTACCAGATAAACTCAGTATTCTGAGTGCTAGTAATTGTTTTTTTGAATAAGTCTCTGATAGCATTTTGGGATCTTCAGCGGATTAATTTAGTTTTATTTTCTTCTGAAGGTGCATATTCTTTGAAAATCTAATAAGGCTTCCATATTTTTCAGGAGTTAAAAAGTGGATATGCAGGCAAAGAAGTAAGATAAACACAGACTCTTTGAATGCCACACAAGCAAACACATTTTGTGTATAACCGAATGGGATCTGCATGGTTGAATGTCACACATGATGAATGTCACGGATTCTTTTGTCCCTTTCAAATTACTGGTAGACAGGGTGAAGGGCTTGGAAGTTATGCACAGCCCTGGTGGAATTCTGTTGCCTTATTCCTGATTTATTTTACCCTTTTAATCCTGTTTCCAAGTTCACCATTCTTCTTTTGTTTCATAAAGACTGTTTTTTTAATTATACAAATCTCCTTGGCTAGTATGATTGGTTATTTTTAAAGAACAGATAATACAGAAATCTTGAGGAAAATTACTGTTAACAACAGACTTCTGGAAGGGACCGCATTGCACAGTGGCGATAATACCTGAGGAAATAACGGAGTTTGAGAATGGGGGGGAGGGAGGAAAGGCTGAATTGGGTTTTTACCTTATATCTGTCTACCAGTCTGTCTATCTGCCTGTCTAGCTACCTGTCTCAAATATAAGTGACGCTCATACAAGAAAGCCAGCAGCAGTTGGTGCTGTATTAAGGCTGCAGCACAAAGCTGTATGGAGTGAGTAAGTGGTAAAACAGTGGATGCCGAAACTGCCTGGATTTACTGGATTACCCAGTAAAGAGCTACCTCAGCCGACTGCAAGGTCAGACTTCTTATCTGAATGAGGAATAGTCGACCTGCGCTCAGCTCACATAAACGTTGTGCAGCGGTGGGTGCCGCTACGAGAAGTTGTGAAGCTGGGACTTTTTTTGGGGATGTGCTTGTGCCACGCTCCGTGCTGCCTGGGGAAGGGCAGCTGCCCACGGGTAACGGAGCTGGATTAGCTAACGGGGTGCCTGCCTTCTCCTCGTACGCAGCAGTCACTTCTCGTCACTTCTCACTTCTTGTGACTGTTGTCTCCACGTCTCCCTTCAACTGCAAAAGCACACTGGGGAGGAAATTCTACTTAATGGCATAATCTGCTGTAACAACAAATCAGTAAATTACTGAACTTTAAGCCTTGGTTCCATTCTGTTAGTGAGCTAAAGTGTACAAATCAGGGCAACTTGTGTCAAGAGTTAGTGGCCTGGTTTCTTAATAGCAGCATGCTACAATAAGGAAAGTAAAACATAGAAGAATCCACCTGATAGACACCTGTCTGAAGCAGAAGCAAGTGGGGTATCTTGTCCCTAATTTGTCCTAGATGGTCACGAAGTACCATGGCAGTGGAGAGTGTGTGACTCAAATGTTTCTGTGCTTGTATCCTCATTTGCATTTTCTATTTGAGGAGAATGGTAATTGCTAACTGAAGAAAGGCACAACATTTTATTAAATAGTTTTTCATCAATTCAACTTTCTTAACTGTGTATTCTAATAGGACAGTAAGAAGAGTGCTCTAATAATGAACTTGAGAGCGATTTAATCCAGTATTCCTGCTGTGTAGTATAAAATTCACTTATCTTTATGTGCAGTACTTCAGATGCTTATAGAACTGATGTGATTTATAGATACTAAACACAGATTTAGCTGTAATATCTCAAATGAGAATTTAGCTAACTTTTCCTAAGTGAAAAAATGTAAGTGACCTGACACTTCGTTTAACTATGCCCATGAAATAGAGTTCCCTGAAATACATATAGGTCAAATTTAGAACAGCAGAAATGACTGAAAATGAAGTAACTCTCTTAATAAGATGGGCAAAACAATAAACAGAGGAAAAATCCAGCAGTACTGTTTGGATAGTAGTCCTGTAGTAGCTCTGCTAATAATAGTTATTCATTTGACTCTAGCCAAATATCCTTCCATTTCACTGTCTCAGCTCTCTCTTTTTGTTTTTGTTTTCTTTTCCAAACTGCCCAGTGCTAGTTCATCATATTAAACAGTAAAAAAAAAATACGTTAAGAGTCTCTGGAGTTGCCTTTCTGAGAAGCTGACAGCTACAATAGACTTTGCTTCTCTGAAGACAAAAAGCAACTGTTCTGCTTTTGTGGAAGCAAGTATTATCTCCAGAAAACTCTTCTTAAATGTACATGGACTCGCCTCTCTGACCGCAAAATGTACAATGGCTGCATTTTACAAAAAAAAAGATAACTTTTTTCAAAACTCTGACTAGAGATAGCCTGTCAGCCACCTGGCCACAGGCATCTGGATATGCCAGAGTCTGGTGTGCGGGCTGGAAGAGTACACGCTGCAGCCCCACTTCACCTGAAACCTGGTCTCCCCGCCCCACAGTGCAGAGCTAGGTGCCTCGGACTCCGCAGAGACATTTAGGTGCCTTTAAAGTGCATGAAAAATATTTGCTTGCAAAGCGGGAAGGCTCCTGCAGTGCAGCAGTGGGTTGAGGGGGGTGTTTGAACACCATCCTTCTTGGGCACCTGCATGAGGTGCCTCATTCCCTGAGGTCAAGGAGAGAGGTGTCTAGTTCAGCTTTTTTTCAAGAAGCAGCTGCTTGAGCAGAGTTGGTAATAGTCACCTGGGAAACGTGGGCTTTGTTCTCCCTTGAGTCTCATGGCAATGTAGACTTTGTCTCCAACTTTCCAGAAGCATCTATGCTACCAGGCAATACAATAGTCAGAGAAGCGCTCTACCGCTGCTATTGAAACCAGGTCTCGGCTCATCCTGGGATGCCTATTCGAGTTTCCAGGCAGACAAGCAAGGACACGTCTTGCCTGTGGCCTAACGACTGGGGCACTTAGCTGGGAGGAGAGGAGTTCCGAGTTGGCCCTTTTGGACTGCTCATGCAATTCACATTTGGTAAATAGGCAGTGCATGAAAAGAAGTTATTTAGCTATTTAGTTAGATCATTTAATTATTTAGAGCAGAAATTATTTAATCAGTAAGCATTCATCGTCTCTGGCCGTAATACCAGAGTGGGTCTACAGTAGGGCAGGTTACCTGGCTCTCAGACAGGGGTGCTTCTACACCTGTATCACATTCTAAATGGTTATGCGACTTTGTGCTATGAAACCTAGGTGACAGATAATTTTAAGTTCATTCTGGGTTAGGCAGCTACTGAAGACTGGGCTTCGTGGATTGTTTTCCTGATTTTAATGAGCCCAAATTCTGCTTAGGCCCTGTCTGGTACCAGAATTGATCGTTTCAATGTGCATTAAGGAGGAATATCAAGTGAATGATTGGGACCACCTACATACCATTCAGTCTGCCGGGCCATGAGCTCCCTTTACAATCAGGGGAGAGAAGTAGTGGTTAAGTTTGCTATAGGAAAAGAAAAGTTCTGATAATTATAGCTCTTCCAACTATTGTATTATATATCCTGTGGTGCATTGGAGGTTTTCTTATTGCAGGAAGCTGATGCAGCAAACTTTTTACAGCTGAGGCTGTTCTTGTTTCTGGGGCTGTGGGTGTAGAGCACAGAAAGCTGAGCTCCCAGCTAGCTCTTGAGAAGCTCTGCGGGAGGAACAGGGTCCTGCACGCAGTGTCCTAAACGGTGTGATGGCAGGGCCACTCTCGAGCCGCTGCAGACCTCGCGCTGCAGGCTGTGACACTGGAGCGGCAGAGGGATCGATGGCAAAGGGGAGTCCCTCAGCCTTTTTCTCATTTAGCCTTCTCAGGTCACATTTAACAGTGATATAATATGATATGATACACTACTATGTTATAATACACGGAAATTTTCGTGTAGCCTAGAGTGCGATATGGGTAGGGAAATACAGATGCCTTCAGTTGCTTTCCCACCTTCTTGATACCTGTGTGCAAACGTGCGTTTTCATCTGTGTACAAAAATATTCTCATAGCAGCTGAGATGAGAAAATGCAGCACATGTGGTATAGAGATAGCAGTCACATTGGTTTATGTGTGATGACATGCATTTCCTTTCTTAGAGTCCTAACGTGGGTCATGCTTCTCTGACTGTATTTGGAAATATTGCCAGTTTAAAAAACAGGGCCAACAACTGATAATGTGGACACAAGGGAAGAGAATTTGCTGGGGTGAAATGCTGCTGGATTGAAAGTTGGTTTTATCACAGGGAAGCACATGAAGGTTTTTTTATTGCTTGTGAAGCCAGCAACCAAACTGCATATAAAGCATGTAACTGTGTACAGCTTGTTAGCCTCATGTACTTTTAATCTCTTTGTGGTATCATTGAGGACAAATTGTGGTAGTCTAAGGAGAAAGTTGAAATAATCCTGTTTGTTGTACCAAGATAAAAGAAAAGAAAAACTGCAGGTCAGTTTAAAAAGATGCAATTTATGTGAGTTTTCTGTAAAAGAAAGCTTTTGCCACATCACTTAATGATGGAAACATGCCAGGATAATTAATTTGAGCAGGCTTGAATTCTTGCTGTCTTTATTTAAAACACATAGGAAGTTGTCGGTCCTGCAGGAACTGCTCTTAAGCATTACTTTGAAATCAGCCTTTGTGTGTACAGTAGGCTGTTGAGATTTCTTAACTCCAGATAAGAAGCAGGTTCTTTGCCAAAGAGGGCAATGCGTGGGCCACAAATAAGGAGTTATCAAGAGAAAGACAATTCTTTTGCAGTAACTAGTGCACTTGTGGGTAAATTTAATTAGATCCCTTACTCTGCAGCAGTGCCAGAACAGAAGAATAGACATCGCCTAGTCCTGTTATCCCAGTCTCTCCAACTTTTCATTCACAACGTGTGTGTCGTATCATGTTTGGGATGCTTTTATAGCAGGTTATTGGTAACTCTTCAGTGCAGCTTCTTGGATCCTGAACAGTTGTAACTGAAAGGCAGTGACTCAGGCTTTCACACACTCGGAGGCTTTCAGGCTGGAAGCTGACCTACTTCCAGGAAGAAGCAGTCGGCCAACTAAGCCAAGAAAACTTGTTGGAGGGAGGGAGAGGAGGGGAGGAAGACAGGCGGGAGGGAGGATTTGTTACTAAATGAGGCATTGTTTTTCCTTTCTTCTGGGTGGGTTTGTTTTGGTTTTGTTTGGGTTTGGGCTTTTTTTGGTTTTTCTGTTGGTTTTTTTTTTTTTGGTGTCTTATAACTTATTTCTACACTAAACGTTATGGTCTTTGTTAATTATTAAATAGCTTGAGATATTGTAGCTGATGTGAAGAAAACGTCGGTCTCAAGATAAAAGAAAGTAACCCAAACAGATGAAGCGGTAAAATGTAGACTTGCCTTTTAAGGCTTCTGTAAACACAATGAAGTATCAACGAAGTAATTAACGTGAGGATTATAAAATACTCTGACTTTTAGTGCAAAAAATCCAGTCTTGTCAACCGCATTCTTTGCTTCTTTTGATTCCTCTCAGAGGTTCACACTGTCTTTATTTAGAAGGTTGTTCTCAATAACAAATTTGTTAGATTTAAAATAAAAACAGACTAACTATAACGATAAAACTGATGTTTCAGTACATGAGCTGAAGATATCTACTTGCCTTTGGGAGAATTTACTGATATTTAGATACTAAGAAAAAATGGCAAAAAAATAGACAAGTAAATATACAGGAGAAAACGAATGAGAAAATATTTTCTACTTGTATTGACTTATTGGGTAAAGGTTAATATACCTTTCCAGATTGAATTCTAAGTAGTCCTCTATTTTCCCTGCATTAAGTGGCTTGGATTCCACATAGCCCTGACTGCATATACTAAAGATATACCAAAAACGTGTTTTATATTTATGCTCATTTACAAAAAAGCCCCAAGCGGTGCAATCAATATAGAATTATTTGTTTTACATGAAAAGAACTTGATTTGATATCACTACCTGTGTATGCACACAATGCATGTACCAATACAGTAAAGTGGATCAGGCTGAAGACTAATATGTTAGCAAAAAAAAAAGTGTTTCCTGCTTTGGCCACATTTGTTCCCTGAACAAGCTCATTGCAGTGAGAATTGCTCAGTGGCTTCTGAAAGCCACAATGAAGACTATCTGTACTACAATTCAATAGAATAAAGTAACTGCATGCTGCTTTTTTTTTGTTCTTTATGTGTTCACAGTCTTGTCAATAAAATCTTCAAAACAACTTATTGTGAAAGCTGTTCAAATTATGGGTTGCTCATTCTGTAAGAGTAGTTGACTAATTACAGTTGGATTATTGTTTTGATAACATAGATTCTGAAAAATACGGGAGTAACTTTACTCTTACACCGAAATGTTGTTGCCTTTTAATATAAAGCAGTAAAGTTACACTAAATATGTTCAATATGAAGCAAATACTACTTGACCGCCCTCTTTCATAACCTTATTACTTTCCCTTCCTGCCTTCATTCCGCCTTCTGCCTAATATTTCAAGGACAGTAGGTGATTATAGTGCAAAGGGTATCTGTAGATGCCTGTACTCTGTTTCTGAGTGAGCCAATCTTCAGCAAATTTTTGCAGAGGGATGAAAAAAATACCCTGTTGGGTACTGGAGTGGGAAAAAAGTGCTTTTACAAGTTCCCTGACAACGAAGGAGAGCCAGTGTGACCTTGCACAATACAGAACACCAGAAAATCCACCCCAAAA
Organism: Chroicocephalus ridibundus; assembly: GCF_963924245.1. Taxonomy (NCBI): domain Eukaryota; kingdom Metazoa; phylum Chordata; class Aves; order Charadriiformes; family Laridae; genus Chroicocephalus; species Chroicocephalus ridibundus. The sequence continues at coordinate 68,181,485 of NC_086316.1, read as the reverse complement.
AGAGCGCTTAGAAATACTTCATTCATGGAGAAAGCTTGAACCAGAGAGCACAATCTGCAGTGAGATGAAGCCAGCGTAAAGCAGGACTTAGGAGTTCTCTCATCCCTTTCCTTTCTCTGTCCCCAGCAGGGTCTGACAGGCTTCAGGGCCCTGCGGATATGTATTCTTTGGAGGAAGAAATCTTTGAGACCAAAGGGAAAATTTTCTTTGTGGAATTTGTAGTGACCCTCTTGGAGCGAAGTAACATAAAGGGCAAAGTTAAAGCCCTCTTCTGGAAAGAATAAATACTTCAAAAAATGCAAGACGGAGCAATTAAGGCAATGTAGGCTGTACACATCTTACTGGCTGCCAGTCTACGAAACTGCTTCAGGAAACAGACAATAATCCAGTGGGATTTTCTTGATATTTTTTCCAAAACAATTCATGCACTAAAAAACCCATGCAAGAATGCGTGTTACACAGTCTTGGTTTTACCGTAACGCCAGGTCATGGCCTTGCTCTTCTTTAGTGGCTACATGCTCACCCCCTTCCACCCCCAAATCCCCCAGCTTTGGGTGATGACTTTGGGTTTGTCAGGGCCCGCTGCCCTGATGGAGGGGCACAAAGGGGCCGCGGCCGTAGCTGTGCCCGTGCCCGTGCTGCCGAGCAGAGGGAAGCTGCCCACGGGGGCTCTTTCTGTTCCCGTTACTGGCGTGACTGCTCACTCACAAAGACAAATGGTTGCTTAGCTGCATTATATAAGAAACCTTTTCTGGTTTATAGCTAATACCATTAAGGGAAAAAAAGTGGTGAAGTAATGTAAAGTACATTTACATTACATTTACTGTTACTGTAAAGTTCCTGCTGTCAAGGTTAACTCTAAACAAATGTAAAACTAATGTTTAGCATGAGGTGGATCCTTATAGACTCAGTGGTCAAGATCTGTCCTGTCTTCTTCTTTCTTTATACTGTGATTGCTAGACCTGTTTGATGCAAGCTATAAATAACAGCAGCAGCGAATGCCTCTGTTTGACTGGATGTTTTAACGACAGATGAGAGTTGACGTAACTGAGTCTGTATGATTATGGGATTCTGTCATACATTGCCATCTTAAATTGGAGCATCAACTTTGCGATGTAAAACAAAGTGATTGAAAATTCAATTTTGCTATTTAGACTGAAAACAACATGACACGTTTATGACATGACATAAAATGCAGACTAATAATACTTTAGTATATTTTATTAAACTTTTGTAAACGTATTTCGCAAACCAAGTAATGAAACACACAAAATCTGATTTCATTTTTTTCTCATCCAATCAAACAATCTTTTTGTTATACTGATTAACCTGAACAAGAGGTTACAATCAGACAACTATTATAGTCATGACATGAAATGACTGATTACCCAACAGACATTTTGTGCTTGCTCACTTTAAGCTGTGAGCTTTCCTTAAAAAATCAAAACAGTTATGAACTGGGCTGTTCATAAAGAAATATGAGCTATTACTTCAATAAACTTGTTTCAGCTTGTGCTTCAACGGCAGCAAACAGCAGGCATTATAGCCATCATTAGACATGTCATTTATAGTTATGGAAGAATTCCCACACGTTCAGGCTTAAAGGTGCACAGTCAGAACATGTATTATTTTTCATCCTAGTAGGAGCAAGAAAATGGTGGTGCAGAAGTATAAAAGCAGCTATAATCCTACACTGCAGCTCCTGTGGTATACGTTGCAATAATGCAGTTGCTGGAATTTCTGGGAATTCCCAGAAAAAAGCCAAACCACCATGCAAAGAGATAGTGGAGTTTATTGGAAAGCTTACAGTTCCTTTTATCCCATTAAGGATTTTTTCTAACTTTTCTTGTCTGAAGCTTTATGTTAGAAGCTACTCTGCTGAATGAAGCTATCCTATTTAAACCAAAGCGCCTGTGCCCCCTACCCAATTGGCAGAGAGGAACTGCTGCTTTTGAAGTCTTCAGAGGGTCCTTCAGAAGCTTTAAGCTTGTATCTGTCTTCCTTTGTTCCATGGGTCTGTTTATTTGACTGTAAATAAAGTGCCATTTACAGACAGAAGTTAGGAAGTGGATTTTTGCTTGCCCGACTAATCTCCCATCGTGATCGTTAGGTCACAAAGTAGAAGTCTGTCACCAAAAGCTATTAAAATCCAGATAGTGAATTAGGTTTTTTTTTTATTTCAAGATTCTTAAATTATCAAAGTTCATTGCCTGAAGGCAGCAACAGATACTGAATCTTTCCAGCCTAGAATATACAGTACTTTGAACCTAGATGCTTCAATGATTGGCACCCTTTTAACGCATAAGAGACCCTCTTATTCTGGCACAGGCTTAAAATAGGTTTGAAGCAAACTTAGCATTTTCTCTTTTTTTGGCTACAAATGCTTGAATTTCTCATTCTGAATACTGTATTTAGATAGATGTACAAAATGGATAAAAGATGTCCTTATAGTGTAAGCACTATATAAGATGGAGGAAAATGGCAGGAAAATGCCTAGTATATTACTGCAAGCCTATACTTGTTAGGCCCAAACCCATTAAGATTTGTGTGGAGTAGATCTAAAAATCAAAAACCTGCTAATGGTTATAAAAATGTGGAATTTAAAATGACTGTGATTAAAATATGCTGAAACTGTGGTTCGCTTTATTATGTTCGTGATCAGTCAAAGTGTATTTGCCAAGCCTTTCTAATTTGATTTTGCAAAGGAGTCACGAATGGGAGGCAAAGCTGGTCCATAGGATATTGTAGATGACAGTGTGTCTTCAGGGGTGGGTTTGATTTTTTGCGCTTTTCTTTTTGCTGTCCTGGACTATCTGCCTGGCCAGAAAGTGAGGATGATAGAAGCAGTTTTGAGAAGAGACCTGTGGCCTGTCAAACAGTTTTCTCGTTATTGCAGGTAGAAATTCTTGCCCTCAAAGAGCAGTGCTGTGATGCTGCAGCAGTGCAAATGATTAACAGGAATAAAACCAAACCCCAGTGGTAAATGGGAAGGACAAGTGAAACGGTTCAGTGAGGAGATGGGATGGGAGGCTGGTGAGAAGAAAAGAGCATTGCTCCCCTAAGACGTGATGAGGCCCAGAGAAACTGCAAGGAGCTGAAGCATCTCCAGGCTGGGCCAGGCAGTGTCTTTGCTCCTTGGAATCAGCCCCCATCTTGGAGAAAGCAGGACCACAAGAGCGGCTGTGGAAGGTCCAGGGAAGGATGCTGCATTGCCTGTGGGAGGGCGAGGGGGAGAGGTGGACAGACGAGGAGTAACCCAGCGCATGTTGTGTTGACCCATGTCTGACTCATCACAGCACCCAAGGGGAATTTGAATCAGCACAGGGACTTCCCTTCAGGCTGTTGGTTGTGTTATCTGGTCTCTCTAGTTTTATCCAGTTCTGGAAATTTTTGCCCTGGCCGTAGCATTTAATAAAACTCTCCCCTTGGACACAATTTGAAAGATCCTCCGTGCATTTGCACCGAAGTTGGCCAGTGGACTTAGTCAAAAGACATTTAGCAATGTTACCACTTGGCGAGAGGTGTGATTTACTAAGAACTGTGTAACAGTGTCCAGGCAGTCAGGAGTTTTTCTCTAGATGTCATTGAATTTGGGGTCACACTGGAAATGTTTATAATTCTAGGATACTTTTGGCTCTTGACTCAAAAGCAAAAGTTTGTTTCCATGTGCACCATATAACTTGGAGACATAGTCGTCTTCTGTATTTACATGCGGGATGGCATTGCAGAATAGTCTCCTGTGGCCTTTGAGAATGGGGCACTGCTAAATTGTGCTTGATTTCTGGCTGAGGATAATATAATTTGGAAACCACAGACCCAAAACTAAACACAGGATGTGAAGTGAGAAAAATATTTTGATACAATGCAGTATATTAGATCACAAAATTATGACTGTTGGTATCTATCTCAGCTCCTCTTTTCCCTCTCCCCAAAACCCAGACTTGAGCAATGAATATATATGGTTGTGTCAACAGTACTGCAAAACACAGAGTGATATGTCTGTACCCGTTGTGTTCTCCAGTCTTAAGTAACATGACTCAGGAAATATATTTATCTCTAAGGATGTTTCTCAAGGAACTATACTTTTAGCAAAGGGTGACTGCTCGCTTTCCAGAGGCCAGCTGTAGATAGTGGTTGTTTGAAATAACTAATATATGATTTCCTGCTTTGAGTTTGTGCTAAAAAAGCAGTAACTGTGTGAGTTGTATTTAGTCTTCTGCTAGTAACGTGTGTGTTTCCTATTTTATGGGCAAAGGTACAAAATTCATTGAAAGTTTTTACATGTCGTGAACTTTGCCTGCAAACCTGCGGTTGTGATTTTAATGTTTTCAATATGATGTTGTTGTTGTTATTACTATTACAGCTGAGCTACTGTGACGGACTGCTTTATGCTAATATAATCCCTCTTAACCTCTCTTCTGAAGCTGGTTTGGGGGCCTGGAAGAGAGTGATACCAACAATGAGTTCGCTGCCCATTAAAACTAGAGAAACACTTAGAATTTAAGCTTATATTTTTAAGATGCCAAAAATAGGCTCATGTCTCCTTAAAAGTTCCCTGTTATAAGGGATTATCATAAAGGCTGCCACTTTACTTCACAATGACTCATAACAAATAACTACGGTGAGGCGTATTTTGTGTGTAGAGCAGTTAAAACTCATTCTGTCTGGGCACACAGGAAGGGAGGGGAAATGTGAGGGATGTTGTTTAACCCATATGCAACTTCATGAACCTGCCTCACCTGGGAACCTCAGGCAGTAACTGTGCAGTGCAACCACAGGTCATGATTTCTTCTGTCAGTGACATTTTTGGAGGGTTCTCAGGAGCCCCAGGGTGTGTCTTAGCTGGGGTGTAACTTGTTCCTGAGATCCCATTGGTGTGTCAGTCCTTCCACCTCCAAGATGGGAGTCCTGGCTATTAGGGGACTCTGTCCATTTTCCTGCAGCTTCTCTAGTAGGTGTTCTCCAGGATGTCCATCTGCAGCTTTTGATCAGAAAGCACTCAGGTCCTTTGTGAATGAGGAGTGGGCCCCCACGCCCACAGCAAACTGGTGACATTTAGGACCTTGTCCCCAGCCCACACTGCCAGTTCCCAAAAAAATGGAGTGACATATCCTTATTCCTAGGCACGCAAGTGCCCAAGGAAAAGCAATTAATGCTATGATCACAGCAAAGTGGAGTTTCAGTGTTAAGTGTCATGATTTATTAATGCAGTTCTATCTTGCTTGTTTATATTTCTAAGTTTTCCTGTTTGGACAACTGTTCAGACTGTTTGGACTGAAAACAAAAGCTTCTGGCCTGATAATGAAATTACTCAAAAATGTAGATTTTCCGATGCAGTCTGATTTGTGTTCCAGTGCTTCAAACATTAAGTTGCAGATAGACACTAGTATACAAACAGTATTAGCAGTTACAGTTAGTACATTTTCCTTTTAATGTATCTCAGCAGGCTGTTACGTGTTTGCTGTGCCATAAACTTAACTTATGCCTTAGGGTAAAGGAGGATAACAGATCTCTGAATCATATTTCTTGCCTCCCTTCAGCTAAAACATTCCCATTAGTAATGCTGCAACTTTTGTTAATGCAAACAGTGAACGCATCATTGATCTCTGCCCACAGTATTATAACACCTATAAACAGTGATAGACAGGCATTACACATGGGCAGATGGGTAATGCAGGGAAAAGGCTGGGTTTTTTCTTGCACATGTCGGAGGCTACATTTTGTTTTCTTCTATCGGGGGAGCTGGCACAGATGAAGAACCTTCTTCACTGGGATTAAAATTCTTCTTTAATTGCTTCTCTGATAATCATAATCTTTCTGTTAACAGGCATTCTTCATAACTGCTGTGAAGCCTACAATGTTGGGCTCCTAGAAGCAAAAATATTTTCCGGCCCATCAAGAGAGCAGTTTGGATATTCAGTTCAACAGTTTATAAATGAACAAGGCAAATGGTAAGCAGTTTGAACACCTTGTTATATGTCCAGTTAAAAAGTTAAGGAAAAAATGTTGCAACTGCTTTTTCTTTTATAATTCCAAATTTCATTTAAATGTGTTCCAGTTAATTCCTTTTTATATTAGAGTTATCTTTTTGCTAGTAAGTACTTACATTTTCAAAACAAAAGTGAAAATATTCTAAAGACCTATGCATGCAAACGTTCAGGTTTTTTTCCTTTACACAATGCTGTCTGAGGTCTTCCTTTCTGTTAATCTTTTACTTTCATCTCCAATACAAGTTTCCTCAGACTCACAATTGCTGTGGAATTTTAGCTTTCCTTTCGTTCCTTCTTTTGCCAATAGCATCTCTCTTACACATTGCGCATTTGTGGGATATTTTTTCATTTTAACATTGTTGAGGTTAAAACAAATGATTAGGGCTGGGAAGTTGTAATGATGAATATTAAAATTAAGTGAACTTAAATTTGTGTCATTTTGTGTCTGACATAGTATTGTCTTCGCTTCTCAAGGGACGGAATGTGTATCATAACACGGTGGCTAGCAAAGGCCTTGTGTCTGCTGCATCTCTTCAGCCATAAAATTTGATGAGAAGTCCGCTGTTGCCACAACATTGGGCTTGATGAGTAATTAGTAAAATATTTTTTCTAGTGCTGTTGGGTTCAAAAATAACTTTAAACTATTAAGCCAGAGTAAACCCATTTAGTGGAAAACAGAGTGTTTCCTCCTCTGCAGCCTCAGCAACTGAGCTTAAGGTGTCTTTCATGGTGAGGACTGTATGTCTATAACGAGTTCAGTCGTACTCAACTACTTTAAGTGGTTATTTGTGTATACATGGGTTTAAGTCTATAGCAGAAAGTCACACAAGTTATCTACATTATCGGAAGCCTAGATGGCATTTTAGATGTGTCATTCTCCGTAGATTGATACAGTGTCAGAACCAAATGTCGTGGTTTTGGCCGGATTGGCCAATGAGAATGACAGATGCCCCCCTGCCTCCTCCAAAGAGAGGAGAGGAAAAGATAAGGAGATTTATGAGTTTAGAGAAAGAACTGAACTCCTTTACTGAAAATATTAAAAAATAACGGAATTATAAATAAAATAAATTTTATTATATTTGTGGTGGTTTTGTGTTTTATTTTTTTTAAATAATGCACACAAGAAAAAGCTCTATTGTCCTAAGGAAAAAAAAAACCCACAACCTAGAAATAAAGAGAATAAGAGAGTAAAACATGACTGACTTTTTATAATATATATATATTATAAAAAATAATATTATTATTATTAATAATAATAAAGTATACAATATATACAAAACCGCATCCAGCTCCCAGGATGATGATCACATCACCAGCAGGCACAGGGAAAGTCCCAGACTGGAGTCAGCGACGGACAGGAGCTGAATTCCAGATCTGGAGCCAGGAGTGCTCGGATTGGGATTAAAGGCAAGATGAACAGACAGGGTCCTCCTCAGACATCAGCCATTGAAGAGAGACTTGACCTTTGATCCCTCAGCTTTTATACTAAGCGTGATGCATACGGGGTGGAATACCCTGTTGGTCAGTTTTAGGTCACCTGTCCTGTCCGCTCCTCCCTACAGGTGTGACCCCTCTACGCTTCTCCGCTTCCGACCCTCTAATGGGACAAATAACGAAGTGAGCTGACCTTGGTTATTATAGCAACAAGTCTAAGCAAGAGCCTCTGTGCATACCATTCCTTGGTATAATCAGGTCTTATCACTCCCAGACTGAACAGTTTCTGAACAATATGCTGTTAATTTCAGAGTTTAGTCAGTTAGAAGAGGCCCAGCTAAAAAGCAAAATTACAAAACAGAAAATTGTTTCTGTTTTACCTCAAACCAGGACACCAAAATAGCCATAATCTGGCATCAGCAAATGCTTAAGTGATGATGGACAGATAGCAAGTAACTGAACTCTTTTCTGTAAGAGGAAAGTAAGATGTTAAAATCAGAAATCCATGAAAATGCATGTGAAAATGTTACAATTAAAGTTTGGAAAAGCCCGTACGAAAATATTGAGCTAGCTGAGACATTTGTGTATAGCCCTGCACAGAGATACATATGCAGAGATGTAAGATTACCTACATCCCATTGCATCTCTGGCATTACTGTGTTTGCCATCAGTGATCAGGAGGTAAAATAAGTGGAGAGCAGAGCTGTATCCTCCGAACTAGGAGCTTGGCGTTTCCTCTCCCTCCGTTGGATAGACTCCCAACCTATCCCCACTCCTCGCCTGATGTTGTGGTGGCTTCTCACTGCGTTTCTGTCTGCTTTAATTATGTGTTTAGTCACCCATAGATCAGAGCTTTCTTTTTTAAAACTTCTGTGTAAAGCCATTGAAGGAGAACAAGCATGTCTGCCTGAAGTGAAATGAATGCTTTGGCTCATACATGGAGAAACTATGTCTGGTGTTGTGTACTTCTTCTAAGTTTTTCAATAAGCTTGCAACAGGAGCACTAGGTTTCAGAGTCACTCAAGCTATTTATGTTTTGTATTTCCCTGTTTTATTTTAATTCCTATATAAAAACTCCTCCACTACCACTTTCTTGAATAACGTGTGGTGGAGTTTGGGAAAGAGTAACTTTGGATTAACTTCTCCTCTCTTCTCCCAACTATATGAATATTATGAATCTGGGAAGCTTTCCTGTAGATAGGCACGTCATCGTTTGTTCATTCACTGCACTGTGTCGGACCATATCTCCAAAAGTCAGGGGGATTTCATCAGTTCTTGGTTGAGTAACCATGACTTGTTAGAGACTCTTCAGTGAAGAAAAGCTCTTTTCAGTCTTCCTCTCCAGAAATCATTAAGACAAGCTTAAAAAAAAAAAGTCAGTCACGTTTTACTCTCTTGTTCTCTTTATTTCTAGGTTGTGGGGTTTTTTTTCCTTAGGACAATAGAGCTTTTTCTTGTGTGAATTATTTAAAAAAAATAAAACACAAAACCACCACAAAACACTCAAGATGTTCGGTATGGAGCTGCTTTCTCCTATAAGGAACGCAGAGGCAGCAGTCCATCTGCAGAGCACTTGTCGACATGGCTGAACTAGGAGTGAGAGAAACAGACTGAGCCTTGCTGGGGATGCTGCTTTCTGTCAGAGGGGAGCATTTATTACCGAGCGTATGCTTTTATGGAGAGATCGTCATCGTGCAGCAAGCGTGTGATGTGCTTGAGAACTCTGTTGAGGTGCAGCGGGGCTGCTGGCCACATCAAACGCTGATGGGGTGGCACCTCTCTCCAAGGGAGACGCTATCCAGAATCTGAGATCCACTAGAAATTTTATCACTTCCTAGACCTTGCTTCTTTTAATAAAATCACATGGCATTATATTAAATACAGCTTTAGAAATCCTCCTGTACTCTTCTCAAAGCACAGAAAAGAGAGATATAGAAAAAAACAGCAGATGCTAGTTATATTATTCAGCTGTATTTCTGGGAGGTACAGAGGCAATAAAGGCTATAGAAAATGATAAAAAGAAGAGAATTTTTGCAGAACTGGGACTGCATGCAGCAGTATGTCATCGCTTTTCCTTTGAGACGAGTTCAGAACGAAGCGGCAGGACAGTCCAGCCAGGCGTGTAGAGTATGGAGGGGGCTGGTACGTGTTGGGAAGCTATGACACAAACCAGCAAGGGAGCCCATTTTGTGTAGAGTCAGATGATCCAGGATAATTGGACACTGGTCTGCTGTGCATTGATGGCATGTGATGCTTGTAAATAAGGACAAACTTGCAAGTCAAACACAGCCCAAGCTTTTCACAGTGCCTGGTAGGAATTTTGAAGCAGGAGCTCTTTAGTGAACTCAAGGAAAATTGTGAACACCAAATAAACTCATCAATTAGAAAAGTTCAGGCACTGCACAAGTAATTAGCCACAACAGAAACATCATTCACTTTACGCTCTGGTTCACCCTGTCATGAGATCATCTGTATTTGGACCTTGAGACCAATTTCTCTGTTATTTTATAAGCATAATCTTTTAGAAAGGGGGATTCTACCCTGTCAAGTTTGTCTTGAGTGTGCATGCCCTGAACAGCATCTGATAGTACCTTCTGCAGAGATAACGGTACTTACTCTGTGCTGACACTTGGTTTTACATCTGTCTCAGGTGTGGAAGATTAAATAGCTGTATATAGCTGTTAAAGTGCTTTTTCCTGCCCATACGTGTCTTCAGTCTGTAGATATATTGCACAACAGAGCTAAAATGTCAGTCTGCTGATGAGGTACTGTTTGGTATGAAGTTGCAGCCACCCTGCTCGGTTGTGTCTGTGTGATTAGGATTTGGAATTTTTGAATTTTGTTTTGGAGTTTATGTTACGGGATTTTTCTTTTTTAAAGTATTTTGTTTCATTCCATGTTATGTCAGTAATGCCACCTTAATATGCACTGCCCCTGCTGATGTATCACATAATTGTTGCAGTACTGGGTAGTTTTAAAAATCATTGCATGCCACTCACCGGTCATGAAAGCACAGCAGCCTTTCTCCTGAGGTGCAGTGTTGCTACTTCAGACTAAAATGATGTTTTGCTGAAAAGACACATTTCTGCAGCAACTTTTGTTGAAATCAATACATTTTCAAAACCTTCTGATTTTAATGAGTAAGGTAATTTCTGCCAACTTTTTTTTTTTTTTTTAAACAAAATGCTGCCATGGTTACAGCTCCATCTTTTCAGTGCCAGCACCGCTGCTAACACTGAGTTCCTTGCCCAGATTTTGCTTCCCTGACTACGTGCCCTACAGTTTGCCTTTTTCCTGCTTGGAGAAGCAGCTCTGGCTTCTGGCTTCTAGGCCTTTTAAGTCTGTCAGTCAAATTCTCTTGCCATGGCTCACTGAAGTTTTTGAAGTTATGAGTCTTTTGTTCAAAGGATGGAAAGTTTTAGATGATGATAAGTGTTTTAGGGTGTGCAGAGAAGCATGTACGAGAGTGAAGAGTTTTCTGGTTTTCATATCTATTCATCACTTCCTGTAATTGTAAGGAAAAGGTCCAGATGATTTAAGAGGTCCTTTCTACTTTTATTTTCCTATTTCCTATTAGCCATCTTTGTGTTTAAAAAAACACACTAAAGAGCAAATGCAAGAGAAGAAAAAAGAAAAAAAGAAACCAGAAGATATAAAATGTGCTCTAACAACAGCTGGGAATTTAGCCTTTTGCCATGAATTCTGATTTTTTCTGCTACATCACACTTTGCCAGTTACTAGCTTTGTCATGGTGTAATTTCCCAGAAATAATTCCTGTTGCACTTTGATCTGCCACTCCTGCAGCCTGTGTGGTATGGCAATGCTGCTGAACTTTATTTGACTTCATGTGGTTCCGTCGCTTTGTATACAATGTTGGAGACTGCTTAAGGAGCTGAATAATAAAATCAGTGGCAATATTACATGTTAATCACAATAGTATTGTGTAAAGACAGTCTACAAGGACACATACAGAAATTTTGTAAAAATAAATATTTAACTCATGGCTGGAAAAGACCGTTAATTAATACACTGTACATGATACAGTTTATTTGGAAACAAGCATTTTCAAGTATTTTAGTACTCATTTGTTGCATTCTTTCCAGATACATTCTGTTTCACTCTGCTTCATGTGTATCCCGTTTAATCACAGTAAAAAAATATTTTTGTAGTTAGCAGGATGTTAGCCAGATACTGCCTTGCTTTCTTCGCTTCTGATGTTTCAGAAAGATACACATGCATTTTCCCAGAGCAGTATTGTGTAACTCTGTACTGTAATGGTTTTTGTTAATTTTCAAAGGCAGGTAGGATTTGCTAATGTCTAATATAGATTAAGGCTCATATTAATCTTAAGTAAGGCTCAGGATATGAGAGAAATAATAATTAAGTTGTTTCCTAGGACCTTTAAGGTTTGCAATTAAAAGTACAGGGCTAGGCTTGGCAGAAATTGGTTAATAACTTTTTCTCAGGAGCGTATTGATGGCGTGTTAGACTAGTTAAGTCAAATAAGGGAAGGGGTTTAATATATCTGCTCATTTCTGAAAGTCACACTGTTAGTAAGGTCTATGTGTTAGATTATGTGTATGGAGTGGCATTTTTTGGCCTACAGCATAGTTCTGGCATTTGGATTCATAGACCCTACAAGTCTACAAGGAGGACTAATACAGCAAAAGGGAAGGTAATATAATAATTTCCAGTAAAGTATGAGGAGTGTAAGCTAAATGAAAGACAAAGTTAAGTTTGCTGTGGGCACAGTTGGCAGGGATTTATGTTTGGGTTTAAAACCAGAAGATTTTGTCTTGTTTGGCTTACCTTTTTCTGTTTGTACCACACAACAGCTACAAGGTTAGTTTTAGGGCTAGCAAAAGTAAAATACAGTTGTGAATATTAAGTTTACAACTTATCAAGTGGCTTGTGTATAAAGAGTAATGATTCCTTGGTATAAATAGATGTCTGGGTTGGAATTAATGTTGAGGTCGGGGGAAACAGGAGTTTCAGAGCCCACATTACAACATAAAGCCCATGGAATGAGTGCAAATATGCGTGATGAAAGGGAGAGAACTGCTTTTTCTAAGCTCTGCAGATGGCGTTTGTCTCTAGTTTATGCTAATAGCAAGGATGAGGGTTGGAGTTAGGCTTAGAGTTAGGCTTGGATTTGGGGACAGCTAGTGCTCAAGCACATTTCTCGTCTTCTCCTTCTCACTTGTTTTGTGTGTGAAACTATGTGCTTCAGGATAACCCACGGCTGCACCGCGATGCCAGTGCGGTGCAGAGATTTACAGTGGGTTTTGTGACCTGACAGAGTGATGCAGGGGGTATTTTCAAGATCCATTAAGGTCATTCTTTGAACAGTAGCTGTCCTCATGCAGGCACTCTGAAATGCATTTGCCTTCTGGGAAACTTAGAAAAAACATACAAATATTTATAAATGTACACAGTGCAGCTTGACACTTAATGCTGAAAAGCCGTTCCAGTTTCAGATACAACATATGCAGTGCTGCCATCCATTTTGAAAACTGTTTTCTGCTTCCACTAAAACTTTCTGTCTCCCGCCAGCCCAGTTAGCATTTTATAACTGTAAATAACTCTGTAGTACCTAACAAGGGGGCAGACTGTAACATCATGTCTTCCTCCTGTCAATCGCTATTGACCGGCTCCAGCCCTCTGTGTCACTGCAGGTGTTTGCAGGTTGTATCGTCTGTTGGTACATGACCAGTGGAGCAGTTTCTCATGAGCTCTGGTTATTTGGTCCCGAGCTATGGTTGTTCTGGTTTCGTCTGTGCAGAAGAGGCTACGTTCCTCAGAAGATCAGAGGCCTCCTCACAGCTAGTGTAACGTACACTGTTTTTATATAGAGACGTATTTATATGAACCTGAATTGCAGGTTTAGAGATGCTAAAAGTACACAAAATCCCATTCCTGCTGCCTGCCTAATCACTGTTTTTCAACAAGGTAATTGAGAAGGAGGTAGGTATTTTAAAAATATTCCTACACACAGAAGATAGTGTCTGAAGTTACTTCCAACCAAACTGGTAAAACAGAATAACAGAATAATTTGTGCTCTTAAGTTTGTGTTTAATTGAGGTGAAATAAACTAAAAAAATGCAGTGAGTAGCATTTTCTTTGAGAAAGCTAAAAAGGACTCAAACTCTTGCTTGTGCATCTAAAACTACGTATTTTTATCAAAGCCGTTTTATTCAAAATAGTTATAAAATTGCAGCGGTAAAATCAGATGATCTCTGGAAAGTTAATATGATATATAGCAATTGCTTTGAAACATAGTAATTTCATTAAAAGTGTTCTTTATATAGTGTAAGTTATTTGCATTACCTACCTGTAACATTTTAGAGGACAACAGTTTTGCTTTTAGCAACTTATTGACCAATTAAAAAAGAAGGTTTCTTACAAAGTTCCATATTCTGTAGTGGGCTCCCATTGCTTGGTTCTTTTACTGTCCCATAAATGCATTAATTTCTACCATAAACTGTTCTGCTGCTGGGGCAAATACCCACAGTCTCTCCTTTCTAATCATCCATTTGATTTTTTCGTACCCTTTGAGATCATCTGCCAATGGTCATGTCTTGCCTTACCCTTATTGCACTGCACGTTAAACGGCATAAAGAATTGTCCTTCTCTTCCAGCCCTGCACGGCCCTACACTGTCTGGTGGTTTCACTCGCTGAGAGTTGTGCTGAAAAATAGGTGTTCTTAAGCAGTATTCACAGGGGCCGATTTAACCTGTTTTGCGCAGGCTTTCAGATAAAACTTAAAGGGGTCTTGAGGAGCAGATACGGGAGTGCAAACCTTGTGGCACCTTATGAGGGAGTGAGTCAGAGAAAGTGAATCACTTTGTGTCGTAGGCACAAATTATCGTAAGTCTTTAACTTTCTTGTTCAGGATTAAATACTTCACACAGCAGGCTGTTATCACCTGCACTATTTTCTTTCTGACTCAGTGTTGTCAAGGTGTGGTAACGTTCAAGCTCAGGCATACGCATGTGACTGTTGCTGAGCAGATCCTGTAGCAAATGCTTCTTTACAGCTAAAAGAATAACTTAAAAGGAACCAGTTAACCATTAAGTGGCAGAACAATAATTTTTTTGTCTCTCAGTCCCCAACGTACGTATTTCTAGATCTGTGTGCATCCACTTAGATTAATAGTCTTTGACATATTTCTTCTGGCACTATGACATGCTGTCACAGGAACAACAGTGTATGTATTTGAGGCAGCCTGATGCCCAGAGGCCTCTCCACCAACGTTGTCCCTGGTGAACCCGGTGTGTTCACGTGCAAGTAAAGCTGCTGAACAGCTCTGGAGCAGACTCCTGGGTGTCTTAGGTGCTGTATCTGGTGAAAGCCTCTTTATCTGTTAGCTACGGAGTGCTGTGCAGTAATGCTGCTGGACTTTTCCAGTGTCACCAAAGACCTAATGAACTTCCTGTTACTTCAGGTTGTTGGTTGGTTCACCCTGGAGCGGCTATCCGGCTAACCGAACTGGAGATATCTATGCGTGTCCTGTTGGTACGTCCAAAACCACATGTAAAAAATTGAATTTGCAAGGTAAGTTGTAACAAATAATGTCTTGCTACAGTTGCTGTGTTTTCCCTTGTTTTTGTACTGGGCCAATCTACCTCATGAAATCTTTTCTTAACCATCTCTCTGCATAATCTCAGCCTGTGACCTGTGTGTGTGTTTGTGTGTGTGGTGGTGTGTGTGTGTGTCCCGGGTACATTCTCAGCTCCATGGCTGGTGCCACGTCCCTCAGCCTGGGCAGAGTCCCTGGCCACCAGCCTGGGCTCCCACAGCCGGAGCGGCTGGAGGAGGCTGTCACACTCTTAACATCACTTAACACTTGTTACATTCTCATTTTGAATCACACTCAGTGAATATGTATTATATGAGGCCTTTTCTGCCCCTGTGCGTTTGTGGACTCAGTATAAATGGGATTTGCTTTTGGATACAATGAAAATACAGGGCAGCAAAATGTGCTGAGATGCCTGCTTTATGTTTATTTGTGGTGCGGAGCATTTCAGTCCTCCACTTGCTCCTTCCAGGTTTTTGTCCAAAGCCTGATACTGGATCAGAGGAGTCTGGTGTCCTGAGGAATGTAGCAGTAGCTGCTTGGCTGCAGCTACTCAGCCAGCCGAAAATGCTCAATAGGTAGACATTTTCTTCCTTTCTTTTGCCTCCAGCTCTCTTGAGGGCAGGTACTCTAAATGGCCATGCTTAATTCATGTCTGTAGTTAATGGTTAGCAAATTTTTGACAAAGATTAGTATTCGTTTCCTTTGTTTCAGATCTGTATGCAGCCATTTGAAAGAGGCGTCTTGGATGCTGAGAAATCAAGCTTTCAAAAAGGAATTCTAACTTACTAAATTGCTTCTACATCTGATGCACTATTCTGTCATTACTTAATCTCTTTTTATTTCAGCTTTAATAAATATCCCAAATGTGACTGAGATAAAGAAAGACATGAACCTTGGCTTGACTCTGATACAGAACTCAAAAACAGGAGGATTTTTGGTATGTATACAAGGACTTATTCAGTACACACAGAAATTCCTGAGGAGAATAACAAAACTAGAATTCTCCACATTTTTTGATAATTCCAAGCTGAATGTATTTTATTATGCAGCATAGATTAATACATATTTTACATATTTTAAAATATTCTATCCTACTGTCATTACCTACAGTCCAAAATCAGGAAAATTACGAGTTCTCTCCGTCGTCATTTATCTAAATATCCTACAAAAAGGCACATAATTAAAGGCAAGATGACATAGGCAAGAATATTTCCACCATGGACATCTTTAAAGCAGTCTTGTATAGTTCTGATTATGCTTTCAAAAGACAGTATGGGGTATCTCCTCTACCATACGCAGAGTGACTGTTCTCCTGAGATGTTAGGATTTCTAGTCATGTGGAACTGCAATATGTTTTATTTGGTTAGTGAGCTGGAGGAGGATGTGTTTGCTGTGTGTATATTCTGCAAACCACTGTCCTTGGAGCCTGTAAAACAGATGTCATAACTGAAAGGAAGTTAACACCTGTTTAATATGCTTTTTGACAATCTTAAGCATGAAAACTGTTCCAGTGAAGGTGTATTCCAGTTTGGTGCGTACATTGTAGGCATGTGCAGTAATTAACTGAAACAATAAACTACAGACAAGAGAGCTTTAAGGCTCACTTTTAAGCTTTGTATTTTTCTGTTGCATCTTCTGCAAAAGTATTGAAGTGTTTATTATCTTCATTACTACATAGCCCAGTTCAATGAAGTACTTAAAAAAAATTTCCAGCCCTTCCAGCAGCTCTCTTGGAGTTAGTAAAGTCAATCATAACTTCAAAATACAGCAACAGTGCTCTTCTTGATAGTTTGTTTGAGAAGGTATTGATTTAAAAAAATCTTATGCTGTCTCTCAGATAATACCTTTAATTACTGTTAATGCTGTCCCATGCATACCACTTCTAATCAGTGTCAGTAAGGGCAGTAATTTAAAACATCTCATGCAGAAAAATTGGTATTTTCTAGTAATACTTTACGTTCTCTCAGTCAAGAATAATTTCTTGATCCATATGTTATTGATTGATTCGCCTTAAATTGCATAAAGTAACTAAAAAAAAAAAAAGTTGAATGCCAAGACATGAACAGTTAGCCACATCTTTGGCGGCAGGAGTTCTTTTTGACATAAGAGAGTGGGGTGCTGGAGACAGGTGCTTATCTGTGGCTCAGCCTCAACAAATATCCAAAGCCCCATGACTTAGTTGTGGCAATAATTAGACAACAAGCGGAAACTAACTTCTCATAATTGCAAGCTGCTGCCAGCCAGGGCTTGGCTCTGAGGTGCTGTCTCTGGCAGGTGCCCCCTGTGGTGGGCTCTTTGTGATATGCTCAGGGCTTCCTCCTCCCAGCTCAGTGTCCTCCTCCTCCTCCCTCCTGCGGCTGCTTCTCTCTCAGCCTCCCCCGGCTTGCAGCAGCCTGTGCTGCATCCCCTGGGCTGCTCGGCTGGAGCGTGACCCAGCCTGGCGTGTCCATGCCGTAGCTCACAAGTCCCCCTGCTTCAGCGGCTTGATGCCATGTTGTTGCTTCCCACAGGTATCCTAAGTAGAGGGCAGTCGTTTCTACACCCTCGTTATGTTTTTCTGAGGCATGCTTAGTCCTGTTGGAAAGGTGCTTAAGAATTTCACTGGTGGTTAAGAACTGTTTTTTCTCCAGAAAGTTTCTCTCAGTTTGTTCTTGGGACAGTGCTATGCCTTTAGTTGAAAGGAACAGCTCCCATCTCCCATGTGTAAAATCTCCCTTCTGTATTTAGCATCCCACAATTGTTCTGTTTTGTCCTAAGCTGTGATAAACAAACACTCCGTTTTTTGGCTGAAATGCGCTTTTTTAAAATACACCTCTTTCAAATGTGAATGACCAGATCTATGCTGTATTCCACATGAGCCTTTCCAAGGCTTTCCAGATATAGTGTATTTGGTATTTCCGTGTCTCAACTGCAAGTGCTTCTTGGCACATATCTTAAGGCCGTATTTGCTTTGCCTGCTGGCTGCAGTCTTGTGGTCACCCTGCACTCAGCCAGTGCCCAGTCCATCTGCTACTCTCTCTTCCACTCAGTGAACTCCCAGTTTATGTCCTTTCTTAGCATTAGTTCTTAAGGGAAAGTCTACACCCTTTTCTAATATTCCACTTTTCAAGTTCATCAGTTCTTGATATGTGATCTCCCAGTTTCCCCCTGCATTAATGATGCATCTTAAATTTCTGACTGTAACAATGCAAGAACATTAGAGCTTTTCCCTTTTTTAAAGTGAAGATCGGTAAAGTTTATTAGAACATTTCTACTTCTTGCTCCAAGATTAACATCACAATTTTGAGTTACCACTAATACAGAAGAAAACTAGAAAACGAGCAAGTGAGATTGATCTAAAAAGAAATTTAAATTAAAAATAAATTAAAGACTAGTAACTCTCCTCCAGCTTCATAGTTAGCAATATAGATGATTTATTTTGTCCCTCTCACCTCTGTAAATATCCATCTTTTCCAGTAAAACTAACCATGCCCCATGTAGCAGCTTAAAAGAGCACTTACCTCAAGATCAGATAACGTAGATAGACTTCCTTTATTTTGTCTAGAAAATCTGCAAGCTTGTCAAAGATGTTAAGATAGTTTGATGCAGCCTACCACTGGTGAACCAATGTGTGAAGCGATATGTGATTTAGCTCATTTTCCATTTACTTCTTTAATTACCTTTTTTTCAATATTCTTGAGAAAAGGGCAATAGTGCCGTTCACTCTCTCTTCTCTTCCTAAGTAGAGATGGTGCATTTTCTGTTTTCCAGGCTCTCCTGACTGGATAGAGCAATCAGAAAGTATATGTAACGCAGCTATCGTTTCTTTCAGAACAGTTGGTCAGAGGTTATGTAGAGGTTGTTTTTCCCTTGAGCTCCTAACATGATTTTCTTTTAAAAAGAAAATCACCCCCACACGGACCCCAGATATCCTCATGACAAAATACTGCCTCAGTATTTGTCTAGATACTTTTGTAAAAGTCCTTCTAATATCAGAGGTGTGGCTGTCATGCAGCCAGCTGGTTGATCCAGATGAAAATGTTTCTTTTTACAGAGATCATTTTCAGGCAAGATTATTTTCCCCGGAAGGCAATGACACAAAGCCAGGGCCAAACTTGTCCTTTTAGCTGCAGCTAAACGGGACAGTGCATGCCGTGAGGCTGCACCCTCACCGGAGATGATGAAGTTTAACTTGTAAATATTTTGTCAAAGTGAATTTCCCTTGGGAACAAGGCTTCTCAAATTAATAAATATGCGTGTGTGTGTGTGTGCGCACTGATCACAGAACTCTTAAGTCTGGTCACGCTGTTGGTGGCAATCGGACGTGTGGCAAGAGAAGCTCCTCTCTGCGTGCTCACAGGGACCTGCATGCCCATGGCTCGGATGCCACCTCCTGGTTACTGGAAGTATTTCTCTGCATGTCTGTAAGCGATATGCAAGTAGCAACCCTAGTTTCAAACCAATAGTTTGTGGAGCAGGGGGCTTGAAGCAGCACAGATTTCCTTGCGGACCAAGTCACGCTCCCTCGATGTTATAGCTGCGCATAGTGCAGAGGGGCCAGCTTGCAGAAGGAGGCACTAGGATGGTCGTGAATAGAAAGTCCTTTACATAAGAAAGTCTATGAAAGGGGTTATTACACTGTCGCCGTGATTGCTAGGGGCTTGGCCTGATAACCTAAGAGGGTTTCTCTGATCCAATATGCCTGTAGTCCTGCGTATTGTGCTTTTGTATATGACATAGAGTGAGACAACTATTTGTTATTTTTATAGTTTCTTTTTTGTTGTTATTTTTAAAGACTTGTGGTCCCTTGTGGGCACAGCAGTGTGGAAGCCAATACTATGCAACAGGAGTCTGTTCTGAAATCAGTCCAAGTTTCCAGATCCTAAGAAGCTTTTCTCCTGCTGTTCAAAGTAAGGCAACATGTGCAAAACAGATTCAATTAAAAAACCATATCAAACAAAATTGAGATATGTTGTGTCGGGGACTCTTAATTTGGGATTTAAAAAAAAAAAAAAGTACATGCAAAAAGCAAAGTCCTGTAATTCACACGTAAGGACTGACAAATCGTGATCCAATGCTGATGTAAATATGGACTCGCTGCTCTGAATTCAGAGGCATTGCACCAGTGCGGGCTCAGAATCTGCGTATGCATCTATTGAGTCCTCATTCTGGCAAAACCTTCCTGATCTGAAGTGTTGCCTGTGTGAGACCTAAATATGCACCTCTGGATTTAGCCAAAGAGTTCTAAGTATATTGAGGTTGAAAGTGCATTTAATCTCCAGTTTTATTTTTGTTTTAGAGTGTTCCTCTGTCATAGATATCGTGGTGGTTTGTGATGAGTCAAACAGCATTTATCCCTGGGATGCAGTGCGGGCATTTTTGAAAAAATTTGTACAAGGCTTAGACATAGGCCTTAACAAAACCCAGGTAAGTCAAAGACATCTTTGAGAAAGATGAAAAAAAAAAAGCCAATGGCTTTTATTAGCATTTTTAAAGGAAACCAAGTGTGCTTCAGTGTAACTATAGTACCTCCCCCAAAGCCACAGATTACGCAGTTGTCCTGTAAATTTTGGTATTGAGTTTTTTATCTCACAGCTAACCTATTTTAAAAGGGATTAGTAATTTGATTCAAAACATAAACAAACTGAAGTAGATGTTTAGATTATATCTAGTGGAGTCAGATCTTTTTCATGCATTAGGTGTAAAAGTAATTAAAATGTAGTCTGTGGGGATGTGGTAAAAGTAGAACAGATTTTTTAACGGGCTTTTCATATGGCTCTTGCTTCTCAACTGCTGCATCTTTAAAATTGGACTTTCTCCTGCTTGGTTACTGTCTGATCTTTGAATTCTTTTTTCCTTTTAATTTGGTGATGGTAAGGAAAATTTTACTGCCTTTTTTTAAACATTTTCTGTCTTTACAGTTGTCCATTTTCCATAAACAGTTCTGGGAACAAAGACTGGGGCACTGGAAATCTCTCTCCCAAAGGCTGCTTTCTTCCTTGGGCAACTTTGGAAGTGAGGTGCTTAAAAGCTAGGCTTCCTGCTCAGTCCTTTCTGAACGTCACCTTTAGCATCTTCTCCACTTTTTTTCTTTCACACTAAATGTACATCTTAGCATATGTCTTTAGTTTCACCTGTATTAAAAATAAATAGGGTTTACAGTGCTGTCAAGTAACTAACCTTTAGCATTTCCTTAGAAGAGATCAGGTTGAGGTGCTATCAGCTTGTAGAATTTTTGCTATATTCCATGTTTCCCAGAGCTCCCTGTGTTTTTGCTATCCATCAGCTCTTCCAGAAGTAACCAAGCATTTAATGCCTCCTATTTCAGATTGTTTGCATTAACATGTTGTAGTCCATAATAAATGACGTAAGGTGCAAGAGCATTTTAGCTTTCTTTGCTTACCAAACATGTTAGTATTAATTGGTTTTGTTTGTGTTGAAAGAAAATTATAACCCCATGTGCATCTGCAGATCTTTTACTCCAACCTGACAAATAAGTAAGTGTCATGATTCTATGTAAATGATTGTAATGCGTGATGATCTAACATAATTTCTTTATTGCATAGGTGGGTTTAATTCAGTATGCTAACGATCCGCGCGTGGTGTTCAACTTGAATACATATCAAACAAAGGAAGAGGTGGTTAAAGCAATGGAGGAAACATTTCAGAAGGGAGGAGATCTAACTAATACTTTCAAAGCCATTGACAATGCGAGGTAAAACACGTCAATGGTTACTATGCAGCTGTTGTAGTTTCCCTTACAAGGCAACGGTCGGATCCTGAATTTCATTCCTACTGGGACTGCATGTGCTCAGAGCTTCTGAGGAGGATCTCTGCACCAAGCAGGACCCTTTGGTTACGTTTACAGTGCACTATGCAGAACAGAACTAGCATATGTAAACTAAACTTGCTGAAACGCATGTCTTTAGCCGTTTGGGTTGAACTCTACACTAAAGTAGTTCGGGTACCTGACAGAATTGTTTGGGCTGTCACGGATGTCTGAACAGACTGTGCATTGAGGACGGTGGGCAAGCTTTTAGGAAAGATAAAAAACTGTTGAAAGAAGTAAAGTTTATCCCAGGATTCAGCGGGACCAGTAACATCCATGTTTGCAGGTCAGGGTTTGGTTGATTGCAGAGAAAATCAACTTTGATTGCAGTTTGTCACTGCAGCACCAGCAACATGAAAAATAGGAAAAACTTATAAAAAATGTACCGTGACTCTGAATTCCTATACAAACCAGGTCTGTCTCTCAATAGGAAGATGCTATTTTGCAGCTGAATCGAGGACAGGACTCTAAGCCAAAACACATGCAAAATCAAATGGCCTTGAAAATCATACTTGGGGACAGACTCAGCCTACAACGGAGTCGGTATTTGCAGTAGTATTGAGGAACTTTATTACTCTTCCCCTTTTGTCTGACTTGGTGGGGCCAATTCCTGGCTAGTCTGGTGTTAGAAAACAATAATTCTGACAAAAAAACAAAACAAAACAAAACAAAACTTTTTATTTAGACATTTATTTGTACAAAAAATATTGTTTTCCCTGAATGTACATTTCTGTCAGAAATACCATACAGTCCTACTTGGGTTTTTTAGTTGGTTTTTTTTCATTATTGTCGTTCTGCATCCTTTATTACATTTCTGATGGCTCTTTGAGCAGTAGTTTGAGAAGAAGCCATCAGGAGCATACTTGAAAAATCTTACTGCAGGTTGTTAATTTCAAAATAAAAAACACTACAGATGCACCATGTTCTAAGTCAGTGATGAACATATTCATTGCCATATATATACCAAATACCATTCATTATAAATTGACGTGTGATAAATCCAATATTTTATAACAGACAGTATGCCTTCTCACCTGAGTCGGGAGGACGTCCGACAGCCACAAAAGTAATGGTTGTTGTGACAGACGGTGAATCACACGATGGCTCCAACTTGAAGGCAGTGATAGGTAAATGCAACGAAGACAATATAACCAGATTTGGCATCGCTGTAAGTAATACTATAATTATATATATTATTGCAGTTTTTGAAACACCATTTTGTTGTGTGTGTATGAGAGTGCATGGTCTATATATAAGCTGATATAATCCATACATTGTTACACTGGTGAGACTGAAACTATGTGAAATTAATCTTTATGAACTAGTGAAATATTGGTTGTCTTTAACTGGCTGAAAAAGCAAAAACAATATTACCAGGGCAGCTTCAGCGGTTTTCTCCTTTGCCATTCCTATATGAATGGTCCCTTGTATGGGAATACAGTCTGATAAGTGATTCAGTAGTATGAATTAAGGTAATTGTTCTTTTTAATATGTAGAATATTTACTCAAAAATACAGAAGGAAAGGAAGGAACGCCATGATTTCCTTCACTCTTATTTTTTTCTTTTTTACACAAGGTTTTGGGATACTTAATCAGGCATGAACTTGATACTAAAAACTTAATTAAAGAAATCAAAGGAATTGCTAGTCATCCAACGGAGAAGTATTTCTTTAATGTGTCATCTGAGGCTGCTCTACTGGAAGAAGCAGGAACACTTGGAGAGCGCATTTTTAGCATAGAAGGTAAAATACTCAATATCTCTGAAAAATTAGACCTGATTCTTACAGCTGATGAGCTAAGGATTTTATTTAGCTTCACCTTCGTGTAGTACTGTGAAAACGAGGGGCAGCTGGACCTGTGGGCTGCTCCCTGGTAGGGCTCTGGTTTGCACAGGTTTCCCCATCTACTCCACCCATAATGAGCCTGAGCTTCAAGTTAGTTTCTGCAGTTTGTGGGAAATATTTCCCAGTTGGTGAAAATTTCAATCAAGTCCTGGGCTTCAGGTATCCACTGAGGGCTTGTCCATACGCATCCAAATGTACTCGGAGCTGTTACAACCAGATAAGTAACGGTATCTTCGTGCTTGTCAGATTCACCTGTGTTTTCCTGTTAATGCTAAGCAACTGTGACTTTAAAAAGCAAGTCAGAAGACTAGGTTATTGATTACAGAACTGAAAAGCTACAGTAATGCAATCTGTGTGGCATTTGCCAGGTGCTGTCCCTAGCATCAGCCACAGTCCTCTGTGAACTGTTTGGAGGAAGGTGCTGTAGAGGTGGCTCAGAGGCACTTCGTATCCCCCCAAAACCCAGCTTTTTAAAGTCCAATTTTAAAGTCAAAAATGCTTGGAAGACTCGTGATCTGTCCTCAGCCCTCCCTAAGGAGCTTTTCATGGCTGCAACCTTCCTGCGCTCAGCGTGAAATCTTCTCTTTCGCCTCCATCTGTTCTTTACCAGACCCGTGCTGCTAATCGAGTCAAGGGGACGGGGTGATCTCCCTCTCTTGGGTTTTATACACTCCCATTGAATTCCTATTACCTGAGTCCCATCCATCTATTTTAGGAGATATTCCTGCATGTCACAGTATTTTTTCAGGACAATTACAACAGTTTTATAAATCCTATATGATAGTAAACTTTCATTTGAAAGTTGTGAATATACAGTTATTAAAGCTGCTAATTTCAGTATATTTTTAGTGCTTCCTAGGAAACATAAGAAGAGATAAGCCACATTGACAACACAGTGCAGGCTGATTCCAGCCGTCTTTAGCATCTTCTGCCCTTTTTTGGAAGAGACTCATAGCATCATGTCTCCATCTTGCCAATTTGCCATTAAATCCTCCAAATATTCTATACTTTAATAACTCTTAGATTTCTGTTGCTTGGAATTATTTTAGCAGAATTGGTGGATTTGGAAAAAATATCATACAGTCCTTATATAGCTACACCCAGAGGCAGTAATATTGGATCTCTTGTGTGGGTCTATAGGGTTAACCATATGTGAATATTTGTTTTATCAGGTACAGATCAAGGTGATACTTTCCAAATGGAAATGTCACAGGTGGGCTTCAGTGCGTATTACTCCCATAAAAAGGTATGTGAATTTAATTATTTACTGATACATATAGGTGTAATTACATAGACATGAATGCTTAGAAGTGCAACAAACTAATACTGATAAAACACAATGTTCATTTTTAAGATTTTTTTATAATCAGGACAATGTCAAATTATTGTCTTTTTTTTTTCTTTTTAATTTGAATACCACAGAAATTCCTTCTAATAGATGCTCTAAATACCTAAAATGAAAAAAAATATACATTAATATGTGAAGTTGAGTAATATTTTCTTTCATCTAATGATTTTGAGAGGTGTTAGTCCAATTATTTCAGTGATTTCTGAGTTCATGTAGCGTGAAAAATTCAATTGCTCCAAGTTAATATTTTGTAGTTGAATAACTCGGAAGAATTGAAACCATATTATAAAGCTAGTATATTTCTAGGCGGTCATTGAGATGTAAATAAAACATGTCTGAAAAGAATTTGTCTAATATTTATAAAGTTAATAATATTTATTTAAAGCATATTTCACTTAGAAATTAAAAGGAATAATAAATCAGATATATTTTTCTTGCTATTCAGTTTTAAGTTTATCTTGACCAAATAGGCCTTCTTTGTAAAATTCAAGTGTGGTTCAAGCTGTTTTCAGGAATTTCATGAGAATACAGATAGGTTGTTTCTTTCTCATAGCCCTTAAAGGTGAATGAAATAATTTTTTAAAAGTCCTCTGTATTTGCAGAAATTGAAGTTTTAATTTACCAAGCACTTGATGCTAGGAAATGGCAAAAATCAAGAAAGATTTTGTGTTGGGTTTTCTTCAGGAAAATTACATATACTATTTTTACTGCAGTTTTCTATAACACTGTCTCCATTCAGTAAAGAATGTTAATAATGTGAATAATCTAAACCATGTTTGGTTTATGTGTACAAGTCTGAGATTAAGTATTTCTGTATCATGTATTCTGTATAATAAGCCATACTAATTTGAATATTAGATTTAACTGTTCCTCAAGAACATCTCCTTACAATACACTTAAAGAATGAAATTTTGTATCTTTTTCCAACAGCTTTTGCATGCTGTCATTGGCACCTTTGTTGGCAAAAAGGATGCTTTAGCTTTTCGTTACAGTTTTATTTGATCCTCAGTCTTCTGAGGATCATGAAAGCATAAAAGCAGAGACTTGGCAAGCCCAGCCCCAGGATGGACAGGCTTAGGAAATTATCACAGTGTTTAAATAAACCCATTTTATCTTGAGTTACAGTGCCCCAGGAGCTAAAGCAGTCACTCACGCTCTCGCAGCAGAGGGGTGATAATCCTTCTTAATAGGGCAGTAAAGTCCTGCTTGTAGGTGGTAACTGTAAGTAGCTCCAGTCAACTGCTTGCTGTCATTAGACTGCATTAAACACAGTGATGTAGGAAATTACATATGGTAATTTCAGCTTCAGTCGCACTTTTTTTCTGAAATATGTAGTTCTAAAATACTGGGTTTTATTTTTTAAAGGATGTTCTGCTGCTGGGTGCTGTTGGGGCCTATGACTGGAGTGGAACAGTAGTTCAGGAGTCTTCGGAGAGCATCACCACCTTTCCAAGCCATGTGTTTGAGAAAATTCTACAAGACAGAAATCATAGCTCTTACCTAGGTACAAAAATACAAATCTGGAAGTGTATGAAACCCTTATTAAGATATTAAAGAGCTTGGGAAATTCTGCTCTAGCCAGACTCCTGTTAAGAACCTATTTGAGAAAATGGAAAGAATTTTGCATCCCAAAAGATTTTATTTAATGGTCAACAGTTCATTGCATGAAATCTTTGAAATCCTTATTGTGATATAAGCTGAATCAGGCTTTGTCACAGCGACGTAAGAAGTCATGGGATTTGAAAAGGCTGCTTAGTGTATCTTACTGATCATTATGGGTACCTTCTGTCGTAGTATTTGCATGTACTTCCCAATTACATGTGGATCAGAAGTTGACTGGCTTGCTGTTGTTTCAACTATGCTCACTCTTTTCTTGGTTTTTTCCAGTTCGGTTTATAGTTTTAAGACTATTGCTGCAGTTTAGCAGAGGTCTTCTTTATAACCCCAATATATTTTCTGATGCGTGTTTTTCTGATGTGCTCCTCACATGGAGCTTGCCAAAGACCTGCATATTCTGCCCAGTCACTGGGATTTTGTTGTTTAGTTTGAACTATAGTCTTTATAAATTATGATTTTGTTTTCTTCTGTTAAAATAAATTTGCTGTAATTAAACCACAGAAATGTAAAATATGTAGTAATGCTAGCTTTATAGTGCTAATACATGTTTAAAATATTTGCAGGTATTAAAAGATGTTTCCTGAAAGCAAATAATGTTAGAATAATGGGAATGAGGATTAAAATCTTGAAAGAAGTTCAATCAACCTAAGCCCTTCAGCTGACAAGCTATTAATATAGCCTGTTGTATTCAGCCAGTACACTGGGCTGTGGTTTAGTGAGCTGTGGGAAAATGCACTGCAAGCTTTGCAGAAGCTAGGTGTTCCTTCCCAGTTTGAAGGCTGGCCCAAATGTTCATCTCATATTTCTCTTTATTTCTTCATTCCAAGGATACTCTTTGCACTCTTTTTCCTATCGCCTTCATAAGCGTGACGTTTTTGTGGTCTGCATTTTACTCAATAGGCTAAACTATTGTCCGTGCTATTCTGCAAACCTGCTTCAACTTGATCTGGGTGTCGTTGTTCTCTCCAGAAGACTATCACAAATTTTATGCATATGTGACAGCTTAACTTCCCATCTGGAAGCATCATTCTCTGCAACTAACGTACCAGATTGACTCATTCTCTGTGCCTTTATGGATAACCAACTGACGACTTGTAGTTGATGGTCTCTCACACATGTAAATGTTGGCTTCTCTCCCCAGGTTATTCTGTTGCTGTTCTCTCAACTCAGAGCTCCGTTTATTTTGTTGCTGGTGCACCAAGATCCAACTACACTGGCAGAGTAGTGGTTTATGATGTTGACAGCGATGGTAATATCACAATTGTGCAGTCCCAGAGAGGCGAGCAGGCACGTATATTTTGGTCATGGATGCAGATTTTGCAGGCATCTGTTTTTATCGACACAAAAGTAAATCGCAATGCATTTGTTCTGAAAATTCCTCTTTCTTGCAATGCATTTAGGATCCACTTGAACTCTTCTCTGCTCCTAGACTATTTCAATGAGGTTAACTGCAATTCTTAAACAGTATTTTAGGAAGTCATCCAATTAGTGGTAAAAGATAATATACAAAGCTACTTAGTGTAACATGAGGTGGCAATGTGCACAGCCCAGAAGGCCAGCCATATCCTGGGCTACAACATAAGAATCGTGGCCAGCAGGCCAAGGGAGGTGATTCTGCCCCGCTGCTCTGTCTGGTGAGACCCCACCCGGAATACTGTGTCCAGCTCTGGGGCCCCCAACATAAGAAGGACATGGACCTGTTGGAACAGATCCAAAGGAGAGCCACAAAGATGATCAGAGGGCTGGAGCACCTCTGCTGTGAGGACAGGCTGAGAGAGTTGGGGTTGTTCAGCCTGGAGAAGAGAAGGCTCCAGGAAGACCTTATAGCAGCCTTCCAGTAGCTGAAGGGGGCCTACAGGAAAGATGGGGAGGGACTTTTTACAAGGTCATGTTGTGATAGGACAAGGGGTAATGGCTTCAAACTGAAAGAGAGTAGATTTAGATTAGGTATTAGGAAGAAATTCTTTACTGTGAGGGTGGTGAGGAAGTGGAACAGGTTGCCCAGGGAAGTTGTGGATGCCCCATCCCTGGAGGTGTTCCAGGCCAGGCTGGATGGGGCTTTGAGCAGCCTGGTCTAGTGGGAGGTGTCCCTGCCCATGGCAGGGGGTTGGAACTAGATGATCCCTTTAAGGTCCCTTCCAACCTAAACCATTCTATGATTCTGTCAACACCTCTAGTTGGGAGATACTCAGTGAACTCCACTCTGCCTGAGAAGTTGTGAAGTAGATGACATCAAGAGAGATTTGGACGCTTATTCTCTTTTTCTCCCCTTGGAAAAGAGCGGCGAGTTTAGGTGGCTTTGGTTTTGTTTGTAAGACAAATCTGAGAGTAAATCAGAGATTGTGTAGTTTCACGTGCACAGTTTAATATAAAAAAGTATACCTTCCTTAGCTTAATCTCTGTTTGCGTTGTTATTATCGAGTGGTAAAACCATAGCAGCAGTTACTGGGCAGAAACAGTGGACATGTGATAAGGATATGGTTCTTAAAACACTGGAATATGCTATATAGTCATTTCATCCCACTGTGCGGTTTCATTCATTAGCATTGGACTATTTTGGGGTGTAGGTTTTCGGACTCAGGTGCTGAAATGTTATGCTTTACAAAATCCACATACAAACACGACTCTCTTACTGCTGATTTCAGATTGGCTCCTACTTTGGCAGTGTGGTGTGTTCAGTGGATGTTGACAGGGATTCTGTGACAGATGTGCTGCTTGTGGGTGCACCCATGTTTATGAATGACCTGAAGAAAGAGGAAGGGAGAGTATACATGTTTTCCATCACAAAGGTAAGAATGGTGCTGTAGCACAGCTGGAATCGGCTTCCTGCCTCTCCATCCATGATAAGTGCTGATATTTTCATTTGCAGCTGTAGGGATTTACTGTTGTTCCTGGACTACAGTTTTATCAAAGAAAAAGCAGTCCAAACTGCCGTAGTACGTAGTGGCAGTGTCTGTTCTGTTAAATCAGAGGGTGATCAGAAGAGCGATCTGGGCCCCACAGCCAGCTGGTGCAGCAGACTCGCTCAAGCCGGCATTGCTAAGTTCTTTCAAAGCACACTGGCCACGTGCATGCTAAAAAGCCTTTGGCCCTGGATCTTTTCCAGACCTCTAAGTCACCATTTAGTGTGTCTTTTTCAAAGTGTTAAAAATATTGCGAGCGGTGGTTTTGTAACGATAAACAGGGGATGTGCCCTGTGTGGTGTGGCATAAGGGCAGGGGTAAATGGTGCCAAGCCTGCCTGGTCAGAGGACTGCAGATGGAGCCGGGAGCCCTGCCCAGTGCAATCATGCCCATTCTGCTTTTCAGGAGCGGCTGCAAACTTTCCCCAGAACTGCCTGTGCATGTAATCTGGGAATAAGCCAGCTGGAACACATCAAAATGCAGTCAATAGTTAAGGACTATTAGTGACCAGGGACCTGCTGCTCTAGGTGGGTCCCTGGTCCTGGTTTTAGGCACTGTGCTAGGCATTGTACACAAGTAGAACACGAAGTTGAACATTTCTCTAAGAAACTTAGCTGGAGGCTGTTGCTAATTAATTGTTTGCCACTAGATTTTGGCAAATCTGTTCAACACCTAACAGTATTCCCAAAACAGTTCTAATAAACGCTCTTCTGCCAGTTTTCTGCATTGTTTTGTAGACTTTCATGCTGGATGGTTACTACTACTCATGTTGTCTCCTTTGTTCAGTGAAGCTGTGTTATTTGTTTAATGGTTGACTGACAGCGTTTTTTATTTAGACTTGTAGTAGGTGTTTTCAGAATACCGGTATTAACAGTCCTGAAGCCTGTGGCACTTTTGAACAGTCTCTCAATCAATCATTGGGTGTGTGGATATGCAAAGTAAATTAATACCTGCCATCCATCAGAGAAAACAGAACATGTCCTTTTTACTAGGTAAATTGCAATCAAATAAATAGAGAGGAAGGACCACCCTTTCAGCAGCAGCTCACAGTCAGATCATCCTGGAGCAACAGGAAACTGTACCCTAAGGCAATTTCAAAGTAGATGGAGGTGCTGGAAGTAGTCCTGCCGGCAGCTGATATTGGTCTTTGTGACTGTGGAATTAGACATGAAATACGGAAGAAAAAATGAAGGAATTTTTTTTTTCATGTTTTGAAAACTGAATAAATTGGAAGACTATCCTCACAACATTTATTCTTTGTCAAATGTTAGGTTTAAAATTATTTAAAAAGTAAGAATAATGAAATAATTTTTTTTTTTTTTGATTAAAGAACCTGGATTTGTGCAACTTACCCATGTTGCGCAAATAATACTTTTCTAGTCATTTTTAATAAATAACTTGGCTGGTATTTCTAAAATATTAAGCACAGCATGATAGCTGAGGTTAAAGATGAAAACAGTATTTGCCAGAGAGTTGAATTTAACCTAGTGTGAATGTGATTATTTAACTGTAAAGATCTCCAATCTTTCTTGCTTCATTGGCACTGGAGAGGTCAGGAGTTTAGCATTTGGACACATGTTTTTTGCATTAGTTTAGTTAGGAAATTCCATTTCTGTTTCAAAGAATTATGTCCAGTTACATAATTTCCATTCCCTCTGCATAAAAACTGGTAATCCAAAACTGGAAACTGTATTTTTCAATGTATTGTGAAACTTTCAGAACAGTCAGATGAGGACAGTGAGAGCATTTAAGCTTCATACATATGGTTATATTTGCTGTTAGTGCTTTGCATAGCATGCTTTAATTTTGCTGTGTAACGCTTGCCAAGACTCTGAGACATAATGCAAACTGAATGGCCAATACAATGGGGAAGGAATTCAGGGTTGAGCAGTCCAAGGGGAATGTACTGGAAAACAAAAATAAAAAACAATGCACATAGATACTGCTTCTATGTCTAAACTGGTGCAGTGATTGCTGTGTTTTTGCGTTTTCTTCTCTTTGCTCTTATAAAGGGAATTTTGGATCAACAAGAACTCTTGGAAGGTCCGCAGGGGTCAGAAAACGCTCGCTTTGGATCAGCGATCGCAGCGCTTGCAGACATTGATTTGGATGGTTTTAATGATGTTGTAATAGGTGCACCACTGGAAAACCAAAACTCTGGAGCAATTTACATTTACAATGGATTTCAAAAGACTATACGTACCAAATATTCTCAGGTAATTAACTTTGTTGCATAGCGCTCTATTCCATGCCTTTAGATCTGCTAGAAGAAAAGAGAAGGATTTTGTATCTTTTAATTGGCTACTGTTTCATCCTCGTGAAGGATTACTGTTTTTCTCATGGCATATTTCAAGTTTTGTGCCTCTCCTTCAGCTGTCAGCATGCCCTGGCTGATGCTGCGGTGCTTATAACTGAAGCATATAGAGGAAGAGGACTTGCAAGATGCTCTGTCTGAGCTTCTTAGAGTTTTTGGTGGCCGTGTATGAAATCAGCTAATTTCCTATATGTTTTCTGACACCCATTATTCAGGTTTTTAGGGTTGATGTACAGCAATGGAGATTAGCTAAATCCCAGCTCTGTAAATTATAAATATGTAGTATTAAAGGAAAAGACTTTTAAGGGCCTTTGCATGTCCTATATGCTACTATAATTGTAATTTTAATGTCACTTTCCATTCAGACTTTCTGACTTTCTGGACAAGTGTTTGTTAGAAGTCCTGTTAAGCTTCCTATTCTTTGAGCTGCTCAGTGTGAGATGGAAAAAGTTTACAGTGAGTACTAGCTGGCATACAACAGTCAGTAACTTGATCTACTCCCAAGACAGAAAAATCTAGTCCATTGTGTGCTCCAACAGGGCAGGAAAAAGTGCTTAGAAGCGTCTGAGAAAACATCCACAAAAGCGTTTTGTTTAAACAATACATTGCGTATACAGGGAATATCAGTGAAAATCCATCGCTTAGGCTGCTATCTACAGACTTAAGCACTCTTGTGGCAAGCTCAGTAACCAAACTCTCTTCCACAGAAAATTTTAGGATTGGATTCTGCTTTTGGACAACGGCTCCAGTTCTTTGGAAGATCAGTAGATGGCCATAGAGACTTAGATGACGATGACATTACTGACATATCCGTTGGTGCTGATGGAAATGTGGTTCTGCTATGGTTGGTAAACTCCTTTAGAAAGGAAGCACTTAACAATTCAGATGCAAGTTGAGCATTTAGTTAATTAAACAGCAAAAGAAGCAAACCAAAAAGCTCTTTCATTCCATGTGTTCAGAGCTAACACACTTATTGCCTCGTCGCTGCTATGGTAGCTAGCTGAAAAACAGCATTAGACTAAACCTCTTTTAAGCATGTAGCATCTAACTATTGAAGCCAAGGCAGTGGTGGGGGGCTGAGGCAGGGCATGTGGGGGGAAGCCAGGTGGCGGGGGCTGCCAGGAAGGATCTGGGCTTGGATGGGGAGGGCCAGGAGACACCCATGGCTGCTGCTGCTGTGCAGACACCTGGTCCAGGGGGAGTGGGGCTCGCTTGAGAGTGTTTGTCAGAGCAGGTTGTACTTCAGTAGCTACAGTGTAATTCTGATAGCTGAGCATGAGACAGATGAAATCACTTCCCACACAACCTGCGTGACCTTTGCTGGGTGGTAGGCTGATGTGTGGGAGAGAGTTGTCCTGCAGGGAAAAGACAGAGAGTGGTGAAAGAGAGTTGGCACCTATTTCTGGCAAGAAACCTATCTTTTCTGGCATGTAGCCTTTGCCAGAGCAGTCTGAATACTTCCACAAAATAAAGAAGAAAGGCTTCACAGAAGTCAAATCTTCTGCCTCCCTAAGTACTGTGTATTTTCCACTGCTTCCTTGAGGAGCTAAATTAAAATGCAGCTTGCTTTTCTATCTGTTGTCTGTCTTCTTGCCTGAGGCTCCCCATTGTAAGAAGAAAAACATGACTGAATTGCTACTTATTTCATAATGAAACAAGATTATTAAAAATGAATGGTCAGTATGGACCTTTGACCCACAACAGAACTGCTGCTGGTGCTGGTGGGAATTGCATTAAAGAAAATTATGCTCCTTGGAGTACCAGCATTTATTTAGATTTGATTAATGAAGATGTTCATTTTTATTTCACTCTGGCATTTGGTCTGATTAATGAGTTTCACTTTTGATTAAAGTGTTTGTTTTTACATGCAGGGTTCTTTTGAAACTGTTCTTCAAAATCTTGATTAATTACATGAAAGTTGTTTTTCTGGAAAATAGGACTATTAATTAAGATGAAGAATTGCCCTTTTTCTCCTTCTCAGAGGAGCTCAGTAACTTCCCTAAAGGAGCAGAAGAACGTTACTTATTGGGAAAACAGGAAAAGGGCTTCATGCTCTGTTATCCTAAGGGAAAGATTAGAGCATTGGGATAAAGGCATTGATTATCCATTAATTTGACATGACGAATTGTTTATTGTCATTACTGAACACTACTGTATCAACAAATTCACTTATATGCAAAGAAAAATACTTTTACCAGTGCCATTAAAAGATGTTTACATTGGGAACCAAGCAAATCAGTGTTACACTTACAGGTAGTAATAGACAACAGCTTGTACATTACCCAGGGCTCTTGAAAACCACATGTAACCTTTTAAAATACTTTGCAGGTCACGAAGCATTGCAAATGTCTCCATAATTGCCTCATTTAAACCTGAGAAAATCAGTCTTCTGAACAAGAACACAGAAATAACTGTCAAAATATGTTTTCAGGCTACATTTAGACCTGTTAAGAGAAATAATCAAGTGGGTAAGAGTATTTCAATAACTTGTCTTATATTAATTTCTGCAAAAGTCCATTATTCAAATGAGTAGTGGAGATTCTAAAGAAGTGTTAGATTGAATGTCAAAAAAGGCAAAATCAGTATAAAATTTAAGTGCTTGAGAAAGTGTTTTTAAGACCTACTTTCATCACTAGCTCCATAATCTTTCAAAAGTGAGGAATTAACAGTATAAAGGAGAGCTGTATCCTTCCTGTTCAGCAAACCCCAGAAAATGTCATTGGTGAGAAGCTGATTTTTTTCCAACCTGCTGATTTCAACAGCGGGCTGCACATTTTTCTTCTCTCTTCAGAAAAAGTAATAATAATAAAAAAATATATCTGTAGGCTCAGTGCAGATGTCAGTGGGGAGAAGCTCTTCTTTTCAGAGGACAGGAGAGCACCAAATATTTCTGAGACCAGTGCTGGCCTCTCATGAAGCTATTTAGTTAAAAGTACACGTCATGGATAACACCAGTTGGACTGCGTCAGTGCTATGTGTAGTGCCTTTAGGAACTCATGATTGTGAGTAGAAAATAACAGTGAACTTCCACAGTGTATTAGTCATAAGATGAAGAGGACAGAAATTATTATGTGATTGAAGAGAAGATGGAGATTCTTTATAGTCTCCTCAGAGTTCAGGGATATGGTTGCAAGGCCCCTTTATCTAGTGTAATCCTGGCCCTGCTGACTGGCTTCTTGCCTGAGCTGCAGGCTCAAACAGCCGCAGTGGAGACTGGATTGATTGCCATTTAATGTGCTCTCTGTGGATGAGAACTTACGTCAGGATTTAAACCTGTTTGACGGCTTTGGAAAACACAAGAGAAAATTTTATCATTTTGAGACTGCGCTGTGTTTAGCAAGCTACGAAAAAAGTTAAATATTTAGTGTGGTTTGGAAAGCCTGGTCATTTGGTAACGTTGAGCGTAGTAATGAGATCATGGGCAGTCATAACCAGCAAAAAATGTACTGTTATTCTTCTTGTAGCTATAAAGTACAATGCAACATTGGATGCAGATCTCCAGTCCTCGAGAGTGACTTCTAGAGGATTGTTCAAAGAAAATAATGAAAGGTACATGCAGAGGGATCTTGTGGTACGTCATGAGGAGAACTGCGTTCATGATGTCTTCAGTGTACAGGTAAGTGCAATTGCAAGCAGTCCTATGTAACAAAAATGATCACAGGAAGATGTTGGTGAATTTGATGCATGGTTTACGCAATGATTCACGTTTCTCAAATCCCCAACAACTGAAAAATACTTAGTAAGATTCTGATTTAAAAGAAACTAATAACTCAAATTCAACACAGCTTTTTAGACGAAGTTCTTAATTATGTACTTCATCTCTGACATAACACAGAGCCCACAGTCCGTAATTTCAATAGATTTTAATTTCCCTCTGAGTAGGTTCTTTTGTAAGAACTGACATAGGTGCACATGGTTTCTCACAAACAAACAGCATTTCAGGCAGACTTCTGGTGTATGCTAGGCCTAGGAAATACACCTAGGAAAAAAGAAAGTCTCCCATCTTTCTATAGGATCAAAGACTGAACATATCTCTGAGAGTTGCCTTAAGACCCCTGCATGATGCTAGGTCAGGTAGAAGACTTCAATTCCTGCTGTGCTTTTCAATGCAGATATCTTTGACTTGTTGATCGCATCTAGTGCCATTGTGGAGCCATGAGCCATAGCACCCATTACTGAGAAACAGAGGAGACATTAGGTACAGTGTGTTTTAGTGTCACTCAGGCCCAACTGCTCTCTTTGATGGCAAGGCAGAGTGGAATAGGAATTTGACTTCTGCAGCCAGGTGAGAATGAAAGTCACCTGGTGGTGGGTTTTGAGGACCAGCTTCTGCAGCTGCAAGAGAATCTGCATGTTCCTTAGCCCTAGAACTGACGGTGATGAATAGAGTCTCCAAGAATCCTAGGAAAACAAGTTTTATAATGGAAATGGCACTAAAAGCTGTTTGGCAGGAGGAGCCCACCCTATGCAGTCTCATAAAATTATTTCAGTCAAGAAATTTAGCTTTGCACTGTTACTTTTTCTTGTTTAGAGCAAGTTTGATTTTACTATGCATTCTCAATTTGCAGTAGAATTACTGATTTTACCCTGTTTGCTGTGCTGACAGCTATCATCTGAACCATGTGTTTTGCAGGAACCTACCGATGCAGTGAATTCCCTTAGTTTGCGCATTGACATTGGCCTTGCAAATCCTGGCTCCAGCCCTGTCCTTGATATATATTCTCCTGCATCTGTGGCCTATAGTGTAAGTATGCAGACTTACTATTGAAAAATGCATGGCTATACACACATCCATAATATGTGGCTCCCACAAACACCAGAGAGGTACATGCAAGTGAAAACTGGTGTTCTAGTTAAGTCACTGGGCCGAAACCAGGCATCTGGGGTGGGCTAGGGGGATTGTCCCCTGGTTCCTTTTATATCTTTGTCTGTACTTTGTGGGCTTACTCACACACACACACACACACACATACGCATACATCAGCCACCATAGGCATAAGGAACATGTTGGTTGAGCCATGTCACTGTTGACGTGAACTTCTAGTTGATGGCAAGGATGAACTATTTTAGGTGAGTTTATTGTACAATAAAAGAGTACACAAAAGAGAGATGGAACCCATTTGATTACATCACATTTGTTATGGGTTAACAATAACCTGCCTGCACTGTTCTTATGGATCAGTTGACATACAATAACGTGTCATTCAGTGTTAACTTGTTCACGTGTCAAGAGTTTTGAATGCCCTTCAGAGGGATTTTCTTATGTGCAGGCCAAGAATGCACTTCATCTCAAAGGTGTCTGCACTCTGCTGTCTATAGATAATTTTAAAGTTGAAGCGCTGTCATTCAGGAAATGTTTTTGGTTTTTATAGATTCCTTTTGTTAAAGACTGTGGTGAAGATGAACTTTGTATCTGTGATCTTGTCCTGAATGTTCAGCGGAAGGCAGATGATGGGTAAGAGCTGAATCTGTGGAATTGTTGGGATTGGGTGTTAAGTTTTCACCAATTGGTTTGTCTGTAGGCTTTGGATGAATTTCTAGATGAGAATGACTCTCTAGTTCAACATCTACTTAGAAACAGCAGGGATAAAAAAGGCAATAGCTTTTCTGTCTAAATAACTAATCAAGGAAAAAGAGGTATAGCAGGAACACAGGTACAGAAGTAGGACTCTTGTCAGCTTAGACAAACCCAAGTTTTGGTACCTTAGGGATTGAAGATGCGGTGACCATTCAGAAGAATCATGTCTAGCTATGGAGAAAGGGAGCTCGCGGGGGGAGCATCATTGGCTGCAGCAGCCGTCTTGGTCCCTCCCGCGGGGAGCAGTCAGGATCCTGCAGCAGACTGTGCCACTGGGGAGCCAAGGTCAGCCATTTGGGCAGCACATATTCCAAGTCCATGTGCAGATATACGCATACATGTACAGTACACAGAGAGACAGGGCTAGCTTTTCATGAAGCTGCCATCCAAGTCCGCTCCCCACTCACTGCCCACCTTACCATCAGCCTAGAGCCCTTGAAAATTCAGCAAAGTTACTTTGAACATACATAATCAAGGTCCTGCACTTTAAGAAGATGCTCATTCCATTTGGTTTTTAGAAACACCATCAGAGCGTTTCTTATGTCAAAGGGTTTAGAAAGCAGAGTGTTTAAGTGCGTAGAATGTAGGAAATGCCTTGCTGTGCTTGTTATTTGTTGTTGACTACAGTGAACACATTTTCATGATCCACAGCTGTTCTAGTACCTCTGTTTACAACAATGGACTTTATTTTCCAACAGCAAACAGCAGTTTGTTGTCAGCAGCAAAAACAGAAGACTAACGTTCAATGTGAAATTGGGAAATAAAAAGGAAAATGCATATAACACCAGAATCCAGGCTACATTTTCTGACAACTTGTTTTTCGCTTCATCTTCTTTGCCGGTATGTGATACCCAGCCTCACTGTTTCTGTTATTGCCACTGATTTTTGAGTTTCTCAGAGAAATTATTATTTTTTTTTCTTTCTAGTAGTGCCTGTCCCAGGAAAGAATGTGTGTGCAAACCTCTCTCCCAATTTATTTTCTTGGATACCAGAATTATTCCCTTCGGCATATCAGTTTATTTAGGTCAAGAAGAGACACTGCCAACTCAGCATAAAAGTTGGCAAACTGTTGAGTTTGACCTCACCTCAGTATTTCAGTCATCTTTTCCTCACTTTAGGCCTTGGCACCCACATCTTCTGCTTGACTCCCAGCAACATGCCTGAATGAAGTTGCTGTGACACAGGGAATTTGTATTTGATAAATCAAGCATGCGGCATTGATGATGCGGCCTTAAAGCACAGACTTTGGATCTAGAAATAGTGTTATTGCCAAGGCCATGTGTTCCAGCTAGACAGTTAATCAGATTGAAGTGATTGTTATACCAGAAGCTTCTCTTCTAATGAATTTTGTCTTAGGAAAGGGAAAAGAAGGGAATTATGCATACTATTTTGGGGAATGCAGTAAATCTATAATCTAAACTGTTGCTCCCAAACAACTCATGAAGGATGAAATCCAGACTTCAGTGCTTGGC
Organism: Chroicocephalus ridibundus; assembly: GCF_963924245.1. Classification (NCBI taxonomy): domain Eukaryota; kingdom Metazoa; phylum Chordata; class Aves; order Charadriiformes; family Laridae; genus Chroicocephalus; species Chroicocephalus ridibundus. Next base: position 68,142,597 of record NC_086316.1, on the reverse strand, counting down.
TTATGTGGTCAGGCTGCTACTGGAGAGGTGCGTGATAATCCTAGGGGTGAAATCCAGAGCAATCCCTATACTGAAGGGAGAGGAGGGATAGGAGCATTCATCACTGCCCCAGAGCAGCATTTTCCTGAACAATGAACTGGCAGAAATACTCCACACAGCACTGAGGGTGCCCCTCTACCTCCCCATCCTGTTGTGCAGCAGAATTGCTCATTGCGCTCATGTCAAAAGACCACACTGGAGCTAGGATATTCTTTTGCTTTAAAAGATCATTTGCTTAGAAGTATTTTAGCCTGCGTATGAAGCTTTTGACCAAAAATGTGCCTGCTTCAAGCAGGAAGAAAAGCTTAAGCTGGCAATGTATGGGTGTTCTTTTGGGGGTTTGTTTTGGTAGCATAATTCATGAATGGTAAATGTCCGGTAGGGATACTTTTAACAAAAGACAGTACATTTTAATGAATTCTTGTCAAAGTGATGATAACTGGCTATGGTCTATGAGTTTGTCTTTGATGTAGGACAATGACATGCTACATATTCTGAAAAGTAGTAATTAAACTCTTATGTCTTGTAGATTTTGCTATAAAAAGTACGATAAAGTTCCCCTCTGCACACTAACTTCTATAGTGAGAGTACTTCAGTAGCTCTCAGGTCATGTAAATATGGCTGCAAAAGTTTTGTAAAAATGCTGTAAAAAGCACTATAGGAGTTAATGCTGGAGGTGACCTGTACTCTTTAGCCTGTATTCCTTCTTCCAAGCCCAACACAAAAGTCTAACAAGATCATGACAGCTCACAAGAAATCTCACGGGACTGGTCCTTGTCCCACCTTTCTCCTGCCTCTGTCCTAGCCCTGCCTATTCCCCTGCAACTCTAGGAATTACTGCCATAACACCTGTCTGTACTACTCCTTAGTGTAATACGTGTCCTGTTGAAGATACAAACCGGGAACTTCCTCTCTTGCTTTACCAAAACCTGATACTAGGATGACTTTTCTGTCTGTTTCTTCTGCAGAGCGATGGGACTGAAGTCTCGTGTCAGACAGGAACGGCACAAAGTACTGTCATTTGCCAAATAAGCTATCCTGTTTTCAGAACAGGACAACAGGTACAGCTACCGTGTTTAAATAACCTTGAATAATACCCAAAAGCTTTTTTGTTGTTGTTTTACCCTAAATCTGCGTTTACTGCTGGTGAGGATTTCTTAGATTTGGCAACAGTTAACTTCCCATTGGGTTTCAGAGGCATTAAAAGAAGCAAACTAAGGGCTAAGCTTCTAGATTAAAGGGAAAAAAGGCTCTTGAAGCACATTTGTCCCTACCCACAGCTTTGAAAAGCTACTGTAGCTTTGTAACTCTTGGAGGGTGAGGGCTGGGGGCAGAAGCAGAGAGCACCGTGCGTGGCCTTCTGGTAACTGAGCACAATTCCTGTCAAACCCCTCCTGCTGCGTGAACCTGCGGCAGCTCCCTCTCCTGCTCTGTGAATTTCGTCTCTCCAAAAAGCAGCATTGCTTTGAGGGGAGAGGGGTGGCCAACACAGCCCTATGATAGATGGTATATCCTTTTTCTCACATATACCATAACCACGGGATATCCGTGGTTTTATGCAACTTAATCTCTTATCCCTCAAGGGCAGAAGAGAAATAGGCTTCCAGCCTCTAACACAATCAACTGGTGTAATGAGATTTTTGCTAGAAAGAATAGAAACATGATGTTCTGTGGCAGGGGGAGCAAAATAAAAAAAATTAATTACATATGAAAAGCTAAGTTTGTTCTGAATTTTTAATGGCACCAAAGTGGACCCATTGGAACAAATGGAAGAAAGGAGTGAATCCTGAACACCTTTTGTTGCAGCTTATAGCTAGCTAGAGACAATTTAAAAGTGCAAATAGCTCATGTTTACGTAACAATGCCAATTTGTAGGGGAAAGTGAGAACAAAGCAATTCTGGAGTATTATAAATTACTGAAATATTACACAGAAATTGGTGGAGAATTCAGATACAGAAGGCAATTCTAGATTGTTGCACATATGAATAATTGTGTTGCTTTTGTAAAGTCCTTTGGGTGTTGTACCATCAGCTCATTTACTGCCTGTTCTTTGTCTCTTCCGTAGGTATCTTTTGATATCAGTTTTGATTTTAACCTGAAAAATCTTCAGAATGTGGCACTTCTAAGTTTTCATGCGTTGAGGTAAAGTATATAATCGTATGAAAGCAAGTTAGGTATTAATACCTTATTTGTATAAAATAATAACACCTGACTTAAATGTGTTTTGATGAACAGTGAAAGTAAGGAAGAGCAAGAATTGGACAACCAGGTCAGCTTATCAATTCCGTTGCGATACGATGCAGAAATTCATTTCACAAGGTATGCTGCATAATGTAAAGAGTCACTGTCATTTTGCCAAGGCATTTGAATATAGTAGCAGTCTTGAAAGGCCACTGAGAAGATAGTGAAACTTTGTTTTCATTTGGGGAATTGTCATTTCATCAGAAACGCCCATTTCATCAATTTTATGTTCTTCCAATACTCTTGCATGTAAAAAATTATGGAATGTGTAGTAAGAAACCATAGATCCGTGATAACCTCTGCACAATTGATACAGATGCTTACGTGAATGGAAGTGGTATAAAAACCAAACAGTGCTTGTGGTTTTGATAATATCATTAGTATACACTATGTAATAAGGTTGGGCCTCTGCGCTCAAACATAGTGCCATTGGATCAAAACTGGAGGAAAAGTGATCAAAACTAAACAAAAGAACAACAACAAAGAGAAAAAAAATGCTCCAGCTCGAAGTCTCAGCAAGAGGTGGTGGAGGGGGAGGAATGGACGACAGGGGGGGAATAATTATGGACATACTTGCTGAACCTGGACCAAAAATGTAAACGCTTGTTAGCAGTTTGAGATAGTGATTTGAACTAAAACCTGAGGTGGCCCATGGCAGATTGCCTCTTGCTGCTGCTGTGTTGGCATGGGGAGCAGCACACCCTGCTTTGCCACGTGCCTGCCTGGAGATTCATCTCACACCTGCCACCTTCCCTTCTGGTGTCAGCCCTTTCCCCTCCCCATGGAAGCCAGGTCAGGGCTGTTCCAAGAAGGATCCTTTACCCCAGGATGGGCAGTTTGTAAGGAGAGACAGCTGGACAGGCAGGGGGAGAGGAACAGACAAAAACCCCTTTAAGACTGATCATATCACGCCCTTGAAACCTCTCATCTTCAGCCCTGGAAACCCCAAGTGGTTTGGGATGCACTGTAACAGTAATTAGTCTGTTACTGTTCCAAACAAAAATAATTTCAGTTACAGTTCAACTTAAATTAGAACTGACATAAAATGCACTGGTTTGACTTTCAGGTCAAGACGGCATATTTTAGTTTTCATCAAAGAAAAGATTGGTTTATCTTTCCCAATTACTGAATTTCGAGGATAAACTACATGTAGTTATATTTGATGCACTTGGTCACCATTTCTTGGTGAAAAAAATGCTTTTGCATCCCGAAGCATTCCAAAAGTAGTAAGCATAAACTCATAGAAAATAAACAGCAATTATTCAAAGAATGGCAGAAATTTGAAAAAAAGGAAGCTGCTTAAAAATGCACAGCAGCAATGAATTCGAAAACCACCGTAACTACAAGAACTGTTGGCCGCAAAGTATCACCTGAGCTGGAATAGGGGCCACAGCACAGAAGCTATAATAATAACCTGCTTTGCAGCAGCAGCTTCATAATATTGGGAGGTCCTGCATTCACTGCAGCTAGGTGCACCAATTTTGGAGTTGTGCAGAATTTTTCAGGTTATTTCAATTGCGGAGAAGCATTTGAGTCAGCGATGCAAGTTCTTTCAGCTCACATGAGACTTCAGCAGAAACAGAGTATTTGTTCCTAAAGTTAGCATCGGCACAGAGACCACAGGAGCATCTGACTCGGTGGGTAGCACAGCAACTTCAGCAGCCTCCTAGGAAATTGAGATGGTGCAAACTTGAATCAGCAAATTTAATTAGCTGAGAAATATTAACAGAAACTCAATGCTTCAGAAAAGGCTGGGTATGGAGTCTATAAAAGAGTTACTCAAGGAAAAATAGGGGTTTGAATTCAGGTGCATCTCCTGAGTATAAGAAAATGCAATTTCACATGCAAGTCAAGGCATGAAGGAATCCCTGCTGCCAGAAAAGGATTAGTTATTCTTGGAGATGAATCAATTTAAAATAACTAAAGGAAGTACACATTAAGCCAAGGTACAATTTTAAATGCCTGCCTTGGAGTTAGCTCATTTTTATACTCTCCCACTTAGGAAATATTTGTCTGGAGGTAGTTCCTTCTGAGGCAGGTAATATAGCCAAGGAGCAACCTCTTAAAATACAGGGGTTGAGAAAAAAGTGTTGTCTTGCTGAAGTGAAGGCTTTCTAGGGAAAATCTCCTACTATAAATAATATAACCTAATAATATAACCTAAAAACCTGATATAAATAAACCTCTGGGAGAAGAGGTGGGAATCAGTCTTACCAGTGACTCCTGCAAGGACAGGAAGCTGACACTGTGCATCCTGGAAGGTTTGGAGATTTGAGCAATAAGGAAGCAGAAAGGGCATCACACGGGTTTTCCTAGGAGTCCTTCTGAGGAGGCCCTTCAAGGAAAGGGCCCACGGGAGGAAGTATGGAGGATGGAAAAGGATCCACAATGCAGAATGGAGGAGCACAACTGATGAGGAAGCACCTCTGTGAGACTGCACGTGTTAATTTGGGGTTGTACACATAAATGTTACTCAGATTAAATGGGGAGAGCAGCACTGGTAAAGAGGATGGATTTGCACCTTGTGCTAATGGAAAAGCTGATGTAGGAATCACGATAGCCCCTGCCCCTTGTTAACTCACTCCCCTGTTTGCTTTTTGACTGCTCAAATTAGCCTCCTAATGAAAGATAAGATGAAAAGTAGACACAGTTCTGGGGTCGTTCAGCAGAGGAGCTGCTCCCAGGTAGCAGAGGGATGCGGTGCACTACACAGGGATGCTTTCATTGTCTTTGAGCGTGGCCCCAGCTGGCTGAGCCCCTCAAGCATCCACAGGCCCTTGCACCGCATCCTTCCATCACACACCTGTAATTTCATGCTGTGGTGGGCTGCAGCAACCCTCATGTTACTTTGGAAATTTTGAAACCCATAAATATTAAAGAAAATGGCCCGGAGGAGACAGAGGGCTATGTGGTATGTACCATGCACATGAGCAGGATGCTGTGTGTGTCTCCACACCCAGGCAGTGTGAAAACAAGCCTGCCTGTGGCATTAGGGCCCAGGATCTCCCTCAGAGTCTGTTCGTATTTGCTGTTATAGATGTACCAAGGGGGACAACTGGGGGCCCTTTTGGAGGAGGGAGACCACTGCAAGGCTGAAAGTCGAAGTTTGTGGCCAGGAAGGGAGTTTGCAGTATGGCACTGAAACACCACAGGGTGCAGGAGGCTGAGCCAGAGCCTGCATCTCACGCAGCCTTCCTGTCTTTGCTTCACGTCCTCACTCCAGGTCTGGGCTTCAATACACTGTGTGTTTTCTTAACCAACTTTGTAAAATTCAAACAGCAGTACATGTGACTGATTTTTCCTCTCACTGTACTTCTGACCCGTTTCATGAAGACACATCCAGTAACATATGTTTTCAAAGCAGCTGCCAAATTGAAATGTATTGTTTTATGGTTGTTAACTAGGCTTGCCAACATCAACTTCTATGAAGTATACTCTGGTCATAACATTCCTTCCATCGTGAATAATTTTGAAGATATTGGCCCTGCATTCAACTTCTCGGTTAAGGTTAGTAAATGTTTCTGGTTCGAGAAGCTGCCTTACCTCCTCCTGTAGCCTGGTCCCAAAACGTAGTTGAAAAAACATTCCTGATTTCACTGTCTGATTTTGCTGCTTTTGAACCAGGCAATTAAGAAAAAAAAATTTGCAAATAGCTAGGTGATAAATGCTTACAGTCTTTTTATGGTTAAATATTAAATTTGCACTTACTGCACAAGTAGAATGGGAGAGGGACTGGTCCTGCGCTGTTTACATATTTAGAAGATAGTTAATGCTTAACTTTAGGCCAATTTATACTGTTTTTTCACAGAGCTATTTGTCTGCTGCCAACTTGATAAAGGAAAACAAGTCTTTGCAGGCTTGGACTTTGAAACTTGAAGTTTGGCAAGGGTTAAGTGCTCAAACCAGATGCAAGAACTAGCCAGATCACAGCATTTACTACATAACTCAGAAAAACTGAGATCCAACTATGCAACGTGGAAGAGACTTAAATTATATTCCATTTACATTCCTGTAACTGCTACTCTAAAGGACTAAGTAACAGGCTTATTGGCTGTGGCAGAATATTTGCTTTTCAAAACATATTTCATGCAGTTAATAGCAGTTTTGCTAAGGAAACAGACAGGGACCTGAAGCTATACAGTACACTTTCTACTTTACTATTGGCTTAATGTAATTACTACCCTGGTAGGTGTCTTAGTACAAAAAACACTGATGCAAAAGGAGTCTAATTCTTCCATACTCGTACATGATTTCTGATTTGCTTGCTATACCAAATAATTTGTGCATATGTAAGTACAGATACCTGAATTAATTGTGAGTTATTGGCTTTGCAGATAACAACAGGAAATATTCCAGTAAAGATGGCATCTGTAAAAATCTATCTTCCAGAATTGACCAGTAAAGACAACCCGCTGATGTACATAACTGCAGTCACCACAGATCAGGTGAAGAACAGAATTACAACAACTGCTGTGTTTTGGGGTTTAATCAGTACCATAAATATCAATTATCTCACTCACAATGTGGCTGACACTCAAAGAATCTATGTCCTTTCTCCTTGTCCCTTCCTCATAAAGGGAAGGGGGAGGACCACAATGTCAGCAGTACACTAGACTATTATTTGGTAGATGTGGATTATCTGTAACTGACTTTTCATATGTCTGTGGAATTCTTCAGCTGGGTCCTTCTCCAAGTTCCTGGGAAGGTTTTAGGAAAAGTGGAATTTTTAGATTGGGACAAAGCCTTCAGGTCAGTCTAGGGGGAAAAAAATTACTGTAAGAGCCATTTAATTCTGAACAAAACCATATACAGTCTCAGTTTCCTAGGTATGCAGTGCTATATAATTCACAATCTAGCCTTGCACAGCCACCATCTCATCCCAGAAATATATATTACGATGACTATAAACTCACAAGTATGATGTCATCCAGTTTCATTCCTGCCATCTTTCCTAGGCCAGAGGTGTTACTTGTCAAGCTCAGATAAACCCACTGCAAATAGGGAAAAGACCTTATACTGCATCTTTCACGAAAGAGAACTTCAGAGCTTCCAAAGAACTGGTGAGTAAGACTCAGGGCTGCAGTACCGCAGGACAGGGGCACAGGGCTGATCCTTATCAGCCCACTGCTGTAGCTGTGGGGACAGCTGTGGTGGGGTGCCAACTGCATCCTGGGCTGCATCAAAAGAAGCATGGGCAGCAGGTCGAGGGAGGAGATTCTGCCCCTCTGCTCTGTCTGGTGAGACCCCACTGGGAGTACTATGTCCAGCTCTGGAGTCCTCAGCACAAGAAGGACATGGACCTGTTGGAGCAAGTCCACCAGAGGGCCACGAAGATGATCAGAGGGCTGGAGCACCTCTCCTATGAAGACAGGCTGAGAGAGTTGGGGTTGTTCAGCCTGGAGAAGAGAAGGCTCTGAGGAGACCTTATAGCGGCCTTCCAGTACCTAAAGGGAGCCTACAGGAGAGATGGGGAGGGACCCTTGATCAGGGAGTGTATTGATAGGATGAGGGGTAACAGTTTCAAACCGAAAGAGGGGAGATTTAGATTGGATATCAGGAACAAATTCTTTCCTGTGAGGGTGGTGAGGCAGAGGCACTGGAACAGGTCGCCCAGGGAACCTGTGGATGTCCCATCCCTGGAGATGTTCAAGGCCAGGCTGGATGGGGCTTTGAGCAGCCTGCTCTAGTGGGAGGTGTCCCTGCCCATGACAGGGGGGTTGAAACTAGGTGATCTTTAAGGTCCCTTCCAACCTAAACCATTCCATGATTCTATTCTATGATTCTCATGCATACTGCATCTGCCTTAGATAAAAGAAAAGGTTCTTCACAGCCTGCAAGCATCAAATTTGTATGCACAGAATGGAAAGGGCAAGGGCAAAAAATCTGGACGTTAAAAGAACATTTATTAAAGTTTATGTTTAATCCATGCGTGTTGCTTCTTCTTGCTGTTTCCCCTGGAAGAACTGTAAGAATGTGAAGTGCAGTACCATCTCATGCAAACTGGAAGACGTTATGCTGAAGGGAGAGTACTTTGTGAACGTGTCCACCCGAATCTGGAACGGAACCTTTGCTGCTGTGAGTATCAGCTGCGTCTTCATGAAGGATCCAATACTCAAATATTGCCTAACTCCTGATATTTCTCAAAGTTCAGTAAAGAGACCTTTCAATCTAGAAAGATCTTTCTTGACTTTACATTGCTGTGTGTGTTTTTCCAAATTGAAAACTTGAACCTGTAAGTAAGTTGTAAGGCTGCAAAATGAAGCTGATAACCTTCAGTCCAGCACAAAACCTAAGAAAATGCTGTGATAATGCAATCTTCGCAGCTGAAAAAAACATTTTCTGCATCTGTTAAATTAATTTGAGGGGAGCTACAGTTTCCACAAAACTCAACATAGGACAGCAGAATACAGTATCATCATAGCCTGGAAAATAATGTTGCTTTTAGCTTTTGAGCACACAGCCTACATAGTGATCATTTTAGGTAACATCAAAATAACAAAAGCCTGTTAGTGCTGCCAGTTATATTTGTTAGAAAAGGTGTGGAAAATTTTTTTAATTAAATTTTTGTTTTTATTACAGTTAGTGTCAAGGAAACAGTCCTTGCTTAAAGACCTACAGGATGCTTAAAAATATCTATTAATAATATTTTGACTTTCCCACTTTAAATTGCCGTGTGTCCTCCAGGGTATAACTCATCATGAATTACCAGACTTTTGAAATGAGACCGTGTTTGCTTCTTAGCTAGGCAACCAACCAAACTTTCTTGGAGTCCTCAGTTTGCCTACAGTGTCAGGAACATGACGCAGTCTCCTTAGTTTGTCTGGCGAGTCTTATGGCAGGTATTGACATTTAACAGCAGGGCTGTTGTCCGCTTTAGCATTCGGGTCTTAAAAGGAAAAGGTCAGGTTGATAATGTAATATACTTATGCAAGCGTGTGAAGGAAAGCATCTGTCTGCCTTTAAAGTTTGTATTTTTCAAATCAGCTGGGTCAAGACCACTTGTTAGTGCTGTCAGGTACGCAGAAGGTGGAGACCTGAACAAAAGGTTGCTACCCTCGCAAGAAAGTGAGTGGAAATAATTTGTTTACCACTGGGTGATGAGAAGGAAAGAGTCACAGTTTTCCTCTCGTCTCACGTTTTGTTATTCTCTATTTGATTGTCACTGTTCAGTGTAAATAGTCTTTCAAGCACTCAGTAATGCACATAATCAACCTTTTTATTTAGTGGCAATCAGCCATCATCCAAGAAGGGGATAGCAGGCTTGCTGGTACCTGCTAAGCAAAGCAAAGAAAGATGTGTTCAGGAATTAACAAGGTGTTTTGAATAGTGCTCAGGCAGGTTTCTAAACATCTAGGAGGGCAGGACAGACCACTTCGGCAGATGGACACAGTGCAGGCACGCAATAACTGCATGCTGCAGGGACAGCCAATTCGGTGTGCATCAGCTGCTGCGGACCCATGGATGCTCACGTTCCCTGTGTCAAGCCCACAGACCTGGCCCCGCCACAGAGAAGTGGCTGAGGAGGCGGAATGGCAGAGCAGGCATTGCATTGAGCACGGCTGGCAAGTGCTCCTGTGCTCCCATGAGGCCGTTCCCGGTGATGCTGTCGGAAAGGGGGCTCTCCGTGCCCGCCGCGTGGGGAGAAGAGCATCAGTGAGCTGGCAGTGTCTGCACAGCCACCCTCCTCTGCCTCTCCACACATGCGCAGGGGGAACTGGGATCTGGCACAAGGACCCTTTTCAAATGGGACTTGGCTCAAGATTTTTGTCATTTTTGTTTAAGCTGAGGGGGCGGTGTCAGGATTTGAGCGGTGGAGAGGAACAGATAGCGATAGGAAAAAAATAAATGGGGAAAAACAGAAGCATTGGATAGAGGGGAGGGGGAAAAAAGGGAAAGAACATCCAGTTTCCATCTCTTTCAAAGGCCAGAGGTACATCCCTGTCTGTCTTTTGTTGCTGAGCTATTTCTCCCTTTCTCACAGTTATTTTTCCTCCCATGTCTACCCTACTAGCAGCAGTGACAGCTTTGAAATAATTATAAAAATGGATATATAATCAAATTCTTCTGTTTTGCTTGAACTATCAGTTCAAGGAAAAAGGGCCAGTTCTCCAGTTTCATTGCTAATAAGAACAGCAAAATTAAGTCTGGATTACTGATACATTATTACTTTCATAGACATGTTAGCTTGGGACAAATAACAAGATTGTTTTAATTTTCTTAATACTGTGATTCTTTTCTGGTTCTAAAATCCTCATTTCAAAGCAAGAGAATTATTTTAGGATGTTTATGTTCTAATCAATTTGCCATATAATAGAGCTTTTCAGTAGTTTTTTTTTTTTTTTAATCTTCTCTTTCAGTTAACTTTCCAGACGCTACAACTCTCTGCAGAGGCAAAAATCGATACGCATAACCCTGAGTTATTTATAATTGGAGAGAATACCCTAACTGTAAGTGATAGACAAGTATACTTTTTCAACTTCTCTATCTTTAACTGTATGAAAGTAATAAGATATAATTTCCAGTGTCCTTTAGGAATACATAGCAAATTACAAACTCTAATGATATTTGATTATGTTGAACTAATGTATCCTGGCTCTATACAACCTCCCTTAAGTTACTAAAATGTTCTCATTTCAGCCAACTGCTACATAAACCAGACTTATTTAAAATCTGTGTACCTGAAATAGATTGTAGAACTATCAGTAAAACTCAGCTAGAAACTTAGGAAATTTGTTCAGCTTCCTGCTCATGAAAAGATCAAAATTTGGACGGACTTCTGCAATGGAACTAATTGTTGTAGATAAACAAGCTCTGGGAAACATTTTTGCAAGTCTGATTTATAGTCTCACTTCTGTAAGTGTATTTGGTTTGATGTTTGTAGACAGATGTTTGGCGCAGGTCTCCAGTAAATATAATCTCATTTCTAAAATATCGTGGAGTGGTTTTTGCATTTGGAATGGCTGTCACATGGACGATATGGCCACAGCTAATCTCAAGAAAAGACTCCACCTCTTTATTAGTGTAGAATCCTTCTCCCAAGGTCGCCATCTGCTATATACAAACATAAACAACACTTGAATGTATTTGCGCTGTGGTGCTGTTGTAATAAAAATATACCTTGTTCACTTGGCCTGTCTAGGGGGGAACACTCTTCCATTTGCAATACTAAGTTTAGATTTATTTTTACAGGATTTACCAGCCTGTTTTATCCATAAAAATAACCAAAGCCATTGAAGACCAAAATGCAAGTTAGTAAGGGAATCAAGTATCTGTGAGAATGTGTAGCATAGCCCATTCACAGCCAATGGAAAATTCACTTAAATATGTACGAAGGCAGTTATCGATTAATCTGTCTCAATCTGAAAATAAGACCATAATTCAGGACTATTTTTTGTTATTGCTTTCTCATGGGTCACTTCAGTTCTTCTGAAGAACCTCTAAATAAATAAACCTCCAGTGTCTGAAGAAGCAAAGGCAATGTATGTGTACTTCTGGAAATAGTGCCATGTTTTTGTAGAATAATTACGTGCTTATATTTGAAGTGTGCTGAGTGCCTCAGCTTTGTGGCACAGTATTATTTCTGCTAGAAGATGGAAGTCATTAATACACAATACAAATATTCCAATTAATAGCACAGGCTTTTAGGTAGCTCATAAACCATGTGTTACAGGGTATTTTTTCACAGTTGGAGCATGATACTGCCAAATTTACATTACCAACAGTTCTGTTGGTGATTTCAGGAGAACAAGAATTTAATTATTCAAATTACTTGATTAAGTCAGTTGACAAATAAAAGGTAATCCCTCAGCCAGCCATTGACACATCTGCACCTGGGACTTTGCAGCTCCACGGCAGTGGCTGAACGGACCCTGAAAGTTATCCACGGGGCTCTGAAGAAACACGGTGGCTTTTGGTGAGGCTTACAGCCTCTTGCCCTGTGAGAAGTCTTGGAAAATGTGCCGGCTGGTAGAGGTACACTCTCCCTAGGGCAGATGGTTTCCTTTGACGCATCAGTGATGGAGTCAGTACCCAGCACTGCATACGCTTCTTGGCAGGCCATCAGTGATATACCCAGTCTTTGCCCTTCACACTTTGTTGGGAATAGCGCAGTGCAGAAGCAATTTGAGTCTATTTCCCTACTTACCCTGTTATTTTAGACGAGGGTGGTAGGATTCGTGCAACTTAACTTAATATCTACATTAGTCATCCACATCAGAGTTAGCCCTTCTATAAACCCTAATCCATAGAAAACAGTAGGTATTTCTTAAATGCAATTCATCTCATCTTAAAGATGATTCTGAAAATACATAGGCCCTAAAAAAGACCATATTTCTCCACTGGAAGCCAAGGAGCTATACTGTAGATATAGATGAGGTGAATCTAGATAAGGTGAATCCCAGCTGTGGTGTCTTACTGACCACAGTTTGACTTCAGGGAAGATACTTGTTCTTAGGCATTTATTTGCCTCTCCAACAGTGCCACTTCACTGTTAATCTAATGGAGAAAGCATTACTAGGCAAACGGCACTTACATATGAGATTGGCTCTTTAGTTTGGATGAGCTGGGTTGCTGTGTAGCCAGATGAATTAATATTGCCTTGTGATGCTATGTGGGGAAGCTGCTTAGGTATCTTTGCGTAAAAGCTTTCAGATTTTTTCCATTTGTAAAGGACTGCCAGCTGGAGGACTGAATGTTAACCTGCTATAACCATCATTATGGCCATTCGGTTAGAAAATAGGCAAAGCCAGCCTGCCTCAGTGAAATGAATACACACAGCCACACCTAGCACAACACTGGAGCCTTCCAGCAGAAATGACTTAAATCACTGACATGTCAGTCCAGTGCAAGTTTCCCAGAAAGCTTAAGATTAAATTACACCAGACAAATGCACTGAGCAAGCAACCCTGAGAAAGTAAACCAACGTGACTTCTTTTACCATGTTTCAGGAAGGAAAAAACCTTCATGCTAAATGCATGTTGTTCCAAGATTAAATCCAAAGATTTGACAGTTCATAAATACTGCAGCACTGTCGCCCTGAGCAACTATGTTATACATAACTATATAGTTGGTATACCCAATCCAACTAGATGGGGTATCACCTGAAAACTAACTTCCAGACACTGTATGCTGTTCTGGGAGCTCTCGGGTATTGGTTGTAGTTCAGGAAGCATAGGTGTGCTAGAAACACTCCTGTTTGACCCATACATCTTACAGCAAATTTGCGCAGCTAACATGAGAAGATTTAACAAGTTGTTAGTGGTTTCCCAGCAGGTAGAAACAGCAGGCAAAGGAGACGGAGGTACCTGCTCAGCAGGCGGGGAGAAATTTCAGCAGCCGCAGCGAGCGCATGGTGCTGTCTGGCCTCCATGATTAGTATTGCCTCCTACAGCTGCCCATCACAGATAACAGGCTCTGACAGCACTCGGTTGGAAGTAGTTCTCCTCCAGCTGATGCAGCAGAAGTCTGTTTTGAGCAGATGGGGCTCTACACCAGGCTATTGCCTGCCTGCATGTAAGCATGTCTGGTTTATTACCTAGTGATGATGGTGTGTCCATGCACCATGGGAACAACTCTGAAAGACCTCCTGTTGCTGGAGAGGCAGGAAGCTGGCAGAAAGAGATTGCTTCTGTGGCTGTTCTGTACGGCCAAGAGTGGTGAGGGCCTCTAATCCTTAGCTAGCACTGCCGTGTGCCACGGTGGTGCAACCAGGTACCTGCGGGCACCAGTGAAAGGGCTGCAATTGCATGGTGTGTTCCAGTCATTGATCCTGGAATGTGTGCAGTCCAGCTATTCTTGATTTGTGAAGTAATTAGTTTAAAAATCCTACTTTATATGCAGTTAACATTAACCCCTAACGCACAATCTCTCTGCTTTCAGATCCCAGTTACAATAATCAAGCCGGATGAGAAAGCTGAAATACCAGTTGGTGTTGTGATCGGCAGTATATTGGCTGGACTCCTCTTGCTGTTAGTATTGGTTGCAGTTTTGTGGAAAGTAAGTAGGTGTTTATATTCTTAAAAAGAGAAGCAGAAAAGTATAAACACGTTTGGGCTATTTTCTTTGGAATCTCTCTTCTCTGGAGCTGAACAAAACTACACATGCAGTTTGGTGGCATGAATAATACTGCATTGGCACTGCGCCCTTGATGGGAGCATTTAGAAGGACTTCAAAGATTAAAGTTCTGAAATGGGTCCCTACAGAAATTGGCAACACGGAGATGATAAAAGAGTTTCCAATGGTTCAAAACCAGGGCTGTGGCATTTACTGTTTTTCCTTTTGACACTGCCTGCCTTCTTCCATAATTCCCCAGCTGGGCTCTGAACTCCCATGGTATTCCCAGTAGGCAAGGCTGGGGATTATAAGCAAGGAGGGAGAGGATGTACACTGAACAGACAAAAGGAGAACAGAGCAGGGCGAGGGCAAAAAGTCATTTGCAAAGGATACCTATATGAAGAGGAGAGAAAAGTTTTTCTATGTGCCAAGGCATTAGTGCTTGAAGGGCTCCTTGGCACACCAAGGCAGCATGGAGGTGCCTGTATCTTGGCAGGGGGACAACTGGCTACTAAGCTAAATGTTTTGTCATTTAGTTGCACCAGGCAGAAATTTAAGGCCCAGCTCCTTCCATTTTGGAGTTACAAATTGTCTGTAAATAAAACACTCTGTGTGTGTGTGCATGCACACATGTGCATTTCTTCCATCACGCTATTTAGCTTAGCTGAGAAATGTAATTATCGATGACTGACTGCGATCTGGTGTTATTTTAATGCTTCTCACAGCTTGGCTTCTTCAAGAGACAGTATGAGAAAATGACACAGGATATAGAAGATGTCGATGAAATTACAGAACTCACAAAGGACAAAGACTGAAAAAGATGAGTTACGTGGATAAAGAGAGGAGATCTGAGCCACCAACAGTAGTGATCCAGTCGGTTCTTCAGCTGGAGTGCCTTAAAGCTTAGTAACATTTAAACATTTTTAATGGAAGTGTCTTTTTATAGATGAAAATATTTTACAGATTCTACTCTATTATAAGAGTAACTGCAGGACAGTTTGGTTTTTTCAAAAATGATTTATAGTGCCTTTTCTTGTAAATTTTTTCCTTTCAAACAGACTTAGCCCTTAGAACTGGCAGGTCCGGAGTTTACAGTAACATATTGTGCCAGCAACCCTTCTCCTGATCCACTGCAGAGTGAAACAGAGCAATTTATTTCAGATTATTGTGGAACAGCATCAGTTCATAATTCAGTTGACAAGTACCATATGTGTAAAGGACATTTTCTATTAAGTTGATGATGAATGTGTGGTGAATACTGTTTCCAGACTGGGGGAAGAAAACTCATTTCTTCATTGACTAGCTCCATCCTTATTGTTTTAGAGAAATAATTTGCACCAGCAAACCTTTGTCTTAACTAATCTATAAAGTGGGAACTGTGTATAAAGATGCCTGTCTGGGTGCTACAGGACAACTGGGTGGGCAAACTGTTCCAAAAGTTCACTATATTCCTTGCACTAAGGTCACAACTAAATTACTGAAGTATATTGTTTAGGGGAAATATTACCAAATGGTGTGTGTAACTGCCTTCTGCATACTTTCCCTCTGAGAAGAAAATATTAATTTCATAATCACTTACAGCATGCTCTCTGCAATGTTAGGATTGCTTCTCAAATCTTATCTTGGGAAGTACTACCACTACCGTTACACTGCATTTTGTGCTTGCAGTCCCTCTGGCATCAGTTTGGCTTCTCATGGAAATAGGGAAGATGATCAAGATCTTGCCTTTAATTCTGTACTGAAAGATTTTGCAAGACTAAGAGCATGAAGTGATCTAAAGGGGATGATGACTGAGGAAGTATGCACATTAGGCCAGGGGATAGTGAAGATCTAAGCTCTGTTAAGTTGTTTACTGCACTTGTTTCTTCAGCATCTCAGTGCCTCCAGGAGACCAAAGTTCAGTATGACCTCCTTATATTTGGTCCCACGTGTTCGTGTCTTGATGAAGTTAACTTATGTTTTGTACAGTAAAAAGTACTGTAGTGCTCTGGAAGAAGCTCTGAGCACAACACTTGGGTGACTTTGTGTTGGTTACACACCTCAAGTTTATCACATGCTGTTATGCTGCCTGGTTTTAATGAAAGCTCAGTCTTAAAAAGGCCCAAGCTGTAAAAGTCAGGGGACGTGGCCTTTTGGCTGCCTTTCTCTCTCATGGCTGGCAGTTATGCTCATAATCAATGGTGAGAGACGATGCGTGTGTGGTCATGCCATGCAAGTGAGATTGTTTCCAACTCAAGGTGATTTACTTGAAGAGTAAAACATGTTTTCTTTCCCCCAAAGCTAGACTGTAATTATGCTTAGGCACCTTTCAGATTATTTTCTGAAGGAGACTCTTCAAAAACTACACTTGAGCACATTTGAAAGTTTTACTGTCTTTTTTAATCAGTCAGGAGCCAATCATCTCTTTGGCAAATAACAGCTTCATTTGCAGTGACAGCTGGACTGTGCTCAGTGTAGTTTTATATGTGTTTCGGATTTATTTTGTATCTATGAAATGTTATGTTTTGGGGTGGAGTTTTCCTTTAACATTCTGAAAAACATTCCAGATTCTGATCTCAACTGTCAAACAAGATTGTTGCCATCAGCTGAGTTTGCGACCAAAACAGTTCTTTAAAAAGTGGGGGGAAAAAAAAAGTAGCAATTGCATAAAGCTAAAGAATAAGCTCCTGACTTGTAATTATAAACCCTGAGGGCAAATGCTCTGAAAGTAAAGATAAAAATATGTCTGCCTCCATTCTTGTATAAACTTGCGAGGAAGAAAACAAAACCCTACACCCATATGTGTGGGAAGCTCGTAGATAACCAGGGTCATGCACTCCAGGCCAGAGGGGGAATTTCACAATGCAGCAGATGGCAGCATCTTCCATTTCTGGTGCTGCTTGCAAGGGAAATTTAGGCATTCAGCCAGATTTCCTTCTGTCACCTTCAGTGGGAGGTACAGGTCAATATCTGACATATAACTTCTTTGGGGATTTAACAGTTTATTAATTAGGTAGCAATGATTCAATTCTGGGTTTTATTTTGTCCCAGACAACAGACTTTTCCCCCGTGCCTGGACATATTACTTTTTCCCAAAATAAAAGGAAGGCATAGCAATGGGTAAGGTTTTTGTATCCTAACCACTTCAAGTTACTAGTTTATTTTTCTTCTATAATTAATACTTAAATGGCTAATTCAGTTTTTGTAATGGGTGAGTTTATTGCACTTTTAAGTTGGCACAGCCGCAAATAATGCTGGAAATATTATGTATATTTTGTATTATGCGCAAGGGGATGTGTTTTTTTTTTAGTTTTACTTTTCAAAACAGCACGTTACAAGTGAAATAATATTCTGAAATGTTGAGCTTCAGCATGTGCTTCTGTTTGTGCTTGCAGCAAGAGAAGTCAGGAGTATCTTTGGCAAACTCAAGTTATATCTGATTATGGTCTTGAAATCTAGCTGCTGACTTCTTGAAGTACTAGAATCAAGTCCAAAATCGGAGTTAGTTTCATATGAGCCTATGTATAGATTTTTGGATGTACAAGAGAGTTTATAATCAAACTGACTTCTGAAAGCTAGCATGTAAGCTCTATGGGAGCAGGGACTGTATCACTGTGGTGCCTGCCTGAGGGCCTAACAGCGTTACTACAATAAAAACAATACTGCTGAACACAGGATCATTTATTTTTAAACAGCACCCTAAAGAGAAGAAATGCTACTGAAAAAGCCCTTCATAAAACGGGGCCAAATATGTCTTTGTTCCAGACACACACAGTGAAAACTCTAAGGGAATGTGGGTACACAAAGATGTGGGTACACAAAGAAGCTGCACTCGAAGTCTTGTAGGTTATAGTCATGAGTATAACACTACTGGTGATCTATAGTGTGCTGGAATTCAGTTCACGTTAGTGCAAAATATCTATCTTTGAATAGCTCTGGTTGAATAGTTGGTGTTAAAACCTTACCATGGTCAGGTCTTCCTATAAACGTGGGGTTATCATCACTGGCATCTAAAATTACACTGTATTCTGCCAGTCTCATGCCCTGCACTTTATACTATGTACAGAATTGGTCAGCAGTAGCACCTCCTGACAGCAGCTCTGGCTACTCCTCACCATGTGTCGGAAAAGCACAATGCAATATTTCAGCAGGAGCATGGTGGGAAAGGAAGAGAGGGAGGAACTTGCCTGTGAATAGAAAGACAATAGGAAGACAGTCATGGCAGTAACCATCTGAAAATTAACCACTTTCACAGAGCTTCCTTTTTTTTCCCCACTTTCAACTCCTCCATACTTTTAACAATGGCACAACAGCATTCAGGCTACCAACTTTAACACTTCTGTAATACAGAGTCAGATTATTGTAATCTTAAGGCACAAAACTCCACCTTTCACCAGGTCTCAGAGTTCTGCAGAATTGAAAGCCAGATTCCTCATATACTGACTTGCATGTATTGCCCTTTATAGCCAAAACTGAGGTACAACAAAAGCTTGCAAATTAAAGACTAAAAAAACCAAAGGTACGAAAATGCATCTCAGAACCTATAGCTAATTCCCTCAATGTTTTATGGCCTTTAAAGGTAATAAAATATACATAATTTTCACAGCCTCAGAAAAGTTGAGTCCTATCTTTTAAGTCAACCTTTCTGCTGTCATTTATGATCGGTTATTCATAGGCACTCACAGGCTTTCGCATACTAGCAGTTTTTAAATTGTATTTGCCTCTTAAAATAGTCAAATTGGAACTTTTAACAACTGCTATACAGATACATCAGGATGCTAATTTTTCTAACGATGAAATCAAATTGTATGGTTGGTTTGTTTTTAAAAAACAGGTCTAAGGTACTCAAAGAAACTGCTGATTTATAGACAGCAGCTTATTCTTAATTCTCTTTCTTCAAGTATCTCCACAGGACAGTCAATCAAAGAGCTCTACACTGAATTTTCAGAGCTTTTGGGGGGACTGGGGGATAGCACTGTCTTGCTTTCACAGACGATATCACTTTGTTAAAAATTAGTTTTAGCAGGGATTTTTTTTTTTTTTTAATGTTTTTGACGGAGCAAATGAATGCATTAGTCTAGAAAATTGCAAATTCCTTGGAACAGCTGCGGGAAAAGCGAGCTGAGAGAAAAGCCCAAAACCTCTAGTTTAACGCTGAGCAATCTAAAGCTTCATGCCCGCGAGCGACAGCGGCGCTTTCAGGAAGGACACCGGGAGCGATGGCCCGCGTTTGCCGGCCGAGCCAGCGGCGGGGCAGGCGGGACGCACAGCCGTCTCTCGGCTGCCACCTCCTGGGGCGGCTCCTCGCAGCACGATCCCCGCCGCCCCCGGCTCCTGCACGGCCATCCATCGGTTACTGTCTGCATAGTGCGCGTCGGGCTCGCCTTCTCTTGAGAACAAAGCAGAACGAAAGATGAAAATCGGGAATGCAAACTCCTAAAATTACGCAAGGCTGCTATATGGACGTTCTGCCAGACAAAGGCATCAGTGCATTCAAATGTTGCCAGCCAAGACCGAGACATTTTTCAGGACAAATTCTTGCCCTTCCACAAACGCTCCTTGTCTGGCAGATTTCTACAGGATTCACAGGATGACCCTCTGGTTTGCGGCAGCTGTTCCCGGGAACATCTGTTTGTACCTGGAGACACCACCTCTGCAGCACACTGTGACACAGCTGGAAGAGCCGGGGAGGGGTGGGAATACACTCCCCTATAGCCAAGGCAGAGAAACCGCTGGACTTGTCCCAGGAAGCCAGGACAGCAGTGTCTATTGATCTGCAGGTGCCTATCATCCCACTCATGGACCTCACCAGAACACAAGGTAGCCCTCATCCAGCAGCCTAGTCCCTGCATGTGTGGAAACCAGGACATGTGCAGCCACATCTTTGCCTGACAAACACAGCTGTGATTCATCCCCTGGCCTGGAAATTTGGAAGCACTTCTGGGTCACTCCAGACATAGCCTTAGGCAGCTATCTTAGAACAGAGTAATTTGTCCTCTAGATTAATATCTCCCTAACAGAGAGGGTAGCCCTACAGAGGGAGCCAGAATACCAAGCCCGGAGTATAGACTTAAATTTCAGTGAGATACATTTTACCTCTAATTATGCACATCATCCCTCCTAAGGGCATTTCCATTTCGCTTTTAGATGCCAGCTGAAGAACCCAAAGTTACACAAGAGTGATACATCATTGTTCCAGAACAAAGCAGTACTTGCCTCACGCACAGCTAGGGACACAAAATGACATTTCATTGTTTTGACCATGGCAGCGTACACACATTGTAACACTCAGCTGTGACTCAGTACAACATCTCTTCCATTCATTGTTCCTAGTCACTGTGGGGAAGTACACAATTATTCTTTCTCTTCTTTTCTGCACCCTCCTTCCCAGCTGCATTGCTGATGGGGAAGGTGCACTTAAGGTCACCCTGGAGAAATCCTGCAGGAGGCTGCAGTGCTAGGGAGGCACTAATGCCACACAGGAATTGTCCCTCATCACAGGGCCCCAAGTATGATTTAACTGTTGTAAATACCAATACTTTTCTGTATCAGAGCACAGCACCAGCACACAAGCACCGCACAGGCTTTACTTCATTCATTCATAAACCATCCGCTACAAAGCAAGCTACCCATTTATTTTTGAGAAATTAATACACTAATTAGTTGCATGGTAACAGCAAACATGAACATGGAAAACTGAACACCAAAAATGGGAAAGTTTGTGTACTTCTTTCTTTTCTAAAAACAAAAAGAATCATTTGACAGAGGAAATGATCTGTACTCAGGATTCTGTACAATTCCTGGTGAAAGTGACATTCAAATAGCAGAGGGCTTCTCTCCAACCTCCAGAGCAAAGGATAACTCAACCTTGAACTTGATCAGTTCTGCCTAGGTAGTAGGGCCCACACGGTTTGGAGGCTGCCTACATGTAAGCACGCAAGGAGCAACTGCTGTCCTGCAGAGGAAGCACTCACGCACTTCCACCGAGAAAAGCGCACCAGTAAGTTCATAAGCACGGTTTGACCATGCTTCTGCCTGAAGTCGTGTGTTTCACTGGGGTTAACTTAACACAGATACGGTAACCACCATCACTACGTATCTGATTGAGATCACTGGGGGGGGAAACAGATTATCGCCTATTTTTTTCATTTTATTTTGCGCAGCTAGCAGCTGTTTGTAGATTTTTACCGCAGACACAATGAAATGGATTATACAGCTGAGGCTTAAGTGTTGTGTGATGTAATAATATATAAACTTGAGCAAATAATTTTACTTTTCTTTACCTTATTTCCCTTCCTTTATATCTATCTGGTCTACTTTGATAATGATGGCCAGATAAAACTGCCTCTCAGCATTAGTAAAAATGCCATACATAATGGGACTTTGAGCTCTTAGCATCTAAACACCATGATGGCACAGTACAATAATACAAATAAAATGATCTTTCTCGATGAGAGGCCCATTGTTTCAAGTGTAAGCACAGGCATACTATATCAGTCTTCTTCTTTAATTAGGTTTCAAAACACTAATAAGAGAAAAATGATATTAAAATAATAAATGTGAATATCAATGCATACATAAACTGCAAAAAGTTCACGAGACTCACTTTCCTTTGAAAAACTAATCCATTTTGATAACTTTGAATCATAACATGTCTTAAGTCAAACTACTAAAACTAATTAAACTTATGGTTGTCTATTTTGTAATAATAGCTGGGGGTTTTTTTATGCAGCACCATACAATTACACAGCCAAAAAAAGCTCCTTCAAAATTAATCACATCTAGACATCATTAAGTAGTTACAGGTTTGCATGTTATTGCTAATGCAAGTTTGTTGCTGGTAGAGTATTAGATGTAATTTTGAATCAAGGTCTGTCCATATTTTTTTAATGCAATGGACTTGTAATATCAGCTACACAGAAGTGTTTCTGTGACACACAGCTACTGGAACATAACCACTACTAAAAAGTTAATAACTCTGGGGTATAGTTTATATTTTCTTCTCTGTTTGTACCAAAATGTTTAATCTACTTCAAGTAGCTTTCATGTCACAAGAATGCCAAAATAGCATAAAGCTTGCAAACTGATTCTAGTCATGTAAAATTAAGCTACTCAGGACGTTTTCAAGATTAAAAAACTTCAATTGTCCTGTTGTGACCTCCCATGCAGACAGTGAACACACACTACCAGTGCAAAGGCATTAAAGCAGTATTTATCACAGAGGACTAAACACCTTACAACCAAGAATTTTAGGGAAGATTGTTTTAAAAACAGACTCCATGTTAAAATGCACAGAGAGATTATTTAAAAGAAGAGTCAAGAACACTTAAAAACCCTAATTACTGCTCATTCATTTCATTCAGTCATAATTAAATTATTCAGATTGAAGTGTCTATTACAACTTCTTAAAGACATATAGGTTCTCTGTAAAAACAACTCAAAGCTAAACCAATGTGCTCATTAGGAACAGTAACACTTTATTTTTAAAAGAGTACAGTTATTTTTCTGAATTTGCCCAAAAGCATTCCTTGTTTTCTTTCCAAGAATATTCGTCCTCATAAATCTCCTGCAAATATAAACAAAGAATGGGAAATATTGTGTGAGTCTGCTACATACAGCCACAAGCCAGGCCAAACAACTCAACAGCCATCCTGCTATTATTTACTGATCACAACAGGACTACACAGCACTTGGCTGGCAAACAGAAGAAAGGCCAGCACCCTTAGAACACACTGACTTATATGTGGGCAGATGCTGAACCCTGGGCTGAGCCCCATTAAATTTAGAAGGACCCATCTATACTGAAGTCATTTCACGAAGAGATCTATAAGAAATGATGTAAAAAGCTGTAGAGTACAGAGCACTTGTATCTGAAACTGCCCTTTCACATGTTGCCACGTTAACCTACTGTACCATCATTTTTAAGAGTGTATTTAAATGTATACAAAATGGCAATATTAAAAAAATAAAAGTGACAACAATAGACAAAATACAGTAAATGTTAGATCTTCAGGACAGACTGGACTACCCAGCAGCAGCCCAGTCACAAGCAGCAAATTCAGTAGGGCTTAGAGCCCTTGATTACTGTTTTTGAGACCACAGAACTCCAGTCTCCTGAAAAAGGTGCCAGAAAAGGGGAGGAAGGTGGAGAACATCATTGTTAGCACATGCCAAGTTCTGCCTGGGAGAGAAGGCAGAGGTAACGCTCATTACTCACATGCAACACTGTGGTTATGCAATAAGGCTCTTCCTAGAGCCGGGCTGGTCTCTCCACACATTGTTGTGTGCCCATACTAGCTTTGGGACCTCTGCTCTTCCCTTCATTGTGTGCTGTTGCTTAATGCTTTGTGATTTCTCAAGGCCACGGGGATGAGGGGAAAACGGAAAGACAAGAAATGCCACTTTACTTGCAAACTGCAATGCTGTCCAAAGCAAAGCTGACTCAAAGTTCTTCCACAAGCCTGTGCAGAACTGAGTTTTGCCACTCAAAAGTGGAGAGCTCAGGGTTCCTTCACTTTGACCCCAGGATGGCATTAAAAGGAAGAGGAGCTGGATGGTACAGGCAAGGGAGGGCCTTCCAGGTGCCCTACCTGCCACAGATGAGGCTGCCTGCATTAGAGGAAACTCACTGGTCCTAGACGTTAGCATCCCATGAGGAGCAACTGCTGCCCATAATGCTTCAGCTCCTTCCCTTATTTAGCCCAGCTATCTAAGACTCTGGCGCAGGTCTAAAATCAATTTTCTCCCCAAACATACCTTTTTCCATATTGGGACAGATGCTTTCAAGGTATTGATGCAGTACGTTACAGCTTCAAGGGATTCTGCTCTGTGAGGAGAGGACACTGCAATAATTACACTTGCTTCAGTTATTGGAACCACACTAGGGAGAGAAGAGGAAAAACAGCAGCTTTAGCTAATGCTTAACATCAAGAGCACCCAAAATTTGTGGCCATGTCACGTCAGTATTCTGGCCACACGCTCTCCTGACTCATTCATACTGAGCAAGTGTCAAGCCATGTCCAAAAGATTATACACTTTTTAGAAGAAAAAAACCACAACCAAAATCAGTACCAGATGTGAGAATTCCATGCTTTAGAATAAATAAACCCACCAGACATAGGCTTTTTTCTTCCATTCTTTTTCTTTTTTTTTTTTTTTTTAAATAAAGTCTATGGAATTAAGAGGGGAAAATGGCTAACTTGCAACAATGCATAGGAAACTCACTGGAAGCTGGCTTAATAACGAACAATAAGAAGTTAGGAACAGCCAGTTCTTATCTGAAAACCTAAGAAATCATCTCAGTTTGCACAAAAATTTGTGAAAGAAGAAACTAAGTCCCTCAAACTATGCAGATTTTGCAATTAAACGAAATTTTTGACAAATTCTGATTTCAAATAATGAAGTTTTTCCTGTTTGGTATGTTATTTTCCAAACTTAACAGAGTAGCACAAGGTTTTGTTTTGCTCTTCACAAGGGTAGTATTCCCAAAAGCTGCCTCCCAAACCCTCCCTCTGTACTAAGACTACTCTGGCAAACAGTTCATAGGAAATATCTAAGCTTAATGCTCTGAGCTGCCCTCAAGAGAATCACGCTCTCTGTTGACTGTAGAGGAAATCTAAGGAAATTACCCCTCAGAGCTAATGCTACTGTTTGCGATCACCTCCCTAAGTTCCTTCTTGCTGAGAGAAAAGGAAACAGGCATTTGCAACAGACTCTGCAAATCCTGCTAGTTTCAGTGAGAAATCTGATGAACCATGAAGGCTCAAGAGTATGTTAGACACTTGTATTCCATGTTTGGAACCCAACAGAAAATGCTTATCCAAGATTAAAGGAACAACAGCAAGTTCTCTGGCAGGCATGCCTGGGCAATTACCATGTCTGTCCCCTCCCCATAGTCTAAGCTTTCAGGTTCCCTATGACATAATTTGACTTAAATCTGACAATAAGAACATTCTGCAGTACCTCAATGGAAGAGAGAAGAAAAAAGAAAGTGCTGCCAACTTCACGTCTTTAAAAAAAAACAACAAAATAAACCAATAGGCACCACTTCCCTGAAAGGAAATCTCAGTCCCTTCTCCCCACTTTTGAACCATCACACCAGCACCAAGGATCCTGCAGGGTAAATATGGACTCAGCAAACACTACCAATACACACATTTTTAAAAAGATGATTTCTGAAACAGCTCCGCAGAAAGAGCTTGATCCTGTAGACAGCTTTGCTGCATTACAGTTTTACGATTTATAAAGACTCCTGCACATCCAGCAACTATGTAAGCACAGCCATGCACCAGATATGGATTAATATTCCACTTGCAGAAGGATGAGGTCTGGCCATACATACCCAAGCCTATGGTGCACTGCAATGTGTTTGATTGTTGGCCACTTCTGTCTAACATCTCTGCAGATTTTCTTTATTTCAGACTCTGCCATTGAAGTATATGCTTCATATTCTAAGTGAATCACTTTTTTCCCTTCAAAATTATTTCTTGTAGTACCTAAACACAAATGATTTATCAATCAAAAGTACTGAGTAAACAAATAAATATATCATATATTTATAACATTTGTGTTATATATTTATTATATAATAACATATTATAGATAAATACTGAGTAAAACTCAGGATCTCCTGCGATGGTCAAGGTCAGCACTGTGCAAATATAAATGACCTCCCCTAATCACGGCTGTGTAAAGAGATTCTTCGAACAAGAGAAATCTTTAATATACAAGGAAGAATTTAGTTTACACATTATATAAGTCTGCAGTCTGTAATGCTCAAGCCTGGGACATCTTCTGTGGTAACTGCTAGGATGCTATTATTGCATTTATCCATGCAACGTTTAAGTGTATTAGGTCAGTATTTAGGAGCCTAGGAGCACTCAGGCTTAAGCACAAAGGGGTTTCAAGATCTGTACCATGTATGTTAAGCAATGGGACACATCTATCAGTCTTGACCTTCACCAGCCCAGGGGTAAAACAGTATTTTACTTTCAACCAAGATCTGAGCTGCAGAAGCTTTCATACAGGTGTGGACCTGTGACTTGCATAGCTACAACATCCCACTTCCCACCTTGAACAAGCTGTGTCCAAGGGTCTGGGACAATAGCTCCCAAGGAGCCCTGTACTCCAAAGCTGCTGTTCCGTTCAGCCCTAGGATAGGCACACCAGCACGGAAGCTTCTCACCACTTTGTCCCAGTGCAACTGCTTAAGAGCTGCCATCGTCTTGTTCTAAATAGTTGAGAATGTGTTTTCTAAACATCCTGGGTTCAGCCCAGGAATTTATTTATTTGAGAAGCAGGAGTTTGGGGTGTGGACAATCTAGGTTCCATTTACTAGACTATTAACACACCCAGAGATCCAGCTCAGAAATATTAAACTCACCAATGAACACAGACACTGCCCCACAGTATGGTGAAACGACCAGCTCTGACACTTCATCTACAGAGAGCTTTTCAGACTTGAGCTTGATAAAATCTTTTGGCACATCTTCGCTTTCATCCATAGCTCACTAGAAAAGCTGAAACCAAACAGACGCTGTTGTTGGTTTTGGCAATACTAGCATTGGCCAACTGCTTTTTAGCCAGTGCTGATGCCCCAATTTGTGCAGAAAGCGTGCACCATCTACTTCCTCACCACAAGAGACCAGTCTCCATGACAAATTAATTTCTCAGTAGACTTGCTGAGAGAATATTAACTGCAAGTATCAAGCAATGACCCTGTTTTTGATGCATACAGGTTCCTTCCTGGTAGGAAAGTCTGGTCTAGTAGGACAAAAGTAGAACTAGACTGAGGCCCCAGTTTAACAGTACAATCAACAGCATGGACCACTGTGGTTGTGTATCTGTGATAAGACAGTCAGCCCGTCCTCCCTATCTTATCCTGAAATCAAACTCAGTTTAAAAAGGAGATTTCTAGTAAACACATATTAGAGTTCTAATCCTAAAGTTTAATATGCTCTCCAGGACATTCAGGTCTTCATAGTATCGGTCTGTTTCAATTTCTCTGAGTAGAAACCAGTCATCAATTCATCTAAGAATGAGGAGGAAAAGAAGTATTTTGAGAAGCAGAAATAGAACAAGCTGTAATAAATACACAGACTGGCATCTGAAAGCATGCAAAGAAATTAAGCTATTCTAAGGACACCTATTCCTTTGACTGCAACAAAACAAATAAAAGTTTTTGTTAAGCAGCAGTCAATTCTTTTTCTGTTAAAAAGTGGTAGGAGGTTTTTCATTATTATCTTATTTAGGCAAGCTGGGTATCTACTGGCAGACAGAAACAACTACAAAAGAATAAAAAGACCCAAACCCCAAATTCAAAACAATGCCTGACCTCTCTGACAATTTTCTTCCATTTACTGCATACGTGTTAATCGTTTATTAGTGCACCAGCTTATGCTTTCAGGTCAGCACAATGGCTCTCTCCACCAGGAAACACAAGTTATGCTCTCTCAAAAGACTGTCAGGGTGGAGGAAGAGAACTGCAATCCCATGTCTGGACCTAAACAAAAAAAGATTATAGGAACATCATACAGAATCCGTGAGATATTTTAGCACAGGATGGCACTCCATAGGAAATGGAGGAAGAAGTGATACCTACCTAACAGAACCCGGGCAGATTCAGCCTCCACTAATTGGTGGGATAATGGCAACCTCGTCTCCAGGCTGCAGGACCAGGAGCTGATCTCCAAGAAGCACGTACTCCTGCCGAACAGCAAAAACCACTTGATCCCGGATGACAGCAAGCCTGAGGGGGATTGGCAGGAGCACAAATAGGTTTCTAAATAGAGTGTTTGCATTTAACCATGAGATTTCATTAAACAACAAACTGGTGCACAGTCTAGGGCAGCTGAGGTAAATACCACTGAGACTTACGCAACTCTGCTTCCAATACACTTTCAAAAACTCAACAAAAACCCATCTCCTACTCTTGGATTTTCTTCTGGTGGCTAAGGAGAAACAAACTCAGTATAATTTTCAGAAGTCAGGAATTGGTTTTGTCATAGGCCTACATTAGGCTGAACCAATGTATACCAGACCCACTTTAGCAGCTTCTAACAAACAAGTAGGTAACTCAAGAGGGCAGCAACTATCCAATTTGGGATGAGAAGGAAATGTTCCCCCGATTCAGTCTGGCTGGACTGGAGCAATTTTCTTCCATGGCAAGAAGCATTGCGGGATGCTGTTCCTGAGATCTCATGAAGATTCAGTGGTCAGAGTTGCTTTTGTTGTGTAACCTCACAGTATATGAGGCTTTGGGTCTTTTGTACTTACACATCTGAAATTTGCTATTGATAAGGAGTAGCAACAGAACTAAGAGGGTAGATACGATAGGTTTTCTGGCAGATCTTGTATATATTTTTGGATTTCAAATCTGTGAGGTGTTGCTGTAAGAGTCCACAGCTCTGGGTACCATGAGGCAGGGAGTCGCCTTCATGACTAAGTGCAATCACACAGTGAGTATGAGGGCAACACCAGTAAGACAGCAGAAGAAGAAAGCCAACATTTTACTTTAGAAGGTGCAGGCATGATAACTGTTATTGTTTCAGACTACAAAATCTGTCAGAGACAGGGCCGTACTGCCTAGAAACAAGTAGGCACGCCAAAAGGGTACAAGTAAAAATCGTCTTATTTCCTACCAGCCAGACAGACAAAAGTAGGCAAGGCAGAGGCTGAGCAAAACACAGTAGCACTGACTCAGAGGACAGACTGAAGGGAGGGACCGTATGAAAGTAAAGCAAGCCACTGAGGAACTGAGCACAACCATGGAACTGAAATGCCCATTAGAAGGATGGGCTTTAATTAATGTCACTTGCAAGTTAATTCATTGGGGAAAATGGGTGGAACAGAGGAGCACTGTCAAGTACGCTCAAGCTGCAGTTTGAATATCCATTAGCAATGTGAATAGAAGTCTGTGGTCAATGCCGTACAATTATGTTGAGTTTTTCCAGAAAAGCTAGGAACAGAAGTATTTTCCAAGAAGGCCGCTGTGAAGTAACTGCACATGCAAAATGTACTGCCCCAAGTCATCATTCACAAAAGGACAAAGTCGACAAGCTATGGCAAACTGACCAAAGGTGCTGCTCCTGCTTCGTATTATGAGGTTTCAGAATATACAGTATTCAGAAAATACACTCATTCCCTACTGCTTCCTTCCCCATAACACACTTGGTCTCAATTCTCTGTGAGAAAAAAGACCCTTGTCTAACATTTGGATAGAGCTTCTCATTTGGAAACAGATGTCTTTGCTAAATAGTTAATTTTTTCCATAGCCTTTGAGACTAGATCTAATAAAGAAAGGTGGTGCCTAAAGGAAGACTTTGGCACCTAAGTCCAAAGTTATGGAAATTCCGGTGCATTCAGCTCTAAATCCTGAGGACGTCAACCTCTGTTATATCTTACTTTTTTTTTTTACTCCCCACCCCAAAACGGTGTTGCACCTTTGTCTATTAGGCTCATTCTTGACAAGACTGAGCACCTTCCCTCAGCCTTAACCTGAGGGGGGATTTCTGCTGACACCCCCAAAGAGCACTAGCACTGCATGGGTCCTTACAGCACACAGTGCTCTCTTGGGACAAGACTGCCTATGAAACGCAACTAATGGTGGTGCGTTTTTTTTCCAAGCAGAGGGGGTTGAAAGCGGCTGAGCCTATTTCCTAAGTAAGGGTTAAGGCAAGGTTCCTGACGTGCCTTCCAGAGGGTGCCATAAACTCAGAACAACAGCTAACAATGCAGTTAAAGATAAGCAACTGAAAACACCTGCACATTATCACGAATTTCTTATTTACTGCCCTGCCTGTGCTTGATCACTCCTTACGACATCTCACGTTCTCCACAGGTCAGTAACACAGCTCAGGAGCTTTCATGGGCAGTAGGGTTCCCTCACTGTGGCCCATGGACAAGGGGCCACACGTCCCACACCACCCCTCAGGCCCAGCTTTCGGCTGCGTTTATTGGAGCTAGTCTTTCCTTGCATGTACATAAAGCTACGGCACTTGCAACTGGCCAAAATACCCACCGCAGGTTACATGAAGGTGACATTACTGTTTTTACGGTGTGAAAGTACTGATCCGTCTTCTAGCTCTATGCTAAACGCTGAATGTGTATTTACCAAAAAATAATAATAATAAAAAAAACCAAACACAAAAAAAACCCAGCAAAAAAAACCAAACCACCCAAATCCGTTAAGCTTTGTACCCCTCAGCAGCAGCTTCCCCGAATACCTGGGGTGAACCCTGACGATCTCCTCCCAGAGCTGCAGCGAGGTGACCTGCCGTGGCACCCGGAGGGTCTCGCAGCGCAGCCCGGCCAGCTCCGCGCTGCGGGCGAAATACAGCACCGACACCTGCCCGCGGAACAGAAGCCGGTCAGGGGAGCGAGGCCGACTGAAAGGAACGTTAACTTCTCCCACAGCAAAATACCGAAACCAAACCAGCGTTAGGAAAAGCGCTCCCTGGCTTCACGCTGACAAGCCCCGCCGCCTTCCTCCTGCCTCGGCTTGTCAGGAGAGCGGGGAAAGGGCGAGGGGAGTAAGTAAGCGCGGATCCATGTCCTGCTCCCGCCGCCCGGCGCCTCTGCCCGCCGAGGAGAGGGGGTGAGAGAGCCCCGCCGCCCCCGGCCCCGGCCCCCGTCTCGCCTCTAGCCGCGGCCCGCTCCCCAGGCTGCACCTACCTGGCAGCTCATGGAGCCGCCGTCCCCGGGGCGGGCAGCCCTCCGCCGCGGGCTCACGGTGGCGCCTGCGCCCGGAGGAGAAGCGCCGAGCCCGGACCGCCCCCTGCGGCCTAGGCCGGGAGCGCGGCCCGGCCCCGCTCCGCAGTGTTAGGCGAGGCCGGGCCGGGCCTAGCGGTGAGGCCGGGCTCCGGGACCGTGACGCCGGGCTGGGCCTAGCGCTGTGGCGCAGCCCGGCTCCGGGGTCCTTGCCCCGCACAGATGGATAACGGAGGTGGGAGGTGGCCCTCGGAAGGTGCTGGGGAGCAGGGGGTGGGACGCCGTGGCTTGGCTTTGCCCCTCAAACGCAGCCTGTCATTTTGGGGACAGCACCTTGAAAGCCAGATTTTCCCGTGGGCTCAGTCCTGAGTGCATGGGGATTGCAAATGATTGCAAACATTATATGTCTGTTGCTCTGCATGCATTATACCTCCACTGGACGGGCACACAGTAGGTATAACGTAGCACATAAAAGCCAGCAATCCATCAACATGCTGATCTGGGATTTCTGGGGTAGGTCCTGTTTCAGTGCAGAGATCGCCCTGGTACCCTCCTCCCTGTGGACAACTGCAGGAGGCCTCCAGCAGTTGCCTGTGTGGAAAAGAGCGTGGTGGAAGAACACTGGCAAACCTCCTGCAGGTTGGGGCCAGGGAGGAGGGGAAGGCGGTGCAGGGTATCAGCAGGAGCTGCGGAGAGACCCCCAGCAGTTGTTCCTCAGGGTGCAACTCTGTTCCAAAACCATATCCTCATAGGTGGCCAGGGTTATTTGTACAGCGCTGTTTGCCTGGCAACACTTGTAACCTCACATCAATAAAGGAGCAGCTCCTCCAGTCAGTGAACCAGGGGGAACACTGCAGTCATTACCAGTGACACGCAGTTTGGGGTCAGTAATTGTGGTTCAGGTCAGGTGGAAAACATCCATCCTGTGACATTGTCAGCAAAAGAAGTGAAAAATAATAAAAAGTTCCTCAAATAAAGAACTACTATCCAGTCATTTCAAAAGATGGCTGAGAAAGGAAACAGACCTTTCTATGTAGTAATTCTTGCCTCTGAGGTACAAAGACAATGAAAGTTAAAGTGATAGTTTTACAAAAAATGTGCAATAGAAAT
Organism: Chroicocephalus ridibundus; assembly: GCF_963924245.1. Classification (NCBI taxonomy): domain Eukaryota; kingdom Metazoa; phylum Chordata; class Aves; order Charadriiformes; family Laridae; genus Chroicocephalus; species Chroicocephalus ridibundus. The sequence continues at coordinate 68,110,469 of NC_086316.1, read as the reverse complement.
ACAATTGCTTCCATGGAGCATGTATTTTGTACCAGTTATCCAGTACACCATGTCTTAATCCTCTGCTGCGAGGAACAAACGAGTTATTTTTTAAAACTGTATTCTTTTGTTTGTGAATGATTAACTGCTATTACAAATGGAACTCTCCTCAAGACAGCATGTGTCAAGTGAATAAAATGATGCTTTCTTTTTTCTCTGGGTTGTGTAATTTCGATGTATACATCTTAAATTAAACAGATCACTTTGACAAGGTGTGTATATGACCCAACCAGTAGGTAGCAAGAGGCTTGTATTTTTTTTCCACTGCAAGAGATGTGCCACAGGTGTCTGTCCTTAGAGTGAAATGGGTGAGTGCTGGGCTCAGCTGGAGCAAATTAGCCTCTCAGCTCAGAGAACAATGAGCTTTGAAAGATTTATCTGTACATTTAGGGTTGAATTTAGAGTTAGGTCCACTATGGAATAAGAAGAGAGGAATTACTGCTAGTGAATTTCTGTATTTTGTTTATTTGAGCTCCAGCTAATGACTCACCTAAGCCAATGCTTGAGTATTTTTCAAAGGATGGGTCAGTCTTCAGCCCTGTGTTGCATGAATTAAAAGGAGAATTTGTTAAAGGCAGAAGTTGTGCCTAGAAAGTACAGGAATAGAGTAAGATTTGTGACTCCAATAATCTATTAACTGTGTTCTAGAACTGATAAAAAGTTCTTAAACAAAAAAAAAAAAAAGGAATTAAGCTGAGGTTTAATATGAACACCTAAAACAAAACTCTCTCTAAGTACATCTTCATTCTCGAGGTCTTTTCTTCAGGAACACTAGCCTCAGCAAGAGGTGTGACTACTACGTTGCTTGGTTTGCAAGAGTGAGTTTTATTCGTATTGCTTTGTTTGTTTGCCTTGTTTTATGGGGTTTTGGGGAGTACGGATACCTACATAAGATGAAATGAGTGGAGTTTCTGTAGCTCTGGAGAAGATATGTTAGCTCTGTGGAGACTGGGATCTCAAAACCATCTCTTCTTTATGATTCCTATTGGCTAGCTCCACTTGATTTTCCTTTATAATATTTTCTGGTTTGGATCCTTTCTCCAGACACCATTTTCTTCTTGCAGCTTTTGGTTTGGTGTGGAGTAGCTGCAATGTGTAACATCTAGTTCTAAGTGTTATTCATTGAGTCTATTATTTTGAATTAAATCTTGTCCTAAGCCGTGGGGCCTTTCCCACACTAATAAGTATATTAGCCTCTCGTAATGTATTTCTTTTGGATGTATTTAATTTTAAAAGCGGTGATGAAGCCCACTAAAGCAGACATTTCCTATTGTGCTTTCCAATCCTTCTTTAATAATGTTTAATACTGAAAATCTTACTGTATGGAATTCCCTTATACCACTCAAACAGACCACAGCTTAACAAAAATTCAGTTCTAATAACACTAAGGAGGGGCAAATGGTGAGGAGCTGTTATTCCTATTAATTTACTTCTTACTTACCAGCAGCATACTTTGAACTTGAAGATCTAGCCTGAGTATACCTAGACACTAAGGCACTGGTTTTGCATTGTGCTCCTGAATGGAGAGAACCACAGAAAAGTCAAAAAACTTAAGTAGGTATACTAGTCTGCTAGTCCTAAGCTATTTTTGTAATAACTTATTACAAGAATTGGTATAAAACATAGCTGTAGGCACTAGAAAAAACCAGAGGAATGAACTGGAAACATGCTGTTAATCTTTATTTCTTTTTACCAATGATTTACTTAATGTCACTGCAGCAAAAGCGACTCTCTGGGACTGCACAAGATTGTGATTGTCTAACCTCTAGTAGGTTTTCTGTTTCCTTTTGTTTTCATTTTAGACCTTTTCTCAGGACTATTTGGTATAAATCATGAGTTGCTGCTCTGAAGTTCAGATTTATACTTAGGAAGTCTTCAGAGAACTTCCTTTACTCCAGTTTGACTCTTGTGAAGAATTTAAGTTATGTTGGTGCTAGACCCAAGTGCATCTTTGTTATACACCCGAGATGTAGATATTGATGCATAACACTGTATTTAGAAGAACAGACACAATTCCTTTACTTCAAGCTTCTTGAAATAACCAGGAAAAATAAAAATGATCATGATCTGGAATAATCCTTCATTACCTGTTGTACCCTTCATTTGTCTTGGGAGACCAGCCAGATCTGAAGTCAGTTTAGCATTAACCGCCTGCTACTGAGTTAATTTAAAACAAAAACCAAAGCTGTTTGGACTAATCTACAAGGATACAAAAGTGGGGCAGGTATAAGATAAGTCAGCATGAATTCCAGTCATTCCACTGAATTCAGGTCTGAATTTGGCTTCATACTTGTCAACGCTGGTAATAATCTGGAAAACACTTCCTTCCTATTTTGGGAAGAAGGAGAGCTGTTCCTTGAGTTTCCATGGTGGAAGAATGGGGAGAAAAAGTGAAAATATGAATCTGTCTGAGGCACTATGACCTCTAGGATTCCTGTGTGTGAGGTATATGTGGCCGTTTGACCAATGTCTTTAACATTCCCCTTGGCACTCTTTGAAATTGTCTATTACAAAACAGATGGTGCAGTAGTTACTTTTTGAAGGGCTAGAAGAGCATGACCACATCTGGAATTAATCTTTAGCTCCCTAAACCAATAGATCACCCAGTTTTAAGAGGGCCTTCCAATATAAATGCATTGCACAAGTACAGAGAAAGAATACACAGCTTTAAGGCAGAGTATAAGCAGTCTGGAACTATAATTCATAGGCACACAACTCTTTCTGTTCAGCTGTCTCATTTATGGGCAAGTCTTTTCTACAAAAATTCCTTTTTATTTTCATTGAGCAACAGCAGTAAATGAACTATGTAACTTCTTAGATTTAAAAAAAATCCATAAATTTTCAGGTTTTGTATAAAGTGTTTTCCTTTTGTTGATGGCTACAGTATTCCTAAAGAGGTGACCTCTTTCATTTCCAAACTGTCCTTTGGCCCAAAGGATAGCTAAAGGTTATATTAAACCAGCATGCACACCAGCGTCATTCAAATAAAGCTAGCTATGGAGTTTTGGATGATCATTAAGCAGTATAATGCATGCTCTGAAGAATGATGAGGAAGGGCATTAGTGCCTTCAGTGATGACACGAAGGTAAAAACTGTGTCTGCAATTTTTTATATCAGGGCAAAACACAAGTTTTATCCCATAGAACCTCATATTTTTTAAAGTGCCTGGTACTGAACTACCTGGATAATATTTGATCTGGATAATCTAAATATTTAAAATATCAAATTTGTCATCTGTCATTATGGAAAAAAAAAAGTAACATCAGAAATTCATTGCTTCCGGCAAAAGCCTCAAATTTGTGTAACAAAGTAGTTGTAAGGGCAAAGAATTTTGAATCAAACCTATCAATCAAACCTACAAGTCATGTCTCTGATATTATGTTTAAAAAGATAGAATTTCTCTCTTGTATTTAGTATTTTGCTTGTCTTTTATGCGTTTACGTCCTTTTTTAACGCACTTAGCACAGAGAGACATGAAATGCCTGCATATAAAAAATGCAGTGTTCATTTATATTCCCAGATTAAATTGTTGGCCCTCTAATTATGATAATGTGTAAGAATTTGAAATATTGCACAAGGTAAGAAACATTTCACAATATGGATTTACTGAAGCCAATGGAATTTCACAGGATTTACTCTGATATGCGGGTGCCTGATGAAAATAAAAACAACCTTTTTACCCACCAGTTGAGAATTTGGGTTTAGAGGTAGACACTTGTCATATCAGATTACAGATTGCAGCTATCCTGCCTATCAATTCTTTGTAATCATTGCAGCTACTTTGCTCAGCTTGAAAATTTAAGTGTCGCTGAAGTTTTTACAGTATTTCAGATCAGTGTCTTTACCTACCCCTGGGGGCACACACAGCACAATTGTGACAGGATATTCGGCAAATGGCAGTCTATTTTAGGTTTAGATTCTGGTTAATTCTTTTGCTATCTGTTGGAGTATTGTAGTCAGTTTGCCTTCAATCTTTTCCTTACACTTAAGATGTAAAGATCATTTAGCTGATTCTGTAGAATGCTGGGCTTGTATTTAAACATCCTGATTAATTCTGCACTTAAAATTTAGCATTTTTTGAGTAATAGAGTCAAAAATGCACACACTTTTATAAACATTCCAAAGAGATGGTGGTGCAAGAGACACTAGGAGTCAATCTGCACTGACCCTAGCCAAGGGCTTGGCTGCAGCGTGCATCATGCCATGTTACCATACCTACCTCTTTGCCATATACATAGGACCCTTGCCGACAGTTTGCAGATGTTCACCATCATACAGTCAATATATAAAACTGAATCAGTGTTCTTATTGGAAGTGTTGTATGCTTTTCACTCACCTGTTTTGCACATTTCCAGAAAAATATGGCTGGATCTTGACTTCTGATAATGTCTTCCACTGAGGCTGATCAGACTGGAATCCTTTCCACCGGGCTGTACGTCCTGTGCATATTCAGCTCCTCTCTGTATTGGCTGACAACTGGAATGCTTTCTTTGTAACTACGAAAGGCATTTTTTCAAAAAAGTTTATATTCTATTGAAATTTTTCCAAGCCCTGGAAAAAAGTTGTGTGATTAGTTCTGAAAGCAAATCACTTGATAACTTTTAGTAAAACTCGTGAGGGAGATGGATTGTGTCTGTGCAGTTGGGAATTGTTTCAGTTTTGTACTTCAAATTTACACTAAGAGCCATGCTATATCCTGGCACCCAACTGGGAAATTTTGCTTACAACTAAGTAATACGGGATTACCCGCACTGCAAGCAAATAATGAAAGCCTGTCTGAAAGCCTGTCTTAAACAAACTGTTCAAATTCTGTGTGCAAAACTCAGATGCTAAAGTTTCTATGGCTTTGTTTTGACTAAAAGTTTCATTTTCTGTTATATATAACAGCACACATATCCACATGAGGGCACCAGCTGACATCTTATTCTCAGACCAATGTGTAATCTGTTTCTGAAATTAACATGTCAATCAATGGTCACTCCATCCTTATACTTACAGAGCTAGAGTAAAGATTGAACTGTTAAATGTTACAGTTCTCAAATTTTCTTTTATTCTTTTTTGATTCTTTTACTTTCCCTAAACTCTACATTCAACAGAAATCTTGAAATAAACTTAATCATACAGAGACGTGGGGATGTTAAGTTTTTAAAAGTAATAAAATTAAAATTCTTTTTTAACCTGGCTCCGTAATGGAATGTAAGTGAACTCATTAAAATTGGTAAAGTTTATTATTTCTTAGCTTTGAAAGGAGAACAAAAATCCCAAGGTTTTAGCCTCATTTTTATTAAATCCACAAAAATATGCAGACAACACCCATTCCATTTGTAGAAGTTATACAATCTCTTAAAAAAAGCAGAGTAATTGGTGCTCTACTCTTAGTCTGAGGATTCAGGACCAAGATTGTCCACTTCCTTTCCCCACTGAACTCCAAGAACTTTGACCAATGTAAATAGAGTACAGGAATGATCACATTTCCTCTCCTAGCTCCCAAAGTGCCAAGCAACAGAAACCGCAAAGGCTAGAGGCTTCCTTCAGAGGCCAGCAGACTGCATCTCTGTGGAGGATGTAACAATATATTAGCTAAACAGGGAAGATTACACAAAGTAGACTGTGGGGGTTATTTGACAGAGGTGGCTACACACAACATGAAGTGGTGTAAAGGATCTGTTTCATTGAAATCAACTGGACAGCGTTTTGAAGGAAAGAGAAACTTGTCAGGAACTTCCAAAACGCTTCAGAGGGTATTCACAAAAGCTGGTTTAGCCTAGTGAGACTAATCTCCCTAGGATTCCAAGCAGCGGAAACCCATAGGCTTTTCCAAAGAGTGATTCAGAAGAACCAAATTAGCAACTTCTCTTGCTTGCCCCTGGCTAAGCCCTTTTTCTCCATTGACTGTTGGGGTGGTCTGGAGAAACTGTCCTCTTGGGGCTACTCTTGGTCTCAGTGAATACTCTCTCCTAGTGACAGAGAAACAAAATTCCATTATTTAAATATTAGAGATATCATGGTATGGTATAGCCCTTTGGAGTGGGGAAAGCCTAGGAAATTTTTTTCTCAGCAGAAAGGCACAGAGTTGGAAAAGTCAGAAAAGGTATTGAGCTGAGGATTTATTCAGGACAGTCTTTATTGCAATGCAGATACATAAGCAGAAACATGTTTCATAATATGAGAACACACCTGAGCATTGGAGCGTGGAGACATTAAGAAGTGGTAAAGATGTGAATCTACTGGAAACCCCGATGGAAGATAGTGACTTTAAAGAATCTTTAAGTTATTTTTTCTAAGAAATAAATGGTAGTTTGGAAGGACAATATTCTCCCTTTAGCACAGTAATTTAGTCTTGCAAAATCTAGAAAAGAGCTCTAGGTCCAAAATCCTCAAGTGACTATTTTTGAGAAAGAGGAGGAACTTAATATCTGTTAGATCCTTCCCTGCATCACCTATGCACTGAAAAAGAGTTCTCCAAGCAAGTATGGCATGCAAATATGCATGCCAGAAAATGTTAAGGTATTTGTATATATGGACCAGTATTTTGGGATATTGTTTTGTCACGAGCGCTATGGTAAGTGATTATTTCCTTTCTTCAGATGCTACCGAGACAAATGCAAGAGATGATTAATGGGTGCTTGTTTGTTATAAGCCCCAGCAAGTATCTCTGGTATCTCAGTGATAACTGTACGTCAGGAGAAAGGAGGAGGGGAATGAGAGTTGTTTCGTTGTCTTCTTGCACTGTTTTTTTTTTTTTCCAAAGCACTTGTAGGGGGAAATACTCAGTAGAGCAAGTGTTACACATGTTATAATAAAAGAGGTTCTGGTTGATCTATAAAGGACTTGTTCAGCTATCTAGAAGGCTGAAATAGGTGAATATATATTCATCAACTGAGAACCCTGATGCCTTGAAGACACTGGAAGTTTTCGAAAGATTCTGGATAACTGATTTTAACATAGGTCAGACCTCAATTTAGCTCAAGATAGCTGATAATATAGGAGAAAAGAAAATTTCCATGTCCTGAAGGAAGATGACAAAGCTAATGATGCATAACAGGGAACCTGAGACTTCAATATGCACACTGAGACAACAGAAATAATCCAAAAACCGTAGCTTTGTTGCTGAATAAAACCCTGAGAGGGTCGGTGCCCAAAGCACTATAGGAGTGTTCATACCTGAGGGGAATTGTGAAGCTGGTAACACTCTGCGTGCCAGGATCCATTCGGTGCGTGAGTCACAGCCTCTTGAGTCTAAGTGGTACTGACAACTCAGAGGAGATTTCGAAGGCCTCACAGGAACTACAAGAACTAAGACAAGGATGAAAAAAATAAAAGGCTATAAACTGAAGCTGTAGCGCAGAGCAGTGGCAACACTGACTAAGGTAGCAGCGACTTCTGTGGGAAGCTTCTGAGCTGGGGTCTGTCAGAAAGGATGGGAGTCATTTGACCCAATTTTAGCTGTCTAAGGGTTATTTAACCAGCCTTAATTTGTTGCCTGGGCTTCTCCTGCACTTGATGAAAAGGTAGAGGCATCTTCGGAAAGCGGTTCAGGTCTTTCACACCGGCCTAATTTTGATACTTACCCTGGCTAAGGTGTCTGCTGTCTAAAGGCAACTGCGGAGCTTCGCTGACTATAGAGGGATCATCCGTGACTAGGTTAGACACCTAACTTGTAGACAGCTGAAGTTAAGTGAAATAGTCCCATCAAGTTGTGGGTGTTACTGTGCATTTGCAGCTCATGTCCAAATAATGGCTTATAACTCTAAATAAGAAAGTTTTAATAGTTGAAACCTTTCTCATATTTAGTACCTGGAGACCCAGGTACTACAAGTGACACCAAAATAATGCCACCAGGGTTGGGACAGGAGAAAGCAGTGATGTAGACGAGCAATCCAGATGCATAGTCGTGCATATGTGAACAAAGAATGCAGGCTTTGAACACACAACAGGAGTCCTTGTATGACTCTGTGATGACTCTGGATAAAAATAGAGAAGTTGTAACTACAGAGGTCACGTGTGGTGTTTTCCGCTGCAACACTCTCTTGCTAATAGACTTTCAGTGAGAGTATGGATCTTCCTGTTTACTTTCTTAGCCTTTCAATTCAGAAATGGAGTAAATTGTTTCAAATGGGCCATTTCACAAACTGAATCCAAATGTGTTACCAACATGAAAGTTGTGTGATACAAGCCATAAAGTCTCCTAAAAGGCTTCTGCTTTTCCAGTGCTGTATTTGGAATAAGCTGTTTGATAATTAAAATGAAAATTAACAGAAAAACACCCCAACAATTTGTTTCTTAAAAGAATAATCCTTCTATGAGCAGAAGCAGTAACATTTTTTCCATGCATTACCTTGGATGACTTACCAGATATCTCTACCATGGAGATCAAGCAGTGGTATGGTTGGTAAAGATATTAGGGCAAACTTCAGTTATGGCAATTTTTTTTTCAGCTGCCAGGTAAAGCAAACATTTTCTACTGTAAATGATATGATATTTGAGTAGAATTATGGTGTTACTTTTTTTTTTTTTTTTTTTTTTAGCTCAGGGCACATCCCAGTTGTTTTGCCCCAGCACCCTTCAGCTTGAAGGCAGTCCTCTGGCCTCCCCTTTCTTAGTCTGGACCTCTCCTGGCCTCCTGAAATTTTTATTTTTAATAAATATTTATACAATGTTATTCAAGAAATATATAAACCCACAGCCAGGGAACTGCAACATCTTTTTCCAGGCAGCAGCAGGACCAGGACATGCTTGCTCCTGGTTGGGGTTTGCTCTGAAGAACAGATGGCAGCAGCCCTTTCCCCGCCGCCCCCTTGCAATGTGTCTAGATGCACAGCAGAATGCTTCAAGAGTGTGGTACATGTACTGCCCGTAGCAGCTTGAGAGAAGCAAACTTTGTACTGATGTACAGCAACTTTATAGGGCTCTGGGAATTGCAAACCTGTGTCTTCTTTAGAGAGCTGATGACCCTCAATCAAATTTTGCAGGACTGATACGGATACAAATGGAAAGTAAATATTGATAAAAACAAGGGCATGTCTCTTTGCCTTTCCATTTTGGGCTCAAGGGTAAAACCACTACTGAAATTCATGTTTTCCTGGCTGGACAGAATTCATAGCTAATCCTAAGAATAGTCATTGTCACTTCCTCTTAAGCCTGTGTATCTAAACAGTGAGAAGTAAAAATAGCCAGAAAGTTTGAAGCATACCATGTCTGCTTAATACAAGCAGTGTGGTATCTGGAGGCTTGAATTTCACACAGCTTTACGCGCTTTCTGCAATGAGTACATTTACAGCCTCTTTTGAAGAATTTGCACTTATATGTCTTGTCAAAAATCGTAATACCCTTAAAGTATTGCAGATAACCAGTTAGCGATTACCTCTTTTTTGATAATGAGCAGATACACTTCAATCAACCTGATGCTAATGATTACTGGCCTTGTATATTAACAAAAGCATTTGTTGCTGTACTATGTACACGTGTTGCATTTCTAATTCCCTAAGCAATTCCATCTAGTGTAGCCAGCCTCATCATCAAATGTGGTAACTGCGGAAAGCCTTCTAGCCCCAGCCAAAAAAAATCTTTGTAAAGAAATTGTATCATTTCACCATGCAGCTGCAGGGACATTGATGCCAGCTCAGGAGAGAAGGTACGGGTGGGAACAAGCAGTGGAAGGTGGGATCATTTATTTCAGCAGCAGTGTGGGGTTTATGCCAAAATAAACTGCTCATGGGTCTACTAGCTAAGGGTTGCCAATATAACAATGATATGTAAGTGGAAACACACACTGATAAAGTTGTTAGTCATTCATAAATTTAAGAACAGAAAAGTGAAACCAGATTCCAGAAGAACTTCAGGTGTCCAATACCAGAATGTAATTGTTAACTCAATATTAAATTCAAAAAAGAAACAGTTTAGAAATTCATGCGTAAAGATGGGCATGCTGTTGTCAAAGAAATGAAGGTGCAAGTTAATGAAGTTGGGTGCATTTCATCTGCTGTCCCTGCACATCATCAGCTGACCCATACAGCTGGGGCCAAGGTGCTGGTACCCCCAGACACAGGCCATGATTGTGGGCAGACCTAGGGGTGGTTCTTTGGAAGTAAAATTTTCATATATTTTGAAAATAAGTCTAGACCCTGTGATTGGTTTATCAAATTAAAAACTCAGAAGTGATTACTTGAACTATAGAAGCAATATTTGAAGTTACGAGGAAAAATCTCTAGAATATCACGTAACTTCCTACCATTAAGTGAGTGCCTATGGATTACTCAACTAATCTGGAAGAAAGCTTTCCTTGTAAAAGTAAACTCTCCAAAGTAGAAATTGATATGGAATTTCCTTTGGGCTCAGTATTCAGATCTCAGACCTGGGAAATGAATGTGATCTATAACAAACTTAATAGGGGCTCAAATGCTACACAGCCTCCTCCAGTGACCCCAAGGTAATCATTCTTTTCTTCGGTGCTTCTGTTGCTACTTATCCTTTGGTAAAAGGATCTTGGGAATGCTTCTTGGGACTGAGGGAAAATGTCTCTTTTTAGACCCTCCTCCGGAGCGCCCATCTCATTTTCACGTAGCTCCAGCATCAGTCCAATTTAAAACTGGTCATGTCCAGTTTTAACCTCTTTCTTACTAAGACTGAATGATGTACACACTCATCCACACATAAGTTCATATGGTTAGTGGGAGCCTGTAGCTTACAAGCTTATAGTAGCTCTGAGATTTTGCTTTGGACCTGTCCGTTGGATTCAAACAGAGAGAGTGGAGCTGTTTGTGATTTCTTTTTCAGAAGGTTGTTGTTCAATGTAGTGATGCTTTTTCTCTGCAGCAAGATGAGTAGGAGTTGTTAGTTAAAATAGTTAGTTTTACAAACCAGCATGTGTGACAAGGGATATAGTGTACATGAGGAACCGTGGTTTGGGGATCACTTCTACTGTCTGTCTTGTCCAGTTTTTTACTCTCTTGGTATGTGGCACCTGTGTACACCATGTCTACCTGTTTTAGCTTTTTATAATTCTCTTTGACCTAGCAGAGATAAAGAAAATGTAATGCTTGAACAAATTACAGCACCACTTTAGCTATATATGAAAGCTGTGAAGACTTTTCACCTTGGCATTGCCTTTGTGTGTTATTGAACAGAGATTTGTCTTTTTACCTCTTCCAACTGTGGATCCTTCTTCTCTTTGGTCTCTTCAGGAGGCTAGGGCAAATTATAGCACACTGCTTTTGGCAGCTCTGAAAGAAAATTCATGTCCTTGCATTCAAAGACCTATATTTTAAAGGACTGTATATAGATATGCCATTTATCAGCAGCACAGGAATGAGACTGAGCAACAATTTCAAGTAGAACCTGGGATGGAAAAGCAGAATAATATCTTCTTTTCAAAGACTTTGCATTAGCACTGTTCCTACATATTCATCTTGGAACTTCTTCAGTTCTGTCTTGACCACTGTCAAAGATGTTTTATTGTTAAAGTCAGACTACTGGGCCTTCAATGTAAATTATCAAGAACAGATTGTACTTCATTCTGTAGGAACTGAAGTGCTTCAGAGTAATAATCTTTTAAATTAAATATTTCCCAGTGTATGAGGGTTTTCACAGTACTGCTACCCTAAAAGGAAACTTTAAATATGATTAAAATACATAAAATGATGCTAGTAAGTATGCTTTTTAAGACCAGTTTATATAATTTCATTGCCACACAGGCTCAAGTGGACTAGATCAACCGTAATGTTAAAGCTTAAAAACATGTCAAGCTGGAAAGAGGGCATGAGAGGACAAAAGTGCCAAGCAACACAGCCTGTTAGCATTCATGGAGGGTGTGACACTGAGAGGTGTTCTGAGGAAAAACAGATGCCTTTGGCCACACTTCTAAGTAAAGCATGTATCTCTGCAGAAGAAACAGAAGTATAACACCATGTCTGTAGGTGAGAAATCTTGATGAATATTCGCTGGTGCGCGCTTGTTACTGAGATCTATTGCAAACCTCTCCCAGAACTTGCACACCTTGGGCATTGATGTGCTGGGAGTTCATTAGCCTTCCCTAGAGCAGGGGATGAGTGTGCCACTGCCCAGCTTCATTTCACTGAGCAGTCCCAGGGGACTAGGATCCATCTGGTGGGACAGAGAAATTTGCAGAGCATATAACAGGAATATAGTAGGTATTGATAATATGCAATTATACATATTATAAATTTTGCAACTATTTCAAGTTCAGTACCTTTACTTGGCAAAATTTGTAAGTGGGTAATTCTCATACCGCTTGCCTTTAACTGTTGACATGTAACAACAGTATTGTCCATTACATCAGTGTTACACTTAGTCATGGGGAAAGATAGTCATGGGGATAGTTGCTGTAAACAGTCTCTGGAAACAGGGATCAATGGCAGAATTGATTTAAACTGACCCTGACAACAAAGTGGTCTCATCACAAGGCTCTGCAGCCAGGGCCTGTTAAAATAGTCGTTTATTTTCCTTGCTGTTTTTGAGACACTGAAACTTTGTCAGCCTTGAAACGGAATGAACTGCCAGAAGTGTAGTTGTTTTGAGTAAATATTCCCAGAATTTCGACACACCATTGATGGCAATGACGTCTCTTTTGATGTTTGTTGTCCTGATTCCAATACACAATGCTGAGTGTAAAACACAAAACTGTAGGTTACTCTGCAACAGATTTATGCAAAGAAAACAAAAATCTTTGTAGCTCTGTTATCTGCCCCTTTTATTTTCATTTTGCTCTGGCATCTCTAGAGTTTTCAGCTAAACCAGTTTCTGAAGAGGCTGCTCTTCCAAAAACAACTTTCTCAAGGGGTTAAAAGGGAGAATAATAGTTCTGTAACATGCATTTTTAAAGTTTCCAGGAAAAAAAATTACTTTTTTCATCCCTTCCAGGAAAGGAGTAGGCGAGACTTGATTTTTATTATTTTTTTAATTTTTTTTTTTAAATTTGGGGAGCAAGCACTGGACCTCTGAATCCGTTCAAGATAATTGGACACTTGCTATTACTCTGTGAATTAGCCCTTGGAGATGCTAAGGGAAATATTTCCACGACAGAATTGGGCACGCACTGGAACATGTGGCCCAGAAGGGATGTGGAGTCTCCATTCAAAACTCAAGTGCCTGAGCAAGGCACTGAGCAGCCTGACCTGGCATTGAAAGTAGTTCTGCTCTGAGCAGGTGCTCAGCCTTGGCGATGTCCCGAGCTCCCTTCCAGTGTCAGTTCCTCTATGAGTCTGTTATTTTGAGGATTTCCACAAAAAGTGCTGATGTCTTCAACTCTTGCACTTCGGTTCTCAAAGGATCCCTGTGCTCAGGACCGGACATTTATTGATTACTTGAACTTGTCAGACAACAAATGGGCCCTTATTAATCAGTAAAATAAAAGAACTGACTGCGGAGGAGAAAATGAGAGAGACAGAGGATTTTTACAAATTAAATGGGTATTTAAAAAGTGGGACACTTTTCATAGGAACTTAGGTAAGAACTGAATAATCTTGGTCACCAATAATAGAAGGTAAGTTTCTTTTCACAAAAACTACCTTTATAGCAGTCTAACACTGCTTTCTTGGACGGGTTTAACACTGATCTAGATATTCTTGAGATCAGAACCAGGTCATTTTTTCTTAATAACCTGGATGCCAAAATACTCTTGTATGCTTGCTGTTCTGACTGCAGTTTCACATGGTCAGCGGTGTTAAATGTTTGCAATCAGCCCTGAGACAGAAAAAAACAGCAAGTTCATATTTTTCTTCAGCTGAGGCACAGCCTAGATTTTGACTTTCTGTCCAGGTATTGGGTTTGGACCACAAAACGCTGATCCACAGCTGGAACTAGCCCAACATTCAGGGCTCTTCCTACCCAGATTTTTTCTCAACCCATTAGGTTGCAAACTGTTCGGTTGCAGAAAATGTCATTATTTGTGTATCTTCCTCAGAGAGTAGGAGACCTAGTGCCACTATTTGACCCATTTGTCTGGGTTTCTTTCAGACCTCTCAACATTTCCTTCTTGCTGGCTGAGTCTCTGGGGATGCAAGAAACAAAGACCGGCACGTTTTTTGCCTGCAGCGCCGAGCTGCGCAGTGGCTTTTCTGGTTACCATATGTCCCAACACGCAAACCCTTCATCCATAAAAATGCCATTCTATGATTCTATGAAATGCGTGGTGCCAGCTCATGCAATGACATGCACTATGCTACTGGCTGAATAAAAGTGTCACACAGAATTCAGCTGCATCACTTTCTTACCTGCAGATCTACAATTTTTCCTCTCATTCTTCCTCAGTTTTATGCATGTAGAGTTAAGGTTTGTGGGGCATGAGCTGAATGCAAAGGTCTGATTCACCCAGTTTAACTGAGGAACTTAAATTAAGAGCATATTTGCCCTAGGCTACCTTAATAGTCTGTTAAGAGAGATGTTTTCAGGGGGGAGTTAGAGGTGAGCTGAACAACACTCTGGAAAGATTTCCCCTTCTCTTTCAAGGGAGCTAACAGTGAACATTCCAGATTAAGATACCTGGCCAGCTGCCTGGGGTTAGGTGAGCTGAAACCAGCCAGAGTACAAATGCGAACAAGGCCAGGCCCAATCCCAGACAGTCCAAGCAACAATCTTATTTTCCTAGCAGCCCCTCCAGCCCATCCTGTTTAGCCTTTCTTCTGTCCATCAGTTATCATATGCCAGTGTCACTGCCCTTACTAGCAATGTGCGGGCTCCTACCCAACAATACTGCATTCTTCTTTTATAGAGGGGTTGGCAACAGCAAGCTACCTGGCATGTCCCAAGGTCCAAGCCTGCTCACAAGGAGGTTCACAGACCAGAGAGGATGGGAGCAGAGGCATGGAGTGGGTTTGAGAGGCAGAACAGCGGTGGGCAGAGGGGAGAGAAAATGAGGTGTTGAGCTGAGGAGATGAAAGACAGGAGGACGATGAGAGGAAGAGAGGAAGACGAGGGGATGGTGGAAGGTCTAGGGTTGGGAAAATTATGCATCTGGGCTTTTGGGAGGAATGTAGAACCGCTAACTCCTGGTGGGGGCCGGGGCTGTGTGAGGTCTGCTTCAGTGCACACTGCCCTGCGCTCCAGCCCCTCCACCTGTTACAGAATGGAGTAGCTCAGAAATGATCCACGAGATTCAGATCCTGATTTGGATCAGATCCTGCCACCCCCAAACACTGAGTAATAAACTAATTTAGAAGTACAGAAAAGGTGGAATATGAAGAAGATAAAAAGAAGGAAGAAATGCAAAGTTGACTGAAGAGCAGAGGTGAAATACAGCCGATGTGCCCCAGATTCTGTAGGAATTTATTTTTTCCCTCTTGGTTAAGTATTTCCAGATCATGTACCTAGCTGTCATTTTGTCAATATTTAATAATTGTCCATCAGTGAATACCAGGTGCATCTCGCTAGCCTCCCACACTTTTGAGGTCAAAGAGAGCTTCCTCTAGCTCCTTTATCAGGTCTTGCCCACATTTTTTCTAGGCAAAGACTTCAGTCTGCTTCAAAGCAAGTTCTGCAGTGGTTTGGGACTCTTTCTGTCCCACTGAAGCTTGTGTGCATGAACAAGTGAAGTGGATCTGCTGCACTCCTTTTAACTGCTGAGCCCACAATTGGGGCCATCATGTATCTCATTAGAGATAGACAGCATCTTTTAGCATTTTAATTTTCAGTGTTTTCTGGAAGACATTTTGCTTCATCCATAAAATGCTGTGAAATTAATATCCTGGCTTTATATGGAAGAGGGAATGAGTTCTAGCAACAGTGTTAAGTTTTTGTCTTAGAGATTTCCTAGTTCGTCTCTGACCATCTATTTTTGTCTATGATTATTCCACTATTAACCTTGTTATGATACCAGATTAATTTTATAAATATGCAACTAGAGGTGGGCCCAGTCCAGCCTGAACATTTGTGTGTACGTTTGTGTGTTTATCTTTGCCTCTGTGTATAAGGCTCATTTCCAAGGAATCTAAACCTGGATCCAAATCCAAAGTCCTCAGATGGTCCCTGTCACTGCAGAAGGCTAAACCAAAACAGCTGAGCACAACTTTGAAGACCTTTAGATTCTAAATCCTGGTCCAAATGACTTGAATTCCTCTCCTTCTCCTATTCCTTTAATCTAGATTAAAGATAAAATCTTGGGAGCACGGGAAAAAGAAAAGAGAATATCAACAGTTGATATAAATTGCCCTCTATCAATCCCTGAAGAGTTCTCAAAATATTTAAACAATCCGATGTGAGTAACAACATTAATAAACTAAATGTGAGAAAGAAGAAAAGTTGATAATTACAGCAAGAGTTTAAACATCACATCTGATAAGTAACAAAGACCACTAAATATAACAGATAAAAAAGACAAAACAGAAAGCATAGTAAAGAAAAAAAAAACACAACAAAAGCATTGTCCTCAATGCCATAGAGGTCACAAGAATTAAATAACTCTAATGTCTTTCCAGAAAGAAAACATCATTAAAAGCCTGGAAGAACTGAGTTCTGAATTAATTCTTCATCGACTTTCAAAGCACTTCCCCCTCCCTTCCATCCCAGCATTTTTCCTAAAGCCTCTTGCTTGACCCATAAAAACCATGTAATTGTCATAAACAAAAAATAAACTTCTGACCATTAGTAGAAGATTAAAACTTTGTAAGAAGTAGCGTGGAGTAATCAACCCTTAAGCCAGGAGGTTTAAGGTCTGAAAGGGGACTCTATGGATATGAATATATGGAGTTTATTGATTTTATTATTACCATTATGCACTGTGTTTTCTTGTCAGTTATATTTATTAAGTGTCAGTTACTAGCAGATTTATTTGATTTAAAGGTAAAATAATTGTTAATTCTTTATGTCAATTCTGTAAAGTAGTAGAACCCAAATTTTTACCAAAAAGATCCCAGTCAGTGCTATTTGCAAAAGCTTGTGGTGGGTTAGCTTAACCCAACTTTTGGAGAATAAAGCATGTCATACATGATTCTTCTTTTATTGGTGTTGAATGGACAGATGTCTCAAAACCACCTTTATTCCCTCCATACAGGGCACTGGGGCAGGTGTCTGTTCAGCATCCTCTGCCCAGCATTCCCTTCTCCCTCCTGCTGAAACCTCCTCACCTTCTTCCTTATTGCTGTGCATTTGCTGGTCTTCTTCTTTTTCATCAGTCATTTCTAACAAAGTGAAGCAGTGGAATTTAATATACTTCACTCTAGGGTAGCGAGTATATTTTTTCGGGTTTTGCTTGCATTTACTTATAAGAAGTTACATTTCAATGCAGCCCTACAGTATTTTCATTAAGATTAACACTGGGGGCATTTCCATTGAGATGAAGGATATGTCACAATTTTAAGACTGTTTCTCATGTGGTTCTTCAGTGACATATATTTTTTTCCTGTAAAAAAAAAAAAAAAAAAAAACCAAACAAAAAACACAACAAAGGGAATTGGCCTGGGGAAAATGCCACTGAGATACTGTGTAAGAAGTCTGACTTAAAGCCAAGCAGCATATGCAGAGTGAATGCTCAGTCCACCCATTGTGCTTACAGCCACAGGGGGCTGAGAATAATACCCTATGAGATTTTAACAAAAGTGTGGTAAAAGTATTCTCGTATAGCTGCCTCTGTTTCTGAAATCGGAAACCTTAGTTTTTAATTTAACCTATACTATGTTACTTTAACATAGGTTTTTATTTCTATGTTAACACTGAATTATTATGCATTTAAAGAAGAGCTGTGAAGGGAGCGCAGCCTGCCCGTAGCATGCAGCAACATTAACAGCTTTAACTCGGGTACCACTTTTATTGCAATGCAGGTGTTGAGCTGCTGGCAGGGAGGCTGCAGTGCAGCCACGGAGGTTGTGGCCATGGTGTATTTACTAGCTAGTTCTTTCCCCAGAAAGCGGCCTATGAAAGGGTTATTTCAGTCTAGTCTAATTTTGAGCAATTTTCAGACTGTCCTATGTTGGACTAAGGAAAGACCACTTTCAGGCATAGGCCAGAATTAGGAAGGTGAGGAGAAGAACCACCTTTGTTCAAACTCCCCTGTGCCCAGAACAGCATGATTTACCAGAGAATCTGATCCGTCTCTGACAGTTTTTCTTTTCCTTGCAGTTAAAATAAGGATAATAATTTAGGGGCATCTGATAGACTGGAAGTGTGGAAGTGCAAAGTGAAGACGCGACAGCGTGCTGTGCTGCCCGGCCTCCCATGAAACACAACCTGGGCAGAGACCTGGTGTAATCACTGCCTCCTCACATTGCGCCATGGTGGCCAAAGCAGAAGGTGGTTCCTGCAATGGCAAGCACAGCCCTGGTCTTTGCTGGTGGCAGTGCAGCAAAACACACGGCCTCTTGCTTAGGGCTTAGAACAAATCTGCCACTCGGCCTCAAGGAAAGGAAAGTCTGTTAGCTAGAATATTAGCTACGACCTTCAAAACAAAACTTATTATATTTTCACAGAATGCCTGTAGATTTATGAGGCCTTGGGAATACAATATAAATTAATCACAGTAGTACTTGTTTGTTTGTGTAAAGATTTGCAAAACAAGCAATAAAGTGTTGATGTGATTTTTTTTTACTTGGAAGTCCATTAGATCTTGTTCTGGGTCTAGTTTCCTTCTTTAAAATGAGCTATTCTGGAATACATCTAGGAAGCCAGGAGTTGGTTGAATGTGACTAGGATTTCAGGAGTCACAGTCACAAGTCTTCTCAAAAATCATTCGGATCCTAAGTTTGGTCTTCAGTGTATTTGTTCTTTAACTGCAACAGTCTTCCATAAATTTTACAAATACTACATGATACAATTTATAGCATTACAAAGAACTAGCAAGGAAAAAAAAAAAAAGAAGATTATTAAGATAATAGGCACTGACTTTCCAATAAAATAAATGGAAATAACAAATGGTTTTATTTTATCTCTTAAAGTAATGAATAATTGAATAGAAGTTTTCCATTTAAGAAGACTCAGATGTTTTTTATTAGAACTGCTAAAAAGCTTAACAAACTGTTTCAGAATTTGCCAAATTACATCCATCTGCATAAACTAATAAAATATAAATGATCATTTCCAGTAGTTCTGTAGAGGTATTAATTCAAAAGTTGATATATTAAGCATTCTTCACAATCTAATTCAGTTTTTATCCTTCATCTCTACTGTACATTAGAAAACACAGCATTTTACACCTAACGCACTCTGAAACCACAGATGTCCCTACATGCTAAAGCAGTGCCAGCCTGAACCCTTGGGGACTTCCGTGCTATCTGCATGCTACATTGCCTTTTGAAGGAGTCTGTTTTCTCAATTGATGACATTGCATGGCTTTTATATTTGGCAAGGCTTTTTCAGTAGAGTGACATGACGTGAAATAGAATAACCTGATGAAATACAATAAGTTAATAATAGTGTTGTACACAGAGCACCTTTCATCATGACAGATCCCAAGGAGTTTTACAGACTGTACATATAAAAATCATTCTTCACCCACCACTGAATGCAGTTACTGCTGGAGAAGAATAGGGTAACCATACCATGCCAGGAATAACAGCTTTTTTGAGTAAGGGAAGTTAAGAAAAATGTCTTCGTCTGAAACAATAATGGGAATATTTAGGGAGGCCTGATCTAATTACTAGCATTTGCATTTGGTCAACGTGTTTAAAGGATTTCTTGTAAATACATGAATCAGTAATAGGGATATGGGTATCCATAAATATTTCATTTGCCACAAGTTCTTACAACTTCATTTTGCCTTTTCTCAGAAACAGCACCTTAAGCAGCAGAAAAGAAAAAAATCTTTTTAAGGATTATTTCAAAATTTACTCAAAGGAGAAAATGTCACTTAGTCACTAAAAGCTATCTTCAAAATGCTTACATTTTCTCACAATGTACTGGACAATTCTAACTCTTCTATCTGGTGTAATTCAAACAAAAAGGCATTTCGAGTATGTCCAGGTAGAATCTTGTCACATTAGAATCTGAGTGAGGGCGTCATTCAGTGCAATACAACGCTGGCAGTGGCAAAACTCTTGTTATATTTGCTCTCAATGGCTTGTGATGCATAGGTATACATTGGCATGTGAATGTCAGAGCCAACAGAACTGTGAGCTATAAGCATTTACAGTATAGATTTATCACTCTTGATTCAAAAATACAATTAAGTTGCCATAAGTCATCCAAGCCATGGTAATTGACTGTGTATGTTCACTCAGCCTTTACTAGTTGCAAAGTCATTGAAAAAAACTTTTTCCTTTGCAGATTAAGTCTATTTGGTGTGGGCTAACAATGCTCCCTATTGGTGGGCTCATTTGATGTGATGATGTGCTCTTGCTGCGAAGAATTATTGAAAAATAAAAATGATCATATGAGAATAGTTAGGGAGAGATAGAAGGATCATAGCATCCTCTGTTTATTGATACTTATTGCAAATCTAGCCAGATATGAGAAAGGAATTTGTTCATTGCTTCTTGAAAACTTGGAAAAGTAGTGTAAATCGACTAGGAAGTAAATAAGCATGTGATCAGTGTATTCATTACCTGAAGGTTTATAAAAGAAGGGTAACACTTAATGCCAGTAGGTTAAGCTGGCAGTGAATTATCCATACAGGGATTAGTCTCATTGAATGCCAATATTGATTCAATGGAAAAGGATAGTAAAACTATAGTAATTAGGTTTGGAAAGTGAAGTAAACATGAAGGAGGCCAGGAGTAATAATAAAGTCCACACTGAGGGGTAAGGAATGTAGGTTGGAAGTGTGAAACTGTGATTCAGCCTGAAAAAATGCAACCTAATATAACTAAAGAATCTAGAATTTCTGGAAATTAGCAAAACTGAAAGGTAATAACAACAGAGAGCAGTTAAGATATGTGTAATGTGATCTAGTGCCTAAATAAAAAGTATGTTTCAGGGCTAGACACTCATAGGAGAACAGAAGGCAGTAAGGGGCAGCAGGGCTGAGTTACAAATCAAGTTGAAAAACGTAACCTATCTGCAGCTCTGACAGGAGAGCTGACCACGCTGGGTAATAGCTGTGTAGTGCTCTTAAGTTTGATATGATCTGAAAAGTGAAAAGCATCACTCTGTGGATTTTTTGCCCACTGCTATATGGAAATTCTCCCATCCCCTCCCTCCTTGAGAGCTCGCTTGGATTTCTGTCTCACTGATATCACAGAAGTTACCTTCTCGTTATGATTGTAAACCTATTCCCCTTATCTCAGATTTCACTCTCCAGCTCCTTCCAATCTTCCATTCTGGGAAAAAGCCCTATAGACTGTAAAAAAGGAAATAAATCTTTTTCATAGAATTTTTGCCAACTCTACAGAATTCCCGAGCTTGAAAAAGCTCCTAGCAAAGACAATACGGGGGGGAAACACGCAGTAATTAAGGTTTTAGGTCTATGATCAGGAAGGCTTCGATTCATACCCTGCTCAAGCCCAGATCACCTATTTGATCCCAGCGTTGTTCTGGCTCTCATTCCTCATCCTTAAGATGGATTTAATAGTCCCTCTCTACACCACAGAGGTCTTGTGAGAATAAATATGCTACAGATGGTAAAGTACTCAGACATTAGAGTCCTGAGGGCCAGAGGAAATCAAAAGTTATATCCATATATCTGTCCTTGGAAGCATTTGAAATTGAATGGACAAAGCTTTCAGAGAACATGCTAGAGACAATTGCCTAACTTACAGCACATATTTTATTCAATTAATTTAATTTCCATTATGCTTATGAATTGACCATGAGTGGTTTAGGAACAGAAGAATTCCCACCCCACCAGGAGGAGAGTTTAATAGAAGGCAGGCATTGTGGCACTGCAGCGGGGAGAGCAGCGCGGTGCGCAGCCTCCCCCAGCACCAGCCTCCCAGCTCTCCCCTGCCTGCGCGACGCTGACTTCCACAGCTCGTGGGTTTTGCACATATATGTTGTTCAGTTGATTGCATATGAATTTCAATCCCAACTGTCATTTCCTGGAATGTTTCCCCCCCCCTTTTTGTTTTTTTTTTACATTTGTAGATGTCTCCAGGTATGCCCTGGGCCTTACTAGAGAGTTGAAGATCCCAGTGGGAACGATGGGATGTTTTTCTCAGAAGTGAAACCAAAATGAGCCCATTACCATCAAGCTGTTGCACACATGGATGGAATTTAATGAATATGTCATACCACAATGAGAAGCATCTCAGTGTCAGCCAGCCCACCTAATGTATTTTAGCAGTGATGCTCTGTGTGTGGTAGTGCTTATCCCTATGTTAGCTAGTACATTTATAAACTTGACCTATTTTCTCAGACTAGGCAGGATCTGTGTTTGAGTGGATTTGGGTCTCGGTGCAAACATTTACAAATATTTACAAACAGGACCTTGCTTTTTACCAACGAATACTATGTCTGCATTTCTAATCTGGAGCTTCTTTTTTCAGTAATAGAGTTTCTATCTTTTCAACAGTCTGGTTTGAAAAAAGGGCATTTTTTTCTTGATTAAATATGTTTTCTTTAAAACAGATTTTCATCAGGAAAAGATTCATTCAAGCTCAAGATCACTTTCTTGTTACACAAAACTGCTAGTTGACCTTATCAACACGCTTATTGTTATTAACTAATTCTTACAACAAGCTTTGAGATCATTATCCTCTTACTGAGCGGCTAGGATGTGGAAGTAAAGGCAGACAGAATATGTGATACTCCTCCAGGCCACAAAGGAATCATTAGCAGAAGGCAGATTAAAATCCTGATTCCTTGTCCGGTATTTAGATGGTGCCTTTTCCTTGTTAACTTATCCTGTTGTTCAGCACGCTAATGCAATACAGTGTTTCTTACAGCACTTGAGTTTTGGTCCAGCGTTTCAGAGGAACCTAACAACGACAATAATAATGGCTGAACCCTCTTGGTTTTTGTGCAGAAACAGAAGAACTGAAAGAGAGATAAAGCACAGCCGTGGGAGCAGGGCATGGTTTTGATCCTCTGTAAGGTGAAGTTGCCCAAACAGATCACTAGGCAGTTGTGAACTAAGCTTTTCCAGCTTACTGGAAAAGAAACCATCATGGCTGTTTCAGAACCACAGTAAATCTGTCATTTTTTACAGAAATAATCTTAAATTGCCCCCGTCTAATTTGAATGCTGTTTTTTCTAGGAAAAATGGTAACTTTGTCTGCAGAGAGATATCTGCAAAACTCTACAGTGTGGTATATAATCCTTTTTTTCAGTTTTTATGGAAAAAAAAAAAAGAAAACTTTTAGGTCTTGGCTACTTTTTCCCTATTAAATGTCTTGGCACTTGCCTAGATTATGGAGTAATCGCTTGCACAACATCATCCTTTAAATAGGTCAGCCAAAACTCTATATCCAAATACACTCTAAGCATTGCTCAGATCTCACTTAGAGTTTTACAGTTGGGTTCTGTCTCTCTAATGGTCTGAATCAAAACTGTGGATACATCCAAATACCCTGAAGCAAGGGTATTGCAAATGCAGATCCAGCCTGTCTGGCACAAGTCTTTCATTTTCAACTAAGGCTCCTTGTTTTTTCTCCTCCTTTTTTCCCCCTCTTCAATTAAAGCAAAAGCATGTTGTTATTTCATGAAACCTAGAAGAGATTATTTTCCAGGATGGGTGATATTCCTATGCGAAAAATGAGAACTTGCAATACATCTTGAGTGAAACCAATACAGAAGAGTAAAAACATGGAAATTCAGCACATATGTTTTGTAAAGAAAACCTATTGTCCTCTCTGGGAGGCTTTATTTCCCCAACTTTTTAGGCGATGCTTCTTTGGCCCATAAATCAATATGGAGGAGCTCCTGGTGCTCAAGCCTATGTTATTAGCTACAGTTGCAGAAGTGTTATATGTGTAGTAGGATGGTCACCAAAAGATCTGGAAGAGACCTCTCAGGGCATTACAGTAGTTGTGACTATTTGAGGTAATCACATTATATACAATGGTTATTGTTTTATTGTGACTGATATTTGGCTTTCTATCTTAAAAGCAGAGTCAGAACTCTAATTAATCCTGAACCATCACAGTGATAAATTTTCCAGAGGATATGCGAACTGAGACTAATTTTTCCATGGTTTCGTAAAGTCTGCCTTTTACTTGATTTCTTTTTTAACTCTGTGTTGTTGCCACAGACAAGTATAGGATAAGATCTCAGTATTTGTTATGTCTTGCCCTCCAGGGTATAATTTTTCGTAACTATCTTTAATTGAATGGAATTAACTTTCCTTTATAAGTCTACAAAATATAAGGTGTGCTCAGATGCCTAAGTACATGCATTAACATTTGTGTTAACCCAGGTCTAGTTTTGTGACTAAGCTGTCTGGAACAGCACACCAGAGCTTGGTTTTTGGCATACTGGAACCTGTCTTCTGGCCACAGGTATTTCTATTCCGGCATTTCCTTTCATAAAAAAATTAACTTCATATTTACAAATTATTCTGTGTGTAAAGACAAAAGGGATTTATAGATACTTTCTTCTTCTGTTGCCATTTTAATCATCTGTCGAGCACTTAAATTTGCTCTTTTTGCATTGCTATCTCTCTCTATCCTTCCTGCAGTGACAGCTTTTATGCCCCATTCATCTCATAAATACAGTTTTTCACATTGCCTCAGATCTCAGCTGCACCTCAATCTGTCCTCACCGTTGTGTCCCCCAGGCCACTGTACGTGGACTAGAATGACAGCAAAGAGTAGTGCTGGGAAATAAAAAAAAATATTATCCCAAGCTGGTCACATGCCTTCTCTAACTACCAGCAATCTCAGTACTTTATCTTGCCCTTCATCTTCTCTTCATTCAACACTTCTGCTTTCCCTTTACTTCTTTCTTATCCCGTCCAAACTCTGGTTGGAGTTTGGTTCCTGCCAAGCCAGCTTTCTCCCTCCGCTCTAGCTCTAGCACACCTGTGAGTGTTGATAAATAAGTCCTGTTCAGGCAGAGAGGAAGGCACGGTGCTGCCCAGAGGACTGCACAGGCTGAAGGTTTTAACTGTTTTTTTGTCTGTGGCAGTCTGGCAGAGTGCTGCTTTTCCCCACAGCTCAGCATCCTCTTCCATGTCTGGTGCAGAAGAGTGTCACGGGCAAGGCTTGACCTTTCCGTCTCATTGCATGGGTGTCAGAGCCAGGGGTAGCACTTTTGTACTGGGGCAAAGCCTGCAAGACCCTCTGAGCTCCTGTGCGCTAAGTGCACTGTACATAAATAGTGTACGAGAGTAGCCCTCACCCCAGATAAGTCAGTCTTTGTTACCATGTGTTTTTCAATTTAGCCCAAGTACCAAAATTAGGACAGTCTGTGCGTGAGACCATGAGAAAGGAGATGCACTTCTTACATTCCCATGCTGCAAACGCCAAAATCTGACCATAAGTTTTGCTGCTTTTTTTAAGTCCTAGTTATTGTTGGCATGATTCATTTTTTGTTTTGTAATAGTACCCAGATGTCCCAATCAGGGTCCTGCTGTGCTTAACACCATACAAGCCTATAAGAAGATACAGGCTTTGCTCTGCAGAACTTAATATTTAATTTGGGAAGCAAATGCAGGATCATCAACAAGGTGAGATGGGCATCAGGGTGACTGGTTGCTGTAGGCTGGCACTGCTCACTGAAGAACAGCGCTGAATCTTGCACTGGGACTTCTATGACACAGGAGAGCATCGGTCAGTGGCCCACTGTGGCTCTGTCATCAGCCATTAGCCGGTGTCAGTCTCTTGGAGGCTTTGCACCAGGAGTCTTGGAGCAAAACTTGAAGTTGATAAGATGAATTTATTAGACAAAGTCATTCAGTCTGAGGGGGAGCCATATAGCTTGGTTAGTGGGTTTTTTTAGTTTATTGCTGTAATGAAGGGACAGGAAATCCCTGGCGAGTTAATGTTGATAGGTTTGGCAAACAGTAGAAAAGTATTAAAAGGGAAAAAAAGGTTCCCTGGTGCATTAAGGAAGGGGGAAATCCCAGTTTAGACAGGAGATGTTCAGCTGTTGGTGAGGGCATGGTGTAAAAAATACTAGAACAGAAAGAATGAAGGAGAGGAAAGGGGTTTCAAAAGGTTCGCCATTTTTATTTAATCCAATAATAATTCCCTTTGAATTTGAAACACCTGATTTCCTGTTTTCTGTTCATACAATACTAAGTACTGTGTCAAATTTATTATTTTATTAACAAAAACATGTTTTTTTGACAGGCCACAGAAGTAATTTCTGGGAATACTGGTCATTTTGCCTAGCGTATAGAGGAAACTGGTGCTTTTCATTTAATCGACCATTTGGTGGCAGTACACGTTAGCAGCAATCCCTTACTTTTGGGATGATATGGTATTCGTTACATTTTTATCTCAACTTTGTTCCTCTCAAATATTCCAAATGCAGGAGCCAAATCTTGATACAAAGTCTTCAGTGCTAAGGGATGAATGCCTACTCTTAAAGCCCACTCAGACAAACAGGTAAATTGGACATTCATATGAAGAAAATGCATGATGAGCTGTTCATTAACATCTCATAGCCTGTCTTTCAGCTACAATGAAAACAGTTCAATTTTGCTTCCTATCATCGTTCCTTCTAAGGTACTGTGACATATTTTCATAGGAATCATAGAATCGTTCAGGTTGGAAAAGACCCTTGGGATCATCGAGTCCAACCATCAACGCAACTCGACAAAGTTCTCCCCTGCACCATATCCCCTAACACCACATCTGAACAACTCTTAAACACCTTCAGGGATGGTGACTCCACCACCTCCCTGGGCAGCCTGTTCCAGTGTTTGACCACTTCATGATCATGCGTATCATGAAGTATCAATGGTATGCCTGCATTGCTTTTTTTCTTTACATGCAAATGTAAAATGGAGACTAATTAAATAAAACTAACAGCATGCGCGCAAAGAAGGAAAAGGCCATGTCCAGGATTTCTCCGTGGACTCTCCGCTGTCCTTGGTAACAGGCGAGTGTTACTGCACTCCTGCAGCGCAAGGCACGCGGCTCCCTGAGTGAGCAGTTTTATCTGGTACAGTTTAGAGAGACGCACAATATCCTGTTTTTAATGCAGCACAGGTGTTGGCAGATCAAGTTACCAAGTCTCATTAAATCATATATATATATATAGTCATGAAATCAATTTTCTATTTCTTTTACTTGTATACTAGATCAAATTGTTAAAACTAAGAGGAGCGAGGTGAAAAGGGGCCAGCTATGGTGCTCACAGGGGTTGATACTTGCTAGTCACTGTTTTGATCCAAGCAGTATTTCATCTGACTGTTTATTTTCGCTAAGATGCTTTTTGAACTTATTTATTGAGCTATGGTACTTCTTGGGAAGTGTTTCTGGCTGTGGACAAATACCATCTGCACTAAAGTAAACTTGTGTATAAAAAAGCTCATTAGTGCAAACTGAAACCAGGAAAGGACCCTAGAAAGGGCCCGAGGAGGGAACCTGTAAGAGTAATGGCACGATAGAAGGACACTGGGCTTCAGGACTTTTACAACAGTCCAGTTTCAAACTAAACAACACGTAGTCAGCTTGTATTAATGTTACTGTGTGCTCTGAAGCAGGCTGGAGCCACCTGCAAATCATTCCTGGAAGCAGGAGAATTTCTGAAATACAGACATGGAGGAGCACAATGAGCAAATTATGTATCTCATATATATCTAAATTATATGTGTATGGTACTATGTATCTATAAAAAAAGGAGAATATAAGCTCTGTATTTTCAAGTCTCTATGAATTTTAAAAATGTAATTCAATGTATGAGCACCCAAGCTAACAGCCTCAGCTTCAGAAGTCCCTCACTTTTCACCAAGAGCTACAGGTGCACGCCAGTTTCCAGTAGCTGTTGGTGTAGCTACATGCTTGAGTAGAGAACCGGTAGTTTAATTTGTTTAATTTTAATAAACTTTAATTTAATTCTCTGGTGTGACAGTCTGGCTTCCTATATTTTACACTGTTTCCATTTTCTCAGTACAGAACATTTATAAAACCTCACTATACCTTTCTGCAGTAGACAAGTGTTACTGCTCCTGGGTTTGGGGTTCTGGAAGTGAAAGAACCAAACTGCTAAAAATATTGCAATGCCATACAATGGTCAGAAATACAGAAACAACAACAGTCTGGGTCTGGGACTCTACAGGAGTTTGTGAGTCACATCATCAATATCCTTCTTGCTTTTGCATCCTATTAGTATAATATATTATACTGAGGACACCACCTGATTCAGTTCAGGATTTGGACATTAATTCTAAGCATAGCTTTCTCCAGTAATAACGTAATTCGAACTAAGAGGTGCTGGGTATCCATGAAAGTTGATCAGTATTGTCTGAAGAGGTTTGGGCATACTTAACATTATTAGCGGTACTTGCAGTGTTTGAGTACTACCTGCAAATACACATTCCTACTGTTGGGAATGCCCAAGTTACTGTAAGTCAGAGAAGGCTTGGGAGTTTTCACTGAGGACCTCAACAATGGAAGAGGTGGAGCTGCTGCCTCCTCCTCACTCTCAGCAGCTGTAAAGGAGCTCACCTTTATCTCCTCAAATAAGAGGATTTTGCTGGCTAAGGAAAGTTTCTTAAAGATTACAGTTTCAACAGTTAAAAGGAAGATAAGCAATATACCAGGCATTGATTTAATGAGCTGTTGTTTGTAATAGATGGTGTCTGATTTCTTAATAAGTATGTACTTCAGTCAAAAGAGTGATTTGTGGTGTAAACAGGGAGATCACCCTGGAAGATAGAGAGACCTGTTGCACATTTATGCAATTCTTTTGTCTTCATTAGGAAGAAGGTGATTTCCCTGAGCTCACCTGTACCTGGACTTTTTGCCATTAACTTGCTACCACAGAAGCACACGTTAGCTTGACCGCTCTGTGCTTGTTCCTCACACACCATACTCTCCAGTAAGTACAAACTTACTCCTGCTGCCATTAAGGGATGAATTTCCTGATGAACAGGGACCAGGATAGTTATCACGAGCAGCCCTGTACCCACACCGTGCTTGCAGTGACTGGCTCATGTGCCAAGCACCAGGGACTGAATAACAAACGTAGGGTAAAATCCTGATGAAGACAACCCTGATAAAGCTTCTGTTTCTAGTGTGACGTAGGCTACCCGTAGCCTTAGATTTTCTTGCTGTCTGTACAACCTACCAAAACGTGTGAAAACTATGAGCTGCCTTGTTGTCACTAGGATTTTCTATTGCAGTAGTCATGTTTTGGTTAGGAATAAATCTGTTTTCCTTATGAAGAAACACTGTATATCTGTTTTCCACCTTTGCAGCAGTATACACCAAAGACTTTTCAAACAGATTTTTGTCCTTTTCATACTGCTGAAATAGTGCAAATTATTATATAGGGGATTTTTTAAAGCCCTAACCCCCCAATTTTTCGAATTAGTGAGTTTGTCAACAAGAATAGGAATTCCAGCATGTATTTACTATTTGCTGAGTTGGGGCACAAGTATCTTTCAGTAACATGATTCTTGGTCAAGGGATAGAGAAATCACAAACTTCTACCTTGGAGGAATCCTGGTGAGCAAAAATATTTATGGAAATCTATGTCTTCTCACCTGCAGTGGAGCCATCTGGGCTCACATTGCTTGTGCTTTGCTCTGGCTTGTGCTTATAAGATTATTTGGGATCAACACTGTAAAGATTAATTCTTACGTCTGTCCTAGTAGTGAAACCATGCGTTGGCTACTGCTATTTCTGCTCTAAAGCATCCACATCACATTGCTTTGATACATGACTACGTTGCCACGATGAAAGACATGTTCTGATCAAATATTTGTGGGTTTTACCCCCACTCAATAGCTAGTGTTTCCCGGCAGTGTGTTATCAGCAGCACGTTTAATGAGTATAGTTATCCCACATGGCTGCAAGGAATGGGCCATACAAATGAGTATCTTCCGATTCAGTAGGAAATTTCCTGGCTGCATGTAATTTTAGACAGCATTCAAAGCAATCCAAATGCAATTACTCGGGGACACTGCATGGTCTTGTGACTCTGATGCCCTTTGTGTCCAAAAACCAACAAATTAATTATAGAATCATAGAATTGTTTACGTTGGAAAAGACCTTTAAGATCATCAATTCCATATGTTAACCTGGCACTGTCAAGTCCACCACTAAACCATGTCCCTAAGCAGCACGTTTACACACCTTTTACACACCTGCGGGGATGGTGACTCCACCACTTCCCTGGGCAGCCTGTTCCAATGCTTGACAACCTTTCCAGTGAAGAATTTTTTCCTAATATCCAACCTGAACCTCTGCTGGCACAACTTGAGGCGCTTTCCTCTCATCCCATCACTTGTTACTTAGGAGAAGAGACCAACCCCTACCTCTCTACAACCTACTTTCAGGTAGTTATAGAGAGAGATAAGGTCTCCCCTCAGCCTCCTTTTCTCTAGACTGAACAATCCCAGCTCCCTCAGTCGCTCCTCATAAGACTTGTGCTCTAAAGCCCTCACCAGCTTCATTATGCATTCCTCTGCATTGTTTTCAACTGTGAAAGATACAGCAGGGCTTTTATTGTGTTATGATAAGGTGATACATAGGAATAATTTGACTCCAGACACATCTTTGAAAATGACATGTTCAGCTATGTAAAATTTCACCTGCAGCCACCACCCTGAGCTTTGTCCTGTGCAGGATTTGGCCACTCAGAGATTGGATGAGAAACTGTCAGGCCAGGGTGCATGTTACTTAGCTGCGATACTTTTCCTCTGAGTACACAGTGGGACATATCTCCTTTTTGGTACCACAGGACTTGTGCTGTAGGTACGAACACCAAATCAGAGAGAAACTCAAGCGTGTGATGATGGGCAGCCTCTATGTGTGTAAGATCATTCTACGTGGAAAAAAAATTAATCTTTCAGACATGATACTGTCCTTGTTTTGACTATGGAGCTTTCTGTCTCGGTTTCTAAAGACAGCATCAAGGACTGCAATTAATGATCAATGACAGGATCAAGGAGGGGTCAGACATCCACAGGTAGTGCCACAATCCTCTGAGCTGTCTATAACGGTACCTGTCAAAAGTGGTGTAAGGGCCAATAACTCCAGTCACGGTATTGCATTTAGGGTTTTTATTTCAGGAAAACCAAAGCTGTGAAGAGTATTTAAGTATTGAAGACGTGGTTACGTCTTGCTGAATCAGAAAAGAGTCTAAAATAATGACTCCATTGGACAAGAACAGTATGCGCCCAAAGGCATGGGGTCAAGCTCCAATATTCTCTTGTTGGAGGGCAGCCCACTGTCCTTGCATACAGCAGGTTCTCTGCTGCTGTATATAAATAAATGACCACTGCATGTCCATTTTCAGTCTAAGTAAGCAGTTACATCCAGTCACCGGTGGGAGTATTGTAATGCCACCCCCTTTATGTCTACACAGGAAAAGAAACCCAGGCACCAGGGTTTTCACTTCTGCTGCTGGTTTGTTTTTCTGGAAAGTAGGATGTTGGGCCTCAGTTCAGGGATGGACTGAGTAGAGACACCAACAAGTAGAGCCAGAAAGTGCTCTGTGTGACCCCATTTTATAATCAGTAATTAGATGGTTATGGAACACCTGCTGGACCTTTGCTTGGCTAATACGGGCTTGACACCAAACACAAAAAGAGGTCGTAATCCAATCTCTCCCTGTTTTACCCAGTTTCATCTCCATACAGGACATCGAGTCCATCTGTCTATCTCCCCTTCACCACTCAGCCAGCCGTCAACAAAGGGCTTTTCTGGTGACTCTTGGCCACCAGAACCCAGCAGGAAGCATTGATGCTGCCTGCAAGGGCAGACAGCAAATTCATCTTTGTGTGAATCTTTAATGTAACAAAGCCTCTGGCTCTGCACTGGCCAATACAAGTGCCCAGTGGGGCCTGGACACACCTCCTCTGGGTGACATCATTGTGGAACCATTGTGTTTTAACCAACAGGAAGGAAAAACGCAAATGAGGAGAGGAGAAAGGGGGCGTTGCCTCTGATGGCACGATCTCAGCTGCCCTCCCTGGGAGGAAGGGAAGAGAGAGATGAGTATGAAAACGAAGGAAAAAATAACGGGGCAGAGACCAAGGGACTTGTCCTGGAGCCATGATCTTGCCTACATTCTCCCTCTCACTGGCACATGGCAGGACAGGGGCAGGAAAGGCTGTAGAGACCGAGAAAGGAGAGACACTTTAGTATTGCCATACTGTTGGCTTGATCCATTTTAAATACTCAGCCGGGGTTTTCAAAACCTTTCAGACATCTGGTACCCCAGCATGAAAACCAGAACCCCAAATTAGTTGTCTATAGATTGTCTGTGCAATTTTAGGCAGCTTAGAATGGCAGCAAAAACCTAAGAGCAAGCTAAGCCAGGAGCTACCTTAATGTCAGTCAGCTTACAGCCGCCAGGAGCCAGACAAAAAAGAAACCCCAAGGATATCATGTGTCTTAGATCTTGCCCTTTACTCAGGGCTGCAAGAAATTGCTTTTATGCACTTGATATGCACAGACAGGACCCTCTCTGGAAGGTATATATCTCTAAAGAGCTAAGCAGGGCTCATTTGTTTCTTTTAAAATGTAGCCAGAACTTGTGCTGTGCCCTTCAAAAGTAGGGAGAGTGCTCAGGGGAAAAAAACTCAATTCTTTCCTCATCTCAAAATACTTGAATCCCTCTTTTCCCACTTTCCAGAAGATGGAGATCACGAGGAGATTACCTTATCCTTATAGGCCAATGCAAGAGGTGTAGAAGGACTCTTCTCACCCCCTTAGGAAAATGGGGCTGCTGTGCAGAAAATATGAAAAACTGACTGAGGCAGAACATGACTGTAAAGCCTAGTGGTTAGGCTTACAGCAAGGGAGGACAGTTCTGTTGCCTGTTTCCATGATCGTTCCAGTACTTTAGCTCTTTCACCTAAAATGCAGATGCTGTCTTGGGAATAAAAAACAGAACTCAGAACTTTTCCTGTTGAATTGAGCTACTTAACCACTAAACTACTGGATCATGTTTGGCCCCATAAACCTTGAAGTCTTGTCAGTGCAGTGTCGTAGTGGTGGACTGTACGTCTGCCCAGATCAGTTGATAATCTGGTGTCAAGACAATTCCCTTTAAGGGAGGAGGTCTGACTCTGAATCATCTCATAAAGAAGAGGGAACTAAACCTGATTGTCCATGTCAAGATGGGTCAATATAGATATGCAAACTGAGCAGCTTTGGAGGAAAATTTAAATTTAAAAAAGTTGACTGCTGTTAACTCCAGGTGTCTCCAGAGGTAGGCAGGTATTTTCAGTGTCATATTTTGGACTTAAGCTCCTAGATCCCACATAAAGTGCCTAAGTCCTCTTTTGAAGCTGGCCCAAAGTCATGGTTAGGTCTGAACACAGCATTTACATTAAAAGTCACTGCTTTCTCACCTTAGTTTTGGGTGAAAAGTTCACTGAGTTCATGAACATAAGCCAATGATCATGAAGTCTGGCAAATACAAGCTAAGGTGGTTCAGAGAGCTGCAAATCTAGCAGACCTACAATGCTTGGTTTCTACTGCTCATACATCCTCGAAACAAGATTTTTGCCCCCCACCAGGCACCAGCGTGAGCGAAGGATGGAGCATAGAGTCTGACCTAGCACTGCCTAAACCATTGTGTGCACAGGGAGCTGCACTTCAACAGACCTGCGAGATGTTTGTTAGCACAGCAGGTAATATCCCGGCACCCTGGCTGATTGCTTACAGGTGGTAAAGGAGACCCTAACACCCACGTCAAAAGCACCTTTGCACAATATTAGCCACTGCGGCACACAGTGCAGACAGGTGACAAAAATGCACCTGCAGCTTTTACTAACACGTCTCTGTGCATTTACAAGGAAGCTGCAAGGGAGAAGGATAGAAACCGTAGTTGGAAGGGCTCTCTAGAGATCATCTGGTTGTGCCTCACACCTGAAGCTTGAAACCGTGGCCTTGTCTCCAGTGCCTCAGTCTTAGTATCTTCTCAGGCCATTTGCATGCTGGCAGACTCAAAGATGTGGACTACCATTTGGGCTATATGGTGCAAAAGCCAAATAAATGCCTAAATGAAAAAATAAAAGGGAGAGGGGAAGAGAGAAGTCAGGAAAGAGCGTCTAGTTTTAAAATGCACGTTGAGGTTCCCAGGTAGACTTGTTGTGACCGAAGTATGTGGAGCTTTTTTTGTCATTAAGCTCCAGACGAATGGCTTGTTTTAAAGACAGTAAAAATGCCACGTTGTGCAGGTGCCTGTACGTGTGGGTAGATTTCTCAGGAGGGCTTCAGGGACTGTAGCCACAGCGTTGGCGCTCCCCCGTGCTCTCTGCCGTCTGCGGCGTGCGAGGGGAAAGCAGCTGCAGCCCCTGCACAGCCCCTTCCCCAGGTCCTTCTCCCCATCACCATCCTGTTCGCCTCCAGACCGGTATACGTGAAATTGCAAACGGGAGGTTGTTAAACAAAATGCCAGCGGAATAGAGCAAAAACTAGTAAATGAGCAATAGAGGAATTTGAACACCAGAGGGCAATTAGAAAAGGAGTTGAAATGGGAATAATTAGATAATAAAATTATAAATGAACGGTGAATCTTAGTTAATCCTATTGACCATTTATGATAAATAGAACAAATGGCTTGTCAAAGTACTGCTAGTTTTTCTATGGTTTGATAGATCAAGGTTAGTTACTGTTAGAACCACAACATTATGCTTTGTTTCCAACTGATGAAGGAATAAGATTGATTTGAAACATATGGTGAAAAATACTGCAGCTCTTTGTTTGCATCTGTTATACTTTTACTTGTTAGTAATTGGTTCACAAGTTGCTTTTCTATTTTTTGCTGTATTTTTTTAATATATTAAGTGAAAACAGAGACTTTTTAACAGATGCACAAATGAGAGGATAAACATCTCAGAAAGCTTTGAAGCTGTGTTATGTTTTTTCTCCAGTTTGTTTGGTGTATCTCTTGGACTGCACACAGGATTTTCTGCTGGTGAACATGGGTGTAAAGTCTTTTTATTGGGTCACCTGGACCTCAGGAGAAAAGGATCCGTATCTGACATCCTGTGATAGCATTTTTCGGAGAAATAAGATTTTCAGAGAACCAAAAGTGGTAGCAACTTTTTCTGCAGTATGTCTGTATTTTGAAAAGGGTTGACTTATAATCTATCAGAAGGATTTTGAAGGGAGTTCCAGAGTGTTTATTTAGCTAAAGCCAAGGCCCTGTCACATGATGAGTCTTTTCAAAATGCCTTCAAACTGCAAGGAGCCCAATACTTCAAGTTAATTCTTAAAGATGCAATGCAGTGTATTCACAACATTTTCATGTCTTTATGCTCTTGTTAGACCATGAAGAACAGCTAAGCATAACCCCATGATGTGCGAGTATATACCACAGCAAGCCTAAAAGCTAGTGGAAATTACAATGTGTGTGCTTCAGTACAATCAATTTTGTTTGTTATTTTAGTGGCATGATTCCTGTTTACAGCAATGAAGCCATCATGTTACACAGAGTAAATCAATAGGGTGATAATGTAGCTGTTTACTGTACTTACAGACTTGCCTCTGACCATGTCTAGGACACACCGTATCCTACAATGCAATGCTCTTCTTTTTTATTTCCATTCGGATCAAAGTTGACATAACTCACAGGTACTAGCAAATCCCACCACACTACAAAATGTAACATTTATAAGAGATACATCTGGTACATATTTATAGTGAGCAGAATAGGGACTTGTTTCAATTATGCATGTGGATTAGCTCTTTGAAGAAAAAAAAAAAGTATGTGTTACCTCATGCCCATATAAATCCAGTGGTAAAATGTGCCTAAACCAAAACCCCCTTTACGTGCCGTTACTTGTACATGCACATTAACGTGTTTCAGGCACAGCTCTGAACAAGATACACAGACATATGTTGCTATGAATCTTGGAGAACGCACTGTGCTTACATTTTTCAAGCTATGCAACAATTCCTGCAATAGATTTATGTTGTGCCAGAAAGGGACAATATATGGATATCCTGTGGGCATGGAACAATGTATTTTCAGTATACATCAAACGCATATAGATAGACGAGCAAGTTACTCTTGGGTAAATTAGGAAGTGAACTTCCAGCATTTCAGCTGTTTGCAGGAGCGTCCCATGCGTGCACTATTACCTGCTGTATCTTGCAGTCTACCCGCGGCATCTTGTCAATCGTTCATTCAGATGTAAACAACATCATCTCTGGTAGAGGACACTGCAGAGTAATGCTGTGTCATTGTCCACTGTAACAGAGTAAATGCTCGGCCACCAATTTACTCTGCAGCAGATAGCTCATTAGAGACAATAAACAACAGTAAAATTGCATCAGCTTGTCCCTTGCATAGGGTGGATATTCAAGGCTGGGGACCCACATCCCTTTTCCAGGAGGTGCAGGAGGACCAGGGAGAAGCAGGAGCAGGAGAGGACATCCTGTAGAAGAACCTCCATGCAGAATATCGCTTCCTGATTCAGCACATAATCTAGCAGATCTAGCATTGCTACAGGCTCAGACTGTCATGATTTTCAGGAGGGTTACATGCAGCCACATTCTAAACCGTGTTCTGTCTGAAAGAAGGAGGTGGTGGGGAGGCGGAGGGAAGGCGCAGTTAAAAGCAGCATTGCTTTCTGGCTACATGGGGGCAAAATGGAGATTAATGATTACAGACTTTCTGCTTCCCTTGGCTGTAACTAAATTACATTTGCTTTGTGTATTCTCTTGAAAGGAATTCATAAAGGGTGAGATCTTGAAGACTCCTCCGTGTTATTTGCAGCGTGAGCTTTTTTGGAAGTTAGCAACACTGATTCTCTTTTCCTGAATCTCTCCTATTTCAATTACTTCTGGAGCGTAGAACGGCTGCCTCCACAGCGTGCCCATGAAAAGAAACTGCAGGGTGTCATGGTCTGAAGACTTCACATTCCCCAGAGCGTGCTAGGTTCGGTGCTTCTCCCTCTGTCATCCACAGACTTCCAAATCTTCCCTGGAGGGGAGCATTCTTTGGCAATTCCCTACGTAAACTGTGCTTTATTTCCTGGGGTTTCTGCCTCCCTTCCTTAGGTTTTGCTCTATGTGAATATAGTCCTGAGGCTCCTGGGAGATGACGGTCCCTTCCTACAGATTCCTGTAGGGTCTTTTTCAGGGTCTGGATCATACCAGGTAGCAACATCTTCTCTTGGTTTTGTGGTAGCTTTTCCATAATAACTTCGCATAATAAATATTTGTAAAATCAGATTTATGTGCGTAATAAAATGAATATAATTTTTTTTTCAGAAGATTTGGCATTTTATGGAATTCCATTTATTTGTGTTTCAATTAGCTTTGTTAACGATGGCAAAGCTAGTAATGATGTTTGGCAATCAAAACACGTTATGAAGTATTTGAACAATACAAGGTTAGTTAAGTTAAAGGAGATGTTGTGCAGAGCATTTCAAATTGAATTTGGATAGTGGCAAGCATCTGTGTGTTTGGAAATCTCTAAGTTTCTGCCTGAAGGGTAAATTGAAGCTTATATAAACAAGAACTTGTGATCTAATGTTTGGGCTTTTACTGACACAGACACAAAGACACACACAGATGCACACACATAAACCTCTATGAGAGGTTAGAAAAGGTAGGGAAAAAGGGAGAGAAGAGGTAGAGGAAGAGATGAGACATGTTAGCTGTCTATTTAATGTTATTCACTCATGTAATACAGTCTGGCAAGCCTTTTTCCACAGTTCCACCAAGCCAGACCTGTAAAAGCCATTATCTGTCATCATAACGTGAATCAAGCTTCCAACTGCTGTGGTTCTGAAAAGCGTGACAAAGTTAATTGAAATTTAGGCAGTCAATAGTTTTCATTTCCTGAGATAAGGTGTGTTTTCAGGGGAAGTTTGTTGCTATGTTGGCTTTAGTTAACTATTCTTAAGTCTCTTGTTAAAGGATTTGTGTTATTTCTGTGGGTGGATCATAGCCTCATCCAATTATGACTTCAGTAGAGCCAAACTTTGTGTCATATGCTTTACTAGCCCATACTGGTTTGCACATTCCTCTCACTTCACAAGAAGATTAAAAAAAGAGGCAAAAAAATTCTCTCTCAAGTGATTGCAAACAGTACTTTGGAAGTATCAAATTTTACTGAAAGTTCATTTCACTCCAAAAATATCATTTCAGTGGCTTATTGGTGTATTGTTTTAGTAGCTACAATAAAATTGTTTGAAATTTGGCAAAAAATATTAATTCTCAGCCCAGAAGCTGAATGTGAAATATTCCTAGGTTTTCTTGGTTAGTTATCTTCTAATCTCCTGATTGCTGAGCAGCATGCTCACCTGGTTTTACAGCCTTTTTAAAGTGATCTCTGTATTAAAATGGCTTACTGTTAACAATTGAAATTCTGAAGGCATTTATGGCATTGGTACTAGTGCGAGTAATGGAAGAATATGGAAAGGAAACGAACTTTCTGAGTCCCCAGGGTATATTACATGCCTGATTCTCTTATTTTAGCCCAGTTTTGCTCTAATATCATTCAATTGACTTGCAGTGGAGTTGTTCCAGAGCATGATCATGTAAGATGCTCAACACCTTCAACGCGGACTGAAAGACTACACAAGAAAGTTAATTCTTCTCTCCACTGAGAATGGGGAGGGGAAAAAAAAAGGAATTTTGAAAGTTCTTGGTGCCAAATCAGAATAAGTATCAAAATTACCAATTGATCTTTGGGGATCAAAGAACTTTTTTTTAGAACTGCTGGTATTGACACATTTGAATTATTTTTTTCTGATGTTGGCCCTTAGTTCTTGTTCTTGAGGTCTTTGCATTTCTCACATGGAGCAATTTTTAGTCACTTTGAAAGAGGAAAAAAACGTTCTGAAGAACTGATTCAGTTTTACTAAAAAATCTGTTTTGTGAAAGTAGAATTATTATTTCAATGATTTTTTTCGGGCAAGATATACCAGTAATATAGATAGGACCTGTTGGCTCCTAAAGACACTTGTGGAGTTGAGCCCTAAATGAGAGGAGAAAGAGACCTTAGTCTTCCTCTCAAACCCCATATAACATAAAAGGCCAAAATACCATTAAATAGTAGTTGTAGGAAAATTTTTGCTCAAAAAGACTACGCCTCTTTATGGCAGCCTCCTGCAGTTGCCATTTCATCTTCCCTCTGGCCTCCAGCATTCCCCAAATACCTCTGAGTCAAGAGAGAAACGAAGAGTAAGGATGCAAGCAATGGTCACACTAGACTCTAATCTAGCAATTTGGGGCATTTATGAGATTCCCAGGAATACTGCAAGATCTGACATCACTACGTGAGGCTTAAATTTAATCTCACTGAAGTCATGAGAGTCCAAACTGAAGCCACAGAAGTCAATCTAACTTTTAGGGACAGTAAAAGGGTTTAGGCTGTACAGAACACTTCTGTGACGTAATAATTTAACCAGAACATGTTTCTGTATTTTAATTTTTTTTTCAAATGAGTCTGTAGAAGACCTGAGTGCCCCAGATCTACTTGGACTTGCCAGGCATTTGGGGTTGATGCTCAGAACTAAGCATCCCAAAATTGATTCTGAGCCTGGGAAATGGGTCGAATTTCACCTGAGGAAAAGTCAAGCCCAATATCTGAGCAGGTGCCTTTGGACAGGATGAGCAAAAGACGGGGATGCAGCTAACCCTGCAATGGTAGCATTCTCCTTGTCCACTGCTCTGCCAAATGCACTTATTTGATTATAGCAATTCTAATTAAGCCCATCATAATGCAATGGAAATTTCCCAGGACAGACTTCATTGCTAGAAATAGGCTAAATGAACCTTACTGGAAGTGTTTTTTTCCCTGTTAGCTAGTTATGTTGTCCTCTTTCTTGCTTCTGGTGCAAACTATAATTTTGGACATGCAAAGATTTCCACTTTTCCCCCATCCTTTTTGCCATCTCCAAACTGTTGCATTTTTGAACACTGAAGCACAGGCATTATTTAAGTATTACATTTCTCCTATCTGGCCTGCAGCCATGCCCCCTTAGGCAATGAGCTCACTGGAACACAGAAGCCATGGCAAGGTTAGGCTAGGTCAGAGTGTACCAGAGAGGATCTCCAAGGAGAAGCTGGGTGCTGTGGGAATCACGGGTGGCAGTTCAGTAGGTGGCACCCTTTCCTTTGGAGTTCACCCCGAAATGCCGCTTCCAGGTGCTAGACAGATCTACATGTGCGATCCGAGTTCAAGTCGCCCACCAGGTCCAGGAGGCTCGCAAGCAGAGCAGCAAATGTCTTCTCTCTCGTTCCCAGAGTTGACGTCATGGCTGCTGAGCCCCACATGGGCCCCACTGGCAGCATGTCCATCATCAAGACATGCCACCATGCAGTCCCTCTGCGGGAGATGCATTGGGCTTGGAGATGACCAGGTCCACGTACTCCATTGCCTGCCACCCCCCACCTGCCAAACCTCCTCTTCAGAAACAGGGAAGAAGAAACCCAGGAAAGCTCTCCCTCGAGGATGTCAGGACCTCACAGGAGCTGGGAGGCACAAAGCCAAGATTAAATCTGGCCTAAGTAATGAGATCCGACTGGCTGAAATCTCCCCAAAGTGTCAGACAGATAAAACTTGCATGTCTTCCAGCCCCCTCTGCAGCAGTTCGGGTGTGTTGCTCTGCATCTTCTGCGGCTGTT
Organism: Chroicocephalus ridibundus; assembly: GCF_963924245.1. NCBI lineage: Eukaryota > Metazoa > Chordata > Aves > Charadriiformes > Laridae > Chroicocephalus > Chroicocephalus ridibundus. Next base: position 68,069,898 of record NC_086316.1, on the reverse strand, counting down.
TTATCTTCCCTTGCAGAGGCTTAAAGCCTTCTGACTGCTGTAGACACTGAGAATGTAAAACAGTGTCCAAAAACCAACTGTTAGCATTTTTTCCCCAAAAAAAAGTAAAGTAAAAGGGCTCTCCAACCCAATGGCTTCCCGTTTTTTGGGTTTTTTTTTCCTCTGGGGACCATTCTCACAACAATAAAAAAAAATATCTCTTTCTGGAGCGCTTGATTCCCTTCTCTGAGATCTGTTGGGTATGGCATAGCTCCCAAAACGTTTAATTCTCCAGACCACCTGGGAGAGCCCCACAAACCACTGGTGGTCCATAGACCACAGTCTGAGCACTGCTGTGTTAGGCTACTGGTTAAAGAAAAGGAAATTAAACACAGAAAGCTCTTAAAATGACATTACATGTGAGTCATGGCTCCACATTAAGTAATGCTCTTACAGAGCACTTGTCTTGTCCCCCTGGATGAAAGCTCCCCACCTTCTGTCTCTAGTCCCTACCTTTAGTAATAAATATCATATTTTATTATTACAGAAATGAAAGAAATGCTAATGCTTTGTCTGAGAAACAATGAAGTGTTAGAAATAGAAATATAATGAGAGGTGTACGACTGAATACAGGACTCGTATTTCTGCTACTGACATGCAATGAATTCTTTAAATTTCCATTGAAGCCCGTTTAAATTAAATTTGCCAAAGAATATTTCTTTTTCACTTTCTCCCTTTCCGAAGTGCACCATAGTGCAACCAGACTCTGTCTCTTTGTTCATTTAATATCGGGCTGTAACAAGCTTGCTTCAGCCTTGCCTGCTAACTGATGGGGTCATGCAGAGAAAGGGTCTAGCGGCCACAGGTTTGTGTAGTTCCCTGTCTGATTTTTAAGCCATTTTTTAATGAGCTGATTTTTATGATTGCAGACTCACTTAGCCTTTAAAAGAATGGATTCAGACCTGGGGAAAGGCTGCCATGCAACAGTGGTCCATTACAATTGCAGTCTATTATTATTCGTCTTTCGTCATCAGATTACAAATATTTTCCCCTTAGACCCCACATCTGAAGATGCCCAACACAGAATACAACCCTACAGATGACAGCAGAAGGTGGCTTTTCTCCTTGGCGTCCTCCTGCTTCCAGGTGTTGGACCCAGCACGCCCTGCTAGTTTACAGGGCTGTTTGCAACATGGTCGTGTCCGTGTCCAGGTGTCTCGGTTCAGCCCCTGCCTGTTGACATGCTCGGAATGAGCAGAGCTCTAGATTTGCTGATTCCTTCTGAGAAGAAACCGGGACAAGGTTTGGATCTGTTGCGCCTGGGACCTGCTCCCTGTGCTGGGTGGGGTGGTCTTGTGCAACTCGTGGCAAAGGGGAAGGGTCAGAACAATACCTGTCTGCCAGCAGGGATGTAAAAATATCAAAGTGTCAAAAATACGGTTAGCGATGCACACAGGATTATTGTCAGACCTTTGAAGTGGTAAAGCCCAAACCTTATATTTTCAGCTCAGCGCCTCATCCCTGAGGCTATTGGTTACCCTCTCTCAATATTGCACTGGAGGTGCAGATAGACAAGGCAGGGCTGCCAAATCCCTCAGTTGCACGAGGCACATGGAGCTTGGCAGGCTGGCAAGCAGCTGGCTGTGCTATCACAGCAGTGGGGCAATGATCCCTGCCCTTCCTGCCCCAGGGCTGGGATCTTAGCAGCTGCCTGCCAACAGAAAGGCGAGATTTCTAACTTTTTTCCTTCCAGGTATCTTCACATGAGCTGCTGCCTTTGTGTTATCATTTTGTGAGAGCACGACTGTGTTCACTTTTATTGTTTAGAAAAGAAAACATGTTTTTAAAGCATTTTCCAGCAAATGAACTACACTGACAACATTTCAGGAAGACCTGGCAGCGTAAAGCTCAAAAGAAAGGAAGGAATGATGTAGGCATGACTCTCCAGAAAAGCTCCTTGTAGGAATGACTGACACCTGAATGGTCCAGCTTGGCATTTGTTGCCCGTCTCTCCAGCAAAGTTTACATAGCATCCAGCTGACCTCAGGTTGGAGACCGGCAACACGGTTCCTCTGTGGTATGTGTACCAAGGCCTGAGTCTCGGGAATCAGAAGGAATTTCCAGGAGTGTGTTGGCTACTTCTGAATTTTGGTATTGATGTCCTGAGCTTGGATGGTAGGCCCATGATGTCAGCCATCAATGATAACATATTGCATTAACAGTAATAATAGTAACAGGAATAATTGATGGTAATAATACTAAGGAACAGCATTTTTTTTCAACAGGATTCTCAGAATCACTGTTCAGTATGCAGATACGGAAAATTTCACTATGCCTCCAGCAAAGTGAACAATATATATGCTAACCTTCCATCATTAGTGTTAGAACATTTTTGACAGCGACAAATGCAGATTTTTTTTGGTTACTTTTAGCAGATTTTCATATCAGTGTAATGCAAATGAAATGTCAAACTGCTGGTCACTGCCAGACAGTTTACTATTGAGACTTGGAGAAAAAGTTCAGAAAGTAATTAATCTTGCATTTATAGTTTTTACTTTGATTATCCATTTGAGGTATTGTAGTAATGCTAGAGGCAGTAAACAAAAAATTTTTAAGAAAGCACTCAAAAACCACTTCCAGAGCTTCTGACATAAATTGTGGAACTTGTGCCCCTGTCAGGTGGGGCAAAGTTAGTCCAGAGCCTGGTGAAACAGTTTTTTCCCATAAGTTTGGCTTATGAATTTGGTTGGCTTCCACGTGGGACATCAGCGTTAGAGCAGGTGAGGTACCTGAGGGATGGCATCTGTGAACGGACGGAGATCTGGCCAGAGCTGCAGAGAATTCACAGAGCAGCCGCCAGCCACAACCACTGCCCGCAATCCAAAGCTGAGGCTGAATGGACAGGGTTGGAGACCCAGAGAACGACCCAAGAACCTTGCACATCTCTCTGTGACCCAAAGATGTGTGCAGAGCAAGATCAGGAGATGCTCCTAGTTGGAATGTGAAATCTGGCAATTTTTGTGTCCGTATGGTTGTTCAGGAATGCCAGATTTTCGTTAATGGCCAGAACCTAGGCAAAGCCAAATATCCCAAAACAGCGGGGGTCAAGCTCCAGAACAAAAATGTTATTCTAATTGGAGACATTGCAGTGTAAGCAGAAACACTATTAAATAATTCTGGAGTTTGAGAATGGGTTAAAAAGTGTGTACGGACATAGCCCACAGCAAAATTACTCAATGGATATTTAGCACTTTATAAGTTAGTTCCATCATCTCCCCTACCTTAGTACATGAAACTCTTTGGCCTAGGGATGGTCTGGATTACTGTGGGAGCTAAATGAACCCTTAACCGTAATAAATATGGAATGGCGCAGTATTCCCTTGTTTATTTCATGGAAAACAGGGCATGATAGCACTTACGACTTTCTTGCTTTTTTATATGGCTTCGTTCACTCCATGCACCTGGTGCCTTTTGATGATTCATTTTAATGTGTTCAACACATGCTCGTACACAGACTGAGATCACGATAGAGAAGTGCTGCAGTGTGAGTATCCAGGGATCTATGCCCAATCAGTTGTTGACAGTGACAGAGTGACAAATGCTGTCAATATTGTATAATGTGAAAAAAACCTACCGGAAAATTCAGTCCTGGAAAATTCTGAAAAACACAGTTTTTCCAAAGGTTTGGTGATATAAGCAAAAAGTCCCCCAAGCACATATTTCCCTTGAAGAATGTAGATGGTTTCAGTACTTAAAGTCAAGCACACGCATATGTTCTGTGGTGATCCAAAGCTGTTACCGCTGAATGTGTACGGCTTTATTTCAGTTCCCCTTCTACTATGATAATTTATGTCAGATTTATGATTTACTGTAGATTTATGACATACACCAGACTGTCATTCTTCATAGCTAGGTAGTTGAAGTAATCTCCAAAATATTTAGCATCATACCTAGAACGTGCATTGATGTAACTCGGTGAGTTTTACTGAAATGTGTATAATTCCTTATAAGGGCATGCAGTACCCAGTAGTGAAGAGGGATCCAGGGATGGAAAATAATATCTCCTGTTATTCCAAAGTACTAAGGCTGGCTTTGGAGTGCATTTTTGGTCTTTTTTCTTTACCGCTAAGAGCACAGATTACTTTTATTAGATAGGCAGACAGACAGACAGACAGACAGATAGATAGTTATGGCTAAAAGGACCACAACAGAAAAACAATGTTTTTCATTTAAATTGTTTTGCTTTTCAGTCAGCTTGTCTTACTCAAAAGCAACAGAAGACCCTTGACTTCATTTATATTTCAAAGCATAGTCACTCTTTGACATCTGTTTTGGTGGAAGTTTAAACTACTTTGCTGACTTTGTTACTTTATATAAATGTTTAAAGACAATTCAATAAAGTGCAATTTCTTTGAGACAGGTACTATCATGTCAGTTTGAGGTAATCATGGCCATGCCTGCTTACATGTTTCTAATGCCATTTGATAGGTGTCATTGACTTTTATGAAAATCTTTGAGGCACTTCCTTATAGACTGTGTTTGGAATTACTGTACATATCTCTTTCCTGGCCTCTGGCTGAATCTTACAATGTAAATAGGTTCATATGGTTGGCACAGAGAGGGATAAGGTGTGTATTACTAGAGCAAATACTTCAAAGGGGTATGCATGGTTTCAACCAAAATTAAGAACAGGAGCGCCCTGTGTAGACACTTCTCTTTTTTTCTTTCCCTTTTTTTCCCTAGTTCTTTCTTTAAATGAAGAATGTCTGGGGTGAAGATTTCCAAGGAATTATTTTAATTATTTTAAACAAAGATATACGTTATCCTACTTGGACTATTTTTTTCTTTTCATATTGTTGTTATTGAGGCAAAACAGCTTAGCAAACATTAAGGATGTTAGAACTTCTCAATAGATCTATTACTGCATTATCAACATATTGAGCCAAGAAAAAGACAAGTGCCAGTACTTGTTATTAACAATGAATTAAAACGATTTTAAAATATGACTACCAAAAAAAAAATCAACTACAGAAATACTTTTAAAAATAGTGAAAATCTGTATACAGTAAAACACCAAACCTGTCATACATAACTATGCTACTGGAGCAACTTATATTCATTAATATCTTATTCCCTTTTAGAGGTAAGAACAGTAACTGAATTAATGACATGAAGAAGTTCATGTAACATATAATATGACTTCATACACTCTAAATGTCATTAGAAGAGTGAAAAGAAGTATTCTGTTATTTCATTTCAGGCTGGGAAGGAGAACTATGCAGCAGCAAATATTTTTTTAAATGCTTTCACTGCAGCTAAGGAGACACAACTGTTTGAAATGAATTGTACTTGATCTCATTAACACTGAATTTGGTCTGTAAGCACCAGTGTAATGGATGTGCCCCACATGCTATTACTGTTATTTTGTGTTGCAATCATAAATAGCATCTTCTGCTTGGGCAAGGCAAAAAAAAATTTATCTCAATTTAGAGTGGATAGACCTCAAGGCCAGGCAAGAGGATAGTACCATACTGTCACACAGAAATTACAGGAATTACAAAATGTTTAAAACTTTCTTCTGTAGTTTACACTAAATTATTTGATGCCAGATGTGTATGCATCTGGGTTTTGGCCAAAGCTGTCTACTTAATAGCTCTTTCCTTCTCTTTCCTTCCTCTAGCGTGTGTTTTGGGTACTGTCTGGGGTTATTGTCACAACATCAATTTACATTTTAAAGGAAAAAAAGATGGATTTTAGTTCTGAAGCCCTAGTGGTTATGGGGAAAAAATCCAAATATAGCCAGTTTAAGAGTATTTGTTCAGATGGAGAACAGCAGCGCTATAACAGCTTTTGTCCTGTATGCAGACAGGATGTGAGTGATCCTAATACCCTGCATGAATGCATATGGCATTTTACAACCAAGTTTTTCTGTGACCACTCAATTTCAGCTATAACACAACAGCAGATGAAGAATACACACTACCATCTAGACAGTAACACCTCTTGTCTAAAAGCAATTTGTTGGACACAAATATTGCAACACTATTTTTATCTCTACCGATAACACATCCTCTCATTCCTACTACATGTAAACAAAACAAAAAAATGCACCAAACTGCTTTTCCTTAATAGAATTATGTGTGAGACATGAAACCAAGTCAATAATAGTTATGAAGTGACAAGAAAAATAATGATGTTATGCTTATATTTATAGAAGATGAAAATCCTAAAATACCATCCACAGATTGTGCATCATGCAGCATCTGATAGCTTTGGTTTTTTCTCAGAATATTAAGAAAATATGGTTACACCGGCTGAAAGCAAATGCTGCTTTAATCTTCTTTATGTTGTGGAAGAGAAATCATGTTTGGTTGCATCCTGTAGGTATGATCTATAGCATATTGAAATCTGTAGAAATCATTATACTATTTCAGTGAAGAGCTGGATCAGGCCCAATTGTAGGTACTTTAGAAGAGAAGTGAAGATGGGATTTGATGGTGTATTTAAGTCAGAAAGTCACGAGGACCTGACTTACAGCATAGTAAAGAAACATAAGTCTTCCTAATGGTAGGAATAAATAGTGTAAGGAGTGTCTGTCAAGACAAATTGGAAAGATGCTATTGATGCAAATACTGGGCAACATAATACACCTGAAGAAATAGCGGGGAGGACGACCCACACCAAGACCAGATGCTGAACTTAAGTCTGAGTATCTTTGAATCATTAGAAATTAGTTTTTAAAAGAAAGCTAAGAATCAGATTATTTGAAAAAGTGAATGTACCCATACTTTTTTTCTATCGGAGACACTAAAACTAAAATACTGTGAATCACTGTGTTGCCATCTAAGAAAGCCAGTGACGCTCAAATTTGCTACATTAAATTCTGTTCCAGACAGCTAAATGAAAATTTTACTTGCAATATGGACAACTCTGAAATAAAGAAGATAATGATGAACATTGTTATGTTTTCTATCTCTTAGAGTTCTAATTATGCTATGGATTTGTTTAATTAAATTTTGACCTTTTAAATGTGTGCATTAGAGTGTTACCATTAGCTCTCAACACTCCCGGCCATGTTCCTTTGTTAGTCAGTAACAAAGCAGCTTGCTGCTATTTTGGGTTAAACCTTGAGTTGTATTTTGCATTCCCTGAGTTGACTTTTGTTCTTGACAATGCAGTATGGTTTTTTCTCCACCATAAACGGCGTTTTTTCTCATATTGTGCTAGGAGACTAATGACTTTCTTCCTTCCAACAGCCTAATTAATTCTTTATGTAATTTGTGTCCAGCTACCTGCACAGACACAGGATTGCATCCCAGGTGGCTTAAATCTGAAGGTCCTGGACAGCTGGAGTAGCTGGGAGTGCTAGACTTTGCACTTTCATAGTCCAGAATTAAATTTTTGGTGAGCTATCACCTGCCCTTTGAAGAAGTCTCTTCCCAAAGGAGTACGCATCCTGCTCAATTTAACACACCAATACAAGATCAGTAAGACTTGTCTGATGTTTAACGGTTTCTACCACTTAATTTAGTTACTTTAATTTAGTTTAGTCTTAATTAAGAACATCACTAACCACTTCCATTCAAACCACTGCAAAACATTGACATGAATGAGCTGTCCTCATCCAAATCCAGCCTCCTCTCCTGGGCAACCAGGGGCAAGCTGGAAATGGACCAGCCCCAGGTGCCCTCCTTGGGCATGGATCTCACTGGTGCCGGTCACTGCCCTGAGCTCTGTGGTTCTGTGAAGCAATTCCTGACTGCAGGTCGATTTTTGTCACTTTTCCATAGCCTGTGGAGCCTCCCACATTAGCACAAACACTGCAGGCCCCCACTGCAGCCTTCCTGAAGTCCCCAGGCAATTGTATGCATTGCCTCGATCTAGGTACGAATGCTCTAAGTTAAAAGATAAATCCTGTCAGGAATCACCTTGGAGGGATTACTTAATGTTTGTCATCTTTACTCTTACAAGAGCACTGGACCATTTTAGACAGGCAGATTGGATAGATAGAGAGAGAGGCTTCACAGATTTTTTAATTGAAAACAACAATTTAGGAGTGGAAAAGACTCAATATAGCCCTGAAAGAAGATCCCCAACTTGTTCGGTATGCTTTGATATAAGAAACACAGCAAGCAAATGTACAGTCCAATAGGCAGATATTCAACATTCACTTCTGATTTTTGGCTCTCAAGCCCATATAACTGATTTTTCTGTAATGTAGTTTTGTTTTCCAGCACATAACATCCAAGAAAAATGACCTGTTAAGTGGCTAAGTAGCTAAAATACCCATTTTCACACTCATTAATTACCATGATAATGCAGTCCTTTGGCCAGCTCTCTTTATAAGGATTCTACAAATTATGCAGCACCATATTGTATTAGATGGGATTAGCTTCTTTTCTCCTCATACTTGAAGCAGTGTGTAATAAGAACTATATACAGGAATACTTTACTGTATGTAACTAGCTAGAAGTAGCAGAATTCCCACCCTAGCCAGAGCAAGCCAATAATTGCAGCATTAGCTTTGGCACAATAAAGAAGACATGTAAGAGCTTTTTCTAAAAAATCATTATTTGACAAGCATTTCTCATGGTAACTTTAAAAGTTGTTTCCCTCATGCTTCTGCGTAATAGATGAAATGTCCCTGGACTTTGTTCCTAGACCCAGACCTTTTAACCTTTGCATTCAGGAATGCAAAGATTTTTCTTATATTTCAAGTGACTGGGTATCTTATGTCACAATTACAGAGGTGCAGGTTGACATATGTATTTTGGCTCGTGGCCCATAGGGTATTGTTGATGTCATGAGGAAAAGGCACGTGTTTTGCACTCTTTTACTGAAACTGCTCTCAGTAGATAGGTCCAGTTACAAACGTTCTTCAGTGCCTGTTTTGTTAACACTGAGGATTGAGTACTGAGCATAATTTGAATGTTTGTTTTGTCTGCACACATGAGAGAAATCCAAGTCAACATAATTTGGTCTTCAAGTTTTCTCTGATAAGTTTCTTGGCTTATGTTTCATTACAAAAATAAATAAACAAACACCACTTTGCCTTTCAATCCACTCTAGGTCTCTGTTTTGCACACTTGTTCATCTAATTGCCACCTCAGGGTGCAACTTGCATTCTTACTGTGGGGACCAGAAAAATATGTGTAATAATTCCCATCCCCAGCCTACATGAACTGCAATGAAATACAAGAAGACTGTATCATACAGATCTGTTCATCTTTGATTTGAGAAGCTGTGTCAGTGATCCAGTGCTGAACTGATGTCTTATAGCACTCATAGAATTGCATGCTGGAGGCACCATATCTCATCTGGACAAGACGCAACAGAGAGGTCTCATCTACTTTGAAGTCATTAAAGATCAGTCTTTGAAAGAGAATCAAATGTTGGGCATTGAGCCTAAAGTCTAGGTTAACTTGTAAGTCTGGTACTTCCAGAGGCACACACACAGATATACACATACACACTTCTAGAGCTCACCTTTAAATGCTTCTTTAAAAACACACAGGACGTCATAACTGTTAAATATGATGGTTGCTATGATTAATAAAAAAATCTGATATTCTTCCAGATAAAAAATTTATACAGGAATGTAAAATTTTCCACTTTTTTCTTTCATAATGCCTGGAGGCCAAAGGGAACCATTAGATCATCTAGATTCATCTCCTGTATGTCACAGGCCATTAAATTTCCCTCGGTTACCTTTGTATTAAGCCCAAAAAGTTGTGTCTGAGTAAATCACAACTTGTATATGGCTCAAGCCAGGTATTTCTATCTGGCTGGTGTGACAAGCCCCTTCTTTGATCCCCTGTGACCCCATATTTCCTACAGAAGTCTTCTTGCTGCCTGTAAGTTTCTCTCCAGAGTTATTATTCTGTAGAATTGAAACATTGGCTGTTAGACCAAACCTGGAGCTGGTACTAGTTGCCCACTCCATTATTTTTATTTGAGTTTGTCTCTTACACATTCTGTTCCTATGTCCAGGTCTTTAACCTCTACTCATGGCAAACATACGTATTTGCCGTAATCTTTGGATCACAGTGTGCTTCAAGGTAATTTTACAGTGACCTCCTTTTCTCTGACCTCTTTTCTGGCCTATTCATTGAATATTTGTCTTTGTGGCTTTGAGATATGTAGGGCAGCGAAGGCAGCAGACACCCGTGTGCTTCATGTCTGTGAAAACAATCCCTTGGTAATTAGCGGTTGGGTATTGAGCTGGTAATCCAGTGAAATCCATATTGCAGCATTTGTTAGGACTCTGCTGACAGTGTTTGGGTTTCTGAGCCCTTGGACTTTCCCACTACATGGCATGGAGAGATGATGGGTGACCCTTGTGTTGCATCCTGCTCGCTTCTGCCTTCCATTTCCTGTCGCTTGAGTTCCTCCTTGCAATGTATGTCTGTTACTTTATTATCTTAGAAGGGACAGCATAATTAAAAGCTTTCTCTGCTGGAATCATTAACAGATATCCCCCACAGACAAGCAAAGATTCATGACCTGACTGGATCTGCTGTCCTTGTTGATGGTTGCAGCAGCTTGTGTACGTATCTGTCAAAAGAGCCACCACAAAAACAGTGAGTGTTTCCCTGTCTTTCCGTATCGGTCGACTAGTTAATGAGATCTACATGTGTAAAGAACCCTGAAGCCACACTGCAAAATCAATATAAAGCAAACACAATTTAGAAAGCTAAATGAAATACTCAGGGTCTGATTTTAGCATTTAAGGGAACGATAGGTCAAATTCAATTATCTGCTTTCCAGATGATAATTTCCATTTTACTAAATATGTCACTATTAAGGCTGGCAAAAGCTCCTCTGTCAGTAGGTAAGGGAGGGAAGAGAAGAAAGCAAGAGTAGCAGGGAGGTATGACCTTATTTTACCTCTTCTGACAAAAGTGGATAACAATGCTAAATTGGAGAGAGGATCCCACAGGCCACGAAAGGCTCTTTCCTGAGATGAGATGCAGCTTTTCTCTTTCTGAACAACTCTCACTTCTAATTTTATTATCTTGACAAAGCCCTCAGCGCTCATAGTTACTTCAGAGATGGAGAAACTTCATGTTCACCGTGGTACGATGAGTTAGCATAAGGTCACCTGCTTCTTCTAAAACAGAAGCTATGCTGAAGAGCAGCTGTAAGAAGAGCGACTGTGAAGAGGTGCTCCATATGGCTGCTGCTACATCTGTGTGTAAGGAAGGGGGGCAATCACCCCAGAGCAGCATAGCCTAGCGAAGGCAGATTTTTGCCTGCATAATGGGGTAGACCATGCTAAAACCATGTAGGATCACCATGAAGCCTTGGTCCTAGCTTAGGTTAAATTGCTGTCCCTTTCGTTTATACGGGACGGGACGGGAAGGGAAGGGAAGGGAAGGGAAGGGAAGGGAAGGGAAGGGAAGGGAAGGGAAGGGAAGGGAAGGGAAGGGAAGGGAAGGGAAGGGAAGGGAAGGGAAGGGAAGGGAAGGGAAGGGAAGGGAAGGGAAGGGAAGGGAAGGGAAGGGAAGGGAAGGGAAGGGAAGGGAAGGGAAGGGAAGGGAAGGGAAGGGAAGGGAAGGGAAGGGAAGGGAAGGGAAGGGAAGGGAAGGGAAGGGAAGGGAAGGGAAGGGAAGGGAAGAAGAAATACGTTTTTGTTTTTATTTTAGGCCTATATCCTAATAATCTAATGAATTTGTAAAAAAAGATTAGGTGTCCTATCTAAATAGGGGGAATCATGAAATATTTGCCTTCCATGTCTAATTTGGTAAATTTGACCCTATATCAGAGCTCCCTGTATTTTGGCCAAGCCTAGCCAGTCCTTACCTTCTCATGTGGAAGTGTTGAGCTCTCTAAGCCCCATTTAAGTGATTGAGTTCCAGCATTTGCCACATCAGACCTGTTATTCTCCAAAAGCACTCATAGACCCCACCATGAGTGGCAGCACTGTCCTGACCCTTGCAGAGCTCAGTGGGGTCTGATGGTGTCAGGCCATGGGGTTAACCCCTCCACCACCCAGGACACCTGCAGCAGAGCAGCTTCCTCCCCAGGGGTTACAGTGAGCAACCTCCAGTCAAGGTGAGCAGAGTGGTCTTTCACAAAGGTCTCTTTGGCTACTGTTTAAAACAGTGTGTTAATCTGTTCATGTTGCTGCTTGCTTATAGTGATCAAAAGGTTAATTCATACACACAAAGAGATGAACGTAAGATATGCTAATGAATTATACTTATGGATTGCCCTATGTGGTTCATATATCTACCAAATGGAGCTTTTGCCTGGTACTGCAGAGCTATTGCTGCATGGTTTTTGCAAGAAGTAGGCTTGATCACTGCAAGTTCAACTTGCTGCTATCACAAGTTTCTCACTGTGCAAATATAGCTGATTCAGCACTACACAGCCAGACCGCCCCCATTTTTGAACAGATGTATGATGATCAGCTTTTCCCAGCCACTGCATACTTTGCATACTTTCTTATCTTTACATGCTGCATGTGTACCAACAAGCTATTATATGCTAATTTTCCACATCCTTCATATAGAAATATCCAGCCCTCATTGTTCAAGCAGGCTACACATTTCAATGTTATGTTCTTCAGTTTCTTAATATACTTTTTTACTGTGTTTTTTGTACCAAGGGGGATAGTATTTTCATGGCAAGTTCTACTCTATTTATTAGGTAGGATTGCTGAGGCACTGGTCATATGACCCTGAGATACATTGTCCTCAGGAACATTTGGGCCAAGGCAACCTTATTGTACCCTCTGTGAAATTCACTTCTTGACCCACAGCAGCTCCATCTACACTCGTGCCTGGGAGCCTTCCAGGCACTAAAGCCAACTGGCACCAAGTGGCTTGAGACTATGCCTTTGCCTCCAAAACAGGATGGCTGCATGAAAACTGCCTGTTGGAAGCAGTCCCTGGATCACTGAACTGTCAAACTGTGACTAGGAATTACTCAGGAGAGCATGAGGTGGATAGGCCACGTTCATACCCAGGACTGCTGTGTCCATGTCCTGGTGCCTGGAAACGTTTTGAAGCTTGCACAGATTTTGCAGCCTAGGTGCAGCCACTGTGTCTGGCTGCAACATTGCCACCAAAGTGACTTGCTCTTCCCATTCAGGTCAGATGTAGTTTGATCCGATGCCTGTAAAAGTCAATGGTTAGATGCTCATTGACTACGATGGACTTTGGCCCAAACACACAGTTCTCTGGGATTTCAGATGTCTCTGATTTGCAGGTGCATGCAGGCCAGCAAATGTCAAAAGGTGACATTTGCTACTGACAGAAATCACTATACAAGAAAGCCCCTGCTATGTATTCTATTTACTCATCTACGTATTTGATATGCCAGCACAGTGTAGTAGTTAAACATTCAAAGGAAACATGTTTGTGACATATCTTATTTTGGTGCAATTTCGCTTTTACTACAGCAACTTGGTTCTGTAATTTACAAGTACAAGTCAAAGGATGAGTTTTCAAAATGTAGCCCTGGAGTTTTATATTTTATTTTTACTATATTTTAAATGCCAAATCAAAATTATCATGTTCAATTTACTTTATTCTCAGTGGTTTTGCTTAGATTTATGAATTACCTTGGATTAATTGTTATATAGCATTCTGGTTTTATAGTGTAATTGGGTGTGTCTAAGTGCATTCCATTTTATGACTTGCTTTAGGGTATATTTTGGATGAACTGTATAATATAAAATACATTTGGTGTTATGTTTTATATAATGCCAGAGAAAGCACAAAAAGTGCATTTAAGTTTCTAGGTTTATGGGTTCCATGTCTGGAAAACTTTGGAGGACAAATCTGCTTACTTTCAGTTTTTCTCAAATTGTTCTGAGTCCTTTCCATTTCAGTTTTACACAATAACCTTTGAATTGTTGAATCTTTGTGTCAATAATTATTTTCGGTCAGAACAAAATAAATAGTCCACCCTGAATGATAGTATACATATTGCTATCACACTTTCCAACACTCCCATTGAAAAAGTCAAATCAGAGCAAGATCTAACTAAAGCAAAATAAATATCCTCTGCTCTCTTGTACAATCCACAGGTGACACTTACTCTATGTTAGACCTTTCTCCTTTGTGGTCTTTGGAGAGATCAGAGTTAAATGCTTTGCATTAGTTGGCACACTGTCATTGTTAACACCTGCAATTTCTAATTAGTAAAGTCCAAATTACAAGGCAGAGGCCTTGTATGGAGTGCCATGAACTGCTATTGACTTTGTCTAGTGCTTTCAATATGCCTATCCCAAAACTACACATCCTTGTCAACATTACAGCATGTTCCCTGACTTCTTTTTAGCATAGACAGAAAGAGAAGCAGCTTTGTGCTCTCCAAGTGAAGAAGACCGAATGAAAAATATCTCTGAAGGTTAGAAACGTGCATCTTCTTTTATCATCTTTGTGACTCCCTGGGCTGCCTTTGTTGTCACTACAGCTTCTATGTTTTAAAAAATTTGTGGAATTGTAGTCAAAATGCTTCTCCAATGAATCCCTTTGCAGACATCTAAATAAAAATCTACTTCCTTAGAGCTGCTGAGCCCTCTCATGCACCCTGATTTCAAACAGGTTGGTAAACGGTGGGTTTCCTTCTAACATAATGTTGGACATTCCTGTTGCAATATAACCACTGTCTGGGAAGACAGAAAGCAAGTTAGAGAAACCAAATTACTAGGTAAGAAGAATACCATTTCTCAATCCCTGACAAACAGATTTAAAACTGAGAAGACAAATGAGTCACTAATGTTATGTTAAATGAAAACTGGAGTGTACTGAACTGTTTGAGCTACTGTACCAACAAAGAACAGAAGTTTTCCATACGAATGTCACGAGATTGGCTTCAGCATCAGAAGTCTGACTAATGAATCACTAATGTGATGTAACAGTGGTTGATACCTTGTCTCATAACAAAGTACTAGAGAAGTATTCATTTCTCAGAATTGATTCAAAGTATTAAGTATGAATCACTCTAACACAGAGATAAGATCCAAAATTTTGTTAATTAAAGAACATGTGAAACAACTCAAGGTATATTTTGTAGGCCAAAGGTAAAGCTAGCTAATGAGTTTCCTCATTTATTTTGGAAACTGGAATCATTATAATATCATTATACACCGTGATATCGATACTATAGTCTCGTAACAATGCACTTTAGATTAACAGTATTAGTGTTAAATTAGCTTACTGTTAAGTAAATACAATAATTATGCATTGTATTTTCTTTGCTACTCTTTACTCTTTCCTTTTGGGCACCTAGAAAGTTTCACGTACAATAATGAATTGAATCTCACAATGTATGAAAGTACATGATGAAGCTGGCTGCCAGGGCAGAGAACTGGACTGAGCATTTGTGCGACTCCCAGCCATGTACACGCTAATGTCTCTGCATGCTGGCTAACCCTGGTGCCCCCATGAGCACAGGTACGCCGAGTCGGATGGTCAAGGGAACAGCAAATACCTAAAAATGCATGTGCAGCCTAATGGGGCTGACAGGAGTTAACCCCTAAACTGGCTTTGGAGCTTTTGAAAATCTAATTAGATGCTGCTTTGCATTGTAAGTATCTAAAAGTCTTTGAAAATTCTATTTTAAGCAATTTGTCCATATACATCAGCAAATTTGTAACAGGATCTGGACATGTATAAACAGCATAAATAGCATCTCAAAGGCATATGGTGACCTGCAACTTCAACTAGTTAATTTGAAAAAAAAAAAATAATCCACAAACCAGTAACATTATTAAAAATAAAGTATCTCTGAGATTCCAGAATACTGGAATATAAAAAAATGCCTGCTATTGACTTTGCACACCCTGTGATCTTTACAAGTCTAAGACATTTCCATTTAACATTTGCAAGGTATCAATTGTTTTCAAAATATAGTCTTCATTACGCAATCTTTACGTAGATATTTGGTCATAAATGCTGCATGGACATTGGTGATATATCCACACAATATGTAAGAATGAACATTTGTATAAAGGCTGTGAAGCAATGAAGATTAAATGCTAACTTTATCTGTGAGCTTTTCGTAACTCCTACCAAATCAGCTGCCCACAAACCACAGAAGTTCACCACATAAGCAGATAGAAATGTTGTTTGGAAAGGACAGGATGATGATTTCCAGTTCATAAGATATTTATCCCAAGACACATTCATTCATCTGTTGCACATTTAAGTGTCTGCTTTTAGCCACTTGCTGGAGCAATACTGAATCACAAGAGCATCTCTTTCTAATAACAGCTTCATTCCACACTGACTTACAAGCAGTCAGTGTGTAATCTAAAGCAGTAGAAACAAAGCGTGAGTTCAGGAAGTCCAAGCCACAAGGAAGGAGATTCTGTACCAAAGATGCAGCTACCCAGGGGTGATTAATGGGGGTGCAGAGCCCAAATCCTGCAGGAGGAAAGGAAAAGGAAAAGGCCAAGTAAGGTACTCCTCTTTGCAAGGAGTGCCTGTCTGCAAACCTGCCTGGTGACTGTTGAAGCCGGAGGTTCATGTTTCCTTAGCACATCACCAGACAGCCTTCACTCGAGGCTTGGCGTGTAATCCTGGATTGGCCCAATGATAAATGAGTTTGGGTTATTTTTAAGAAGAAAATTAATGGGAAGAATATGAAGTATCTTTGTAAGGTTTGTGGACTGATTCAGCTAATGCAGTATGAGAAATATTTAATTATAACAATTACAAAATTAATTACATTTAATTACAACAAAAAAACACTTTTATGTGGGCATTTAAATCAAAGAATACTTGGGAAAAATTTATCTCAGTTTGAATGCTTTCAAACTGCTTTCAGGCATTTATTAGCTACCAATAACCTTCATTTTTAAGCAATACTTACAGTCATGCATGAACAATTACATCCCGCAGTCTTTAATTTGATGGAATTTATTCACAGACATCCTTCCTAGGATGGAACATGTTCCTGGAACAGGTTATGGTTTGATCTAAACACTGTCAGTTTGGGTTCAGATTGATCACTTCCAGTAAGGAGTTCAGTAACAAGTTCCTGAAACAAGAATGCTTTACCCTTAGAGACCACTATTCTAAATTGGTGCTTTGTGTGCAGCCCCCATGAAGGATGTGACTGTTTAATTGGATTGTGATGGATGATGAAGTTCTGAGACTGCAAGACTGATTTATTAGGAGCTTTGCAGGCTAGTCCATGCCTGTGTAGTGGCTTTTTTTGCCTGAATATTCATATGTTTCTTAAACAATTTTTGCCTTGACCATAGGATTTACTCCTGAGCAATGCTCTTGGTGTCAGTATTTCTGCTCAGCAGTTGCCATTAAGCCCTGAATTGGACCACAAATTGCCTTTGGCTAAGATGCAAGTAAGAAAGTGATCCTTTAGCCAGTAACAACAGGTCAATAAGGTATTAATGTTTTACTTACCCCTGAGAAGCTTATTCTGTGAATTTCTTAGTCTGTGAGCTCCCTATCTGTTGTTGCTGGTTTGGGTTTTTTCATTTGCATCTGGTCTTAGCATATAAAACCAAAGCAGCACTGTAATTTAAAAACTACTCTGACAATGTTTTCTGTCTAGTGACCTGTAATACTGACCTTTAAACTAAAGCAATTGTGCAGTATTTTAAGGGCTCTATCTGTATTTCTCTGCTAATGCCTTTATGCGATCTGTGGTGCTAAGTGATAAGCTAAACTGGCAGGGACCTTTGGGGAAAATCTTATATTCCCCAGGAAAAAAAAATCCAGACCCAAATGATTGTCACAGTCCTATATGATCTCCTTAGGCAAAATCACATACAGCATGTATACTTTCTATTGTCTTAGCTGCCAAAATCACTGTCGTATGCACCACTTTTGTCATCTGGAATAAGCATTAACCGCAGCTAGGCATTTTGCTAATTCCCCTCTGTACAATCAATACAAGATCTTTGCCAAGACATAGTATCCCACAAAGTTGGCTTTCACATATTTTCACCATTACCAGGAAGTTCTGATTGCCCCATTAGAATATTCTGGCCACCAGAAGAACATTTGGTCAAGTGCCTCTATGCCTCCCTGTCACGTGTGTAGGTAGGTCGGTATGTCATCTACCCTTACATCACAACCTACACACTTATGGTGCTGTGCTCAGTGCTCCCAAGCAGTGGAAACAGATTGCTCTAATCCTTTTGTGTGGTGAGATTCCTGTCATCTTCTATTTTCCTATGTCACTTTTTAATTGCTTTAGAAAAGTGGCTAGAGCTAGAGCTCCCATCCGCGATCAAGGCCCATTAGGTTAGGCAATGCTTGAAATCCAATCTTCTGACTCCCTGCTCAAGGCCTGAAATTTGGTATTTTTCTTCTTTCTTGCCTGTAGTCTGGGCTTCCTTCCTTCCCCTGGCATGTGTACTGAGATACTCTACTTGCCAGACGTTTCTTATACACATAGCTAAATCCACCAGTCTTTCAAGAATTTACAGTGAAATATATATGTCTGCCTGCGGATGTTTGGCGGTACATGTCACTTCAGTTTTCATATTTTCTACCAGCTCACTGTGGAAAGAAAAGTATTAATTCTGCAAATAATTTGCTTTTAGACTGAGAAATATGGATTTCACTTATCATTCTTTAAGTCATTGTCATAAAAACATTAGTTAAAACACATCATAAAAGCCTTCCAACATAAGCTTTGGAAGATCTCTTTTTTTCAAATTGAAAGGATTCCTTTTCCTTTTTAATGAGCCCAAAAAAAAACCCACAAAACTGCTTCTTAGGGCTTCTTGCTTACCTGCTATCTCCCAGTGACGTTTTTTGCTTCTAAAGAATCTGGCTAAAGTAATCTCATCTTTATTGCCAGAGGTTTTCTTATTATGTCTCCCAAAATCTTGATCAGGCGTATGTTGTTTAAACTGGCTGAGGCCAAATCTGTAGAGAAGCAATGTGTTAAATGATTCTCAACAAAGATTTATCATCCATTGCTAACTCTATTTCTCTGCTAGTCTGTATTTTATTTGGCAAAGAAACTGTAATGAAGATCACAATGATAAATACAGAAGATTATTAAGAATTTCTCAGATTTTCAAAGAAACAGGACTGGGCTCAACGTCTTGGGAAGCACAGACTGGTTCTTGGGAATAACTGTAGGTTGTACACTAGACACCTTTATTGATAGTCCAGAAGAGATTCGATCTCCAGACAGGCATCCAGGAACAGATACGCCACAAAAGGGCAGGAAACCTCCTGCCTTCAGAGCATGTGTTGGTAGTGTTCTTATCTGTACTTTCTTCCAAATAAAGGTTAAAACTCATCCCACGGCCAGTTCTCGCTGCCAAGACACTTTCAACACAGTGGACTCAAAAGCTGCACACTGTACAATGTTGGAAAGCCTTGTTTACCTTCGGTAAGTGTCCCCCCATCAGCACATTGGCAACGGGGTGACAGAAATATTTCTTTTCTTTCTCTTTTCCAAGGTTTTTCACTTCTGAAATCTAGGGCCTAATCTGCTTTCATTGTGAAGTTAGTCACATAGACTTTGATGTAGATTATTTTTGAAAAACCCATAAACTGCCAAAATAGAAACAGCCTACCTTTTTTCTTAGAAAGAAAGCAGAAACTGAGAAACTGAGGCATTAATCCTGTGTACCAGGACAAGCTATTTTAAGCAGGGAGGAAAATAAGAGTGTTAAACTGCAACGCTACCTCCTTCCCTGTCGTTGTGATCCCATTCTGTACCCCATGTGTCCCTCTGTTCCAGTTAATAATTGCCAGTAAATAATGACAGGTTCAAGAAGCTGTCCCCCTACCCTCTCCTCTCCTTAATGATGCTTAATTTTCCCTTACTCTGTCTCATCATGTTGCCTTGAACATGAGCTCGTTGGGGCCAGGTCTGTGTGCAGTTATATGTTTGGAAAGACCCAAATACAAACCAAGCACTACCAGAATCCAACTGTTATAGTCATTTACATTGTTTGTGATCAGCTTTGTAGGCTGGGAGTGATCAGGCCATTCTGTATTTGGCTGGAAGTTCAGGAGGGAATAGGCTGTGAAATTGCAGGTGGTCCTCCAGCCTGACCTTCTTTGCGGAGTCTGAGCCCTCAGCTTGGCATCTGCGGGACCAGAACAGCTCTGCTTTAACTGCTGTGCTATTTGAGATACATAGAAAGCTTCTGCTCCAAGAAAAGCTAGAGTTTGGGGATGTTCAAAAAATGTCATGATATTTCACCTTGAAATGATGCATTTTACCCAGTTTTGCGGAACTCTCTTGAGCATTGTTGCTGGTATTTTCATCTGTTTACCTATGGATCTTCATTTGGCTCCTCCAGGAAAGTCTGGGAGCAGATGTTCTGGCAGCTGAATACTCCCAGAAATTTTGCCTGGATGTGCATTATTTGATTTTATTTGGTGTTTTAAACTACTGAGCACTGTATTGCTGCTGTACTCTTGAATAATTACTGTCTTCTAGTCAAAATACAGATGCGTGAAAAGCTCTGTAAGCAATTTGGAAAGGGAGGGGTCGGGGATCTGAAAGTATATTGACAGTCTTAGGATATGTATCCTGTGCCTAGGGCTTGATCTTGCTTCAATTAAAGCAACATATACCAGGGATTTTAGGACACGGTTGCCTTCAGTCGCAGGGTGACTGTGAATTCAGCAGGCAGAGAGCCTCCTTCCTGTACGAAGATCTTATGAAGGCTATGGACAAATTCCTGTCCAGCAGTCACAAAAAAAAGCATAACTTGTAAACAGTTATTAAAGCTTTATGATGTACAGTGTGTTAGGAATAAATGCGTGCTCTTGTATTGCCAGAAGAATTAGCAGCATCCAACCATGTGAGGGCTCCTCTCGGATGCAGGTTTTTATACCTTATGCTCAGTCCACCCGCCTCAGAGGCAGAAAGCAATCTCCAAAGGGGTACAGGGGCAGAGCACTGCAGCCTGGAGAGACAGGGACAAAGGAGGAATGAGGGGGGTTGCACAGGCTTCCCTGGCAGCCCAGGAAACCTCCAGCTTCAGTTAAGCATCATGCATCCGAGTGCTCCCTTCAGAAGCTATGTTTGATATGGGCTGTGCCTTATGTGGACACACACCTCGTATTTCATATTTTTCTCATTCTGATTTCTTTTCCCATTCTTATCCATTTAAACTGATGATTTGAAAACTTAGCACTTGTTTAGGAGCATTCTCTGGGGACAATTAACTGAAATACAGCAGATTTTCACTTTTCTACAAAAATAAAGCCATGCAAATGCCCTGGACCACATTCCAGTTTCTCCTAACTTTTTTGCATGCTGTTACATACGCAGAGCTTAAATCTCTAAAGTACATTATGCTAGTAATAGCACTAGTGTGACTATTGACTACAAGCAACAACCTGCATTTATCATTATTGCCTACGAACGAAGCAAACATTCATCTACAAATAGTTGCGTGCCCATCTCTGTTTTACAGGAGGAAGGACAGGGGAATTTTTCAAGTGTCAAGGTTCATTTTAGGGGGAAAGAAGTCAGCTCTCAGTAAAAGCCTCAGCCTTGGAAAGCAGCATTGTTATGTATCTGCGGAACAGTAGGAAAAGAAACAAAAGCACACAACATGGAGTGAAGATTACCTGTAACAAAAGGTTCTAAATTGCATTGTGCTATGTGTGCTGCTCAAGGAAAAAAGCTCTTGGTGCCGGAATGGAGCGGGACACATAGGACGCAATGAAGACGTGCAGTGGCTGACCACACCAGCACCCAACCAGCTCCCCAGGGAGCACCAGCCTGCGCTGAGCTGCAGACACAGCCCTCAGCCCAGCTTTTCTTACAGCTCATGACTCTGCAAAGCTCAGATGTCTCTCACCGGTTCAGTTTCACATCAGACAAATCGAGCAGGTTCTGGCTGGCGTGACTTCCAGCAAACACAAAAACTGAAATGCAACTCCGGAGATGAGAAGGAAAATG
Source organism: Chroicocephalus ridibundus (assembly GCF_963924245.1). Classification (NCBI taxonomy): domain Eukaryota; kingdom Metazoa; phylum Chordata; class Aves; order Charadriiformes; family Laridae; genus Chroicocephalus; species Chroicocephalus ridibundus. Next base: position 68,048,049 of record NC_086316.1, on the reverse strand, counting down.
TTTATGTCAAGCCCCGGCAAACCAAAACATCGCAGTCTTCAACAACCATCTCTGTGAAATTGTTGCTGAGAACACAAGTTAAAAACATGATAAGTCTTTTACAATCTATTAATATATGCATGATTCACAGTTGCCTTGTAGATGTGTACAGAAGCCGAATTCCCTACAGAACAGAAATGCATTGGCTATTACATTTCTGGTTTATATCTTTTTACCCAGCAGAAGGACAAAACCAGTCTTTTGCGAGAAAGGCAATTTCCACCAATAACAAGTGGAAGAGAAAGCTTTCAGTGTGACCTACATTTCTGTGCGCCCTTGCATCTATTTTTTTTTTTTTAGTAATCTACACTGTTTAGTTTAGTGAAACTGACTTTTCAGGAAATATCAGGTTTTCTATATCCAAGCACAGAGAGCATTGTGAAATGCCATGTTTACTGTGTTCAAGTGTACTGGGACTGTCCAGGCTTCAGCAAATATACATTGTAGTTAAAAACAAGAAAATTGATATGGGTAGAAAAACAACTTGTGAAAGTGTAAGAAAGAAAGAGAAGAGGTTGGGGCAGGGAGGACAGGATGAGCGAGGCTGAAACACATTGCGTGTGTGCACAGTTCCCAAACCTCCCAGCCTAACCCTGTGTTGCTGTGTTCAATAACTTATTGCTTTTTAACACTGCGCTTTTTGCTCGTTTGCAATGTTGAAGAGGAAAAATTATGCATACACACAAGTTTTGAGAAACTTGATTCAGGCTTCAGTGGGGGTATTTCACATGAAGTACTGGAGCCTTTAATTCTCAGTTGATTTTATATCTTGACAGTGGTCCTGGGCTCTGTTAAACTTGCTTGAACTTTGGACTTTGCATGAAACAGCTGAGAAGAGAGAGGCAGCAGTAACAATAAGTCTAAGACACTTTTGTCCTCCCATGGTCTCTGGGGCTGTCGGGACAGGTTTATTATGCGGTTTAACTTTGGGCCTCTGAGCGCTGCTGGTTTCCAACCAGGTTTTTCTGCTAGCTGCGGATCACTGGGCTGCAGTGTTCCCCAGCCACTACCTGTCATGCCCTGGCTGTCTGACAGGCTGTGTGTTACCTGAACCAATAGCAGGGAAATCATTGCATCATTAACTTCAGGATGTGTTACCCACTCAAGTAAGCACACAAGGTCCCAGACAGGTTTGCATAGCCTAAGCTAAAGTCTGTGTCAGCACATCTTCACGGTTTACCAGATTAATTTAGGCTTGTCTCCATATGTATGTTTGCAGCCTCCACATCCTGACTGCAATATAGACCTACCTGTAAGTCAAGAAAGATTGATTTTGTCTGCTTGCCATCTCCCATAACCAAGGAGGACCTTGTGATATCTCTAATCTAACCGGTCTATCTAATCTAAACAAGTTTTTCCCCATCCACCACAAACAATCATTAAAAGGAATAATGTATCACATATGTGAAGGGGAAACACACCATCATAATTAAGATTTAGCCCGGTGTTTATGTTTGTTAATATTCAGAGTAGAGAAACATGAAACTTCCCACTTGTGCCTTGAAACAACCTCCCAGAGTCTCGTTATCAGACTTATCGTAACTCATGCTTGTCCTTACAGCTGCATATTAACAACACGGATCTATCTTCATCCATCCGTGTTCAGGTCTTAATGACCATCCCATACTATGACAGTACTATGGTACCGCCTCTGTAACATACCATGCTACTGTATGGTATCGCAGAGTTACTGGGAAATTTTCTGATTAAAAGCCGCTTTTAAGTCCTTCATAAATACTTTCTACTTTTATGCTACTGTCTGCTTGGGACATAAGTAACTCTTGAGTTAACCACTTCTGGTTGAATAAATGCTAATTTTCAGCAAATGGCATGTTCTTTGCTAATCTCTACATGGTTCTGATTAATTGGTTTCTTCTTTCAAGAAAATATGCTTTTTGCAATAATATTGTTCCAGAGCTGGTACTTTATTGCTTATTGCGTGTTTTCTTGCTGGTTTTACTACTGCTTCTAGCATTATTATCAGCCTTGCTATTATCATTATATTGTTATTATTACTTATTATGGTATTCTTCAATAATAACACATCAAGGCTAAGACTGAATCGCTGTATAGGGATGCCTGTGGTGGGAACCCCATTTCTTGGTTGGTAAGGAAGTCTCTGACAATCCATTCGTAGGAGACCTGTCATCGATCATAAGAAGAACGAAGAGAATAAAAGGCAGAACTCTTATTTAGCCTGTGTGGGGAGGCAATTAAAGGAAACCTGGCAGAAGTCTCCGGTCAGAAGTAGTATTTGTTGATCACTAGTTAATGCTAGAGTTACATTTATCTGTAAAGGAAAATGTCAGGAAAAATCTTTTAAAGAGTCTTGCATTGGCCAGGCAGTCACATTGTGCAAGATCTCCACTCGCTACCTTGAAGCAAGCTGAGTTTGGTTTTATTTTTTGTTAAACAGTGCACTCTGGGCAGGTCTTAGGACAACCATTGCTATTTGTTTGACAGAGGGTTTGAATCAGGAACCAATATTCCAGTTCTTGAGATTACGACCTTTGCCCAGGTCAGCTAGTGGGTGAGTCAGAAGCTCTGTATGAGACCCTAAATCATATTATGGACCCTACTGGAAAGACAGTAGTAAGATTACCCCCTTGACATGGAACTGACTGGGAAAAGTTAAGGAAGATACATGTTCTAAGTGGGAAGAGTGCTTATAATGTACACTGGGCACAGCCTACTCCTAAACTCTTTGAATTTGACAAATGCAGTGAAATATAGCACTCTTATAAACCAACATGCACTTTTCAAGCATTAATAAAGAAGAGATGAAAAAAGTTGCTAGCTCTCCCAGTCATCTTCTCAAACCATCGTTAACTGATTCACTTCTTACTGGCACTATGGCATAAGTTGTTACAGCAGGAGAAATTTAGAACAGACAGTAGTGGCTCTATGCATATCTGGTAACACCAATTACATTTCGACTTGGTCGACATGAGCTTTCCATCAGGTATTAACCTCATGGTTTCCAAACTGTCTTTCACCATGGTGGCAACCATGTCAAACTTAGAAAAGTCAGAATCATTGGCCGTATTTAATGAAGTCTCTTTTCAGTACTTGCAGTAAAAAGCAATAATGCTCTACAAGAAATGCTCACTATGAACCTTCACCATTAGTGTAGAATGTTTGGGAATCTCTGTTTTCTTCTAAAACTTACACTCCTCCTTTTGAAATGCAATATCAATTTCCTCTGCTTTTTAAGGCTCAAATTCTGCAAATACATTAGTGTATATTGATGTTTATCAATGTATATATTTAAATGCATATATTTAAATATGTGTATGTATATAAATTTTATGGGTATATATAAACATTTATACATATGTACATGTATATACAAATATATAGCTGTGAGTAGCTCCTTAGAAGTCAATAGAATTAGTCACAAAGTTAAAGACCATCAAAAGCTGAAGTATTTTGATAAATCAGATCCTCAGCCTGATTCAGATTATGAAAGTATGGGGGCCAGAATTATTGAGAGCTGAAAGTCCAGCTGGAGCAAAAAGTTTCAATTTTTCTATCCATTTATCTTATATGCACTTTTTTCTGCAGTTAGAACCTTCCAATGAAAGCATAGTAATAATGAAGGCATATACAGTCACTTATATTTGTATTTCCCAGCAGACCGTATGTTCCATATATATGTTTGTATTTGCTTAGAAAAATACACTACCATATATATGCACGTGGAACAGAAAATGAGATGACACTGAAGCCAAGTGTGAACATGTTTTATGGCAACTTGGATATTAAGTTCTAGGGACAATTTTTTATGGTAATCAACTTATGCTGGCCTCCGTCTTTGTTTATTATACTGTGTTACCAGAATAGCAAGCTGCCACGTAGTGTTTAGTGTCCTGAGATAACATGAATTTATAAGCGTGTTCTATAGTAAAGTGCCCATAAGTATTTAACAGTCAGTTTAGATGGTCACTCAACTTCTCCTCACAGGTTACGATGGAACTATAAACAGAAGGTAGTAGCAATAAATAAAACTAATAAAACCAGAATGGTGAAAAGCCTTGTGTAGGCCCTGTGTAAACAGAATACTATATGCAGAATTAACAGCATTCAGAAACACTATTTAACAAATATTCTACTCCTACAAGAATACTCTGTGACCACCAGCCCTTTTAGGTGATTCCCATAATGGTGCAGTTTTCAAATCATTTAATCCCAACTGACATTTCTGAAAAGCCTATTGTTTTCTTCAGGCACCAAAATACCTTTGAAATTCTGACTTTGGGGAACCCATTAAAAAAAAAAAAAAAAAAGACTTTGATACCTTCCCACCAAATTAGACACTCAAGTATAATGCACAGGTATCACAGGAAACTTCAAAATCCCAGGGCAGGTGCCCAACCACGTGGTAGTGGTGCTATGCCCAGGTGTAAAACTTCTGATATCCCTGAGCTGCCTGAGCCCTGTTTCAACCCTGCACTAAAAATGTTCTCCCTTCTTCCCTTTATGCGGGGTCCAGCTGACAGGTACATTCTGAGCACTCGGATGGGACTAGTCCTGACACAAAAGGCAGCTAGAAGCAGGACTTTCTGCCTGGCTGGCATGGTTGGACACCTTAATGTAGTTAATTTATCAGTGAGCTGTGATATGAATACAGAAGACTGATTTTTAAATCCTTTCTTCTTGATTTGGGAGACAGGGCTTGAATATGACTCCCAAGGAAGCATCTAACACTCTGCTATAGCCAGTCTTCATCTTGCTTCTTGCTCTGTTTAAAGATCAGCACTCCAACAAACACTTGAAGCTTCCTTCTTTATGCTCAGTTTATGTCCCGTGTGGGAATACAGCCCAGACAGGTTCTGTTTTGTTCCAGGGGACATGCACAGCACAGACACGGGGGCCAGACACAGCCCAGGCAGGAGACACCAAGCGTGTGCATGCCTGTCCCCCTCGCATCACGTGCAGGAGCACACACCAGGCAGCCCGTACAGATCAGGGGAAAGCCAGACTACCAGAAAAGGGGTTTACAGAAGTTATTCTGCTGAGGTCAGGTCTGCCAACAGGAGGTGGGAAATACTTTTCCCTGTGACTAGGGCACCCCTATTCACATTGCAACCATCTTCCCCAAACCTCTTTCTCCCAGACAGGAGCTTTCATCCAATCTCTCAAGGTGCTGGTGGTGGCAACCATATTTACACAATACTTGAGTCACTTGATCTAAACCACAGATTGCGTGGAAGAAAATGGTTGTCTTTGCAAAGCAGTTGTCGCTAAGCAGACCAGGAAGGGGTCTCAGACCAAGACAGCCAAAGAGGTAGAGCACGAGAGAAAGCATGTTTCTGCAGCCCGGTGCCTGGGAGGGAGTCACAGATTTTGACCTCTGCTCCTAGGACTGTTTCTGTACTTGCCATTAAACAATGATTAGGTTTGGTGCCGATGGGGAAAGAGTTAAGTGCTGAGTAAAAGCAGACACAGCTGACAAGGACAGAAATAGGAAGAACAAAACCATGTAGGATGCGTGTGTGTGTGTTTGTGTTGGGGGGTTTATTACCTGTGCTGGAACTGGTGTCGTGCTGTTGGAAACACAAGGCAGAATGGAGAGGCTTTGTATCTTTGAACAGGGGCTTGGTAGGGAGAATTGACTGTGTAATGTACAGTAAATTAAAACGTAGGTGTGTGGGGTTTTTTCCTACTAATGGCTTGGTGAGTTATGGCAGAGTGGTAAGGTGGCCAGCTAGTGGGGAAGTGGCAGAGAGGGAGAAGAGGAGGGGTAATGCGTGACTTTACAGACCTAGAGATATGTCCTGTTGAGTGGAGCTTAATATTGCATACGCCTCTTACTCAAAATGTGAACTGCAGACCAGATTAGATCAGGGAATGTTAACCACGTCCAGTGCAAAATATGTTATGTTTTGTTTGGTTTGGTTTCATTTAAAACAGGGAGAGGGAGCATAAGTTCAGGGAGGTAAGTGAAAGTTCAGTGAGATTTCTCCACATTCATGAAACCTGAGTTCATAGTCGAGCTATTGAGTCACATACAGATGAGGATCTTGCCTGGTCAGTTAAAAAAAAAAAAAAAGACAGAAAAAAAGAAAAACCCCAACCCAACCCCAACCCCTTCTCCCCTGTAAGTTCCTTGATGTTCAGTAGGTGTGGTTGGGTGAAGAAAAGCCAGACCAATACCAACAGCTGCATGGAATCTTTCCACGACTGAAAGGTGAATAATTAACTCCCTTATAACTGCAGCCCCTCAGGGGGAGATGAGTCACTAGCCCGATTTAGAGTTATGTTATCTTGTAATGAACAATAAGAGGGAAATCTATACATGTCCTGACAGTTCTAGTGAGACATTGATGATCTGTGCCCCAAAAACCTCAGGAAGGGAGTTGATCAAAATGCACCTCTAAGAAAATAACTAATTTTGTACATACAACTCATCAGAGCTTCAAGAAGATATTTTTTTTCTAGGCATATGAAATTTCCTGAGTATGATGCTGAGGCTTAGACAAGAAGGAAAAGAATGTCTTGGTTTTAACTGGCAACATTGTGCCAGTACCTAAAATCAGATACAATCAGTGCAGGAATTAACTTATTTTTCTGTGTCCAGTCATGCTCATATTGTTGCCTCTGGACTCTTGGGGTGGAGGGAGGGGTCCACAAAAGGCAAATATGAGAAATCAGCCTGCCGTTAGGTGGCTTAAAAACCTACTAATGGATATTTTCCAAAGGGTATGAATGTCCACTGGGAAATCTCCAGCAGTCTGTAAATCCAGAAAACTTCAAGGCTGGTGTAAACTTGACAAATCTTTGCATATATTAACTGCACCCACGTAAGAAAGGCAGTCTAAATTGCTCTCCCTCATATGGAGGGAAAGAAGACTTGGAGCCCTTGGCTCCTGCTCCTGCGCGAGGCACAAGGCAGTGCCCTTTCTGCTTCTTCTGGAGCTGCAGCCTCTTTGTTAAGATTTTTAGGGCTCTGCAGAGGATTCAGGTTCAGAAAGTGGCTGTTAGATAATATTCATAGATTGTTCTTTGCTAAACCTTGCAAAAGACAAGTGTCTCTGTGACTTCTCCTGCCTCCAACTAAAATGTCGATAGATCTGATGTGACTGTTCCCATCTGGGGATTCAAGACTAATTAGCTCCACAGCATGACAGCCAGAGAGGGACATCAGCCTCATTTGTCATGTCAATGTATCATGCAGTCATGTTCTGATGGAAGGAGCACTTCTTGGGTTTTTTCTTTCCTCCAGACAGTTTAGAAGTAGCATTGAGTGACTCAATAGGGAGCTGTGTTTGTGTGTTCTCAGTGAGAAACGAAGCCAGCTCCCTGTGCTTCACTCGGGAAGCAAATGACCCGAGTGAGTGAATGAGGGGTTTCTTAGAGTTTTGGGAGGGGTTAAAAGAAGAATAAAAGTTGCAAAGACTGGTTTAAACTGTGCTGTTTTCCAAGGAGCCGTGCCCCCTCCATTATCTAAGTAAAAAGTGTTTGCAACAAGTACACAATGAAATATGTAATTCCACAGGAAAATTTTAAAAAGGAAATAAAAGAACATAAACAGTAGTCTGAATCAAAGCAGCTCATCAGATCTTAATCCTCATTAGTGGGTATTAATTTTGATGACTGTATTGCTGACTAATTAACAGCTATAAAAGAGAAAACTTTCCCACATGCTCCACCATGCTCCATCTAGGGTCAACAGACTGTCACTGGGCATGTTTTAATTATTGCTTTGTCATTGTCATATCTTCAGTTCATTACTGCAGATGGTCTAGATCTGCTGCAGAAATCCTGCGATCAGTTGTAATGTGGGGGTTTTTTTCCGTGAAAATAAGAGTAGACAATACTTAGAAATGGAAGCCAGGATGCTAGAGAGTGATTGAAGAGAGTGCAGAGGACTTCCAGAATAACTATGCATCTGAGCAGGTTTCAGAAGGGTAAAGCAAGATACCTCTAAGAAGCTTTTGCTGTTTCTTTTCTTTGAGGAGGAAGGAAGGAGGGAAGGAAGGAAGGAAGGAAGGAAGGAAGGAAGGAAGGAAGGAAGGAAGGAAGGAAGGAAGGAAGGAAGGAAGGAAGGAAGGAAGGAAGGAAGGAAGGAAGGAAGGAAGGAAGGAAGGAAGGAAGGAAGGGAGGGAGGGAGGGAGGAAGGAAGGAAGGAAGGAAGGAGGGAAGGAAGGAGGGAAGGAAGGGAGGAAGGAAGGAAGGAGGGAGATGTTCTGGAAGATCAGAGAGATCTCAGCAAAGCCCACCATTATATAAAGTGAAGCTCTAAGCCTTGGACATAGATTTTTTTATATTTGATCATAAATATGTAGTGAAAAGCAACACACTTCTGAAGGCTCTACGCAACAATGAAATAATCATTTCAGCTTGTTTAGTCCAAAAATACCTCTAAATGGGACAACCAAGCAAGGTCTTTGTTTAGAATTGTCCCACTTACTAGTCCAAGCTGGAGTTTGACGCCTGAGGAAGTCCAGCCGTGCTGCTTGTAACACGCTCTTCCTTCAATTGATATTTCAGTGACTTGTTTTCTCCCTGCAGTTCAGACAGTATTTTTTTTAGCCTTGACAGAATGGCTAGACTAGGTAATCCACGCAAACAGCTGCTGCATGCAATGTGATCTTTTCCCCAAACCTTTTTAACAAAGGCTTCTGAACTGTTCTTTAGTTTTGGATATGTTGGAAATATCCAGAAGGTAAAATCTCTCAATATGAATGTAATTGACCTATCAACTGTCTGACCATACTGCTTTTAGCTTGAGAAGGGTCCCAAGAAGATTAACAAATGTTCACATGTTCACAAAAACCACTCCCTAATCAAAAGCATTCATCAGGAAAATACCTCCGCTACAAAGCACTTTCACAGAGGATTTTCTTCTTGAATATCAGTGTTCTTGTCTGTAGTGAGAAGAAAGATGCTACTGATTTTTGGAGTCCGAGTTTTGCAAATTTTCAAACTCCATCAAAGTTAACATAATCCAGATTTTTCATTGTGATGAATTTTATAACTTGAAATTATTTTGTTCTTTGTCGATCATAGACATTTCTGTCTAATGGAACCCCTATATGAGCCCAAGTAATATTAAAGTAAGTGTTGCAAATATTGAAGATATAAAATAACACTAATGGATCCAGGGAGATTTGAAAAATGAACAGGAGAAAGGCCTTTAAAAAGGCCTACGAATATAAGGGAAAACACATTCAGAGGAAAGGAGGAATTTGGAAAACAGTCATTTTAAAGAAGCCAAGAGGTGAGAGTGGACAGAAAGCTAGGCTTGCACTGGGGACATGATGTAGCATCCAAAAGGGTATTGCAGCTGTGAATTGCATAGACAAGGGTAACATCCTCAGTGCGTAGGATGGCAAAAGTCCTTTTCTGAATATTTTGTGTATTATTCCAACCACAACGTTGCACCGCATTTTAGGAACTTATGTCCTGAAAAAAAAATCAGTGTATTGGAGAGCACTAAGGGAATAATAAAAAAGAGTAAGGGTGCGGAGAATTGATTTTAATAGGTAAGATTAAGTACTAAATCTGTCAAATTTGGTTAACTGGGAAAAAAAAGGCCACATGGATAAATATTTAAAAGGTGTCTAATAGGAAAGGAATTATTTTAGGACAACCAAAAATGCTAAGAAAAGGAAAAGAGGATGATTGTGAGAATGAGGTGTATCAGACTGTGAAATAGTTCCCTGTAGGATGAGAGAAAAACCATTCTCCTAGTGAGAATGACTTTAAACGAGATTGGATATTATCTTAGTGACCAAAGGGGCAGCTGGGAATATCAACTATTTTTGAGATTTCATAGGCAAGGATCCAAATAAAATAATTTTATGAAGGCCTTATTTTCTGCTGAGCCGCACACCCTTTCTTTCTCTCAATAAGATCTGCCAGCTAGTGGAGTCTCTTTCAGTGCTCCACTATTGCTGGCCACACCATGAGTTAATTAGGAAGGAGGTATATGGCTGAACGCATTGCCCCCTAAATCTGAGCCTGCCCAGCATCCTTAAATAAAAGCAAGGAGGTGGCATTGTTGGGTTGCATGGCAATGGCATTACTCTGCGCTACGTATTTCCACATCCTGTGCTCTCCCAAGCAGGCTGCCTATTGCAAGTACGAACCCCCAAGGAAACCGGAGAGTCAGAAGCACCTAAGTAATGCCAGTAAACTAAACCTTTAGGCACTTCTTTGCTTTGATGCAGAGAAATGCATGTGCTGTGCTGTTTGTACCCTCAGAACAAATGGCTGTCTTGGGAACTAGCATGGATATTTAGAGATGGTATTTAAATAACATTACTTGGGAAATTCCCGCTGCTTAAGAAAAGACCAACTAAAACAAGAGTTTTCTTTCCCAGAAGGCTGAGACAGGTATAATGAGGATTAGCAGGCATAACTGATATCATTTCTGTATCCTAGAGGATGGTATGAGTCATCTTCCTAGTCACGTCCTCCCTCTTCTTAGTACTGATGAGAGTGAAAATGTTGCTGTGAAGTGTACAGTGGCAATATAAACATACTGTGTGATACAAGAAACTGACTGCAAACAAATAACTTCGTTAAGTCATGTCCATAGTAATTCCTCACTTTTATACAGCACTTTTCATCTGCAGATCTCAAAGTGCTGTGCAGATGGAAAAACTCAGGAGGTAAAGTGACTTGTTTGAGGTCATTCAGGTAGACAATGGCAGCTCTGGGAATAAACCATGCCGCAGTGCCTCGCTTTGCATTATAAATACCCCTCCTGTGCAGTCCTGGAAAGGATCACGGCAGCGAGCCTTTGGAGAGGGAGAGTGTGTAGCTGGAGCTGAAATAAGCCTGAGCCTGATCATAAGACCACTGTGAATTAGAAAGGCCAAATTCCACCCTAATGTGCAATCTCTCTTAAAATCAACTGGAGCTTTATATTTAAGTATTTCCAAGGTTTTCCTTCCCATGGTGTCTGAGTACCAGCAAAATTACATCACACTAAAACAATCTCTGAGGATGATTCCTTACTACTTTTCCTATTAGCCCCAAGAGCCACTATATAATGTTTTATTTTTATCACTTCTTTTTTTTTTTTTAATTGCACATAAACACAGGGCATAATTCACTAATCATGGTGGAAAAAGGAGGAAAGTTTTATTGACTACCTAAAACTGCAGTAGTACAGTGATGCCTCAGGCCTAGAAAGTACAAAAAAAAACAGTAAGAAAAGATTTCACTCTTGACTTTGCATATAATAAGAAACGTGCAGAAAAAAAATTCTGCGGGCATCCAACATCCCCAGTTCATAAGAGAAGCTAGGCAGACAATATCGACAAACACTTCATGTGATTAAAAGAATAAAGGGCAGAATACGAGAAGAACAAAAACAAAACATATCATAAGTTCCAAAATTACAAATCCCATTATGCGTGAAATGTGGAAAGTAGAATACATCCTACAGATTCCTGGAAGGCAAAAAAAGGTGCTGGTCCTAAAGCCACAAGTCTGAAGTCCCTTGCTGGCTCAGCTGCAGGCTGCGTCTGTAATCTTGGGCATATTGCTTTACTTCTGTTTCCTCTCCCGCGTTGTGGGTGTGCCTACATTGCAGTCAAAGTGAGATATTAAAGCTTGTCAGCCCAACTGAACCGGCTTTAACCAAGTTAGCTTATGTACTGTTAGCAACGCAACCCTAGTGTGGAGTTGGGTACGGACTAAGTTTTTAAGGATGGGTAATGAAATTCAGGAAGAACGGAATCTGAACACTATCAGAGGAATCCCATTCATCTAGATTTCACATTATTCTTTGTTTTCTGAAAGGATACGTTTAAAAAAAATAAAAAATCCCAAACAAACATATATTCTGATTGATGGTAGGAGCTGAGCCAGAAAAAAAAAGTAAAAAAAAAAAAAAAATAAAGACGATGGTTGAAGTTTTCAGAGTAATTCAAGGGATTTAGCCACATGCTTCACATTAATGTGAGAGCGGTGCTCTGGGATACAGATCTTAAGAATGGGAAATCTGTTCCTGAACTCCATCCAAATCGTCTTGTAACCAGGGTATGAAATGAGATGAGTTAGTCTTCCACAGGGGTAAGACCAGCTGAGAAAAAGTGTGTTTCAAAACTGTGAAGACATTTTAAAGGAAAGTTACTTATTGTTATGTCAAAGTCTGGCCAACTGGTAAACATAATTGTATTAGGCTGGAATTATATACATTTTAAGAAAACACTTATGTCTTGTGGAGGAAAAATATTATTTACTTCTTTTTTTATGAAAGCGTAGCAGCAATATAACTTAAAGCTGTAGGTCAGCGTCAAAAACAATAATACAATCTGGTGTGGCACTTCCCTCCCACCCGGCTAAATGGCTTTTATATACTCTTAAAAACAGCATGATAGTTAAAATACAAAAAATGGGTATTAGATGGAAATGATAGTTGCAAAGTACAAACACATGTAAGAGAGTTGCTTTAGAAAGTATAGTGAGAGACAGGGTAAGAGGAAAAACTTTATTAATGTCAGAAAGATACAGTGAAATATTTAGTGCACACATGTTTGGGATAAGAGTTGGGATGAGGAGCCAGATGCTCAGCTGGTGAATGTTGATGTAGCTCTGTTTAAATCAGTGGGACTATGCTGATTTACATCATCTACAGATTTTGCAGCTGGTTTTGATATGCATACAAACTTTGAACATTATCCAGACTTACCTGCCCTGTACTCTCTGGAACAAGGCTGGAAGTCTGGTGGGATAAGGATTCTCAAGGAGATCTCTTGCATTTCTGTGGGCTAGAAACATGGTGAAGACAAGTATTATTGTGGTTAGGACAGTATTTCTACATTTTTCTAGCCCTGCGGGAAATCAAAATGCACACTAAAAGCGAATAATTAACCTAACTTTGTAAGCCTTCAAGAAGCATTCATTCTTGCATGATTCAAGCCGTATTTTATATGAATCAGTGTTCCCCTCCCTACTTAAATGTAGACACGTTATTTTTGTGGTCTGGAAGCTGAGATCAGATTTCACCCATAATGATTTTAGCTGCCACACAGCTCATCAAAATTGCAATTATAAATACCAGTGTTTTTCTTTTTCTGGAATGTAGACTGCATCACACAAGATCCTGCCAAAAGATGCAAAATTAGCACTGCGATGGATATACTTGTGCAACCTCCAGGGAAGGACAATTAGGGAATGAGGAATAAGAGGAGAGAGGGAGTTGTTGCTGCCCAAATGGCCAAAAGTCTAAATGATCTTTATATCCATCTCCTGCACTGAGAACTTTTGATTCTGCAAAGCCTTTGCACAGAGAAACCATGCATCAGTCTTAACGAAGTGCTACCAGTTTGCACGTAGCAAGTTTTGAGTTGACAAACAATTACCCAGTAATATTCATTGCTGTAATGAGTGCAGTGAAAAAAATGCCAGATTTTGCCTCTCTTTGCCATTCTTCCTTAAACAGCATATTACTAGTGTGTCCTACAGAGCTTCTGCACCTAAAGGATCAGGCTAGAGCTAGGACAGCTATCCCAATTCACTTGGAGGCAGGCTGTCTGTCAGCAAGAAGCAGTTGTAATGTTTCTCTCCTGTTTACATTCTACCTGTGCTGGCTTGCATTAGCATTAAATCTCCATTGAATCTATGACAGGTGTAGCAAACACACTGTAAATAATACCAGACTCCTTAGCACTCTCACTACAGATGGAGGAGAGATAGGGGAAGCATGAGAGGATCAGACAGACATACCTGGAAGTGCAGCGCTATTGATCCTGCCTCCAGCTTAGGGCTGGTCTAGGGACAGCTCAGTTCCTCATTCCATTCCATGTGGAAATCAAATATACATTTCCCATCTGTTCTTTTTGAAGCAGTAGCTTTACTTTGACAGTGCTTTGAACCATCTCCCAATCTGCATGAAAAATTCCGCAGTGTGCTCTGTTTAATCATGCTCAGAGATTTTTGGGAAATAGCTCTGATTAGTTCCAATATCATTAGGAATGGTAGGGCTATGCTTTTACATGTAGAATATATAACTTCTCCAGATGCACAGACTTTTATAAAATGATCAACTACAACATCAGTTGGGAAGGCGAGAGAGTGGGGAAGAATGTTTATAAAGATTTCAACCTCTAGAAAAATAAAGATGTCTGTGAGTCCTCAACTCAGCTGCTCAGATTCCAGCCCAGATGGGAGACAGACTTACAGGACATGGTTCCGGAAAGTTTTAGCACGGGCTGAAAGGCTATGAGGACTTTGATTTACTCACACTGTAGCTAATGGAAATTAGAGGCATGGGACACAGTTTGTTGCATTTTAGGAAGAGCAAGTCTGAACTACAATTTGTCTGAAGACTTCAGATTCTCACTAAAAGTATTTGTGTAATGTCTGGCTAGCCAAGTAGTTTCAGATGTTAATTGAATTCAGCAGCCTTATTAATGCAATCAGAAGGTTAAATAGTACAGATGCAAGGGTTCAAATATACTGTATAATCTCAATGAACTAGAGGACTCGAGTTATTGAATATGAAATAACATTATGTTTATCACTAGGATTTCACTCCTTGCTTCTCCATGATGACTGTACCAGCCAGACTGTGGAAATCCAACCAGCAGTTCCATTATCTGGATTTTGTCTACACCACAGAGGGTTTTGTTTGTTTTTTGTTTTAAATAATTGGATGCTATTAAGTTGGTTGTAAAAAAAAATGGTAATTTGTCTATTAAAAGTCACTGAACATTTTTTCCCTCCAAATCAAAGTAATTATAGGAAAATGTGAATATTTTGTGTGTCTGCCTGATTTCCTTTCATAAGCAATTGTTTAAAACATAGAAGCTCTATGTGGTAATTCTGGAAGATGTTTGATATGCTGCTACATAAACCTGTGATTGAGAAAATAAATAAGCGTGGCCTACACAGATTAAAATGGGTTGACTGATAAGCATTAACCTACAACTGTAATCAGAAAATCACTGTTCCTTCTGAAGTCGCTCTACAGTCTGTTCTTTGTTCCTCTCTCATTAGACATCTTCTATCATTAACCTGAAGTGAAACACAAAATTCCTACCGTTAAAATGTATAGCCCATGCAAATATTGTAGCAGTGATAAATGTCAAAAAGAGATAAGTCATTGATGCAAATAAATTCTGAATTATTTGCTGCTGCATGAGCTAGGAAACCAAATGTATACAGCCAAATACAAAATCATTCATGTATGAGAAGAGAACATAGGCCATATTTAAAGGAGATGGAGACTCCAGTTTGGTAAGCAACAACTGAAAAAAGACGCTATGTGATCTTGGAAGAAAATCAGCTGTTGGGATAGACATCCCAACATCCAAGTTATCTGCCTGGGCAGGCTGCATACCTTTTGTGAATGACAGAAAAGAACTGCTACTACAGCAGCCGTACCTGCCAAAGGGCTGGGACGGGTGAGCACGTGCACGGGGGGGAGGCTGAGAAAAGCAGACGGGGCGATTTGGGGAGCGAGGGGCAGAGCTGGCAGGCACCCGCGCCCAGCGGCACCCAGCCTCTGCTGCCCCTGCGGCTGCCTGGCGAAGCGCCGGTTGCCTGCCCTGTGCCAAATGGATGCGTGGCTTCAGGGACACCTGGAGAGGTGGCACCAGGCAACACGCTGCCCTCCTGCCGGTGCAATGTGCCCAGCCTGCAATTAGCACAGAAGTTGATCCAGAGAAAGCACCGGAGGGCCACAAACTGAAGTTATCGCCCAGGGTTGCAAACACCCCACAAACCACGGGCTGAGCTCTCCCGCAATACCAAAAGCGGTAATTTGACCCCTGCATGTATTGCTTCAGGAATCTCCAGCAGGAAGTTATTTTATTCCTTCTCAAGTGAGTGTGCCTGGGTTTTGAAATATTAAGACTCATATCACCTAACTTAGGTCATCCACATAGAATTATTCACTTTGGGTTTCCTTACAGTAATAAGTGACAAATAAGCACTTTTATGGTGTGATTCATATAGGGTAGAATTCTGAAATCTGTCAGGTGAATTCCATTCTGAAAGTGACTGTCACTTCAGTGACATATAGGGACTCTTGAGTGAGGTGTCCACATTTGGTCAGTTTGCTCCCACTCATTGTGTCTTTTCCAGTGTAGCCTTTTCCAGTGTACACAATTCTGAAAAAAGGCAGATAAATCACAGAGGATTGCAGAAAGAACCATGAGAATGAATAGGTAATTGGAAAATTACTTTATATTGAGGTAGTGTAGGAGCCCACACTGTTCTGCTTAACAAAAAGAATATTAAAAGACAATCTGATCATGTTCTGTAAATACGTAACATACCACCAACCGTTAGCTCTTCAGTTTAATAGGCATCAGTGTAAGAGGCTGAACTAGAAGACAGAAGAAATTCAGGATAGAAATAAGTAACACACTTCACAGTGACACTAATTAAAATGGCAACAGTTTAGCAAAATTAATCAAATATTAACGTCATGTCTTTCTGCATCACATAAAACAAGGAAGACAACAGGAAAAGACACAAATTAAATAAGAGGTAAGTGCTGGGCAGGGAAAAATGATGCTATTATATATCACCATCTGGGAAATTCTAAGTCAAATCTTAATGAGCTCAGCTCACAGTTTTTGGAAGTTTACCTACTGGACTTCTTTTCTAATACTGAAAGTGCAATTTTACTGTTCTGGAAAGAAAGGCCTTGTCCAGAGGTGTCAGCCCAAGTCAATGAGCCAGAAACACTTTGTGTGTAATCCAGTTTAGGCTCTAAATCCCTCTGTTGCCTTGGGCAAGTCACTTAAATCCTAAAATAAGAACATTAAAAATTTAAGAGCTATATTCATGCAAAGTATTTTTATTTTCAAAAATCTAATCTGTCAAAAGCCATTGGTACAAGCAGTAAAGAGAAGTGACCTGTGACCTGCGAAGAATTTTGGGAAGTCACAAGGAATGGAAAAGGCAGAGTACATGAATTGGAAAAGCGGGGTTTGAATCAATCTAAGCATGTTGGGACTTATACTTTAACTCATTAAGTTTTACTCACCTGATACAAGATCAGATATTTACTCAGCAGAGTACATAGTGAAGGTTTGTGTAATGAGGGGAAAAATCCTACAGCATGTGGTTGTCATTCCAATTGGATGAAACATAAAAATTATAAACCTGCCATGGGTACACCAAAAAACTGGAACAAAGATTGACTCTTGAAAGCTTTAATATCCTCCCACCAGGAAAGAATTAGAAAGAGTCAAGCTAGATTAAACATAATAATCTAAATTCTGCTCCTGATTACATGCATGTAAATCTGAAATAACATAACTTACAGACTTATTTGAGACTTAAATTGGTGTCTCTGTGAGCCTGAATTTTGGCCAGCTTTTATTTCAGCGGGGAAGAAGAAAACATGTTTATAAAATCTGAACAGCCTACAGTTTATCTGCCTTTAAAAAGACACACACTGTGTGCAAGCCAGTAACAGACTTCCAGCCCTACCGAGATGCTGAATCGAACTGAATAACATATATTGACAACAGCATATAATCTTGTAGCTGGAGAACATCTTATGTTCTTCTGTCTCTGTATCAGCGCCAATTCAAAGGCATCTGGGCAAGATGATAATACATATTGATTGTGTTGAGCTTTATGAAAGGACATATTTCTCTCAGAAAGCATCTAGCAGAAGCAGCTAGGTTAGTGATATGAAACTTAGGAGGGTGCACTGTTTTCACGGCCTGCTTCAAGCATGTGCAAATCCCCAAGATTCCCTTTCATCTCATCCAACTCATGGCACTTAACAGTCTTCCCGGGACTCCAGCTGCCCTATGCCCCTCAGAGGGTTAGAGAGACAGGCTGTCCTGGAGGGTGATAAAACCCAGGAACTTCCCAAGAACCTTCTGGCAATGCCTGAATTTCCCTCCTGAGTACAGGCCATCCTCACAAGGGCTGAGTTGCTGAGTTAGGTGGTACAAATGGCATAAAAGCAGGGTAAATCCTCCCTGGGTTGCTGGCTGATTTGATTGCTCAGCTGTACAATGGAAATAATAGGATCTGACAAGGGAAAAATGAAGATACAACGGAGACTGTGAGGAGCTCAAATGTTATAATAGATGTTGTACGTGACCTTAAAGTAGATAAATATGAAACAAATTATTCACATATCTTTCATTAGTCCATCACAGAACCATTTGGATTCCAGCACAGCTGCAATGACCTAGACTTTTTTCAGATGTTCCCTCTCCTTTTTTTTTTTTAAATCTTTTTTTTTGCATTTAATGTGTTTTCAGGGATAACTTTTCACTAAAGACGTATTATTCAAGGGTAATAAATAAAAACTGTAATAACCTTTTCTTTCCAATGAACCCCAGGAAATGTTCAGGTTTCCCTCTCCCCATTTTAAAACCTCCACCCTAGGAGTATATACAGCACATGTGAAGAACGTCTGGATAATGAGTAATTCTGAGTCATGAATAATGCTTCCAGATTTGCAATTTTGGCAGCTGGAAGTAGGATTCCCTGTTTGTACTGTGTCCAGTCCTTTCCTTCAGCTTTTCCCCCTCAGAGGCCCTGATTCTGTAGACATATTTAGCAAGCAGGTCCTTTCGTCTACATGAAGCTTTACTGATATCAGAGGATCCTCCCCAGGAAGCCAAGCAACCTGCTCATCACTGCAGGACAGGAAGCTTTTGCCTTCTTCTCCGATATTCCAGCTGCTGAAACACAAACGGATGCCTATGTGCTTAATTCCTACTGAAACCAAAGAGGGAGAAGTGCTCAGGCAAGTAGGTAGGTGCCCACATGGTGTTAAAAATGAACCCTTTCATTCCCTGTGGTGTGGCCCCCTGTGCCTTTCCATGACCCACCGAGGCTGCCTCTGTCTTGCACATGCCATGGGGTGCCAGCTCCTATCGAGAGGTTTGTGCTGGCCCATACAGCGGTCCAGACGGCCATGGGGACTGATGGCTCAGTGGCTTGGCAGCAACATTTCCATCAACGCTTTCGCTCAGGCTTCTGCAGATTTTGAATGATGAATATAAATCATTGCTGCTTTTTATGAAATAAATTGGCAATCTCAGCCCACTTTACATATGACCATACTACAAAGCCATCCATAACATTTGCTGATATGGCGAGAATACACCCTTTTCAGTCACGTCATTATGATTCACACAGCCAGTTGTATTCTGGCTATGATTCACATAGCCAGTTGGCAGTTCCAGCAGAGAGGTCACCCCACAGACTCATGGCAGTCATAGGGTGAATGAAGTAAACCCTAAATCCAGCTCCTTCAAGTCAAGGCTCACACATACTGGTGAGGAAAGTACAGAAAGATTTGCAGTGCTACAGTTTGTAAATGTGCGAATGCACAGAAAATGCATTTTCCATCAAGTGTCCGGAGTAGCAGCCATTTTGACAGTCGGTCAGCTTTTTGACTGCCTTTTGACAGTCGGTCAGCGAAAGACTGCATAGACACAAATATCAGTGAGGTTTTGGTGAGGTAGATCTTTACTGAGGGAAAGACAGCTCCACTGCCTTTCAGGATCACTATGTATTTGGCCTTTGCTAAAGGAAAGTCCATAATCTTAGAGGTGTAGGCAGTTCTTGCTCAAGGACAAAAATTATTTGCTACTCATTAATGCTAACATGTGATAACTATCCTCCTGTCTAGTTGTCTGACAAGACCGATTCCCCCCATTCCCATCCATGTGCTGCCTGATGGTGCAGGTTGCTCTTGCCTGCCACCTCAACTCCAACGCCTGAAATGCCACTTAGGCAGCAGACCAGGGATGTGATGCCCTTGATGTCTCCACAAAATGTGCCTAGTTCCAACAGCAAAGAAACCACAAAAAACCACATAACAAAGACATAGAAAAACCGCAATGACTGTTCCTCTGGTTTCCATTTCAGCCAATAGGAGGGAAAAAGCATATCCAGGTTGTGAAAGAAGGATCCCTCACTACTATTTTTAATACTATAATTGAATTCCTCTGTTGAAGTAAAATACTTGATGGCTCCTAAATACTGTAAATCTGGACAAAATAATACAGTAAGCAGATACTTTGTGTGTGTTTCAGTTATTACTTAACTATTTCCTTCAGACTGAAAACCGCAGGGTCAATGCAAGGTCAAGTCATAGCTGAGTCAGTCCGTTCGTGTGACACAGCAGCCCATGTATCTGCTAAAGAAAGTAGCTGGGGAAAAGGGGCTCTGCCTTCACTCCTTACTCACTGACTACAGGCATTTAAAATAAGCAATACCTATCTACGTCAGTGAGAGCTGCATCACACAGGGTGGACACACAGGAATATTTTGCCCTAATTAAGAGTTTTCTAGATCCAGGTCTGGAGGTTGGATGATCGCATCTGGGTGTTCTCCATAAGGCAGTTCATGTTCTGGGGCGGATCAAAGGCAGCAGGCGGTATGACATGGTGACACGCTGCATGCCGTACAGCACCACACAGGGAAGAGGTCTCGCCACCAGGCAGCCCGTGGTGGTGCGCCCACCGCTCAGCCACTACCCTGGCCTCCAAGAGGGGAGCTGGAAAAGCTATGTCGTTGGAAGCACATGGCACTGTAGCTTTTAAGCTCATCAGCTCATAAAACAGCACTGCTGAACTCAGCTGAGGGATTTCCACTGCTGTTTTCTTCATTAAGTAAATAAAGCAATAAATAAAGCAATAAATAAATAAATAAATAAATAAATAAATAAATAAATTGGAAGATTCTCATAAACCAATACTGATCAGGAAAGCAGATATTTTTAAAAGTACCATTAAAAATTTGGCATTTGTGACTCAGTGATAATGATGCAATGTGTCACAGCGAAATACCACAGAAGCAGTGTGTGCTCCTAGATGTATTAATGTCATTAGTACTAGATGGGGTTCAGTGAAGAGCCTGGCTTAGGAATTGCCTGAATTTTAGCCACTCAGTTCCAGGAGGGGTGATCCTGTCCTTCTAAAATAACTGCCAACATTTCCATAAAATCAATGGAGAAAAGTGGGGGTCTTGAAGCCACCTTGTAAGAGATTTAGTCCAACTGAATCATCTGCCTGTGTCTCCACTCATTCTATAGAGACTGTAAGCACATGCTCTCATGGGAGCTGTTTCCAGCCATAGGAAGAGCCATCAGGAAGGTCCTGAGCCCCTGTAAGTCTGAGAGGTTTGGTCACAGCTCCCAGGGCTCAGGCAAGTCACGTACCAAGCAGGTTGAAGCATGCACACCCCAGCTTTCGAAAAATTGAAAAGAAAATGAGCTAAAAGGACAAATGGCTCTCCCCCCAGAGGGGAGTGTAGGGATGTACAAAAATAAAAGAGAAGAATCCAGCTAGGAGTAAATACCAAAAGCCTTAGTCTGTTCTTAAGTTGGAATTAAAACCTTATAGCCTGATCTTCTTCTGGCCCCGCACGTGTGCCTTTTCAATTTTGACGTAAGAGGATTGCACCCAAATTACTACATATTCAATCAGTTCGCATCTTGTCAGGATCAGAAGAGCGTGAGAACAACCTCCCAAGCAAGAGGTCACTTTATGAAGATACTTTTTGAAATCAACCACAACACCATGACAAATTACCAGGCTTCTTCAGTTACTTAGGAAAAATGTAGGCAGCCTCCCCACTGGAGCCTATACAGCAGTGGCGTTAAAGCAAAACACGGACACTCACATCGTTGGTATACCTGTGAGCAGATGTGGACAACTGAGGTTAGGCACCTGGGAAACTTGCAGCTCGGTCAAGGAGAAGTTCATTAGATTCATGCACCTTGACAGTGATGGAAAAACACAGTGATTGTTATATTATCTGCAACATAGGCAGATTTTATCTATGTCCCAGTTTGAATGGGATTTTGGGTGCTACCTTCTTGTTATTGCTTATGTATATGAAAATAACATTTAATTAATTTATGTATTACTATTAACTAATTGCATTTCCAACCATATCAGAGCTGAAGATACTATCTTGGTAAACACTGCACAAATAGCATTACCTACTCTGGGGTAAAGTTTTTTGGTTAATTTTAGGGTGAATTATTCTTAAATTCTTTTAGAAGTTTGAACATTTTATTTACTTATCTTTCTACAGATAAGATCTTCAACATGAGCTGCTTAACTGGGACACATTGGAAGTTTACAGTCTTCCATACTTCTTACTCTGTCTTGAATAAAATGGTGTTTTTTTCCTCCCCAGTGGTATCTAATATTGTGTCCATATATGTCTAGAGTTCCATTAATCAGGTCTGTATCATATTTCTGTTCTCAGTGCTCAGGGCTGATTCTTTTGCCATTACTGATGTTGGATGTCACCTTACTCAATGACCAATAGTAATGCTTTAGGAATGATGTACAACTAAATACGAGAAATACCAAAATTCTACCCTAAAATTTTTAAATTAACAGGAAAATCAGTTACTGTGAAATGACCTGAGGAGCATACAACATTAATAGGTAAGGATAGATCAGATTATGGATATCCAAAGACCTTGACACCTTCTGGTGTAACTTAGAAACTATGTTCAAAATCATCCCACCAAATCGAGTTGTGCAGTTGTGATTTTCTTGCTAAAACCACTGGATCTATAAAGTGTTCACAAAACATCCAGGCAGCAAGGACATGCTTTTACAAGCACAGAACTCAGAGGAACCCTACCACAAAAATCACAGTCTTTTAGATCAGTTCCCCTGATCACTGTTCTTGATTTTTATCTAGAAACTCTCTTTAAATGAGTCAGTCATACAGATTTTAATTAAGAAATATCAATAAAATTCAACATTTATTTTGCACGAGGCTTTTGCTTTAACTCAAAACCTGCATAATTCAAGTAAGTAAAAATGTTTAGATCAATCCATCACAAAAGTGAAAAGCTGGCAGGTTTATCACTGCTCTAACCACAAGTCTTGATGAAAGAAGAAATAGCGTCTTGTTTATGTCTCATCACTTAAAGTGGCTCTCGAAATTATCTGCCATCATTTGATTGTGTTTGTCTTACATGCTGTGATGACTGAACAGCATTTTATCCAGATAGGTGTACTAAGTGGATAACCAAAGAATTGTGGTACCACAGATGCTTGGTGATACTAGAATTTCTGATTGTTTATTTTCTGTGTTTCTTAATTTTAGATAAAACTCTTTATTGGTGCCAGAACACAAAAGGTGAGGTGAGGGAAACAGAGTCAGGAAAGAGCCTTAGCAGGAACAAAAAGGACAGCACAACTGAACCGCCGTCCCATGCCTTACATTGTGTTACGCTCTACAGAACTGGATTGGGTATGTTGCTTGGAGTTTCTTAAGGTAACACGCAAATATTTTCCATGCTGTTCTTTCAGCTCTTTTTCAGAAAGAAGAAACAGGATGAAGTCTGGATGAAGGAAGAACAAATAAAAGGAAAGGTTCTTATTATTATAGACTTCTTAAAGCACTTTGTTTATTTTTGTTTTCTTTGTACAGAAAGGCTGGCTAGGTATTTTAAAGAGTAGTGTTAATTCCTTTAAATCCCTGAGACCTTCAGGAACTTTCTGTGTTTTGAGACACTGAGATCCTTCTCCTATATGGGAGGAATTAGGGTGAAGTTATAATAACAAACAGATTTTTGAAAAGCCTTTTCTGTTTTATTACAGGACCATCAGAAAATGAAACAAAAAAAGGCCTGAATGGCGTTGATTTGGTTTTGGCCTGAACAAAAGTTCCAGAATTGTTAAGGCAAAAGTAAACAGACTTAATTCAAAAAATTACATAGGCCAATGTCCCAGCTCAAGGGATAAAGACATTCTCAGAACTATTCCATCTGCAGGGAGAGTTCATTTATGTTCCCACTGAACTTGTGCAACTGAATTCTTCATAGTGATAGCCAAGTCATACTGGGGTTGGAGGTAGGCGTCATAAATAAACATGTGCGAAGAAGATAGAGAAGGAAAGCAGTTTCAGTAAAGTTTCAAGGATAAAGCTTTACTGAAATTCAAAGATTCCTTGAAAAAGACTGTGTATATTTTCATAAATAACAATTATATAACTGTTTTCAAATATACTTTAAATCATAATAACCAATAAAAATGCCAGTTTATTGGTAAGGAGTTTTTGTTTCACATGATCGATGATCAATAAATAACACGAATTTTATTTTTAACTTCAGTCTTGACTTAAAGTATAGGTGTTTAGATTCGACCTATTTTTTGTCATACCTAAACCTTTTGCATCTGACATTCTGGCCTCCTTTTTACTGGATATAACTACAATATAAGATAGAAAAAGATAAATAGATCTGTAGATCTGTATTTCCACAGTCTGAAAGCACTAAGATCCCGTGTCCTGGCCAAAGCCCTCCTATAGAAACTATTTTTCTGCACGTACAGGAGTGAATGTATTTTCTGCAGCTACTGAAAAATTATATATCTGTAGTGTACGTATAGGCAACACTTAATTGCCTTCCATCTTTCACCAGTACAAATCCAAAAGAACTGCAGGAGGTAAACTGCAGAGGTATGACTGATGACTCAGCTGTTCTCATTCTGCCTAAAAGCCTTTGCTGTTTGTTTCCAAGTGCACGGCAGTGGGCAGCTCACCCCTCAGCACCCCAACCATGCCTTATTATACAGATGCCTTTCTAGCCAACAGGATGTCCCTAGTACAGGAATATAGGTGTGATTTGGTATGACAAATTTAGGCTTAAGAACACGGCATTCCCTCTGCTGTTTCTCACTCTTTTGTTCCCTCCTCCTCTGACCATACAGTGGTTTTGCCCTTTCATAAATATGATTCCCAAAGGTGCCACCAGCCTGGCTGTTCAGGTCAGCTGTGTCCTGCCATGGGTCCATTGGAGACAGCTGGGCATGGGGCAGCCCCTGGTTTCCTCCCACAGAGGCCACCCTGCAGCCCCCCCGTTGTCAACACCTTGCCAGCTACAGCCAATACAATACCTTACTGACATGGGAAGTGACGAAATAAAACAGCGTGAAGCTGCATTTATTGGTAATCTCACGTCTCGTTGACTGATCAAGCAATTGATTTAACAAGAAACAGTTGTGTCCATTAACCCATGTCTTGCAGAATGAATAAAAGGTGAACTTTAACTCACAGATAGTCTTTCCGGTTCACCTGATGCCCGCTGAATTTCTTTTCTGAGAACTGTCCAAGAAAACTAGTAGGAGGAAAATGAATAAGAGCATAAATTAAATTGTGTGGCAGTTTTATAGCAGGCTATACAGTTATGATCTCTTGCAGGATAATCTAGTCCTCCTTAAGCACAGATTTAGTATTACGGTGAAGGTTCAGTGAGACATCACTGATGCTGTTAAGAGGCCTTCTCATCTAGGGCAAACAGAAGAAGCAATTATAGTCCTTTTTAGTGTAAGGCACACAAGACAGCTGAAACAAATGAGTCACTACCCAAAACTCTGGCCATATGCAAGCCGAATCAGAAGCTGAGCTAGATGGTGAAGGACTTTTGCTGGGAGATGTCTATAAATTCATCTAAACTACGTACTGTTTGGTAAAAGTGTGCGTGTTTGCGGGCAGGAGCAGGCAGATGCAAGCAAAGAAGCCAAAAAGCCAGCAAGACAAGTACTTGGGGGTTTGAAAGAAAGCCAACTCATGGAATTTGGGCGACAGCATTGGCTGAAAAAATGCCTGTATCTGCAAGCAAAGAAAATGCTTTCTCTTGTGTGACCTTTATTCAGATTCTGGAATCCGAATGTTACCTTGTACACCTTGTAAATAAACAGGATCACATCAAAAAACATATGGCTGTATTATATGTCTTCTGTCATAATAGAAACAGTCTGCAAAACCATGAATGTTGGCTACCTACTCTGTAAAACAGTAACAATGGTGTTAGTAGTGAGATCCTTTTTGAAGAGGAAACCAAAGATTTCCCCACGGGAAGAAATTGTGAGCTGAGATTGCTGTTGAGCATGCTAAACTCCAAGATAGACAAAGATGCTTTCCAGTCAGAGGCTGAAACTTCGCAAAAGGAATTAAAACAGCATCTGGAAACTTCCCAGGAAGAGCTCAGAGAAAAACTGAAAAGAAGTGGGGGAAACGCCTCAGTCTATCATTGACAAATGTCTGGATTTATTAGGAAGACCAATAACAACGTTCCCACCATTCAATAGTAAAAAGAAATCAAAAAGGTAATCGGTAATCTGGGTGTCATGGATCAGAGAGTTTCCTGGAAAACAAGGGAGGCTGAGAAAGGTGTAGCTAACTTTGAACTTGCTAAAATAGTTGATTTCCAGCAAGGACTGAAGGAGCAGATGGTTCACACTGAGAAGAAAATCAAAAGATCACAGACCTCGCTGGCAGTCAGCCACCTTGAACGGCACTGAGCCAGCCAGAGAACTGTAGTAAGACAGAGTAATCACAGTACTTCTCTAGTACATCTGTAACCCTCAGAGGGGAGAATCTGGATTGTCAGATCCTTCCATTTGCTTTAACTTCCCGTTTCTCACTGTAAACTGCAGGGGTGATCTTTGGACGCTACATCAGGATGGCCCTCTCTCTTCAACTGGTTTGAAAGGTGCCCGATGAGAAGGCAAAAAGACAAAATAGTAGCAGAATTCCTAACAAGTGACCAGATGTAAGGTTTTAAAAGTATTACTCAGAAACCCAGGAAGGATTCTTTATTAATTCCAACTAACCGTGTTTTTGAAGAGTCAAGTGATCTATAAAATGCCCCAAGCCCAACACTGAGTCTGATTGGAGAGTGAATAGGCTTAACAGCTGGCTAGCTTTTTAAAACATCAGCAGTGGGGCAAGTCCCAGCACATCCCATCCCTTCGTGGTTTATTAGCACCACATTCCATCAGGGTGTGAAACATACACAAACCTTGGGTATGAGCTAAGGAACAGCTGAAGTGGAAACTGATGGAGTGGAAATATGTCATATGGACTGTTTGTATTGTGCAGAAAGGTACAATCTCCAATTTAAAAACCTTCACAGCATTTGCTAAATACAAAGTAGAGACAGACTAAAAAAATTACTGAGAAGAGAGCAAGATATAAGGTCATGTAAAGGACCGTAAGGACCATAAAGGACCATGTAAAGGACTATAAAACCAGGCCACCTGGCCTGTTCCCCTGGGGCAGTGGATGGTGTGTTAGAACCCAAAGCTAAATAAGTATTAGATTTGTGTAATCCTGACCAGAAGAGTAGGAACAAGCATGTAGCCAGATCCCATTAGTCCTTTGAGTACTGCATAACCAGGCACTATGATTGCTCAGAAGTCCATAGGCAAAGTGAGCACCAGGATCAAGAGGAACTGGGGGAGCTACTGGTGGCTGACCAGGCAGCAAGAAGATAATAATGCACCAGGATAATAATCTAACACGAGAGATTATATAAGATACAAAATTCAATGCTCTATGTTTGCAAAGTCTCAGGACAGACATAGTTGCTAAATCTAGCCAATAAAAAAAACGGTTTGAGAGTACTGAAGAAACTAGAGTATTTTGTACAACTACTGAAAATCACTGAAAGCAAACAGCCCAATTCTCTTCCTGCCTACCCTGGTAAATTCTCAAGCAGTGGCTACACAGGAGTAAAATATGTAAGACTGCGAGAGGGGCATTAAGTCCAGAAGGCACAACATTGACATGGTTTTCATTACGGCATTTCCTTATCTTTTATGCGTTAAGTGGTTGAATAAAAGACATAGTAAATAAAAAATAAACTCTCAATTCCTTTCCACCAGCACCCATAGTGAAGCAGGATTTCATTCTTCAGGGCATTTGATTCATTGGGGCTTTTTAGGGTAAAGTTCTTTCTAGGTCACAAAATTTCTTTTAAAATACATAGCGCAGTTCCTGGAATGTTCTAATATTGCCCGATTTTATGTTCCCATTTTCAACCAGTGCAAAGAATTCTGTCTTTGAGAGCAATTTGCTGGAAGGGTCATTGTTTGGAAATATTTTTCATAACAAACTGTTCATGAAAACTGTGTAGAAGCATTGAACTACAATTGCCTTGCCATGGTATTGTTACACAGCATTTGAAAAATACTGTATTTTCAAAGTATACACAGTATTTTTACATTTAAAAACCTAAAGTATTACATTTAAAAGCTAAAATATAAGATAAGTAATGTATGGATCACTTAAGTCTCCATAAATATTTACCTGCTGCCCAAGTGATATTTAGACATGGGTGCCACCTACATCCTGGATATTATTGAAAGAATACACTAGAGCACTGAAGCAAATACGGGTTTGATTTTTGGTACTCATATCCAGTAGTCACCACACTATACACTTGTCCAACATTATACCAAACAATTATGTGATTCTATAGTCTGTACAAGGCACAGTCAAAGAAAAAAAGTGCCTTGCAGTTATTCTGAGCATGTCCCTGGATCACCTAAAGACTTTAGGTGCAAGAAATTACATAACTCTAATTTTGTGAGCAGAAATAATACATGTAAAAATGTGGGTGAAGTCCTTGATCACCATGAGCTCCCCCTGACTATTGATCACGACTGTGGTCTTTATGAGTCTGAGGAATCATTTCCTACCTCACATGATCAACATATATTGCTTAAAAGA
The DNA here is from genome assembly GCF_963924245.1 of Chroicocephalus ridibundus. Lineage (NCBI taxonomy): Eukaryota > Metazoa > Chordata > Aves > Charadriiformes > Laridae > Chroicocephalus > Chroicocephalus ridibundus. Next base: position 68,019,570 of record NC_086316.1, on the reverse strand, counting down.
CGCTTAATTCCTCAAGTCTGACTCCTCATAATGAAAGTTGCATGGCAGCACAAAATGAGAATGATGGCCAGGTTTCTAGATGGGCTGTGTTCACAGGCCTTCCAAGTTAGACAGTCTGCAAAGTCTAGACTTCCTGCACCTTTGAAATACAGGACTAAAGGCCAAGGTAAACAAAGAAGCTCTCTTTTTCTCCTCTTCACTCTTTGATGAGCTGGATACACCCTTTTAAATGTAGCAAACCAGTCATTCCACCCCCTGGTAGTCTTCTCCTCCCTCCCCCAGCCCGCCTTCACCCACCACATAACCCAAATACGTAGTTAGCAAAAGGTATGAGACGTTCCCTCGATAGTTTGTAAACAAAGTCGTCCGATATTTATTAAATAATTTATTAAAATTTCCGACCACTTGCCTGAAGAAATAAGAAGCAGAACAACCATGGTAAACATCTTCAAATATCCAGAGGATGTAAACACCAAATATGCAGTAATTATGTTGAATTATGTACTGACATTGTGACGTATTAGGTTTTGGAATAGTTCCCCTGGGGAAGTGGTTAGGCTCCTTGGAGAGTTTCAAAACTGGAGTGAACTAACCCTACGAAACCCTACTTAGTTTAAAGGAGGAAACAACCTGACAAAGGCAGGAAGTTGGATAGTTTGAGGTAATAGGCCTTTCTCGTATCTAAATTGTACTATTTTGTGAAAATACATGTTATTTCTGTGTCAAAGTGGTGTTGTGAAGTGGGTGAAAAAAACCCGTAGGTCATATGACAGCAGTACTTCAATCAGCAAACAACTGGGTCACTAAAAATTTCAGTTTCAGAGTTCATGGGTTTTGAAGAGGAAGCCTGCCTGTTTCCTGAAAAAAATCTCCTTTCTACACATTGACTTTTAAAATATGGGCTACATCTGCATTAATGAGTGACAAGGAATTTGAGAAATCTGGTGCACATGTGGCTTGGCAGGTGCTTTATATTGAAAGGCACATGAGGTTTTGTCAAATTGTGTAGAGCCGCTCTAATCATAACCTCTGAGCATCAGTCATTGTTTACCTTAATTCTATCATAAGCACATCTGGGTAACTCCTTAAAATAATGGTAAAGGTAATTAGTCATGAATTGAGTTTGAAATCTGATAAAGTACTTATGACATCCATATTGGTACCAAATGAATTCATTATGGTTAACATTGTTACAAAAACACCAAAGGAATTAATAATAATTTGTGCCAGCATTTGAATGTGTTGCTAACATGAGACCAAGTATAATGAATGCTTTTTTGGGGGGGGGGACAGAGGGTATTACAGTCACATTTCAATAGGCCTGCAAAACTTTAGGTCTGCACTTTGTAATCAATAAAGCACATAACTCTTTTTCATGTATTACCATCCCTGCGGGAAAGGACAGGCAAGTTAATTTTGTGCATCTTCTCCAGTAAGTTTTCAGGGTAACTCTCCGAGGCTACATTACGAGAACTGAACACTGTCTGTGCAGATCCACCTCCCGCTGCAAGAGCTCCTAGTTGGAGGCAGCACACACAGTGCCCCCCCACAGAAATCCATAAATGTATAGTTAGGGCAAATCTTATTCTCTCCTGTTTTGACTTGGCAGAGCTGTAGCTAAAGTCAGCAAACCACCCGTTAGTTCACAGCATCTAAAAAGCTGTCCCTATGTGGCTGTGGCAGTGCCAGGGCCACACGAAGCTGGGGAAAGGCTGAGGCTGTAAAGTTGGCAGTATGCTTTTAACCAAGTCAGAGGTTTTAAGCAAGAATAGCCTAGTTTATTCATGCTAAATGGCTATGGCTTTCTGCACTGACTGCATAAAAAGTATTAGCAAATAGTTTCATCATTGAACTAATAAAATTTGTCTAGAACCAAGGTGGAAAATTTCTGCCACAGAGAAAGAAACCTTGTTATAAACCTACTTATGAATAGGAGGGAAGAAAGTCCCTGTTCCCTGTATGTGCATGTAATGTATGTACAATGTATATATACAGTACAGTCCTGCAACTTCTATTTTCAATTGTGTCAACACTCAGTAGATTTTTAACTCGCTAGTTGTGAACTCTGTTCTCCAAGGGACCTGCAGGACTCACCACAACAGTAAAAGCACAAGGGCAGAAAACAACACAGACATCACACTCCTCCATGGGAGGACAGCTGGTCCCACAGCTCTTCCTCTAGTATTCAGGTACCTCCTTCCCTTGTCTCCTAGCATTCCCACTTCTCTCCATAGCCACATTGATACCTCCCTGGCTATTTCCTGGTTATCATCTCAAATGCAGCCTGCCTTTGTTTTCCATTGCTGCTTCCATACTTCTCAGTATTTTAATCAGTATCTTATTTTTCATCTCTCTTGGATTCTCAGACAGGACCCCAAACTTTCAGCAAGCTTATACCTTTGTAAATCTATTTATATTTCCATGAGAGGTTTCAAGTTCTCTGTGTCTTTGCCTGAATTCCTTTTGTAGACGAAGTCCTGAAAAATCCTCTTGTTCTTCCTTTGCATTCTTCCCGCATTTATCCTTTCTTTCTCATTTTTGCCGTTACTTGTGCCTTAGTCACTCTCCTTACCAACTTCCACAGTCTTTCTCTCTTACCTCTTTGTTCTCATTTGCCCAGACTCGTTTCCTGTTCTCACTATTCAAGAACGAAGTTCTCATCCCTTTGAATTCCTCACTACCCTTTATGTGCCAGGGTGCAGTCAGCCCTTCAAAGTTTGCACAGCAGAGCTGTGGTTACACCTCTACCCTAATATCCACTGACTCTCCCTCTGTGCTTTCTGCCCTGCCCAGACTCTTCCGACCGCTTTGCCGCCTTCTCCAGCTCCCTGGAAGCACATTCCACGCTCCAGTCACTTGCTCAAGGTGATGGAGCAACTTTGCTTTTGTATATATGAGCTCAACCTTATTTTTCTTAGCTCTTTGTGCTTCTGAAGTGCATGAAGTATCTCTAACCACAGCGGCCTTCCAATCTCTTTTTGTCTTTTTTCATCAGCCCCTTCCTCCAACACGACTGCAACAACTGTCAGTCTCATAACTGGCTCAAGTCTGTATTCCTGGCAGGCGTACTGCAAGCCTCCTCTGTAATGCCTCTGTCTGCATCAGGTTAGGAGCTCTGTGAAGTGAAAAAAATGCCTCATTCTGTGTCTGTGTAGCATCAAGCTGCTGCTCAGCACTTAGGAAGAGTGATTTATTTCTCCCATTTATATTTTCTTGACTTAAAGACATGTTTTCTCACTTGGAATGTATTTTATCATCTGATTTGAAACTGTCATGTAATCATAACAGTGTGTTTGTGATAGCATAGTAAATTCCATGGCAACAAACTGTGACGTCATAAATGCAGGATTTATGTCTTTTCTGCAAAATCAAGCCGAAGAAGCAGATGGATGAAAAAAAACCTCATTAAAATACCAACAGTTTCTAAAAATTGCAGTAAAAATATCAATGGGAACCCAGACAAACATTGCTTAATGGATTTCTTTTTATACATGTTTCCTGCTTTTTAAAAGCCTACTTTTCTGAATAAGACTCTCTTTTGGGGGTGGAAATATTTATTTAAAATAACTGCAAAAAATAAGTGTTTGGATTCAAGGCTCTAAAATTCAAAACAATTGCCTCAGACAAATTAAATGGAATGGAAAAAAAAGGGCCACAATGGTGAGAAAATACATATAAAAATTTCTGGGCTACATTTCTCAAAGCTAAACTGCCAGTTATTCATTAGAGTGCCTATGACGTATTAAGGATGTACTTGCGTAGATTATTTACAAGAACTAAGAAGTGATTAATAAGAGGACGGAGCTGAAAACATCCTCTGTGATGTTGCTGCTAACAAGTGGGCCCAGCTTTGTAATCAGACGTCATCAGAGAAAGCAGCACATCCCAAAATGGTATGAATCACTTCTGACTTCCTGCCCTCCCTCACTGAAAACACGGAGAAGGAAAAATAAAAACTTCTGAAGATAATATAGCAGTTAAAGAAATATGTTCCACAAAATCATATCTTCTACTTGAAACTGAAAGACAAAAGGTGTTTCTAAATCGATGTCCCTAAACAACTGGGATATTTCAAATGTAATAATAACATAATATCATGATTTACACTTTACATGATTTATAGTGGAGATTTTTTTTGCAGAAGATCTCAAAAGATGTTACAAATGTAAGTTAAATAGTAGAAAATTCTTTCCTGTAGAGGTCTGTAAGTTTTGCCTCCAAACTGATTTTAACAATGTTGTTGAATAGAATGTAAACTATGTCCTTCCAGCTTGCCTGTTCTTCCTACCCACACTGTCCTAATCAGATTTGTTATATAAATCAGGAAGTTACCCTTTCCCCACTTTTATCTACATAGAAGGTTGGTTAACATTTGCCATCAAATGCATTTGGTTTGGCGGGAAAAACTGTTTGAAGGAGAATGAAGCAAGACGAAAGACAGTACTAATATCTGGGCATAGCAAGATCTGAGAGCTATTTAGCATCACTAGGAAGTATTTGTCACAGTCCTTGACCTGGTTTGGATGGCCAGGTTTGGATTCTTGGTTTGTGCAACTTCCACGGACTACTGCGGTTCTCCTGGGCCAGGCCACATTTGGTGGAAAGCCTTTGTGCTAGTGATCACTACCTGAGACTCTAGAGTCAATCAAGGCTGCAGTCAAAAGGCTTTTTCTATGAAGTTTTTTTAATCATCCTTTTCTTCTCATATACTCAAACACTTCCTTTGTCTTCTCATACATAACAACATGGGTTTTTTTCATCTAGAGTTCCTCATATGGTGTGATATTTTGCAGTATGGAGAATCGTTGGCTCCTACTATCTCAGAACAATGCCTCAGTTTATAGCATTAAGTTTTTGTGAAGTTAATCTTAGTATCCACTGTAGGGATAAGGATAATCAAGACAATCCAAACTGACAAGAAAATGGTATTTTGGGACGGCACTGTGGGGCCTTGCATGTGCCCAGGGAATGGATGACAAGTAGACAATAGCTGTACTTCTGAATAAAAAAAAAGTCTGTTCTAGCTATTAATTAGGTAGGTTCACCAAGTCTGACCTCTGCCAGAAAGTCAGATATGTGACTTAAAATACAAAAATGCTGTTTGCACTCTGGAGAAGGAATTCTCTTTCTGAAACATTACTCAGGAGCCCAAGCACAGGTTTCAACATGAATCCACATGCATGCTGTGGATTCAGATACAACTGTGTCACCCACAAGAGCTGTAACAGCCAGTTCAAAGGCCTTATAAAATGCTGTATAGATGATTGCACAGTTCCCGCCGATGAGCTCCGTAGCACTTGTATTCGGCCCTATAAACAGTATCACCTGTTTTCCATGGAACTACTTTCAGTATAAAATAATATTAATTGTGGCGTGAATTAATTAAATTAATTTAAAAAAAAAAATTGCCATGTGATCTGAGAGATTCCAAAGGAACCTGTCTCAAAGTTTTGCAAAATTGTGCCTAGCACATCCTTAACTTTTGATGCTCCCCTCTACTTGAATCTCTATTTGCTTACCAGTTCGGGTTGGCACTCTTACAATCCTCTGCTGGATTAACAGAGAATGCTACACAATCAGCTAAAGGCCAAACCTCAGAAAAGGTTGCCTATACTTGTGACAACACAACAAACGATTGCAGCGAGCTGATGACAAGCAGTCCAGATGTGATCCAACTGGTCTGATGACAAAGTAATCCTTGATGGCTTTCAAAAGATGGCTTTCTGTAACTCTCTGATGACTCTACGAAGAAATCAACACCGCAGTCAGTCAGACTGAAGTATAATGTGCCTAACATACTGCTGGCATACAACTCGTTCAGTAATGTAAAAAGTGGCCATACATCTTTATGTTACAAACATTTCCTACCTACGTTTATACAGATATAAAACTGTTAGTAAAATGGAAGCTATTTGAGGCTTGTAAAAGAAATCAGAGCATATTATCTGGATTATTTCCATTTTGGACATATTTTTTTACTTAGTCCAGTATGAATGGTTTATATTAAAACATTTAAATATTGAAAGAGGTTTTGGGTTACAGACTGATAGTAGTTCCATAAAAACAAATTATTTTTCCATTTCTACAAAATCTAATTAAACATGTGAAAACAAATGTGTTGTGTAATATTAGAGTTATTCTTCCTTGCCTTCAACAATAATGCAGGACCCTGGTAACTTGCTATGGACTGATATTTTTTTTGTGACTATGTGGCTGGTAGTTGATTTCTTTCTCCTTTGTGAAATATTTCTCCATGTTTTCTGCTGATTTCAATTTAAAATCTTTTCCAGCCTGTACGAGCTTGTGAAGTGACATATTTCTTTTTGGTCATTTCTAATTAATTATAGATTTGAAATTCATTACAGTAAAACATAAAACTAACTCAGTTATTACAGTGAAACTACACTACAAGATACATTTAAACATCCAGATCTCCTTTAAATAAAGCATGACAGGCAGATGCACAATCCCAAATCTTGTCCATGCTCCCTCCATGCAGAACCGAGACCTTGGTCCTAATGCATTGCCATTAACTCTAATCTCTCATTTAGTTTGACTGAAAATAGAATGCAAGGTGACGGGATCCCTGACTTAGAAGCCTTAGATTGGCATTGTCACAAATACTTCCTACCCATGTTTAGGCAGGTTTAATCTGGGCACCTGAGTACAATTTCAGACCCAGCAGCTTGGGAGCAAGGTAAACTCATGCATGGAAGGATATTTGCGGCCTTGTAGACGGTGTTCCTGCTCCGACCCCAATTCACACCATAAACACTTGCTTCAGTATGTTCTGTTATAAGGGCAAAGCTTCGTACTCATTTCCCTCTTCCCCATTCTTTCAGAAACATTGCCTTCAGCCATGCCTTGTTCCTTCTGGATCTCTCTCCACCTTTGCTCTTTGCTGGCTCAGTAAGACGCTGTGATATGCGTCATTTGCCCTCCCATCTCTGGCTTTTTGAACTATAACATCTTCACGTCCTCTTTCTCCAGCCATCTCCAAACAGTAATTGTTGTTTGAATGTCCTGATGTTTTGTCAATAATGCCCCTGAAGAAAAAAAATAAATCATTCTTTCCTCACAATAAAATCCTACTGATAGCAGAATCACCTCATTCCTGTCGTCCTTCATTTTATCCTGTTTGCTCACACACGATTTGCAAAACACCTGCCAACATCTCCTACCACTGCTGTAATTACTGGGACTCCAAATAATCCTAGCTCTATCTTACACCCAACTCACGGTTCACAGCCTAATTTGGATATCTCACACGCAGCATCAGGATTTTGTATCCCTTCCATTCCCCATAGCTAGACATCCTCTCCTTCTCCCTTCTCTCCCACTTCAGTGTCAATGCTGACATTTCTTCCTAATTGTCTTCTTTGGATTCTCTTTTCAGTTTCGCCTGCAGCCTTCCTTCCATGAAACTCTTTATATCTGAACTCTGTCTGCCTCACTGCCTTTCTGTCAAAGCATTCATAGCATGCTTATCATCTCTGAGGTCAGGTTTCTGCTCTCTGGCTTTACTACTGTTCACTTCATTGATTCTTCCAGGATATTCCTTGTATGTCAGGTCACACAAGAGGAGAGAGGAAGGTCAGTCACATTCACATCTCTCTTAAAGGCCCATGGGCAAATATCTTAGTATTATTGTAACTGTTTACTAGATTGGGATCTTACAACATAGATCTCTGAATCGTCACGAACCCGCTTACAGAGCAGTTAGCTGTTAGCTTTGATTTTGCTGTCTGATAAGATATTAAGTTCAATTTCTGATTTTTTTCCTTTTCTTCTTTTTTAAGGAAAAGATCACTATGGGCAAAGTGATACATAACTTTACTGGTCTAAATGAAATGCTAATTTGCTATATTCATCTGGATGTAAAATACACCAGGATGGTTTTATTGTGGGGTGCCTGAAAAATATCTGACAATAAGCTTCGACTTTGAGTGAACTTAGATAATCCAATAAGTCTAATGCATAGGTACAGGAGATGAGGAAAACTCAGAGAGAGGAAAGAAGCAAATGGAGTAAGTTGGTTTCGCTGGACTGATTTTGCTTTAACGTAATGCCCCAAAGACAGCTGTAGGACAACAGTACAGTACAGTTAAATGAACAGATGTGTGCACCAACCATACGTTCATAAAATAAGAGGTAGCCTTTTTATATACATGTCTGCTAAATGAATAAGAATAGAAAATAACATATTTCATTCCAGGAAAGGGTAAAATATTCAACCCATACAGAGTGGCTGGTCTTTAACTCTTCCTCATTATTAGTGTAGTAATAGAAATGGAAAAGTCCAATTTATCATCATCAGTAAGATTACCAGTCTGCTGTGGTTTTTACAGGCTTAACAAGTGATATGCTATTATTGGTAACTTTTTTTAAGTCAACATGAGTTGTAAGTGGTTTCACAATTTTACCTGATTATCCATATGATCCTGTAAGAGAAAATACAGAAGATTTGAAAAAAGAAATATCTCTTAAATAAACACAATACCATTCTGTCCTATTCAAATAAATAATAAAACTCACTACTTTTTTCGAAAAAGTCCAATTGCGTATCTGTCAACCTCTAACCACACTGAAACTGCAAATACAAATGGTATGAATCATGAGACAGAAATGGAAGATGGATGTTTCCTTCTGTGTGTTGTGATAAGATATTATCACCCTTCTATAAGAAGATTGATGGAGACATCTAATGAGAAACATTGTTTAAAGGAAAGACAATACTGTGACAAAAACCAGTTTCTCAGAGTTTCCCCACCTCAGAACTGTTCTTTGGGAAAAGTAACAAACAGTCATTCATACCCATAACATGTGGTAGAACTCTAGAAACATTTGGGTACCATGAATATATTTGAAGCGTGATCACTCAGTTTACCATCTAGATACATGAGAAGCATCACGAACCTTTCCTAGTGAAACCAACATCAAAAACAGGAATTCTTACATTGTCAACAACTTGAAAAGCTTTGATAAGGAATAAAATCTCCAACCACATGGTAATAGGCAGATAATTCACAAGTAATAAGAAACTTCTTACTCAGTTCTACCTCACATTACCAATTCAAATGCAGTGTATCTAGTTTGAGTTACTAGTCTAGGCTGCCTACAAAGGTACCTCCAAACTGCAATTCCTTCCATCCTGAAATCATCACTAAAATGGCTGCCTTTTCCTCTTTTTCTCTCTCAGGAGGCTAGCCAACAAATGCATACTAAACATCTAAACTTTTAAAATAAAAGGCAGGTGATATTAATTCCAACCATTGTATGAAGTCTGTCGAGTGTCGCTCTAGGCATAATGAAAATTATAAACAAGTAGAATGAATCGGTAAGCTAAAGCTCTTCGTTTGCCTGGTGTCTGGTGTAAATTGGCATACTCCACTTAAATTCCTGCAAAAAGCTTAGCCTCTAAAATGACAGTGGATTTTATATTAAAACTGTCCAAAGTCGTACCCTTCCTGTATGTCTCACTCCTGATCGTTACAGCAGAATCCCTTATCAAGAGACATTCTGTTCAGCCCTCTGGGTCTGATTCACTGTTCACTTACACCACTATGAATGAGACAATACGTGACACTGAAACAGACACATCAAGATTAATGAAGAAAGAACCAGAAGCATCAGGGAAATCAGATCTAACTTATGCTAAGTTTTTGTTTGTGTTACAGAATTTCCCCTGTTAGTTTCACAAACTTTGTTCCTCGTCTTTTTATATTTTGAGCCTCTTTTTCTAGCAAAATTAAGCTTATTAGCCTAATTATGCTGAGCATTCTGTGTGTGTGTGTCTATGCACATGTTTATGCACCTGTGTATTTCTCTCTCACAGACTCCAGCGATCCTTCAAAGCTTTTGAAGCCATTGCCCAGTTTAATTAATCAACATGGCAGAGTGGAGTTGCTCTCATAGATGCTAAGTTTCTATGAGCTTCATGAAAACAGATAGCCAGAAGGAGAAAATAGCTCCTGTTAGTGTCCCTGGAAAAGCTGTGGTGTGAGTCTGTATCTTATTAGACACTAGGGAATCTAACCACAAAATACTGCCCTGTAAGAAAGTGTATTTCAGTAGCTTCACTGTTCGTAGACCTACTAGGAATAAAGTCTACCACCCACAGTTAAATTTCTCTCAAACTACTGTGGAAATGTCTAAATGGCTGCAGATGCCCAATCTCATTTTAGGACTAATACAGCCACTGCAGAATAGCCTCTCTCCCATTCAGAGAAGTCAGTTAGGTAAAGGATCACACTGGCCACTCAGACAGGTCTTCCCGAGCCACCACCCATGCCAGCAGCAGCAGACTGCAAGCTCAGAGTACAGACTGCATAAATGCCTTTTCCAGCTCAGACTGGACTCTCCTGCAGAAAAGGACCATATCCTCATTCTCTGTGTGAAATAAACCTGTTGCCCTATATAGAAAGGTTAGATAACAGCAATAATGATAATGACAGTGCCTGTTTTGAAACGAATTCAGATCACCAGACGCACACGGTACAACCCTAGTAGATTTGAAACCAGCCCTTTGCAACCCAGTCGCCTTGGAGTTCAAGACCCCTTTTCTTCTAAACACACAGAACAAACTGCAAGCCAGGGAGCAAAAGAATAACTTGTATTGCCATACTTCTGTGCTGTGGGAGAGATTCAAAATATCCTCACCTTGTTCTCTGCCTCTGCATTTGTGCTTTACGCTTCCTAGCTCAGGGAAACCAAGCGGCACATGAAGATGAACAGCAGGGCAAAGCTGAGGTGTTGGGAAATGTCTGGCCATTCTCCACCCCAGTCACTTTGTCATGACACAGTTTTGCCAGTGGCATTTCTATGAGAAGGGATAAAAACTCGTAAAACAACAAAAAAAGAAAGAGCACCACCTTGGTCTAACTAATATTCCCTTTCCTACTTGTTTTATATTACACAACCAAGTGTGCTAACACTAAAACACCACATCATCCATGCAGAAGTATGAGTTAGAACAGCTGTAGCCACAGCATAAGTACCCTTGAACACGCTGAATTTTTCCAGTGTATCACAATTACAGAAACACCTGTGCCAAACAGCTTTCTTCTGATCCTCTATAAAAGTTCACAAAGCCCTCAAACTTTCTCATTTCATACAGGTCTGTGCTGCCTTGAAGCCAGCTCCATACGTCTCAATATGGGATACCACAGAATTGTTCCTTTTCATGCCTCAAAAAATAAAATAAAGGGTATGTGCAGGTGCAGTAGTCAACATGTGATTCTGTTACTTGACAATAAGGCATAAAACAAAACACAACAATATTCACTTTCTTGATAAATCCTTTTCACACACAAAATTATGCTAAAAAAAAGTTAAAAGCACAAATACTATGACAACAAATGTTATCTGTGCTGTACTACTTGGGAAACTCTGTATTCTAGATTTCTCCAGCTACAACTACCCACAAGAGCATGTTAGCTATTGTTTTGTTATGCACCATTTTGGGGGAAGGGGTTGTTAAATCATATGTGTACGTCATGGCAAATGCCTCAGGACTGAATGCATTTGGCTTGGTTGTTATTTTACAAACAAGATGCCATGGTCGCATTAGCCTTAGGAACTGCTGGCTAGAGTCTATTAAATTATTTACATTCAAAACTACCCAAAGTGTCTGTTTAAAAAGGGTCAGAAGAAAGTCACTCTTAGCAGTCACCACAGAAAGTGTGGCTGACTATCCTTCAGGCAGAGCTCCAGAAAAGGGAAAGGGAAGCAGAGGAAGTTAGCTACCAAGCCTAAGTGTTTGGCTCATGCAGAATTGCAGCCTGTAGGTGAGCCTGTTTTATGAAAGATGAGGAGTATGTAGTAATTACATAGTCTCCCAAATCTTGTCTCTCTACAGCCATTCCTAGCTATTGGAAACTTCTCCATGTCCAAGAATTCAGCAAAGAAAAGTTTTGATAATATATTCATCAAAAAGGCATGATTTTTGCAGTCTTACAGAGGGGGAGCCTTCCACCATCCCCATTACATAGCCCATTGTGAAAGGCTTTTTTTTTTTTTTTTTGCAAAGCATGAGCAGATAATAAATAATATTACTACACTAATTCAGGAAGCAATGTACAATGGCAAGCATAATTTGAACCACTTTTGCATTGCTTATACACTCAAGAAAAACAGCTAGATGTCATTCTGTACAGCTCAGGGGAAACATCTGTTCCAACTGGCTTGGTCAGCAAGAAATAAGGAATAGTCCTGAAAATATCTGAATACTGTTATGCAAATCAGTGGTATGCCCTCATGTTGAATATTATGTTCTGTTCTGATTACTCCACCTAAGCAAGGATTTAACAGAAATAGAAAGTGACTGGAGACAGCTGATAAGCATGTTACAGCCATGAGAAGGATTCCATAGTCTTAAAATGTTAGGACTATTTAACTTGGAAATAAATAAAACCAGAAGCCACAGTACAAGCATACACTGTAAAATGAAATGGTATGAAGGACATAAATTGAATACTATTTTGCTTGCATTTTCTGCCACTTTTCTTACCCTTCATTTGTTTTGTCTATTTTGATGTTGAGATATGAGAATTAGGAACTATCTATTACTCTAAATTTGACCCATGGCTACCACAATGAGGCCCACAGATGGTCACTAGGCAATGCCGTAATAAACAAAAATAATCTTGTTTATCGTTTGTCATCATAAAACCACAAGGAAACAAATTTAAAAGGCAACCTATTTTAAATATTAAAAAGGAAACACTCCTATAACGTAGCTCCAAGTGTGCCTCTGCACCCCTGGGAAGCATCCTCTGCTCACCCAGGAGGGCAACAGGTCCAGGCGCAAGCTGCCCTCCCACAGGTCTGTCACCCAGCCTCCTGCCACCTCCACATATCACCTGAGGCAAACACACGCTGGTGAGAAGGACAGCAAGCTTGTCTTTGGAAATGACCTTTTTTACTCGCCACTGGAGCACTTGGGACACTGCACGGTGCAGTCTTCTGCCAGTGCAGAAAGCGGGGCTGAAGTTCCCCTGCTCCCTCCCTCTGCCACCGCCACCCTTCCATGGCACACAGGCAACCCGAGCAGCTCACGACGACAAAAGCACAGAGCTCCAAATATTTCCAACTAGTACTCCAAATATTTTCTTCTGTACATCATATCTTTCTCCACACTCCTTTCTGGAGAATTCAATGCTGGAAATGATCAGAGATAAGAATCTAAATGGCTGTGGTCCCGAATTATGTTTCTAATTCATACTTCCATCAAAATTGGAGTTATTTTTAGGCATGACAAAAAGACCTGCTTATTTAAGTGCTAAACTCATTGCTACAAGATAAAAACCCAGGCAAAGAATTTAGGGGGATTCAAAAAGCTTAGACTCTGTGAGAGGTCAAAGCCGCCGCGGTTACATACAGCAGACAGATACCCCTCTGTAAGAGCAAGAGCATCGATGCACGTTTCAGACACAGAGCTGACCGCTAACTGACTACCACAATGAAGAATCTTCCCTGTGGTCACATTATTCCTTATTTGTCTGCCCTGGGGTTGCTCGGTTCTTTTCAGAGGCTTCTGGCAGAGTTGATCTCTGCCAGAGATAGTCTTCTGCACTCAGGCACCAGCCTACTCAGCATCGTCATTTCTGTGTCCCAGATAAAGAACTGAAACTTCTTTCCTTTCTTTTATCATTTATCTTTGTGTGTGTGAGAGACAGAGAGAGGAACAAATAAAAGAGAGGAAAAATTGCTATCTTTCATGTTTTTAGATATTGAAACAGAACTATTATAAGCAAAACATCTGAGATGGGAACCTTAATGGTGGCAGAGATCAAAAATAATCTTCCAGCTGTAATATTTATTGTTCCAGCTTTAATTTCAGTAGATAGGAATTTTTTTCCAGCATCATAAGCTTACTTCCATTTGTTGTCTATTGCAAGCACTGGCACATACTTTTGGTGTGGATATTGTGGATATGGTCTGTGAGTACACGTTGGCACTAGTTTCCCTGCAGCCACGGAAACACCTGCCTCGAAGCTAATTTATAATCTGCACCTATGGCCACGGGCCACTTACAAGTTTATTGAAATAGGTCTTGACAAACCGTATAGGAAAGACTCTGTTCTTTCTCTTCCTGTTCCACTTGACATAAGTTTGGCATTAACAAGTCACATTTTTATGTCCAACTTTATAGATTGTTAATAATATGTGAAGATATTTGATATGTAAGATCATGGGTCAAATATTTCTCACTCTACCCATGTGAGTAGTCCCAAAAACTTTATTCATGCAACTAGTCTGACGAAGATAGTCATGCTTTACCTTCTCTGTAAAATTATTCTGCAGCGTTATGAGGCAGCTCTTACCATTACTTACAGCAATCTCATTAACTCTGAAGCACAATGCATTTACCACTCTTGAGCTCTTCAGACTAAATCCTGTAACATGAAGGAAAGTTGTCCACACATAAAAAGAAACCTGGTAATGCAATAGGATGCCCTGGTTCTTCTCACATATGATTCAGTATAGTAAAGATCACATCCCCTTCATGATTTCTGGGTTTAATGTATTCCATGTCATTCTACCTAGAAAGGATTATGAAAATCCATGCAACCACTATTTCCTTGACAATGTTTTTTCCTTTTGTTTATAAATGACTGTGGAGAACAGGTCTGTAAATGAGTCATTGCTTTTTGACTCTAGTGTATTCAGCTGGCATTCTGTATCTTGGCCCTGTACTAGAGCTAGGTGGTTTGTTTTTGTATAATTATCATGTAAGTAATCAGGAAGTGGAATCTCCTAGGATGTTTATAAATATCATGAAGAGTCATTATTAAAAATACCATGAACGATCCTGCAGATGATACGTCATATGGTCTGGAAAGCACAGAGGAGAAGTTCAGGTTGTAGTAGTTTTTCTCCATTAACTTGCATAGGAAAGAAAAGCACTCCATAAACTACAGAGCAACATAAACGACTCACTCCAATTCAAATCTGGATCCAAGCTGGAAGCGCCTTCAGTTTAGCATTTAGCACTGAGCCCATTTCAACATAGAACAAACAGCAGAAAATTTCCATGGCATTTGCAGTTTTATTGGAAATCAGGAGATGGTGTTTCCACAAGGCCCTTTAAAAGTTCTGCTTGATGAAATATATAGATGTCTAGGTGGTGCTGAAATGTTAATTTTAACTGTCATGCCTGGCTGTGCATTGCATCTGCAAAGTCTGATCATTGACCAGGTTTCTTGCACTTTTTTTAATCACTGACCTACCTGTAAAATGGGTGACTTAACATCACAAGCTTCACTGTTACGCCTCTATGGATGACAGCATAGGTACTCAGAGTCTGTCATTATATATCATCCAAAAGGTAAAAACAAATTGTACAGGTACTAGGCAAGGTTTCCTTGAAATCTAAAAATACTGACTTAAGTTAGACTGAGAAGAAAAGCCCTGCACAACCCTGGAATGAGTATCCCACCTGAAGAGGAAAAAGAGCCGTGGGCATCAAAGAGAGGCTTGGGACAGATAACAACTGGAGCTAGCACTGATCTGTTCAGGAGTAAAAGTATCAACAGCAGAACAGCCACAGTCAATCTTGATTTCAGGGCTAGCAAGGAACGTTATTCCATGCCTCCACTTACTTGGTTTGTACCCTCACCTGCAGAGATACTCGTCCTTCTCCCCTTCCCACAGTTGGCAAGTAGCGGAGGGAAACAGCCAGGAGGCAGAAGGGTTTTGTGCCCTCTTTCAGCACGTGCCACCAGAACGGCTGGGATGTGACAGCAGAGACATTAGGCTGAAGAGGGGCAGCGTGTTCCTCCCCTCCCGAGCGCAGGCTCCCTTACCACCTCCATCCCAGCGCCCAGTGGGTCCTCCCCCATCCTGGTTATCGGACAGGCAATCCCAGCACTGATGACTGCTTTTTCCCTGCAGCTACATGGTGCACATTCTGTATTTGACAGCAGAGCTTCAAAATAGCCCAGGACCAAATATTTCATTCATAATTGCAGTCAGATTACAACATGCAGGTATATCACCATTACCATAAATTTGCAGTGACCTAGGACAAAACAAATGAAATGAGCTTCTCAGAATGACATAAGAAAGACCAGTAAGGATTTTCCAGCTGCTATGTTCTATTTTAACCCCAAATCCATCTTTCTCCTTTGCAAATTAACCTTCTGTGTACAATGTCAGTGTATTTATATCCAATAACTTATTGCTTAGCAGTGGATTCCTGAAGGTATTCTTGCAAAATGCTGAACTGCCTAAGGCCTGGGAGAAATAAAACCTGTTTCTTTGGTTCCCAACTATTTCTAATGGGATGAATAATCCCTTTAAATCTGGCAGCAGTTAATATACCCAGTCGGTGGTAACAATTATTCCTGAAAGCAACTGATCTGTCTGATCTGTGTACATCAAATTCTGTCTTTCCTTATATCAGATACTTGGGGAAAGGAAGCCACTCCAGGAACCAAAGATGTCATCATAGTGTGAAAAGGTGAAATTTGTGGAGAAGGGAGTCAAAAGAAGTAGCTACTGACAATCTGAATTTAAAAGGAATCAGTTTTGTGATCCTGAAGATGTCCTTCCACCCATCTCCCTAAAAAAAAAAAAAAAAAAAGAGTTCCATTTTTCCATTTTTCTTTCATTTTGTGATGTCTGCAGCTGGTTTTTATTTACTTACTTTACATGGAATTCACATTAATAAAAGTTTGCTATTTTGTTTTCTCCACAAAAGGAGAATGGCCACCAAAGTTCAGAAAGAAAGAGCAAAGCAGTGAGGCTTCATGAGGGAATCTGGAGCAACCATGTGTAATCCTTGATGTGATATGAGTTAACAGGGCAGGGGCAGGACATCTGAGAGGGCAGCACACCCCATAGACCTCAGGCTGTGGGGTTCCCATGGGCTTGGTGGGAACACTGCTCAAGGAACACTACAGAAATGCCCCTCTGGACAGCTGCATGTTAAACATCTGCCTTTCTGCACAGCTTTTCAGGGTGTCAGAGCTCAGGTGTGATCACAGCGGTCTCAGGGGAGCATCCCTGGTGGCATACCATTTGAAAGACACTGGAGACATTTCCCACAGGCGACTGAAATCCCATCCTGTTCCACTAGAGGGTTATGCCTCAAGGACAAGCCTAAGCAGCAGCAGTAATGGGCAGGAAGATGTGCTCTGCCTCAGTGTAGTGCTAATTGTCATTGTCCAAATACAGGGGTACAGCCTCTACTTTACATCACTAGTTTTTCTTGCAGGAGCAATTTATGAAGCTTGAAACCCCTAAATGTTGTCCTTTTCCCCTGCCTGTCTCTCTGAGCCTTCAAAGCTCCCTCTACAAATCTTTCTCAGCCTGAGTTTGCTGCCTGTGGAACAAGAAAACTTCTCTGATTGTAAGACATTAACTAAGACAAAAGAAGGTGCTAAATGATGTCTCTTCTCCTCTGACACACCGAAGAAGTACTTTTGTATGTAGTGTGTTTACAGCATAAAAAAAGGAATTCTTGCAAAGGAGTTTAGCTGAAATAACAGGACATGCATACTAACCATGCATGTAACTGAGAACGTGATGGGTCCTAGTCTAATAACAGGCATCACCTCTACCTGTACATCTTGTCTGAACAGGAGTGCTCAAAAAAGAGAGATCAGATTTGAGGATAATCGTTTTTCATCTAAAAGGCCATTATGGCAATTGAATCACTAACATCCTATCACTTTAAGCAACATATTAAAATATTAAAGAGTAAAAAATTAATTGCAAATGACTCCCCACTACCTACCTTCTCTCCCCACATCCCGACATACTTTCATCTGCGACCATTCATCTTTGTGTCAAGTTGTTACTTTTTTTAACTTGAGGCTGGAACCTGTCCAGGATTTGACCTCCCTTTTCCGTGAAAAGAATATGATTTTATTTCTGAGAAGCTCCGAGTACATTTTGGAGCTTTTCTCTTTTTTAAAATAAGATTAACACAATCAACGCCATCATACTGCACTCTTAGAATATCCTAGCAAAAGACAAAAATTACCTCCAACTGTCCTGCTGCAGGATAAAAATGAAGAGCATGTGGTAACAAAGTTTTTAGGAGGTTTAAAGAAGATCTTAAAAATTATGTGCATCTTTAAGCAAGACGGGGTAAAAATAGTACTTTTATTTCATTTGTAAGTGGTTCCAGACATTGCAAGTTACGTTGTTGGTATGTTGTTATTTTCCTCAAAAGAGTCAGTTACTTCACTTGCAGTATTGAATTTTGGGATATTGTGGTTTCAGCCAAATAGCACAGAGTCTAATGCTTAAATGACTCTCTTACTGTCTAGATTTGTTATGTCTTCATCTCTAAGGTACTTCAGAATGAATTCTTTTAAGGATTTGTGTTTGACTAGTAGCAGGTTACTAAAGCATGCTTCAAAATTTTGCAGATAAAGCATTCACTTGGCTGTGGATGTACTTTCCACCTAATGGATGCGAAATCAATGTTGACTTAGGTCTTCTCAGGAATGCTTTCCTTTATTCTGTTTTCCTTTGTTTTACCAATAGGTGAGCAGCTTACACAGACAACAAGGACATCTAAGAAGAAAGGAGCTAATGGAATTCATCCTTAGTCCTCAAGAGGTCTCTCTTATTTTATGAATTCTTTGTAGATATAAGTCAGTTTGGAGTAGTGAACATTGTTTTAAACTAATGTATTTTCAGATTTTTAAGTTGTTCCTCAAAACCTCCCTTACTATCTGTTTACTGCTAAGATCCCTTTTTTTTTTGTCTACCAATACCATGAACACCAATGGAAATCTAATAGCACAAGTCTGTTTTGATCCTCTACGTTACAGTCTGAGGAGAAATAGCTGGACTCCAGACGATCCAATGTGAATCAACAGAAGCCATTTATTAAGCACAGATCATCACCTTTTATACCCTGTGTTGTAGCCGTACACGCGACTCGCTTATTTCTGATCAGCGCGTTACACTGTCCACGCGCTGTGCATGCAGTTCGTTCACACATCAGATTGGTTACAAGAATTCACATAGTAAATTGCTTAGTCATTAGCACAACATGTTTTCTACCTCCTCAGTTCCCGTTTTTCCCATGTACTAATTCCATCTTCTACCACCTGTTTTGCTCTTAATCTAATCTCTCATAGTAGGGAGGCTGGCTCACATGGCCATTTTCTCTCAGACACATTCCTACAATACCCCCTTTTTCTTCTTGAGCCAGCCAGACCTTATGCATGGCATTTTCTATCATGTCAGTCACTTAGCAGAGAACACACGAGGGTACCATAATCAATAATAACATAACCAACAATAGCATGAGCCCTTGCTTTAGTAAATCTGGTAACCATCCCGTTATACCCCATGAGCTTAACCAATCACCGAAACCATTTTTGACCACTTTTAATTTGGACATGTAATCCTTCAGATCCCGTAACTGCTTATGAATGGATGATGAGTGGTCAGAAAGGTTCATACAACACATACCTTCAAAATCTTCACATCCATGACCCTGAGCTAACAGCAAAAAATCAATAGCCGCTCAATTTTGCAACATAGCATGCCGAATGCTATCAACATCAGTAAGCAAGCTAGGTATGATTTCAGTTGTAAGGTTTATCTGTTTACTTGCCCAACACCCTATCTTATTCAACGTATTTAATGCCATTGCTGTTCCTAGCAAAGGAAGAATACTTCGCCCTATTCTTTGTCCGAGATTCGAAAATGTTATATGGTTGTCACAGGATGGAGTGAAGGTATGAACTGTTCTCTTGGCTCTGTGTTTACTGTGTGCTCTGCTCACTGTGCAGCAGAGGCCGTACACAGGCCTCTGCTCGTAGATCTGCCACATCTCCCCCTTTTCTGTTTAACACCAGACCATTTATTAACAAGGTTGCCATGACTTGTGCTTCTACTCGTTGTGACGCTCTTAGCAGGTTATATACTAAACACAATTAAAAACAGAATCAAAAAGAACCCTGCTAAGGCAATAAATACCCAGATTCCTAAATTTACCCCAGAAAGCAAATTTCTTTGGATTTACCCACGAGAAATCCTTTTGTAATGTTTCTAATGCATTGCGGTTCATTAAGTCTTGAATCTTTAGTATTTGAGCTTCTAGCTGATCATGTAAAGGACGAATATTTTGTTGCAACAACATGTCAAAAGCACCTTGGAGATGGTGTTTAACCATTTCTTAGCCATGTAGCAATGTATTCCAGGGGAGAGATGTGACACAAAGTCTGCGAGGGTTGTACTCCCAATCACAATACAGAGAAAGACGTGTTTTTAATGCATTTTGCCAATTCGCTATCCATATTACTGCTGTTTTATACCTTACTCGCGTTAAATTTACACAATAAGATTGATTACATTCTCGTATACTTGCATTTTGAGCCGAAGCAAACATACGGATGAGAAGTACAAATCATTACAGAATTTTCTTGCTCACAACTTCTATTTGTTGCAGTATTATCTGTGGTTAGCATGCACCACGATTTAAGGTGCTTAAATACACCTTCGGTTGTTCAGGCCATTCAACAGTTCTTACAAAATGTTGATCTACTGCTGTGGATGACAAAGAAGACACGTTTAGAAAATTTAAAACATGAGATGCTTTATACACTCACTTTTGAGGTGTCATATCAGTCATCATAGTTACTGGTTTTGAAAAGGTATGTGGCAAAAATACCCACTTCAATGCAGTCAGGCTCTTTGCAAGTGCATCATCCCACTGTCCTACCAGGGCATAAAGTTGAAATTCTTGTAGGAAGGTGTTCAATGTGTCTTGCAGCAGTAGTAGACTATATCTTATCTTGCAACATGCTGTAATGCCTTCTGAGGTGTTGGGGTTAATGAACATAGAATGTATGGGGGGGGCGGGGGCAGACACAGTGCTTCAGGGCATCCCCTGTACCTTCAAAGTGCGCTCATGTCTCTCTCCCCCTCTCTGACCTGAGACAGCCCCCCTATATCCTGCACTGGACTGAGTGGAGAAGTACAGGCTAGAGTCGCTGCATGCATGGCCAGTGCACGCAGCGAGTCCCACCAGACTCTCCTGCACTGGATTGAGTAGAAAAGTACAGGCTAGGGTCGCTGCACACGTCGCCAGTGTATGCAGCGAGTCTCACCAAACTCATGATCCAGCTTTGCTGACAGCGGCTGTCTGATACGTGACTACATTGTTGTAATCCCTTCTTGTTATCTTCTTCTGTGAAGGTCAGGTTCTCATGGATACACACATAGTTTTTAGAGCAACACATTCAACAACTCATACAAGGGTACGATGCAAAGCGGCATTTACAACCGATCATATAATGCTTATTAAACACAGCAAACAGCATACTAAACATAACAGACAAATTCCTTCCACACAGGCGATGAGTACAATTTGCTTCAACCAACCCCACCCCCAAGTCCATCCAGCAAAGAGATTTCACCCAGTGGTCTCCACAAGTTGCTGGTTCGGTCGGTGCAGTTCCTGCAACTGGGCATGGATGGATTTGGAGTGGTCACTTAGATTCATACTATACAGTCCTTTAAAATCTTGACGACCATGTCTGTGAGCTGAAAGCAAAAAAATCAGTAGCAGTTCTGTTTTGCAACATCGCATATCGAATACTATCTACATCTAGCAATAACTCAGAAATAGCGGTACTAGTAGCATTGTTAAACTTATACTTGGCAGCAAGAGAGTCCTTGTTATCACGAATTCTTGGCAGCAAAACAGTCCTTGTTAGCAAGAGCACATGCGGGCTCCCTGTTCTTGCTGGTACTGTGCTTTGATCTTCTTCCACAACAGGCCAAGATTCTCAAGCAGCTGGATAAGGTGTCTGTGAGTCCATTACAGGCTTATGTCATCCAAATGTTTTTCTTGCCAGCACCCGAGACTGAATAACAATTGGTGTGATATCTGTGTTTTCCAGCACCCAGGTGCGAGTCCCTTGAGTGTATTTACAGTCCTCCTCGCCGATCTTCCATTGCTTTCCCATATTCCACCCCCTTGCTCAAGAGACCGCTTCTGCTGGTTCACTTTAGTCTCGCAGGGTATAACACAGAGCAATCTACTAAGGCATGCAATAACATATACACATATAGGAAAAAACCCAAAAACATATCTCTATGGTACTGCTTTGAATCAGGTGTCCTATTTCTCTTTTTCTGATGCTTTCTCGTAATGTGTATGGCATACTTTTGTGCTAACGTGGCACATTTCCCATCTAATTGTTCCTGTTTGGTTTCTTTTTTTTCTTTTTTTATTCTTTTTTTTCTTTTTTTCTTTTTTTCTTTTTTTTCTCTTTTTCTTTTTTCTTTTTTTTTCTTTTTTCTTTTTTTTTTTTTTCTCTTCCATCACTTACGACTGACATAAAAGTCTGCCTTTGCAACAAGAGCTCAGTTTCTCATTTTTCCTTAAGCTTCTCATTTTCCTACAGAGCATCCTATAGATTTTGGCTCAACTGCTTTTCCCAATCAACCATGATCTTACAGACAAACAACAAACAACCAGCGATACGCCCTGCACGGGCAAGCCGTTCCCGAGACCGTAAACGTGTCGGCTGGTGAAAACTCCCCCAATATTTCAGGACTTCCATCGGTTCTACAGCCCATCCTGGTGTATCTGCCTGGGGCGCGCTCGCCTTACGTCTAAACATTGTGTATATACAAACTTCTTCACTTGACGGAGTGTCAGCTCTAGATGCATACGAGAACAGTACCACACCGGGCAGAACACCTGCTCAAGTGGAGTCACCCAACGACACTGCACACAACAAAAAGCAAACAGTAGCACACATGCTGATCAGCAGGTATAAGCTGGCCCCCACATACACTTACACAGCAGAGATACAAACCAGCACTTCTATCTCAGGGAGACGACTGGGGAGGGGAGGGGGCGAGGCGGGCAATGGCAGGAGCAAAACAGCTCCGGCTCTGTCCTTCTCTGCTGACATTCTGCCTCCTCCCTCGGCCTCAGGTGGAGCAGAGGGGATCAGCAGGGGATTGTCCCAGACCTTCGGACCTGGCCTGTTCGATCCCCCTCCCGTGGGTTGTAATGCTGCAAAAGCCCTGGCCGCCGTGGCTCGCTCTGCCTTCATATCCTGTAAGGTCGATAACACCAACCACCATGTCGTCGCCAACGGTGATGCCTCTTTGTCTCCTTTACGTATCACTTCCCACAGTTTTTTCCCAACAGCCTCCCATATTTCTGATTTAAAAGCTGTCTGGGGCTCTGGTGCGAATCCGCTCTCTCTGCACCAGATTAACAACCTTCAGAGCATACACTCATCGTATTTCACCCCTCTCTTAGAGAGGATATGCAGGAGAAGTCTTAATACAGCCCCTTCTTCTTTTGTTACTTGTTGCCCCATCTCCTGCCCCAGCTGCTCACCTCTCTCTGGGTGTCCATAGCCACGTCGTCTGTTTCCTCTATTCCGGATTGCCGCCCAATCCACCCAGTCTCAGTCCAGCTGAGCCGTCCTCCAGCCGGTGGATCTCCTTCTGGGTCTTCCGCCCCTCGCATTCCATTGCTCAAGCCAAGCGCCGATCGGTCTCACGTCAGGGTCATCACCTGAGGAGAAATAACTGGACTCCAGACGATCCAATGTGAATCAACAGAAGCCATTTATTAAGCACAGATCATCACCTTTTATACCCTGTGTTGTAGCCGTACACGCGACTCGCTTATTTCTGATTAGCTAGTTACAGTGTCCACGCACTGTCCATGCAGTTCATTCACACATCAGATTGGTTACAAGAATTCACATAGTAAATTGCTTAGTCATTAGCACAACATGTTTTCTACCTTCTCAGTTCCCGTTTTTCCCATGTACTAATTCCATCTTCTACCACCTGTTTTGCTCTTAATCTAATCTCTCATAGTAGGGAGGCTGGCTCACATGGCCATTTTCTCTCAGACACGTTCCTACAACAGTCTGGAACCTCTCTGGAGGTTCTAAATATTCCATTATTTATCCCTACACAATCCTTTCCCTTCCCTCTCCCCTGCCCCTCCACCAAAAGCTCTTGAGTAAGTTAGAATGAAGAAAAGTGTCTTTCTCTAACAATCACATTTCCATAAAATAGGCCAGTTTTGCTATTCTGCTTTCACATCTTCCAAGGCCAGTACTGCCCCATACTTTGCAGGGCTAAATATCCTACTTGGAAATTCTAGTGTTTCTATCAAGGATGTATGTGATATTTTTCTTAAAATGATAGCTACTGGAATCCAGACGTAATCTCAGCTTTCATTTTAAAAAAAAATATTTACAAAATGCCATTGTTCTGCGAAAAGACTTGAAAACGTGATTGCCATCTCAGAAACCAGAAAGTGGGAAAGTAGGAGTACTCAATTAAAAACTACTTATTTAAGCTGACTTGGGTCAAACCTCATGATACACATACATTCAGGACACCTGACCTTGGCAATACTACAGCTCACTGAGGCGAGCAGCCATTAAAAGCAGTGGCTGATGAGAACCTTTGGTGAGAGAAATGAGACCTAAGGCACCCTCTAGTTAACCATTATTGCCATCGCTATAGATAAGACTCTCAGATTTCCTGGTTTTGCTCATACGTAATGGGAAGCACAATTACAGCATTCAGGGTAGGAGTTTGGATGATATGACAGATCAGCTTTGGACTGTATTGTGACTTTTCCCATTTGCAGAGATGGCCGCCTTTACATAGGAAGCTGGAAAGGAGACTACACCACCTTCTCACTATCACCACCACAAATTTCATCTTCCTTTTGAATCCTATGAAGGATGACCAAAAACTTCAATGGGCTCAGCAAGGTATGGCAGAGTGTGATGAGGGACTAGAAACAGACTGAGTTTAGACTTGTAAACAGGGACTTTCAAGTTGGTGTAATTAAGGTGGAACAGTGAGGCTAGAAATATGGAATACATGGACCCTGGGCCAAACCACTGCCATCTTCTACTGCCTGTAATGAAAGAAAGCGGCACAGACTTCCTGAGAAAACCTCAGATAATTCTTTGGTCTTCAAAAAAACTGATTCTACAGCAAATGTAATAGATACAGATAAAAGACAGACACCTAATACAGACCAAATCCTGAATGTCAGGATTTTATCATGCATTCATGAAACAATTTTTCTTTTAATAATCAATTTTTCTTTATCTTTTCACATTTTAAAGGATGGGGCCAATCCATGGAATTTTGCATTTGTAAATGAGATAAAGTAACACAGCAGCAAGAAAGGATGGCCAGTGGAGACAGATTTAGTTGAGATTTGGGCTTTCTCCCTGCTATTCCACAGGCTATCTATATGCCTTTGGGCATGCCATTTTGTGCTTGATTCAGTTGCCTAAACAAAGGCATGTAATGTCATTTGTAAAGTCCAACTGTACCGAGGTTATTCATACAAGGCTACCAGATGTGATGCCACACACTTCTGGAGCAGCAGCTAGAGGATGGCATGTTGTGTGAGAAAATGGCTAAAGCCCTTTTCCTGACCATATATATCTTAACCCCTCTCATCTGAGATGCAAATGATCTTCATGCTTACTCTTCCTGCTCTCACAGCAGTTTTGTACAATGAAATTTTTAAGGATTAGCAGGTTCTCAGAGCTGGGGGCTCCACAGGTATCAGCCCCCGCTGATGACTGGAGGAAACAAAGGACTTAGTTCATCATTAGAAGAGGTAAGGGCCAGGGCAGAGACAAGAAAGCAGAATCTTGAACCCATGTGTTCTGGACTGTCCTACAAACCCTTTCTAAACTAGTTATCCTGTTCACACAAGATTCACTATCTCCTCTTTTTCCAAACATCCAGGGATGAAGGGAACTTACCGTACCCTACAGACTGGCAGTCTGGTTATTAGTCCTTCTGTTGAGGACTTCGGGCTCCTCAAGTCACCCCTTGATCAAGTGTAGAAGAAGGCGTATGTGAACTAATCAAGTTAGTGGACAGAATGGGAGCCACAGGGCTCCTCTTAAACCCCCTTCTTGGGGAAGTATTGGGAGGATTTAAGGGAGTTTTTGTGCTACTGGAAGGAGACGATTATCACAGTACATACTGTGGAGCCAAAAACTCTCAGCAGTCCATGCAGGGCCTCCACTTCAAAAAAGTGTTTGCAATAGGACCCAAAAGAAAGCATAAATTACCCCGGGCTCTTCTTCCTTCCCATACTACTAGCTAATATTTGTAGTCATGTTTATTCCATAAAAGCCTCACTTCAACATAAGACTTCAGAAGGTCTATGGATACCACTATTTTTCAATGCAGTAAGACAAGTCTACAGTTACTTGCAGTGCTATTTACTTAATATAGCATAATGCCTTCAATTTGTACTAAAAAATTAACTTTGGAAATTCACTGTTATGTGATAGCCAAAATGGGCTTTTTAATGCACTGAAAATTTTGATGACCTATGAAGAGTTGTCATACACACGTAATGCTGTACCAGATCTTGAAATAAAAATGTTTTAAACACTAAGTGCTTTTTATAAATATATTTCATTAAAAAAAAAATTGAAAGAATCCGGATATTCATGAGATACTCCTTTTCTGTTCATAAAAATAAATCAGCTCATCACAATTGGGAAACAAGCTTTTCTTTGCTCCCATCACAGCCATGACCTTAACTGCTCTAAAATTCTTTGTCACAATTAGTCTGGTTTAGATCATTATTTTTGCTGAGGGCTCTGTCTAGTTCATTTCTTTCCTCACATGCTATACATTCACCAACATGTGCAATGCAGTACTAGAAGGTGACATTTGGAATTTATCAACATGTACCGTGTAGGACAATTTTGATAATGTCCCAATAATCTGCCACTGACTAAACAGCAGTCAAAAATCCATTTGGTTCTATTAATCTCTGAAAGTAAACCATTAAAACTGATCCACTTCCTTGATGGACAATAAAGTAAATACAAACCTCACAATAAGAAGTTAATGATCTGTCTCTAACAAGGCTGTAACTTTGACGTACTCAAGCACCTACTCTCTCAGTCTAGAAACATGATCCAGTACGTCACCAAATACATGCACTGAGCTGGAAATTGTCCATTTGTTACCCTTTTGCCATGCTATATTCAGCTTGTCGCAGTTGGGTACGGCTATCACTCTCAACAGTGATTTTTATTCCATTTAAGCTCCAAGCCAGGATCTACAGTCAAACAAAGCCTTTTTTGGATTAGAAAATGATGTGGCTCCGCATATCCAATGAATCAGATATGCCCTCCACATTAACTTTAATAGAATCAAACTAACAAGAAGAAAAATAAAGTAATGGCAAAAATTAATTGAATTTTCACAGTAGTTATTTACAAACTACATCCGTCCTCACTTTAATCTTGGGTTTAGTCTCCAATCCTGTTCCAGCTGCAACTGATTGCCAACTGACATGTCTTTTGAAGTCTGCCACACAAAATGTTCCAGACCTTAAAAGCACAATAACCACACATAACCCCTCCATTCCTAAAGCACCATGCTCCTCATCTGTAATTTTAACTTAAAAATTTGAAGTTTTATCACCAAGTATGACATAGCTCCATTTGGCAGAGTTGTGGATGTAGAAAAGGCAAATTGCCAGTCAGGAAGCTGGGCATAAGCCATTCTGCACTTAGCACATGACTTAAGACGGCCAACAGTTAGCTTAATGCTGCCCAAGCTGAAATGGCCTTCTAGGGGCTGTTCTATCTGACAGCTTTGCTCTTTCCATGCTCCCTCCGGCTACGCCACTTCTTAAGCCTTTACGTGGAATTTGGTTGCCTAGAGCTGGCGGTGCTGCCTTTCTGGCATTTGGGCATTCCTTTAAAACAGTAGCATCCTAAAGGGCTGTTTAGAGCAGGTTTCCAGCAGTAACTACATTTTCAATTATTTTTTTTTTAAATTTCAGTTAGAATCGATGTCAGAATTCCTGCTGCTTATTAACAACACTGCAGTCCCAACAAGGGGAGAGACTTTTTCAGACCCAGAAATACCACAATTTGTGCATACTTCTAGTTTCTTTCTGTTCTCTGAAATTACATAGAAAAGTATCTGATCAATAGATCAGATCAGTAAAGCAACAGATCAGTAAAGCAACAGATAGTGCACTCCTTTATCATTTTGCATTTAACTTCCTCAGATAGTTAATGACTTAAATACTTTCCTTACAATTTTTCCACTCCTATTTTCTACTGGAATTTTGTACTTTTGTCCAAGTTTTCAATAACCTGGCAAGCTTTTGTAACTTGTTTAGCAACCTGTTTTCATTCCACTCACACATTAAACCTTGTCTTACCACACCACATCCTGTTTGCAATGGACACTGAGTAATAAGGCTTGCTGCACTTCCACAGTGCCGGTTCCTGGTATTGCCAACACGAGAAAAGAAAATGTCTTTGGAGTGCCTAAAACAGCTTGTCCTGTTCTGGCCTACAAGAAGGGGAAATTATCCACCAAACTGTAGAGAGATACGCAATTCTGTTACCACACTCTGAATCACCAATAAAATGTAGGAAAGGGGTCAGTGTGGCTCATACCACATATATGCCAATTTTATCTGACCTAAAATGTGAATGACACCTGTCTACGTGCCCTTTCCACAGTATGAACAAAGCCACAAACACACAAAGTTGCTAGACCACCAAGGGCTACCAGAAACTTCCCGTATTTAACACCAGAGTACTCACAGTCACGCTGTCCTCCTCTTCTCCCTGTGAACCATGATGAAATCAGGCTAAACCTTTAGGCTACCCTCCAGATAGTCTGAGCATCTGTCATAGGCTAGATTATTAAACCTGCAAACTGCTTGCCTACAAGAGGACTTCTTGATGATGCTCAATTCCTTCTTTCTACTGAACCACAGGGAGAAGTTTCAGACGGCGTACCTATGTACAGCTGTCTTGGTCAAAAGGGATGATGGCTTTTCAGATGTGACTTGCCAAATATCTACTGACGGTCAAACTTACATTCCCTTTGCAATTTTTACCAGTGGTATTTATTAGGTAGATCGCTACTACCTCTTAATTCAATCCATTGATGCCTATCTGAAAACAGACATCAACTTTTATGTAAACTTAAAGAAAAATAACTGTTCAACACACTTGTGTTCAACTAATATACACAACACTCAACAATACCATACAATAAAAGTTCTATGTTTAACAGTCTCACTTAGGTAGGAATCATTTCAGTGTAACAGCACACAAGTAAATTTTGTAGCTTAGTTTTACTAGGAGTTCGTTTGCTTGTTTTTCCATGGAAAATGGAAAAACGTTTCTTGGCCAAATCAAGAAATGAACCAAATTTTTATGCTACTTTACACTGAGAAGTAGCACATGAAATTTCTACAGAAAGGGCTGTTGAAAGCTTGTATTGCCCTGTAATGAAGAGAAAAAAGGAAAAGGAAAGCTTATAAAATGTAACAATACAATGGTGCTCAGAAAAGTCCTTCAATCAGACATCTGAGATGTGAAAGAGGGGAACCTTTGTTAAAGTGCAGCTTTCCAGAAACAAACCCTTCTTTTTGTGATAATCAGAACAATTATATGGGAATAAAGAAGGCTAACAAGTCTTCTCTCCTACCAGAAGAGGACGTTCTACTCTATCTGAGTACTTGCTCCGTGGGAGAAGCCAGTTGTGTGAGAAACCACACAGGATGATGCACACATCCAGGACCACAGGAGGGTGTTTGAGTCCTTTTCCTCTCCCTTGAATGTTAGGCTGGGAAATGCCAGGATAGGCCTTCCCGTTTTCTCTTGCCCAAAATCCAGATCCTTTCCAAATAACCAGCTTTTCCTTGGAGTCCTATCCACATCCTTGAAAAACTTTATGCAGACATGATCCTTAACGAAGTAAGGGTCCTGAGGTGGTCTCTTCTTGATATAAGCAACTGCTCCTCTGTTGAGAGGCAGCACATTAAGGGGAAAAGAGTAAAAGGAAATACATTACACTAGTACAATGAATACTGACTTATCACAAAATAAATATTCCCCATATGTATATGTGTGTGTGTGTGTGTGTGTATATATATGTATGTACGTTAATAGCACATGTCACACAAGGTTACACTTGGGGATTATTTTTCCTCCTACTCAGTATTTTGCTGCAATTTTCCTCAGAGACCAGCCACTTAATATTTTGGATTATGGAGTCTGTTGTAGTTACAGCTACATTACAGATAGGACAAAGACACACATTTTATGTAAATTGAGAGCTAAATGTGAACTTTCTGAAAGTTTGAGATGTTAGCATATGTGGCCTTTTTTTTTTAAAGGCTTTATTATTCCAAGATCAGGGCCAGCTGCAAAGATTGGATTCACATCCAAAAACATATATTAAAATGCATACACTTCTTGGTAGAAAAAAGTTTTAAAACCTGTCAGCTGAGAACAACACTCTTTTTGTGTGCTGCCTGACAATTCAGTTACAGATCGACCCTATTGTTTTTTGGGTAATTTAAATGTGATTGTTGGCAAAGCAGAAAGGGGAGGGGGAGACACACAGGGAGGCGCACAGTGAGAAAGAAGAAAGCATTTCTGATTATACAATATATCCCTGACATGTTGTTACACACAAACACAATATTTAGCATTTAAAAAAGAAGAAGAAGAAAAAAAAAGAAAAACAATAAAAGAAACAGCAGCTGTTTCTATGTGATGTCAGAGAACAGGTGTGATACAAATCTCCACACCAGCGCAATCATATTGATCTCCTGATGATGCACGCATGAAGCACATGTGCAAAGGCTATCGACCCATCCGGCATCTCATTTCCAGGAATACGGCCTGAAAATGCCTCTCTATAATTGAAAACATTATCAGGATAAACACCGTATTGGCCAATTACTAAAAAACACACACAAACTGAGTAAGGGAAGGTGAGCCTGCCCCCGCAGCACGCCCCGCTACCGCGGCCCTGCGCTGTCTCCTCGCTGGGCAGCAGCCGCCTGCGCTGCCGCTCTGCCGACGGGATCCCCCCCGGAACCCCCCCCGGAGCCCCGTCGGGGCTGGGTGAGAGGAGAGGGCGTTGGGTGAGAGGCGACTGAGCCCCCCCCGGCGTGGTCCACGCTACTTCCCGAGGTGTGCGGCGTCGGGGCGAGTGTGCGGGCGACCGACGGGGGGGGGGCTACCGAGAGGCGGGCGGGGTCGGGAGGGGGCAAGGGAGTCCAGGCCACCGACCCCCCCGCCTCGGAGGGCTCTGCGCCCTTTCCTGCGCACCCCGCGACGGCCCGAGCCCCGCTGGCTGCCCCCCGCCGCCCCCCTGAGCCCTGCCCGCGGCGGGCAGGGGGGGACCGTCCCCTGCGGGAGGAGAGGGAGGTTTTGAAACGGGCCCTTCATTTGTAAGGGGTGTTTTGCTATTAATTGTTAATGCCGTCTGCCATTAGAGGGCACTAAGCAACCCTGCATTAACGCTGCTGCTCCGGCGAGCGACGAGCAAAGGCGAGGAGGGGGGGACATGGGGACGGGGGATGGGGGGGAGAGAGAGAGAGTGGCACCAATTTGGGAAAAGATTAAAAAGGATGTGGAGTCCCGGAGCTTCTGAAGTGCTCAAAACGCCTGGGCGCTGCTCAGGACGATGATCATAATAATAATAACAAAAAAAAAAAAAATGTAGCGAGGTCAATCATTTACCAGTCTGCTTCTTAATGCGTGTGACCGCAGGTGGTACCGAGGGACATTGTGATTCATGCCCACTTTCAAAGCAGGACCAGGGCCCGTTCTGAGGCACCCAAACAACTGTCTTCTAATATTAGCACGGCTGTATTTCTGGATCTATTATAGTCTGTCCAGACAGATCCCATTGTAATGGGATCTTTTATTAAAAGATTAGCACTATCTCCTGCAGTTGGTGGAAAAAAATCTGTTATCACTGAGTTATTTGCAGTTGTGGGGAGGGGGCGGGCGGTGGGGGGGGGGTTGCTGGGGGGGGTGGGGGGGTGGGCGGGGAGGAGGGGTGTGGGGAGGGCCGGGCGGAGGGCGGGGGCGGCCGCCGCGCACCGGCCCCTGACCCGGCACTGTCCGGGCATTCCTGTCTGCATACTTCGCAGTCTGTTGTGCTTTGGTGGCTCAGAAAAGCGAAAGAATCGAAATTAAAAAGGCAGCTTTTGAATAAACAATACCATTTTCCGTTAAGTAATCGTTTTGTATAAAAGGAAATATCGCCTACTCAGTTTCATTCAGCGGTGCCAAAAAATGTTATAAATGAGAGACCGCCAACTTTTCTAAGGGGAGAATAATGCCAGACTGTGCTTAATAAACTAGTGCCCTAGAAGTTCATTATCGATGTTGCAATCTTTTCTGATTCTGAAAAGAGACCGCCTACGTCGCCCCCATTCCCGTCTCGTCCTCCCGGGCTCCCAGTGAAAAGGCTGTCACTTGGGCGCAGCCCTAGGTATTAAACTTTTATTTCGTTCTTTTTTTTTTTTTTTTTAATGGTTTGAGGTTGGTTGGGGGTTTGGTGCGTTTTCTGGGGGATGGGGGCGAGTCCCGCCGGGCGAGCCGTGCGCTCCGCCAGCCGCGGAGGTGCGCGGAGTGGGATTTATTCTTCGCAGCCACTTCGCGCGGAGACGGCAGCGCTCCGCGGCCGCGGAACCCACCCCGGGCGGGCGCCGCTCCGCGCCCCGGCAGCCTCCTCCGCGCCCGCGCACTCGGGGAGGGGAAGGGAGGGCGAGGGGTGCCCCCGACGCGGCCGCGACCCCCGCCGGTCGCCAGCCTCCGCTTACGCGGGCGCGGCCGGCGTTGCCCGTCGCTGCTGCGCCGGCGTCTCCGGCCTCTCCGCCGCGCAAGGGCTGCGCGAGGCTGCGCGGGTGCGCGGCCGGGGGGTGCGCGGCGGTGCGCGGCCGCGAGTATGTGTGTGAGTGTGTGTATGCGTGCACCTAGAGCAGATCATTGGCGAGGGTTTCCAGAAGGTGGAAAATGTCACCTGATTCACACTGAACTTTTTAAATCTCCCCACCCCCGAGCAGACACACACACACATTAGGAGACCGCCCACCGCAGACAGCTAAGACCCCCGTATAGATTTAAAGAGAGACTGCATTCAGAGCCTGACGTTCATTCAATAGAGCGATCATAAGCAGGCTGGCTAGTGCTCGCTCCCTCTCCCTATTCCCCCTCACGCTGTTTCTGTGTCTCTCTCACTCCCGGCTACGCTGAGGATGTTAAATCAGAGAATCCACCCGGGCATGCTCTTACTCCTGATGTTTCTCTGCCACTTCATGGAAGATCACACAGCGCAGGGTAAGACCAGATTGTTTATTCGCAGATACGTTTCTTTATTATTACTATTGTTTTCTTTCGGGCACGGGTTTAGTTTGCTCGCGGTGTTAAACGCCTCTCTCCAAGGTCCAACCGGACAGAAGTTAACTGTGGGCATGGGACTGCTTTGTACCGAGGTGCAGAGGTGTCACTTAGAGTCCTTTTTGATCGGATCTTCGCACTGCTCTGCATAGGCACAGAGGACAGATGAGGATGTTTCTTGGTATTTATTATTATTATGCAGCATGAATGAAGAGCAGCATCGCCAGGGAACTTTCCCAGTCTCGGCGCACGAATGAGTGCTCAAAGTTTGTTGGTAATTTAGCTCAGATTTTTATCTCGCCTGCCTGACGGAAGGAGAGGTGGTGATGGGGAGCCCCACGATTACAGCTGACATTTTTAGAAACCAATAAGTGGTCATTTTCCGGACATTCCTTTAATATTGGGATTTCCTCCTCCCCCTTCCTTTTTCTTTTTGTGAATAAATATTAGTGTTGTAAATTCTCCTGCACTGAAGAGTATGCTTGAATTAGTTGGGGTGGGTTTTGTTTTTTTTTTTTTTTTTTTTCCATGAGAACAAAACAAACCCGAACCTGTTATTGACAACTCTTAAGAGCCCTCTTTCGACACAAGGGAATATTGATTTTTAGTTTGGGGGCTTTTTTCCCTTACCTTGACCGTGTTCCAGCCACAACCTGGATGTCTTACCATTACTTGTTTTATATTTTTTCCTTTTTTTTTTTTTTATTTTCTCCCCTACTACCGAGCTACGGCATAAGTTAATCTAATGTAGGCAACTGTAAAACGCAAAACTTTTTTTTTTTTTTTTTTAGGGGCGTTGTTTCCTCAATGATTTTTAGCGGGGGGGTGGGGGGGAGCGGGATATCTTGCCCTGCGCCCAGCGACATCTCAGTTGGCCGATCCTGACCCCTCGCTGCGGTACATTCCCATCGGAGTAAGGAGGCAGGATCGAGCCCTGGCTGGATTAGCACCAGAATCAATTGGTATTGAGTTGCTGGAGAAGTCACATTGGTTATTCACGAGAGACTCATCCCAACCAAAACTCTCCAGCTAAAAAAGGGGGAGTTGCTTAGACTAATGTTCTTGGCTTGACTCCACAAATAACAGGGATACTATTAAAAAAAAAGGGGGGGGGAGGCGGGGGGGAACCACACCAAAATCCACTCTATCCGGTTTAAGGACAGTGTACTTTCCTCTGAAATGCTTGCGGGAGAGATGGCACCTATAACTTTTCCAGCTTGATCGATTTTTAACACTCTGTAGGAACCTCCTACTCTATGTGCCCCTGTATTATATGTACTTTGCTGACTTTTTTTTTTGAGCTCTGCTGACTTATTTTAGCGAAGGAAAGACATTTGTTAATAGAAGCAGCAAAACGTGGAGATTTCGAAACAGTTCGCTAACAGCAAATGTTCCCAATTCGTGTAGATTGCAAAATGGGCTGGGACTGAAACTCTGTGCGGCACTAAAACAATGCTGCTGTGCAGCCGCGGTGAGGAGGAGAGGGCAGGGGGAGGAGGAAGGAATTTGCAAGCGCGATTTTCTTTTTATTCCCTTTTAAATGCACATCCTTTTCAAGCCTCTGTCACGTGCCGGCAGTGCTCCTTCTGCTCTACATATGGAATAAATACCTCCGAAAACTGCCTCGTCCTGTTTTGATCGGGTCTTTTCTTTCTTTATGGGTTGGTTATTGTTTTTTTTTTTTCCCCGGTTTGTTCTTTTGTAGGTTTTGCTTGGTTGTTTTGTTTTGTTTTGTTTTGTTTTGTTGTTGCTTTATTTTACTTCATTTTTTTAAACTGCGTTCCCAAATGGGCCGGAGTAGCTGCGGGTTATGAAATGGGACAAATAAAAGTAAACAGTCTAGTAAAAGTCATTGCAAGGCGCACGTGTTGTGTCTGGGTCACTGCTGCCTGCCACTGATCCGGCTGGGTGTCCCGTCCCCGTTCTCCCTCCGTCCCCCCCGTCCCCCCTCCCTCCCCCCTGCAGCTGGGAACTGCTGGCTCCGGCAGGCGCGGAACGGCCGCTGCCAGGTCCTCTACAAAACCGACCTCAGCAAGGAGGAGTGCTGCAAGAGCGGCCGCCTGACAACTTCGTGGACGGAAGAGGACGTCAACGACAACACGCTTTTCAAGTGGATGATTTTTAACGGGGGAGCCCCGAACTGCATCCCCTGCAAAGGTGAGGGGGGTGCTGGCGAGCTGCTCCTCGCCGAGGAGCGGTTCAGGCAGGGACGGGGCTGGGGGAGGAGGAGCGGGGAAGGAGCTGGAGGGGCCGGGGGGAGGCAGCGCGGTCCTCCTGCTGCCTTCCTCGGTAGGGCTTTGAGGGGCGTCTCGTACCAGCCCCGGGATCAGTGAGGGGACCCCCATTTCTGCTCGGCCGCCGTGCACATCGCGGGGCAGGAGGGGAGCGACCTCCTCTCCCCCCTGCCCTCACTGGCGGGGGCGGGGGGGCGGAATTTCCTTCGAGCGGTGTTTCCTGGAGACGGGGGGGGCGGGGGGAGGAAGGTGCTTTCTCTCTGTGCTCTGGGGTCACAGTGTCTTTTTTTTCTTTGAGCAGTTTTGACACCAGGTCTGTTCTCCACGCTCGGTACTAAAGTGGTGCCTCTTTCCTTCCATCAGAAACATGTGAGAACGTAGACTGTGGACCCGGGAAGAAATGTAAAATGAACAAGAAGAACAAACCTCGGTGTGTTTGTGCTCCGGATTGCTCTAATATCACTTGGAAGGGCCCCGTGTGTGGCTTAGATGGGAAAACCTACAGGAACGAGTGTGCCCTTCTCAAAGCCAGATGTAAAGAACAGCCTGAACTTGAAGTCCAGTATCAGGGCAAATGCAAAAGTAGGTTTGCAAATCTAATCTGATCTCCCTCAAATGCCAAAGGGTGTGTGTCTGAGTGTAGGGAGGAGGAGCTGTTGGACGTACTTCCCCACAGGAACCAGAGTGATGTTCCAAATGCTGGGAGACAGTAACTACCCACGCTCAGCAGACAAATAGTTGCACTGAGAGTTCCCCATAGTCTAGAAGCACTTGTGTCCCAACAGCTACTCTGAGATGGGAAGGTTTCCTCCAGCAGCACTTAAAATGAGGAGAGCTGCTGAAGGCTCTTGTCTGATCATTTGTTTCCTTGTGTCACCCATTCACTCCTCCCTGGGGCTCTGGGATCGGCTATTAATCACTGTGTGTTTCCATCTTTATTTCAGAGACCTGTAGGGATGTTTTATGCCCAGGCAGCTCCACATGTGTGGTTGACCAAACCAATAACGCCTACTGCGTGACATGTAATCGAATTTGCCCAGAGCCTACCTCCCCTGAACAGTATCTCTGCGGGAATGACGGCATAACTTACGCCAGTGCCTGCCATCTGAGGAAAGCTACCTGCCTACTGGGCAGATCCATTGGATTAGCCTACGAAGGAAAATGCATCAGTAGGTATCTCGGTCGGAGGGTGGAGGGTAAGGGTGGGGGGAGCTTCTTCGATCAGCTGTTTCAACATACCGTGTGTGCAATTGGGTGGGTGTAGTTAGCGCTGGGGAGGAGGAGAGATGCCAGCAGCATGGGTTTGTGCTTCCCTCCAGGAAAAGGAGAGCCAGGATGGGCTTTGCCCCTCAAAAGATTGCAAAAGGGATGAGGGAGTAGAGGGCCTGATCCTGATTCTTTTGCTATCGCTGTGGGTGCTGACATTAGTGTCCAAGGGAGAAGTACCCGCCATTAAATAGATGATGACATGGTTAGAGCGTAACAAGGTCTCAATATTCAGTGGATCTGGATTCCTGGAAACAATTGTCTTCAAGTGGTCTTGGCAAAGCTTGTGTTAACTTAATTGGAAACATCTGATCACTTTTTCCTCTTTAGAAATACTGCAGAGTTTGGAGGCAGTTGGTGGGTGAAGATAGGAAAATAATCTCTGTGCATCCTGACATTTTGTATTGTGATTTCCAGAAAGGACTGATAGCGAAGCATGCTACAAAGAAGCATCTTCAGGGCAGCCTCTGCTCCCCAAAACTGCTGGGGGAATTCGGGGGAGTCTTAGGCTGCTTTTAGTTGGCATAGATTGAGGTGAATTCCCTTTCCAGTCATGTGGACAACTACTCTGTGTGGGTTAGTTTAAAAATAATTGATTTAGAAATGCTGAATGTCTTGGCAAATTCTGCACTTACCGCTAATTTGGGGAGCTGAATTTCCACTGACATCAAACGGAGCAGGAAGGTCATGTACAATAGGCAAATGTAATTCTGTATTCCCAGGGCCAAGGTCTGCTGGCACAGCTGTCTTTCCTCCCCACATATAGACAGGCAATGGTGTCCAAGGGACTACTTGCTTGAGCAAAATCAGCAAGTATCATCACATCTACTGCATCTGAGCTTTGTCTGTTCACAGTTCACAGGGAAAAGGGAGCTGGGGGTTGTTTGTTGTTGCTTTTCTTTTTTCTTTGTCTTTTCACTTACCTCCAGTATCCTGTGTATATTTTTAGAAGCCAAATCCTGTGAAGACATTCAGTGCAGTGCTGGGAAGAAATGCTTGTGGGATTTTAAGGTTGGCAGAGGTCGGTGCGCCCTCTGCGATGAGCTCTGCCCTGAAAGCAAGTCAGACGAGGCAGTCTGTGCCAGCGATAACACAACTTACCCAAGCGAGTGTGCCATGAAAGAGGCAGCCTGCTCCATGGGTGTGCTTCTAGAAGTAAAGCACTCTGGATCTTGCAACTGTAAGTGAGATTTTTAACTCTACAGGCACGTAAAGCTTCTGAAGGCAATCCTAGGTAATGAAGACTTACACCTTTAAACATAAGAAAGCTTGATGTAGAGATTTGAGATACGGTACAGGTGTCATATAAGTATGTATCTGTCATGCACACACTTTTGTTACTGATAAAATGCAATAGTTGTCCAACTTGTTGGTGTTCAAGTTGGGGTTTTTGGGGATATTCTGAGGACAAGTCATTCTGTCAGAATGGAACTGCCCTAGGAATGTAATTGTAGCGATTTTTTTCCTACTTTGTCTGCTCTGGTGTGCTTCGCTGATTGCTTTATTAATGCTCGGATAAACTCTTAACTCGGTCCAAAAGAACAAGCCTAACGGTAGCACATGGGCACCTGGTTTAGCACAGTTGCCTCTGCTAACTCTGGATGAAGGACACAAAGCGGTTAAACCTAGAACGCAAGAGCGCTTTTCACTTGATTTCAGGAATCTGCCAATAAAACCTGAGCCATTGATTCTTCAGAACTTTCTGCAGTTATGACTTCATAGATTATGTATAAAAAACCTTATTGCATAACAGCAGATGCCAAAGAGCATCTCACTACAAGTCGCATAAAATGCAACGCTGTATTATGGCTGTTCAGAGGGCTTTGAAAACATGCACTGGGCTGCTTCTGCGCTGTTGTTGTCCTTATTTAAACAACAGCTCCCCTGTATTCCCCCATCTAGCCATTAATGAAGACCCAGAGGACGAGGAGGAAGATGAAGACCAGGACTACAGCTTTCCTATATCTTCCATTCTAGAGTGGTAAAACCTCCATTGGGCACAAAATCAATGTCCATACTGTAAATAAGTGTATGCTTATTTATTTTGGGGAGAAAAAAAAAGTATACATATAGTTGAGTCTGGTAGACATTTATTTATACTGTGTCATGTTTTATAATTTATACATAAAATGTCTGGTTGACTGTACACCTTGTTTTTTGAAGAAATTTATTCGTTACGGGAAGAGCAGTGTTATTTATTGTGAGGTCTCTTGCTTGTAAAGTAAAGCTTTTCTTTTTTCTTGCGAACTATAAAAGTCCATTCCTTAGAGCTTACCCACATGATCTCATCTCTTTGTTTTACTGATGTTAACTCTTTTCCACTTTAACAAACTTGCATGTCGGTTTCTGTTATGTTTATTTATTGGATTTTCTTCTTGCCGGTTCTGTACATAAAAGATCCCTAGGGTTTTTGTTTACAAGGAATCTTGACTGACCAAAAGGCGTTGTAACTTAATTAAGTATACTTCCAGGGTGCAGTGAGGCGATCTTTAAGGAAACTTCTTCCACTTCACTTTTCTCTACTTCTGATCACATAATGTACTGAAGTGATCTCAATGTGCTGAGCGTATATACTGTACTATACGAATTCCAGACCCAAAGAAATCGGATTATGAAGGTTGTTAATAGCTACAGGGCTAACTGTAATAAAAATAAAGGTTTTATTTTATTTTTACTGTTTTATTTTTTTGTAACATGCGTGTTTTATCAGGTGTTTCCTTTAAGATGGTCTTGCAGTACCACTTTCAAAGTTTTCCCAATCAATGTGTCACTAAAAGTTATATCAAAGCTTTATCAGTTCAAGTTTCTTGCTTTTCATAATACTTTTTTTCTGATGCAATTTTATATTTTCAAACATGGCGAGTTAAATATAAATTCATTTAAATATATAGTTTTGTACTTTTCTACCATGTAAATGTGCAATGTATATAAAAGTTATAATGTGTATTTGTAAATAAATGATGAGTGAAAAAATAAAAAATGGAATTTTCCCTAGAAGCAGTCCTCAGTTTTTGGTTCTAAAGTGTTCTGGCCCTCTGGTACAGAGGGAAGACATACTGGTGGTTACAGGAAAGGAGGCTTGTGTGTGGTGTAGCAGCAAGACAGACTGGTTAAGGCCCAAGCTTTCTGCTGACATTGATTCAATAAACCCTTTTTTCAGGCAGGAGCAATGTCTCCAGTTCACTGGTATTAATTAATTTTAAATCCAAGTATAGCGATGGAGGAGAAGAGATTTGACTTTTTTGTTTCCCTCTCCATCCTCTACATAAAAAGTCTGGCATTTCTTGGACTTCTTTAACTTCCATAATTCTAGGAGGTTTTGAATATGCATTTGAATTTTTGCTAAGCTTCAGAACGACATTACTGGGGCTGCAGTTGTATCACCATTTTAGATGACCAATAGAAAAAGCAAAACATGACCTACTTGCCCAAGTTCAAGATGTGTAACAATCAGCACAACAGACAAAAAAAACCCAACCCAACAAACCATCAAAGAGCACATTATCACTTGGAAATTATTCTCTCCAAAAGGACACACTTTTAAGACTGGATACTAATACAATAAACTGAGGAAAGTTAACAACCATAAGCACAGCAGGGACCAAAATCATGTTCTGTGCTACCTGGGTTATGCTGTTCTCGCAGATAATGCCCCACTTACCAAAATTTCTCTATCGTACTGCACAAAACTTAAAAATGTACTTAAGCACCATATCCAATGGTGTTTTAAGTACTTTGCTGAACCGAGGTCTGAAAGCCAAAGTTGACTTACCTGTTCTCTTTAAATACAAATCATATTTAAAGGCTGTTTCTGCTATAGTCTTCCGTATATTTTTTACTGTAGAGTAAACTCTAATTTGTTATGGATTGTTTAGCATTATCCAAAGCAAATATAATTTCTTCATCTATGAATACATAAAAACTACAAGTGTGCATTTATAATATTGTATTCAAAATAATAACAAAAAAATTCTGCCCTTCATCTGCCTGTTGCTTCATTTAGACAAGTAGTCTCTTGATGAGAGGAGCAAAGGAAGGAGGATTTTGGTCTCCTGAGGGAACAGAACCCAGAATAAAAGAGAACAAGGGCCGGGAGAACACAGGGATGGAAAAAGAACCTAACAGAAAATCTCTCAAGGAACTCATAAACACATGACAATGCCATAGAGACAAAATGTTTAATAGATGTGGAGAGTATCAGAGGAGATTTTTCTCAAATTCAGATAGGTGCCAGATACTTCATTTCCAACAAAAAAACAACATAAAAGTCTGTTTTTAATTGTAAATATATTTACATGTCTTACAGAGAGACTGTAGCAGAGCAGGATTTCTGGGTTCTAATTTTATGTCCCGCTGCTGGTTCACAAACTAACTTTGAGAAAGTTACTGACAGCCAAATTCAAAAAAGCAAGAAAAATGCCAGGAAGCTATATTTACGCATGTGCATGTACGCAAAACGGCCACAAAAATCTACATCAGTTTTTTGCTGATAAAATCATCTAGTAGTTTTGCTACTGCCTTTCCCTTTGCTACTGCTATTTCTATCCAGCTGAAAACCTTGAAACCTACCTTGAAACAAAGCCTGCCTGTGATGTACAGCTGAGGCATCTCTCCTGAGAGGCTTCATGAGGTAAGCATCTTCTGAGCATGCCTAACATACACCAGCCTCATCACGGAGCACAACAGCCCCAGACACCTTCTCCCAGAAACATATCCAGAGGTTGCGGCTGCACAACTGCCAACATTTTACATAATATCATACTTGTAGATAAGGCAGTTGTTCATGAAGTGGGAGGTGCAGGTTCACTGCCAGCCTTTTCCTGAGGAGATCTTTCCCACATCTCCCAAGAGTGCATCTACCACCAACTCAAGGTGAAGCTCAGGCTGGAGAACTGTCTGTCATGCCTGCTGAAGCCATACTTCTGTGTTGGAGAGGAAGCAACATTCATTGAGAGAGAATAATTTGCAACCCTAATAGGTGCTCCTTTTGAAGAGGAAGTCCTGGGTTCTTGCCCCAGGGGCTGCCTACACATTTTGCATTTGTAATTGAGTAACATACATAAATAGTGCTTGAAGCAGGGGCCAGAATCCAGGTTGCCTCCCCTCCTCTTTCCCCCAGTAGACAAGAGCCTCCATCCTTGAGCTATGAAATCATGTTTAACTCTCTGCTTAAATGAAGACTACAAATCTCACATCTTTTTCTACACTGAGTCACAGTTACAACCAGAGAGGCTTTACTTTTTTCATCCTCTCTTGTAGGCTTCTACATGGGGAACTTCCTGGGAAGTGGAAATGTGAACTTAATTCCCTCAGTCTAAGGAAAGTGCTGAACCAATTTTTTCTACCTCTTGTCCCTTTTTTTTGTGTTTCTGTTTTGGTTTGGTTTTGCTTCCTCTCTTAATACACAGGCTATCCTGGATGTTGTTTAAATGAAGAAACAGATATCTGGATGTCTAAGTACAAGAAGGTAGTTTCCAGCTCTTAACGATCTTGCACAAACTCCTACGACCAGGAAAGAAATGAATTTTCAGAGATATCTTTCTCTTCAGCGTTTTCTGTTGTCTGGCATACATATTCCCCTTGCTGTAAATCACATTTCTGAAACTCCTGGTTCACCATGGAGTATACTTTGGTACTGAATCCCAGTCCTGTGAACGCCATTCACAAATGCAGGCACAGTAACACAGAGTGGAGTGCCTATGTTTGAAAAGAGAAACCCATATTCTGGCACTTAAGTAAAATCAGCTTAATCAGCTTGAGGCATTTGAATAAGAATACTGCCTTTAAAGCCCTGGTTCCCAGATGTATTTGTCTGCACAATACATGCAAGCGAGTATACACCATTTCGATCACACTCGAATGCATTCCCGATAGATGTGTTCATATGACAGACTTAAGAACAGTATCATGGAACTCTTTTGCACCTTTTACCTCTTTGCTTGCTTTCTGCCTGCTAATACACCTCAACTAAAACTACATTCCAAGCCTCTCAGCAAATTTCAAACAGCTGTCATTTCATTTTTTTATGACATAGAAATGTTTCCTTCTTTCCCCCCAAATGGGAATCAGGTGAAATTAAATTTCAGCATGCAGTGCTGTTCTCTCGGCAGTGACATTTTACTATACAATGAATCACCAGCATGGAAACATCTGTATCTTATCCCTTTGAAGAACTAGGATTCCATGCTTTCTGGTACATTTGTACATAGACCAAGAAGTTCACAAGATATCAGATTTTAAATTCATAACTCCCTGAAGATAAGGCAATTACATTTTTTGTTTGACATTTCTGTAAATCCAAGGCCTGCCTGACCCATTATGGCAGCATGAATTTTGCAGGTAGTATATGAAAAATAATAGTACACACAAGTTAACTCTTTCTTTTTTTTTTTTTTTTTTTTTTTCTGATAGACATAAATACAAAAAGGACCATAGTGGCTGGATTTTGCTGGCACTCATTTGGTATCATCTATATAATTCACATTCACTCATTACTTCTAAACAATGTGGCCAATGAAATTATCACACAGTAGAGAAATATGACATGAAAACAAGGTGCAAGCCATAATGTTCATCTCAGAGACTGATCTGGAGTTAAAACCACACATATGGCTCATTTTCCTGTAATTTACAGGTACAGTCTTTGGATATCTTAATATTTAAATAGATTTGTTCAACTTCACCATGGGATTGAAGAGCAGTAATGTATCAGAAAACTGAGAAGCAACTCTGGACTTCATAACAGTTACTCAGACCTACCAGATGCTACAGGATAATGAGTTTACTAAGGTAAGGTGGTCCAGTGTAGGTTTGAATGTGTAAAGGCCCCCGAATTTCCACCACTAATAGCATCCAAACCTCCCAGTGCTGCAGTGAGGTCTACAGATACTCAGAAGTCCTCAAAATGAAACCACAGCACACACATTCAAGAACTAAATTTTAGTCACCCGGTTTTAAAGACTTTTGAAATATTTAAAAATGAATGTTGGAACTGTTTTTCATAGCATGTTAGAGGTTTACAGCAAAAGGAGCATGTTTTAAAAAAATCATTCCTACCCTGTGTAGCACGGTTGTACGCACAATTTTACAGAAGAACAGTTTTAACATGTTTCCTAAGATCCCTTAGCAAACATTCAGCTAACAGTGTTCCTGTTGATCTTCTGCTGAGCTTCCTGGAGAAGCTCTTAATTTTAAGTTTCAATCACTTCATATTTTAAGAGGCATCTGGAAATACAAGGATGATGTTGGTGGGTGTTGGAAATGCTTACAAGATACTAAAACATGCTACCATTTAATTTCTGAGTTAGAAGCATTGCCAAAAGAGGTCACAGGGCAAGACACATAGATAAGCCAGATGATAGGTAGTTATGCAAGTTCTTGGGCAAGGTAGACAAAGGTGGCACTGATGACAAGCAACCTCAGCCGAGGCTTAGGGGCTGGAGCACCTGCCCGGCAAGGGGAGCTTAAGAGATGGAGCTGCTTCTGCCTTGAGAAGTGAAGGCTTTGGGGGCACCTCAGAGCAGCCTTTCCCACCTATGAGCAGGTCATTGTGTGGCCAGAGCCAGCGTCTTTGTAGCAGTGCACAGTAGCAGGACAAGAGACAACAGGCATAAGTTGAAAGAAGAGAAGTTCACACTGGGTATAAGGGAAACATTTTTCCCCATAAGGACAATCCAGCAGATGATCTCCTGAAATCCCCTTCAAACTGAATTAGTCTATGATCCTATGAAGAGGTATGTCCACACACTTTTAAGTCTTGCAGACTCCAAAACAGAAAGGATTATCCAATTAAAAAGAAACAATTCCCTCAAGAAATATTCAAGGAACAACCGTATCACCACAGGTGTTGGATGCAGTTGTCAGCAGGAATATAGAATGTTCCTTCTTTAATATGTCTTTCCATGATCCTTCAGTGATCCTAAAATTTCCCATAAATGCTATTTTCCCATTGATTTTAGTGAAACTTTTTGCTGTTCAAGGAATGCAGTACCTCTTCACTAGAATTTTCATTCTGTGCTGAGTAGAATGTGTAGTGGAGAAAATGCAAGCAAATGCACAAATGTTTCTGTCTGTATTTTTAAGTGAAAACAAGTAAATAAGATGAGAGAGCGAAGCAGTTAAAATGCAGTTTAAAACTATTGCATTGTTCAGATTTGCAATTATTTTTTATAGGACTGACAATAATTCTCAAAGAGACAATAACTAGTACCAGCTAGATTGGTCAAGACAGCAAGGAAAGCAAAA
Organism: Chroicocephalus ridibundus; assembly: GCF_963924245.1. Taxonomy (NCBI): domain Eukaryota; kingdom Metazoa; phylum Chordata; class Aves; order Charadriiformes; family Laridae; genus Chroicocephalus; species Chroicocephalus ridibundus. The sequence goes on along the minus strand of NC_086316.1, from coordinate 67,974,626 downwards.
AAAAAAAAAACCCACGGAAAGACACTTGGAAAAATAATGGATAATGCCCACTGGAGCAACTAAAAAGGGCCCTGCAGGGATGTTTCCCATAATCTTTTCCCACATACAGATGGTTTAGTCAGAGCAATTCAAATCCTTGTTTCAAATGGTGACTCCACCAAAACTGCAAAAAGCCTAAAATACTTGGCATAAAAGATATACAAATATTGAGTATTTCCACATTTGGACTTCAACTTTAGAGAAATTAATTTTCATTCATTTTACGAGAAAGAAAAAAGGGACCAAGTCTATCTCTATAAAGATACAGACCCGGAGCTCCGAATTTACACAGCCTGCAGACTCGAGAGTTGCACTTCCCAACCCAGCATGCCTGGAAGCTGTGACAATTCGTTTATTAATCTCTCCGGCATTCTCCACTTACGGGCTCTGATGGAACTTCAGCCTTAATTGAAAGGCACTTACCACTGTCAGCAACCTAGCAAGCAGCACCACATGGGCTGACAGCATGAAATTCAGCCAAGGCCCACAGCAGAAGCCTGATCAAAACCCTCATTTCCTATCTGGAAAAAAAGGTCAGCACCTGAAGTGTTTAGCTGCAGCCTGTGTACAGCAAAGGTAGTGTAACATACAGACTTGAGGACATACAGTGTCGTTGTTTGGATGTGTTTCACAGACACACTGCAAGCTAGTAAACAGCTGTTTACTTCACACTGAAAAAAGTACAGGGTGAGGTTTAGTATGGTCTGTTCTTGGTATTCATACCATTTTGTCTACACATGCAGGTGGGTCATTGCAGTGCACTTTCGGAGCCACATATTCAGATACATACTTAGGACCTTAAGAACATTTGGGAGTAAATCTTACTGCTCCCGCTCACCACTCTCACAGTTCTCTTCAGTAATGAGTCATTCGGGATCTAGAGAACTCTTTTCTGAAAAAACAAAATAATAAAATAAAGTGAGGGATTTCCACTTCATAAGATTTCTTTTTCTTTTGTTTTTTCTTTCTCTTTTTTTTTCTTTTTCTTTTTTTCTTTTCAAAATGTGACATAACATATGGAAAACTTGGAGAAATGGAGAAGCAACAGAAAAGTGTCACAGCAAGGAAAATGAAAATGAAAAAAAGAGAAAGGTAGAGTAAAGATCCCAAGAAGAGAGCACAAGACCAGAGACAAATAAAATTATGCTAGAAGTCGTATGTGAAGAACTACACACAAGAAGACCATTTTTATCAGCCCCTCAGATGTACAAGCAATGCTATGAACGCTGAAGTGCCATCTACTGGTACATCTTGTGCTAACTAACCATGTTGCTTGGAGTCCACCACGAGACACATGAAACAGGAGATTCATCTTTTTCTCTGATATTTTGGTGACTGTGAGTAACAGACCTTGCTAGAACAGTGCTATAATCTCCCCCTTGTAAAATGAAGATACTAAGATTTCGTAGCCTGTGTGATTTCACAACCTGTGCAAAGCTCTTTGAGATCTAGTGGTAGAACATTCTGCAAGAAAAGTAGGAACTTTTGCAGCAGTATCTCCACGGCCAAACTCGGCACTTCTAGAGAAGATGTTAAAAAATGAAGTGGGAGACACAGAAGAAAAGGAGAACAGAAGACAGTGGAAAAAGAAAAAGGGAGAAGAGGGTGAAGACCAGTAGGAGTTAAGAAGGAGAGCTGATAGAATACAGTGTAAGTGATTAATTGCTAAGGACAATACAATTTACACTGCAGTTTTAGCAGATGTGTATGTGTTGCTCCAGCTGTGGGAACAGCAGACTCTCCAGATCTTGTTTCTGACACACAATAACTGTGAACTCTATTATGTACAAATAATAAATCTAAGCAGCACCTCCAACATATGAATGAGCAAGAAAAAGAAGGTCATATTTTCAGAAGTGTTAGCACATATTTGTCAACACCAAACTTAGCTAAATAGCACAAAGGAAGACTACAAGACAATGGTAACACTTACCCAAAGCAGTATGTGAGCTTGCAAGTAGATATATGCTTTTGAGAGCCCATGTTTAATAGGTAAGGCCTCTAGGGATGGCAGACTGCACAGGGTCTTGGGTAGACTGGATGGGTTTGTTTTGCTGATATATTTACTGGCTGGTATGTTAATTTTTTCAATGTGTTATACAGCAGTTCCCAAGTTAGGGTCATGACCCCACTTGGGGCCCGCAAGCCTGGAAGTGAAAATGAAAGTGGGGTTGTGACCCTGGAAGTAGGGTTGCTAAGGGAAAACTTTGGGAAGCACTGATGTTGTGCTACTAGGTGAGACCCCTGTGTGGATGGTGAGTTTAATCACTGCTGAGGGATAAAGTTTTTAACAGTGCCTATATTTCTCAGAGACTTAAGTCTCGTTTCTAGCTGATTTACTGTCAGATTCAAGTAAAGATCTCAGGTACATAAAAAGAGATTTGAGAATTAATTTCAGAATTGTGAGTACTACATCTTGAAGAGATCCGGCCCATCATGTAGTGAAGACATATCCACTTTTTTTTTTACAAATATCCATTAGTAGCTGCAGTCTACTGATAAGAGCACTTGCTCAACAATCTTTGGCTTGAAGAAATCACATCCAACTCTGCCATTTTTGAGGAGGGTGATCTTACCTGGAGGGCAGCATCATGGGATGAAGCTGTGTTTAAGCGTTTTGCCCAACTCTGCAGAGTTACCAGGGGAGGTGGCGGTTGTCCCTCCCCACCTGTGTGATCTTTGGGCAAGGAACAAGCGTGTTTGCTTAAGGAAAGAGTCAGTGTGTTGAGCATGTACTGAATACAATGGGATAGCCACTCTGAATAAAAGACTGTCTTACTCCATTCTTTAGAAGAAGTGGCACAGGTACCTTCTTCAATAACAAATCCTAAGCTTGAATTCAACCTGGATTTTGAAGATTTAAGGTTCAGTTGCCAGTACACACTCATCTAGTGCACTTCAGGCACCCTAAGATATCCTTGTTGGTCTCCAGCTGCTGTTCCCAAAGGAGACAGTTCTTCCGTAATTCCTGCATCATATCTGACAGCCCCACAAGGGAGCTTATGATACCCTAATGAGTTTCAAATGGAACAAGATTCCTATGTGTGGACATTACTAAATTATGTAAGTACTTCTGAACACTCATGAAAAGTAGACATAAAGAGTTGTATCTCCTTACTTCTCATGTTCAATGAACATTTATTCCAATCTCAAATTATACTGTGCTATGACTGCAGCTTTCACAGTAGAGATGGAGAATATTTCTGACTTTCATCTAGAGAAATATTTTGTAGTTAGTGATATAACATTTGTGATATGTGCCATGCCATTTCAGTAAGTGAAGAGACATTAACAGCTGATTTTTGGCAGTGAAATGTCTCTGTTTCTCATTTATTAGTAACTCATATTGATTTATACCAGGATTAATTATTGATGCAGATATTTCACCCATATTTTTTTTCTGTCACAAGCAGGGAAAAAATGCATGGCTGTGAATAATCCATACAATAGTTTATGAAGCCCAAATTCCTCAGAGAGTATCAGATATCCACCTGGTGTCCCCGAGTGCTGGATTTCACATTTAGACCTCTGAATTAACAGATGTGTACAGTCACATACAGGCAGAAAGCTCTTTCTTGACAATACATCTGAGGAGGCTCATGGGCACTGTTTATTTTACCAAAATTGTGGGATATCTTGTGCTTGTGAAATTTGTTCCGAATCTACTCGTTTTGGAATGTTAATAATCAGTACCCTGCACAGAGCTCGACTTTTAAGTTTTAGTTCAAAAAGCACATCTAACAAAGATAAGTGTGCCTACTGTAATATGCTTCCAAAAAGAAAACAGCCACAATTTTGAGCAGAAGCCCCTGAATCTGAAAAACATACTTTTTTAGTGTATGCAGTCCTATTAAAAAGTACATCTTATGCATTTTGCCTGAACATTTTGGTACGCAAGATCCAACACATTTCAAATCAACTCAGGCAAATAAGATTTATAGAAATAATTATTATCAAAACTATAAAAATGGAAGGTCTCAGAAAGAAGGAGCTTGATTTAAAACTTACAATATTTTAAAATACTGCACATTTCAGATCCTTCTATTTGCTGTGTTAGAAGTGGGGATTGTAAGAGCATTTTCAAGCTTTTTCTCCACAACTGCGAATGCTGGAGATATCGTCTAATATGAAGCACAGACTTCTATGCATTCATATTATGCAAGAACTTGAGGATTTTAAGAAATAAACTAAAAACAAATATTGAAAAACACGATAAAGTTGTAAGAGTCATCAGGGCTAACTGCCAAGCGGAGAGGACTTTATTTATTCAGAACTGTTCTGTGTCTATGAAACTGAAGCCTTGTCTGCACTTAAGAACGTCTCTTTTTATTAGTCCCACATAGAGCAATCATTCCCCTCATCTAGAAATGGTAATCCTAGCTTAAACATGTTTTAAAGGTATATCCTCCTTCTGGACAGTGAAGCAAGAATGCCATCATATCTACATCTGTGGTAGGGTAGTGTGAAGCACAGTTATGAAGATGAAAAAAACTGCACTGCTAGTAAACATAATCATGTCAGCAAAACTTGTTAAGTATTGAATACCCTATTTTCTGAAGAACCACAGAAACCAAGCTGACATTTGGGATTTACTTTTTCACGGGAGCAAGTAGCCGCAGCTGCTTATAAACTTTTAATAGCTATGTTTTTCACTGCAGTAGCAAACCATAAAGAACATATCAAATAAGATTTTACTATAGTCTGGTAAAATATGCAACAGCATGTATCAAGTCCAGAATCTATGTTCTCACTCTTTGTTCTGATGAGGCTAATAAAGAGGAAAAAAAACGTAATATTTTGACATATCTGATCCAGACAAGAGGAAGAGTTGAATATGTTTGTCATTGTGAAAACCTCATCTTTTCTAATGAAATGCAAAATATTTAAGGTCAATTTTTCAGCTACTTATGGAAAAATGCTTGTACACTATTTGGATATTAGAACCAAATAAATGTTATTACTTGCACATAAAATCACTTAATGTCCTGTCTGTCTCGGGCAGACTGGCTGCACTCTCATGTGCACGGAATCCTCAAGGCTTCTTTGGGTTTCACAGAAACCACAGACCATAGATGATATCTTTGTTTAAAGCCTCCATGGGGGGATGGTGGCTCAACAGAGTAGAGGGAGTGTAAAAGCTGCTGCTTCTTTTCATGAGGGAGGTTAGATATACCCAACGTTATGTGCATTCTTTCTCCCCTCTCCACAAGTTTCAGAGCAGCACTGCTGCCAATAAATAAGCCTTGGCTGAGGAAGGAGGAGTTTCTTGCCTTTCCACTCCTTCTGTGAAGGCAAGTAGCCCTGAGTCACTGGGCTCAGTATAGAGAGCTGGGCTGGGGCTTAGGTTACTGAGATAGAAGGGACCCAGAACGGTATCCTGAGGCAGGCAGGGATATAGCAAAATCTTCTGATAACACTGCACTGATAAGCTCAGCAGGGCCACAGCATGGGTGTGCGAGTGTAGCGTGAAATTGTAATCAAGGTTCCTGGCATAGTTTTGGCTCAGGCCAACTTCCTCTCTCCCACAATTCAAAGTTGTATTTCAGGGATATTCACAGGCCAAGAATCATCCCCAACAAGAATATAGTTAGTATAGTCAGAAGGGCAAAAGCGGTATGGGCACAGGGCTCGCCATTGCAGTTAGCTTCAGGACCAAAGAACAGTCCTTAAACCATTTTATTCACTAATACAGACACAGCCTTCCAGTCAGATTTACATGCTGTACGTGTGAAACCCCTTATTTATATGGTCTAGGAATTGCTTGTATAACTTGCAAGTGATGGAATGACATAAGACAAAGCCACAAATGAGCTGTACATGATACTTATCTTAATTCTCTAGCAAAGGCACGCATGTATCAACCTGTCTATTTTCCTTACTCCTTTAAATGTGCTACAGAGATTTCTCTTGGAGAATAAGGAGAGACAGCAGGTAAGTGAATATATTCATTTAATATCTTAATATGCAAATAGTGTACAAGTAAAACACTAATAACAGAAAATGTGCTTGTTATTAAAATACTCGGGGAAAAATTGATTGATTTGGGTAACTCGAGTGAACTTCACAATCTGTGTTTCTGAATAGGAGAAATGCCAGATTTGGAATAAGCAGCTGCCTTATGGAATCTTGGCATTTTCTCCTGCTCAGAAATGCAAACTGTGAAGTTCAACTGAGCTATGCAAATCATCTTGTCTTATGCTTCTCTTATTAGTCAATTCTGTCTTGATATTCTGAGTAATGAACTACATAGTACAGTCTCAATGTTACATGGAATCAACACGTTACTTCAAGTGCAGAGACACCCTCACTAAATAATTGCTTAGAATAATTTCTTTCATGCTTAAAGAGCTGCTGTCTGCACAAATATAGCTAGGCAGACTGAAGCAAGGAATGAGAAGGAACGAAGCGCTATTGGACACACCTCATGGGCTCCTGGTATCACTAGGAATACCCCAGGTGCATAGCTCAGTCTGAGATGCTATCTAAACTATGGGATGCGGGCAGATAATTCACATTTCCTTTCTTGTATGTCACTGACCTGTCTGCATGAGAACAAGTTATCTGACCTACTAAACAAAAATAAATCATGAAGCTCTGTTTTAAAAGGATCACAGAAATTTTTACAAGGTTAAAGTAAATACCAAAATACATCAGTAAAAGACAGAAGAAAAGGAAGAATGCATGACAATAAATCCTATTAAAATAGCCAGATGGACTACTAGTCTTAGCAAGCAAGTAAGAGGAGTTAAATCACAGATGCTTTCATGCCTTTGTTTTTATTCCAGAAAGTTGATTTTACAGCAGGTAATTAAAAGCTACTTGCTTGTAGCATCCCAGTGGAGAGAAAACACTCCAGTTTTCCAGAAGTAACTAAGCAGAGTCAATGCTATTACCTTCATGCTTCAGAGCAGCAAGATAATTGTCTTGTCTCCATTAGGATTTTACAGACTTAGTTAGCAGGTACTACTAGTTGATCCACTGAGGGGAAAAAGCCCAAGCTAAAAAGCAAGCAATGAAACCACCACTTCTGAGCCTTCACTGCAACGCCAGCTGGAGAAATCTGCACCTGATTTGAGCATCCAGGTTAGCCCAGGAGCCCAGTGCAGTATTACTTCTCTGCTCATGAGAGCTGTACTCCTTTCACGCCTGCAAAGTTTTGCATTCTTCGCAAGATCCACCTTTTTTCCCCTTGCAATAAGATGAGCTGTTCTCTAATTTTTCCATTGGAAGAACCTTCTGTCTTGGGTAGAACTGTGTGAGGGTTTCAGCCAGCCACCAGCACTTTGATGATTTTAGCTCAGATTTTCACTGTGAAGCAAATGGGCAATCAGCCTTGGTAAAAGTGAAATCCAGACTCTAGCAACATAAAGGTAAGCAGTGAGAAAGGCACAAGAAAACTACAAAATAGTGACTGTTGCATTTCTGAGGCTAATTTTATCAGTGTGCTTTGCTAAGATTCATTAATTAATCCAGCAGACCTAATTGCAACTAAAGACATCTGTCATAAAATTATCTTGTTACCATCTGAAAATAAAGTCTTGCTGTAACTTACACGGTCCATGCATGGAGGAAGAAAAGACTGTTCTATTTTTCTATTGACATAAGTATTTGTGGGCCAGTTGCCTTTTTTGAGATCATCTCTACTTCTATCAAGTACACTGCTTGTATACCCTTAAGAGAGAAAGTCAAGAAGTCCTTTAAAGTAAGTCACATCCATCCCTAGATACTATGCTTTTTAAATAAAACAAAAGGCCACCCATATTTTTAATTTTTTTTTCTCTATATAAAAAATAAGATGGAAAAGATGGAAGTTCTGAAAGATTACCACAGCCATCCTGCAAATTAACAGGGCTCTATTTTTTTAGCAGTTTGTAATCAAAATCCATAAAGCAATGATGTTTTAGCTGATGGAAAATAAGTGTCATTAAGTCTGCAAGAGGTGTTCCAGTCATCTTCAGACAGGCTACATGGTAATTGTATTCTAATTCTGGAAACCTATTGTCAGAAACTGGTGATAGTGACATTAGATGCCTAGGATACTACAAAGAGATCCAACCTTCCTCCAAACATTGAGGTAGAATGATATGGAAAAATAAAGGACCTTTTCTGATTTCTTTCTGCTGACTCCTCTCCACCTACTTTTGCTATAAAAAGGAGGATGACCTATGCCAGGAAAAAGCATGACTTGGTGAGTTGTCAAAAAGGGAATGAATAATGCAAAAACAAGAATAAAATTGGACTAGGCTAGAATCAACTTCCAATAAAAACATTCCCTAGGAAGTCTGAGTTTGGAGCTTATTTTTGCATGAAAGTATTTAAACTTTCACTGATATTTACAGTTGCACACATCCCAATGCTGCTTTTTTCCATTAGTAAGCAAAGGTTAGTTTCTGTCTCACATATTTCAGCTGGTTGACATAGAATGATATGAGTTGGAAGGGACCCCTGGAGATCATCTAGTCCAAATGACATAGCAAACAGCAGAAGTGAATGACATTCTGGAGAATCTCTAGCTCACAATTCTTTGTTCTTAAAGATCTGGCAGAAAAAGCTTCAGGTTCTATGAGGCTGCCTTATAGATAAGATCATTATCTATAATGATGCCCTCTGATCAGAGAATACATAGCATTGCACCTATTTTTGAGAAGGGCCAGGAAAGTGATACATGCTGCTATGGGCTTGCTAGAATGATGTTAAGAATGTGCGAAAGTTCACAGCAGAAGGCAAGAATATATTGGGGGGGTGGGGGGAGGAGAGAAGTAAGCCCAGAAGAGATGAGTAAAATGTTAGACAGAAATTTGGTCATACTGTGTGGTCAGATGCTGGCATTCTTTTACCAGATAACATATTTTCAGACAAATGCAATAGAGATAATCCATTCTGGCATCAGCAAAAATTGTTACGACACCATACAGGAAATTCATAGTTATGCTAGAAGAAGGTGGGGATCACTGGAAGAATGATAAGACAGGTAAAAAAATGGCCAAAAAGAGGAAAAAGGAGATGATCACAAATAGTCCTAAGAAGTGAAGTATCAGACCAGAGTGCTCCTTAAACATCGCACCTTGTTTAATATATTTGTTAACTTAACCTTGAGACAAAATCCAAGTATAGATGTGTTGATAACAAACACCAGGATGCATGGTCAGTACAAAGACACAGATGCCACCCAGAAAGAACTGGATGACACTGATTATTGGTTAGTTACAACAGAAAAAAGAATGAAACTCCAGACTGAGGGACTACTAATGATGCAAGACAATTGTGTGATATGGACATTCTACAAGTCAAACACAATCCCAGGATAGGATAGAAAGATCAATGAAGTTCTTGGAAGTCTTCCGGAAGGACTGATGAGGCAAAATTAGCTCAGGTCATCTTAAGATGTAACTTCATCAATTTATTAAAAAGATTATATGGTGGACTCAATGATCTGAAGGGCCCCTTCCAACCTACACAATTCAATGATTCTATGATTCTACAATTCTACGTGATTCCCTGAAACAGGAGGAGGCTCATTGCTCCCCTTCAGTCCCTACATATTCCTGGCTAAAAAGACCAAAACACCTTGCCATTATTTCTAGAAATGTGATTTAAGAGCACAATAACCTGCATTCAACAATTTTCTATTAAAATTTATTTTGTTGTTCCAGTACTTCACGTTGAGAAGGTATCACTACAAAACCCTTTAAGCATTCAAGAAAATAATCTGAATACAGAAATCCAAGTTGTGATGGAAAACTTTTAATCTGATGAGGCAACAGTCAAACCATAACAAATACAGGAAAGAAAACATGGGCCTTGCCCTTGTAGGGAGACCTATAAGACTGAAGGTTGTGGTGATGGAAGTCATAAAGATAATCATTCAAGGCAAAGTTCAAAATAATTTGCATAAGCATTCCTGAAATTCCGCTTCATTTTGTAGGAAATCAGTAGCAAATAAACAAAGGCTAATATCAATGCTGAAAATACTAGGGTTTTTGCTGGATATAAAATTTTCCCGCTGGCAAATCAAATATTGCTCATTATTTAAATACAGAAATTGTGAATGTTGTGTATGGACATACTTTGACATTTCTCAGGAAATATCCCTAGAAATTGAAATTCAGAAACATGTAAAACCAAGTTTCAACACTGTTATCTGTGTTCTTAAAGACACAAAACTAACAAAAGGGAAAACGCCTCTATATTTACTATACTTTATGATTCTAGTTATCCTTCTGAAGTGCGAATTCCATGTTTGTGAATAAAATGGGGATTTCAAGTCACTGCAAAATTTTGCATGTTTTTATTCAAAAAGATAAACGCGACAAGTTTCTTTTAAAGTTTCTTCTGAAAGTTGTCATTTTTTGCAGTTGTTTCCTAGTTATTTGAGTTTTTTTTTTCCAGTTCATTGGAACTGGAGGCCTCAATTCAGCAAAGTGTATTTCTTCAGGGCCATGAATATCTCCATTGAATGCATTACACGAATGTGAGAAACAGAGCTGAGTTTTAAACACATCTGAGGAGACCTTATAAAGTATTTTAGGTTCAAATGTGGTCAAAATGCTCTTTTTTTATTTTTGAATATGCATTTCTAATCAGGTAATATAAACTAGCAATACATTGAATATCTAAACAGGAGGCTAAAGAGTTCCCTTTAGATTGTCTGAACCTGTCAGATGCTACTTACACAGTTATTACTTACCTTAACAAAAAAAAATCTTTGTGAATAGATATAAATTATTTTTCCATTTCTAAGATTCATCCGAATTAGAAAGAGACATGAGGGTAAGACAAAATTTAAGCTTCCAGAAAATGTTGCTAATTTCTTAATTTTTTTCTGAGACCCTTTGTTCTCATTCAGAATGCCAGTGATCCTCTCTAGACCACAAAGATTCAATTGAAAACCTTAATCATTATGTCCACTTTGTTCATAAATGTACCCTTTTATTTCATCTTGTGTTCTCTTTTCAGAACAACTACCCCTTCTGCAAAAAGGAAAACCCTAATAGCACTTTCCTCTGGTGAATTCCAGTAAAAGGGGGCAAGCAATAATAGAAGTATGGATTCACGGGCATTAAAATGAAACCATATGGAAACAAGGGCAGAGGATTTCAGAAGGAAAAGTACTGTTTAAAAATTAATCTTTATGGCTTAATGTGGATTGTTAGGAACACCGCAGAAGTTCTGAAAACTCTTAATTCAATGCTGTTACAAGCCAATGCTCTGAAAAAACTAAAACAACATTTATGTTGTCAGTCTGGCTCATCTTAGAATGACAGCCTGGGAAATACACTTTGTGACCTAAATCTAAACTAACAAAAGATCCTGAAGAATACTTATTGTATCTGTCATTTTAGTCACAATTTCTGTGACCACTGACATGTACATGTGTACAGGGAATTTATTACCCTTTGCGATATTACTACCCTTCACCTTCTTATGAGGAAAATAGAAAATAAGAAAGAGGAAGGGTCTCCAAAGTCTCACATGACAAATAAAGTACAAAGAAAAAAATATGAAAGCTACAGTAGTATTTAGCCTGCTGTTTATGAAATTGGGAAAAAAATTCAACTTAAATGACAGTATTACATTTTTCTATCTGTTTTTCCACTGCACTTCAAGGGTATAAAATGGAAAATACACGAGAATAATAGTCTCTAAGAAAGGCTTTTCTGTGACACTTTCCAAACTGATGAGAAGAATACACAGACACAACAGGAATTACAAGTCTCTTTGATGAAGTCTCTTTCATTTAAACTTGTTTCTGCGTTCTTCATGGAATGAGATAACCTCTCCAAAATGAGTATTTTTTTGAAAAAAAATGACTCAAAGAAAGGTAATTGCTAATGTAAGACTTAGAGGTCAGAACAAATCTTACCCCTTTTCCCACATTTGGAAGAGAGATAAGAAGAGGAATAATAAATATGTAGTTAAAATTAGAAAAGGACCAAGATGAGGTAATTTCACAAGCCAATTAATCTAGAAAATGCTTAACTGTTTCACTGAAGGGCAGAAAGAGAAAAAGGAATAATCACACGGCCTTTCCTAGGAAAGAGCCTTGCTTACCCAACCCATGGATAAGTTAGATCCTCCCCAGTTTCATCTTGACATGTTAATATCCAAGTCAAAAGGCACAAATTTGAACAACTTTACTATTTGTATTAGCTAAAATTAAACTCAACAGGAATACTAAACTGGGTGTAAAAGACCTATTTGTGTCTAACAGTTTCTGTTTGAGATGAAATATGAATTTATTTTTGTGGTTTTTTGTTGTGTTGCAATACTACGGCCTTTGGTGAAAACTAAATCTGATACAAAACCAAAACAACAACAATTTAGTCACAAAAATGTCATAGAAAATGGAATAAAAAGTGACCCCAAATTAAAAAAGGACCGCATGAACTATTTTCTATTATCATTACATTTTAATTGTATGTTTAGGGAATTGTTTTAATTTAAATTACTTATTGCAAAATAATAGTTCATTTTCACTTGACAGGGAATTAATGTCACTTTTGCTTTGCCACTTTCCTATTGGATGTAAGTCATCTGTTCCTCAGTACGACACTGTCCTGCGGCTGAATGGCTGATAGTGGCAAGCATACTAATATGCTAAGCCTTTTAGTGGCACAGGGCAGAATCATCTCATTCTCCCCAGATATTGAAACAGGCCTACAACTTACAATTTCATTTTAAGACACTGATGTTTGACTCGGTAACACACCGAGCCATAGTCTCCAAAATTAAGAACATAGCTACTTCTTGTAAGCTGAAATCTTATTTAATTAGACAATGCAAATGGAGTGAAATTACTAATTTACAGCACTTTTTAAAAGCAGAGCAGGCCTTTAGAACAAAATTATACTGAGAAACATAGGTAAGCAGACAACCTTTTTCATAACTTAATTTTTGTGATTAGTTTTGTACAGGCTATAGTATCTCAGCAAGCACAAATACAATGTGCATCACTGGTGTGACTGTGATCTAACCAGTAAAAAAAGTCTCTGGAAAGCCACTTAGAGAAGAAGATAAAAGAGAGAATTATTGCTAATAAGAAATCGAGAGCGTTATTTCATAAAAATAAGAGCACATGTTGGGAAAGGTGTTGTGGGCAAGCTAAAGCTGCCATTGCCAAGCATCTGTACTAAAAAAACAGATTCCTACAGCATGTAACCTGACCGGAGTTTGAGGAGGGCACAGTGTTCCTTCACCAGTGTATTCAATAAAGCCAGCACATTCTTGAACATCTCTTATAAACAACTCAGAATATTTTTTTTTCTGGACATTTTCTAAATATTCTATTTAGAAAATATTCTGCCAATATATATTTTGGTAATTTACTTCCATGGAAACAGAATCATTAGTCCTTAAGAATTCCAACAGCTGCTTTACAGAAATCATATTATTTTCCTGGCACCACAATACTTTTTGCAGAAACTAATTATGTCACCGAAACCAAAATTCCTGGTGCAGTTAATACAGTGATGGTCACAATAAAAATTTGAAGTACTATCTTCCATCCAAACACAGAAGGTACAGAAATACATGTGTGGTCTCTTCCCAATCCAGCATGCCAGTGCATAAGGCAGACCGATACAGAACTTTTAATTCCGTATCCAAAGTACTCAGAGCCAAAGCAAGCATAACCCAACTGGGTTGTTGCCTTCCTTTCTGCAATCTCTTGAGTTCAGATTCCAGTTGCTATAGGGACATCCATCTTTCGTTTCTATATGGACAGTCACAGATACTGCAGACTTTTTGGCAGCTCTCGTGAATCTTAGACTCTCAAGCTGTGCACTTAAGAGAAAACTTAATTTCAATTTTACAACACAGGTTGAAAATAATGTTCATGGTTCTGTAGGATAATTTGAATACGCAAACTGAGTAACCCCAAAAGGCCCAAATGTCTGGAAGCAACCCCTATTTATTTATTTAACAAACTCATTGACATTTGGGGGCAACTTCTCACATCTGAACAGACAGGTTTTGTGGTGCTAGGTCTGTGGCAAATGAATAAACCCTCACACAAGGTATATATACAAAATGCTATGGTCAGCATTTTGACCAGATGGAGACCTGGGTATTTCCATGGCAGGGGAATCCTGAAACTGCACAGTGCTGAATATATGTCCCTTTCCCAGAACACACCATAGACAGGGGAGCCGGCTGTGGTGTTTACTACAGGAGAATATGATCAAGCTCATTAAAACTGCATCTCTAAAAGAACTTTTATGAGTAGGAAAAACCTTAATGTTTACAGATATTAATTAGGATGAGAACTTCAGTGTGGAAGACTCAGCGTCATCCTTGTCTGCAATGTCCTCAGAAGTATCTTGTGGTAACTACTAGGGGGTACTTTCATGCTAACACAAAAGGACCTCAGTCTGATCTAGTACTGCACTGTTAGGATATTTGTGTTCTATATTTCAGTTCTCATAAGGCTAAAGCAAATTCTTTTCCAATGTATTTTACTGGACAGCCCAGTTCCTTCATCAAAATACATTTTTATCATATATTTTCAACAATTTCCTGCTTATCTCTCAAAAACATTAAAAAGCCTCTTCCTTCAATTAAACTGGTGCCATTCAGTATCTATCTGTAGATGATGCCATTCAAAAAACTGGCAAGTTGAAGAAGAAGTGAGAGACTATTTCAAACAATCAAATTTCTCTTAAAGAGCAATGGTACTCTGCTCAGTACCTCTTGTGAAATCTGATTCTAAAATGAGTTTATGCATCCAAATGAAGAGAGAAGAGCTTCAAATTGCACAAAGAAGAATAAAATAAAATTGGAAATCAGACAAAAAATTGTTAGTTTTAATATTATTCTGTACCTTTAAATAAATTAACAATTAACCAATAAATCTTTCTCAGAATTTATTTTCCTAAATTCTCAAATGCATGTATTTATTTTAGCTTACTTATGTTTGCTGTTTTCATGTTTGCTGTTTTTGTAAGGAATCAAAGTCCTTTAGATATAAATATTTGGAAAAAAAAGTCATTACTTTTCAGTAATATATCAAGAAATATTTCCTAATTTTGAATGAAAGGGAAATAGAATTCAGAAAAATGGTACTTCTGCTGCACTACTTATTATTTAATGATACAGTGTGTTCAGCAGTATTATAGAATGATAATTTCATACCTTTTTAAGTTTAAGGTTTTTTATCCTAAATCCTATCTATTATTTCACAAAGCTCCTAAATTCTCAACATGTGAATTTAGGGTTCAAAAACTATCCAAAATGTCAGATTCAAATTTCTAGAGAGGAGCCTTTTAATTTTTGCAGCATGAATTGGAAGACCAAGCACCAGCCAGAGACATACTCTGTCAAGGCTGGAGAGAAACATTTCCGGAAGTCTTATTTTTCCAGGACCTCTGGAAAAGCTAAGAATGAACAATGACTATCACTAGGATTATTGATCAAGGAGTGTCTGACCTGGACAGCTAAAAGGACTAGAATTTCTAAGAATTGCTCTCCTTTTATTATTCTAAGACTTTCCCACTAACAAATACTCAGGCACACCCAGGATCTTTCAAAAATCATATGAGAAAGCAGATGGCTATAAAAATTCAAAGACTAAAATCTGCTTTACCTCCAGTTTAAAAAAAAAAAAAAAGAAGAAGTAGAAATTACCCTACAGATGTTAATAATTGTCTGGGGTGGGAGTTGGGGAAGGGGGAGGCTGGCTTCTAAGTAAACAATGCAAAAAAAGACAAAGAGGTCCCTGCTGATGTAAAACAATAAAAGCAGTTTTCTCAGCAGTGTCAGCTTAGCAAGCCTGAGGGTCTGTATTTTAAACCCCAGTGGCCTGACGTCACTCACCCTGATGGTGTGTGTGAAGGAAGCTATCTCTCCACGATGACCGACCTGAAAAGTGTTTTCAAAGCCCAGTGGGCTAATGTCACTCACACCGACGGTGGATGGTGGGATCTCTCAGGGTGGCAGCCTGGGGGAAGTGAGCTGCAACACCAGCAGCCGACCATCACTCACTCTGATGGCAGGGGGTCAGCTGGGATTCTTTGGTGGCCTCCCGGGCAATAGTTAAAAAGAAGATTTTGGTTCACATGTCAATGTCTAGCTTGAAAGCACGGAGTATAAAAAGTGATTTTTTTTTTTTTTTAATTGTGGTTCACCAGTGGCAGCAGTGCAGCCAGGAAGGGGAGTTTCCATGTGAGGCTGTTTGACTGCATATGAAGCTTACAATGGGGCTGGCTCTGCCTGGTTTTAATTTTTTTCTCCCATATGAGCTGAGATGTTTTATTCCCCCATACCAAAGCGGGGGGGGGGGAAGAAGAAGGGGGAGGGGGGCGGGGAAATTAAATCCAGACAGCTCCAACTGCACTTTACATTTCATATGCAATCAAACAGACTTTGAGAATATTGTCAGCTTCCTTACCAACCTGCCTGCCATATAGAGAATGTAAATAAATACTAAAATCCCAAAACATCATGTTCTTATGCTAACTCATCTTTTAATGCAGAAAATGACATTTGGGACAAATTCTCCCATTAAATTTATCCTGACACCTAAAGCATGGTAAGGTTTGCAAAGGACTTTATAAGAGGAATAGTCTTTGTCCCACTGCAAATACTGAAAAAAACTGCAAGCATAACTGCAGCTGATATTTCATCACGCAAAAGAAATTATTTTGGACAGAACGGAGCCAAAGAGTCACCACTTAGAGAGTAAGCTCTTACAAAGACAAAATTTTCAAACTAAAAATGACTATTTTAAAAACTAAGTTCCAGTCCTATAAGTTAATTAATGTGAACTACTTAGTGCATGTTAAGCTGGCGTGCTTACGTGTCTGAAGGGTCAGAATCTGAGAGTTATCCAACACTGAAATCATAGCTTCTGCATGTAAATGCAATACAACCAACAAACAAAATGGAACTGGGAATACATGCAGCTACAGCCAGTATAATCAGTTTGCTTCTATGTTGTACCCCATTTCTACCAGTTCTTCGCTGCATTAGAGTGTCAAGATCTTTGAGACTGATGCTATTGTTTCCTACTTAGTTCCTCTGTGCCACCCACAAGAAAACAAACCAATTCAAAGCAACAATACGTTAAGGAATAGCTCTAGAAATCTGCTTGTCACTGCTAACTGTGGCTTATTTCAGACTATGAAATTATTTGTACCAGAAATTATTTGCTTGGGCATGGAGTAGAGCTGTGCAATCTCAGTCTCGCAGGAAAAAAGTAAAAGGTTAAATTTTCCTCTCCAATTCTCACAACGTGTGCAGCTCACATATGTGAAGAGAAAATGTGACTCTAACTCTGCATAGTTAAGCTAATAAGCTTTCTCATAGAGTGAGACAATAGGAACTGTGAGCATACTGTACAGCACAATAAGTGCTGGCACATGAACTGTTTCAGTCTTGAGGGACAGTGTTTCACAGTATATCAGTGACAGAAGACCAGCTTGCAGCCAGAATTATGAATGAAAAGTTTTAGTCGTCATGAAAGTATGGATTTAGAACGATTATTCTGCAGTCACCTCAAAAATTGATGCACTGAATTATTTTGGGGAATACAGCATTTAACACTTCATTTTCTAAGACTGTTCCACACACAAATTCATTAGTTTAACCTAAGGCATGATGATTTTAAAA
This sequence comes from Chroicocephalus ridibundus, assembly GCF_963924245.1. Taxonomy (NCBI): domain Eukaryota; kingdom Metazoa; phylum Chordata; class Aves; order Charadriiformes; family Laridae; genus Chroicocephalus; species Chroicocephalus ridibundus. The sequence continues at coordinate 67,956,983 of NC_086316.1, read as the reverse complement.
GGTGTTGTATTATATGCGTGAATACATTTACACAAATCTAAGCCAATCAGATAAAACGGTATACATTCAACTTAAACCTGTGTGGGAGTATTTTACAGGTCTACTTTTAAACCTGGGGAAATAGTGGGGGACAGAAAAACTCATATCTCTCCCTTTGTCAAGCACCAGACTGCAAGGGGCTGTTGGTGCATATTAATTTCACAGTAAACTGTGTACTTGGAATTGCCACACATGCTGTCTCTGGAGAGTTATGGTTATTTGTCTTGAAATAGTCTCTCATGTGTTTGTGACTACTATACAATAATACTTCAGCAACAAATGCTATGGTTACATTTATATTAGTAAATAAACAGTCCAAGGACCCTTTTGTACCCCTCATGCAGTTCAGCTTACGTGGCACAGCTCACATCCGTGGAGCTAAACTCTTTCCCCTCTCCTCCCCTGCTCCAAAAAAACAATCCAAAACCCAGAATGGCCTCATCCACACGGCCTATTAGGAACAGTCCCAGGCCCCCACTAGTTCCCAGGCTGTGCTCAGACATTGTTTGGGACGGTGCTAATTGGCCAGGACCAAAACGGTTCCAGGGACTGTGCTAGCAATTAGCAGCACGTTCACTTGTGCACATGCTTAAGCCCATCAGTTGCTGTGATCTAGCACAAGATGGTCCTGACACTGCAGCTGCCAAAGGCAGCTCCTGAATTTGGCAACCTCCTTTGACAGATTCAGTTAATAAGGTGGCAGCTCCAAAGTCCAGCTGCCGTGTGCTACCAATGTCCTTTCTCCACCCAAAGAAGAGGTAGCAGGGAGATCAGGAGCTCAAAGAACCAAGACAAGTTAAGCACAGGAGCTTTCACATGCTGCCTAAACCACTGGCTCCATCTCTGATGGTGAACGAAGACACCACAAAGATCCTCAAAGCTGGATCTACCCCAAAGGTCTTTGGCTGAGCTAAGATGATCTGCCAGCTGATACAAAGTAGAGAGACTCAAACAACTTGCCTCAGTTTACAACGGAGCCCTCAAGGGCAACTGGCCTCACCAAACCACTGGTGCCTCTGAACAGCTGTAAGATCTTCCTCTGCTTCCAGAAATGACAGGACGTTTCTTCTAGCTGAAGCACCACAAAAGGGACAAGCTTAGATTAGCTGAAGTAAATCTGAGTTGGTGTGGATGCCTCCCCTACCCTACCATCGCTCATGCACTGGAAAATTATTTCGGAAGAGAGAGAGAAAAATTCATTAATTTCCTGAGATGCAGATTATTCTTACTGTGTCTATCTGCATGTGACTGAAAGCTCAGTGTGAGAGGTAACATGCATTATTAGGCTGAAAACTGATACCGTTGGGAAAAAAAAATCACAAAAATCTTTGGGGAACAGAGTTTTTCAAGTCTTTCGCTCAAAATCCCTGAAGAAAAACTGCAAATTCAACAGTTTGGGGTATTTTCCCACCTGCATTTAACAAAAGATATCACATCCCCATATTAGCAATTTCAATCATTGTTACAAAATTACTCCTGCTGTCTGTCTTACTGTATCTGACTTTGAACACATTTACTAATGATTTTAAGAAATTAATTTTAAATACTCCTATCTGTAAAACCACCAAATTTGTAAATCACTGTCCTTACTCTTTATGATGCTGCCCAGAAAGATTTTTCACTTTTCTTCTTCAGTGTTGTTGTTTTGAAAGGGAAAAACAGTATACATTTTAATTTCCTCACAATTTGGAAATATTTGATGGGAAGAAAGCATATTTGAGAGTGGAAAGTTCTAATAGGATGATTTACAATAGAAAGCATTTTGCAATCTTTGCCTAATAAACAGACTATGAAATAATGCCTCTAGGTCTGACATTTAATTAGGACTATTTAATACAAGGGTGTTGCTTGCCTGTTCTCATTGAAAATTAATGCTCTGTTGATTTGATAACTGCAGAAAACATTCAATGAAAGTTTGTTTAACTTTTCATTAGAATTATTCCCCTTATTCTTCCATCTTCCATTTGGGGCAGGAAAATGCTGAATTTACTTGCTTGCAAAAAATTTTTGTATCTGACCCTGTCAAACTGTGCTGTCAATATCGAGAACAAGGCCAATTTCTCCTGGAGGAAAGCAGACACACTTAGTCAATCCCAACTTCTCCTCCCATAGGAATTTCATCACTTTTTTGTTAAACAATTTCTAAATTATTTTTTTTTTAGTAAAATTGAAGCTGAAACTTTAGGTTTTTTTTCAAAATGTCAACAGATTTTTAATATAAAAATAATTAGAATACTTTTAAGAATACTGCTCTTCCCCCTCCCTCCAAAGTAAAAGTTTTCAGTCTTTCACAGTATCACAGATCCTACGGTAACACAGTGCTTCTGCACCACACATTTTTGGAAACTTTGTGTCGTTTGAGATTTTGGCACCGAACATGACTGTGTTTGATTCTTGATTTATAGCCATCTTTAACCACAAACGCAACACCACAATGCTTCCAGGGCATAAATACTGTTACTTACTTCCCTTTTACAGTTAATGTATTGAAAATACGTCTCTGTTTTCAGAGAACAGTGGTCTTACCAGTCTTCCTTGCTTGAATATAGGAAATAAGGCTGCAATCGGTTTAAAAACAGAACTCCTGAAAGTACCATGGTATGTTAAAGACAAGCTAGTCTTACTGAACCAAGAATATGGATCCATTTTAGGTAGCAAAACTAAGAAATACGTTAAAAAAAAGGTGCAAGATGTATCGAAGTGTTGATGTCTTTGCACCGTTTTGTCTGCAAATTGTAATGGGAAAAGAAGGAGGCCAAAACCACCCGTTCCCCAGCTCCTGTACTGGAGCAGGAGGGACGCAAGCGCTGGGGACACGGGAGGCCGGAAGCCGCCCTGCCTCGCTGGCCCGCCCGGGAGACACACACAGGGCCCGGAGGCCTGCACCATCCCTGCCGGGGGCTCGTTCCCCGCCATCGAGAAGATGGCGACAGACCCAAGCTGCTAGACGACGTTTCTGGGCCGAACACGTAACTGGGGGCAAGGGACGCCAGCGCCCCAAACGCGGACAAGGTTCCTCCACGGGGAATCAGGCCTGGCGACCGGGTGCCGGCAGCCCCCACCCCGTGCCTTCTCCCCTTCCCCAGCCCTCCCTCCATCACACCCCGTCCGCCTCCCTGCCCGCCCCGCCCGCTCCCTCTTTCCGCTCTCGCCTTCGCGTTTCCTGTCTGGGCGGAGGAGGTTTGGCCCTGCGACGCCGCCGTCTCCCAGCGAGCTGTAGCGAGCGTCATGGCGGCGGCTCTCTCAATGTCAGCGGCTCTGAGGCACCTTGTCGCCAGGAGCGGCGCCGCCGCGGCCCGCCTGTCTCCGGCCAGGTAACGGGCACCGCGGGGCGCTCCGTCGGCCGGCACTGCCGCAGCCCGGGGCCCGCCGCTGGCGGTGGCCCGCAGGGGCGGACGCGCTGCCGAGTCTGACCCGGGCCTAGCGCTTCGCCGCGGCCGCCTCGGGCGCTAGGCCGGGAGGGGCCGCGCAGGACCCCGCCGCGAGTGGGGGGCGGCCGGGCTGGCAGCGGGAGCCTGGCCGGGGCCTTTCTCCGGGTCAGAGGGTGTATGTCCGTGTCCGCCCTTGCTGTGTTCCTCGCTGTGACCGCCGGCTCGGTGTCCTTGAGGCGCCCGGAGGTCGGGAGCTGGTCGGAACGGCAGAGGAGCCCCGCCGTGGGGAGGGCGATGGCTCCTTCCCCCGCCAGCACGGTGTTCCCAGAGGTTTGCACTCCTTTGCCCTATTGTGTAGCCTGCAGCTTATCCTCTCTCTCCCCTCCCCAAGATATGTTACATTTTTCAGGGGTTGTGTAGCTGCTCTGTCACTCATTCCTCGAAATAATGCTGGAAATGGCTTTATAATTTTTGGTGGCACTTTGCTATTTGTTTCTTTAATGTAGAGACCTGTATTGAAAGTACAGTTGAACCTATGTGTTGAACCTCTAGTTGAAGATGCGTGCATGTGTTTACCTTTGTGCATGTCACGGGACTTAGGTTTTTGTAAGACTCTTTTCTAGTCAGGAGAAAAAAAATACTGTTCAGTGTCATTAACTATGATTTGAAGTGTTTCCTTTTCCATGCTACTTAAATCTTCACATATAAACATATATACAAGATAGTTTCAGTAATTTTTAAAAATCTGTGGGGTTTTAATACATATACATATATATATATTTATAAATACATACAGAAAGCTATATATATACACATACAGAGAGAAGGAAGGACTGCAGCCATATTACTTTTTTCCACTTTTTGCGCTCTGACTGTCCCATTGGTTACTGCTGCTTCCTCTCTCTTAAAATGGTATCTGTTTTACAGAGCTGAAGAGTAGGCTTAGGAATCTGTGAATATGAATTTAGGAATTCCTCTATGGTAATGCAGAAACTGACTGTTTGTTTGGCAGCTGATTTCTGCTCTTCTTTTAGTCCTCTGTGGTTGACAGAACTGTTTGTTATCTGCGCCATGTGGTAAATTGGATCAGTCAACTGATCGAGGTTAAAAATAATGTTGGTTGTTTGTTTTAAAGTTTTAACAATCTACCTTTTAAGCAGTTATTCCAGAACAAATAGTAGGATGTGGCGGGATGGGAATGAACAGCATGGAAACATGAGGTAGGGACTCTTAAGTTGGCATTTTTTCAAGGTAATTTCTTCTTGAAATAGTGCCTTAAGTTCCTTCCCTGCCACAGAGGGAGACCGAAAAATTAGCGTCCCTTAATATTTTCAGTAAGAGGGAGGTTGAAGATATTTGCCTGAGGGCGACTGGAACTTAGGCTTCACATTCTGTAGGAGAGTGGCCTGATCATAAGTCTGCAAGTTTCTTGGAGAAGAGGCAGGTAAGAACACTATGAGTCTCACTTATGTAAAGTTCTCCTCATCTTTGCAATTATTGTATATTGGAAGAGTGAGAATAAAATTTTCGTTGGAACAAGGAAAAGATGTTTCAGAATAAGATAGCTTTGGCAGTATGAAGGGACAGTTAAGGCTGTTATTCATTGCATAGTTTTTGTAAAGTAATTAATTATTTCCTTGATGTAGTAGGCACTGAAACTTACATCCTTCCTCTTCTCAGTTACTGTTTTATATGAAAAATATTGTTAAGCAGCCTCTGCAGTGTCCCTGCTTGGAAGGGAGAATCAAGGTACATTATTATGGGAAAGGATTCAGGATTCTAAATTTTAAATTCAAGGTGTCTTCCTGCAGCTCATAGTGAGATAATAAAATTAGATAGAGGGAGATGGGAGAAGGTGTATCTTTTGCTTCTGCACTTTCTGTTGCTTCTTGAAAGCAGCTGTTTGGTTTATTTTCTTATGTGGATGCCTTTCTTTATATGTAATCCTTTGTATTTTGCCAGAAATCTAGATGACTCCAATATCATAAATTTCAGTAGACGGGTAGATGCCTCAAAGCTTGGCAGTATACAAGTGCCGTTTCTAGCTTCAGTATATCACATCTCATTTTGTAAAAAAAGGGTAAAGGAACTTTCTTACGTCATAGAATTGTGAATGGTCTTATAATGCAAACCCCTTAAGCTTATTTTCCAGTTATATTAATCAGCAACTATCCATAAACCTACTTTTTGAGAAGCGGTATCTTGCAGCATATCTTGTAATTGGATATATAGATCCTGCAATACTGGTTTCCTTTCAGAAAAGTATTTTGACAGATACAGTTTGGTCCAAGTAGCTTATTTGTTACAACAAATTCAGAGTATATTTAAAGTCTTTGTCTGTCTAAAATTATTTTTGGAGTAATCTGTGTATTTGTCAATCTGTAGAAAGAGTGTACTATACCAATGTGCTAGATGGGTGTTTTAAAGTAAATATAGGTGTTAGATTACTAATAATAAAAGCTAACACTGTTCTTAGGAGATCACTGAAGAAGATGCTGGAATTGTCAACTGTGAGGGCATTTGAATGATTCTTCCATCACTTCAGCACAACACTTTTGTTTACTCAGAGTAAGGTGTGGTCAAGTTTGGTACAGCTTGGTTAAATTACAATTTCATGTTATTTACCTAAGTCAGGTTATGGGAGTAATACAGCTTATTATTTGAGCACTGTAGGATTAAAGCTAAAACCTTCAAGCAGCAGTTTTATTTGCAGTGTTTTTTGTAGATTTTTGCATATGAAACTTTTTATCGTTTTCCAGGTTTTAGAAGTTCAATTACAGAATAATAAAGCTGCCCTCTGATTTTGTAAACAATTCCCAAGATCACTTTCCAATAGTCACAGTAGAGATTCTATTCTGATTTCCATGAGTTGCATTTGGTTCTTACAAATATTATGACACCCTCTAACACAAAGGTTGAATTTATCAGTACGTGTTTAAGCCCTTCAAAATATGCATGCCCAAGCTGCTTGATGATTCTGAACTCTTTACTGGTAATGCAAGTAAGTAAGTGTTTGGTCTGAAGTTAAGAGAACATGCAGTAACATATATCATTATCTCATATCTTTATGAAGTTCTTCGTGCCTAGTTTAAATCACTGAAGCAGTGGTTACTGAGTCTGTCATTATTCTGTCTGGTGATGAGCCTAATAGCCCATCAGCAGATGGCTTGAGCTGATCTAGAAAGTGGAAGTGCCTCCTTTGCTTAGATCACAGTTTTGAAGCTTTCATGATGTAAGATCTGTCAAGGTTTCAGGAGCCTGAAGTTACGTTGAACATGGTCTTCTGGGTTTGACCTCTTCAGGAGGAAACCTGTTTGGATGTCTCACCTAATTACTTCAAATATTACCTTTTAGTTATCTGCAGCCAAAATTTGAGTAAGGGGTATAATTTAAATAATACAGTTACATTTCTTTAAGTTTCATATGAATTGGAGGAGAGCAGAGGAGGGATTCTTAAATGTATTTGTCTTGGGAAAGACTGCAGTGTCTCCTTGCATTAGAAAATACGGGTAGGTGGAGCTGGAAAAGAAAACTTCAAACAAATTTCTACTGAACTGGAAATCAACTCTGTGTTCCAAAACCACTCGGTATTTCAGGGAGTCCCTTTATTTCACAAGGTATTGCAGTCAAGATACAAAGATACTAATTTCTGTTGCGGAAGCAGTGTATTTTGTGTGTGCAGGTGTAATACCTGGGCACATGGTCACTACGTTTCATGATAATGGATTGTTCTTGTCACTTTTCAGTGATAGGTTATGGTTCTTAAAAATGTATTATCTTCCTCTTGTAATTCTGTTGTAAAGACTGTGAGCATGATGTTTATACATAGTTTAATTTTGGTTATTCATAGGGGAAAAAGACCTTTAAAAATGTATACATGACCTGAATTTTACAATTTTGTCTTGAATATCTATTTTCTTTTTAATGCATATCAGAGAAAGTACAGTGAATCAGACTATCTTACAACACAATAGTACAACTGTAAACTGAAACGCAGAGTAAAATGACAGGGAGTTTTTTTGGTCATAAGATTGTGGTGATGTGGAAGTTTGGAGCAGACTCAAGGTGATAGATGTGGAGAGACAAGTGGACGTAGCGAGGGGAGAAAAAGATGAAAAACACTACAGTTTGTACGCTTAATGAGTGTAAGTTTAAAAACAAGACTCCAGGCAGCAGCAAGTGTTCGTCTGATCTTGCAGACAGCCTGAAGCAGTAGTTTGGGAGAAGTAGTTGTTCCATATATCTAAGTGTATAATTAATTTAAAACCGTTCCCTTTGACTCTGTCCACACTCTTCAAATAATGATTTTGTGGATAAGAGAGGGTCTAGCAGCCAAATCTTGCATATTAACTGTGACTGAAGGCATCATCAATTGTTATTATTTATAGTCACACGTCCTTTGATGATGATCTGCTGTCTGGCTCTTGTGAAGGAAAGCCTTTGTTCCCCATCAGTTTTGCATGCTTTGGGGAGAGAGGAGATTTCTGACAACTAGAATGAGTTTACTCTTTTTGTAGTACTTCACGTAGGATCTCAAAGTTGCTAATCCATCGCTACTTGCTTCTGTCCTGTAAGAGTTGACAGGACAGCAACATACCATCTGACTCAAGACTGGTGTGTTATCTGTGGATACGTTCCTTTACTACGAGGTCAGAGAAGCTCTGGTGAACCAGAACAGTGTTTTAGATTTCCTGCTTTTGCCTTCTCTGTTTGGCATCATGGTAAGCAGGGTGTAGGAGTGCTCCCTGTTTCCTTTAAAATGGAGCGAGGAAGCTTTGGAAAGCCCTCATGGAGGAACGAAGATGTTGGATGTAATGAAACATTAGAGCAGTAGGACGTTACTGTCAAAGTGAACACTTCTGTCGCAGATTAGAGAAATGAAAAAGTGAAAAACACCATGTATCATGTAGTTTAGCCTTATTCTAAAGCACAGCTTGTCTCCTAGTGAGCTAAGATCAAGATCATTCTTGTTCTTAAAGTTGTATGTTGTTCCCATAACGCTCAAGTACTTTCAGTATTGGTCTAGCTAAGGAAGAGGATGGGTAGAAAGACATGAAAGTAAGAGGGAGAGAAGGAGAAAAGAGATTGGGAGAGCCAAAGTTTGAGAATGGGAGCAAGGGAGAGATGCGTTGTTCTGGAAATGGCTGTTTTTCTAACTTAATTATGGAGAAGTAAGTAGCATATGTTATGACAGCAAAATGTTCCTGATGAGGCTTCTTAAATTGCTGTTCATTATTGGGCGTATAACTTGGAGTCACTTAGAATCATAGAATAGTTTGGGTTGGAAGTGACCTTTTAAAGTCATCTAGTCCAACTCCTCTACAATGAGGAGTTGGACTAGATGATCTGGTAGATCTTAAACTAGATCAGGCTGTTTAGAGCCCCATCCAGCCTGACCTTGAATGTTTCCAGGGATGGGGCATCTGCCACCTCTCTGGGTGACCCGGGCGAGTGTTTCACCACCCTGATTGTAAAAAATTTCTTCCTTATGTCTAGTCTAATTCTACCCTTATTTTAATTACATTTCATTCCTTCACTTTTGGAACTAGGAACCCAAAGAGGGAGGAATGACAGCTTTCTCAGCAAGAAAAAGATTAATAGAGACAAGCAGACATTCATTTAAAGTATGTTCGTGTTGAAAGATCACTAATAAATTAGCAGTGTACTTGCTTCTGCACTAGAACAGCTAAAAGCTTTTCTTACTAGCTCTGTGGCAACTAGTTATTGTGGGCTCAGAACTGCAGCTCTGGCGGATCTTTAAAAAAAGCATTATTACATGCTAGAATAACTTCTTCCCTAAATCTACAGATCTGAGAACATAATAATTTTCTCTCTACTTTGAGGGTTTGAAGAGGAGTGGAGATATGAATAAAAACCCCAAACCCAAAGCCTTGGAGAGTAGAGGTGAAGTTTGTTGGCACTAGTGTTATAAAACAGAAGGACGTAATACTTTCCTCCAGGGACTAAATAATTTTAAATAGGTTCTGACACTGCATTTGAAAATGACACTTAACTTTGTTTTCAAAATATAACCCCAAACTTTTTTTTTTTTTACGGAAAAGGCTTTCCTGTTGTTATTTCTTTATATCAGCGTATTTGTAGAACTTGTTACAATTACTTCAAGCATGTTTTTTTATCAAATAAATGAATAAATTGATAGAAAGATTATTAAATGTCATATGGATATATGAAGAAGGGGAATTCAAATGCCAGCTGTCAATAAATAGAATTTCAAATCTATGTTAACAAAATAATAAAACTTGCTTTAGTTCCAGTGGTTTAATATATACTGTTCATCAGGTTTAACTCATACTGGAAGAATACTACTTTTGGGATTACAGAAATGGTCTTGATGTTGCCTTAATGTAGGTTTGAGCATTATGACTCAATTAACCTTGTTATTCCATTATACATCTCAACTTGATGCAATATTTATATATGATTGGAAAAACCCAGGAGACAGGTGCGTTGGGTTGTATTTCTGACTGATAGGAACTGTCACTTTCAAAGCTATTCTTTACTAAAGCAGCCACTATCAAAATGCACCAGTGAGATTCAGAAGTTAAGTTCCAGAACGCCAAGTAACTTGAGAATTTGATATCAATGACATGCTGCTTTCGCCTTTCACTCACAACTAGATACAAGCAAAATCAATATCTGATCCTTTTTTTTTGGGGGGTGGAAGGAAATAAATGCAAATCAGATCAACAGTAGGAAATATCAGACCAATGTATAGCCTTCAGTGTATTAGACCAATGTAATTGGTCTTCCCTGTGGCACTGTGGGAAATTTCACCTATTGTTAAAAACATGTTGATCAATAGTGAGGATGGAAACACTAATTACAGTTAATATGGTTGATATTTTTAACTTTCATCTGCGTTCTCAATTTTGAATGTTGCTTTTACGGACATCTTTGTATAACTTATTCTGTGGGCAATCATAATACTTAGTATGGTCAATATACTTAGGAAGGAAGCTTGAATCTACTCACATAGTTTAAAAGAACCCCAAGTTTAGAAAAAAATCTTCTTTTATACTAATAGTTTCAATAAATTTGTATAATCCTTAAAAGCTTAGTGTTTAATATGTTTTATGCTTGTACATATGTACGTGTTTTAGTTCGCATGACAATACAGTGGATTTTGATAAGCTTTTTAAATTATTTTGTAAGAATTTGATTCTGAGTGTGTTACAGAGTATACCTCCAAACTGTTTTAAGATCACACCCTTTATTGTTTCTAATAAAAGACATTGTTAAACTAGCAGAAGGCAAGCTGAACAGTTAACGTTACCTTTTTTATAATGCGTATTTCCCTGTTTCCTAAGAAGTGAATGGCATATTTCTGTCTGAGTTTCAAAGTGCAGTTGTTCTCTCCTGGCAGCATAACGATATGTTTAGATACCATTTTGTTAACAAGCCACTTTCTAGCTGCAGTAATTTCTGTCTGTCTTAATCTTCCCTTGACCTGTGACTGATGTTGAGGAAGCAAATTAACTCAACTAGACAGACTGTAGGCAGCTCCAGAATGTGTGTGGGCAAACAATTCTTGCATCTGCTTATTCTTGGAGGGTTAGCACTCCACGAACAGTTTCATAAACAGCTTCTATTCGTTATTTTTTTAAAAATCAGATTTGATGTATTTTATATAAAATGTTTGAAGACCTGCCTTTTATGAATGTATACTCTATATGTAAATACTTTTTCTGATGTTATCATTTGCTATCAGTATAGGGAAGTAGTGTTGTGCTAAATGTCAGTGATGCCACTTGTATTAAAGTCCAAACCAAACTTTTGTTGCAGAGGATAACTGTTTATTTTTTCGTCTTTTCTAAGTATTTCATTAGTTTTAAGTAAAGTATTTTATGGATATTGCATCTGATGTCACTAGCGTTCAGAAGTACCATCTTTCATTATAAAACCAGAGACATATTTTGTGTCTTACTACTTTCAGTAAAACCATTGTATTTTAAAGGAAGGAAAAAAATACAGAGCTCTTCACGGAGTAGCTTTGACTGTTCCATCATGTATTCAAGGAGTATTTTTATATGCTGCGTAAGTTATCTGAAGGGAAATTCTGCGGTAGTGATGTTTTGTCATATGTCAGTGTTGATTGTGGCCACCAGAGACAAATATTCTGAATGTTGTTGTCTGAACTGGAATTCAAGAATAAGGTTTGCATTTGAAGCACCGGTTTTGCCTTAAGGGTTTATTCCACTTTAGAAAAGCGTGAGCAATAGCAAGGCTAGCAGTCTCCTTTCAGAGAGAAAATAGCTGCTCAGATAGTCAGAATATGAAAAGAGACTAGCAAAGGGAAAGAGCAGTTCCAGTGGAGGAGTCCCTGTATGAGTACGAGAGAACACACAAATAGGGTAGCTGATGTGGTTATTTTTATTCTCAAAGGTGAGTTCTCTGAAAATGCTTGTAAGGTGTGTTTACACTAATAAATAGTGGCAAATTGAAAGAAAATGAAGTAGGATAATTGTGGAACAACAGGGCACTGAAGCTTTCTTTTAAAGTGGACTTCATTTAAGTAGCTTGTCATTTTCCTTATATTCTCCTTGTAACACACAATACTTTATCCTTCATCAGTTGAAGAAATGTTGTCCTAAGACTGCAGATGCTGATACAGAACTCTCTAGAAGAAAGGACTTTTTTTTTTTTTTTTCTAAACTAGTGCCATGTAACTGTTAGTTGCGCTTGCATGTAGAGTAGCAGTTAAAAGTTCCGATGTGGTAATTTTTTTAAAACTTCTGCTGGAGACACTTGCAGGGGTTGCTTACATTGCAGCCAACCATTTGTTTTAAACTAAAGACAGATGTCTATTGTAGAAGCTAATTAATAGCATTGGTACCCACAACAAACAACCTATGTGGTTAGTATCTTTTCAAAAATAGGTAAGTTTTAAAATTGGTCATTGTAGAGAGACTACATAAAAATTAAGTCCTGTGCTTTGGTTGCAAAGTAATGAGGCTGAATAACAAGTGCAAATATATTGCATACACTGGAAAAAAATGAATTTGGTAGGAATTACTGACTAGCAAAATGTCAGGGAGCAGCAAGAGCTGGCTGCTCCTGAAGGTAGGTCAAGCTGGAAGCTGAAGGTGATCCCAACAGTGACATTGCCCTCGCTGACCAGGGCACAGTCCCACAGCATCTGTACTTGAGGAGACCTGGGTGCTGGTAATAGGGTCCATTAACAGTCCCAGACATGGCGAAGTCATGAGCTAGTTCAAGATCTGTCCAGGGCGTCCAATCAGAAGCAAAAGGAACCAGAGACAGGTTTGGAGATAAGCTGCAATGTGTGTCTGAAGTCCAGCCAGGCAACAGTGTCTGAACAGGACTGCAGTGATACTGCCGCTTGGGCGAGGGGTCTAGCCAGGCACAGAGACAGGAGCCAGGCCCAGGGCTGGAGGTGGGTACGCTTAATGATGTCGCTCAGGCAAGGGCTGAAGACCCAGAGCTGATCTTAAATGGAGCTCCAGGGCCACTGGCAGGGGCAGTTGATGGAGACCCTAAGTGAGGCTGGTCACAGCCATTAAGACCTTTTAGTGCCCTTAGGGTCCTGATGTATGCTCTGAACAGAGGTTGTCTTCAGACTGTTAATATTAGAGGACAAGCTGACTTGAAAACTCAAATTATATTCTTGCACGTAAGGTAGAACCATCGGTGTACCTTCTCTGCAAGTAACTCAGTAGGCAAAGATACATTGAAATAACATGGGAGTTGTTCCATTCAGAGGTATGTGAAAAGGAAGTTGGAAATAACGTCAACAAGGGAACGATATGGACAGGCAGAAGAGGTGAAAAATAGGTTGTCCTTTGGTTAAGGTGTGTGATATAATGGAGAGTACTTAGGGTACCTGATAACTGTAGAATGGCAACAGTTCAGAGAGGACTTGAGGATAAAAGCTTGGTGTCAGGAAGGAAATTGATGAGTAAGGTGTCTGAGACAAGGCTAAATTGACAAAGCAAGGGTGAAATAAATTCATACACCATAGTATCAGCTAGGTTATCCCATTTTCATGTAGAATAAGAGCATAAAGTTCTGAAAAGTGACCTGCTTCTGTGTGTCACATTCCATTTGTTAGGCATTTGGTTGTCTGTGTCTTTTATGAAGTACTACAAACATAAATAAATAGATATCTCTTAAATACATTTTTTCATAGCTGCCCAACAGCTGAGGCTTACTAGCCAAGTCGCTTCACTGACTTTCATGAACCATTATAAACCAAGATGTAGTTTTACAGTAACACTTCAAAGGATTCTTTTTTGTACTATAGCTTAGTTCAGTAGTTTACAGTTCAAATGTTTGAGGGCATTAAATAAGAAAGAAGTTGCCTTTATTTATATGCGATGTTTTACAGACCCTGATGTTGCCTTAGATTATTGGAGTAAGTGTTACTTAAGCCTCTAAGTGCACTCAAACAGAAAGGCAAAATCAAGAGGAAAGTATAGGGATGAAATACAGGACCGTACTATGCCATAAACCAGTTTGCAAAGACAGAGGAATCTTTACTCATTTTTTGTTTAATTTTACATGATTCAAAGGCTCTTGTTCAAAATGCGTAAACTTCCCTAAGACAGAGGTGGGTTGTGGAACGTTAGTTTCATTCCTCACAGTTTTGGAATTGAACCCTTTGACTTCTGTTGTTCTTACTATAAAGGGAGCACAGTTTTTAGTTATTGTCTAGTTGTATGAATGCCTGAATGTGTATGTGTGGGGAGAAGTTTGACATTTAGAAAGCACAAACAGAGCAAATATGTCACCTGTGTATTTTGTCTTTACTCCCTACATAACTTTTACCTTTTCCTTTTTGTTAGACTTTCTAACTAGATAACGTGAAATTCAGTTGATAGTTGATATGGGCTCTGCAGCTTTTCTAGTATTATTTGCCTTTTGGCGGACTTGCTTACAAGAGGTTTCCACTGGTCCATGGTGTACCTACTGTTCTCAGATTGTGATCTGAGGTTAATTTCTAAGATTAGGTCTTCAGGTTTGGAAAGTATTGTGTAATGGAACTGCTGATCAGCAACTGTACAGGTGGCAGTAGTTCAGAGCTTCTGTCACCTGACAGCAGTTGGATGTTTTATAAATTATGTATTCTATGGCTGTAAAAGCAGTATACCAGATCTCCTTTCATAATGAGTTTTATGATTTCTACTAAAAAAATACTTAAATAATTTTGGGTCACTTTATTCTTAATATGTTGGTCTATTTGCTGCAGTCCCGGAGAGGCCACTGGCATACTTTTGAACTACATGCATATGGGGGTCTAGAAGCACTAGCATGACTTTGTTTCTGAAGTTTAGCTGCAAATAATGACTGAGTTTATGTCCAAGAAGATCGGGAAACAGTCTGGTATCAGCCTGGGATTTGTAGAGAACTGTTTCAGGATGTGCAGCCCTCACTTGTTAGTGTGCTGACTTGAATGCAGGCTAGCTCTGGATTTTTGCCTGAGCTATTCCTCAGCTCAAGCTGTTTTCATTGTGTGTGTGCTTAAGTCATGCATGCACCCACCTAATTAATGCTCCTGTAAAGCATAGCAGTCAGAAGCATGGTGGAGACACCCGTGTACCTCTGCAGGAGAAAGTTGAGCATGCCTGTGCTTACTGTCTGGCTGTTTCGGAGCCTTCTGAAGGGTTGTGCTGATCTTTCTTATGTGCCTTACTTACTCACTACTTATGTGAGTAGTGTCAGCTCAATTAGCTGGCTAGAGAATAGCTCAAATGGGCCTGTTTGAGTCAAGGGCAGTGCAGGCTTGGCACTAGGTCAGAGCTAACCTTCCTCATTCCTTGTTGACCCTGAGAGCACTCTTTAAATGTGGGAAACTGATGGTGGGCAACTCAAGCCATCTTTTAACAGAGCTGACTTTTGTCTTGAGGACTTAATGGGAGTGCCAGGAATGGCTATAGCACTCTGGTCCTGCAGCAGTTCTGGAAGGTCTACAGCTGTGTTTGCATAGCGCTCTGGTTCAGCTGGTATCTTGGTTGTCTGTAGATACATCAATTGCATTTCCCTATCTGTGGGATAATTAAAGTAGAACCTAAAAAAACCTAGAATTTGATTGTTTTCTACTTAACAAAGTATTTACTACTTGAAAATTTAACTCATTTAATATTTCTAAAGGGAGGTGAACTTAATATTTAGTTTTGAAGATGAACACTAAGTTACAAGCTACAAGTCAAATGCTTAAAGTTATTTCCCTGTTTATTCAGTATATTTATACGACCATAGCTTCTTTTCATAATGCAGATTTGCCTAACAGAAAAGCCCTGTTTTCCAAACACACACATGGAAAAAAAAATATATACATTTTGCATATGAACTTTTTAGCAAGTAGAAGCAATGTTTATGTATTTCATAGACTCATAGAATGGTTTAGATTGTAAGGGACCTTAAAGATCATTTAGTTCCAATGCCTGTGCCGTGGGCAGGGACACCTTCCATAGACCAGGTTGCTCAGATCCTCGTCCAGCCTGGTCTTGAACACTTCCAGGGATGGGGCATTCCCAGCTTTCCTGGGCAGCCTTCTCCAGTACTTCACCACCCTCAGAGTGAAAAATTTCTTCTTGATGTCTAAACTCTTTCAGTTTGAAGCCATTACCTCTTGTCCTGTCACTACATGCCCTTGTAAAAGGTCCCTCTCCAGCTTTCTTGTAGGCCCCCCTTCAGATACTGGAAGGCTGCTATGAGGTCTCCCTGGAGCCTTCTCTTCTCCAGGCTGAACAACCTCAACTCTCTCAGCCTGTCCTCATAGCATAGGTTCTCCAGCCCTCTGATCATCTTTGTGGCCCTCCTGGAGACCCGTTCCAACCGGTCCATGTCCTTCTTATGTTGGGGGTTCCAGAGCCGGATGCAATACTCCAGGTGGGGTCTTGCGAGAGCAGAGCAGAGGGGCAGAATCACCTCCCTCGACCTGCTGGCCACGCTTCTTTTGATGCAGCCCAGAATGCGGTTGGCTTTCTGGGCTGCAAGCACACATTGCTGGCTCATGTTGAGCTTCTCATCCGTCAGCACCTCCAAGTCCTTCTCCTCAGGGCAGCTCTCAGTCTATTCTCCACTCAGCCTGTATTGTGCTTGGGATTGCCCTGACCTGTGTGTAGCACCTTGCACTTGGCCTTGTTGAACTTCATGAGGTTCGCACATTTCTATTTCAGTTTTGATCGTCATTGCCACTTATTACAGAAATTCCAGTAGTTTAGATTAAATAAATTGGTATTCCTTTCATCCATTCAGAAAATAATTTACTGTGTTTATAAGTTAATAACATTTTGTAAGCAAAGGAAAAATTATGATGTGCCAATATTGTCTGAGAATGTAACTATTTATAAATAGGGAACTTGCTTTTCCTCCAAACCCCAAAGTTACTCATGCAGTTCATACTACAAAATAAAACTACATGGTCTCCACAGGCAGTGTTTGGCATTATATTCCATATTTTGTTTATGTTGGGATGTAATAAGAATAGTAAATTCTATCCTGGTAAAATAAAATACCATTGACTCTGTTAAAGTCTTTATCGCGTTAATGACAATAATGAGTCTAATACCAAGGAAGTATTATCCCACTCTATTTAAGTTCATCTCTCACAAGTACAGCTTCACAATCTGTCTTTATAAAAATGGATTATATTGAAGCTGAATACTGTGATCTGTACAGTATTTGACATCGTGTAACAGGCAATCATTACCGTCTATTTTATATGAGAGAACATTATACTAATTTGGTTTTAGTCTACTTAATTGTAGTGTGTGACTAGGTTGAATGCTGTGCAAGTTCTGAGCTGGCAGTGTTTCCATGTTCTTTTTGTTCAGAATTTAATGTCTTTCTGGTGGCTGTATGCTGTGAAGCTTATATTATTCCTGATAAATGCCATAACATTAAAATGGTTGTTTTTCTAAGAATTAGTTATCTGTTCAATGTATTGAATGGTTCTTCACGGCTTTGGCTTCTGCATATATGTATATTCACACCTACTGGTGCCCTGGCATTCAGTATCAGAGTACTTAAAATACCATTTAGACTTACTTCTTAATGATTGCCTTTATTTTTCAAGAGGCACATGAGTTTTTCTTCAAGACTTCATTCCATCTTTATCTGTTTTGATCTGATTACCTGTGCTGTGATATCTGGCTTTCTTTAACATATCTCCCAACAGTTGACCAAAAGGGGGTGCTAATGGATCAAACAGTTAGATGTGTTGCGTACAGAGGTTAAGGAGCTTTTTTTTGTGCAATGAGTTAAGTCTCAGCTACTGAATTAGGTCAGGTAAATGCAAGTTTTCGCATCAGGGTGCTGTGTAACATGCCGGTCACAGCATTGCTCTTCATGGAAGGCAAATTCGTGCCTTGTAAATATGGCTGCTCCTCTCCTTCCACTAGGCTTCTGGGGGATTCTTCGGGACATTTCCAGAGGCACTGTGGCAAGCATTGTCTTCTGTAAGGCTTCCATTTATCTTTCCATTTATACAGTTAAAAAACAGAAGCATAGGTTATTTAGCAGCTATTCAAGAAGTTCGGATTTGTTGAATTTTAGAGATTGAATACAGATACCCAAAACTACCAAGATAAATGTTCGAGTCAGATGCCTTAGAATCCATCATCCTGATATCACAAAAGACTTTTGCTGTCCATTTTTTTTTTTTTGCTATTTAGTTTCTCTGGTTCAACAGAACTTGTTAAGGACATCAACAGAGCTAGGGCCTCTAGTGTAAAAAGGGAAGAGGAGACAGAAGTATGGCCCCTGAAACAAGGAACTCTGCTACATCCTTATCCAACAGTGGGATAAGATGGTCGAGAGACCTGATACTGGTGTGAATATAGTAATGAAGACTGGAGAACTTCCAGTGGCTTCTTAATGGACTCCTCCATTTGTGTAGCAGAGATCTGGAACCCGTTTGTGCTTTACGGGAACAGCAGATGACAGTGGAAGGGGAGTACATGCTTCTGCTGGAAGACATGTTGTTAGATGACCACAGCATTTGTTTTTCCAGGATATGCGATACCTTTAGAAATTTTTGCACTTTACAAATTCACGTTTTCACTAGTAGCCATTATTAATTCATTCTGTGTTACTGAGCTAATATAAGAGTATTTTTACAAGTAATTAATAAGAAGACAAGTAATTAATTTACATTAAAATAATTTACAAGTAATTATTAATAAGTGTAGTCTTTGCCAAATTTCTACTCTTGTTTCTTTACACAATATAAAAGACTGAGACTCTAAAATAAAATTGTAGCCATAATCTAGTCTAGATACAATGTTTAGATCTATAATTCTTTTCTGAAGAACTGTGCACTATGGAAGAAAAAGTGACCTTAACATCTTTTTAAATTCCTAACACTAAAACGCAGAAATATCATTAAGGTATATTGTTTTATAGCAGATATTAAAGCAGAAGTCATGCTGAAGCTGGACCATGATCAGATTGATGGTAAAGACAGAATTGTATTATACAAAGCTACATTTTAAGTGAATTGTAGAAATGAGTATAATGAAATTATAATAAAGGATAGAAAATATTAAATGATAATAGCGTAAAATGAGGATACGGGATCATAGATCAAGTTTAAGGAATTTAAATGCCCAAGACAATGACATGGGGAGGGGGAGGGAGATATCACTTTCATAATTGCAAGCCAAATGACAATTTGAGCGGTGGTCTCTGTAGCCAAAGGAGTTGCTGTATGTTGATGCCAAGTTCTCCATGTTTGTGGAAACACAAACACCCCTCTGTATTTGTGTGACAGACTAACATGTAGAGAACAAAGAATCTTCCATTAAGAGGAGATTTGAGAGAGGGAATATACTTGGGGAACAGGATGCCAGATGCATCTGAAGGAAGAGGCCCAGAAAGACAAACTTCAGCAAGAGGAGAATTTTGCTATCTGAGTCCCTGTGGACTAAGTGTGGCATCTTCA
The DNA here is from genome assembly GCF_963924245.1 of Chroicocephalus ridibundus. Taxonomy (NCBI): domain Eukaryota; kingdom Metazoa; phylum Chordata; class Aves; order Charadriiformes; family Laridae; genus Chroicocephalus; species Chroicocephalus ridibundus. The sequence goes on along the minus strand of NC_086316.1, from coordinate 67,937,648 downwards.
CTAGCCGTACAGCCAGGCCTTGATGAAAGAAAAACTTTTTAGGGACTAGAAGACCTTGTGAAGGGTTGGTTGTAATCCAAAAAGCTGCAGATTGGATTAGCCACAAACATTATATGTGGGATACTATGGGAAGGTATCTGCAAGATCATAAAGGACATGGGTGACTTTATTAATAAACCTTAATTTTACTTCATGTAATTTTGAAAGGTTTTTTTTTTAAAGGCTAACTGTTCTAATAAACTCGGGCTTTTACATTTAAAACCTTATGTGTTCATCACTAGGGAGCTCACTATAAGAAAAATTTTCAGGCAGGACAAATGTTCAAGTGGAGCTGTGGCCAGCCTGGAGTCTCATCACACTTTAATTAGATAGCAACTGTGAAGGATGTTTGCCTGATCTGTGTTCTGAATGGGACATTAATGAGCCTAGAAGATAGCAGGGTTTATTGTTGCTAGCTATTATGTGTAAAACTTTCTGTATAGCTTCTGAACTTTAGAGTTATATTACTGGTCTATTTATTATTAAAGTATTCTGTGTACAATAATTTTAAATCGGAGTTCGGTTGTCTTAGAACAAGGTAAGAAATGGAACTTCCTGCTCTTAAGGCCTAATCCCAAGATGTTTCACAGGGAAAAAAATGCATAAGCAGTCAAAATAAGGCAAAACAGGATAATGTGGACCAATATTGCTTACAAAGAGAAAGGCAGACAGCAGATTACCTTTCTGGAGGTCAGTAGTAGAAGAAAGGAGGAGAACCTTGTGAGAATGGAACTTGAAAAAGTATGTTTTATACTTCTGCAAGTTTATCCATCACAAAAGCTACCTAAAGTTCAAGATGGGTGTGGGCAGAGGCAAGTCTTAATTGGGAATTTTGTGAGAATTACTTTACTGTTGAGGGCAGAATAAAAGGTTTAAATTTCCAAAATGAGCAATCTTCTGAGTAAAAATGATGTCAAATGACATAATGCTGAGTGGAAATCATTTTGGAAGGGAATGGCATTTATACTCTTCAAAGCTGGTTAATGCTTTTCCAAATTTAAAAAAACAAACCAAAACACACAAGAAACCCCCAACCAAATCAAATTTGTTCCAAATTGCATTTATATTACAAGAAAAAGTGGGATTCTAATCAGCCTTATTACTTATATCCTGGCATACTCAAATCTTTATACATTCATCAGACCTCTCCACAAATCAAGGTTCAGAGAACTTCTTGATTAATAGTTTAGAAAGGTCCAGAAAGGACCAATTTGATTGCATAATCCCATGGTTTTTCTTTGGCCATATATAAGGTAGTGTAGTGAACAGCGTACCACATGAAGTTCTAGAACACCTGCAGAATACTACTTTGACACTAAAATTCCTGGAGAGAGGGAGAAACTAACTTTCCTATTACAATGCTTTTGCCTTGTTTAAGGCTGGAAATTGTTTGGTTCAGTGACTTGCCACTGGAACTAAAGTGTAATGCTGCTGTTCTGAAGACCTTTAGGATAGCTTCTCTCTTGGTTTGGTTTTGAATAAGGACCATCTAAGAGCCATTTCTTGTAGCATGCTGCAGTATCTGTCTATTCTGTTTTTATGACATATTGTTTAACATGTACAAATTAAAAAATGACAGTAAAACTTCATCTTGTTCTTCAAAGTACCCTTCCAGACAGATTTTGTCATTTTAAATAGGAATACGTATGTCTGTCCATGTCACAGAGTTGGGTGATTCTATAAACGTTGTGCTTTGAGTTTGTTTTTCATGATGTGGAGCTTTTTTGAAGTTGTTATTGGCAAATGGAAGGTAGTTTAGTAGAGTGTAATTTGTGTTAGAAGTATAGACTTGTGGAACTGAACTTTGTTCCAGTTGCTTAGTTTTATAAGATTCTTGTGGCTTTCTTTATAGTCACTAATTTCAAATTCCTTTCTGGTGTAGATTTTACCTTCTAAAAACTTTACCATGCTAATATTTTCTGAAAATTGAATGCTTTCTTAGTTAATGTGTTAAATCCAGTGCAGCTATATTAATTAAATGATCAAGTTCATATCTTCAAATACATTCACACCAGAATTGACAAAAATCAGGGAGGGGTTTAAAATTAGACGACATAGTAGACGCAAGTGTTTAGGAGGCTATTCCCCCAGTTAAGTCTTCCATGTTTCCATTGCCTAGTTGAATGTGGAAGAAAATACACTCTTTTAATTCTACGGGTTTTGAATGATTGTGTGTGAGTTATCTGGTCCTGAGACACCTTTCATGTTATTGACTATTTAACAGTTGTAACTTATGTAGGGAGAGTTTAGTTTGGATAGTATTGTAGATTTTCCGAAAGTCTTGGAATTTGCTTTAAAAGCTGTGGTGTTTTAAAGGCACTAATGGATGGTTTCCTCAAAAATTAAGTAAACATTACCAATAGTGTTAAATTACTAGAAGTACGGTTTTAAGTATCCCATAGGCAAAATCTCAAAGTTCATTTGCATCTGCAAGTATGTCTGGCTTCCCAAATTAGGTAATGTTCTGAAGAACAGTTGAAAGTGGCTTAGTCCCTCTTACTGTTCAGTTGTCTATACTCTTGCATTTTTGTGCCTCACTTGTTTAAAATGACCTTAATTAAGTGTGAAGCACACTATTAGCTCAGAGAAATGGGCTTTTTGGCTTGTTTCACTTGCTGTTGCATTATTTTGCCAAAAGATGATTTGTACTCAAAGGGCCCAATCCTGACATTAATGACATAATGCAAATTAAGGACAAATTTTACTTCTTAACTCAGTGATGTGGAATTGGGTTCTGTGTTTCCATCTGTACCTTACAGGTTTAGTAACTATGCAAGAGGATTAATCATATTTCTTGGAAATGCATAAGCTGACCCATACTGATTTAGAAATGAAACAAAGTAGTTGTGAGCTTTGCCCAGTCAAAATCAGAAAATTTTGTTTGAATTATCAGCTGAGGGTTTGTTTTGTTGGTTTTTGGGTTTTGGTTGGGTTTTGGTTGGGTTTAGTTTAGGTTTTTGTTTTTTCATTTTTTTGTTTTTTAAATTTGTTAATAGTCTGTTGTTAAAAGTGCAGAGCTGGAGCTTTACCATTACAAATAGACTTAGGATTTTTTTCCTCTGATGCCATCGTTTTCAGGATCAGAGTTCCAGAATGCTTGCAGCAGCCTTGTATTTTTCTGTCTGTTCGTGACAAACCAGCTACTGTACATTCATATAGAGCAGTACAGTCCTTGCCACTGGCAGTCTCTCTGTGACAGAGAGCCTGTAGGCTGACATAAAGTGCAGCCTGTTGTGAACTGCTAAGTGGGAGTCTGCCAAAAACTCAGCAGACAGAACTAATTGGGGAGAAAAAGGATTTTTGTGCCCTCATCTCTCCCTCTTCAATTTTTTTTACAAGACGGATATTGTTAAAGTAACTTGTTTATGTAAGATTTGTCTGCCTCTATTTTCTCATTGCATGAATCATTTTTTAACTTCAAGTCTTGCACCGCAGGTCACTGAGCACTTCCACATGGCGGCTGGCACAGGACCAAACTCGAGACACGCAACTCATCACAGTTGATGAAAAATTGGTAAGGGTTTTCTACTGCATACTGCTATGATACAGCCTTCAGGGTTATTTCTGCACAATAGGCATTCAGTATGGTATTCTACGTTCTTCTAGGAAAGCTGTATAAATGTGAACTACAAAGCAATAGTCCTTCATACATTTTTAAAAGGGGAACATTGGTAAAACATAAGTATGTGAAGGCATTCAAAGTGTTAAGCAATATCAAATGATGCGTACCTTGTTTATTATTATTGTATTATGGCCAAGGACAAGTATCATCTGTAATTTGTAACAAGTTTGTTCTTTTTGAAATCTGGGTGTATCTTCTGTGTAGTGAAACTATACAGAATTCACCAGCTTCCTGAAATTAAATTATCTTCGTTAGGACCCATATTACTAAAGAAACTGTGTAAAGAAGCATCATGCAAAATTATTGTTACTATGCACATATACTCTAGCTTTTGAATATGCATGAAGGTTAGATTACAACTAGGAACAAATGCATAACATTCTTCTGCTAATCAGTAGCAGATCAGAAATTTGGCAATCTTTTCTTGTAAGTTCTTCCATAATGTGTGGTCTGTTACTCTAGATGCAACCTGACACTTATGTTTACATTATTCGATAGTATAATTTTTGTAAGACTTCTGGGGGTAAATGCGTCACAGCAGAAGCATGCTTTTCATTGGTTTTCATATCGCTTTTGAATCTTCACGGAAAAAAATTCCCATCATATGTACTAGATAGTTCATATTGTATCTGTTTTCTTGTATCCCTGAAGCTATATTAACTACTTAAGAAATATTTGGAATTTGTATTTATAAATTGAACATTGTAATGATAACTGCAAGTTGAAGCAGCAGAAGTTTAGCAGGCTATTGGAAAAAAACCACGCCTACCTTAACAACTCTAGGGCTTTTTTTCCCCTCGTGCTCTGTAATATAGATGCAGCAATAAGAATCTACTCACAGATAAAAAAAGTTCTTTTAAAAATGATTTTCTGAATTCAAGAAGTAATATAATTTTAGGTTTAAAAATCAGGGAAAAAATGAATACTGTACTTTAGCAAACATGATTATCTTGCTAATCTAGTTGCGTAACTTTGGATTCAGGAAATTTCATTTAATGTACAAGAATTCATGAGTCACTATGTAAATAAGATTTACCAAGTCAATACACCTACATTTCCCTAAATGAATTATGTATTGTGTTTGATTATTCTAGCACTGTTCTTTAATTTAATTTTTTTTTTAAAATCCTAACAGAGTTTTTATAATGCCTGAATTTATAGTATCACGTTTCTCTATTGTGACTTCAGGTGATGGGTACATAGATCTGAAAGAAACTACAGTGTGAAGACAAACCCACAAAATATACACTGTTCTATCTTCCATTTTGTATTTAAATGTACATCCTCCTAAGCTAGGGTTGTACATTACCCTGTCTAGCTATGAGAGTTTATACTTCCAGTTGAGTTAAAGTGATAGTAATTTGAAATACAAGTCTTCTGTTCTCTTAGTGTAAATTAATTGTAAGTGAAGTGGTTATTTCTAATGTCATTATATGTTCTCATCAAGTTGAAGATGCCCATGTCATAGTTGCTGGGGGTTATTTTGAGATCTCATAGTAGCAGCCATTGAATAATTTTGTTCCATTTTGGTATGTTTAATGTATCTAAACTACTATTTTATACTCAGTTCTTTCAAGTATTAGGTTAAATGTCAGACTGAATAGTATTTTCCTGCAATATCGTGTATGTAGGTGCATATTCTAGAGGTACAAATCTTTTTTTTTTTTTTTTTTCCAGATTATTGTAGGGCCTGGAAAAAAAATAGAAAATTAGAATATTATTTTAAAATTTTCATTTGTAGATTTAGTTTTTGGAGAAGTTTCCATAATGCCGTAAAATATCCAATAATTGGTGTTCTATCAATGGGCAAAAATTTATATCCTGCTAGCAAGGAAAATCTTCAGAAAGAGTTTTGATGTGGTTTTCAACTCTTTCAGGATTAGAAGTTCTCTAGACAGCAGTTAAACCTCATGGAAAAGTAGAGCACTGTATTCACTTATTTTAGGTTGCTGCTGTATATTTCCTAACTTTAAGTACGATTAATTACAACCCAGTAAAACTAATTTAACACATTGTAAGAATTTTCTGGTTCTTAAATAATGTTGCTAAGCGTAGTAAAACCATTATTTCCATGAAAGTTGTAACTAAACTGTATTTCAGAAGTTGATACTTAGCTTTTAATTACAAAAGACCCCTCCTCTTGTGTTACTGCCGGATATATGCATCTTATTGTTACAAGTCATTAAATTATATTTTGATGGATTTGTTGGCTTTATCATACTTTTTTCTTTTTTTTTTTTTTTTTTTTTTTAAAGCCAGGCATCACCTTATGGGTGGTTTTTATGTGGATATCAGAAAGAAGAGTAAGAACAGTCAGAAAATGGGATACGATTATCCTTGTTTGGCTTACTCCTCTTGTAATTTAGTTTGAAACTGAACTCTTCAGTGAGATGATGGTTACAAGGCTAGCAGAGTAACACTGTGGTTATTGAAAACTTTTAACTGCATGTTGTATTTGAATTAATCTGTCTATTTCTGGTCTTTGTAGACGTAGTATTCCTGTGTGTACATGCATATGTTAGAAATCGATCAACAGGGATTCCTTTGAATAATCTAGAGTCCCATTTGGTTCTGGAAGTACTAAAATACTCCTTGTCTTGGGAAACACAAATGAAACAGAAGGGGAAAGAGCATCCTGACATTGAATTATTAAGCAGTAGTTGGTCACCTCCTTACTGCACCCTAGCATGTGTTGAATACAATAGAAAAATGAGTTCTAATGAAATAGTAGAAAATACAGTAGTTTAGACCACATTCATTTTTCATATTAGAAAAAAGTGTGACTCTTAAACATAAAAGGAGTTAAATGCTCAGCTTCTATAGAACACATCCAAGAAATGGTATCTTTGTCTGAGTTACTAGCTGTTTTCAGTGAATATTGAATAAAGTAACTTTTAACGAACAGTTAAATCTGAAGAAAATAACGTAGAAAATGAACAAATCTAAACAGAAATATACTTCTTGCATCACATTTTGAATCTCTGGCCACCGATTAGGTCATATTCCAAGAGTCTGGACAAATAGCTGTGTGAAAAGTAGTCTCTCAAGACCTTGATTGCATTAGGAAATTTGGGCTATGGAGGACAAAGGCTGTCGGCAGCAAATCTCCCTCAGGTAATGTTCCAAACGATTTAACTGTTTGTGCGTATGGAATAACATAGCTTCTATCATCATTATAGAAAGCTTCAGTGTTTTTGCCTAAAATGGGGGTTTGAACTGTTTTAAATTACTGTGATTTGTTTCAGTCATTCTAAGTAGGGTGCATCAATACTGTTTATTCTAGCTAAAAGTTGTCCCATTCAGCATGTGTGCTTTAAGCAGGCTTCTCAGTCAGCGCTGGTAACGCTGCATTGTGCATGTCTAGCCTGGACTTTCTACAGGCTAGGCACTTTTGTGAAAGTTATTGTCTGCAATTGAAAGGTACCCCAAATTTTTGTCAATAAATGGACTTTTTTAGTGTTTAAATGATACTGATGTTACAAAAAAGTTTCAAAGTTAGAACAACTGCCAGAAAATATCCTTTGCATCTCTAAAGCAGAATATTCCACTGGTAATGTATATGCCGTAGCTCAAACCAAAAATTATTCCAAGAGCAGTTGTAGGGTTTGGTCACTGGGGAGATGCCAGATGCATTGTGGAACTGTGTTTAAGGATCAACTATTAATTGTAGCCATCTCACAGATGTTTTTATTCTGTCAGACCAAGATAAAACAGGATGAGTTGCTACACACTTCAGCATTCAAGAGCAGTGCTATCAAGTGCAACTGAAATGCTACTGAAGTTGTTTTTGCAGCGTTGTGAGAACATGTAGGGACAGACTTTACTACAAGCATGACAGGCTAACTGCAGTGATGCCATTGACATTTCATCTCCTGTCCTGAAATTGTTTTGTTTTGTCTATACTGTTAATTAACCTTTTTTCAGTAATGGTTCCGAAGTCTCAGTATTGAACCTCAGCAGAAGGCCTGCTTCCATCTGGTTGTAGACAAACTCTACATGACTCAATAAAGATAACTTGCACACACCAAGTTGGGCGCAGAAAATCTGAACCTCTTTTTGAGGATGAGCAGTTCATACTTTTCAGATGATGCTCAAGATGAGCAGTAGAAGTTGCATGCTGCAGCAGCCTAGGCCAAAGCAGATTAATAAATGGTCTTAGTGGATGAAGGAAAGGCTGTGGATTTTATCTGCCTGGACTTTAGTAAAGCCTTTGACATGGTTTCCCACAGCATTCTCCTGGAGAAACTGGCTGCTCATGTCTTGGATGGGCATGCTTTCCGGTGGGTAAAAAACTGTCTGGATGGCCAGGCCCAAAGAGTTATGGTGAATATAGTTAAATCCAGCAGGTGACTGCTTATAAGTCATGTTCCCCAGGGCTCAGTGTGGGGGACAGTTCTGTTTAATATCTTTGTCAATGAACTGGATGAGGAGATTGAGCGCACCCCCAGTAAGTTTGCAAATGACGCCAAGTTGTGTGAGAGTGTTGATCTGCTTGAGGGTAGGAAGGCTCTGCAGAGGGATCTGGACAGGCTGGATCGATGGGCCGAGGCCAATGGTATGAGGTTCAACAAGGCCAAGCGCCGGGTCCTGCACTTGGGTCACAACAACCCCATGCGGTGCTACAGGCGTGGGGAAGAGTGGCTGGAGAGCTGCCCAGTGGAAAAGGACCTGGGGGTGTTGGTGGACAGCCGGCTGAATATGAGCCAGCAGTGTGCCCAGGTGGCCAAGAAGGCCAACAGCATCCTGGCTTGTATCAGAAATAGCAGGGCTAGGGAAGTTATCGTCCTGCCTGAAGCGGTGTATTAATTGTATTCTCAGAACATGAACCTGAACCTCTTTAGCAAAAATATGTGGAAACACTCCAGTTCATTTTTTCTATAAGACTGAATTATAAACAAACATCACACGGTGTTTGCAGGATTGAGTCATGGTTTGTTCACCTTCATCCAAGTCCCAATTTTGGCTAGGCTTAGAAATTAGTGAAATTTTATAATCTTTGTTTGCTTAGAGAAGCATAGACTTTACTATAATAAACAGTGATAATACTGCAGCTCAAAATAAAACACACAAACAAGTGAAAAATAGCCTGGAATAATGAAGTTTCTTCAAATCTCAATCTGATAGTCTACAGTGCTGTGAAACAAAGGACATAGCAAATCAAGCTTTAACATGCTTTTTAAAGTGTATTCATTGCTAGCAGCCTTTCCCAAGAATGAAGAGTATATAATATAATTTACTCTGAAAACCAAAGTAGTAATGTGTCATAAAATTACGTGCGAGACAGTGTGACATTGCATTTGAAGACTGTGTATAGGAGCTGTTTTTGCAGCTTTGGTGAAGAGAAACACTTGGCAAAGTATGCATTTATTAGAGACAGGCTTACTAGATTTCCTTTTCTTGAAACTACTATTCAGCCAAGAATTCTCCAAGCATTACCACTGTGTTAGATAATAAGGATATAGTGCATGTTCTGTGTTTTGGTTTTTCAAAATGCTGTTAACCCCTTGTGGGTTATTCCTTGAGGGTGAGTTCAAGCTGTTCCCAAAGTAACTTAATGGGATAAAAGAATTTAGAATAATCTTTTCTTCATTTAATCCACTCTAGCTGCAATATTTATTCAACTGGTTACCATAAAGTATTCATTTCTGTTCAGATGAGGAATGTAACTTAGGAATTTTTATGTGCCTTATATGTATGGCTCTGTGATAAGGAGTTGTCATATTCAAAGGGTTCAAGGTTCCAGGATGGAAATCTGGGGGGGCTGTTCAAAGTTACCCATTCCCTCCACCTAGCCCCAAATGTCTCTTTTGTAGGTTGTATTCCTTGTGTTTATTTTTTTCTCAATTAGTTCAGAAGCTTGCATTTTGCTTAAGAATAATGAAAAACAAAACCAAAAAAGAATAAACCTGTTATGTAAAATAAGGTTAATAGAAGTGTTTTTTCCACCCTTTACTTTGCAGATATGTTTTGAGAAACTGTTTCTAGCTTTGGCCAAAATGGCCTTGTATAGGGAGCCTGTGATTTGGAGAAGTACTTTCTTCCATCAACAGTTGTGTCAAGTAAGCAGATGACCAGCTTATTTGAATTGAACTGTGTTGTACTTAGGACTCAAGAAAAAAGTTGTTTGCTTGGAGTTTATAAAATATTTAAGACATTGTGTGTTGTCACTTCAGATGCAATACTTAGTGTTTGGTTTGCATTTGGTCATCTGCAGTTGTGTTTAGTGCTTGAATGATACTAGTTTCCAGTGCAGGAGGTGTTTAAGGTATAAAACCACGTTCTAGAATTATTTCAAAATTAAATGCATTCTTTCAATAAAAGTGAAATATTCAAATGAGAAGACCGTTTGCAGTAAAAATATGTCTACTTTAATAAAAGTGTCTGATTTAAAAATGGACTTACATAGAGTTAAATACTTAAAGGTCTTTAGTTTTTGTGGTCACTGATGGTTTATTTGTGAATCTGCATTTTTGCTGCAAAACATAATCTATTAAAAAGGTCCTTTTGCTGTTTTTTTTTCTTTTTTTTTTTTTACACAATGAAGGCTCAGAAATACTACTCTGGGAAGAAAAAAGCTGTCTTGGATAACTGCGTCAAGCAGCTAATGTGAAATGTAATATTTAAAGGTTTTAGTGATTTGGAGGAGGGTGACAGTCTTTCTCACTTCATGTACAACATGCTGTTCCGCCTGAGCATATATTTATTTATAAACAGTGATTATTTAAATAATTTGGCAGTTTCTTCTTTATAGTTCTGGCTGTAGCTGCATTTGGTCTTAAACACAGTACAAGCTCAGGTGTTCCTGTGAGTGTAGTTACCCAATTTCCTAGCTGTGTACACATTTTCAGTACTGCAAATTCACTGTATTTTGCTGATTGGCAGTTAAGTCTCTCTTCAGTTGGAATACCCTAGCTCAGTTCAGCCTGTACTGTTTGCTACGACTTGTTTTTGTAGGCAATTGTAGTTTGATGAAGCTTGTGGTGGTTTAGAAAACCCAGTTGGCTGGATACTGATAAAGAGCTTTCTGTAAGAATGTCTGCGGACAACAAGTTACTCCCCATGATAAAGAAGCTTTCTGTAACTGTGACAGCCCAAGTAAAGATACTGCCATCACCTTTAGTTGTCTTTTAAGAGCAATGAATATTGCTATATTACTGAATTTCAGATTGAGATAATTTTTGTTTTTCAGTTTAGAAAACTACGTATTTTTGCAGGTAGGCCAGAACTTTGTATAAAGGGATACATAGTTGTATCAATGAAAGCAATTGCACACTCATCCCTATGTAGGTTTATTTTTGTTTCAGGATAGGGTAAAGGATTTGGATTTCTTTGTCTGCGAGCCTTTTTTTTTGGTGCATGGTAGTGCTATCTCTGCTGGGTATTGTAAGGAGGAGTGTCTTGAGATTGAGATTACACAACCTTCTAACATCTCGAGTGTCTGTTTTGTCTGGGCTTCCTTCATGCAGCATTCTTGTGCAAAAATTTCAAGTCTAGTCTGGAGCACTAGGTCAAAGTATATGTCTCCTTGAAGGGTATGCAGGCAATTTTTTTTGTTTCATTACATTGTATTTCATTTTCTATCAAAGAATACTGGTTTTTAAGAGCTTGCTATGGTGGCTGCTCAGACAAATTAAAGGAGTATCATTGTGCCATGTTTAGTTTGTCTGGCTTCCAAAGGGTTATTCAACATGCAAATACTTGTTTGGTTTTGTAAGTCTAAATATGTGAGCAGTGTTTCTAATCTGCTAGAAAGAATGAAAGTAAGCCACTGATAGAGCCTAGTAATGAACAGGACTAAGAAGTAGGTTCATTTTTGGAGCACTTTTGTTTAGTAGTTTTGCTTTTTAAAGACTAGATAGTATTTTCATGTTCTCGTAGAACAATACCGTTATCTGAACCTTTTCTAGAACACCTAAGTTCATTTTCCCTGTTATGAAATATTTCAGTAGATGACATGAGTTCTTCTTGTCCTGTCAGGAACAGTGAGTAAACAATTCCTTGTAGAGTGCTTGCTTTTCTGTTCAATCAAATGCAAATCTTTCTGCATTTTTGTAGTATATCTAAGTTGTAGATTTAAAACACAAATCCTAGCATTGCTAATAAAGTTCTGTGTAGAGACTTGAAAGCTGTTTCTAGTCATGAAGTTCTGGCTGAATCATTTTATCAAGTCAGAAAGGAAAAGCTTTCCTTTTCTGGAAAACCCAGTAGTCCTGTGGGAATCCTTGAATGCCTTGGTCATGCTGCAAGAGAGTTTGGTGCTTCTTCAGTAGTACCTCTTTCTACTCAGAAGGTCGATGATGAAATGGAACCAGATGCCTTCAACTTCTTGATGGCTTGTTTCTGAGGTATCTTTGAACTACTTTTGTGTCTGCTTTCTCAAATTAGTAGTGTTAACCTGTGTTAGGTGGGGATATGGACCATGAAGAGAGCATCTGATGTTCAGATCCTGAGTTTTAATATGCAATTTAGTTCTTGTGTTGTAAAGCACGCACTGTAGGGAAATTGCTCAATCTTTTATGTATCTTTTTGGCATGCTCAGTTCTGTTCACTCCATGAAGCCCATTGACTTATGTTCAGTGCAAAATGAAATCTTTCCTTGGTGGGGAAATAACTTTTATCCTATTATTTGTTAGCTTGAAAACTGGGTTAACAATTGAGAAGTTGATCTATAAGGAATTTCTACAAAATGCTGATAAGACATAGCAAATACAGTATTTTTTTTAAAGGTATTCTAATTATGTTGCAGATCTTTTTAAAAATTAAGGCTGTGGTGAGTAATCCTGGTTACAAACAACTGAAGAAGTGGATAGTTTTTCCATCCAGATTAATTTTATAGATGTGCACATACATTCATCTATAAAAATAAAAAATGGTATTTTTCTATATAGGCCAACATCATCATCATAAATCATCTATTTTGAAGTTTTCACTAAGTCAACCAGGCAGAAGCTTTTTTAAGATTAAGGTTGTAGTCTGCGCTAGTATTTTATTTTTTTTATTCTTCTGTTTTGTATTTTTTCCGAGGATCACATTTTTGTTGTCGAATCTGCTCTATTTGAAAACATTTTTGGGTCAGATAATTCTGGTTCTCTGATAAGTCAGAAGTTGAATATCTTCTGTAATGTGTGTTTCCAATACAGATTCTTACTTTTATATCACTGTTTAGTAAACACAATTGTACATTGTACTCTCCTTTGATTTTTTCCCCCCACAGTAATAGAGAACTGAAAGGAAAGATGTAGTGTATCAAGTTGAATTACTGAATTTAATTGGTGACAGATTTCTCTTTCTTGTATCAGGAGTTTCTGTCCTATAAATATGATTTCTGTCCTATAAATAACCTTAAAGGCCAAGCACATAAAGGCCAAAGCACAAACTACAGGGACAGACTTCTAGACAGAACAAGCTAAAAACAGTTTATGAAGTAACACTAATACGTTCTAGTTATGATTCAGATATTTAGAGAGAGATTGTAGAAAGCTTCCATTTTAACTAACCATGTAGATAAAGAAACTAGTTTTGGCCAGTGGTATTAACCTTCGTATTTTATTGATGGTGTTGAAACAGTTGAACCCCCATCAACCCTTCCCATCCCCACCAGGGAATAATGACTGTGTAACTGTTGGAAAAGAACCTTCTAAAATACATTTGAGGCTTAAAAGCTCTATGCACTAATTAACAAAATACAGTGGACATTTAAGCTGTTAACAGCCGCAACATCCCTGGTGCATAGACCGTCGGTATGCTAACACTGCATAACAGTTCTCTATTGTGCATCTCTTTAACAGGGTAACTGTGTCAGTTCTTTTCTTGCTTCACTACCTGCTGTGTATGGAAATTATGTACACTATTTAGCACTTGCTTTCAACTTTTAAAGTCCATACATATTACATAGAAGCATTACATCTTGCATTAGGGTAAGGGACAGCTTTTAACAGGTCTGGCTTCCTTGTAATTTCTTAAATGCAACTTTTCTTCTAAAAAGCATGCACCAACAGGGATTTTGCTCTAAATTTGCATTTCTTGATTGGGGATTTGCTTCAGTTTTTCACCCCTCAACCACTTGTTGCTATGTGGCAAAGATCTGTTACAGAAATCACTTTCTTTATAAAGGAGATGTAGAGAATAGAGAACATGCATCACAATGAAGGCAGGCATCGGTTTACATGAACTCAGGATTTCTCAATATTGTTCTTAGTAGCAGGCCATGCACTAGTGTGACAGTATTGTCAAGTTAAACTTTAAAACGCTGCTTTTTCCTTTTTTTTTTCACCCCCACCTTTGGGTAATGTCTTTTTTTAATAAACAAAAGCTTAAATAGTTGGTGAAATTTTAACCCTTAATGGTGTTAAGGGTAAAATGTTGTTCCACAGCTACCATTACATAGGGAATTAATAGGTAGTTGGGAGGTGAAAGGAAAAGAACATCAGAATGCATGATAATGGAATTAAAAAAAAATAAAATAGTATTCTTTGCTCCATCTGCCAGCCCAGGGATATTGATAGCTAGTTAAAACAGAATGCACAAGGGATATTTCATGTATCGTAGTGGTAGTATTTCTTACGACTTCATCATAGAAAATTTTACTAGAGTTGTTGAGTCTTAAGACTTTGCTGTACATCCAAATTTGAACTCAACAGCTCAGACTTTAGGATATTTGCTCTCCAGATTAGAGTGTGAATTGGCCAAGGTGTTCCTGCTTTACAGCAGCAATCACACTGAGGATGTCTAAGTAGTTTCTCAGTTCACTGATAGGCTCTGAATGTCTTTTCCCAAGGGAAAAGACCCTTGGGCTTTTGCAGCGCCAACTAGTAAGGGAGCTTTCCACAAAACTGAGAAAAGGCACCCCAGCCACGCATCTAACACAGATTAGACCTCTTTCCCTCTAAAAGGCTGAAGATGATGAAACAAGTTGTGCCCATGTGTGGGAAGTCTACCTGGGTCTTATTTGGAAAATTTCTTAATGGGTACTTTAAAGGGAGCTTTGTAAGGTTTTCAAATGGGCATAAAGCAGGTCAGAATTGTTAATTTTCTTGTTCCTGACAGAATTCCTGAAAAGCAGTAATGTTATAAAATTCTTTTTAGTCATATCCTTATGATTTATTTTGTAAATACATGTTAATTTTAATGAATGTTAAAAATAAGGACTTTACTGAAAAGGTATCAGAAAAGCAGAAAAATATACAGAAATTTTTCACAATGTGTAAGAGTAGCCTGAATTTTGGCTCTCACTTAAGGTATGTAAGACTCCACCCTCAGCTGCTGGTTGGGACTTTGGGTGTCCATGATCAAAACTACATTTTATAAGTTGTAAGCGCAAGAGTCATCTTTAGTGAAAAATTCACAAAGATACTCTTGAAATATTGTGTGTAGCTTTGCAAGACAGTCTGCTGTGACTTATGCTAGGAGTATTGCATAAATAATCAAAACTGCAAACTGAATACATTTTGTTTGAAAGAATATACCATCACTGAACTACAAGTGAACTACAATATGCTTTTTATTTAATCGTATATATAAAAATGAACTTATCAGGGCAATCAGTACAAAGCTTTCTATTCTAGGTGGAGTCAGCTGCTAGTACTTCTGTCTTCTTTCTTTTAAAGCTTCTTCCTGCTTCTTTTTTTTTTCCAGAGAGAAACAGTATCAGTAAGAACAATTACTTATGGTAGTAAAGTAGTGGGGTGTTGCTATAACTGTAAATTATTGTAACAGTAATTAGATTATTTCAGTTGTTTAGTTTTCCTCTTTCTAAATGCAAGTAAACTAAGACTGGCTCTCCTTTTATTTGAAAGTTTACGGCCTAAAAACTTTGCTGTAGTTTTTCTTAACTAATTAATTTTTTCTACGTTTTTTAATCTGAGAATTGTGCAGTTCTTGTAGAATACTTGTAAGTTGTGCACTATATAAGAATCTGTATTTTTAAATGCCTCACAGGGAATAAAAAGAACCCATCCATTTGTGTTTGTGAAAGCACAATATTTGCTTACACACGCTTTGAATGAGTTCTAGAAAGTATGTTCTCTCTAAATTTTGCTGTATTACAAGAAAAAGTAGTTTACAAGATCCGCTCTAAGTCATTCAGACTTTTTTCCCCACCTTGTTTGAGGTAAGCGTGCTATTTAAAATTTCCTCAATTTGAAGAATGTCATGACCATACTGAAGTCTTCTGATGACTACTGGTAGCAACGTCAGCCTATTTTTATGAAATGTATTCTTCTCCCCTGACCACCCCATTTAATATGATAAATAAATATCCTCCCTTTAATAATGAATTTCTTAATTTCAGTCATATGGAGGAACTGTAAAGTGTAATCCCAGGTATTTGATTCCTCATCTCTTTAATTTCATGCTATTTACCCAGACAGCATTTACAAAACTAAGACATACTGTTACAGGAAAAAAAATACATTATTAATAATTAAATAATCACTTTGTCTTGCTCTTTGATTCTTTCTTGGCAGAAAAACTATACTAAGTATGAAATAGCCGTCTGTGCTGAAAGGGGGACTTAAAGTGTTTCAAATGTTTCACTTTTAAATTTCTAAAGTGTTGTTCACCTGTCCGTCAAGAAGGCAGGCTGAATCATAGTTATTTTTTGCATATTTATCAAAAAAATGCCTCTCTGTTTTGAGGCTTGTCAGGGCACTGAGACATGCAAAATCTGAGATTTTTGGGTTTATTTTTAGTATTATGGTTTAAACCAACAAAAACACAAGTCAGCAGTGAGCCTTTGTGCAGTGGGATGACAGGGAAGTTCTCAAGGACATTTTGCGACAGCAGCAAATCGGTAGCCATTGTGGCTGTTAGAGTAGCATCTCCTCAGCTGTGAAATACAAACTGATGAACAAAGTTTGCTGAAGCTAACAGCACTTGCAAATGCTGGACTGTTTTGGATGTTGATGCCTCCTTTGCATAATGGCAGTCAGTAGTCTAAAAACTATTGTAATGGACTTACGTTGATTACAGTAAAGTGGCAATTTCTGCTTCTGTTAGACATGCTTTTCAGCATGTCCTTTCCTCCATATCCAGTTTCTCTTTAGTGTTTTCTGCAAAACTGCCTATGGAAAGAAATTTTCTTTAAATAGAAGCTTTCATGCAATCATTATTATTGAATCCTGCTTCCTGTTTGCAATGTTCAGTTTTCTTTTTAAAAGTACACTTCTTTCACTGCTTTTCTCAAATTCTTTATTAATCGTTCTGCAGGATGTTTGGATGGGAGAACATGTTACGGATAGCATCGTGTTGTTCACAGATTACTGTGATAATGCAAAATGATGGGGAAGCCTGAAAGAAAACTGTATTCTGTGTGAATACAGTTTCCTAAGGGCAAATATGCTTTTTTCTCCTTGTTACGTCTGTAGCTGTTAGATAAATGTCGTCTGACCACACTTACTTTATTCTGCTCCATTTTCCCACTTTGATTTGCATAGTAGGTTCTGTTCTCTTACATTTGTTTCAAAAATACCATATCAAAGTGTAGAAGCATAAATGTTCTCATCCTGACATGCAGCCTAAGCAGCTGAGCACACTAAATAAAAAGCTCCTTTCACAGCAGCTATCTCGTGATATTACGCAAGATGTTCTGTGCTTTGATATAACAGCTCCTAAAGAAAATGTATTGCAACTTGAATTTATAGCAAAATTTTATGTACTTAGTCTGGTAAAACGTATTGGGGGTGGGGAAGAGAGCAAGCTGTTGTAAACTCCTATAAAGTAAAGAAAACTTCTACTTTCCCTCCTTTCTAACAAGTGTAAACTATTGAGGTTAAGTAGGTGGGGCAACCGGAAGTAATTACTAAGGCCAGTGGCATTTTTGCGGTTTAATAAAGGCAGAAGCTAATTATTCAGTTTTTATTTAAGTGAAATGATGCCAAAAAGGAGGTTCCTGCAGAGCAGCTGCACTCCTTCAGTGTTACCCTAATTTACCACAGACACAACTGTCACAAACAGAACTTTTAAACTTGATATATAGCCACGAAAGTAAGGAGCCCTTTGTCTGGAGTGCATGCAGAAGAACTCCTTTATACAAATCAACCGGCAGATGACGGACAATGATGAAAATTTGATTCTTTGAAGTCATAATGGTCATTGAAATGTGTGAAATTCTGGTATTGAAAAGAGAGCGGCTAGCAAGACTCTAAATCCTGGGTGGCTGCTGGAAGCTTGCTGGGAGGTTTTTCTGTGTTTTGACATCAACTTCCCATTGCTTGTTCCTTGTTTCCTTTATTGAAGAAAAAAAAAAGGGGGGGTGTGCTAAACACTAGATAGTTGATAGTGGTTATGTACAGTTTTTATCGATGTGTGGAGAGAAATGTCATAGGAGAAACACAACACCTTTATGCACACCTGAGCCATCTATTAAAAAACACTTGTTTTCAGAGATACTTTCAACCATTTTGTCTCTTTCCCTTGAATTATAGAGTTCCGTTTCTTGTCCCCTTTGGAATTTGTGCTATTACTGGAGTACTTAAAAGAAGGAAAATCTGATATCCTTTAAAAGTCATCTTCATGCCGAATACTACTTTCATTGACACTGCCTCTGTGAACCAGTTTTTCTCCCTGCTGTATGGCACATTTGTCATTTCTTATTACTTTTTCCAGAACAGCTTTAACAGGCTTTCCACCATGACAAGTGTTCTTAAATAGTGTAAGTTATAATAAAGACAAAACCTCCTCTTCACAATTTGATGTGATTTCTGCTGTTTAAAAAAGTGTTTTGTCTCTCTCAGCTTACTCCAAGAAGAGACAAAATGCCTCAAAATGAGGATTTTAATATTTCTGAATTACAAATAATTCAGACATTGTTATTAAAAAACCACACCTTTATATATATCAAGAAAAACAATGTCAGAATACACCTTTTAGATAATAGGCTGTGTTAAAAATTTGAAGCAGGGTTGTTAATTTTTAATAAAGCAAACCTATATAGTTCAAATCTCAAGTCTTTTATATTGTCACCTTATTATTTAGAATTTCGAATGCTGAACACCTCACTAGTATTTTAATATGCTAATATAGGAAAATTCAGTAAGGAACACTTAAAAAAAAAAAAAGAGATAGTAATGTGAAACCAGCTGTCAAAAACATCTTTGTTTTGGAAAGTTGGTTCACAGGTAGTTTCAATGAGAACTTGAACTCAGAACAAAGCACTGAAGACACAGTAAAGGGTTCAACCCAGTGCAGCATACTTCTTTTCAAGTATTATATTGTTTTAATGGCATCTTGGAGCGGGAGCTTTAGCCCATTGAAATGTCGCTTAAAGGACAGGTTCTTCTGTCACTAGCTGGAGCTGTGTGGATGAAATGATCACAATAGAGTGTTGTAATGCATTTTAAAAGTGTGAGAAATCAGTTTGTCTAGACTAAGAGTGCGCCTACAGGGAATAGGAATTTTAGAGCTTCTGTGCTCTTTAGGTGTCAAGTATGTGATAGATGCCAAGCCTTTTTATTCCATATCTTTGGCAACAGCTCAGCTATGCTACAGTACCTTACATGTCTACAGCAAGCAAAAACAGTGATTTTATGTCAGGACAACTTGGGCTTCAGAAACCAGAAACTCATTGTCCTAACAACTGTCTGTTCAATTGCCAGCTTTAAAATGGGGAAGATATCAATAAACAATCGCTGGATTCCCAGAAGGCATGGAAACTTTAGCTATAGTGAATCAAAGTATGAAGAGCTAGCAACACCATGTAGATATTTTAGTTTCAGAAAGTAGACAGGTTTTAGTTTTCACCTTGAAAAGATTTTTATGGGATGAATCCTATATTATTAGTGAAATAACTTTGATTTGGAGCCAACTGAGTGCCCGAAAAAACATGGCTTGAAGGGACTTAAGGTTTGTCTGGCGTTTTGGTTTTATTTTCATCCAGATGAACAAGTCTAGGCATTTCTTTACTACGCTTACCTCATAGCATTTTCTGGTTTTAGTACTCTTTTTAGATTGTGTTCTATATGCACTAATGTGTACGTTTTTTATGATTCTCTGGTGTGGGGACTCCAAAAGAGCAAATTGCGTATTTCCATAATGTTATTTAACATAGTATCTTATTTTAATAATTCCAGATTATTCTGAAACAATTCAAACCCCTCTAAATCTGAAGCATAAAATTAATAATTGACATATCAATTGCTGAGAATAATGGTAGTAAAAAAATTTCATAATTTTGAGCTATTTTGAAGCTTGCATATTTGGAGGTATTTGATGATAACAAACACAGCATTTTTGCGTTTAGCAGACTATTTCAGAGTGGAAAAAGAATTTTTTTTGTGACTATTCTTACATTTTCTCAATAGATATGTTTGCTAAATGCAGAAATAAAGGCTAATATAGTAGCCTGTTTCTGTAAACAGGCAAGCTGAAACATTGAAGCCCCACCAAACTTTATTGCAGGTAAAAATCCTTTTTGTTAAACAAAGCACTTTGCCAATTCAAATAAGAAAACTTTAAGCTATTTTCTTCTAAAACTGTGGTTTAAGCTTTAGCAGTCAGAAATGCCAGTCTGTCAGGAGGTGTTTAACGTATGTGTTGCAACATTCCAGTGACTGGTAGTGTTTCTTTTTCATATCACTGCTAGACTCATATTAAAAATAAACATTACTTGGTCCTAATGAAAGCTTTTATAATGGAATTGTTAAGATATTTTGACAGTTTCTGTTGGTAGTCTGGGTAGAAATGTCAGAAGTTGAAAAATCAGTGTGCACGCTTGTTTGTTTCCCCTGCTGTTCTAATTGCAAATACAAGTCAAGTGCTTTAAACTTGCTGCCTTGTGTAGTTTGAGGGACTGATCTCCTAAAATTTATTTTCTGAAGTAAAACAAAAAATGAGACTTGCCTCCTTTCAAAGGATAATCTGGTGACAGCAGCAAGAGCTTCAAAGTTTGCCACAAAACAAAATCCCATAAAATTAGTAGCTACAGACATGTAAAGCCACAGTGTTTTATTTAAACTTGTTTGCCTTTTAATTCAAGTCATGCCAGTACTGGCAAGATGAGTTCAATATGCCCAATGTCTTGCTGCACTTTTTTGGACTTTTACCCATGTACCACTTGTTCCTGGAGAGAAGAGGGGAGGGGAGAGCAGGGAGGGAGACCAAGGAGCTCCCACTGGCCTTTTAAGTATGTAAGGAACAGGAGTAGTTTAGCATCCTTAGAGATGGATTTGATGTTTGATTTCACTCTTTAGTCTGCTAGGGTGAACTGACAGGTTAATTTTATGTAATTACTGTTTAGTTTTTAGCGAGAAAGTTCACTTTGATTATATCAGATGCTGCTGAGGGTAATTTTTCACAGCAATTCTTCAAGGCTTTTCCTTATTCTTTGTCAGTTAATATTTTTAGGCTGGTTTTGTGCTCCTTCGGTTTTTATCTTTGTTAGGCTCATTTGTTGAGGGCTCACAAGCCAAGCATTAGTAGAGGAGGGCATCCAGCTACTGACTGTATACGACATTATCAAACTTCAGTTTTCTTTGAAGGTTGTAATCTCCTGAATCCTTTTGTCCTTCCCAAAACTACTGAAGAGTATTACCAGTATCAAATGTTCCTGTCTTGATCTTGAACATCAACAGAATAATTGACTGTCAAAAGCTGATATTCATAGCTTTAAATATGATGAGGGGGTCCATTTTATGTAATAGCTAAAGGTTAGAGAAGAGAGCTGAATTCTAGTACCTGCTCTGCAGTCTCAGTGTAGTCTCCCTCTGTAGGGGAGAAAGAAGAGTTTATACACTCCCGCATTTGCTTTAGCTGGTGCTACTTGGAGCGTCCTGACTTTGCAGCTGTGGTCAGAGGATGGAAGGGAATGTCTTGTCCCTCCTTTGGCACTAGCAGTTGTGTAGCTGGGAGGTGGGCAGGTTCAGCTAATTGATCCATGCGAAATCTGATTCAGCCAGGGAGAGCAGGATGATAGCAGCCCCAACATGTATCAGCTTCATTTTTATACATGGACTCATAGCATACTTTTCTGCAATATTTTTTCTTTTTTTGTAACTTAAAAAATGGAAATGAAGCGCGAAATTATGTGAAAAGCATAAGCAGTATTATTTTATAAGCGTTTTATGTGAACCCTTTTTTAACAAGTTCCATTGTGTTTTTCACAGGATATCACTGCTTTAACTGGTGTTCCAGATGAGCACATCAAAACCAGAAAAGTTCACATCTTTGTTCCAGCACGTAATGCAATGCAGGCAGGAGTTAACAATACAAAGAAATGGAAGATGGAATTTGATAACAGGGAGCGCTGGGAGAACCCTTTAATGGGCTGGGCATCTACGTGAGTAGTTACTGAATTTATTTGGCTCTTACTGATCATGTAAATTTTAAGTTTGAAATGTCCTTTCTACCTGTAAGTCTGCTTGTGTTTTAACAGTTCTTACAGTAAGTGGTTGGGTTTGTTAGTCATATGAATAATAATCTGTTATGTTTAAAAGTAGATTTTAGCTCACAACATTATCTGGAAGAGTTTGAAAAAGGTGTTAACAACCAGAAATTTCAATGATTACATTTGTGGTGATACTAGTATATGGCAGCATCAGGGAAAGAAAGTTATTGGTTACCTGAAGCAGGAAATCATTCTCAGCTTTCAGTTACGTCTTTTAAATTTGGTTAAACATAAAATAGCAATACTTAGCTTCTGTATTTTTTTTACAAAGTTTTATAAATATCCTGCAGGTCTGAAATGAGGAGCCGTAACTAATTTAAAAAAAAAAAAAAAAAAAAAACAACAGACCTATTTAAAATATTACGCTGTTTGTCTCAATGTTGCTAATATTAGTAGTAAAAACTCTTAAATATGCCAAAATCCAGAAAAGGACTAATCTTAGCTAAATATGCCATAATTTGGAGATGTAATTGTAACTTGGATGCAGTTAATGTTTAATTATTTTTTCCCTATATAAATATGCTACCTTCATTTTACAGTGTGATTGGAATTCCTGTAAACTGTGAGGACTATGCCAGCAATTCTCCTGACAATACTGTAATTTTGATTTGAAACTGTCTTGTTTGAGGCATATTGAGAAAAGTTAATTATCCTATATAAAAAAAATCAGCCACTATTTTTCAAACTTTAAGAAGGAAAATTTCTGGCTGCAATCATATTAGCACTTACGATGACAGAACACAAAATTCTATGAAAAAAAAACTTAAAAACTTAAATATGAAATAATTAGAGGGTGCATTTTTTGAGATTTATGAACATTCTAAGTCTGGTCACAGAATGATTTTTTTGTTCTTTTTTTACTTATATATAAAAATAAGTGTATCCAGAAATATTAGTTCAAGATACCTCTTAAATCAAGTCTTCCTGTTATGTTGGTCTCCCGTAAAAAGTTGAGGAGGCTCACCTGTAACATCTCGGTTGTACTGGTTTTACAAAGCTTTAGGGAAGCCAAGCTCAACTATCATTAGATGAGAAAAAATACTGAGTATGAATTAAAATATTAATTGTATTTAAACAGTCTGTTAAAATACCTGTTTTAAAACTTTAAGCCTGTATGTACCAGTGACATCATCTTAGGCATGTCCTGGGGTTTTACACCATTTCTTCCTAAGCTTATTTAAATCGCTGCTTCAGAGGGTAAGATTTCAGTGATTTAATACATGTATGCCTTGGGTCACTCAACTACTGCAAGTAGCTGCTACATGTAGCTAGAAATGACCAGGTTGTTTCCTGGGGCCTAAACCGATTAAGTGACAGACTGTTGACCAGCAATACACCTTTCCCTCATGGGTGTCCCCTAGTGCCTAGCCACTACAGTAGGGTCTATTTATACCACTGCACATATTAAGACTGTAACAGGTGCCATTAACAACTGCTTTAGTTCAGGTTGAATTTAACTTTTCTTCTAATCCCTCTTTCCTTTTCTGCTGACTTTAGCTTCCCCAGACAAATTATTTTCTGGGTGGGATTTTGCATGGTTTTAGCCAAAACAATGGCTTTTAACCTTTCTAACAGTGATAACTATTTGTGCTAAATAAACCACCTAGAAAAATGAGCCATGGTATTAAGGGCTTACCTGTACGTGAAATTGTCCTGCACTAAGTTTATTGTGGGAATTTAATAAGGAACGGCTGTTTTGAATTAATCCATCTCTGCATGCATTTTTATTTTGGGGTACGGAAAGGAATATTTCCTGTGCAAGCAAGCTCCAGAGAGGCCAAAAGCAAGTGCTGTGTTGAGAATTGATAGGTTAAGGCGTTTGTAAACTAGTTCATACCTGTTCATTTTTTAAGGAATTCTCAAAAAAACTATTAGCAGACAGTCTGGCAATTTGAAGTTACCATTCAACACCTGGAAACACCTAAGACTTTATTCTCTTCAGATTTAATTTCTGCAAAGAACAGTTCTTAGAAGTTTTCCCATTTACTTTTGAATAATGTAATGGGATTAGTGGATTAGAGCCTTTTAGGGTCTAGGGATTAGAGCCTTTTTCCTCTCAACTCGGTATACTTATTTACCTGTAGGTCTCTGCTATATTTCTGTCATTTTACAGTCTTGTTTGCTTTTTTTTTTTGTTGCATTTGTTATTTCTTTGATATTGGGGTTTTTTTCAGTGAAAATTATCCAGATGTAGATTGAAATAAAATGGACCCGTGGCATTCTTTTTTTTTTTAAATTGGGAGGTTTCATTATAGGAAGGCCTATGGATAGTTCTTGAGTACATCTTTTAGTATAAAGCTGTAAACAAAGAAAAATGGGAAATGCATGGTTTCCATTGTACAAGATCTCATAAGAGAATAAAATGTGGAATCCCAGTTTGCAGTGACTGGTAAAACAGCTTGGGGCAGGTATAGGGAATCCTGCAGCACTGATGTTGCTGACACTATCAGGGCATGATGCTGGCCGCGCTGAACTCCAGTTTGCTACAACTTATCACAAACTTAAACGCTTGGATAGCTCATTTATGGAAAGGAACCAGAAAGCTGTATTTAGATTGGATGAAAGATGACCCCACATGAAGACAGAACAAATCATTTCTGCACATTTCTCATTTCCAAACTGCCTCTGTCCTGGAAGGTTTTCACTGCACTTGCAGTTCTGAACAGGCAGCAGTCCCTCACTACACTTCAGGCTTAAACTTCTTTGTTCCCGCTTAGTAGTGTTGAGAAGATTTTTCACCAATCATGGAAGACAAGAAAAATAAGCAAAAGTTGTCACAATATTGTCATATATTTGGGTCGCTTGATTTTCCACTGATCACATCATGGACTAATTCTTGGTTTGTAATTCTCCTTACTCCCTTTGTAAGAGAAATCTTCAAATGTCTTTAAGAAGCCCTTCTTAGTGGCTTGTGAAAGTGTAATTTCTGCCTTTATCCTGTTTTCCTCTCTTTTATTGGGGAATATATTGGATATATGGTGAACTCCATTTTTTCCATTTGTACATGAGATAAAATGTTGTCTTTGCTGGAAGCTAGATTCCCCCCTTCCCCCTCTCCCTCCGCCAGTCACAGGCTTTGTCCTTTATTGTAGAGAGTTCAATGTATCATCGGTTGCTTTTTCTCTTCATTTACCCTTCTGGCTTCAAAGAGAGAACAGTTGAGAGGCAGCTCCTTCAATAGTTTGTTGCTATTTGGTCTTGTCGTCCTGGTTGTCTCCTAGGCTTGTGCGCAGTGTTGTCTTAGGGAAGCATTATCTAATCATTGTGTTACTACAGTTGGTACCTTATTTCTCCGAAAGTTTTGTAGATTGATTTTGAGAACTTTATTTCTTTTTCATCCTTTGTCATTGTTCTTAAATTGAGCTTTTATAGCAACAACTAAGGCAGGTTTGTTTTTTTTTTCTAAATGGGGTTTTAATTTGTTGCAGAAAGCTTTTTGCTGTTTGCTTCCTTTCAGAAATGCAGTTGGGGAATAGCTGATAATCTAAAACTAACGACTGTGTATTTAGTTAGCTACCAGTTCGCATTTCTGAGCTTTGTTTTCAGTGGTGGCCTGAGATCTGCTTGCTGTACTGGATAATTCCTGGAGGTCACCTCAGCCAAAGCTGAACTCTTGAGGTTTTTTGCATACTTTTCAGTTTCTGATTAATGCCTTCTCTACTTATGTTGATATTCTGCTGTTTTCTGTATAAGATTATTCTTCTCCAGCTGCTCTACAGACTCCTGCTCTCCTTGAAATGTTCAAAATTACCTTAATCCTCCAGATCGTCCAAAAAGGGAGGGACTAGGCAGCTTTAAAAATCAAAAAGATAGTTGCAGAGCACGTATTATAACCTTGGCAGGTGGTTAGACATGTTTGTCTAATAAAAAACTTAAAAAATTATTGTCTGCAAGGAGTTGTGAGGGAAGTTTAACAGACTGAAATAATGAAACAATACTCTGCAGAAAGTGTTAATCCTGGAAATAATTAAAAATAAAGGGATTTTTAATGGCTTGTGGGGTGGTATACTAAAAAAAGTTGTGCAATACAGCACTTGACTAGCATTTGAGATACAGATATAATTATTTTTATATTTCAAATGTGCTTAAAATTTGTCATCTGATTTCTTACAGAGCTGATCCTTTATCCAACATGGTTCTTACTTTCTCTACTAAAGAAGATGCCATTGCCTTTGCTGAAAAAAATGGTATGTATTGTACATACTGGGTATGAGGCGTTCAGCTTTCTATAGGCAATCTTGATCTCGAGGTATTAACAACAGGAAAAAATGCAGAATAAAGTACCTTCCCTCTATTCCACAAAATTGGTAGACCATTAGTGCTCTACTTGAGGAGAACGGGGGAAATATTTCCAAGGGTGCTGAAGACATTGAATCTAGGCCTTTGGCTTTCTGGAAAAGTGTTCTAGCCTCTTGGAGTTACTATTGCAATGCTTTTGTAAGTATCTGTGTTTTGAATGAGAACTGAGCCTTGCTCAGCACTTGGAGGAAAATTAATATTAATGCTTTAAGAGTATTAAAGTACCCCAGTCTGGGGCTCCCAGCTACATGGAAGTGGGATTTTTGCCTGAAGGCTTGATGTGACCATCTGAATTGTACTTACGGAAAGACTATCAGAACCCTTGTGAATATTTGATAATCAGAAAAACTAAAATTAAGTGACTACCAAGTAAGCATGTTGGACTTAAATTTTGGCCATGTTGCAGAACGCATTTATCGTAGAGTCGCAGAATATCTCAAGTTGAAAGGGATCCATAAGGATCATCAAGTACAACTCCCTGCTCCACAGTACTGCCTCAGACTAAGCCACATGACTAAGAGCATTATCCAGATGCTTCTTAAACTCTGACAAGCTTGATGCCTTGACCACTTCGCTGATGAGCCTGTTTCAAGGTCCGACCACCCTCTAGGTGAAGAACTTTTTCCCAGTGTCCAATCTGAACTTTCCCTGATCGGCTTAATTCCATTTCCTCGTGTGCTGTCACTGGTGGCTGGAGAGAGGAGGTCAGCGCCTCCTGCTCCGCTACCCACCTTGAGGAGGTTGTACCTAACTCTTCCAAGTATCATACTAAAGTCTAAACGCATAACTTGATGATTGATCATATTTGAGAAAAAGATAGTAGAAACCCCAGTATCATTACTTAATATTTTAATGCTAATGATGTATCAGAAGGACTGTATCTGCAAACTTATTTGGGTATTTAGGCTTGTATTTTCTCACAGAATTACAGTACTGCAAGCAGTATCCATAATCTCAGCCTTTTGAATATTCAGCTGTCCTTTTATGTGTTGTTCTGAATTTTTAGCCTCATTTTTTTGTGGTGGTTTTTTTAGATCAGTTTCATTTTCCCTAGAGAGGTAGGCTTAATGCTTGTAGCTCATGGCTGTGAGGAAGATTAGTTGCACTGAGTTAAAGCCAGGAATAATGCACATGGAGTATAAGCTTCTTCAGAAGTCTTCCCTGTGGTCTGCAGCTTTCAACTGTATTTAGGCTGGGGTAAATTGATCATAAAGTTTCTTGGTCAGACCAAATTGTGTAAAGTTGTTAGATGGCTTATGTCATACACACCAAGACCAGTATAAGTTCATTAACTTATACAATTAATAAGCTAAGCCATTTAATGTGCAATTTATTTGCACTTTTTAATAGTAAAGGCTAGTATTTAATTCCTCTATTCCTCTTCTAATTGATCTTTTTTTAACTTAATAGTCTTAGTTTTATTGAAAAATAAATTGTATTCACTAAGAAAGTAATGGGATCATCATATTTGCATTGGATATACCAGTTACTGTGCAATTTTAATAGTATTTTTTAATGTTTTGTGAACAAGTATGAAATTTGGGAGAAACAGATATTGCTTTACTTATGCTTCTGTATTGTTCATGCTATTCCTATTTCTTAGGCCTTTAATTCGGCCTTTAAGAGAAAAAAAAAGAATTCTGGCCAATGTATCACTATATTAATGAGCTACTTATGTCATCTCTTTGGAAATATTATCTTCTGTCTTTTCAAAATGCGTATTCAAGTAAAGTACTGCATTTGTTCAGTGTAGAAAGTTTATGCCTTCACTGAATTAGTAATGCATCTCCATTGTGTGGGAAAACTACAAGGAAATTCTACCAACTAAACTAAGTCTGTGACTTAGTATTAGTATTACTAGTTCAATATTCATTTAGCTTGCACCCTTAATTTTACGATAATTGAGATGTACCAGACTTTTCTGCAGATGATAGCTTGCCTATATTATTATTCCAGTTTTATTTAAGGTGGCTTAATTTTATGCTTATCAGATGGAGCTGATAAAATATAAATTTTACAATATTTAGTTCAGCTTTCAGGAAGAAATTTGAAACTTAGACACACATTTACAATGGAACTTTTCTTCTAAACTTACGTGTTAATGAAACATGACAAAGTCGAGGAACACAAATATTTACCTCTCTGTCCTTCCTGTATGAACCACCCAACTTTTCCATTACAAAATTCCTTAAGAACCTCAAGTTTAATTTCTACAAATCCTAGATATTGCAGGTATTTTGGTATGATTGGGAAACCTAAGAGTTCCTTCTCGCTTAAGGACTTAGCACACAGAACTTAGGCAAGCTCTCCTTCTGCCTGTCCCATCTGATGTGTTTTCGAATATAGGAGTAAGAGTACTAAATACAGTGTCAGGAGAGATTTCTGTCCAAAATATGACAGCTGAGGATGGTCTGCAGTCAAGGCAAGGAGGAAACACTTCTAACTGGACAAAACTAAAATTTCAGCCTGTGGACCTAAATTCTTTTTTGTCCTGTCCGACATCACCAAGGCAGTTGTTTAAAAACATACAGCTTTAGTAACAAGGATGGAGAGCGTTTCTACTCCACAATAACCTTTAGCCGGGTGATGTGGGTATTCTTCCACAGACGATGAAATCTGCTTTCTATCCACTTGGCTTGTATGGCAGGGTTCTGGGCAAGAATAACCTCCCCCGACACTGTGGTATTTTTGTAAAAGTGACCTCTGCTCTCTGCATGAGCGACTGAAGGTGCCTAACTCAAGGAGAGTGTTCTAGAGTGTGAAAACCTATCGCATATGGTGGCCTCTCGCAATCCAAAGTTAGATGTAACTAACTTTGTGGATTTTGGATAGCTATGGCAGCCCAAGTCATTGTGCTGGCAGTTGTGAATCTCTGTTGGAGACGTTCGGCTCCTCTCTTTCTAGTGTATAAAAAGATGAAGCAATAACAAGGGGCTGTAGATTCCATTCCAGCAGCCAAGTGCCTCACAGTTAGGTGTTTTAGTGCTGAATGTTGCAATACCAAAGTCTGTCTCTGGATCTAGTTCTGGCTGTTTACTCAAGCTTGTATTTTTAATCAGAACAGGAGGCAAAAGCCAGTGCTCTCGCAAATGGAAAGAATATCTTTTTAAAACCTCTATTCCAGTATATCTTACGGAGAATAGTTAACTTGGAAATTAACATTGGTTCAGCCATGAAGAAAATGTTTGTGTGTCATTTGTGAATACACAAAATTGAGGCACAGTGATGTGACTACTGGTGTATCTTACAAAACATGTTTTGATGTGTAGGTGTATCTTCAGTGTTTTATGTGACCATCTTAAATGTTGTAAAAATTCAGATATATGTTAAATCTTTTGAAACTTAACGAGTTTTTGGTTTAAAACTAAGGAAGAAAAGTATGATCTTATCAGTATCAGTTAAAACTGCATACTTAACCACTTCTACCTTCAACTTGAGTATCTCAACTTTGAGTGAAATGTTGCAGCTAAAGACACCAAACTTTGGAATACTGAGTGCTGCCCTGGCAACTTTCCAGGCACCTGGAGGCTGCAACCAATTTGCATTTTGATTTACATAAACACTGATGTCTCCACCTCCTCTTTTCTGACATTTTTTAGCATTTCTCTTGCTTAACTATCACATAATTTACTTGTCTTCTATCACTTCATTCCCTTTTCTTTTACTCCTAATTTTTTATGTTCTTATAAAAATGTTAAGTATTAAACTCCTTTCTAAGGCTGAAGTTTTTTTTCTTTGCTCTTCCTTTCTTTGGTCCTCCCACCCTTCTTTTTTCTCCAGCTTTCCAAGGTCTCCAACTCTCCCAACCTTTGGGATTGATCTTTTGTATGCTATTTTTTTCCACATTTCATTTTCATTTTTCCACATTATCTTTATTTTCATTTCCCGTCCCAGCAAACACAGAGCCTTAGTGCTTCTGTGATGCTATGTAGTTGCGGACCAAGGAACTTGCTGGACAGTCAGTGTTCCCGGTTGGGCTTTTCACTGACTGTGAAGTATTTTGCAGGAGTAAAGAAAATGGAGGTATGTAGTACGGTGAAATCTGATGGAGAGAACGAGCATGTGTCACATCTGTGGCATTTCAGTATTCTCTGCTGCCAAATACAAAGGAATAAACTAGTGGATGCCTATGTGGAGAAAAAGATGCTAAAGTTAAAAGGTTTAAGTCACATTTATTCTATATTGTATGTTGAGAATATTTAGAATTCTCTTTGTTTCTTGTTTCCCCCCACCATTTCCCCTGTAACCTCCAG
Organism: Chroicocephalus ridibundus; assembly: GCF_963924245.1. NCBI lineage: Eukaryota > Metazoa > Chordata > Aves > Charadriiformes > Laridae > Chroicocephalus > Chroicocephalus ridibundus. Next base: position 67,907,056 of record NC_086316.1, on the reverse strand, counting down.
GCTGGAGCTATGACGTTGAAGAAAAGAAGATTCCAAAACCTAAATCCAAGTCTTATGGTGCAAACTTTTCTTGGAACAAAAGAACAAGGGTGTCTACAAAATAGGTTGGCATTGGCTGTCTGACTGTGAATAAAGTCAGCTGTGCTATATTTATAGTCCATGTATAATACATCTCTTAATCTCCTAATAAATTTGACCTTTAAACTACAGATGCATCTTGTGATGTCTATTTAAAATGTTTTTGATGTCTCCAATTGAACCTGTTACAAACTTCCCTATAAATAGAGGAGATTTGGAGTGTTCATACTTCTAAAAAATTGCTGTACTAGGAATCTATCAAAAGGAATGTTTGAAATAAGCTGCAACTTTAAAGATTATGGTTTGTCTTTGATGGTAACTTTATATTCACTCTCTGGTTTAAACTTATCAGCTTTGCATATACAAATTCTCTCAATAGAAGCTGTGGTTTTTTCTTTCTATACAAGAGAAGTTTGTCAATTGAAGAGCGAAGTATAGTATGTAAAACATAACATTTGACTATAACTTAGACTGTTCTCTATAAATGTATATTATATAATCTCCTTTCTCCCAAATTAATATTGTCATTATTCTAGAAGCATTCATGACTGGTATAGATAGTGCTGGTATTTTTGTTGGATATGGGGGAGGTCTAGTCCAAAAGATTGAGGTTGCAATTGTTTCTCTGTGATGTTCTTCAAAAGTGAAGCTAAACCAGTTAAATATGCACAAATTAAGTCAGAAGAGTGTTGGGTGCCTCACACAGCATCAGCATATACTAATTATATAATTATAGTTCTCTTTTTTTTTTTTTCTAGTTACATGTTTATCTACATTGAGGTTTCCTGTTGCCTAACAAGAGATGTGGTGATAGCATCTCAGCCTTCATATTGAATATACAGCCTCTCTTACATGACATTAAATTGTTAATTTTAATAATGCACAGTGTTATGTTTGGCATCCTTGTTTACGTATCTATGGCTTTTGATTTATTCACTTTAACTTTTACTTAACACATTGAGATATCAACACATGATCAGTGAAATCTATTACAAATTGGGGGAGGGTACACCTTTTTAATATGCAACTGAGAGTTTTATCCCAACTGTCACAAAAGAAACAGTTGAGACAGCTCTCTCCACATAGATCTAATGAATAGTGTAAGTATTATGCACTGGATTCCAGCTAAAAGAAGGCATAAAACTACCTTGTGTTGCCTGTGTTGCCCAGAGTATTCTTGTTTCAGTTTTAACCAGCTGCCCTATATGCTGGCTAACATTTGTTTAAAGCATTGTTTTTGACCCAGTTTCAAAGTAATCAACCAGTTGGCTGATGTTGCTATTTTCCTATTACAGACAAGAACTGTTATTCCAATTCATCTTCCTATTGAATTTTGAATACTGCATTGTGCGATCGAGCCTAATGTCCTTCAGAAACACCAAAGTGCACCAAACTGTAATTTTAACAGTCCAGAATCTACTGCATCTCTTTGTATTCCAGCTAAGATTAACATGCTGATCTTACTAAGGAGACAATAATAAGAAAAAACATTTGTTTGGGGTTTGGGTTTTTTTTTTTTGTCTGTTTTTTACAAGTGAAGAGCAGCAAGATCTTAGTTTAATGGTCTTAAAGCTTTGTAAGATTGTCAACGTTAAAATGTGCTTGGATATCTAATGCAGCAGATGCACAGTTTGGTTTTGAAATTATGTAGTCCAGGGAAGTGACTGGTAAATGTTAGATTCCTAACATGATCTGTGAACACTTAATACATGAAATTGCTGTATGTTAATCTGTACTTCTTGTAACGAGAATCAGTTTCACGTAGAGCACAGTTTCTTTTTTTTTTTTTTGTTTCTTCTGCTAAGATAATGGAAATATTTGAGGAATTTATGTCCCACTCCCTTCCTGAGGAAGAAAGCTTTTTTTTTCTTTTTGCCTTTTTTTAATGCATATATTTATTGTGATTCTTTACTGTGCACCTCACCTTGAAGTCTTTAAGTCATGTTTGAGCCCAGACCTTCTTTTCCTACAATCACTTTCCTCTCCTATTGCATGGCTTCTTAAGAATGAGCATGCTGACAATGAAAGAGAGTTCATTATCATCACTATAGTCTTCAAACCCGGGAAGTGAAATTGAGTGCAAGAGTTTGCAGAGGACCAGTGCCAACAGGAATGTATTTTAGAGATCAGAAAATCTGCTAGATACCAAACTTCATTACCCTTTCATTAACTTATGACAATACTACAGCGCTAGGCTGGAACTGAAATGGTACAAGATGATCTGACCGTCTTTAGTTAAGTACCTTCAGCAGTGCGTGTTCCATTAGTGAACTCCAGCTTCTGTCTACTCTGTAATGTGTTGTGACAGGTAACATTGCATCTAGAGTATGTGAAAACAGAACGCACAACAGCTAAACTACCATAATTAGTTGTTGTAAGTGCCCTCAACCATTGATCTGAAAATGGAAATCTAAAGAGATTTCGAGGAGATGGTTGAGACAATGAGATTTGGATTATTCCTGCCAAATCTGTATGGAAGTTCCTTCTTTTAAGAAAGAACCAACATCATTATCTTTTTTTCCTCCCATATGCTACTACTTTTACTACCATCAGCTCTACAAGGTATGTGGCACATACCTTTTTTATTTTTTTTTAAGTTTCTTGGACACGTGAAAATTTTCATACATGAGTTTTGAAAGGTTCAGCGCTCCAGTACTGTAATTTCTGTTTAAAACCAGGAACGTTTTGGTGAAATTTTAACTTAACTAACAAACCTCACCCCCCCCCCCTTTTTTTTTTTTTTAATTCCACATTTACGTTTTCCCCTTCTTGCCACTTTTTCTCCAAGTTCTTGCAGTGAATTCTGGTCTGTTAAATGTATGCCTGTTTACATCAATTCAGTGATGAGCCACAGAAAAACAAAACCCAAGCCAACCCTGTTTATCTGTCTTCTGAATGCTCAGAGTGGTCTTAGTCTTTATGTTTAATGCCATTTCTTTTACCTAAGCCAAATCAAAATGCTGGAAGTAATGCTCCCTGTTCTGTTGCTGACTACAGATGGCAATATCTGCTTCACGGTATAGGACTCCCTACAAAATATGGGTGCATACCTGCAAATACTTTGATATATTTTGCATAGTTTTTGTTGTTATAAAATGACATTTGCAGGATACCAAGTTATTTTGAAGATTGGCAGCATTCATAATTCAAATGAGCAATTTTTTTTATTATAACAAAGGCCCTGCAACTCTCAAAATCATGATGTAATGGAACCTAAAGACTGTCAGAAAACTAAAAGCACAGTTTCAGATTGCTAGCAGTGTATTCCTTAAATACGCAGTTTGATGGATAATTTGAAACAAATCAGACTATTAAGTGATACTATGAAATGGAAAATTTAATTACCCTTATCTGCAGAGTTTTGTCATGTGGTAGAAAGGAGAAGCTAATTTGGACTAATTTTAGCTTTTGCCTGTAATTTCATACCAGGAGCTTGTGTAGTTTGGTTTTGCCAGAGATACAGTTATCTGGACTTATGTTTGCTTACTGGGCATGCCAACGTATGTTGTTACTCTAAAAAGAAAAAAAAGTGCAAATAAAGAAACCTGAAATAACCTAAAAAAAATAATTTTAGATAGTGGTATAGTAAGTTATGGTATGTATGGTAAGGCAGCTTGCTTTGATAGGTCCTTGTTCTTATTCCTGCATTCTGAGGGGGACTTATTTGTAATTGGTACTCGATTAATACTGGAGTATATCACCAACATCACAAGATTGCTGAAATAAATGTGCCTGCAGTGACTTAATGGGGGAAAAAAAGGGCAAATTATTTTGAAATGGTATTAAAATGTGGATTTCAGTTGGATTTAAAATACTGGTTCTTCACATCCACGTTCATCATGTGGGAAGGTAGAAAAGTCCCTGTCTTGAAGCCTGAAAATGTCAGTGAAAACCTTCTTGGAGAAGTTGATTAGAATAAATACAAAGGTCAGATAGTAGTCCTGTAAGAGTCTTGAAGGAATTCAAATATGAAACTGTGTAACTAATATCTGTGGCTTGAACATTTTGCTTAAAATTCTCTCTACCTGAATAAAAGGTAGCAGGTTTTGGTGTACTGGGTTTTTGGGGGGTTTTTTTGTCCAACAAAAAAGTTCTCTCTAAATAGTGCTGTGAACAGATATGACATAAAATGATGCATCAGTTCAGCTCTTTCAGTCGTAATTCACTTTCATGTTCTTCAGAGTAGTCGGTGAATATGGGGACAAGGTGATTCGAGTAGTCAGTTTGGACTTAGGGCTTTCAAAAGGGTCTCAAGTTAGAGAGGCAACAGCATACTTAAAGGCATAATATCTTTTGTCTGAGGAACAAATCTGTAGAGTGGAATTGGTTATTCTACCTATAGGAGAGACAACTGAGGGTGGGTATGGTAGTGGCTTCTAAAATCACAAGTGGTGCAGAGAATGGTGTATAATTATTTACTGTTTCGCATACAAAGGCAGATCAACAAACTCATGAGGATGCAGCTTCAAAATAAATGAGTATATTTTCACATAGCGGATTTTGAAATTCATTGGCAACTTCTTGACTACCAAAACTAACTTTACACTAGCTCAAATTCAAGACAAGAAATGCATGCAGTACAAGTTTATATTAAACATAAAATAGTATCCTGTTTAGAAAAATCCCTGAGCTAAAGGCTGGGACAGCTGGGAAAGGGTATCCTTGGGTAGCACTGTTCTTATGTTCGTTCTTTGGCAGTCACTATTAGCCGCTGCCAGAGCTGGGTTTGTTCAGGTGGGTATCCTGATCTGGCACAGAATGGCTGTTCTTAGTAGTATTTGCCAGAAGGGCATTCAAACATTTCACGCTATTGTGTTTGACAGTGTTTTGTGATTAATTAAATACATTCTTCAGAGTGAAGAAATGACTGCAAACAACTTCCACTTCGAAGCTGATAGAGATTTACTACTGACTATCACGATCTTCAGTAATCATCAGATATTTTAGAACAGGTTATCAGACCCAGATATCTACATGTAGCTAAGTTCCACAGATTCAAAACTATTGTCTAAGATAGTAGAAATTTTTAAATTAAGTATTTTCATATTATATGTATAGTTCACCCTCCTAAAACATCCTAGGAAAACAATGGCTTGACTTGATAAATAAGTACAATTATTCTTAAAAAGGTATCGCTAAGTCAGAAGAAGTGAAGAAAACTTTTTATTTTGGTATTGTGCCTATAAATACTGGGAGATATTTTAATTTTGTTGTATTAGGCAGAGAAAATGAGAAAATTATTAGCATGTCTATCAAGTAAAGCAGTTGTCTTCTAGCATGCCTTGGTTGTCTGTTACAGGAATATGTATGCAAAGTTGTAGTCAGTCCATTGAGATGATTTTTCTAATCGAATGCAAGCTTGTCATTGATACCTTCTGCCTTAACCAGCTAAGGGAAACAAAATACCAAACTGAGAAATACTGTAAATTTGAAACCAGAATTTGAAACCATTACAGCACCTTTTCTGATCAGTTCTTGGATGTTTCACTATTTTGGTTTACATATGATCTGACGTTGATGCCAAATAGATGTTTTGTAAAAATTACAAAGAAATGAAATTCATTTTTGCTTTCTTCCCTTTTCCCCCACCGGACCACGTATATTGCTTCACTTGGGCTGTCCACACAGAAAATATTTTTGAGTGATACACGTGGCTGGGGAAATGCTGCAGTTAGATTGCAGACTGTCCTATTCATTAATGTATTGCATGGGTCATTCAAGTTTTAGCTTTCTGATGGTGCGTTTTTTCTCTCTCTCTGGCAAGACAGATTTCCAGTATATTATTGGGGTACAGATAGCAAAATTCCTTTACCAGTCAGCATCCTAAAGTATAGCCTTCAAATATATAAAATACGCAATAACTAGAACAGACATAAAATCTCAATTATAACAAACGAAGAAGCTTACCCGAGACACTGTAAAAGAAACTACTAAATATTTTACCACTTCAACTAAATAAATTTGCTTTAATTTCCAGTTTCATGATCCTTAGTTTGCAACTGCTCTTTGCAGCTATATATAAAACAGAACTCGGGAGCAAAAGGTATGTTTGCCTCAACAGGGAGTACTGAACCACACCACTGAGAAGGTGCAGTAACTAGATTCCATGAGCTGCACTTGTGCATGTGTAATAACTGTGTAAGTAAAAAGATTTAAACAAAATTACTTTAAATAACTAGGCTATAAAAAAAGCAAAACCTGCTGCTGTGAATACAGTCCAGATTTTAAAAATAACAGTAAATTGGAAACAACTTTACTGTAGTCCATCACTGTAACTTGGTGTAAAACTGCAAATGCCAGCATCTTGCAGTATCTGCTTTAAAGTGAGATGATGTGAGAACTACCCACCTGCCCACACTGTGGATATCCTCACTTAAACTGTATTCCTTTAATACCTGGTGGATTTTGATTCATTTAGCTAGTGTAGAAATCTGAAGATGAGGGATGCACTGAACTCTAGAACTACTTTTCTGTCTGTTGTCATGGGTGGGATATTCATGGGCTAAAGGTTCATCTCAAGAGAGACTAAACAAGTTATCGGGGAAGAAAATATCATAAAGGGTTATTAAACACATGGAGGCTACCTCCAGCACAGAAGTCCCTAAAGTCCAAATGGCTGGAGGCTGTGAGAATTCTGAAAGGTAGACGATGCAGCAGGCATCCCTACAGAGCTAGTGGCTGTCTGCAGTCGGTCCCCATCAGAAACAGGACCTGGGCTAGACGGAACCACTGTAACCGCCTTTATGTCCTTATAACCACCTATATCACTATAAACAGAGACTAGTTAAGCTACTGCCATCTCCACTGTAAACACCTGAAGGTCAATCACCAATACACTCTTTATGTTTGGGAGATAATTAATTTCTGATCAGTAAAATATCATCTAACTGAGGGATGCTGAAACTGTTGAATTTGTATCTCCATATCTGAGTCTCCTTGGATTGCACAGTTTAAGATTGAATTACATTCATATTTTTATTTTGTCCTATTATTTCAAGTTCCCTCAGGGCTTTTTTCTGCCTCCTTTAAAAATGATGGCTGAAGCATCCACCTCTCCTACAAAGGATGTCTAAGAAATGCCTTTTTCACTTTTTTTTTTTTTCCCTCCAGACTAGTAGTTTGATTCAGTATCGAAGTCCTGCCTATGTCTCAAGATTCCATATGCTTTCTTAAGGAGGCATAGGTGCTAGCAGTGAGTGCAATAGATGAGTGGAGAGAGTTAGGTATACTCACTTCTCTTGGTGTGACCTCAAAAATAGCATCCTCACTTCCCATCAGTGTCTACCTTCAGATTTCAGACTGATTAAGAAGCACAGGAGAGAGAAATTGCAGAGCCCGTATTTGAACTTAAGCCTTTATCTTCCTGAAGAGAGCCAGGAGAAGACCATGGAAGACAATATAGGAATCCCATTTCAGGAAGGGCAGATGACTTACTACCTGAAATACTTCGAAAGGGCGAGATCATTTTGAGTTCCTCCCCTGCCTGCTTTCTTTCCACTGGAAGGCGGGCTATGAGGAGAAGCAGGTAACAAATGCAATTAGCACTTCTGCTGACTTTTACATGTTAGAACAGGGTAGAAAATAATCAGCACCTGGCTCCCCCACTCACCAATCACAGAGTGCACCTTAGGAAATTGTCTCAATACCAGGTTTCGCTTCTTGCCTCCCTTTTCCCACACTACGTGATGGCTTATCTTCAAAGCATTCCCATTTCACTATCTTCAGACAATTCTGTTTTGCAGGTGGAAGGCAGCTTTTTGTTTTTCCTGAACTTTGATCATTACCATATGGTCTTTCATACGTGCTCAGGGTCTTTTTCCAGGATCATGATTCATTTTTCTCTTCCCTGACAATTTTTCTGACCGGGTCTCTATACAAAAAAACAACTTAAACACAAAGTGATGTGGTTCTTGGGAGTATTTTGGATTCCAGACAGAAATAGTTGTATGGTGCCAGGGACATAGATCCGTGGCCTGGCCTGGGGATGAATGTTATCAGGTATGAGGTCTTATCTCGGAGGAATGTTAACCTAAGACGCAAATATTCAAAATAGAAAACAAATGGTGTCACAGCAACAAAAATCCAGTTCTTACTGGCGCCTGTTGGGCCTTTTATTCTTTTCCATAGGCATTGCCTTAAAGATTCACAGTCAGTCTTTGAGTGATGTGGTTATGTGTGCTCCATCCTGGTGCTCCGTTTTCTGGAGTTTTGAATTTCTTTTTTGGCCAGTAGGCTCGGCATCCCACATCTGTGCACTTAAATGACCTTCACTGTCTCCTGAGGGCATGAAATGGCAGAGTGTAGCCAACTGTCTCTGTGATTAGAATTGCTAGTTGTGTCTAGTGCTTAACTCTTTTTATCTGTGGCATATCATTAATCTAGTGCTAGGCTACCTCAGAAAGGTTTTATTTTTAGGCTTCGTTTTGATTTTTTTTCCTACCTATTACAGTCCTGCTATTTGAGTTGTTAGCAACATAAAAAGTTCTCTGAATCTTGGCAGCTTGGAAATATTCTGTGAAAAATTAAGTAATATTGTGCAATGTTGAGCTGTTGAAATCCGTGTGATTTTGGGAAAATTCTGGCTTAAGTAAACATTAGTTTTGAAATATTTTGCAGCCAGGTATAACTCCAGATCAAAAAACACTGAACTTGCATGAGAGTAGGCAATAGCAGAAAGTACAATGTCTGGGAAGGCAAAGTCAAGGGACTGGCACCTGCTGCTGCTACATCCCAGGTGAATTCCCTGACTCTTAGGCTAAGGAATTCCTCTCCTTTTTGCTGACCCACCTAATACACAGTTATCTGCACACAATGGGACTGTTCCAAAGAAGTGTCTGAAGCAAGGACTCCAGATACTGTTAGGGTACTCATCTCATATGCAAATGACCCGGGTCCTAATGTTTGATTTGGAGCCAGAACTTCAGTCTGGATCTTATGTCTCCTAGGTAGCGCTGTGACTGTTATTTGCTGTAGTTTATTTCTCTGTTGCTCTTTTCTGTTTTTCTTTGCAAGAAACTTCAAAAGCTCCAGGTTTTATTTCCATGCAAGATCCTGAGGGATAATATTTCTCCACCCACTTCTAGTTAATTTAGAGTATCTTCTTTGCCAGATCACAGACAGAATATGCTGCCTCTCAAATCTCTGCCAAATTCTGGCTTAAAATGAAAAAGAAATAGAATTTCTAATGCCATCTTGCAGAATAGAATTTGCAAACTTTGGATTTCAGAGCATCAACAGGAATCAGTAAAACTCACTTCAATTTTAGAGAAATCCCAGGGCAGTAATAAGCCTGAATCTGAGAATACTTAGTCATGTGCCATTGGGCTCTTCCATTTCTCTTGAAGCCAGGCTTTGCCTTTTGTTATATGGAAGAATTTCTGGCCTGGCATCCTGGTTCAGAGACTAAAACATTCTAGCATGTCTGGTGGAGGGATCCTGTTACACTATATATAAGGCTGTTCTCACAGCCTTCACCTGCAGTGATGCTGATAAAAAAATTTGCAATCTTATGTTCATCCAAATAAGGTCTCCTCCTGTTTCCCTGAGACCTGGGGAGTCTGATCAAGTATCAGAGTTTCTTTGTACTTAACTTAGCAGCAATCTATCCAGCTTGTTGTAGTCTCAAAAGAATTGCTGTGTGTTTACTCTGCAGTTACTGAGCCCTTCCTTTCTAGCATCATAGGTGAAATGAATGGGGACTGGTTTTTGACTCATTAATTTTGTTTCTTAAATTATCTTTGTGTGAATATAGGACCTTTTGTGAGCATTTTAATTCTTCTTCTTGGGAACCCATGGAAGTCCACCTTTCCTTAACCCCAAGCAAAATTTCTCCTTAAAATAATTGTAGTTTTATGTGTCAAACACTTAATTACTATTAAAAAGGATCCTCATACTGTATGTGTTAGGACACTTTTTGATAACTTGCATCTTACCAAAACACTCACAACCTGATGAAGTGACTGGCTTTATTGAAAGAGTAAAAGGACAAGCCATTTTGCGACGAGTGCTGCAGATTTTCTCCCAGAATGAATCCATATGGATTGCTAACTCAAATACTCCACGTTAACAGATAGCTAAATGAGAACCTTCTCCCCAGTCAGATAAAGATTTACTCCATAAAAGCTTCTGCAACTTCTTTTGGAAATATTCCCATCTTTGGAGTATGCGCTATGCCACCTGTTTAGGCATTTATGAAACACTGCTCCCTGCGGGACAAGTCTGGGTTGTATGCTTATTTTGATAAAGTGGTACTTTAATCTTCAGTCAGACACTAAGCAATTACCTCCTGCCACTGAAGTCGTGTCCAAGAGTAAAATACATGATACCTTTTCTCGCTCTCCTTTGAATTATTTCCACAAATTAACTGTTCATTGTACTGTATACCTGTATTCAGTACTCTGATATTATAAAGCTTTTAATAGATTTATAAGTGAAGGAAATATCTGGGGCTCCACCGAAGACCATCTGACAGCTCAGGATTAAGTATTCTGACTGTGCATGTATGGCATATGTACAACAGGTAAAGATTCATTGCTCAAATAGGTTTTATAAAACAGTAACTGTAGGAGAAGCAACAGTTTGGTCTCCTTTATGTGTTTCACTGTTGGTACCTTGCAAATGCTAATCCAGTGATAGGAAGAGATGCTTACCATCTAGCTAAATAAAGATTGAGGTGCTGCTTAATCAAATAAGCTTGTTTTCAGAAATTTCCCTAGGGGCATCCAACTGGTTTGATGTCTGCATACTGTTAACCAGCACTGGATATTCTCTCTACATCCCATCCCATTTTAACCACAGCTGAGCTGTAATTCCGAATAGACGCTACTCACTCAAAACCAAGTAAGGATAGCTAGATCCTTTTTTCTTTTAAGGAATCTTCGCGATTCTGCTCAGTGAATGGATATCCTATTAGCTCCAGCTCTGGTTTTCAAGGACTGATCCATTCTTGTATAACACATCTGTTCTGTTCAATCACTGTGTTGAACAGAGAATTCATAATACATTGGAAAAGTACTTTTAGTCCTATCTGGAATTTCTTATGTTCTAGAAGAACAGGGTTTCCTGTTGCTGTATGCATGGCAGCACCATCAAGGTGGAGATGAACACAGAATGAGCTGGGTTAGTAGGAATTACTGTTCTTCCTCCAAAAAATATCTCACTCATCATAAATCTACTTGTAGAACTAGAGGTTAACTTTTTACATCTGGAAGCAATAGACAAAGTGGCCTATAGTTTCCAAGTGCCAAGGCTGGGATAGGAGGTAGTGAGTGACATCTTAGAAAGCTAAGCGAGGTTCCTGCTGTAGGTTGTCCAATCTTTTAGGCAGCCTTCGGAATGGTACCAAAAATAATGGTAGGTAAGTTGCAGAGAGGTTTTCTACGCCATCTGGCATAGAAGCCTATGACTAACATCACATTCTTCAGCATCACTATCCGAAGACCAAATCCTGCTGTGTTGCCAAGCTGCCTACATGATGGAGTCAGAATGGAAACCTAGATCAAGTGATTATTCTATTCCTGCATCCCCAGAAGCTACAACTTACTCTTCTAGCTGATGAACTGGTGAAACAGAGCCTGGGAGGTTTTACTACGAGAGCATAGGAGTGCCTACATTTAAAAAAACAATAAGTCACGTCTCCGCTGTAAACTGCATGTTCTAAGTATGTTCGGGTAAAGGACATATGGAGCAGTTCCCTGTGTTTAATGCTCTTCAGGGCATCAAACTATTTGGTGAACTTAAATACTGAGAAACGTAGGTCTTTGGAGGGACCTGGAATAAATCACAGCCAATTATGAATAAATGTTCCACAGCTATCTACAAAAATATCTGCTCTGACTGCCCTAAGTATGCAACCATGCGCTTACCCATGAAACTTCAAAACTGTATAAAAGTTTCTATCACTCTATAACTAACCCAAAACATTCAGTATAAAGACAAAAAAAAATCATCATGGAAGATAACATGCAAGTGTAAAATAGGAAAAATTAAACACGTCACCAATGTCCCAACCATGGCCTTAGCAATAGCAGGGAATTTGTGACGAGAAAACACCTCGGGGATCCTAGAAAGTAAGCACTGCACAACACCATGTAGAAAGGCAGAAAACAGAAAAGATTGTTAACAGGCTCTGTCAACACACTGAGTTTGGGGAGAAGAATCCACGTGACTCTCAACCTGACAATCAAGGTCTCCCTAAACAATTAAGCAGAGGCAAGAAGGTTTGTGGTTTGTTTTTTTTTTTCAATTTCGCAAAAATACCAGTAAATTCTGCCCCAATATCCCATCACTTTCTGTGGCCATTGTCTGATGCTTCAAAAGAAAGCAACCCTGCCTACTTTCATTCCCCAAAAGCCAAATTATGCACTGAGGGCAAATGTAAATCTCTCTGGCCCCTGCAGGTAAACAGCTGGCAGGATTAAAGTATTTAAAATACTGTGCAAAAAAGATATATGGAAATGCAGTCTCCTTTCAAGCCTCTGTTACAGATACAAGAAGCTAACCACCCAAAGATACAAATCACAAGTTTTAATTTTCAACAGTAGGATCAGTTCTATCTGTCATCAAATTCCACTTAAACACTTACGAGTTGCTAGTATGAAGTATTGTATTCCTCGTGGTCTTTATTGCATTTCAAAGACCAGTCCAGAACGGCTCATCTCTGAAATACTGATTTTTCTAATTTCCAGAGTAGTTTTATTTATAACCAATTCATACACCTTTCCACTTGATTAGCCAATATTCCCTCTCTGGTAAGTGCTTTCTGAATTAAAATACCTAATCAGATTCCTTTTTAGCCTGGGATTACTCAACTAAACACATCAAAATCTTTCTTTAATCTCTTCTAGTGCCAATGGCTTGCCATTTCCCAAATCATTTTAGTAGCAATTGCTGTGTTAAACTGTTCTTTTTGTAAAATAAGTGGTAAGACCTTTGGATGCTGTTCACTTTCAGAGTACTAATAATCTTATAGCAGAGTATAGTTATCTTCAATATTATTGAGACCAGCTAGTCTACTAGACAGCAAGACAAGCACCGCCAAGCTGAGCATACACAATTTTAGCCACTGGCACTTTTTTCTTTTGACAAGAGGTTTTTCTATAGCTTTGTCTCCAGGCAGTGTTAGAAGATAAATGTATAAAACATTTTTTGTTTTGCAGGGCCATACATAAAGAATGAGCCTCTTCCTATACTCAAAGTACATTTCAGCATGAAGACAAAAGGGAAGGCTTACCTGGAGGTTTCTATTCAGCCAGTTTCCTTTCATCCATAAATCATGCACAATGCAAAACCAAAACATTATTCAGAATGGGAATAGAAATTGGTTTGTTGTCATTAGAGCTTGTGATCATAGAATCATAGAATCACAGAATAGTTTGGGTTGGAAGGGACCTTTAAATGTCATCTAGAGCAACCTCCCCTGCAATGAGCAGTGACATCTTCAACTAGATCAGGTTGCTCAGAGCCCTGTCCAGCCTGACCTTGAATGTTTCCAGGGATGGGGCATCTACCACCTCTCTGGGCAACCTGTGGCAGTGTTTCACCACCTTCATTGTAAAAAATTTCTTCCTTACATCTAGTCAGAATCTTCCCTCTTTAAATTTAAAACCATTACCCCTTGTCTTATCGTAACATGCCGTGCTAAAAAATTTGTCCTCATCGTTCCTGTAGGCCCCCTTTAAGTACTGAAAGCCTGCAATAACATCTCCCCAGAGCCTTCTCTTCTCCAGGTTGAAGAACCCCAACTCTCTCAGCCTGTCCTCATAGGAGAGGTGTTCTATCCCTATGGTCATTTTTGTGGCCCTCGTCTGCACCTGCTCCAACAGGTCCATGTCTTTCCTGTGCTGAGGGCTCCAGAGCTGGACACAGTACTCCAGGTGGGGTCTCAGAAGAACGGAGTGCAACGGCAGAATTGCCTCCCTCAACATGCTGGCCATGCTTCTTTTGATGCAGGCCACGGTATGGTTGGCTTTCTGGACTACAAGCACACATTGCTGGCTCATGTGCAGCTTTTTATCCACTAGTATCTCCGAGTAGTTCTCAACAGGCTGCTCTTAATCCCTTCATCCTCCAGCCTTTATTGATACCAGGCGTTGCCCCGACCCATGTGCAGGACCTTGCACTTGGCCTGGTTGAACCTCACGATGTTCACATGGGCCCACTTCTTGAGTTTGTCCTGGTCCCTCTGGATGACATCCTGTCCCTCAGGTGTGTCAACTGCACCACTCAGCTTGGTATCATCTGCAAACTTGCTGAGGGTGCACTGGATTCCACTATGTCCTTGATGAAGATATTGAACAGTACTGGTCCTGATGTGGACCCCTGAGGGACACCACTAGTCACTGATCTCCATCTGGACATTGAGACATTAACCACTAACCTGTGGATGTGACCACTGGTTGTGATCAAGCCACCTGTCCTGTCTGCTGCTCCTCACAGATGCGATCCCTCTACACTTTTCTGCTTCAGACCAATGGGGCAAATAACAAAATTAGCTGACCTTGGTTGTTATAGCAGTAAGTGTAAGCATCAGCCTACCTGCGTACCATTCCTTGGCATAAATTATAAACATAGGTCTTATCACTCTGAGGACCAACAGTGTCTCCACAATATGCTGTTAATTTCGGAGAGTTTCAGAGAGTTCAGTTAGTTAGAAGAGGCTTAGCTGAAAAGTAAAATTACTGAACAAAAAAATGTACCTCAAACCAGGACCAATTCCTCATCCACACAACACTTTACCCGTCCATTTCATACCTCTGCAATTTAGAGAGAAGGATGTTGTAGAGGACTGTGTCAAAGACCTTACAGAAGGCCACGGGGTTGATCAGACAGGACTTGCCCTTGGTGAAGCCATGCTGGCTGTCTCGAATCACCTCCCTGTCCTCCATCTCCCTCAGCGTAGCTTCTAGGAGGATCTGTTCCATGATCTTCCCAGGCACAGAGGTGAGGCTGACAGGTCGGTAGGTCCCAGGGTCCTCCTTTCTACCCTTTTTAAAAATGGGTGTGATGGTTCCCTTTTTCCAGTCACCAGGGACTTCATCTGATTGCTATGACTTTTCAAATATTATGGAGAGTGTCTTGGCAACTACATCAGCCAGTTGCCTTGGGACTCTGTGATGCATCTTGTCAGGTTCCATAGACTTCTGTATGTTCATGTTCCTCAGGTGGTCACAAACCTGATCTTCTCTTACAGTAGGAGTAAGAGATCCCCCAGTCCCTGCCTTGTGGTCCATCCACTCAAGAGGTGTGGGAAGAGAGGTTGCCAGTGAACACTAAGGAAAAATTTTGTTGAGTACCTCAGCTTTCTTGTCTGTTACCAGTTCACCAGTTTTGCTCATCAGGAGATGTACGCTTTCTTTGACCTTCCTTTTCTGGCTGACGTACTTACAGAAGCCCTTCTTATTTTTCTTCGCATTCTTTGCCAAGTTCAGCTCCAACTGCACCTTGATCTTCCTGACCCCATCCCTACACAGCCAGGCAGCATCCCTATACTCTTCCCAGGATACCTGTCCCTGCTTCCACTGCTTGTGCATCTCTTTCTTGCTCTTTAGTTTGACCTGCAGGTCTCGACTCAGCCATGCTGGTCACTTGCCCTGCTTCCCTGACACCTGGGGATCGAGAGCTCTTGCACTCTATGGAAGGCATCCTTAAAGATCTGCCAGCTCTGTTCTGCTCCCTTGTCCCTGAGGGCAGTTTCCCAGGGGGTCCTACTGACTGACTCCTTGAAGAGCTGGAAGTTTGCTTTCCTAAAATTCAGGGTCCTGATCCATACCCCTCAGGACTGTGAACTCCACCAGTGCATGATCACTGCAGTCCAGGCTGCCTCCAATCTTCATGTCACCGATTAAGTCTTTGTGTTGATGACCAACGGGTCCAGTAACGCATCCACTCTGGTAGGGCTGTGTGTTACCAGATATCCTCAATGCATTCCAGGAGTCTCCTGGATTGCCTACAGCTCACTGTGTTACTTTTCCAGCAGATGTTGGGGTGGTTGAAGTCCCCCAGCAGGATGAGACCCTGTGAGTGTGATGCCTTCTGTAGCTGGAATAAGAAGGCTTCAACAATAGGGTCCGCTTGATTTGGCCTATAGTAGACACCAGCCACAAGGTTCCCTATGTTGCCTCAGTCTCTAATTCTCACCCATAAGCTTTCAACCTGCTCATGCCTATTCTGCAGAGACAGCTCTTCACACTCTATCCTTTTCTTGATGTAGACGGCAACACTTCCACCCCTCCTTCCTTGCCTGTGCCTTCTGAACAGCCTGTAGCCATCGATAGCTGCGCTCCAGCCATGGGATTCGTCCCACCAAGTTTCAGTAATGGCAATTAGGTTGTCTCTTTCTAGAAGCTTGGTGGCTTCCAGCTCCTCCTGATTGTTGCCCATGCTGCATGCATTGGTGTAGAGGCACTTCAGCTGGGCTGTCAGCCGTGTCACCTTCAGAGGAACATCCCTTAATTCCTTTGGAGTATTTCACTGGTGTATCCCTCTTGGCTCCTGTTACCTCAGGAGCCCCTATCTCATCTCTGTAAGACTTCAAGTGTGTTGATGATGCTCTGGAGATGGAGGAAATGTGTTTCTGCCACACAGCGCTGTTAACCCAAACCACCGTTTGATAATGTAAATGTGAAACATCACAGCCTAAGAATTTTCTGAGAAGTAGAAAATGTCTGAAAGTTGGCAGTGACTTACAAATTAGATTCTGAACTTGGGTTGTAAGGAGTCTGGAATACCCATCTGGTCAACACATTGAATGGAGACAATGACAATTTTCAGATAAGCACTGGGAAAAAGAAATTACTGTTCTGATTTTTGTTGTTGTTTTCAAGGAAATAACTTCTAATTCATTAACAAGTTGCAATCAAACATGGAATCTTTTAAGCCAGTATTTTTTAACTGCCTTCTGATGGCACTGAAATACTTTGCTTTTAGCAATTTCCTTTCAATATGGGAGACATTTCCATGAATCTAGATTAGACCAGATACAAAAATAAAGAATTTATCTTGAAGTACAGAGAAATTTAAAGCATTAAAAGTACTGAGGATAGATCTCCATTTTCACTTTCTTTGTTGATTGGTAGTTTTTTCAAAGAAAATTTTATCATCAGTTGGCCTAAAAATGTTATCACCTCTCTTTAAAATTTTCTTCTTATAAACTTCAACACAACAAGAAAAAAGTCAGCTGAATACAGTCAACAAATAACAAATGGGAGTTGTTTTCTTACTAGAACGCCAGTGCCCATGGTGGTGATTGGACTATTAGTATTTATCTTCCATTTGCAACACAGCTTGCTAATCTGATGATTATTTGTGTATAGTCACGAAAAAGACAGATGAAGGAGAAAGGGAAGTTATTCATCAAGATTGCAGACTGCAATGTGGCAGTGGTCAGTGTATATCAGGATTGAAACTGTTGAAACAAATGCTGATTTGCTAAGCCTAAATTGTTTAGGAAAGACAATGTGTTAAGATATTCCTTTGATAGCTTTACTATTCTGTTCCTTATTTAAAGAATGAAGAAAGAAGTGTTTATTACAAAAAGTGTAAACTTTATTGAAAGCATATTCCCTTGATCGTGCAGCTAAATGAACTATAACAACCTTAGAGCTAAGAAGAAAACTGTAACTAAATTTGTAGGTTTATAGGATGAAAATAATATTAACAACTCCATTAAATCATCAAATTGCCCGTTTCCAGTGGATCGTGACTTTAGCTTCTTCCATAACAGTAACAACAACAGTTTCTTCTAAAAGAAACAAAGAATGTAAGCGAAGTCAATTTTAATCAAATTTTCATTCGAATCCAAACAAAGTTCACTTTTGTCAGGCTGCCAAACAGAATATGAGCTTTAACTTGAAATTCCAAAGTTCTGTGGCAAAATTTATCCTTTGAACTTGCTGTTTCTCAAGAACTGTCAACAGTAATGTACTGAACAGGTTACTATGTAGCACAAAGGTATTTTAATTAGACAGTTGCTTTGCTAAAACAGCTTTCAGGAAGAAGTCCTTTAAATACATTGCAGTGTAGTGACTAGAGATAGTTTTTAAAGAGGGAGATGCCAGATGAGATATAAATATATATATTCTAGCTTGGATAAGGGGAGAGGCAAGTGTGTGAAGAGCTGAAACTTGGCTATAACCACAAGAAGTTACATTCTGTTCTGGCATTAAAATGGTTTTGGAAACTATCAATCAATCAGATGGTATTAGCAATACTTTTGTTTTGTGTGTCCACATTTGCTTACCACAGATGTAAGGTAATAAACTTTGTTTCATGATACTGACACGGAATACTTTGAAGAACAATGGAAAATAAATGCATGATGATGTATATATGCACACAAATTTGATATAATTTTTTTAAACTGAAATGCAGTGGCTATTTTCTGCCACAATATGCTGTTTCTTAGGGTGTTCCGGTGAAGAGGAAGCTACTGGCCCTTGAACAGGAAGAGCTGTTGGAGGGAGATTAATGTTCTGAGTTGTCATAAGTAACAACCCTAGTCTGTCATACAATATAATGGCACGCAAACAACAGAAATAACAAGATAAGAATATAATACACTGTGTAAGGTAAACAATCTTCAAGGCTCTGCCAAAGTCACTGTTGTCATTAGAGCAAGCCGAAGGATTCCAGAAGTGAGACAAAGTTTGTACAGATGAAATCACCAAAACAGGCGGTGACTGGCTGTTCGTTGTTGAATGATGAAGTTGCTGCTGTGTTTTTGAACATGGTATCCTGAAGAGCATCCAGAACTGGTGGACTAGAAGGAGCAAGTGTATTCATCACAGTGTATCCTGTTGCTCTTCCATCATCTGCCCAGAAAGCATCTGGTCTAAGCCACCAAGACAGCACTGACTTTCAGAACAGTGCACCAGCAAGCATTTCTTCTCTTTACACATTTCATGTGTGGTTAAAAATGTTGGTACTGTAAGCCATGAAAATTTCTCAGGAAGCCCCAGACCAGAAGAAATAAAATAATGCTGTAATAAGAAACACACCCTTTTAGTGCCTTCTCCTTGGCAAGGAGGAAGGCACATCCTTTCAATCCAGCACAGTAAGCCAGCAAGTATCTTACTCCATGAATTCACTATCTGAATTCTCTTGCCACAGTGGATGTTCTGTTTCAAACAAGATCTAGAATTAATAGCTTTATGGCTAATTTAGAAAACTAAACCAAACCAAACATGAAGCAACACCCTTTAATAAAAAAAAAAGGTGTTAACTCATCTGAGCACTGCCTGTCCCTTGTGTTGTTTTCCACCTGGTGTCTTTTATTGTCAGGTGTATGTGATGCCCTTCTTCCAAGGCGTGTCAGAAGCTCATGATGGATGGAGTGATCTTAAACTAACCAAGCAAGGATCAAGCTGAATATGTTTAGTTCTTAATGTGAAAGAATCTACAAGACAGTCGGCATTACTGTTGAAAAGTTCCCGACCAGTGCACAAGATCAAAAAACGGTCCATGGCAGAGATAATTCCCATCAAGAGGAAGAATTCGCCAATGGCTGTGGGCTCAGCAGAATTTCTGTAGTAACGCTGAAGCAAGGGTGCCTCTTACCCAGGGGGCAGTGAGGTCTGTTCCTTGCAGAGCTTTATAAACTTTGCAAAATCTTCGTTGCTTTGTTTTACAGGGGAGAGTGCAACATGATGGAGGTCTGCAAGAACTGAGGCAACATGAAACGCATTTCCACAGACATGTTTTTTTTAAGGCATAAATCTTTTAACCAGTTGTTGTGCATTGGTGCACCTGTGCAATAGCCCTCTACGGGGACTTCAGTGTCTGTCCCAGAGCTCACAGAGATGAGCAAGCAGCAACATGCACTGCACATAAGAAAGAGTTACAAGGTAATGGTCATTTTTCCTAGATTACAATGTATAACAGCAAATCATTCTCATCCTGATAATATTATCTGTATAATGAATAATCTATACTATTCCTGTTTTATACGATATTTTCCTTTAAATACTCCATTGCCTCACATACGTACACACACACTCTCTCACTTGCAAGTCTACTATAAAATTTTCTGTTGAATGCCCTGCCACTGCACAGTACCGTTACAAGGAAGATCTTGTCACCATTTCTGGTATTAAAACCCACTTTCTCAGAAATTAATCAACCTGCTGCTAAAAATTTCTCCACAAATGCTCTTATTCTTTGGACTGACTATATGTGACTAACGATTATAGCAGGCATGTGTACCGATGAGGAAGAAGGACAATGCCCAGAACACAAAATATCTTTGGGAGGGGAGATGCGCATGTCTGTCATACTCCAGGAAAAAGGTGACATATAATTCAGATCTACCTTGTTAGCTACTAAATTACTACATTAACTGCTGTACTGTAGATAAGTTCTGACTTCTAAGTCAGTCAGTCATTGAAACTTTTGCTACATGTGTAGAATATGAGTCCTGTGTGGATTCCTGAATACATCACATGCCCCCACTAGAGTGACATGAAGAATTCCACTTTACCAAGACAGTAACGTCAATATACTCTTCTATTAGAAAATACGTCCAACATGAAAATTGAGGTTTTGTCGTGGCTCCTGGCTCCTGTAATGCAATATATAGCAGTTGCTCTGAAACCCCGGGGGCTGTAGCTTTGAGTTGTCTTTCTTTTATTACTTTGCACGAGCTTTCTTTTAGAATTGGGAGTGAAGGAGGGGTTAGAAATGTAAACATAAAACAAAGTGGTCAATGATACCTATATGGAAACATCCATTTTGAAACCCAGACTTCAGTTTTGTCTCCTAGTGTTAGACAGCTGCTAGACTCTGCTGATTTTTGTACATTCTGTGATCCACAGCTCCTATTTGCATCACTGTTATAGTGGAATAACAGAAAACGTAACCATTTCTATATTGGCTAAGACAGACTATTTTCAAACGTCTAAAAAACAACAACAACAAAAAAGAAAAATTACCACCAAGAAGTAGACTGGAGGTAAGAAATCCAAACTGCCTATAGAATAGAACGGTTCATGAAAAATCACAAAAAACTTTTTAAATTGGATAATAAAAGGATGTTAAAGCCAGCTGAGTATATGGTTAGAGAGATTTAGAAGTCTATTAGGCATTCTAATATGCTTTTTTACCTCTTTGGCTGCTTGTCTTCCTAACCTTGAAACAACAGTCTTAACTGACTTTATAAACATCTATGTGACTCACAGGAAGGCCATAAGGTTCATAAAGACAAAATAGACCACCACACTCTATTCCCCCCTCCCCAAAACTCCTCACTGGAGATCAAAATGGTCTAATATTAATACTTCAAAATGGTGAATCTGTTTGTAAGGCAATCTAGATTTTTCCAGCAAAATTACACTCACTTTCCCAGAGTTCTTCTCTGACTTACTACCCAAGTAGAGGTAAAAGGTCCTCTAGAGTAGTTATTTAGTATGTTACTTTATGCCACACAGACAAAAAAGTATCTTAACTTTTTTCAGCCTTTAAACATTACAGGTGAGCTTTTCAGAGGAACACAGAGCACCTGAATAATTTTATTATTTGCTTAGGCAGACTCATGACTTTTTTCTGTTTGACATTGAGGTTGTAACATACATTCAGATCCTCTTTCTTTATATTGCATGTGCAGGAAAGTCAGGAGTCAAACCTCCTTTGAGTTTTTCACAAGAAATTAAGTGTTCTTGGAACATGTTCCCTAAGAAACATTGCAAGAACATGGTGATTCCAATTGAAATAAGTATTGTTGGTGTCACAGCATTCCTGAATATTTCCTTCTGCCACAAGTTTACTTATGTTTTCCTGATAATGACAGGGTAAACATTGTTGAATTTAATAAATAGCTAGATTAGATGTTAAACTTTACCATCATTTTCACTTATATTTATCTGTGAGTTTGTCTGGTCCAAAGACTGATTGCTGGCAATTATTTAGAACATCAGTTATTTTAGTCATACACATTAGATAATAACTTCACCTTATCAGGAAAACACATTTCTGAAACTGTTGATCCAGTGAAGGCCGATGATCGGAATTTCTTTTAGGAAACACTAGAAGATGGAGAATAAAGTAGTAATCTTGTTCTTTCCAGGACATTTTTGTGCTTCTGGAAAAAGTAGTGCAGGTTTGAAAAGACTGTTTTGGTAAAAAAACCATCTTTTTGTTCACAGATTGTAGTGTTAGCTTAAGAAATTTTTTTATTATTTTCTTTTAACCTTCATGTGTCTGAACTGTGCTGTAAATTGAAAGATTAAAGAAGAAGGAAGTGAAACAGGGGAGGAAGAAAGTAAAACAGAGGCAGGAATGTAATGAACTTCTCTTCATGACCTTTGGAATTTCTAGTTGTTTTTCATTATGCAACACTGAGCCCTATCCAGGAAGATAAACTGGTGGAAATGGAACATATTACACTTGAGGGAAAGGAGCTATTTCAAAGGCAGCAATCACATCTGAGCACTAACGCTTATGTGAAGGTGATGTCAAAGACACACACCACTCCCCTGCCTCCCACCTTTTTTTTTAAGGCGGGATTTTGCATGGAAATTTGGAGAGTAACTTGGTTCCAAAATTAATTACATGCTCCTACCCCATAGGCTTACCCAGAAGTACCGCTGAGGCTGCCAGTCGGGAAGGTCTTGTGGTCTTAACTAGCATGGCCTAGCAGGCACAAACAAAATGTCCCAAACGCCACGTTTAACTTATGCCTATAAAAAAAGATCAAGATGTGGAGAAATACAGCTCAAATGACTGAAAAGAAAGGTATTGAAACTTAAACCTTGTGGTATATGATGAAAGGTCTGAATGGAAATGTAAATGGAAAAAGACTAGAGTGATTAGAAGCCCTAAAGTAATTGCAACTGTAGAAACGTATGGCATATGTGAGTATAGATGCTGTAAGGTTATAGAACAGATCAGTTATCCTTAACTGGGAACGCAGAACCACACAGGCAAAACAAGAAATAAATAGATTCAGCAACAGCAGGAAAGAAAGAAAAGGACATGGGCAATAGAGGTAGAAAATGGGGAGGAACAATTTTGTTTTAGAAGGAGGAAATTGATACCAGCTTATTTTTCAGTCTTGGGTGGGGAGGCAGTTTGAAAGCGGGGGTGTATGGTGGAGACTGTGCACTGTGCATGGGAAAAGAAATTGCAGAGAGATATTTAGGGAGACATTTTAAGGTCATTCATTTCTGTATACTGGCAGTAATCCATTGTGGAGAACAGACAGCTACTGTAGTTGTTAGTAAAGATAAATGTCATTGAATTATAGATTAACATAATGGAAAAACTTCATGTCTAGCCATTGTGCAAAATTAGGAGTGGGACATACTGGCTGTGTGGGCTTGGTGAATGCCAGGTGCGTGGGTGAGTAGTGAGCATTGGGAAAGGGTGTCCTATTCAAGTGGTCTATTCAGCTCTTACACCAGCACTGTAATGTCATTATTTTTTCCTCCTCTGGCTTCTGAGTACAAACCAAAGAATAGTAAACACTAAGTACATTGGTGACTATCTCAGCACGTCCATATGTTTCTGTGTGTATGTTCAATGCAACGGCAGAGGCAGAGGGGAAAGGACTCATCTTTAATGTGATGATCATTCATAAAGGCCTGTGTGATCACACCTGCTGATGACACCACAACACACCAGTTCATAATGCAAAACAGGCTATCCATCCCCAACCAGTCAGACAGAGATTAAACCTGTTTATCTCTGCTGATATACAAAATTTTCATTACCTAAAATTCATTATTTTAATGGGTGAAATTTTACATGCCGGGTCATCAATCTGGAAGACTTCAGCCTTCCAGTAGGAAGGCTTAAGTCTCTAAGCGTGTCAGTACTCTTAGATGTACAGACCTGTCCATGTCTGCTCCTTTCCCTAGAATGACAGGTCTCCATTTGCTGTCATACTGAACAGAAGCATTTGTCTCTTGCAGCCAGCACAGGGGTGTTTTGTTGTTTTGTGAAGTATGTTTTTCCTTTAGCCAGTGTAGTCTGAACAAAGTCATAGTGAGGGTGTTTCTCCCACTATTCCTGTGCTATACAGTTATTACTTTCCGAGTACCCATTTTCTGCCTTTTCTCACCTTTGGCTGTTTTTTTCTCCCATTATTCTGTACATCACACGCTATTTGTCCTTCTGCATGCACATTTGATAATGACACAACTGCTTTTCCAATAACCTGCTGCTTCTGTCACAACCATTAAATGTGTTAATAGCCTGTTTGCTGGAGATTGCACTGTCTGAATACAAAATTGACTGAGTCTACACATGCAAGCAGTGTAGTACTATATTGGAAGAATGGCCAATTACAGCCACTGGACTACTCAGCCAGGAAACTGATAAAGAGTAGGAGCAGGATGAACTACACGCAGCTAGCCAATAAAGGCAGCATTCCAGAAAAATTATGAAGGCCTGTTATCTGCAAATATAGTCTAAGAAACCATATATATTGACACAGATTTGCTAGTGGCATACTTAAGTAGAAACTGAAAAATGTATTTTATAATGCAGCTTCTGCATGCTTAAATAAAATACATCTGGTATAACAGTAGCTAGCAGGGAGCAGCTAGGAGTGACGTAGATTGCATTAGTAAAAAAATTCTCTTAAAATCTTTAAAAAAAACCAACCCTGTGAAATAAAGCATATCCCATTCCTTTCCTTTTTCCTGGCGCAGCACAGAAAGAGAATAACAACAGATATTTTGGGAGGTGGACAGTTTACAGGTGAATCACTAAAAACACTGTCCCCTCTCTAACCTGCAAGGTGAGATCTGGTGGACACTCTCAGAGCACATCTACCAGATTAGGATACTAGGAAACATTCCTGGAGACCAACCATTGCCACCATCTCCTCGTACTCACTCACCCTGGGGCTAGAACAGTCACCTCAGGTGTTGGAAACAAGATCATTCTACTTTGCAGCCTCTGACCATTTCTGCTTGTATTTGATTCTGCTTGAAACTGAGGAAGGGACTACTGGTATGTGAAGTGTGTAAGGGCACACTTCCTTCATAATTCTCACTGTCTGGTTTATGGTAGAAATAAATCCGCTGTCCCTATGTCTGTGATTGTTAGAAATTCAAATATCACTTGTAGGAAGAGGAACATAAGAGACATCTTGAGTGAGAAGAACAGAGAAAAGTAAACACAGCAATTATATATACTATATTATATTATATTAATAATAAAATATTATTATATGATTACAGAATCACAGAATGGTAGGGTTGGAAGGGACCTCTGGAGATCATCTAGTCCAACCCCCTGCCAGAGCAGGGTCACCTAGAGCAGGTTGCACAGGAACACGTCCAGACGGGTTTTGAATGTCTCCAGAGCAGGAGACTCCACAACCTCTCTGGGCAGCCAATATTATATGTTATTGGAGGGAGAAAGATGTCACCTCACCATAAGGAAATTCCTTATTTACAAGTTAGTACAAAGTAGAAGACCTATCACTATATGATGCCTGTATGTTTCATATACCCTTCCCAAGACATTTGCTGTCAGAGAGTCTAGATGGATCATTGGCTTTACCTGCTGCAGCCATTCTTATGCTTATAGTTTTAGTTTCTCAGAGCTGCATTTTGCCTCTACCATAATTTCCTCCCTCTCAAACCCACACCCTCCCCAATATCATCCTCAGATGCAATCCCTAGGAACTGAAGGAAAGAGGCCTCTTTCCTTTCAGTCAGACCCATCCCCTCATATCAGAGGAACACAGTCACTTGGCTTCAGTTCCAACACGTATTATCACTTATCCCTGCCATGTGCACTTCACAATCTGTGCCACTTTCCGGCCACTGAGCCGCCCTCTGCTTCTATGATTCAACTTCTGAAGGTTGCCGCCAGCCTGAACACCTCCTCTATGACAGCTACAAGATGTGTCCTACACGCTATTGGAACTACCCAGGACAAGAATGAGATGTATATCTGTGCCATGGTCAAACCCTGGATCTTGCCTGATGCAGTCAACTCAGCTATAACTGGCAAAAATTTATCCCTAAATGAAGGAAAGGGGAAATGTCTCCCCCTTCTAGTCTAGATTATGGAAAACACAGCTCACCCCCAAACCAGACCAAGCTGGGACAGAGCACGTCATTATGTGGTCTGTCTGTAGCAGGCAAACACACCTGCTATTTCATTCCTTCTTTTAGAAGCATTTAAAAGAGTCCCATGTTGGAAAAAAAATCCCTGTCACCCTCTTCTCCAACCACCTATATGTCGGCTTGCTGCTAGGACAAGGTCCACGCTGGGCTCCATCCCTCCCTATGTGCTGCCCCACCTACTGGGGATAACACAAGAGCCGCTCCCAAAACAGAACCTGGCACGGCAGGAGTTAATGGGGGGTGATGGGGAGGGGAGGGTGAGACGAAAGAAAGTAGCCCGACACTCTTCTCAGCTTGTTTGATGGAGATGCGACCTGGCAGCATTGAAAAGCTTCAAGATTAATGGAGAAAAGGCGGAATCTGACAGCTTTTCCGCTGGTTTCACTCCTCCTGGGTGGGCCGATTGCTCTTGAATGTCACTTGCTACTTAATCTTGTGTATCTGAAACAGACTGACGTGTTTGGGGAGCCCCGCTTGCTCTGTATAGACATCAATTGGCAAGGCAGATAAAAGGAAACTGCATTGAATTACTCTCTTATGCCTTTTATGAGCACTTTCTGACTACAAAATAATTAGTAGCCCCATCCAACGAAACCTGTCGTGGTTAGGGTACTCTTTAAACACCAAAAGTGAGGAGGAGCAAGTATTCCTTACTCTCTTCAAGCTGCTTCCCAGAGCTACCATGAACCCAAGACATGTTTATACTCAAATGGAAACATCTCTAGATAATATTATCATTTAATATCACCTCACTGTCTGTGAGACTCTTGCTTGTTGTTTTTTTTTTTTCTGAATGATTGATTTCTGTTTGCAAGTTGAAAATTTCCTGCAGAATTAACATTTTATGTGTTATATACTTTCCCTGCTAGGCAGAAAAAAACCTTATGTACTCTTTAAAAATGCAATACGTCTCCCACTCAGCGAACATGATGCATTCTCCCTTGTCGTACATAAAGGGGGCCATGGGAGACTGAAACTTAAGGGGTTTTTTTCACCATCTGCAGTCGAATCAGATGGTGACTGTCTTGCAAAAGACATCTGATTCTTTTTTTAATCCCAGAATTTCAAGTCGAGTTCTTCCTTATTTTTCACCCATGTCATACCATTTACGGCAACCTAGAAATAGTATCAAATAAAAATAGTAGTCCCCGATAGTTCATAAAATTTGCTTTGTATCCCAAACTTATTCTAGTGCTACAAGTCTTTTTCCACCTTGTTGTTAATAAAAATCAATTTGAAGCAGTACTGGTGGAATAGCACAAAGCTAACATAGTTACTCAGTCTAGACTCAGCAACACAAGCAATCTTTGATAGTGTGTGAACTGTAAATTAACATTTGAACTTTTGAAGCACCTGAAAATTTAGGTGTGCTTTGTTGCCACACAAATTAGCTTATGCTTTTTGTTAGACAATTGTCTAAAATAGATTGCACTGAGCCAATTTGACACAGGATGTACCGATCATAAAGTCTTCTGTTTTTTTTCTTTTTAGAAAAACCAAAAAAATCAAAGTTTGAAAAGTTTAAACTGTGTCACACCACCTTCTAAGTGAGGAAAAGTATCCCAGATTAAACACCACCACCACCATTGTATTTCAACTGGCACCTAAAAACCTGCTCATAAGAGATGACTGTGCCTTCACCAATTATGTAGACCTATTCAACTGGGGGAAAAAATTGCTCTGCTCTGTGTGGGTTTTTATGGTATTTTTCCTCAGATCTAGTGGCACTTTATAGGAAGAAAATGTGATTTTACACAAAGACTTATAACAAGCTAGTGGAATAGCAGCCACTTCACTGGGGTTTTTTTTAGCTGACTAATTTCTATGCCCTTCCGAGGAAGACAGAAGATATCAACTGAATGATGAATCACTTCAATGAAAGCATCACAAAGTTCTGTTATTTTATTTATTTATTACTATTTTTAATAAGGAAATTCTCAGACACCTTACTGTGTTTAAATGAGCAGCTGTTATTTTCTGATCGTTTTTGTTTAAGCAAAGCTGCAGGGAAATGCTAACATCTTAATCTCACTGTGAATGTACAATTTCTGCCAATGTTATAAAAAATAAAGAATAAAACTTTAAAAGTTTTTTAAAAAATTTAAAGTAGTAAAAATTTCATTAAGTCTAAGTTTTTAATTTTTTTTTATGTTGGGCTAATGACTGTGTTTTAATAAATGAAGCATAATTACATGTATAGATACCAACAGGAGTTTTCTTAAAGTTCAGGCTACTTCCCCACTTTGTTTCATATATTTCTCAGCATTAATCCTTTAAAAAATGGTGGAGAAAGGTAAAGAGAGCAACCAAGCCCAATTATGATGATTTATAGGAAATGGATTCCTTTATCAAGTATACATTCAGTTTATATGGATTCAGGAATGAACAAAGAAACACCAATGAAAAAGAGGCTACTAGGACATTTTTGCAATATTATGTATTAAGAAAACAAGCAGTATGTCATCCTAGAAACTAAAAGGTCTTCACATCATATCCCTTCCCCCTCCCTGAGAAGGATGACATTTGCATTGTTAAAAAATACATAGGGCTTTAAATACATTTACTAAGTTTTGTCGAAGGCTCTTAAACAAAATTCTTTCTGTTGATGCAGTCCAGCCAAATTTATATCGTACTTGTCAGAATAAATCTTAATCTTTCTATATTTGGCTTTGTTTGCTAAACTTGCTTGAGGTTTTTAAGAGCAATGGTCAAATTCTACACACACATTTAACTTCATCCATTAAGTTCCTGAGACTTAGCAGAAATGAAGGTGAGCATGTGCACAAGTGCTTACAGGAGCCAGATCTTACAAGTAAAACAACCTGAAATGTGCTACAGCTTCTATTCTTTTTAAAGATTAGGACTAGGCAATCTCTGTTAATTAAATGCATATCCTTTCCCTGGAAAATTTATCATTTGTTAACATCATACCAGTATTTTATCAAAGTAAGAGTAGGAGATGCAGCCAAACCTTAGATAATACAAAACAGCTCTACAGGTTGTTGTCACATTTGGCCACTAAAGGGAATTTCTTATATGGGGATTCTTGCTGCAACGCATTACAACAACTCTTTGATTTGCAGCATAGTTCAAAGTACTCAAAATCATGGGTCACTAACACAATACACTGTTCCCTGTGAGTCCTCTTTGCTGCTATTTGGGTGCAGTGTTTGAGCCTACTTCCTGGCATGATCCAGGTGCAGTGTCTTGTGAGGAGGGTCAATAGCAAGCTAATAGCCATTGATATGTGCAAGCATACACACAAACACATGTGCATAAAAAACAAACCAGAAAGAGTTTTGTTTTCCTTTTACAAGCAGGAAAGTTGCTATTCCTTTTGAAGATGCAATCACAAATCAAGATGCTCAGATGAGCAACAGTGGTGGTAAGTATTAAGGGCAGACAAAACAAAGTTTGATCTGTTTAGACTTTTATACTACTGCAGAAAAACAGGAGACTTTCAAGGTTGAGTTGGACTTCACAGCTACACAGCCAAAGGCAACAGAGTTGTTGCCTGGAATTGTCTTATCAGGGGAAGGAGCCTCCACGTGCACCTCACAGCCCCTGTACAACCTCAGCTCACTGCTGAGCAGAGACGTGGCATCCTGAAAACAGGGGTTTACTTACTCTTTGTAAAAAAAAGAATGATATATTTTTTCAGCCCCACAGTTCTATTTTGAAACCCATCTGTTAAAAGGTGATTTCAAACTCCTAAAAGTTGATAAATCTAAGTTTTACCTTAAAACTTGTACTGTTGCAAAAACCTTCTGCTATTATTCTGAGCTCTAAGCAGCAGAACTGAGATGAGCCTCAGGATCCTGTCCTGTCCCTTCAATTCCAATTTAATTATGTCATAGTGAAATGAGGAGAGAAACTGATTGTGGTGCAAAAATTACTTTTTTTTTTTCCCTAATATGAATGTGCAGTTATGAGGATAAAGGGCCTATTCATAGCATGGTGCTTCACAGAGCTAAGATAATGTAGTAGTCAATAATAATTGCTTTCTCAGAATTGCTTCATTGCAAGAATTCCACAAGAAAAAGCCTTCCCTTGGCAAGATGGGACTAAATTCCGTTTTACCAATCTCTAGACATCTTCCGTAACCCTGAAGTATTCTTTTTCCTCGTGTTCCATCTTCACAGCAACTCACTAATATGAATTTCAACTAAATAGTTTAAAATATGTTAGCTGTTTTCAGGATTTCAAAAGCAAAAGTGCTGTTACCTAGTATAAAACCTAAAGCTAACATTACCAGACTAGGGGGAGCGATGAAGCCACGGCTGAGGATTCATGTTGGAGCCAAAACACGGCATCACATAGAGCCACGTGGGTAGCAGGGTCTTAGACAGGAGCTGAAGCTGAGGAAACCCCAAGCAGTGTCCTCTAGGTCTCCTTAGGTTCCTTGTGTGAGAGAAGGCAGCACGTTGCAAAAGCTGGAAGGGAACTAGTGGCTATGGGAAAGCTTTTGGCACATCTGACCCCCATTCAGCAGGAGAGAAGGTGACACTAAGGCAACATCCCATGTCTCCTAAGCAGGGGGCTGACAGTCCTAGCGGGAGACCCAGCTTGCAGGAGTGGGGCACTCACGCTGGGTGGCTGGGGTGGGGGAAGAACAATTGCTGTGGCCCATTTGTGTAACTGCTAAGACGGAGGATGGGCAAGTGTGGGCCTGTCAGAGCAAAGAGTAAAACTTGGAGGGGCAGGGGCTCAGGCAGAACTGGAGGCTGTGCGTTACCAGGCAGCCCTTAAGTTTTTTGCAACACAAGCCAAAATACCACTTGTCTCTATACATGTGGGAGAGCTCTGAGACACACACAAACATCTATGTAGATATTAAAAAAATAAAGAACCCCAATGTAATTGTCCTAAAATATAATATTTTGTGTCAAGATTTGGGAGAAGGGGTAAGACTAGTTCTTGTTTCAGGACTTGGCAAAGATTTTTTACAAAATGACCCTCCTGCCCACATTACTCCCAAGAGTGGGATTTTTTCCCACTATCGTGCCTTCAAAGGTCTATACCCCAGGTCTCAGCTCCCATGGTGTTGTCTTGGAAACCTAACTTAAAACCCCCTTTCTCATGTGTGCCAGGGGAGCAGGCCTCTTGCAGGCAGTTTCAGGAGCCCTTGCCCAGTTCCCCACGGCTGTTCTGCCCCCTGCGAGGCCCAGCGTGTCATCCAATATGCTTGGCTCTCCGCTCCCTGGCCGCAGGCTGGACTCGGATGGTTGCTCTCCAACCCCCTGCTGCCTGGCTCCATGGTGGAGCGGAGGGAGCATGCGTTGTAATCCAATTACCTCCTCCCCACGGGGAAAGGAGAGGAGGCAAGAGGCAAGTCAGAAGACAGAAAACAAAAGGTTGAGCAACTGCCTGCGGCAAAATAGGGAATTCCACGAGGGAATGCTGAATTTGGTGGCACCCTGACAAAATGCCAAATTATGTAGCCATTGCCTTGCTAAGCATAGGGGCCCTGAGCCAGGGGGACCAGGATTAATATTAATTGGATCAGTTCACACAAGTTAGAGGGTCTGTTTCAGATTCTCATTGGAGTCAAGCACATGACAGTGCAATGGATTACACCACGTATTTTTTAAGTTATTCTTCAAAACTAAGAGGGTTGTTTGTTTGTTTTCCCCTCTGAACAAATTGTAAATTCCATTGCTATGAAATAAATGGAGCCCTTTTAGCAAATTGTTCCTGCACGTAAACTATTGCCACTCTTCTAATGGATTATTGATGATACAGTATAACACACTTAATTAGGCTGGCCACTTTACTGAGGCCATCTGCCAGTGAATCATATCTTGTCTAATTTTAAAATCCTTAACTCATTAACCTCTTTCTCCTCCACCCCCTCTCCCCCGCATATATATAGACACACATATATATACTATGCCTGTGTATCTCTTTATCGTTAGATGAACTTTACTGATAGATCAGACCATGTTCCAGCTGGAGCCAGCTGCAGTGCTTCTTGTACTGGACCAGAAATCCCACACACTGCAAAGCTGTGATGCAGTGCAAACTCATACTGCTGGGTCCAGTTTGTCTAAAGAGTGTTACTGTGTTAATGCTGTAATTAAGGGCTTGTGCCCCATGAGGTATAGGCCCTTCTGTAGCTAGCGTGAACCCAGCATGAATTTCCTATTGTGTGGCATGACTAATATGACAGAAATACTCTGATCCACATCGAATTAGATGGAAGAGCCAGGGATGACCCTGTTCTTACTTCAGTGGCTACTAAGACGAACTGCTGCAACTGCTGTGGGTTCTCAGATGCTCTGTGAGAAGTCACTTGCCTGTATTATCCAGTGGAAAAAGGGCTTCCCACTACTCAAGAGTACCTTCCCCAAAGTAGGAGGCAGTGTCATGTCAGAGGCTGGACTTCAGTGCCAGGCTGCAACTGTTTTATAATGAGGCTCTTTTCAGTACTGTGAAAGTATGTGAGCTGCAGCCCTACCTGAGGGGGGATGTAGGGCAGAATGAATTGTATTAATTTTATGCTTAATACCTGCTATTTGACACGTCTGGAAGGATCAGTTCCCTGGTTTCACTCACAAACCTTGGTTGAAGAACCCTTAAGTAGGGCTATATGGTAGCTATAGTAGCTATTCAGGACTAAATAAGGAAGAAAACCTTTGCTGTAGTAGTTTTGTACTGTAATAAAAGGTATTGATTATTCTCTTCTCAATCCCTGAGTAATCCTAGAGCTACCTGCCTGATGGAGGGCCGCTTTCTCTTTATTTCATTGCATAGTTTCCACAATCTGCTGCATTCATTTTTCTTCATGGTTCGTGGTGTTTTATCTTCCAGGAGTAGAAGCAAGGCAGTTCCGGGATCCACACTGATGAGACTGATCCTTCTGGTAATCTGCCAAAGCCTGTGGTTATCAGGTTTCAGAAGACAGTGAAAATCATGGTTGTGTATACCAGCCTTGAATTAAATCTTACAGCAGCCTCTAGAGTTTATTAATTTAAGGTAGTTGCCTAAGTTTGAGCCCTACTTTTATCTCTGTTCTAATTACTATTAAATATCTTAAAGGTGTTGTGAGAAGACACTATTCCTCCTCCCATACCTTCCCATCTTCCCCTAGTGATGCTCACTTTTTGTCTGTCCCAGCTTCCATTGTTTCAGCAGCCCCACAATGACTTTTTATTTTATAACTAGAGAAAACTTGTTACTCCCAGAACATATGATTATAGCCAACTTCTAAGTGCCTGAAAAGGTGGTCTGTAATGACTTTGCTGGCAAAGGCATGACTTTAATTAGTGCTGACAAGACATTAAATCCCTATTACATTTACCTATTTTGTGTCTCAAGTACTTGGAACAACATCAGGTCTTGCAGAACACAATTTCTTTTCTTTCCCCTTTTCCCGAGTTTCCAGCACAGCCTGGAAGGGCAGCTGCAGCTGCCTCGGTGTGTTACAAGCACGGTGCTTGCTCAGCTGGCTGTTCAGCAGGATTTGCTGGGCAAAGGCACATAGGAGCTGCAGCATGGCACAGAAAGCATGGGTGAGCACTGGGATAAAATAAGATAGAGACACAGAGAGTATCTCATAGGCCTGAAGTGTGTTGTTGGTATAAAGTATTCCTCCCTTTGTCCACTTGTCCCCCGCTTCCTTGCTGATATGCTTCCCCTGCTCTTACCACCCTCCTGTCTTTCCTCTGCTGTCTCTTTCCTCCTCTTTTCACCATTCCCTTTTCCTCTCTTTTCCACACCCTGTCCCCCCGCCTCCATCATCAGAGAATGTATCAGATCCTATGTGCCATTTCCACATCCCCTAGAGTTAGAGCAGCAAATACTTGGATTTCACATGCAGCACCCCCTCATCTGGTGCCAAAGCAAATGGTTAAAGAGCTGTGCTGTTTATGGAGTGGTGAGTGCTAACAGACTACACCATGGGTTAAGAGTTACTGAATGCTTGACTGGGGCTTGTCAGCAGCACTCAGGACACCTCTGCCCTCCCACCAGTCCCCCCTTTATTATTTAAGTCATATGGAGAGGGCAGGTTCTTACCTTCCACCCTGGGGACAGGGAGAGATCCCAGCTCTTCCTGCAGTCTGGGTTTTACTGGGCACCTCTGATTAATTGTTTGATAAACAGATATTTTGTCCAGATATTGTTGCCAATGATTTTCTGATTTTTTTTTCCTGCCTAGTATAAAAACTGGTCAGAAGGGAAATAACATCAACATTTTACATACATTCTTCACTCCTTTTGTCAGACATACTCAGTTTTTCAGACCACTTCTATTATCAAGATTATTACTGAAAATAGATGAATTCACTGATAATTACAGCAGGGTTTCTAGGATTTTTAACTATACAAAACATCTCTCAATTTTCCCCTACAGGACTATTTCACAGGCTGATCAGAAAGCAGGGTCTGCTCTTCAGACTGTTTTTCCTTAATTAGCCTGAGAATCAGACAAATAAAATCAATGAGCTGAAGTCTGACACACTGATTTATTTTCAGGAGCAAGGTCTCACATTGTAATATTGTTTGAGGAGACTGTGTATTCCTCCTCAGTTTTATCTGCTGAGTTCCAGACAGAGGTAATACAAAAATAGTCACATATATAAAAATATGTTTTTTCTTCAACCCATTATTTTTAATTACACATCCTTGAACTGCCCTTTTTCTCTTTAATATTTACACCAGTCTAATGTTTATGCACTGTTATCATCTCTCCTAACGGTCTCATAGCCCAGCTCCACATGACTAACTCCCCTAATCTTTGTGGCAGGGAGGAGCGGTGGAGATTGCAATTGTTGTGTATCCCCTGGCAGCCTGACAGATGAAACAGTCCCCACACAACAGTCCGCTATCAGCCGGCTCCTCGCATTACCTGGCAGCAAACCGTCCGGCTCTGAGAGGTTGCTCAGCATATGAGAAACTCTGCTGTGGCAGCCCCAGATGGTCTCAGGCCAGATTCCTCTGCCCCCACTTTCCCTCCTGCTCCCAGTTCAGCAGTTTTACAGCTAACTAATTTTACAGCTGTCTTGCACCGATTGCACGCATCCAATTGCATACTGAGATGGGTCAGTATGGCTCTCATCTGGCTGAAAACTAACATGGAAAAAGGACACTGGTGCAAAGGTGGGGGAGAAAAGCAAAGTGCCCAGCAGCATAAGCTGGGGAGGAACGTGTGCTGGCCAGAGGGACTTGGCCTCTGCTTAAAGCCACCTGATGGCAGGCTGCCCTCCTCCTTCTGCGAGAAACACTCCCCAGTACCAGGCAATGTGGATGAGGAAGATTTCCCTATCCATTTACTTTTAAAGTGGAAGGAGAATGGCACTTCCACAGTAGGATATATAATTGCTCTTTAATTTCACCATAGACGTACCTTAAGTAAACACTGACTGCTTACACTATAGGAACAGTTCTTTGAGACAAGATCCACACAGAGGCCACACAGCTCTTTTTCCATGGAGCAACTGCTCTGTGTGGATCTTGGTCTATAGAAAGCAGCTGTTTAGAAAACAGCTATCTAGCTGTTTAGAGAGGGGATATTTAGGAGTTTCCATTCACTTAGAGCAGGACAGCCCTAGCAACAGTGGATGTGACCTGGATGTTCCTATTACAAAAACTGTCTTGGGCAAAACACTGCACCACTGCTCTCCACATCTCAACAGGAGGGGACTTTCTTCAAACGGTGAATGAGATCTGTCTCAGTTTTGCCGGGATGGGTCTGTTGTAGCTAAAGAAAGAGGTCAGGTCCCCAAACCTCCCCATTTCTCCAGCTTATATAACAATTACTTAAAAACACTAGTTTAATTTCTAATGTCTCGAAGTGAGCACATATCAAGCCCATTAATAAAATAAGGATGTCCAAGAAAAACTGGGAGAAAAGCATTAGCAAAAAAACCCCTACAACCTCCCAAGGAATCTAATCATGATAGGGTGAGAAAAGAATGTGGCCGTGGATTGATGGATGATGTGCAGATATTTTTTGTTAGGGACTTATGAAACAAGTAGAAAGTCCAGATGTTTCAGAGATAGTAAATAGTTCAATATTTCTGAAATGGGTGTTGTCACGGGAAATAGTTAACACTGAGATGCCCAAATAGGATATGTCTTCCACTTGGCTTTATTAGTTGGTCTAGTGGAGGTTTTCTATAAAGAAAAGCATTTTGAGCTTCAGCAGAACAACTCTCTTCAGTTTGTTTCAACTAATGACATCAGGTTGCCCATTGTAACAAAATTGAATCTGAGTGCAGGACCTGATTACTGTTCCACATGCCTGGGGGAGCAGTGCAAACAGGGTGATTGCAGGCTGGCATAATTTTCAGTCCAGTTTTATCCATACTGCAGAAACCTGAAGTCTAGACATTTTACTCAAAGGCATTGAAATTTCTCTTTGTTTGCACATTTCTAACTTAAAAGATCACCTTTTTTTTTCCCCCCATCAGCTCTTTAGATATTTGCACCCAGTCAATTCAGCTTGGAAACTATAGATATTGTCCTGCACTTGTATCATCCCCATCTTTGGTTTTCCGTTGTCAATAGCTCTGTCACACCTTCAGCCTAGAAGAAGGTCTAGAAGATCACTCACCGACTGTCTACTTTAAGTATATTAGTAAGCTGCTTAAAAGACAAACTTAAAAAAAACCCCTTTAATTTGATATTTTCTCTGCTAATACTTAAATCAATAACAGTTCTCCAACACTGTGGCAAAACCTAAGTCAGCCACATCTCTGCAACAGATTTGCCTTGACATTTTGTTTTGGTGAATTTTCAAGGGAAGATCTAATCTTGCTTCCAGGCTTTGTTCCAGTCAACCCAGTGGCTTCCCTAGTAGCAGCACACCTGGCATAGTCTTCTGTAGTCTGCAGAAAGTTTTCTCCATCACCGCTGGGGCTTGGCTGCGGGTTTGCTGTTCCTCTCGGCAGGCTCTCCTTGAGCGATGGTCTTGCCTTTTGGTGCCAGGATTTTCATCTGCAGTCTCTGGGCTGTCCTTCCACCAGCTCCACAGGGATGGAGGAGCAACTCTGCATTCCAGAAAGTACTCTATGTCCTTCACAGATGTTCATAAGGATCTTTTAAAAACTCACCACTTAATCTCTGGTAACTTCTTTTATTGTTGACTTAATCTCTGGTAAATTCTTTTATTGTTGACCTTACAGGCACTGGGTACTTTCACCTTTTTTCCTTTCTGGAAGAAAGGTTTTTTGACCAAACAATTGTTACAGACTTTCATAACCTTCCTTCATAACTGTGTTAATGAAAGCTCTCCCAATGGATTGGAAGATGCATACACACTCCTTCCCTTGAAAAAATAAGTAAGTAAGTGAGCTATTGTCATTCCTTCCTCCATCACTTTGCAGACTTTGTGCTCTTATGGCTGGTGCTTTACCAGCACCCACCTCTAGAGGCTGTTACCCCAGTTTATTACAGCATTTCTCCTACCTTCGTTCACATCCCAAGGAATCACAATTGCTTAAGGTAAAGAAATTGTATGCTGCAAGTCCAGTGAGATAATGCTTTCCACCTAGTATAGCCTTTCTCCAAAGAATCTTAAGGCGTTTGTGAATACAAAGCAACCCATTTTCATACCAGTTGAGGTAGGTTGGCAGGTTTTGTTGTTTCTAGTCCTCTCTACAGGGAAAATATGCTCAGAAATAGAAATTCATTTAAATTTTAGGATTTCTACCTATTTTACAAAATCTTATAATATTTCCTGATGGCAATGCTCAAGAAAATTTTTATCATATATAATATTTTCCTTGGGCCCCAAGGGGTTCTGTATGGATATGTATAGGTGTGTGTGCATAAAGACAGACACACGCCTCCTTCTTTGTATACAGAAAAAGTTACTCCTCAGCAGCTGAGAGTACTCAGAGCATTAGTAATATAGAGAACAGAATAAAGATAAATACGTAGTTTCTAAGTGTGACTGGTGTATACAAGATGTAATCATTGTTGGGACCACTAAAAATTGCATGACCAGCAATGATTTATTAGTAGTGCAGAATCCAGGGAAATACTCCCCTCTAAATTATTGTTTCTCTGGCTCTAAAGCATTCAATAAATTCCCGGCTTGAGCCAGAGAATTTATTTTCTCCTCTTCTCTGTATTTGTCTGTGGTTTGCATTATCATTCACTAAATATATTTGGACATAGCATTACTTTTCTTGATCTGCAGGTTCGAAAACTTTTGTGAGTCCCCCTTTCACCCTCCTCCCTTTTATGAATTTCACAAATAAATCAGTTACTAGCACTCATATAATTAATTGCTCCCTTTTTTGGTGTTGTATAATAGTTATGTACTTTTTTAAAAAGATGGGCAGAGTAACAAAATGATCTAACAACTCACTAGGTTGAAAGGTTTGAAATGTGTCATTTTCATGTTTACACTGCAGAATTTTTCCCTTTCTTTTGGAAAATATGTAAAAGTATAATGGATAATTTGCCATTGTGGTAGCTTAATGGTAGATCAGAAAAATATGTTAAAAAAAATCTCTATTATTTTGACTGAAAAAGCACCACGATCCTGTCACCAACGTTTTTTATTAACAACTTAAATATCTTATGGAAGTTTCTTTTTGTAATAATTAGCAGCAATTTTTTAGGAAAAAGGAGGAGGGAGTATTTTTCATCAAGTGCCAAAAAGACCAAGTAAAGTTCTGAAATGGGCCAGACCAAAAAGTATCTCATGTTGCCTAAACAATAACTACATGCTCGAGTTGATAAGCCATTGGTGCCAGGGTTGGTCAAAATCAAGTTTGTCTTGGCCGTGAATTTGCTGAAGATGTTACCAAATACATTGGGGGTTGGGGAATCTGCTGACTGCCACTTTGAGAAGAAAAGGGGGCAGATTCACCTTTCAGAGGTTCAGTCCACACAGGTAACCACTGATGTTTCATGGTGGTCTTTGTGGAGTTCCTGCTAATCAATAGAAAAAGAGATGTGCTCCACTATTGCTGTAACAGTAAATAAGGAAAAGAAACAGCGCACAGTGAAATTTCCAAAACTTGGTAAATTTGTGTTTCACTGCTAAAGACAAAGACGAGATAGATGCCATTGTATCGTTTGTCTAGAGATCGGTAGTTTTTATTACCAAAGAGGAGGGAGAAGCAGAAAGGATCTGACAGACCATGGGTGGGATGGGACATATAAAACAACAGACAAAGATATATCATTTAAACCAAGAAATCATTAACTGGGCCTTCTGGTTTTGTTTTTAGTTTTCAACCACGCTGGTCCGGGCATTTTTGGCTTTGTAGCCATAACAAGGCTGGTGTTTGACTCTTACTCTTTTTTTTTTTGCTAAGATGCTAGACAACTTCATCTTTTGAAAATTAGCACATGTGACTAAATACACAATGATAAAAGCACTTATATTATTTCCATAAATTCCCCTGACAGCCATTTGAATGCAAATTAAGCAGAAAGAAACCCTGTTTAAATGAATTAACAAGGAAAGGCAGCAGGGGGATGTGGGGGGAGAAATGGGAGTGAATACAGACAGAGTAGATACAACCTCTTAAAAATAGAGTTGGTTCATATTCAGTATAATTGAAGAAGGCATTTTTAACACCATTATTTAGGGTCAGAGGCCACTTCAGTTCGTTTATCCAGCTTGAGTGCACTGATACAGTCAAGACAGTGAAACATGCTTCATCTATTTCAGTACTGCAAACCAGGGACTGTCTGTTACGTGTTGGCTTTCTTTCCTTTTGTCTCCATGAACAAAAGAAACAGCAATCTCTTAATTGAAATGATAACAGCACAAAATTGAAATGATACAGCACAAAAATTGTGTCATATGTTTAGAATCTGCAGCTAACATATCTCCTTTCAGTGAGGCTCTGTGATTGTGCTTGCTGCCCTGGAGTGTGCACACTGTAGAAGATAGATGACTGTTAGAAGATTTACAATAAAGCTACACTTAATCCATCAACTAGTTTATTTTAGCTTAAAAACTGCAAAGCAAGACAAAAGTTTATAAAACTTCAGAGTGTAGTAGATTATTTAGATTGGATTTCTCTGAGAGAGGGATACACTGCTCAGTGCAAACATTGCTTCCCAGAACTGTTCCTCTACATCGCTGCAGTGGAAATTGAGGCTATGGTTCTGGTGCTATCTCCAGGGTCTGAAGATGAAGAGCAAGGGAGGACAGCTGGTCAAAAATACACTTCTCCCCATAAACCCACTACCAAAGAAACCAGATGGAGCCTGCAGGTTCACCTGGATATTCGTCATCCCAAAGCATTGCATTGGAAAGCATTAAGAGAGTGAAAATAAAATGGATGGAAATTAATCTTGTATGAAGCAGTATGGAGAAACCAATTCCAGAAGGAAACCAGAAAGAAACTAGGCGTATACTCTCACCACATCTTCCTAAATCAAGCATCCACTGCAATACATCTGTATGCAGTCCTTTCAGACCATGAAGGCCAGGAGGTAGATACAGACCTAATAAAACACCAAGTATGGGTTGCAAGAGGTGGCACTGGTGATTCACTGTGTGGTATTACCACTGCTCAATTGCTATTCAGCACTGGTGAGTCAGGGATAACTGTACAGATGGATGTATCATGTTCAGAAGAGATACAAAATTGTGGCACATTTTATTTGCAAGTGTATTTTAATTTAAAAATAAGTTACCTAATCTTAAATAAATTACTTCTAAAGAAAATTTTAATCTTCCACTAAAACTACAAATAAATTCAACATAGTTCAAAATATTTGAGGCTGAAATAGCCACATGAACGCATTTAGTTTAAATTGAATCAGTTTAAACTTTAAGAACCACAGTACACAGTTCCGTAACTCAGTTTATATGCAAATCTGAACTTCATATTGCCTGAAAATTAGAAACGAATTGATTTGAATTGTAGTAAAGAAATGAATAATACATTTAAATAACAGCATGAACTGTCCATAAATCTGAGATAGTTTGTAGTATAATTTAATCCAATAGCAAGGGTTTGAAATATGTAATAGAACAGATTCTAAATTATGAGCAGATATCCTTTCTTTGTGGCTGACTGGGTTTGAGTTCACATTGTTCAAAAGATACATGCGAATGTTTAGCTACAGCTGAAATAAATGAACTACATCCAAAAGATGCTTTCTTGTATGGAGCACATCAAAAACACAAAGCCAAAATCTATGAAATATTACACAAAAGACTCTTGAAAATTAGTCTTTCATAAAAGCCATTATTGAATCATCTTCTTAATGGGAGCCAAGATGTAAGTATACAATTCCTGTATCAGGTGAAATTACACTATTGTACATACATTGCCTCCATAAAACCCTAGTACTACAATGCAAAATTTAGCTTTTACCCCAAAGGACTCTCTGACAAGACTAAACTCCCCCTTGCTGGGACACCACCTCGTCTCCTCTGAAACAGCTGCGGAAGAGAGTCATAATTGTTCACAAGGTACAACAGAACTAGATCCTAGCTCTGACTAATGAAATCAAGCCAGACAAATTTGTTGCCCAACAAATTTCGTTGGATTACCAAAATGAAAGTGCCTTGGGAAGCTTAATGCGAAAGGATTACAACCTGGCTTTGCTGATCTCATCTTTGAAAGGCCTTAATTGCATAGGAAGGCACTACAGTGAGAGCCTGTGTTCAAAAACCAGCTTTTCTTTAGACTCCAGATGATCTTCAAGTCAAAATCACTCTGCATTTGATGTGAGCACTCTCACATCTCCCTTTCTGCAAAATGGAAGAAAAAAAGTCCTCACTTTTGTAGAGGATATTGTGAGGCTTAATTCCGTGGGCTTGTAAAGCTATTTGATAACAAAGGCGAAAGAGCCATAGGAGAATAATGATGGTGAGCAGCATGTTCCAACAACACAAAACTATGGCATTGATTAAATATTGATGTCAGGAGAAGAAGTGATAGAAGTAGATTAACTGCTATTATATCAGACAAAATATGTTCCCTAGGGAGCTAACAGATAGTACTGCCCAGACAGACATTCAAGGGCACTCCATAAAACCTGGATACAAATGGGGAAATATTGACACAGCTACATCTATTTTAACTATTGTTCTGTCTGGATGGCAAGATAGTTTAGCTACAGGTCATGTAGCAGTCACTGTGTGAAAACATGCATACTTCAAACTGTTACATACACCTGTAAACAGTTGTTCATGTGATGATGGCCCGAATGTCAGCAGCAGGATGGGTGCTACCAGACAGGCAATGGAGATCCAGACACAACTGGCAGCCTTGAAAGACAACACTAATTCCTTAATAATCCAAACACTAAGTTGTACATCGAATTCTAAAAACTGCCCTTTCCCCCAGCAAGATTTCAATTGCTTGAAAGGGGGAGAGAGAATCTGAGAAAAAAAGCCAATTAAGAAAACATTTCCCAGAATGATTTTGAGATGTTGTCTGGCAGCAGTCTGATCAGAGCTATTGGCATTGTGCCATGTTGTTCAAGGAGCTATGCGGTAATGTTAGTCAGCCTCTGCGCTGAACTGTGCTATGGACACCACCTTCCACTGAGAAGATATTGCCTGCAGCCACCCAGAGGTCACTGCTCAAGGCATTCCTGGGCCTCATAGCTACTAGGGCTGTACGAAAAAGAGGTATGGTTGTTTGGATGTTAGGGCCTTTTTTAGGGTCTTGAAGATCAAGAAGTGAAGCAGGAAATTAATGGAAGTTTACTGGGTTTCTATGTTTTTAGCTGAATAAGTAAGATGAGGATCACTCTTCTGAACTAGTCAAAGTTTCTGTGTAGGCACCAGACCTACCTACTCAGAGAAATGCACGGTGGCCTCGAGATGAAAAAAAAAGTAAACCTGCTGGCCTGGGGAAAGGAGGCAAGCAGAGCGATCTGGCCAGCCAGAGAGAAGAGATTCGCCTCTTCTACCTGAGTTCAAGACCCAAGACCAGGATACCGCAACCAAGGATCAGGGGGTTCTTTTGCAAGTGCTGGAACAAGAAACCAATTCTCTGTTTGTGAAATACATTTTTCCTAAGAG
The DNA here is from genome assembly GCF_963924245.1 of Chroicocephalus ridibundus. NCBI lineage: Eukaryota > Metazoa > Chordata > Aves > Charadriiformes > Laridae > Chroicocephalus > Chroicocephalus ridibundus. The sequence goes on along the minus strand of NC_086316.1, from coordinate 67,863,949 downwards.
AGGGAAGGTGATTCCCATCCTCCTCTCTATTCTGTTTGTATAGATTTGCCAAGTTTACCCTGCGCTCAGCCACTGCTGTGGAAATGCTCCCTTGCTCCAAATATTTCTGCTCTCTCTTTTCATCCATTGAAGACTTTTCTTCCACTGGAGACTCATTCCGTGCTGTTGTATAAATGCTGCAGACATTAAGAGAATTTACATATGGAGGGGAAAAGGTATAATCCCAATCTTTTGTGAGACCATCAGCACCGCAGTCCCCATAGCTCTGAAAAACAAGAGCTGTAAGTCCCTGTAAGAGGGTTGATCAACTGCTTTAGCATGAAGGTGGGCCAGTTATGCCCTAATTTTGACACTGGGCATAACTGCAGGACAGGGAATGTTACTGAGAATGAAATCCAGACCACGTGCTGTTTGGAAAGATGTGTTACAAAGGCAGATAGAGAAATGAGGGTACATTACGAAGTTTCAAAATAAAGCCAATTATAGGTAAGTATATCTGACAGTAAAATAATTCTGATAAGAGAATCTCACATTTACATCCTCTGAAATAAAAAAATGTAATATTTTTTTATTGTTTTTCAACACAACTTTTTTTCTCCAAGTGCCATTTTGAGCATGCACATCAATCTTGCCTACAGCACACTTTGGTAATATTATTCTTTCTGAATTTCCCATACTTTTTAGTTCAAGAAACTGAACCTGGTGTACTGTGGCATTAATGTAACCCCAGAATACAGACATGCAGATAAGACACTGCTCAGGAAGTGCAAGTCATTTCTACAGATGAGGAAAAACCCCAGCAATTCTGAAGGAGAAATTAATATTGTAACATTTTATGTATTCCAACTATACCGTCCCATAAATGATTAAATGAAAGAGGTATTTTATAAAATCCATACCGAGAAGATTTTTCCATTGTTCTGTACCTACAGATAGGGCTAAACTTTCCTCATAGGAAACTTTAAAATAGAGAAAAAAATTATGGCATTTACCTTACCATATGGAGGCCTATGTATCTCAGTACAGTGGTGGTATCCAACATGCTTATCTGCTCTCCCACTTGACTCTACATCTGTCTAGCTACCCAGGAGAATGATGCATCTGGAAAGGTTGAATAGGCCAAGGGAGTTTACATGTATTTTGCAATGTTCTTGAGAAAACTTTCTGGAGAGAGGTCAACATGTTTTTTTCTTGCATCTCTTTGCATTAAATAAAAACATATTGTATGTTATTTGAACACCCTGAGATCTGTTTTTTCACTATAAACACAGAAACATATTTGAAAGTGCTTGCTTTAGAGAACCTTGTATGCAAGGGGAATTCTTGAGAGGGCATAATACAAGGGTTAGTACTGAGCAACAGATGTAGATGAAAAGAAGAAACAGGCTTCTGATGGAACAAATTACAGCAAAAAATGCTTTCTGAACTAGTTCACACAGTTGCAATCAAAAAATTAGCATCTTTGCTTATTATGGGAGTGATCAGTGGTATCATGTGACAGAATGTGTGGGAATGGTTCAAAGCTGCATGAGGGGAGGTTCAGAGTGGACATTAGGAAGTGTTTCTTTATTGAGAGGGTGGTCAAACACTGGAACAGGTTTCCTAGAGAAGTGATTGATGCCCCAAGCCTGCCAGTGTTTAAGAGGCATTTGGAAAATTCCCTTAATAATATTCTTTAACTTTTGGTCAGCCCTGATGTGGTCAGGCAGTTGGACTAGATGATAGTTGTAGGTCCCTTCCAACTGAACTCTACTATTCCATTCTGTCTGTAAAAAAATCCTCATCGGGGCAAAATTAGCAATGAGTAAAGCAAGTAAAAAAATTCAAAACTTTGATTTTTAAAAAAAAAAAGAAAAATATTTCTGTATTCTTTAAAGATCAGATACTGTAAGGAAAAATATATTCACAAACATCAATGAATTTCAGAAGCTTGAGCTATTTTCTTTATCATTAGGTTACTAACCCATGGAGTGGGCTGAAGTAAAGGTTTGATTATTTGTTTAAAAGAGTCAGCAAAAATATATTAGAGAAATTTGATTACTTGCACTGTGACTAAGACCAGTTGGTGATGTCCTCCAAATCTTAATACCTCTAGTTTAATAATTGAGAACTGAATAGATCTTCATAAATCAATGAGTCCACCAGGATTTCTAGAGCGGGATGTTTTACCTGCCAAGTGGTTTCTCTTCATTGCCTGAAAGAAGAGAGTTAGCTTTCCTGTCTCGTTATCCTTTCAATTGTTCTCTCAAATTTAAATAGCATAGTGCAAAAAAGATAATTATTTCTTCTTCAGCTATGAAGGAAGATACACAAACGAAAAGGTGGTAATCCTGTATTTGAATGCCCACATAGTAACTTCTATCTCATAGATTTAACTTTAACTATGGAAATAAATGAATATTTTTGGATCAATATTGAACCACGACTGAAAGGCAGAACAGTTGTCATCTTTAAGCAGTAGCTACTCAGCAACAACCACGACTCTGGTAGTTCATACTCTCACCAGTTACAGTTGAAATAGGTCTGACATAAAAGCACAGAGAACTCTTCAAAATAGTTAAGGAGATGATCCAACATCACTTGCATGTTCTAATTTAGGATGTCTGCTACACTTGTTACAGTTAGAGACTTTTTTAAAAGTAGTATGTACCTTCAAGCAGACAGGCTTTTGCCAGTTTAAATTTAATGAACTATGCAACATAGCTTTACTGGTTTTAATATCCTGGAGTTGCAAATGTTAAGTCAGGAAAACAACTTGGTTCTCACCCTATAATAGAGCTGAAAGTGCTGACCCATGAAGATACGCTGCTTCAGAGCATTCTCCCAATTATAAAAACAACTGTAAAACCAATTTTTTTCCCCCAAAAAGAGAAACAAGACTGCATTTTTTTACATCTACAGGAATTCACAGCATCTCATTTGGGCGGCCAATTTTCAACATTTAAACCAGATCATACATTTTCCTTGAAGTGGCAAAACTTTTAGTTTCCATATTACACAGCAGTTTCTCCTTTAAAGAGGCAGCTGGGAAATATCCAAAATAGCCCAAAACTTCTCCCTACATCTCTGGGTGGAAGGTGGCCAGCACAAAGGTTATAGGCTAGACCTCTATAGGCTGGTAAAGGCATGAGCCCCATAGCCACCAGAAAATCCCACGTTCTGGTGTATTTGAGCACTTCACAAAAATTAATGCACCCCCAAAAAAGGCCTCTATCTATGTCCAATGCAGCAGCAAAATAGTATTACATCCATGGAGAGGCTGAGAGAGTCAAGGAAGCAAGATATGGAGATAGGACTACAACTTAAGAATTCATTATTCCCATCTGTGTTTCCCCCCTTTACCAATGCTCATTTTTGAAGTCAAAAGGCTGCCTTGCTTCAGGATGCTGGTGAGTGGGGACTTCCCAGCAATCACAATGCTGTAGGTGGCAATGTATGAGCTTTGAGCTCCTCGTGTCCCCAGAAAGGGCCATGCGCTTTTGTTTCCTTCATGCCACTGATCTTCATGGCACCACCCTTTGTTTAGCAGTGACTTGGGGCACAAAACTCAGTCCCAGGGAAAAAAATCAACGTATTTCCTAAGTTTTGGATATCATTTTTGTCAGTGAGAAACACCCTTCTCCTGCCCCTAGAACCACAAGGGGAACGTTGCGTAAGGAAGCACAACCATGGTGGTAAAACAGGGTCATTGCAAATGGCCCAAAAAGTTGTCCCAAAAGTCAACTCTGTTGCCAAATAAACCATCTTTTAAACCCCCTGTCTGCCTCACCTTGCTCTTCTGCACTACAAACACCTGGCACTGGCAACCTGATGCCCTTCCCAGGGTGCGACACAAGGGCTGCAGCCGCCTGGGAGCCCGGCTCCCTGGCTCCAAGGGGAGCACCGCCATGCTCAGGTGCAAGTGCTCCTGCTACTGGGGCAAGCTGGGATGCCCAACAGGGGGGGTTGCAACGCACCCCAACGCACAGGGGGACAGTGGCCACTACGCAGGGGTGACAGTGGCCACTGCGCAGGGGTACTTCTCCGAGGGATGCAGTAGGGAGGCCTGAGTGGCGCTGCAGGGGAAAGGCCTTGCCCGGGGGAGGGGAGGCCCTTCCACATGTCATGTCTCCTCCGGCCGAAGGAGGAGCGGGCTTTGATCTGCCCAGGATGACAGTGCGCCAAACTGTCTCTCATTCAAATGAATCTGCCAGACAGTTGGGAGACATTCCTCAAAGGGTCACCAGCAAAGGGCTGCAAAGGAGGGTGGCTCCGGCCCATGCTCCTTTATAACGTCTCCTCACCGCCTCATCTGTCTGCCGAGCAGGCCTGCTGTGATTTCCCCCCCACATCCCGGCTCAATTTGTATGCAAATCCTCCCTCATTTGTTCTTGCTCCCTTCAGAAAGGACAAATTTAGGATAATAACTGTAATTGCTTTAATAACATGAAAAAAACCGACACCTTTATGGGACCAACAATCAAAGACTGAAATTGTAACACAGCATGACAGGTGTGGAGGCACGCCACCATTACCGATTTTCCCATTTCAGTATTTCTTTCACTGTCTTGAAAAGCGCTTATCTCAGGAAGCCAGGCATGGCTACTGGCTCCTGGGCTCTGGAACTCCATGCAGGTCGTCACGAGCCAGGCAGGGCTACCACTGCAGAGTCCCGTTGCTGGCAAGCAGTGGGCTGTGCCAGGACAGCGGCTGACGGCCACTGGAAGCCCTCTCTGGGGGAAGGTGTGGGTTGGCAGGACCTGGTGAGGTAGAGCTGCTATCCGTATCTCCTCAAATTGGCATCTCCACTCAGCTCTGTGGCGGACATCCTAAATATCTTACGGTCTACAGGTCATAGGTTCAGGCAGATGGCTATCCCTGCTTTCCATCAGAAAGATGGAGGTCTCAGTGCCATTCACAATGGTGGCCCGTATCTCCAATTACACTGCACCCCTCTCGATGAACTGGACAAAACCTGTTCTTGGCAACTTTTTCTGGTTTAATTCATTAGCAAATGAGAATCCATTTTCAGCATCAGTCAGCTGGACCAGGGCAAGCTTGATCTTGGCTTTTAGTTAACACTCAAACCCATTTACTATCTAGTTACTATTTGCATTGTAAGCGGTAATTTTAATCATAAAACAATGTCAAACCTAGTCCTACTGTAATAGCCCCTGTTTTACTACAAGATAAACCCATCATCAACAATCAGTTATTGCATGAACCAGCGTTCCCATCCAAAATATGCAAATGTGGAAATGCAAAAGATGGTGAGAAATGGGTCTTCATGCACACTCTGGTGGAGAGAGGCCGCAATACTGTGTCTCATCTGGAGACAACTGGGAATGAACTGATTCTTTTGAGGGGAACTCCACACCTGCCTCAGCAACCACTCTGAGGGAACACTTGCATAATGCAGGAGAGATATGTGTAAACAGGTGTGAACACTGAGGAGTTGTTTTAAACCTTACATGCAGGCAGGAATTAAAAGGATCAAATCAGTAACTGGAAACATTGATTAGTAGTGACCAACTCCTTTAGGTCTTAATCAGGTCAGACATGAAGTGGGTCTCACAGATGAAGTGCTTGAGAACATGCTAATCACCAGTACCCAGGTAGTATAGAATGCCAAACTTAAAAGAAGAAACAGTTTCTCTTCCATTTGATTTGACCCAAACCCAAAGGCAAAACAGCCTGCTGAATCTCTCACAAGCAACCAGAACAAGATTCACCATCCCAAAGCAGTTTTATGGAAGATTTCTCCACTTAGCATTGAGAATGGAAAAAACAAGTAAGAGATTTCTTCTCTGCAAACACAGTATGCATTCTCTTTAATGTCTAGGTCACCAATACATCTACATATGAAACCACCACATAATATTTGACCTTGATATTAATATTCTTCAGAAATCAAAAGCAAGCACTAAAAATAAGCAAGATATTTGTATAGCCCATAATAGCAGACTCCTGTATTACTGGCACCTCTCAGTGGAGACAGGACTGAACCGAAACCTCAGGTCTGCACTTCATACCAAAAAAAGAAAACAAGTAAACAAAAAGTTAAAGTTCTGTCTCAGATCTCAGAGGGTTACCAGGCAGGTTCCTGGTTCTGCTAAAGACTTTGGTGCTTGGCAGCTTGGTACTCTTCATGCTACAGAAAGAAAGAAAAGAAAAAAGCACTCTTCACTCTGAAAGTGAGCACTAAACTCAGTTTGCCATGTGAATGAAATGAGAACCCCGAGGAACGGGATCTCAGCAACATACTGCTATCTTTGGGTAAACATTTGTTTGCAATATCTTTTTAAAATAATACTGTCGACTTCAGTGATTGACGATTTCACCCCATTTATCACTGACAACTAGAACTATTTTTTCAGCTGTGGATCATGTTAATTGTGGAAGCTAATAGGGAGGAATGTGAGGTAAATGGTCTCAATACCTTTAGTATATGTGATGACTTTACCAGACTTGCAGTACTGTATTTACTGTAACCAAAAGGTCAAGCTCTATATTTTAAAGGTAAACAGTGAACTTTTCTGCATCAGTCACACTCCTGCAAATCATGTACAAAAATATTTTTAGAAAAGGCAATTAGCTTTTTTTTTTTTAAATTAATCTCAGTTTCAGATACATGAAGGAAGGCTTTCAACTTTAACTGACAGACGTGTAAACCAGAGAGGATTACACTATCTCATTGGCAAACAAAGCACTTTAGTAAAGATGGACTAAGGCTGTTATAATTTACATTATTGACAATGAGTGCTTATTTTTTCTCTGTAGCAAGGTAAATATTAAGGCAATAATGAGATTGTATTGTTCATTCCACTGTTAAATAAAAAAAAAAAAAACACTTTCCCAGATACTACAGTTTAATCAGTGTTAATTTTAAATGGTACAATCCCATTCAAATCTTGAATCTCTAGGTTTTACAAAGACACCACACACAGGAACACTATAATAAAATAATTCTGATGTACTTTTGCAAACAGACATTTGTTGTTATAAGCATTAAAAATACACCATTTTGATACTGGCAGAAATGGGGTCTTCGAAAGGTATACAATACTACTGTGATTTGGGTGTATATCACCTTCTCTGAGGATATGCTATTGAACATGGCAGCACATATAGCCTACTAGGAAATGTACATGAAGATTTTGTTTCAAAAAATAGCAAGATGTGTATTAGTGGAAAACAGGTATGTGCGTTCAAGTAAATGAGATAAAGTGACACAGGACAGAAAATCCTATTTTAGCATGTGTTAACAGAATGCAGAATGGATTAATTTCTATAGAAGAAATTTTTAGAGTGCCAACCTTAGCACACAGCAGGAATTGTTGCTTTAAAGGGACTGTGTCAAAGTTGACAGGCCCAAAATGTAACCTACCATAAAATTAAACTTTTTACAAAATGCCCTTTTGATCCTGAAAAATCTATCAACCTTCCAAATCCAAGACTGTCACATTGTTAAAATACCAAATACTTTGCAGTATGATTGGCCATTAAACTTGGTTTGATTTTGCAACATGCTCTCTCCTCCACAGAATCTTTGGGACTATGTGTTTAAACAGTACCAGATCTTTTGTTTGACTTCCATGATTTAGCATTTCAGTTAGCAGTAATTTATAACAAAGCTATGATATGAGGCTTCTATGCTCCAACGGTAAATGTCTCATTAGAAAGAGGGCAGTTCTTCATACATGGAAGTTGCCAAGCCACAAAAGGATTTATTTTTATCTTGATTTACTTAATACATGCAAATACTTTCCAGTGCACACTGAAATGCAATAAATTATAGTTACATGGCACAGTAATAAAAATGAACAACAGCATTTCGCTATTTCAAGGTGACAGGTAAAAAAGAAGTGCTGTGATTGCTGGTTTTATTTTTTGTCAGTTTTAGCTCACAATCTAATAGTGAGGATTGAGAAAATTAATTGTGAATGGCTTTCCTTACATTGCAAAAAAGCCTAATAGGTACATTTCGTGCCTCTTATTAGCATGTGGGCAGGTTCTCAAATATATGTATAGATTTTTAACGTGTGAGGAAATGTTTCTGTGCTTAGAAATTAACAGCTTTTCATTGCAAATATGGTCTTTACCAAAACCAGGCTATTTTCAGGCAATGAGTCCCTCTATTTTCATAATAGTAGTATGGCTGGACATGGATTATGTCATACCTCCTCTTCACACCGTCAGCTCTTAATTTTCCATAATCATCCCAAACAAGTACAGGACCTTTTGTTGGGTTTACTGTAAAGCTTACAACCAGATGATTAAAGTATTTCTCTTCTGTTCTCCCCACCTTATTGCCACAGATAGCTAGAGCTGCACAGACTACTGTTACCACCAATATCCGCATTTGAACACCTGCCTTTTCTAAGACAGTTTCAATGATTAAAAAACTAAGGCATATTTATGCCATCATAAATATAAGTGCTGAACATCCCTGATGCACAAACATACACTCCACAAAAAAGGCTGTCCTGAATACATTCCATCAAAACCCACCAGAATACCACATATTACATTTTCCTATGAAATCAGGTGAATGAACAAGCAATATATACAGCATACTTTGGCTTCTCTAAATACAGCTGTGATAAAAACTAAAATACATTATAAGCAGCTAGCAATAAGCATAAATGTCTCAGAACTAGTTATATCAGACATGATCTTCAGTCCAACCCACACAATGAAGTTAGTCAGTTCACCCACGAGGGCTGGGGATTGAGAAGGGTAATGATCTTTTTCAGTCTCCACCTAACACAATTCAGCAACCCTGCTTGATTTCAGCGTCCTTTTTAACTGCACATACTGAAAAAGGTATGGTTTTTGTTTTCATGTAGGATGTGGGACTCTCTCTCATCCTGGTGTCAACCTAGGCCCTGGATGACTAACCCTACAGCTGACACAAACAGATGTTTTTATTTGTTTGAACTATTAGGTCAAAGGGCTAATGAGCTAATGAAAATTCTTTCAAGAGCTATCAAATGAGGCATGATTAGCAGATTTTCAGTTCCCATTTATGTGAAACAAAAGAATTTAAAAAATATTCTAAGTTTACAAATCTTTCATTTCCATCCTAGTCTTGGTAAGAGGCAGTTTTAAAAATAATAAAATGAAAAAAACATACCTCAGTAGCTGAATCAGCAACTCCAGTCTGGCTCAGCAGTGCTGTACTTCCATCAGCTGTTACACCTTATATTTTGAGAGTCTCTTATAAGCAGTGTTTGATAGGATAACATCGAGTTGCCAGTGCAAACTTTTATTTTTCCTATAGTATTTTCCCTTGCTCAACTTCTGTGGCCTTTTTTTGGCTATATGTTTTTTGCCATGTCCCTTTATTTAAAAACAATTTCTATTCATATAAAAGTGCCCCTCAGTTTAACATTGCAGAATAATTGTATAAAGATTACTTCAATCTCTGTTCCACCAATAAACCCGCAATATCTTTCAGATATATTTCCTGAATAACAACATCTTGCTGTGGAAATAAAGCAGCCAATTTTTGGAAGATTCTATTTTTTATATATATGTGTGTGTAAAGGTGTAACTATGTATAATTTAGCAATGATTATACACTAATAATTGTTTTCTTCTAGGAGTAAATAATTTATCTTGAAGATTCCAAATCAAGGTAATACACCATTCTCCCAACCTGGCTACTACTCAAGAAATCCAAACTTGGCAACTCAACTCTACACAGTGTTTATTTTCTTTTTTTTTTTTTCATAGTGGAAATCATGTATAAATCACAAACAGTACAAGTTGCTCATGTCAGCAGTTGTCCACTTGAATGGGTCAACTTCTGTGTATAGACACTGTATTTTTAGTATAAAGTCAAGATAATATGGCAGTTAACTAATACTTTCAACTACAGTAAAGATACAAACTTTTGTAATATAAATTAATTGCCATTACAAAAAGGCAACTGTATTAACTAATACGGTACAAAAATCTGCAACTTCTATAAATATAATGAAATGCAAGAAGTTAAATGAAATAATACATCACAGATTTTCGTACAGCGCATTTGAAGAGGCAAGCTAAGATACACATGGAGCATCATACAGCAAGGAAGAATATCAAAACCCACTAAGATTTCACTTTTTTTCCATACAAATGCTAGAAATACAAGTACAGGACACAACATGGAAGCAGTAAGATTACCAGCTCAGAGCAGGCAGACAAAGAGGTCTTACTGACAAGTTGTAAAGCATTAGGCAGCAGACAGAAGCTTGTCAAAACCAGCTGTTGTTGGGTACTGATTGATAATGTTTTCATTCTGACGGCTGAGACACTGCAGACAGCCACAGGTCTGAGAAGAAGCCCGATGTGGGCACATACACATAGACACACATACACACACAAAGTAATTTAACAGATGGCTAAAGAACATTAAAGCACAATATCTTTTCTAAAAAGACCATGTTCACTCCTTGATGAACTTGCATGGAAAGTAGACCCTAGTGCCCAAGTTTATTTCACCTAAATGATGAACATATATGAAAAGATTAAAAAAAAAAAAAAAAAAAGAAAAAGAAAGAAACAATTGAGATTGGTCATTTGCATAAAACTTGCACGGTGCTTACATATTCTACCATAGCCAGAGTATTCAACAACACTTTAGACAAGGAAGTGTGGTGTGAGCTGATATGAACGTTTTTAATTCCTCCATAAAAAAGTGAAGGTGTTTATAGACATTAAAAAGGTATACATCCATTAAGTCCATCCACAACACAAAACCACAGAAGCACTACATTCAAAGTAAAGTTAAGCGTTGGTCTTAGCCTTAAGCAGTTATGAGGTATTCTTTCAACCTGTGGTGAGGAATGATCACTGTATTAGTAAGAAAAAGCATATTCAAAATCATTCTGAAAAAAAATGAATCACTGCTCCTGTGCAGTTGGCATTTTCCTAAAGAAAAAGCATTAAGCATCAAAAGGTCCCAGTCTAAGTGGCCACTGGCATATGCTAAAGCCATATTCTCATCTACTGCTCGGGTCTTTTGCATGTTAGTCATGTAGCACCTTCCAACAGTGCATAGCTGGGAAATCACAACCAAAATGTAACTCGGAAACTCCAGATTTTTTGGACCAGGTACAAATACGATGATACAAACATTGTTTTAAGAATGCAATACAGTTGGCCTTATTTTCATTTGCTGTACCTTTTGGTCCATAATTTTAATATGGGAAAGAAGGGGAAAAACAGTAAAAAAAATTTATCTCATCTTCTAACTAGTGCTCAATAAAAAAGCAGTAAAAGCTCTGAGTCCCTCTTTTTGCCTCCCCAAACTGCCTGCCTTCTCTGGGAAGTAATTCACTCACTCCTCCGCACCACTTCGTCTTTGTCACTGTCCCTGAACAGGACAGAAATCCGAGGACCTCGTGCATGTCTGGGGACTCTGCAGCCTCCAAGCTCATGTCAGCTAAAAGAGAGTTTGGAACTGTAAATTAGATCCAGTTCCTCTTTAAATCCAGGGAAAGGAGCCTCCTTAGCCCACACGAGAGAAACTGATGGGCAGCTGGGCCCCATCTAAACTGTGCAGAGAGAACTGAACCAACATAAGGCTCCTCTCTGTGTTTTAAAATGAACAATTCCAGTTCTTGGGTATTTCCAAGAGTATTAGGAGTGAGGCAATTGACCCGGCAGGAAAGAGAAGAAAAACAAAGCAAGTAGAGATGCTCTTCAGGCTTTCTGCCTATTCTATCACAAAATTAAACACGGAGCTTACCAGTTTTCCCAGCTACTTTCTGATAATAGGAAGCAAGTTAAAACAGTGATCATCAGGCCATGCATTTGGGCAGAAATAATTCTGAGGGAGCAATGCAAGAAATTCACGGAAATTGAAAAGTAAACAAAAAACCTATTAAAAACATTTTGTTTAACAGAGTATAATTGCAAGTAATAGAGAAATGGGTTTTATAAGCCTTTAAAAGCTGATCCTTGCTATTTCCTTATTCCCAAATAAACTAGCGAGAAACTACAATAAACTTCAAACTTAAAAAATAAACGCCGAGAGTGGAAAGATATGTTGCTTAAAGCCCTGAAAAAAGGAGTTATGAGTTTCAAAACACAAGCAGAATGGATGAGGAACCACTGACACACCAGTACAGTTTGTGTTTGCAGACACTCATGCAGGAGGGCAGCTGAATGCACAAGGCACAACATTCAAGGTGTGCCCCAGTCCAGTGACTGATCTGCACATGTCCTGCTGTGGCTGACTTAACGGTGAACCAGTGACCTGGCATGATTCTTCAATGGGCAAAATCACTTTATAAGGTTTTAAAAAAAATCAAGAAAAGACAGCCAAAAAACTGCAAGCCTACAATGGGGAAAACTTGGGAAAAGGAAATATTCACTGTCTTACTGGAACTAAATGAGATTTTTTCAAATGTTTTTTCCAATGAATACTTATTCATTGGAATAAGTAGAAGAAGAAATGCCTTTTAAGCAACGTTTAGCCCAGAGAAAGTTTGAAAGAACACGTTATATCCCCTTAAAAGAGAAGCTTATAGTACAAACACTGGAAGGCCCTTAATTATGGTATAGATGCCTTGGCAATTTTACGATAAGAGTAGTACTCCATGAGTGAATGATAAAGGAAGAAATCCTTATTTAAAACCAGTCACATGTCTAACTACTAATAAAGCCTCCACAGCTGAATTAACAGACATTTGCTTTGCTTCTCTTATGGAAAACTACTTTAAATGAAAATTATTACTTTATCCAACTTTTGTATACTTTCTAAAAATACTGTTACTTAGACCACCTGTTCATGTCACTTATTTTTCCCAAATACTGTTATCTGCACACACCTGCTTGCTAATTTACCTTTCAGGAAACTTCCAGCAAAATAACAGTTCTGCCTTTGACAAGAGTACGCTGTCACTTTAGAAGAGGAATCAACTAACCTGTCAACTGTGTTTTTACTCAGCAAAACTCCAGGACTAACCTTGCATTAACATGAAACTGCTTGCCTTTAAAGTATCCTATTAAGGTACTCAGTGGCTGTGTTTTCCATACTGTGGGGTCAGTAAACAAGCTAATGCAAATTAGTCTCACAAACCCTTAAGACACTAGTTATTTTTAAAAACCAAAGTAGCAGGTAGAATTCCTCCTTTACAGACTATGTTATTTTTGTGCGTGTAAAATTTCCTATCAAGGATGACTGCAATGCAAGAAAGCAACATGCAGTGTGCAGAAATAGTGGTAAACAAAGAGGAGCTCCCTATTTCAGTAGTGTAGACAACTTTACTGCAAATAGTTGTGTACCTGATTCACAGAATAGTTATTTTAACAAAAGGACATTCTGCACTAACTGTGTATGAGCAACACATCACAGCACAGTCCTGATAGCACATCATAATTAAGCTGTGAGCAGAATGTGCAGGTACAGTGATGCCTGGAGAACCACTCTTCTCTCTTGTGTTTCACATTCTTGAAGGTTCGAAGTCTCTCTCTTCTAGCAAGTTTATTAGAAGGGAGAAGCTGTCTTTTACTGCCTCCATATCATCCAAGGAGCAGGGTTTAAGAATCCAGCGCTTTCCACGTGCAAGTGGCTCAAGTTCAAAATATTTTTTTATCTATTAAGAAAAACAAAAGAGAGCAAGATATTAAAATACCATAATGACAGCTCTGTCTCTCATCTAAAACCCAAACCAAACCAAACCAGCAAAAAATCCCACATAAAAAGACCAGGATACTCATTTTTAGAATCTTACGCACAGCTGTTCTTATAACACAGGTTATATGATGTGACCTGAAAGTGTTTTCTTTAGGGGTGAGTGACCCGCTTGGAAGCTACCATTCTACTCATACATTTAACAGCATGGGAGGTCTGGGGAAGAATTATATGGACTTCAGGCAAAGAGCAAAGCACATGAAACAAGTGTTCAAAAACAAAGCCAAAACACCAAAAGTAACTAGGAAATTTTAGGTTATGTTTGTATTTTAATGTTAAAGCTGTATGTTTCATCATACTCTTATTGGTAAACACCTAAGAGCAGAACTTGTCACCAGACTACTCTATACAAATGAACTATCAAAAATGTACAAATCCTAAACATTCCAGTCAAAGACAAGCTATAGCAGAGGGTTTCTTAATGACCTTGAAAACACTGGCAGAATAAAAATCATTCCAAAATCAGTTAGTTTTTCTAAAATTAAACACAGAAGGACTAGCACACTAATGTGATTAGGAGAGTAATAAGTATTATACCTGAGACGTTATGGTTTTCTACAATCATCTTAGTTCAAAACCCATCATGTTCCAGCAGACTTCAATAGCTTACTAATACCTAATAATGCCTATAAAGGAGGAAACCTTTTAATTAAACTAATTCCGTTTTTACTTCTGCAGCAACCATGCAGCAAGGACGTGTAAGAATGATGTAACATGCAATTGCAAGTTTTAAGGTGATTATAAGCCTTCACAGTAGAGGCCCTAGACAGGCAACTGGAGCCACACTGTGTAAGGCTCCACGTGCAGGGTGAATAAAAAAAGAAAGAAAGGAAAAAAAAAAAAGGCTTCCAAAGCCCAAACAAGCTGCAACACCTCTATGCAGCTCTTATACTGTCTATACAACAGTTTTGTTTATCTGGTAATGTATGACAATAGAAGAAACCTACTGTAGTTGTATCAAGTTACATAAACCAGAATTCAACCGTTACAATGCAGCAGGAAGGGCTTCTTATTTTTCAGAAAGGAATTTTAACCAGAGTGTTTAGTAACAAATATCAGAAAAAAAAATGTTGGTTTTGAGATGGGAACTTCTGCTTCCCCAGCTAAGATAAAGGTGAAACCTTTTAAAATCTACTTCCAAAAAAGCAAAACTGTATCAGTAACAACCTGCAAACATTTGAAAATGAAGCATGGTACTTGACATTCCCTTCCCCTCAAACAAATTTCAGAAAACATAAAAGTTCAAATAAACGGGTTCAACAACCGGTATTTTAATATCAGCATACCTACTTTTTAGCATTGCTATCTCAGTGCCATATCACAATCTGATATGTTAGCATGTTTATATGTGATCAGAACCAAAATACTGATCTCTGTAAGGGATATATTGCAATGTCTCCAGTAGTGACACCAAATTGATGTATTGAATTAATGGCACCGATCATAGTACTGGAAAAATAGAGTAAGAAAGCTCTCTTGGCTGTTTCAGCAACAGCCTCCTTGACTGCTAAATAAGGGGAGGAAGTAAAAGCCGCACAGAAGCATAACTAAGCAAGGTGTCAGTGCAGCTAGCTGATAGAGTGGCCTGCTGGTGTTAAGCTGACAAATATGGCTGAGTAATTTGAGATGTTTCAGACCCACAACCCAGAGGATGTCCACCACACCCCCTCTACTGGAAGACTACTGCCAACAGTCCCTTGAGCTCACTGAAGACTGTCCATGCTCTTATTTACATACCTTCTCGAATTAAGGCTATACCATGTGAAGACATGATTAAGAAAAGGTCATTACATTGTAAGAACAGTACTTGGGTTTAAAAGCATTAAATATCTAGCAATATCACACATAAGCAAATGATGGCAGTAAGCAGACTATCACTGAGTCTTCTGGATTTGTGGGCAAATACAATATTGCTTACCAAGGTAGCCTCTAGCCAAGAAAAACACAATGACTTTACGCTATATTTCAATGATGGCTGAAGCCAAGACAACTTCTGTTTCAGCAGTAAACCAGCATCAATTGATTTAGTGAAACAAATTTTGCAGATAAATTATTTATTTGGATGCCCAATGTTGTTTAAAATTTATTTTTTCCCATTTCTAGGTGTGTAATAAAAATGTGAGAAAATTAGCAATGTACTTTCATCATTTGTCATGCCCAAGGAACAGTTCAGAGTATCTGCATTAATAGGCCCTACATGAATGCAGAAATTAAAGTGACTATTAAGCAGTGGCTTTTGAAATGGTAAGTTTTGATAATGGCATGAAAGTACAACTGCCTATATTCACATGAGTAACAGCTATTTCATTCATACCTACAGAGAAAAAAGATTGGTTAGATGACTTGTCTCTAATCCAAATGTAGTAAAATAACACTAATTGATTTACAAATAATAAGTAACTAAACCAGAAGTAGCACAGAAGTGATTTTCCACAACCCAAGGGACCCTCTGTGGTATGCTATTATATTTCCTCCTTTAAACTTCACACCACAGTGGAGTTTGCTAAAGCCTAAGCCTTGCAAGCCGGCTCTATGACTTTGAAACTTCCAGAAAGAACTCTGCAGACATAAATATTTTCCGATTTACTAGAACTTCTCCCCCCTTTAACAATCAGATGCCCAACACTGTTTATACAGTTGAGTTTTCCACTGGAATGCTCTTGGCTCTCCATCCGCTTTTGTTTCCCTAGTTGCTTTCTGCCCCGATGACCATTATTCGCACTCATTGCCTACCATATTTCCTATGAGGATGCACACTAATCACCAAAGATATCCAAAGAAAGATGAAATTCTCTGAATACTCACTCACCTAGGTAGTTCTTGCATAATCGGGTAATCAGCAGTAAGTATTTTACATCTCCCTTCAATCACGCTAGCACAAAAGGGGTGCGTTCCTAAGAGAAGCTCTTTTGTCTTCCCCTCTTGCATAAAAGGTGAAAAGCTTTCTGCCTGTTCATGGACGCCAAAGCAAAATATGAAGACTCAAATATGCTTCAGATGTCTGACACATTAGACAAGAATTTACATACTGACTTTGCATTTTTAAGTGTTTACTTTGGGATTGCTAAATTTTTAGGATATAAACTTTGAAGAAAATACAATCAATGAAATCCACATAATTTTAAGACTTCTTTAGTACTATTTTACAGGATCTCACTGTATGTCTTGACTCCACATGGGGGCCTTGTTTTATAGAGAAGCTGACATTGTATTTATGCCACATTCTGAAGTCAATAAAATCTAACAATACACATTTGCAATTATTCCCACTCTTCCCACACTCCACCTTCTAAGTCCTATTCTACTGGCACAATACACTAAGCATATGGTTATCAAATGTTGCTTAACCTACGTGCTAGAAAAGTCAAGACACAATAAAAGGATTGGTGCCCAGAACCTCAGCTGGTGTAAATTAGCATAGCAGTTTGGAAATGATGTTACTAAATTGATATACGTAAGCTGAGTAACCAGGCCCTGCTGAAAGCTTTTGTATGTTCTATTACTGAATCTCATCTAGCCAGTTCTCAACACACATGAACATAAGATGTATAGGAAAACTTAAGATACTGTAATACAGGAACACAGAGTCATTTCTATCTATTAGTCAACGTGAAAAAAAAAGCTGTTTAAAAGTATTATTTTTCTTTCAAATTCAAAACTTTTATACCAAATTTCCCCAACACAAAAAGGCTTCCAACCCACTCTCATTAATCGGTTGTACACAAATACAAAATTTGGGTAGTTACTGACATTACCAGGCTGTAAAATTTTTTTTTTCTCCATTGCTGTTTTACTGAACAACTGTATTGGGGAAAAGAAATTTGTAACAACATATCACATGTATATTATATCTAATGAAAGGCTGCACGGTCACGTCAGTGTCTCCACTAGTCTAAATTGTTCAAAGACTTTTACAAGATTGAAGTACTACTGCAAGAAGGTGACTGGTGGAGGTATGAATTAAGCTAAAATTGCCTAATTTTCCTGAATCTGCATATTAATGGCAAGAAATGGTTCGTTCATCTATCCATCTATCCCAAATCTGCACGGAGAAAAAATACAAATAATACTGGGGGACTGGGGTTCCCCGTATTCATATTGAGAAAGTTTTGTTGAGCTGTGATGCTGAGATTACCTCTTCAGACAACATAAAAACCTGCCTTTTGGAGCAACTGTTTAGAAGATGCAGAAGAGAGAGGCAATTTTGATTGCCGAGTCCATGAACAACAGCTGAGCTGCCTGTAACAGTGACCAAAGCATGCACAAATTCAGCATCTTTAAAGAAGAGAAAAAGCCAAAAGTCCATCACATAGTATTAAGTTTTAAAAAGGGAAACTGCACGAAATGAGTAACTTAAAGAAAGTTAACCGTGCAGCTAAAAAGGTAAAATGCTTGCAGGTGGCATAGAAAAAAATACCATAATTAGAGGCTCAGCATATACTTAAACTGCTACATAAGACCTTAAAAGAAACAAAAAAAGCTTTCAACAGTTGCAATATGGAAAAGGATGGCATTAGAGGTAAAAGAAGTCATGTCTAAAAAAGGAAAACAGAAAACAAAAGAAAGGAAATTCTGGCAAATTAAAGAGAAACCACCAATGTTGACCTACTAACCATAGAGTGGAACCCATTGCTTAAATCATCACTGATGCTAAAAAGTAAATTGAAATCCACTCTAGTTTACGTTAGTGTGCTGGACTGCAAATTGCACAGCCTCTTGAGCTGCTACCGGTGCTTTTCTGCTGGTCCTGTTCTGAATATACTGATTTATAAGAGTGGGTGGAGTGGTTCGGTAGCCACTTCATCTTAAATCAACTAGCTCAATCCACTGTTGTACAGGAGTTAACACTTTCATGCTTTTACCTAAAAATCTGCTAGAAAACTCTGTACCTGACACCTCACTTGGCTAAAAAGGACCTCTTCTCTGACCAGAACAGCTGCTCTAACGTGCAAAACTGTCAGCAGAAGTTTCATAATGTTTATTCTTTCTACAGAGACACTTCATATCCTACACACACATCCCTGCGCCTGCTTGTATGATTCTTCATAACAGTGATCTCATCCATGTCTAGAGGGATCCGTGTAATGCACCTATGTCTCATAAGCACT
Source organism: Chroicocephalus ridibundus (assembly GCF_963924245.1). Classification (NCBI taxonomy): domain Eukaryota; kingdom Metazoa; phylum Chordata; class Aves; order Charadriiformes; family Laridae; genus Chroicocephalus; species Chroicocephalus ridibundus. The sequence goes on along the minus strand of NC_086316.1, from coordinate 67,845,172 downwards.
CCTCCTAAAACACCTATACCTCATATTTATTGAGTCCATATGGAATACCTCTTCGGCAACAGGGAAGGGAATGAAAGGGCCTCAGCTGATGGGAAGGGACGGTGAGCTGTGGTCTGGAGCAACCTATGCACAGGCCTGCTCCCAGGAATGCCACCTGGGGTTAAACAACACTATCAGCCATAGAAATGCTCAGAAATTCTAGTTCTTTGAGGCTAACTATTTCACTGCCAGTTGATTTTTATGTGCCACTGAATTCAAAGTCTGTATGTACAATGTTAAAAATCTGCAATGGATCAAGTAAGTATATATTATGATAAACAGAATTATGTAACTAAGCTGCTTTTTTTTGTTTTTTAAAATATGACCTGCTGAAGTAAAACCAAAAGAAAACCCAAGACTGTTTTCTTCAGCATTTCTGTGTGATGGAAGCATAATCAATTTCTCTAGGCAAGCAAAACCATCAGAAGCCTTTTAGCACAACTCCTCGCAGGTAGTGGTGAATGCTTTACAAATTAGTACTTCTAGTTTGTACAGCTTTCTGATCTGTTTTTTTTTTTTAATTATTATTATTTTCTTAAATTTTGCTTTTCAGAAAGGATTACCTGAAACACTTCCAGCTGCGCTTTGTACTTACCTTTGTAATAGACCTGGCCAGTAGTTTTGGCATATAAGTCTTTACAAAAAGGAATACAGTCACTTATTCACATATTCCACAAAATCATTTACACAGTGCTTTGTGAAACGGATGCACTTTTCCATTCTTCTTGCCTCCACTGGCCACAAGACACTACACTCTTCAGATTGCAAGTGACTGCTGAAAGAAATGTATTTCAAAGAAGATACCTAACGGTTCTGAATGAAGAAATAGGATGCCTGGCAGATCAGCACACACACGCTGTTCCAAACAGAGAGCACGCAGTATTGGCAAATGCAAGTGTGAGACAAGAAAAGGGGAGTGAGCTGGAGAGCTGGAAGATGAATACAGAAGGGCGTTTACTGAAAAATAAGAAATATTTGCATCATCTATCAGGATAGAGAGAGCAGAAGGTTTTTAAAATGGATAAGTATTTTTTTTATACAGATACATACTGTAACGTATGTTACCTCGGTCTGGGACAAAAAAGATGATGAGAGTGAGGACAGAAAACTGGTGTGGGTGCAAAGGTACTACTGAGATTTGCATATATCTGGATGGAAGACAGGCTTTGAGGAGCTACTAGCATCTCTCATGCAAGTCTTTACCACACAGCCACGTACTATGGCGTATTAGGTTTCTTGGGTTACATTCTGTTCATTTGTAAAAACGAAATAGTCAGAATCAGGTAGCTGCCAAAAACATACCCCTATTCTTTGCCTTCCATGTTTCATTCACCCAGCATATTCTGTTTATACAAGCATGTGCTTTTCCTACAATTGGAAGACACAGAGATAACATGAGAACAGCAGCAGCATGTCTATACAGAAAACCAGACTTCCAGATGAGGATTCATACAACCAGTGCTGGGCTGGCAAACAAGACAAAAGCTCATGATATCCAACCCCAGAGTGAGCAAACAGCATCCCTTCTTGAGTGACAAGTGAAACAACGAGAACAGAGAAGGAGACACTGTACAGAAATGCATGCGATGAAAGCACAGTAAATTATTTTCCTTTAATATCTACAGCTTTAATTCTATAACTTATTCCAAAGAATCAATCATAAATGGAAACCAGACATCAGATTTAATACAAGACTACAACTAATCCTTTAAATTTCTGCTACTCTTGCTTCCTCTCTTACCTGCTGTGTTTTCTGAAGTACTTTGGGTTGCAACAGATACTGTCTGACAGCTACATAATTACAGTTAAAGTGTTAGGATATAAAATCCTAAAGAGTAATGCTGGAAATTAGCCCTGGTTGAAGTCAGCTATTTGGAGGACATCTAAAAATCATATTTTCTTACCCCACATACTACATAGACACAAAAATGCCTATTTACTGCATATAAGGAAAATTTTCTGGTCCTGGTATTCCTGGTATATCCAAATATATTTTAAGCTGTACCAAAAATAACTGATTGAATTTAAGATCAATTTAAACTTAGGATAATTTCTTTAAATTAATATCATTGCCCTAATGTGTTAAAAAAAATAAAATGGATCATATCCAAAGATAATTTTACAAGAAACCTATTATTTTACTATAACACCACACATCTTTCTCCCTCCCTCTCTGTTTTTTTGTTACATCTTCAGTTAAATAACTTAAGGAATATGAATCACTAGTAGAAACTCAACAGTCAAGACCTTTAAGCAGACATCATTCAGAGCCTTGCAGAATTTTCATAGCTTTTTTTTTTTAAATAGACTGAAGATATTCATGGTTTACTTCAGAATATAATACCAACAACAGAATATGCTGATTTCAGCAGCAAAATATGGTATCTTTAACTACAGATTGGGGTTTCAACCAGTACAAAACCTGAGACACAGGTACAAATGTGCTGAGTTTTTGCCCACCCCCAAAACCAAGTTTACCTGTGATGCTGAATGACAAAATAAAGTTTAGAATAATGAGCAGTCCAAAGATCAATCCTTATTATGACATCCCTTCTGCAAATGGCATGTTTTCTGTTCAGATAACAGTTAAACAGTATTTTCAGGAGAGGTGCATATGTGATGATTCATCTGCATTTGCCTGAACATGTATATAAATCTAGCACTTGAAAAAATAACATCTGTATACCATGCCCATGTTTGCAAAGCACCAAAACACTGTATGGACATGTATTCTCATACCAACAGCAAAGAACAGGATTTCTAAGGGCTTTGTGGTTGGTTCCTCACCAACCCCATTTACAGTGCTGAAACCGTTCCAAGCCAACAGCCAGCAGGAACACAAAAGAAAAGCCATTTATTCAGCAGTAGCTGCGGTTCTACGAGATGTGTGCTGTCATGCACAGAGGATCAGACAGCAGTCACACCTATTCCACTTGTTCCATACCAGCTACAGAGCAGAGTGTATAAATGTAGGATGGCCTCAACCTCCCTTCAGGTCCTTTGCTGGTGGGTGTATTGTTAGTTATCTGAAGTCCACACAGAGGCAACGGAAGCCCAGAACTAACTGCAAGTCACCATTTCTGGTTTGGAAGCAGAAGCTGCGAAATAAATCCGTTTTGGAAAAAGTTAACATACAATATTTCTGAAGCAAAAAGTGCTTCCAGAGAGCCTGCCACTGTGAGCTCTGTCACCATCCAGTTCCTCGAGTGCCAGGGACTTCTGTGGGAGCTGTTTCGGAGGATTTTCTCCTTGCCCTATGGTTAGAGGAGGCAAATCCGTGCATTGGATTTTCTAGGTCCAGGCCTCTGGAAGGGCAAATGCTTCCAAACTCACAGCAAGCCACCTCTTTAGACTAGTATTCCAGGCAGCTCCACACTTATCTCCACTCTTGATATTTAGTAACTCTCCACCTAGAAATATGGCAGAACCCCTTCATGCTCTGTGACTTGGACCTTGCTTGAGTAAGGCGCCCCACCGCTTACAGACTCCTTCATAAAGCACAAGGTACCAAGAAAACTACACAGCTCAAATCAGACACAGTCCTGTACACAGGAGTATAGAGAATACCCATGTGCAAAACTGATTTGCCACTACCTCTAAAATGATAGCAAATGCATGAACAATCATAGATATGGAAAAAAGGGAGCACACTGACAGAAGATGTTTTAAGCCAGGTAACTGCACTATTTCCAGTATTGGGAAGCAATATTACTGAACTAATTCAGAAGTCTGCAGCAATCGTGCTGGAAAAGCCAGGGATGACCAGAAGGCTCTTGAGAAGATGAGTAACACAATGAGCTGCTGAAGAGCTGTACGGTTCTTTTGACTCTTGAACTTAAAAGTAATAGGCTAGAATCTCTCTTTTTCCAAGCTCCAGTGTTACTCCTTACATTACCGTAGGTTGCAGCAAGGAGTTCTATCTGTCTGAGAAGTCTTTTAGTAAAAAGGTCCCATGGGAAGGGACAAGCAAAAGAGTAATGAATATTCTTCACTTACTGCATCAAGATACCACTTGCCTTACATTATCCTGCCCCACACTTCAAGGAAAGAGATGAAATAATAGGAAGTAGATCAAGAGTTGCATATACATAAAAGAAGAAAGATCCACTGATATCTCAGTCAGGATATCAACCTTTACATTAAAAAAAAAAGCATACCCAAAGCAACCACACTCCTCTCCAAAGAATGCCCGAATTCTAGGGCAGACAGACAGCATCTGTGAAATTTATGGCCTCCTTGAAGGAGGGCTACTGATAATAATATGGAAGATGCTTAAAACAGGATTTGTAATAAAGCTATTGTTACTTTGATTAAGTAAATTAAGGCTTGCCTTTGTACACCCACAACTGTGGAGTGCCTTTACAGTATCACTGAAAAGCCAGATTCTTTCTGAAAAAAAGCACCTGAAGGCAGGAAGATTATGTCCTGGTGAAGCCCAAATTCTCATGATTGTATCATTAAAAAACACTTGATTGCAGCAGAAAGGGAAACTGGCTTCTGTAAGCTGTCAGGCAGCTCCTTCCCTCTGCCTCTTAATATGACTCATAGTTTTACCAACAGGTCCTGGAGTTACACCTGGGGTACGCTTCTCACTGGAATGGAAATTGTATGTAGCAAATATACAGCTGACAATTTTTTTTAAGAAGATGAGACGATTAATGTCATTTAACTAGAATATCTTAATGCTACAGATTTTTCTACGCACTCTCTACTCACTTTACAGATTAACCTATGTATTCAAAATTGTGGTATAATAAAGGTATAATCACCTCTTTAAATTTTGGCATTCTGGTGCTCAAGATAAGTCTTAATTCTGCACATTTCCAATTACTAATTGAGGGTTTTTTTACATTAGAAATCACCATATGATAAGACCACTAGTGACAAGCTAAAAGGTTATAGGTATGACTACATCAGTAGTGATGCTAAAAGGTATGACTAGCTTTTTGAGAACATACACGAAATTTGCACCCCTTTACCACTTCTTTATAATGAACTATTAAATATGACTGAACTATTAAATATGACCACAACTAAAAAGACCTTAACTAAGTACTGCATACCAGGCCAGGAAAGGTTCTGTACATTGAAGTTAATGAGTTTAAGTCCCAAACTCACATATAAGAAACAACCAATTATCCCGTCTGAAACACAGGCTTGTAAAACTCTCAGTTACTTGTAAAATGGTCTGCTACACACGAGTAAGATGTTGTTTAAATGACTTGTTTGACTAGATGCATTCACCATGAAATTGATTCTTTTAAAGCATTTTTAAACTTGATACAAGTTAACTGCATAAACTGAAAATAGGAAAAACCCCTGTCATTATAAAGCCTGGGTTTCAGTATGAGTTTAGTATTTTATGAGGTCAAGGGTTACTTGAATGAGAAACTCATCAAGAACAAGTAGTCATTTGTAGGGCAGTAATTGAAAGTTTTCATACGATTAAACTATTCTGGCATTTCTATGCCAAGATGTATGGTACAGGATCTAATGTTATTCCACCACAGCTTCAAAGTTGTACAAAGACAATAAAACAACAAATAGAATACCTTTCAGCCATAAGCACCAAAAATAAATCTGAATTGCTGTTTTTCTATAGTCTGAAAGTAGCACTATATTGTGGTTTTACACCTGACGCTTTCAGTTAGATTTAGTATTATTATTTTGTTACGCCTTTTAGGCAGCAGGTGGTATGAGAAGGGGAAAACCAGCAACAGGCTACTGAACGTTTCTCAATCTCCCACTCAGGGACTCCTCAGTTTTCAACTGTAGAGTGGTCCAGGTTTCAAAGAAAATGAAGAAATCATTGCAAGGAGGTCATGGAGTTGAATATAGATATAAAAAAACCCAACACAAACAGAGCTAAAAATAAGTTCTTCGATAATATTTTAGATTTTAATGTTTAGCATGGTGCTATAAATACACAGAGATAGACCATGCTAGGGTTACTGAACAGACTAGAATTTGCAAAGTAATGTTTTATGTTTGCTTCCATGACTGGAAAATGGTTCTATTAGTTTATAATGAATCAGTGTACTAACGGTACGTTGATAATTCACAGATGCTTTACTAATTTAAACAAGAAAAAGTCTACTTGGTAACAGCTAAAATCTGAAATCCTACTAATGGAACATTTCCAATTGTCCTCTCAAAAAAGAAATTACATCATTACAAGATGAAGCGCTAACCATAGTTTTTTTAGAAATCAATACAACAAATAAAGTGTTTTATACATTGCTCCAGAAAAGCTGGAAAAGATACTACGCTGCCTACTGCAAAACTGTTTTGGAGAAGAATCAAATTCTCAGGCTTTGAATAAAGAAGTATTTGCACATTGTACAGCAGTTTACTCAACATCCAGTGAAGAGTGCCACCAGCCATGCTGTTTTATAAGCCCAGTTGTAGACAGATTAATAGAAAGGACAATGTTGTCATCATCATGTCAGTCAGACCACAGGCACAGCAGCAGGAATCGGAGAGGGGAAGTAGGGAGAGGTGTGAAGGGATCAACCACATAAAATGGCTTTAGATGACTTACAAGCAATAAAACATCCTGCTTTTAAAGAAGCCTAATCCACCACAGCAGAAATAACATTATATTAAAAGAAGAAGACTTCAGCCCAGCTGGTATATCAGCTTGATGTTTGCCAACTGGAAAGCACAAATCTGCAAATGGATTTGAGGATGCTTGAAGCACCCTGGAAAGTGGAAAATAATTAGAAAAATCAAGGTGAAACACTGACATTTGGCACAGGTAACAAAACCCACTTAATTTCTTCCCTTGATATGAGTTAAAATGTTTTAACAGGATGTATCAGTAAAAATAAGGTATGAATGCAATCGACTGGATTTAGATTAAAGACAAATGCAGTACAAACAAGCACAACTGGATCCTATAAAAAATGCACTGGCTGGTGGTCTGATACATGGTCTGGTGCAGAAATACCCTGCATAACACACAACTTCTCACTCTCTATCTTCCTTTCACTACTAACATTCAGAGATGACAGTAAATTTATTATCAGTTACGTAATTTACTCACGCTTGATACAACAGTATAAGAAAGATCCAAGATTGCACTTTAGTTATCAACTACACATTAGTCTACATGCAAGAAGGACATCTTAATTTGTATCATATAAAAAAGTAAATTAACATTATCATTAAAAAGGCTGCACAAAAATACCCAACTGAAGCAAGAGGGGAAATACAATATCTTGCTAATGTCATATCCAATACTGTTTCGGCTCATTAAGCACTCCCAGTATCTTGATGGGCTATAAAGAAGAAAAAACACTTGGTCAAGTAATTCTTTTTCATGAACAGTTCATCTGCGTATTACCAGACCCAATCTGTGGAGACACGTACACGTCCAGTGCAACAGAAACCCGTTTTGCAGGAAGAAAAAAACATCTATGGTCTTATCCTTCAATATTGGCACATACTTGTGCATAGTACATTTTTACCACTGCAAGCTAGACTCACATTCATTTGTAATCACACACCTGTGCAAATACAACAACATACACAAGTGAGTGATTGACTGCATGGGAAGGGGAGAAGGGAGAGAGAGTAAAACAGGAATTGTCTGTTGGAAATAACAACACAAGAGGCACAAATCAAAGAGCTTTTAGATTCTTTTTTATACATATTCTTCGTGAGGGAATAGTACTATTTAATTTAATTACTCATTGCCCATCCAAACATATTTCAAAGCTATTTCTTTATACTGGTAGAAACAGCTACTGTTCAGACCTCTCCACAGTGCACTGGGCTTGGCTGCATGCTGCTAACCTCACAACAGGCACCCTTCCAAATCAGAGGGGAGAGCAGAGGGCAACAACACCTCTCCCAGATAAGAGCGGTTTGCGGGACTTCTTATTTATTTATTATTTTTGTACAAAACCACTACAGACTGCAAGTCACACTGATACTACGGTGATACAGACCATGCCTCTATCTGATACAGACACATCTGGAACATTTTGAATCCTGGTTTGTACTTAATGACGATGACATTCAGAAGCAGGAAACTGCAAGGAGAAAAATTAGTAGAGACATCAAACAGAAGAAAAAAAAAAATCCTTCCCATACAATTGCTAGTATTAATATATTTTAGGATCTTGATCTAGGCCACCTTCCTGCAGAAGGAAGTTTGTGCAAAGAAGTGGAGGTCAAGCCTAGAGTGACATGGTTCACTGAATGACCAAATAGAGGTTTACATATTTCCTTTATGGCTGCTGGCACCGGTTTTGGCCTAGAAGCCTCTAATGAACAAAGAGAGCTCTGATCCCTTCTGGAGCCATTCATATGTGATTAAGATCCAACAATACAGCACTTTGATCCACTGAGCTACAGAAGGATTGGATGTTTCCTGAAGGAGTCATTTCGGGTGAAAGGGGAGGAGAAGGAAAAAAGAAGGGAATTTTCCCGATCAGGTCAATCTTACTGAGACTGCACTCTTCTCGTATCTAATATGCATTGTACTCTCTTGAGAGTTTTGAAGCTTTGGAAAGATGACAGATTACTGAGGTATAGCAAAGAGGAGTGAACTGTGGTACCAGTGTCTTGAGCACACAGAATAAATTTATCTTTTCAAAGATGGAATAAGATTGATTTTCAAGAGAAGGAAATTGAGTTAGCTGTTCGCAACAAAGACAGACATATAAACGGACAATCATTACAGCAAATTGGATTGCATCCTTCACAGATATGTTTGAAAAGCTTGCGGTATCAGAGTCACAAATAAACACTTCCTCACTCTGATGTAGCTGAAAACGGCGGGAGATGTAGGGGTGGGTCTATAAAAAAAAAATAAATAAATCACAGAATGAACACCTGGTTCCCTGAAAGTAATCTTTCTATCTTGACACCAATATACTTCACATAACCCAAGAGAATTAAAGGCCTGTTTGAAGTTAGAAGAGCATGTACATGACACACCATTTGGAAGAGTATTTACTTTTTTCAACAGACATAAGCATTAAGCACAGGTGATGGATTCAGATCTGCAGGAATGAACGGAGGCTGGAATGTCTAGACGACCAGGAAAGCATAACACAGGTGTGACAACTTTGCTCGACTATGACATTCCAACATTTTCAGTATAAACTAAGTAACTTCCATCATCTGTTGATATAAAAGCAGAAGAGGGAAAACATATTTGGCTTTGTCTACTACAAATGTCTACTCCTAATAATTTATTTTGGAAGCTAACTCTCCTTTTCTTATTTGGGTTGGATGCTTCCAAGTCCACCTGGGGATAGCTCAGCTCTCAGGTTATCCAGTACAACAGTTTTCAGCTCAGAAAACACTTTCAGCTCTATCAATGGTTTAGCCAGAATGATCATACTGGAATGCTTTTTATGTGGCTGTCCTACTGGACAGCAGGTGATTTTTTGCTCAAGAGAAAATCTTTGTATTTGAATTTACACACTAATTTCTTGAATCCCTTGCCAATGTATGTGTACTGTGATTCCTCATGTACAAATCAAGCAAAACACACTGTCTTTCCACAGATGATTTTTGAAAACCAATAACTGACAGCCAACTACCAATAGCAGGAAAGTCAAGGTGCAAGCAAAGGGAATCAACAAGGTGGTAACCCCAAACCTAACATCTATTGTCAGTATTTTTACTGACAATAGCAAAGGGGGTTTACCACCAATCTTGTACCATAAAAGAGACTAGCACTTGCTATAAACTACTCATTTTTATAGTGCCATAATGTCAGATGTGTATTAAATAAATCTTGAACTACTGTGTTTCTGTGCACAAGTGAGGCAATTAAAAGCTATCTACTCTTTAAAGCAGTACCACGGAAAAAAATACATAGAACAAGCATTTTGCACCTACGTGTTAATTCAATATCAATAAAGAGGCTTCCTCCAATCCTAAAAAACACAGTTCACAGGAAAAACACAGCATCTACTTTGGAAAGCTCACCTGCAGCTTCCACTTAAGGACTATATGGCAAATGATTTAGGCACAGCTTACCTGTTTTGAAGTTACAGAAAGGGAAGTTTTATTTTCCCTATCACACATCTGCAGTATAATATGTTCAGCAGACAGCTTATCAGTAAAGTCTTCTTCAATAATTAATGTTTGATTATTCCTATTCTAATTTCATCTGCTTTGCAAAAAATGATCTCAAATTAATAATTTAATTTTCATCAACTAATTAAAAATGTATTAGAGCACATTTACTACTACAAATCCATGAAATTGAGACAATTTAACAAATCCATTAGACTAGTACAAATACAAGTTTCTTTTGCAACCACAGAACTGTAGACAAGGAATCAGTCCCTTTGGAAAACTAACAGTAGGTTGTTCCCTAGGACCGACTGGTGAGTTAGCAGAGGGGCAGGAGTCTGGACAGCAGCGCTCTCCCATGGCATTTACGAAGTTGCAGTTCATTAATGTTACTGCCAGGAGCAGAACCTCATCTGACAGACCAAAACAACTTCTTGACCCTATTCAGAATTCAAAACAAAGACATAGATTTTAATGGCCAGTAAGCAGTTAGGCCAGCTGGTCATTACTGCCAGCCTGCGAAAGGACCTTGGCACCTGAGTGACACCTGCGCTTTTGAAACTTGCCCTACAGCCATACACAGCTGAGAGGCTTGATAGCACTAGTGTGACTGCTCTTCTTTACCTGTAGAAGTGCTCCGCTTTTCAGAGTTGTCTGTACTGTGAAAGTACCCTGCACATAATTGTGTGACAATTAATTTTCAATAACTTCATTATATTCTGGATTTTGGAAAGTCTGCTTTGTTCTGTTCTGGTGACCAAGAAACTGATTTTTTGATGTTAGCTTTCAAACAGAAAAATGCACTATCTTAAAGGCTGCTGCTACAGATTACGGTAATGAAAATGTATGCAGGGTACTGGTGTATTGCAGCTGTACAGTTATGCCCAACCTCTTGATCAGCCTTTCACAGAAAGTCCTGTCACTTCCTTCCTGATCTGAGTTCAAAGTCAAAGTAAGAACAAACTTTTGATGGAACTCGTCTAAAATACACATGCAGGGTAGAGCTTTCACTTGGGTAACCGCCAGCGCACCTTTGGCTCCCACTGACAACTAAATATCCAGCTGCAGCAAGGACAAAGAATAAGTATTTGGCATATCTGCAGCAATCAAACTGGAAAAAGTTGACTCCGGTAGTAAAGGATCAACTTCTTTGCTTTGGCTGGAGAGATGGAACAAGGTGGGCAAATTTTCTTTGTGTTCACTGGCCATGAACTCAGTCTGCTTCATTTGCTATTCAAACTTTACTGTAGAATTGTCCAAGTGACTCTTGGACAAAGGCACACTGCAGGACCAAAGCCCTCCACAAACACATGGTGACTGGAGCTCCAGTTGTAGGCACACACTGGAATCAAGTCAAGTTTGGCCAGCAGAAATTAAAGTAAAAAGAGCTAAGGGGACTACACAGTTGAGTTTTTTTTCAAACTTTTTCTCTCTTCCCCTAATTCACTCCAAAAGAGACACCACTGGTGGTAAGAACAGGTGATGAAATGGTGAAGGACAGAGGCAACAGGTAGCAAAAGACAGACATGCTCCATTAGGAACACGTCAAGGCAGAGGGAAAGACGTAGAACTCAAACCAGAAAGTTCAGATCGTGATTAGTTTGGGATTAGTTTTGTTTATTGAAATCTATGATTCTATGATTGAAATTGCAAGAGGCTGATACGAGGCGTTACTGTATGAGAACTCCACTTTCCACTACACCTATTTGTTTATCTCCAGTGTTTCCAATTGTTTCCAATTCATTTCAGAAGTCAGTTGAAAGCTTTAATTCCATAAACCAATATTTTGGGACACAACCCTGAAGTTAAAAAAAAACCCTGCATTTTGCAAATGCTACTGAGGTGTTAAAAGAATACCATAATACTACTCCATGTCTTTCAGACCCACCTTAATCTGAAAAAGGTTCAGTGTGAATTAGTTTTTATGACTCACACTCATTTAAGAATGCCACTACCAACTGAAAATCACTTTATTATTTTCAACAATAGTTCAACAATATCACTACCAATTGCCAATCATCATCATGACATTCCCTGAAAGGGCGGCTAATAAAACAATATGGTAACATTTACCATTCTCATACCCAGTTACAGGATCTACTATTCAGCTAACAGAATATCTAGAATTATATGCCATAATTAGAGAGAAGGTGTAGCATTCAAAGCATGTCTTCAATAAAATTAAATTCACATCTTGGATTTTTTTTTTCTTTTTTTGTAAACACATAACCCGTGAGCATTATAAGTTCAGCAAACTAGATTTACTGCTACATTGTTTTCTTTCATTTTAAGGGCACATCTACTTTGGGTATCACTTATGCAGGCATAAATAAACTCTAGATGGATACAAATTACAATAGGGACACCCAATCTCTTTCTCAAAAAGAATTGTTGGATTCTAGAAGGCTTTTGTGCAAGAACCCCATGTGACGTTATGGATATTAATGAAGGAAATGTCATATATCCCTGTGAGCTAAATAAGTATGACATTCCCAGTTTTACAGATGGAAAGTTGAAAGTAGAGATTAAAATCCTCAAATTGGCAAGTTATTTCATCAAGTGTTTGCTTACCAGTTGTGAGCAGTCCCACTCAGGTGAGTAAATACTTTACTTCTGACTTGCAAGCAACTTTTTCCAATTCTTCCCACCCACTCCCATCCCAAGTATGCTGGAATAAGCTCAGCCAGGTAACGGCTAGCCAGAAGAAAAACAACACTTCTTTTTAGGAACTGACACCAGCTCAGACTTGTTCTTTTCTGAGTCTGTGCCTTGGAGAAGTTCAGGAAACTTGTAATTTCTACACAGAAACTGTCTCCTAAAATAGCTTAAAATAGATTCACTTACAAACAGGCTCTGGCAGCACCTGGATCTGGCACATGTTGTGACCCCAGAAAGGGAAAGAGACAGGTGAGTTGTTGAGGAGCTGTGACATGTTTCTGGGTTTTCCTTACGTCCTTGTCTTTTTGGAAAACATGGGGAATTATTAGTGCTTGTCATCTAGCTATTCAGTAAATTCAGTGAATACATCCAGTCTCTCAGTCAGTTAACTAGCCAAAAGTTAGACTGCCAAGCAGGTAACTACAGAAAATGGTGCAGAGGGCTTGTCTGCTCTGAAGACAAAGTAACCTGTCTCTCTTTAGACCAAATATTGGGAAGCAATAAATTACAACAATTTGGAATGATGGAAAATTTTAAAATTTTTTGACTAATCTCTTTCCCAGTGTATATTAGTATAATGAATTATACGTTGTAAATGCAATGATCTTTCTTTTCCACGTCCCTCAACTTCTTTTTTTTTAATCACATCACTATGATATGACCATATAACGTGCTAATTCTCTTCTTCCTTCCAGATAAGTTTGGATATGCAGATTCAAGGGGTTTACAATAGAGTAAGACCAAGTTTATACAAATGATGGTTTGTTGTCAAATACATCTCTTATTCTTATGGATAAATTTATGTATAAAGGACTGCAACATGTAAACCAAATTTTGTCCCATTTTCCCACATTTGCAGCTGTACGAGGATTCCCAGTGCTATGTATTTTCCACACATATAGCTGTTCCAAAGATCGCTGAGACTTCTGCTTGGCATAGAGCCAAGAAGACAAGATACTAAAGCCTATTAACAGTGCATCATGACTGTGAATTAAAGAATCCTCTGGAACCATAAACTGTCTAGAAAGAAAATGAGAAAAATAATAAAATTTGATCAGAGGGTTAATATATTTTTATTAGTGCCTGGCAGCAGACTAGTAATAGACCATTTAAACGTGTACAGCAATATAACTGACTTGTGTCAGATGCATGGTGGTGAAAAAGTCTGCAGACAGTAGAGTATTTATAGCTAATTAAAAAAAAAAAAAAAAAGAACCTGACTAGACTGAACATACTGAGCATAGATTTTATCTGTATTTCTCAAGCTGATATTCTCTGGCATGTGGAGATTTTCTAAAGGAATCAAAACATTACCAAATGCTTTGAGGCTATCAATGACAATAATTACATAGCAAGCACTGCTGGAAAACTAGAATTACCACTTTAAAGTCCCAAACTATCTAAAAAGCTCAAAACACAATTCTCCCCTCACCAAGCTCTGTCTAAACAAGGTAAAAATAGCTGTTACATGCCCAGTCCAGAAGATGAATGCTGCAAGCTACAGCTATGTCTCTGTCAGTGGCTGCAAAAAGTATTATTTTGAAGTATGACTGGCCCATTAGTCAAGAATTTTATAGCAAGTCTCAGAAATAAAATTACTACCTTTTTCATAAGAGATTATAAAATGAGTATGAAGCATTTTGTAAGTTAAACTTTATATTTCCTCAAATACTTAATTCCAGAGAAGCCAGATTGTATGCTCGTAGAAAGTCTTGTATTTAAATAGCAAAAAGACTGTATTTTAAAAAATAAGGGTGTTTAAGAAGTTCCTGGCTCTTTTTCTGGCTTTCCCATTTATGTTCTGTGACTCTAGAAAGCTAATTCATTTTAGCTACTAACATATTTGAGAAGTTTGTGGACGAAGAGTTTACGAACACAACTGAAGATTCTCCAAGTAAGTACAAACAGAAAGTCGGAACATTAGCCGAGTATGGAAACATTAATGGTTGGTTTTTGTTGTCCTCCTCCCCCGCCAAAATGGTCTTACTGTTTACTTGTTAATATATTTATATATATTTATACAGAATTTAAAGATAGAAAGGAAAAACATTAAAGAAAAAGGAGAAAAATAAACATGGCCTGTTTAACCCTCTTCATTCCTTCCCCTCTCCCCCTCAATCGAGTGCCTTTCCTGTGCTTACCTTCTCTGATCTTTCAAATCCACCCAACTGGACAAGAACCATCTGCTGCAGCACCACAGCCCACAAGGCCAGGAATAGCATGGAGAACCATAGCATCACTTAGCCCACAGGCTGTTTTCTCACGACTGCTGAAAACGTGTCCAAGAGCCAGGTCATACTGCCTTCCATCTCCCACAGAACAGATTGTGGTGACTCACGATCCTTCTGGGTCAGAAGAAGTCCTCTGGGCCAACCTGCTGCTGCTGTACATAGAACTAATTCACCCCTCTTACCGTTACTCCACCAAGCCTACCTTCCACTCATTTAAACGTGTTCTGGCAGACAGCTATGACAAATAAGTGCCTTTCAGCAGCAAACTGAAATGAAACTACAGGACATTCAATGAGAACAGACGCGCCATTCAGTTTAACACCGCAGAACTTGTTTTTGTTCATGTGTTTTTTTAAAATGGTGTTTCACTAGACTACACCAAACAGTATAGCGGTATCACATAAACATATTTTCTTTGCATTTCAAAAGGATTGATTAGAACAAAACCTGGAGTCCTAGCACCTTGTTTTGCTAAAGCAATGGTTATTTTAGTGATTTGATTAATCCATTCTAGATCAGTAAAGCAGGTACACATTTATGTGAGTCAACTTCACAAACAGACTATAAAAATGATACAGAGAAGGGGAGAGGTTACTGCCAGAGAGAGAAAATCTTTAAATAATAAAAATGAATAAACTCCACAGCAGAACTCAGATGGCATTATAACGTATTCTTCCTTTTCATTTCTTGCTCACTATGTAGTAGAACTTATTTTGGCAGTTAAATCATAGTAAGAAAGATGTTTACATAACTGAGCTTCCCTTATGTTCTCCTCATCCTCTCCCTAAACAGAGACACAAAGAAGACACAGAAATCAACCAAACTGCGAAGAAGTACAAACAACTCCTCAAATATTTAAAAAAAAAATTTTCTTGAAAAAATTTAAGTACCACCTGAAGTCAACCGAGGAACTTTCCTGTTGGTATTGTATATGAAAGTAACTGAGATATGAAATCTTCACCCAGAAAGACAGCTATAATAAGCAAGTTAAATAGCATTGGCTTTCTTTGGTGTTACTCTTCACCTTCTTGAAGTAAGAGGTTCACCACAGTCTGCCTCTGATAATACTCTAATGATGGCAGTATCAAAACTGCATTGAGAGCATTTCATATAAAGCAATACCATGACTAGTATCATAAACATTGCCTATTTTTCCAATTAAAAATATGACCAATAGTTCCATTAAAACTTTTGTATTATACTAAAACAAGTCGGAGATACATGAACTGAAGTACAGGAACAGCAAAATGCCTTGCATCACTACTTTAAAAAATCCAGTATAAAATTCCAGAACATCACAGCAAGGCAGCACAACCAAGCTTATTTCAGTACAATATCACCACTAATGACAGCTCAAGAATCAGAAGTTAATGTCTGCGTCTACAAGCTGACTAAAAACCATGGGTCAAAAAGTAAGAAACTCTTGGGCGATGGGTGGTGAGTCAGAAAAAAGTGCTACTAATCTGTTTGTTACAGATGGTGGCCTTTCCTGCTTCCCCTTCTGCAGAATCAGGATGAGACCTTGTCTACCTCATGACTACTGAGGGATGCAGAAAGGGAAAGTGCAACACAGCCAGCAGACCGAAACCAGACAGCTGCTGTGCTACACAAGCAATTATTTCAGCATATTGGCTTTCTGTATCTATAGACAGGTATCTCAAGCTCGGAGGAGCTTATTTTCTCTTTTGAAAGCTCCTAATGCTCCAAAGTAAAGACTTTGAAAAAACCCCACTGAGTCTCAGTAACTACCATAAATGCTGTGACAGTGAAGAACTGATCATAGAGACTGTGTCCTCCCCTGCTCCCTTTGGGGGCAACTACAAGTTCAGCTGCAACCGTTCACAGGGGAAGCTCTGCCAGGTTATGTTTGCTTATAAACTGCTCGTGCAATGGCAATATGACTGAGTGCAAAAGCTCCCAACTGAGGAGGAATGTCAACCTGAAGAGGCTGGGCTTTTTCTGATGGGAATATTACCACGGAAACTCTCCCAAATCTCATACGTGAGACCATATATTTTTTAACTAAGAGTTCAGTAGGCTCATGTAAATTATTTGCATAGGAAAAAAACCCCAGGTAAACATAATAGAAACTGCATGAAAAGAATACCACTGGTGAATGAACAAATCAACTATCTTAAAAAACTGAGCTACAGACACAAAGGCCAACGTTTTTTACTTATTCCAAGCTCCAGACATTTATTGTCTGATTTGTCAAAGTTCTTAGCGTTTTATAGCACTTTCTAGATTCAAACAAAGTGCCTACCGGGTCTTTGATTAAGAATATTTAACATAGAAAAGTCCTCTCAAGTTAGGTATTGAGAAAAGAAAACTGGCAGAACACAAAACAAGGAACCACTGAAAAATGCTAGGTTTCAACGATTTATTGGGCATTAGACAAAAATTTTATAACAAAGGCACTTAGATAGAGAGGCATTTAATTACTTCAACCATATACTTTTTTGTGCATTGCCTTGCACATCCTCCCAAACTGATCTTATTCCCTTCTCCAAGGATCACCAGCGGAGACCAGGATTAAGCAAAACCCTAAGCAAAATTCCAATATTTAGTAAGACTTTTAAGTACATGCTGAAATTCAAGTATTTAAACTGTCCCATTAGTAGTTAAAAAGACATTGAAGAGCTTCAAGAATCAGAAATAGGACCCTTATCATCTCTAAAAACAAGTCCTTGCTTAGGAGCTTTGCTGCATCAAGGCTTAAACACTAGTATTAGTATTGCTAATGACTGATCTCCAAAAGAATCCTTGCTGAATCTTACTCTTTTTCCTTATCACAGAAGTATCTGCATGTACTTCAGCCTGCCTGATGTCCCATTTTTGGCATTCCATACTTAGTACTAAGCTCTGTGAAGAACATCTTTCACTAAGACACTGCAGAGGAAGCTGCAGAAGGAAGGTGACAACCAGGAACGTCAAGAGCACAATAATCACATGACTGATATTAATATTTCACCAATACAGAATGCCAGAAATAATCAGGAATGAATTTAGGCCAGATTTTTCAAATGAGATGCCTACAGTTATATTTCTAACCCAGATTTGAAAGCTGACCTGAGCACCAGCCACTTTTCAGCAGTGCTGAGAACTTGCAAAGCTCAGGGTTTCAGAACCTCAACATCACTGAAACATCAAGCCACCCGTTCAAGTACCTAAATATAAATTATGTAACATAACTTTAGGCTTTAAAATGTTGTTGTTGAGAAAATTAAAATTAGTCACTACTTAATTCCAATGAAATGACCAACGTAAGAACCCAAAACCATGTGATGACGTTCTGTTGTCTAGCAGTACCCAGCCCCAGCACTATAGCTACCTGAAACCAAATTTCAGCAGCTAGAAGCTACTTTCAACAGTATTCTCTACAGATAGTTTTCAACACGGAAATAGAAAAAAAAGAACTGACATTCTTTGTTGTTCACAATTTTGAATCATTTTTTCCTCTCTCAATTGAGGTTTTTTGGGAATATGATTGTAAATCATTCAGGCAAAGAAAACATTTCCATAGATGGCCAAATCACCCCACAGCTGAAGTGCATCCACACAAAAACTAAAAATAAAACAGAATTATGCATCCAACTAACGTAAGTGTTATCTATTACAAAGAGCAAAAAGAATGCAGCTCACACTGAATACAAACCATAGTATGCTTAAAAGGGAGACCACACCATCCTACATGCTACCAACCAATAACGTAAGACAACAATTACGACAAAAAAAAATGATTATACAAAACCCATTAGACACACGGTCCAGGCAGGACTTGAGGATAACTGGTCACTGCCATTTGCTGTTGATGCAAAAGATTAGCAGAGAAACAGGAACCTATAGAATGAAATGTGCCTGAAGTGTAAGCTTCGTCTCCCACACAGAACCAAGATCCTATCTCACGTACTCCTGGAAGCCATGCACTCAGGGCAGAACTTTAGACCAGGTTCCAAAAAAGCAAACAAACTGTTTCTCAAAACAGTTCACTGAACAATCGGAAGCCAGAGAAGTCATTTCTATGGAAGAGAAAAAGTCTTCTCAATGTGGTCATGCTGACCACCAAAAATCATCCACCAACAACACAATATCAGGATGATTCTGTAACCAGATAAAATTGCAGCAGGATGAAAGGGTATCTAGAGGTGAGAACATCTCCACCTTAAAACCAATATTAATGTAGCTACTGTATGGATGTTCTCAGATATTTTTCCATACATTTATCTATATATTTAAAAAACCAACACTATTACTTTACTTTATGAAGGAGAGCGTTTTTCTCCTTCATACACAAATGCACATCTGTCTACATAAAAACAGGTTCTCATGGAGCTAAGAGGGAAAACTCTCTTCCTCATACTGTTGTCTTTTTCACCCCCAAATGTCATATTATACATAGTACCAACTTGCACATATGTACAGAGGAATAAATGACTTCATACACTGTTGTGTCAGAAGATACCTGGAATGTTTGTAATATTCCTAACAAATTGCCAATTTTAAGATAGCCCACATACTTGATCATTTGCTTCACTTCCATCTGCCAAAAAATGTAATACGATGAGTCTTTGGTGCCCAGCATTATTTCTTGATTCTTATTTGTAACTGGAATTACTAAACATTTTATGAGGAGAAAATGCACTTTAAAACACCACTCATGGAGAGAAGCAACTTCTTCAGTGTTTTTCCCCACATCTGTTTCCTCTTACACAAGCGGTACACAATATGTCATAAATGGACAAAACTCACTGAAGGAAAATTCGACATCTAAAACCAGTACAACCACATCAGACTGATCTAGTTAAATGAGACTGCATGTTATGAACATTTTCCCCAGCTAATATTCCCAGTGTCAACTTTTCCCTCAGTGAAACTATCTACATACTCATGAATATGGGCCCTTTAAAGGGAGTATATTTCCCTTACACAAAGTACAACCAGTGAAACTCACTGCCACAGAACAGTATGGATGCTAGAAGTATAAATACATTCCCCAATTAATTTGAGGAATTCATGGAAGAAGCATTCTTTTAGGTAGAAAGGTGTGAATGCAACCTGCAGAGTTAGGATATCCCTAAAGAGTGCTGTGAACTGGGAGAGGGTAACGTGTGAATCATCGCTGTTTACCTCACATGTTGTTACGCTGGTACAACGGGAGTCCGACCCAGCTGCGGTCAGAGATGGGCACTGGGAAAAATGAGCCTTTGGTGTGACCCAGGGCAGCAGCTCTTACACCCTTCATGGGAGCAGCACTTCTAGCCTTGCAGCTCCAAATTAAAGGTTTTATCTGAAACTCAACCTACTTTATGCCATTTTAACTTGTGCATCACACATATTAACTGAAACAAAACGCTAATCGGAGCAGTGAACTGACTAGTGAAGCCAATGCACAGACGACTACGTGAACCTCACAGTCACTCTGTACACTCACGCTTCACCACTAGCAGCCCTGGATACCTGTGTTGCTCACCTATGGACAATACCGATATTAACACAGTGTAGGAATACAAACAAGGTCTGGGGAAAATGAAATGAGGATTTTTGCAAATTAGTAAGAAAGTTACAAAATTAAGAAAGTTGCTCCAAATTTTGATCAATAAAAAAGACTTAAAATATAGCCCCTCATTAAATGCAAAACACATTACATTGTCTTGCATTTCAAAACACCCATATTGTATCTATAGTCATAAAATGGGAGTGTTAATCATCTTCCAAAACAAATAATCATTCAGAATTATTTTTAAGTTCCTTTCAATAATCAGAAGTCATCTTTGCCACAATGAAAGTCCACAATGAGATGTTTCTATAAACACAATCCTGCCATACACACTTTCTGAATACAGGAAGTGATGCTAAAGTATCTGAGAACATCATAGGAAGTCTTTGGATGAAACAACACACAAAAAAACACCCTGGAACATGAGCAATTCCTGTTACTCAGCTGCATCAGATATCAGCTCCCATAAGCAAGAAAATACAACTAAAATTTCCTATGTAATATTTGTATATAAACTAAAAGCAACCTTTATAAAATCAGATTCAAAAAACCCAACTATTTCTGAACAAGAAGATTATGCTAGATAGTAGGCCTGGAGTACAGTTTTGGCTAACAATAAAACAACAGCTTAACAATAAAGCAAAAACTTAACCAAACCAAGTCCACATAGCAAATGTTCCCGTGGGGCTACACTCTTCTCATGCCCTAATGTAAGTAAGGACAAACATCAGTATAATGAAACAGAGCTGGGAATCAGAATTTGTGACTTTGTTTTTCAAAATTTTAAGAGGAAAAATAAGGTAAAACCTGGAAGAATGGAATGGCATTAAAGGTCTGTTTTTTTCTTTTGAAACAAGGGAACAAACCAACTACATGATGTCATGAAATAAAAATTAAAGAACGATTAAAAATCACTAGTGAAAATATTAATCCATGGAAGCCAAATGCAGATTTCTACCAACACAAATTAATTATAAAAATTCCAAAAGGACTGTGCAGCTAAAACATCAAGAAGTATAAAAATCCCTGCGCTTCAGGGGAAGACTGCAAGGTTGAGCCAAAAGAAGTGAAACTGTGATAGGGTGCAGTCCATTTATGAGTGCTTTTGCAGGGAAGGAGGAAACATTCCTCAGGTATAAAACACTAGTAATTAGGCTGCTACATGACCAGCGTGGCAGCTTCTAGCTTTCTGTCACGTACCATTCTGCCTCATGTTATTAACGTTACTTTGGTTAAAAACAATAGCAGTATGTGCTTTAACCTTGTACTCTGGATAGCTACCTGTTGGACTTGACTTTCAGAGGCTTTCTGAATGCAGGGTGTTCAGCATAGTGTGAAAGGCCATAAATAGGTTAAACATCACTCAAAGCTACCAAAAGATGTCCACAGCTGAGCTACAAACCAGAGTGGAGGAACTCATGCACACAACACACCCCTGGCAGCCAGCAAAGTTCAGACCTCCCAAACTTCCTGGTTGTTCTTCCTCTTGCTTTGGGTATATAAAAAAAGGAAAACAAAACAAAATGTTTTAAATTTACAGACCGCTATTGGGTTTCTCAGCAGTCAGCCCTGGGTCAGTTATTGGAAGATTATTTTCACATGATGGATAACAGAAGTAAACTGAATTTATGTAAAGCATTATGTAAGAATCCAGACTAAATCTTACCTTGTTTTCACCAACAACATGCTTCAGAGTCAACCAGACTATAAACATTAAGGTATATAAAAAAAAAGCCACGTGATTTTACTTAGGATCTCAGTAAGGAGTAAGTGTGGGCCAAAAGGTTCGCTTTGCAGGAGGTATCATCTCAAGACCAAAGCACAGGATTGCTCACCACATTCCTTGACCGTATATCCCCAGGTTCTAATTTTTTTCTAGTTTTGTTTCACGCATGGGCATAAAAACTTAAGCAGACTGAAAATCTGTGGAGTCAGGGATAGAGAGGGTGGCATGAGGGCAAGTACTGACGGACTGATGGTTCTCTGATATTATTGAATTTTTTGTACATTAATCTTATGCATTGACAGAAGGAAACAAAAAGTCCCATTAACATTCCAAAAGTAAGAGCCACCAGGAATGCACATCCTCTCTATTGCACAGAAGTGTTTCTGTATTGGGATGATTTAACTCAAAGCAAAATACACATTGCCCAAAATATTAGCTCCAGTGGACATAAGTGGTTGAGCAAAACTCCTGTTCTTATCTTACAGTCTTAAAATGTTGTTAAGAATCCCTATCTTTTCCCTCACGTATTTCCATGCTTTTTAACCTGCTCCCATAATTTCCATATGGCTTTTTCAGCACAGTTTCACATCACAGATTTTGTGAATTACAAGCGTTTTTCCCTCCAGAATGACTTTTACAAATCACACCATGAAGAGATACCTGCACAAAACAAGATCCTATTATACTACAAAATACATTTCTTAATTAAAAAGCTCAGTTAGGAATCATTAGAAAGGACAACCTTGATTTTTCAGGAGCACCCTTCAGGATATGAAATTAGTGAGTACTCCATATTTTAAAAGACTAGTTATTAGTTCTATAGCTCTAACCCTTGCTGTGCCACTGTGAAATGTTTTGTTTGAGTTAATTTTGCTTGGTTAACCTATTGCCAGCAAAGGCAACTAGAAACTGTATTTCCCTGTCTGTAACAAGTAGATAAAACTTATTTTCACCTACCCTTCAGAAGCAGGAATTACTTACATTCATGAAATTATTTCAGAACTCGAAGCCTTATAAACAAACTTATTAGAACTTGTGAAGAACACACCTTTGCCGAAAATAGTATGGTATAATAAAAACCTAAAAGTATAATC
This sequence comes from Chroicocephalus ridibundus, assembly GCF_963924245.1. Lineage (NCBI taxonomy): Eukaryota > Metazoa > Chordata > Aves > Charadriiformes > Laridae > Chroicocephalus > Chroicocephalus ridibundus. The sequence goes on along the minus strand of NC_086316.1, from coordinate 67,821,889 downwards.
TTCAGCTAAACAGAATAGCATTTCACGTACTGGAAAGAGACAGTGGCATGTTTCAGCAATGTTCTTTCTAAAGCTTTTGTATCACCATGAAGCATATGGCTAAGAATCAACGCAAAGAGATCTGACTGAAATTCATTGAGTTACACAGTGATCTCATTTATCTTTGTTTTTGGAAGACAAGGTTAGGTAGGCTATATTTTCACATTAACATCTGCAGAGCATTCCCAAATCCTGGCATGGCCAATGATATGTAAGTTCCAGGTCCTGTAATTTATCCTCCTCCAGTACACATAAATTAGTGTGTGTAGATGGAATCCTTTCACTTCAACTAAAGTATATAATGTAAAATAATTTTAGCTGACAGATTTTTTTCTTCACCTGTTTCTTACAATTAATTGACAAGTCATTATGATTTTATTCAGCATTGAACCCATATATACATATATCTCCATAGACATTCTCCACTCATCTATTTGGCAGAAATTAGGACAGGAAACTGCTGAATAGGAACTATAGTGCATTTGCTTATTACATCTCTGCATTCAACAGGCAAACCTATACCTAATAATAAATACTGGATGAGAATAGAATAAGTGCATGTGTAGATGGTGGGTTTGATCACAAAGCATGTAGGCTTTAGTGAAGATCACAGTTATGTGCTTTAATTCTGCATTATATTCTTAATGCAATGGGTTTAATATTCAAATTGGGAAGAACTAAAATTTGAAAAAACACATTTGTCAAAAACTGAACATTACCATGGTGTTCCATGCAAACCAGGGAAAGAAGAGACAGCTTATTATTCCACCATATTTCCCAACAGAGTTAAACATCAAAATACCTTCCCCTGCAGTTTATACAAAGGCCAGACACAGAGGGAAATGCACAAAGTATGACATTAGCCATACTGGAGCTATTATTGGAAAAAATGCAGCAGTCAAAGACCCTCTGAAGATAAAAGCATCACTCTCCCGTCTCTGGAACTTTGCCCAAATCACAGTCATATTTTCGTATTTGTCAGCTTTTTTTTTCCCTGTAATCAAAGGGTTTCCTTCATAATAGTAAATAAAAATTAAGTGTTCCTTCTGTGCTTCAAAGTAAAACAGTTTCAGTAATGATAAACACAGTACAGTGTCAGTCTCTCTAAGGAAAGACTTACTCTTTCAACTTCAATTTAAAAATTAAAAATGCTAGGATATGTAATCACGCAGGAATCAATTTCTTACAATTGAATTGGTTGCTTTTTCTAGTATCCAGCTCTGTGTTTGAGAAGGGTCATATTTACTAATTAATATTCAGAGAAAGAGTTTTTATAATGTAAGCATATGTCGAGTAAATCTAAGTCTTGCACAGTTGACAGTAAAATAATGTTAAAAACTTCAACTTAAAATGTTAACTAAACTTGGCCTTAAAATCCTTTCTGCAGGAAAAGTAACTGAGCTAGAAAGGACAGTTATGTCAATCATTGATTTGACAGACTGACAGTTACGTCAGTTATGACAATTTCTGGTCTTACAGGCAATCCAGAGTTTCTGTACAAATCTCGGCGCTTACTGTTTGAACTAGAACCAAACTTTAAGCAAGATATCTGGTCTAGTTTTAAAAATTGCAGAAGCTTCAACATAGGAACAAAGAGTTACTATGTATCAGAGCACCATGCCGCCAATTCCTGCATTTACGCTGGCCCATGACAAATTCAAGACAGTTTACATCCTCTGAGAACTAAGCTCATTCAAATTACTTCGCATTTGCTGAAGGCTAAGCAGGCATGGACTACGACCATGAATGAGCTGACATGCAGCAAGTTTGTATTCCATTGCCACTGTTGTTTTTTTCCCAAGCACTTATCGGAGCATGGGAAATTATTTCTATATTTAACTCCCTCACCACCACATGAAGATCCCATTCTATTAAAAATCTTCCATGAATTTACTTACAGATGACAGTATAGTACTTTCTGACTGTTTCATTTGATTAAGAGACATAGCTTCTTATCTTAACTAACAGCAAGGGATTTTGCTGTATCTCAAATCAGATACTGTAACACTTGGCTCTAAAAAGCTGGCTCAAGATCTGTTAGACATGGGGACAAAAACCACTAGAAAGTATTTGGACCTATGAGGACAATGCTTTCTTTAGCTGAATTAGGAATGGCGGTTACAGTCTTTGGTATTCAAAGTAAGTCTTACTGTCATCATTGCCCAAGGAAGTCTGCTGTCTTAAGGCAAAGCTGAAGCATCAGAGAGAAGACAGAAATGCCAAAGTTACAAACCTCATCTCACTTTGTCTGTGCCATGTTTCATCTTACCGTGATTCCACATCAAGTGAAATAATATGCTTAAGTTGTATTCTTCATTTTCTAACTAACCTCTCTGTTAAAAGGAAAAAAAAAAAAAAGGTGTTGCTGGCATATAGTAGACCCTCAAATCTCTTTTGGATTCCTTTTCCACATACTGCAACAGTGAGCTATTTTCCGTCCTCCCACTCTCACCCAGAAGCAATGTCTGCATGTCACTTAGATAGCTGCTCATGAGAGATATAAGTAGTAACAAGTTGTTGATTTCAATATTTAATTTATTGCCAAGAGTAGAAGCAATAAGCAAAATTCTATTTGACTATGAGCAGTCAGCAGATTAAACACCACAACAAACAAGCCTGTATCCTTTAAGTGTAACTTAACCACACCTTATAGCTCTTCTGCTTCATGCCACAAGCCTTTACATAATAAATGTCTAATGAAGCTGCAATTTCTCTACACTGGCCTGGACAGCTAGATCACTAGACAAAATACATTTAAACTGTTTCTTGTTTGCTACATCTACAATTCTTTTAATATTAGCAAATTTGGAGTGTACTTGGTGACACACTGTGATGAAGGCTATTCAAGTCAGCACATGGGTACGCTTTTCTCTAGCACACAACTTTTTGGGGGCCTGCAGTTTGACTCTCCACTACAAGGGTGAAAGAACTTTCCAGATCTCAGAAGACTTGCAGAACATACCCAAGCATGTGGATACAAGACTTTGAGGACACGTAGTATGGATTTTGAAAGGACTTATCCACTGTTACGCACCTCTTTCAATGCCAGAGATCCTGTGAGGGAAGTGCAACGTCAACTATCCTCACAAGCTGGGACTGTTTACAGTGACAAGTAATTGTTTCTTTATAATGACTTTCAAAGTTATGTCTCAGCTCTAACACAGCAAAAGATTACATTTCTAAACTGTTATTTTTTTCATGTTTTCCAAACATCGTACCAGGTAATACACTTTCTTTTTGATCTGAACTCAAGTGACATTTATTCGAATGTTCAAACACTTCCTGTTAGAGATGTATTTCAGTACTAATTGTACGTTTTAGTAATAAGCATGAACTTCCTGAGATGAGGTTCCATCCAACCACAGTGCTCTCCCTGCAGTTGACAACAATGCATTAAATAAAAACTTTTTTTACAGCTAACTGGATGAAAGCTAAGATCTTTATTTGTAAAATAAATATATAACAAAGCATGAATATGGCAAATATATATTAAAAGTCTTCCATCTGTAGAAATTTTCTGCAGATTAAGTATGAAGGCAGATTCAGCACTGCTAATGGCATACAACTTTCAGTGTGGTTGTAGGAAAAAAAGGTCCAGAAAATCTCTGCAAGTTCTTCTAATTTCAGCAATAAACTCAGCAAGATAAAAGTAGGGGCAATGAGAAAACTGAAGTGCAATATTGATGGATCGCTGCCAGACACTGCTCTCCTTTAAATCGAGATCTTTTGTTCGAGCTCCCTCAATGCTCCCTGCTAGAATAAACTGCCTAGACAAGTTCCAAGCCTTTAGGTGTTCCACAGGCCAAAGACAATAATTTAAATATCACTTCAAGAACACCAACAGCACTATTAACTTATGATTTTATTGTGAGTCTCCGGACATTTGTTGTTGTTTTTTTTTTTTTCCACACCCTAGTTTCCAGAGTCATGCAATGAAAAGAAAAACTCAACTGTTGTATTAAATGAAAAGGGATGTTGGAGATAGAGCCACTGAAATAAGCAAGCTTCCATGTTCTTTACCAGCTTTGGCTTATGAAGGCAGGTTAAAATACGTTCAATACAATGCATGTTGCAAATATCTAATCACAAGCAGACAAAAGAAGTCTGCACTGAACAGTGCTCCACTCTCAGTCTCCTACAAAAATACAGATGGAAAAATGTTTTTTGGCCATTGATGCTACTCGATCATTGCCAACCGCTAGGAATCTAGCAGGATTTGTAGCTCATGAATACCTCACCAAATTTTCTGGTAGTTTTCCTCAAACTAGAACCAGCATTTTCTCTTTTCTTTTGATTGAGCTACTGCCAGCCAACTTACTTTTGTGCATCAACCAGTCCTCCAAAATACAGTGACAGACTGCTCAGACCATCTAAAAAGAAAAAAGCTCGTGTTGATAGAATTATGACAGCAACAAGCCTGTAGCTCTCTATTCCTGTTGGATTTTGATGCCAGGAGAGTTCCCCTAAGAGAAAAGAACTTCTTCAAACTCCCTGGGGGAATGTTTTGCAGGAAAGGAACATCTGAAATCAGATTTGTCCACTGAATCAACAGTACTAGAAGTCTGTTCAAACGCTGTAACAAACACATGAAGTGCACCACCAGCCAAGTAACTTTACTCTATAAATCATGTCGTTTTCATTTCCTGAATTCATAACCACATTGATGCAATAATGGAAACTTTTGTATGTTTATAAGTTAGATGACCCACAATCGTTCCCTACAGTAAGCACTAGTAATTTCTGACTATTAAAATAATTGTTATATTCTATTGCTATGGTTTGCTTAATGTTGTAAGCCAGCTTTCTATTTAACAAACCATATTACATTGGCAACAAGATTTCTTACCTTAGCCAACGGTATTGGATGTGATTAATTTCTAACATTCTTTTTGGAAGTCAAAATAAACATCCACTCAATTTTCTTTGTTTGCCATCTCAACATCCTAAGCAGGCTGGCCTTCTCACAGATTCATGTTAGTTGTCCCTAATTAACTTTCTTTTTAAAATGTTTGAATAACATCCAGTTAGATTCTTTCCCTTTAAACTCCCTTTCATCTAACATTAATCCCCAATTGTTGTATTTCATTTAAATGACAATCCCACATTATATTTTAAATTAAACTTTCAATTAAAGTAGACTGTTCAGACTTACAACAAAAGTCATTGATGTGGCAAATAATGATGGGAAAAATGAAGATACCCTTTACAAAACTCTATACACAAAGTACTGTATGATAGGATCAGATCTTAAGACACTGCCACATCTGATCAAGAAAGCTAGTATGTAAGGTTCTACCATATTTAAAGGGCTTGCTTTAGGATACTATTTTGTAATCCCTCGCTTCTTCCTAAATTGCTCTCATCTCAGTATTCTCGTGCTGGTTAGAAGTTAATTTGCTCTCTCAACTTCTGACATAGATGCCTCACCTATGTAATTAGCAAAACTGCTGAAAAGATACCTTGCAGATTTTTCTCAAAGAGACTTCCTCTGAAGGAAAACAAACCTGTGCTTTTGTAGAGTAATACACAAAGTAGCTGTGCAAGGTTGGATTCTACTCAGCGCACTGCTAACCAATATTCATGCATCTGTTTCACACCTTCAATGTAGTAGCTGCTTTCCAGACACTTGAGACGGCCAGCCTGTTATCTTTCAGATGGCAGATCAAACTCGATGTGCCATTTAAGCAAAATAACCACAGAATAGCTTGCTGGAACTAACAACCACACTACGAGGCTCAACGGATGAGACGCAATGAAGAAATTCTGTCTATACAATCTGCTTCATCCACTTCTTTTCATAATTAACTTTAATCTTCACATCCTATGTCTCATACTTAATTTGTTTAATTGACTGAAGTCTAGAATGGCCTCCAGCTGTCTAGACCATTGAAGTAAGAATGCAATCCTGCACTAGCTCAAAGTACGTTGCCCCAGTTTTTGCTCCCGGAGATTTACGAGAGCAGTTATTCACACTGCTTTCTAGTTTGTCTTTGTAAGGTACTTCCTGTTCTACTTGTTTTAATTGCCTACCTTTTATTCCATCCAAGAATTACCTGACTACCAGTGTATTACCATAAATATACATCTGCTTTGCCAACAACTAAGTTTTTTCTTGGTGTGGATCTTCCACCATTCTGTTCTTTTATTCACTTACATGTAATATATTATGTCCTTCCATGATATTACTTACATTATTGTGTACATTTGCTCCAGTACAATGAAATATCTACGTCTTTCTTTCTCTCTTCTTCTCCCACATCATATTTTTCTTTATTATGGGTGCATGACCCCATGGTATAAGAGCAGAAAATTTCTGCATGTTCCATCTTAACTTTCCCATGCACAATCTCTGATGGAAATTTTACAACATGTTAAGTTTACTTTCTAAAGTCAGTTCTCTGTAGCACTTAAGTAAATAATAGTTTAACCTAGATGTCTAAGAACCCGGTGTTTTTATAACAGTCATCCACAGACTTTGATTTTCTCAACCAAAACACAACTTATCATAGCTCCTAAATAGCTTCATACATTTTTCTACTTTCCAACTATCCAGAAGATATACTTGGGCTGTGTACCTGTGGCTTGGGGTGTATGAGCCAACATTCTCACGGCTTCACTTCACAATTTACATCAACCAATAGTTACTTTGAAATGCCAGTCCCTGAACACTTGAGGAAGGTTCTGTGGTAAGGATCTAAGGCAAATTAGTTGTCTCCCCCTCTCTCTCTCCTTCCAGTAGAGAAGAGACTTGATGCACTAGGAGACTTCTTCTGTCTGACTTTATCCTCCTAGTAATTTGGCAGACAAGACATGTCTTCAATATATTAACCCTCCAAGTTTCATGAAAATGAACAAGTGTGCAGAAGACTGTAAACCCATTAATGGACCCACTCTCTAAAAAAATGCAGCCCAGATCCAAACCTCATTAAAAACTGGAGAATCCACAGAGGGGTGTAACAGCATACACACTTTAACTACTGAAGAGCCACAGGTAATCACCAGATCAACTGTAAGACTCAAGTCCATTAGAAGTTCGTACCTTATGGAACATTTCCTTCCAGGGTTTTTCTCATCTTCATATTTAATGTAGCATCTGCAGATTGCTCATCTCCTTTCTTGTTTCCAACTTTTTTGTCCACTAATCTATATTGTTTAATAATTTAAAGGGTTTTTTTCTTGGATTTGTATATCCATGAAGCGAATCACCCTTCTGTATGACTCTTCTTCCATTATTAAGCAGTAAAACCTCAATCAAGTTTTTAATACTTTTTTCTTCTGCTTGTTTTTTCCTTTTGATGGTATATGCACGACGTCTTTATATCCCTTTTCCCCCCACAAGTTAGGACTTCTGTTTTAACTACACTTTCATACTTCCCAATTATATTTACCAGATTTAAAATCTATCTTTACATGTCCCAGAAAGCCCATCATATTTTCTCCCAGATTATTCTTTCTATTTGATCCTTCCCACTCTTCTGTTATCTCCATATACTGTCAACATCTTTTGGACAGCCTGTAAAGGGATTACTCACTTTCATGACATTGTTATTTCTACTTACTTAAAAGTACAAGCTTACCACATGTTAATTGTGCAATCCTCCCCCCTTCAGTTTTAGTCATCTCTCATTTTTCTTGGGCCTCTGCATAGAGTTATTTCCTCTTTACATTTCACATGTTCTCCTGACTTATTTTTTCAGCTAAAAAATTCAAACACTACCAGTAAATAAAACTAACAAACGTGTCTCATGTCTGTTCAGGGAAAAAAAAGTCAACCTTACTCCAATACTGTATCCAGATATACATTATTCTAGTGAGGTGAACAGGATGGAGAGACTATTTTTAAAAGAAATAGTGACTGTAAGCATCCTGGCCCCCATAATGAAGACAAAGATGTAAATCCAAGCACAGCTATGAACAAGATCAACTAAAATGCATAAGAAAACCTAGATAATTTATACTTGATCATTAATAACATCTAAGCCCATGTAGAAAAATTTCCAGAATTTTACCACTTAATTTCAGACTGTCACTCTTTAGGTATAATCAATTAAAAAAAATAAGTAAACAACAATAATTAAAAAAGCAAAATCCCTCCAATCAACACAAAGACAACAGGGGACCAAGTAGTGGCATCAAAAAATCTAAGTCTCTACCCACGTATAAAAACATCACACTTGTTCAAATTTAAAAAAAAAAAAAAAAAGGTATTTGAACCATAAAGAAACCAATGAGAAGAAAAACTGGGAAAAACTTTAAAGTCTGACCATGGCAGGATTGGTTAAGTAGTCAATAAAATACAGACTACAAAACTCAATATAATTTGTTACTATGTTTTTGTGATAATTAGGAATACTGAAACAGAAATGAAAGTAACAGTCAGCCACAATATTTATCTCAGACTATAACAAATTATCATTTAAATTAAAACATTGCAAGAAAGAAGATATACCACTGTATAATATTAAAAAAACCAAGCCTATATTCAATAGCAATTCTGTTCATGGTATTTGGTGTGCTCTATACATATATCTGTAACAGCAAAGCCCTTCCCAAGAACAGTATCTTGCAAAGGGAGAGTAGGGCTTTTAAAGTTAAAGTCTCAAAGTGAAACTATAATAGTACTCCTAACGCATGTCTAAACATTATGCCATTTAATTAATGAAAAATAAAAAATTTCTTGCTTGATTCTAGAAACAAAAAAGAAGTGTTGGGATAGATTTATCTAGAGATTACGTAAGTGAGGAAGAAGTACAAAATGTAAGATCTGTCATCTGCAGCCCTACTAGGGCACTTAAGCAAGAATGGAGAAAGAAGACTTGCATTTTAAGAACACTGTTGACGATGAGATATGAATTTCCCAAGGTTTCAAGGGAATGAACCGGGAACAGAGTGACGGAAGCTGCAGAAACTAAAGTTAGCATACACAAGAGTGCTCACAAACTGAAAGAGCTTGCCTGCCTGTAATATCAAATCAAAAGCAGTTTCAGAACACTGAAAAAACATTGCTGGCGTACAAGTCCGTATAGCTCTGAATATTACCAGCACATTTCGAATTTCCTCTGAATTAGGGGCTGACTCCCAGTGGCTGCTTTTCAAGATTCAAAGCTTTATTTAGTTTAGATAATGTTCATATATTTTTAAGGCAACCTCACCACTAGGGAAAAATTGACAAGTATACTAGCAAGTACATCATCTGGGCTCTCTACCATATGGAAATATGGATCAAATCTAAATGGATAGCTGACTTTCTCGGGACACTTTTGGAGTCAGTCCTGAATAGTAACTAACTATTCCCAGTTACGATGTTGAATAGAATGCACAGAAGAAAATCAGAAAGAGCAAAAAACTACATCACCAAGCCTAGCACTAATAGAAAAGATAAATAGTTCAGAATTGTGCATATTATCAGGACATGCAGAGTACTACATACCTAATTTTTTTTCTTTTACATTCAATGGGTATTTTCCAATTTACCAACCTGGCAATTACTTTAGACCTTTATAGGCTTTACTACGCACTTGGACACAACACAGTACTCTTCCCTCCTTCTGCTGAAACCAATTTCTATTCAAAGCAACAGCATAAACCAGAGAACAGTTTCCAAATATCAGACTGGAAGAAAATGAACTGCAGTAGCTATTAGTAGAATTAGTTCAGTGCAGCTCAAGATAATTAATTGCTATCAGTTTTGATTGTTTTTGAAGAGCTGAAAGTAGCTAGAAAAACAGTATGATGCATTTATTATGAAGAGAAAGAACCTAATCATTGCTCTCTAGTCTTTAGATAGGACTGTTTTGCCAAGTCTCTTTCTATGGCTCTAAAGTGCACATGGAAAGTAGAGAATGACCCTTTATCTGCTAATACCATATCTTGATTGAAAAATATGCATGTCACAATAACTCGAGGTGGTGGGTGTAGATTTTTTTTCTACAGACAGATAATGCCTATGGCCATCATGGGAAGCTGGCATTTAGATCTAAATCCTGAATTCTATGACATATGTTTTTATTTTGAGTTTTTCCTCCTCCCTGATTCAAAGCACTGGCAACAGAAATTGCATCAACAGATTTTTGGCACAGCCATGACAGATCCCACATTACAATGAAAAAAAAATCCCCCAAAAACCTGTGTGTGACATTTTCTCTTTGAGACCAGGGAAAGTCCAGTGTATCAAAACATGACATGTCAGACTTTCGATATTACTGAATTGAATACGTAAGAACCCAAAGTGTTGACACGCTGACTAAGACTGCAGTCCATGGATTTAAGGTTGAGAGAGATCAGCTGATTTGACAATCTGCATAACACACACGAGGTATTTCAGGCATCATTTCATGGAATCACTCCCACGACTTGTAACTGGTAACTCATGGACCCCATTCACTGAGGATTCAAAAACTGGAGCTGAAGGATACATGCAACGCTTGTTTCTCAGAGGTACAATCAGACACCATCCAAAAGTAAGTGTTAGGCATGGGAAGGCTGGAAGAGAAACTGCACGGAGAGTGGAAGCAAAGTTAATTTAACATACTTTCAGTAACGTTAGCATCTCATGTCAGCTCACAGTAGAAACACACACAAAGCCATATTTTAGGTTGCCACGGTAACAAGCACCAGATTAGAAAATTTTCACCAGATTTAGATTTTGTTTGAAAGAAAGAAAAAATTCATGACTGTCACAAATCCCCTGGTGTATTCTCTACATCACATAAACAGAAAGCCAGGTCAGAAAACACTTTTAAAGTATGGGCTGTGTATATGAATAATCCCTATCTTTATCCCAAAATACAGCCTGACCCATAAAAAAGAGTTCATTTAGTTTCACAAACAAATTGCTATTGTGTACAAGTGTAGAAAAGGGAGAGATGAGCAGGTAGGGGCCTCTTTCAGTGCACACACATCAACTAGAAAACCTTTTTAGAGCTGTAAGGACAGCAGGCTAGGACAAAAAGGAATATCTGAGGAAAGTATTCTGCATGTAGATGGCTCCTGCCATTAGCTGAAATGATGGCTTTGATCAGCAGCAAACTGCTGACCACGAGCATCTCAGTAAAAGAAAAAAGGAAGAAAAAAAAGAAAGAAAGAAAAAGAAGAAGAAAAGAAAAACGAAAAAAGAAAAGCTAAGGCCAATGCCCTCTGCTGAGTACACAATTTCTTCAGTGCCATTTTCCCCAAGCTTGGTGGGAGCGTGGGGCTTTTTAGCTCCTCCTATCATATGATCACCCCGGTATCCAAACACTAGGTACAGCTTCCAGGGTCACAACGCGAAAAACAGAAAGATGTGAAGAACAGTATTTATCACACCACTCCAACTTACAGATTTACAATGCCAAGAAAAAAATTAGTCATCCTGGTTGCGTTTTAGCTTTTTTAGAATATCATGAAGTAAATTCTTAAGCCCTCTAACACCCCACAGGCAATTTTGAACCCTTTTGTGATCCCATCAGGAGCTGTGACGTCCTCTAAGCGGGTTTGCACCGTGACAACCAATGTGTCAATGCCCACAGAATCTAAAACCAATCAGGTATTTTCCTTTGTGAAAAAACACCCCAAACCAAAACCCCCTAATTCACCTATCTTCGCTTTTTTTATTCACATCGAGCAACTCAAAATTCTTGTGACATCCCATTTCCTAATCAGGATTGAAAATAGCAATGTTGGTAACTCTTGCAGTATTTTAACCTCAAGTTTTAAGCTTGGAGCTTATGAAAGTGATGTAACAACACTTTTATTAGTTGCCCAGTTTGAAATCCTTCATGTCTCTGTCAGTTCTGGACATGTTTTTGTCTTCTTTCATAGAGTTTAAAAAGGAAGCACTACCATACAAGGACAGATAAAAGAAATAAAAGTTGCAAAAGAAACACAGGTTGACTGGTAACCATATTTACAAGTAACACTGATAATGAGATCTTAAGAGTGCTGACTAATACATAGTTAGACACCTCTCATTTATTTGCATGTTTCAGTGCTGCTTTACATCTAGTAAGGGTAAGAAACTTAAGTAAGCACACAGACAAGTTAAGTAGACACACAAATGAATATCAGCACTATGGCAAGATCAGTTCAGGGGTGTAAGAAGTAGGTGATCAAGCATAATTATATTTTCAGCATGCCTAATGAAGCGTCTATCATGATAAAAGGATACAAAAAACCCCTTACCTTGACAAAATGAATCCTGCAAAATGGTAATTAGTAATAAAAAACTATTCTGAGCAACTTTACACTTAAAGCAAAAGGACAAGACTGAAAACTTACTTTCAGTACTACATTATTAAACCTTAAAAAAACTTCAGAAATTATGTAACATAAGCAATACTTGTACCAGTTTTACCTGAAAGTATTTTCCTGATCTAGAAAGTAATTCTAGAAATAGGTGAGTGGCGGCTTCTTCCTACATATCATGCTCTTTAGATCAGGTCTACTCCATTTGCAATCATGGGTTTAAATTTCAAGAATTCATTTTCTATGCTCTGTCATGAAATACTAGACCACTGAAGATACAAATTCAATCTGAGCATGACTAGCAAAGGAACTGGGATAACTTAAATTCAAAAAGGTAAAAGAGGAAACATGAAGTTTAAGTACCAGTAATTCAAACTCAGGCTGGAATTTGACAGATTAAGTATGATCGTTCATGCTGTCCTTCTGCCAGAGAACTTGCACCTAAGATCCTTTCCAAGCTCTCGTCAAGTGACTGACCTTTGGTAGCACAAATGTCAAAATGCAAGCCAGGTTTGTGTTGATACTGTGGAGTTAACAGGAAAAGCAATCAGAAAAAAAAAAAAAAGGTATTTTATTACAAGGGCAAGCAGATATAACACTGAGTACATACAAGGAATAGGTCTGTTGAGTAAGGTGACATTTTTACATAGTCACTTTTCAAAGTAGAACTACATTTTAAGGGCTTTTGCATATGTTTTACCTAGAGACCTCTGTGATGAAGTGCCAATATCAACTTCCCTTTCTCTTTAGTTGCCAGTTTTATTTGATTTCTTTTTTCAGATATGTGCCAACCAGTTTCAACTTGTTTAACAACATTTTTTTAAAATCAGCTGCCTTGCTGGAATGTTGAACTGATGCATGTGTGGGTGTGTTTATAATACATGCAAAAAATACATTAAAGCAATATGAAGGGGCTGGTTTAAGCCTATAAAAGCAAAGAAATTAAGCATTAAGGCAAAATACTGGAGCAGACACCTCTTTACATATCATAATACCTTACAAAAACAACTGCCTAACTTGCATAGGAAGCGTTAAGTGGAAGTGCTCTGTTCAGTTTAATACAGCTGTGGTTGACACGGTTGAACTGCAAAACTAATGGAACATCACAAGCCATATTATTCTTTAATGGAAGAAGTTAGATTTTCTAAATATTTATCCTCAAATATCATAATATCTAATAAAATTATGCAATGCAATGTATTTGATGATTACATATATTTCACTGTGTACTAAAGTTGTTTCCAGCCAAATTCTTTAATAAAATGTCAATGACATAAGCATAATCAAGCAAAACAATAAGATCAGGATGTCAGACTTGGAAATACTGCTAAAAGAGGCAAAGCAGCCTCCTCATCTGGAGAAGCATTAAGATTTCCTAATAAAGTCAGCTTCAGGCACAAAAGCTTGCCTGTTTTAGGCCCAGACCTCTAAGTCGTCATAAGTACCCACTAGAAATCCCTTAGTAAATTTCAGTTGTGTTATCTGGCCTTTATGTTACGTTGTGAGCAAAAAAACTATAGGATGAGAATAGACCCTCACATAAACCGAATGACAGAGACAGTTCCCCACCAGCACATACCTCCACCTGACACTGGTGATCACACTAACTGTAAATCCTTGTACTTATGATATATACTGCTTCGTAGCTCCCACAAGGACAAACCATGGCGTTTGATAAAACATTAAACAACAAATACTACGGTGTTTCTTCTGAAAACCTTTTCCTGCTTAATTGGATTTATTTTTGACAATTCATAAAATACCAAATTCTTCTTGTTGTTATCAAGGCAGAGTGAGAGAGAAGAGTTAATGGGAAGTTTTTGGGAAAACTTGTAAGATTTTACAGGTTTAAGAGTGACTTTAGGGCAGCTGGATGATCGGCATCACTTTGCTGAAGAGCAGCTGTTTGTGTAAGTCCTACCTTGTGTTTGGGTGTGACTTCTGCTCCGCTAACACAGTAACAAGCTGGTTTGAAAAAAATAAGTGTAAATATGAGGATTTCCTCTCCCCCGCCAGCCCCCAACATCTAAAGAGAATTGTTCATCAGAAACTTATTCTTCTCTTCCAGGTCTCCCTCTGCTACATCTCTGCCATCTGAATATTTTCACTAGCCCTGAAGCATGGTCAGATGCTTGTGATCTTCTCTAATGCCTCCGATTTCTATACTTTCCTCCAATACATCCTTCTGCAGCAGCTGTCTGACAGAATCAATGCAAATTCTTCTGTTGCTTTAAGCAAATTGCCCTAGTTTTCACAGGAAAAGTGAACAAAAAAAGGCACCCATAGCACCTACCCGGTCTTGACTTTTGGACAATCACCACTGACTTCACCCGTCTGAACTGTTTAATGATTTTCTGAGGGCAGGGAGAGCAGGAGGGTCCTGCTTTTTTAATCATTGCTTGCTTTTTCCATTATGTGAATAGAATTAATTTGTTTAAATTAAACACTTTTAGTAAGGAGAAGGTATCTTGCATCAAAGACATTTTAAGAGTTCTCCAACTCAGTAATTCTGCTTGCCCCTGCCTGCCTCAATAAAAGAGTGAATTTGAGGGGAAATAAATGATGTTTAAGCTTGTCTAAACCTGATTGAAGACACATGGACAAAACAAAATGGTAGTCTGTGGAATATTTTTTTTTACTTTTCTCTTTTTGGCATTGTTTGCCTTTTTCTGTCAGTCAGTCAACGGTGGATCCGGAAAGTATTAGCCTGAGATTTTACTCATGCACTACTTCAGCAGAAGTTCCTGCTACATGGGTTCATAGGAAGGTCTCAGGGGATGTAAACCAACCAGTAGTTTGCCCAGATTGGCCCTTTTTTGTGTTCACATACTTCCTTTTTGTAAAAAAATAGAAAGTTCCCCCAAACAGTCCCCAGTGACTGCAGACACCAACCGAGCAAGCTGAAAAGATAATGTGCCAACAAATGAAGTGCTAGTCATAAAAAGTTGTCTATGCTCATCTATTAGAGTAGTAAGGCTCTAAGGACTATTATTTTTCAACACCTGAATACTCAAAAAGTCATAGCATAACTTAAAAATAAGAGGAATTCCTGCAGTATTATATACTCACTCAGATTCCATGTATCCTCTAACATCACTTGTCTTTGTCGATGCAGGGTTGATCTTTTATGGGTCTGTTTATATACCTTTGGCAAACTTTGGCAGTATTTGATGACTGTGACTGCATAAGCCCCTGCTTTGGCACAGCAGATCTTGCACCCACCCACAGAAACATCCCCACCAGCATGGTCCCTGAAGAGGGATTCGCATAATAAAATATTGGGAATAAACACCAGACCACCAAGTTCAGCTTTGTACTCTTATGGTAGTTAACTCTTGTCCCGATTTTTGCCCGATATTTGAAATTTTCATGCCAATTTGAACACTTGATTCTCCGTTACTTTAGCACAATGCTTTCTGCATCCTTCCAGAGTGCAAGGGCACATACCCATCTGACCTAAAAGCATGCAAACAAAGCATTTTGTCATCACACACATAACTTAAACCAATTGCAAAGCTTCACAAAGAAACCCAATCTCTTCTAAGGACAACAGACTAACTAAAATGGTTTTTGTTCAGTCAGACATATTGCCACAGGTACTAGAGGATAACACTGACATTTCACAAAACAATCTTCCTTTATGTTAGTTTATTTGAATTTGATAAAAAATACTTCACCATCTCAATATAAGACTTATTCCTCTGATAATTATGATTCTTCGACCAGCAACGTGACCACTCACCAGTTCTAGGAGCAACTGAAGCCATGATCAGCCACTGTGCTGTTGAAGTACGTCACCTGCAGCTTGTAAAGCGCTTCTCCCAATATCCATATATAATCCTCATCCAAATCAATACTTGGTTATAACTATTTTACTAACACTACTGTAAAGGATATAGCTATGACAAAAAAAGAGATCCCAGATGTAAGAATCAAAAAGCACATTCGATGTAACAGGGATGAAGGCTGATTATACATTCCACTCCTGATAACGTCAGAGTTAAATTTATGTCAGAGATATCAGTTTGTGAAGATGTTAATCAAAAATAACTTTGGGGTTTTTTTTTAACGCAATGAATTGGAATGAATGAATTGTCATTGAAATGGTCAGCTTAGTTTTTGTAACTACAGATTTCTTCTCAAATTTACATTTTTTGATTGCAATAGTGTAAAATACTTATGTCAATCTATGCTTAATATTATGTCACATAAAAATATACCTAATTAAATAAGAGAATGCAAAAAAGAGGGGAAAAAAATCTCAAATTATTTCATGCCATGCAGACCACTTTTTCTAATACATACGTCTGCCTTCAAAATATGTAGCTTATGTTCTAAGTTAAATAAGCAAAGCTAGATGTATCAAGACCTTATATTACATTGAATTCTGTGAAACTCTGAAAGGAGTTCTGGGATTAGCAACTTGCTTTTGTTAATGAATACTTCCCACTTTTTGATTCTTAAAAAAACAAAAACACTTTCAGCAGAAGATATTAGGCACTAAGAATGTAATGGTCAGGTGTCTAAAGCAATATAATTATTATTTAAAACTCTAGTCATTGTTATTCAAACATTTTTTATCCAAGTGGCAAATACACTGAACCACTGACTGGACTTCTCAGGGTCACACAAAAAAAGAGCTGCATGATATAGTTGCTAAAAAAGGAAACATTTGTGAGGGTTGGAGGGGAAGAACCTCTAGAAAGGAGTCAACAACAGATGGTAGAAAAAGGACAAAATAATCCATAAAACCTATCTGCATAAACAAAATAAGACATACTTTTCCATGCAGAAACTCATCCTACTTTTCCTACTAGACAAAACATTGGCGTTTTAGCTGTGGTGGAAAATTAACAAAACCAAACCAAACAGAAGAAGCCTGAGATCAAGGCTCTAAGCAGAGCCTGGACTCAGAGCCTGGCCTGCAAGCAGCACATGTTTAAAAGGGCCTACTTTCTGATGAGCAACAGTACCTTAGAAACATGTCCTGAATGTTAGAGTCAAATGATAACATTTTATTAGAAAGCCTTTACCCCTCTCCTTATGAAAGTGACTGATAACTCAAGAAGTTGGGGAAATATTTGTGTCAGGTGATTACAAATGAACCAAGCAGAAACAAAGATGGTGTGCCTGGGGATACCAAGACCTTATAAGCCCTTTGCTGTAGTGTAGGTGTGAGTAATAAGAAAAAAATGTTCCCTAAAATATTCCCTAAACTCTCCTCACAGATACTACTAGTTACCACTCTATGCTATTGCAGTTTAAGAAATCAAAACGAATGACTGAACACCTACTATTTAATAATTTAGTGAAAAAAAGTTTCAGGACAGTACTAAATGTAGTCTGAAAGTCCTACTTCTACATTTTCACTGACAGTGCAGCAAAATATAAAGCTATATATTTTTAATTAAAGAAATATTCTTTTGTTTTCAAAGGCAGACAATTTATTTTTGGGCAGGCTGAAAACCTAACTCCAAATGATCATGCCTTTATATTTTACGTAGCGGATTAAAATAGCATCCGCATAATGATACAAGCCCTTCCTTTTTAAGAAAAGTCCATTGGCTGTGGCAAAGACGGGCAGGTTAGGGGAAGGAGCGCAGGAGAGGGGGCACGTTGCAGCTGCCCTGGCTACTGCCGCAGAGACCCCCCCAGGCCACTGCAGAGCCCTCGGGGAAGGCAGGGGCACCAGGGAATATTACCATTGTCGAGGGGGAAGACCAGGACATCTCAGGTAAGGCTGTTACAAAAAAGAGACAAAGCAGGTACGTAAAAATTACGTAGGACAACCAGAGAGCGGCAGAGCTCCCTTAGCTTCCCAGGACCACTGCAGGGGATACACGGAATTGAAAAGGGGAAGGTAAACATAGTTTAAAGGAGAAATGCATCTCTCCTCTGTTCAGATTTCAGTTGAAGCTTGGAGGCTGGCATCGCTGGATAACTGACTTGCAAGGATGGAAATGTCAGTGGCTTGCCAGTCATGCTGGAGACAACTGAGAATCATACTCACAACTTCAAGTAACACATCCTGAAATAAATTACAGAAAATCTAAAGTACCTCTTTGAAATCAAAAGAACCAAAGAACAGGTGATATGGTCATTAACATCAGACAAGTGTCCACACTTTCAAGCCACATTATAGAGGAAAACTGGGAACAGCAATCATACAAAGTCTACATAAAAACGGGGCCAGATCTCCTGGCTTGCACACCTGTATGAGAACTAAATCTGTCATCTCACAATTTCCCATCGAAACAATCCAGCCCGGACCAAGACAAAGTCATGCAGGAATCAGTTTAAAAGGAACAACCTTTCCCAACTTGGAAAAGAAACAAATTAAACCCATATGTTACATAAGAAACAAGTGGTTCCATAAGCAGCTGAATGGTTTTCTCTAAAACACAGATTTGTTTCCTGCACTGATTCTTTGGTATTCAGCACGGGGTGAACTTGTTTTTCAGGAGAGCACTCAAGAGATACTGAAATTGGAAACAAGTCAGAAGGTATCGTTAGTAGGGCACACGGGCAGGCATGCACATGCAGAAAGCACCATCACATGAGCTTTGTTTTCTTAGGAAACCATGTTCAAAAACAATTTCTCAAAGGATATTAATTTTAAAGCAAAACCTCACCTGTGACACAACACTAACAAAGAAGGAAATATCACATATTTGAATAATGCTAGCTCTCACCACATTCCTGTCACAAAAATCGAACAGCCTGTTTTAGGGATTAGGAAATTTGAAGTAAAAATCCCCTTGCTGTAATTTTCTAAGTTCTGAAGAATTAAATACCAGGAATAGATGATGTATTGAAATTCATAACTGTTTTGGTACCCCAGAACCCAACTATCTTAAATAAACTTATCTGAAACTCATAATCTCTTCCCTGTACTAAGTTGAAAAGGACTGACCAGAAAGAAAAATTAAACAGTAAATGGTTCTTCCGTGCTCTCAGTTGATCAACTGATTGCAATGAGCTTCTGTACAGAACCTGACAACTTCATTATCATACTTTCTGTAATTAAATCTTCAGTCACATTGGGACATTTGGGTTCAGAGAGGAAAGCAAAATTGTATCTATCACTGAATATATTTTACTCCATAATGATCATGTCATATTTAGTGCAAAACTGTATGAAAACCAAAAAGCTCACAATAGTATAGTCAGAAGTTAGAATTTCTTTTTTTTTCCACTTTGTTCCAATACTTGGAAATTTTATAACAGTTAATTAAAAAACTGAAATTGTGGGGTCTCACCTACAAAATTACCATTCTCAACTGGTTTGAAAAAGTTGCTAGTTTTAGGTTTTTAGGTTTCAAAATGTAACATTTCAACTATTATTTGAATACTTTTGTTTCATCGTCAATATTACCTTACTGCAGAGAACACTGGAACAATCTTTTCAATATAAAATAAAACAAAATACTGAGTTTTTCAATAGCTGTGCTATTAAAACTGATAGTTTCCCACAACATAGTTCAGTTTCAACAAAAGTTTTTTTTTTTCTTTTTTAAACAAAGAACTCCTTCAACTTAATAATTTGGGGGACTCTTTTAACTTTATCCAAGACCAAAGTAACACATGTTTGTTGAACACCATATCCCAATATGGCAGTCAAGACGGAAGATTAAATAGTATGCAGTAGGTGCAATGTCCCAACTGAAAAGACATCTGCCAGTGGCATGCTTACAGCAACAATTAATCCAGAAGCTGCAGACACACCATTCTTACAGTGCACAGTGACATGGTTGGGCAAGGTTCATGAATTGCCCAACTAATCTATTAAAAAATCTCATCAACAAAATAGTTGAGACAAGAAAGTATCATGTTAAGACTGGTAAAATATAGATAACCATTGATTTTAATTATTAATAATCTGAGAGATATTGTTTAAGGGTTAATCTGTTTCTTTCTAGCTCATAAGAATCAGAAGTTTGTACTAGAAGCATAGATTTATTGCTTTTTCATCTTAAAAATCAGTCAGATGCTATTGGCAAATATAATATCCATTAGCCAAGAGAATGTGCCTACATAAACACAGGCAAGCTCATGACCCTACTGTAGCAATGAGAAACTCCAAAATACAGAAATAAAGGAACTATCCAGTAGTTACAACATGAAGAAGTTGCTGGGGTAGGGGACAACAAAGACTTATATTGATTCTCAGACAGCACCACCATCCTCCTAACAGGAGAGGAGGCAGTCACGCATTAGTAAGAGCAGGAGTAACACCAACAATTTGGTGAAGCTTCATTTTTTCCTGCTCCTCACGGCAAGTGCTGTTGTACCAGCAATTTATTTCAGAATATGCTTCACACATACACTCCACAGAACCAAGGATCACACAGCGAAAATGTGAGAATTCAGGTTCCTTGTAAGATGTCACAAGAAATGTACCACCTCAAGTGCTTAGTATGGTGAGCAATGCTCACCTAGCATTATTGTTCTTCTGCAATGGAAATGAGATTCAATTATATGTTAAGAAAAGTTTATGGGCTGATTTTCTAAAGTAAGCAGCTTGCAACTTGAGACGCAGCTCAGAAATGTATACTCAAGACAAAAAGCCTTAATAAAGGTCAGAGATTCAGATGAATTCTGCACTTTTGTCATGAACATTAGGTGTATTAGAAAGTATTCAAAAGGACTTCAGTCACTTTTATGCTCAAGTAAAATCAATTTATAGTATTAAACACATCTGTCCTAGTATCTTTAGTAACTGTGTTTACATAACAAGCATGCTCTGTCTGTCACCGAATATTATAAAAGTACTATTACTTATTCGAGGATCTGAATTCCCCAGGAAATTATATGGGGCCAAACAGTATTATACAGTTTTTCATAAGCATTTATGGCAGAACTTCAACTACTTTCCTGTTAATGAAGCGTCCAGAGTTTTTTCTTTCCATGTTTATCTTAAAAACATTAATTTTCAGAAATTAGAAACATGTGACAATAATGACTTCTGCATACTGCCAGAAGCTAAATGCAGTCTTTATAATGAGAAAGATAAATATTAACTTATGTCCCAGTAAATCAGCTAAGTTCACAAAACAAGAAAGCTTCCACCATCAGAGTTGTAAACGCTAAAGCCTTTATCAGATTCATAGCCCTAAGAGCCAGGGAATACCTACTCTATAAAACATTCAACACAGTATTGTTTTTGAGTTCAAAGTCTGATCAAATAGCAATTGCTCACTTTCTTACAAACAGGTCAATACTACGACCTCTTCAGCTTAACCCAATACTTTCCCCACTGCAGGATGCTGGTCCCTAAGTATATTTGTACTTCTTCGAAACACTACCAAGGTGAGGCTATTTTTAAAGAATAACATAAATAATAGTCAAGCCTTAATCCCCACATGAATAGCACTAAATAAAATTTTATTAGACTTTCTAAATTCACAGAGTAGTCACTGGCATAAATTAGGGTGTCTAGATTGACAAGGAGATTCAAATTTTCAAAGCATGCAAAACCAATTATATATTACGTTTCAGAAACACACACCCACTATATCAGATCCACACATAATTCTACACAGAAGAAAACAGTGTCAGGATATTTGCATGTAACATTTTAGCAGAAGTATTAATGTTCACTGTGTTCAGGCTTGCTGACTGTGCTCACCTCAGTGTCTCTAGCAATGAAAAAGCTCTCCCCAAAACAGCTTCTCTTTCAGAAAGTTACCTTTTCTTTCATGTCTCCAACTCAAACTACACAAACATGCAAAGTTCAATGTGCAGCATGTCTAAAATATGGCATATAGGACACCTCAGAGAACACGGGCACTATGGAGAGTCATCTGGGTGGTAAACTCACTCCCAAGTTGTGCTGAGTTGCCTATAGACAATGCAAAACCAAGAGTGGAATTCCATCTAGACAAGGGAGGCAAGGGAAAGGATTCATTAGTTTGCCACATTCTTTTCTGTAAAAGTTTTTTTGATGTTTTTTGGAGATTGGTTTGTTTCTTTGGAGTTCTTTTGGAGCTGTGTGTGCAGGCGCCAACTCTTTAAACATCTCTGAAAGACAACGGCCAAAACCTGGAAGCTGCTGAGCTTCCAAGCATGGCGAACTGTGGTTGAACATGGCAATGCACAGCTACAGAGCACCCTCCTCAGCCAGCAACCAGGCTGGGGGCCGGGGGCTGCAGAAGGGAGCCCGGTGCTGCCTGCAGCTGAGCTCTGAGAGGAGACAACCAATTCCTTAACACGGCTGTCATCACTGCATGTCAGCTCCTTCCCCCAGCATGCCAGAATTTTCCTCTTCCCGCAATCTGCTGGTGTAACTGCTCGAGTAATTGTTTGCTTACTTAGTTCAGTTAGAATGATCGGGGCTAGCTTCAACATCAGGAATGTCCTTTTTAAATTATTTTTTTTTAATTTCTTTAAGCCTACATACGGAATGGGGGGGGTGATCAATCGCATGGGTTATGCCACAGGTGGTAACCTGCATGAGGGGCAGTGGTGGGACAGTTTGGGCAAACAGGGTGAGCAGAGGGAGGTGGGGGTGCGGGACAAGCTCCCCCTGCCCAGCTGCAGGAGAAAAGGGCCAGCAGCCAGGGTCAGGGAGGAGGAGGAGAGAAGGAAAAGGCTGAAGCCCATTGGCACGTACCCGCAGACGACTCAGCACCAGCAGGACTGCTCAGGGTCTTCAGTTTGGACAGGCATAGGACTGGGATCCACCCTCAGCAGGGCTGCCAGCAGAGCAGCACCACATCCCACAGGCTGGCCCCCAGGTTGCTGAATGCCAGAGCAGCTGGTGGTCAGTAATGTCAAAGAGCCGTTACGGTGTTCGCCCCCATCTTCAGGAGGAACCAGCAGCTAACGTCCATCATTGAGCACAAAACCACACAATGAGCGCCTCCGGTGAAAGAGACCTGGGCAACTCAAGCGACAAACACTTTCCTGATCGCTGGCTATCATATTTAATAAAGCACTTTAAAAGTATGATCTAATATACTGCGAGATTTGGGACATAGTGTTACTATGGTTATAACCTCCTTTGCTTTCTTCCCCTTGCAGGCAACAAATGAAAAATAGAGCAGGAGATCGTACTGTTCATGGATATTAACGGTCCAACTCTGTATTCTCTTAACTTAATTCTCTTTCTCCATAGTCAATGAAGGTTTCTTAAAGGTTAGAAGAAAAAAATGGTCCTGGGTAGATAGGCTGGGGGACCAGCTTATTTTAGTTAATTGAGATGGAAAACTTTTGAGGCCCAATTCCCACCTTAGGCTGCTTACTAGGTGACTTGCTAATCTTTAAAGCTGTTACAACTAGATTTATACTACCTCGCCAGACTAAACACACAAGGAATTATCTGGAATGATCACAAATGCATTCTTTTTTTTCCTTTTTTTAACAAAAAGCAACTTCCCCAATTGCCAGAACTATATTTAAAATAGAACATCTACCAAGAGCTTCATATGGCCCCCATAATTGCTGTGCACCTATCTGAAACCAATCAAAACAAGTAGAAGGCTATTTAGGAATATGGTTGGGAGATATTTTAATCCATAAATAATATATGAAACTGCCTAGGGAGGATTTTAAAAGGGGGTTTGTTGACACGGGTAAGAAATTTTGCACTAGTGAATAGAAATAGTTGAAAACAATGCAATCTTCTTTGGATAATAGATCATTTTATTGTGCAGTGTAAGTATTGTAAAGAAAACCAAAGAGACTGAAATTATTGGCTCAGTTTAGAAATTATAACATTGAACAAATCAAAGTCAAAAAATAAAAGCCCAAAACAATACTGGGAGATGAGAGGTCTGGTCAGGTTTTAGACAGACTATCCAAACAGCTGGAAAAGATGTTGATTCTCTGAGGGAAATTTGTAATGTATTTGACTCATGTTTTTGTGGAGCTGTGGATTATCCTGAGGGGTTTGAAAGAAGGAACACATGCCAAGAAGTTAAGAACATTATCTGGAAAATGATAATATTTTAGTAGTTTTCCAATATAGCCAGCAATAGAATCTAAAGTTTAAAAAACTGAAAGAAAAAGTAAAACAAGAACTGGTGGGGTGGTCAAAATGAGAGATTACCTATTGATGAAGGGGATTCTTCTGCTCTCTTTTCACAAATTACAACTAGCCTCATGTTCTAAAGAACTAGGTTTTCCTTTCAAAAAAATGTTTTCAGGATAAAATTAAATTTTAAAAAAGATTATACATTCCTTCCTATTTTTCAGAACTTTACATCCATTAAAATGACAGAAGTAAAAATCGTCATTAATACGGCTCTTACTGGCTTGTTTTTTCAAGTCACATATGCACTACACGTTGTAAGTGACAGACTACCCTTAACATGTGTAATACTGTCTTCGCAAGTAAATCTGTTTTATAATGATTATAACTTTACAAACTATTTATTTTTAGAGATTTGCAATATGCTCCCTCTCATGGTTTTCAAGCACTTTATGAAACTGGTAATTACGGAGATATGTTGTGTCTTTCTGCAATTACATCTTCTCATCTTAGAAGCCAGCTTCATGCAATTAAAATGAGGCTGGAATGGCTCACAATGTCACTTTTCCAGACAAAGGTTGTGGTCTTCCCTTAAAAACAGTGGTTGGAATTTGTAAAGTGTCAAACCAAGATGACTAGTGTGCGTCAGCTTACTAATTATTTACTAATTACTAAATTAGTAATAAAAGTAAATATTCAGAAACTAGTCCAAGTTACTGCTTCTTGCCCCAGTGATAAAATTTGGGGGTTTTTATTTCTATTTCAGTGATCCGGCATTTAATATTTGGGGGGAGAGGGAATATACCAGGTACTTGTGGCAGGATCATGCAGAATTTGCAAACACCCTTGGCTGAGGAGCCAGTGACCCACAAGGCTCTGTGAGAAGGGATGTGCCTCATGTACCTGACCGATCACGAGGTGGGGAGGGATGCGATGGGCACTTGGGGCTTGGTGTGGGGCACCGTGCCCCGGCAGCGTCCCCAAACCCAGGGCCCTCGGGGTGCCACACACCTCCCCCAGCTGTGTGACTGTCACAGCCTCATGCGGCAATGTGGCTGACAAGGAAATTAAACCATTGCCCAAACAACCGCATCCAGCCTGATGGAAGCTACAGAGAGCAAGTGAGACCGTGACGTTGAGACAGCAAGCAGAACCGAGATCAAATGCATTAGGAGTGATTAATATGCAAGGACTCACAATTTCACGATTCTCAGAGCAAGAAACTTGACAAACCTCAGTATGCCGGAGAAGGATGCCTGCTTTTTCTGAGTCAGGCAAGCAACAAAAGTTCATCAAGTCACCAATCGAGCTGAAGCCAGCTTTGTACACAAGGAATGTTGATCCGCTTCTCGCATGGGAAGCCTCCAACTGCACCTCCTGAGCCAGGCTGCTGGAAGGGGAATGTGCCACCACAGAGGGGGCTCCTGGCACAGCTGGGACCACAAGGGTACGGGGCTAAGCCTGCTCTTCACTGGTAGAGCCATACTGGTGGACTAACCCACCACATGGCCCAAAGGCTAAAGCATCATTATGAATACACTGGGAATACCAATTCTGAGACAATTTCAGAAAGATGAGCATAATGAACAAAGTTGTAAGAGCCTGATTCTGTTCCCACAAAAATTCAAAAGAGTTTTTGCCATTAATTTTGTCTGGAGGACACAGCTCTGCAGAAGAGTAATCAAGTTCAAATTGTTTCCAAGCTTAACAGTTTTAAGGCTGAATGATGAACACATCCAAACCTTTGGGGAAAAATTCTGTTTGCACTTTTAGTCCAAAAATGACAATTAGAGTTTAAGCGGCACAGTTGAGCAGATCCAAACACCAGTTTAAAATTCAGTCCAGAATCCAGAACATAGCAGCCAACTGAGAAGTATCTGGGGACGTCCAGATCAGTCCAAAGAATTTATAACACAAAAACAGCATTTACTTAATAATCATAATAAATGTACAAAAGCATGGTAATAAAAAGGCCAAAAAAGTTATTGTATTTATCAGGATACAAAATTCTGACCAAATTCTAGAGCAAATCAGTTAAATTTGAGAAAGTTTGGAATTGGGTTTTCACTTCATCTTGAAAAATTACCAATTGAGCAGCAGAATTTTAATTTTGAGTAGAAATTGCGTAACAAACACATATTGACAAGACTTCTGTTAGAGTGGAAGACCTCAATCTATTTGAAAGTCATGGTTTGTTTTTTTTTTTCCAACATCAAAATGAAGGAATGCAGATTCCTAAACAAAATCTTGAAAACTAAAACGTTTTTCCTATGTTCTGAATTTAAATCGCATCTTGTTTTTGGATCTCTTGCAGAAGAGGAAGCCGTCTTTTTAAGATGAGTTTAAACGCTTATGCACAAATATTTCTCCATTTCAGTAATCAGAGGGGTCTGTTTTAAGACAATAAGACATGACAGGTAGCACATTTGTGGGAGATCAGTGAGTCCCTTGGTTGCTCTGCAAGACACAGGTCTAAAGGCAGAGTGACATCAACCAGCCGAGAAGTGCAGTAATCCCCTGGGACTAGCTGTCATGTCTCATTGTCGTTATGAAAGAAAAATGGTAAACAAGGAAGCCAGTCTGCAATTATGAATTTATGGATGTTTGTTAATGAGTATCTCAGACCTAGTCAGACAGCTCCGTTTGGAGTATTTTTCAGATTTCACAGGCTGTTTCAGAATGGTCCTTCAAAACTGATTAAAAATGCCACCGTCATTAGATTATATGAGGAAAAAACGCATTAATATGTTAACACAAATACACTCTGAAAACCTGGGGAACACACACCCCCTGTAAGTTTCAGGGATCAGCTCTTTCCAGAGGACAAATAATCCAGGGATGAAAAAAAAAAGAGGAGAGGGAGAAAGGGATTTAATTCATAAAGGCACAAAAAGGAATGACCCAAGAGGACTCTAAGGTCCAAATTTAATATATTTCTGGTTTAAGCCACACAGACAAAAATGAGGTATCAGAAATCATACATTGTGATTTATGCTAAAGGAATCCTTCAGAAAAATCCCCAGACAATTACACAAAAAGATAATGAGGATAAGATGATACAATTTAAATGCAGATCACCCAGACAGACACCCTCTCGGTCATTTAGTAAGTCCAGACAGATGGTTCTTGCAGTTCTCTTACTCTGACTATCCTTAAAATCAGGGTAATCACTTGGACAAAGAATAACCTAAAGGCAAAACCCATCAAAAAAAGGTATTTTTAAAAAATCTTTTTCTTAGTATTAATTTAAGGATTACAAAAAAATAGAATGCAACTAGAGCAGGAAGATATTAAGAGAAAGAGAGAAACACCGATGATTTATAATGAGTGCTGGTACCAGACAAGGGAGTAGGGTCAGGATGGCAGTGGATAAGCAGTTCATAAAAGTGTCTTGGGCTACAGGTCATATACAATATAACACAATATATTTTTTATGGGAGAGATTTACTTGCATGTCTGTTTAATCCTTTGCTGCATGCCTTGGTATACATATGATCCTTAAGAGAGACAGTACAGTGCTGTTTCATAGATGGTGTTTAACAGTATCCAGGCACTAGTCTGCAATCAGTTTTATAATTGATCAGAACATATTTCCCCCAAATAAAAACTAATTTTCCCATGACTTTTCAACAGCAAAGGCAAATATCCAATGAACTCCCTGACAAAGCCTTAAGAGCAGCCTGTCCCTGAAACAGAGAGAGGCAGGTAACAGAACAGCTCTTACCACTATCATCTGAGACCCAACTAAGTAAGCAAGTTTTGTCTGAAACTGCGTTTCATTTTCCTGTGTTGGGGAAACCCATTACTACTCGCCTGTTCCATATGTTTGCCTCCTTGCAGATTAACCCAGGTGCTGCACGTTGCACAACTCAAACCAAATTCAGAGCAGCGTGCCAGTGGGCTCAGAGACGTGAAGCCACTCTGGTCTAGGGGCTCAAGGGGCCCAGTTTCCTCCTCTCTGTTCACTATTTCGCTTTGAAAAGTCGTAAGAGGGCAGGAGGGAGGGCATGACATTGCAACTGCAAAATACGTCTAGTCGCCGGAGAACTCCCTCCACCCAGTAGCATCTCTGCAGACCCTCCATCTAACAGAGGTCCTCACCACAGTCATGCATCCACAGATGAGTTGAGCTCAATTGGAGGGCCGTTGTCCTGGCTCCAGCAATTGAAGCGACTCTGACAGAGCCAAGGAAGTGCCGAGTGAAAATAAGAGATCGCACTTCACGTAGTCGTGTCGCAAGTCTCAGCTACACGTTATTTTACACATCCTGGTCACCAAAGCAGCCATTGCTCCAGCTCAGCATGTCGCAAAACTTTGCCACCATCCACTTAGGAAGCAATACTGCCCACACAGTTCAAAGACACTGGGCACAGTCTGGCCAGTATCTACTCACATTTAGACATTTCTATGGCAACACAAAAATAATCTGATCCAAATAGAAATATTTCTATGCAATACTCATGTAAGGGACCTATAGAGGAGACTGATTTAAGATTCAAAAATCATCTTAGTTATGTAATCACAGCAAACCCTAGTGCACAGCAAGAAAAAAAAATACACTTGGAGCATTTCAGGTGTAATTACATGAATCATGATTAAAACCTATGATGGAATTCAAACATACTAGGAATAGTAATAACATTCCTTTTACAATTAAAAAGAGAAAATTACTATGAATGATCCAAAATAGGACCAGAGATCTCACATTTGTACAAGTGATTTTATTTTCTCTTGATCCAAGATATCACAGCAAGACTAACAAAACATTTGAAGGATGCAAGGTTATAATGCTTGAAACATGGCACATCCCAACTCTTACACAGCACTTGATGTAGGCACCAGTGCCTTCCTTTTTCAAATTTCAGATATAAATGGATCCAAGGGGAATCACGTATATTCTTGCTTCACAGCTGTAGTAATATATAAATTTATCATGCTGCAGATATTTCTACTGTCACTCCACACACACTCACTTGAACAAGATAAAGTAATTAATTGTATAAGCTCCAGCACATTTCAGCTCAAAGAAAAGGTTAGTTTAAAATGTCTTCATCAGTAGATTACACCAGTGCATTTTACTTTGCTCAGAAAATAAAGATGCTGGATGCACTGCTGGATATGTCATTGCAGTTCAGGGCCAGTAATCAATGTTTTGTGGGGTAACTTCTGAAACAGCTTGTGGCCGTTCCACACAAAACCTGACTTGGCTCCGTTTTCATTTTGGTTGTTGCAATTATATTTTCAAGTTGAATACAGTAAGAAAGATTGACCATTTTTGCTACAACAAAACCACTTTCTTCTCTTGGTACCAGGAAACAAACCTATGAAGACATATCTGCTGTTGTCAAAAATTTAACTTTTAAATGAAAATTAATAGTACCATTCCTCAAGGAAGTTATAATCACCATCCGTATCAAGAGTCCTGTGAGTCCATGATTTTAGAAAAATAAAGTTAAGAGCCTGCAGTGACTAAAGCAAAAACTTTGTTTCACAAAGCATCATTATTTCTCCATTTTCTCCAATTCACAATTATATTTTCTTGAACTGCTGATATTTACTTTATTATCAGCTTCCAAAAATATTTGCCAAGAATCATTCATATTGTGTGTGTTTTTTTGGAGGGGGGTGTGTGTGTGGGTTTTTTGTGGGGCTTTCTGTTGGTTTTTTTTAAATAGTCATCATAAATCAGGCTCTACAATGGTAAACGTATACATAGTGGACACACTGAAGCTCTACTGGCTTGAGAAATAATATAAAGAGTCTCCAGCACTGGCATTTCTTCCCCTCAGAACAGGCAAAGTTATTTCGAATGGCAGGAGCTGTGCACTGTCTGATCTTCCTATTTAAATCAAAACCTTTATTCCTAACTTCAAAAATGATGAACAACTTGCCGAAGGCATATGACTAAGGACTCCAGACAAACCTTATAGGGAAAACCTGCCTCTACAGTTTTTGATCACTTTGACTTAATCAAGCCACAGAGAATGTTCTTGTCAGAGATGAGCATGGTCTTTGCAGACAGAGAGCATCATAAGAAATAAAAGCAGAGTTACCAAATGGAAACTGTCTAGACAGTCAGCAGAAACTTGAGCATTCGCAGGAGGCATCAGCATGCCTCTGAGCCATGACAAGAGAGGATTTTGCTTTTTCCCTAGAGAGACTCCTCTCTTAAGCAGAGTTCCCACCTCTGAACAAAATGCATAAGCACTCCACAGCTTTCTAAGGGCTCTTGTCAGGTCGTACCTACCCTGAGAGCTCAGGCCTCAGGTGTGAGCGATCAAATCCATGTTTTGAGGATGCAGCCACAGCATTTAACTACTCACGCCACGTAGCTTGGCTGCTGCCATAGCAGCATGCACAGAGTAAAAGGGAAGGAAGCAAAGGGCTCGATTTTCATGTCCCACCTTTTTTCGTGTTTGGAATAAGAGGATGGTAGTATAATGATTCCTGAATGTCCTAAAGAAGGAAATCTAGCAGTGTCCTAAATTTCCTAATAACTCAAGCATCAGATTACTTCAACTCTAATTGTCATTTTTGTTTTGTAACAAAACCTGTAACTTAATAGCAGTGGAACCACATGTAAAATAAACTGAGAATAATGTTGATCTTTAAAATCTTTAAGCAAATAAGCGTAATTTGATTCTGGTTTTATTTTTGTTTCTTTTTTTTTTTCTTTGGTATTTTTTAAAAAGGCCAGTTTGGTTTCCACGAGTATATTTCTTTTAGAAAAATTGATTCTACAGATGTTTACAAATTTAGAAAAGTAAAGCAATAGTGTTGTTAATCAGTCTTGGGAAAAATCATCATAGACTGTTTTCACCAACTGCATCCCAGAAACTTTTTAATATTGACCCTTCATCGACTATAAACTACAGGAGGTACCGAGAGCATTAGCTATTTCCTGCTGGTACCTGAGGTTTAAACATTTGTGCACATAATGAGTAACCTGACAGTCAGCTGAGTCTACAAAAACTGTGTTTGGGTAAATTGCTTTGGTTACAGGAACGTTATCAATCTATTAGTGTTTATGTACATTAGCATAATATTTAAAGATATTCAAGCTGGTTTTCTTTTAATCTGAAAAACTCAGCAGCTCATTACCACTAGCAGTTAAAATGATGCTAGACTCGGTGGCAGCATGCCTAACCTCAAAATCATTGAGGTTCATTGCAGCAAGCAAGCCTCTAAATCTCCACAGTGTCCAGTGGGGACAATCAGAATTGTGCTGATTGAGAGGAAACTACAACAAGGATACAAAAGGGTCACCACACCTAAACAAACATTGCGGCTGAAGGCAATTTCAAACTTTCTAGGTTTTGTAAACTACAGAGACTTCTTTTTCCAAGGAAAGGCAAAATGAGATTCACGTCCTTCCGTTTATTTTCTCTTAAATCATCCGGTTTTCTAGTATTTATTCTTTATGCTCTGCCAAGCAATATTATACTTTACAGAAGTTTTTGCTGATAGAAAAAAACCTGGAAGCCCTCTCCAATGCCAAGCAACAGCAGTTTAGAGAGTTTAACTGGTGAGTAATGCACTGATGAAATACTGCAATGCAAATTTTTTTCAAAATATTTAGGACTTAGAGATTATTTGTGGAAATGGTAATGTTTCCTAACAAATCAAGTGTTTCAAGAACTAGACCACCCAAATGTATTATCATAAAAGGATGTCAATTACTTAAATACATAATAGAACAACACGTTTCTCCTTTCCTTCTCTTTTTTACTTTTTTTAATTTTTTTTTTTTTTTTTAACAAAATGTAACCTCTCTAGAGAGTTTAAGGTTTACAGCAGGAGGTGGGCTGAATTAACTTTGCTAGTAACCAACTTCCTCATGTTCCAATTATTTTGGAAATAGTTTAACTTGAACCATAATAATGTACATATAGCACAAGGGAATGAAAACACTACCCCTTTTCCGCATCTGAAATGGCTTTACCAAGACCACCTACAGTGACTTAAACTGTACGTACTTCCAACTAAATTTAAAAATACTTGTATTCGTTCAGCATATTTTATATCATTTCAACTTCCCCCCACAGATTTGTCAAGAACTACTGTATTTCTGCAGTCTGTGCAAAAAGTGAGACACTTCTTGAACTACTTCAAAGATTTTACAACAGACCTGCCTAAATATCAGATTTCTCAGATTCTCAACCAGTCTACTTTGAGAAAACACACACATCAAACATTATTTAACCAGTAAAATGTGAACTAGAAATAATTTACATTAAAACTAATCTACACGATGATGTGCTATCCTCTATTTATGCCAGTCTAGCTCCCAGCAGTCAGCCATTCAGACCAAGTCTCTTACCTTTTAATGCAAATAAACACAGTTCTTGTTAAGACTCATAAGGCCTTCACAAATGCTGCCTTAATTTACACATGTATTATTAAACATCTCCCCCGTATCATAATTGTCTTTTAAAATGAGTAAAAATATTTTTCTGAAATCTGTGCAGTAATAATATGCCTGAACATTCAGAGAGGTATCTACCAACAACAAGCCTTAAGAACCAGGATAGCCTAGTGAACTTTAAACAGACACAGACCATCATGTATTCTTCTATCCGAGAGCAACGTGCTGAAACAACTACTTTGTACTTCACTACCTATAAGCCATATTGTGTGTTCATCACCATTTTACAGAATAGTAAAGTCTACTAAAGGGACTATCAGCATCTGATGAGAAAGCAATATGTATTGGCAATCCATTAGAAAAGGGTAACAAAAGGACAAAGTATTTAAGCAATTGAATTTCACAGCAGATAACTTTAGTGGGTGTCATAAAATGTGCTATATCTGTAAAAAATGAACATACTGAAGGGGAACGTGGAATAAAACTGGATGAGAGTGCTCTGGCAAAGAAACCAGGGAAAGAATAGGGATTTTGTAAAAGAATTCAGCACTGGTCCTTCTTTTCTGGGCGATTACCCTACATTTCCTTCTGGGGCTGTGACAAGATCTTTGTTTTTTTCTTTCTGATTTTATTGCACTGCAGGCCTACCATTTATTTTCACATATTCAATGGATGACTATGCACTTTTCTTGGGTGGCTGTCCCATTGGTGTACTTTTTACATGAACCTGAATTCAAGGGGATCCTATACCTCATCTGAAACTAATCTACCATGCAAAGAAACTTCTACTTATCTCCTTGCTGCATTAAAACTGTTTAAACCAGATGTGTCAAAGTTATTCTGCAAAAGGGGTCTGAATTCCGTGTTTAATTATGCCCCATGGAGCAGGTCATAAACCTTGTGCTATCGCTGACAAACTGTTTTTGACCCCTCTTGAAGAGAAGCTGCATTGGCCCAATGACTAAACACAGAAAACAGACCTACATAAATGAAAAAAAATAATCACAGAATCAGAGAATCGCCTAGGTTGCAAGGGACCTTTCAGATCATTTAGTCCTTCCTTTGTAAACACAACGAAACTAATTGGAAGGGAAAACAGTATTAGATGTTAACATAGTATTGACTGGCAAACAGCTGGGTAGTATAATGGGATAGAAAACAGCTAGCAATGTATAAGCAGAACTAGCTCAAGTTGTCACTTGAGCTGTAAAATGGATCATGGAGTCATCCTAGAACAAACACCTCTCTCCGAAAAGAGAGGAGGATGCATCAAAGGATGCAGCATTTCAGTGATTCTGTTTACAGCAAAGACATCTCCACTCTCCGCCTCCAACAGCAGTGTTAGTACAGCTATCAGGAATGCAAATTTGCAGCCTGGGGATGATGAAAAAGTGGCCAAAAGGGCTGGGGGAAAAATGAAAATTAAAAAAAAAAAAAAATCAAGCTGGCTTGTTAAATCCAGCATGTAACCGAAACTTTCTCCATCAACCTTTTCAACCCATGCATCACTGGAATTGTTTGAGAATTTTTCATACCTCACTGTAGTACACAGCTCCCAGCTGATCAGCACTGCTTCATACCCTATTTGCTGTTGACAGCCTCCCCTAAAATGTGCTTATTCTGAAATTATTGTCTGGTTCACACAAAAAAAAAAAAAAAAAAAAAAAAAGATTTCTGCAGTGAAGAATATGACCATTTATTACCCGTACTATAGTATCACATGAACATACGAACAAAAGACAATCAATAACGTTGAATAAATTGGACTAAGTTTACATTGTTAAGATATAAAGTTTAGTAACTCAAATGCTGCCTATTCTGGTCATGAGGTCTACTTGCAGCACATTTTCAGGTAACAATTCTACTCAACCAGTATTAAAGACTTTAAAGACATACTTATAAGAAGAACCAGCATGTAGCATTAGATTTAAGAGCATCCATTCATGAGATGTTAAGTCTCTAAAATCAGGTGTCTTGAAGAACAGGAGTTAAGAGGAGGAAAGATGGCTGTCCAAATGCAATGATTACATAAGCTTGTAGGCTTAGATCTCTTTGAAGGAACTAGTCTGTATTATAAAACAGAGACCGAGGTCACTATATCAGTCCTTTTTCTACAAGTTCCTTAGGAGAACATCGTTATTTTTGCTAACACTGGTAGTTTGCAAGACCTTGGATCTTAAAATACTGCTTTCTGAACACTTTCTACAACAAACCCTGTGACTTGTGCTGGTACAATTTAAACGTCTCCTATGTTTTGAAGGCTTTCTATAGACTTTTCAGAGGCAATGCTAGCTAACTCCTTATTAGGCACATAAATGAAAGACCTTTGCTTTTCACCAATGGGGACACAGTCATGTCATCCCACTTTCTCTCTAGTTTCAGTGTTTTATCCACAAGCTCTCCCCTGAGACAATCTGCTAACAGCAAAAAGCTATAGGTTACAACACTGAGACAGAAAAGACTACGTGAAAATGACCTTAGGAACAGCATAAAGAACAGAGAAAGAAGCACAAAGTATTGTCAAGGGCTACCTGAAGACTTCATGCAAGCACTACTGCCTTATGTACACTTGTAAAACAACCTTTCACCCAAGCTCAAGGAGGGCCTTCAATCTGAACTCAACTTGATAGCTTCAGGTAGGCTTCCCTTAGGTGGCGTACCCCTTGCCCTGAAATTTGCCACAACTAAACTGTACCACTCAGGTATTTGCTATATATTACAGTGAAGCATGTAAAAGTCTCAATTTAAGTGATGCATGGGTTGAAAAGGTGGAGGGAGAAAGCTTCAGGTATGTAATTCAGCCTTTTTACCAAGGTTGAAACCTGTGGCCTTGCAGAGCATCTGCCTTGAGCAGAATATTTTGCCTATCATCCACTGGTAGGAATCATAGATCCCATACAGGTTCTGCTCACGAGCATCAGGGAACCCCAGCAAAGGCAAACAGGATCTCTGGAGCTCACTTAGGGTAACTTCAGGCAGCAGCCTGGACAAACACCATCACAAGGCAAACCAGCTGTGGCTTTATCTCTGCAAGTCTTGAAAATCTCTAAAGAGAGACTCCACAGTCCCTTTGTCCGAGTGCAGCCATGCTCTCTTGGGGAAGATTTCCTTCCTGATACCCAGACTGAGCTGCTCAAGCCATAACTTCTGGCTATTGCTCCTCACTCCATCAGCTGGCTCTACTGAGAAGAGTTTCATTTCATTACCTTTCTAACTGCTTCTCAAGTAAGCAGTTCTGATTGCATTTCAGCCTTCTCTTTGCCAGACTGGAGAAGCCCAGCTCCCTTGTAGCCTTTCTTGGTAAGCATGTGGCCCCTGGCCACCCTGGCAGCTTGCCACTGGACCCTCCCCACTTTCTCCACATCTCTGCTGACCTGGGGACACCCTGACTGAAACACAGTATCCAGAGAGGAACAAGAAGGACACAGGAACTTTCCTGTGGCTCTGCAAAGCTGCTGCTAACACGCAGAACAAAATTTGGACAACCCATTCATGGTGCTAATCACTCCTGTGCAATCTGTGCAATGAAATTGCAACCAGAAAGAAAGAGATCCAGATGGTAGTGGCTAGAACTGAAATGTAATTAGTTCAGTCAATACAGTAGTGTATTTTTAGATCTTCCACTAGTCAAAACAAGAGATGTTGTTCAAGCAAATTTAACATTGCTTTAAAAAAAAAAAAAAAAGAGAGAAAGAAAAGATTGCAAAAACTGTATGCATGTTAATTCTATAGAGACTTTTTTTCTGACAACTTAGGCAAGAGCTGGAAAGCATATTTTAATTCATACAATGACTAAAAGTAAGAGCACTGCCAGAAAATACGATTTGGAACAATTCTTGGAATACAGAGGTTCATCTGTTTTGCAAAAGAAAGAATCAGAAGCACATAAGTATAAGCAGTTATTTTAAACTTGCCTATTAAGCAAGGACACCAATAGCTAACAGATGCGGTTATTTGCAAATGATTTCAGCAAAACATTCATACTACACATGAGAAGACTTCCCCCCCGCCCCCACCCCAACCTTAAACCCTGATTGAAACCTGTGTCCTGGTAGAGACATGACAATAATAGAACCCTGCCTATAAAACTCATCATTTGTCTGAGGAGAATCACACAACATATTTAATTAGTGTTACGGTAACAGTATGGTTCAGATGATTTCACAGCAAAATTGCAATATATAAAAAAATTAATCTAGATTGTCATTTCCCAGAACTATTTAAAAGACTCAATAGAAAACTTGCTTTTGTTGGAATTCTTCAGCCTGTAATAAGAAGTATTCAGACTCTGAAAGATCTCTTTCCTAAAAAGAGACCTAATTGTTTCCAAATACACCTCAGAATACTGAGGAAACCCAAACCTTTGCAAAGCGATTTAAGCACCATGGCTTTGATTATCATTGACACATAATACCCATTATATTGTTTGGACCTGTTTTGGTAAGTGCTACACAAACATATTAAGAGTGAAAACACAAGAGGAAAACGTATCATCTGGGAGGAAAGAGACAAAGGAGACACCAGCCAAGGAACAAATGGCTACTTCAGGTCTCTAGCTGACTAACTGGCAAATTTCAAGAAGCAGCAGTCAGGGAGCAGGGTACGAACTTCCAGAAGGAGGGCAGCTAGACTGAACATCCCTGTGAGCAGCCCATCACAAGAGAAAGGTACTGTAATGAGAGGCAGTGAGGCTCATACAGGAGAGCAAGCAACCTGGTGAAAAGCTAGGTGAGTGCACTCTAATTATAAAACAATACCGTTCTAAAGATCTTGACTTTTCTAGTTAACAAAAATAAGTGCAGGGTTGTTGGGTTTTTTTTGGAGGGGGTGTGTGTTTGGTTTGTTTTGGTTTTTACTTTGCTGTATTTAGGGTGCCATAGGACCAACACCAGAAGAAAAAAAAAACACAACGAAAAAACCAACACAAAAACAAACAAACAAACCACCCCATGGCCCTAGAAAATCAGACATGCCAGTGAGGAACTGGGCTCTCCATTTCAAGAAGTGCGTAGGGTAAGCTACGGATGTTTGGTTAGGTTTTGTGTTATGTTGCATTTCAGTGGTTAGAAAACTTCAGTGGAGCAGTGAAAAGTCCCACTGGCTCAATGCACAACAGCAGTGGTAACCAAGATAACAGTGATAAACCACTTTAAAACGTCCGGTGCACCACAAGAGAGTTATGTTTCAACAACATCAAAAATACATGGCAAACCGACCATTAAAATCATTCATTCAAAACACATTTGACAGTTTTCATGGGGTCAGTCTTAAGATCGTGGATTTTTATTTATTTAAGCATTTCTGAGAAGTTACAAGCTCTTTTGTACATAGGCTGAACTACAATTGCTTTCTAAACTACTGCAAACATGGTTCAACTTTTGTTTTGTTTTTTTCATCTTTTGCTTTCACTTTTTGCCTAAACAATTTTATGACACATTCTTAGTTTCTGCCACCTTCTACCCATATTGAGCAACCTAGGATTGTAAACCAGTGTAGAGTTTTCAGGCTGAACACACTGTATTCTCCACTCCCCTAATCCTGCAGAACCTCCTCCGCCTCACATCTGCAGGGCTGGAGTGTTGCCAGCGTCAGGTCTGCTCTTCACGGCACCATTCCTTCAATGCCTGTAGGGATTTCACTGCAGAAGATAATTCTGACCGTATCTTGCTAAAAGTTGATGCCATTTGATGATAGTTTGATAGCCTGTGCAAATTTAATCGAGGGTCTTGCTTAATTTCTGGAATAGCTGGCGTTCTCAGCAATAAAGAAACAAGCCCCCTGATTCACACTACAATGATTCGTAGGAATTTTTGCAGCTTTGCAATTCAGACCCAAGGCTGAAGCGGCACAGGAGTAAAACCACCGTTTCCCCCTCCTGCAAAGTGGCTTTTGAAGTCACGGCTGTAACATACTGGGCAGCCAGCTTCTGGGCGTAAACACAGGACAGTTTTTAGGTCTAACCACCATGCACTGTCCACAGACTCTAAACTAAGTTTAAAATAATATTTGCATCAAGAGAAACTATAGCTGTAAAAAGCGCTAATTTTATGCTGGTATGGTTGGAATATTGTACCTGAACTTGCTCAGAAAGCATGTACTTTCCTTTAATACAAAATTAGCTTTGGGTGTAACTATTATTTGTTTTTCAGCAGCATCTACAAACTATTTCTATTTGCTAGTACCTAAATGCAACAAAAAGATGTTCTCCACACCCATGAAGTTTAATTTTAGGAGCCAGAGGCTTCTGAAAAACCCAGGTGAGCCAACAGCTGGCTCTCATCTTTCTCCAACCACAAATGGAAAGGTGGAAAGTCCTAAAGAAGGAACAGCCCGAATCCTGTTACTCCTTCTCTGCATCTCTTTTCCCTTTCTTCCACTCCATGCCAACCAACAACCTCAAACACAGTTACACTCACTGTCTCCCTCTTGAGGGAGACCTTTCCTTCCCTTATTGCTGTGATAAGGTAGTCTTCATCACCAGTAAAGCTCCTTCACTGTAGCAAGTCTCAGATCTGTCTGAGATTATTGATTTTCTGCTTGTTTGTTTTTGCTTTCTGGCAGAACTACGCAAGAAGAGAGCCTACATTTTAAAACTTAAAATTCACTTGCTAAATACTGCTCATGGTTACTCATTTCTTCTGCAGGATTATCATATTCCAGGCTTTTGCTGCTGCTCCATTTCCACCAGATGCTGCAAACCACTAGGGAATATTTTGATTAATATTTTTTGTCATATGAATAAGAGAAACAAATTTTTTTAAAAAAAAATCAGTTCCCATACGGCATCTTTGCTTTTCACTTTTTGTAAATTAAATTGAGAGTATTTTTCTCAATTTGAACATTTCCTCTATTTCAAATGAGGAATTAATGGTTCCATAGGTATTAAAACAAAAATTTTGGCTGAACTGCTAATAACAGAATAGCTGAGTGTGTGTATATAAATATGTATGTATGTTTGTCTGTATACATATATGCACAAAAAGGTAACACCCTGAGGCTAAATTATCTTTTCAAGAAGATTCTCCCTCATTATTTTTATCATGGTAGAATTTACAAACCCCATTAGAGACTGGGGCCCCACTGTATGATATGCTGTACAGACATCTATTACAACTCAGCTCCAGCCCAAGAGAGTTTACAAATCTGTATGTCTCCTATGATGCACATAAATACAATGTGGCTGTACAGTTCTTCAAAACTAGTCTGG
Organism: Chroicocephalus ridibundus; assembly: GCF_963924245.1. NCBI lineage: Eukaryota > Metazoa > Chordata > Aves > Charadriiformes > Laridae > Chroicocephalus > Chroicocephalus ridibundus. The sequence continues at coordinate 67,782,085 of NC_086316.1, read as the reverse complement.
AAAACACCCTTGAGAGCATAGACCATCAGGCAATGACTATACCTGGAGTTTGACTATCCATGTATTTTTTAAAAAGACTTTGGCTTAAAAACATTTTGAGGAGCACTGTATTAAAAGACAGACATCAAATGGACTTTGACACTTTATAAAAGCAAGCCTGACTAAAAACCAAGCAAGTTTCTAACTGCTGAAGCGGTCAAAAAGCTGTGCTTTTGCAATAGCAAACTTTTTTCCATATGGGAAGAGGTGGGGTAAATATTTCAGTCCAGCTTTAAACCAACAAAACAAAATTGGCCTCCCATTATGAAGAACAATGCCAAATAAAATAACTTGGTGGGTCTTCTGTATTTCACTCATCCCACAATGTTTCTCAGTGCTGCACATCCACAATGACAGGGGCTCATCTTGACAAACACACACTCGTTCATTATTTTGTTTTACTGCATTGCCCAATGCACAGCTGTTGACTTGTACCCGTTGCAATAGATGCTGCACATACAAAACAGAAGCTCAGCCCCAGAGCTTACAATGCATGTGTAACAACAAAAACAACAGATGGATGCAGACAATATCTAAATAGGTAATAAAGCTGGTTAGAATATTCTCAGCACACCAGCAGATGACTGTGGTTTTTATATATAAACCAAAAAATTTATATTGCAAGTTTCTTTTCAGTATAGAGGCATACACAGAGGATGAAGATGCTTGCTTGAGCATTACGTGACTAATGGAATTTATCAACATAAATGGAGTTACACAGGCCTGCAAATGTTCCTATTTAAATGCGTCTTTTCATGAGGAGTCATGAATAAAGAGTGCTCTCTCTCTTAATGTGCAATTTGATTCCACTAGGAATCCCCAAGCAATCATTCTTCTTTTTTCTAAAGTGTAAAAAGATCCAGAAAACCCAGTGCCTCAACAGCATTTATCCATCAAATTGGTACCATGTATTTCTAAATATTGCAGTGGCTGTGACAGGAATATAAAAAAATAATTTTAGGAGCATATGAATAAAAAAAATCACCATAGTCCTATTGTGATGTTTACAGTGAAGTTACTGACAGATTCCCTCTGATCTGATTTCAGATTTGTATCAGTAAGCTACTGAGTAGGTAACTCTTCAAGTATAAATCTTTAAGGTAAACTGAGAACAGTATCTGATGTAAATGCACAACTGTTCTCAAAACTACCAGTTGAACCATTGTTCACATTCTTGCCATTTTCAACCAGGAGCAGCACCTTTCGTTAAGTGCTACACGGCATCAAGGATAATAAAACATAAAATGCTTACCATCAAAGAACATTATTATTAAAATGACTAAATAAATTAGGGGATCAAGGCCACTGGAATGGGAGAGGAAAGGTCTGCCACCTTGCTTTTTCATCTGTATACTTCCCCCTCTCTCTTTCACTCATCTCACTCCTCTTCCACCATCTCTCCAGAACGCAAGAGGAGATCAAAGAACGCTCCACCCATTGTAAATCAAGCCAGAGACTGCCAGGCTGGAGCACACAGCCAAAGCGCAACTGCAGGGAAAGTCAACACAACTGCACTTGCATCGGCAACAGAGGTTAATAATTTTTAAAGGGTAGAAGTCACACATTCACTGGCTTCGCAATTACAAAAATGGAGTCTGTGGTTTAGTCACCAATAACAACAAGGTTAAAACATATCACAGTATTCACTTTTTTTTTTCTAAAACTCAGAAGCCTGTTTTCATTGTTCTAGGAAATTACTATTTTTTGAAACACAGTAGCTCTTTTTAAGTGCTTAAGTTTATATTCAGTGTGATTCAGCCTAATTTCTATTAACATGTCTGCAAGTGTAACAATATCCTTATCCTTTTCAAGCTGTTTGAATGTGGGATTTTTTTCAGCGTTTTCTTTAAAAGTTTAGCTGGCTGTTTTATAATTTGTCACCTTTTGTCTTCTTTCAGCAGTATGTCATTAAGTCTTTAATTTGGCGTTTCCTGTTGTCTGCTGAGGGATATATGCTGTTTTAAATCCAAAGGATTGCAGACATAGATGGTGGGTAAAATCTGTGAACCATAAGTAAATTCTTATAAGGAACATACAAAAAAGATTGTTCTTCAGTCAGACTTAAGCCATTACTTTCTTCAAAAGAAGAAAAGACACAAGTTAAGAAAAAGGCACCGCCAAAGACCTTCTGCCCAAATGTGCATCTCCATGAAGTTTCCTGCTGAGTGCATATGAATGCACTGCGATCTGGGAAAAGGATCCAAATAGGATTTCAAACATCCAAAAATTTTAACTCAAACATTTAGGTATTTCACCATGCTGCTATTCATTCATTCACTGATTTTTTTTGTCTTAGTTTAAAGAGATGCTAAACAAAAGGAGAAGAGCTCTACATGTATTTACATTCCAAAACTAAGCTCCCCTTACCACCCCCCTAGTCTGTCATCCCTTCATAGCTAAACAAACCGTAAAGTCTAGCCCTATGTTCTTGAAGCAAAGTCACAAACACAGTAAGAGGAAAGTTTGGTCTTTCAAGAAGAAAAAGACGAAAAGCAGTTTTAATCTATTATAGCTGCCCATGTTGTTTTGACTATGAACGGCATCACATTCAGATAATACATGCAGACTAAACTGACGGAGGAGTGGGATCAATTTCTTTACTATTTTGGCTCTACTAAGCTTTGCTCTTTGACAATTTCCCAGTCATTAATAGCCTTTCCTGTCGTACCGCTAAGACTGTCTCTTATATACAAGTGATACATTTCGCAGAACTATTTTGCAAACAGAGGATAAATATTTTGCCATGTAAAAAGCAGGCAAGAACCACCATCGGCTCTCTGCAGCAGAGGGGCTTCCATGGGGGCAGCCTGACAGACCCCGCCGCCTGTGTCGCATTCAGCATGCTGCAGGGTCCTCTCAGGAGCTGCTGCATGCTTCACCCAGGGCGGATCACACAGAGCAAACACCAAAACCTGCAGATTTTCCCCATTTCTGAGACGCCAATATTTTTCACACAGTACACAACATACAGGCAAGAGTCTGTCCCCTTCTAAGGAGCTGAGAATCTAAGTAACATTAAAAAGGAACATCATCCCATTGGGGAAATTCCACAATACTTTGTGTTTCTGCTGAATGCCTACTGGCACGTGAGTTCTCTGGTGTGGAAGAGGCAGAAATACCCCATTTGAAGCAGCGAAAAGCATGAGAAAAGTATGGGAATGCGCTCCTGCATTAACTAGGTTTCTTCAGGCAGAGAAGAATGCATTTAACCCACTTTTTACAAGCAATTCATAATGAATTATGCTATCTTCTTTTTGTGAATCACATTTTATATCTTAGTATACTATGTACAATTGAAAGCTTTTAAATATGGGAGCTTTACTATAAAGCAATTTAATCTTATTGTGAACAAGCAGAATGATACATTAGAATAATGTATCTACCTACAAGGCCTCTTTGATGGGAGTGGTAAACATTATTTTTGAAGCACTTACAAAATTACATTTTTTAATATTAGAAGGACTTGTTGAGATCATAGCAACAAAGATGATAAACTGAATTGCATCCTGTTCACAGTTTCAGTTCTTCTGGCGAGGCACTGCTGAGCACCACCTTCTTTTTGAGCATTAAACATGCAACAATGCTTTTCTTAGGCTGGTGCTAAAATATATTAGACTACTCTTTCTGACCATGTTCATGATATGCGTTTTGCCTTGTTATTCAAACTCAGCCTTAAAGGCTGAAGGATTCCAGAATCTGACTTTCCACCTGGCTTATTTGAAAAAGTTTTGTCCTCCTCTGTGCCAAAAATACAGGAGCTTTATCATCTCAAAAGTTGTACAGGTTGAATTAATTTCCCTGTATTCTGCTATCAAGTATGAGGTAGAAATTCATAATCAGTGTTTGTATAGCATATTTATCTGGTCATGCTCAGCATTAAGTCACATTCATACCATTTTTGAGAGCCTTCAATTGTCTCTTTATTACTTCATAAATACAGTTAAAAGGTTTTTGGAAGCTGTATGCTGTCACAAACTCAAAAGAGAAATTCTCCTAGAAATGGTCAAAGCTGTTGTAGAGGCTTATCTATGTGAGGTAAGGATTATGAAAACATGGAAGTACTACTGCTATTCCATCCAAACTCCCCCACAGACACTCTTAGTAAAAGCTTTCCTGTGGTTTAGCTTAATCCACTTTCAGTGTGGACTAAAAAAGGCACTTTTAACATCCTCTCAGACAGCTATTGCAGAAGAGCTATTCCTTGATAGATATTTTTGGTTATTTCATAGACAAACCTTAAGTGATACCTTTCTTGGCATACTTCCTAATGTTACATCATCCACCACAATGCTTCGGTCTTTTGGAAACAACTTTGTGGGTAGATCCAAGTATTCTGCATTCCAAGTCCTCTAAACTCTTCTACATGTCTCATCAATAGAAGGCCTGGTCCATAGAAACATTTTTTCATCAAGCAATTGTACAGAAAATGTGAAGTCTAAACACTCCCCTGTCCTATTCTGAAGATTTTCACTATTGTCATTCTTTTATACACGGAAACTTTCCATCCAAATTGAAAAGACAGTTCCCCAGCTTTTTGTGTATTTTTTTAAACATCAAACATTAAGAAACTTGCTGTTTCAACCTAGGAAATGATGTATTTAGAATTCCAGAAATACTTACATAAACTTTAGGTCTTGACTTGGAATTGTTCTTTTTCCTCACCTTGATAAGAGGAAATTACTGATTCTCATATACTAGTTACATTGCTACTTAACACTGTGCATTAAATCTCTTCTATGATGATAGAAAACACGTGCAATTGTGCAGACACATCCATCAAGAGAGAGGCATCAGTAAGATAGAAAACAGCAAACTCTGGACTCCCAAGGGAAAACCAAACAAAACAAAATGTAGTTTCACACTTTATCAAATAGAAAACTAGAGAATAGGTAAGCAAGATCTCTCTCCCTTTTCAAAAGCAGAAGAAATTCTGCCAGGCAGCCAACTCCAGCCAAAGTAACAGAACATATCACTAAATAACCCTCATTTGTCATGTAATACCCTGTCTTATCCACCAGCATTATCAACATTACATAAAAATGAGTTTATTCCACTAAATTACAAGTTTGAAACCCTTAATGGGGAATAGCAATGGTTACTTGTGTTTCAGATATATCATTGCATATATTGCCACACACATTTAAAAAAGCAACGCAATCAGTATTTCCCTTTATCTATAAACAATTCAAGAGACATTGGCACATCATTGTTATTTTGGCACATGCTAGCCTAAGTTTGAGCACATGAAAAGCAGGTCTGCTGGAAATCAATTATTCAGTTTCAGAGGATGGTAATGCCAAAAAACATAAAGCCATTTATTAGAACAATGTTCCCAACTTGACAACAAATGGGGCACTGCAGAAAACAAAAGTGTTCTGGACATCTTCACAAGGCTCTTCATGACCTGGTTAGAGAAGATGCTCAAAGGCATGATGTGGGGAGTGTCAAAAAAACCTACATGGAGCCATACTCAATGACAAACTGATTATTTTTCTGGCCTGCTCCAGTCTGCGTGATTTCCATCTGCTGTTTATTCATACTCCTCAGCTTCATCCACTCATCCACATTTTGTGAGAAATGGACACATTTCATGTCTAGCGTCTAGCTGTTTTACAGTCCAGCTTCAGTCTCTTGCTTCCCTCAGTCCACCCCAAACTCTTACAGGCTTCTAAATCTTTCTAATGGCTGTTTTCTACAAGATACAATCTGCTTGCTAAAGTGCAAAAGAATATCATAGCAGCCCTAACTCTCAGACCTGATCATTGAAGCTTTTTCTTCTGAAAGAGGTATGTCAAGCATCCAGCCTGCCGGCCACATCCATTCCACTGAACGGTTTCATCTGGCCTCTAAGGTTTTCATGAATTTGTAGATGTAAGAAAACATGAAGCACAATGCAAGAATGCAACCTGGCATGTGTGATGTGAATTAATACACCCATATGAGAGTCAGAAGCAGCACTGATTATTCCTCCTCTAACCTAAAAAACCTTTTGAAGAGCCCATTGCTGCTTCTGGGTCCAAGCTGGCTTGAACATTACTCCCTTGCTGGCCGTATCTATTGAGTGTGAATCAAACCAGCTGCCAGAATCTTGTGTCTGTCTCACCATTTGAAGCAAACTTAAAGCTGTTTTTCTAAAAGCAAGTCCACAGCCATTAGAAGTGAAGACCTGCCATATGTTAACCTAACAAGTCCACACTAATTATGATCATCTGCTCCTGAAACATCAATAAGGTTGTAAATGCAAGCACTCAGAAGTGAGGAAAATGCCAGGTAAAGCTGCTTATGCAGCCTGCATTTTACCATTAAGATAGCAAAATAATTATACACATCAAATCCTACTTTCTGTAAAGATGTCTCCTTGATTCCACACAAGCAGGCAGCCTCTGGAGAATTTCTCCATTTCCATGTGCAGGTTAGACCAAATGAAGAAAGCATAACCATGCAATTTGCCTGACACTCTGTGGCTAACCAGCAGAGATCTACTTTTCTACCATCCAGTTAGAAAGCCAGAAGCTCTCAATTTTAATTTAGTTTTCCTACACTGAAACCCGCAACTACCAAAAGGCAGTTGAATTCAGTGGGAGCAATGCACGGTGCAAAACAGGGTGAGAAACCCCTGTTTTGGGGCTTTATTCCTGGTTTAAAGGCCAGGCTTCAAAAGGTGTTTAGGCATCTTCAGAAGGAGAAGGACACCAGAGAGGATTTACAGTTGAGTATCCTTGGGTAGGTCATAATCGCTTGTTACTGAGGAATGAATTATGAAAGCACAGATTATTAACATCAGTCAGCAGACATGACACCTGATCTCATGCTTTTCTGATTACCTGCCCCAGGACACCTTTGTCTGGGCCAAAGGGTATTTAGAGAGAGGAAAGCAGCTGCAGCTGTAGCCACCACTATTTTATCTGCGTCCTGTCTGGAGTTTAAATTGTGTGTGTCATACTGACGCAAGACACTAAGATGGTTCAAGTGTTGTGCTAATAATGCTTAGTGATTTTGGCAGGAGTCCAGGAACACACTGTACAAAGGAAAAGCTAGACAGACTATGACAATTTTCAACAGCTTATAACTCACTCAAGTCTACAAAACTTTTCAAGGGGCTAGCAAAAGGATCCCTCCTACTTTCCACCTTTCTTTTCCCAGAAGGGAAGTCAATAGAAGCAGCTGAAAGTAAATAAGAGCATTTCAAACCAGGAAGCATTAATATTGAAAGAATTACCTAAAGTATAACAAATTTGCACATCCCCTGAAAAATTCTGACATCATCTCCATGGTAAGACAACATCAAAACTCCCTTGTAATAGTCAGTTATCAGCCTGCAAAACCTTTATGAATCTTCATTTTGTAAAATCCCCATTCTACAGTTCTGATAAGACATTTGTAAAAATGCCAGAAGTTGTCTAAGTGTGAAGGACTTCTAATATGAACTTGTTTTACTGGTAATAAATGTATCTATCAAGAGAACAACTTAGAACAACAAATTGTATAGAGCTCCTCATAACTCTGAAACATCATGTACAGTACTAGACATAAACAGGGCTCACCTGAGTCTTCAGGCGACTATCACTATCTCGCTTTATACGACAGAGCTCTTAATTACATAAACTCTTGTTACTTGCCATGTATACTTTTCCAAGGCATTTTAATTCAGAGGGAGAAAAAAAATATCCATTTAGTTACAGAAGCAATCAGCCTAATGACAGGAAATTCATTACTGCATGACAGTCTGCAACTGTTGGACAAGCCAGCAGAAAGCTAAGGTTTTCAAAAAATGTTTTCTCTATATAAGCCCTGATTTGACCTAGTTAGAACCTTAAACAGACCTGGAATCCTTCTGTAAACTTTTAAAGGTCTTGCCTGCAGGAACACATTTGCACAACTATTATCCCAGAGTTGTGTCTAGTCCAAGCTATAAAAAATTGACAAACACCGGGAGTAAGTGTTCCCAGAAAAGAAACTTGTTTAGAAGTTTCAAATCCAGGTACTTTAATGCCTGGTGAGTGATCTTAAGCAGTTTCAGAACTCAATTCTCAAGAGGAAACTGTGACAAAGACAAAAGTTGTTCTATAATCTCCAGAAATGGGTTGTGAGAAAGCAAGCATCAAGATAATTCAAGCTTTGGACTGATATCCAACAGCGTCCCACAGACTGATCTATTGGTCTTCAACAGCTCTCCAAATTTAAAACATAAAATCTCAGAACAAAGATTGTACATGGCACAAAGCAAAAATGCAGCACTTCAATAACAAATACTTCAAAATCTGTGTCAAGCATTTAGTTTCAGATAAGACAAAAATTTCCTCTCAGGTTTCTAATTTGGCAGGACATTAAGCACAGGCAATGCTCTTAACACCTGTTGTACATAACTCAGTTCTTAAAGTGGGCTCTGCTATGCACAGCAGCAGGTAAATTAGGTTTCCCTTTTTTCCTAGGACAACCACGACTGTCTCTCTAAATAAAATAAAAAAGCAAAACAAAACATAGAATAGAAGCCTTAAGCATTTTCACATCTTTTCCCTATTAATTTTTCTATACAGAAACAGACGATGAAAGAAGCAGGGACCTATCACATGGAAAAACAGATAGTAAATAATCAATCTGTGGGGAAGAGCCTACGGTACCAAAGTTCTTCTCTTTGGGAGATAAATGGACCATAACATGATCACTGAATAAAGCCCATGAATTTTCAGTCACCTAAGCAGACTAAGCTTTAACTGGTGGTCTTATAATTAATCTATTTCGCAACATCCTGTATGGTACATCCACTCTCTGTATTCATTTAAAATCTGTCAATTTTATTAAAAAAAAAAAGCTTATAAAACATATCGTGCCTTGAAAATGTGACTCCAGCACAATAGATCTGTCTTCACTCTCTGAATTATTCGCAGACAATATCCTGTTCATCTCAATACAATTTCATTCTTACAAAAAGCAAACAATACAACCGTTTGGGGGGCTGGGGGGAGAGGGGGCAGGGGGGAGTAGCTGCATCCCATCCTGTCCTAACCAGTCCGAAACAATTCTACATGGGGAGATTCCTCTAGATATTACTTAGACTTCCTTAATGAAATTCAGGTGTAATCCCTAAGGCTCTATAGCAAAGAGTATCTTTAGCTCAACTACAGAATATGGTATTTGCCAAAAGAGGATTAATTATGTTTAGATGTGTCTACTATGAATACCAACAAGTCTAGAGCCACAATTTAAAATACATTTCAAAATTCACTCAACTTAAAATTCAGTAAGGAACAAAATATAAACAGTTTATAAAATACACTGGGAAATACTCTTTTAAGATTAGAAAGACTTTGTTTTCATTAGTTTTAATTTTATTAAGGTCAATTACAATATGACCTGCTCTTGCCCTCTTCCAGCATTAATGTAACAGCAATTTTCCAAAATGACCTATAGCAAAAGCCAAGCATAAAGTTCTATGATCAACTCACGGACACAGAAACAGATTCTAAACTTAAATAGCAAAATGCTTTTATGGACCATGGGAAATACTTATGGGGAGCAAAATGTTCAATTCTACTCCCAGATTGCCACTGCAATCTGGGGCACAATCCACTGAGGTTTTCCACTGGCACACAATGGGGCCCAAAAAAACATTTGCTCTCTTCCTTATGCTTTTCCTGAAAAAAAGCTTTAGCCACTGATAGTATTTTGGTAAGGTTTTATGTTTCTTCAATAGCTTTCATGCAGTCTAGATTAGGTGCCAAACAGAGATACAGTCAAGCCCTACATCTCTTTTGAGCAAACACATTTCCCGGCAGCTTCAGTCTTCAGATTTATTTTTTTTTATTATTTTATTTTTTTTAATACTTTCAGCCTGTCAATCTATCTTCTCCCACCTGGGACCATAATGTACTGAGTACTCAGAGCATTCCAGTAGTCCACAGGGTCCGAGACTGCTATTTGTTGCCTGACCGAGCATGTGTATAAGAAAAGTAAAAATACTGACTAAAGGAAAACAGACAAATAGGTCTAAATGTAAAACTGTGAATGGACATCATCCTAAACAGCAGCCCATCCCTTCCTTTGTTTCAGGAAGATAAGGAAGATGTTATACCTGTGCTGCACGTTTCAGACAAATATCCTCAAAACCAGCTGATATTTCACTTTCAGATATCCAAAATCCTGAAAATATTGAGACACTGCACTTTGGAAGTATAACAATCATTCTTCAGAGAGAAAGTTATCAAGCCACTGGTAAAAAGTGCAAATGAGACATCTATAGAATCAGTTATTGCATGTGTTTTTGCATGGAAACTTAGTGCTAAGAAAAAAAGTACATAATCTCGAAATACCAGCAATCTAGAGCTTTTCCAAGGTCACTAAATCAACTTGCTGTTTTCTTACACAAGCACTGTGAAAGCTAACACAATTATCCAAGCCAAATAACCAGTGATATGCTGCCTGAAATCCTAAAACTGAAAAAAAACCCACAGAAGTATCAGTGCTGACAGTCCTTGATTATCTTAGCACAAACTATACATTCTTAAATTCTTCATTTACTGACAAAACGAAACAATGTCTTCACTTCCTTCATCACCTTAGTATGTTTATTATTCTTTTGTAAACAGTTCAGATTCAATCCTCTGACCTGATTGTATGATGCACCCCTGTGAATGGGGTGGTGGTGAAGAGGGCTCTCTTAAACTAATAGAGCAGAAAAAGCCTCAAATGAATAGAGCAGATCAAGTACTTGTCTAGACATAGGAAATCGAATTCAGCATTGAAATGTAATTTAAACGAGCTTTGGACACAAATCCTTCAGGTAAAGCTAAGCTGCAAGTTATAAGTTGCATCTACATTACAAGTCTTTATTTTGATTTTTTTTCTATTACACAGGCATCTAATGAAGGGAAGTTTGACTGACGTGGTGATTGATATATTTTTAAATTTACAATACTGTTAACATGGAAAAAAGCCTCTGTATTCCTGGTCCCCCTATTTTTTGAGCTTTAACAGTTCATCTCTCACCATAAACCTTTCCTTGCTATATGCCTTTGCCAAGACATACAATGACCTGTGCTAATAATGGCATTTTTGTATAATGGAGCAGTTGATCAACTCAGAATTGAATTTGATTTTAAAAACAAGAGTAATAATACAATTCAGGTTCTTTCACTTAACTAGCAGGATAATGTATTCCCAGACTTCAGGTTCTTAACTAGCAGGATAATGTGTTCCCAGACACCCTGTCATACAAACACATACAAAAGCAAATAGATAAGAAGTGAATAGGAAAACAAGAGAAGTTCAGTAGTAGCTATTACCTATGGAGTCCTCTTGCCTCTCACTTATATATATGAATAAACAAACTGCATTCTGTTAGCAGCAGTATTTTTCCCACCTCCTGTGTTAATTTTATAGCCTAACTGTCAAATTCTAGCAGGAGAGGCTTAAGATAGATCAAAAAGCAAGACCCTGCTCACTGTTTACCCAAACTGGAAAAGGAACTGCGAGGGTGAGCAAAAGGGTATGACTGTTCTGCTTTGGTACCATAACTACAGAGAGAGGCACCTGTAATGACTAATGAAGTGACCAGGGGAAGAAAATAACCCCATCCCCGCTCTCCTTCAACGGAAGGTCCAGGAATAGTTAACCTAATTCATGCACATGTTTGAATGTCAAATTCTTCAGGCTAACGTAACACAAAAAATATACATATGTTACTCTTATTGCCAAATCCTTTTAGAAGTTATAAATCGGTAATAAATCAAATTGTCAAAAGACTATTAGAACATACCACTTTTCATTTTTAAGTATGCACAGAGGAAGCTTCTGTCACCCAATTCTTGTATCAAATATGCTTTAATTTTACATTTATTCTCACTCTGACAGCTATATAGTATGTCCCAGCTTGCTGTAAAAAAATGCTCACAAGCATTGTAGCAAAAAGGGATGGAGGTATTTCCAAATTAGAAGCAACAGCCACCAACTAACCAACCCAGTCCAAGCAGCAGTAAAAGTAATTACACAATAATGTAATACATTAAATCCAAAATCAACTAGCTTTCACTGGATGACCTTCAAACTTCTAAAAGCAACCTGCAAAGGAAGAAAGATTGTACAGAGAGTCTTATATAAAGACTAAAAGAGTAAAAACATTACTCCCTTACTATTATTACTCCTTATTTATTTAAAGGAGTAACGTACTTACTCTGTTACAATTTATACTACAAGACTGAGTAGTTTTTATAGATTTTTTGCATCCATATCCAGTTCATTTTAATTACAGTATTTAAATTTTCATTTTTGTTTTTGCTGAAGAAACCTCACCACATTTGCCAAGAGTAGGATTGAATTTTCACAAGGTGTTTTTGATGCAGGCTTATACAGCAATAAACAAGGAGTATTCAGGATGAATTCCTGTAGCATGCCACAGTTTATTAAAACCGTGAAGAAATCAACAGGAGCAAGAGACATTTGGAAAAGGCAGGCAAACCCAAAAATGACAGGGAGAGATGAAGCTGGGGAGCTGACCTGCCCTCCTCTCGCCCAAATGGGGCATCTGGGGAACGTGGTATCCTCCTCCTGTTACAGAGATTGTCACCTTGTCTTCTTTCCTAACTCTCTAGGACCCAGAACCTCACAGGCTGTGTCTGGAAACACAAGTAGTGAGTAATAAAAGGTTAATGAAAAAAATCCTCCTCTTACTAATTTTCAAAGCATCTTCTTTTTGCCAAGGTCAATAAGAGCAACACTCCAGGCTTTAAAAGACACTACCCTGTTTTTTAACGTTTTTAACTAAAAGCCCAGGCCAAATATGTTTGATGGGAGAATAAAGGCAGGAAAACAAGCTGGAACAAGCTACTTTTCAGAGGATGACTCGGGGGGGGGGAAAGAAGAAAAGTTTCAAACCTTCCTTCAACAAACATGTCAATAGGATATTTTAATGCAAGTTATTTAAGAAAAAAAAAAAAAAACACCAAACCAATCAAACAAAAAAAAAACCCAACCCAAGCTGTTCTAGTTACACTTACAAGGTGAGTCTCCCATGTGCACAGAGCGGGGCCTTCCGTACAGCTCTGACCATTGGCACCTCATTCTGCAGCCCTCTCCTTGTCAAGGGCACCTGTGGGATTGACTCTTGCCCACCCAGCTGCTTGTTGCCACAGAATGTGCAGGAGCTTAACTGTCTCTGAGATACCGACATCAGGATCTTCAGCATAAACCAGCCAAACAATTTGAGAAGTCCAGTTTCAAATAAAAGCTCAAACTAACCACAGGTAAGAGGGATGCACATTCACAAGCGACTGTGCCCCATGGCAACAGTAGCTTGTGCAGACAGCACAAACCTCTTGTCAATCTGTCTCCTCCTACCTGGATAACTATAGCATTGTACTGTCTTTATCTGCCCATCCTGACACTACATGGTCTTCCCGTACAAACATCGTGCAGCCAAAATCCTATGCCTAGACCAAAGAAAGGCATAAAATCTAAGATCTACTATCTCCAGTTTGCTACAATTTTGCCCCTTCTTATCAATTTGCAGTTATCTTACAATAGACACAACTCTTGGCAGTAAAGGTGCTAGCTGTCATCTAGCGTACCTTTCACAAAAAGAGAACAAAAAAAAGGGGGAGTAGTGGGGCTGCATGTTCTTCCAGTAGTTTCTCCTGTAAGGATGACTGAAAATGATAAAGAAGACTGGTAGCTCCCTCTGGAATCTCCAGACATGATCCCAGAATACTGCTGCTGGGTATTTCTGTGGAAGAGCCAAATACCTAAATGTCATCATGGTTATACTTCTTTAAAAGTTACTGGTTTTCTGCATACTCAGAAAGGCCTTGCAGCCATTGTGCCATGTGTGGGGCAGAGCAGAGCTAGAACATCTAGTGTCCCAGCCAGGGTGTCACACGTTTGGCTCTGCCTACATAAAAAAACCCAAACCACACTAGGACAACACAACAAGAAAACTAGTAATGAAAAATAGTGAAACTGTGAGAGATCTTTCAGTACTATCCGGGAACTTGTATTTTAAGAGCACTCAGAAACAATGCGCGTGCTATGAAAATGCATCTTTAGACACAGTGAAAGTTCTCTTTCCACGCAGTATAGGCCAGAACTACAGCTATTTGACTATGTTTTGCAGACACCTTGTAGAGTTTCTCAAGACACTGTGAAGACGTCATATGGTCAATTATATACAAAGCACAGATTAAAAATTAAATGTATTACCTGGCTTGGGACCTTTAAATCTACAAATTCCAACATTTCATATAAGAGCTACTCTGGGAGAAGAGTTGTATGGACTTTTAAACTGAAATGCTCCATTCTCAGAAGGATCGAGTCCTGAACATGGACTGTTCTAGTTAAATTTGTCCTGGAATTTATTTAAATCCGTATGTTCTTATTCAAAGCTTTTTTGTTTTGGTTTGGTTTTTTTCTACTTTACACTAAGAACTTTTAAAATGCACTTTACAGTTTTTATAATGTATACAAATACATGTTAATAACTGAAACCTCACCTCAATGCCTCAAAAGAAATAGTTTCAGTCATTATATAGGTTGTTCTGTTTCTGGATACTGAAACAGACAGATCACTCAATTCCCAAAACAACAGCTGAATGCATTCATCATGATTTTAAAAGGACTCCACCCTCATAATTATGCCAAGTGAAAAATACTTTCAAGTTGCCTGTAAAATGGGAGGGGGGGGAGGAGGGGAAGAGGCTTGAGATTTTTGTAGCAGATTCTGTATAAGCTGAGGAATTTCCCAAATGTTATTTCATGTTACTAGATAGCATGAATTTATATTTTGTAATAACACTAGAACTGCTTTTCTTATTTAAATGGTAGCCTGAAACAGTAAGTATGTTGGAAAAAAGGTCAGCAACTAAGATGTTATCTTAGCAACTCTGTTGATGCCCAGTTTCTCAGCCTAAAACAAGACAGCTACTGCAACAAACTTGTATACACTTAAAAGAGGGTATCACCACTTGTGAAGAAACAAGGGTATTAAAACAGGTATCCATACAACTTGAAGATGTACTTTTCTTATTTGGAAAGACACTGGACTATCTAACCAATTTCAGAAAGCTTGGTGTAACCTAAATATACCGTAACACTATGTGCCTATTTATTTAGCCATTACAAAACCTGTCTACCATCTTCTCTTTGCGTTCCTTTTTTAAGCAGAACTGAATGCAGCTCAGTAACACTTTCATAAGCTTTAGTAAGAAACACGTACTTTGGTACAGAAGTATTTATTAATCTTTACTTTCGAGCTAAAGCTCGAAGTCTGGATTTTTTAGCACGAAGTTACATACGAAATGCTGACTTCATTTAAATGACAGAATAATGATGGAAAGTAGAGAAAAAGCATTAGCCTGGATACATCACCAGCATCTTGAAAATTATAACATGTTAAATGATTATGAAGTACGGTGCTTGACAAGGCTAATAGCTAGACTGATGTAATTTGTTTCATTGCAAGTTCATGCCTTAGAACTATGGTTTTAAAAAATATCATTTATATACATATTATTGTATGTATATATAATATATATACACAAACATTTTTTCCAGCTGAGTCAATAAATACTTGAGAGTTAATTTTCTATGACAGAAATATACAACATCATAAGAAAATTCGGTTAAGTAGAAATAATAACTACAAAGACATTAATAATTTGTAAATAGATATTAGGAAACCAGCATTCTCACACACTGGAGAAGAAACTGTTACCCAGTACAATGTTTACTTCTTTACTAAGTTGCAGTCAAACTGTAGATAAAAATATTCTCCCAGTTCATCAGACAGCACGAGATGCAAAAGTGAAACAAAAAAGGATGGTCCAAATTTGACACGGTAAAGAAGCCATCCTCTGTTTTCACTCTTTCCAGAGAGCTGAGGTGTCAGAGAAAACACAGCAGGACTGGAAGATATGATCCCTTCTTTTTATAACTTAAAAACAATAATCATATGATAGCAGATCAGAGTCACATCAGTTTGCTGAAAAGTATCTTCTGAGCCACAGTGAAAGAATTTAGCAACCTCTGTAAAACTATGAGAATGATAGAGCATTTGTCTGCTATTAACAAAACAGAGAATCGCAGGCAGTGAAATCTTTACCACATTTCAAATTAGCATGAGATTTAAAGTAAAAATATGGAACTCTGACTTGGATACATTTTAAAAATACGATCCCTGGGAACAGGTCTGAATGGGATTCATTCACATTGACTAAACTTTTTTGGTTATATGGGATATCTGGCTCTCATACTTAAGAGAGAAATTATGACAGAAAGGTGATGACCAAGTTATATCATTAAATAGTAATTACTGGTAATAACTGATGAGGGAGAACTGGAGTACAGGGATCTCTCTTAATATTGCCCGCAACTAACTGTTCCCAGCAACTAAGGAGAAAATTTAAGCCTCCACACAAAAGATAGTTCCAACTGCCTTTTTTCCTAACCATTTTGATTGATGGAAATCTGAGTATATACGAAGACAACCAACAAAAATATTCCAAACCTAAAGTACAGGGATTAGCTTGTTAACTCACAGGAAAAACATTTAGACGTATATTCTACAGTACTCGGCACATCCCTTGTCCTAAAGTAATGTTCTTCTCCGTGTCATAATTTTGAAAGACTTCAAAATGCGCACTCCATGATTTCCCTCATTATAAAAGATGTAGTTTTGTACGATATTACAATCACAACCAAAAGTGTTTGGCGGGAATGCTGACAGGTATATTTACCTATTTAGCTATTTCTGTTCAAGCAAGACTTTCTGCAGATTTTCATTTTCCTCTAGTTTTAACACCAGTTCCCCAAACAGAATGAATTTGGTCAGTCCAGTTACTTTAAATTCAACAAAATATTCTGTTAAAATATCCGTTAACAAATCTATCTGCCTGAAGAATTCAGAGCCAAAAATCTGCTTTTTAAGAAAATATTCTCATTGGTGATAGGGTTTTTTGGTAACATAAAATGCAAGCACTTTAAGGTAGTGGAATAAAACATGGTGATCTACATATTTTCCTCCCTATATTGCTCTTAATGAAAGCAGCAGAGGTTTTTCCAGTGTGATTTCACCACAGCTACCTGGGTCCAGGGAGCTGTGGTGCTGAGCAGAATGCCAGCTTCAGCCAGCAGTTACCATAGATACTGAACAACTTTTCCTTAGGAAAGCCCCTAAGTTTGCCATTACACCTCTTCCCCTCACCCCAGCCAGCTTCTTGGCTTTCCACCAGTTTGAAAGGAAGAGTTTTCAGTTCCCTTGCAGAACTACTGGGATTCATTTCTATCTGTATTTTGGAAACACTGAAGAAAAGACAATAAAAATGTGTCCAAACAACTATAGCAAAGCATCTTGAAGAACACGGGTTTTTGTGTCACCTTCCCAATATAAGACAACTTCTTGCAATAAGATTCTAATACTTGTCGTGCTCTAATTTGAAAGGTTGTGATTCTTGAGGTTTATACCATTTCTCTTCCAATGCCTTCAGTATCATTTGAGAAGAATCCCACAAAATAATCATAGTATTCCATACACAAGTTTCTTCCCATTGTTTAATGTCATCAGTATTAATTTTAGTCACTACACACACCAGAACAATCCCTTCCCTTCTTTAATATTCTTCAATAATTTATAGATAGCTGTTTCCTTCTTAGTCTACATGTACCGAAGCTATATATATTAAGCCCTGCTAATCATTACTCACAAATCGGTCCCAGCATCTTCTCTAAGGTGGGGCAAATTTTATGCAAGAATGCAGGTGGTTACTGTCCTGGCACTGAGATGTTTGAAAGCATCTGGGAAAGATATGCAAGGTGATCTTGCATACTGTTGCATACAATTATACTTCATTCTTGGGTAGGTCAGAGACGTTTCACTTCCCAACTGAGATTTATTGGCAGCTATTACCAGGATTTTTTAATACTTTCTGAAGGCTTCAATTACATATGCCTTGTGCTAATACCTCCCAAGTTTTTTAGAACTTGTTACAGATATATTCCCAGCAGTTTGTTAGCCATTCGCTCATTCATTGGCAGTAGCAGCATTATACTTAAAAGAACCTGTTAACTGCATATCTCCGACTTACAAATTTAGGACTAAAAACCCCTGACTTCTTTGGAGAAGCACACAATGACACATGTGATATCTACATATTTTCACATGTTGTTACAAACAAGCCTTTTTCCAATGTTGGATACTTCCAGTAATTTTCTTCAAAACTTGAGACAATTGTTGTTGTATATTAAAAGCCATACCTATTACTAAAATATACATTTTTAATAGGGCAAAGAGCACTTCCATCAGTCAGATGATAACAAACTCTGTGACTGATTACTAAAACATTTAATCAGCACTTAACCCTTTAAGTCTTCGATAATTGTGAATTTTGGAAGCATTTTATCCTTGGGAGCCAATACTTTCAACAAGAATGAACCAATACATAGAAGCAAGCTGCAAGGAGTACAAATGATTCTTAAGCATATATGCTATTCCTCGCTCTTATATCCTCCATAACGTGGTCATTTTCTTCCCTTGTCAGTTTATATTTCTTCCTCTCCTGGACAGCTTTCAACTATGTGACAATGAAGAAATCAAACACCAAAATAGCAGCAGCTACGTATCCTCTACATGACAGTGTAATTTCTTCTGCCTTAAGGCAGTGTCTAGAACTGAAATCATAGCCTGTTTACTTCTGACTGGTGCTATATTACACCAAAGACTTAACTCTTGCTTATATAAAACTTGCACAAAGACCAATTTACTCACAATGGTCCTATTTAGAGTTTAGATCCCAAACCAGCAGCACTGTTTACAGCTAAGGCAGTGGCAGTAGTTGGACAGAACCCTCGTTCTCGTGCAAAAGTACAGAGGAGCTCAAGCCCTACTGTTACTTGTATTCCTATAAATAAAAAACAAGAATGCCTACGCATATTTTTTTTTGTTTAGAAGCTGTTCAGAATGGTGACAAGTTTAATATTTTAGACAACATTAGCTTCAAGAGTTTTTTAAAATAGTTTTTATAGTTTAATGTATTTGAAACAGATCTTTCATAAATTAATTAAAAAGTAAAGATTTGTATGAAGGGGTCTCAGAAATTGGTATTTCTATGCCCATCTGAGCATCTCATATGCTCATGTGAGAACCAAAGGGGGAAAAACTTGAACTAAAATGAGCAAATGAAAATGCTGCAATACATACTGTGACTTCCAAGTGAGGAAGACAATAACATGATTAGCTACATATATTTTTTGGGCATCTGCAGAATTGCAAGGTATTAGCAGACAGAATCAGAGAGTTGAGAGGACAACAGCATTCATGTAAGAGTTATGCAGGCTAGACGAGTAGCAGTCTAAATGCACTGCTGCCTGTAAAATTCAGCACACACGAGCAGTTTCACCCATGCTCATGGAGCTGTCGCAAAACCGGAAGACAGGGCTCTGAGTAACCTGACCTAGTTGAAGATGTCTCTGCTTATTGAAGCAAAGTTGGACTAGATGACCTTTAAAGGTGCCTTCCAAACTATTCTGTGATTTTATGAACTTGTTAGTGTCTAGCTGTTCACTGTCACCAAGCATGGAAGAGTTTTACATAGTAATTCTTTAGCCAAAATGGTTCCTTTACAACGAACTATTCAGACGCATCTGTAACACTAAATTAAACATGTCCATGAGTATATTCCAGGGAACTGAGGCCAACTGGTACAAAGTGAAATTGCCTAGGGTGGTAAACTCCCCTAGTCTGCAAAACAGAGTGGCCTTACAGAAACTGTCTTTTGGGAATGATCCCTGGAACACCGACTACTGAACAGTGTCCAGGAATTAGCTCACTGGTTTTGGCATCAAGTTAATCAGGATATTTTTCTGTAAAACTTTTAGCTTGGACATAGCTAAGAAAATTTAAAATGTTCCCAGGTCCAGTCTTCATCTACACAGACAGAAACTGCAACCCATCAAACCATCTTCAGCTGGTACAGTGGAAATAGTTCAACGTCATGTTAAATAAAACCAGGCAAAATTGGAGCCCAAAGCTGAGGAAACAGATACTACTTTGTTTCTGCAGTGGGAAGGGAAGTAAGGAACAGCATGTAAAAAACTGTTTGTATCGCTGCGTAGAGGATCTGGTTAAAATCTTAGTTTTCCATCCACACAGCGCAGAGAGGCAAAGAAATGACCCTATCCCTGTGTTCATAACCTATGTGGTTATTCTACTTCACACGGTTACTGTACTCTCACATCAGATGACATGGTTATCCTACTCTGGAGGAATTGTCCTATCCTACCCTGTTTCCTCAAGCCTGGCAAACAGGTATCACAAACAAGCTCGGGACAAACGATGCCTGAGTCACCAGCCAGGAACAATTAGGAAATAATCATAACCACCACACTGTGAGCTCCTAGATCTGATGAAGGCATAGCATCAGTGAAGGTGCATCTCACACCATGGAACAAATAGAAACACTCACAGCCATGGCTGACTCACATAAAGCACGCATTTCACAAAACCATGTTTTTGCTGGGGGCATCTCTCTGTCCTTCCACATACAGTTCACGTATGTAACTTGGGCCATATTGGATGACATTCCTTAAAGCTGCACTATTCTCATTTACAATACAATTTATGACAAAGCAGAATAAAGCAGGAGTTTCCACATTTCTGCACTGTACAAGATTGTCTACTATACTAGGAAATTCCACTGCTGCATTTGGCAGATCTCTATTTTGTCATTGGTTATAATCTATCCCACACAAACTATCTTAATTAGCTTATATAAACTCAGTTTTCTCTAGCAAATTTTGCATGCTTGGAAGGCATATTTCTCTCACATTTTCTAACATCTAAAAATCTCGTATAGTGATGCCCTTTATCTGTAATAATTGATAGAAATTTTAAAGAGTGCGCAAAAAATCATTCTAATTACCAACATTACCTACAATTTCTCTATGCAAGCGTTTTGCTATTGCTAGCCACCTTAATGAGCCCTGCCTCCTAGTATTAATCAACATAAAAAAACCATTTTTTACATATTACGATAAAGATTATTTTAATACAGTTATTTTGACAATAAACCCCTCATCTTCTATCAGTGTAAGATGAATAAACAACTCCTGTGTATTAAAGTTACCTTGAAGTACGCCCTGATTTTATGGCACATTTCGAATTCCCAGACTAACAAAATACACAATTCATCTTTTATATACCTGAAAATTAGGACCAATTCCATAGCTAGCATTTGAGTCCTTTAACCCACCTTCTAACAATGAGTGTTGAGAACTTAGGTTCAAAGGTCATTTCTACACAGCAATGCAATCTCATAAATTACATCATGACATTACCTAAACAGATTTTAAAATACATGCTTTCAAAAAGCAGAATCAATTAAAAATGTTCTTACTCTCTAACTCTTCCAGAACAACTTTCTCCTTTGACATCTGCAGTGAATATAAAAGCCTGAAAAAACCCTGAAACTCCAAGAGTATCTCACATGGCCATCTCTAATTTAACACAGTCAGTCTATTTTAGTGAAAGAATGCAACAAGCCTGATAAGACAGCCACTATCAAAAAGTGTTTAACTTCAGAGCTGCAAGCCTAATCTTTTGCTGTCTAGCATGCCCCAATTAAGCCTCTATAAAGAAGACACAACTAGATTCACAAAAAATTTCCGTTTCAAATTACTGGGTCACAGAGAGCAAACACCACCTATCATCAGGAGTTTCCAGTAAAGATGACCTACAATCTTTCCCGTTCATGTTATAATGCTCAGTCTCTCTCATCCTTATTAGTTTGTATTTCTGGGAAATATCTAAGGCCTTTAAATTCATGAAAGCCTATAAAGGTTTTCCATCACAACGTCTATGAGAGATTGAGAGTGTTCCAGTTTACATTTTAGTCTTTCTGATCATTGAAATCTGACACCTGAAGAACAGTTCATTGCATTTTCTTAACATTATGTGATACGTTTATTGAACTTGGAATATATTTTTTTATAGAATAAACATTAAAAAAAATAATTAACTGAGACCTTAGCTTACACAGTATTATTCCCTACACCTAAAAGGCTAGGCTGATAAAATGGAAATATGACCAGTCTCCTGTCTGACACTGTTAGGAGATTAATCTCAAATTTAATGGGGGGGGTGTGTGTGTGTGTGTGTGGAGGGGGGAAGTCAAGGACTTTTTCAGTACCAGAAGATTTCTGTGTTCAAATTTTGTTCTGTATTTTAATATAAGTACACTATTCTAAGATTTTTATTTGTCTTTATATTAGAAAAGCTAATTTCTGTATTTAAACTTTGTCTTAAGTGTAAGACAGGGGTGCCATTCCTCAGGCCTTGGTCGAATTATTTTAAGTTCTGTGATGAAGTAGAGCAATAGTGAAACAGAGGTGGTGATACAATTCACACAAATTGTAAAATACCACAACAGACGTTCCTATATTAGGACCACCTCACCAGTGATTCTTCCTTTTGCTGGGTCACAGGACTCAATAATTAACATCAAGGCCCTGTCACTGAGTAAAGCCCCAGCTTTCATCTACTTCAGATGATCTCTTCAAAGCTTCATTATAAGATTTACTTGCACTAATTAACAGAGATCAGAGTCAATTAGCTATCTGCAGGCTGCCCATCACATCACAAGGCACCTATGTTTGCAGTGATGCTGCATGACAGCAAACTAGATCAATTAATGTAACACAACACTCATTTTCTTCCCTAAATGTGCATCTCCAGATTTTGGTCACTTTTGTGCAAATATTGTCAAGACTGCTAGTCCTAGCACAAGCCAAATAACGTTAAAGCACCAAGAGAAACCCAACTTATCAGTCTTCTTTTAAAATTCAAAAATGAAGGATCAAGCTTCCTGCACAGCTTCTTTTTTAACTCCAGAAGGAACTCAGGAAAAGTAAATAATAAAATAATTAACTTTTTCACACTGCAGTCACCCTGCAATCTCTCTGTAAAATGCATCTTCACCTTGAAGCTAGCCTGGACAGCAGTAGCAAGCACAGTATGAAGCCCTGCATTCAGACCACAGAAAAGTTTCACTTCGCAAGTGACAGCACTGTGAGTGCTGAGGCAGCACTGTCATTCATCTGCCAGTTTTGTACTTCACAGAACATTTGTTTCTTTGAGTACAGTGTAATCTTCTGTTCTCTATAAATTACAGGCTCAGTGACCAATATTAGAAAAAGTCTCTACATGGTGTGTGAAAAGCTAACAATATTAATTAATACAGTGGCTCTATCTTTCAGTTGAGCCAGCATCAGTTGAGCCTAAATTAATGTGATCTTAATTCTGCTCCATGAGAATATGTGCAGAAATATAATCACAAATTATAATACCATTTTGTGCTAGTACATCACAATGACCATTATATAGGTATCTCCAAAATCTAGCTTGAAGGCAGACCTGAGCTTCCTTTACCTGGGCTTCAACCCCGTAAAGCTAAATCATGACTTCAGACCAAGAGGAGGGTACCTGCAGTGAAGTGCTGCATGTCAGGACATCCCAAGCTCAGTGCCACACTAACACAACTATATGACTGCTGGTCTGCTCAAAGCATAGTCACAGCCGTTCTGCAGCTGCTTGGAAAATACTATGTAGACATGCTTTTCATCTTTGGCCGATTTTACACATTATTTTACTTTTTGACCTTAAAAAATACCTATCTTGATATTTTAACTTTCCTTTGGTGGGATACTGAAAACTGGTTACTGCATGAGACTTCTCAGTGCTTTTTATTTTCTAAGCTTTACATCATATGGAATGAAGCTAACTCACATTCTGCATTTTAAACACCATCTCAAGTTCTCTTGTAAGTGGGGCACACTGAAATTTTCAAACGCCAGAAAAACTTGGAGATGTCACAAAACCACTGCTTTAACCAATGAGACTGAGTTTACAGAACTATTACTCAACATGTCGAAGATCAGAAAATCACTTGTATATTTTTTTAATCAATAAATTAAAAATTATTTTTCCGATTATATTAATGTACATGCATATATGAATAACTATGGTAAATATGAATATTGCATTAATATTTGTACACTTATATAAAATGATATAAACGGAGCAATAGTGATCACGATGCAGACTGAGTAAGGGATAAAAGAGATCTAGCCAAAGCAAATGAAGGGTTGCATGAGGTGATGCCTCCAGTCACAATAATTGCACATGAATGGCTTCTGAAAGAAATAAGATGAATTACACGTACACCTTACTGAGCTCTAAATACTCACCAGCTTCACAACTCAGGCAGGGGCAGATGACTACCTGGAGCCTGACAGGCTGACGAAGTGCATTCCTCCTCTCCCACAGGCAATGGCAATCCCTGTTCCAGCTCAGACAACCGATGAAACTACACCTTCAAAAGTAGTTTGCTTTCTTGACCTGATTATGATTGTAGGTTTATAACTCCAAGACACTTGGGAAACATAACATTCATACACAAACATTTCCATTTTTGCTTATTAACCAAGTCTTGTTCCAAGGCTGGATCACATGTTTTTTCTCACTAATCCAGAACTGACAGTAACGCAGATCATGCCTGTATCTCTGTACCTCCGTTTCTTAGAATTAAACTCAAAACAAGTGGACAGTTCAATAAAGATTTCTGTCCTAGGAAGCAAGATTTAAAGATATCCTGACCTAGAGAGATGAATAGAGGTAAACGTATTTTTAAAAGAAAAAATATTGAGGATGAGAAGATCAAGACTGTCTTAAAAAGAGGGAATACTTTTTTTTTTTCAAATCTAAATCCCTGAAAATAAAGCTTTTCCACCCCTCAGCTTATTAAGGATTTAAAAAACTTTAAGTATTTTATTAATTGCCTCTAAACCTTGTCAAGTCCCTTTTTTCAGAAGAATGAAATCTCAAAACCAGCCTTGTACAGAAGATTCTAGGCTAGGGCCTATTCTTAGATATTTGGATTTGGGTTACCTGTTTGGCTTACGCAGGCACTTGCCCACCATCTCTCTTTTCATGTCTACAGCAACGCCAAGAAACCAAGAAATCACCCCTTAAACAAGCCCAGGCTGTGTGAAGGCCACCACAGTGTGGCAGAAATAACAGCCAAAATACTTCTGTTTCCAAGGCTTTGCAACTCTCCTGGATAGCAAACAGATGCACTGATTTGTCTTGTGCTTTCTATTTTAATAAACCCCCTCTCATTTAGCTTTAGGTATATTTTATCCTACCTGATGAAAGTAACTGTGATGCCACGTATTGGCTATAAAACAAGATTACTTAATACTCTCTGTAAATGTTAGTAGCTTTCAGTGGTGTTTTCTTCACACACCACTTTTACACCTTACTTTTTACAATGATACGGCTGAATCAAGAAAATGCCTATTACAAACACTTGCCCCTTACAGCACTAAAGACACAAGCATTAGATTTGCAAAGTTCTTTAGAAGAAATTTTAAAACATCCCCTAAGATTTTGTGTTTAGAGCTTGACAAGCCTGCTTTCAACAGGAACATCTGCCTGCTTCCCACCTGGACACACTGCATCTCCACAAAATCAGCCAAAGCAGCAGCACTGTAGCAGGCTCTCAGACAAAGGAGACAGCCAGAAGAAAACAGCCAAGCAACCAAGTGGAACTTCTCCTTAGGAAGGCAGTACTATTTTGCTGTTGACATTGACCTTCACTAAACACAGAATACTCCTTCTGCAAATAAAGAATATTTAGTAAAAAACAATTAAGAGTACGAGAAAGAGGATAAGGAAGAGAACAAAGACACAGGAACCTGGGGAAAGAATCACAGGGTCAGAAAAGTCCCACCAGAAAAGTCCCGCCTCCTGTCTATTTACCATCACACATATAAACCCAAATGAAAGTCAGAAGAACAGAGACAAATTATTTTAAAAGTTGGGGTTTGGTGATTCCCTCCCCCCCCCCCAGTTCAGCTGCACTGGGCAAGAAATCAAATACAATAGAGCAATTAAGTTAACTATAGTTTCTTGAAACATTTACTCTGGGCTTTGATCACTGGACCCAAATCCCTCAGGCTGGTTCTGTATCCCATCCTTATACTTGCAAGGGAACCTAAGCAGAGGTGCTTTCTCACACCCAGTCAGGTGCTGCTTCTCTTGTCCTCGTCCAAGCACAGCAGAGCAGCGGAGCCAGACAGCTGCGCAACTACAACAAATGCGACTGACGGATCCCTTCACACAACTTTTTTCACCATCATTTTCTAAAATCTGAGCTAAAGACTCATGTATTTTATTTTTTTTTTCAGAATACTTAAAAATGGTTCTGAGAACCTTTCTGAGAAGAGCAAATTTCCATTTTAAGTAGTGTTAAGAGAAACTAATACTACGAAATCCAGGGGAAATTCATACTGAAAGATATTTAATCTTACTCTAAAAACTTCTTGAATGGATTGGATTAAATTCACAAGACTGGAACTCATGATTCATCCTCCACCATTCATGTCTGTCATTTCTACCTTAGTGCAGAATCTTGCTCAATTTGCCCAAATGAAGTCTGCGGTACTCTACATTTCACTGACAGGAGGACTCTGAGGTTTTGATGTTAAGAGATGGAAGAATAGGAGGCCTGTTAACTGGTCTTTCCTTTCCTGGGTGTTTTGAAAACATTAATTTCTTCTAGGTAATCAAAGGGAAGTGGATAGCGGAATATTTTTTTATTGTGTTACAAAAAAAGCTACTATAGATTGCGAAACCATTAGAAATCTCTAAGAGGAGACACATTAATAGTTTTTCTCTTAATTGCAATTGCTACAGATTAGTACTTCTGCTCAGTCTCGTCCTCCTCCTGTTTTCCCTTTTATATTATTTGGGATGAGAAGATTAGGTGATCAGTCCTCAAGCATTCTCTTAATCCTCTAAAATCTCCTGTCCTTCTTAAGTTCCTCTCTCATTTGCTAGCTGTCTTGTCCCTCCTGTATGTTAAGCTGGAAAGTAGTTTCCTTCAGGATGCCATAATGTTCAACAGTCATTACTGGCATGACAATGTGATTTTTCCTGTCACTAGCTGACATTGGGTTTGCAGCAGCTTTAAAAAAATTGAAAACAAACAAGAAACCAACCCACAACTAAACCTCCCAACACCTGAACTCCCAACAACACACAAAACAACGACAAAAGCTACACAAAAAACTTTCTTGGCAGCATTAGGGGGATACTTGGTTGAAAACAGGATTTGAAAATATCGTGAAAATGAAGATTGTTAAATCTACGTAAGCAATAATCACTGCAAATTAAAAAATAAATAAAAAATAAAATAAATAAAATAAGACTGCTTCTCAGGATAAGGTCTGGGATTTCTCTGATTAGTTCTGAGCTATCCCCTCCTTAGTGACCTCTGCCTTACTCAGAGAGGAAAGGAGAGAAGATTAAAACCAAGATGAATCACACAGCTAGACTGAAATGATTCTGCCCCAAAAGTTTTTGGCTCAACTGTACAATCCTGCGCTGCAATCCATTAAATGCTTGGCCTGTATGCAAGAAAGAAGCATAAACATAGGATTTCTTCTCAGAGTAAATTTGTGCCCAACCACTTAAAGCATCTATGCATTCCTGCCACATCTTGAATAAGACAAAGATGCTTTCAGAAAAGTGTACCCTTTCCTGTATAGCAAAAGGATGTCACTGTCAAAGGTGATCAAGGTCTCCATATATTAAACTTCGTGTAAATGATTTCCTTGTGTAAAGTGAGAACTCCATACTACCAGTATAAAGACCAGACCTGAAGACCAGCATGAATGTGTACATCACTGTGAGTCAACTCATTCTTTATAAAAGCACAGATCTTTTAAGCACACGAAAATTCATGCTGAATGTAACAAGCATAGGCCTCTAGTGTAATCTCAATCTCCTTTACCTCTAAGTATATGAGGCTAGATTTTTCACACAATGTTATTTGTATTTATTTCAATCCTCCTGCCACTTTTTACTTCTCTAGAAGGATGTTATTATCCAAATATCTAGATCTGTTCTTTTCTCTATAATCTAATGAGCAATATTTTATGGCCTGTACATTCATCTAGAAATATTGTATATGTCTGCAGTAACATATGCTGTGTTGAAGGTAGGAGGGAAAAGAATACTGCTTATATTCTTTACACCTGATTGTGTTTTATGTTTCTCCTGATGAAGAACAGGACCAGCAAAGTCTACACGCATTCTAAAGGCCTGTTTAAAAACTACTCACCTCATGATCTAAACTACTTGCAATAACAGATTATCTGATTAAAGGCTCCTCTAACATAAGTAGATAAATTTATCTTGCCTACAGGCATAAATGAGAGTGCATCTGCAAACTTACAATAATGTTTATCTATTGGTCTCTTTCACAGCTCAATAACATACACTAAAGAAGCATTTTAATAAATTCATCTGCCTTTTGTACTTCAGGGGAGGGGGGTAGAGAAGAAAACGCAGACATCTCCAGTTTTCGTGTAAGCCAACAATTTAAAAGGGGTCTATTACAGTACACTTGGCTCCTGACAGAACTACTCGAGAACCTGTCATATAACATGCCAAGTTCTTTTAAACTCTCTGAACAGGTTTATTATTACTGCTCTACAAAGTCTGCAACAAGTCTTGGCAGACCTACCACTCAACAAGAGGAACACTAGACGAGATGTGTTTAGAATCCAAAAGCACAAAGTTGCCATTTTCCATTTACAAGTCACCTTTAATCTTTTCAACTAACCTTTCAAACTATAGTCAATCCAGGGTCTTGGTCTACTCTAGCAAGACAGATAGATGGAAATGTAATGAGAGTTCAGTTGTCAGGCTAGCTCTTTGTTGGCCAAAACCACTTTTCTAGTACGTTAATTAGTCTTTTGGTAAATGTAACTGAAGACAAACTAATATGACTAAATGCTGCTGGGCTGTAAAAGTACAGTGCACAGATATACAATATTTAAGTTGACATTCACTGCAGCATTGTCTGGAGGATGTACGTAAACATACATGCACATACCCAGGTTGTTTTTGAATGATCTTTCCTTTCCTCTCCGCTCACCCCCTTTCTTCTGCCTAGCAGAAAACATCTGGAATAACAAAACTGTCATGTTAGAAGTGGTCAAGATGTCACTAATACTGACTAAATGATCACTGATAAGAACTTCAAAAAGCCACAATCATTAATTTTCAGATATTCACATGATATAATAACGTAGTAACATTTATTAAACTCAGTACTTTTTTTTTTTTTTTTTTTTTTTTTTTGGAAAGAGTTTCTGGCTCCCAGAATTGAGAGAGAAATAGTTTAAGAAAGAACATTAAAACCAAAGATTGTGGAGCATAATTCTGCAGCAAACAATGACAGTTCTAGCAAATTCAGGATATAAGCAAAAAAGTTTTTTTCATAAAATCCATGTATGTCTGTGGCTTGTGGAGGCTGAAAGCTTATCAGAGCTTTATAAAACAAGCTAAGATATGAGCAATGGAAAATATCACAGTACTCCACACAGTGGAGTTTTAAGAGAGAAAACACATACTTTCTCACCTGGAATTCATTACAAAGATACTGTTCTCTTAGAAAGTGAAGTGATCACATAACAAAGAATATATTTTAGTAAATTATTATAAAGCCGAGGTAAAGTACTATGCGGAATGCAGAATAATAAAGGTGTGAATTAATCCCTGAAATACATCGCCTGAAGGAATATCACAGATCACAATGGGGTTTTTTTTTGGGGGGGGGAGATTTAATAAGGGAGGGCGGGGGGGTGGAAGGGGATTCACACCCGTCGTTTTAAAAAGGCTTAGAAGAAAGAGCAAAATACCGAGAATCAATGAGAAAAACATGCGCTGAGAATTCTAAGATCACTTCCTAACCCCAAAGTATCGAAATTTCCAAAACTGTCGATTTACAGTATTGAAGAAAACTTACATTACAAGGATGTTGTAATGTAGTGTATGTAATGTAGATAAACGTTGAAATAAGTTTGGGGTTCCTTTCAGGGAACAGAGAGTCATCCACGGTGCAAATTTCTGGAATGGAATACTCAGATTCCACAGTGCTTCTCATAAGCAAGAAGCTGCACCTTCATCAAGAACAAAGATAGTATCCTTCAGAAAATGTGCTTCCCCGTATTTTGCACGCTACTAGTTTTTCATCAGACAACTAACCATCAAGTAACTTAAACAATTAGACAAAAAATGTATACTTTAGGAAACAGCTTGATTTGATGATCAGTTCCCAGAAGCAGCTAAGAACACACCAGAGACCTTTGGGTTTGGTGTTTGGTTTGTTCGTTTTGAAAGGGCAGAGATCCCAGTACGTTAGCTGTAGGACAGTTTAGTGAGTGCAGAAGTTCAAGCAGCATGGATCAATGTTAATCCATGATCAACAAGCATTTTTAACTAAGACCCTACCAACTTCTGAAGATTTTGAACTGTTAAACAACACCCAACTTTTCCGAAGAAGCCTCCTGACTTTCCTGCTTACTGCCAGCATTTGCATGAGGGTATACTGCTGTAACATATCCACATGGCCTGTATTTTTGACAACTACAGCAGCGTAACGTCTGAAAACACTGAATTAGTATCTCCATTTTGATCACATGCATTGGTCAGAGAGGTAAGTTGAAATCTTATAGTTTAAACAGCAAGGTTTAGGAACTAGGAGCACAGTCCTACAAACTAGGGAGTATCTTTCAACCATTTCAGCAAAGATGGTTTCTAACAGGATTAACTGTGCCTAGCATAACAGGATTACAGGTAGCATTACTGTGTCTAGCACGGTAACCCAATTTCAAGACATTAAATAGGCACTCTACTTCTTCCCTTGTACAGACCAAGACGAGTTGCTCAAATCTGGACGACCCTATGGAAATTAGCATCATACAGTTGGTGCTCTCAACAGCTTATGTATACCTATTCTCATCTTAATGACGAAGATCAGCAGTTGGAAAGGTCATGACTGAGACCTCCCAGGATGATGAAGAAGAGCTGCTAATCGTGCCACAAGTTATGCAACTGCTGGGGGGAAGTTCAAAAACCAAAGCAGATTGCTACAAAGACAGGCTTATGTACAACAGATAGATATCTATATAACTGTAGGGATAAATACTTACCTGTATGCACAGGAACATCAGACAGAGCCAGACACCCTTCTCCTAAGGGGAAACTTAGAATCATGAGACACTGTGTGCATTTTGCTCTACATGACCACCACACACCTTCCTATATACCTCCAAGGTGAACACTGGGATCTGACTCAGAGACTGATGAAAGCCAGATTATCCACGTTAATATTCTGGTAACATAATGTCAATGGGGTGAAAGGATAAGCACATAGGAAACAAAGGGGGAATATTTCTATGATCAGTGCTTCCTTCAAAAACAAAATTTTGGGATAGCAAACTCCTTGGACAGAAGCTCTTCTTGCATAGGAATTTTTCCATTCAGGTCATGTAATACTACTAATCAATAAATAACTTTCGGAGGACAGTTGAAGAACAAACACCCAGTGCAAAACATGCCATAAAATGGGAGTTGTTTCTTCCGATGATATGATGAAATATTCCAAATGACACAAATGTCCTCCTACAACTCTGAACTTAATGCCAGGACATGTTTGGTTATTGCTTGACAAGCTAAGTTCATTTTCAACTTTCAACAAACACCTCATACAAAAAAAATCCTTATTAATTAATGTTATTACTCCATAGCAACTTCCTTTACACTGTCACAACAAAGATCTGTCCCATCATAATGAGATTACGTAAAATATGCATCCTCCTTAGTTGTATAACACCACCTAAAATGATCTTTACATAAGTTGCTTTTACTAATGGATTTTTTTTCCCCAATGTGCATGCCTTTTAGACAATCAAAAATCTGTAGTTGCTGTCTTCAGTTTAAGGAAGCTGCTTTTATGGTCTTGCAGTTCCTTAACTCCTTAAAGGACTTATTAGCATTATTCAAAAAGATAGTTGATAAAGAACATTTAACTGTTTAACAATACTCAACAGACAGTTGATTATAGAAAGACATGTCAGTGCACATATGGCAGGCGGATAAATTATGCACATCTGGATTACTTTTGGCAAGAAACACAACTAAGTGTCTAACGCCAAGTTTAGCAATCTGTCACTATCAATATGTGCATTTATTTAAAAGACGTCAAGGACTGAAAGTCATATTTTCTATTTCTTCATAAATGTTCCAGTGCTTCATGAGACAGCAAAGCAGGTGACAAAACACATTGCTTAAATTGCCAAAGGCTGTATAAACAGGGATAATCTTGAACTTGCCATGCATATAGGAGTAGCCAAATTTTCAAGTCGACTCTATTCTTCATTATTTTATAGTAATATCTAGTATGTAGAGTAGGCATGTAATCAAGTTCTGAATAGCCAGCCTCATAACTTAGCTGAAAATGGTTAAAACAATT
This sequence comes from Chroicocephalus ridibundus, assembly GCF_963924245.1. Taxonomy (NCBI): domain Eukaryota; kingdom Metazoa; phylum Chordata; class Aves; order Charadriiformes; family Laridae; genus Chroicocephalus; species Chroicocephalus ridibundus. Next base: position 67,749,686 of record NC_086316.1, on the reverse strand, counting down.
TGGTAAATTCAAAGAAAATTAAACAAAATTAAATTACCCAAAAAGTTGCAATTACAACCGCATTTGTAACATTAATTGCTTATTTTTAGTCATAGTTTAATGAATGAAAAAATACGCCCCCCCCCCATCTAACTTTCTTGGACAAAACAAAATAGCAGATTAGTGGTCGACAGAGGTTACACCACCTTGAAAGGCAAGCGTAAAACTAAAGGTTGAGAAGTCACGATTGTTCTTAATTTAAACCAAACACAAGTAAATAAAATGGAAAAACCCCAATAGATATGGATTAATATTTGCCACAGACACCAACAGTTATACAAAAACAAATTAGGTAATTAAAAAGCCAGAGCTATGACCAACAAGGTCTTTATAAAACCAGAAGTATTTAAAAATATGAAAAGGAAAATCAGATTTTGTAGCAAAAAGCCTACTTGCTTTCTTAGGTATTAAAATTATTCATTCATACTCATCACAATGGTGAAGGGAAAGAAGGGGGACAGTATTCATATTGCCTATCATTTTTCATGTAAAAAAAGCTACAAAATCATGTAAGAATTCCAAGACTGCCCGTTGATTAAGAGAAGGTGAAAACCCCTTTGGCTGACAGTGCTGTTTCTCTGCTATAAGAAATTCCATTCGTCTTTAGCTGAATGATCATATTAAACTCACCCACAGTCCTCTTATGATTTATATTTCTGAGGGGACCAAAACCTCATTCTGTCTCATTCACTTACACTGGCTAGATATACAGAGAGACAACATCAAGCCTGCATAAGTAAATTTAACTCTTACGTTCAAACGTGTGACTTAATTTAAAAGAAGTTCATTTTTTGTGTGTTTTGTATGCAACAGAGTAGCTCATTTTTATAATCTTATTAGTATATGAATACAAGAACTATAGAAAGGTTTTGATTTACAGTTGTAATAGAACCTTAATTATATTAATAAGAAATGGAAATTACTGAAGATATAGAATAATATTTAAACCAAGTTCTTAATTAAAGTTATGTTAATATTTGCCATACAAAAAAACCCAATTTTGAAATATATTTCATAAGCTAAAACCTTGGCAAATTTTCTATACAAGCAGTCACCATTTACATTTTATTTCACATACACACCCAACAAACACATGCAGAAGTAAATAACCAGCCACAACATTTTACATTTTAAAATAAGGAATTGATTCACCATCTTATGGAACACTAAATCTGAAGCTGAGTTTTAACCTAGTCAAACATGAAAAAGAAAAGCTGGAAGAAACGAGCAAAGAGACAGTGGAATTATTTCCCTTCCTGATGGGCAATCTCTCCTATGGTAGAGCCCCACACTGCTGGGGCTGTTGGGACAACAGATTTCATACCAGTCTCAGGACACACTAAGCAGCAGGAATTCACACTGGTCTTTGAGAGATTCACTCAAGATGTCTTTTTGTTTGTTCTTGGTTTGTATTTTCCTGCTGGTTCCCTTCTTAGTGGATCACAGTACCTGTTTCTCACCATGAATAATCTGCTCCTCTTGCCTCCTGTACCCCTAAAATTTTCACTCTTCTTTGTGAGTACTCAAAATAAACATGTAAAATTTGGTACAAGCATTTCCCACAACAGAAGCAAGCCCTGAGAAATTCTCATGAATTTCTATGTACACAACAATATTTTAAGTAGATTATTAATTAAATCAAATTGAAAAAATCTCTTAAAAGGATAAGTGCAAAGGGTTGCTTACCAGGACAAAATCCTTAAACAGCACTGAAATGGGCAAATAACAAACTGAACAGTGCCATATGTTAGGTAGAATACAAATTTACAATACAGTGTACACTCACTATTGGACACTTAACATGAATTACTTATGTGCCAGCTAAAGTGAATAGACAGAGAACTTGATAACTTCAGTTGTACTATATTTCACTTTAAAATGCTTTCAGTAGATTTGCAATAGTTTGTAACAGTGGCTTTTCAATTGCATAAACATGTTCAGACTCAATCGACTTTACTTCAGTGTAGACACACTGCAATGTCTTGAACATTGAACTCTCTACCAGCAGAGGGGGACCTCTATTGTGATTTCTTTCTTTCAAAGCATTCCAAAGGCAGTCTTCTAAATCCATTATTTAGCTTTTAATGCATTCTTTTTACAAACCTCACATGTAAGACTAGGCAAATACTCCTATTTCCCATGGGCATTCAAGACAGAAAACTTAAATGGGCTGATTGCTCTTGTTGCTTTGATCACACCATGAGACAGCATTTCTAAAGCTACTTCTAAAATTTCAACATATATCAGCATGACTGTATGTTAAGGAAATTGTATACACTCATATTTTTCTCGACTCTTAAATGATCTCTCATCAGCTTACATAACTCATTTCATCACCACGATCTTTGGAGCTTTGTTTTTCTATCACAGAAATCAACGTTTCTTCCACCTGGACTTGGTTCTCCAAAGTACCTAAAACTACAGATTGTCGTTATCATCCTATAGCATTTATAAGACTTTTCTATATCGACATAAGCTGGACCGCAGAAATAACCTACTTCCACAAAGTCATCTGTAGACTTGTGCAGCAAGTCCACAGCAAAGGCAAGAAGTGAACTTGTATTTTCTAACAACTCAATAATTGTAATGACTTCTCCTGCTGTAAGTAACAGTTATTTCTCATCTTAATTTCTCTTCCCCAAAAGCCCCCCTTGGATTAAAGCAAACTGTATGTGTTATCAAACAAAAAAATGGTAATTAGCTCATATGATGTAAAAAAAAATATATTACTATATACTCATTTTCAAAACTGTAACTTTTTTCTGGCAACAACAACTGAAAAATTTGGTAGTGGGCTTTCAATGATTTTGCTGGAGAGTCATCAAGTTGGAAACTTCGTACACAGAAGCATCTTATGAGTTAAAGTATTTTAAATATACACAGTTTTTATTTCATTTACATTGTGAGATATCACAATCAAATGATGCTCTAGATTGGACATTATCATGAAATAGTAGTAGATATTACAAAATATAGTAGATATTACAAGTAGTAGATATAGCAAGAAACACAGATTTAATGTAATTCAAGAAAAATATCGTAAACAGATTCTTTCACCCTCTTTTTCTTTAATGGAGCTATGATTAAAAATAGCCTTAAAAACCCACCCCAGGTAAAGTTCTATTTTAAGAAAAATGCTTTTCTCACTACAGGATGAGTAAAGGATGTAAAGAAAAAAAGTTTGCCAAATCCCTGGCTAACTTTGCCAAAATCTAATCTGAGTGCTTAACTGTGCCATTACGTTGTGCTCAAGCAAAACTTTGATCATAAATTCCTTTTCAGAGACCAAAATGAATGACAATAGGAAAGCACGTTTCTATGGCAGGGCAGCTCTGTTAAAGCTTTCAATAACCATGTCAGCTCCCAGGGGCTTTAATTTGTTTCTGTGGTGGCCTTTGTTTTTATCTTTAAAGAATTCAGTAACTACATGACACATACGTACCTAATTTTTTTTCAGTATTCTTTGGTAAAATTTTAATTGATCTCAGGCACACATTTGTAAGGGGCGATTTTCACCAGAGCAGATTTGCAGAGCACCACAGACAGGTGAGGCTCTGAGCTTTTGACAAGGAGTCCCCAACACCGACAATTTCAATTCTTTTGAAATAGGCAAGCAAAATTCATTTTCAGCTTTTTAGCATCCTTCTTCCCACCCAATGCTTGGTGACATTAGCTGGCATCCCTGTCTGTAAATATTCTTTTCTCTGCAGAACTAATTGCATGAGGGAAAAAAAAAAAGAAATAAAATGAATTTTCTAGGACTCTAGTTTGCTTTTCTCCTCTTCATCTCTTCTCCCTTGCTGTTTGCCTGTTAAATTTAAGATTAAATACTTGGGTCTGCAAAGACAAGCAGGAGATTATTACTGCATGACAAAACCAAATCTTGTCTTTTCTAACAATAGCCTGCCAGCCCCAAAGACAGACTACAAGAGACATGTGGCTTAGCCCTTCCAAGGCAAAACTGTAGATACTATGTGTAAATAATAATGTTACCCTAGTGCTGTGAAATACAAAATGCTGATATGGCCCTAAAATATAGTGCCATAGCACAGTAAAACCTTTCAGGATCCAGTACCCAGTACACAATTTAAAGGAGAAGTAGTATGGGGTTGTTGGAAGGTTTTTGGTATTGATCCATGCTTGGCATAGAAAACTATGATGATGTTTTATTTTGGAAATTTTCCTCAGTGCCTCATAGTTCATGAACAGAAAGGTTACAATGGTACTATCCATAATTATTCCTCTGTAGGAACAGCAAGTATTCTACTAAAAGAGTAGATATATAGAAATCCGATTTAGAATCAGAGAGGTTTTAAACTTGGAATCAGAGAGGTTTGTGACAAACACAAACTCTTCTTGAAACACAACTATTTTCAACAGCCATGAAGGAGAGATTTGCTCAATAAGAACAGACTTCAATTCTCCTGTTATCAACAGAAATTAAAGACTTCCAGAGTGCTTTCAAGTAAGATAATCATAAACATCATGGTGATGAATAATTTTTCGTAACTGTCCCAGCAACAAAAGTTGAAGATAAGAGAAGACATTTCTCTATTTCTAAGCACTGCACAAAGTGGCCATCGAAGCAAAGTCTGAAGATGCAACAGAGAAAACTTTGATAGAGGTTGTGAAACTGATGGTCCTGATCAGAGTATCGCTATCATAGAGGGAGGGCAGTTGTCCAGAGTGCAGTCAGCTGAAAAATGCTAAATTTGCAGAATCCTGTGGTGTTTTGCAGGATTTCTGGCAGACTTTTCCTGCACTTCTATAGAACTACATCGGTTTCTTGCTGAGTCTTTTGTGGAGCTCAAGCTGCAAATTCTTTTAATAGGTACAGGATTGCCACACTTTTCAGTAATACTTTATACCGATCTTCACAAAACTCCCATAAACTTGACTCCTGAAGAGCCTCATCAGTCAAAATTAAGAACAAAGTAACTGATGAAACAACAGTTAATATCTATAAAAGAGAACTGTGACTCAGATTTAAAACTTTCTTCTTCATTGCTGTAAAAGTTCAAAATTTTATCAAAGCTTGCAAACAACTCCACTACACAAACTAGATGAGACAACTTTTTGCCTATTAATACAAAATTAGTCATTATCTATTAGCGTTTACATTCTGTATATTAACACCTATATTCAGAATATTAGCACCTAGATTCTGACTTATTAATTCTGAAATACTTCTAAATAGGAACAATTCTTTTTTTTTTTTTTTTTTACAAGCAAGATTAATTCAAACTCCATTAAGAAGATACAGTCAAGCTAAACAAATTGAAGCAACTGAAATAATCTAAAATGTAACAGAGAATTTTAAATCTACAAGATAGATAAAATTATGGTCTTCAATGAGTATACTAGCAAAATGACCACTTCAGTATGGATGTTCCACATATCCAAAACCTATTTTATAGAAATACTATTTCTGCATTCTTTAACACCACAGCTGAATGAACAAGGGGGAAAATGATCACACAAATAGAGAATATTAAATCATCAGAGACCTTAAAAACCATTAAACTCAGAGAATAACCCAACTGTTTCTAGATAGGACGTCCTTAATAAGAAGGTAGCGAAACTGACTGTGTATACAGAAATGAATGAAGTACACAGAATAATTTCTTTATAACAGATAACTAATTAGAAGATACTGCATATTATCTATGTCTTGGTAACTCAAGAATGCCATTTCTTATCTTGACTGTGCTATATTTATTTCCAATTATGAGAATAAAAGAGAATCCAGACCGATACCAAATAAATCAAAATCTTTTTCAAAGGGTCAAAAAAGATTTTGAATGACTTAACGCTCAAGTGACACAGCAACCTCACTATCTCTTTCAAATAATTTGCAGCTATTGCTGTCAAACAGGTTATAAACTGACAGGTTATATCAGTATACTAAAAGTTGTATTTTTAATATAAATTTTAAGTGTAAATCCAATCTTAATTCAAAATACAAAATTAATTTTCAGTTGTACTAGAATAACTTAATGAACTTTGGCATATTTTTCAAGCACTCGACTTCTTTTAGTTAAATGACTAACATAGTGAGTCTCCCTGACTGAAAATCCTGGGCAGGGCAAGTCAACTTCTTTATTACCTGATCACAACACCCAGACAACACATACTGTGTTCTCGGGCATTTTCAGTTACTCACTGCAGGTTCTCAGAATGGATAAAATTGCAGTTTTCAGAACACAGAAGTTTAAATAATTGTAAAGCCTCAGGACCAGAGAACTTTCATACTAGTTTATTGTTTAAATGATTTGCATATATTCTCCAGTCAGAGAAGACAACACCATGACAGTAACAGTTATATATGCACCGTGCAGGACTCCTTATGACCACAATTCTTATGACTGGTACCACAGTTATTTAATTTGCGTATATCAGGGTCTATGCATATAAAAGCACTGTGATGTTGGCTGAATCAAAGCCATCTTGGAAAAGGAGAAAAATGGAAATATTCAATGTTTAGAGTGATAGCACCAGATGGAACACCATAGTCTTGTTTTCTGTTCGGTTTGTCCAAACTTTTGCCGTAAACTCTTAATTCCTGCTTCAGATTGAAACTCTCACTGGAATCATCAATAATTAGATGGCCATTAGCTGACAGTCTACCAGCACTTAAATTTCTGTAAAATGAACAGCAGACTGCTTCCTTACCTCAAAGACGACAAGCAAATAGATTAAAAGACTGACATGTTTCAATACTACACTACTATGTCAGTTAAAGACTTAAGTACGGTGAGCAAGGTGCATGAAAAAATCCAGACTGCCTAAAAACCATGAAGGAAGGGGCAGTGCAGTCCCAGATGTAACTCCAATTGTCTCTGGCATGACAATTTATAACTGGGGTCTCCCTAATTCAGTTTTTGTGTGTCTGAGAACAAAATGGAATGGAAAAACCCAGAAATATAATTATGAATCTGAAGCTTCCTGAGAAGGACAGTTTTGCAAAATATTTTGCATTCAAGAAGATAAATTTCTAATCTCACCTCAGTCACAGTTCTACACAGGGCATTAGTCAGTTTCCTCCTCTTCCATTGTATCTGTTTTCTCCCTCCAGTCCCTCTCTGCCTGAAATGGCTTCTGTAATAGTGTTTTAGGGGACAATCCTTAGCTACCAGGTCTCTTCCCCAGCAGGGTGTTAGTTACAGCTGCAGATTCTAAATGACATTTTTATCGAGTGATACTTAACATACACTACTCATTTTGTCTTCAAATGCCTTATGGAGATTCAAACCCATGCAGATCCTGATCGACGGTACACAGAAGAGGATTCAAACACCAGACCATGACTGAATCAAACTAACAGAAGGAAGCTCCACGTGATCCTCTACCACACATACTAGACTTTTAAATTAACTCTCAGCCAGGTTCTACCGAAAATGGAGAGGCCACTTTGCTGACCTACCCTTTGAACACAGCTCCCTTCTGAAGCATCCATCCCCATGCACAGGGGTCAGAGACTTGTGATCTGATGACTTCTATGTGCACAAAAAACATCAGCAAAACCTCAGCCTTATTACCCGCAAGAGCACACACTCTGTGCTTTGACCCAGATTGGCCACTAACAGCCATCTTCCTAACTCAATGGTGCTGTCAAGTAAATACCAACGAACTAACACATAACAAAACAAAAACTTAATTCAATGTTCCTGATTTCAAAACAGGCAGGTCTTCAGTCAATAAACATTCATTCTACACTACAAGTGAGTGAAAGGTGACTAACAGGCAAAAGACTTTTTAAATGCCTGGAGAGTTTGGAGAGGGTTTGGAAGGAATAAGCTTGCCAGAAACTGCTGGCAAGCACACCCCCTACAACAGCTGGCAACGGGATATCCAAGCATGCATTTTTGCTTCCTTTCCCAGACCAGAGTATTACCACCCCCACCTTCTTATTTATGCAGGGGAAGGGTAGCATTATTGAATTCATTTTCTTAGTTAAGCAAGAATTTTTCCTATTGCACAAAAGTAATGAATTACAAAAGGAGAGGTAGCCAAATACATCTGGGGAGTATTTTTAAGCCCGTATTACAGTTACTAAAATCTGAATTGTCAGAATCCATTGGCATAGAATAACACTTCATTTTTATGCAACATATTAGCTACTGCATTCCCAGTCTAGAATATTTTTAGAGGTATATTTCTCAAATATAGCCCAGAGACACAAAAAATCACTTAAGAGAAATGTAAGAAGGCATACCCATTTCTTCAGTAAAAGAGCACCTGCAACTACTTTTATATTTTGTTTCTCCGGCTCTGCTAAACCTTAGTGGCTATATCCCATCCATGATGTGGACTAAATTATAACCATTAAGGTTTTTACAGTGGATAAACTGCAGGAACTGTAGCTTAACCTGCAGGAAGGTATAAATGTTTTGCTGCAGGTTATATATTGCAACATATAGATAAACAGAAAAAAAGTTTATGTTACATTTTAGTACCTATATCACAAGTTAACATCCCTGTCTTAAAAGAAATGCTTTCTTCAAAGGCAGTTATGAGCTGAAAGGAAAATTTTCCAAAAGCCTGCATTCGGCCATATCCCTTCTTCTTTTGCGAGCAGTCTTCCTGAACCAAGCAACAGTATTATCACCTAAAAAGATCTTAATCTTTTATAATACCTGGCAAGTTTATGTGAAAACAATTTACATGGTGGCAAACTTTCTGTGCTTTTTAAAAGAATTTCCAGACATCAAGCTGCAAAAACAATTCACCACTTTAAGAAAGCCAACAAGAATATATGTAAGTTTACCATGTTCTTCAGATGGGTAAGTAATATTTACTCGACTGCCTGCGACTGGCAGTATCAGTACATGAATCTGCTCTTGGATTGACTTTTGTTTATACACCAATTTTGAAATTCTGCTCCAGTGTCATGATTCCTAAACAAACACCCTCAAAAATTAATCCAGCGAGATGACGTTACTCTCTTCTCACTGACCAAATGCTTTGTAATAAGCAGAATGGCGGAGATGACTTAATTCAGACACACTGAGTAACTGAATAATTAAATCAAATAGAAGAGCTAATAAAGAGTGCATAGACACAGCACAGACAACATTATTTAGGGAATGGAGAAAGTCAATGGAAAGAGAATAGTAGTAAAGCTTAAGTGTGTTTTGGTTCAGTATTCTGATTTGTTGAACATTTTCACATCATTTTATGCCCTAATAAATTTCCATTGACTAACGTGACCTACAGCTACAGAGAAAGCTAGTCAAGTGCAGAGTTTCCTCGAATGTATCTCCACCAAGTTGCTGCAACTAAATATCAGTTAAAAATTATCAATAGGTAAAACTACAACATATGTTCACTGCAAACAAAAGAGGATGACGTTAATCCAAAAAAATAATCCGTCACCACCTATTAATACATAATCCAATGCAAGTAAAAACCAAAAGCTAATGTTCAACATGATTAGCCTGACATCCTATTGTCTTCTCTTCCTTTTAACCAAGAAGAGACACTCCCTTAACATCAATGAAATTATTTGAATGATCAAGGGGAGCATAGATCTGAAGTCAGATAAGAAAAATTATCTTAATTATGGACAGCTGTTCTCATTTAATTTTCTATATTTACTAGTTGTAATAAGACACGCAAAGATCAAGACAAAAAAATTCTGTCCATGAAGTACAATCTAAAACTTAACAGAGCTGTATGCCAGTTGTGGAAAACAGATTTTATTCCACTGCTGTGGAAAACAGCAGGAATAAGAATCAATTAGTGAAACTTCTGGTAGCAGACAGAAAAAAGTACCTTAACCCCTGAGACCACCCATTTGTTTTATCACCTACTGCTTCAATGCACAATGATAATATAGCTAAAATGCTGCACTTCGATTTTTACTAAAGCCAGACAGATCAAAAATAGCATTGACAAGAATTTGCTATGAGTTAAAGGCTATCCATGCAGCAGCTTCAAAGGATATCCTGCATGGTAGTTGTACTCTTGAAATCAGGCAGCTTCAGGCCACTGACAAGTAAGTGAATGGAACCTAAGAGGAAATGTAAGTTCAGAAATAGGTAGCTTCAACTTTTTCTTTTTGCAGTTGGGAAGCAGCAATAAAAAGTTTGCAAATATTAACCAAAGACGACAAAGTATATTAGCCTGTCTTAAAGACAGACTGTTAAGTCCGATTCAAGTGTTAGGAAGCAGCATTTACTATTAGGAATAATAATTCTTCAGAACATAAAGACAATGTTTTCTTTGGTCTCTGCATTTGTAAATGTAAATTTAAGATATATCTGTCCTCATTTGATGACCAATGGCATAACGATTACTGTTTATTGTTCACTCCAAGAGAAACAATAAAGTATATGAGAAAAAAAAAATTACAATATGCTGCAGAAGACTCAAAATCTGCACTCCTGGGCAACTGGTGCTAGAATTTTATTTTTCCATGTATATGCATATGAGTATATATATGTGTGTGTCTTTAATAATTACAAATAAAAAATATATATTATACCAACACGCGCACACATACACTCTACAGATCTCAAAATCAGCAGCACGGGCACATAATTAAGGGGTCCCCAGGGCTCATAAAGAAAGTGCAACGACCTTGTTAGTGTTTGGCCTTTCTTTCGCACCCAGTCTCATTGTAAAACAGTCAACCATGAAAGTACTTTAAAAAGCTGGTTTTCGTTTTATATTTACAGCATGATTTTATAGTGTACCTTTCATGTCTTAGAGAAGCTGGTACTTCTGTATATCTTCCTGGCAAATTCAACGTGAACCACAAACTTTATAATTTACAACTTTCAGAAATCTGAATGCTTTTGAATACCAGGATTTTCAACTTTGCAATTTAATGACAACCCTGCCTTTGGCCTTTCCTGACCTGTTGTGAAGTAAATCAGGCACACTAATGTGGGCTAACAAGTCTTTTTCACACTGTTCGATCACCCTGCATCTTTTTTCTCCACAGACACCGCCTCTCTCCCACTCTCTGTCTAGCCATCCTCCCTCAAAGCAAACAAAATGGTCACTGTAACCCTGCATTACTGCTCATTAGATCACAGGTTAGTCAAGTGGAACTGCCTGAGGTTCCCAAAGGAGAGCTATACTTCAAAAATCTGTCCATGTCAAATGAAGAAAAAACCCCTGAGCGTGGGGTCACCCAGATCAATGATCAAAAGAGACTGAGAATAGTGGAGGGAAAAAAGAAAAAAAAAGCCCTTTTTTGTTAAAAAACAGCCTTCTGTATAATAAATCAGAATACAAAGATACTAAGCTTTTTCTCCCCCTTAACAACACTCCATTTTGGCTTTAAAATGGAATACCTTGTTTTTCAGAATATTTTCTAAGAGTAAGATTATTTAACTGCTAAGAGTGAGATTTCAATAAGCCTCAAAATTACTTTAAGAAAATTAGCAACAGAAATAATAATGGAAAATATTGGGGATTTTCTCTCCATCATATTAACATTTAATTATTCAAATACGTTGTTAAAATCAACTTTCATTCAATTACGACTAATTTAAACAAATGATGCATTCTGAACTTCATGAGAAATGATACAGTTACTATGTCCACAGAAAAAGAAAGTCAACCAAAATTACATAGTTTGAACTCTTCTGGTAAATGACAAGATGTGCAGGCACGTGCAATACTTGAAGAATGTGCAGGACCATTTCTGTAGCCTCTGTTCATCTTTCAAGAACATATAGCAATTTATTACAGACAACTAAGAAAACCACAGGAAAGTCCAAAACAAACAAACAAAAATATTTTATAATAAAACAACTGATCAAGTTACTCAATGAAGAGTACTCGCTGTTTAACAAAGTCCTGTGCACACATGTGCTTTTAAAAGCAACATTGGATAGTCTCTGCTTACCCAGAATGAATGAAATATGACAAGATTAATCTATGTAATGCATTTTAAAAAAAATAGATAACTCTGCTTATTCAATATTGGCTACAGAGTATTTTTTCTTTTAGAACTCTGATGAGCTGTATTTTTCTGCTGTGAAGAGCACTTCAAATTTCACACTTCCTTTAACTCCAGCTACAACTAAAGGCATAATTAGGAAAGAGGAACAAAGGTATCTAAATTCAAACAGGATATTTGGTAGCAGATTTGTAGTCAATATATGGTCTGTTGCAAAGGTATTACTGCAATAGAACAAGGCTATAGGAAATCAAAGGAAAGAAATTAAAATACTCAAATGTTTCATACAATTTCAGCAAATAATTTCTTACCACAGTAACGTAAAAATCAAAATGAGAATGCAAATGGTGTGATAATACATTATGAAAAAATACTGGAAAAAGTTTACAGAACAAACCTGTATTGATAGAGAGAAAGATGTGACAACTTAATTTTAAATAAATAATGCAATTGTAGCAAATATATAACAATATAGGTAGTAATTCCAATTATCCTCCTCTGTGCACGTGTAGCTGAGATGAACAGCCTTTTAAGAAAAGCTCATTCAGTAATGCAGGCTGGGGGCTTTGTTGTTGTTTTTTTTAACAGTTTGCTAGACACAGTGTGTATTAATACTTGAACAAGGAACTTCAGCATGCATTAACTTTAAAAAGGCCTACAGTTTTTAGTCTATAGTTTTAAGATGCTATTTCTGACCCTTGCAACTCCACATATGAGCAGAATGTGAAAAACCAAGGATAACAGAGAAAAGGAGAAAAATAGATATTGAGAAATTCTGTGTATGCATCACCATGGATTTTGAATGCACTGTTAATACTCTGTTCTTCTAAACAGTAGAAAAAGAGTAAGAATGACCTGTGTAAATCTGAATAATACATTAACTCATTTTCAAGAAAAAAAAATCCTCAAGTTTTGTCATTTGTTTTTAAATACATTTCCTAGTTTATTTGTATGATCCTTCACTAATAATTCTTTTCCAGACTAACTCAAAATTTGGTGCCGTTCAGATTCCAGAAGAACAAGTTACTGTCAGACTGCTGCAACAGATTTTCTAAACATTTAAACTATTTTGAGAAAACATTTACATTTATAAAGATTCCAGCATGACTAATGATATGCTGCAGTATCAACAAATCATCATTAGAATAATGTCATTATAGTCAAAACTCCACTTCTAGTCTTATGAAGAAAATTGTTCCCAGATGCTACAGAGTGGATAATTCATGTTTCTTCAGGGGTATGTCTGCACCTGCTGCTGAATCACTGCAAGAAGGGGATGGGACAATGGTTTCCTCTTTTTGAACCAAACGTCATTATGCATTGGGCAGAAGAGATTCTTGAAGAAATAACAGACACTGTTCTCAGTATACAACCCTACAGAAAGTGGCCTCCAATGGACTGCTTTATGCAAAAACTCAGCAGTACTCAACCCTCATCCTCCCTGTATTGTGGGACCCTTCATCACTTTTGAACTTGCTGAACTCTTCTTCATTTTTGTTTCAACCCCAGACTGCTCTTTACACATCTCTTCTGCTTTGCTACCAGTAAAGTCCTGGGAACGGGCACTGTAAGAGGTGCATGAGATTTTTCAGCAGTCCCCTTCCATTCCTCCCGTTATTTCTTCTCTCTGACTTATCCCATTTTCAAAATCTACAATGTCCTGTCCAACACTCAAGCTCATAACCCTGGAAAAATCTTTGGTCCAGCTCTGGAGCCCTCAGCACAGGAAAGACATGGACCTGTTGGAGCGTGTCCAGAGGAGGGCCACAAAAATGATCAGAGGGATAGAACACATTTCCTACGAGTTCCTATGAGGACTCCAACCCTGAGAGAGTTGAGGGCTGTTCAGCCTGGAGAAGAGAAGGCTCCAGGGAGACCTTAATGCAGCCTTTCAGTACTTAAAGGGGTCCTACAGAAAAGATGGGTACAAATTTTTTAGCAGGGCCTGTTGCAACAGTACAAGGGGTAATGGCTTTAAACTAAAGTTCAAATTATCTAGATTCAATTATCTATATCAATTATCTATCAATTATCTAGATTCAAACTAGATAATAAGGAAGAAATTTTTTGCAATGAGGGTGGTAAAACACTGGCACAGGCTGCTGAGAGAGGTGGTAGATGCTCCATCCCTGGAAACATTCAAGGTCAGGTCAGACGGGGCTCTGAGCAACTTGATCTAGTTGAATATGTACCTGCTCATTGCAGGGGGGTTGGACCAGATGACCTTTAAACATCCCTTCTAACCCAAACCATTCTATGATTCTATGATTTTGGGCTTCTCTCACACCCACACAGCATCAGAGATTTTTCCAGAAGCCTAATGGCTCGAGGGAATCCTGGGGAAAAAAAAAACAGTTCAGAATTGAGAAAGGATAGGAAAGGATTTAATTGCACCTTGTAATAGTAGGTCTTTCCTTCCTGGTCTTTGACAACTGCAGCATTGTTCCAGTAACATGCATCCAGAATGCTGATGCAAAGATGGTCCCTTCCCTTTCCTGTCACTTGGAAAAATGTCATTGTTTTGTCAAGTCTCACATGACTGCCATGATCTCCACATCCATAGCTGCGTGGTTCATTCCCTCTCATAGGAATTTTATGCTCACCTATCTAAAGCAATTTCAGCCTCTGATGGACCAATGATGCATGAATTTTCAGTTTTGCTTTCCCACATGCTACAGCTCATACTCAAGAGAAAATGTCCCTCAAGCATCTTCAGTAATGCTGAGTTTGAAGAAGCACCAAAAGCAGCCCATACCCAAGCTGAACTCTGATCACCACCTATTTGATGCAGGTTTAAAGAAACACTGCATATATGTTCCCAGCAAGCTCTTTGACAAGTTGGGAATTACAGACAATATTAATCTATGTTACTTCACAGTGCAGGTAGTGCTGATGCAGCTGAAAATTTTCTACTTTTGAGGCACGTAATGAAATTCCAACTTTAAATACCTACATGTATATGAAATGGATAGATTTTCTCCTGTTCATTTATTCCTGAATCTCCCTGACATGATCAATAAAGATGTTCATCATGATTTCCCATGCAGTGTGAGTATCTAATTCCCACAGAATGAACTGAGACCAGAAATTAATTTCTTAAACTGCATGCCTACTCTAATGTAAGGAAGATTATGTGATCATAAATTTATGATTGATTATAAATTTACTTCTGTTATATTGAGTGCAAAATATACATGATACAGAAGAATGTTCAGCTACACAAAATGATCAGAAAGCCTCTTGCTAGCTTCACAATATAGTTAACTTCCCTTCAATCGGTAAATTTATTTTAGCACTGAAGACATTCTGATACTTCCTCTTAACTAAAAAAAAAAAAAAAAAGAGAGGGAGAAGGATAGGTCCTCATCTTTTAAAAAGCAGCAGCTTACATTCTTGTACTCAGGAATTCATTCTAATAAATATAAGGATGTCTGAAAGGAAAACACATCCTAAATCACTTATACAATAGCAGAGTTTTCACTAACTTGATCCAATGCATTACTGAATACTTTTCCACTCTTTTTCATCTGATCCTGAGACTTTTTTATAAAAATTGGAGTTGCATTTGGAAAGTAGTTACATAGCTACTATTTTGTTCCATTTGCAATAGTTATTTATTCTGAAAGAAATACATCTTCTCTTGCTCATGCAAAATGTCTCAAACAGTAATTAAATTTTTGAGCACTCAGGAATTCCTCTGAAGAGCAGTACCACAGACATAGAGGCCCAACAGGATCATAATGATAATGTAGTCAGATTTGTATCCAACAGGCCTCAGGATTTATTTAATTCTCTACTAAAGCCCAGCAACTTTTGATCAAGGAAAAAAAGGTTTCAGAAAACTCTAAAAAGCTCCACTTTTCTCAGCTCCAGCAGTCTTTAATGAATACTACATAAGCATTCAACAGATTTTTGTACCTGATAGCATTTGAAAGTTCCTCTAATCACTTTATTCATTATTTATATAGAGTATGTGCTACCTTCGCAGTCACCATGTTTAGTTCTGCAAGTGCAACCACCTTCTCTTTGAATGACATTCTCTTACTTCTTCCTCGGCTAGGAAGACAACAGGACATTTATTTTTCAAAGCACACAGTTAAAATAAATGCTTCTTTCATACCTCTCTCTCAACCCCAGTAGAAATACTTACACACCTAATCCAGAACGTTTATTGTTAAGTAATAAGGAAAAAATTATTTCCCAGAGTTTCCTGTATAACCTTCCTCTGCTGAGGTTCACTACAGTGGGATAAGCAAAAAAAAAAAAAAAAAGGCATTAGTGAGAAAGGTGGCAGGGAGAAAGGTCCAAGTCTCACTAGGTTTTAGAGTTTCACACCACCATTTTTCTGCACAGTACCACTTCCAATCTGACCTTCCTGCCACCTCTTGTTTGTGCTGGCACACTAACTCATCCAGTTGTGTTTTGAGCTCAGTCTGTTTGAAAATAAGGCCAGGAGGAAGGAGGAGAGTAGTTAACTGTTTTATATGCCCAAGCCAGTTCATCGCATGGTCACACAGAGTTGGACTGTCACACCTGAGGGATGGGATAGACAAAGAGGCCAGCATGCAAGCCAATACTGCTGATAAAAGAAATACTCCAAGTACACCCATTTATATACATATAAACCAACCATTTTCAGACACAAAAAGTGCTTTAAAAAAATCAAGTTACTGATGTTGAAACTATACACAACAATAATTTTCAAGATCTACTCCAAAATGTGCAGCTTTTTTACAGATCTGTGCTTGGCACCATTAGTTGCAAGGGCCATTCAAGAGATTTACTTCTCTAAGGATAATTTGATGTCATGAAACTGTTGTATGTGGACAGTACATCCAGTCCTGTGTCTTAGATACTCTACTCCTGTTCTTCAGCTCTCTGTACATTGTGCAGCATGTGCACGTTTCCAGGTGTGCTCAAGCATTTTTGTGCGTACCTGCAGGAGGGTCACTCCATTCAAGGTTTCTAGGGGCACTCTTTCAACTTATTTGTCAAGTGCAGGACTAGGAATTTACCATTCATTTTCTGTCTTAAATGGGCCACCCACACTGATACAGCGCAGTTATTTGTAAGCTGTATTATTCACCTAAAAATTATCAACAATTCCAATTCATCATTTGAGCTAATGAAAATAAATTGGGGATTTTATCTGCCATGGCTTTATTTATTGTAAAACATAACTAAAACAGAAATCCATATAAAGAAAAAGTATGCTTATTGATTGGATTCTTCATGTCACCTTTTTATAAAGGGATTTTCATGAAAAGTAGAGCCATTTTAGATAGATTTCTTTATACATCCTTAAAAAGACTTTACAATTCCTTTTCAGATCATACTAATTTCTTCTTTGTTCACCATTGTTTCCCATGCCAGTGACTCAAAGAGAACAGACAAATTCAGCTTCTTCCAAGATATTCAGTTTCTCATTTTAATTTCTTTATATGGTAATAAATATTTACTACCCAACTTGCTATTAGTATGATCATTCTAACTATGCAACGATTAAAGCAAACACTACCTGCTAAATACTTACATTGAATAGAGACTTGCAACACTCTGAAATTTTTTGGTGTATGAAATTGTTTTGGTGTTCACATCTTGCTAGAATGTGGATCTACTCAGATTATTTTTACTTAAATTTTTACTTTTTTATACTGCGTTTAATTTACATTATTTTATTTTAGGATTTTTTTATTTCTAAATCATCTTTCTAACAGGTCTGAAGAAATTCTTTAATCAGAACAGGACTTCCTATGAGACATGTAAATAGGAGTAGGAGTTATTTCTGCATTGTTCTAAACATGGCAAGACTGCTATTTCCTAAATATCAGTTTAATAATGTCCTCCTCTCCTGCAAATGTGTTCATAACTGAAGTCTGACAAATAACTCCTCTGTTCCCACAAAGTCCAGAGTTGTGAAGGAAGCAGCCAATACTCAAAATAGTGGAGTCCAACTCCAAAACAATCTTCAAATATCAGGGGATACACCTTGGACGAGAAGAAGTATTTGCAGTGAGGGGATTGCAAATATTAAGGTCATTAAGGTCACTATGATCTCAAAACAGGGTAAGAATCCATATTTTGGCTATTTGCTGCAGTAATCTGAAGATAAATCATTTCAGAAACAGTTTCTTGAGGAACCAAAACTCTGCCCCTGATTTAACTTTTCTATGGATGTCCCTGTCATAAAGTACACAGATTTACAACAGCTGGTCTTTAAGAATTCAGATAGGTGAACTAATTTGAGAGGCTTGACCGGGGTGAGGATGGGACAGACTGCAGAGAGCATTTTTATTTTCACTCTGAGTTTCAGGCTAAGTTTTTGCAGTATCTGCTGCTGGAGGCAATATCTGCTCAAAACTATTAGCTGAGATACTGCATACTCTCTGAAGTTAAACCTCCGCTCATGTCACCATTCAATGCAGTTTTTCAGACTGTTAGTAATGACATCTATAACTGGTATGTTCAACTGGTACGGGTTTCCAAAAAGAAACCATTTTCCCCTAACTAGCAGAAAATACAAAAGGCAAGAACTATGGCAAAATAGTATGAAGATGCCAAAATAAAAAGTAATTACATCTTGGAATTAAGCCTGTCATATGCAGCCAACTCAGACTGTAAAGCATTAGCAGGCCCAGAAACCACAGTTTCTAGTGTGCTCCAGCTCGCCGGCACCAGTAAGAGCCTCCACAGATGCTGACAAACCCGGACATTCTCCTGCAATGGTTATTTAGCTTTAAGACACTTAAGGCATCAACAAGAAGTTGTTTATCTACAAAATTATTTCCAGGCATAAACAACAGAGAAGAGACTGTCAGAGTAACAGATACTAGCCCTCACATCCCTAAGGTGGCTCTTTTCACATGTAGAGTCCACCCTCTACTTTTCTGCTAGCGGAAAAACACATTAAATGCTGTCCACGATTCAAAATCCAAATGCCTTAAAATGTTCTCAAATAGATAAATACATCACAATCTATGTAAACATGGGACCAACCTTTCACACTCGCCTTTTCAAGTACTGTTTGTAATTCAAAGATATTTTTAATCTTGCTCTATGGAAGAAAAAAAGGAAAATGGGAAAGACTTCCCTCTGGAGTTTCACATGCCCATCAGTACTGCAACTCTAAAGTAAGACCTTGTATGCAAGAGAAAAAAAACACTACATAACCTTTTCACCTTTTTTTCTTTTTCCCGACAACAATATTTAAAAAGATAAAGTAATCTTAAAATAGACTGAGAAGACTTTTGATTCACTGTCTACTAGTAAGCTTATATTAAAAAGTTCTAGCATTTTTTAAAACAGGAATTTAGAACATATCTTCAATGATTTCCCCTGGTACTAGTGGTCAGCAATTTGTATATATGAAAGAAATTTATTAATTGCCTGCATTTTTGGATAACTAAAAGAAAAAACACCACAAGGTTATACTCTATGAATGTCTTCACATATATGATCTTAGAATAGAGTAGTTCAGTTGGAAGGGACCTGCAATGATCATCTAGTTCAACTGCAATCTTGAAAACAGCCTTAAATTTAAAAAACAAAGAAACTACCCAAAACCAACACGCTCCCAAACATGCAGCTGCTTCACCACTGAGCTGGCAAAGCTTCATGGTTTGATTGGGTTTCTCCTTTGGGCAGTGCTTCATGGCTTCCCAAAGTCCTCAACAGATTCAGATGAGTGTTTGCTTAGCATAGCCTGTTCCTAAAATACAGTGGCTATGGACAACTTCCAACACATCCTATCTGCGACTGGATAAATATTGGTCTGACCTGGGAGGAAGGAGACTCTCAGTTTGCATACTGGTTCAAATCACAGGCGTCCACTGCAACATCCAGCTTCCAATATTATTACACAAAGTACCATACATTCCAAAATAAAAATCAACAAGTTGGTAATCATAGTAATGCTCCTGTTCCCTTGCAAAGCAATTTACAGTGCTTTTATCACCATAAATCTCCTGTAATATTTTAAGCCTGTAACTGAAATCTGACTAATCAAAAACAATTGTTGTAATCAAAATCACTTTTGTGATTGAAAACCAAAGCACACTCCATCAGTAAGATACTTATTTAAAAAATACATAATTAGGTATACAGTTTTAGAATTGCACCCTGTATTTGGAAACAGTGGTATACAGTTTTAGAATTGCACCCTGTATTTGGAAACAGTGGCAAAACTGATATGTCACCATCTTCCCATCTGCTGAGTAACTAAATTTATTTTTTACTTCTAACTATTTTTATTTACTAATTCAGGAGGTTTTAGAAACAGCAGTCAGAACTGACTTAGATATGATTAATCATTACTGTGATTTTAATCTAAAATAAGGTTATTTTGCAAATATGATTATTTGAGTTTTATGGTCTCATTAATATACACAGTCTTTATTTCAGCATGGCTCAGCTGAAATTGCCTAGCAGCTATTTGAAAACAAGTATGTACTACTGTCACAGGAACAACAAAAGAACTTACAAATACGTTTGACATGGGAAGCTGGAACAAACACAATAGAAGTTGACGTAAGAGAAATAAAAGGCACAATATTTAAAATTACATCTTCATTTATAGTTTTTAGAATAAAATATCAAATTTATTTTCTTGATTTCATTTTAAAAATCAAAAAACCTGGGAAATGTCTAAACAGCACCTGAACACAGGAAAAAAGGATTACATTTACTGATTAGTATTTCAACTTAGCTTCTCCTGTAATTTTCCTGATCACTTTAATAATATATCCTCCAATCATGCCTGCAAAATGAATTACGTTAAATTACATTTCATAAATTAAACAAGTTACTTGGATGTTCTTACAAATAGACACAATAGTTTTGAATTGAACTATTCATGACATTGCTTAATACTTAGAGCATGCAGCTTCTACAATAACATTTCTACCAAAGCAATGCATGAAGAAAACACATTAAAATAAAATATAAAATTTTTAAAAACTGAAGCAACTGCACTTCCCAACAATAAATGTAACTAACATCTGTTGCAGAAACTGCTTGGCACTGGTACAGTTTTGTGAAGGATTTTTGTTGTAGATAAATATTTTTCTACAATTCCTATTACACACCACTCAACTCAGACATTTTCTTTAATTATACTCCAAGGGGTCCTTTCATATCCATTAAAGAAAGGCAATTTGTTGCCTAAAAGAATGCATACATACTTCTAAATTTCATCTGTGATTCATCTGTCTTCTGACATAAAAAAGCAAGGAAATACCTATAATTAATGGACTTAGTTCTGCAAAAATGTCTAATAAAAACTCTCAATGCTCAACACATTATTTTTGTTAAATCCTTAAATATGACTTTTTTGAAATATAGCCTTACGATTCAGCATTTTACTTTCATTTCATATCTCAATAATGAGGACAACAGCACAGTAAAGCCCTTAGGAAAGCAAGAAATTTCCATTTTAATATCGACAAAAATGACCAAATAAGGCTCCCACTTTGCATACACATGTATTGCTCTAGGAAAAAAAGTAAAAATCAAAAAACCAATGGTATATTTGGGTGAATAAAATTAAACCAGTTGTGTCTCCAGTTATTATAATTTTTTTAAGTGGAAGGTTTAGAAATACATGCTTTGCTTTTACATTGCACAATACGCTCGAAGAAATTAATAAACTGACATATAAAAATCCATATTACATTTCCTTTAAATATTCCTTACTTCTTCCTATATCTGTTTTTAGATGAACAAGAGCTAGAACTTGTAGATTCTATCCCTGTGTCATTTCAGTTTACCTTTTTATGTAACTCCAAATTTTATGTAAATCCAAATTCTTTTTTTTTTCCCACTGAGCATGGGTTTTTGGAGGAAAGAATCAACAGTTTAGTAAAGCATTTCACAGTGTAGCTTACACAATTCTCACTTATTCTCTTTGTCTCCTATTAAAAACATCACTATACTCCAGTCACACATACTATACACTTCTCCTACTTAACATATAATAAGCTTAACTTTCTATCCTTTTCTTTTGGCTAAGAAAGGAAGCATAAATAGCAATAAAGCAGTACAGAAAGTACCTACAACTATACTGTACTGTACAAATACCAGTTATCCTACAGATCACTAAGTTTTGTATTGAATTGAATTCTTCAGAAAGGTCATATTTTAGACAAAGAATTGCATCTAAGAAAGCAACAAGTTTAAATACAAAGAAGCAACACAGTAAGGTGCTGAAACAGTTTTCACTGCTATAATGAAAAACACCACTCACAGAACAAACAGGAGATTTCACACATGATCTTTAATAGGAAGAGTCCTTTAAATGACATTTAAAAACAGAATGACACAACCAAATTTTAACTTCTTCCTACAACTTCAGAAAAGTAACTAGAGCTTCTCATGAAGAATCGGTAACTTTCAACTTCTCCTCAAAGGTATGTGACACAATAAAAATGTAGGAAAGATGAAGTTTTTTTCAGAAACTTAAGAGCAAAAGGTACACTGAACAGAAAAATTATATAATTTACTATGTGATAGCTACAAATTAGACAAAGACATTATTCTTTAAAAGAAGGAAATCAGAACAAGTTAAGGACTTCAGAAGAGGAACTGCAACTCTGCCCTCACATCAGTACAACGCAGTTCAGAAAAAAAGCTTTTACATAAAAGACAGTCTCTGGCTGCAATCTGTTGCTTTACGCAGTTGCAAAGAATGGAGTAATGGCGCAGTGAAAGGTTAAAACTAACAGCAAATAAAAAAAATCACTGTCCCAGCAGCTTTTTTTAAAAGTAGTTAAAAAATGTCTTTTCTCCCTTAAGCAAAATATGGAGAGAGCAGGAGAACTGTTTGTATCCAAGTATTACTTGTCTGTTTTCCAGAACGACTAAGCCTGTATAGAGTGCACTGGACTAAGTTCTAGGGGCTGGGACTGTTCTTGGTCTGCGTACGTACAGCAAAGAGTGACTGAGGCCAGTCCCTAACCAGGATGTCAGGGTAATAAGTAATACTGTGTGAGTGGTGTGCAGATAGTAAATACAAACAGGCAAGGTGCTGCCATTGTAACATACCTCTTGTACGGAGCGAGCTGCTGGCTTGTCTTGATGATTGGCCAGTATTAAAAACGGCAAAGTACATAACTGTGGGTGCTGGAGAGCAGAATGCAGTTCATTCCTAGCAGTTTCTAGATCATCTTCAGAGGAGGCACTGTCTAATACAAATATTACCCCTTGGGATCCTTGGTAGTAACGACTCCAGTATTTCCTGATATTGTCAGCCCCTTTCAAGACAATAATAAGAATTAATTAAAACAATAATAATTAAACAGATGTAATGCTTGTATCTGAAAATAACCCTTCTTACTTAGAACAATCAAAGCAATGGACTAAATTTGGTCTCCTAAATAATCATCATTGAAAGAATAAAAAGGAAAAAAACAACCATACATTCAACACACACACAAATGTCAAATTAACATTGTTTAAATAAGGAAGGAATTCAACTCAATGCAGTTTTCATCCCTGAAAGTTTCTGCTCCATTAATGATTACTGGCAGAACTACCAGGCTTCCAGTGCCACACAGTCTAATCTATACCTTCTCAGAGAAACCTTTGCCCATTCTTTTTTACTTAGCCCTGCAGCTCCTTGCCATAACCTATAACTTCTGTCACGGCAGTTGCTCATTTCTAAGTATGATAAGGTCTTTCAGTTCATCTCCAAACCATCAGGCAAACACTTCGTAATTGGGGAAAAAAGGTGTCAGGAAAGCCTATTAAAGTAATTAGACACTTAATGATGTGAATGGTGATACAATAGTGAGTTGAACAGTGAATGAGGAGCTATGGTGACAACATGCAAAGGCATTCATTTCGACTATTTTGCTCTGTCAACCACACTAAACGTTCTGGAAGAGCCCAACAGTAGTCACATGAGTGACTGTACAGGCTTATGTGCCACAGTAAGTTTTAGGACACAGTTTGGCAGCACTCAGCCATCTCAACAGAAGCCAAGCAATAAGGTTATCTACAGAAAGCTTTGTCTCCCCTGGAGAGCAGCATAGGTTGTAACATTGAGGTAGGAAAAAAAATTCTATTTGACAGCTGTCAAACTATCTAAACTATGATTTGGATACGGGCTATTCCTTCTATGTCTGAATCTGTCTCACGGGAACTAACACTAAAAAGTGAATAGCAGCACCAGCAATACTCTAGTAGAAAACCTGACATGTGTGCAAGACAGGGATTTGCAGAAATGTGCTGAAGGTATCCTTTACAGACAGTTTTCTTACTTTGAGATAAGGAGAAGTGAAGTTTAATGTAGGCATAGATGCCAAGTGCTGATAATAATAAAACTTCATTTTCTAGTGAAATAAAACTACTCAAAAGTTCTGAACAACGTGTAGACAAAAAATGAGAATTTAATGCAATGTAAGTACCACAACATTGATATGATATTTAAAATATTCACTTAATTTATACATTGTGGAATAGCAAAGGTGCAACAGCAACTAAATGAAGGTGAAGAAATAAATATCTAAAAAGGAATTTACAGCATATACTTTAGGCATCCAACTTGGAATATTCAAATCTTGACCCATAGAGTCACTGTCTTTCCTGTCCTGGCCACACTGGAATATTAAGCACTCCATTACTGTATTCTGCACCTAGGAAAATTTAGGTGACTAAAGAATGTTGTAAACACATACTTTTTCCTACAGAAAATATTGAAGTCATAACTGAACAGTTTTTTTCTGCAAGAGATCTAAAGAATTGATTACTTAAAGGTAAATTGTCATGGGATTTAATAAAGACCTTGCTTAATTTCTCTATTAATATAACCAGACTCAAAGTAACAATGTACAAATAGTACAGGTGTTTCATTTATTTTATTATCAACTTCTGAAGATCAACATTACTCGTACAGAAGAGAGACTGCATTGAAAGCTAATTCTATGTTTCTGTACCACCGGAATATCTACCAGTTATACTTGTAAAGAATTTCACAGCATCTGTTAGATGTCACAGCCTTTCCAAACAGCTGTCTGTGTCAGAACCAAGCAGAGCAAGTTGCCAGAGGGACACTATTTACGTAGCCACACACAGCAGTGTCGCAGGCATCTGAAGTATCACATTACTTTAAAAACTAGTAGAGAATCATTTCCAATGAACTGAAAGGCCAACACCATGATCAGTTCTTTGAAGGTCTTTTTTTTCCTAGCAACAAAACATCTGTCTTATTTACTCTAAGCTTCAGCCAGCTACTTTTCAATCACATGTCGCTGCCAGACCCTGAGTCTTATCTTTGTTACAATACTATTTCTGAAGAGAAAAATCGTGTGCCGAACTGCAGAGCATTTGACCTCTTGTATCCAGGCATATGCAAGAAAGCAGCTCATGGATGCCTACATGGGACACTGGAGTCAGAAAAGCAGTATGCTGATCTGTTGACCTTACTGTCCTGTCTTTTTGGTTCAGGCTCTTCAGCTGCTCAACTTTGTTTCTCCACATCAACTGTCCTAAAACAAATACCACCAAAGCATTTTCTCTCCAGCCCTGGCCAGTCATATGGCATATTTATAAGAACTAACTAATAACATGAAACAAAACTTGGTACTTGGTATCTCCTTCGAGATCTTCCATTAGATTAACAACTTGAACTTGATTACACTTCAATTCTGAGTAAATCACAGCCTGAGGATTAAGAATAAAAAAAATTTGCACCAAGCAGACAAGACTGAGAAAGTCTGTACCTTGGGGTGCCATTTTAGCTCAATTTTCTGGCAAATGTACTTAAAAAATAATTCTTGCCATCAGTAAGCTGTCAGCAACTGGAAATCACAATTTCTACAAGACAAACAAGCTTATATTCTTTTATCTCTCTTTTTTTACCTCTCTTCCTATCCAAGGAGCATAACCTGCTCTTGGTAACTTTCTCCAGATCATTGCGTAGTACGTTATGGAGTTATCCGGAGCAGGAAACGCTGGCCTGTGAATAGTGACCCAGTCATCACACTTCATGGCATGACTAATTCAATCTTACAGAGCATGCAGTTGCTTTTAAAGGTGCAGTTCAGAACAGACTATCCTATGAATTAATCTCTTAGTATACTCCAAAGGTTTCTAAAACAGGAAAATTCAAAGTCTGAGTTCTTTGGCAATTGAGAATGTTACATGCACCCATTAAACATTTCAGGCTCTAAGAGACTACTGAGATAAAATCAGAAACTTAACAGGTACCCAAAGTGTCCTATCAAAAAATAGTAACACAGAAGATAAGCATTTAGGTTTGCCAGCCTAATATCATGTGTTTCTCTAACAGCTTTGCAGGCACATGGCTACTTCTTCAACCACTTTATGCCTAAACTAAGATTTCAAAAAGAGAAAAAGAAAGAGAAGTCACTCAGGTAAAGATCTCCAACATATCAGAAAAATGTAACAACAATTTACATCAGACCTATGGAATGTGCTATGCGAAAGGTTCGCTAAAATGTGACATTCAGTGTAGTATTTTTCTCAGGCGCAGGCAAGAGCCACGACTCATGCCTAGGCATATTATTTCTTTCCCTCAGCAATGAACCCACGGGACTGGGTTGAGTCCTGTGATGTGACTAAAACATACCATTTACAAATAAACTGGGGGGAGGGGGGAAAGGGGACGACACCACGCTACAACACAATCACACTACTTATCAGAAAAGAAAAGACAGTATTCAGTCACACATAGGTTTGAATTACTTTCTGAAAGGAAAAAAAAATACCCTCTCCTTCCAGAGAAACGACACGGTGCTCTAATCAAAACCCCTCATCATTCAGCATTACTATAGGGCAAGTTTATTCAACTAACTGTTCAAAGTTTTCATTTGTAACTTTGAAATATCAAATAAATAAATCCTTTTTATTATCTGCCAAGGGTATACTGTGTTCATATTAATTAACTTCGTTTATGATTTGTATTAGTGTCAACAGTACCCTCTCAAATGCCCCTTGGAAGCTGGGGGGTAGGAGAGTTGGAGCGTTAAGTGTATTTTAATACACATCCAGAATAGGTTGCACAATCACGTGCTTCTGTAAATATTACACAAAATACAGAACTGTAAATCTTGCTTTCAGCTATGAATACTTCTGTGTACATCTTCATTCACAGCAGTTTGAGGCTACCTTAAATTCCCTCCTTTTCAGTATTCAGGAGAACAGAACATAGCATTACAGAAAAAATTCACCAAGAGCAATTTAAAGGAGTCAAATTCATTAGTCGTCAAACTTGCAGCAAGTCTCCATCAAGAGCAGAATGAATGTCACAGAGCCCTTGCTTCAAGATAGTCTAGTCAGCACATGAAAGCTCTTGTTCACCTCAAAATACATTACAGCTCCAGAGAAGTTTCTCAAACAGAGGGAGGAACTTTTTTTCTTCCCACCAAACCCAGTTAACCTGGGGCCATGAAAGAATGCAGTCTGCAACCAGTTTTTCTACCACTTCAAATATAACATCCACTCACCTGAAATGAAGACACCTACCTGTTTTGAAGGGTCTATAGTTGATTAAAAAATTATACAGATAATTCCTCTACTGATATTAAACAGACCATTTCTAATGAGCAAAACGGTGAAATGATGACAAGGACTATGTCAACTGTGGCACAAAATCTTTCTGCATGATACAGAAGTTTCCCACAGGTGTAATGTCAGTCACCATTCAATGGCTACTTTTGCTAATGCTTATCACTAAGCGGCAATACAGACGCTAAACCAAAACGTTCCTCAAGGTTCAAAAATCTCAGGACTTTTGCTTCTGAGGTTTTAAGACCAACTGATCACAGCCTGCTTTCTCTAGCCTTTCTCCTGCAATCATGCACGAAGCATGGCAGCAGGGAATTGGCAGGTTTTTTTCCTGAAAGAGGTAGACTTGGAGATTGCTAGATCAGCTACAATCACTGCAGCAATTCAACAACAATCTGAACAAGCAGGATAAAAGAAAACAACCAAAAAATGTTGCAGAAGAGATTTTCTGCCTTTATATTCAACATGTAAAAAAAATCAGAAATACATGTAAGTTTATTGTGCGTATTTTTATTTACCTTATCAAACTTAAGTTTATGGAAACCATCTCTGTCATATCTTGTCTGCCTTCCAACATTCCCCAGTGAGATTAATCTGGAAGTCAAGCCTTCAGTATTTTCCCTATTAGCTAATTTAGGTGCCGCCTCCAACTTCGAATCTCCACCTACTTTGATATTTAAAACTATTAGAACAACATTTAGGCTGCAAGCACTTGGAAGTTTTAAAAACACTTGCCCACAGAAAGTCAGTTTGATCTACTTAGGTGTGTGTACTTTACTACCATATGAATATAAAATACACAATTTGAAACAAAAAAATCTCTTATTCTAGTCAGGAACATAAAGTTCTTTTAAAAGGTTCATTAAAAAATCTTATGGATTATTTCAAAAGGAAGATACGAAAATATGTGTGCTGCAATATGCTCAAACATTTAGTTAGCTTGAAGTCTGAAGCTTTAATAGTTTGCAGCAGGTGGCACACCACGCTAAACTGGACTGCATGTATGACAGCTATTCTCAAAATCACACCTGATTGTTTTGGGTGTCTTTTAAGTTTTTTTTTTAATTATTTTTTAAAGGCACAAACACTCACTAAGTCCTCCAGGGCTCTAAAAGAATGTCTAGCAACAACAAAAATCATCTGCCAGTTTCCTCTCTACCTATTACCCCATCTCTGCCCTTCTTCCACCTCTGCTGGAGGACTCAGCAACAGCCAGGATCTCAGACCCAGCTGCCCAGCTCTGATGATTGCTGCCAGCACCTAGCAAGGTTCAGATTTACCCTCCTCTGAGCTGCAGTCAGTCCTTTGGTAACACTGCAGGCAATCTCAAATAAAGCTCAAAACGCATCTTTGTCTATGGCACTTAAGAATAGCAGGCATATACAGAAAGCAGCATGTCTACCACAGGGATGTATTTCTGTCTGTCTAGCCCTTCTGCTGACTGGCTCACAAAAGTTTGAATCTGCTTTAGCCTCTGAACGGATTGAGGCCTCTTCTGTCTAGATTCAAAATCAAATACTTTTTTTTGTTGTTTGCAGGGGAGTTCATAAAACGCAGGTATCATTTCTGATGCTAAACTAGGCTGCTATACTCAAACCTTTAATTCAGCCTGAAGAAAATGGAGTTGCAAGTCCAAGAGGAGAGGAGGCTTTTTAGCAAACCAAAGGTTCTGCTTTTCTCTCCACAAAATACCTCGTCAACAAAAACAACCAGCCACCTGCCCCACAAATAAATGTAACTAGGAAATCTGGTCTTTTGCTTATCATATTGTATGTAGCTTTGATAGGCCTTGCTTGCATGGCTTCTACTTGTTTTGAATAAGACAGGCAGTGTAAAAGGCTAATTGTAGAAGAAGAACAGTATTTCCAAAGAACAGTGGAAAGATCGTTAATGGTGAATCTTTATCAGAGCTTCCTCAGGAGTCATGTTAATGAAATCCATAAGCAGGTGTAAATAACCTCTCTTATCTATGAAATGAGGAAACTATGTGACACAGCCTGGGCTTAGGCACCATTTGAACAGCAGGCTGAGTATTATTGATAGCAAACAGATCTAACTTTAATGCTTTCAGAAGCTCAATGTCTCTGTGCGACCCACAGCTTGGACAGCTCATCAGAGTCATCTAAAAATTTCGTCTGCTAAGACGTTCTGTAAACTGTTAGACGCAGCTATGTCACAGACAGCACTGCATGCACTCCACAGCCAGATTTTGTAGAGGTGTCAACTGCCTTTTAGTCAAATACAGTACAGGCATCTTACTGCTTTGTGTTAGTAGGTCCCTGTGAAGATGACTTAGGCTGGCATTTGCTTGTGGGATCGGCTTTCTGATGACTAATTACATGAAATTTTAGCTGCTCTGCCAGGCTATGCTGCCAGAAGGGTGTTCAGCACTCCCTTCTACCTCCACAGAGCAAAGGAGGAGAGCAGTTTCCCATAACTATTCAAATTTTAAATCATAATTACTAACTCAACATTATTTTCTCCCTCCTCCCTCATTTCTTTACAAGGCAGAAACCACCTGAACAACTTTTGCCATCTTCTTCAGGGGTTTGTATTTTACATTCAACTTGGAGTGCATGACAATGTGACTCCCACTCCTACTCTTCTTCTGGTCTTTACTTCCAAATTAAGGCAAAATACGCGT
Organism: Chroicocephalus ridibundus; assembly: GCF_963924245.1. Classification (NCBI taxonomy): domain Eukaryota; kingdom Metazoa; phylum Chordata; class Aves; order Charadriiformes; family Laridae; genus Chroicocephalus; species Chroicocephalus ridibundus. The sequence goes on along the minus strand of NC_086316.1, from coordinate 67,719,567 downwards.
CCTTTGTTTAACCAATCATATTGAAAATTATTTGTTCTCAAGCTCTCACCTAGACATTTAATTTAGCTGGCCTATGAGTGTGAATTTATGACGTCAGTCATGAAGCTTAAGAAGGAACAGCAGTGGGGAGGATAGTTCTCATATCTCAACTGGAGAATCGAGCAACCCTGATATTAAGCATTCCACTCTTGCTCTTGCTAACACATTTTGTCTTAAATGAAGTTTCAAAGATGACTTCACAACATGTTGATCCTTTATGTTTGTGAAAAAGGCCTTTGGGTGGATTACAGAAATGTAACACAAACATATGACAATATATTTTAGTACCTAAACCAGAATGTTATTAAATCCTATAACATGTTGTTAGTATTTTAAAACTTCGTAAGAAGTAAAGAGCTGTTCACATCCAGAATCATTCTTTTAAACTTGACCAGGCTCACTATTTGGCATACCACCAGTAGCTTCTAAACCAGCATTTACAAGATAGCAAACTAAATTATAAAACAGACTTATTCTGAAAAAATAACTGTAAATTATCAGCTGACCTCCAGAACGGACCTACAATGTTGATTTAAGCTGGAATGAGTATCTACGTCACAACAGACACCACGACTTCGCATTCTGTTAGACAGCACCAGAGCAGCAAATGACTGAATAGACACACTGAGTAAATGGTGGTTTCAGGCACTGTGCCTCCAGGCTGGAATTTGTTGGAAACAAAGAAAAAGCTTCCTATTGCCTTTGAACTTTCATTATCTGTCTTGCGAATAAACCTCAGTGTTCAGAATCCCAAACTTCTTTCAGCGAAAAATTGTTAGAACCTTCTGAACAATAACTGTTAACACAGAATCACAGAATGGTTTGGGTTGGAAGGGACCTTAAAGATCATCCAGCTCCAACCCGCCTGCCATGGGCAGGGACACCTCCCACTAGACCAGGTTGCTTAAAGCCCCATCCAACCTGGCCTTGAACACTTCCAGGGATGGGGCATCCACAATTCTCTGGGCAACCTGTTCCAGTGCCTCACCACCCTCACAGTAAAGAATTTCTTCCTAATATCCAATCTAAATCTACCCTCTTTCAGTTTGAAACCGTTACCCCTCATCCTATCAATACACTCCCTGATCAAGAGTCCCTCCCCATCTCTCCTGTAGGCTTCCTTTAGGTACTGGAAGGCTGCTGTAAGGTCTCCCCAGAGCCTTCTCTTCTCCAGGCTGAACAACCCCAACTCTCTCAGCCTGTCCTCACAGCAGAGGTGCTCCAGCCCTCTGATCATTTTTGTAGCCCTCCGCTGGACACATTCCAACAGGTCCATGTCCAACAGATCCATGTCCTTCTTGTTCTGAGGGCTTCAGAGCTGGACACATTACTCCAGGTGGGGTCTCACCAGAGCAGAGTAGAGGGGCAGAATCACCACCCTCCACCTGCTGCCCACAGTTCTTTTGATGCAGCCCAGGATGCGGTTGGCCTTCTGGGCTGCTAGTGCACATTGCCTGCTCATGTCGAGTTTCTCGTCCACCAGCACCCCCAAGTCCTTCTCCTCAGGGCTGCTCTCAAGCCATTCTCCACCCAGCCTGCATATCAAAATACAAACTTAGAGAATGGGCAGTTCAATTTCGTCAGTAAATAAAGCAAGACCTTTTCAAGTAATTCAAGCAGGCCTATGATTGATTCGAAATCTACATATATATACTTCCTTATTCAGGATCAAATTCAATGTTTTTAAACAAAATGTTTAACATTTATAAAATTAGGTAAAAAAACCTTCTTTTCTGGTAGGAAGGCAGCCTGCTTTAGGAAACAAACATAATAAAAAAAATATAAATAGGATTTTTATTTTAAAATATTCTAGTATCATGTTCTTCAAAGAAAAAATTCTGCAAAAAGAGCACAGCAAACTTGGCTCTATGTCCCTAATCCTAAAGGATGATGAAGAGACAATCAGACCAGGAAGAGACAAAAGAGAAGAGACTGTTTTCTATACACTTTGCCTGAAAATTTACAATCTGTACAGAAATGAAGAAAGAAAACCTGGCTTCAGAAGGGAACCAGGATAGTAAAAAATAGCACCATCTTTGACCTCGAGGAAGGGTACTGCTTCAACCGAACAAAAAGGATACTATGCAGTCAGCATCTGTTTCACATAACTGCTTGGCTGCTGTATACAAGAACCTCAAACACTAGGACTTTTGCACTAAGTTTTTCTAATATCTGCTGTTAATACGCTGCTGTACGAAGACATATGAAGCCTTCAGTTACCTAAATCCAAAAGACAATTTTAAATCAGAGTATCAAAAATTAAAGCAGTCTAGAACTTCATCCTTTGAATAACATGCAACAGCGGACAGTGATTGTTAAAAATAGATGCCTTTCCACCTTCCTCCAAGTTTCCAAGATCAAATGTCCGGACAAGACCTCCATACTACAGTGAAGAGAACTTAGATAACAATACCGTAACACAACTGAAGGCAAAAAAACATGAATAAGAACAAAAATAGGGGCTTCTCTTCAACACCAGAAGAAGAAATTCCAAAATAAAATTTGGCAGTGATTAAATATGTAAGATGTTTTTCTTCATTTTCATACAACACCAAGAGAGAAACCATGCATACTCCAGAAAGCTCAGGCTTTACCTTCAACAAAAGGAACACATCTCTCAATTAGAAGATTAAAGGCTGACCCTCAGCTTTTGGAAGAAAAACTTTTGGAAGCTTGCCTAACCTCCCTTATGTAGGTAATGAAAAGCTACCAGAATTAGTGTTTTTCTCCAATATCTCATAGAAAAAAACAGACCATTCCTAAGTACACACGTGTAAACACACATAGTTAAAGGGAACAAAATGAAAAAGTGGAGTAAAAAAATTCTGACAATTCTTCTGTCTTTGGGAAGAGATAAATGAGTGAAAAAAACATATCAAATATTCTGTATTACTTCAGAACATCCTGTCATGAGACATCAAAGCACTCCACTGAGATAAGGTTTCTCATAACACACATACTTGCATAAAATAAAAGTTGTATGATCAGAAAAGGTTATGGAAGAGACTTTAACAAGGATCTGCTATAGAATACTCAGATTCAATTCTCGATGCAAAAACTGCACTTACCTGTACAAATTATGTATTTCATAGAGATTAGGCAGCAGAATGTATAAACTGGGCTGCAAATGATTCACCCTATTTCCAAAAAAATCCCCAAAGTGACCTAAGTGCACATTATGAAGATAACACACTCAAGCAGAACAAACACTATCCCTGTGGAGTGGTCCCTTTATCGAAGCAAACTTCTGCTTCTTTTACAGGATACATGCTCAAACAAGAACATGTATATTTAAATCCATGGAACGATGGTAGTATACAGGAAATGCTATCCTTTTAATATGTGCTTATCTCAAAGCCTTCTTGAAACAGTTTCAGATAAGACAACCATCATGAAACTTGATTTGATCTCATGAAACTTCCTTCAAGTTAACTTCTACCGCAGAGCATTTAAAAGAGGTTTCAACCTTGCTGAAAACCTAATGAACATTCTCAAGATTCATTCTACTGTGTTTACATAGATAATGAAGAAGATCTACAAAGATTCTAGAACATAAAGAAGATCTACATATTTTTTTTTGATTAGAAGAACGCTAGATGAAATTACACTCCACAAGAACTCTCATTAGGAGAGTGTCTTCTTCCTTTTAACAGAGCTACCTCTTGATCACTTAAGACTCAGGGTCAGAACTGGGCGGCCAAATTGCTTACCTGTATACAGATAACCAAAAAAACACAAACACAGAACAACCATCCCTCCACAACCCAACAAATCCAACAAGACACTAGATCTCAAAGAATATAATTCATTGGAAGTTGGCTGCCTTTGTAATACTTTCAGCAATGCAGCAAATATATTGGTTTTGCCAAATGTCTGCCTAACTATTGACAAATAGTTACCTGAGCCTCATAAGTTACCTGAGTGCTCATAAGTAAAAGCTTATACGTTCAATAAACACAGGGAACACACATCCTTGAGCTGCAATGTGAGCTGTACTACAATTACAGTCCAATTTGTATTTCTGTATAACTTATCCACTGAAATCCAAGAAATTACATTAAGGTGACACGCCACGCCTTCCACTCCTCCTGCTTTTTACTTTTTCTTTGTAGTCTGCATTTGTACCATTTTTCTCAACTTATCTGTTGTGATAAAACACAGATTTTGAATTCCAGCCACACTGATTTACCATTTTTAAATTTGAAACAGTTTTGTATGGTAAGATTTAGACACTTAATGTTTTTATAATCAAGTGAATAAACGCTATACCTCCAAGTTCTTTTACGTTCAAGATGGCATTCTGGAACGGAACAGCTTTTATACTGAAGCCTAAGAACAGAAATAGAGAGTATTAGTAAGTTATTTGTTAAAGTCGGCATTTGAAATCAATTGCATACATTCAGAAAAGACTACTTTTTTCATCAAGAACCAGGATTTTCCATGTGAAATTCTATTTCAATATGATGTTTATGATGTTTTTAAATATCAGGGGAGGGGGGATGAAATTTGCAATGATACTATTAAATACTTGGCACATATAATGTTCAGCACAAATCTTCCACCCAGCACATCTACCATTTGGGAAGGAGTTAGTTCAGAATACAACTTTATAAAGCCATATTTTAATGCATCTGGAAGTTTAATGCATCTAAAGTTTAGGTTTCAAACTACTAGTAATATGAAGTGATCCTTCTGCAATTTTTCGGAGAAGTGAAAGACAATATGTAATTCAAATCATTGTTTTTTTACATTTAAACTTCACAGGTTTAGGTTACACATAGAGTATTAATCCTGTCTACAAATGTTATTAATAGAAAGATCCTTTTACAGACCTAAGTGGTATGTATTAAAATGGTTTCAAGCACACTAGAAGCATCTATGACTCCTCTGTTAGCCTGCTACACGCTTAAAACTAAAAAACTTTTTTTAAAGTGTGATGTTTTCCCTTAATTGAAAATTCAGATAGCTGAGAGAAAGGAAATGTGAAAAGCTCCCAGCAATCCATCAGTATACTATATACTAAATTTTGCGTGTTTATTGCATCCATACATATAATATTTTTTCTTTATATAGGAAAAATTATGTCTGCTCTTTCAGCATAGATGTCCAGATAGACATTAATTTCCATCTAGCACAAGCAGTTTCAACATGATTACATACCTGTGAACTGAGTAAAGAAGTTTTGAAAAAATGTGTTTCACTACAAGTTTGTTAGCTATCATTTAACAGAACAAGATATTTTTTCTCTCAGATCAGACCAATAAGATACTCCAGTACTCCAACCATGGCCAGTGCTAGATGCAGTAGAGGAAAGTGCAAGAAAATCTGAAGGGAATAATTATGAAATATTTTTGTTGTTGTTGTTGTCATAAATCCTAAACTCTTCTTAGAAAGGAGGAAAAACTGGAATGGACACGAGTCGTGTTGATGAGAAAAGCAAAAATACAGGTTATAGTTTGAAAACTGAGTGGAGAAGTTGTCACATTGTATTTTTGGATTCTCAAAAATATTTTCTGATATAGCACAGATATGGTGCACATGGGTAGATTTATTATAAGCTGAATGTGCATAGATATAATAAGCCTAGATATGCATAATTTTGGTTTAGATACTGCCTAGTTTTCTCCAGAGTCCATTTTCATTCCTCAAGTTGCCTGCCTAAATAATGGTATTTTCTTGGAACTATCTATAAATATGTAACAAATATAATTTTAAAATTAATCATATTTTCATTATTTCCTTTGATAGATCTATACTGCTGTTTACATTGCTGTTACTATTTTTTTCAGGGTCTAAAGTGTAAAAGTATAATTTGCACTAACTGCAGGTGAACCCCTAAAGATAAAGCTTAGGAGAGGGGGTGGGGAAAGAAAAAAAAAGGTCTGAACTACTGTACAATTTCCTTCTAACCTTTTGAGTTATTATGCATTGACACTTTCTCCACACCATGAAGTGTCAGATCTCTTTAACACTCCAAATAACACCACTATGAAGGCAATTGTTTAACTATTCATTGCAGAAAAAAAACCAGTATTTTCTTGCACCTGTTTCACTTTGCTTACTTACAGTTATATTAAATAACCTTATGTTCTTGCAATTTAAACAATGATACACTGAAAACTAGTTAGGGTTGCTAAGGGACAATCATAAAATTCAAGCCCATGAACCATAGATACAACATAAAGCCATGTAACTATAAACACAAGTTATTTGCAGAACACTCACTATCTCTTCTCTTAGCAAACCAACCTTGGTAAATCGCTGCAGCCACAGAACCAGATTTCTTCCATCTCAATGACCTAATCTGTCCTCTTTCTGAACTTTGTAGACAGGTATTCCTTCTTCTCACTCCACGTTTATTTTTGGGTTTTGTGGTGCTGTTTTGTTTTTGGGAGTTTTGCAGGTCTTTTTAATCAAAATACTCTTTTCAGTATTAGTCATTCTGGTTCATCTATATCAGCCTGCATATTCAAATTTTTTGGACTTAAGATACCTTCTGGCTGTGGCTGTTGTGTCTGTTTTTATGTATCTTCTCAATGACACTGAAACTTTTTGTAAATTGATTCTCTGATCTCAATCTGTCCCTACTACATAAACAAGGTTCTTTGCTGATCTAAAAAGAAAGGATCATCACCAGACTACATTTATTTTTTTGGATGGTAGCATATACCACACAGCAGTATGGACCAAGCATGAGAAGAAACAAATCTCAAGTTTCAGAGCATCACTGTCCCACTCTATTTTATAGCACATTCTCCTCTTTTCTGTCCATATAACAAGACTGTTTAAAAAACAGAAGTAAAAAGATAAGAAAGAAACCTTTTAATGTGTGTTTACACTGCTACTGTATGTTTCCAATGGTTCTACTTCATTCCACCACAATGTATGTTTTGACTTTCAACACATTCCAAATTGTATGTTTTCATGGATATCCCCCAATGCGTGACCAAATGCTGAAAGAGTAAGCAGTGGTAGCTTCAAGGCAATCCATTAGATACTTTCAAAAACAAGATAACTAAGCTGAAGTTCTCTACCACCTTTACTATATGTTTCAAAGTTACCTTTGGGCAACATTACAGCACACCACAGAATAAAGGCAGTATCCTACCTGTGGTTGACACTATATTCTCTGGGCTTTCACTGCAAAGCTGTGACAGGAGACTTGTCTTGCCAGAACCAGTGAGGCCTATGCAAACCAAGTCATATTCAGGTCGTGGTGGTGGTGGTCCCTTGCAGCAAAGTGCTCTGAAACACTGTCAGGGGAAGGAAAAACAAACAAAACAAAACCAAAACGAACAGTTAATTTTTTAATTTTTTTTTTTGCAAATGTATATTTGATGAGGTTCTAAAAATCAAGTTTATAAATTTAAAGGCATTGGAGGGAAGCAAATTATTATTCCAACTATTGACAAAAATCAACAATTAATATACTGAGACCACCTCAACTGAAATCTGGAACAGCTTTATAAGAAAACATCAAAATGCCTGTTAACTTTTCACCTAAACCTCATAGAGCTGGACTGAGGAAAGTGAAATCCATTTCCTCAATAGCATGAACAGCGTACATACACCAACACAGGCATGGCTTCTACTCTACTCTACACTTCAGTATGCATGAGTATGCTTCCTGTACTGATTTCACGCAACACCTGGTGTGAACATCAGAGCAGCACCTGAGCAGCTGCTGGCCAGGCCTCTACCTGTTGTCACATGAAAGATTCAGACAACTTTGCTCCTTCCTGGAGCTTGCTTTGTCATGTGTATTACCTTACAATATTAGCTGTTAAAGAGTACAGCCTGTAAAGAAGTAAGTTCTACTAAGTGTAGCTCTAGTCACAAATATGCAGATCTCTCACTTTTCCTGGAGAAGTATAAATTAATCACAATATAAAGAACAAAAAAATCTCTTGCACAAAGCCTACGTAAGAGTTTTGCTCCGTTTTTTAAACAGTATTGCCAAAATAGGCCAAGCTCATGCAAAAGTTCCTTTAGGCCCTTAGTAAGGTTCATCATCAGAACTTTATTTATATGTAATACGGAAAATTTTTATACCATTCTGGGAAAGCTACAAAGTTTATATTTAAGTATGAGGTATAATTACCCGCTAATGTCCCAGACAGACCTCCATCACCCCAATATATATAAATACCTTTTTCCCAAATATGCCACCTTCCCATCAGAGAAATAAATCTGCTATAAAAAGGAAGGGAAAACGTGTTCGTGCAATCGCTTCCCTCTCACTCATTCTGTTTTTACATAGTGCCAGCTCTTTTTTTCCATCTTAACCACAAGCCAGTCACCCCATTGGGTAAAGAAATCCAGCCTTTACAACCTTAACCTAGTTCATCTACACAGCTACCCAGGATCTCTCATTAAGGACTACTGGAGGAGCAGACAAACTGAACAGATATCAGTAAGGCACCGTTGCAACTAGCGAGGTCTGGCTCTGCGAGCAAGTCATCCAAAGAGAATGTGATTATAAAAAGACAGCTCACTGAATGCAGAACTTTTACTTGATTCACTCTGTATATATGGTAAGTTATTGTACATGCTGTCGAAACAGTCATCATTGGTTTAAAGAAGCATTAAGTTCACAGAAAGTTACGAAATTTCTTCAACTCCTTTTAAAAATGTGACAGGAAACATTTTAGGAGTAAAAACATTTACAGTAGTAGTTAAGCTGAACAAAGGCAACAGATTTTAAAAATAAAAGTTTTGCCTCTATTAAAATATTGACTCAAAAATCATCTTTTTCAAGGTTTGCCCTTATATGTGTGTCTATAGCTAAACAGTAAATGTGCCTTCTAGCTTTATTCATGGACATCAGCTTATACTTATCTCAGATTCTACAAAGCCACAGCAAATATTCTACTCTGCTACTTAAGTGAGAAAGGCCAATTGAGTTCATTGCACAACATAAGCTCCTTCAAACAGTTTCCACTTAATGGGTATCAGGCTGAAGGCCACACAAAATTCTTCGAAGCTCACCAGAGCTCCTGAGGCTGTGAGTCTGACCCTTTGCAGCCAGCGTTTAAAAAGAATTCAATTTGTCCCCATCAGCACAGCACCTTTGTGACAATTTCTTGATGTCATATTCAAAACCATAAAGGAATAGATGAGCTGATGAAAGTCTGTGCTTCTTTCTGTCCAGACACCGTGCCAGTTCTTATGCAACCAAACACAACTTTTGTGTCCCTGATGACATGTAATAATCTGCAGTTCTGACAAAGATAATTATTGCTCTTTGTAGAACTCATATGGAGGCTCTGTGGGTGACAGAGGGGTTCCACAGGCTCATTTTGTGAAGTTCAGTATCTCTTTAGTGCAGATACCTTAAGTCTAGCTAAGTCTGGAAAATCTTTACGTGCTGCTGATTAAACACATAATCAAAAATTCAGGTCCAACTGCATGTCCAAAACAGCACACATACACCTACCACCCACTTACTCATCCTTCACTAGTAAGCACAGTCAGGCATGAAAGTTCCTGAGACACAGCAGACAAAGAACCCCAGAAGACAGGGAAATGGCTCCCTCCAGACCACTCTCATATTTTATTTGATATGATTCCCTTACCTTTGTTATGCTTATGACTTTTTCCCTCTGCAAACCTAACTTCCTTCAGTAGATATTTTTGTTTGGTTGGAATGAAGACAGGTTTCAAATATTCTAGCTTCAAAAAGCTGCTGAGTATAGCGCTTACCCCTGGCTGACGTGAGAAATCATAGAGCACATTTTAGGGGATACTTGTAATAACGTGTTTAAATTTAATAAAATTGTTTCATAATCCTTACTCCAGCTCAATGAACATCTCTTCCATTGGAAATATCACTATACAAACAGTCCGATCACTGCCTGCCTGTTCTCTCAGCAGCTTAAAGTTACTTGGCCCCTAACAAACTCAGGGCTGTTTAACCATCCATTATAGAGACTAAACTTCTGTTGTCACTACTTTGGCAGCTGCATTTAGTAGCTGCACAAGATCTGTGGAGAGTAGAAATTTCAGAGGTCACTGACCATGCAAATAACATTATATCCTATATTCTGCATTTGATTATGGACAGGAAATGCACCCTGAAATACGTTATACAGCATGGACTAGAGCTACACCATTATTTAAGATATCATCACGTATTACAGTGCAGTCTGAAATACACCAAACTGCAAGAAATGTGTATTAGTAACTAAAGAAGCCATTCCTGAAATCCAAAACACAAATGTACCAGAACAATTGAGAGTTACTCAATTCACAACTAGCACTCAGTCCTTTCCAAAACCAGCGTACTTTCCACTCCATTTGGACAACCTAAAGGGCATAAGAGAAATTTAATTAACAGCCTGACTGGTCTTGAAACAGTTGTCAGATATGGACCTCGAAGTCACTTTCATCAATTCCCACACCTGATTTGCTCAATGAGTGACTGTCCCATAAAAGACTGCCTTTTAGGCATTATAAAACAAATTCTGAACCCAAATGAGGCCACTCAGAGGGAGTGGTGGAGAGGACAGAAAGAAAACATTTGACTACCACAAATATAGGATCAAGCAGAGCAGCTGGCATAGTCATTGAAAAGTTGTTCGGCATATGGGCGTGTATTTCAGACCACTGCTAGCAATAAAAAAAGAACAACATTTTTTGGAGCCCTTTCCTCCTATCGGCGTAAGTCCTTACTTTAAAAGGAGAAACGTGTCAAACAAAGTCAGTTTTCATGATTTTTGAGAACAACACACTCAAAACTCTTTACAGACATTGAATGAGGAGAAGAAAAGCTGGCTAATATTCAAGGATCACGTCCTCCAAGCTCAGGAGTGATGCATCCCAACAAACAGGAAGTCAGGCAAAAATGCCATGAGGCCTACATGGATGAACAAGTTGCTCCTGGACAAACTCAAAACACAAAAGAAAGACTACAGAGGGTGGAAGCAAGGACAGGTAGCCTGGGAAGAATACAGAGAAATTATCCAGGCAGCCAGGGATCAGGTTAGGAAAGCTAAAGCCCTGATAGAATGAAATCTGACCAGTGACGTCAAGGGCAACAAAAAAAAAGCCTCTACAGGTACGTCAGTGATAAAAGAAGACTAGGGAATACGTACGCCCTCTCCACAAGAAAAAAGGAGACCTGGTCAGCCAGGATATGGAGAAGGCTAAGGTGCTCAATGACTTTTTTGCCTCAGTCTTCACCAGCAAGGGCTCTAGCCAAACCGCCCAAGAAGCCAAAGGCAGGGACTGAGAAAATGAAGAACCACCCACTGTAGAAGACGAGGTTTGAGACCTGAAGGTACACAGATCCATGGGACCTCATGAGACACATCCGCAGGTCCTGAGGGAACTGATGGATCAAGTTGCTAAGCCACTACCCATCACTTTTGAGAAGTTGTGGCACTCCAGTGAAGTTCCTGCTGACCGGAAAAGGGGAAACATAACCCCCACTTTTAAAAAAGGGAAAAAAGGAAGACCCAGGAAACTACAGACCAGTCAGTCTCATCTCTGTGCCCACCAAGATCATGGAGCAGATCCTCCTGGAAGCCAGCAGGTCAAGGGACGTGAGTCTGCACCTCTACTCTGCTCTGGTGAGACCCCACCTGGAGTAATGTGTCCAGCTCTGAAGCCCTCAGAACAAGAAGGACATGGACTTGTTGGAATATGTCCAGTGGAGGGCTACAAAAATGATCAGAGGGCTGGAGCACCTCTGCTGTGAGGACAGGCTGAGAGAGTTGGGGTTGTTCAGCCTGGAGAAGAGAAGGCTCTGGGGAGACCTTACAGCAGCCTTCCAGTACCTAAAGGAAGCCTACAGGAGAGATGGGGAGGGACTCTTGATCAGGGAGTGTATTGATAGGATGAGGGGTAACGGTTTCAAACTGAAAGAGGGGAGATTTAGATTAGATATTAGGAAGAAATTCTTTACTGTGAGGGTGGTGAGGCACTGGAACAGGTTGCCCAGAGAATTGTGGATGCCCCATCCCTGGAAGTGTTCAAGGCCAGGTTGGATGGGGCTTTAAGCAACCTGGTCTAGTGGGAGGTGTCCCTGCCCATGGCAGGCGGGTTGGAAGTGGATGGTCTTTAACGTCCCTTCCAACCCAAACCATTCTGAGAGGCAGGCAGGTAGAGTTGAGAGTTAATTTATTAATTTATTTTTTTTTAAATGAACAATATCTTTTAAGGTACCGAAAATAAAGTAATGTGGTATCTTGAAAAAAAATGTATGTATTTGGCCAGTTTTGGAAAAAAGCATGTATTTATCCAGGAAACAGGGAGTAATTATATGCTGCAGCCTGCAGAAAACTATGCAATATTCAGCATCACTGTTACTTTCATTTTACTTGTATGTGTGCATTCATGCTGTATGGGCATGTATCATCACACACAAGAGCTAAGGGAAGAAGTTAGCCAGTTCCTACTCCTGCTTAGGGATTTCTATCCCAACCAGATGATTTTAGGTGGATCAGTATTTGAGCTGACAGTCCTAGACAGTGTCCCTTTAAAGCTCTACAGAATTTTTTTCTGGGAAAAGCATTGAATATTGTGTCCGTAGCAGGGGTGGACAAACATTTCTGATATATATGCCACCCAGAGATCACAGATGGAAGCTCTGGGCAGCAATCGTCTCTGAATTACTACTCTCTCCAACACATTACACTGCCTCCAGCCATTGAGTCTGTCTTTGCCTATTCATTGTACTTCTCGTTTCACTCTCCTTTTTGGGGTGAAATACTCCATTATTTCTGCTTTGTTCTGGACCCATCTCCTGTCTGTTTCTTTTGTTGCCACTATTTAATAGGGACAAACAGAAGCAAGGGATTTCATGCTTAGTTGATTAAACACACACACTCTCATGCAAAAATACCCAAAGTTAGTGCAACATTAATGCTAACAAACGAAGTATTCAGAGCTCTTGAAATCCAGAACGAAGGCTGAAAGCTCAACCATAGCTCTGCTCCCTTCCCCGTCTTGCTTATACTTATGGGTATGGTCTCCCTTTACATTTTATTTTTCAATTAAGGTATCTTTGAACAAACAGACCTCTAGTACCAGTACACACTTATATCCAGAGGACTGGTTAATCATCTGAAGCTGTTGATGAAAATACAAGGAGATTATTAAAAAAAGTCAAATTTACACTTAGCAGGCTCCATAGCTCTGATGTTGTATGAGATCACAGAAGCACAAAGAAATCCCAAACCTTGAAGAGGTAATGTGAAAGGTGGGGGAAAAAAACAAGGTAGACAGTTGTAATACTAACAATAGGAAACAATTGGGGACAGCAGCAGAATAACTGAATGCAAATAATTAAATACTCAAGGCACCTGAATGACATTACACACAACTAGGACAGAGGAGAAAAAAAAGAATAAATACACTAATTTTTAACTGTATGAATACTTTAATGCTAAATTAGTACAATAGGTGAACCTGCTCCGGCAGGGGGGTTGGACTAGATAATCTCCAGGGGTCCCTTCCAACCCCTATCATTCTGTGATTCTGTAAAAGAATCTATGCATTTGATAGTGTGAGCTAAAGCTGTAGCCTCTTCAGTTTCCGTACTGCTGCACAGGCACTACAAAAGAAGGGAGGAAGAGGTAAAAACTACCAATTTTAAGACACATAACTAGTGACACTGCTCTCATGTTTTCAAAACATCAGATTGATAAGCTTCACCTTCATCTATATGACAACAGTAATAAGGTAGTGAGGACAAATCCTAACAGATTGGTATTCATTTTGTGGCTACCAACAGAGACGAGTGAATACTCCCATAGCCACTGTCATCCTGAAGTGATGTTCAGCGCAGAGGAAAATACTAAAATCATGACCAGTCACCTTCTTTGTCAGTCCACAACCTCATTAAACAGTGACCCCTCAAGTCCTCCATCCCCAATACAGACTAAGAATGCAAACTCCAACAGAGGGACCCCAGTTCAAGGCCTGCTAACCTACTGCACCACTCCCCCCCACAGGACAAATCACCTTGTTAAACCTGGATAAATTTCATGAGTGTGGGATCAGCCCACTGGCTGAACCCAAAAGCACTCTTCCTCCATGTCTCCAGCACACCTACGTGTCTTCAACTTTAAATCAGCCTCTGCTGCAGGAAGACAGACAAGTATATGGCATTAAAGACAGGATAATGTAAAACAGGACAGAGGAAAATAAATTCTTAATGAATTGAGGCAGTTTTACAGAGCAGAGTCCTGGTGATGTCCTACCTTACAAAGATGTTACAGGACACTGTAATAGCAACATGTTGTTTGGAGCAGGAACCTCAAATGCTCCCTTCAGACTACTGAGAAAAGAAATACATTTGGATTTATTGGCTGAAATTATTCACCAGCCCATATCAAAAACTTCTCAGTATTTCAGAGGGGCCAGTTCTAGAGTCTCAAAAGGGTCAATCACACCTGAAGTGACTTTCAACACCCTTGTGTGGTCACCAGCTGAACTACAGAATCATAGAATAGTTTTGGTTGGAAGGGACCTTTAAAGGTCATCTTGTCTAACCTCCTCTGCAATAAGCAGGGATACCTTACACTAGATAGGTTGCTCAGAGCCCCGTCCAACCTGACCTTGAGTGTTTCCAGGCATGAGGCATCTATCACCTCCCTGGGCAACCTGTTTCAGTGTCTCACCACCCACAGCATAAAAAAATTTCTTCCTTATATCTAGTGTGAATCTACCTCCCTTTAGTTTAAAACCGTTATTCCTTGTACTGTTGCAACAGGCCCTGCTACAAAGCTTGTCCGCACCTCTCCTGTAGGCCCCCTTTAAGTATTGAATACCTGCAATAAGGTCTCCCTGGAGCCTTCTCTTCTTCAGGCTGAACAACCCCAACTCTCTCAGCCTGTCCTCACAGGAGAGGTGTTCTATCCCTCTGATCATCTTTGTGTCTCTTCTCTGGACACATTCCAACAGGCCCATGTCTTTCTTGTGCTCAGGGCTCCAGAGCTGGACACAGTACTCCAGGTACAGTAGAATCACCTCTCTCGATCTCCTGGCCATGCTTCTTTTGATGCAGCTCAGGATGCAGTTGGCCTTCTGGGCTGCAAGCACACATTGCTGGGTCATGTCCAGCTTTTCATTCACCAGTACCCCCAAGTCCTTCTCCGCAGGGCTACTCTCAAGCCCTTCATACCCCAGCCTGTATTTATACTGGGGCTTGCCCTGACCCAGGTGCAGTACCCTGCACTTGGCCTTGTTGAACCTCACGGGTCCACTTCTTCAGCCTATCCAGGTTCCTCTGGACGGCATCCTGTCCATCAGGTGGGTCAGCTGCACCATTCAGCTTGGTATCATCTGCAAACTTGCTTAGGGTGCACTCAATCACACTATGTCATTGATGAAGATACTGAACAGTATCGGTCCCAATATGGACCCCTGAGGGACAACACATCACCGTTCTCCATCTGGACATTGAGCTGTTGACCACTACACTCTGGATGCAATCATCCAACCAATTCCTCATCCACCAAACCACCCACCCATCAAATCCATATCTCTCCAATTTACAGAGAAGGATGTTGGGGGGGGCACTGTCAAAGGCCTTACAGAAGTCCAGATAGACGACAACTGTAGCTCTTCCCTTGTCCACTGATGTAGTCACTCCACCACAGAAGGCCAGGAGGTTGGTCAGGCAGGACTTGCCCTTGGTGAAGACATGCTGGCTGTCTCGGATCACCTCCCCGTCTTCCGTGTATCTTAGCATAGCTTCTAGGAGGTTCTGTTCCATGATATTCCTAGGCATATAGGTGAGACTTACAGGTCAGTATGTCCCAGGGTCCTCCCTTCTACCCTTTTTAAAAATGGGTGCGATGTTTCTCTTTTTCCGGTTACCGGAGACTTCACCTGACTGCCATGACTTTTCAAATACCATGGAGAGTGGCTTGGTGACTACATTAGCTAATTCCTTCAGGGCTCTGGGATGCACCTCATCAGGTCCCATAGACTTCCGTATGTTCAGGTTCCTCAGGTGCTCACAAACCTGATCTTCTCTTGCAGTGGGAGGGACTTTGCTCCCCCAGTCCCTGGCTTGCGGTCCATCCATTTGAGAGTTGTGGCAAGAGAGGTTGCCAGTGAAGACTGAGGCAAAAAAGTTGCTGAGTGCCTCAGCCTTCTCCTGACCCTTCTTATTATTTTTTGCGTCCCTTGCCAAGCTGAGCTCCAGCTGCACCTTGACCTTCCTGACCCATTCCTACACAACCAGGCAGCATCCCTATACCCTTCCCAGGACACCTGTCCCTGCTTCCACTGCCTGTGCATTTCCTTCTTGCCCTTTAGTTTGACCAGCAGGTCTCAACTCAGCCATGTCGGTTCTTGCCCTCCTTTCCTGATTTCTTACACGTGGGGATTGAGAGCTCTTGCACTCTATGGAAAGCATCCTTAAGGATTTGTCAGCTCTGCTCTGCTCCCTTGTCCCTGAAGGCAGTTTCCCAAGGGGTCCTAGCGACTAACTCCTTGAAGAGCTAGAAGTTCGCTTTCCTAAAACTCAGGGTCCTGACTTTACTCTTTGCCTATCCCATATCCGTCAGGACTGTGAACTCCACCAGTGCATGATCAACTACACTGAACAAGGCATAAGACAGAGTCTCAAGTACCAAAACCAGACAAATTACCGGTCCTATTCATTCTTCAACATATTTGAACATATTCTTCAACATCTTTCAACATCTTTCTCCACTACCAGAGGAGAAGGCCTGGAGGAAATAAGGTCAAGAAGAAAGAACTGGCTGACTTCTGACAAGCCAGATATGACACTGCTGTTCAAAGCATATCACTTCAAAAGAATTCATGGTCATGATGCATTCTTCCTTTGAGTGACAATAATACAATCACAGAGGGTTGAATCCTGTCCAAAATCCAGAAAAACTTTAGGATTTCTCAAGAAAGTAAAGTCTTCACTATCTCAAGGATAAAACAGTTTTCAACTCAGTTTTTGATGGTCAAGCTGCTGGCTGCCACATTGCACAAGGATGAAGGACATTATCTTTCTTTGTACAGCAATTGGCCAGAAGACAGGAGATTATTTGTTTTATCTGATATCAAAGAGAATGCTCTGGGGTGCAGGCTTCACCCAGAAGTTCAGGGCTTTAGGAACCACAAAAATGCAATAAATGCAGTCAAAAACATAACTTCCCTGGAAGAAGAGGTATGGCAACAGAAGTCCTTTCCCTAGTATCATCCAAAGCATATCAAAAAACCTCATGTCCAAAACGGAAAATTACCCTCTCTGTCCTTAATCTCTTGCACACTCCCTGTAAGTGAAAGAAGAGCAAAACCAAATTATGACTCTCCATTCACACTGTGCTTGAAGAAATTATGAAGAAAAACAATATCAAGTTCTGGATGTACTCAGATTTCAGTGCAGTAGTATGACTTAAATGCCTACACAAAATAAAATAGCACATGGCTATGATAAACCAATGCTGAGTCAGCAAAACAGTTAAAACATATGCACGGGTGCTACTCTGAACAGGAGAAGGCAATCACTCACTTCAATGCAGTGTCAAATAAAGATCCAAGGGGATTGTCAGATTTCTAGGTTTCATCAAGTGTAGAATTATTGCTCAAGTTGCTTCCTCTCTGACAGTTCGCTTTCTATTTGTTTTGCTGCACAAGAGCAACTTGTCTCTTTCAACCCATCAGTCCATTCACATTTAACAGCAAGAGACAAAGGCACAAACACAACCATGCTAAAAAAGCCCAAAGAATCATTGAAAATATGAAGAAAATAGGCTGCAGCAGCACCACTGAAATATGCAAAAGGATGTGGCACCTCCTGTCACTTTTAATTTCTAGTAACAATGAGATATAGAGATTTTTTTTTATTTTTTTTTTAATATCCACACCACCACCACCCCGCAAAAAAAAATCAAAACAAAACAAACCCCACCAATCTTAGAGCTTTCAGGCTTGTTAAAAGTTATCCCTTTACAGTTTCTGAGACAAATCATAAAAAGCTTTTCCATGATTCATGTGTGTTACAAGGTGGGTTACAGAAAACTTTCCTATTGTTCAGCATAGCATGAATAATTACTGTGTTCTATAAGCTCACATGGGACCACAAAACCAGAAAAAAAAGCATATAGACCACTTGGCGTTCTTTGATTTTTCTAATTAAAGTTGACATGTCATCTAAATGCAACAGCACACTTTGTTTCTTTCTTGTCCCTGAAAACTATTTGGCACACAAGACCCTGGGCATCCATACTCATGGCACACACAGAATTACTTCTGTAATATGAAAAAGAGGATTTATGGAAACAGTACAGTGGTATATCCAAACTCCGTGCCCAAATGGGTCAAAGAACTTCAAAGAAACAAAATTAGATAAATGCTTCAGGTGCAATGCAAGTCATCTTTTACCTTCATCTAGTGTATATCTGTTTGCACCTGAAATATACCCAGATGTACTCTAGATGAAGAGGAAGGTAAATGAAGACTTGCATTGCATTCCATACATTAAAACAGAAAAGAAAAAGAAAAGCTACTGTTGTAGTCCTACACTGAAAGTGCTAGGCAAATTCAAGTACCCTAGGTGAGTAAAACCCATCACCAAGTGTGAAGTGAGATTTCTGCAAGCTACAGTAGGATTTATATATAGCAAAAAGGGTTTCAAAAATTTTCAGTTAAAATAAATACAAACAAATTAATTTGAAACATAGTTGGAAAAAGCACAAGGAATGGCCAGGTGTGACAAAGAAAGGAGTGTGCCCTCATGCACTGATAGCCAGAAGATCTCAAGGGGGATTCAGGTGATACCAGTTAATACATCCCTGCAATAAGTAACAGGATCTGAATTCTTCCACGCACTGTATCAGTAGCATTGCAGAAGCAGATAAACTCCAGAGAATTTCTCCACCCAGCTTCAGCCCACGCTTTCAAAGTTGTTGGGCATTACAATTGTAACTAAAAGAAAATAGCTCCTGGGCTGCGTGCACGTCTGACTATCAAAAAGCAAAGGAACCTAGAGAAACTCCAAGTGTGTTCTGAGGAAAAAAGAAGAAATACGTAATATTTACTTAAGGCAATGTTTCCTCTGAGATTAAGCCCCAGGATATGTCTTGTTCTTTCTTATGAAAGATTTCAGAACTAACATTTACCATCAAATCTGAGAGAAAAGAGGAGAAATCTCCAAGGACAGCAGACCAGACTATTTTCTATAAAGTCTGGTCTTACTGAACATGTTCATCGCTGAGGTAGAACAGTAAGCACAAAGAGACTGTGGGTATCAGTCAAAGTAAAATACATACCAAAAAAAAAATAAAAAACAAACAGGATAGAAGAACCCCTTGACAAAGGAAAACCTTAAAACAGTTTTAGAATTATTTTGCAAAATACCATAGAGGGAAATTAAACAGGATTATGATAGTGTGATGGTACATTAAAAAGGAAAGTACAGTTTCAACCGTCACTTTTAAACCTACCAGCTCAGTGATCCTAGCTAATAATTCTCCCTTTGCTCATACAATACAAGAAACACACCATAGCAAATTTAGGCATTACCCACCCAAGCAGGTAGCAAAGCAATGAACATTTGGTTGCTCTAAAATTATCAGGAGGAAAGGGAAAGAAGCTACCAGTAGAGACTGATGCAAAAAAAGGTTACTAAAATAGAAACAGTCTATGCAGTTAACATTTAACTATAATGGCGAAAAGCACTACTAGTATACACACTGTCTAACAAGAAATAACGGGAGGATTTAGATAAAAGGAGGAGATGGACAGAAGAACAAGGATAGCTGGATTTTGCAGGCAGTGCAAGTCTTCTGGCCAAAGAATTCTTCTGCTTGGAACACTGAAGACTAGACTGCCTTTCAACACTACGAAATAGAGTAAGAATTACACTAGCACTGGCAGAGATGCAAACAGGAGATCTAACGGGTGTGCTCTATTACCAGTTCATGGTGTTATCAATCTCCAGCGTTGAACCTGAAGGATTATATAGTGTTCCAGGCTATGGGCATCTCTTACTCATTAGGCTCCCTATGAATGATTTTGCTCCTGCGTGCCCTTATCATTTTACTTTCCCAGTATGCTCTACTTACAAAAATAAGAACCTCTAAGAGCATATCTATTTTGACCAAAAGACCTAGGGAATAGGAAATATGTAGTAATATATACAGGAACTTCTCTTCCCCCCTTATACAGCACAAAAGTTTTACTTGGCTAGCACAGCACATTACTACTGTGGGACGAAACATAAGACCAACCCACACAAAAACATTAATCCAAAATACACAATTAGAGGAAGGCATACAAATCTCAAGTACCATTAAAATTCTTCAAATTTTAATGAATGAAAACCTCTTTGAATGTAAAACAGTTTTTGCCTCAATCAAATGAATTAGGTTTGAGAAACTTCAGCCATTGAAAACATCTCATGCTCCAACATAGGCTTTTATGTTTCTTCTCTCTCCACTTGCAAGTTTGGCTTTGTTTTTCTGGCTGTATATGTACATCTACCACCGAGTTTCTCAGCTGTCACCAATCTGGTGACTTTATTGGCTATTTTGTTTATCTAGCACTGTAAAATCAGAACTGTCAAAATTGTCACTGCTGAGCACACACGGATCAAGAATTACGCAGCCTTTAAACTGTCTGGAAGAGACACCCAACAGGTGCTCTGCTTCTAGTGCTTGAATATTTGGGGAACACAACTCAATTGGAGATGGGGATTCTCAGCTGACAGGGAAGGGAACAGATCAGACTGAGCAATGGGTCAACTGTGGATATGAGCTGTTTTCATATGCTTGCACTGTTAAAATAAAGTAAGCCAACAAAAACAAACAAACTAAATAGAACACAAAACCCCACACAACCACCACACTTATCTGTTGAAGAAAGAATTTTTTTAATAAATATTGACCAACACCTATTCATCTACTTGAGTTAGATGGGGGGAAAAAAAAAGAGAAAAAGTAAAGAATATTTTGTAGACACATTCTGGACATAGAGGTTAAGCTGCCTTTGAAAAGCCACAGCTGAATTTTAACTTTTTGGAGGGAATATGGGAGCTAGCAAAAACCGGCTTTACTTTTTGTGAAAACACAGATTATTGTAACTTTGCTCTTAAAACAGCCTGCCATACCGCTATGCCTACTCATGGCCTCTCTGCAGTGCAGGCAGCGCAAACCAACAAGTTTCTCCTGGTGAAACTACAACCACTCTTTATCAGTTAAGGGGCATGAAACACTTCAAACCACAGGAAGCTATCACCATGCCAGAACTTTATTTTTTTTTTTTTTGTGGGAAAGATCGGCTTTTAGTCTCAGAGCTGTTGAAAATGTTTTGAGGGGATGCACATTTTTCTCCTTTAAGTAGGTGCAGCATCCAGGTAGCTCTAGCAAACACACACTTTTAAAGTGAGTAAAAGCTCTCAGCCTGAAACCTTCCTGTGCCATTCCTTTCCCAATGCTACTGTTTTCACCAACCATGTTCTGGGTGTCTGTTTTTTCAGAAAATATTAATCAATAATTCCATAAAAATTCTCTTAAGTTAAAAAAGCAACAGGTTGTTACTTAAGAATATACCTTATGTTGATGCAATACGATCATAAATCCAAGCAGAAATAAACTCAACATGCAATTCTGATAACTGAGCACAGCTCTGGGGTGCTCAGTCCCTCACCTGCTTTATTGTACAGCTGTGAGAGTTTTAATACTTGTTCTAAGGAGGCTGCAGACACCTCAGGGAAGAACTGACTCACTGCTTGTTACTGGAACAAAAATCTTATCATTTATTCTAGATCAGCATAAATCTTGCCAAGCTGGGAAACTCCTCCTTTTGCTGGCTAGAGAGAAAATTTCACTGAGGACCAGAGAGAATTGCCATAATGATGAGAGTCTATCAGAGAAACATAAGCAATCTGGAGCTGGTGGCATAATTCAGAGTGAGTCAACAATAAAATCAGGCTTAAGAAATGGAAGGTAGCTGTCTTTTAGAGACAAAGACATATGATTTGTTGTAAAAGCAGAACATTGGCTTTAACTCAACCTTTTTGTTTAAAGTATTTTTAATTTTTTGCCTTCACTTCCCTAAGGACTGACAGATTATTAAAGAATTGTAATAAAGAACTGGAAGCTAGGATTTTGTAATATAAAGGTATGATAAGGAAACAACTTTAACAGTGAAACTCCAGTAACTGCCAATTACCTACAAATCATTAGATCAGTATTTTTGAAGCACAAGGAATGTATAGAGTATGAGAAGAGGTGCACACAGTTCTTCTCATGCCACAGAAATTTTTCACTGAAGAGGAAGCATTCAGAGCTCCAAAGTATTTTTCTAAAGCAATTTATAACAATGAAAAGATATAGTAAGGCACAGGATGTATCATATTATTTTACAGAAAGATTAAGGAATGCAGCACAGTTTATGTTATTGGGTAATAAAATTATGAAGTGTAGGATTTAAGAAGAAACTAACTGCACTAAACGGTGTCAAATAAAGACCACAGTAACTGAAAAAGCACCAGAGCACCTACTTCCCCAAGTAATAATAATATAGTTCTCTATATTTGAAGAAATGTGTAAATGATCATGTTTCCTCATCCTTGGAAGAAATTCTTAAGCTCATGTTAGCAAGTTTATTGATACAAAAGCACACAATCACAAATCATGCCTTAGAGAGATCAACGCTTAATTAGGAAGAAACAGCAATTTGTAAAAGTAGGGGAAGAGAGACATTTGAAGAAAAGAAGTATTTCAGAACAAATTTCTTATCATAAACATTGATGAAATTAAGAGGCATGCAACCTAGTGGGCTGCACAAGATCCTTGTCTCATACCTAGGTGGAATCATCGTGCACATAGATGAACCTTCACTTGGTAGGTTTGCAGAGCAGAGACAAGAACAAGGTGCTGGTGTACTACTGTCAATCAAAACACTACCTCTGCAGAGCAGCCAGAAGCATAAACTCTGCCCCAAACCCCACAGCCCAATAGAATAAGAGTTGGTAGTGGGGCATCAGCTCTACATACAATCTTCTTCGACTTGCATAGGTGAGCAGAAAGTAAGTAGAGAGGACCATCTGGAAAGATACTGAACCAAAGGAATTTAAAAAAGAGGAGATCTTCCAAGGCTCTAGTCACTTCCAGGTCGAGAGCAGAAAGATTAGAATTTTAAGTAATTACTACAAAAGAATGTTTTCTAGTCATTTTCATGCAAGCAGTTTATAAAGTCTATATAAATGAGAAAAATATACTGTTTGCAGTTGTCTGGCAAGAGGTAAAATTTCTGGTCCCCAAAATAGATTATGAGTCCCTATGTCTCCTGCAACATTGGAGCTGACACGCCTGTAAATTGTGGCAGGTCACTATCCTCAACTGATGAATGCCAAGGAAATCAAACTGAAAAATATGGAGCAACATATAAAAAAAGCATAATCCTGATCATTGCTCAAACCTCATCCAGTTAGGTGGAATGCTGAACCAGAAATTCTCCAGCCACTATTAACTACACTGCTCAAACATGAAAATTTGTTAACAGCTACTGTTTTCCTGTTAAATTTTCCAAGTTCCTTAACCACAGGAAACTAAAAAACCTCAGATCTTTCAAGCAATTAAGTACACTCTCTAAGCCCACAGATATTTTGATGGAAAAGAACAGAATACGCAGGCAGACAGTTCAAGATGAAGCAAAACATAAGAAATTCTAGTGAACATATCTTGTATCAAGTTCACAAATCTAAATGCATTTTCCTAAAAAACAGTGAAAGGCTTTTGATTTTTACGAGGCAAACTGTGATTTCCAGAATTTTTAAAGTGGCAACAGTGAGTTTGGTTATTTTTTTAACTTTTTTCTTAGAAACAAGTCAGCAAATTTTATTAAACCTATTTTTAAATGTAGCTAACCTCACAAAGTTGAGGATAATGTCAGCCTGGAGAGTAAAATTCAGCCAAAGAGCTGAAAAAAAGACCTAAGAATATTAGCAGGAAGGCGGGAAACATCTTGTTATTAATGCATTACTTCTAGTGAAATAACACCGAAGTCCAATGTGATCCAAACCACTGCAATGGTGTAAAGCCGGAAAGACTTTTAAGTTCCATAAGTAAAGAGAAGAAATAATTATATGGCGCATTTTTATTATTTTGTTGAGACTTGGAATTTGGTTTTGGGACTGATTCAACGTATATGCAGTTCAAAAGAAGAGTCCTTCAGCATAGAAACATGGTCTAAACAAATGAGTAGATGCGAATTACAGTACTAACTTTCTTCTAAAAGGCAACAAAAACGATGAGAATATGATTGTGAAGACTATCTAGCACAATGAAACTAGCATAATTTAAAGTAGTTTATTGTAAGGGGACACAACCAAGCTTAGCAGTCTCATATTTGACTGTTGTCCAGAAACAGGAATCAAAACGAACTATTAAGCTGTAGTCTAAATGTTTGAAAATGTTTCAGCTGGGGACATTATGCAGCCTTAAATGGTAA
The DNA here is from genome assembly GCF_963924245.1 of Chroicocephalus ridibundus. Lineage (NCBI taxonomy): Eukaryota > Metazoa > Chordata > Aves > Charadriiformes > Laridae > Chroicocephalus > Chroicocephalus ridibundus. Next base: position 67,695,102 of record NC_086316.1, on the reverse strand, counting down.
AAACAGTTAAGTCCTATCCCAATAAAAATCCTAGAAAAAATAATCTTCTACAAATAAGATGAAGATAAAGTTCCAACAGACCATAAATTGATTTGGAAATGTTCATGTATTAGAAAAATCACACTGACAGCAATAAGCACAGTGTTGAGTAGTATGAAACCAGGTAAATATTTTTGCACTAAACGTACATATGAATTCCACTGTAAAAACATTAAAACCTACTTGGACTTCCAGGCACACTCAAGTATTTTAATGACAAATGTATCGTGATTCTTCTTCCTGCTGTCTACTGCTTTTCTCTTCTGCTAAGCCTTACATTCCAGCCTAATAGCAACATATTTTCTACTCCAGTCAACCATACTACTCAGTGGTATTTCCTAGAAAAATTTTTCTTATGTGTCAGATAAACACAGAATAAAATCCTTCAGGGACAGCTTGATATACCACAGATACCACAGATTCCAGTTGAAATAATACTGAAGCAAGAAATTAAGAATTTCCTTAGTAAACCTACCAGAATAGAAAACTGGGAAGAAGTATAGATATTTTAGCAAAATTTAACTGTATCACGCATGTGACTTGGACTTCACTCCATAATTTTAAAGTGATGTGGATTCAGATGGATCAAAAGAATCATGCTGTGTGAAAGAACGACTGTAGTAAAAATAAACAGAAAAGGTCTACACAAGCAGCTTATGGTACTGCACTATTACATGATCGTGCATGTTTCATTTAGGAAAGAAAGGCAAATCATATGTGGCATTTTAGAATAGTGAAGTCCTTTTCATAATTTTCTGCTTAAAAATAATTTGGAGATACCTGACTAGACAAAAACAGTGACAAGAAAAAGTTAACTTGCAGGTGCCACGCAGAATCTCATTAAGGGTAAACAAAAACATATTCTTTCCTTGAGGAAATGCTGAACTTCTATCAACAATTAAACACTCCATTAAATGAAACTGCACATAACAACTCATTTATCAGTGTTCTCATAGAATTCTGTGCTGCCCACATTTTCAGGAATTACACCTGCAAGGTTCCCCATTTTTACACATGTTCAAAGAATTTAACATTATTAGACTGTCATAAATGACTTAAGATTTTTGGCAGGCCATCTGCTGTAATAGCTTTGAATTTCCCTTAAGTGCTTATTGTGGATGACTTATTTTAAGAAGAAGTAACACTACCGTGTGGCTTAGACAAAGTCTAAACTTTTAACTCCTTTGCATCACTAACATGCAAAGTGAAGGACAATGTTATATATGTGGTATTTGCTGAAGGTAAATTAAGATGCACGATGTGTTACATATATTGGACACTTTTGATCTTATATATTGGACACTTTTGATCTTAACTTGAAACTCTTAATCCTTCTATAGCAGAGTAAGACCATCTCCATATGCTTGGTCTGTGTACTTTGTACCTCTGGTCAGCAGAGTAAGAACTCCACAAAATTTTAAATTACTTTACCAGTCACAGTAGGGTTAAAAAACAAGCAAGATTGCTAATGCTTACCATTCCACAAATTCCAACTATATTTGAAAAGTCATACCAGTCCTATTCTGCATTCCGAATTTCTGCAATATTCATTAGTTTCAGTGTAAGAACTTTCATGAGTGGAAGACTGATTGGCTCGTAATGTTTCCTGTTAGATCTACTTTTTTACTGTAGTATACACAAGAATTTAATCAATCTTCCCAAAAAGAATCTGAGCAACTAGAACTATTTCGGTGGCTCATTAGCTACTTATTAAAAACAGACTTTACCACTGATATCTTTGGACAGTGAAAACAAAAACCAGATTGCATGGATTTGTTTTTAATGAATTTGATGTCATCATTTTTGCCATTATAAACTGATACTGAAAACAAATATTGGCAAAGAAAGCATACTTCCTATATTTTGATTCCTCCATTGCCCATGGATAAGAAAAAATACTGTTGTAACGAACACTGCAGAATCCTCCCCTTCCAACCCAGACAAGAGATGAGATTTCAAAAATGAGTGAGCGAAGTATTTTTTTTTATTGTTTTGTCCCAGGGAGCAATCTCAGTTTACACTTTTCGAACCATGTTTTCCCCTAAAAAAATACTGACATAACTATCCTGCAGTTTTCAACCACTTTACACTCTTTATCATGTGACAGATTTAGCATTTCGTACTCATTGGCTCAGATATTCTCCATCTCGTGAGTGAATGGGCATGCAACTTTGCCCATTCTCAACACATGGAACTTGGGACTTCCAGCAGGGTGCAAAGTTTTGCTTAGAAACCTGAGCAGCTAAAAGTTTTAGGGACGTTCAACATTATGATGTCTCCTGTAGTATTTCAGTGGCTTTTCACACATCATCAGTGATTATACTTTTTCTCTTTACCAGCTGAGCCAATATTCAAATAATTTATTACATAATCTTTAATTCATAAGTCTGTAGGAAGAGATTTTAGAACACTGCAGCAAGTTCCAGTTGTTTTTTCTGTATTTTTATATAGCTTAATAACAGAGGAAATTGTGCTTAATTCACTTCAGCCAATGTTTCCATCCAAACACCCAAAGGAAAGTGTGTCCAGTACTGAAATGTTGCTTTTCCCCTCTTATGCTTATCCTACAGTCACATCATGCCATGTTCAGCTGTACTGCATGGTAAAGGCCAAGTTTTCATTTTCAGTATCAACACACACTACATGTATGTGGGGCCCGTCAAAACCAACACATTCCTTCCGGGGGGTTGCTTGTTTGTTGTTTGGGCGGAAATATCTTCTTTTTTTTTTCTTTTGCAATTGCCAATTTTAGACACTAGCAGGCTATGGCTTCCAAATCAGACTACTGAAAGGACTGCCACACCCTGAAAAGCAGAGGAGGGATTTGGTTTGATTTTTCAATTGGGAACTATTTGTAGTACTCCTGGATGGTTACATAGTAACAGTAGCTAAAAACTCTGACTATCTTTGGCTGTCCAGCAGACTGCACCCCTTCTCCAGGAATGTGGATTCAAGCATAGTTATCCATGTATTCATCGCCCCTAGGCTGAGTATCACCAAGCACTACACCCCAGGGATGAGGCGTTCCAATTGAATCAACAGGCAGCTTGCCCTGCGAAGCGCTGTGTGGAGATGGCTCACCCGCATTGGGCTGCCTGCTGGTCTGCCACCAGATTTTTTCCAAGATCTGGCGCTTGATTTCATGCTAATGAGTGGGAGTGGATCCTTTCCCTGTGAATTTGTGTGATGATGGCAGCTAAGAGATCATAGGTATGGGCCAAGTCAAGGGAGGGAGGCTCATTTCTACGACAGCTTACTTCAGCAGCTAAATACTTGTGGTGGTGTCTCAACTGCAAAGCAATTATTAGTTGAGCAAAATTTCCCTTCTGATAACATTGTGATTATAGGAACGGTTTCAATGCCTACAAAGAGAAAAATGGAAAGCGCCATCTCAGAACACTATATTGAGTTTCAGTAGGCACTCATATCGCATTACCATGTATTTTGAGCACATATGAGCAACACTTCTGTCTGAACAAAAAGTGGTATTTAAGAAGTTGCATGGAAAGCTTATGAAAAACGCAACAAATGCTGCTTTACAGTAAGTATGAGCAGGGAGGGGCCAAAAAAATAGGTGACATTTCTTTTAGTCAATTCTGTGGTTTGCCAGTTTGAAAGTAGTTCATACAACAGAGGAAAAATAAGTAAGTAGGTCAATTAAGGTAGAGACCATCCCACAGTTTATACTTCCCATGTAATCCCTGTTACAGGTACTCCTATTTTTCTGCTCTATTAAAGAAGCAACTCAGTTCAATAAACAGTATTTTTTGTTAGTCAAGTCCTGTATTAAAAGTGTTTTGCAGCCTTGATGCTGGATTTTTAATACTGGCTATTCATATGCAGCTCTGCAGATCAAGAATGCTACTGTACCACTTCACAAAAACAACTACCTAAGGCACAGGCTTTAGAAAGCAATCATTGTGGATCCTGTGCAATACAGCGAAAGCTCCAGTGCACCTGGACCAGGCAGAGGATGAGAACATAATGTCGTCACTTTTCAAAAGCGGGATTCTACTGATTTAAAAATAAAACAAGTAATGTACCTTACACATAGTAGGCCCTAAACAGCTGAAGTGACAATGCAGAGCTACACACAAACAAGTGATACTTAAGCCCTTTCAGATAATGCACAAAAAGCAAACATAAATAAAGAAGTAGATTCTTATTACTGCCATATATTACATATATGTACGATGCAAGTTAGCGTAACTTAACTCAGTGAATCTTCACACACTGGTTAGTGCTTACTTACCTGAACTGTTTTTAAATCAATTTTAATTAAGCTGCAACTTGTGCATAGAGTAGACTATAGTTCAGCATGTACTTACTAATCAAAAGCCATAAGGAAATGAAATCTATGAACAGGGCTCAAAAATACCACTTACCAACTTGACAGTCATTAAGGAAAAATCTACCTGGAGAACAGAAATAATTAAGATATCTATTTTCACACAGCTAATTATTTTAACATGAATTTCAAGCTGCCCTGCTATGTGAAATATAGCATATTAATATGCTGCTGCCTTCTGGTTCTGTTGGCTTTTTAGTGTCTTTGTCAATGCCTTAAGTTTCATATGTGAAACTAAAATCAGTCAGTCTCTCAACTCCGAGCCCTAAATGCAGCAGCATATTTTAAAAGAAAATCCATTTCCCTTTGTTCCTTACAAAGCCACTCCGATTTCCTGCTTTCAGAACAAGCATTTGTTAATGCAAATGCATCAGGCATCACATTTTTTTCCTTATGTTTCAGACAACAATATTGCCAACAGTAAAAATTTCTATTTGTTCAACTTTATTTTGTACGTATACTGCATGTAGGCATACTGAATGTGCCAATTCTCAAAAATCACACTGCAGTCTGAGTTGTACGCTCTGCTAAACAGGATCTCACTTATAAAATCTAACAAGACCACAGCAGTACAAACACAGAATAATCTTTGAGACAATCTGAAGCAATTGAGATATCCAGATAAACGTCCTAGGAACTTTCTGAAGAGATACTTGCAGCTGTAAATGGAGTGCGGGCAAGAAACAATGGACAAACTGAAGCCCAAGAGATTCAGACTGGATGTAAGAAAATACTTTTTCCCCACGGGAACAGCCCAGCAGTGCCCAGAGAGGCTCTGCAGTCCTTATCTTTCATAGTTTCTTCCACTTGGTCTTCAAGACCAGAACCAAGCTATAAAGCCTTGAGCAACCTAGTCAGACCTTAAGCTGACCCTGCTTTGACCACAAGGTTGGACTACAGACCTTACAAGATCTCTTCCAGCCTCAGTTTTCCTGTGAAAGCAACACAAAATCTAGAGAGCTCTTCTCTGATCTTTCATCTACACAAGTCTCAAGTGACATTTTCCAACAAATACAGTTTGTAAGTTGAGAGTGCTGTTGCAAAGCTACCAACACTGGGGAGGGTCCTCAAAAAAGCTTGAAAAGTTTATTAATTTGAATAGACTTTCACAGACTGCTCACTCCACTGTAGGCACGTTGATTCATTGCCGGTTTTGCCCAGTGCTCAAACGCAAGCACCTGCATCAGCTTAGTCACAGGGTGAGTAGCAATTGCCCAAGCTACTGTTTCTTTACCAGTGAAAGTATCTCTAGAGGTGTATCACAATGAGGTTGGTCTGGTTGGGTTTTTTGCTTTGTTTTTACAGTAAATGGGGGAAGAGAACCTTCTCCCATATTAACTGGAAGGGAATTGTGAAGCATCTGCCTGCACTTCTGGGAGAGTGTGAGACAGCTCTGAAGACTGCCAGAGCTATTCGGTATCCTCATTTGTCTGGTGGGCACATTGCCAGATTGAGTTAAAACAATACCTGAGGTATAGTTTATATTCCCAGCTGAGCCAGCTAACTAGGATTTAAAACACTCATAAATTTGGGTGCGAGGGCGGTGTGCGTTGACAAGGGAATTAGGCCATGGATCAAAAAGGCTTCTCTTCTGATGCAAGGTCAGCTCAAGCAGCCCCACTCTCCCCCTCACCTTATTTTCCTCAAGGTCTGAACAGACACAAGCAGCGAGGGGCAGGGGCAGGAACCTGAAGCTGCACTGACTGCAGCTGGGGTGTGGGTGATGGACCTAGGGCCTCCTGAATGGTGGCACAGCCAGCACCCGTTGGCAAAGTGTCCCAGCTCTGCTATCAGGGCAGGCAAGGTGCCTTTGAGCTGGCAGGGACAGGCTGGTCTCAATTTACTCTTAAAAATCAGGCCCCTCTCTCAGCTGCACACCTGCTTTTCACCACTTACTCCACTCCTCTGCCTCCACGCCTCACACACCAGTTGCCACAGTCTGTTTCCTCCCCACTCCCATTTCTCTCTCCTTACTCTCAGAGGAAAGGGAGGTGGCAGCACCTTCTTTCCTAGTTAACCACCTGTCAACAAAATCTCCTTCAAAAAAATAAAGTGACAGTGACTCTGCCAAGCACAAAGCCCAACAAGAACTCCTAAATCTCACTGCTTGCACATCTCTAGAGTTAAGTAACACAGGTGGGCCACCTCTTTCTAGAAGGACATAGTGAGAGGGAGCATCTCTGGCCATTACAATGGCAGTACCTGGCACTGCAACCAGCAGCTCCTAAGCTTTCCTTCTCAGAACTGACAAACACTTCGTAATACACCTACCTCAGGCACCCATGTGAATTCAGCCAGCATAACACACCATCCTGCTGGGAACCTGACCGGAACAAATATTTTACTATTAGTCCTTCTATTAATTTTTTTTAAGTTTAGGCTGCACCAAAAGTGAGACTCTGGAGGGGGTGGGGGGGGACGACACAAACCAGACACACACACGCACGCGCACACACACCTTGTAGCCCATCTCTGAAAAATTCACTTCCAATATGCAACAAAGTTATGCTCAAATCAGTAAGCCACATTCATTAAAGTGAGCAATGTTTATATACTCTGTTGTCTTGCTGCAAAAGTAATGATTCTTGAAAATTTAAACTGTCCATGTAAAATCTCTTAGTTGATTGAAACGAGTTAAGAGAGCATGAAGTAAGATTTCACCCCAAGTTTTCACTGTATCAAAATAAAAACAAAAGTATGCCTAAGAAAAATCTCAATTCTTAAACTTCAAAGAAGAATATCCCACCTAAAGCCTCTAAGGCTCACTAATTTCTTCTAATGCACCATGAGGAGGGAATAAAAAAGTAACCAAGTATAACTTAGCAGTCTTGAAAAAAAAAAAATGCCACCTGTATTTATTGTATGCAGGTACATGTTTCACAACAACCAGTTAAAACCAGAAAAAAACTATAGTGAAGATCAATGCTTACTCAACTGTTTAAATGCTGTATTAACATTAATTAAAATTTCTGTGGAAAATTAAATGATTAATTAAAATATCTCAGTGTAAAACATGCTTATTTTGATAACTGGAGCACATGAAAAAAATCAACACCAGGAATGTTTATTTTCTTCTACTTACAGAAAATAATGTTGCCACTGAGACATGGAAAGATACAATATGGAGACAAAGTTTGACAAACTATTAGTCACAGTAGTCACAGGTAACTTCCCTAAAACAGGAAAAAAAAAAAAAAAGAAAAAAAGAACAACTCTATGCCTTCTCCTCACAAAAGAGATTATTTGTTAAATATTTGTTTCTCTGATATGTTATATTCTTTTCACTAAAGAACTCACACGAAGTAAAGTTGTGTAACAGTCAAACGTGTTAAGGACACATAAATCACAGAAATCTACCCAATAAACAAAGATTACACCATCACAGTCTCTGACCATGGATTTGCAAAGAGTGAACTAGTTGCTTTTTCCAAAGATCCGGTGGTACACTGCTGCTGCATAGCAGAGAGGTTGTGAGCCCCCTAAACAGCACACAGGGAGCACACGCATATTTCGTGGGAATAGCAAACTGCCTGCGGAGAACCAGCTCTGATTTTTGGTTCTTGTCAATTAATATTTACATATTTACTTCCTATTTACAGATATTTACTTTCTTCCAATGTCACAAAGCTCCTTCAAGCAAGAAAAATAGTAACACCAGATGATAAATCTGTCTATAAAATGGCTTTGCATTTAAAACAATTCTTGTTCTTATTGATGATCAGTAATAATTATTCCTAGCAAACAGGGTAGAGAGACTTTCCAAAGCACATACCACAGACAGACTTGCAAATTAATTCAAGTATTCTGCAAAATTGTTTCTTCGTTAAGTGTTAGCATTCCCCAAATATACAGTTTACTGTAACATCTGGATCGTTTCATCATCCCATTACTCCCTTTGCTATTCTTGAAATACCCTTATAACAGGAAAACATTTTGAAAACATGCTCTGGCATGTTCAACCCAAAGCTCGCCACTGCAATTTAGCTATTTGAAATTTACACCACTTCTTGTTTCCACCATCAAATGTACCAGCATGTCCAGCTTAATTTAAAATTTCCCCCAACGCCCCTGCTTAGCATTCCCACTGCAACACAAACTACTGGTGTCCTAAAAAAATAAAAACAAAAAACCCCACAACATTTGGCTTATTTTAAATGTGCCCTCCTCAAAATCATCTCTCCCCTGGTCAACCATCAGTGGTTCTTACATTGCATAGTAGCTATGACCCCTGCATTTGAGGTGGCACGATCAAAGGAGCCCTGGCCAGACTTGGAAAAACATTTCCACTGAGAATGGACATACTGCCTGTCAAAAGGTTATTCCCACTGCGTACAAGGAGCAGCTCATATTACTCCAGTGTAACATGAAAGCGCAAAATCTAGCCATAGGAATCCACATACATGTTTTTCTTTCCAAAGAGGGCATATGGGAGACACTGACTGGAACAGAACATCCATATTATCATTTGAAGGGAGGGGATGGACGGGTAAGAGAAAGCTTCCCTAATCAATCCAGCTGTAGGATCAGCCTGCTAAAAAAATATTTTAAAAATTCTGCCTCTTACCATAGCAATTACTTCTCTCCAGTTGCTTTCCTCCCCTTTAGTTAAAAATTTATATATGCAAATGTACATCTACATGTAGATAATCACACACATGCACACTATCAGACTTTACACTCTGCGGAAGACAAAATAACTTTGGAGGCGTAAATCTTAATGTCAATGACAGGAAGGCTTTGGTGAACCATTACCATAAATCTGACAAACGCTAATTTGATGGGTGGCTGTATCTGTCTGCTGCAAGACCAGTCTAGACAGTCTATTGAGAAATCCTAAAACACAACTGTTTGTTCCTTGTAACACCATCTGGATATGGCAATAAGAGCCGACCCAGTGCCATTCACACATGGATCAAAGCACATGCTAATGCCATCATGAAGTCATACACATAAAAAATTCAATCTGAGAACTCTATGCAATTTTCCTAAGTCCTCAGTGAAGAAACCTCAGACTTAGCGCAACTCAAGCTAAGTGCATGAAGAGGGGGAGAGGGTGGAAAAAAAGAAGAGAATATTTAATGAGCTTGGCCTTCCCGAGGAATGTTAGGCCACCCATTGTATTGGAAAAGGCTCATGTCACACTTCAGTCATGGCACCCATCAGGGTGCCCCTTTACAAAAATTGATCTGGAGGTTTTTGTAATTACCTGTTTCAAACAGAAAGAGTGCCCAGAAATACGAGAAGGTTTCCAAGGTGCAAATCTTGCATTTTCTTATTTAAGACAGAGCTGGCAAAATTTGCAATATTGCAGACAATATTGAAAAACCCTCTCTCATTAAACTGCACCATGGCACTAGATCAAAGCACCAAGGGCCCCCTATTGAACTTCTCTAAATATTACAAACATAAAACCAAGTCTGGCTATGGAGAAACTAAAAGCAAAGCGAATTTTGTTTCTGCCTCCAAAAAACAAAACATGTCTTCCCAAGATACAGCTTAAAAAGGTACAAAAAGTACTATATAGCCATGCTGCAAACTTTAAATTGACAAAGCTTCATCCACTCCCCAAAAAATAAAACCAAAGACTACTGGGGTTTTTTTTCTGCATATCTCACTTCCAACAGTTTCTGGGGTGCTTTTCAAACTACTGCCCTTCATGAGGTCTTGTAATTTTTATTTAATGTAATGCATTATGTAACAAATTCAACAACCTGCACGAAACATTTAGCTTTGTCATAAAATTGACCAATTTTTTTTCTGTGAAGTATACACTAATACTAAGCTTCCAGCAACTATACTGTTCCCAGCCTTTTGACCATTGAGACTGTATTTTCCATTTAACCCTGTTTTGTTTTTAGGATGTAAAAGTTTACAACAAGCAGTCTTTAGTCTTTCTGAAAGAACTACAGCGTGAAGCCAGTTTGCTGATACTGAAGACGTATTGAGACAGAAAGCAAATGCAGGTTTTAACAATCATTTTGATACAAGCTCCATCTTTAAAAATTGACATCCTATCATTAAACTCTTTTTCTCTAATCTTTTGAAAGCAACCTAAATACTCATATGGAGGTATTTCATATAGAAAACATTTGGGGAAGACCACAATCCTAGCTCCTTATGTGCTTTTCTTTGTAAATTAAAAAATTACAAGCGGTAAAATATATTTCTGTCATCATAAGTAGCTCAGTACAAGTTAAATAACTACTAAAACTGCACTTTAAACTTTTATAGTCTGATGGTAGCAATTTCATTATTCCCAAAAAACAGAACTAGCACATTAACAAGAGTGGCCTGTCATAAAATACTGCATCCCAAATATAATGTTTCGTAAAATTACTATACAAAAAATAAACTCCTTAGTTCCTTTACAGAACCTGCTAAAATCCTGTAAATCTGCACACAAACACACAGACATGGCTGGAGCTAAACTTCCAAATACAAATAATTTAATAAAACTCTCAGTCTAAGTTGAAAAAATATATACTTGTAAGAGTACAATTACAAAGTTACATCAGCTATACAATGGCGCATCACTGAAATACAAGTGCAAAAAAAAAGTACACTCTACTGTCCTCGTGATTTTCTAATTCAGTACTTCTATTACTAATTCAGTAATGGAAATTTACAATTGTCTCAAAAATTAAATATCTAAATTCTGTACATAGTTTTCAATAAAAATTTCAGAAGAGAAGCAAGTTCAGACTGTTACAGAGATGAAATATCCTGAGGAACTTTCTGCTAATATGCCATCAGAAGGGCCAATTCTAATAATTTGGTTTTTAGTATTATAGAATAAATACTTTTTTTTTCCCTAGAAGATTAACATTCCAGCCAAAAAAAATGGGGGGTTGAGGGGGACACACAAAACACAGAAAATTTATTTTTGCCATTGGATAACTCTTTAGGACAAAAAAAATGATCAAGTAGTCTTTCTGTTCAAAGTGTGCTCATGGATAATCAGAAAAAATTCTCTACAAAGATTTCCGGTACTAGAAAAACCACGAGAGATTGTCCTTGACTTAAGACTCAAAAGACTGATAAACTATGAGTCATCAAGTTTTCAGACTGTAGAGATGTTTGAATATGGGGAAGTGAGAGATTTACAGGAATGAACTATGCATCACAAACAAACAGTTGTTTCTGCAGAAAGCAAGTAATTCCCCTTGAGAAAAAAGTTAGGAGCATACATATTGCAGTTAGTTCTCATTACATTTGCAATGGCATTAAATGGCATCACATTAGCATTAGGATCTTTTATCTCTGAATCACATACAAACCAGATAACTGAAGAATATATATGCACTTAGTATCTATTTATAAATAAGTACCCATAACCTTCTGTCCCCTCCAAATTTCTACATGCATAACTTTCTTCAGAGAACTAACCGAATTCTAGCTAGAACAATATTTAACCTAACTATTAATGTTTCAGCAGCAGATATGTAGTGAAGGGCATGTTGTGCAGGATTTTAAATTTCTGCTCACTCCCCTTCAAGCCCAGCAACAGGACAGCACTGCCATCTACTGTTCACCGCCGCAGCAGAAGCCTTCCGCACACCAAAAAGCCTCCCCTGGCTTCTAAAACCACCACCTCTCCTAAAGCACCAGAGAGAGCAGAATCAAAGTCTGAACCTTGAGAAGCCAGTCTCAGGGAAGATACCCGCACCGGTAAACTCCTCTAGTAATTCTATAGTTCTACATAATAAATAATAAAAAAAAGAGGCCTTTTTTTTTTAAAATTAAATATCTAAGAAGCACAGAATTGCAGTGCAGAGCAGAGAAAGCTGCAGCTGCTCCCTGGAGCGGCACCGGCACTTGGGGTCACCAGGCAGCTGTGCAGTGCCCTCATTTGCTTTCCCACCAACGCAGCTGTACCTACCCATGAACACTGGCATAGTCCCTTTTCCATTTTTCAGTCCTTTTTAGAGTACAGTCATAAATAAGTCTGTTTGTATCCTGAGAAGCTATCAATTTTCACACATATACCACCATTACAAAGCTACAGAAATTATATGTCCATTGTTGTATGCACAACAATCATTAATTTTTCAAATTTTAGCATAGCACATTTATTTCTGACAAATGCTACAACTCAAATCATACCTCCATTTAAAACAAAGCTTGTGTATAAACCATGCACTGGCTAATAAAAAGATGTTTCATTTGGCTGCTTAAAAGGGTTGCCTGGAAGTTACTGACATGCCCAATTCATTTCAATCACAATCTTGATATGATGAAGAATTTAATGAAAAAGAAGCACAAGGATTTATTCACGCCACTAACTTTTCCAGTGAAAGAAAAGAAGTTTGTCTGGTAAGTTTTAAGGGTTATACTTGAGAATTCCATTCCAAAAGTGCTCTTCTAATTAACAACTTTGGATCCCCTAAAAACTGATACACAAAATTTAAGGAAAAGACATGATGGACTTTGTTAATGGAACTCATCTCACACGGTATAAGTGTAATGGTGAAACTACTGAAACTTAATCTGTAAACACACTGCAGACAAATTGAACCACTCCATTATGAAAAACAAAAAAAGCTATCGTTGTTTTGCAGGGTACAAATAGCCATGTAATCGCTTAAATCATACAGCAAGTGCCATGTAATTACAGTACATAGTTATTCGTGCCTCACAGATTACATGGCAATAAAAGGCTGCCTGTTACCATATGTAGTAATTTAGAGTTGATGGTGACAGTTGGCAGATGTTGAAGATAACTTTAAAAAGGTGAGAATAATACTGAAATCCGTAATTACTATATTGTCAAGTTACAGAGGGGTTTGGTTTGCTGTTGTTTTGTAGTGTTTTGGGTGGGGTTTTTTTTGTTAGACAGATTCTGTCGAAATGTGCACAGGTGCCACAGGTGCAGTCTGCCCCTAGCAATCTGCTGAGATGTTATAGGTATAGTGGCCCTCGAACTTCTTAAAACAATCCGTTATCAAAACATGACCAAGATATCAACATGTAGTTTTGCATTGTTTCACAAAGCCAAAGATCACATGAAGATTTTGCCCTCTAGCCTTATTTTATTTTTGCTGTATAGCTTCTCTTGCATATTTCTCTTCCACTGGTATCTTTACGAGCTAAAAAGCTCTCCCAAAAGACCTCTACAACCACTCTAACCCTCTTCCTTGTTAAAACAGTTCTTCAGAGAATGTTCAAATATACTTGCCCTGCAGAACCCACAAAAGCAAGTCACAGTCTTCCCTCTATTTTCTATACCTGGTTGACAAAAAGAAATACCAATCAACTGGAAAGCTAAGAAGACTCAGTTTTCATACAGTTCTGATCAGAAAGTGTTAACCCCATTAATCATTCTCTCTCTCCAGCAGATCTGGGAAGAAATTTTAATCTGCAAGCTGCTAGACTATCAAATTCAACCCGCAGATTCCAGTGGGAACACAAAGAAATTAACTTTCACATGTTGGGTATGATATATACAAATTCTTAATTTTTTTTTTTTTTTTTTTTTTTTTTTTTTTTTTTTTTTTTTTTTTTTTTACAAGCTACATTCACTTTTTTACTTGAAGTCACCAGTGAACAAGAGACAAAGGCAAACACTACCTGTAAAGAGCCACTTTAAAAATCTTGATTTTAGAAAAGCAAAACTTGGGAACTGATGCTTCTCCTGGTGGTTCTCCCTTTTTATATCTGAAGAAAGATGACCAGCTTTGCATCTACCGTTAAGTCACCTATGAATCAGAAACCTAAGAATTAATTACTTCTTTACAGCCCTTTAGAGCCAGTAGAAGGAAAGAGGCACCTCCAAAAGCAAGACTCTTCTCATTCTAAAATGAACATCTAAGGTCACAGGTTGTCTTCTTCTATGTTTTGATTTCGGAGAAGTAAATCTCACATCTAGTAAAGAAATAGTTACCAAAGAAAATGAGTTAGGCCATTTCATTTTTCTCACACAAAAAGATACTAATTTATGTGTGGCAGCCTGATTATGATCTTCTCTCTTCATTAACAGGGTATCGGTTGTCCCCTCAAAACAAGATGATTTCTGACTGGGAATTAATACTGAAAGAATTAAGTTGCAAAAGAACAGAAAGATAAATGAGTAGCTGGAATTGTTACAGAGACAGTTTTTAAAGTGTCCTCTTTTGTCAGGAAAAAAAAAATCCATTATTAGATGTGAATTGCAGGATTGCTGACAGTAACAAAGAAAAGCAGGAGAAGTTTAATACACATATCTCTCTGAGAAAAAGCAAACAACATTCCTATGATGATGATGAAATAGTTTCCATTCCAACAGTAACTCAAGAAGATGTTAAACAGCAGCTATTAATTGGACACTTCTACATCAGCAAAGCTGGAAAACTTGGATACATGTGTGCCGAAAGAGATGGCATAGGTACTGGCTGGACTGGTAATTCTTATTGCCATTAAGGCTTGAAAAACGGGAACTGGAAAAGTTCATAAGAACAGAAAGAACACAAATGCTATGTCAATATTTACAAAAGACAAATTGGATGCCCTAAATAACAATAGGTCTGTCAGACTGAAGTAGATTTTATGAAGAAAAATTATTTTTATGTAATGAAATAGCTGACGAGAGATTTGATTATGAAGAATTAAATTAAATTACACAATGAATGCCAATCAACAGGTCTACAGACAATAGACTTAGTGTTTTTAAACTGTGTTTTAAAAAGTATATCTTTATGTAATATTCTTAGTCTTCTGGAATACACTCAATTTGGCACTGTAGGACATTTTGCTTAATCCACTAGAACAATCCAATATCAACAAAGAACTTCTAAATTGTATGAGTTTGATTTATGGGCTCCAGGATACACCTGTAAACAAGGAGCCTTCCTTGACTGATGCATTTCTACTGTGATTCCATGGGACCTGCCCATGCTGTCTGACATTTGACAGCACCCACCCCAAAGAAGCCCAAGAGAGGGGCTCACCTCAAACAAAAGAGAACAAACAAAAGAAAAATTTCTCACCAACAAAAGAGAAATACTGATCAATAATGAAAAACATACCATGCCGACACACTACCAGGTGTCTAGTAGCTCAGCAATACAATTTGGAATAGATGCTCCTTGAACAAATCTACAGAAGATAATCCTGTATGGGCACTGGGTTTCTTGGCGAGAAGGTCGCAGAAGGCAAATCACAGGCCATGTTGACTATTCTGAGCACAAGTAATGGCAGGTATAACAAGAAACCCAAGGGTGCACACATTTGCACCTAAAAACAAAAAAGATGACATTATTTTCTGCCCTGGAAAATAATGCCTCTGAAAATTCTTTTGGGCATAGTAGCTAAATTTTTACAGGGCATCTGTAAGGATCAGTTATAGCCTCAAAGGACTGATGTCTGCTTTGGAGAGCAGGGAATTACCAAGTTGGAAAAGAAAGGTTTTATGATGCCTGTAATTGACATAACAATAATTCCCATTGCACTGCTGTTTTCTGTCCTGATGTTCCCAAAGAAGTGTGTTCAAATACGCAGAAAAAATAGCATCAAAGAGGTAGGGAAGAGTCATTAGAATGAGTGAAAGATTAGAAAAAATTTTCTGATAATTCAGGGCTCGAGGAACTCATAATATTTGCCTTATAAAAAAAGAGCAAGGAAAATCTTCCTTAAAACATCCAGAAGAGGATCAAAAATTCAATAGGCATTCATTAAAGGAGAGGCAGTTAAACACTAGAACATCTTGCCCAGACTGTAGTGAATTTTCTACTTCTGGAAATGTTCAAATCATAGTTAGATACTTTGACACTCAGCCCCAAAAGGTGTTTTAGTTTAGAAGATATCTGTAGACTTTATTATGAATAAAGACAAGGTAATCAAAACAATACCTCTGGATTTACATGTATTAATTTATATGGATAACCAACAACCATGGCTCTACTAAAACAGAGAGAAGGCAGTGGATGTCCTTGAGATGAGTATTTCCGTGCTCGGCTCCACAAGTGCCATCCCGTGCTGTACAACATCTCACAGTGCTGGCAGAAGCCTGTCTTATGCTGAAGCATCCCAGACATGGAATTCAACTCACACTCAGAGCAGAAGTAACTCTAACAGGGACAATACAGAGTTCACTAAGTTACAACTGCTATTGACTGAGTTTGGCTTATTGCTCTTAAGGCAGTTCAGACAGAACAAACAGCATAAACACAATTCCCCATATATAATACAGCAGCCCAACCTTTTCAATGCTGAAAGAGAAATACCTCTTTCAGGACACCAGTGCACATCAGGACCAAGAAGAAAAGCAAAACTTGCCATGGAGGTGACAGGATCTCCTCTGGGACAGAGCAAAGCTTCCTGCTTACCTGGCCTGTCACAGGGACTGCAAAACATGCAAAAGCAGTAATCACTTCTGCAAGAGAAAAAAGAAAAGGAGACAGAGGGGGAACAGTAACACCCCTTTGTCATTTTCCCTTTCCCTCCCTGCTCCAGCCATGAAGTCAGCAGCAGGAGCTGGTTAAGGAAAGGCAGGAGACCAGCAGGTGTTTTAAGCTATACAGTTGCTACTCCTGCTACCGCTTAGAGGCCACAGCACTTCCTTTGTCCTTGCAAGGAAGCGAGGAAGCATTTTGCTTGTCCGCTCCCATATGCCAAATGGATTAAGCCTAGAGAACACAAAATTACTTCCTACCAAAAGATGGACCATATTCACTTCCGTGTACTCAGAAAGCTTTTTATAAACATTAAATTCTTGTTCCATGTTTGGTGCATTTCACCAAATTCCATAGAAAATGCAACCAGATTTCTGTAGAAGGAATTCAGCTTTGCTTGCAGGCATAACACCAAAGAACTTCAAATCCAAGGTGCTGTTCACCTCTCTTACATCATATAGTAAAAGGTTCTTATGCTAACTTATGTTCCTGGTCACTGGTATGCAATCCCTATGATTTTAATAGATGTGTCCAACTGACTGGAGTTCAGTGAACTGTTCTGGGAGCACTCAGAAAGGCAAAGAACCCCAGCAGCATTTTAGTCAGTGAAGCAAGCAGAACCTGCTCCTAACACAGAGGGAGCCGAGAGTTTCTCTTGCACAGTAAATTGCTTTTGTCATCCCCATTTTGAGAAGTAACAAACTATAAATTTCTCATTTAGATCCAAAAATAGCCTATGTTTGCATGCAAACAGGTCTGCAAAGTCTGCACTAGATGACCATTACCAGGTAGCACTTTAGACGGCTTTTATTCAAACCAATGCGGCAGAGAAAATTCACCTTTTGTGCAGTAAGCTTGAAAAGAAAGACAGCCACCAAACTGTCATTCAGAAATAAGACAAGATCAGTTCCTGCTGAAACCACCTTTCCTTTTCCCACATGGGAACTTATTATAGGGAAACCTCACGACTGAGAAAACATTTCAGATAAGAGAGTTTATACACGCCCACATTGGAACAGATTACCAATTGTTAGTGTAGTGAAGGCAGGCATATATCTCTACAGCAATCCCTTCTCCTCTCAGGAGATAAATCTTACACAAACAATACTTGCCAGCAATGAAAATATAAGATGTCAACAGCTTCTTGTTTTTTATGCTATTTAGTATGAAGTTTGTACCAAGCATAGTGGAGGAATCAAGAACAAACAAACAAAACTAAAAAATGCACAAAGTTATTTGTATTCGGGTCACATTCACAACAGTTTAGTTAGAAAACTCTAGAATGATTCTGAACTAAAGAAGGCCTTTAAGAGTCTTGGAGATGTTCTCATGAGGCAAACAGGCATAAACAAAAGAGAGTTTTAAACAGGAGATAAATCTGAGGTCAAATTGAGCCAACGTAGATAGAAACAAAACAAAAAAACCCAAAGACATACTCTACCTGGCATGAAGCTTTCAGCAAGCTACAACACAAATGTTGTCAGTCCTCTCCGTGTAGCAAAATGAAAAATAGGACTAAATGGACAACATAGTATTCTAAGAAAATTTCCCTTGAAAATTCAATTTATATTCAACAACTTGCATATAAACCACTTTCCGTAACAAAGCTTAAATATCTTATCTGAAGCAATTTGTCATCAAGTTGAAATCAAGTTATCATATTTGATGATAAACAGTTTGCAGACAGAAGGTGTATGCTCCTACCTTGCACAGTTTTATTTCACTTTTTAGGGATTATTTAGCACACATTAATGCCAGAGAATGTTCTTCAGTTCCCACATATAGCAAACAATTCCTATCTGGAGTATGGCATTTGTCATTTACTAATCTGAAAAGACCGAAACTAATTCCTGATGTGGAAAAGCCCAAATAGTAATAACCAGAAGTAAGATAAATAACAAAATTTGGCACATACTCCATAAAAATTTGTGCCCTCGTGACTGATGATACAGGTCTCCTAGACACAACAGCCCAGTTCAAGACAAGGCTCCTCCTTTGAGCACGAAACCAAAATGAAAGAAAGAAAAGCTTATGAAGATTTCTCAGCAATTTATACTGAACCAGGTGATGCAAAGTTGGCACTGGAATGCTGCCTTGGTTAATATCCTGATTTGGACCAGATGCTTCCAGGTCTAATATCAAAAGTGCATCAACTTCACATGAACAAGGAGAAAGCCTTTAACACACAGGCAAGACTTACTTGGACAATGCCAGAAGTAAAAGAGCATTCATGGAAGCCTCATGAAGACTGACCCACTTTCATACAAGAGCAATAGTACAGGTTTAAGAGAGTCTTCTGACTATTGAATGTAATCTTATGAGGAAAGGCTTCTGTTGGTAGAAGTTAGAGCAGTTAAATAACAGCAGTAAAATAAAGGTTATCAGAAGAACACAGGGCCAAGATGGATACAGAAGAGACTACCAAGTCAGCCAACAAGGTATGCAAGAACAGAAAGATCTGAAACATCACAAACCTGTAACAGAAGCTCTTTTCAGTGGTGCCCGGCAACAGGACAAGAGGTAATGGGAACAAACACAGGAAATTCCACCTAAACATCAGAAGGAACATCTTTATTTTGAGGGTGGCAGAGCACGGGAACAGGCTGCCCAGGGAGGTGGTGGAGTTTCCGTCTCTGGAGACATTCAAAACCCGCCTGGACTCGTTCCTGTGCAACTTGCTCTAGGTGACCCTGCTCTGGCAGGGGGGTTGGATTAGATGATCTCCAGAGGTCCCTTCCAACCCTACCATTCTGCGATTCTGTGAGAAGCAAAACCAACTTCCCTTTTGCTAGCAATACAGATTATGCAATACAGGAATCATGTGAGCAGAAAAATAACTATTAACAAAAGTGATCAGTTTTCTGGGCTTAAATCTTAAATCTTTAGATCGATTTAGCTCCAGCATCAAAACTTCACTGATACAGTATTCCAACTTCAACATTTTACTTTTCCTCTGTTTCTGGAGTAATCAGCAACTAAAAGGAGCTAGAAGAAACAGATGATAAAGCATCAGGTGAGAACAACCCAAAAGATCTAGAACGTACAAAGGAGTAAGTCTTGTGGAAATGCAACTTGATGTTGGTAAATCAAGTCTTCACTCAGCAGACGAATGAATTCTCTAAGGCTTCCACTGGAGGTAATTTTATAATCTCTCAGAGTAAGTCTCAAGAATCCACTATTCCCTTTCAAAGAAACTGAAGGATGTGTATTAATAAACATTTTCTTAAAGTACACTGTCCATTATGAACAGGACAAATACGAACAGAACACCTTTGATCACCTTCCTTTGTATTATCTGTCCTTTCACTGTTTGCTACAAAAACCTGAGAACTAGCCTCACCATGCATTACTTCCTATAAATCTTGAGAACAGCATGAATCCAAACTTCAGTACTACACTGCAAATAAGCTGAATGCAGTGCTGCTACAAATAAACATGTTGTGTTGTCTCATTAAATGATCTAACAGGTGCTGTATGCAGCATTTAAAGTGAAAGTAAAGGTTGATGACCTTTTACTTCATGGTACAAAACAAGAGCTTGCACGGAGTGGACACTTTTCAGTCTATATTAACCTAAAGGGATGCAGCAAAAGGTTTCATGAGACAACTGACAGCTCACTGCTGTCAAAAGTGTATGTTCACCCCTTTCTGTGTCCCTTCCCAGCTGCGTATTTTTGCCCCTTGCATGTCACCAGCCCTTGGTGCTAATCTGATCCCTCATATGAGACCATTCAGCTCACTGAACTGTCAGAAGACTAACATAAGGGTGAAAGAAATAAGCCAGTTTGCTTAACCGGCAGAAAGCTAAACAGGTCCTGGAGAGTACAAACACCACGTACGCACCCCATGCTAAAGCAAGGAGAAAGGGGGAATCATAAACCTCAGAGCAAAACTTCCCTTTCAGCAGCCAACTGGTTCTGGCAGCTCAGCTGTCCCATGTAGCCTCATTCTAACCATTCCCTCATCTTACAGGTTTGAACATTTAGAAAAGAATTTGAAAATATCATGTGACAGCTACCCATAACATTATGAAACAGGCAGGTGTTTCAGTGAATCAACAAGGTCTCCAGGTTCTCAGAACTGCCCAGATATTTTTTATAATTCTCATTCCCTCGAGTCTGAAAACTTACTCACTGTTGAACAAGGAAGTGTTAACTAAAGAGTTAAGTACTCTTCGTTTTCATTTGCATAGATTTTTCTCAGTTAAAACCCCTCCTCTTTCTCATTTGGAGCCACTGCTGGATTTCATTGCTGGCCTAACTTGTTTGTTTGCATCCTGAAGTTTCCTCTAGGCTCTGTTTGTTCTCAAATATATCTGGAATCTTTCTTCTCTGTACTCTTTGGCACTCATCAGCACTACGCCTTCACGAGCTTTGCCGTGCAAGACACAAGGTGAGACAATTCAGAATCTGCTCCCCCAAAGACCCAACTGTCTAAACAGAAGATATTTACGTTGGTTCTCTTTTCAAACCAGACAAATCTATCTTCCTGGCATGTCTTTTTCCGGAGCGCCTAATAGCTTAGTCAAGATAATGGAAATGGCAGAAAGGCAAATTGAGGAGTAAAGGTGTCATAGCCAACTTCTCCTTGCCTCAAAAATTCTCCATGTATTTCAAGAATTAGATATGGAAAAAACAACCCTGCCCTGAAAAGTCACAGTGACAATGTTGCTCTTTCTCTTCTGTAAATACTCTGTAATCGGAAAACAAAAGATGGACATGCTCCTTCTCCAAGGAAAATTGCACAATGATTCAGATATAAAGCAGCTATGAAAACAGTAAGAAGCATCAGTTACTTTAGTAAAATAAAAAAAGCAGCTACTTCAAAACCAAAAAAAAAAAAAAAAAGGAATAAAAAGGTTTCCCCCCTACCCCCAACAAAACATAATTAGACAGCAAAACCCCACTGCTATAAGATACTATAGATTCCGGTAGTTGAAATCAAAGAGGTTCCAGCCATTTACACAGCAGCAGGAGAGCTGCAGTGCTAGGAAAAAAACAGACAGATTTTAAGAAAACCAAAATGTTTAAAACCAACCTTTAACCACTAGGCATTGCATAAAATCCTCATAAACATGCAGATTATTCCATGTGCTCACTATAGTTTTTTTTATGTTTTCACTGAATGTTGGAGACCACGCTCCCAACTGGATCACAGGTACAGTACGACAGTTTTTATGTTCTTATCTCCCACACAAATGCTACGCGGAGTAAAAGCTCTACTATGCATTACTGACATACCACAGGCAGTTCGCCTCTATAAAAATTAAAAAAACCCAAACACAACAAAACTAAGGCAAACCATTCAGTGCCTAACAGCTGCACAGATTTGCAAGGCAACCACAAACAGACCACTGCGGACCCTCCCTAGCATTTCTCTTCCTCCCTTTTCTCCCCAGTTAAGGCAAGAAGGAAGATCGCTGTGGGTTGTCACCCTCCTTGCAGAGCAGCAGCACTGCAGGTGGTGGTTCTCTCCTGGGAGAGAACAAAAGCCTAGAAATGCTGTGGGCCACAGGTAGAAAGGTTGCTACCACCAACTCAGATGTCTCTCAGATGCTGGGCTGAGGTGCACACACACCCAAAACTTCCACTGTGCAGAAAGTGCCTAGTTTCCATGAGGTGCTACATTGAACGATTTCACATGCCCCAGATAAACTGTTCTGATCTAGTTCTCACCTTCTGCAATGTTGGCTGCCTCCGGTGAGCCACCCGCAGCCTCGCAGGCTCTCTGTACTCTTCTACACACAGTTTCTGGCTATCCCCGTTCTCCTTCATTTACAGGTGTTCTTGCGTCTAAGCTTTATTCCCAGTTCCCTCCAGCTTCCTGTACCTCAGACCACACAGTCTCCCAGTAATTGCTCTAGATGCTCACATATCACTTGGCTGTCAGGCTGCCCTGTATTCTACTGAAGGCACAGCAACACTAGGGAAAATAGTGGGGGGAAAAAAAACTCTAAACAACAAAAGGCAGTTTTCTCTCCCCGCACTTCAAAGTTCATGTTCCTAAACTTGTCCCACGCCCCTTTCACCCTTCTCCACACACTAAAACTTATTCATCACACCCTGCCCGCTGGTAGGGATCTAAAATCTGTTCATCCCCAGTAAGAATGAAGGCTCTGTGTCTTAAACTACAGCTTAAAGTTAAGTTTGTCTGCAAGCAGTGTTTTCGCAACAATGTGGCATGCCAGGCCTTCACCGGAACACAAATCCCCATCTAACTACAACTCCGAACGTGTTCCAGCAGCAATACGCCACGCCTGGGCTACAGAACAGAGGGGTTTCATCTCTCGGAGCTGTTCTACGGGACTGCTACAACGCTCCAAGGCTGGGGCGCTGGGGAAGGGCGCCTCCCGGCGGCTTCGGAAGCCGCCGTTCTTGGCACAGAGCGCTTTGTGCGGCTTTGTTCCCTCCTCCGTAAAGGCCAGGGGGCGAGCAAGGCAACGGCCGCTGCGGAAGTGCCCTCCCCCCCGCCCCGCTCTGAACGTCCTTCTACCCCCCTACCGCGAATTTCAGGCTTTTCTTCTGCTTCGCCAAAGCAGGCGAACAAGCCACAAGCCGAGCTTCCGAATGACCTGGTTATTCATAAGACGCAGGAAAGGGATGGATTTGGTAGAGATCGCGGGGGGGGGGGCACGGAACGGGGAGACAACGCGATGCAAACCACAGGAATATATATTCAAAGGAAAAATCCTTTGGTTTTGTTTGGGGGGCGGAGTGGGGGGTGTCTGTTGTTGGTTTTGCAGTTTGGGGGGGTTGCAGGGTTGTTTATTTGATTTTTTTTTTTTACAGACTTAAAAAAAAAAAAATCGAGAAGACTTGTGAACTACAGTCTCAGTGTTCTGCTACCAAAATGCAACTGCCTTTCTGCAAAACTGCGAGCTGGTATTTAGACGAGGGCTGCTTAGGAGACTTGGTAGCTGAATTTCCTCCATACCTTTGCTGGAGTGCATTCGTCAGTGTGCAAAATAACAGTTTGCTAAGTAAGTTCTTCAATAATTTTCTAATGGTGTTGTCTCCTAGCTCTTCCTAACAGAACAGATCTGTAACTCAAAGCCACATCCACAACACAGCAAATTCTAGAGTCAACTACAGGAATTCAGTTTAACCCAGTGGGATGTTCAGGAGATTCAAGACAACCATACAAACCTAAATACTGTGTATACCAGAGGAAGCACTTCTTACCCAGTATATTAACACAAAAGGAAAGTGTGCAAGTTTTACTAGGATCTTCTAACATCATCTTACCTGGTCTCTTGGGTCTTACCTGTCAGTATCTGAAAAAAGCAAAAGTATGACAGAAAATAAAGATTTCCTCCCAAGAAGTGAAATAAGTCCGAATGATCCAATAACCACCTTAGGTCTCACTTGCTTAAACCCAACAATGAGGTGTCCTAAGTATCTAAACCTTCCTCATGTTCAAGTATGTTCTTTAAATTAAAGATTACAACAATATTGAGGGAATACAAGAAGTGGTCAGAAAATAAACCAAAAATGTTGATGTTTTAGAAGACTTTGCTTGACGTTTGCCTGTTTGCTGTGCTTCAGCTTCTCCTGCTGCATTACAAGTTTAAGACACTTAATCCCCTTCCCTTTCAGAAAAACTGCTGTCCTCACTACTCTGACAGAAAGATCATCCACAGACTGTTCATGAGGAGAATTTCCAGCAGTGTGTGAGAACAGAGGCAAGGGTTACATGACAGACTGTGACCCACAGAAGAGCTGCACCCAGAGATGGTGCTGTTTGATCTCAGTGGTGACCAAGATGGGGGAGGTCCCAAACAAGTGCAAAAATGCCCATGCCATGCCACATTCAGAAATAAAGCTAGAAGAACTGTCCAGGGAACTACAGGCTGATGGGTCTAATTTTTGTCCCTGTGAAAGTCACAGAGGAAGAGAAAAAACACTAAGTCTACTTAGGCAGACAACCTAGAGGGGTAAAAATTGGCTGGATGATTGGCTTAGAGGTAGCAGCTAATGGCTAAACCACAGCAACAAAGTGGAGAACTACAGGGGTCCAACCTGTGACTTGTCCTGCTTAAAAACCTTTATCACTGACTTGGGAAGAGTCACTCTTGCCAAGTTTGCAGATGACACTGAACTGGAGGGAACAGCAAATGCACTCAAGACAGGGACCTGGGCAGGGTGGAGGAACAGGGTCTTGCGCAGTTCAGGACGGCAAAATACCAAGTCCCGCCCCCGGGAAGTCAGAGCCCCAGGCAGTGGTCCAGGATAGACACTGCCTGCCTGGGCAGCAGGTCCGCAGAAAAGTCCTTTGGGCCCAGTGGGACAGCAAGCTGAACAAGAGCCACCTTGGGGCTGGCAGCTGTAAAGGCCAGTAGCATCCAGCACTATAGTAGCTTGGGCACAACCAGGAGATGGAGGGAAGTGATGACTGCCCTTGACTCAGCGCTTCTTATACCACATCTAGTGTAAGATACTGAGTCCTCTGGTTTGGGCTCCCACATCGAGGACACTGCCAAACTGGAGCAAGCCCAGCAGAGGTCCACCAGGATGCTCAAGGGCTGGAGCACCTTCCAGTGAGGGGACCCTGAGGACCAGGGCTGCTTCAGCCTGGAGAAGGGAAGGCTTTGGGGGTGCATCAGAGAAGCCACCTCCTGCCTGCAGGCAGGTCACTGACAAGACAAAGCCAGGTTCTGTCACGGTGGCTGGATGAGAGACAACAGGCACAAGCTGAAACAAGACAAGTTCAGACTCAAGACAAAGGGAAAACTTTCTCCCCAGGGAGACAGTGCAGCAATGGTACAGGATGCCCAGAAACACTGTGCAGTCTCTGTTCTTGGAGGTTTTCAAGACAGACTGCAAAAATCCCTGAGCCACATGGTCTGACCTCCTCACTGACTCTGCTTTGAGCAGGAACTCAGACTAGAGACCCCCAAGATTTCCTCCAACCTTGTGGCGTGACGTGACACTGTCTACAGTGCTGTCAAGCTTCAATGCAAAGCTGAAAGTCTAGTGAGCTCTTAAACATTTCATTTACATTCATCTTACCTGTTAATTTAATAGGTGACCAGAATCCTACAACAAATCCAATCTGTAACCTGACAGCATCTTTGCAAAGCCACTGCCATGAAAGAAAACCACAGAAAAGTTTGAAAAAACCTAATTTGCATCCACCAGCCTGCATGGTATCATCTTCCACTCTTTTGGAGACTGGGGAGGAGGGTACTTCATAAGTACCATCACACTGCCTGTTATGTACACACATCAGAATTACAAAGAGAGCTGCATGATTCTTCAAGCAGGTAATATGGTAACAACAGAACAAAGTTACATGTGCCACAGCCCTGTCCTGCTTTACCCGCAGTCAGTATAAAACACAAATTCAAGGAAATCAGTACCGGACACAAAACATAGTGGGGTTTTTGGATCTAAACCTAAATTAATTCTTTAAATATATGGCCAAAAAAAAATAAGTCAGTTCCATAGACCACAGAAATTATCACAGGTGGAGTACAAATGAAAAGACCTGCATTCACCTATATCAGAGAAAACAGGAAGCAGATGTGCTGCTGGCATGCAGAGTGATAACAGAGCCCCTGTGTTAGCAAACAAAATTGCCAATGCAGCAGCAAGAGGTACATCACAACTCCTAAAAAACAATGTAGGACATGTGAGAGTTTCCTCAAACCACCCAACTCATTAGCAGATCCCTGAAGTTTGCTTTTAAAAAGGTCTCCTGTGTGTAGTCCTCACGCCAGGGATTACTGAACTTCACTAACGGAGGGCTTGGTTCTTCTATAAGTTACATGATTAAAACTTAGTAGAGTGTACAAAGTTCTTTGGATGAGAAGTGGCATAGGAAACAGCTGTAAATCCTCTGATCTGCTTAGGAGAGAGGGATGGTTCTGAGAGACTGGAGTCAGGTAACAAGCATGCTCTACAGCTGTCAGACAAGGAGATGTGGGAAACAGTTAATAGTTTCTGAGATGGCCGTAAGTTACAGGAGTCCCATATTTTAAAGAACAAGTGGAAGAGACTGCATAAATACTAACCTCTATGAGCAGTTTTGAAACCCCCAGCCTAGCGTTTCCATAACAGACTCAGCAGTTTGAGGAAGGCGCACAAAGAGGAATGACTACCATACAACCAGTTTAATTACTGATAACTAAAAGAAGTGCTTTTTAGGTTTATTTATTGGGCGTTACATTCCCAACCCACACTAGGAACTGTTATACAGATTCCCAATGTTTGGAACAATCACCATCTAATCTGGTTATTGACCTCAAGACTCTACAGTGTCTAAGTCCAGAAGCAGAGCAATAGTAGCTGGTCAGCCCCACTTGCAAGACATCATCTCGAGCTCCACCCATGCCAAGGTACAGTACCTAATCGACATCCTTCACAGCCTGGATGAAAACAGATGTTA
This sequence comes from Chroicocephalus ridibundus, assembly GCF_963924245.1. Classification (NCBI taxonomy): domain Eukaryota; kingdom Metazoa; phylum Chordata; class Aves; order Charadriiformes; family Laridae; genus Chroicocephalus; species Chroicocephalus ridibundus. The sequence goes on along the minus strand of NC_086316.1, from coordinate 67,667,965 downwards.
CTGGGAAAATAAGAGCTACTAGGGGAGGAAACGAGAAATAAAATTTAGCATTTGACTTTCCTGTTCTTCATTTAGACTGTATCTGCACATGAATTTAAAATTCTGTTCAATTAAATCAGCAACTACATATAAAAACATTGCAAGAAGTCAACATGTTAAGACCCAGAATAAAGACCGTCTTCTTCCATGGCTGCACAAAGTCTACACACTTCCCTGTTTTTCCTGTTCTACTTTCAGCTATGTAGCCTATAGTACAAGATCCTAAAAGACACCCTCTGTAGGAAGTTCTCCTTTGCCAATGGACAAATTGTCCCAGATATGCAAGCAACTGTGGGGGGGAGATTTGTACAAATACGTACATGCATGTACATGATCACTCTCACAAAACAGTCTATCACATATGCTCTCTAGATCTACTTACCTATTTTTCCCTTACCTTACTCTATTTTTCTTCCTTTTCTGTTATCTTTGCTAGTTACAATAAGTTTTCAGATACTCTAAATACACCAATGAAGAACTCCACCTATGCATGTGGTAAAACAGCTTTACATATGGCAATACTGGAACAAGTACTAGTCTTAATGTACTCTACAACATCAATAAAAATCCTAAAAATCTTTTTAGATTCCCCCTGGGGAAATGCCAAGATGAACAGAAGCATGAGAGGATGGCTACTGGTTGAAGGAAACCTCCATTTCCCTTCCTCCTACCCTTTACCCTTCCCTCACCCTGTCTCCTCCCTCCTGCAGCACAGAAGCAGTAGATCAGGCAACTATCTACTGTACTTTATTATCTACCGACAATTATACACTGTATGTTCAGTCTTCATTCATCAATCTCTTGCAGCTGCAAGACTGCATCATGCAGAAACCTTCTGAGTAGCTGGGCTACCACGATCTTTGGGGCACACCCCAGCATGTGCTGACTACCAACAAATGTTGGGGACCGTTCAGGATGTCAGGAGACAGTGATCAAATGCAGTTCTACTCTGGATATGAATAAAAAACCACGTGCATGAACCACCTCTTTCCAAGCCCAGCTTTTCCACTACAATAACACACTGGGAAAGTGAGAATTTTCCATGCTCTTTCCTGTAATACATTCTATTTTACTTTCTACTTTCTGTTCTCCAGACATTTCAACATAGTATTTTTTTTAAATTCTCTCAGAAGATGAATATGTGTAGTTCAAAATGCAAGAGCACAAATCATTTACACTGCACCAACATTTGCACACAAATCCTGGGCAGAGTAAAATAGTAGTCAGCAAATAACATTTAAAAATGGTTTGCTGTCACACTGCTGCCTTTTGGCAATATATCATTTGGATCAGTGTGGGCATTTCCGGCCTTTGCTGAACTCTGCACACCATACTATGCTAGGTAGTTCCAGAGGACCAGCTGGTGTCATAAACACTAACTTCAGATTTGAAGTGACAAAGAAACATCTCTGATAGTGATGTTAACTTGTCCTTCTTAATTCTTTTGACAGTGAAGACAATGCCTGTGCAACAATTCTTGACTCACACAGGACAAATCAGAGTAAATTAATCTGTCATACACATCTGTATACTCTGCAACATCATTTGTTGCAGAAATTTTGACAAGGGAGGGGATTTTCTCATTATAAGCAGAAGACTGACAGTTTGGTAAATGTAATTCTACTGCTGCTTCGGCCACAGAGTGGCTGTTAGAACACTTACACATTTCAGATAGGTGCAATTTTAGACACCCAATATGACACACTGGACTGCGATTTCGTGAGGAATTAGTCACTGTTACAGTCAACGTTATGAATCCATACAGAGAATGGATGGCATGTTCTATGACACTAAGAATTCTGGAAAAAAATGAATTCTAGAGGAAAAAAATTAGTATGAATCAGTAACTGGACATTAAGTTATTACACAGTTTAGACTTCAGCTACTCTATGCTTTGTTCCATAACTGAAGAAATTTTACAACCTCACAGACATACAATTAAATAAAATTCAGCATTTGTGAAGTACCCAGACATAATAGCAATGACTGCTGCAGAAAGACCCATAAAAGCACCCTCAAGGTGGATTTTCAGAAAAATTTCTAGAAAATTCTTCAAACACTTGCAAAAACCAAGTGGTCATGACAGAAAAAGAAAAGCCTTGTATGAACAAATGATTGGTTAAGTTGCAGGAAACAGAGGGTAAGAGTAAATGGTGAATTCCTGGAAAGGAAGGAGGCCACTTGCAAAATTTCTCAAGGATCTGTGATGAATCTGCTGTGGCAAAGATTAGCAGTGAACAACATCCAGTTATTCAAAACTGTTCAGACTAAAGATTCATGGAAGGATACTGTGAGATTGAATGGACAGCAGAATGGCAGGTGACATTCAACAAATAAAGTGATTTACACGGAGGGAAAAAAACTGCAGTCCTAATAAGCTGATGGGGTCTAAACTGACCATTGTATTAGGAATGAGATTTTGGGTTATGATAGTCCCATGAAAACAGCACTTTGGTCCTTGATTGTCCTCAAAAAAATAAACCAAGTGTTAGAAGTAAGGACAGGAACATCACCAAGCCGTTGTATAAATGTATGTTTCAATCTAGCCATGTTTATACCTAAGACTGTATTTGTTATTCCCCTTATCTCAAAAAGGGTAACAGAATCAGAAAAGGTTCCTAAAAGGACAAAAAAGATGATCAAAATATAGACTAGGTTTTTCTTCAAGAAAAAGTCTAAGCAATCTTAGGTTTTTCATTCTGAAAAAGCGAATTTTGGAGAGGTCTGACAAATCTACAAAGCTTTTCATAGGTCCTAGAGGGTGGTTGTACCAAATAACTGCACAGAATCTCTTCCAGTACAAGGATTAAGCGCCTTTGAATTAAGCTCATCAGAGATACCTTAAAAAGGACAAGAGGTGGTTCATCATGTAACTGGTAGTTCACCTGAAGAACCACCAGCTCATTGCCAACGAAGGCTGTGGATTCTGCCTGACTTCACGAAGAAACTGGACATATTCAGAGATGAAAATCTACTCATGTTAATAAGGACATAAACCACAACTAACTCTGAAATTGCCTGTGCTTAAAAGAGTTGGAAACTTCTAAGATAACAAGTAACAGTAGCACATACACTTTTCCTGTTCTTACTCCTCCACAGGCATTTGTTTATGGCTACTGTAAAACACATTGCTGATCAAAAGACATATTTGGACTGACCCAATATGGCCATTTTTGTGTTCTAATTCTATCTTCAGAACAGTGTTCAAATAGCAGAAGAGAACACAAGGCAACAACACTTAACTCTGTTTTTCTCCACAATTGTTAACAGCAGCTAATTAAATTACCACCACCCATCCGGTGCAATGAATGACTCATGGGTCCTATGGGGAAAGGAAGAGGGAAAACAAAGCAATGCAAGTAATTAAAGACTACACCAAAACACACATGAAACACAGAAGGCAAATTACGCAGGATTAACTTGTTTGTACATTTCCCAATCTATGATAGCTTGGCTTTGCCACCAGGCAGTTCTAATGTCTCCTGTGAACAGCTCTGTTTTTAAAATGGCATCGGTAAGTTTCCAGTAGACTGGAAGAGCTTGATATATGGGTCTTCTGGTGGAGAATGCCACTCACACATCAAAATCAATGGAAAGGAATATGGGAAGAATCTCACCTGCTTCTTGGAAAGAGACAACTGCCTAAACCATCAAAGTGCTTTAAACTAAACCAGCTGACCTTGTACTCAAGCAGATATGGGAGCACTCAAACTATATTCTAGCAGCTAAACTGGGCAGCGATCCATTCCAGGCCAATCGAAGGTGCTTATGACCATAGCTACAGGTGTTATTGAAAAAGAAGAAATCAGATGTCAGCATATTGACATGGAAGTGGTTTGTCATCAGTAGAGCAGTATCACACACATCTCGGCCAGTTACAAAAGTACTGCTGTAAAAGTTATTCAGTGTCTTTGCCACTGGATCATAACCAGAAAGTGATGGCTGATTGTATGTTAAAACTGGGCTCAGTTTACTAACAGATGCATCTGTAAAAGGGGAGGCAAATTTTATTCATTTTTTTTTAATCCTGGGCTCTTTCCTAGGAGAGAACTTTCAGAAGAGAGTAGAAAATGCTAAACAGGGCTGATTAAGTATACATAGACTGCAGCTTCACAAAAGCTGCTGGTTTTAGAGAGACGGACGCTTAGAGGTTCTGGTTTAGTAGGAAGAGCAAAACACTAATTTCCATATAAATTTCTATGCCTGATGGTGGTTGCTGAGAGAAAGTGTACAAAGGAGAGTTGAAGTATACGTGTATAGGACTATGAAATACTGTTTGTAGTTCATATTGTGAAAACCTGAGGTTTAATGCCTTCTCTAAAAATCTTGCTGTTCAATGCAAATATGATTTAAATACACATATAAACATTTAATCCTTCAAATGCTATTAAATTCTTAAATCCAGAAGTACGTTGTAGCATAATGTTCCACTACATACTACGAAATAAATATGCAACATTTATTAAAAGGAAAAAAAATCCAAAACGTAGCGTCTCCCTTGTTTTTGAAAATGATAATCCAGGAGCATCTGATCTGTCACCTGCACAAAAATTATTCATTTTCCTCTTTAGTGTCACTGTTCTAAGAAAAGAGCCCCAAATTCTGCAGCGGCCTCTGAAATCAGGTATTCAGAGAGATTTAAAAATGGACAGGCTTTTTTGTTTTTAAAGAGAACTGGAGGTATTTTATTTCCATAGCATTTTTAGAGGACAGGCGGGAAAAGACCTCTATCATGCTTTAGGTAAAGGAACAACAGTTACTTACCTAATTGCATCACTATCACTTTTTTGGCATCCATGTTTGCTTTTTGCTAAAGGAAAGGCTAGTAAGCTTTACCCAGTGACAGAAGTCCGCTTTCCTGAATTGTCACAGGTTTGTCACTTCTCAGTTTGCATGTCAAGCTAACACCCTTGAAATATTTTGCTGAGTTGCGCACAGAGACATATACACACACCCAACCCCATGGTTCTGGCCTTCGCATGTAGTTTTTTCATTCAGCATGCATGCATGCTGCACCAGTCATTTATTTCAAATTCACTAAAACATGAAGCATTTAATTTCTGAGTGGGTACACATTTCTCCTTTAGAACCCAGCTAATCTGTTCTTTTTTTAATTGCAACATGCCAAATTTCTGGGTTTCATTAACTTTCTGCATTGAACTGGTATCTAGGAAATCTCTTCATGTACAGTTTAGACAACTAAATTGATTTACAACTAAACTGGTTTACATACCAAGACTATGTCAGACCATGTTTTTATAACACTCAATTTAATGTCATCTACAAGAGCCCACTTCCTGTACTGAATTACAGCTTTCAAATAGTATATTCATATCATAACTTATGCCACAGTCTGTTCAGCTTCTGTGTACCTACTCATTTAGTGCCTGATGAAAGGCCAAACAGCATTTTAATATTAATTTTTGTGCCCGGAGTCCATCAGTCAACAGATTCAACAGTACTAACCAAGGTTTAAACACACATAATTCACATAGCTACTGAAGTACTTACATTATCCAGGAACAATTATATACCTTTTGCTGGCAAGAGCTTAGTCACTTCAAGACAAGGGAGGGAACCTTTACACCTACATCCAGAAATTGCAGCTGTTTCTCACTCTCCTGTCCTGGAAGAAATGAGGTCCTACTAGCAGTCGAAGATAAGGTATCTAACCATTGGTAACATAAAGTCTTGCTAGATAGCGCTGGGGAATAGAGAAGACTATTTGAAGACAGACACATACAAAAGACCAACTGAGTCTGCTAATTTTTTGGAGAAACATCAGTGTAAGTTTAAGGAGAACAGGCAATCTTTGCTACTTTTAAATTCTCCATGAATTTCTGGAAGAAGCTTGGAGACATTAGGAAAAAGAAACTAATAACACATTTAATAGCTGAATGTCCACTTGAAAAGTAAGGCCAGAGAAGGACCACATAGACTCCCAGTATCCAAATACACACTCTTTTAACAGAGAGGGCAATCACAAGCATTTCTCACATAAGAAATCAATGGTTTATAATCACTCTCCCGAATTTAGCAGGATTTTCTCGGTAATTTTACATGAAACCACATATACTGTGACTGTCAATCTCTTCTGAGTTTTAATAAGCAAAGACTGCTTTGCCACTGTAGTGTATCAAGCCATCAATCAACATCCACATGGCATGGAAGCATGCAATCTTCATGGAATATCTCTGTAGGATGTGGTTTTTGTGACCAGTAAGGCAGCACACACAGTGAGCAGCAAGACAGTACACACAGTGAGCAGCAAGACAGCTGAAGCAGACAGCAATTTAACAATACGTGGTATGAAACAGTCAAATTAGCAATGCACTAGCATTTGCCAAAATGATGACCGTAGCTCAGGCAGAAAAACGGATCATGTTCAGCTGAGTAATTTGCTTACAAAAAGTATCATCACTGCTTCTGGTACTAATTTTCCAAACAAAGTGCAATTATGCCATAGCTAAAAGATGGCAATAATCACCAGAGCATTCAATGCATTTACCTGTATGCCATTAATTTTAGTCAAATATGACTATAAAACAGATCGCGAGACTTCAATTACACTGAATTAATTTAGCCATCAGGATACTTGATCAAATGCACAAACTGACAATTAGCAGGGTATTATCAATGCCTGAGCCCCACATTTAGGTTGCACAGCAGGTAAAATGCGCTGCCCAGTCATCAAATCACCTCCCAACATACTGGAAATGAAAGAAGCAATACGCCCTGGAGAGCCTGACCTCATAAAAAACATTTTCTTGATCTCAGATCTACTAGTCAAATCGATGCCAGAGACCAGGCAAGCAACTAAGAACATTTGAGACCACTGTCCACACCATTCTCCACATTCTTTCCAATGCTTCAGAAAAGGCTACCATAAAGAACTAACCAATTGCTCAGCACAAGAATAAGCATCTTCCCCAAATCCCACAGATGACTGGATAAACTCCTGAAACACAGGTTTTCTCTCCATTCCTTTTTTTTTTTTTTTTTTAATAAAGCTACAATCATTATCAGATTTCATGGAAAATTTCTCTGAGAATACATGTTATCAGCTTTTGAGAACCACAGCCCTTAATTTAGGGAAAGTTTTTACTCACTGTAGATTGAAGGAAAATTAACAACTGCACACTTGAAAAGCTGTGAGTAAGAGCTCACAGAAACTTCAGAGTGGCACAAAAGGTATTTAGCACCATTTAACAGAAAACAATGTTGGTAAACTCAAGATTAAGCATTGTGCTGACTCTTCCTACTTTCAGTGGGAACACAGGACTAGATAGGATCACTGTTGAGTCACCAATTTCAGCCTTCAACATGAGCAGATATCCACATAAAGATCTGAGATGGACTATCTTGAACGATCTTGAACATTCATTTTGTCCTGTTCTCCCACCCCCTGCACACATCATGACCTGCAAGTCATCTCCCAGGTCCCCATAGTAGATTAAAGATTGCCAGTATAAAAATTCCAAAGCTAGAAAACCAACATTTCTCCAAAAAATAAAAGGAGAAATTTGCGTTGTTTTAGCTTGACAACACTAGAACAAGTCTTTGAGGAACAACTTCTCTCTCAGTCAGGAAAAGCCGTAGTTAAAAAAAAAAAAACAAAACACAAACAAACAAAAAAAAAAACCCACTCCCAAACTGAAAACAGATAACTAAAGAGCCACAGAGTACTTTTAGCAGTCAGTAGCTTATAGAAGACAGAGCCTCACAACCCAGGGCTTAGACAAGCAATTGGCTTAAAAGGGGGACCATTGAAAACAGAAAAGAAAAGAAAAAGAAACCACCATAGAAAAGGCAAAGGAAGGAGTGAACAGTGCATGCATAGACCTCTTTGGTCTCAGAATGCTCCCGAAATACAGAACAGAAGGGCAGTAATGCAGAATGATTTTGATTCACAGACAGCTTAGCTTGACTATCACAAGAGACCTTCCATTTAGACACAGTTCAAGAAGTAGAAGGCTGAAATATATCAGCAAAGCAAAAGACTGAGTGAAGCAGAAGGTGAGCCATGGACGTGTAAAAATAAATACATAGATTTCTAACACCAAACAAGCAAATGTAGAAGGCAAAGCACAAAACCCTTACCAACACTGACAGAAAAGGTGATCCTGGCTCCCCTCAACTTTTCAGATATTTGTATGAAAGAGGTAGGCATTACAAACTAGTCCTAACTAAATGGAGAAACCACTTCTGCTTAGACAAGATGGTCCATGAGAAAAGGAATTAGACAGGAAATTAGCAAACCTATATGGTTAGCCAAGCAGAGTATTGCTGTGAGAATCTCAGATTTAACCAGGAAAGGCAAATGCATGGAAAAAGAAACATTTCACAGAAAAGCTAGTTAACTTTACAGAATAAGAGAATATAAAGCTCATAGGAGAATACAAAAGAATAAAAATATACAGAGCCTGTTGTGCGGTATCAGTGAGAAAAAACTTGATACAAACTATTCTGCTCACAAAAACAACCTCCAAACCAACCAAACAAAACCAACTAAGCCCAATTTCACTCCCAGGGTGTTTTAAGTCTGAAGGCACCCCAGTGATTCAAAACTGCCTGTCTGAACAAGAGGTAATAACATAATATCAACAAGATTGACAAGCATTTCTTTCCTGCCTCCATACAAAGATATTTCTCAACTCCCCTATGACAGCCAATCTGGGGTTTTACTATTTCCTTCTGGTTGCATCAACCATGATTTGCCTTCCAAGGTGAGACAGTCTGTCTAAGATAAAGATTAAACAAAGAGTCAAGCATATAGCCAGAATTAGAAGTGGTTCACATTCTGCCACTGCCCTTACATCTTTGTCTATGATAGCTTCAGAAAGTATTTCCCCGTTGTTACATAGAACGTGTATGTCAGCAAGAGAGATTGGCTATACAGAACAGATCACAGAAAAGCTACTGAGCAGGCATATTTAAACAAAGCAAAAATAAATAGTTTTAAGTTATAAGTTAAGTTATAAAGTGGTATTTGTTACAATAGACAAATGCAGTTTTGTGGGGACAATGTTCAGTAGACTTATGTTCACCGGCTGAATAGCAATGCTCTAAAAGACGGAATCTATACAGTTGTTTTATTAACATGATATGTATGAGAAGTCTCTACTCCAGTACTTTTTCACTTTCTTTATCAAACATTCTGAATATTTTACAAAGTGTTAGGAAAAATCATCACAATTTTTTAGAACAATACATTTTAAAAACACCAACAAAAAAAACCCAAACACATTAATACTAATATTAACATAAAGAAATTACAGCACCTTGGAACAAGAGTTTTTAATTTTTTTTTATTTTTTTTTTAATTTTTTTTTTTAATGGTATGAATTCATCTTCAGCATTGTCCGGAAACTAATGAAAGAACTATTTCTAAAAGGAAACTACTTTTCTCAAAATACCAGAAGCCATGTGTGAGAAAACTCCAACAAAATAAGTTTGTATTGAATTATTATTTATATCTACATCCTGTTTAGCCATTTAGGAAAAAAAGTTTAGTTCATGTTTTGTAGACCCCTTTGTGTAAAGCTTTAAAAAGACTTCTGCTAGAAGAGGGAGAGGCCCCGGTACTTATATCCTCCAATTCACCCTGTGTGGCAATTCAGATCCTTCAACCTGGATTTCCCCAACAAAAATAAAGCCATCCTTATCGTTTCCTCATGAAACAGTTGGTTTTAAGATTTAAACAAAGAAATATTAAGGGGGATGCTGAACTATAGAAAAAATAGTCATGATATTGTTTATAGGTCTATGTAACTTCATGAAAATATTTTGACTGAGCCCAAAAACAAGTTTTGCCAGAGGAAGCTATGTTCATCAAGCTATAGCTCTGCACAAGTGTTTTTCTACAGCTTTCCACATGTTCCTAAAACTCATAAACTTTGAAAGAGGTAAGACTAGGCAGAGAGACTGCCTAAGGACCCTCTTCTGACTTAATTATAGCAGCACTGCACTGAAATGTAACTGAGGTTTGCTTGCACTTTGGACGCCTACTTGAAGTGGCAGGCTACCTCAAGAAGTTATGGCTTACATTCAGCTGATCCTCACTTCAAGCTAGTTACGGATGGACAGCGCACCCTCTCCCACTGTCTTCAAAGTATGTTCCAGCATACACATGCATGGTCTCTCGACTAGGTATTAGGTCTTTTAGAGTCAGAAACAAACTTAATTACTCAAGTAGGTCTTCAGTCTTTAATGAAAATACATGCTTTCCCTTTACGCACACATTTCTGAAAGCACGTGCAGTGGGGTTCCTTGTCAAAGATGAAATAGAGAGAGTACAGCCAAAACAGAGCCGGAGATGGAAAGCACAAGTGGAACCCCATCATGCACACAAAGAGCCACAGCCACATTGACATAAATTTACCGCCACAGAAATTAACCAGCAGTACTGCAGATTTACCCATTTTTCCTGAAACTTGAGGATATAGACTATTAAAGGTGACCACTTTTATTTCATACCACATTCTGAGAACCCTGGATAAGGAGCCAAAATGAGTTCAAAGCATCTTTACAGCACAGAAGGTACTCCAGATACAGACAGATCATCAGATATAAAACTAGCATAGGACCTCTTTGGCCCCATACATACTTGCTTTTAATTTCATTTATTAGTATTGTTGGCTGACCAAGTACAAGGTCATGCACTAGAATAACCCTATTCTTTGCCACAAGAATTATGATTTAAAGTACAACTTATATATTTCTGTAAGAGAACACCAAAACAAGCCTCGTCTTCCAGGGAAGGGGGCGGGGGGGGAGAGGGGAAGAAAAGTACTAGTTCCAAAAAACACACCACGCCAAACCAAACCTCAAGGATGCTGAATCACAACTGTGAAGTCCTCACCACACAGAGAGCATTTCTTCAAATTATCTCACTGTTATGATCACTGTAAAATGTATTCAATTTTATTAAACCACCATTCTGAAGTACACATTTTGCTTTCAGGCTTTTTGAAAAAAAACTTGTATGATGCTGAGTTCTAAAAACGTAACATTTTATTTCACATTTACAGAGGTACTTCTAAGATAAAAATTGCACTAGCCATCTGCTCAAATTATTAGATAATCATCTAACGTGACACCACACAAAAATGAGTTTTCATTCATGTGGTTTTCATTTTTCTGGGTTTCCTTTTACCCTATTTTGAGTATTCATTCCACACTTCCACCATGGGGAGAGGCGGAGGGGGGAAGTATTTTTTTTTTCTCCCTAAACAACTTGCTGCTTCTTCTCTTTAGTCTTGAACTTCATTCCACATCTGGTTGTTTGTTGGAATCTGTTTTAAACAAGGGTATTAACATGAACATTCCTGCAAAATGCAGCACTAAGACATTAATTCCATCATATAAAACAGTTTGGAACTGCTGCTCAGAGACTGTATACAGACATTTCAAAGTCAGGAGATTCTAAAACCAGCTGCACAGTCTCTTCTCTATTAAACACACTGAACCAGCTGAATTTGACATAGCTCAGCTTTGCCATTTTGACAGTGACAGCACCAAAATTATGTTCTTTGGTGAGTACTGCTGTTTGCCCCTTCAGCTCACAGGGGCAACCATGAAACTGTCCTCCAAGAAAAATTACTACACTTTTCATAGATTTTTAAATTCTATTCATTCTAATTCAAACACGGTTAGTAAGCAGCACCACAACATTAAGCTACAACTTAAGAGAAAACATAGAAAACTAATAACAATTTTGTAATCTAATGTTAACATAATATTAAGTTATGAAAGATAGGAAGAACTATCTGAAGAACAAGTAACATTTGGAGCATGACTTCTAAAATTAATGCAATATTTGTCATTGGAAAACCACTTATATTTGCATATACCCATGATAACAGAATCATAGAGTGGTTAGAGTTGGAAGGGACCTTAAAGATCATTCAGTTCCAACCACCTTCGGTAGGACACCTCCCACTAAACCAGGCTGCTCAAAACCCCATTCATCCTGGCCTTGAACATCTCCAGGGATGGGACATCCACAGCTTCCCTGGGCAACCTGTTCCACTGCCTCACCACCCTCATAGCAAAGAATTCCTTCCTAATATCCAACCTAAATCTACCCTCTTTCAGTTTGAAACCATTACCCCTCATCCTATCACTACACTCCCTCATAAAGAGTCCCTCCCCATCCCTCCTGTAGGCTCCCTTTAGGTACTGGAAGGCTGCTGTAAGGTCTTCACAGAGCCTTCTCTTCTCCAGGCTGAACAACCCCAACTCTCTCAGCCTGTCTTCATAGGAGAGGTGCTCCAGCCCTCTGATCATCTTCATGGTCCTCCGCTGGACACATTCCAACAGGTCCATGTCCAACAGATCCATGTCCTTCTTGTGCTGAGGGCTTCAGAGCTGGACGTAGTACTCCAGGTGGGGTCTCACTAGAGCAGAGTAGAGGGGCAGAATCGCCTCCCTCGACCTGCTGCCCATAGTTCTTTTGATGCAGCCCAGGATGCGGTTGGCTTTCTGGGCTGCTGGTGCACATTGCCTGCTCATGTTGAGCTTCTCATCCACCAACACCCCCAAGCCCTTCTCCTCAAGGCTGCTCTCAAGCCATTCTCTGCCCAGCCTGCGTTTGTGCTCAGGACTGCCTCAACCCACAAGCAGTACCTTGCACTTCCCCATGTTGAATTTCCTGAGGTTCGCATGGGCCCACCTCTCAACCCTGTCCAGGTCCCTCTGCATGGCATCCCTCCCCTCCAGCACATCAGATGCTCCACACAACTTGGTGTCATTGGCAAACCTGCTGAGGGTACACTCAATCCCAGTGTCCATGTCAACAAAGATGTTAAAAAGCACCGGTCCCGGTACCGACCCCTGAGGAATGCCACTTAGGCATTGAGCCACTGACTGCAACCCTTTGAGTGTGACCATCCAGCCAATTCCATATCCACAGAGTGGTCCCTCCATCAAAACCATGTCTCTGCAATTTAGAGACAAGGATGTTGTGTGGGACAGTGTCAAATGCTTTGCACAAGATCAGGTAGATGACAACAGTTCTCTTCCCTTATCCACCAATGCTGTAACGCTGTCAAAGAAGGCCACCAAATTTGTCACGAACAATTTGCCCTCAGTGAAGCCATGCTGGCTGTCACTAATTGCCTCCTTATTTTCCATGTGCCTTAGCATGGTTTCCAGGAGGATCTGCTCCATGATCGTGCTGGGCACAGAGGTGATACTGACCAGCCTGTAGTTCCCCAGATCTTCCTTTTTTCCCTTTTTTAAAAGTGGGGGTTATGTTTCTCCTTTTCCAGTCAGCCACAACTTCTCAAATGTGATGGATAGTGGCTTAGCAACTTCATCTGCCTGTTCCCTCAGGACCTGCGGATGTATCTCATCAGGTCCCATGCACTTGCGGACCTTCTGGTTCCTTAGATGGTCTCAAACCTGATCTTCTCCTACAGTCGGTGGTTCCTCATTCTCCTAGTCCCTGCCTTTGCCTTCTACAACCCAGGCATTGTGGCTAGAGCCCTTGCTGGTGAAGACCAAGGCAAAAAAAAGTCATTGAGCACCTCAGCCTTCTCCATGTCCTGAGTGACCAGGATTCCTGTTTCCTTTTGGAGAGGGCCCACATTTTCCCTAGTTTTCCTTTTATCACTGACATACCTATAGAAGCTTTTCTTGTTGCCCTTGACATCCCGGGCCAGATTTAACTATATCTGATGTGTAGCTGAAAATTTACTTATCACAGTCAGAACCTGCACATGACATCAACTACACAGTTTCCAACAAGATCAATGAAAAGATGCTTAACTTATAAGTATCCCAGAGCTGTCTCTTTCACACTTGTTAAAATTCCCTTTTTATTCTCTGCTCTAACTCTCCGGTTTATCTAACAACCTTTTTGACTGCCTTCTTTCAACTTTATTAGAGAACAATACAGCATTACTGAAAGCTGAGGCCAAGCATAATTTGGAATTTTGAGGGCAATCTAACTCAACTTATCCTTCAAAATATGCAGCTACTTGTTCTTCAAGAAAAATCTGTCTCTTGAAAATATTCATGTTTTCACAATATTTTTTGTCATTCTGATCATGATGTCAGTTTCTTGGTGCACATTCTATGAAATAGACATTATACTTCATTTATTACACAAACATGAAACAGCTGGACAAGATACAGAATTTATTACAAATGATGTATATAGATTAATACAAACAAATTAATAATTCTTTCAACTGGAACGTGGATTTCTAAAAGCTATGAGAAACTACTTCAGCAAGTTCCTTTTGGACAAACTCCAAAGCAAACAAATGGGACAGAAGAGAAACTTTCTAAGGCAGATTAGTCTAAACAGAAACTTGTAAGTAACAATAAGTAGAGAAGTGGACATGTTAAATGGTTTGAAATCTGTACTTTCTTTACTGCGTCAAATGCAGCAAGGCAATAAACCATTTAATTCATTTTATATGAAGCAAGAAATATCTGAACAAATACCAGTTGTTTAGATTTACAGTTTACTCACCATAACCATATTAATTCTTATGCATAAAAAAATTAATTAACTTCACCCTCTCTAATTTAAGCAACAAAACACACTCACACTGAAACCGCTACAGGCCTTGCCTCTTCCAAAAGCTTAACGAAACAGGAAATAGTTTTATTAGACTATAAATCCAACCAGGTAGTTTGTCCTCAATGAACTGACAAGAGTCCTAGTGCTAAGAGCTGGCCATGCCTTTAGTGGCACGCAAGCACAATGCGAACCAGACTTACAATCTGTTCAAATTTACCAGGTTTTAGCTGTATACAGAATCAGCATTACATTCCATAAAAATCACATGTATTGACTCAACCCTATAAACAGATTTCCAGGTTTTAAATAGCAACTTCCTTATAGTTAGATCAGAAATAGAATGAGTTCTCTCTGTATAAAAAAAAAAAGGCAAACAGCTGTGCTGAAGTCAATTGGTCTGTAAGTAGTACAAGAAGTTAAGGCCTGAAGTCTAATTTCATAGTGATTCAAGTTCCCTGTTAACCAAATACCATTAAACAATGGAAGCATTTACAATGCTTTTTCGTTCAAAGTATACTAGTCTTCAGGGGTGAGAATCCTGTCACTATAAAAATCGGATCTTCCCAACTGCTACAGAAGAGGTGCTGAGTCACAACTGGTAAGTCTTAAGAAATAGGAAGGAAAAAACGTTGAATCTGTTTCGTGGTTTCACCAACTGTTCTAGGAACATCCAGGTATGTTTATGTTGTTTTTATGGTCCAATAAAATCAAGTGCTAACTTTGGTGAAGCTTATCTTCTAAGAGTCTTTCCAGGTATCCTTGACAGAAGAGTGCCTACCCAGTGAATCATCCTCATCAAGCAATTTAATACGTTCAGCATGAAAATACTATGCTGCTTCTGACATCTGTTTTATTGAAGTAAATAAGGCAAAAGAACAAAGGGGAGCTACATAGCAGCACTTCTGAATTGTAACCTGACACACTAATAACTCCTCACTCTGGTTCTAACTTTGAAGTTCTGTACAGAATGACCCATCTGTTAATTTACAGAAAGCTGAAAAGTATGTGACAACCAGTCTTCAAACAACAAAGCAACAGACTTTTCTCTCTGTTTGCTGTGTGTAAGACAAAGAAGAGCTTAAACTGTAGCAAGAGAAATTAACGGGAGATTTAGGTTAGATCTTAGAAAAACAGTGTGTAGAAAAGTATGGCTAGTCAAGCTCAGTAACAGATTGACAAAGGAGATTATGGAATCTGCTGGGGTCTTTTAGAGAACCAGTCTGGTCAGAGCTGGTTTGACCGTAACTCATACCGCTTCTGAGCCAGGGAGGAATTAGATGACTCTCACTCCTTTCAGTCCTATTTGTTATGGTTTCATATGAACATGAAAAACAGAATCATTTGTGCATCAAAGCAGACTCTCTGTTTCTGAGGCTTCTTGTACTTTACCAATGTGTGCCATGAAATTTTGCTTCAGCAACACATTAATCCATTAATTCATCTGTATATAAAGCACTTCTCTCGATTAAGCCCATCTTTAAAAAGGAGGCATTTCAACCTTGACAAACCCAAAACAGCCATTGAAAAGACCTGTACAGAAAGACCTTCTTTGGTATCCCAAATAACTCTTGCAAAGCTCCACCAAGATCAAAGCTTGCTCTTCAAATAAGGAATCTGTTTTCAGTACAAAACAGACATAACCATCAGAAAGTAACTGAAGTCAGTTTAAGAGCTAAGGAATACAACAGTGCCCAGTGCCTAAACAGCAACACAAAGACGTGCAATAGCTCAACATACTCAGAATATAATAGTAAAAATTTATGTACAACTTTTATAAATACATAAAAGTTTTGGCACACCATTTGCTATTCACTCTCTCTTTTCAGTTCTCTACTGAATACTTTTTCCTTATTAAAAGACCTTCCACGCAGCAGCTGTAAGCAGGCAATACATGTGCTCCAATAGAACACAAGTTTTTTTTAACAAAAATATTCTAGCAGTGAAGGAAACGGGATCAAACATATAAAATCCTGAACCTTGGTGACATACAATATCTCAATTAGATCTATGGGAAAAAAATGGCTAGTTAATTAGAACCGGATGCTAAGAGAAAAAAAGATGTCAGCTTACCTAGCGCACCTAACTCACTTAAAGAAACCTTGAAAAGAAAGCTTGAAAGAGGTCAGAAAGGGGACAGAGGAGTCACAACATGAAACCAAATGGAATTCTTTGCAATGTTATTGAAGAAATAGAGCAAATTACTAACATCTTCCTTCCTCAGGAAAGAGCTTCCTACATTATGGAATTTTAAAAGGGAAAATCCCTAACTCACACAAAACAAGCCTGTCATTTCTCACTCTTGTGCTAGAATTCACAAAGTTGCAATCACAGTGTATTTTTTCTAGTTTCAACTGTAAAAAGAGCAGAAGGTTAATGTCAGAATTGAAATGCCCAGACGCAATCGCAGAAGGCACTGGGATTCGGAACCACAAGCTTTTGCCTAGAACTTGCTGTGGAATATTAGTAAATCGTTTGCATTTTACATCTCAGTTTACCCTGATGAAAAAACTAATTAGCTTGTGTCTCATCAGGAAGTTTGAAAGTTGAGCCACTAGCTGCAAGATTCAGGAATACAAGCAGATAGAATAATAAAACCATCATGAAGAAGAATTTCACAGGTGTTTCTAAACACATTCAGATTTTGTACTTACTAAGAGCTCTATTAATATTCTCCATCTGAAGCTGGTTTACTATCCGCTAGACTATTATTAGAGGGTGAGAGCTTATATAAGATTAATTCACATTACATTACAGGCTCAGCAGAACACACAGCTAAAACCTCGATTTCTTAATTGTGGTTTTCTTGCTCATTATCTGATAGTCCTAGAGCCTCACATTTCCCCTGTCTCAGCGTAGCTCGTTCCACAGCAACTTTTTTTTTTTAACATACATTTTGACCTTTTTATTCATGAGGTATTTGGATTTACAGCTCCCTTTTATGATCCCCATGTTACTCCTGCCTGCAAGGCTGAGGTCCAGTATTTGGGGTTCTCATGCTACTGTAGCCTCTGCTTTTTAATCTGGTGTGCATTTCCACACTTGATCCCTTTCAGAGTCACCTTATCGTTCAAAGTCAAGTGAGAAGTTACAGTGAAAAGCAGTTCAGAAACCAGCTCTTGAAACCAAGAGTTACTTCCCTCTTAACATCCCACAACATGAACCAACCTGCTCTTGTGAGCCTCTCTCTAAGTAGATTCTCTTCCATAGCCAATAAATTCAAGCAGAGGAAAACCAACACGTAATTCTTATAAAGAGCAAGGCAAAAGCATCTGAAACATAAACCTTGATGTCAATAATCAAAAGTCTGTGTCAAGTTTTACTCTACAGGCTCATTTCACTTTCCCTTCATGATTCCGGGATCTTTTGACTACACAGATTCAACTTCACAACAAATCCCACCTTGTTTTCCACATGCAGACAAAAAGTGTACATGACACAGAACTTGCACGATTTTCATGCACACTGCTGTGTTTGATACATTCCCTATCTGCCTGTAGTCTGCTTGTCACAGCGGACGCTACGCTAGGAATCGAACCAAGTATCAGTCTCTGTTAGGCCTCTAGGTACGACCCTATGCAGATGGGGTATTACTTAAGAGTATATCATCCAGAGAAATGCACTGCAACGTCTTCTGTGTAATTCAGGATGACAACAAAACAAGTAAGTGGATCTTCAAGAGAACACTAAGGCAACACAGGCCTGGCTAAGAAACAAAATCTCCTATGTTTTGGAAATGCATGCAGCTTTAGAATCAGGGAACAAATAATCATTGTAAATCGAAGTGAGTGTTGTCCGACTACACTAGAGTGTGAACAGTGTTTAAAAAAGACATTATTAATGGAATTTGAGGGAAAGAGATCCTAGCGTACAATTCACCTCAAAGTGTTTCATCTGCACATACACCTTTCCACCACCACCACTCACCCCAACAAACTGGAGAAGTTAAAACACTATGTTAAAACAGGAGGATACTAATAAAACAACACTAAGAAACAAGTCTGCAGTGCAAGGGAAGTGAGTTGTACAGAATAAAAAGCATTATTTTTGTCAGTGGCAAGAAGTCTGATCTCACAGAGAAGTCCAGGATGAAGTAGAATGATATCAGAGGTGAAGAAAACAAACGTGACACGTAAGGGACAATTGAACAGGATGGACGTGTAGAAACTATGTAAAGTAATGAATAGCTGAACTGTGGGATGAAAGAGAAAAGACAGTGGCAAACATTAGCAGATTACATTGAGGTAATTCCATAAGCAGATGAACAAAAAAAAACTTAAACATGCAGAACCACACCACCTGGCTGATGTTCAGGAGTTTTGAGGAGACGAGAGGGAGTTATGCTTGTTTCCCAAACCAGGTGACTAACACACTGCCACAGAATGGTCAGAGATCAATAGTATTTGGCTTCAACCTAGTATTTGGCTAGCTAGAACTGCTGCAAATAAAACCACCTCTGTGCAGTCTCGCAGCTCTTCTGCCATGTCAGTTTATCTCAAAGAGGACATACAGATGTATTTCATACAACTCTGAGGAAGGCCTGTGCACTGCACTACATGTTTCTCTTCAAGAAGAAGCAAACATACTGAAAGTGTACAGGAGTACTGCACCTCAAAGAGCAGGAAGATGAGGAAAAAGGGTAGGTCACATTTCGGCCTGAGATGCAACATTTAATAAAATAACTGCACAAGAAATTATTTGTGTTTGAGTGCTCTTAAAGAGGATATCTAAAGAGTTGAGTGAAACAAGGTGGGTCTACTGCTTTAATGGGTAGTATTAAACACAGCTAAGAAATTGAAGTTGCAAGTTTGGGAAGCCTTAGAACAAATACTGCCGCAAAGGGAGGTAAAGGAGATTTGCGTATGTTCACATAGACAATTGTGACAATACCAGAAACAGAATTTTAAAGTCTTGGTTACAACACGCCATGTGTAAGTAACTTCTGGTTTCCAGGACACAAGACATCCTGGACATCACTTCTCACATCTTACCAATTCCTAAAAGTCTATTGCCCAAAATGGCATTTGAGATACTAATATACTTAATTGCTCAAAATCTATCTTTTGAAGTATAATTATGTATATTTAGACACACTTATACCAGTGGAACCATTGTATGAAGTTACAGTACTCATTAAACACTTAATTTTCTATTCTTCAACAACATAATACCCAGCAATATAAACCTATTAAAAATCCTATGTAATTTTGTACTATATAAATCCTTGCCAATAAAAATGAAGTGGCACTTTTCAAAGGTCTTCATATTACAGAATATAAACAGGTTCAAGATTTGTGTGAAATATAATCAAGCTGATCAAAATACAAATATTGCAATAGAAGGCTGACCTAAAAATGACTATTTACTTTAAAAGGTTTAAAAGGATCTAAAGGATGCCATAGAACAGCCTTCCTAAAAGCATTTATGTCTTTAATTACACATGGACACAATTTAAAAGAATTTTGAAGATGTCAGACTATAATTATACAGAACATGCAGCAGCAAGAAATTGAGCAGGCCACTTAAAAAAAACCAACTTAAAACACCTGAGCAAACATTTTCAACTTTATGGTGAGGAGAAACATTAAAAACACCAAGGACAGATGCATACTAATGGAGGGAACTAGAAGGGACTTTTCACAGAAAAAAAAAGCTACCTCACAACAGATGAAATTTGGTGGCATTAGATGCACTTCCGTTATTTTTTTTTTTATCTACTATACACTTGTATGACCTCTTCCCTTAAAAGATACTATTCTTGAACAAATGCAGGATGTCTTCAGAAAATAGAATTGAACTATTTACAGTAGTAATCATAATAGTAACATATCACTGATGCCTTCAGGATACAATGCAAACATATTCATAGGGAAAAGCAATATTTTATCAGCCTAAGGAAAACAGACAAGCTTTTGAGCTCACAGTATCAAAACAAGTCTAAAACCTAATGAACAAACTGATCCCACTTCTGCTGTAACACAACATGTTGTGAAAAAGGTAATTATCATGCAAGAAACATAATTTGTAATACATTGTAGTTGCCTAGCTGCAGTTAAAAACAAATACAGACCAACCAAAAACAATCTACAATTCATTACCCATAAGCAACACCACTTTTGGGAGGAGTGTAACATCAGAACAATACATAAGACTAAAAGACTATGAATGGTATATATTACTGATACTCTCTATTTCCACTTGCAAGTTACCTGTTAGATTTTCATTTATGCAACTGTACAAAATAGAGGATGTGATTGGACACACACACACAGAGCAGTGCGTGCAACTTTTAGCATAGTCATAGGGCATTCTTTCACCACAATTTAGAACTGCCCCAGCAGACTCTAGAACACTTGCAAATTAACTTGCTTTTTTGCAAACTTCATGGCTATGCACAGGCTCAACCTCTGGACTACAGAATGTGAAAGAAAAAATTCACTTTCACTGTAGAGCGATTTCTAGTCTTTTTGCCCACTCAATAATTCAAATGATATAGCTATCTGCTGGATTTGTACACTTGATATTTAGTAATTCAACATGTCCCACTGCTATCTTTCTGAGACCACAGTCACAGGGCACCTCAAATTTCAAACGTGATATTTTTCATAGGAGACTGTCAGGATTTTTAATACCTTGGCTTCTCAATGTACTTGCAATTTACATTCTAAATCTATCATTCATTTAAGAGAATTATTTTTTCTTTTTATAATTAAAGAGGCTACTTTGAAAACTGTACCAAAAAAAAGGATGCTCAGCAGGGGCCAGAAGGAAAATTCCACACTCACACAATCACCCTGTGTATCACTGGAGCCTACGGGAGCAGTTTATCTTTCATGCAGACCAGCCACTGAAGGCAAAACATGACATTTTGCCAGTATATTGCATGACTGTTTTCTGGAAAGACAGCAACGCTGAAGATCAAGAATCCTGACTTCCAAAGAGAAGATGCAAAACAGAGTTTATGTACTGGACAACTAATCACGTAGCTTTGATAAATACAAACTAAACGGCAACTTGTATGAACAGAAAGATTTGAGACTCTTGTAATGAGGATCTGAGGCTTTTTTCCTAGCCCTCCCTAAAGTTAATGGTCCGTGGAACAACACTGCTGTTTTCTAGAGCATGAACGGCTTGTGGACAGCAGAGACTAGTCAGGACAAACACAACCCAAGTTCATAATGTCCCTAGTTCAGGACAAAGCTCTTTGCAGCCTGCAAATCTGTCAAACAGACATTTAATTCTGACAAAAATTAACAGGCTAATTTGGCAAACCATAGTGAAACAAATTACTAGTTGTCAGATGTTGTCAAAGGACTGTAAGTACAGTGTGTATCAGTGAACAGCTCAGGGAAGTAATGCTGTCACAGCAGCATTGGTTGGACCAAGCTGCTGAGCTCTTTGAGCAGGTAAGGTGAGCTCTGGCCACAAGGAGAGGCTGCTCAGCAATTCAAGTACAGTTTACTTTAATCAATCAATGAACAGTGTGGAGAGAAAGGGCAGAGAATTGTATTCTGATCCTCACTCCTGGCCCAGCCTTGATGATTTCCCACTTCACCTGTCTTTACCTTCCCCATTTGAAAAAAGAAAAAAAAAGTCACAATTTTTTCTTTACTTCAGAACAGTAGAAGGGAAAGTCTCATAGCTCATAGCAAAAAAAATCCATAGTATAGCCAACATTCTTACACACAAAACACCACATGCATCAGCACATTCTGCCTCTCTTTCTCCTATTTATGTTGGTAGCAACGTGCACCACAACCACCATGGTTCAAGCAGCTTGACTACAGATTTGCAAGAACAAAGTGGACATACTCCATCAAATGCAAGTCACTCACAAGACTGGTGATAGCAAGCACCTTTTATTTAAGGCTGGAAGTTGAAAACATTTATACCTTTCCTTTCCAGTAGTCTACCCACAGAATATCAACAGTGACCGTGAATGGAATTGTCCACATTTCCCAAAGGGTAGCACATAAAAGGATTTTTTTCCTGCTGCCCTTTTGTGCCTTTGTTTTGCTGCTCATGTCAAGGACACAACAGGGAAAGGGAGGAGTAGACAGGATATGCTATATGAGCTCTATTATTACTTTAACTTTGCATTTTCCAATGGGAAACCACGTCAGGGAGGAGAAGAGTCTCACAGGAAGCTTTCCATACTGTAAGTCACAGGCTGAAAGTCACACACTGTAAGTCACAGTCCTGAACCTTTCCAAACATGCTCCCGTTATTACCTCCTGTTCCCTGACTGCCTTTAGTTACCACCTCAGTTGGTTTCTCTTGTCTTAAAAGCTTCCCCTCCACTACTTCATGAATAAGTGTTATTTCTGTTTTGTTCAAGCATCAGACGAATTCCTTAGCTCACCAGCTGTTTCCAGTCAAACCATTTCAAGACATGAATTTATCATTATAAACAAAGACAAATGTAAATTAATCCAAAGTAAACCAGATAACTAAAAGCACATTTGCATCATTTACTATATTTACTGTATATAAACTATAGTAAGCACAGCTGTATAAATGCATCATTTATTTCCACATCTCACTGTGCAAATTCAAACCAAGAGGCTACTAATACCAAAATATCCATTACTCATCATTTTCAGGAACAAGATGCCAACATTGATGCAATGCTGCTAGAGTGTATCACTTTTGCCATATGCAGCATCTGAAAAGCAGAAAGCTCTACAAAGGGCTTATTTTTTTTTAATTATTGTTTTCTTATTGTTAATCTATGGATGCCATATTCTGCAATAAAGGAAAACTGTTACTTTCTAATTTCCTGAAAAGGGAAAATACTGTTTTCCAGTATTTTTCTTTCTAATGCATACCAGCAAAGGACACACGTCCACTAAGTCTCCTTAATTTGCCTGCATGCTTCTCACCACTGCAGAGGCTTCTGTCCTTGTTCTGTTATCCAAAACGAGTTATACAAAAAGTACTTTTTGCTTATTCCTGGAGTCAGATTTAGGGGATAGGGACAGGAAAGAATACCTTATTACCCCTGTTCAAAAAGGCATACTATTATGTGCAAACAGTTGAGACGAAAAAAAAAAGTCTCAAAGCCTAGTACAGTGTATCAGAGAAGTTTACAGAGAAAATGTGCAGGCATATAATCATGCACCCTGTTTCTGAGGTAGAGTCCTAAATATCAATAAAGATGGCAAACGTCCCATCACAAAAACTGTCTTATAAGACAACAAATTTTGGATTATTTTTCCTCGAAAGTTCATGTAGTTCGAACTCTCTATCATTATTTTATTAGAATTTTTACCTGGTTAAGAAAATCAAATCGGAAACAGAAAGGAATATAATGATAAGCTTTGCTACAAGCTGTCATATGCTTATAATCTCCACAGCCATGCAGATTCAAGAAGTAATTTATCTGCCTGTTCCCACACTTCCAACTGATACTTCTGATTGAGACACTAGTATGGTGGCAGAAGCAGAAACATTTGTCTGAAAAGACTGGTACTAGCTGCGTAAAACATACAGAGGAAATGGATTTTTATTTTGGTTGGGTGGTTGCTTGATTGCTTTTTTAATCCCAAAAGTTTCATTTATGTTTTCATTTTAGGACACATATCTTACAGCTTCAGGTCTTTATGAATATCTACACAGTTGTTACATTAACCACCTCCGCTTTTCTACTCCCACCTTCAAGGGTATACACTTTTAAGTAAAGCTCATGTGGTTTAATCCCCCCAAATGGGCATCACATATCTTTCTGCACTCTTGCAAAGATCTATGTTTTTCCTAGCTCAAGACAATGAAGCTTTATCCTCTTAGTCATGGTAGCTGAAGGCAGCACAGGGTCTTTCACCGTGAATAACTATATAAACCCTTCCTCCACCTCATAATCCGTACAGGCCTGAAAAACAGGAAACCTATTTAAAGGAGTAGTACAGCTGAAGTAATGGGTGCTCAAGAGTGTTACTGATAAGGAGCTTGATAAGACACTAACAGTTGAAATGTCTGTAGTCCAAAGGACTAAGAGCCTTTGCAAGATACTTCCAGCACTGTACAACAAGGACCTGCAGAACAGGAAGTGTCCAAATAATACACTACAAACTGAACACATGGTGCTGGTAAGGACTGGCATTTCAGCAACTGTTCAGCTTTTGGATAAAAATCAAATAATAAAAAAATAAAATCTATTAAATCTGCAAAACAGCATGCAGTAGAAAGCACACAATACAAGATATAAGGAATTCATTAAATGGGAAGTATGAATTGGAGTTTTGTCGTTTGCTTCTTGACATCAGTAGGGAGCACCATACTTGGTAGCTGCCAGGCTGCTCACATACCTGAGCAACAAACCCAGTGACGGCATGACATGGCTGAGCATGAGCAGGGCATGATGAGGAGGGAGGAACTACCACACTTTGTTCTGCATAGCTCTCACTTCAGCAGGCCTCTGCCTTTATTCTGACAACAAAGCTGTCCAAACCCACTCTCCAGCCAGATCACCTCAAACTCACCTTTTCAATGACTGGCATTTCTACATAAGCAAGCACTCTCAGCACCTAGCATTTTCCTAAAGAAACTATTTTAGCCTTCATGCACTCTATGTGGGATGCACGTCCTCCCTCTACACTCTGGCCATAACAGTGCATCTGGACGCTCTGAAGTCTACTCATCATCCTCCTCACTTTCCTCCCTTAAATACTAGCAGTTGATGAAATCAGTTCCTCTCAGCATTTTCATAAATGAAGCTAGCTCTTTATAGTCTGCAATTTAAAAAGGTTGATGAAATTAAATACTATGCTGCTCAAAAGGTCTCAATGAGATATCAGTTATCCAACTATCACTGTAATTGCAGCCACCACAACTTAACAGTGCACTGCAGTATATACCCCACACTTAGCTACTTTAAACTAAAACAGAACCAATTATTGTCAGGGGGTGTATTTTGCTATACGTTATCCTGCTTATACCAAATTCTGCAGCACACATGCACTTGGACATCCTCTCAAATTAATTTGGCCAGCTTACTATAGCCTTCTAAAGAGCTGGCAGATGGTTTGCATACCTTGCAGCCATTAAAACCTCATACTGTAACCTCCTCTGATCCTCCAAGATAAGCATATGCTTATCACATAGGAATCTGGAGAGCAAAAGGCTTCCTGGGGAACTTAAATACCTCAGGAAAATATGCCTTTGACTTTGCAAGTAGCAGTTTCCTCCGTGAGGATTTTGTCCATATTGCCCAAATCTGTTATTTTCTACTCTTTGGAAAATAGTCTTTTAGATGCTGAAAACAGAATTCATGAAATGGGAAAAAAAACTCAAGCAGATATTAAATCCTACCTGGAACGAAATTCTAAGAATAAAAGCAAATGTTGAGCTTTGTCATTCTGCCCTCAAGTAAGACTCTGTGGTGGTACATAGCCCTCATCACAGTTGTTCAAAAGTCATCTACACTGTGACTGTACAGCCTAATAAAACAGGAAGCAGTAAGTGCCAAGCTCCCTCCTGAAAAGTATTAACAGTAGCAGCAGCATTCATACTCCAAAAGCTCCAGGATTTGAAGCATGATTTGAGCAACAGTGTCTTATACATTGTGTAAGCAGAGCTTACACAATGAATTTCTGCGAAACACCCCATTCATCTAACTGTTCTCATCATTAATTGGAACAACTGGGAGCAGCAAAAAAAAAAACGTTAGCATATTTGGGACATATGTTTGAAGTAAAGTTCACATTTCTTTTATATAACTTAATTAAAGTTGGGGAAGTTTAACTTACCAGCATTTGGAAAATATTAAGGCACTCCAGACAACGCTTACAACAACATGTGCACTTAGCTAACATGTTTTAATGTACAACATTATTCGAACATCATGGATATTTAAAGCAAATGTATACAAATCCTTCAGCAATTACATTAGGCCAGAATTCTCAGCAACTGATACACATGATTTTTAAATTTTCTTACACCTTAAGAGGTTAGCTAAGTTTTGCTTCCCCTTCTTAAGGGGAAGAATACTTTTTCTGTCCTGTTATTAGTATATCTTTGACAGGATAAACCCATGCTGTAATCTGTTTATGTAAACTAATATGACAAATCCCTTTTGATAAATGCATTACTTAATCCCAATCCCAAAAAACTACATAACTTCTTTTCACTCAAATGGCATTAACACTAACAAAAATTATTTATTTAGTTAGAACATTGCCTTACCGTGTAAATGCCAATTCTACAAACAGCAAATGACAGCTGGATACATTCAGACATAGTCTAAAGAAATTAAAATAAACACATTACCAAGAATGCTATTTATTAAGAATTAGTTTTCTTCCTATCTCTCCCCTCTCCCCTGAAATAAACACCTGATGGTACACTACTTTGTCTTTCTTCTGTAAGGCTGTATTAAACAAGCTGAGAAAAGTGCTATATAAATTTAGATTATGCAGATACTTACTACCTTTCATACAGAAGCAGCTGCCAACACCATTACACTGCTAATTCAGTATTTCATTATAGGCCTCAAATTACCTAATGCTCCCCAAAATGACTGTACATAACATTAACATTTTGCAGGCAAGCTTTCATTCCCATTTAATTTTATCTACTCTGGTTTAAAAACAACCTGCAAGAGACATTTTAATAGAGTAAGGCGCTTTTTGACATCTTAGTAGACTGTAAAGAGCTTCCATGCTTAAATATTGTAGTTCTTCTCTCCTTGTATCATCAAATTCTCTTCCTCTATATACCAAAATAATGCATATAATTTAATGTTCACACATTTCTGAAGTCATAATCCCTTAGTTTTCTGAGATTTTCACATTCAAAATTGAACTCTCTATATTGTTTTATTTGACCTGCTCTTACAGCTGCGAATAATCATATTAAAAGTTTTTACCCTCAACTTGCTCAACTTCCAATCTGTTGTGACACCACAATTCTATGTGTTCTGCAGTCACCCAGAGAAGCTGAGGATGGACTATGAATTTCTGATGAAACAGATGAAAAACATCTTCTTTAAATAGCATAAAGAAGCCGCAAAATAAATGCAACTCCCAACACCAAAATAAAACCTATTGTACATTTGACAGTTTTTATATACAGTCAGGTACAATAAACCAGGCTTACTATGATTTATTCAGAAGACTAATTGAGGAATTACTTTAAATAAGGTATCTGAGAAGTCACTGTAGGCAAAAATTAAAGCAATCAAGTGGAACATTTTTACTATATGTTTTAACAAGTTCACACATCGTCTGCATGTATTTTAAGATGTTCAAGATGAAGTGCTGAATACTACAGACTTCAAGCAGTATCAGTGAAAAGTTCTTTTTTTCCCTTCCAGCCTCTGCTTCTTAACCTCTCCCCCAAAAAAACCTGCAATTGGATTACGCATTTAATTAGAATTGTGATTCAAAAAATTAAAAGAACAGCTGTTGTGAATTATGAGTAATAAAAAAATGCGTAGCAACAGTTTTCTTTTGCTGTAACTGTTAAATTTAAATTTTACACAAAGAGTAATTCACTGAACGGTCTGAAAGTCAAAAAAGCACAGCACAAAAACCTGAAAGCAAACCTCAACAGCATGTTTAATTTTGTTTTCTTACTGCAATCTAGAATATTATTACTACAAGGAAATGCTGCTTCAAAGCACTATTTAAATTGCCAGGATATTTTTTCTTTTCTTTTTTTTTGACCTAGCTTTCAGAACAAACATCCAATTCTACAACTTGTGCTCTGAGTTTCCACAGAAAAAAAGTCACAGAAAAATAGGAACAGAACTGACTTTGAGAAATGCTATGTTACACAAAATGGTGGGGTTGGATTATAAACCATACTCATACCCCTCCTGACAGTATTTGCAGACCTTGTTCCAAAGGTTCCAGGGATGGATAACTTCCCCAAGCAATTTAGTCCAGTGCTTCATTACCATCCCTACTAGAAAGTTTCCTAATGTTTAACCTGAGTATGCTGCGATTTAAGCCCACACTTAAACACAAGGTGATACATACAGTGATTTGTATTTTCAGTATTGTATTTGCAGTGACAAATTCTATGCTGATGGAAAACCCAACTTTGTATATAAAGTAAAAGATTATTTCAGGTTGCAAGGGAAGTAAACATGCAGCAGCAGCAAACCATTATAGTTTTTCAATGTATATAGTTTGCTTTTATTCTAGACAAGCACAGGTTATAAACTGTTTTCCTTTTTTCATTTTCATTCAGTACTTTGAGGCTGTACATTCTTGGGAGAACTAAGCCGCAGTTCAAATTCCCCAACGAGGACCTGCAAGACCCTTGCTTCAGTAGAATAAAGCAAGCTACAGCTCTGTTACCTTACTCATCTGTTGCTGGGT
This sequence comes from Chroicocephalus ridibundus, assembly GCF_963924245.1. Lineage (NCBI taxonomy): Eukaryota > Metazoa > Chordata > Aves > Charadriiformes > Laridae > Chroicocephalus > Chroicocephalus ridibundus. The sequence continues at coordinate 67,639,075 of NC_086316.1, read as the reverse complement.
TTGGTGCTGTTAATGTTTTGAAATCAACAAGCTATTACAAGACATGAATTCTAACATGATCTCCCCTTTCTAGTGTCACACAGAGTACCAGTGAATGTTCCCCTACGCATTTCCCAATGAAATATTAAGCTAATCCTTTCACCAAGCCTGCAAGATAATGCTTAAGATCTGCAGTCCGTAGTGTTAAAGCTCATTAACTCCAGTGCTGTTATTAGCTGCTCTTATATTCACCCTTACTCGCCCCCCCCCCCCCAATTTACATTCCCCATGATATTTCAGTTTAATCACTGAAAAAGGGTCAGGAATTGATTTAAACAATTAGATGTTTAGTGATACTATCCTACAGACTATCACTCTGACCACTGAATCACAATATATGTGATAATCTGCTGCCACAATGGGGAATTTATTCTTGATACTTGTAATCTTTCATTACTTTGGTTTTGCAACTCATTTCAGACCATACAACTGGGCAACAAAACAATTGTTGGAGAATTTGCATTTAATTTACTTACAGTTTATTGTTGCTTTCTGAAACGATTTTACATGGTAAGCATGAAAGTAAAAGAAAAAAATAATGTAAAAATATACCTACAAATATTAGAAAAGAAAGATACCTTGTTTGACACAATTCTACAAAGACTTATTCTTAACAGAAGTCATTTAACATGTCTAAAGTGAGAAATAGAGTCCTCAGATCAAATATATCAAACAACATAAGCATACATCTCTGCCAATCCGCACCCTTCTGCTTAGGCAAAGTATCATCTCACAAACATCTCACAAATTTCCTCGGATGGAAACTAAATTCATGGCTAACATACATCTTTGCCCAAAACTTTGTTATTTTAATCATATGTTGTAAAAAAGTGAGTGTTCATAATGACTTAGAATGATATCTGTCTTGCAGCTGTGCAGCTTCTCATTCACAACAAGCACTTATTCTGTCCGTTTTTTCAAGCATTCAGCTACAAGTAAAAATATCAGTATAAAATAATTTCAGTATTTAGTGTTTAAAACAAAAACTCATACAGCTCTGATATAGGCAAACATTAATCTGCAACTGCACAAATTCATTGGTTTAATATCTATATCTTCAGCAAATATTAAATGAAATTCCTACCCATAACATTTACAAAAGAGCAAATTTTGAAGAGATTATTTACAGCATGTTTTGCAAGTGATCACTTCAAAGCTGCAATCACTGAGTTGAAAGCACTAGTCTCAAGAACCTTGGGCAAAAGAGGAGGAGGGATCCTAATCACCTTCTCAGAAAAAGCTGCACACCTGACAGAACTGCAGGAGCTGCTATCCTCAATTGGGCCAACCAACAGAAATACTCACCTTGACCTCAGCTTTCTTTGCCATAATTGTAAATACATCGCAGCACTAAGTATAGTTCCAAGTCCACAAAACCAGAAAGGATTTTTATGAGAATAAGTTCTTGTTGGTTTTTTTTCTGGTGATGTGTTTCATTAGTAAAATAAAGATTAAGATGCCCTCCTACTCATTTATAAAGTGCTCCACCCCAGTAATCACTTGGTATTACTGGACCTTCCAGGCAAAACCTTTTCTGCCTCCATTCTTAGGCACATCTTTTTCAGTGCATAAGAAATGTGGAAATAAGAAACACAAGTGTAAACAATATGCAAATTTGAAGGTACCTATATGTATGGAGCCTGAAAAGAATTCTCAGTGCTTATGTGTTTTAAAGAACCTGTAGGTACCCAAAAGCACACACAACCATGCTACAGTACAAGTGGGAGGAACTTTGACCAGAACTGCTGTTTGCTAAGCTTATGTCCTGAACTCCAAGTAACACAAAGGTTCCTCTCTTTCCACAGAAGATGTCACAGCCCTCTAGCACATTCCATTAATAACTTTTCTAATTGAAATACCCCAAATTCTTTTTTAATACAGTTCTCAGGGATAAAAGACACACAAAATATTTTCATATTCTCCTTTAATGCTGAATAATTAGAATTTTAAAATACCAACCTTCCTGTACATAACCATTTGGAAATAAATCTGAGTTTAGAGACTAGAAGAAACCTGATGCTGATGGAAAGGCAATGATATGTGAACAGGAAATAGGACGGGATCCAATAACTCTCCTGTCATCATAAAAAGTAATCAAGTGGATGCACCAGAGAACAATGCTCTCCCCTCTTTTAGGCAATATTCTTACTAGAACAGTTTTCCATGACTGTTTCCAGGACTGCAATGGTTCAGACAGTGAAAGATGCAGATTAGCCAACACAAAATTAATAGCTGCAAGAACAGCATAGACATTTCTCAAGAATTCTGGACTTTGTCTACTGTCTTGCTGAAACCTGAAATTATGCAAGTTTCTAGGCAAGAATAAAGCACTGGGAGAAGAGATGACTCACTGTAGACTGCATCATCACTCTACACAGGCTGTCAATTCAGCTTCAGGTTCACTCAATGTTGTGGGCCGTACATATAAAGTCATAAATTGGTTAGGATACAAATGTTGGAAGGCAAATAGCCTCTGCTCATACGCCAAGGCAGCACCTCCAAACAGAAGGAACTCTTTAGCCACATGTCCCTGGAGCAAATTAAATATCTTTATAAATCCCTCTGAATTAAAATGTCTCACCTCCTATGCAGTCAGTGCAATTCTGTTTACACTGGGGAGCACTCCTGGACACCATTCAGAATATCTCCATTTTCTAAACTGCAATTTCCTGTTCTGGAACTAGATCTAGCTGTCCCCTCAATGAGGAGGGATAGAGCATAAGTACCAGGACGTACAGGGAATCATATCTCATGGACACATACTCAGGTTCCAGCAATCGCTGCTTCACGATCTCCACAAGACTACCATTGCATCTGAACACTATGTTTAATACCCCCTGGCAATGGACCTGTCTTCCAAGAAACTGTACAAATTCACGGTCTACTCATTTTGGCCTCCCTAATGTTACTGCACAAGTGAGATGCAGAATTCAACTATATTCATGGGAAAAAGCAGTTCCTGGATTATAACTGTCATCAAGTTCTCCTATTGGAATAAATGACTTACTGCTTATCTACCTTCTTTTTATGATTTCAAAGATGTCTATAATATTGCCTACCCACACCATTCAGCTGCCTCTTCTTCAGACTGAAGGGCTATAACTATTTAATCCCTCCTTCTAAGGAAGCAATTGTTTTTGTTCAATTACCATGTCATTCTTCTCTGTATCTTCTTTGGTTTTACAGTACTCTTTCTAGGTATTCTGCTCTGGCGGGGGGGTTGGACTAGATGATCCCCTATCATTCTGTGAGATGATGCAACCAGAAGTGTAGCATTTAAGACAACAGCAAACCTTACATTTAAGCAGTCTAAAAATGAGATTTTTTCCTTCTCAATACTCTATACTCTAAATTTGTTGACAGACGTCTGGGTTGAGAAAACATTTTGAAGAAGAATCCTCCTTCCCTTTCCTGAGCACTGATGGTATTTTAGGGCTTATCCATGCATTTGTACCACCATGTGACTTCTACTATAAATACATGCAACTTTGCATTTATCAACACTGAATTTCATCTGCCATATTTTTACCAATATCAAAAGGGGTACTATGATTTTTTTCCCCAGGTTCAATATGCACTCTTAATATTTGTCTCCACACCAGCACACCCAAAACACAAGCAGTTTATACAACTAAACACAAACATGAAATTCCCTTGCAATCTCTGGATTCTCTTCTCCCTGTTATTCACTGCCAGAGCAGTGCTATCAATGGTCATTTATGAAACTTACTATTGACAGTTTACATAACAATTACATGATTTTTAATTGCTTTGAAGTTTTTCATCCCTGTTAGAGGCAAAATCATATAAAGGAAGACTAGGCAGTAGTTCCTAAAAAAGCTAGTAAACCATAAAAAATAGATGCTTCTTACATCCAAAAGCTCCAAGTCATAATAATAAGAAAAAAAAAAAATCTGCAAACTTACTTCCCTCATATCAACAGTTCCTACTGGCTCTTGGATGCCAGTTTTCGTTCCCCAGACTCCCCAATGACAAAAGCTAATGTAGTCCTGTGAACAAGTTTTCCTTCTACTGCTCCACCAAAACATAAAAGCAAAGCACTGTACAAAGATTCACGTTCTTCCTGCTGTTTGTCCTTATAGGCAACAACGCTATAGGGGAGGACTGCATCTAAATGTAAGAGAACTTGTCAGCTAGCAGCTACACTTCCTGCTTTGTGTCTCTTCCTCAGATAGCAGGAAGCTACTTACATCCTCATGTTGGCAGTTAGTATACTCACCTTACCAGGCTTCCAGTGAGACAAAAGAAAAGTTCCATGCTCCGAAGAGCTCCAGCATGAAATAAGCCTATCTCTTATTCAATTGAAAATAGCCTATTTATGTCTCCAAGGACTTTTATAAAGTCAGACAGTTTGCAATTCAGAAAGTTTTGCTGCACACACAGTGAAAAAAAGCAAAACCAACACACTCCAGAGTATTATGTGCCAAAACCCAAACAATCACAAGATTTTAAGTACTGCATATGTTTTTTTCCTTATGGCTTTACAGCTGTTCGGGCCCACATTTGTGCTTTTAAGTTTGAAACTAAAAATGCTTCTTTTTTTAATGGAAAGTTGATATCCTCACATGATCACAAAACTTCAGAACTCGGTTTAAGGGAATAAACATCACAAGCTGGCAGTATTAAAAAACATGGGCTGATGATACTGACAAGAAGCCAAAAATGGTAATCAGCATGGGGTATTAGGAAGAGTATTCTGTCCTTACCAAATGCAGGTTTTCTCACTTATGAAAAGCTTGCATTTCTAACCTTTTGTGAAATTCATCACCATGTTCCCTCAAGCTTGTACGTCTGACTGAAGAATTCAGGAGCAGCATACTGCAGAGCAACACAGACATTAATTCACAAGGACACTATAGGACTATTAGTAACAAACACAGACTACCACATTTTCAGAAACCGGGACACATTTTTTGGTGTAATAACATCTACCACTCTAATGCAATCCTCATCGCAGAAAAGCAAAATGGTAATTTGATTTTAAACATGATAATTCACTTGGTTCTTCAGTCTGTGTATCTTAAAAGAATGAAATTTCTGGTGCTCCAGTACTCCTGTGAGTTCACAGAATCTTGCACTGGATATAATCACATTAAGGCATTCTTTTGTGTTCCCAAGGAAGCTGTATCAAGTTTCACTGTTTGCAATAGCCACCTTGGAATCAAAAGTTTACCTGGGGAATTCAATAACGCCTCCTATTGCAGGAAGACTGAATGCAGCATTTGACTTAAATCTTCTGCAAAGGAATTCTACACTTCTGCTCACAGACCTGTGTTCAGCCAGGTAATGTGCAGTGAGTTAAGTCACCAATATTTTTATTGCCTTTCTATAAGGATGATTACATCTTTCATTCAGCAAACACTGCAATACTGGCTAAGTAAATTCTACCAAAGAGGAAGATTTGTTTTCCAGAGCACTTCTCTTCCAGGTCTTCAGCCAGACCAGGTTCTTAAACTCCCAAACTTACTTAAATCAGAAGCATGCTTATGCAGGTGAGGTCATCTCCCAGAATTCATTCCATTTGCCATTCCCAGTTGATTTAGGTACAAATGTTATGCTTCACAGAGCTGAAATACCAACAGGAACCTGGCCACAATAACTTCTTTGGGTGAGGGACTCTGAAATTTGTTTTGGGTTTCTTCCTACATTGCAATGCTGATGCAGAAAGTCATCAGAAGCAGCAGCATTCTCACTTCCAGGTTAAGTGACCTTGGCTACACAGACAATAGCAAGTAGTACAGCACAGCAAGAGCTGGTGCTAAAGACCAAGTATTCATGCTACATACTTCAGGCCTTCTACTTCAGACTAGTTCTGATCTGGTCCTGTGAACTGAAAACCCATTAGTTGCATGCATCTTCCAGTCTGGTTTCATCTGAAAAATATCAAGTTCATGTGATCTGTGATCACTCTGCAATACAAACCTATGTACAGTAAGTAGAGGTGACTAAGATTTGCTTCAAAACTTCACATCTTACCCAAACACTAATACAGTTGCATGCAAATGCTACACCAGCTGATCTAGTGAACCTGTTAGTTGCCTTCTTTCCTGTGTTCAGCTATATCTTTATTTTGAAACAACAGTCAGACCCCTCATTCTCATGCCTAATCAGCTTCCCAAACTGAGGAAGGGATAGTATCTTAAGATACAAGCCCTTGTTCTCTACATAGGGTGTAAGATTTCAAGGATGTTATAGCTCATAGATGACTCAACAAACAGCCCCAATAATCCTTATCATTACATGACAAAGGACAAAATGTGTATGAATAGAGGGATATTTAGTAAATAATAAGAGGACAAGGCATCATAGACCTTTGTTGCTCATGTTGCTGGCAATATATCAAAACCTTATACATGCACCAGAGGAAAAATCCAGGGTCCCTATTATGGACCTTTCCCCATGTTTCTGTATTCAAAGAAAAGCAGATACTGGTTTACAAAGTTTCAATAAAGCAAGACTCTAAGTTTCAAACAGATGCCTCCATCATGCCATCTGTAGTATAAGAAAGAATGTTTTCTATAGCCTGTAGATATCAAACAATGGAACAGGCAGCAACAATGGAAAGACAGGATCTGAAGTAGATCAGAAACATTAAGTGAACATGATCTATCCTGTATTACCACTTTCTAAATCCAACCTGTCCAATGAAATCAAAGGGTCCAACTAAATAAAAGAGAAGGTCTTAAAGGTATGGTGTCCAAGAAAGGAAAGTTGCTCAGAAACATGTTTTTCTTCTTTCAATATTAACTAATGTTTTTAAGAACACCATAGCTTTGTATATGCAGCGTTTCCCAGTCAAGAATGACCTTCCCTGAACACTATCCAGAAATTGAGGTCAAGACCATTCAGAAACCAAGAAACTCTGAAGTCACTTCAAGGCCTATTCATCTAAAATTCGAAAATTTAGCTGAATTTACTCAAAAACTACCCAAATTTTAGCTTCTGTGTGCACACATACAGAAGTAAAACGGTTTATAGCAGCTCACAAATGTACAAAGAACTGAAAAAACCCAAACTTTTTATATTTAAAAAAACAATCTTCAACAAATGAACAATGGCTTTACTGCACTAAGAGTGTGCACTCTCTTGACTTTGCAACACTCATGTTCATTCTTAACTTCTAAGAAAAAAAAAATCACTGAAGTTAATGTGGTTGTTAATGCAAGAAGCGTTATCTTCCATTTCGGGTTCGAATATATTCTTCGTTACCTGCCCAAGAAACATTCTTATATACAACTGAGATACTACATAGTATAGGATGCAATTTAAGGATAAGCTATCATATCATGGGAGCGTAATGATAGGACACGGGGTAACAGCCTCAAACTGAAAGGGAGTAGATTTAGATTGGATATCAGGAAGAAATTCTTTACTGTGAGGGTGGTGAGGCAGTGGAACAGGTCGCCCAGGGAAGCTGTGGATACCCCATCCCTGGAAGTGTTCAAGGCCAGGCTGGATGGGGCTTTGAGCAGCCTGGTCTAGTGGGAGGTGTCCCTGCCCATGGCAGAGGGGTTGAAACTAGGTGATCTTTAAGGTCCCTTCCAACATGAACCATTCTGTGATTCTGTGATATTAAAAATGCTGAATATACAAAATTAAACAGGTAATCAAATTTATCTTACAAACTCTTAGGGCAATATAAGACCTCTCCTTTTTTTGTAAAGTCACACTGATTCAAATTTCTACATCACCCTCTCAAGTAGCTTTTAAAAGCTCTACACAGTTCAGGCTAACACATGCAGCCGTTCAATGTAAGATCCTTATCTAGTACAAGAGGATGCCACTGAAGAAGTATATTGCGAAAGTCTGCAAAGCAGCTTAAAATTTGCATTAATATGAGAAATTGAAGTATTGCTATTGTCTTCCCACAAGTTCTCCAAGCAAAAATTGTAAGATTGCTTACATGCCATGCTTTACACAAGATGCATCATGCCGTCATTTCTTAAATTGAGCATAGTCTACTAAACATAGGCCAGACAACAGAAGTCTATGTATACACTATAATCTTTCCAGACACAATGCAGCAAAAATGAAGCAGAAGAAGGCTGCAGATACACCACAGGATTATGTAGTTACAAAAAAAATACAAATCTACATTGATGCAGCTGTGTTCACATAGTATGTTTTAGAGTAAACTTCAATGTAAGGAGAATAAACTGTATGAGAAAAAGGTGCCTCTAAATGAGTGAAGATAGGTTATTTCCTAGAGGTTGAACATGGTTTAGCTACGTTGATTTAAAAAACAAAACACACCACAAAAAACCACAACACTCCTAACACTGTAATTATATCAATACAAAAATAAAATAGGCACCAGGCACAAGAACCTGTTCTAGCTATTAAAGATACAGAGTCTAGTGCTACTTTTCTGTCACAATGCAAAACCAGACCAGAGCACCATGTAAGATACTCTTCTAATCTTTATCAAATGGCATTAGCCATAAATCAAGTATCACACTGTAGGTAGGAGAGGTCCTACGCAGGTTCTGGGTATCTACTCATAGAAGCTTGAGCAGGTTTGAACATTTTCAATAACCTGCTGATATTAGTAGGTGCCGCAGATGTTCAGTATTTCTTGGGATCAGCTCCTTAAATGAGAAAAAAGTCTCCATCGGTGTAGGCCCTATCCAGGAAAAATCAGGAAAAGAAACTTGCCGTGTAAGTCTACTAGATGAGGGTAGTGCTGCAGCAAACCTTAGTTATTCTAGCTTCCTTCACTAAATTCCCTCCATCAGCCCACTGCTAAACAAAACTTTGTCTAATGCTCTGTGTCAAGGGACTTACTGCAGCCAGAAACAACTGCATCCTTTGCCCTGCTGCCTGCTTCACACTAAAGGCAGAGGAGAAAACCTCACTGCCTGCAGGCTGCAACACAGGTGGCCAACATGAGGAACCAGCAAAGGGACTATCTGCTGAAGTTCTGAAGCCCACATAGGTGCAAGATCCCAACAAAAATGCATAAGACACATAATTCCTTAATATGTACAGCTTTTGCTACTGCTGTTATGAAAATAATGGGATGGTTGTTCTACATCTATAGGTTAACGTCCATACTATAACTGCAACTCTTGCATAAATAAAGAGTAGGCCCATCTTTACGTTAGCGCAATCTGTGGAAACAGCTTGGTCCTCCAGGCTGAAAGTGGGTTGCAGACAACTAGTTGCCCAACTCACCACCACCAATTATTTTTGCCAGAGCAGATTTTCTAAGGTGCTTGAACCTGCTGTTCATTACCAAGAAGAGCCACTCCATTTACCATCATTAACAGAGAAAAGTCAAGCAGGACCACTCTCCTGCACCTGATGAAGATGAGGACTGGAAGGGGAAGTCCTCTGCACAAATGCATGAGAAAATACTTGAACTGTCAAAGAGAATTAGTTTTCTTTCCAAGTTATACACAGATGCAAAAAATTAAAAACTTTTCTATTTTTTCTTCTTTGGTTTAAAAAGGTTGATGCCAGTTGCAACAAGTTATTCCAAAGATCAAGCGACTCCTGCTGCATAAGAAGTATGGAAAACCCCGCAATAAGTGCTGGTCAGTGACAGATGAAGGCATCTTGGACTGTCTTGGAGCATCAGTGGACCAGCATCCTGTTTAAACTATTAACCCCAACCTCTGGCTTTTGCCACCTATAAAAAAATAACTTGGCTGATCTGTAACAACTTCTACATCCAAAGAATTCTTTATGTTTCATATAGCACTGTAACATGCACTGTGAGCCTGATGAGACCTTGAGAAAGTCTGTCTTCAGAGATACTCCCTGATACAGGAGAAACATTAAAGCAAAAATTGCATGAGCAGTCAGGGTATCGTTATCCTAAAGATTCAGGTTTTTTAGAGATGAACACCAAAGAAAGCCACACAACAGAAAAGAGGAAAAGGATCAACTAGAGAAAAAGAGTAAGAAAAAAAAAAAGTAGAGCTATTTAATCCCCTCCCCCCTTTAGTTAATACAAAAACACGCTCTCAGTTTCCAAGGCTTATTAAATTTATTGTTCTCAGAGTGGTTGGCCTTCCACACAACAGCCTGTAGCAGTCACAAAGGTTAATGCAAGCATTTCAAAAAGTACACGATGGCCAGTTTCATCTGCATATACGTTTATAAAGGAAAAAATCAAAGAAACAGCTCCAGGCTCTCAAGATCTACAAGGCTGTACCTGGCACACACCAAGTTTATTATCAGTATTTCATTAACTAGGTTCTTAAAGAGAAGTCCACCTACCATTTCTGACACACAGGACTCATTTTCTGTTCTCTCTCTGTTATTTGAATTCAGGAAGGAAAGCCTAAAACATTTCTTTTGAGGTATAAAGCTGAATAACCCAAAATAAGTCTGAGCTACATGGACATAAGAATAACATTTCAGTAAATATTTAATGTATTTCTGGCTTAGTTAATTTCATTGTCAGAGTAGGAGAAGCTGGACACTGCATGCAGCTCTCATCTCAGTATTGCGGATCTTCAAATCAATTTGCTAAAAAGAGCATCTCCAGAGATTGTTGAGTGGCTGATTAACATCTCTTGAAAGCCTACAACCATGCACATCTCATGTGAAGGCATCAGGAAGCCTGAGTCAAGTTTCTGACTCCAAATACTTCCTGACTGGTCCCACCAGATACCATGGCCAGAAGCGACCTATTGCCCTAGCTGGCTCTTCACAGCTGCTCACTACGAAGAAGGGGGCACAGTTTTTAGGCTAGTGCTCAAAGCCACAAAACTTGAGTGATGGGATGCACCGTCACGCTCTCCCATTGCCACGTTCACAGAACAGGTAAGCAGGTACCATACTCTCTATACATAAAGTCACCAGCTCATTCCGTAACCGTGCCACACGGTTTACTTGCCAAGTGTACCAGTGAGTCTGAACACCAGCCGTGACCCCAGCCCTAAGTGCGCGTCTGCGATACAATCTCTCACAGGCGAATAAAGCCAATATTCATTAAAGAGCAATAAACGCTACCCCTGAATACCGGTTGCCAGGGCGCAGGGCTGATCCCGCCCAAGGTGACAATTTAGTTCATTCAAGCGTATCCTAAGCTCATGCATTTAGGAAAAAAACAGCGACCCGGGTCATGGCTTTAGCCACCTAATAGCGCCCAAATGAGCGGGGCCGCGCACGCCTCAGCGGAACCCTGCCGCTTTATTGCCCTTTAACAGCCCGCGGGCCGGGGGTCGCCAGCGCGGCCGGCCCCGGCTGGCCGCGCCCACTGCCCCCTCCCCACACACACACAGCCCCGCCGCGGACACCGCCTCAGCTCGGTAAGATGTCCGACGGGCCGGCGGGGGGCCCGGGAGAACCTACCAGGTAATCCATGTACCGGGGTGGCGCCGGGCGCCTCGCTGCCGAGGAGGTCTCGGGGCCCGCGGGCGCCCGCCCAGCTGACAGCGGCGCTGGGCCACCGGGAGCCCCGCCGTCGGGCGAGCAGCGCTTCCTGCCGCCGCCTCGGCGGCGCGGGGCGGGTAAGGTGGGGGGTCGGCGGCGGTGGCCGCCGCAAGGTGCAGGGCTGCGGGGAGGCTGGGCCGGCGGAGGGTCCGGGGCCGGCGGAGGGTCCGGGGCCGGCGGAGGGTCCGGGGCCGCTGTCAGAGCCGCCCGCCGCCGCCTCACCGCGCCTCACCGGCCCTGCGCGCGCGGTGGGGGGGGGGGGGGGCGTGAGGGAAGGCGGGGGGTGAGGGGGAGGGGCGCGCGGCGGCGGCGGCGGCGGCGGGGCGCGCGCGGCGGGGGGCGGCCGCAGCGCAGCCAACCCCAGCCCCGCCCGCCCGCAGGCAGACCCACGCCCCGCCGCGCGCGACGCCGCCGTCAGCTGATCGCGCACGTGGGGAGCGGCGGAGGACGCTCTTAAAGGCGCAGGCGCCCGGCGTTAGCCGGGGAGGTTTCGAGTAAACGTATTTTCTGAGAGGCTTAGTGAGACGTTACAGGTCAATTTGCTTTCTCCTGCAGCGCAGTTCCCCCCTCCTCGCCTCCGGCGGGAGTGCTGCCGGTGCCCGGGCGGGTGGGCGGGCTGCGGTCTGAGGCGCAGGCTGGGCCGCAGGTCAGGGGCCTGAGCCCCAGCGCGCGCCCCGCTGAGGGCGGAAAGTTCTGGGTGCGAGTGTGGGATGGGGAGTCCGGACAGGCGGCGCCAAGGGAGAGAATTAAAAAAATAAAAAGTTAAAAAAAAAAAAATCCGCAGCACAATCAAAAGCAATGCGAAAGAAGGAAAGAGGATATTCCTTTCTCCTCGTTTTTCTCCTCATTTTCGGTGGGGATTCAGGAGCAAAGGGGAATGTGTGTTTGTAAGGATATTGGTGAGCAGGTTGGCCCAGATTTAATAAACTGGGGTGGGGGAAGCATAATTCATAGAATCACAGACTGGTTTGCGTTGGAAGGGACCTTAAAGACCATCTAGTTCCAACCCCCCAGCCCTGGGCAGGGACACCTCCCACTAGACCAGGCTGCTCAAAGCCCCATCCAGCCTGGCCTTGAACACCTCCAGGGATGGGGCATCCACAACCTCCCTGGGCAGCCTGTTCCAGTGCCTCACCACCCTCACAGTAAAGAATTTCTTCCTAATATCTAATCTAAATCTACCCTTTTTCAGTTTAAAACTGCAGTTCTGGGTTGCGTGTTTGTTGTGTTGCCTGTGGCCAGCAGGCTCAGTTACAGTATCCAATGGGTGTCAGAGAGCATTGGTGAGGTTTTCCCCGCGCCTGCCCACAGAGCAGGTAGTTCTTGTCAATGGGTTAATCATCTTCCTCATGCATCTCCTCTAGAAAAAACATGCTTCTTCTAACCCTCCTTACTTCACTTTGGGAATCAATGTCAAATACAGCTGTGTAGCAGATTAAGTTGAATTTAGATGAGTACAAATGAACTTGTTTACTTTGAATCATTAAGAGATTTGCTGATTTTGGTATTTTAATAGCAAAGGGCTGGAAGGAGGGATGCAGGCATGGCCCTTCCTGCTATTCAGTCTTCTGACTGTTTTCCATATAGTCACAGCCATTGCTGGCAACTCTCTGCTGATCATGAGATGTCCTTTTGACAGTGGGAACTACAGGGTGAACAGAGGTGGCTAAAGTACACCTCTCAATAATGTAACAAAGGAGCTGCAAATTACTCAGATTTCATCATTCTTCTGTCATTGTGTGTGACTTTTAACATTTTGCAATGCTTTTCGTTTGACCTTTAAAACCCTTTATTTCTTCTTTTTAGCAGCAGTAATACATCACTCTTGAGACTTGCTGCCTTTAGACGCTTCTATAAATGCAGGGTGACTGGAAGAGAATCTGAAGGAGAGCATCAAGAACAAGCAGAGATTTCAGAAGTGTTTCTTATGAGAGTAAAGGGAAAGGACTGGGAATTATTTTTTCTAGAGCCGATCGAGGGGCAGATAGAATCCATATGTAGAGAGTTGTTGCAGAGAGGTTGTCATGTTGGGAAAAGAAGGGATTGGCTTGAATTGCAGCAAGGGAGATTTAGGTCAGACACTGGAAAACACGTTAATGGGAAGGATAATTAAGCATGGACAGACATCACTATCAAAAGTAGTAGAATTTCTGAGAGTGGTCATGAGTTACATAAACATTTCTCAGGTGTGGTTTGATTAGCACTGATTTAGATCTGTAGAAAATGAACTAGAAGACCCTTCTGGTTTGTATGAATCTGATAGATCTGATTATGAAGATGCACATGAAGATTATACATGCAAAGAAAAATGCTTGTTCACAAATGACTATTTTATACATGCAGTTTTATTTCTAGCTTGTAAACAATTCTTCATGAGCTGAACAGAACGTCAGTTAACAAAATCAGAAAAATTCGCATGTACGCACTGCAAATCCCACAGACTTGATAGAGAGAGAAACCAAGCCCAAGTTTATATATTAGACATTCTGTTCACTGTGAATGCATGAGTCTTCTGGCCATTGTGTAGCCTTATGACACATTCACTTTATGGCATGAAGATGAACATTGGACAATAGCAAACTGTAAGCAGAATACAAGTCCTGTAACACATGCCTTCTAGCCTACGTAGCAGTCATCACGTTGCTGAGATTTTTCTAGCAAGTTCTGTAGGATTTCTTTCATCCAAAAGGAAGTTTAATTGTGTATTGGAATATATACCTAATGCAGTGTTAGCTATCTTCATGAAGAAACTTGTCAGCAGGAACTAACACATCAAGATAGAAGAGAAAAGATCAAAGCATTTTAGTGGGGCACAACTTCATGTAGTGGCTATTAGGTAGTAATTCTGGTTCCAAAAAGGGAGGTGAGTTCCTTCACAGAAGCATGAGTGTGTCTTCAGTTAAATCCAGTTGCAAAAATTATTTTTGTTAAGCTTGTATGAAAAATAATCAGTCTTGGACTCAGGCCTTGACCCTAAGAAGTGCTGAGCACAACATTTCATTGTCTGTTGTTTATGTCTGTGCAATTTAATGAGTTTGAATGTTTTAACCTATGGTTGTCTCCTGCCAAATTCAAGGTTTTATAGAAATAGCAGTCAACAAATTCTGAAGGTGTAATTGACACAAAATTTAATTGTTCGTTAGTAGATATTAGCAAAATGGGATTTTAAAATGTAAATACCAATGAATATGCCTATTTCTAAATGGGATTAGTCGGGGGGTTTTTTCAGAAGTGTATAGGCAGCTATATAGATACAAGTTGTCCAGCGAGCATTGATGTGAAAAACAACTTGAGGGACAGGCATACTTTAGTATAACTTTTAATCATACCACTTTGATTTCTGGTGTCATTAGTTAAATAGTGTCTGGCAAAGATAATACTTGCATAGAAGTCCTGCAAAAAGTAGTGGTATTGATTCAGTATCAGTACATAGGAACAGTATGGCCAGTGTTCCCAAATCATGGTTTGAATGACCTGAACACGGGGTATTTTATAAAAGGTGCCCTAAAGCAAAGAGACCTAACAGTATATCAGTGACTGAGGCAATCTAAACGACTTTGTCACATCAGAATAATTTCATTCATTAGGAGAACAAAGTGTATGGTGTGTTTGTTCTCCTGTAGCTCCCCCCATCCCGCCCAATTGCCGTACTTTTTAATGACCTTAAGTGAAAAGCAACTGACTTTTGTTTATTAACAAGAAGGTAGTTGTGCCAGTCTTCAGGTTTTACTGATATGAGGTGCCCACATAGCTCTGTTTAAGAAGCTGAATTACAGAAAAAAAATATTACCCTTTTAATTAAAGTTGAGAAACAGAGATAAGGGATTCAGTATCTCCAAAGTACTGAGAGTGACTACTCATACTGTGTTACATTTGAGCATTACTTTTCCATGGAGCCAGGTTGTTACAGAGGGCATACACAAACTCCCATCTTGGCAAGTCATAGGATAGTTCGCAGCAGGAAAGCAAAACATTATAACATGTAGCTTCGTATTAATACCGTGTACTTACTCTGTAATAATAAAATTGTAGAGAAAAGCCTCACATAAAAATATGGACCTCTTTGACTCAGAATACTCATACAGTAATGTAAATGCTCCCAAATGCTACAAAAGCCCTTTATTGGTCATGACTAAAAATTTAGATTTGGGTGCCTTAAAAGATACAAATTGTGGTTAGTTCAAAAAGACAAATGGTGTAATAAAACAGTCTGTGATTTCACTGTCAGAACTGAAGTTAGAGAAGAACTAGTTAGAGCAGTTCTGACGTTCGGCAGCTGGAAGACTGCTAGAAAAAAAATATTTGAGTGGTCTAATGGTAACAGATTTCTAAGTATAAATTTTACAAATTGTGACCAAAAGTATTTCCTAGAAAGATCCTTAAAGGCATAAAAATGGAAAAAGAAATGGACATAGAAACCAACAGAATGTGCTATTTCGTAAGGAGAGTTTGAGTATTACATAGGGGCCAAGAGCAGTCAGAAGTTGTATTTGCAGCTCTAATTTCAATAGGTGACTTGGAGCCTGCTGGTAAGCAAACTCATGTAACTATTACTGGGTAAAGGGAGAAGCTACTCTGAGTAAATAAAACTTGAAGTGATTCGCAACTCTTTATCTGATATATTGGCAAATGTCAACATGCAGAGATACTGCAGGCAAAGCTGAATGAGTGCTATGGAAGAAGCAAGATCTCTCAGTCAAAAACCTCTTCCCCTTTCTCTGTGGTGTAATGCTTTGCTACCTTCTGGCATTATGGTCACCATGTCTGCTATGATTAGGTATTTTTCCTACAAAAGAACACAAGGATGTGAAAACAAGCATGCAGATTTTGAAAATGATTTTTCACCTGTTCTCCTCCCTTTTCTTGTTTTCTGAAATATTTGGCTGCCCTTTAGGTAACCTTACTGGCAAAATAATAACAGGCAGTCTAAAAGCAAAGACTAATTGTTAAAAAAGGTCAAAAGTAGAAACCAGTTTCTGACTGTAGTAACACAGATAAAAATCTAGTATAATTTTAATGAATAATTAAATTCAACCTATGGTATATGAATAAAGTAATTGTAATATTAAAGTTGATTTTATATAGGTTATTAACTCTTCCCTGTGCACCAAAAATGTGCAAGAAGATTTGCATGAAGAAATTTGGATAGATTAGTCAATAGATTATATTGCTGAGCAGACTGGAAATTACATACGGTATTTTTTCATTTCTGTGTCACCACAGCCCAAATTGGAGTGCTGTGGACTCATTCTTCATTTCATGACTCTTCAATGAAAGGTCATGAAACAGTCCCACAGCAATAAAAATAATAGTTAAGAGTCCTAATCCTAAACTGGCAACCTTGTTTGAATTATTAGTAGAGCTCGAGGACTAAATGATCACAGGTAGGGAATCTCCCTTGGTAGCTGTCATTCTGTGTTTAAGAAACTGTGTAATTTTGAAACCCTAGACTTAGGGCTTTAGGGTTTCTTCTCATACTCACTTAACAAAGCATTTGACTTTTCTTTGGTTTCTTTTTTTGTGAAATGTAGAAAATAGTGTTTTCCTATGACAAGGTGTTGTGAAGATGTGAAAAAAAAAAAACAAACCAACAGTTGCGATCTGCTTTAACCCTCTACTGCTTGGGGTGCTGTGGAAATACGTTCAAGAGGTGGTTTAGAAGTTGTACCTTCATGTCCCTGCTGAGAATCAACAAGGAGATGATTAGTCCCGTTCCGCGTAATGTCTAGCTTTCTGGGATGAGCTGAACCTTTGGATTTTTGAGTCTTCCATGTGGTACACTTTACGGGGATTACAGTTGGTATACATTTGTTTCTTGTATGAATATTGTTTACAGAGTATTCAAATATTTATCTTTCATGTTCAGCTTGTTTTGCCTTTTTACTAAATAAATAAAGTAATACAGCTATATTATGGTCTTTGCTGTAGTGTTAACATGCAAATACATGTTTTCATCTGTAGCCTTTTCCTTTGTTTTTGACCACATGATGAGAACTCTGTTACGCCAGAATTACACTTCTGTTCCAAATTTACCCCTGAAAACATTAGAGAGACAATATTCAAACTATAAAATGGGCTGGGTTTGGATCCAGTTCTTAAAGCCTTCCACCTTCCCATTTGGTCTTAGAAAATCCTTCATATTTTCAGAAATTCTTGCATCCTGGTGTTGTGAAGGTGTGAAAAAAATGCTGTTGCGTTAGTAAGAGACAGTATCTCTTATGACCTACATAATATCTTTGTTGTATTTGGAGATTAACAGTGCCCCTCCCACAGGTCCGCCTGTCCAAAAGGGAGGAAGGTGGTGCCTCACGTGAAGCTGTGAAGAGACCTAGAACATAGGTCTGACTGTTGCCAGCATCAGTCCTTCTCCTTACTCTAAAAGAGCAAGATTCAATAATGGCACGCATGAGCTGGTGAGAAGAAATATGAAGTCTCAAAACAAATGAAAGAACAGATCATTCTGAAACAAAATAAATTGCATTTTGCTTATGACCTTGTATTTCATATTTATATTCAATATGTTAACTCATCTTCTATACTTCTATACCTTCCTGAGAAGTCACTGTGACTACAAACCTGTACAATTAAACTTTGCCTGGAGTCTAAATACGGCATGTATTAAGAATATGCTCAGCAATGCATTGCAGCTATTGGTGGAAATGAGCGCTTCATCTCTGGCTGGAAATAATGAACACCAGATACAAAGTCTCAGTGTCTGAAGTCTTTCTACATTTTAATTTACTTTGTTTCTAAATCTTAAATGAAACTCAAAAAGGCTTTTCGCAAAAGGGATAAAATAAATGGTCAAAAATAGTAAGAAATAAATTGTTGGTATAGAAGTACCTTTATGGGAGAAGTGAAGACAGGCTTTAGCCTCATCTATGTAGTACATTAAGAAAAGAAAGGACAAAGCAGTAACACATGCCTTAGAGCTTAAACTCCAGTTCACACAAAAGTAATTCTTTTATTCATGTTAGCTAATTTAAGCTATGCAGGCATGTGAACACAAGTTATAATTAAACCTGTTTTGGCTGTGTAGCATATCCTTAGGAGCTCTTATTTTCTTTAAAGCATGTTCTAAAGTCCTACTGACTAAAGTGTGCGTAAATCCTTTCCTGCATATTCCTGCTTAATTGAAGTGTGCAACTAATGATAAGGCATACATCTCAACATACAGCTAAAACAGGATTAAAAAAAGCAATACCAGAGCATAAGACACTGGAAGCAAAATCTGAAGTATAGATATCAGTGCCTCAAGAAATCATAGCAAGCCTTGAACAGTTTGAGTTTGAAAGAAGAATCCTATGTCGGTCAGAGGCATTTACCAAGAGGATTGTGGTTCAGCCACTTTTCGAAGACAAGGAATAGGGAAAAGGTTCTATCAACTGCAGATTATTTGAAAGGATTCCCATTTAGTTGAAAGGCAAGAAATATGCTTTCCTCAACTAATTGTTGAGGAAAAAAAAAAAGACGTAGCAAATAAGGAGATACGGTGAATTGAAACCAACAAGGTAATTTGGTAGTGCTAGAAAAAAATCGTATCTCTCCAAAGGGTTTGTTTCAATTGTAACTCTTCCTGAGACACTTTGTGGTGTGTCTGCAGGTAGAGTTTTGTACATCTGAGGTAATAAAGGTTTGAAGTAATGAGAATAGCTTCAAAAAACCAAATGCCACCAAAACCCAAAAGAATGCAGATAAATCAACTCCATGCTTCCCCACCAGGACAGCAGGTGTATTTTTAAGCTGGAAACTTAAGAAAATAGCGCTGCACTATAAAATATGTCTGGAATAAGGAAAACAATTGCGTGTAACAAAGTGGGTTTTTTTCAGCTCCACTAATCTCTCTCTACTGGGGCTATTATGTAAATGACTTGCATTTTTAAATCACTCAACTTTCTCCTTAGTTTCCAAAAGCAACTCACATACACAAATCTGAATGGGATCTCTACTGTAGGAATAACATGAACAGAAGGCAATCCAAATGTTTTTGAAGCACCATGCCTTCTGGGGTTGGGAACTTTCACTTGAATACCTGTGTAAGCTCCTCCACCTTCACATGAACTGCCCTTAGAAGGTTTGGAAGGTTGGAAGGTCTCTTTACAAATATCTAGGTACTTGATTTGAAGATCCAATTCATGTTGCCAATAAAACCACTGCTTTCAGTAGGAGCAAGATGCTGGCTACCTGACCTTCGTGTAAAGGGGTTTGTTCAGAGGTTTTTGCAGTAGTTAAACCGGATTTTCCACAGGCCTTATGCGCTCACTTTTACAACTAGGCAGACTTGAAAGAAAAATATGGTTCCTGAGCTCCTGGCTGTCCAGACTTCATATACTCTGAGTGCTCTGAGCCATTCTGTGTCATGTGTGTGCACTCCTGTAGTGCATACCCCATCCATGGCCAAGAGGAAAACGTAAAGCAAACAAGTGAAGTGGCTTAGATATGTTGGTCCAACCAAAACTAAACTGCAAAAGGAAATGAGGTGATATAGTTACATGTCATATAGCTAGTACATTGTTCAAACAATGTGCTTTGCACTTTGAAGCTGACCATGCAGCCTGTGCATTTTTGGAATACATATTTTATCTTTGAACTTAGGCTAAATTAGCATGACAAGATCTGACACCGTTACTCTCTGCATGGAAGATTTTTTTAATGAGAGCCAGCAAAACACCATCTGTTGGGAGACCAGCAGCTGACCCTGAAATGCTGACAGTCTGACAGCTCTCTCTACTGTATCTTGTTCTCCATACAGAAGATCCTTACAGTAATACAGTTCCAAAGTGACTGGAAGCCACTGTCAAAGACTGGGAAGAGATTATAGCAGCATACAGCTTCTCTACCCTTTAAACACAGGAAAAAGGCAACAGGTAGGTATTGGGATAAAGTGTGATACAACATACTGTGACTCTGTTTGTTGAAGTCCGTTAACTTACAGAATTCCATAGGAGGAATACAATTAATATTTTAGCTCTCAGGCCAGTGTAGACACCTTCAGAGACTCATAGAGAGGATTTTTTGAAGCCTCAGAAGCCCAAGATTGATCAGTAATAAATGGAAAAAATCAGTATCGGGTTCAGCTGTGGTGAAGAGAAGTGGCAGGGCTCAGCAAGTGTATTTGAGGTTTTTGTTTCTTAGAACAGATTGAAAGCAGGGAAAGAGGAACTGGGAGTCAGTTTAGGGGGTTGCAATTGGAAGGGTACAGGAAAAAGTCAGGTCTGTGGAAAAGAGTGAGATTATAGAAAAAGGAAGGAGAAGGACAAGGGAAGTTCTGGGGTTTTGGGGAGTCTCTCCGCACACTCACTAGCCCTCATGCCTTCAGATGACAGGATACCGGACATACCCTGCCTCGACAGTTCCCAGTAGCCTCACTCCCCTCCATAGTCCACTCCCATCTTAAAACCTAAAGGGCTCTCCCTCCTTCCTCTTCCTCCCATTCAATGGCTGTCAGCTCCAACCCTCCCCAGAGGAAACATTCACTGACTCTGCACGGACAGGGCAGGGATGGGATGGCCAGAAATGGCCAGAATTAAGCAGGCAGGTTGTGGCCATGTCTCACACTAAGAGCCCACACTTCATACGCTCCAGCTTCACCCTCAGCAAGATCTTGCAAAACAGGTGGCAAGGTCACATAATCTTGTTTGCTTTGGCTGTGCCTGGAAGTTCAACTTGCCTATTGCCACTGGTATTGGTGAGAAAAGCTTACGCAGATTTCAGCTGATTTCCATGAGTAAAAACTGAATGGCCTGTTAGCTAGCCCCTTTTCTTCCTTGCATGTTTGGAGGAAGGTTGAAGAAGCCTTTATTGCCATTGCTACTTTTTGCAGAGCTATTTGGATGCTGGTGGTATTTGTACAACAGTTTTAAGATGCCCCCACCAGCTGCTAGAACATATAACAGTATATACATTGTTTATGTTCTTCTTTATTTCTCCCTGCAGAATAAAATTTTTGAGAAACTTTTCCTCCCCTCCCAAACAAGGCAAAATAATAGGGTAAACTGCATATAATCCTTTTGGGGGAAAATACAGTGTAGCAAGAGTTAAGGACATTATTGACTGAACCAGCTGTATGGCATTACGCTGTTTAAACAATTTAATTCTGCTTATGTGCACTGTGTAAAATTAGGTGTAGAAAAAAGCTAAAGGCAAAGCCTGTTGTAACTCCTTAGTGTATTAACTATGGCATTTAGACTTTTTAAGGGTGTGAAACATATATGACGATCTGTTCATACAAAACATGGACAAAAGCTTATTGCCATTTCACAACGGAACAATTGCTTCTTTGCCCTGGAGAACAGAAGATGGTCACTGGCAGGGAAGGATTCAGTATGGAAAGAACAGAGTGTGCTCTGCTGTTGTTGGCTTGTTTGTACTGGCAAGATGTACCAAATTAATAGAGATGTTAATTGACAATTAGATTAAATGTGAACTTGCCCTTACTATGGGCAAGGGCACATCTGTGTTAACTGCTTTTGTCTGAGATAATCACAATTAGTCACCATATTTAAAAGCATAGTGTATTACTACATTAAAAGGTTCATTTCATATTTTCTAACCAAAGGGATTCAAAGGCACAATGGGGGTGCCAAATAGCTGCTTTTAAAAATCAGCAAGGCACCCTAAAAAAGCTGTTCTTTTGGGGTGGCACAAGAAATTTGTCTTAAATCAGGGCATCTCTCAGCATTCCTCACCACTGCCTCTCACTTTTCAGGTTCTGTTAACCTGCTTTGGGACGCAGGATGGGGAAATGTGTGACTGGATTTCTGTCAGGACAAGGCTGTCTCCTGACAGACTTTCTGCGGCCGGTGAGCACCGTTAAACATGCATTAAGACTTGCAGAGACTCAGAAATCAGAGAAATTCCATATACTTTGTAGTAAAATGTAATTACAAACTAAGAATAGGCAGAATGGTTATTTCTTTCATAGTCTCCTTATTTTATACAAACCGTAAATGACTAGCTACTATTCCATGTTATTATTTACAGGAGATTGCAAGTATATAGTTAAGAGAGAAAATCATGGGGTTTATGCCAACTATGCTTACGATAATCCAGGATAAAACACTTTTCTTTGTTGTACACTCTTCAGATTGTGGTCACAGTCTGTCTTAGATGAATTTCCCTGTAAAACAGATACTACTTAAGTGGTTGTACTTAATTATATATATTCAGTTGTCCTTCCATTTTTCAATTGAAGACTGAAATGAAGAAAGCCTTTTGCTAACATATGTTCTCAATGCTATTTTACTGTATCAACACTTGCCCTTAAATATAAATATCTAAAGTTTTCATAAAGATCATTAAAATCATATATCTAGATTTTTAACAAACTTTTGTTATCTTCATCAGGTCTGTTATCATATAATGCAAATTTCTTTAGGTGATGGTGAGAAGTGTGAAAATCTCTGTGTATGAGTTAAAGCTATAAGAAGCTCCCCTATTGCCTGCTGGAGTGCACTATGCGAGTTTTGACTTCAGTGAGTGTGAAAATTGTGTATTGCCAGTGAGCTCTTCTGATTCCCTTGCATGTTATCCAGAAAAACATCAGGACAACCCGAAAATTTACAAGAAGGAAGAAAGGAATGTGGATTTTATGCATACTCTTTGATGAAACTGTGGTCTGAAAAGGTAGTAAATTTTTTACCATTTGATCCAAAGACATAAACAGACTCCTATTGACTTTAAATTTGAATTAAGTCCTGAACTCCTGTAACTTCTTATTGATTAATGAGGTGGAGTTAGGGATTTTCTAGTGTCTACAGTCTGCTTTATGAATAGGAGCCTGCATAAACCAAGAGAGAAAATATGCTTTGAACCCCAGTTTTCAAGAACTCATAAATGAACAATATTTTAAAGATCTTTTTCTTTCCAGATTAGATTTAAAAAGAACAAAACAAAAAAAATCCAAACAAACAAAAAAACCCCAATCAACCAACCAACCAAAAAACCAAAAAGACCCCACCAGCAAGGGAATTCTTATAGCCATCAAGGACGTTTTGAGAGATAAAGAGGGCTTCTAAATATCTCCCACTTTCAGTGCAATAGAAACAACTAGAGTAGAACAAGAAAAGTTTTCTGTCTCCTGTGACAGAAAACCAGCCAACAAAGCACAGACCTAAAAAAAAGACAAAAATTAGGATGTAAGGAAAAAGTGATGTAAAAACTGGTCAGTGAAATACTCGTTAACACCAGGGTTTGTTTGGTCAGGATTGCTTATCTGAAGTCCATCTTATGTGGGTTTTTGGCAGAAACTGCAACAAAAGCTCCTTTTTATTACTCATGTGGCAGCTCTCACATTCATAGTAGTATCTGGGCACACTTCATACAAATAGCTTTGGATTTTCTTTCAGTCTGTACTCAGAAAGTTTCATGTCCGGGATTTGCTTTTTAAATCTTGTCTATCTGACTAGCGTCTATCATGAAAATGTGAGTTATAGTATCTATGGAGTGAACAACATACATATAATATGCACGGTAAGAGGTTTTATTGCTTCTGACAGTATTTATTGTACCTCAACCACACAGGGTAGCAGAGGACTATACCTAACACCTGGCATTCTAAGACAGTTTAAAAAAAAATTAACTCCATCAATAAATTTATTTTATAAAAACTGCTGTGCCTGCAGTGTGCTTGTAACAATTGCAATTGTGCTTCTTGCAATTATCCACAAATATTCTCAACATTTTTCACATTTGCAGTTTAGCACATTAGCACATACAGCCACTTACCTCACTTATTATCACTGCAACATTTTTTCACATTAATGTCCAACAAGACTCTGGGGCATGATTATTTTTTGCTCTTTCTACAGTACAGGTATTATAAAAACAAATATTTAATCCTTTTGTCCTTTTGCTCCTTTTCAGTCCTTACACATGCAACATTGAATTTCAATATAAACTTTGCCCTACAAAGGTAGGTGATTGTAGGTGAGCCTACAATTGTTAATTTTAAGTTGAACTCAAGCAATTTCATCCTGTAAAAGCTCATTGTAGAATAGTACTATAATTAATGGTACTATTAAAAAATAAATTGTGCTATAGTGTAGTAAGCCTAGAATGGACATTCTTTTGTGTTTTCTTTGCAAACTATTATTCTACTTGTGAATAAAACAAAAGCAAGATCTTCAGCCATACAAACAGGGCAGCAATACAATTACATTTACTTTACCAACAGCAGCAAAAGGTAAACCTGCTGAAAACATCTTTGTTTCTATTGAATATGCATCCATTTGACAAACTTTGATTACTACACACTTTCCTAATTTCTGTGTACTCACCCCCCACTTGCTGTAGCCTGTATTTTCAGTTGCATTATAAAGATGCCCCAGCCTGTATCATTGCATGTGGTCATCCACTGCTATGCTATCACATTCTATGAAGCAAGTGACATACTTGATGCCATAATAGAGAAGGGGGGAGGGCTTATCTCTTCCAGTAAGTCCATCTCTGATACCTGAGTCAGCAAGATGTTCTGTGGTGTCATCAGGAATATTGAAGGTGTTTTCATATTAAACTCAATTTTGTCTCTGTCACTAGTGATACACCTTCATACTTACAATTCCTATGATCCTTGTTTGCTCTGTCTTTTGTCTCTGAAGACCCCATACGCTACCTTGTCTCAGTATAAGAGTATTTGCATACATGCATTAGAAGGTACTGTCTCACCTGAAAAGCTCAATAATCTAAATAGGGCTAGGATCCTGATACCTCTTCCCCCGCTGTTTGAAAGCGGAACAGAAAGACTGTGGTTTGCCAGAAGGCATAGACAAAAGACTACAGGAGAGCCAAGAACCAAGAATGGATTTCTTTCTTTCTAATTCAGTGCCCTAACCACAAATCCAGCCATCCTTTCTTGCTAATGTCTTGGCAGCTGAATTATAAACCTATCTTGTGAGTAATAAAACCACTTAGTGATGATCGTTTGACCAGCACAAACCCAGAAACACCACAGACATGCTAGGGAGCAGACTAACGCAGCTGAGAAGCTGAGCTGGATTATAGTCAGGGGTAGAGGAATAAATATGACAGAGGGCATGCGCACTTGGAAATGCATTTCCACTCAGGCAATTTACTGTGTGGGTGGGAACTTTACACTAGCACTCTCCCCCTTCTCCCACTGTTCCTATGTGTTTTCAAGATGAGGGTCTAGGGACAGCACGTGAATTCATCCACTTCAGTGCATTTCTTTCCTCTATCCTAGATGCAATTACAGCTCCAAAGGTGGAGGAAAGCAAGACAAGGATGTGAATATTCTGAGTTCATCTTGAAGAATTCTTGGTTAGGAATAAGCTGCATTTGTTCTTTGAGCATCCTCCACCTAGTCGCGAGGATGGGAAAAAATGGCAAGTAGCTGGCCCATGAAGGAATGAAGGGAATCACAATTTAAAAGAAGTTAACAGATCTCTCAGCCAAACTGAATCTCAAATCAGGAAAACAGCTCACAATAGTCAGGGTTTTTAGAAGCAGATTAAGGGTTAGGTATTCTATGTGGTAGTTGAATAAATTTCAGCTATGGGAGCAAGTCCAAGGCATGCTTTACAGGGTCTTTTGACTCTCACGACTAAGGGGTTTTTTCTTTTTTCCCCTGAGGGAGAGGCCAGCAGCCAAAGTGTTGGCTACTTTTCTTTACCCATCTGATGAATATGTGAGTAGGAATACCTATTCTGTTTTATTCCTGGTTTATTTCAGCATGAAGGAGAAATAGATTTGGATCATATCTGATTTTTGTAGTCCTGGCTAAATTATAAACTAAAGCTTTCTGTATAACTAACATGAAATCTGATCACTTGCTTCTGCATGGAGTGTTTCAGAAGACAAGGAAGGTGAGTCTGTTAATTCATTAACATGTAACTCTGTTAATACTTACTGAGGGAATTCAGGCTAAAGATTAATGTTACTTTGAACACATGAAAAATTATAAGTAGTGGTACTAAAATAACCAAAGACTGGGAGAATCTTTCAAGTAAAGCTGTACATATTGTGAGCAAAAAGCACAGTACGTTTGTGTTTAGAGCACACAGTCCTCATTAGTATTGATCACTAATTCTTAATTTTTGCCCTGTTCAACTGTTCAGCATGCATATTAATGCACAGTCTCAGAACTGAACCTGGGCAAAAGTCATATTTTTCACATGTTCCCTGTTTGATATCTAGCTTGCAGAGATCTAAGACATATTACTACATACCAACAGATATTGGTAAAATTCCCAATAATTTCAGTGGGATATGAATGGAAACTTCCAATAGAGGCATTTTAACCTAGATCCTGCCAGGTGCTGCCTGCCTTTCCTGAAATCATTGCTGCTGCAGATGGGGACGTTCTGGTTTATCTGGGCTGGGACAGTGGGCAGAACATACCTGACAGATTCAGTCTCCAGAGAGCAAACAGCCAACAGATTTCAAATTATCACATCAGCTGATCCATAATTCTCATGGAGGAGGAGCAGATGGGAGTCACAGTGTGCTCAGATCTAACTTAATCTCAGATAACTTTACATTACTATCTGAATTATTTTCCAAATGCGATTCTATCTATCTACACATCCCGCATCATAGCAAATTATGTATCATGCTGATAAAAAAGGAGAGGAATAGAAACCTAACAGTTGTCGCTGTAGTACAGTAAATGTTCAAAACACAATATTAATACCACCATTGAAATCAAGCACTTACTTAAGAAGAAAATGCTAGATTTAAGATTTCCTGTGCAGCTTTAATTCAGTTTGCATGTGCCTGTCTATTATGACATGCTGTCTAATTAGATAACTCAACTGTCTATTTTCCACGACTACTATCTTATTCAGTATTCAATTTTCCTTTTGATTTACTTTTATTATTGCTGTGTGTGGGCCCCATGTATTATTTACTCACCACTTGTCAAATCCTGTCTGAGGACAAAATTATTCATTGCTTTGGCACGCATTATGATACTATCTAAGTGCTTCACAGCTATTAATTGGTTCATTTTCACAACGATCCTTTAAGATGAGAGAATATTATTACCGCTTTCTTTCAGCAGCAGGAACGAGGCACACAAAGTTAAAGGTCAAAGTATCCATTGATTTGGGGTACCTAATATAAGACAGACAGGATTCTGCAATAATTAGCATCAAGTACTATCCCAGCCAGAGCCAGACAGCTTTTAATATTATCTGTAAGTACAGCCCTAAGTGCTTAACACTGTTGCAGACCAGGTCTTGACATTCCAGGTCAGACCTGCTGTAGTCAAACAAAGTGTCGGCTAATGGAGCCAGGTATTCCTGCTACCCTTCCTCCCCACATCTGGAGGTAATAACTGCAGAGGATTGTATCTGGTAACACAAGGAGATTCTGTAAATGCAGACAATTAATTCCATATTAGTTTGTACAAAAGGCAGAGCTGACGTGTAGCAGTCTCCTACAGCAGCCAATGTAGAGGCAGAAAGATGAACTCACTTAATGAACTCACCCGCACCTATGAGATGTAGACTTTAAGGGTAACAAGCTCTTGAAGACAAGCAACTGCAGCAGCTGCATTTTGGAAATGCCTAGTACCTTTTGCATGTTCAAATGGGGCCGAATTTTGTAAGTGGTCATACACTTGATATGCAATTGGTACATAGCAAGCATCTTTTGTAACCACATCACCTACCTTTCTAAATGCTTACTTGACACTTGGATGTGGATAAAAATAAGCCTAAAGTATGTGAAAATAATGCTGGACATTTTAGATCAGGAAATTAAAATTATTATCTGAGTATGCAAAGTGTCTTCAAAGACTGAAGAAATTGAACATTTACTGAGAAGAAATACTACCTTTGAGTTTTTACGTAGTCAGAGTGTAGAACTACAGCAGTAGAATAATAAATGACACCTTTTTAGCTTGCAGAATGGTCCAGTGTCTTTTTATAGTATAGTCAGGATGCATTGTTGACTCTGGGAACAAGTAAAATAAGAACAGGAAAGTGAAATCAATGTCTCAAAATAGCCGAGTCCTCTTGCACTGTTTAAATACCTAACCTTAGAGGATGCCACTTTTCTACGGTGCTACACTACTCCCAGGATTACAGAGTTACCAGTTGTTTGTGTGTTAGTCCCAAACCTCTATTGCTATGCAGCCTGTGCGCATTAGCCCTCCCAGAATTATGGGTCATGGAAGAGTTCATTAGTATTGTTTACTACTGATTGCTAACTGCACTCTGTGGCTCCCTATACCCGGGAAGAATGAAGCATGGCTTGGCAACTGAGACCCTAATTCTTGCTTCTGAGCAGAAAGGGGCCTCTCTCCAAGTTACACAGATTCAGGTGGGAAAACTAAATCAAAAACATACGATCTGTATCAAAGCGGATCCTTACATCCCAGGGAGGAACTAGAAAGCACCCCCTCCTCAGTTAGGTCATGTGCTTAACGCTAAAACATAGTACATAAAAAAGGCAAAACCATTGCCAAAAATAAATCTAACATTGCACCAGTGGAAAAAATGCCATAGGCTGTAAACCACTAGTATGTGATTTAATAGGCTGTCATTGTCCTTAATCCTGTTATTGTTTTCTTTGCTATTTGTTTCCACAGTAAAATTCCAGCAGTGATAGAAAATGAATAGCAGTGAGACAGCGTGGAGTCCATCTGAAACTGTCTGGTCGTTCTTTCTCTCCTAGACTGTTGCTAGAATAAGGTTTAATCCTGCAAACTGTATTTCTCCCATATCCCCACTGAATGCGATGGGAATAGCAAAGTGAGGAGGGAGCTGGCAAACTGGGCAGACAATCATTCGGTGTTCAACACCTAGCTGCCTTTGGCTACTGTCACTCAGTATATTTTGCTAAGTGAGAGCTTGCTTGTACACTAGTAATCAAATTTCCTCAGTTTTATAACATTTCTCTCTATCCATTCGGTCTTTCACTCTCATTCTCTTCTTCTAACTTCTTTATCCATCCATCAGTTGTACTCCGTATAATATATTGAATGGATACAAAATGCCAACAACACTAACTCCTTTGACTGTATGTCAAATCCCTGCTGTGGTTTGTGCTTCTGTTTATGGTTAACTCTTCTGAATGATCTTCCTGTGGCTTTGTTTATGCATAACACAAAGAAGCCCCACCTCGTTTTATAAACAACAGAGTTCATACTCTTTGTCCATCTGTAAGTAGCTTTGACCAGCCCCAAAGAACGCCACAATCTATATGGAATAGCTAACACACTTAAAAATGCCCAATAAAGATCTGAATTATTTTTGAAAACTTCTCTCCAAGAATAGGTAATGACTTTAAAATCCCGTGTTACAAATATGACTACAGAACTATCCTATTAGCCTGCACAAACCTGATTTACGTACTCAGTACAGCAAAGATTACTATAAAAAAAACAGCTTCTACTGTGAAACTAA
Organism: Chroicocephalus ridibundus; assembly: GCF_963924245.1. Lineage (NCBI taxonomy): Eukaryota > Metazoa > Chordata > Aves > Charadriiformes > Laridae > Chroicocephalus > Chroicocephalus ridibundus. Next base: position 67,609,262 of record NC_086316.1, on the reverse strand, counting down.
AGCAGCCTCTATGACAAGGGAGATAAATCTGCCTTTATAAACATTATTGTGCTCTCATGATCTCACTACAAATATTTTATTTCTTGCACAACGTGCTATCTAAACATAAACTGTAGGACAATAAAGTTTAATTAAGGATCTTCTGATCTTCAGTAGAACAACATACAAGCAAGAGATTGTGCACAGCAATTCTGCTTTATATTGTTATAAAAATAGCTGTACTGTAGTGAGAGAAAAGTATTGTAGTAATGGAAAGAAAGTGCTATCTTACCTACTAACCAGGTATCTGGTCATATGTTATAAATGTTTACATGTAGAGAGATCATTCCTTAGAGAGTATAGTAAAGACTGAGTGAGATTCTGCCGGTATGTTATATGATACAAAGACTTTTTTAAGAAGAAAAGCAAGTCTCCCGTTGTTTTTTTCCCAACCTTTGTGGCATGGAGTCTTTGCATATAGGCAATTGTACAAAGCAGGCCAGAAAACATGTTTTCAGATTTTTCAAATACTAACATGTATGAACAGAAAATGAAACAAGAGAGAGGAGAAATAAGTTTTAAATTTCAGGCATAATGCTTCATTAAAGCATTGGAATATCATAACTGTCCAGGTCTTGTAAATTAAGAATCATGGTAACCTTAATCTGTGATCTTCATGAAAAGTCTGGCCAAGTGCTGTCTTCTGAGCTGAACCTGTGCTATGAAAGAATATGTAATTTCAGAACTAGTATGAATGATAATGTTAAATTAAATTCTGCACTGGTATACACTATGTGCCACTGCAATAAAGATATTGTGGTTTATATATCAGAATTTGGTCCTCAGAGTTGAATGAAAACTCTATCTACAAAAAACTATCTCTAACATCACATTTTACAACATCTGCAGCCTTCCTGGCATTGCCAAAGTCAGGAAATTAAGACAATATGAGAATATTGTTCTAACTCCAACGCTGAAGACAATAACAATTCTGACATAGAAGCCAGATTTTAGTTGGCTTTCTCCATGTGGAGAATGGAGTAGTCAGTGTTTATGCCAATTAATTATTGTCTTCACTTCTAAGACTGGAAACCTGGGGGGGAGGCTGTCTTTGTGATACAAATAGGTGGCCCATAGAATGGAGATGTTGCTACCAACAACTTTCACATTATCCACTAAATCACCATATGACGATGGTATCAATCCCCTGTAAGTCACTCTACACTTGAGATCTTGGGGCAAGCCTTCCACTCCCATTACTGACCCGCCCTGCCTCCAGCTGGTCCTTGTCAGTTAAAGATGCTCATCATAGAAGTTATTTCCTGAGGTCCATTGACATTGAACAGCACATTCATGTCACTTCAGAAAGGAATTGTTCACTCACCATGGCAAACTCTTCCTGTATATCCTTCACAAATCACAGCAGTTGCTTTTTAAGGACTTTCTGGATGAGGTGCTTCTACCCTGCCACCCTCCAGACCAACATGTTGACTGTCAGCCTCAATAAGTTTTAGGCTGAGTGATCAGGGATTCTTTGCTTGGCTCTAGGGAACTAAACTGCCTTGGTGATGCATGGTGGTGGGTGACTTTTATGTTATTTGGGGAATTTTTTTTTATTTTTGATGTTAAAGAAGAATCTCACTGATTCCAGTTCTACCTACAAGACACAGTCACAAAGGATGCATGATGCAACAACACAGGATGCCATAAATCAGTGGCTTCATTTAGCATCCAGCGCTGGTCGCAGATGCTAGCTAAAGCCACAAGCCACCTTCATATCAAGGGCCATGCAGCTGATATCTCATTGCTAGCAAATACTCAGAAAGTGTTGACCACAGCTCTAAAATTTCCTAAGTAAATGGAAATATGTATTCTATAACATAGTTTTGAATCTAGCATTCATGTCATAATACAATGTTTTCATGGTAGCTGAGCAATTAAGTGTGTCCAGCTATAACTTTAGTCCCTTCCAGAAAATTTTAAATCTCAAAAATTCATTTAGTAAGTTCAATTATTTTCTGGCAAGTAATTATTTTGACAAACATATCCAGAGCATCCATACACCATAGGTCTTCAATTCATTCTTGCTATTTAACTTCAGTCTTAACTTTGTTCTTAGAAAAAACTAAACAAATTGAGATCATAGGGTTTTTGTGCTAATTACATGTTAGCACATTTTATGTGTAATTTAGGTCCTAGATTTTCCAGCCTTGCCTCTAGAACACTTAGGGACTACCTAATTTTAAACAGCAGAAATATTCCCACTCCCAGAACTTCATAGGTGAGATTTTCAGCGCTTCTATTTTCACTAAAGTGGTCAACCCAAAAACATGCAAACTTCACAATGTCATCCATGGAATAGATGTTTCGCATCCTAAATAAGCAAGTGAGTACTTTCTGTGAAGTGTAAACAGATCCAAAATAAATACAGCAGTCTTACTGTATTCAACTACCTTGAATTATTCCTATCAGGTCTCAAGTCAAGACTTTAGTGAGGCAGAGGAGGAGGCAACCTGAAAACTGGCATTCTTCTTGGAACAGTAGTTAATTTTTAACTGATGAAAAATAACACTGTTTCTACAGCAAGAGTGCATTAGATCCTGCCTTTCAGTGGCGAAACAGAGCTTCCAACCCCTTAGGCACATTATTCTCTTTTAATTGTTCATTTCCTCTCTACTGTTCTGTGTGCAAGAAGTAAACAGATTATTATCACTCTAAATAAAATACCACAGTTTACTTTCTATAGGATTTCCTCAAGAATTTGTGAGGCACAGATACATTTTCCTGTAACAGACATAAAAATGCCTAAAAAACAAGCCATGTGAATAACAAAGCAAATACTTGTAAAGAGTTCCATGACATCACTTTAAAGTAAATTTTATAGTAATTTGAAATTTTAAAATCAGTATTATGTAAGTTGCATTTTCACTCCTTCACTGTTCTGTAAAGATGTTGCTCCAACAGCAGCTGCTGTGGTCCTGTCACTCCTCATCCTCACCTTTCATCTGCCCCTCTATCATCGCAACATGTCAAAAAACAGCCTTGTAATAGTGGATGTAGCGTGTCGAAATAGTACTCCTTTCCATGCTTTCTTTTATTTATTACATAGTTTCCTAAAAAATGAGCAAACACTTGATTCTTAGTGCAAAAGCTGAGATTAGTTTTCCACTTCTTAAGAGGCATCTAAAATTATGAGATCAAGTTTACAGTTACGAGTGAGCATCAGTGCCCTGGAGAGATTTTCCAAGAGGCTGGGCAGATCCAGACTTTTCCAGGTTTTGAAGGACATGACCCACAAACTGAAGCCTTCCTTCAGTTAAGCTGGCTGTGTAACAGCACAGCCTTTACAACTTGCAAGAAGTTTCATAACACAGCATGAAATCTTGCTGCAGAAAGAGTTATGTTGTGATTCACTGACCAATATAAATACCATGTGATTGGAATGAGACATTAATAAAAAATAATCCCTCAATATTTCTTGAAAACAGAACACCTGACAGCTTCTGATTAGACACTTGCAGTAGTTCTGATTGCATTTTTGATTACTTCAGAGATTACATACATCCAGATCTAACAATCCAGCTAAAAGGACAACTCATAGCTCTAAGAAGTAATGGACTCAAAGTGACACAAGTAGGAGACAATACTTTTCCCGCTCTACAAAAATATATTAAATACCATGTGAAAAATAGTTCTTTACCATCCAGTTTCCATAAGTGCCACACCACATTCCATTCTCACATACATTTTATTTTACTATCTAACTCCAGTATCACCACAAAGCTTAAATTCCCATATTGGGTATAACAGACGCAGCACCAGTAGAACCCCAAAAGTCCTACTCTTCCTTATGTTTCTCCTGTATTGCCAAGTCTGATGTCACAGCACCTCTTTTGACCGACATGTGAAGTAGGTTATGGGTGACATCTTTGGGTGCTTTGGTAAAAGTAATAGCAATGCTCTGACTAAATTCATCTGGGTAGTTACACAGCTGTCTTTTGAATTTAGCCTGTTAGCTTTTGCTAGAAGAATTCTTGTTCACTTCATCCTTTTTACTTTTTTCCCCTTCCAGCAGCTACTGAATTTCAATGGTAGTTGAAATACATACTTCTTTGGGGGGAATCAAGCATGCTGAGAATTGCAACAAGGCAATCTATTGTTTTAAAGTTCTGCCAAGCCGGATGCACCTGTATTTCTTTAAGATACGTATCAAAAATATGTTATTCCCATGAGTTTGTGCACCTTACATTTTTGCAGTTTACAATACAGCTTGATCAGGATCCCTGCTTTCTATGTTTTCCGTTAGTTCAACATGAACAGCTTCCTGCAGTGACATGGAAAGTTGGGCTTTCCATGGTCACAGCCAACAAAGCTTCAGTGAGGGCAAATTGTGCCTGATAAATTTGGTGGCCTTCTATGACAGCGGATAAGAGGCAGGCAACCAACATCAACCGGGACTGTTGGAAAGCATTTGACGCTGTCCCACACAACATCCTTGTCTCTAAATTGGAGACACATGGATTTGATGGATGGACCACTCAGTGGATAAGGAATGTGCTGGATGGTCGCACTCAAAGAGTTGCAGTCAATGCCTCAATGTCCAAGTGGAAACCAGTGACGAGTGGCGTTCCTCAGGGGTGTGTACTGGTACTAGTGCTGTTTAACATCTTTGTTGACATGGACACTGGGATTGAGTGTACCCTCAGCAGGTTTGCCAATGACACCAAGTTGTGTGGAGCATCTGATGTGCTGGAGGGGAGGGATGCCATGCAGAGGGACCTGGACAGGGTTGAGAGGTGGGCCCATGCGAACCTCAGGAAATTCAACATGGGGAAGTGCAAGGTACTGCTTGTGGGTTGAGGCAGTCCTGAGCACAAACGCAGGCTGGGCAGAGAATGGCTTGAGAGCAGCCTTGAGGAGAAGGGCTTGGGGATGTTGGTGGATGAGAAGCTCAACATGAGCAGGCAATGTGCACCAGCAGCCCAGAAAGCCAACCGCATCCTGGGCTGCATCAAAAGAACTATGGGCAGCAGGTCGAGGGAGGCGATTCTGCCCCTCTACTCTGCTCTGGTGAGACCCCACCTGGAGTACTACGTCCAGCTCTGAAGCCCTCAGCACAAGAAGGACATGGATCTGTTGGACATGGACCTGTTGGAATGTGTCCAGCGGAGGACCATGAAGATGATCAGAGGGCTGGAGCACCTCTCCTATGAAGACAGGCTGAGAGAGTTGGGGTTGTTCAGCCTGGAGAAGAGAAGGCTTCAGTGAGACCTTACAGCAGCCTTCCAGTACCTAAAGGGAGCCTACAGGAGGGATGGGGAGGGACTCTTTATGAGGGAGTGTAGTGATAGGATGAGGGGTAATGGTTTCAAACTGAAAGAGGGGAGATTTAGATTAGATATTAGGAAGAAATTCTTTACTGTGAGGGTGGTGAGGCACTGGAACAGGTTGCCCAAGGAAGTTGTGGATGCCCCATCCCTGGAAGTGTTCCAGGCCAGGCTGGATGGGGCTTTGAGCAACCTGGTCTAGTGGGAGGTGTCCCAGCCCATGGCAGGGGGTTGGAACTAGATGATCTTAATGTTCCAACTCTAACCAGTCTATGATTCTATGAATCAAATATTTATTTTGCCCCGTCCAAAATACTGAGAACGAAACTTATATCAGTTTGAAAATAGCCTGTTGTAATTTAAAGTCTTGCAGTTTTCTTCCTTTGATTTGTCTTTCCATACCCGTATTTCACAGACTGATAATGATATCTGTTATTAGCATACAGCAGGCAGCTTGCGATTTTCTTTCCGTGGCTATTTTCCCGTCTCACCACAAGATGTCGGTGTGACCCATTCATACTGGGACCGTGTTTCTCCCAGCCAACTGTTGCAGGTTGCCAATGGATGCCATTCCCTTCCTTTAAAAATCCGCAAAAGATATTGATACCATAAATATGTGCAATCAGCAAAAGAGAGCATGGACTGACAACCGCAAGACCGCGATAAGTAATTGCCTTGCTTCAGTTTTGCAAAGAACAGCTCTGCAATACTTCCCATACCAGTCAGTGGTTTCTACCTGCTGTGAAGGCATAGGGTGAATCCCTCACATGCACAGGAAACCAGGGAAAGAAAACCCGAGGCACCGAGCCTGCAATGAAGGACCGTGCTCCTGCCAGATCTGCTCTGAAGGTTTAAAATTACATCAGTAATCAATTGCTTTTAAAATGCATTGCTTGACGGAAGCGTGCTATAGATATTTAAAGAGTACAACAGCATAGGCATCAAAAGTTCCTCAGTATTGCAGCACCATGTCCATATTTAAGTTTGAAAGCCCAAAAATATATTCTGAATTATTGGGATGTTTGCTTTTCAAGAGCGTTTTCTTTTTCCAGACGACACATTCTCCATGTTAGCAACAAAGTGATGAGAAAGACTGTGATAATTCCTGAGCCTGTAGGTGGCAAAGAGAGTGAAAAGGGGACTGGGACTGAAGAGAGAGCAAGATGGGAGAGCAGAAAGAGGTCACATGACTTTGTTACCAAAATCCTCCAGATTCCTTGTCCTAGAGAATAGAAAGGTCCTATGAACTTCGGTAGAGCTTTGCATATGACATGAATTTAAAGGGTATTCAAAGCATCTTTCATGCTAACAACGCCAAACAGGCAGTTCCAAATATGTTTAACATAGACATTTGAAAGATTAACACAACTGTTTCTGTGAACAGATATAGCTGTCTCAGAGTGAGCTGCCCTGAGGTGGTAGTTTCTGTTTTCATTTAAAGTGTACTGTCCTGGTTTGAGGTAAAACGGAACCAATTTTCTGATTCGTAATTCTGCTTTTTAGCCGGGCCTCTTCTAACTGACTAATCTCTGAAATTCACAGCATATTGTTCAGAAACTGTTCACTCTCAGAGTGATAAGACCTGATTATACCAAGGAATGGTATGCACAGAGGCTCTTGCTTAGACTTGTTGCTATAATAACCAAGGTCAGCTCACTTCGTTATTTGCCCCTTCAGAGGGTCGGAAGCGGAGAAGCGTAGAGGGGTCACACCTGTAGGGAGGAGCGGACAGGACAGGTGACCTAAAACTGACCAACAGGGTATTCCACCCCGTATGCATCACACTCAGTATAAAAGCTGAGGGATCAAAAGGTCAAGTCTCTCTTCAATGGCTGATGTCTGAGGAGGACCCTGTCTGTTCATCTTGCCTTTAATCCCAATCCGAGCACTCCTGGCTCCAGATCTGGAATTCAGCTCCTGTCCGTCACTGACTCCAGTCTGGGACTTTCCCTGTGCCTGCTGGTGATTCGATCGTCATCCCGGGAGCTGGATACAGTATTGTATATATTTTATATTTTATTAATATTAATATTTCATGTTATTATTATTTATTATTATTTTCATTAATCTGGTTTAGTTCTTTTTCTAAACTCATAAATCTCTTTATCTCTTCCTCTCCTCTCTTTGAAGAGAGATGGGGGGAAGGCTGTCTGTCATTCCGATTGGCCAATCTGGCCAAAACCACGACAGCTTTATTGGTGCCCAATGTGAGACCCGACTGCGGCCTGACTGTGGCACTATGGGAGTTCTGATAGATGGTCTGAATAGTTTGAATTCCAGCTTGCTCGGAGATCGAAACAGACAGCTCACATCATGTCATTGCTAAACACATCATTATATCATCTCTTTGTAGGGATTTCTTTAAAGTTAATTGATACGGCAACGCTTAGCTTGCCTTACATTTTGTATTGCTTGCTTGCTCTTTCTGTCTGTATGCGGTGTTTCAAACATGCTATTTTGCTGCTGTGTTTAATTCTGATCCAGGCTGTGATTGAATGTATAGCTTCTTTACTTGCATACCTCGGGCATTACATAATGGATTCTGTTACTAATTACACTAATTATACTTTGAATTTTACCTTGGGAATGTTTACTTTGCCGTTTACTGCTCATGCCAAATTGTCACCATCAGAGCCAGGGGATGGATCTCCTTCGGATAGTGTGAATGACAGTTGCTTTCTTAAAATCATGCTTTTGGTGTCGATCTTCCTGCACAGGTTGCAGGGGTGGTTTCTCTTTAAACCTTGGTGCAGGAGTAGGTGTAGTATGATATGCACTGACACTATTCGAACTCCATCGGCAGCAGTACAAGTTGCCCCAGTGACCAGAAGGAAAAAGAGGAGGTCAGTAAGCTCCTCTGTCCCTTGTGACAAAGACCAAGGAAAAACAGATAACAGGGGGGAGGACTCTTCTGATGAAGATCAAGGAACGAGATCTTCTTGAAAAGACGACAGGGGAGAGGCTCCGGCGTCAGCCCAAGGGGAGGATTCAGATACAGAGGTGGTCATTAAATCCTGCTCTATGAAGGATTTGTGAAATAAGAGAAAGGATTTTAGCCGTAATGATGGTGAGACACTTGTCTCCTCGTTGCGCCGGTGCTGGGATAATGGGTCTGATAGCATGGAGTTAGATGTCAGCGAAGCTAGGCAGTTGGGAAATCTGGCCAGAGAGGGCGGTATAGATAAAGCTCTTGGGAAAAAGTCACAGACTCAGTCTCTGGAGGCCACTCGTATCAGCCGTAAACGGCAGATATCCTTTTAAGGATTGAATGCTGCCAGAGTAAATGGGCCGGCATAGAGGAAGGTATTAAGTACCTGAGAGAAATGGCTGTGAAAGAGGTGATTTGTGGTGACTGGGAAGTGAATGTAGATCCTGATGAAATGCCATGTAGATGACCTATGTTGCGTAAGTTTGTACAGAGCGCACCACCAATGTATTCCCATACTTTGCCAGTACTGATCTGGGGAGGCGTTGATGATGATTCACTAACTATAAATGAAGTGGTTAACAGAATGTGACAGTATGAAGACAGTCTCTCTCATCCCCTCACTGTAGTAGCTGTGGAAAGATTGACTGATAAAACTGAGAAAACTATCGAGAAAAATGATAAACTGTTCAGGATGGAGGAGAGATCCTATTCTTCCCCTGCATGGACCCGTGTTGCAGCCATTAGGAGAAGACACCCTCCTACGAGACCGACTCAGAGGAAACAGAACACACTACGAAATATCCTGTGGCTCTGTGACTATGGAGAGGACATGAGTAAGTGGGATAAAAGACCTACCTCGGCCCTACAGGCACGAGTATGTGAGTTGCAACGTGATGCAGATAGAAGAACAAATTATTCCAGGAGGACTGCTGCTCCAGTCCGCAGGGGCCAGTTCTCCGCTCCAGATAGAAACTCATCTACTAATTATAGACATTAGAGTTGCCCTGCCTCCGGCCAGGGGGAGGAGAGGGACAACAGAGTTTATTGGACTGTGTGGATTCAATGGCCTGGCACATTAGAGCCACAAAAATATACAGCCCTTGTGGACACTGGTGCACACTGTACCCTATTGCCATCGAATCATAAAGGGACAGAATCTGTGACTACTTCTGGAGTGACAGGTGGGTCTCAAGAACAGAACTCTACTGGAGGCCGAAGTGAGCCTAACTGGGAACAAATGGGAGAAGCATCCCATTATCACTGGTCCAGATGCTTCTTGCATCCTTGGCATAGACTTCCTCGAGAAAGGGTATTTCAAAGACCCAGAAGGGTATCAATGGGCTTTTGTTACAGCAGCTGTAGAGACTAAGGACATTACACAGCTGTCTACCTTTCAGATGACCCTTCTGTTGTGGGATTGCTGAGGGTTAAAGAACAGCAGGTGCCAACTGCTACTGCCACGGTGCATCGGCAACAGTATTGCACTAAGAGAGACCCCCCGATTCCCATCCAGAACCTGATTCGTTGGCTGGAGACCCAAGGAGTGATCAGCAAGACTCACTCACCCTTTAACAGCCCGATATGGCCAGTGCGAAAGTCTGATGGAGACTGGTGGCTGACAGTAGACTATCGTGGCCTGAATGAAGTCACAGCACCACTGAGTGCTGCTGTGCCGGACATGCTAGAACTGCAGTATGAACTGAGTCAAAGGCAGCCAAGTGGTATGCTACAATGGACATTGCTAATGCATTCTTCTCTATTCCTTCAGCAGGGGAGAGCAGGCCACAGCTTGCTTTCACCTGGAGGGGTGTCCAGTACACCTGGAATTGACTGCCCCAGGGGTGGAAACACAGCCCTACTATTTGCCATGGACTGATCCAGACTGCACTGGAGAAGGGTGGAGCTCCAGAACACCTGCAATACATTGATGACATCACTGTGTGGGTTAATACAGCAGAAGAAGTTTTCAAGAACGGTAAGAAAATAATCAACATTCTTTTGAAAGCAGGTTTTGCCATAAAAAGAGGTAAGGTCAAGGGACCTGCACAAGAGATCCAGTTCCTAGGAATTAAATGGCAAGAAGGGCGTTGTCAGATCCCAATGGATGTGATTAACAAAATAACACCTATGTCCTGACCTACTAACAAAAAGGAAACGCAAGCCTTTTTAGGCGTTGTGGATTTCTGGAGACTGCATATTCCAGGTTATAGTCAGATTGTGAAACCTCTTTATGAAGTGACTCAAAAGAAAAATGAGATTATCTGGGGTCCTAAGCAATGACAAGCCTTTGAGCAAATTAAACAAGAGATTTTGCATGCAGTAGCATTAGGACCAGTCCGGACAGGGCAGGACATTAAAAATGTGCTCTATACTGCAGCTGGAGACTGTCCCTACCTGAAGCCTCGGGCAGAAAGCACCAGGGGAGACTCGAGGTCGACCCCTGGGATTTTGGAGTCGGGGATACAGAGGATCTGAAGCCAACTATACTCCAACAGTGAAAGAAATCTTGGCAGCATATGAGGGAGTTAGAGCTACTTCAGAGGTAATTGGTACTGCAGCACTGCTCCTCTTAGCACCCCGATTACCAGTGCTGGGCTGGATGTTCAAGGGTAAAATTCCTTCTACTCATGCCACTGATGCTACCTGGAGTAAGTGGGTTGCCTTAATCACTCAGCAAGCTCAAATAGGAAACCAAATCATCCAGGAATCGTAGAAGTGATCACAAACTGGCCTGAAGGCAGAGACTTCACAATCCCACCCAAGGAGGTGGTAACTCGTGCTGAGGAGGCCCCACCATATAATGAACTCTCAGATAATGAGAAACAGTATGTTCTGTTCAGTGATGGATCTTGTCGTATTGTAGGGAAACATAGAAAGTGGAAAGCTGCTGTATGGAGTCCTACACGAGTTGCAGAAGCAACTGAAGGAGGAGGTGAATTGAGTGAATTTGCAGAGGTAAAAGCTATCCAGATGGCCTTAGACATTGCTGAACAAGAAAAGTGGCCTATACTCTATCTCTATACTGACTCATGGATGGTGGTCAATACTCTGTGGGGATGGTTAAAGCAGTGGAAGCAGAACAACTGGCAGCGAAGAGGTAAACCCATCTGGGTTGCTGAATTGTGGCAAGATACTGCTGACCAGCTAGGGAAACTAGTCGTTAAGGTATGTCACATAGATGCCCATGTGCCCATGAGTCGAGCCACTGAGGAACGTCAAAACAATCAGCAAGTGGGTAAGGCTGATAAGATTTTCCAGACAGATTTGGACTGGGAACATAAAGGTGAACTATTTTTAGCTCAGTGGGCCCATGACACTTCAGGTCATCAAGGAAGGGATGCAACATATGAATGGGCCCGTGACTGAGGGGTGGATTTAACCATGGACTCTGTTGCACAGGTATTCCATGATTGTGAAACATGCATCCAAATCAAACAAGCTAAACTGTTAAAACCTTTGTGGTATGGGAGACGATGGCTGAAATATAAGTATGGAGAGTCTTGGCAAATTGGCTATATCACACTCCCTCAAACACGTCAGAGTAAGCGTTACATGCTTACAATGGTGGAAGCAAGCACCGGATGGTTAGAAACCTATGCTGTACCCCATGCTACTGCCCGGAATACCATCCTGGGCCTTGAAAAGCAAGTCTTGTGGTGACATGATACTCCAGAAAGAATTGAGTCAGAAAATGGGACTCATTTCAAAAATAATCTTATAAGTACTTGGGCAAAAGGACATGGTATTGAGTGAGTATATCATATCCCCTATTGTGCACCAGCTTCTGGGAAAATTGAGCAATCTGATGGACTACTGAAAACCACCCAGAAAGCAATGGGTGGGGGAACCTTTAAAAATTGTGACAAGCATTTAGCACAGGCTACTTGGTTAGTTAACACCAGGGCATCCATCAGTCGAGCTGGTCCTGCTCAATCAGACCTTTTACATAATGTAGAAGGGGATAAGGTCTCTGTGGTGCATGAAAGGAATATGTTGGGGAAAGCTGTTTGGGTTTTTCCCACTTCAGGCAAAGGCAAACCCATTCATGAGACTGTTTTTGCTCAAGGACCAGATGTACTTTGTGGGTGATGCTAGACAATGGAGAAATTCAATGTGTCCCTCAAGGAAATTTAACCCTGGTGAGAATAGTCAGTTCTGAGCTGTATGACATTAATATAATATTAACAGTGCTCAATAAGTGTTTTTCAGGATAACATCATAGTGATGAAACCTGAGTTGGCTTCATCAAGTGGTGTCCAGCAAACTCTTCAGGATGAACATGCTACCCATGGACATGGACCACAATGAATTTCATATAATCTTTTCTGCTCTGAGAGTCTGCTAAAATAGATGAAAACCTGCAATTATGAACTAAATGAACTTAATGAACTTTGGTGTACAAAGATAAACCATAAGTGAGAGATCTATGTGTGTATATATATGTATATGTATATGCGTATATATTTAATGGATAAGAGATGACAGTAATCTGAGAATGATGCAAATGGTATGGAATAAGGGGTGGAATGTCCTGGTTTCAGATAAAACAGAACCAATTTTCTGTTTTGTAATTTTATTTTTTAGCTGGGCCTCTTCTGACTGACTAAACTCTTAAATTAACAGCATATTATTCAGAAACTGTTCAGTCTGGGAGTGATAAGACCTGATTATACCAAGGAATGGTATGCACAGAAGCTCTTGCCTATCATAGAATCATAGAATATGTTGGGTTGGAACGGACCCTTAAAGGTCATCTAGTCCAACCCCCCTGCAGTAAGCAGGGACATCTTTAACTAGATCAGGTTGCTCAGAGCCTCATCAAGCCTGGCCTTGAATGTCTCCAGGAATGGGGCCTGGGGCCTCCACCACCTCTCCGGGTAACATGTTCCAGTGTCTCACCACCCTCGTTGCAAAGAACTTCATCCTAATATCTAATCTAAACCTGCCCTGCTCTAGTTTAAAACCATTGCCCCTCATCCTATCGTTACGTGCCCATGCAAACAGCCCCTCCCCAGCTTTCTTATAGGCCCCCTTCAGGTACTGGAAAGGTGCTATAAGATCTCCCTGGAGCCTTCCCTTCTCCAGGACGAGCAACCCCAACTGTCTCAGCCTGTCCTCATAAGAGACGTGCTCCAGCCCTTTGATCATCTTCATGGCCCTCCTCTGGACCCGCTCCAACAGGTCGATGTCCTTCTTGTGCTGAGGGCTCCAGAGCTGGACACAGTACTCCAGGTGCGGTCTCACAAGAGCAGAGTAGAGGGGGAGAATCACCTCTCTTGATCTGCTGGACATGGTTCTTTTGATGCAGCCCAATATACTTATTGCTATAATAACCAAGGTCAGCTAACTTTGTTATTTGCCCCGTTAGAGGGTCGGAAGCGGAGAAGCGTAGAGGGGTCACACCTGTAGGGAGGAGCGGACAGGACAGGTGACCCAAAACTGACCAACAGGGTATTCCACCCCATATGCATCACACTCAGTATAAAAGCTGAGGGATCAAAGGTCAAGTCTCTTTCTTCAGTGGCTGATGTTCGAGGAGGACCCTGCCTGTTCGTCTGCCTTTAATCCCAATCCGAGCACTCCTGACTCCAGACCCGGAATTCAGCTCCTGTCCGTCGCTGACTCCAGTCTGGGACTTTGCCTGTGCCTGCTGGTGATTCGATCATCATCCTGGGAGCTGGATATGGTTTTGTATGTATTGTATACTTTATTATTATTACTATTAATTATTATTAATTTTTATTATTTATTATTTCTTCGTTTATTAATATTTTCATTAAACTAATTTAGTTCTTTTTCTAAACTCATAAATCTCTTTATCTCTTCCTCTCCTCTCTTTGAAGGGGGGTGGGGGGGGGCATCTGTCATTCTGATTGGCCAATCTGGCCAAAACCACAACATGTACGTATAGGCAAGTTTACCTTTTCCCAGAGAAGATGGGAATAATTAAAATAAAATAAAACATAAAATAATGCAGTATTCCCGCACAGCACATTTATTAATGAAGTGCAAAATTGAAGTAAAATAAGCCAGGCTATCATCACAGAATTCAGAAGGGACAGCAATAACTTTCAGCAATCCCTAAAAGCATAATATCAAAAGCAACCAGGCATACTGCTTCACTTCGGGGTTAAAGTTTCCTCATCAAGTGAATCACTGGCTAGCAAAACAGAAAACAGCTGCTGAACAGATAATGGGCAACTCTCCAGGTTATTTTTATCACTATTTTAGCAAGCCATACATTTGGATTGCACTTTTAAATGATTTCTGGAGAACGGTTTGACAGGATAACAGCCAATGGTAAAATGAAGTAGCATAACTCTCCTTTCCCACAATGCTTAATTAAATGGTTGGCCATTAATGTAAGTTATCTTGAACCTTTCGTCTGCCTTTGAAAATTTCCTTACCTTGCAATGCAGCCTTCACAAGTCTAAAATAAAATAGCAACCTTAGAACCTTAATTATAGATAAGTCTGGTAACCCTGCTCTGCTATCAACTCAATACAGAAGTTCATTTCTGATAGCTATCGAAATTCAACTGCCTCTTTCTTTGTGAGTCCATTAGCAAACAAAGATCCCATATAAACTGATTTGCCATTTTCATGGTAATATAAGATGTAAGGACAAGAGAGAGACAGAGCTCTGAAAAGGAATAAAACTATCACATTTGATTATTTCTACCATTAGCACAACCGAGGGAAACAAATAGTTTTCACCATCAGTTGCCATAGTGCGTTCAGCTCTACGTTACCAAGCCCAGCTAGAGGGATTTTCTAGCAAATGTATTGCAATTTGGAAATGCCTTTCCCTTTCCCTGCATTTTCCTCTTAGGTCTTGTTAACCAAGCTATTAGTACTTGTAGGCATTATTTGCCCTGAGATCACAGAGTAGCAAGATTACGCCACAGAGAGCCTTTGAGGTCACCAGTGCTGCTCCCCAGGCACATGTAGTAGATGGGATCATAGAGTCAAGAGGATAAGCCCCAGAAGATGAAGGTTACTGGTACAATGTGATAGCATTAAGGATTTGGAGTTGTCTTTACTATTCTGCTGGGGAAAAATAACTCTGCCCTCTCCTGGAAGCTGTGAAACATGAGCTTTCACTGTAATTTTCCGTGCGCTCTTGAGTCTGACTTCCTGACACGCTGGAGAATGCTCTGCTGAGTTTGTAGGTCACTAAGATTGCAGGCTCAGCCCTTCAGGCACCCCCTCTTTGGGCAGGGATGGTTACAGTTGTCTCCTCCCGCCAATAACGCAGTCAACCATGCCCGTATTTCACCTATGCACAACTTCTGCAACAACTTCCAATGTACTTGATAAATTTATAGTTTACCTAACCTGAAATCTGCTCCATTCCTACTGTCAAGCTAGTTAAATCCCTTCCCTCAGTAACTTTGTATTTCAATCAAAGAAATACAGGGTTTATCTATTGACATGTGTCCCTTGGAAAAACTGAATCACTAACCTTCCATTAAAATCAAAGAATCTTTCACATTATTTGTCTGCTCATTATTCATAATGACAAACAGAACAATATTGCAATAATCGGAGGAACATTAAAGATTTACTTTTACTACTTATGCATGAAAGCTGTGCATGTGTTGAAGCCACTCAAGACCCCAGCACTATAAATAGAGCTCTATTGTTAGTGGATAAAAGATGAAACAAGTCTCTTGGCACTGGAGCACAGCACGTCCTATTAAATGCTAAGCTCTGCCTGTGCTAAAAGTGAAAGGTGACATCAAGGGACAAACCAGTCTGAGGGTAAGGCATACAGCTAGGAAGAGTCTGCTCTGACTCTGCAGCTTCCCCAGAGCCACAACAGGAGCAGCCACTTCTCGTTCTGCCTCAGCGATGGCAGAAGCCGTGATAAGGCACTGGGTGGAAACTCCCGTACGCTATCAAGAGCAGTTTGCCCTCCAAGAGCTGGAAGCACACAAACTGGACCACTTTTTATACGCTTTGCCGGGCCCTTCTACAGCTGTGCTGGGCAGCAGAAGGTGCACCACAGAAGGTACAGCTGGCGACGGGCAGAGCAGCCAGGAGGAGGAAAACACACGCTTTCAGGTCTTGCTGGACGTTGTGCAGTTCCGCCCCGAAGACATCATTATTCAGACTTTCGAAGGCTGGCTCCTGATCAAAGCTCAGCATGGACCCAGGATGGACGAGCATGGTTTCGTATCCAGAAGCTTTACCAGACAATACAAATTACCAGAGGGAGTGGAGAACAAAGACTTGTCTGCGCTTTTCTGCCATGATGGCATTTTGGTTGTTGAAATGAAGAACTCAGTGGGAAAAAATTAGAATCTTGTCCATAGTTTATTGGTGAGATAAAATCATTCTTAATATAACAAAATAATATCATTCAAGCAATGCTGTAGAGTGTAGTAAGCATGTGGCTGTATTTACGTTACAGTAAAGGAAAATCTTTGTACATATTTTTCAGTATACCGAGTTTATTGTTTGATGTAAAATGTTAGACTGCTTGCCTCCAGCTACGTATGTGTTGGAAATCCAGGCCTTTTGAACAGTAGAAAATTTAGGGTAGTCACAGCAAGAGAAAAAAAAATATCTGTTCGATAACATATTGAAAATATAGCACGTTTATGTGTTCAGTAGGAGGAGTTGTATTTCTAAGGAATAAGAATTTGTCATACATAGTCATAATCACTAAAGAAACAATAGGCAGGTGATGAGTCTTTTGGAAATTTGATTTATGTATTAAAACATCTGTTTTATAATTTTTGAGATTACATTCTTTTTCCTTAGGCTCTGTAAAAGCACACAAACTGAAGGACACTATCGAGAAAAAACCAACTATTTCCACAGTTTAAGCTTTTGTACAAAAACAGCCGTGAGAGATTACTTTTTAGAAGTGTGTTGCATGTTTGAAACTATAAGAAAAATGAATAATCACTGACTATATTTGCTTGAAAACACAGTAAGTAGAAATGATACTTTCTGTCAAAGACATTAATTTGGAAGAAAACATTGAAAGACATTTAGAAAATTGGTTTTGTTTAACATATTCTATAGACTAGCAACCAAAGAAAAAATATATTGCTTACAGATAATCAAAAGGATAAAATTCTTCCTTGTGAAGCCCTGGTAATAAAAGGGCATTAGTCTAGCACAGACGCCTTTATTCTTGTGCTTTTTAGGTAGTCTTGTTGTTCAATCAGATGAATTTTTTATTCTTCATGTTTAGGCATGAGACAGTTTAGGCTGAGATCCCACAACTGTGTCTTAGAGAGCAAATTTTTCTGCCTATGTATAGTCCCACTCTCCGCATGTGAATGTGGGCTGTACATTAATCTAATTTTAAGTGCAGAGGTTCTTACTACAGACACAGGTTTAATTTCTATCTGTGTCTCTCATTTCATGAGAGCAGTAGAGATGAAAAAAAACCCACCCACCATATCTAGTATATAACATTAAAAAAAAATACGCTGTAAGTGAGTTTGTAAATACTCAAACATTTGAGGAGATCTGCAGCTGCAAGTCGAACTGCCTCCTTTTATGTGTACTGGAGATGAATATGACTGCTGTGCTATGAATAGTAAAGGAATGTGGAATGGAAAGTGCCAAGTTAAATACAGACTCTTTATGATAGCCATCTGCTGTTTGGACAAATCAAAACCAAATTCAAATGAAACTGAATACAAATACAATTTTAAGAACATGAGAAAAATCTGATGGGCAAAACCCAGGCTCTCAGTAGCTGAAGCCAGAGAGTTCCTTTAGCTGAAAAAGAAAGCCCTGCGCTTGTACATCTGCACACGACCATTCATTAGAAAGATTTATATTATGGTTGTTTAGACTTCAAGATACTTGAAGCAATTGACTTTAGAAAAGTGGGTACTCCAATTCTTGCATTTTATTTATTATTTGTGCTAAAACTCTGAAGAAATTTGTACAAGAAATGGAGAATAAGGTCTGGATTGTCAATTTCCATTGTATGCAATTATTTTATTTTTTCAAAAGAGCAGAAGTCAAGAATCTAATGTTTTCTAACAAACAAAACCAAATATAAAACATACGTCCCTACATTTCCACTCAACCCATAGTTTTCTCTCATGTTGCCTGTGTTTAATTTGTTCAATTTGGTTCAAGATAATAAACAGTCACGCTAGAAAATCAGTTGTAGATTTTCAACAGTTTTAGGTCAAGAAGCTTCCTCAACCAGCAATCTGACGGAACACACAATTTTCATTTGCATGTTTGCAATTCATTTAAAAAATGAATTCTAGATAGAGGTCTGGGTTTAAATCTTACACACCAACTTTATAAGAAAGGTCACAGGTTTAGACCCATGCTTTCCACATCACCTTATGGCACAACTCTTCGGGTAGAGTTCAGAATCAGCAGTCAGTAACCTGCTTTGGTGATTTTTTTTTACAGAGGATTTTGTAAATTTCATCACTTAAAATTACAGGTTATTATAAAAATGGTTCTAGCTATGATTGCAGTGATGGTATTCATAGCCCTAAAGGTGAGAACGCTGTTCTAAAAAAAAGTAACTGATTTAATTATTTCAAATTAGATCATGATTAAATTACTGGAAACTTGGCAAGGAATTAGACCAGACAGCCAAAACCATATCGTCTGTTCTATATATGTTCATGTCATGGTTATACACAGCCCTGCTTATGTGTGCAGGCCTGCCTCACAGAAGTGGATGGAGAATTTGGCATTTGGCTCTTCTATATCATAGGTCTCTTCACATCACTCCATGCTCAGATCTGTACTCACAAAGTCACCAGTCAGAAACCACTGGAACATGATGACCCAAACATGGCAGGAACGTACTCAGGTGGATTTTGCTTTCTCTTGTACCCACAACTTTACAAAAGCCTACATCTGTGCTCCTTGGTGAATGGGAACTTGCCCTGTCCCAGCATCCCATTGTCCGTGTAACAGGGACCACGCTGCGGTATGGACCTGCTGCTGGAGCACCAAGAACAACGCAGAGGAAAGCCCTTCTCTCCTTTTTTTTAGTGGCAGTTTATTGAAAGTTCTTGCATGAATTATTTTTATGTGTTTACCAGAACAGCCTCAAAGTACTTGGCAGAGCTTTTCCGAATTGTCTGGAAAGAGCTGTTTTCACATATTGTATGTGATGTTTTACTTTTATAATCTGATTAGAACTGAATGTGAATGTCATGGAGAAAGCTGCTAAAGGTGTTCATGGACAGCATAATGAGAAATTTATCAACAGCAAAGGATTCAGAACAGCTACAGCTTAAGACAGGTTTAAGACATGCTGATGTGGTTAAATTAAGAACCCTGATATTGGCTCTTTACAAAATCCTGGCCCAGAATAAGCAATAAATGCTGATGCAAGCCCTGCAGAGCAAGTGTTACGGAGCTTTCTCAGTTTCCATCAGTGAAGGATTACTTCCGTAAATGATCAGACTGCTCCTACAAACGGATAAGAGTTATTTCATGCATGAATCTAAGCACTGTGAAAAATGCTAAGAAAATTTCTCAGTATCAGCATTAGTCTCCAAAAGCAAAATAACAAACATATGTATCCATGTGATCCCTGTGGGCAGAAAGCCCACAAATGCCTTGGACTTGTTGCGTTTTTATAGTTTCTGCTGCATCCAGGGCATTTGAGACGTCTCTACACAATCCGATGCTTGTGGCGTGGTGAACCGAGGACAACATGACACCCATCAGTCACTCAGTAACTGCCCAGCTACAGCCCTGGGCATCGGAAAAGAGGAAAGGAAACCCCTGGGGAAGTACGTCTAGCAGCTGCTTGCACAAGTAGGACTGAGGCAAGTAGAGAACCGTTTACAGTTCCTCTCCTGCTCCTGGGTGTGTTCACTGTGCTTTGGGCTGACCCCAACCCCAACGAGTACCCCTCTTCTGCGGACAAAGCACACCAGCTAATACAGAAACAGCAGCAGGCAGGTCTGTGTACAGAGAGGAGACAGAAAACTGTAGGACCAGGGCGGGCCTTGGCATGTAGCCAGCAAGGAAGCCCACCGGAGCTGTCTCAGGCAAGGATGGGGAGGAGGAAAAACACTCCAACTGGTTCAGAACATATATGTGTGTGTATGTGTATCTAGATATCCAGATATCTAGATATATATATCCAGATATATATCAAAAATTTTTATATCTATATCTAGATATCCAGATATCTAGATATAGATATAAAAATTTTTGATATATAATATTTAAACCTCCTATGAGAAATATTTGACTTTTTGATAAAATGAGCATTTTTAAGGGCTGAAAAAGACATTTCAAAATGACTTTAAAAAATTCAGGTTGTTAATAGAAAAGGAAGACCGTACATGGATTAAGCACTTGGTGTGCTAGGATGAAAGAATAAGTCACCTACTGCCTTCAGCTATGTTTCTTTCCAGTTGCATAGCCCTCCAATTTTCCCATCCATTAATTGCACATTCCCATCATGTAAGCAGAGATACCATGGCAGAATCTCCAAAAGTTTCACTCACTCTTAGCAGAGTTGGATGGCATGGAGGTTAAAGTGCGAGTGCCTGATCTGAAATAGCCACCCTAAAATTTTCACAGTCAAGTCCTCATCAGCTCAAGCTGGTTTACTGATTACACTGTAAACTAGTCAACACGTGCAGCCATCCTTCTCATTGGCTCTGCATGGAGCTGGTTCGATCCACCAAGACTCCTTCATGCAGTTGCTGACAGCGGCTCACGGGTGTCTGTTTCTCTCCCACCATGGCACCAAGGCAGCGCAGAGCTCAGCTGGAGGCTCCCGCAGCTGATGCCGACGTCCAAACAGGACCACATGAGTGGTTCTCTACATGTGTGTGACTCCACACGAGTGGTAAGATGGGATCAGAAGACATTTTGCATTCCATTGGCAATAATTTTTTATTAGCTCCTTTATTATTAGCTCTACTCCTCATTTTCCAGGATATCCCAAGGAGTCAGCTGTTCCACCGACACTGCAGCAGTGCAGCGGCGTAGGCACAAAGAGCAGGCGTATCTTTTGTCTGTGAATGAGCTGATTTTGAGTTTGGATGTTGGGCTTAAATCAATCCAAGTCTTAACTAAAAGCGATAGCATTACATCATAGCCATAGTGAAAAATTAATGAAGGGACATGGTTTTCAGAGGGTGGTTTGACAAATAAAGACATAATTCTCGTACTCCATTTTATGAGGCAGACAGAAACTCATGTGCTACCTGCAATGGTGACAGCTGTATGCATTTTAATAGTGTTTCAAGTATATTTTTTTGTAACTTCACCACAGTTATCCATGTCCTGGTGTCAGGATTAGTATGTACCATACAAGATGCCCCATAAATACTGTTTCTGCCTTAGGCGTTGATCCTGGAACAAAGCTGATAGGGACTCAATGAAGATTAGGAGCCTCTGAGACAAATACATGCAGAAATGTGAACTCTGAGACTCATTCTATCATGCTACCCATAGCAATATTTTTCTGAGACCTTCTAGAAACTTCAGTCTGAAATGGTTACAGTGTGGAGACAGTTAAGGTTTCCGGATTTGTATGTTTAAAGGTTGTAAGGATCAGTGATGATCCCCAGTGTAATCTCCTGAGCAGAGCTTACATCATCTCACTGCTAATTTCCTCATGAAGGCCATAATACATTTGAAAACGAACACATATTTAAGTAAGGTATTTAATTTAGAGACTTTAGCTGATGGAATACTCATCACACCCTCCCACAAATTGTCCAAGTGTTAATAATCACCACAGCCAACAAAGAGCAGGTTTTCCCTAGCCTTCTAAGATTTCCTCAGTGATATATATTTTACCCTAAAACTAAATGTAATAGTTTGGACAGCTTTTGGGATGGTCTTTTTACTATCCTGATGTTTTGAGTTACAAAGATATAAAAGTTTAACAACTTCTGCTAAACACCCTCTTTAGTTACTAATAGAACACAAAGGAATTCATTGACATGAAAAAGTGTGAATATAATTTTTCCACATGCAGAGCAGAAATATTTATTGAATAACCTTGGATATATTTAATATCTCTCCTGTATCACCATTGGCAGTTTTGTCATCTTCATGCCATACTCATCTAAACTATTGTTAGGATTTTTTTTCTTGCTGAATAAGTCCTGCTTGTTGTCCCACTGGCCATACAACTTTTAATATACCTTTAGCTTTTTCTCATAACTATCAATCAGTATTGCTTGCTACCAACTTGTTTATTTTTCCATTTCTACTTTCACTTGCCCTTTCATAACAATATATTTTAAATTCAGATAATTCTGCTTATATGAATACAGTTCTGTATTTATGGGTAGTTAATAAAACATTCTTCTTAATGCATACAGAACGACCACAGGCAGGTTCTGACACTGTTTCTACTAGGAAATTATCATCTCTTAACATTTCACTGATGGTATGGGATGTCCGGTATGTCTCCAGCATTGAAATCCCTTCTAAAACAAGCGTTTAATAAGGAAGCAACAGGCTGCACCACCTGTGATGATACGGAATACATACCATTCATCTTTTCACCAACACACAACCCAAACCAAGCACAGCAGGAACCTTCTTTCACCACCTCATCCTTTGCAGGCCTCTATGTTTCCAGAAAGACCAGCGAAACCCAGAAGCTAAAATGTTTACCTTAGAGTAACTGCAGTCACTGGGCTTCTGAGAACTCCTCATCACCTGAGCTGACACAGACAACATGAGCACCTCCTTGGCCACCCTTTCTGTACTCCGTGTCCTCAAGCAACAACACAAACTGAATTTTTCTCCTGGAAGATAAGACAGCAGTCTCACTCTGAATTTAATGTCTCTGCCTCCTGCTAGCAGAATGCAGTGTCTCAACTTAAATGCGAGCACTGAGAGAATGGAAGATACTTTGATGGCCAAACTGCCATCGAAACCAGTCTGTTGCCCAAGTTAGTGAGAACTTGTTCTGGTTTCCAGGCTGAGACTGAGAATTCACTCTCATAAGGTTCAACAATGGACAGTAAAAACTCACAGACACATGAAGTCGAGTAAAGGTTCATCCATCCTCACCAACTGACAGGTGAAACCGAGGAGCTGCCAGTGACTGTTCCTTCACCCTGAGGCCAGCCACTGCCAGCCACCCCTCTGCACAGGGCCAGAGCAACCTCAGGGTTGACATGAACCTCTTCAGCCCAAAGAACTCATGTCCCATGTATTTCTAGAATCCAGCAGCATTCATTTTCCCACAATAAACCCCTGGGTTAACACAGGCACAGAGCCCACAAGGTTCTCTCTGCAATTTCTCTACCCTGGGTGAGGACAGAGATACCTTCATGCGGGAAATGAATGAATGCTCAGTCCTTCATTCTTGCTATACCATATTTTATTCATCCTATACAATGGGCTTATTTCTGAGATAACTTTATTTTCATGCCACATGAACGTATGGCACATGGACATAACGTTGGCCTCACCTGGATTTCTTTACCAGTTGCCCAGTTAGCTCACAGTCTTGCTTTTTATAAAATGTTTGTTATCATGAAAGATATTGGATTGCAATGTATAAGAATGAGACTACTCTTCAGGGCTTGTGCAGGCTCATGCATTCTCTGTTGCTGTGTCTCAGTCTTTACATTTAGGAGGTAAATTCTGCCTGTATGCATGTCAAGGGACAGGCAATTGGCACAGGCCCATTCGTCTGTAACCACAAAAGACTCTGAGCACCACCAGAATGTCTGTCCAGCATATACCCCCATTGCCACAGCATGGAAGAACTGCGTACATAATGGATTTATTTTAAGAGCATCCTTAGATGGTTATGAAACATTATGTCTTCAGACAGGGGGCAGAGACAGACATGCATTCCAAGCAATATTAAATTGAGGGCTGAGAATTTCTGAGTAACAGCCATCTATTACACAGACTGGGGTTGAGATAGCTAATACCTTTCGCAAAGGTGAACCAAGAATCTCAGCATTTCTGCTCAATTATCTCCAATTTTACACAATGTAATTTGAAAAAAGCTATGCAGTTTCTGCTTAGTGTGTGTTCGTGCTTGAAAAATATTTTGTTTCCTCCTAAATCCCACTGCATCTTTTCCTAAATTCTGTAGCACACTAGTGTCTCCATTTCTGATACTTGGTTTATGTTTTCATGTATAATTTTACAAAACATATAAAAGCTAATCCTATTCGATCTTTTAGAAACTGAAAAAAAAAATGCGCCTAGAATAACATATTTGTCGCATTTATTTCCTTTTCTTCACTGCCTCGTTAGTTCAAAGTCTACTTGCTTTTAGTACGGTAACTTCAGTGTTTAAAATCATTTCGTGCCCTCTAGTGGCAGCCCTGCCAGCCACCCTGAACTGCGACGTTCCAGTTACAGATGATGTAGAAGTGTAAGAAAAACAGTTTATTCCCCTTTTAAGTGAAATTTATTATCCAACCCTATAGTTTAAAAAAAATGCAGTCATTTCTATTTGTGATGAGATAGTACCACCAGCAAAACAAAATAATCTAGAGACATAACACAAATAGCAATCAAAAAATATCACATACTGAGTAAGCATTTGACTCAGTTTGCTCTTAGAAATTATATTGGCACCATTCAGTGTCTTTTGTACTAGCACATCGTTTAACACCCAGACACATGGTTTTTCCAGAGTCCACAAAGGGGCATCACCATAATGAAAAGGTTAAGTGTCACCAGAACTTCATCTCTCATGGAAAATCACTTTGCTTTTCTTACTAAACCATCCGTGATTGCACAGAGGAAAATTAAAAAAATAATGAAGGAAAGATCCGGGGGCTTCAAGGAAGAGTTACACAAGGGTGATACATGCTTTTATTATTTTTGGTTTCAGAGCCTCTACTCATTCACTTTTTCCTAATTCAAGATAGCCTAAAAATCCTTACCTTTTCCCCAAAATGGTACCAAATTTTTTATTTTAAGCACAAAAATAAATCATACTACTTTCAAACAGCTCTTTCAGCATATATTGTCCTGGGTCTTGAGATGCCTAACTCCAAATTGAAACAAAGAGATATCCCATACATACATGTCAGTGGTCATTTGGCTTCAGCTAGGCTTTCAGTTTAACCCGCCAAATTACAAATCCTTAGGAACACATTAAATAATAAACATTTTCACTGAATTATAGGTTATCAGTCTCAATAGCATCAGAATAACATTTACTTTGACTCTGAAAATTCAGTTCCCAATGGAGACAATAGAAAATCCTGACCAAGCAAAGCATTCAGATACATGATTTGTGCAGCTAAAGTGCTGCAAGTTGGTATGTGCTGTTCTTACTTTGAAATCCTTGCCTCTGATGGTCTGAACAACAAGAAACAAGGCTCGGTCAATCCAGCTCTTCTACTTGGCACTGCAGATGGTTACCAAGGGCCTAAGAAGCTGGCTTCTTCAAACACTTTAAAAATCTTTTTGAAGGTGGCTTCCAATTTTGCAGGTTGGTTTTCTTGAAAATAATAGTTGAGTTTTTAAAAATGTTAACTTTAACATCCACAACAGAGTGCCTGCCCACAGTGGTAATCAGAGTTGGCTCACTGGTGGGAAAAAGATGGAAAATGTCATTTACAACCTTGTTATTGTTCCAAATTCTCTATGCAGTTTTGTCCACTAGGGAAACAATGCAACACACTTTTTCCTTTTTTTGTCTTATTGATGGCACTAGTTTCTGAAAACCATGACCCAACTTAATTTTTGTTAAAATCTCACAAAAAAAATTGAAGATTTTACAGAATAAGTAGTTTAAACTTACTTACTTAAGAAATACTATTTTCTTTACCTTTACAGATCTTATGCCTTCAAATTGTCCTGGTAGCAGTTTTTGCATCTGTTGAACTTGATGCCTTGGCTTGTGTCCGTTTGAGATACACATACTGAGCCAGTACTCACTAAGAAAACGTCAGATCCAATGCACTAAGGGGTGCAGGGGGAAGCAGGACAGCTGCCATCACCGCCACTGCACACAAGGAATTAAGTCCGGCACCCAGCTCAACGTTGTCCCTTCGTCCTGCCCTGGCCGTGACAGCCGCAGCCTGACAGGCGTCAGCACCAACCCTTGGAGCAGCAAAAACCCATTCCTGAACTGGCATCTTATTCATCACTCCAGGCTGTTCAATAGAAAGCAAATATTCAGTGTATTTATTTAGACAAATCGAGTAGGTCAGCATCATTTCCAGCCCTGATCAGCACATGTGAGAAAAAGACTGTTTCAGAGAAAACAACATTAATGATTAAGGTCATTGAGACTAAGATGAATAGGACTGAAAAGACTGAGAAAGGAGCTGAATCAAGAGCAGTAAAATATATATATAAAACAATAAATGGTACAGAAAAGGCAGATCAGGAGCTAATTTTCCTTTAGTTTAACCTGTGAGGATTCACATGAATGCAAAGACTGCCCAGGTCAATGTTAGGAGTCAATTTTGGGAGGAATACAAAACTCCAGTCACTTATCTTGATTTGCAGTAGTCAGAATTGGGGATGAACTCTAAAATGAGGTTAAACCGCTCCACATCTACCTCTTGTTGGGGTTTTAGTCCTTACTCTAGGATGGCCACATGGGTGCAGGGCAGCACACTGGACTGTGGATCGGGTTCCACGGCAGTCTCTGCATTTGGCAGAAGCAAACCATGTCTGCAGTGAAGGCAGATGCTGATGGCCCACTGGCCAGAGCAGCAGAATGCTGATGATTGCTAGCCTTGATGGAAAAAGAGCTATTGCATTTCTAAGGGCACTGATGGATGCCGATGCAGGGCTTTAGGAGCACCTCAGAGCCTGCTGTGGGGTCAGTGGTGACTAGGCCGGGCAAGGCTGCTTCCACCACTGCCAAGTGAGCTGGCAGGGAAACCCAGAAGCCTTGATGGAGAGTTGTGTGAAGTCAAGGTCTTCAGCTGCACCATCCTGGGCAGCTGCCAGCCCTCTCTCAGGGGAAGGTTGATGCTTCCTGCCTTAGCACTGATGTTGATATTCAGAATTGCTCTCCATACACTTGCTGCTGCAAATTTAGTGCTTGAGTTGGGAGATGGTGGCACAGGTGATGCAACATGAATGTGTTCTACTGGGCTGGCTGTCGAGGAGCTGGTTTTGTGGTGAACTATGTGGTTCTTTGGGCACTAGTGGTGTAAGATAATTAAAACAGAGTTCCAGAGTTAAGCAATGAAGGAATCTGGGGCTAACATGCTAGGCTGGGGTGAACTGATATATTAAAAAGTGTTAAGTACACAAGCCAACCAACAGTAACAGAAAAGCGCTGTGATAATATGTGCAATAACATTGGGAAAGTGAAGGTCAGAAGAAAAAAGTGAACAGCAGCAAACCCCAGGTGTCAAGCACTAACAACAGTAATGAAAGCAAGCAGTGGTCTGAATCGCAGATAATTCCAGCTATGCCCAGATGAAGGCAAATTATTTGTCACAAAGACCTTTGAGAAGCAACATACACTTTGAACTACACCAGAGAAATGAGCAAGAACTGTGTATCTGGCAGTACGCTGATGGGAAAGCACGAAGGACTGCAGACCAAACAGGCACACCTCCTCCAGAGAACTTTTTCTAATTGTTTGTGAACAGGTAAAGATCTTGAGAGAAATTTGTATCCAGGGATCCAAAGAGAGCTCAAAGGTGATTTATGGGATGGGATCCATGGGATTAGACCACACAGGACCAGGTGCCACAGGAGTTATGAGGGGAAACGACCAGGGTGGGGAAAAAAGCACCAGGATGGGATTGAGGCTGTTCCACAGAAATCCAACATCGGCAGCATGACTGTAATTTTCCATAGGGGTAAAATGCATATTATGCGCGACCAAAATGCCCTTTTCCCTACCTCTAACCTTACTTTTCTTTGTAAGGAAGAAGGAGCTGTAGGAGAACCCGGAGGTGCACCCTCACTCTCGCCCCCCCCCACCCCGCAGCACCTGGGCGATGCCGGGGGTAGGACCCGGCACCGCGGAGGCGCGGAAGCTCCGCGGCCGGACCCGGGGAAGCTCCGAAACACCTTTTGGGGGTGTGGGGGAGGAAACCGCTAGGTCTTTGAGTGGCGGGAACCCGGCAGATCCCTAAGACACCAGCCGGCCCTCCGCACGGGGCAGCCCACCAGCGCTACCCAGCCCCGGCCCGGCGGAGCCCCGCGGCCGCTCGGTCGCCAGGGGGCGGGTGGGGAGGGGAGGAAGGGGAGGGGCGCGCACGGCCGGGCCCATCGATGGGGGCGGCCGCTCTGTGCTCGGCTCCTCCGCCCTGCCTCTCGGCTCTGGATTAGCGAAACTGGCGACGTGGGACGGCCGCCGGCCCGGCCCCCGCGCCCCGCCTCGCCCGACGGGGTGAAGCCGGGACTCGGAGCCGGCCCGAGCCGCAGCGCAGCGGAGCCCCGGGGAGCCGGCCGCCGCCGCAGCGGGCCCGCCGGCGGGGCGCGGAGGCAGAGGGGCGGGTGAGGGGCGGCGGCCCCGCGGCGGCGGGGAGCCCCCGGCGGTGGGGGTGGGAGGCGGCGGTGGCCATGGCGCTGCGGGCCCGGGCGCTGTACGACTTCAGGTCGGAGAACCCGGGGGAGATCTCGCTGCGGGAGCACGAGGTGCTGAGCCTCTGCAGCGAGCAGGACATCGAGGGCTGGCTGGAGGGCGTCAACAGCCGCGGCGACCGCGGCCTCTTCCCGGCCTCCTACGTGCAGGTGATCCGCGCCCCCGCCGCCGAGCCGCCGCCGCCCGCCCGCTACGCCAACCTCCCCGCCGGCGGCTTCGAGCCGCTGCCGCCCCCCGCCGCCTTCAAGCCGGCGGCTCAGCAGCCCCCGCCGGCGGCGGCGCCCGAGCCCTTCCCGCTGCCCCCCGCCGCCGGCTTCCCCTTCCCGCCGGCGCCCTACGGCGGCTCCTACCAGCCCAGCCAGGGCAGCGATGACGACTGGGACGACGACTGGGACGACAGCTCCACCGTGGCCGATGAGCCGGGCGCCCTGAGCAGCTCCTACCCCGACTACGAGGCGGCGGGCGGCGGGGCCTCCGGCCGCTACCGACTGTCCACCCGCTCCGAGCTCTCCCTGGGCTCCCGCAGTGGCCACCCGGCCGGACACCCACACCCGCCTGGCACCGGCGGTGGCGGCGGAGCCAAGAGCTCGGCCACAGTGAGCCGCAACCTCAACCGCTTCTCCACCTTCGTCAAGTCTGGCGGGGAGGCCTTTGTGCTGGGCGAGGCATCAGGCTTCGTGAAGGATGGGGACAAGCTGTGCGTGGTGCTGGGACCCCAGGGTCCCGAGTGGCAGGAGAACCCCTACCCCTTCCAGTGCTCCATCGAGGACCCCACCAAGCAGACCAAGTTCAAGGGCATGAAGAGCTACATCGCCTACAAGCTGGTGCCCAGCCACACCGGGCAGCAGGTGCACCGCCGCTACAAGCACTTTGACTGGCTCTATGGGCGGCTGGCCGAGAAGTTCCCCGTCATCTCCGTGCCTCACTTGCCAGAGAAGCAGGCCACCGGCCGTTTTGAGGAGGACTTCATCTCCAAACGTCGCAAAGGCCTGGCCTGGTGGATGGACCACATGTGCAGCCACCCTGTGCTGGCTCAGTGCGATGCCTTCCAGCACTTCCTCACCTGTCCCAGCACGGATGAGAAGGCCTGGAAACAAGGCAAGCGCAAGGCTGAGAAGGATGAGATGGTGGGTGCCAACTTTTTCCTGACCATCAGTGTCCCCACGGGCCCTGGGGCCAGCCTGGACTTGCAGGAGGTGGAAAGCCAGGTGGATGGCTTCAAAGCCTTCACAAAGAAGATGGATGAGAGCGCCCTGCAGCTTAATCACACGGCCAATGAGTTTGCCCGCAAACAAGTCACTGGTTTCAAGAAGGAATACCAGAAGGTGGGGCACTCCTTCAAGTGCCTCAGTCAGGCATTTGAGCTGGACCAGCAGGCCTTTTCAGCTGGCCTCAACCAAGCCATAGCCTTCACTGCAGAAGCCTACGACGCCATCGGGGACCTCTTTGCGGATCAGCCCCGGCAGGACCTAGATCCTGTGATGGATTTGTTAGCGCTGTATCAGGGGCATCTGGCCAACTTTCCAGACATCATCCACGTCCAGAAAGGTAACACCCTTACGTGCTTTCTGAAACGATGAAGTTTTATGTATCAGTGGCATGCACACAGATGTAGGGACTAGGGGCTAAATTTGCTGTGCGTCTGGCTTGCTGGCCTTGGGTTTAATCTTTCTGTGTTTACTCAGGTAAACTGTTGCTAAAATACAAAAAACACATCAGTGACAGTTTTCATTCTGTGCCAAAGGTCTAGACATAGTTGGGAATTTTACTGGTCAGAGGTTGCTGTGTTTGGCAGCGTAACTCTGAAAGAAACCACACCTGCCTGTGCTGCTGGTACATTAAAGATTAATGGTCTTGTTTACAAACCCTGGAGATCAGGTGGTATGAAAACATCTATTACTCTTTGATGTACGTTAGGTACCTTAAATCTCTGATCCAGTCGATAATAAATATGAAGTAGTCTGAAGATACAGGTACTCCTCTGACTGACCGCCTGGTTTGAGGTGTGCAGGGCGGTGAGTGCCTTTTGCAGTGTCAGACAGATTAAATGTTTAAAGCTGCTGGGGCATCTCAGTTCAGCCATTCATGAAACTCTCTTGCTGCCTTTGTAAGAATAGTCGTCTGCCATGGTGTTCTTAGTTGGAGTTGTTCGTCCTTTGCCCTTATTATCATAAAAAGGTGTTGCTCACCTGTTAGGCTTTCAGCATCTTTCTAGCTGAAACAGGCTTCTCAGGTTCAGGTTGCTGTTTGGAGCCTTCTTAGCTGTCAGAGAGAAAGAAAGTCCAAAAATGAAAGAATCATTTGCTATTTAACTAGCGATGCTCATTCAGATAAATAAAAGTTTGTAGCACTATATATGTATAGATGATTTCCCTCCTGTGAAATGAATGATATTCATATATTCCTCACCATTGTGAGAAGACCAGCCCATCATTCATTCTTTTTGCTATTATATTCCTTACTTGTAATTTTCAGCTCAAAGGTCAGGGGGGTGTGAGGATTGGAGGTGTAAAAAAGACCAAGAAAACATCACATTTGCGCTGCAAAATGGATGTGTGTAACAGTTACCTGAGAAAATGCATGAGCTTTATTGAAAATTGCTTTAGAGATTAATAAGCAGTGTTCTGCATCCCAAGAGGCAGAGCTTGAATTGTCAGTCACGGGGAATCAGTCTTTTTCCCTTATGTGACATTTCCAGGGTTTTTTGCATCTGGAACAGTACCTTGAGTTTGATGATGAGAGAGTCGGAGGAGTTTTTTCAACAGATCAAAAAGGCAGGCTTCCAGGAGGTATGCATTATTGCTGGGAAAATCTGAGGAAATGGAGTTGGTCTGAAGTGCACAATTAGTTGTGATGTAAGAAAGTGAGCTTTTCATAAAAATTGCATGCATCAGATTTCAGTTCTCCTGTTGAATCTTGAAAATTGTGCGTGGAAACTTAAGCAGTCTTAATACTATTTTGAAGAGAAAAGGGAAGTGTGCAGTCTAACCTTAGAGGACTTCTTTTGCTAGCTGCTGTGGCATTGTGTTCTGATAACAGCTTTCAAATATTTTAAATTTGGAGAGAAGGGTGGCCTTGGCAATGCCTCATGTTTGGGAGTAGAGCATTTTAAAGTGAGTTGTAAACTAATAATAGGATTATCTGTAGGCTTCTGGAAAAAAAAAAAATTAAGGGAAAGATTTTTTTAGTAGGTGGAAAAAACCAGCAGAATATATATACTACTTAAATAACACATCCTCAAGCCTTAAGGCTATATAGGGTTCTTCACTGCAGTATTTTTGGAGATGAGACTTTCAAGAGAGGATTGGGAATAACAACATATGTATTTGACTCGACCCTGTTTCTTTTATAGTTCTGTTTGAATTTGCGCTTACTGGTGAGGTTTACCTTGCTGAACCGGCGCAAGGTCTAAATGAGCTTCCACTAGAGCAGTGCATGAGCATGATGTAGGTAGAGTTGATTTTGTGCCAGAGCACTGTCCTGGAGCTGGCTGGAGAAATGTGCAGCTGCTCTGCGTGCAGGTGTTAATAATGCTCCAGCACCTCTGTGCCTTCAGCACAGCACTATCCCTGGTACATACTTGCCATCAGAAAATGGCATGGGCTTGAGAGGCTGGTCGCTTGAGCATCCATGTTCATGACAGGAACATGGTTAGAACCGGGTTACACATTTGTTGTTCTTGTTCCTGTTACAAAACGAGCAAACTGGAGGACAACTGAGAGGCAGATGTTTTTTTACACCCAGTATAATGCTGTTTTATTACTCTTAAGAGTTACTTGAAACAAGGTATAACTTCACAATTCCAAATTGTAAACTTCAGATTAAAATATTAACTGTTTGGTGTTCTTAGAACATAAGAGCTTTCTTTTAAATTTACTATCTGGGATAGTTGCCAATTTTGAGAATTATT
The DNA here is from genome assembly GCF_963924245.1 of Chroicocephalus ridibundus. Lineage (NCBI taxonomy): Eukaryota > Metazoa > Chordata > Aves > Charadriiformes > Laridae > Chroicocephalus > Chroicocephalus ridibundus. Next base: position 67,576,639 of record NC_086316.1, on the reverse strand, counting down.
ATTGTCTGTATAGACTAAACAGATACCTGTTGGTGATAATAGATCATCTGAAAAATAGAGCTGATGTGTCTCTGTTTAAGTGTTTTATTTTCTAGTGTACAACTTCTTTGTGCAGTAAAATGACCCCCAAGTGCCCTTAGAAGGGGTAGAAACAGCAGCGTGATTGATGGCTGTGCTGTTAAAAAGTTGAACTCTGAAGTTAGAAGTGCTTATCCTTTGTTTTCTACATCATGCAAATATATTGTCCACTTGGGATAAAACCCAAGACCTTTCCTAGATTCCATTTCTGTATTCCCCTAGACCTGGGAAGGACTGAAAAATAAAGGCAGCTGTGCCTAAAACATGCCCATGTTTGGGGGTAGGGTGTTCAACTGCATTGTCCTGTTATGGGTTTGCTCTACTGCAGGTAGTTTGAACAGCTGCTGAATGTGATCTGGAAGTGTGTTTTGTGGTGTGGACTGAGAAGTCTGCGTGTCTGGGGTTTTTTAATCTTTTCTGCAACTTCTGCAAAAAGAAGGACAGAGAATCTGTAAGTCAGAGACCAAAATTTCCTGTCTCTTTGGGTTTTGTCTTTTTGCTTAGAATTATGAACCAAAGCCATGTAATCCCCACTGTTGCTTTGTCTGCATATCAGCAGGAAAATGTGTTAACTGTTGTGCTTTTAATTGCTCTGAGGTCAGGGTCTTTCTGCCTCCTGTGTTGAGGACATCATACGTGACCTGAAGTGTGCAGAAAGGGATTGGCATTTTGGTCACTTGTGTAAAATGTGTGAACAAATGGACTGGGGGAATATTTTCAAACTGTTTATTTTCTTAGTAATATTGTAAGTATTTTATGACATAGCAATAGCTTCAGTAGGAGATTTAAAAAAATTCCTTTCCCTCTGCCTCCTTCATCTTGAGCACCCAGTGTTTAAGGAATTTTCTGTGAGGGAAGGAAGAGTCAAAGTTCTTGCTCCAGAAGAGACAGAGGAAGGATTTGAACTTTTCTGTCCGACATGCCAGTTGAGGATCAACTTGTCAGTGCTTTGTGAGAGACCTTACCTGGTTTCATGTGTGCTCCAGTCCAGATCCGAAGATTCGTTGGATTGAGCCCTACAGTAAAGAACACGCCGAGTTGGAAACCTCATGTTTCCATCTGGAAATGCTTGGTTTCAGAGTCCCGCCGAGACTGGCACAGAGCATATCAGCCCCAGGGCATACATCCCACACAAACTACTTGTTTCATAGGTTTTATTTGGAAAACTATGCAGGGGAAAACTGGCACCTGTAGGGGTAGATGATGGCAGAGTGGTGTTTCAACCATCTAAGCACCCAAATACTTGTATGAATCTAGTCCTCAACCTCCCATGGATAAATGCTTCTAAAGCGCTTCCATGGAAGTATTCCTGTGCATACCTGTGCTTTTTGGAGTGGATGATCCAAATATGTTAGACAGATAAACTTGTACTCACTTTTCTTTAGCCTCCAGCAAAACATTTGTAGAAGAGGAATATTAAGTTCAGTAGGCTCAAAAACTAAGCTGCACTTTTGTAATTTTCTTTTGCAGAACTGGTGTATCTTTCAAGAAATACCAGATTAATTTTCTTTAATTTTGAGAAGAAAGGCGGTCTCCTGACTTCATTTGTAATGGATAATGCCTTCTTTTCTGTGTTTTTAGGGTCTGCTTGTGGAAATTCCCTCAGCATTCTTGGCAAAATAATTCCTAAGTATTAATTTCTAGAGCTTTACTCAACTGATGAGATCTTTTGAGTTTAATAATCTTCAACATAAATGCTTACTGCAGGCCCATGCAAGTTCATATTCAGAAAATTTATGCACATGTGAGAATTTGAGATAGAGTGTGCTAGTACTCTAGCTCATGCTTGTCTGGCTATCTTGTCTTCATATTTGCTTAGTGAGAGTAGAGAAGTTATGGGGTTTAGGATTTCTTTCTTTCAAGTTTTGTCAGAGGAATTACTATAATTGGCCTCTTGTGATTCCTGAAAGTGGAAGAAATACTAACTTGCTGTTTTATCTCTGCTTTCCAGGTTCCTCCTTTCTCTTAACATTATGATGTTAACACTAGCCAAACCTTTGGTTATCATTTTTGCAAAACAGGTTTGAGAAAGTGATCTAAATGTTTTCAAAGATGTAGGCAGCAATTTGTTTCCTCTGCATGCCAAGATTTAAGAAAATTAGTTAAAAAAAAAAATATAAACCAGAATGACCTTTTTGCTTCTTGATCACTGTTTGTGAAAAGTAAAGTAAGGCAAATGGTCTAATTTACCTGAAGCAAACTTAATTCTAGACATTGGCTTTAAAGAATGTGCTGGGTGTGTTTTTAGAATATCTTACAAAATTATGGGCAAAGAAACATTCCAGCTGGAAATGCATCAAAATTTCAAGCATCAGAATAACCCAAACAGTACTGAAACCTGGAACTCTCTAACATTTTCAGCAGTGTTTTTTTTTTTGCAGGGGGAAGGAGGGGTGTGTGTGTTCACGAATAAATCAGATTGGTCAAAATTCACACCTAAAATTTTATATCACAGTGTAAAAGCAGTGCTTTTCTCTCTTGCTTACTTTCTGACCTCTTAAATTTGTTGTGCTGAGATGGTTTTCCCATCCCTGTTTTTCCTTTACCTTACCCCCATGCTCCTGGCATCCTTCAGATACATACACATTGCATGGGGTTCAACTCAGGTAGCCACTTAACAGATAGGCATGTAATCCTAGCCAGATGACCTTACAACAGTAAAAAGAGATGGGTACCTATGTTTCATCTGTTTAAGCACTTTGATGAGAAAGGATGTGTTGCTCCAGGATTGTTGTATTTTTTGCTCGGTCAGCCTCCCCATTGCTATTACAGCGATGATGTATCATTGCCTGCTTGCTGCTGAATCACCCAGTGTTGCCTCCCAGTATTTGAAGGTAACCTGAAGGAAACAGAGACTTTCAGATGGCTAAAACGTGAAAGAATCTTCACATTTAGAACCTGTATAGCTTCCTTGTTGTGTGTAAAATGAGAGGACAACAATAAACAAGACTAAAATTGAGCAATAGCCTTACTTGAAGAAGATGAAACAGAAAGAGAAAAAAACCCAGACTTCTCTGCACTGTCTGTCTAAAAGATGTGTGGGTCTTTTTAAAGTATGATTATTTTTTTGTTGTTTTCCACTCCCCCTCAATCTCTTCTTACCTTAGCTTTCTAAGGGAGCAAAATTCATTCAGTCTTGATGTCTTTGTCTTTCCTATTACCTTTTGAAACCTGCTAGCCTGACAGCATACACATTTGTTGAAGAAGCTTTTGAAGAATCTAGATAGCAAGATGGTTCTCGTGCAGCTGCGGAAGCTCCAGGTCTTGCTAAAAGGACTGCCATGCAAACAGGGAAGACAAGAACTGGTAGACAGAAAATGGAAAGTAGCTCCCAGAGCTCTTCCAAGTCTTTGTGAGCACATTATCAAAAACAAACAAGCTGGACGATTTTTTTTATTTTGCAAGTCACCTTTGAAACAAGGACACGTTTCAGCCTTTCCAGCATCTTTCCATGACTTCATTGTTAGACTTTGTTTGAACAGTGAAAATGCCAAGCTAATGCGTGCAGGCTGTATAAACTCATCCAGCTGGTACATTACTTATTTTAAATTGCCTGGTTCAAATAGACAGAATTTGGAAATTCTAATTAAAAAAATGAAATCACATTTGGCTGAGCCCCCAAAACACGTCTTATCAGCAGACTAGAGCAAACAAATAGCAAATGCTTTCTGCACAAACTCGTTTATACCTTTCATGAAGGCCATGAGGATTTAAATAAAATTAAAAAAAAAAAAAACCTACTCAAAAGTGTGTTTTAAATTTTGGAGTGGAATCTCATGAAATCAGTGACAGAATATATACATTCAAACAATCTGTACAGTTCTTGTCTGTAACTTCAGGTTATTATTGTAGCAGAGCAGGAAGAATCGTGGTGGTTTCAGCCTTTTATTGTAGGTAGGTACACATCACGGATGGACAACTTCTACAATCGTAATGAACTGAACCACCCTTTTTATGCCTACATGCAGTTCTTTCAATAACAATGTGAAAAGCAGATTGATGCTATTATTGGGAGTTTACATTGCCATTTTGTCCCATGGTAAAAGGCAACTTGCTGTTCCAGTTTTTTCAGGTTCACAGTTCTGAATCTTTATATGCATGAATAGCTATGCTGTTTAATCGGAAGTATACTGGAGAAAGATCTGTTTTACTGAAGATCGTTATAATGACACCACATTTTCAGTCTGCTTGCAATTTTATATGCAAACTCAAACCCAAAACAGCAGATCCCTTCCTCCTAAAAAGGCAGACAGTTCTCCCTTTATAAAACTACAATATTCTCGATATATTATAATATGTATTATAGTAATATATTAAGTAGTTTATTGAAGTTACCTATTTACAATTTTAACATAATATAACAATATATAATGTACAGCATTTCTTTTGTATACTATGAATATAACATTATATTATAATGTTCCTATGTTCTGCTTTTGTATTATATAATATATTTTAATTGGTTACATTAATGATGGTTTATCTTGCATATTTTTCCTGTGACTTTCCTAAGGAGTCTACATCTTTTTGTCCTTGCAGAGATACTGCAGCATTCAGATTTCTACCATTTAAAGAATACTGGGGAAAAAGTGGAGCAGTATGTGCATTTCATTTGGATCTTGACTCTTTTCATATATGTAAACTGTCTATGCATGTTGTATGTGCTCATCTTAGGACAGTAGTGGAGCTAAGCATAGGACAGTGGACAAGCAACAACCATAAATTGTGCTCAGTCTTTGCTTCCTTTCAGCCTTTACAGAGAACAACATCCACCAACAAGTCGGTGGAACTTGCATTTATACTTGTTTCTCTCAGTAATGGTACATGGCTATTGATATGCAGTGTTACCTATCTTCTCCTGTCCACTCGCATCCCATGAATCTTGCAAAAACTTTGAAGAAGTTACCGTTTAATATAATGATGCTTGTATCCATTTTGGCTGTGACTTATATTTGTCTTCTATAGATCCAGAGGATACATTTCTGCTCATATGCTGTTAACCACTTGTTGGGGTTTGAAGAACCCACAACAATTTATTGTCATTTAGACAATTATTCTATCACCCAGTGACCACTCTGCACCCGAGAAGGGGAATCAGGGAAAAAAACAAGGAAACCCAAGGGCTGAAATATAAAAAGATTAAATAGAATAATACTAAAAAATTAACATTAATAACCCTAAAGAACCAATATTGATCCCGACACCAATATAAAATGCACAAGGATCATACCCAGCCCATTCTGTAAGTAGAAGCTGTGCACTCCCGCAGTGGACAGCAAATGTGGGACACTGTGAGTGCTGGGGCTTCGGGAGGAAGGGAAGGGCTCAGGGTCCAGCACCAGGGCAAGGAGTTCTCAGGATCACAGTCATCAAGGAAGAGAGAAAAAACCTCAGCAAACTTTAATTTATATTGAATGTGACGTTCATGGTGTGAAATAGTCCTGTTGGCCACTTGGGTCAAGTGCCCGGGTCTCGCTCCTCCTCATCCCCACACCTGGCAAGGCTCGAAAGCACTGAGACCTGGAAACCCGCATATGGTAGCTGGCTATAAAGTAAATATTTGCACAAATTCAGACACTAGAGTCTTCTAAAAATGCAGTTTTCCCTAGCATTAGGAGAGACCTTACTGAAAAGCAAAATCACTGAAAGAGAAATTAATCCTGTGTTGCTCAAACTAAGGCACCAGTTTTACTGAAAATTAATTTATATCATGCATGCACAGCATCATTTCTGGTTTAGGTTGCTGTCTTGAAGTCATCATTATGAACCAGGGCATTTACAAAAGCTGTTACGAGTCTGTAGCATTGTTCCAACAGATAAGTGCCTGTTCTTAGCATCCCAGCTGGGAAAACTAGTTTTCAGAACCTATGACAACTAAACTGTAATAGACCAACTTAAATCCTGGAAAAACAGTGATTCATCTTTTTAGGATGCCCTGTTTGATGCCCTGTTTAGGTGTAAGCTAGTAAGAAGTACTTAAAATCACTGACAGGTTTCATCTTGATACTTGTGCGAATTGCAGTCACTTAAATTTTCAAGTGTATCCACCTTGAAAAACAAGACTGGCTTTCTAAAGGGCAAATGTACCATGTTTCTAGTGACCAACTTTTCACTCCTTTCTGTTCCCCCAGGGTGCAGTGTCAGCTGAAGCCATACCAAAGGAAGATTCCTTAAATGGTACATTAAGTGCCGAAAAGTACAGGCTGCCTTAGACTTGGGCAAAATCTGCATTACCTAGTGTCTGCCTGTCTGTCAGGCTGTGGTGCAAAACACTATGTTTGTGGTAATGGACAGCATTATACACAATTTAGCTGGATTTAAAGATCAAATTATTCCTGACAGGCCTCTTTTCAGACATCACTGTAGGTACCTATAAAGTCAGAACTACTTATGAACACAGTTTAAACATGCTTCAGTAGCTGAAATAAGGTCATTTGTTTGCTTAAAAAACTGTCTGTGTACAACACATCTAAAGATACGTTAGTTTTAAAGTCACTGCATTCAAATTTGAATGGAAAACTTTTACCTAACACTATGAGCTTTTTTTGTTTTGTTAATGGGGTTATGTGGGGCAGTAGGAGCAAGAAACTGATAATTCTGTAACACTTCTTTCACTTGTTTTGCCATCTTGCTCTCACCTCGTATTATCAACTGTTTCAATGGCGAGCTATGGCTTGTTGCTGACATGGCAGTGTAGTGTAGCATGGCCCAGCAGAACGTTCGTGCTGAAGGGGCTGCACGCCAAAGCTTGTAGATCCCTCTGGGGGACTCTGGAACTGAAATGCACATTGCCAATGCTGTAAATATTTTTCAGTAGCATGAGCATTTTGGAGCCCCTGAACACGCACAGGTATGTTACAGTCCTTGTAGATTTGTATAAATAAATTGGCCATGTATGCTCTTCCTATGTGCGTGTACACCAGCTGGCAGATTTATGCACAATGAGTCTAATCAGGTCTTAAATATCGCATTATTTAAAATAAAAAACAAAACAAAAAACATTAGTTAGACATGTATAGTATTCATTAACCGTGGTAGATCTTTAAAATTGAGTGACATTTGACGCTGTGCATTCTAACACCATTGTTAATGGGTTATATATTAATTAAAGTTTCTGATATATATTAATCAAGTTTCTGAAATCTCTAGCCAAGACTGTTTTAGTTGTGCATGATCTCTGAATTGTATAAATTAGAAGGTGATTTCATTTTGAACTGAAGAATGCATCTCTGGGTGATAGCTTTCAATGAGCTTTGCAACAGGGTAGCTGGAAGCACAAATAATTCTGTCTGACATTAATAATTCTGCAGTCAGTCAATGTTAACCTAGATGTTAGCAGAGCACTGTAGTATATAAGCCTAGATTTATAGGATAGCATTATTTTATTCTGTGCTTTTTTGAGCAATGGGCAACAAAATAATAAAAAATAAACCTCACCTTTTTTTTAACTATTGTTTGTCTGCAGATTCTGAAAGCATTATAGCCATTTTCATGTATATGTACAAAAAACCTTGTAACACTAAAGTAGTTGTAATTTGATATATTATATTTTTGTACTTCTAACTTTCATTATGGAAAATAGAATGTTGTTATAGGAGTTTTGCACCCTTAAGGAGAAGATTATCTTTGAATTGGAAAGGCTGGTTTTGAAAACTCTATTGTGTTGCTTCTTTCAGAAAGAACAAGTGACTTCATCATTTTGCCTTTGATGTTGGAGATCACTTGCCTTTTTCTGTTTAAAACTGTAAAACCAGATTTTTAAAGTAGCAAGTCATTCCTACATGAATTACTGTAATGGTACTTTTTCCCTGTGACATTTCTTTTATACAGTCCAGTGTCTACTGGAGGAGTCTTCTGGTTTTAATTTCAGCTTTCCATTCTAAAGCTGGGCCAGAAAATGTAAAGAATTTGCAGAATCTTAGTGTAGGCTTCTTTTGCTAATCTGTGCTCAGAGCATTCTTAAACAAATAATCTATCAATGTAGTAAAATCTCTGTTCTGCTACACACAATTTCATCATTTCACTTTGAACTGAGAGAGGGAAGTTGGGGCCTTTTTTTGGAGTAGGATTTCAGGTTATGTGTAATCTGGTGCAGTGCTTTTGCGACTTCCCTTGTGTTGGGGCTAATGGTCCTGTAGCCCCGGGTTGGGCTGGATCACATAGCTAAGCCATTGATACAACTAAGCCACAGTCTCCCAGCCCTCCAGGCCAAATCCAGTTTTTTATTGGATTAGTCATTTGAGTCATCCCATAACAACATCTCTGCCAGATCTGGTGTAAATGGGGTGGCCATGTCTTGTTCTGGCAGCCGTCTGCTGGATTAGGGATAATGTTGTTTCCTCCACAGTTGTTTCTTTCAAAATGAGGGTAAATCAAAACTATGCTACATGCCTGTGGGCTACCCAGGTTTTGCCTGTTCAAATCTTTAAGCAAAGAGCTGTAGTTCAATAATCTCATCATTAGGTAAGGAAAAAGAAACTTTATTTCTAGTTGCATTTTCTGTTTTTGCATCCTTCCATGAAAGCAACACAATGAACATATTGTGTTCTTCCTTCCTTTCAGAGGTAGTGTCTCATATTAGAACAGTGTCTTGTAATAAAAGTAAAGCAAAGGGAGTTGTTAGACTAGTTCAGAGCTCTGCCTTCAACAGGCTGCTTTGAAGGACACATCACGCCTACTGTTAGATCATTTAATATGATGGGCAGCTGAATGTTGTGGAAATGTAAGTTGTTTTACTTTTTAGTAAGTAATTCACCAAATTTTATTTCATAGCTTACTGATAGCAGAAAGAAGAAAAAATGTTTCTTGCACAGGTCATTTTATTTTCACAGGATTTCTGAGGTACAACCGCTGAGAGATTTTCTTTGCCAAACTTGCAATTTTCTTTGAAGATCTCAGTGTTTTCTGACCCTAGCTGTCCCTCCCCATGAGGAAGCCACGTCTCAGAGGAGCCTTTGGACTTTGACACAAGGTCTTGCTGTCGCACCGAAGCCTGTTGGCCAGGGGACTTCTCAAAGCCAGTGGTCAAGAATCTGGCACTCTTTGGTTTTGCCACAGTTACCACTGATGTTAAGGCCAGAACGATCACTCTCCTCAGGGTTTGTTCCGTTATGCCGTTTTTACAGCTGTCATTCTTTTCAGCATCATTTACGAATAGGGTCTACAAATAGAATAAGTACAGGTTTGTGGCTGGAGGAGTTGGTGGCCAGGTGCCCTATTTCCATCCCTGGGAGCGGCTACTGCTGCTCACCTGCAGCACGACCAGCAACCCCAGCGGTGTGCTGGCCCGCGCTCACCTCCCTCCCAGCACTGCCGGCGTGGCCGGGGAAAGGTGAAGAGCCATCATGTGAGGAGCAGCACATGCTGTTGGGCTGGCACCCAGCTCACTGCTTCACTCTCCCTCCCCCAGCTCCATTAAAAATGTGTTTCAGAAAAAAACATTCTTTGTAAGTTATCAAGAACCACAGGACTACCTTCTTTGTCTCCTGTGTCTGCTTTCATTCCCATTGCAGTTCTTTTGCAGCAATTCTTTCATGCAGGGTGAAAAGTAGAGTAACAAGAACATGGGTATTTGCTGCAAAAAAGAGTGCTGTATTAATCATAACTGACATATATATAAACTGTTATTTCACTACTAGTGAAAGAAATCTATTTGCTCTGTTTTAGCATAATTCATTACTGAAGGGAAAGAAATATTTTAATAACTGCAGTGGTAAAGCCACTACACTTGCAGCATGTAAAAAATTAACTTATTGACTCCTACAAGCTGGGTGAGTTTTTACGTTCAGTATGTTGGAGCGAGATACTGAAGACTTTGATATATTGGTGACAATGGATGATACACGTTCCTGAGAGTGACTGTGAATTGCAGACCTCCCTGATTTCAGCAGGTACTTACCACTGCTTCTAGTGCTGTATTCTAGCAAGGTTGAGCTGACGCTTCTTTGTGTTTCTTCCCATATGCAGTTAACTGTATGCAGTTAAATCATTGCTGCTACAGCAATTATTTTTCAGAAATAGTCATACCGTTACGAAACAGCATCAGGAATTACTGCTTGTGTTTTTTAAAAATTGTGCAAGCCCATCCATGAAACAGATGTCCGCTGCATTAAGCACTGTGCAAATACAGAGCAAAAAAGGCTCCTGCCGCAAAGAATTCCCTTTCTCTTAGATTGTCTTGGTTTGGATTAGTGGCTTCAGGCACAGCTGACATTTCACTCGTGACTGCTGTATACAGTACTCAAAAGCTGAAGTTCAGGTGCTTTGAGAAGAGGAGGAAATAGAGGAGTGGGAAGATGGTACACCCTTTTCAGGTACTGCTCTTTGGCTTCTGATCACCCATGCTAGTGGGCGCAGGGCAGACCTGGCTTCAGGTGAGACTTCACTCAAAGGAGTTGTGTGAAGACCAGTCTTTATTGCAGTCTGCGTGAACAGACCCCCAGAACTTTTGCCTTGTGGTCACATTGTAGGCTGCAACTTGGACTTGTGTCATGTATACTAAGTGTGAAGAACAATTGTAGGGCTGGCTGCTGGTAGACTGATCATACCATGCCATTGAAGAGCTTGGAGACACATGCATCAGCATGGCTTTATGTGTATATATGCAGACTTAAGGTGTGGAGGGAGAGTGAGTACAATTTCAAGTACAGATTCAAACCCACTCTTAGTTGACTCTTCACACATTCTCAAAGCATTTGTTAGTGTAATAAAACTGCAGGTGATGTGAAAATATATTGTTTGACCCAAACCTGAGTGCTGTCAGGTTCAGGAATTCTTTTTTTAATTTAATTTTCCTGAATATGTATATGTATATGTCTCTTTCAGTATATGACTCTTCCTGGCTCATTGCAACCTCATGTTTGCATGGGCAGCTTACTGGCTCTGTACACTTCTTTTTTTCCTGGTAACTCCTCAGTACCTATTTGAGTTGCTGTTTGTATTGTGTGCTTTACATCTTGGAAGTATTTATTTCTAGCGGGAATTTTATGTTGTCCCTGTCTTCTTGGCTGCTAGCACATTACTATAAATGTCCCTTGTTAAATATGTTTATATTGTGTTGTCTAATGTCATACTTCAAAACAAGTACTGACACCTCCAAGTTTCTCTTAAGCTCTTAGCAGCATTCAGTGAGGACCACTATCTGTTTAATATCAGCATTCACCTCTGCTTTTCCCTACTTTTAAGAACAGAAATAGATGCAGCACAGCTTTTTACAGCATTTTTGATCCAGACCCTCTTCACTGTTTGAAAGCTAGTCCTGATCACTGGAACATGATCTCCTGACAGAAGGTCTTTTCATCGGACCAGAAGCTTTAAAGACATGGGCAAGACTTTACAGAACCTGTAGAGCTGGAGCTAAAAAAAGCCCAAGCATTTATTTTTATGTATTGCATCCCTCTGGGAGCAGTGCATTGGCGGATATTTATCCCAGACATGTATTCACCAGGAGGTTTCCCTGAGCTAATGTGCATTAGGATGTGGCTCCTTCTGTTTCTTTTCCCTAAAATGTGTGTTAGCCTTTTCTAGGGCTGCCATAATTCTGCTTTTGGTTTTTAAATGTGTCTTGCTTTTTTTGGATTGTTCAAATTCAGAAACCAGGAGATGTACTTTGACTGGAGAAGGCATGCTCAGCCTCAACAGCCTGGGTGGGTGGCAGCAAGAGCTGGGAGATGCTGGATTAGGTGCTGAGCGCGATGTATAGACTGGTGAGGATGGAGGTGGGGGGAGTTCATGGTGAACAGCCTGGGGTGAGATGGGTTAGGAGTTGCATAGGGAGGCACTAGGGTTTACCATGGGACCTGTCCCCTACATTTCTGAGCAAGACCCCTGTTTTCACACAGGGTTGCGCAGAAGGGTCTGCTCTCTGCTCCCGAATTCCCTCACCCTGTCCTCCTCCCCGCTTTCACCATCAGAAACCTGCGTGGATCATTGGACCCTCAACACGAATGAATCTCTGCTCGTGCTCAGAGTTTTGCTCATGTAGATTAGAATACAAGGGCTGTAGGCTATGGAGAAGTGTCTGGAGAAAATTTGGGATGAGATGTGATACGTTGTTGTTAGTAAAGCTGCCTGCAAAGCCATGCAAACTACCAACACTTTTTTCTAAGATTTAGAAAATCTTAGATTTAGAGACTAAACTAAGTCTCGCAAACTTCAGTAGATGCTGAACAAATTAAAAGTGGCATTTTAGAACAAATAAAATAAAGAACATGGGCTTTTTTTTCTGTGTGTTTGGGGAAAGTTCTTTGGTTGTCCTAAAATAAGTTAAAATATTGTCTCTATTAAGTTATTTTAAGATTAATTGTTTTACTAATAATCCAACACGTCATTTAAAGGCACTCAAAAAGCCAAGCAAGCTTGTACTTAAGCATATGTATAAGCTTTTGTCATATATTGCTGATGTATTGCAGTCTGTCTAGGTTTTAAAGGAAATTCCGCTATAGGACCAGCATGAATCCATATGCATTAAGAGAGCAGTGTTAATGGTTGTAAGTTTTCCCTTTGGATTCCTTTCCTTAATTATAAATCTTCCTTTCTTTTTTAATGGCAAAAATGCATAATGTGTAATGTGTCTAATCTGGAGGGATGTAGTGTTTGCTAATGTATGGTTTTTATTGATGTAAAATAATTTGAAGATTATATGTGCTCCAGAACTTAGTTATGCTTTCAGCTGCTGATGCCATAAATTTCAGTATTTTTCAGTATTTTTCCTCCAGTTTGGTCCTTCTAGAAATAACATCTAATGCTGTTTCCCACATCACAACTGAAGAGCTGTCATGTTTATTTAACCAGCTCCATCTGGCTTCCAGTAAGTCCCAAATTTCAGTTTTTCACAGCCGTGCATGGAATCCTGCCATGCCCACAAAATGCAGAGAAGATTTCTGCTACGCCTGGTTCTGTTTGTTGAAAAAAGCATCCTTTTTGCAGAAGAGGGGATTACATGTGTTTTAGATTGTGTCCTAGCTTGCAGATTCCTCATTCCTCAGAGGAGAAAATGCAGATCTCCTGGCATGGTCCCACTGCTGGCACCACTGCATGTGGAAAAGATTTTTCGGTGGTGTTTTTTTGGGCCAGGCTGGAGATGATGAAGTCAATCAGCTGTAGCAGCCGGTGCCAAGCTTTTAGACATCATGCTGGCAGGCTGTGGGGACCGGGATGGTGTGGAACCCGTCCCTGCCACCACCTTGCAGCCCCAAGGAAAGCCACTGCCCTTGGCCCCTGGGCAGCTCTTCAGCACACTAGCTTCAGAGCGTCCCCTCTGCCACTCGAATACCAACATCCTCGACCCTGCAGCCTGCGGTCTATGCTTACCATGTTAAGAACCTCTCTGCCACAGTTTAAAAAGGAAAAGGAAAATCTTTTTATGGTTGTTCTGCAAGTATGTCACACTGGAGGGGAATTTCTTTTCTCTTTCAGCCTGGAGAAGAGCAGGCTCCAGGGAGACTTTATAGCAGCCTTCCAGTACTTAAAGATGGGGAGGGACTCTTTATGAGGGAGTGTAGTGACATGACAAGGAGTAACAGTTTTAAACTGAAAGAGAGGAAATTTAGATTAGACATTAGGAAGAAATTCTTTACTGCGGGGGTGGTGAGGCACTGGCACAGGTTGCCCAGAGAAGTTGTGGATGCCCCATCCCTGGAGGTGTTCCAGGCCAGGCTGGATGGGGCTTTGAGCAGCCTGGTCTAGTGGGAGGTGTCCCTGCCCAGGGCAGGGGGGTTGGAAGTAGAAGATCTTTAAGATCCCTTCCAACCCAAACCATTCTGTGATTCTATACTGGTGACTGAGAGCTCATACCAGGGCTGCAGAGAGGAGATGCACAGCCTAGATGCAAATTAAGCAGAAAAATATGATTTTAAGAGTAGAGAAGTACTGATAACAGAGAAAGTATTTTCAGAGTGTTTGCAATTAAAACCACCCCCCACAACATTTAACAAGTTCTTAGAAGTTGAATGGAAAAGTCACACATGCTTCTCTGATTCTAACAATTCCAGATTTTATTTATAATGCAAGACAGAACCCCCATTTAATTTAAAAAACACGACACACTCTTTTTTTTCCCCAAGACTGCCAAATCATCTGGTATTTTAACTTGCTTCTGGTAAGAGCGTACCTTGACCTTCCATTCTCCCGACTGCCTGGTGCAGGAGGTGTTGGAGGTGGGGAGGGGATGAGCCACAGCGGGCAGGGGATGAGCCGCATCAGGCAGGGGAACAGGAGAAGCGCATGAAGGAAACGGGGTGAGGAGCAGCTGTGCTCCCTCCGTGTCCTCCTAACCCACTGTGCGTGCGGCAAAGCCAGATGCAGCTGCACACAAGGTCGTGCTCCAGATCTGAATTGCAGAGATGTGTCAGGGCGCTGGAGGAGGCACGTTCAAAATGGCTTGTTAAACAAGGCACAGGAAGGAAAGCACGGAAGATATTATTACCGATGATGAACTGCGTTTTCAGTGTTTAACCGTGTTTACTACATGAGTGGATTCAGGCTGACGAGAAGACAAACCTGCTTCCCCAGCAGACAGAGTGGAGCTTGTCCCCCTGCAATATATAGGCAGAGAGGTTTCTCTGTTAGCTTGCTGGCTCATGTCACTGCAGGGAGCACAGAAAAGCACTTCTGCAGGGCAATGTAAAGGGAGTCCTGTCAGTGAACTGTAGTCACATGTATGGTAAGAAGTGTCATCTGAAAGGAGAATGAGTTAAGACATTACAAATAGTCAAAGGAACAAGTAACTTACGCTTGATCATAATGTGAAAAATGTCCTGTCATTCTCTTCTGAGAAGATAAAAGCTGTATTGGTCTGATCGGTTTGAGTTACGTGAATGAAATGTGTACGTAATGTTTATGGCAAAGAAGTAACTCTATGGGAAATCAAGTCCAAGAAAATGAATGTCTTAAACATACCTTGGTACTCTGTCATTATAGGAGTCTGCTTTGGGTAGGTCTGTTTTAGGTGGTAACTTTGATTTTGGAGGATGTGTGTGCTTTAATTAGCTGTTTGGAGAAGGAGGACGGTCAGTTCTTTTGTTCTGTTTTATTTCTAGCTCTTACAAGACTGTGTTAGGTCTACCTGGACATCTGCAACTTTGAAATAAACTTTTAGATTCTCTAGTAGTCAACAATTAATACTGGGGTGTCCGTAGTGTAAAAGAAGAATGGTATATTGGCAAGATGTTGTGTATTCAGATCTCCTTTTGATGTTTCACAAAGATTTGGAAAAGTGATGTTTCACAAAGTCCAATTTCTTAATGAGGTTATTTTTCTGGTGTTTATGTAGGCTTAAATTGATCTGACTAGTTTTCTAGTGCTTTCAGGTTTTCCCACTACTGGTGTATTAATCAGTGAAGGACACCATATGGTTTTTAAGATGTGAAATAGGTATGTTTTATGAACTTTTGCAAGCTAGAGCCTTAAAAAAGCATGCTTTTTTAAACAAGGTTCACTGTTCTGTGATTTTTTTTAATATGAAAAAGCTTTTATTCCTTTTCATTCGTGTATATATATATATGTATGCGCACACATAGAAATACATTTAGAATAAGCCTTATGCAAATCCTTGTTGTTATTAAATCGCTTGTTAAAGTACAGTGGTTGAGTCTACATTGTCCTCACAGTTCAACTGTTTTGTTTTGTTCTTTACACAGGAGCCCTTACCAAAGTTAAGGAGAGTAAGCGGCATGTGGAAGAGGGGAAGATGGAGCTCCAAAAAGCTGAGGGCATTCAAGAACGCTGTAACATTATTTCTTTTGCCACCCTAGCAGAAATTAATCATTTCCACAAAATCCGTGTGAGGGACTTCAAATCACAGATGCAGCATTTCTTGCAACAGCAAATACTCTTTTTTCAAAAAGTGACACAAAAGCTAGAAGAGGCTCTTCACAAGTATGACAGTGTTTAATCTCTGAACTTTGATTTGCGGACTTCCCTCAGCATGGAGGTGACCCAGGCGGCAGAGCAGACGCTGCTGCTGCTGCTGAAGAGCTGTTGCCAGTGGTAGACGGTGGTACAAGGATGGTTTTGTGTTCACCTGGAACCCTGGTTTAATCTCCGATTATGTAGAAAGGAAACAGTTATAGGGCTATGTAGTAGAAACAGTACCACGCATTGTAACTAAGTTATACTGTGTATGCCTACACTACCATTGTAATTTTTTTGAAATAATAAGTATACTATTTGCCTTATTGCTTTTTGAAATATGGTATTTTAGTGCATACTTTGTAGACCTCAAAACCCTTTGGGTCTTTAAGGAAGCTGGCTAGATAAAAGCCTGCTTCAGATGCCTTTTTACTTTCCTAGAGTTGGATTTCCTAAATTCAAATGATTCTCTGTTTACAGACTCCTACTAGAGCAGCTATGTGATTCTGTGCCTTTAGACTCTATTTTTCCTTTTCTAGTAAGTCACATTTTTATGATTGAATGAATGAAGGGTTGATGCCTATGACAGGAACTGATTGTGAAACCTCACATTGACTGGAAAAAAATCAGCTGCCATCCAGTTTGCACAGCAAGTACTGTCTTACGACAAATGTTGGCTTAAAAAGGAGAGCTTAAATCTTTTCACACTTTCACTGAAAATGCAGACTACTTGTTACATGTACTAGGACGTTAAGCACATATAGAGAAATACACCACTTAATCCCCTTTCCAAAATGAATAATACAGTAAGGGGTGTGGTTTGTTTTTTTTTTTTTTTTATAGTATACAGCATTACTGTGAGTGGAAATTTGAAGAGCTAGCCTAATAAAAATGACGTTATGTCAAGGGGATATTGAATGCAAGCTATGTGGCTGGAACATTTTTTTAAGTTTGAAATGATCTGCTCATTGTTCAGTGGCTGATTCAGTTTAACTTCAGACTTGCACCTACATTGCCAGTTGTCTGAGTTGAAACTCCACTGTGATTCATCAGTTTACTAAGTCACAAATTTTCAGGGATGTTCAGTAATATAAATGACCTGAAAAAAGTCTTGGCTGAACTGACTTGGAAAACAGGTGACATTTTTATGTTTGTAACACTCAAGAATTAACAATTGTCTTAATTTTTGTATAAATATTTTTGACAAGCAGGGTGCATTTATATATATGTAAACACTATCTTTTAAAGAGTTTTATGGCTTATTTCCCTCAAATTAAGTCTGAAGTCTGTGTTTCTTACTGATTGGTTTCCTTCTTACAGGTCAGTATGAAAGAGGGGTTTTATTTATCCTATTTTTTTTCTCCTAAACAAAAATAACAAAACCTTCCAAGGAAGCAAAATGTTTACTTTTCTGTTTTTAATTAAATTAATCAAAGATAGCTTAAACAAATGAAAGCCTGGAAAAAGAAAGTTAAGGAACAGTTACATTTAAGTACAAATCATTCCTCACCTACACAGCAGAAATGTGCAGTTCTTTCTCTCAATCGTGAGTTTCTGTAGCTTAAGCCCACACCTCTGTTTTAGAGGAACAGATATAAGAATGTAGTTTTGGTTTTCAGATTTGGTTTAAGGTTCATCCCCAAATGCTTGGAGATTGCTATTTCGCATAAGTTGTGTTTGGCAGTGCTTCTAGTACATAGCCAAAGAAGTAAAATACAGAATAATGAGGAGGAAAAAAACAGTATTTGTAAAAGAAAGGACAATCAGTGAGGAAAAACTCAATTTCCAGGCTATTGAAAGAGTGCTGCAAACAACAACAAGGTTGACCATAAAATAAGGACCATAGTCATAGGGCTGACTTGCTCTGTATCTTCCTCACGGTGTCTTGTTCTACATTCAAAACTCATCACTTCCCTAACAGCTCTTCCCAGCAATACACCAGCTTCCTATATGTCATTTAATTATGTGAGATAGTGATGAGCTAGGTTTGAGCTGAGTTCCATGGCTTATGTTTGCTCAAGCCAGATACTGTTTTATTAAATGTCTTTGCAGTAATAAGATCAGGCTACAATCAAATTAATTCTACATGGATATATTAAGACCTGTTCAGAAATTGATCTTGGTCCAGTTGAAGTATTCTAGAAGGTTAGTATTAATGACATGTATGTGTCCAGGCGGAAATTAAGCTGTGATATGTATACATACATTATCAGACAGGTACAGTTTTCCCAAATAAACTGTCATGGCCTTCACCTTACTTTCTCATTTGTGAATTTTTGGGGTAGGAGGAAGGTGGGGGTGCTAATTGGTTAAGCTTGATGTACGAAAAAAGCTTGACTGGAATCCTGGATCTGAGTTGTTGGAGAGTTTGGAAAGGTTCAGATCTGCACCCCTATTAGCATCTTCCTTTTTTCCTCACGCATTATAGAGTTGGAGTTAAACTGATGTAGGGAGTCCAGATTCCATTAATGCTTACTGCACTATGCAAGAACTACGGTTTTAATTGTATTTGGAACAAGTGTGACATTGACCACTCATGACTGATGGACTACTGGATGGTGTGGTCTGACATCCGAATGTACTCTGCAGTAAAGTGAATGGATATTCTGTAGGACTGTGGAAGCATCAAAGGAAATCTAACAGAATCCTTTTAAATAAATAAATAAATGTGGAGGAAAGCAAATTAGCTCTATAGCATAATGTTAAATGCCTTTGTTTTATTCCCTTCCTGTAATTTATTTTTGATGCATCGCAATTTTTGCATTGGCAAGTAGTAAGTATCTGATATACTTGTTGGGGGCTAGAGAGGTTGATTTTGAAGCTGCAAGAAGATCCACTGAGGTATTGGTGTCTGTTAAAGTGCTGAATCCATTGAAAACCATGGAATCAACCCATCAGGGGAATATGTCTACTTAGAATCACCAGCAAGTTGTATGTGAATGTTTTTATTCAAATTGTAGGGTTAATTTGGAAATTAACAACCTGATAAAATGATCAGGTCACTTTGTTTCCTACCCCTTTTGCTGTCTGATGCTTGCAGAGCAGACAGTTGCCTCTATTTATGACTTGTGCATGTTTTATAGATTCTCTATACCAGATTCAGCATCCAATGGCATGGTACGCTTGATTTTGAAGCGTAGAGAGATCAGTGGGAAAATTGTGTGGTGATGAAACATTCAAGACAAGCGCCAGCAAACTCTGAAAAAAAATATTCAAAATGAAAGAATATGTTGCATATAAAATTGGTATGTTTTTAGAAAATGTTAATCAACTGCTTACACTGCAAATTTCACAGGTATCCTGTGTCACCTGAGGCACAGGTATCTTTTTTGTGAATTACAAGACCCTGTTTGCAGTACCTTAGTATTTTGCCAGACCTTCACTATTCCATCTAAGCTCTACTGTGCTGGTTGTCTATTCCAGCCTGAATTCTTCTGGGAAACTTAAATAAAAGTTGTTTAGCTATTTCTCAGAAGAAGATCATAAAAAAAAAAAAAAGTTTTCTCCTCTTAAATTCTCCAAACAGTTTTGCTGGAAAGCTTGAATTCTTCCATACAAGGACTTGAAATTTGGCAGACTCATTACTTTTTGCATCTTAGATATGTCTGCTGCACTGCCTTTGAAAATTTTTCCAAGTGTTTCCAAGTTAAACTAAGGTTTCTCCAGGCCCTGTTGTGCTCAAGTTTGACAGATAAATTTTCTGTAGCTCCCCTTTTGCTCCCCGCAGGCTTGGTTCTAACCTCGGCCAGCAGTGGCTGAGTGAGACTTCCTTGTAATTGTTTTTCCCTTCATCCAGAAGGCGCTGAACCTCACAGAGCAGAAGCTGAATAAAGAAGCTGTCGGTAGGTCCCGGTGTGGCTGCTCTTTGAGCCTGGTCATGGGAGGAGAGAAGCAGCAGCCCGGAATAGAAGTTTGAACGTGGGCCTGGCAGCTACAGCAACGTGGAGCTTGGCGATAGTTGGGGAGGAGCACATGGGGACAAAGGACAAGGGCAAGGACAGAAAGACCTGTGACTAGAAAAGCCTGTTCTTTCAGATCTGATTATACCTTGGGCTTCCAAAGCTCCGTGTCCTCTTGCTGTTATTTTAAATAGCCATAATAAGCAGGCACAACATGGGTACCTTAAGTTCTTGTGGTGGTGAGGACGGCAACATTTTGTTTCTCTCATTAGACATTACTTTCTTTGCTCAATGGTCAAAGGTCTGAATATGTCGGTTGAAAAGTTTAACTCTGTTGATGAACAGCACATTTCAGGGCTGAAGGAGATGCCGTCATGCAGGCTCTGTGAGGCAGCGCTATGGGTGTCAGTAGGGAGCCGTATGTTCTGTTACCTGTTTTTTTCTTGGGGAGGGAAGAAGCAGTCTATTTAGGAAGTTGCACACAACAAAAAAGCTATATTAAAGAATCATGATCATTCAGTAAAAAAAAAAAAAAAGGAAATTTCACAGTGAAAGTTGCCTGTGTAACTAATATAGCAAGGCACATCACGGTCACATAACTGTTTTTCCACCACTTCCCTGCGTGATTCAGTGTACAGGATATACAGCAGTCTCCTCGTCAACGGAGGTCTTTCAGGGAGGGTGTTGTCTGTATAATCCTTACCTATTCTGCAGCATCGGTTGTACTCTGCACAGTGAGAAAGAAAGGCAGCGTGAAGATCGAGTAAGGGTCTCCCTCAGCCTGCAGTGGTGCTCAGGGGACTCGGCTCTGTCCTTGCCTCCAGCCAAGTTCTTTGCAACATAAGCCACACAAAATAAATAATTTGTATGAAGGGTGTGCTCTCCATTTTGTGTAGGCTTGAGTTTAAACCCAGGACTTTTTCTGAAAAAAGTGCTGGGCATTCATAGTTTTCGCTGAACATTATGGACATTCTGCTTTGAATAGAGAAAATGCTACAAAATGCAAAGTTTTCTGGAAAAAAAAATAATCAGGAATTCATTACTTTAAGTAGACCACCACAAATCAGAGCACACTTGTAATCAGCTGCAAAAGGGGAATAATAAACCCAGCTCATTTTGCTGGAATGTTGCAAATATAAACTCCTTGAAATAAAGTGTTTTCAGACGTTGCTTTATTAAGGTTTGTTGTTTTTTTTTTTTAAAAAAAAAAACTCTCCTAAGGAAATTAATACTTAGTCTTCAGGATGAGGTATGAATATTATTTGGGAAATAAGGGATGGGGCCATGTGTAGAGCAGCAAAGTAGAATAAGCCTCTAGAGGAATCTCAGTCAGGTACTGTTCACAGTGAATGGAAAGAGAAAGGCCTTCCCAGAAAAATCATATGCGATCATGTCATTGGAACCCATTTTTGAAGCATATTCACTGGGAAGCTGAATTAGTCACATGGTTTAACTTACTTCTGGCATTTCCTAAATTTTGAGATGATGCTTTTGTAATTTCAGTAATTTCTCAATGTAACACAGTGCAGTACAGTACATGCTATATATACATAGAAACATAAATTATGTGATATATACAGGTAATGTAACTTCCGCATACTTCAGACTCATGCAGCGCACAGCCGAGCTCAGGCATGCACTGAGTTAATTTCAATTCGTATGACTTTTAGATACAGCAAGACTCTTAATTTTCTAAAGTTAAAAGGCGTCTCCCATACCAACTGTGTGACAAACTGGACGCTTAGCAACTCCATTTTAAACTAAACACTTAATTTGGTTCCACTTTGAAATCAAGGGCAATTTTTTTTGCTTGACTCCACTGGGAAGAATATCAGGCTCTGCAAGTTGAAATTACATTCCTCCATCAACCCAGTGGTGTTCAGCCCGGAGTATTCCCCTCCTTTGCTGATTTACAATTGGATTTAACCTACAGATTTTGAAGGTACCCGTCAAAAAGCTCTTTCCTGTAAGTTTAATAAAAATCCACTCCCGCTGTTGTAGGGTATATGACATTATCATTTGAAATAAAGAATCGGAAGGAACATGTGGGGTTTTTTTGCTGCTTTTAGTTTTGAAAGGCATTTCCAAGGAGTGTGAAAACATTCTGTGAGAAGATAAAATCAGGAGTTTTTAATTCAATCTTTTTTCTCTTTTGATCCCTATAATTGGTAGTCACAGCTAAGTTTTTATGGTCAAAATAATGCTGCACATGAAGAGCATAACATACATACACAAAAAATAAGAGCTAGGTGAGGCAGTACGAAGTTTTATTTGTAGTGAGTTAGGGTGGCTGTATTTCTCACAGTTGGTACTGACACACCCCATGCTATTTTTTAAAGATCTTCCTTTTGGGGGAAAAAAAAAAAAAAGCAAGAGTCAGTTCTTTCATTAAAAATAAAGGTAATGAAATAATATTATAAGAGTATCTGCTCCACTTCCCTTTTCCATCACTAGCTCTCAGGGAAGAGTTGTAGGAGACATTCAGCTCCTTCTCTGACCTTGACGGGTACTCAGCTGGCGCTCTCTCTTTCTGGAGGGTACCATACCCATCACCCCAGCGCTTCTGGAGGTGATGAGGGAGATGAGCCACAAGCGCCAGCTTCAGTTTCTGAGGCAGATTCTGGTCTAGTTGCAAACACACAAACAATGTCGCAAAACACCACTTGCAAAATAAAGAGTGTCGGAGTCCTCCAGTGCCGTCCTTGCAGGGTTCTACCACGTTTGGTGGCTTTTGTTTTGCTTCCCTCGGAGAAACCTTGCAGACAAGAAGACTACCCGAATTGTCAAGTCAAAGCAATGGAGGACCATGCTGCCTATTCAGCTGCAGTGTCGAGCCTGTGCCAGTTTTTGTCTATCAGGGATAGATTTCATTTCATAAAATTGTAAGAAAAGTAGGAAGGGTTTTTCAGAGCTTAGTAAGTGTTGGGAATGCAAGCAGACATCTTGTTTGCTTGCATCCTTGTTCAGGATCTGTGAAGCAGGCTGTATCAGAGGGACAGTCCCTGCTGCCAGAGTGTTGTACCCATTCCATGTTGTGCCCATGTGTAGCTACAGTGTAGAAATGCAGTCTGTCCACTAGATTCATGCAAACGAGACTGAATGTGCTAATGAAGGCTTGCTGGACAGTAAGGAAAGCCTGTCTACTCAAGCTCAGTCACCTTCTTCAGCAGAGTCTTAATTTCAAAAATTTGGTGTGTGCATTTTCTTTTTTGTTCTTGCCCCCGTCCCACTGTCTCCGTGGGACTCATCTGTGAATACGCACCGGCAGCTGTTCTTGGGCTGTTCCATAGGCAGCACCCATTCACAAGCAGTGTGCCCAAAGGCAGGTGGATCTCTGCATTGGTTAAGGTAAAAAAATGTGTCAGGGTGCCTTTAAGCTGAGTTTTGAGCGGCACGAGTGTCAGATGGAAAATTGAGGTTGTAATGATGCGTGTTAAACCCTGAATAAAAATGTGTCAGTTGCGTCACCCTGCAGAGGTGAGCAGCTGGAGCTGTCATCCCCTCCTGCCTGTCTTCTCCTCCAGGTGCTTGTAAGCAATGACACCTCAGTCTCGCAGCATCTCAAAGAGGTTATTTTCCAGGCTTAGCTGTCCATAATCCTGCAGCGCCCACATTGATGAAGGAGCGTGCCATAATTCAAGAACAGATTGCTCACATTTTGAACCATAGTTAAGGAATGTGTTTGGCCAGCAGAGTTGAGCAATATGCATCGCCTCCATGCCTGGGTGTGGGGAGGAAAGAAATTAAGTTGCTCATAGTAGTAGCCAGATAAAGGGCAGACTCTGCACCTTGGAGCATTGTTCAGTGTACCAATATGGTGAGAAAAGCCTGTCTGGAACTTGTTTGGGCAGGAGGACGGGAAGGAAGGAGGAAGCAATTGTCTCTTTCCTCACAGTCCATGTGCAGACAGGGGAGCTGTGTGTTGACAGCCAGAGGAGGAAGCTGAAGGATGCTGCAAGTTTCCTGCTGGACCACTCTGAGATCATGAGTGCCCATCCAAAGGATGAAGTACCCTACAGAAGGCAGTTGCGGCCACTTTCTCTTTAAAATCCATTATTGCTCGGTTTAAATACAGGAGCAGCCCTGGAGGGTTCCCAGGAGGAATCTCTGGCGGTAAATGCTCAAACCAATGGGCTTCAAGGTCATCTCACAACCTCCCGAGGCATTCTTCTTCACTCCAAGACAACGAGGGAAGGAGGAGCCCTAGCTCACAGTGGTCACAGGTGCCTGCTCCTGGGATATATGTGCTTGAACCGCTGAGTCCAAAGGTGCTGGGATTCCCCTCCACATGGGTGAAGCTGCTTTGCCAGTGCAGTGTGCAGGAGGCGGTGGTGGTGCCATCAGCACCTGTCAGGGCTGAGCTTTACCCTGTTCCTCAAGACAACACACCTGCCAAAGAGGACTCTGGGCTGAAGGTCTCCAGGTTATAAAAATGTGCATCTGGAGCTGTGTAGGAAGGACATAGGCTCCCGAGGGGGCTGTGCTGCCCATGTTCATTCCTTCACTGGTTGCTTCTGGATGACCTTTTGGTTGTCTCTCTGGGGACTGGGTATTCAAATTGTGCAGGGAGCCAAGTCACCCAACGGAGACATCCCCTCCATGAGCCAGGCACCTTAAGCTGGGCTTGCAGGATCTGCACTCCTTATAGGCTCCTTATAGGCTCTAGCCTTAAACAGTTGTCTTCTTGGAGAGCTAGGAAAATTTGTCCAAATTAGATTTAAAGTAGATTAGCTAAACCATGTTAAAGTCTTGTGTTCATGTAGTCATTCAGGATTCATGTTATTTCCATTTAGCATAAATTACCCAGCTAATGAATTAAAGCAAATCAAATTAAGTTTACTTTAATTCTGAACAAGAATGCCCAGTGTTCTCATAGGGACTTATGCAGCCCTAATAACTTAAATTCCCATACCTAGCTGACATATGAAAACTAGTCTGAAAATTCCTGCACAGAAAAGCCCCCAGATAGTTTCCTATATATTCTGGGATTTATACAAAATCTGAATATGTTTTCTCACCCTTAACATCTATTCTAAACTGGGATTAGAGGCAAACTTTGCTCTAGTCCAGTTCAGATTCCCAGTACAGGCTGTAGCTGCCTTTCTACAGGAATCTCAAAACCAGAAAAGGCAGGGGGAGAAAAAAATGTAGCTATCGTTCAAACCTTCGTGGTCCTCAGCATTGCTGCAAATACGCTACTGCGTGTGTGAGACATGGCGTGCGTTCTGTCCTTCCCACCGTACCATGCCATACTTCTGCTAACAACCCTCCCCTGAACCGCATTCCCATGGAGCAGCCACCATCCCCGCTGCCGGGAGGAGGAGCAAGCCTAACAAGGAAAAACAGGCAAAAATGGGCTGGTAGAATTAAACTGGCATGTAGGGTCTGTGATCTGTAGCAATTGGCAAAGTTAGCTGTGTTTGTGGGTAGGGGTGACTCCTTATTATTGGTGCATCAGGCATGTTCTGTCTGAAGCTACTCTATTTTTGTATAAATTTACTATACATATACCTTTTCTACATTCACATTTTACTCCAGTTTGTCAGGCTGCATTCTTAGAACTTGCATTAAACATTCATGAAACCTTTTTTCAAGATTTTTACCTGTCGGATACTTTTTTGTCTCTTGTGAATAACTGTCACTGACATATTGTTTCAGTGGTGAATTTGAACTCCTTCTTGGCTCATTTTTAATTCCTGCTCAAACGTTTGCAATTTGAAAGTATTCTGACAATGAGCAGAAGTTAATCAGTAAGAAGGTAGATAACCTGGGTGGGTTTTTTTTCCTCTGTCTCAGGGTCCTGACGAACATCAGGCAGCCCAGAGCAGAGGTGTGTCCCAGATTGCAGTGAAGCCAATATACAGGCTGCTCCAGTGAGCTGCAGAACAAGAATGCTTGGGACTACATCCAAGGAGGCACTTAGGCACCTAATTCCCAAATTCAGGACTTAAAATACCTTCATCAGCCAACGCTCAATCCTGGACGCACCTAATTCCTTAACCAAGTACCTTTTCAGTTTTAGGTTCATGGGGCTGTTTCAGGTGCCCTTTGCACCTCCCTCAAGGTTGCTCATGTCTTTGTAGGGTCAAGCAGCTCATTGCTTAACATGCATCTGAAACTCACCAGCACAGACGAACTGGGCATTTCTCTGCCTGAGTTTCTTAGAGTTGTGATGGTTGTGCTAGAGGCACAAGGAAGGAAAACAAGCGCTAGATTAAAGACCACTTAAGTGCCTACACAGTCAACTGACACTCCCTTCTTTAAGCCTGTGTTCTGTGAGTGCAGTGCCCAGAAACTGAAACCCTAAACTGGGTTCAATTTCCTATGATTGACCCTGCTGGCTTTCCTCTGGGAGGAGAGTTCATGGCTCCAGAGGGATGAGTCCCAGGATGGACATGCCCAGGGTGAAACTCAAGACCTACCAACTAAGCCAAGAGCATCTCTCTATGAAATTCAAAATACAAGGTGCATTTGAACTCACACTCAGCTGGAAATGCTGGTTATTTGTTTTGCTTTAAACTGTCTTTGAGTTGAACGTAGAAATAACCTGAAAAAAAAAAGGTGAGTAGATGGCAGGACTTCTTTCTTCTCAGGAAGAAACCCGATCAACAGAGAGAACATGAACGATGACATATTGGGGTGTGCGAGCTGCGCAGACCCGTGGAAGCCCATCCTGCTTTATGGATACTTTTTTTTCTGCATTTGGCATTTATAATAAATAAAATCTCCTGTTGTATGAACTTCAATAATATCAGGTTATCTCCCACTCTTTCATTTCTGAGACAGCAAACACTTTTATCCATTTTTTACTCCCTCTCCAATTCACCTTTCCCAATATAAGTCTTGGGCTAAGACTTGTTAAAATCGTCTCTTAGGCTCTAGAGAAAAGCTAGAAGAATGGCTCTAGAGAAAGCTATAAAATGAAGTCATTAGTATCAAACATGTTATCAAGTAATTATTAGAACTGTCAAGTACAGTATGATAGCAACAAAACACCCAGTATTTCACATATGAAATGTGGTGATCTTGCATTGTGCTAGCTCAGACAGCAATGTACTTCTGAAAGCAGTGACCAAAGTTTCAAGTGTTTACAACAGAGAATTTCCTCTAGAGAGAAAGTTCTAGTCTGCCCGAGATTTAGTGTATATGTTTGAAATGTTCCTACCAAAGCAGCAAGTCCAGATGCACTATTTATCTGCTTGGTCATTGATGTTAGGAAAAGCAAGTGATTGGCATGCAGCAGAACATGAGGAGCTCTTCTCAACAGGGTTTTCCTTCTGCTGCCACCACTCATTGCGGTGAAAATAAAATTCATAGACTGAACAAATCTGTAGGGCATTAGATGGTTTATTGGTCAGCAGGTCACAACCGTTAGGAAACAAGGCTGGATTAGGGTAAAACAGACTGCAACAACAGCCTGCTTTCTCACTCTCTCCTAGAGGTGCATTTTTTCAGACAGTAGAGGGTTAATTATCAGCACATTTTTGATTGGACTGTACCCCTGTGTCAGCGCTTGCTGATCTGGGTGTCACTGAGCAACTTGCTAAGCCTGCTTTGTGAAAAAGGTTTGTTGTCCTCTCAGCCGCAGGTACCGTCTCTGTTTTCAGGTTGGAAGAAAACAAACGGTAGGGACACGCTTGTCAGATCTTGAGCACATTTATTTAGAAACATATGTTAGGAAATTGGCATCCTTCACCAAAATGGAAATACTCAATTCATGTTGACAGCAGGATCTGCCAGCTATGCTTTGTTGGATATTTATTACCCACACTGCTGGTAGGCACCAGATGCCAATGTTTCTATTACAGACAACTGCCTGGTAAAAAAAAAGACAAAAAAAGCTTAAATGTGACAATAATGTGCTGAAGCATCTCTTCACTCTGGTGGTTCTTTCTTGTCTTCACTAGAATTCTAAACATCAGGCAACACGTCAGTACACCTACACCCCCAGTTCAGTGCTGGATTTTTATGTCATTTTATTATTCTTTTCTGCTAATTGGTTTGCGACTGGCAGACTTTGAAGCAGTGTATTTTTTTCTCTTATACAAGCTGGAAAAATGCCCAAAGCATATTAGTTCATCAGCCAGCCATTTGTACCTGCTGCTCACTGTCTGCTACTGCTAAATATATGCTAATTATGCTATCTGAATCTTGTGAGGACCAGGATGAATTTGTAAATTGTGCTTATGCCAGGAAAATGAACGCTACTTACAAAGATGACAAAGAAAGCACCTGCTTTTAGATGAGGTGAATCACCACGTTACATATTACTCTGGGGTAATAAATTATATTTTCTCTCTTGAATTCATTTTTTGGAAGCATGTGGTTTTATGGCAACTATAGCATGTGAGAAACCTTTCAAAGCCTTCTGAGAATGGAATAAAGAGGCAGTATCAGATTTATTATTTTTTTAATAGACTTACATTTAAATACATACAATTCTGTTGTAAAGTGGGTTTTTTAGAGGTCTTTTCATATACTGTGTCCTAATTAGAAAAGTGCAGCCTTTAAATATTTTATATGGGTTTTTTTCCTCTCCTTTAGTTATTAATTACAGAAGTCTTTTCAGCATGTCTGGCATGTCTGAATTGCTTATGTATAAAATATATCCAAAGCAACGGAATAATATGAGAGCAAATCAAGCCAATTTGAAATTCCAATGTAGTGTAAAATAATGTGGCCTCTGTTAAACATGTTTGGTATGAAAGAACAATTTAAGCTAATTGTAAGTACAGCTGGAGTTTGAATTTGTTTTAACATTTTTGGAAGATGATTAAGACATGGAAACAACTGGCTGCAAACTTATGTAGGGCATTTGACAAAGATGCAGAGAGAAGCTGGACTGAGGAAGAGAGGTGGGGAATTATTTTGGAAAGCACTGCAGTTCCGCTTTCCTTGGTATTTCTGTGGTGCCAGGGCAGGCAATGGCCTTCCAAAGTACTTTTTTGAGCACTATCCTATCCCCCCAAATTAAAACAGGAACAGAAGACGTGAGGAGAACCGGTCAGAGACACAGAGCAGGTGTTTTGGCCATCCTCCCGGGAAGTCGGTGATGGGCGTCCCAGGGCAGGGACATTGCTCTCCCTGTGCCTGGCCACTGGGATCAGCATCTCCCAGTGCCTGCCAGTGCCACAGGCTGGGCTGGCAGGCAGAGTCCAGGCTGGGGGGACTCATGGAGGGTCTGCAAATGAATCATGCTATCATCCAGACCCAGAGCTGGTGAATCACCGGGAGCTGGGCTGGCAGCGGGGACAGGGTTGCCATCTCATGGGAAGGCCAGCAAACACAGTCTTCAAACCCTGTCCCCATGAAGTGTCAAAAACATGCTGGGCCAGGCAAACTGATCAGACAGTCTTGTAAAATCCTTTTCTGCAAAGTCTTAATACTTTCTGAATAAGTCACAGGATTTTCTTTCATATGAGAAGCCAGGGGAATGAGAAACTTTTTTATTTGTCCTTGCTAGGGATGAAAAAACATGAAAGAACTTTAAAATATTTATATTTAGCCACAAAAAAAATACTTATCCAAAAGCAATGGCCTAAAATATGTGCAGGAGGTGTGACTGACAAATGCAAAGAACATCTAAAGGAGTAAACTTCGGACACCTGGTTCTGCAGGGGCTATTGCAACCTCCTGAGCATCCCAGACCATGAAAGCACCATGATGGCTTGCAGTCATCAGCCCACTGTCATTCTGGCCATAGGATCTGTGCTCCTCTTAGACACAGCATGGATATTCACTGGATGGGTTTTAGTACAACCCAGCAGCTTAAAAAGAAAACCTGGGCTTTCCCAGTGCCTGCACACACACGTCACCGCTGGAACGTGACACTCTGTGAAATGTTTCAAGTGCTGGGTGAAATGTATTGCTATTACAGAGTGATGATGGAAACACAAGAATCTCCAGAGACAGCAACATTTGGCTGTGTAACCGCGTAGTCCTGCAATGTAGTATATTGCCTTCTAGCTAGAGGCCAGGAGCTCTGCAGTGAATTTGCAAGGCCTCGGGGCTGAGGCTTGTCAGGCGTACTCTGTCCGAACTTCTCTTGACGTGCCCACAGCTCTGTTTCACTTTGTTTAGCTGTGACAGTGATTTCTCTAACTGACCAGGTGCCTGGCTAATTTGTTCAACTTTCGTTTATCCTTGTGTGATACAACCATTATTTTACATAGCTGTCAGTTGCAAGCAACGATGCTATGTCAAATGAGATGTTTAAGACCCTGACACGATGATGTAGGGCAGAGAAATAGATGCCTGGCACAAGAGCAGAGGATTTGAGAAGCGGAGACACAGGGTGCGATGCAGATGCACACAGGGGTGGTGTGATAGGAGATGGGGCACAGACTTGGCGCTGGAAACAACTCTTCACAGGTCAGTTTTAGAAATATGGACGTGGAGCTGGACAAAACTGATTTTGGGGATAACAAAGAGAACAAAGAAATATCTAACATACATAAATGGTACCATATACAGTAAATGCATTTGTAACATGGAGCTGTAGACCAGTGAAGGAAAGGAAAGGTGTAAAATGGTGTTGGCAAACATAAAAAAATTATCCCAAGTTCATCTCAGGGGAGGAAGAAGAATCCAGCACCACAAACATCACACTCCTCCCAGCGAGGGACTCCAGGGGCTGATGGTCACCACTGTTGTCCTCTCCAGGAGTCCAAAGTTCCTGACAGTCCAGAGAAGCAGTGAAAGGGGGAGCATAACCCCGAGGAAAGGCATAGAAACTAATAAATATATGCATTACAATTTTATTATTGCTGTTACTGGGACTTTTTCTCTACAGAAGTGCTCTAACTGCATTATTAGTCTCCCTTTTCCTGCAATAATAACATCTAGACTAATAGCAATTCTTGAATTAGACTATAAAGATTTATATTATAGTAACAATAAATTCTTTGCTTTATTTATATATACGGCATGGTTTCTTTTTGCCCACAAAGAAGACTTTGAGGGTAACGGTGTGTTATTTCCCGCACAGGAGGAAAGGGAATGTTTACTGGCATCTCAGGAGCACCTAAGCCAAGGCAGACAAGCCCTCTGAGCTTATTGCCCCAGTACCAACACTAACTGCATGGCTACCATTTAAAAGCAATTCGCCAGGTTGCCAGGTTTTCTTTTGTAAATTAATTTGCAGACACTGTTTGCTGAAGAAACAAGATGCTGCCAGCCATGAGCCACCCTGGAAAGCCATGGTGGGGGGTGGGGTGAGCTGGGGGGCTGTGGGGTGAGTTTGGGGGCTGTGGGGTGAGCCCCTGCCTCCTGCCGATCCCTCGCCCAGGTCTGAGTCTCTGATCTCTCTGGGTCATCCCCACCACTGGCCACCGACCCTGGCCCATACCAGAATAGCAGTTGTAGGGGAAAAAAAAGACATTTAACCTCAATCATGTGGGCTGGGGAGTGGAAGGTAAGCAGGCATGATAACAACCATGTCAATCCCTGTCTATGGGAACGGCAGGACAGGGATTTAGCAGCAAGCCACCTGGCCTTGACCTCAGAAGACAACATGTTTCATCTCTTCCCTGGTTCTGCCTCGAGAGCTATTATCCACATCAGTATCTCCAGGTAAAAATATGACTTTCTTACCAGTTAAAGACACAATGCTGAAGTTGTGTTGGGGTCACCAAAAGGAAATTTTGTCAGTGTCTGAAAGCCCTGCACTTCCATTTGGGAAATGTTGTGTTTGTATGTAAAACTAAGTTCAACTGTGAAAAATACTACTGTGCAGCTGTAAACATCAGAGGACCAGAGCGCTGCTTGAAATGTCAGGGAACAGTGGAAAAATCTGTACAGCTTTGGCAGAGGGAGATGGATGTGGGAAGAGAGGTTTTCATTACAGATACCATCTGATGGTAGTTTTTACCAGGAAATAACTGTATATTTATATTTTTGAAGGCAGGTTTCCAGTCTAATAATACTACTACTGCTGTCCGCTGAGAGTTGCTGTGCCTGTGAGAGTGTCACATGCTGAGCGACTTGCCATAAAGGAAGAACTGTGCTACCACGCAATGTGAGGGCTTTGCTCAAACAGACCAGATCAGATCAGATCAGCTTGCTGTAGGTACGTGGACGGGTGTACCTGCACACATGTAGTGGGTGCAGAACAAGTTTGCAGTGAAATGAGCCCTCATATTTTATTGCTTTTTCTGTTGCCTGAAATATCAGGACCGCGATCGCAAGTTATGAATACCTGTATAGTTACATACACATCCATACATTCCCACCCATTGTCTGTACTTTGAAAACAGCTGCTCATGCAAAATAAACTCTTGTGCATAATAATCATCACCAACAGATGGGACCCGTTCTGACTACTAACTGCTCCCAAGGCAATATCCTACTGCATACCCACTGCACAAGTCAAGTTTTCTTTTTGTTTTCTTCCAAATACACACGTAGTTTAAATTCTGTACTGCTTTGTGGTTTCCTAGGTTCAGAAGTAAATTACACCAACCTATACACTTGTCACATCTTCTATACACAGTCCTTTGAGAAAGTACCAGAATTAACCATAATAGTTTCAGAATCTGCATCAAGTGTAGTGGGTTTTGATGTATTTCTCAAAAAAAATCCACTTGCATTAGGATTTGATGCAAAGGACTAGAATACACGCTGACTAGATTGGAACATCCAATTTGCTTCTACATTAGCTTTAGAAAGGTTTACTCCTTGAATTGTTTTTCTCTGGGACAAAGGAGAATTCAAATCTATCCTCCTGAGTTAGCAGTAATTAGATTAAAAAATCCAGTATTAAATGTAGTATTATCCCTGTTCAGGGTTTAAATGAGGTGAAATAAGAGATATTTCCCATCATTATTTGTAATATAACAAATCTGCTCTGTTACGGGTGGTATGAAGGTACTTTTTATTCCTTACCCAAACAGCCCTCCGAATCTGCCTTTCTTTAGGTCCTATTAGTGATTTCCTAATCTAGACAGGTGAGTAAAGTTATCATCGAGTTGAAATTTATGTTTTAACTAAGAGATACCTAACAGACATAAAAATGCTGTCTTCTATCATTCTTGTGAATCTTGTGAATCGTGTGAATGGCTTCCGTATAATTCCATTAGATTTGAAAGACTCCATCTCACGTCCTAAGTTTTAAAGCCCTAGTGCTGTTTTTGCCATGATGGCCTAAAACTGTAAAAGAACCACTATTCATAAATGTAGCAACCAACACCTGAAGAAAAGAAACTGAGCAACAATTCATAAGGTTTGGGATATGCAAAATCTTTCTCAGCTACCTCTTCAGGACATAATGGGGGGAGCTGCATACCCAAAAGTGCACGTGTTTTTCTCCAGTTGCATTACTTACTCAGATAAAAGATTTCACCTCTTCCTTCTGTGTATTTCAAAGGTGGTTGCACACCTGGTGAATTTTTCAGGGACGATTACTTAAAAGGTATCCATCAGTAAGAAAATTCTGCGTTCCTATTATCTGAAAAAATAAGTATTTGAATTTCAGCTAGAACAGAACAGAATTTGTTCTGAAACAAAGGCTGGACAGGGAGCTGACGCCACATGGTAGTACCAAGCAAATCTTACGTAGAATAGGATGCTGTATGGAGATGCTGATATGCCAATCCATTAAGGTGCACCTGAGAGGTACTGGGGTGTGAAGAATGGCGTGGTGAAAACACATTGCGCCTTACCATTCCACTTTGTTGCACCGCTGAATTAGCCTGACTTTCAATTCATAAAAGTCTGTACTGGCTGGATATCTAAGTAGATATCAAGGAGATGAGACCTCAATAATGACCTATTGCACATATGCATAAGCAGAGTTTCTTTAAAAACAGCAGCTTTCCGGGCCAAATACACAGCTGAAGTGTATTTACTTGGGTTGGAGGCAGTCCCAAAAAATTGGGATGCTCCTTCAACAGTGCAGAAATCTCAGGCTCCGCTCAATAAGCCTGATTTTGCTCTGCCTGTGAGTCACTGTAAGAAGGGAGCAAGTGTGCTCCTGGTAAGGGAATCGAGTTTGGGGCAATACTCATGTGAGCAGACTCCAGCTGCAGCAGTGTAGCTGTGGATGAAGCACAGCGTTATAACTGATGGAAAAATGCAAATGGCAATGTGCAATTTGTGATGAATGATTCCACCTGCTTTGCATTGCACAGATCCCACTCCTCACATCGCTGTTAAAATTATTAATAGGCATTTTAATAGACAAAGCGGAGGTTGGCAATCAGAGCAAGAGAGGGAGGTCCCGTTGGCGGCTGAGCTGACTGCGCTGTGCTGCCGTGCTCTCCACCTCCTCACCAAAGCTGGTGTAAGAAAGCTGCCAGATACCTTTAATTGCTAATTTAGTAAGTGGTATGTTTTATTATTGATACTTCCATGAAGAATGTACATGTTCAAAAGTTGTTCCTCTCAAAATAACTGCTTCTTGGAAACGTCTGTGGTTGCTATAAGTAGAACGAAGGCACCAAGACAATCAGATATAGCAGACTAAGGCAGAGCCTAAGGCATGTGATGCTTTTAGTGTAAACTGTGCTGACAACTAAAATGCGTTCTTTTCCATGGCTAAAGGAAAAAGAAAAATGTGAGGTCTCCTCTAGTATTGCAATTAAGGTACTACAAACATTTTAGTGGAGCTTGAATCTTGCAGGGACTAGCAAATATTCTGCACAAGCCGACCAGTTTCCTGCACTAGAAGACTGGCTGCTGTCCAGACTGAGCCTCCTCTATGAAAACAAAGTTATAACGAGATTACTCAGCAAATTCTTCATTTTTAACAATGAAATAAATGGTGTAGTCAAGAAACACCTTCCCAAATCTTTGCAGCTTTCGCATTAAAATAGCAGACAAGAGTGTATGAGGAAAAATGATATTCACAGACACCGGTAATAACTAAGCTGGGTTCCTGAAAAAATGTACAGTTATTTCAGGGGACTTTATATTTTGTGTGTTGTATACTAACGGTGCTCTAACTTTTAGCCCCAAAGAAAGGGAAAATCTTGAACAGTTGTGTTGTTTATGGAACATGGATTTGGCTTTGTATCCTGGACTGAGAATCTATGCACAATTTGGAGAGGGACTGCAGGGGCGGAGGAGGAAAGCAAGGAAAGAAACAGGATAAAAAAAGATTCAGAGGCAGACATTATTCAAAACCACATTCAAGGACACAGCCATAGTACAGGGCTAGATATGAACTGGCTGATGAATAGGTTCACCGCTCCATAGTGCCTGTTAAGAAATCACATTCTATTTCTGCCAGAAGTTACTTACTTCCCACAAAGATATTTTTCCTTAAAGTTTTTCCTCACTTCATAATCACTGAAATAAGAAGAAATGGAAATAAAGAAGTAGGAACCTTCCCTTGTTGAGGTGGCTGGCAATATCTCTGAAACCCAAAAAGTTAAATGCCCAGAAACCTTGGAGGGTCTGAGAATCTGAACCTGAATTATTCAGATGGAAGATCCCTAAACAAAATCCAAATCTGAATACTTGAATTTTGCACACTGGAAAACCTACTTTGAATCTTTAATAATGTGTTTGAGGGTCACTTCAAGTCAGATGTGCAGAAATATCGTAGTGCTTGGCTGTGTTGTGCATTAAACTGGGCACTAGAGAGAATAATCTTCTACAAAAGCAGATAAATTCGCGTACGTCTTACTTTAGGCAATTTTTTTGTTTTCTCCCTCATTAACAGAGCCCAATTTCGCTTTATGGAGCAAATTAATGCCCGTCCAACACATAGTTGTATCATTTTAGGTAACTCCCACTCTTAAACTTGAAAGATAAAAATTACAAAAGTGACCTAATATTTACAGCTAATTGGAAACACATTCATTATAGATTTTAAAACCTGATATTTGCTCTATAAAGTCATAGTGCCAGTGCTGAAGTTATTAC
The DNA here is from genome assembly GCF_963924245.1 of Chroicocephalus ridibundus. Lineage (NCBI taxonomy): Eukaryota > Metazoa > Chordata > Aves > Charadriiformes > Laridae > Chroicocephalus > Chroicocephalus ridibundus. Next base: position 67,540,949 of record NC_086316.1, on the reverse strand, counting down.
TGGAAAACTAGATACTTTGGCATGTATTTGTAAGAGACATTACTAAATCAAAACAGCTCCAGCCAAACTTGGACTCTGCATTAAATGGCATTTTGATGTGCTCAAGTTGGCATGAGAAGAAATTCTTTTGGCTGCTTCCAGTGTTAACTGGGGGAAACGAAAACTGTATGCTAAATGCAAAAATCTCTGCCCTTGCAGGCAGAGGTGCTCCCTTAACTCTTCTTGCCCTGCTCCTTTCTGCGTGTAAGGCAGACAGACATCAGAGGGAGCACAAGGTGCTCCCCCATCACCTGGCAGCGATCCTCCCACAAAGGGAATGAGCCAATAACTTCATTACGAGATGAAATGTGTTGGTTCATGGGGTGAGGTGCATTACCGTGCAGGTGGAAGGGCACTGGGCTGGCCACAGGACAGTGGGGAAGGAGACCGGCTGTTCCTCTGGGCAGAAAAGAAGCAGGTCAGTCTGACCCACCAGTGACAACCCAGGCATGCTGGAGTTGAGCAGATTTGCAGGTCAGAATGGAGTTTGCCTGGCTTACGGGAACCGCCGGTCAAAATGGTGCCAGACAGGCAATTTTTCCCTGCTGACAGAGGCATTCCTCTCCCCACAGGGAGCGGTGGCTGGAAAGGGGATGCTGGACGAGGCAGCCAGGCCTTGGGGGCAGCGGGGTGCTGTGGAGAGGGCTGGCGACGAGCTTTGGCACGGGCGCTCGCACAAGCAGGCTGCCAGGTGTCAGAGTTTCTGAGCTCTTCACAGGGCTGGTCCCAGCCATTCGAAGAGAAGCAGGGCGAGGCTGCACAAACAAGAGCTGGCGCCGTTGCCTGTTTCTTTAGCATAGAACTAGTAAATACAAAGAATAAATAATTTATTTCCTTAGGAACAGTTTCTTAGTTTTAACAACCAATAGGGGATGTAGACTTGCAGTATAAGGTGGGCCACAGTTTTCTAGGTCCAAACCACTCAGGCTCCAGCAAGCCGCAAAAGCGTGAAACACAGGATGGATTTGTATCCCAGATTATGCCCCAGATAAACAAAAGCCAAAATTGGGGATTTTTTGAATTTTCCATCAAAGATAAAATATACTTTTATTACCTCTTAAGTGCAACCAAAATGAAATAAATTAATATGCAGTAGCTACAGGTCCTTTGATTTGAACCCATCAGGGAGGTAACGCCATAGGGAAGAGTTAATATCCATACTCTATTGGTTTGGTTATAATTTAATCATAACTCCAAATGACAGGAATTTGAATATATTTCCATACATCTTATTTACATTTTGGGATGTGAAAGGTGAAACTGAGTATCTGGAAAATTATATTGCAGATAAGAGGAGAGATAGGTACGGTTAGATTTCCAAGTGTAGATGAGAGCAATTTCAAGATTAAGGTTGAATAAATGAACAGGAAAAAGCAAATGCCAAGCCAAGCAACTGCACATTAAATTCAAAGAGGGCCTTTTATGGGACCACAAGAGTAGGGGGCCACCTCTAATGTGGGCCCGGGCAGGGAGATGAGTAGAAACGGGATTTAACATCCACAAGACAATTCAACTGACTTAGAAGCCAGAGCAATCCTGCTTGGGCTTGTACTACAGAGGCAACCACATTGCCCCTTACACATAAGTACTTGTTTCATGTCAATTAACAAAAAAATTCACAACTTGAACTGCGCCTGCTTAATATGTGTAGAGAATACAACGAGACACTGCAAAACAAGCATGTGAGCTTTGGGCCTTAATCTCTCTGCTACTTTTTGTGATTTCCTTTTGGCCAGGTACCTCCTGCAGTATCTGCAGCGAGAAAGCTCCTCCGCTCGGAGCAGTGTTCCCCCAGCACCAGAGAAGGAGAAGGAAGCAATAGAATTTAGTTTCTGTTTTTTTCCTTGCTGTGTCCCCATGACCAAGTCAAGCAACCACAACCTTTAAGGAAGCAATTTGGTATCCGCTGTCCAGAACACCTCATTTGGCAGAAGCAGAGTCAATAGCTGAGCTGAGTCAGCTCTCTGATGGGTCAGAGGAACTCCCTTGCCAGCCTGAGCAGGGTGGTACACAGGTAGAAACACCTCTCAGAAAAACCTCTCCTTAGAAAACTACAGCTTCTTTGCAGAGCCTAGCAGCCAGCAAGGTTTCGTTCTTGCTGTCTGAATTGCTTCCTCAACCTTTGGCTCGCTACTGCACAACAACACTCTGCCAGGCACCTGAAATTTCTGCTATAACCAGTTCTCTTCAAGATCACCATTGTTTTCCAAATTATGGTTTCTGTGTCTATATCTTACCCACAGAGCCCTATGCAGTACCTGTAGAAAACTATGACATTCTAGGTGCTGAACTTGGCCAAGAGATAACTTTACTCCAAGTGACATCAATATAGGTCAGGCATAGTCAGGACTTACCTAAATCCATCCCATCTGAATGCCAAAAATAAAATACCCTTGCCTGGATGAGGAATACACAGAATTCCTTTAAAAGATTAGAAGATCCCAGCCATTCAGAAAGACTCGATTCTTTGAAAATACGAATGCAGAACAAAGAGTACACTGGAAATAAATACTCTCAGAAATGTATATGGGAAGGACAGAACTAAATGCTTAGGGACATGGTTTAGTGGTGGCCTTGGCAGTGCTAGGTTAATGGTTGGACTTAATGATCTTAAAGGTCCTTTCCAACCTAAATGATTCTATTCCATTCCATTCTTAATACATTCACCCCAACTATCTCAAAACAGCTTTAATGTGCTGAGGACATCTGTGGCCCAAGAAATGCAAAATGTCAGGAGAGTCTGTGTTGACACTAACACTGCTGCCAGAGGTGAGTGATGGAAGAGATGAGGAAGCCCAGTATATTGGAAGGAGTTCATTTATTTCCAGCAGCTTAACCTCTTTATGAGTATCTGGCAGTTGGCAACCAGTATAAAGCTGATACATCACGAATGCCCTAGGATCAAATCCCACATACAAATGCTATCTCATTAAGGCAGCTCAGCAGACCCAACTCATATTGGGTTGTACCTATAGAGCAATAAGGCAGATAGTATTTCCTTGGCTCCTCTTTAGTGTCTTCGACACTGACTGAATCCTGCCTGTGGTAGGCAAACAGACCCAGCTGAGCAAAGAGCTATCACAGTCCCTCTGAAACCACTAACATTTTTCTGTCTGGCCAGCCTAGCTAACAAAACGTCTGGCATGAGAAAGCATCCAGCATATAAGCAAAGATCAGGCTTGTCACTGCTCAGAGACAGGTAGGATCCATCCCCCTGCAGACTGTCAAAGTCCTTTTTCGACAATAATTGGTAAAGATGAGATCACTTAGCTGAAGGTGACCTAACAGCTGCCTCCTGCACCATCCCTGTTGCCAGCTCAGCAGGTGCAGATGCAGCAGGACCGCTCCAAGGAGGAGGTGTACATCTGGAGCCCGATGGTCCAGCTGCAGGGCTGTGGGGGCAACACTCTGGCAGGCTGCAGGGCTGCTCCCTCCCCCTACTTCCAGGCAGGGAGCAGGATGCTGCTGACTCAGGGATCCACAGGCAGCTCTGGATGGCTTAGCCGGGGTTTGTAATCTAAATCTCACCGCATTTGTTTTGCCCACACAGCAAGGCGGCAATAAATAGTAGTAAAAATGATGAGCCATGAATCCATCCTGTTTCTGTATCCTGTCTCACAAGGTGAGGCAGGAGAAAGGGTGCGATGGGAGGCCGTGGTCACAGGCATGCAACCGGCTTGGCAAGGGCGCAGAGAGCAAACACGCTTGCCAGTGTGCACCAAGGCTGTCCCGGTGATGGGGAGGGTCAGCCGGTAGCAACACTGCTCCCAGAGTATACTGAGTTAGTCAAGGATCAAACAAAACCCCGATGTTCCATCGAATTCGCACTCATTTAAAGCATGTTTCAGTGTGGTTTTGGCAATGAATGCAATAAGCTGAATTTTGAGGAAGGACATTGTAAAACGAATCTTTTAAAGGACTTTATTGGTCAGGTTTTTATAATAGCACCCAGAAGAGATATAAAATACAGAATTAAATACAGATCATTCAAAAGAAGTTTGGCCGGTGGTCAATGAAGACTATCAGTTAATGTTACACAAAGGGTGATTTATGTAATTGTTAGCATGGCTTGTGCAATGCTCCAAACAAATGAATAGAAGTCAGAATACAGCTGCCTTTTAAATCCATGCCCTAGATAGAAGACAGACACAGGGGATTTTGTGATTTGATCATGCAGAAGAATAGTCAGCTTTTGGCAATTGGATGATATGTTGTTGATTATATACATGATTTGTTGAATGTTTGAGGTGTCCGCAGAGGGGAGAGTTTCCAAGTCATTTAGAATATCCATTGAATTGGTGTTACAGAATACACAGGAGAAGCAAGATGAAGGGCACAAAAAGACATTCTGATGAGGAATCTGGACTTTCAGTTTCAGAGCAGGTTGAAAGTGCTTGTGCCCTATCAGATGAGAGTCTATAGAGAGAGACGTTAAAAGATGTGGGACACAGATTCCTTTCAATGGAGCCACCTCTAGCATGCAAAAAGCCTGCAGGCATATTTAGGATTTAACTTCACTCTTACACAACAAGACATAGTACCCCACCGGATAAACCCAGATGTGCAGTGGGGTGGTATCCTTCCCTTTCCCAGGGCAGCCCTGTTCATCTTGGGTAATCCACCTCTACACATCTGAGTATCTCTGAAGATTTGACTGCTCTTTGGGGCTACTATAAGCTACAGGAGCTGCCAAACGCACGCAGGAAGGCTGCTGCAACAGAGGCCCCTACAGCATCTGTACTCCCAGCGCCTTGCCCTGTGTGAGGGGATGGTGTGTGACGATGGGGAGTGGGAAAGGGGAGGGCTCCTGTAGCAGCAGTGGGGCGGTGCACGGCTGCCCGAAAGCAAAGTTGGAAACCTGGGCAGAAAAAAGATGAGAAAATGCTTGAGCATTAAATGAAAGACACAAGGAGCCGGAGGCTCTTCAAGGAGTTTGCCTGGATTAGTGTAAGAAATTTGGGCACATCGTCACTGTGCATTGTGTGTTGATTGCAATGGCCAATGTACACAGCAATAGGCTGACAGGTGAGATGAGTAAAACAGATGCAAAAATAGGTGTGCTTTGAATTGCATCTTATGCAGTGCAATCTGATCAGAGAGCCAGAGAAGTCTTTGTTTCCAATGACTTCAGTTACAAAGGATTTGAGCAGCAATCCTTCACAAGGAATATTTCAGAAGGGGGGAAAAGTCAAGTGGGGCTCGATGACATTTCTTTGCCTATCAGAATGTAATCGAGATTGTATCACAAGGCTGGGAACGTACAATGGACAAACCCAAAGGATTTCACGCAGAAGGAAGATTAGTCAAACTTGTGCTGCCCTTTGTAATCCCACATGGAAACTCTCATAATTTTGGAAGAATAGAGCTTCACGCAGTGCCTCTGCTAGAGCTGCTGCTTATAAAGAACTGTGCTACTTCCCTGCCACATGGATAATACTGACAAGACACTTTTTCTTTAATTTGGCATTGGCTTCCCATTCTGGCTTTCCTCCTTTCCACATTTAAGTGGAATTTCCCTCCCAATAGGAAATCAGTAGAAAATCTCTCAGCAGCTGGAAAAAATAATAAAAGAAGAGGATTAGGAAATTTGAATGTATGGAAGAATAAACTCTCCTTGAATCTGACCGTTAACAAAAACTTAGCTTGCAACTGCCTTCACATCCTGCTCTTGCAACGTAAGTAGGGCACGGAAAACGCAACGACGGACATATGAAGAATGGAAATTCTTGTTCAGAAAAGCATTTCACATTTTGAAGTTTGACTTTATTTTAAGCTGGATAAAAGCCCAAAAATTCAGAGTCCTTCCTAGTAAAATTCCAAAGCATTTTCCAGGTTGTTTGGTTTCAATATAATATACTTTTTAAAAAGCTGTTCCAAAGGACAATGAAAACATTACATTTTTTCCATTTTTAAACAGTTCCTCTGTTAAACTCTGTTCCCTTTATAAACAATTTTTTGGAATTGCACATTTCAGAGCAATGTTATTCCATGAAGTGCCTCCAGTGAGCTATAAGGAGATCTTCTACCTCTCTTCTCATTGCTCTAGAATACCCCAAACTGTAGCTCTCTGTAATTAGAGAGTAAGGGGGTAAAGAGATAAATTCTTACAATGATTTTAATATGCATTTAAGAACTGTCTTTTCTTCGTAAATCTCAGTATGGTATTTTGAATACTTAGGATGGCTGAAACATCAACAAATAATTTTTGTTTCTGCCACACTAAGAAGCTGCTGCCTTGGCAGCCCCAGAGGCAGGAAAATGAGAATCAGAGTTGCCCCTGAATGCTCCCAGTTGGACTGCAGCACATCCATTTCTCAGCCAGAAACAAAGGAGCAAATCCCCACCACGGCTGTGAGGGCCCCGCACGGCGCAGAGGCTTTGGGACCTTCTCCACGCTGCAGCAGACAGCAGCTCCATAGATACTGAGGTGTGGTGCTGAGCAATGCACAGCTGGTAGGAATTACTTATGGACAATTTAGCAAATTAGGCTAACAATTCGCATGAATTTGCTCCCAGTGGTTGGTGCAGTGGGGGATAGGGTTTTCCACACTGGAGTGGGGAGCCCAGGCCAGCATCCAGCCAAGCTGGACGGTGACTTGCGAGAGGCTCCACTGACCTCAGAGGGCTTGCAGGGGCAAGCGGAGATGTCCAAACACGCGGGTTTGGCAGGACTAGCACCCATTATGATAACACTCTTTGTTAATACAGCGTTGACAGCTTTCCATTTGCCAGTGGGGTTGGAATCACAGGTGTTTTGTCATGCACACCTTTGAGAATTGGCTTGTGTTGATGGAAGAATAGGAAATAGATTCATCCCTTAAAGCGTTTCAAAATAATAAAACATATGTCCATAAAACCAAAACAGGAAAATCCCATTTCTATTTAAAATATGCCTTGCCTTTAGATGGGGAATGCTCAAAATGGCTAAAGGCTGCGGGATGGGGTGCCCATCCCTGGGCAGGAGCAGGGATGTCTGCCTGCTCCCGGCAGCACAGCTGGCTGCAGCGAGAGCGGCTGACTGCTGGATGTAAACATTTTGTTTCTGACGCTTGTCCCCATGTTGCAATGGTAAGCATGTAATCTACTTAGAGATTTCAGTGATCTCACACAGGATTTTAAAGGGCTGGGCTGTAGAAAGGCTATGGTCCAATGAAGTGTTTACTTTAGCCTGTCTGATGGATTGTACATCCCTGTGAGGTAATCCAGTTTGAGTAAAATCCAGCTGGCTCAAATCTCTGCTCCATTAGTGAATTCAGTTAATATGTAAAATAAGTAAGGTGAGATGGAGTAATGCTAGAAAAAAAATAAATTAAAAAGGGGTTCAACACCAGCGGTAACAGAATTAGCTAAGTAACACTGGCCAAGTAACAGGTTTTATGATGTTTGTAGAAATCATTAAATAAAGCATTTGTTTTTGTGCCTTGCTTTTACAATATTACCTAAGTGGTCAATAAATATTTTTCCAGAGGACTTGGGCTTCGGCAGGAAAGGACGCTGTTTTATCACTAGTCATTGCCTTCCCCCCACAGCTTGGGAAATGGATTAAAATTGGGCAGTTTGCAGTGTTTGTTCCCCAGAGAGCAGCCGGTCAGTGCTGTCAGGCGGTGCTGAGGTTGCAGGGAAGGAAGCCCGGGTGCCAGCCCCCGCCTTTGCTCTGCGTGGTCGCATGGGAGCATTACGCTGTGTCCCATAACACCGTGCTGCTCTTCCACCCCAAATGATTCCATATTTCCCACATCAGTCTCCAAATCAAACTTAAGAATCATTTTGTATCATTTTTTGTCATGAAGAAAAAGCCATGCTGGGAATAAGCTATTTTTCAAAAATATAGGATTTGGGGTTTTGGTTTGCAAGCCCACCCCTTTTCAAACCGAGGTTCGCTGCCTCAGACAAACAGTTCCACCATACGGCATGCTGAGCTGGGAGCTGCCGGAAACTGCTGCCCTGAAATCCCTGAGGACAACAACATATCTGAATTCCATCCTCAGTCCAGGGCTCAGGTGTTTGCTCCAGGATTCATTTTTAATGCCGCTATCCCTAAAGAAAGGAGAACTCTTCTGAGGTAAGGCACGTAATGCAGAACTAATTCTTTAGGTAGGGAGACTTGCTCCTTAGCAGTGTATGGGGTGAAAACCATTCCCTCTCTTGGAAAGTTTGCCCTTCCAACAAAGAAACCATTGGGAAATAAGAAAAAGTGTTTCTGTATTCTTATTCTTGAGGTTATTCAATGTTTTCCCTTTTGAAAAGAAGCAATTGACAAAAAGCAGGTTAAGTGTATACCAATATCTATACCAATATATAAAGACATGTTCTATGAATGAGCAATAAGGACAGCACAGCCAGCTGTTACACTTCATTGACAACTGACGCTTATCTACAACCACGTAGCCACAGTGCTCATTCAGCCGGTTCTCCTACTTCCTTCCAAAAAGGAAATCCTACAGCTCCTCCCCTCCTGATGCCTCAAGCACCGAGGTCAAAAGTGAAGGATAATCATGCGAGTGAGGTCCCTGATGTCATAATGCAGGTATCCAGATGGATCTGCTGACAGTTCACGGACCCTTCAGCAGAAGACCTGACTGAATCAGGCTGGCCAGAAGTAGAGATGGATGGCCACATGGCACATCCATGACTGGCACATCCTCACACACAGCTTGAGGGATCCACAGGAAAGTGGAGGCTTTCAAGGAAAAGGAGTTTTATTGTCGAGTAGAAGTCACAAGATCTGGCCAATGTGTAAGTGAGAAAGTATGTAGTCTGTTAGTAATTGGGTTTTGAGAGGTGTACTTTCAAAATTTCCTTCTTAATTATGCCAGTTAATTGGCAGATCATGATCTTTTTATTAGATCAGACAGCAAAAATGATGGAAACGTCTAAGATGACTCTGGCTGCCAGGAAAGACTGTCTGGTTATGTTATGGATCACAAAATGATGCAGCAGAACTACATGATGAGAGGTTAACACATGATTTGATTAGCATGAATCTGATACATGCTTTCAGGGTAATAATTACCAAGATAGCATTTGCTGAAGCTAAGGTAACCCAAGCCACATGCTTTCTTTCCTAAAGACTCCATGTTCATTGATATTTCTACAAAAATCCACAAACAAAACCTTATTCTATTTCAGAAGAATATTTGACTTCAAATAAGAAGAGCTGGGCCCAAGTTATGCCTTTCAAAGCACCTTTTGCAACCCAACCAATCCCAAATTTTCACAGATTTCCAAAAGATATTATTCAAAACATATTCAATAAAAAATGATGTTTACCACAGAAGAACACACTAAAAAAAGATGCTTCTGTAGTCTGATTATTTTAATTAAGGAAGAATCACTAACAATTTCCTTTATATTAATCTGTGCAAAACCAATGTTTTCTTTTTTAAGCATGTTGGAAGTTACTAGAAATCTTCTGTTCTGTTTTAAATGGTAGAAAGCAATTTTCAACACCAAAGCAGTAGGTAAGTCAAACTTTCACCCTAAAACAAGTAATTGCAAGAGGAGGAGACCCCTGTGGGGGTTGGGGTACACATCCCTTACTGAGAAATCAGGGACTTGTTCGTGGCGTCTAGCAACATAGTCAGAGGTCTGATCCAATTAATATTCTAATAGTCCTTGAGCAACTTCTTTTGCCCTCGTAAATGAAGATCTCCTGCTTTCTGCAGCACAGATTCACTGAGGATTGAGATTACTGCATCCTGCTGGTTAGACTACCTACTCCTGCTCTTACTGGTCTGGCTCCTCTCTGAATCCACCTTCCCTCCATCACAGCTCCTGGCACCGTCCTGCTGCTCTGTGCAGAACAAACTGTAAAGCTACAACAGCATTGCCGGCTCAATACCCCAAATTTGCCTGCCAAACCCACCCGGCAGTGATAGGAAAATAGCTGTGATTAAAATCAAGTCATCACTCCCCTCATCATTCTCCCTTTCCTCCTTAAATTGTCTCTGCATCAAAGCTGACAAAATATTGACAGGCATTAGACAGCCAGCACACAGAGTCCTGCCAGTTTATTGTGCAGTCTCATATATGATTCTATATGTCTACACAACAAAAATGAAGATACAAACCATATATATACACTAAAACTGTGCTCTCTCTCCATCTATCCACAGTAAAGTCACAACAACATGTGCTGTAGCTACTGAAGGTTAGCTCCTGAAGGGTTATTTTTACTTTGGGCACTAGTATATGTCAAAATGTGTCACCACATCTCCACGGCCTTAACCCACAGGAATGGTCCCAAACTTGAACAGTCCATAATCACATCTATTGCTTACTATGCCTCGTACCTTTTACAACTGTTGGAGCTGTTGACTTTGTATAATTTGAGAGGAGGAAAAAGATCTTCAGCCCCTTATTATGGGTTTGTTCAGTGCCATGTACAACTCTGGCGCATCAGCACTGCTGCTGTATCAGCAAAGAGGGATTAATTAGGAGGCTCAGAACATAGAATCATAGAATCACAGAATGGTTTGGGTTAGAAGGGATCATCTATGTCATCCAGAGGGACCTGGATGAGCTAGAGAGGTGGGCCCAAGCAAACCTTATGAAGTTCACCAAGGCCAAGTGCAAGGTCCTACACTGGGGTTGGGACAATCCTCATTATTCTTAGAGGCTGGAGGATCATGTGATAGAGAGCAGTCCTGCAGAAAAGGACTTTGGGGTACTGGTGTATGAAAAGCTGGACATGAGCCAGCAATGTGTGCTTGCAGCCCAGAAGGCCAATCACATCCTGGGCTGCATCAACAGAAGTGTGGCCAGCAGATCCAGAGAGGTGATTCTCCCCCTCTACTCTGCTCTCGTGAGACCCCACCTGGAGTACTGTGTCCAGCTCTGGAGCCCTCAGCACAAGAAGGACATCGAATTGTTGTAGCGGGTCCAGAGGAGGGCCATGAAGATGATCAAAGGGCTGGAGCACCTCTCCTACAAGGACAGGCTGAGAGAGTTGGGGTTGTTCAGCCTGGAGAAGGGAAGGTTCCAGGGACACCTTACAGCAGCCTTCCAGTACCTGAAGGGGGCCTATAAGAAAGCTGGGGAGGGGCTGTTTGCAAGGGCATGTAGCGATAGGATGAGGGGCAATGGTTTTAAACTGGAGCAGGGCAGGTTTAGATTGGACACTAGGATGAAGCTCTTTACAATGAGGGTGGTGAAACACTGGAACAGTTTGCGCAAAGAGGTGGTGGAGGCCCCATCCCTGGAGACATTCAAGGCCAGGCTTGATGAGGCTCTGAGCAACCTGATCTAGTTGAAGATGTCCCTGCTTACTGCAGGGGGGTTGGACTAGATGACCTTTAAGGGTCCCTTCCAACCCAACACATTCTATGATTCTATGATTCTATGATCTAGTTCCAAGCCCCCCACCATGGGCAGGGACACCTCCCACTAGACCAGGCTGCTCAAAGCCCCATCCAGCCTGGCCTTGAACACTTCCAGGGATGGGGCATCCACAACTTCCCTGTGCAACTGCTCCAATGCCTCACCACTCTCACAGTAAAGAACGAACAAAGCAGCAGCACGGGGTTGGAAACCCTGTCAATAAGCAAAACACAAACAACCAAACCTTTTCCTGCTGTGAGGCGTTGGTTGTGCTTTATTTACGTCTCTCTTGGAATTGCTATACAGGACACTTCTCCTTGACCCCCAGGCTGAGAAGGCAGTGCTTTCAATTTAATGACTGTGGGAGTCAGGGTAGTAGAGATCTTTGGCTGTCCACTCACTCTCCTTTATGGTTTGTGTTTTAAGGAGAGACGGATGGAGATCAAAATACAACTGAGGGGACTGTCCAAGGCTCCACAAGTTTACAGAGACTACGTAAGAAAGACTGTAACAGCATGGCCACCGCACATATCACAAGAGTCTACATATCACCACATTTTTTTCTGCATTCTGAATTCCCATGCTGCACTATAAGTTCCACAGTAAGAATTTTAGCAAGGGGGTATAGGATGTCCTAATGGTAGAAAATAAATACATAGCATCTATGTGAATGCAACCCAAAATACAGGTCATATTTTTACCACAATACATATAAAACACATTTGAAGTTCAAATTTTACAGCCCTCAAGACTAATTTTTATACTAGGAGAACAGAAATAGGCACCTGTGAAGACTCTCATCTGGAAACAGTCCTTGTAACAATTCTTTTTAATCGGACATAGGGTTGCTAGTAATAGAATGAAATGCCAAAAAGAGTGATGAGCAGGAACCCAAGAAGACTGAAATGAATAAACCCCTGCTACGTAGCAAGTAAATCCATAAGGCATCTTTGCCAAGATATAGTCTACTGTAAAATTTTACTGCTTTGTCCAGTAATAAGTTTTTAATGCCTTAAGAGTGAGAATAATGCTACTTATCTACAAGGTGATTTATTATACAGCATAATAATTCTTAATGCTATGGAAAATGTTTTTGTGCAACTGGTAAGACTTTCATTTATTGCAATACTTGATAAAACCTTTCAAGATACAACATAACTCAGCTACTTCAATATGAATATGAGAAAAAGTTCTTCATAAAGCTTCACAGATTTGAAAGACTTCAGAAGAAAACTTGGAGTTTGAAGAAGCTAACATAAAGAGGAAAAAATAGATGTAGCTTATTAACTATAAGAATTCTATCATTTAACAAAATAACATTGCAAAAAGATTAAAAGTGTTCTGAAATCAAATAAAACTAATATCAAAGTCATATCACTAGCTCGTTATTATGAAAATGACTGGCATCCTCTACTAGATCCACATTCAGCCAGGCAATACCAACATGCTGCACCTCCCTTTAGTGACAGCCTCACTGCTCTCTTCACCAGTTAATTACTCAGAGAAATCCTCAGCTTCACCAGGAAAAACCCCTCCCATCCTCCGTAATGTTTCTGCAGAAGCCGCCAAGTCTTTCATATCTAAAGATTTTGTTTTTAAAAGTGTCCTCATTTTCTGGGTAAGTTTTTTTGTCCTCATTCTGGGTAAGTTTTGACCTACCACATCAAATATAGGATCGTTTTTATTATAGAAAGAAGTTTTAGCTCCTTGTTTACCTCCTCAACTGTGTTTGCTGAAGCTTCATGAAAAATAGACTGTTCAGTAAAAAATTTGTCTTCATGTGTGTGACTAACTTGGCTGAAAGCGACCATAAACTACTCTTACTAAAAATACTAAAAGGTTTAGCTAATTGTAGAGTTGGCTTGAGATCCAGAACTCAAAAATTAGTCATAGATTTATGAAAATACTCCACCACCCTTGGGGAAAACACAGAAAAAGCACATGATCATCACTAAAATGATTTTCGATCCCTGCCCTTTTCCTACACTACACTACATTGTTTTACGTGTCAGGGCTAGTCTTCTAGTTCCTAAACCTTGTATTTTTTCCTGAATATCATTAATTATTTTCCTTGTGACCATGTCTCTGGGTCTGACAGCTCCTGTTCTTGTTTTGTCCGCCACACCTGCGCACTTTAAATCCACAGCAGCTCTTCAGTTTATGACCTTCAGTTACGACCTTACAGGCAGCCTCAAGTCAGCTTCAGTCCTCCAAGCCATGAATTTTTTAAAATGTGTGCTCATACGTTAAATCCTTCAAAGCTTTTTGGATATTTGACTAGAGAAAATTTGGAGAAAAGCAGTAGCAGTACAGCTAGCTGCTGCTTCCAGCTACAAAAAAGTTGCCCCTTTCACTTGTGAAGGTGGCCTTTTGCTTCTGGGCACAGAACGAGCACCCAAGCTGGGGCAAGGAAGCCCTGCAGAGCTGTTTGCACCACCTGGCACATCAAGGGAGATTCCTCCTTAAAGGACCTTGTGTTTACAACAACAACTTCCTCAATATTGTGAGGCTGAAAATGGTGTCTGTGGAGAGCCATTCTGTCACAAGGGGAGAGAGGGAGAAAAGAAAAGCTGCAGAACTTATAGCTAACAGTATTTGTATGTACATAATTTTCATAAACACAACAAAATTGGATGTTTCTCCACTTAAGCATCTAACACTTATGCATAAGATAGCAGTACTTCCATACGTGTCAAATAGGTTAAAAATATTGTAGACTTACTTACTTGGGAATGTTTTCTGTAAGAAATAATAATAAGGACCTCTTTTCACATCCTTCTCTATTCACAGCATCACAGAGCAGCTGAGAATAGAAGGCACCTCTGGCAATTGTCTAGCCCAAGCCCATGCTCAAAGCAGGGTCATATAGAGCAGGCTGCCCAGGGTTGTGTCCAGTTGGGCTTTGACTATCTCCAAAGAGGGAGACTCCACAACCTCTCTGGGCAGCATGTTACAGTGTTTGACCACATGCAGGTTAAAAGAGCTATTTTTCTATGTTTAAATGGAGTTTCCTGTACTTTGGTTTGTCCCTATTGCCTGTCATCCTTTCACTGGGCGCCACTGAGAAGAGCCTGTCTCTGTCTTCTTTATTCCCCCCATCAGGTCTTTTATACACATTGATAAAACCCCTCTTGAGTCTTCTGTTCTCCAGACTGAACAGCACCAGCTCAGTCAGCCTTGCCATGTACATCAGATGCCCTAATTCCTTAATCACCTTCACGGCCCTTTGCTAGAGTGGCTCCCGTAGGTGCATGCCCTGGGCTGGATACAGCGCTCAGGATGTGACCTCTTACCATGGTCTGGCCTACAACAGCTTTTCATATACAATTCCAGGTCTCATGAAGAGGTTAGTATGAATGGAAGGATACAGATTTTATGCTATTATTAAACTGATTTTAAGTATCAGAGCTGCAGAAACAAACCACATAAGCCCTAGGGCACCATTAGAAGATGAGTAAAAGGCTGTGCCTATCTGCCAAATACAAGAGGGCCAGGAGTAAGTCGGAGCACTGGCAGCATGGTTGTCCACCTGATTAACTGCTGGCTCGCATGCTGGCTCTGCTCAGGGCTCCTCCAGCCAGCTCCCTCCAAAACAGTACTTGGACGTGAGCAGGGAGATGGCTGACTGCAAGGACCACTCCCAGAAGACAAGTCAAGTAAAATGGTACTTGAGAGACACCAAACAATCATGTTAGCTCTTCGGAGGGGATTCTCAAGTTCAAGTACCATTGGCAGCACAATTCATAGTGCTGCTGGGCTCCTTTGTTCACATCCACCATTTGCCAGTTTCAACTTGGAAGCAGAGGGGGAAACTCAAAACCAGACAAAATGATGCTACAAAATCTGTTGTGAGCTGTCAAACACACCTGGCAGGGAAGGAGTAATGAAGCTTGTTCTTGTAAGTTTAGCCTAGACATAATTAACATGACTCACACCTGATTTCTTACCACCTACTCAAGCAGATTAAATTTTAATTAATTGCTGATTACTAAGTACCGTTTTATAACTGATCATGTTTGTTCTCTAATGAAATTAGAAATGGCCAGACTCATCATTATTCATTTTTATATGCCTGTGCATTTACCCAGATGTCCAGGGTAAAATGGTCTAGACACAAACCACTAGGGATTTTTAGAACAATGTGTCTTAAGAATGTAAGAGAGGCATGGCATATAGCTTTTAAAAGATCCTTCACCCAGCTCTTGATTTTTCAAGATGTTTAATACTTAGATGCTGGAATCAAAATAATGCTGCTCTGACTCCACCCACAAGAGACAACATTTACAAGTTCCATTTCTTAAATATGTTTTCAGATAGTAGCACAGTTCTGTTACCACATTCCACACCCCAAACACAACCATGGCTTTCTACCATCTAGAAAGACTGGAAGAAATGTTAACAGTGTCAAGACTCTGCAAAAGAAAGAGGTGTGAACTAAATTAAACAGGAAGCATTCTGGTGAACATGAATTTTTGTGGGGGAGGGGAGAGACAAAGGGCGAGAAAGCCTTTTCCTGATCCCTGCAGGGAGGGAGGTGATATTTTCGTAACTAGAGAACACATGTTCACGGAACTGCCATTTTTTTTTTTAAGCCAATTGCTGTATGAGTCAACAATTGAAGGCTCAAGTTTCAAACAGTACCAATTGTCAGCAAGCTCCTCATCCAAAGGAGCAGTGATTTTGCGTCCTCAAAGAGTCAGAATACAGTCACGACATGGAGATACTTTTTGGTGGAATTTCAAAGAAAGTTTGGGATCTCACAGTGGTGTAAATCCGTCTTCCATGTAGTGAAAACAGGAGGAGCAGTTCTTCAGATTCACAACATGATGGTTCTCAAGATAACAAGTATGTTCTAAGTAGAGATCTTCATTAATAAACATCGTTTCTACTTCTATAGAAGGCACTGTTTACCACCCCAGCAGCCAGTTGATTGATTGAATCAACCTTTCTTTCTGTATTGCACCTCCTCCTTTTCACAGGAGACAGCAGGACACCATTCAGGCTCACAGTATTTCTCTTTCCCATTTCCTTGTTTGCATTCCTGAATGTAACTGCAAGGTCCTGCTTTAAACATGTTCAATCAAAGGAGCAATCACTAAGGACACTAAGGTTGTTATCACGCTGTGGAGTGGCAGTCAAAACAATTCACACATTTAATAACCCTCTCAAAACCATGGCACTTTAATCTTCTCCTACCAAAGAGCCACGAAGAGGAGGAGGCTTGGGCATCCTTCCAGCGAAGCGAAAGGTCACTCTTTTAGAGACTGCGCCTGTTGCATCACTTGGGCATCAAGCACTGAAAATGTGTGTGACCCGGGATATCAGAAGTTCAGTTTGCGTTCAGGAGGCAAATGCCCTGAGCTGTATGCATTCATAAGCAACAGTACTATAGAAATGGCCTAAAACCCAAGAAAACAGTCAGGCCAGGATGTGAAGATGAACACTGCATGGTGTTACAAATGATCAGTCAGCTAGCTGTGGGAGCTGCGCAAACATTTACTTTTGCAGTGAGACATTGCACTAAATGCACTCAGCCAGTAAAAAGGCTCTGATGGTTGCTCTGATTCAAAAAACTTAACAAGTGAAGCCTCTGAAGAGCAGCAGATGCCAAGGAAATGGAGAATTTGAGGCAAATTTCTATGAACCAGCAAAGAATGAGGTTTAGGAGACAGCAATAGGAAATGAAAAATAAAAAAGAAGGGGTACAGTGAAGATGAAGAAAGTTTGCTAGAATGAGAGCTGAAATCCTGCCTTTCCTGCAGGCCAGAGGACTTAGGTCATTGGCTTCAGCTGAGCCAAGGAGTTCACTGAAGGAGCACTGGAGCTGTTAGGAGTCCAGGCAAGATTGCTTGGTGGATTAAAAGATTTGAGGTAAAACTGAAAGACCTAGTGGGTTAAAAGCACCGAGGAGAGCAAAAGCATTTAGAGCCAGAGCAAAGTTCAGGTGTGCTGAGGTTTTTAGGACTAAGAATACAAAAAACTATTACTGGCTTCACCTCTATAATCTCCTGTCCTGCTGATATGCTAGAGGGAGCTCAGGAAGAAGATCCCTGGGGCCTTCTGTTTTCCTGGGAGCTTCATGAAACCGGCGTATGGTAACATATTTGTAGCTAGAATAAATACTCAGGAAAGGCTGTGATTCGAGAATATTTCTGAAGAGCAGGTTAGCAGCTGTGTCAATGAGAAACAGCGTGGGAAACACCATAACTCTGGGAAAACGGAGCAGTTGTGCCTGAGTGGTGGCTGGCGATGCGCTGCTTTGAACAAGCAGTTACGCAGAGGTGAAACAGCGTATTAGACTAAGGGGAAAAGTGATGTGCGCCATCACGAGTGTCACCACTGACACTGCTGAAGGACCTGAGCGCTGTGAAGAGGAGTGAGCGTTGTGAACAGGAGTGGCTAATGCACTTGATTCCTGGGTGATGAAGAGCCCTGACACGTTTTTGAATAATCACCCATCACTCCAAGGAAGGAGAGAAATTTCAGAAGAATTTTATACCAAGTTATATATGTGTTTCATAAATTTATGAACAACAACAAAAAAATGAAACAAAATCACTGCAAAGCCTGGGTGACTTGGCAGCCATGAAAAGTTTCTCATGTGAGCATGAAACATGATTTCTGCTGAATCTTTGCCTATTTCTTTGCTAAGCCAGTTTCCCCAGAAGAGACCTAGGGATTTATCTCTATTCTGCATATCAGTTCATCATGGATTTTGAAAATATTTTGAAAACATTTTTTTCCTTTTCTTTTCTTTTTCCTCCCTATTAGGGAGGGGGAAGTGTAAATGTAACAATCTGCTTGGGTCTATGTGTAGTGAGTAGGATAAAATCAGAAAAAAGGACCTGATCATTCGTCATATTTCTACACTCCTAAAAAACCTCAAAAGACACAAAAAGATCAATAATGTATAACAAGATGCCAGTGACAAATGTAAGCTTAAGGTGAGCAATAGCAAGATCTGACAAGAAAAAGATGGATGTCTGAAGTCTTCCATTGATATAATAAGAAAAAATTAATAATAATGATAACAGTAATATTAATAAAAATAACAACAACAAACAGAAAAAACTCCCAGTGATAACATAAATGATTTACCAGATAAGCATTATGGTTTTTGTTAGATTCACATACCATTTGTGGTATACAGATGATCTCAGTTTCTGCTTCACAGATTTTATGGCATAGTTTCAGTATGTACTAATTCTTGTGCTAATTATCGGACATAGATTACATTTGTTCTTATTCCTTTTGTAATGTGTATGTCAGAAATTTACAACAGATTATTTTCCACTCTACCTTATTGATCACAGTATCTCTGATGCTTTATGGTAAATTAATTCATTTTATGAAGTTACTGTGGTTTGGGTAAGAGGTAGAAAATGTTATTTTATGGCATCTATGAAACATTTTCCTCTCAATTCAAAAAAAAAAAAAAAAAAGATTTACTGTACTTTCCACAGAAGGAAAAATGTGCGAAGCTAGAAGATAGATGGTTGGCATAGTGCTCTATACATACATTGTTGCAGGAAGATTGTTTCTTTTGTGAAGGGTGTACCTCAAATAACAGGGGGAAAAAGGCAAGAAAAAAGTATCCTTTGAGGAAATCTCAGAGATTTAACTTTAAAAAGTATGCTATAAACCTTTCCATGTTTGACATGACTAAAAATAGCATTTTGCTTTTTATTTGCTTCTACCCTACTTTTAGTTCCCAGAGCCTTCTCCGGGCGGACTGTGTCAGAGCAACCCGTACAGAGGTACCCATAAGCGGTACCTTGCCAGGCAGCAGCAGTGGAGCCCAGGAGCTGCAGCCTGGCCGAGAGTCAGGACAGACTTAGTTGGGACAGGGTTCGGAAGAAGGCTAGGGGGATAAATCAGCTGAGCAGTGCAGCTTTACTTCTGGGGTGGGAGAGATTGCAGAACGGGAGTCTGTAGGATCTGGGGACCAAGGGTCTGTGAGAGAGTTGATCAAATGGCCTGAACAATGCACACTGGACCTGGTTTGGGGTAGGGATAGGCACATTGGAGCATTGCTCTTCTGTCTCTCCTCACACTCTTCTTTCTAGCTCTTGGAAGCATACCAACCTCAAAAAACGGAGTGTCTTGTTCCTCTCTGACTTGCAAGTGTTACTAGTTAATATGAAACCGTTGGAAGGTTCAGAGTGTTATATGAAGTTATTGCAAACTCAATGCCTAAATATAATTACAGTAACACCACAAATGTAAAGACATCTTGGCTCCAAAAGCACTCAAAACTGCATATTAAAATAAGACAAGTTTTTAAAACCAGGATGAGTAGCCGAAAGCAAGTATCCCCACCACCACCACCCTTCTTCCCACCCATGGTGACCTTGCAATGTCCGTCCTTTTCAATTCCTCTTCTAGCTCTAACTACTTCCAGCACCTTGCTGGCTTTCTGATAAACTGTACAGAGTCTCTTCTATGTCTTGAGGAGGTCTGCTTGGTCTGTAGGCATCTCTGAGGCTTGGCTCTGGCTTGCTCTTTGACCCAAACAGGCTGCTGCAATGGCTGCAGTGCATTCCTGGCCTCCCCCCGTCTCTCCTTCCCCCCAGCCCAGCGTGCTCAAGTCTCAGAGCAGGCACCGCTTCCTCCACATGGCTTTGTCTGACTTCAAAAAGCGGAGCAAAAACGGGGCAAAAGCAGCAGCCAGATGCCTGGCTGCTCAGCTGCACCCTTTGGGTGACAGCTACAACTCATTACACACGGCAACAAGCTGTGAACATGCAAAACCAGTTATGATATTTAATGTATTGTGTTTACCCTGGTCTGTGTTGTATTTCCAGTATACCAACGACCGAAGGAAATGATATGGCTGAAACTAAGCAACCACTACAGCAAACTCAAACCAAGCCAAGGAAACAGAGACACCCACTTACCACTCAGAGAATATTTCTTCAAAAAATGACCATGCCGTATCTGATTTCTTGGTCATAATCCTCAGGGAAGGATGCTTATACAAGCATGCTGGGAATTAAAATCCTTACTGAAAATTGAGGAATTAAGAGAGACGTTAGACCCAGT
Source organism: Chroicocephalus ridibundus (assembly GCF_963924245.1). NCBI lineage: Eukaryota > Metazoa > Chordata > Aves > Charadriiformes > Laridae > Chroicocephalus > Chroicocephalus ridibundus. Next base: position 67,520,549 of record NC_086316.1, on the reverse strand, counting down.
ATGACCTTCCTGATATTCCCTCCCTGCTGTACAGAGGTTAACAGCTCTTCCTTCACTTTATTACCCAGGATGCAACTGCACATTTATCCACTAGGTTAATGTAATTAAATGTAAGTAAAAGCAGTCCTGTACAGCCTGCATTTGGCCTGGATTTATATACCGCTCAAAATCCTTTTCTCATCCCTCCTGTCCGTTTGAGGCTATGGGTCTGTGAGCATCAGAGATGCTTTAACAGGTTGCTGCTGTAAGGGAAGGGCTTCCTTTGCCCTCGCTGCTCCTATCCCGGCGCTTTGGCACTCCTCGGACCCTTCCATAAGCAGATTAAATGAAGCTGTGGTTTTGGGGGTCTTTTAATTGTTGAATTTAGTTGCTTGGGGACAAGCTGGGACAAGGTAATAGGAGATAGAGAGCAGTGCTTTTTGGGCCAGTGAGCTGTTCGGTTGTCTCATCCCACTTCATGGTAGGGAGGACCAGGGTAGGTAGCTAGGACCATTAGCCTCCTGGTCAGATGAAGGGTATTGTCTCTCTACCTAGACTTTAGAGGAGAGGTGAGGGTGATCAACATGCTGTATAAGACACTGTCAATGTAAGTGGTGATCTGAAATCCTCAGATCGAGACCAAAGTGCCCAGAAGACGCTCCTCGGACAAACATGTCCTTAACACACAAAAATTCTCTGGTATGCAAGAGGTCAAACTATGCAAGCTCATGGTCCCTTCTGGCCCTTTAACAGTCCCTTCTGGCCTTCTAAAAATGTAAGAGAACAGGATATATAAGTAAATAACTTGAAAACAGCCCATTGGTAGGATTCAGGTTTTTGGTTTGGACTTCAATCTATTTTTAAAGTGTCCTTCCTCTCCCTGCCAAGTCTCTTAGACCTGAAAGCACAGAAAAATTGATCCAGAAGTATGGGCTTCCAGAAAAAGAAAAAGAAGCCTTTACTCACTGACTTAGATGAGACAAACTGTCACGTACCTGAATCTATGTTTCAGTCAGAAGTTGCTATACCAGCACTGCTTTTTTCTTCCCCTACATCCTGAACAGCTATCGGAAACCTTATGCGTTTATATGTTGCATCAACAGTGGGTAAATAGAGCAGCTCTTTCGTCCTGGCATGGGACCAGGATGAGGTCAGACTTGCTACAATAACAAAAACTGACAGAATTTAGAAAATGATTTAACAGTGGCAACTGTATAACCGCTGACACTGGCTGACTGCACGCAAAGGCAGCTGTACCGTGAAAGTCAGGGCATTTATTTTCTTGCTCTTTGGCATTCTCTTTCTTCAACATTTTATGCACCACCATTTCTATGGGAGACTATTTCAGAACAAACGCTCTGGTGGAACCAACCACGTGGCTGAGGTTGCTTCATTCAGAACTTAACTGAAAAACACTTTCTATTGTACAGGGTGATGTGAAATCGGACTTCAAATTGTCTTCTACCCAGATACACACTGTGAAAAGAATTATTCAGTGTTAAGCTCTTGCCTTCATTTTTCTCTGGTTGGTACTGCTCTAGCTACTTTCTAGGGTCCAGATCTGAATACCCTATTCACAGTCTCAGTAAAAACTCCCACTGTGGCTAGGAAAGAAGTGACTTGCACCCCCCTACCTCTGCTGGCCCGACAGGCCGAGCACAGTGCTGACATTGCACTTTGCACTTCCTAGCTGCCTTGTGATTTGTTTTACTTTTTCCTTTTTCTGTTTGTTTCTTGAACTGTTTGGGATGGTTCAGTCCCTCCCAACCCCCAGTTTCTGTAGGAGCCAAGATGAACATGCTGTCAGTAGGTACGTACGGGCCTCCAGATGTTTTCAATCGATGTCCTAGCACAGAGTTGAGCCTTGAAGCTGAGAGCAGGCAGAACAGCGTGAGTCACTGTGAAAGGACAGGAGCACGAGGGCAGTTTAAAATAGTGTCTTTCTCCCAAGAGTGGTTCTTTCCCGAGGCCAGCTGCTGCTTCAACCTGAAAAAGGCTGCAAGCAGTTCTCTTTTGAGTCGGGCTCTGTGTCTTCATACTCCATATTTATTTGCTGCTCCAGGTTGCGAGCATTTCTCTTTCGAGTTGGGCTCTCTGTCTTCATATTTATTTGGGGCTCCTCTTCTCACTCCCCCTGGCTCTACATTTCACTATCCTTTCCCTGGGTTTTCCCTTCTCCTACGTACTTTGTTTCCTTATAGACCTTTGCTGTGGCAACCAGAGAGCTTGCATGCCTGGAGATGTGTCCCAGCTGCATCCCAGGCCTGTACCCGGGTGAGATCCTGGTGTGCTGTCTCTCTTCCCCGGACGGAACCTATGCCATGCTCTCTCAGGTGAACCCACGTGGCCTCCAGGAAAGATGGGGACTGCGAGGCACGCTGTATGCACCTAAGGTCCTTGCTGGCCAAAATGTTGCTGATTGCAAGAGGAAGTGAATTCCGTATGAATCATCATGACTCTTTGTCCCGAAGTAATTTTCCATTGGGGTCATGCTGGCTAGTCCGGCTGTGCTTAAGTTAAATGTTAGGTTTACCTATTTAATTAATTGGACATAACTGAAAAAAATTTCAACTGTAAACAAGGTTGAGAAACAGCACCTTGAAGTTTGTCACTGTATTTATGGAGGTCAGTGAAGCATAGAGTGGCAAAATAATAACTGAGTTTGCTCCGTACATAATTTCCTTATTCTGGATTACATCAACTCTTGCCCACATACAATTAACAAACCTGACACACCGCAGCTGATGTTCTGCCAAATGCTGAACCCACCCAAACTCAGATAAGTGTGCTATACCCAGGCCGCTCCCAACTTCTGTGTGCATGGCACTTCATGCTGGTTTAACTTCAAAACATTCAAATGCGGTGCAATCGGGATGAGCGCTCCCCACCCCGCCTGGGGTAGAACCGGCCCAGTCTGCAATACACTTGGATCAAACACAGAAAGCTTTTTTAGGAATTGCACTGTAAACCGTGACACACAGGCTCGCTTTCAGCAAAGAGCAGCGCAATGGCAAGGTGAAGGTCTTTGGCTGTTAATCCACAGGTGGCTCCTGGCCACTGGAGGCAGACTGTCTAATAATTAGCTAAAACCTAGGCAGAGCAAAGACTTGAGGCAGAGAGAGGAGATAGCGCCTGGAGTTTTTAATCATGGTTACGTGGAGGCACCAAGGACAAAGCCATGCTCTGTCTGTGGGGCTGGCGAGGTGAAACATCTGCCTGCGTGTGTTGCTGTCTTTTGGCCAAGCAAGCGGAGGCTGGACACGCTCCCTTTCCACCTGCCAGCCCCACCGCCTGCAGCATGGTCCTGCCAGACCCCTGGGAACAGGGCAGGTAGCAGGGCCTCGGACACCCCAGCTTCCCTGAAAATCCAGAATGCTGACAGGGGGAAACGGGAAACGTGCCACATGTTTCACAGCACTGAGCACCCCTGCAATTGTCTGTAGAAAAAATAACTGGTTCATGACTCCTGCTGATGCTTTGCAATGCCGCAGTGCCCTGCTCCTCCTTCACAGGGTCTGGCCTTAATGTCAGACACCCTGACACTCCGGGACCACAGTACGGGGAGTGAAAGGGTGGGGTAAAGACTGAGCCCTGATGTGGGGAGAGAGGAAGCCCAACAGAAGAGGAAGGCTGCGCACAGGAGAAGCGAGGAGGAGGAGGGCAGCAGCCTGCACACACAGCTCTGCCTGAGGAGGGGCTGCAGAAGTGGGACTGCCCACATGGGCAAGTGGAAATGAGATACTTTTAGAGATGCTAGGGCTGGAAGAAGTTTGGGAAAGGGAAGGACGGACTGGGGCTTGCATAACCCCCTGTGAGAGCATGGCCTGGGAAATCACACCAGGAGTTCCTGCATTACAGGAGACTGGAGCAGAGCATGGTAAGGTGTAAAGATCCCCTACCGGAGGCGAATGCCCCCAAGCCTGGCCAATGGCCCCTGGTTGAGCAGCCACAGAGCCAGAGCAGCTGAGGAAGAACAGTCCTTGGGGACCTTGTTCCCAGCCATCTTTCAAGGGCTCCACTTGGAAAAATGCCACTGTGGGAGGGGAGAGCCAAAGGCGCAGTAATATACTCTGCCTCTTCCTAATTAAATCTCAAATACCGACGTGAGACTTCTCCCTGTGCTAGCTTATGGCTGTGGTTCAGTTGCTCTGTGCTTATTCAGCCAAACATTCAAGCATGTGGTTAACTTTTGGGCGCATGATTCAGTCCCTGGGACTCCGGTGGGACTAAATCATGTGCTTAACTTTTAATTTGTGCTGAAGTGCATTGTTGAACAGGAAGGGGATCTCCTGAGAACTTGGAAGTGTTGGAGGGCTTGGCTGAGTCAGGGCTAACTCCGGAGTTAGGCCATTGAAATCAGTACTTCCAGAGTCACTAAAAACAGGGTAAAGGGAGAGAAGAACCAGCTCCACTCTTTTTATGGATCTTTTCCTTTTGACTGAATCTGTTAATGCCATCAAAAGTTGGAATACTTCAAAAAAAAACAAAGCCACACTTGTTTCAACATTATTTATGGGATAACAGAAACCAGGACAGGAGAGAGCCACTAGGCAACTTCCTATCTTAAAAGACACTGCATAAAAAGGCAGACTATGATACTGATCCTGCTTTTCTTCTCCCATCACTTCAAAATTGTTATGAGTGCTGATATTAGAGGTACTGCTCCTTGATGCCAGGGAAAGGAGAATTAGGACTGATCTTTATGATCGTCCACTTTGAGCAATTGATGTTGTTGATCACGTGAGCATCCAAACATTTATGTTTTATTTATAAACCAGCCAAGCTTTTTCCAACTAAATTCCTGGTAAAAAGGCAGCATTCAAGCCACAGAAATCTTTCGTGTCATGTGCAATGCTCATTATTCTGGGAAACTTTGACTGATGCCTATTGTATACTGAATGCTTTGTTTCAAGCTTGCAGAGGTCGTTCTGGGATGCTTCCCCACAATGTTACTGCGTCTGTGTTTAACAAGCACTTCAAGCAAAAATGAGAATATGTGGCTGTTCGTCAAGTGCTATTGAAAATCGCAGCCTGCCCCAATGCTGGGGGGAGGGAAATTCTGCAATTATCAGCAGGAAACTTCTGGAAGCCTGAAATAATAAGAGGGATAATAGAAATCTAAGTGTGATTTAGGAATGTAAATACTTTTCTGTTCCAGTATTGGATACCTGTAAATAGTTTTGTTTCAGAGATTTTTTACAAGTTCCAGAAATACGACTACACACATTTCAGAGTTGCTGGCAAGCAGTAGTCAAGTACCTCTTGCATTGGTGTGATGTAAAATTCTGCCTGTTTACATAAATTGCAAGGTTATTATTGTGAAAGCCAAGCCAACCAGCTTGAGAAAATCCCGGTTAGCAGCCCTTGTGACATTAATTTTACGGCCCTTGAGAACAACAGGAATTACAGTGCTGTTTTCTAGAGGATGCTTTATACAGACCTACTGTGTGCATCACCCACAGCAGTCCAGTCCACGAAAATTTCTGGTCTTCACTCTAGCGTTCACTCAGCAGTTGGCTGAGTTGGAAATCACTGAGCCCTGGGTACAGCCTTTTGCTCTGTCTTCAGACAATATGCTCACTGTGATGCACTCTAAGCAAAAGTTTCAGTATCCTTTCCTCATTCATGGGTGTCGGGGAATCTCACTGTATAATCTGTTGGGATTGTCGGGGAATCTCACTGTATAGTCTGTTGGGATACCCCCATATCAGGTCCAGAAGTAAACATCAGATGACTGTGTGATAATTACTGTGTCTGCTACCTTTTATTGACTCATTTTAACAGCAGGAATTGCATCATTTGTAAAAGCAAATAACTTTTTGCCCCTCTCAGAATTCCCATTAAAAGTTGAATGACTTATAGTCCACCACCTGCACTTCCATAATTTCTACAAATGCATTAACAATGAATTTTATAATGTGCTGCACACAGAAATTATAGGACTGACTCTAGATTGGCAATGGAAACATTCAGTTGTCACAGAATAGCAGTGTGATGTTGACATTAATTTCCAACAGCTGAAGTTGCACCCTTCTTGAGATGAAACAGAGGGATGCTTGCAGCTGTGACCCTGGAAACTTCAGCTGTGAGAGATGCAGCGTTAGAGCATTAGACTATCCTGATTCTGGCCTAAATTACATGAATAATATTATGTCTGGTTTAAATAATTTTGGATCATCTGGTTCCTGGAGATTTCACATCATGGGAAAACTGACAGCAGACTAATTTGTGCAGATACCTCCCCCACCCAATTAAGTGGCCCTACATACAGTACTGAAAGGTAATGTGCAATGAAGAGTGCTTTTTACCTACCAGATAAATCCAAGTTTGTCAGTAATTGGATCCCTGCCTCCCATTCCTGTGGCACGTACTAGACCTCGAGGTAGACAGGACTATTTGGGACAACAACGCAGGAAGAATAGTCAAAGAAAGCAAGCTTTATGAGGTAAAGCTACCTCAGATTGCATAAGGGTATGTAGAAGGTGAGAGTGTCTGCTTCATTAAGGTTATCCAGTTAAGGACCTTTTAAATGTAAGCTTATAATATGTAAAGCTGGGAGTAATAACCACAGACAGAGATACCAACCTGATAGATGAGGGATAATAGAAATAATGCCAAAGACCAAAAGTCTCCAGTCACTAATTGATGGGCCATTGAGAAGCTCTTTGGAGTTTCTCACAGCTTTGGAGAGCACCAACCTGGAGTTTGTAGTGGATAATAGGTAACAGGAAAAACAGGAGGAACATGAGGATTTGGAATATATGAGACAGTCCCGTGGGACTATGCAAAATTTATTAAGGAATGTTTAGGGGAAAGGGACTGGGGAAGAAGACAGTGAGGTACAGAAATGCGTACTAAGGGGCTGCCAGCATACTTGTCTGAGCCCGGCTCCTCATCCCTGCAGTCTCCCCAGACTTCTGATTTAATCCTTTCCTAATTAGACCCTCTGTGTAATCTCACTCTCCATCCCGTCTGTCTGAGGGCTGCAAGGACTGGGTGCCAGCTATGGGGGTGCCAGCAGGAGCAGGTTTGGTGCCAGCTACTGAAGCCACAGCAGGGGAGGAGGAGCCACAGCAGGGGCGGAGGTGCCCCAGGTGGGGTCAGACACTGGGCGAGTGGGTGTCCCCGTGCCAGCTGGTGAGTGTGAGCGCGCTTGTGAACCCAGAGAGTGTTGTGTCTGTGTGTCTGTGTCTGTGCGTCTGTGTCTCTGTGTGTCCATGTCCGTGTCCGTGTGTGCAGTTGAATTTTCGCTGCCAATACTTGGCCCTGCACTGGAGCCCACAGCTGCGGTGGCACTGTTGGCTACCAGACCTGACTGAGGTCCTTCTCCTCTCCGTTTGGGGACTGATCTGCAACATCCAGTCACAAACCATCTGGTTTTGGCAAACCATCTGCCTCAACTTCTCACCAACATGTTCAAGCTCCTTGAGCCTGATTTCATCCAGCAATGAGCCCTGCTTCATTGCTGTGGGTTTTGCTTTTCCAGTGAGGTTCATGCACTGATCAGACCATTCTGCCGTGCAACGAGCAGATGCTCGCATTTCTTCTCTTAGTGGTGTGGCTACGTGAAGCAAAAAGCACTGAGTGTTTTCCAACACATTTCTTTGGGATTTAAATTCCACAACTGCAGAAATTAATATAAGACATTGCTACAAAGCCTCATGCTTTCCAAAAAGTGTTCTGCAAGGATAGAGTTTTGGGTAATAAGCTGCAATAAACTTATGTGGAGGCTCTTTAGTTTCCTCCTGGATGAACTTTACAGTTGCTGTGTATTTTGGAGAATTACTAAAACATACATTATAAAGAGAGACAGATGGAATGTAGTTTGATTTATTGTATTTAGCTGTATAATTTTTTGTCTCTAGAACAGAGTTGTCTGTTGCTTCATAAAAACCATTTTTGCTCTGCAAGATCTACCCTCACACTTTGTACAATGGCATATTGACCATCTTTCTACTAAAACTTTGTATTTTTACTGACTGAATTTTTACACTTACAGTGTAGAGTGAGGTAATGAGTTGGTTTAGCTGTGACAGCTATTATCAGAATGAAATTAATGGTGCAGTAATAGTGGTTACTAACATAATGTGTGGATGGTGCTTTCCTTCTAATGGCATCCAAGAATACGGCTTCAAATTTGGTTGCACTTCAGTTACAGAACTAATATTCTTATTCCCTCTGAAGAACTACAGGCCTGCCCCTCCAAGAAAATGCTTAAGATCTCAGAGGAAAAGCTTTAAGATGATAATGGAGAGAAGGACTGACTTCAAAAGGATTTTGTACAGAGGTAGGAAATAGCCATTACCCATCCTCTCAGAAATTCTGTGCATGTTTAGTGCTAACTGTGAAATTGTTTTCCTGCAGTTTAAAGCTCACTAAAATTCCCAGCGAAGTCAGTCAATAAGCACCAGAGTGTCAAATCCAAAGAACTAAAAACAAATATTATTTTTTCCTGTCCAGGTCAGAGTATTTTTCTTTTAAGATAAGCTGCTTAGGACCTTCATCTTTATTCATAAAATTCCCCAAGGAAAACCCTTCCAAGCACACTTTCAGCTATTTAATTCAGAGGGAAACGTCATGCATAACTTAGAGCTGATGCACATTTCCCTTGCTGGTTTCCTGCAAGCATCTCAGTTCCTTTAGGGATCATTCATGTTACGGCATATTCTATCCCTGATTCATTAACCACACAGATAATAAGGAGGAATATTCTATCTGAATATGTCTATATCTACCTGAATGTGAACCTATGTAAAATATCTGTCTGAAATGTGAATATTTTATCACAAATTCCAAGCTCTCATTGAAGTGTTTGCTACCCAGCAAGGTGCTCAACTATACAGTCAAGGGGAAGATTTTGCTAAACTGTGATTAACTGCTCAACTAAAGACTGAACGTGCTTCCCTGAAAAAGTTGTGGTGCCAGTGAGTTCGAGTGTCAGACCTGGCCACCTCTGAACAGGTGCCTGTCATCACTTCCAGATTTTCTGGCTTTTAAAGCAAATTCTTAGAGTGCTGCCAGTGCACTGCAGCATGTCATGGTTGGAAGGAGTTCAGGAGCAATTTAGCTTTAAGCATAACAAAGGCAGGAAGCAGGGAACATAGGCACCACATATTCCTAAGCCTGCCGAAACAGGCTTCCATAGATGTGCTGGTGAACAGCAGGGGAGTAATGCCAAAAGCATTGACAAGTGACCTCTAAGGGGAAAGTCAGTGTTACTTGTAACAGGAGCTAAACCCCTTCCTTTTAAAATATAAATCATTACCATGATTTACCAGTTACTTTTGTAGATGTGTTCCGAGGCTGCATTCGTGTTTTCCATCCCATCACTGAATTATTCCCCCTTTGCATTCCTGGTATGTAAATGGAATCTGTTTTGCTGCTTTTGCTGATTAGATAACAAAACAGACTGTAATGAAAATTATAAAGCCAAAGGCTATTTGTAAGAGCTGGCTGAAATCTTTCCAATGAATATTTCAACAGGATTTCATCTGAGATCCGCTTTCATAAAATATTCACAACCAATGTAATTCTTCAAAAGGATCTATCGTGCAAATATTCTAAAAAAAAATCATTAAAGATTAGGGAAAAAAAAAAGTCTAATATCTTCTCTTTTTTTCACTTTCCAACTCAATTTCTTTCCTATTCCTACTAGAAAATATATTTAAACTGTGCAGCAACATAAGTGTTTATTATTAAAGTTAAAAAAAGCACACAAAGCAGTCTCTGAATTGAAATTGACAAAAAAGAGTGAAAACTGTTCTGCAGTATAGTTTGCCTTCTTTTCTCACTTCTTTGTCCTTAAAGGAAAAAAATTATTTAAAATCAAAGTTGCTTTTTCTCCTTAAAAGAGTTACACCAAGAAAGTGTAAAAGAATTAATTTGATCATCAAGAATTACAATAGTCAGAGGGTTTTAAAGAAAAATCCTATCTTCCTGTTTAACAAGAGATTCACTCACGGAAAAGGACATCCCTGGTGATGGCCATCTCTGCTCTTCATAGCAACTCACAAGCTCCCTACAGCACAGAGAAGGTTTTGCATGTGGGCTACTCATACTTCTCCAAGAAGACACGGATCCAGTAACCACAGGGTTATACCCAAGCCTCTGCCCGGGCCCTTACCTCAATCTATTGGCTTATACTGCGCAAACAAAGTGACATTTAGGTCTAAATAAGCTAAAATGTGCTAGCTAAACTTAATGCAGGTGCAAGGAAATCTCTGAAAGTGTATACTCTTGATTACTCCCAGTGAGTTTTCTCAACTTGCAGAGACGTTTTTAGGCAAGTTTGTACTTTAAGGATGGATTGCACTAAACTCAGTTGCATTTGAAATCCTGGCACCCATCAGCAACTGTGCTTGATTACGCCTGTGCCCTCAAAGGAATGAAAATCTGGAGAAAAAGATCACTTTTTACTGTTTGTGAAGCACCTGTCAGGGAGGTCTGTGCCCTGTTCATTAGACACAGATGACTGCAAGAACGTCTGCTGGACCCTCAGCTTCTTGAATCTTTATATACTGTATAGAAGATGTTAAGTACATAACTTTGCAACTAAATGAGGGACAATCTAGGGGTTGGTGAAACAACTCGATTTTGGCTTACATTGCTGTGAAGGATACTTTACAGAAAATATTTTGCAAATCATGAGTGTATCATCACTATTAGGTGATGGATCCATGATCCTCCCTGTCACTACTCTTTCCTGGAATAAGAGGTGTCACTGTGACATCTCTTATGGTGCAGGATTGGTGTGCAACAGGCTGCTTTTGGACAAATGAAATGTGTAATCTTACATTTGTGCATAGCTGTGGTGTCTGGGGACTCTCCACAGTAAAATCACTTGTCTGTGTGCTTAGTCAATTCTCTAATCATTTCACCAAGTTGTCCTCTAAGTTGCTGATAAATTACATTATAGGAATTGCAAAAAGACTTGCAAGTATCGTTATGTTTTGTGTAATCAACAACCACCAACTTCTCTTTCTGGGAGCATGTTTCCTGCCTGTTGAAATCCCTATGGGAAACTTTTCTGCAGTGACCAAAACAGCCTCAAATTACAAATGTTTGAAATGCTACCAACAAACCCTCGCCACAGCAGGGATATCCCTTCTCTGTAAAAGCTTTGACAGTTTGCAGGAAGAGCCCGGCAGTGCCTTGCTGGCAGCACCCATCCCTGCTATGGTAGAGTTGTGTGGTAGCACTTGATCACCGATGTGAGTATCACTGGAACGGGGGCTCCTCTTTTAACATGTTTGTGTCACTTGGCTCAGATTTTATGAAGAAATGAGTCTTTCTTCAAATGGATGAGGTATGTATTCAGAAAGATCAGAAATATTTGGAGGTCTTTGAATTTAACTATGAAGCTGAGCTGTCCGTTAGGAATATATTTTGTCATTCAAACCACTTGTCCAAATAATCCAATACCTCTCAAAACACCAGCACTATAGGTCACAATAAGTAGCTGATGTCTTTTTCACAGAAGACATTTCACCTTTCTTCTGCTGTTCAACAGAAACTGAATGACACAATGGATACATGTTCATGTATTACTCTTCTACCATTTTTTTCAAATGTTTGGCCCCCAGTTTCTGTATTAGAGATTTACCCGAGCTTATCCTGTGCTCAGCTATTACAGAATTTGACTGCAGAAACACTGAGTACTTCCACTTGGAAGGGATCTCTGCAGCTCATCTAGTCGGTCCCTCAACTCCACAAAAGGCCAACTTTGAAGTTAGGACAGGTTTATCAAGGTTTTTATCGGTTGAGTTTTAATATTCACCAAGGAGAGAAATTCCATGGCCTTTCTGGGAATATATGCCAGTGCTCAATTAGATTTTTTTTTTCTTTAAATCCAATTGCAATTTGGTTATGTGCCTTTTGCCTCTTGTCCTCTGGCTGTACACTTCTACGAAGGGCTTTGCTCTGCCTTTTCTATAAATTCCCTTTTTGTAGGATTATAATAAAGCTTTGTTTTCTTCAGGATGAATATTGAAAGAAATTCTCTTCAATACCTACATTTCGTTATGCTAATAGTCATAAAACATTTAAGAATACAGTTTCATGCATTTCATAAGTAACCCCTTTTTTTTAATTCTGTGAAAGGTTTCTTCAGTAGTTTATAGTTTTCTTGATTTTTCTCAAGAAAAACACTTTCTGACGGCTGTTTTTAATTCCACTTCCCTTTCCCTTGACATCTGCCTTTACCTGAAAAGCATAGGATGAACTGAAATTTACTGGTAATATTGAAGATTGCTCTGCCCTAGTTAAAGCTTTTAAAACTCTTCCTCTTTCATTTTAACTAGCTACAGAGCGTTTTCCTGCTTTGTCATCTTGGCTGTTTTTTTTTTCTTTTTTACTGAGGAATGTGAGGGTTTTTTTCAGGGCCGGTTCTACAATACTTGAAGTAGGGGAAAAGTGTCGTGGCTTACGCACTAAACAGAGACTGCTCTCCACATCTTCTCTGTACCCTTGTGATCCGTTAAGAAGCCAGCGTTATTCAAAGTTTGAGTTCCAGCATCCCCAGACAAACTTTATGTCCATGATGCTGGCTATTTCACTGAACCTCTATACCTTAGCCTCCACCTACAAAGCGGAAATTGTTGCACTTCCCTACTACACACAGCTATAGCACCGTAGCATTCATGCTTCTGGGAACCTCAGATATTGCAATAATGCTGGAAAGGAACAAGAGAAAGGAAAAGATATGGGTCTTCCCATTCTATGCCAAGAAGCAGCAGGAGTAATTCTACTTCATTCTAAGGCATCTGAGCTTCCAAATTCTTAGTGTTCATCAGTTTCACCCTTGTATTTTGATGGCTACCTGATTATGTGCTAGAACTAGGAAATAGCCAGTGATGCCTGTATGCTGTCTTTGCTTGGTCAAAGGTTGATTTTATTTGATGATATTGCTGAACCACGAGACTTGTCTGAGCATTCTGAGCTGTACACATATTCAGATCAGTCAGTGTCAGTCTTCTAATTTGTGCCTAAACCTGATCTTTGAGAACTGAAAAACCACTATAAATACACAACACGGAGAGGGGGAAGCCAAATTATTTCTCGTGCTCAGGACTGAGAAGAGAATAGTTGAATCAGACCTAAAGTGCTGTGGTTCAGAATTACTAAGGTATCAAGGTAAATTGATACATTATATGTGTTATTGAAAAGATGATTTCACAGCTCAAATGTAAAGGCATTTTTTTGAAATTCTGTTGATTAATGCTCCTGAAACTTTCTCTACTAATAACTCGTGAGGATACACACTCAGGGAAGAGCAAAGGTGTGACTAGAAAGGTAAAGGCAAGTTCCTGAGACAGATGCAGGCAATGAGAAGAGCACATCCACCAGTTGGTGACAGGATGCTCTTTACATACAGTGGGCAGGAAAGGATGTGGTGCCTCTTCTCCACCAGGGTGTCTTAGAAACATGCTGGGCAGTATGGGCAACCAACCACACAGTGAAGTATTTTTCCTCCTTCATAGGGTGATCTTTTATGTAAGTAAATCCATAATTCCTATGACACATCTGCAGACCTACAGTTTTAGTCTCCCTCTGGGTAAGACTCAGCTCTGACTGCTGAGGTAGAGCTCGCTGCTCTCTCCATCGTCCTGTCTGTGAGCCCTTGCTGGTACTAAATCTCCTGGATTCCCAGAGATTGCAGCAGAGTCTAGAAAGAACTTGATGCCTTGCTGTCCTGAAACATAGCCTTTGTCCCCAAACTAATGCTAGCTGTGAACGGTCCCAGTCCATCAGATGGCAAAAGAGTGAAAACAGAGCTGTCACTCTGTTGTGACAAATGCTGCCATACACTCAAGTTAATACGTTCTTTTCTTAGTTGTAACCCATGAACATGTCAAAGAACGATTCAAATCAAACATTTTCCATTTGTTTTATTATTAAATTCCAAAGCTGACAGCAAAACTTGGGTCATCTGAAAGACTGCTAGAGAATTTTGAGTATGTGTTTGGTTAAAAAAGAAAGAAACAACAACAGAAAAGTAACAAAGGACAATGTATTCTAGTAAAGCATTTTTTGTATGCAGTCTTTGCTGTCCCTCCGCAAGCAATGGCTTATTTCTTGCAATTCCCCAGCTTTCTGCAGGGTGAACTGAACACATGAGCACAGTATTAGCTGAGTGACCGGCAGCTGTGTGGTAGCTCTCTGCATGTCTTCACTGGTGCAGTACACTCAGAAGATGGTAAACAGAGAAACAAAGTCTCTTCAAAACAAATTGCTAGCACAGTCACCGCCTGGAGAACATGTAAAAGCTTTGGGTACCGCTGTCCCTTTTTTCTGCTGGGTTTTATGAGCAAATGCTTTCCTTGGAAATTGCTACAGTTACATTTCTAAAAGGAAAGCCATGCAGCTTTCAAAAATGCAGCCAGAAATGCAACTCTGCCATGAACCAAATGTGTAGGAGAATGCCGTGCTTTAGGCAAAGACTTGCAGAAGCTTGAGTGTAAGAGGTCCTGGAGCACAACAGCTCCAGCCCTGCTTTCCTTGTTCAAGAAACCCTCTTGTGAGCATAAAGCATGGAATAACCAACCCATTAGTGTGTGAAGCTTAGGTCAGATTTAATTAAAACCTGCTTATGCCACAAGCCTCTTGTACCACCTTGTAAGCAGTGGCTCAGGTGGGTAGGACAAAATGAAGAGAAGTTCTCTGGGACAACTCTACTGTTGTGTATATTTTGGGCAACACTGAATTAACTGCTGTTACTGAAGATAATTCCTTACAAACAAACACATATGAAAAAAATATAACCTTCTTCTTACAAGCAGAAACAAGCCACCGTCTCTCATGGAGGCTTTGCAGACATACCCAGCCCTGGCTGCTCCACGTGTCCCAGTCGTGTGAGATTTCATAAATTCAAATTGACCCCAGCACCTTGCAGACACTTTTAGAAGATGTCAAGAAGTCAATGCATTCACGTGCAGATGCAAACTAACTGTAAAGAGCGGTTGCGGGTTGTTGTTAGCTGGTGAACTGCCAAGTTTGGCATGTCTCATACTTGGGAGACATCTACATCCTATGTGGTGATACAGACTGCTCTGTTAACTGTGCGAAACACTCAAATACTTAACCGCATCACAAGACAGGAGCTTTCAAAGAGCATTGGATGATATCCATTCCTCTCTCTAGGATTACCTTTGTTATTACATAGTAAATATATTCTGGCTATGATTAGCATGAACCTCTCTTTGATGTGACCCCTTGTTATGAACAAGATGTTTCTCTGTGCATCGTCTACAGTACAGAATATAGGCCAAGTGTTTCAGAAGCATATTCATTACTCCACACTGGGAATTGACACAGTAAAATATTAAATACAGTCAGACCAAAATAATAGCTAGTTTAAGGGCTCCATTGTGTCATCAATAAAATGCAGATGGCCCAATTAATGTTATGCAAACTCAATTTTTGCCTGGAGAATTTCTAGCTGCTAGGGTCACAACAGAAAATGCCTCCGAGGAAATAAATGGTAATCAGGCTGAAAAGCCTCAAAATCTCCCAAGGAAAAATTATAAATGTCAATTTAAAATATGGTGTCATAGCAATCTGTAAAAGACTCTTTTACTAAAAAATATTTGGGACTCCAAAAGAGCTTGGCAAAGGCAGCTTGGTTTGTATGTTGTGCAAATTAAAGAGGAGGTCCAACACACTCATACAACTACACAGTTTAAAAATTGTGTAACATATAGATCAGTATTGACATATTTTTTCCAGAATCTAATAAAAACATAAAATGCCATGTCCATTATGATATCTTCCTTGGCTGTTACTAAATTCTGTACATGCTACCCAGTAAGCTTAACTAAAAGAATGGCACAAAAAGCAAACTACTACTTCTACGGCAAGTTGAACAATAAAGGATCATTTTGCCTAACTTTTGATGCCTACAATGAATAGGTCTTCACATGAACAAATAACCCCAGGCTCCTTTCTAGCACTAGTGAAGAGAAACACATTTTAGATGCAATTCACCTTAGGAAATAAGTAAAATAAATCCTAAACTTACCTCTTTCTTCTCTGTCATCTATTGCTACAGTGACAGATAGAGTCATTAGCTCAAATCATGCATAAGGTGAGATAATTTCCATCAACTATGAATAAACTGTTGTCACCAGATGTTCAAAAGAATTATATCAAGACTTGAAAAATCAGCTTAAAGTACAAAGCATTAAGTATTCAGTAATGGATTTCCCTTCTCTTCCTTTTATCTAGAAAATATTCCTCAGGCCTCTTGACCTGATTTCAACGGGTGCTTGTTTGCTCTGCTAGCTCTGAGATGTAGAAATAGTAGCTACTGGGTGATGAGGAGAAACTCATATCTCAAATCCAACTTCCTTTAGGAACAGGAAGAACCCACTCAAACCATCCACCTGGACTTTCTATTAAGGCTAATGGTACCAGTACCTTCAATATCATTCTTTACACAACTCTGCATTTTCTATATCTTTTATAAAAAACAGACAAGTTCCCAGTTTCTTTTGCACCTCTCTTTTTTTAAAGGCCATGAAATCAGATGCTTTGCTTGTCGGAATACTGTATTAGTTCATAGAATCATGGAATGTTTAGAGTTGGAAGAGACCTTAAAGATCATCCAGTTCCAACAATGTGCAGGGACACCTCCCACTAGACCAGGCTGCTCAAAGCCCCATCCAGCCTGGCCTTGAACGCTTCCAGGGATGGGGCATCCACAACTTCTCTGGGCAACCTGTTCCAGTGCCTCACCATCCTCACAGTACAGAATCTTTTCCCAATATCTAATCTAAATCCACCCTCTTTCAGTTTAAAATTGTTACCCCTCATCCTATCAATGGCCTGATAACAGCATATATTAGTAATCTCTCCATGAAGCGAAAATTAGAAATAAGCCACCTTCTTGAGTACAGCATTATAAACATGAACCAGATCTGGTAATGTCAAATTAAAGCCTTTGCATGTGTTGCAGTAACTTGAAGGAGAAACTTGTCTCAGAGTGGCTCCCTTGACCTACTCACCAGCGAGTCCTGCTTGGTACTCACCAGAGATTCCACACTCACTTGCAAATGCTCACTTTCCCTTGTTGCTGGCCCCATGGATACACAGGTCCAATGACAAGTGGTCCGACTCCAGCTGCTGGACCTCAGACCCCCGTACACACACGTGCACAGAGTAAATTGAAATGACACCATGGGCCTTGGATGGTATCAAAAGCAATCGTAAATAGCAAAATTTTGCATACACTACTCAAAACTAGACACTAAAATGTGTATACACACTATATTAGTGAAACAACTGCAAGTGAGGAACAGGTAACTGAAATCACCTTTTGTATGTGTTTAATTCCCAGGCAGATGGAGCGTTAGGTGCAAAATAAGGTAAATTACCTAAAGTGAATAATTATTTGACTACCTTTAGTCACAACCTAGTGAATTTAACACAGCTTATGATTATCGTTATAATTCAGCAATACCGTGTGCTACTCTACCAAATGAATGAGCTGCTCAAGCCTGCCACGAGAGATGTAAGAAATGGGGCCGTGCTATCAGCCAGCTGCAGCACCACTGGGCTGGCTGCCTGCCCATTCCCCGCCTTCACTGTAAATCCATATTCCTCTTCTCCTGCTCAGCATAACAATAAAAACAATCTATTTACAGGCAGCAACAACTCTTTCGAGATTTGCATGCACAGAGGTGATAAAATTACTTCATAAAGAAGAGTAAGAGGGGCTCAGAAATTCCCTGCTTGCCTCATTTTTTTTTTAAGCAGAGCAGATTTCTGTAGTGTGCGTAGAGGAAACAGGAATCTTATCCCCTATGAAAATATCTCAATAAAACAGCCTATTTTTTGTGCCTACGTCTCACCCTGCAGCACTGGAAAGGAAAAATTTATGGATGTGTAGACCTCAGTATCCCGAACAGACAAGCAAAGAGCCTCTCGAAACACGATGGCCTTCCCTTTCTCTTCCCTCTTCCACAGCAAACAATCTCGTAATAACACAACACAACTGTTGTAAAGTGAGCTCAGCTGCAAGACCAAGTGGCCCTCTGGTAACAACGATGACAGCAGCCAGCAATGCACCCTGCAAAAACTAAACCCAAGGAGGTTACAGCTGTAAGGTCATGCCAACACCTATGTATAGGGCTGGGCTGTGTCTTTCCTTTGGGCTTCACTATCTAGATTACACAGCCCAGCAGAAGAGATTCTACTAAGACACTTTCATCTCTTTTTCATTCAGTTTTATAAACTGCTTCCTTAAAGGATTTTGAGGTTTATACGTTCATCTTGGCTACATGCCGCAGTGGGTGGATCCCCAGCTAAACTCTGCAGGGCTATATTAATTCAAGCTATTCCAAATAACCTAAATGCTGCTTTTGAATTTTCATCTGTTGTCGCAGACTTGCTCTTTCTTTGTCAAGGCTTATAGTGCCCTAATACCACGGTCAACATCCCTCTTAATGCTTTGTTTTCCTAATAAAAATAATCCTCTTACAATGTCCCTTCTAATACTTTCTTCTGGCATTAGCAATATGCAAATACTGAGCTGAAGATTATTATATTCTACTTCTGCTGGCTGTTTTCCTGAGAAATGTATTCTATTTATGGCACATGTTGACACAGCTGGTTCCAATTTTCATTCTCATGCATAGCAATTTGGGGAAGCCTGCCATACTGCTGTATGTAAAAGCAATCATGCCAGGCTTTTGTTTCAGAGAGCACCCCAGCCTATGGGTCCTTTCTGCTGCCTGGGGAGGTGATCCTTATGTTCACTTGCCAGATTGTCCTCAGCTTCCTCAGCAGATGTGTAGACCCATCACTGGGGTCATGGCCAAGGATAATACGGAGAGGGAGACAATGCTTCTCCAGCCTAAGGCCTTGTTCTCCACCCACTGTTCTGGAATAGGAGCGTACACACATGGAGTTAATCAGGGGTAAGTCTCTATGCAGACAAGCCCTCACACTAAACACACCATTCTGAAGGATGCTGAGGACTCTAACCACATCCTGGGTACTAGATGTTCACCACAGATTCCCTCAGCACTGTGCCTTTGTGCTGCAATCGAAACCTGAGCCTTCCATCTTAGCAAAGATCAAAGAGCACATACCCAGAGCTCTGCTGTTAACTTAAAGACTTTTTATGATGATTATTAATGTGATAGCCATCATACTTCACCTGTGCATTTAAAAAGCCTTTGAAAATAACTAATTCGTCTTCACAGCATGACTCTAAAGAAGGTTATCAAATGTCTCATACTACAAATATTTCACACCTATGTTTAATCTCTGTACATGTATGTCAGGCAAATCATGCCTTACTTTTCTCCTTCTAGCTGAGCTGACAAAACACTGAGGGTTTTGTGAGTTGCATTTTTTTTTTGTGGGAAGGCATGGGGAGCAATTGGGAAAATGATTCAATGTGATGACCCCCTGAATTCCTGTGGGACTCCATGTCTAAAGCATACTTTTTTCTACTTTCACATATTTGGACAAAATTAAAGGCAAGGTTCCAAGTCCAATTCCCAGTTACTGCTATGTAAAACTGGAGTGGCTCCACCACAACCATGGGTATTACACTAGATTTATGCTGCTCTGAGATCAGAATTTGGATGACAGACTTTGTGGTCAGTGATTGACTATAAAGCTTTTCGACTTGAGGGTTTTGTAATCATCTCTCCCAGAATTCTTTTCAGATGAACTTCAGAAGGCACTTCAGACAATGCTGCATTTTTCTTTTTAAAATCTCAATTTTGGCTAGTGAAAAAATGTAAATGTAATCTTACAAGTACAAAGTAAAAGAAAACTAGGGAAAGGAACCTGCAAGTCTGAGTTACTCTCATTCGCTCTCTCGCCAATGCCCATATTTGGGTCTACTCAGCAAATGCTAGAAATGGAACTACCCCCCAAAATTTTAATGAACCTATTAAATTAATTTCAGTTCAAAAGTGGCTTTTTATGCTTGCTTGGTGAGGTTTGTACTGGAGAAGCACTGGGTGGGACCCAAAATTTTAAGGCCCTTGAGTTGCATCATTCCTCAGGGCTTGGTCACTCCCCAGAGGTCCCTTTTGCCTAGTCCTCCTCCTCCCGGCTGCAATGTCACCTCTTGTGGTGTCCACAAACTGGCTGTGCAGGTGATAGCCCCACCATGGGATCTGTTCCAGGCCCTGTTCCCAGCACCAGCACGGTCTCTGTCTCCAGCCCAGTCAGAGGTATTCCTCCCACGGCAGGTGAAGAGCTGACTCATAGCAGCAATTTTTACTTCATTTAATCTATTGCCTATTAACACCAACTTCTGAGTATTGATTTGGGTGCTGAGAAAATAAATAAATGGAGAACATAAACAAACACTCAAGAGAACACTTCTCCTCACCCCTTCCTAGTCTCAGCTTCCCTTATGTTTGCCTAGGGTTGCAATCAGACAGCCCCAATTTCTTTGGTGAGATGAAGAGTGGCACAAAAGGTTGAGTAGAAGAGGGGGTATAATGGCTTCTCCTGGACTGGCCGGAGGTCTGGCACCTGTTTAAAGTGACCAGAATCGAGAACACCATGTACATCATCATTAACTCCATTTACAGCCCTGGTACCACCTGTAGGAAAAGCAGTAATTAAAGTTGTGTCAGGGGTAACAATACATCCAACCGTACCAGTGTGCATTAATCATCCATCAATTTCTTTGGCTATGAGAGCATCAGCTTTTGGTTCTTGTAAGTTTTTGAACCTTCAGCAGCAGTCCAGAGTTTATTTATACATTTCTTTCACTCTTGCCCTCTCTCTCACACACACGCACTCCACCCAGATCCTATGAGGCTATCTTTAGACTTGCAGGCAGTTTGAATAGTTACTGGAAATCACCAGCTACTTCCATTTTAATTTCAAAATAAATAAAAATAAAAACAAAAAACCACCACTGTAAACTGAAATTTAGCTTAACATAAGCTGTTAAAAATCTGCAGATGTCAGTACAGTCTGAGGCTTGTGAATTTTCATAAAAGCCTGGGCTGTTCAACATCTAAGCTTTTTCTGGAAGTTTCACTGCTACCCCAGTCGGTCCCCTTTAGTATCCTGCTTTGCAGAACACACTGCCAATGGATATGACGGAAGTTAAATTAATCATGGGAAAGATTGGAGAATATGACTAATGGGCAAAATGTGACAGCTCTATTGGACAGTCACCACCAGGGCCACACCAACCCTGGTATTTAGGAATGGAGGTGTGCAGGGAGAGGAGCAGAGGTGTAATGCCCATTCCGAATCACCCTGTCTCTGCTCAGTAATCACTTCTACTGTTGGTTTACAAACATGTTATCAAAGGCTCAGGGCGAAGCAGACATTGAACTTTGCCACTAGCCAGAGCTTGAGTTAACTTTTGCATATTCATATGATTTAAGTTAATTTGATTTAGTCTTCTATTCTCCATATTTTCTAGCACAGATACTATTTTTGAGCCCTGACATAGGCCCATCTATCCACACATTCAAGTATTAACATATACAGGGTGCATATTCAGGGTGACACATGACTAAATGGTTACATTTTTAGTTGTCTGTGATGAAAATGTACCTTTTAAATACCACAGAGCGTCCCATCACGTGGTACAAGCTAAGCTTCACTAGTGTCTTTTCTAAATTATGGATGTTGTCTTAGGTTCTTGCTGCGTTACCAGGCTCCATCCAGCTCACTTCTCCCCTATGGAAATAGCTAGTTTTAATTACTTTGCTGTGATCTTTGTTTCCTTCACCATTTTTTTTTCCCTTGGGAAATCTACATTTGTATCAAACATCTGTCACCTATATAGTTTTGGGGAACAAAGGCTGGTGTCATTACAGTTTCCAGCCACGTGTCAAGCTGCCAGTCAACCTGGGCATCTCTTCCCAACACCTTATTTTTCTTCTGATGAGAGTGATGCGTTCTGTACCTCACAGGGGTAAATCCTTTGCCTACACCTATCACAGCCACAGCTCATGCAATTCTTTCCCAGGGGTGTGCTGTCAAGGCAGGTCCACAGAGAAGGCCATAGCCCCAACAAGTATGAAGCAGTCTGTGCCTCCAGGCAAGGTGAATGCAAAGCATCCTGCCTTGGCTGGTTTACGCTTAATGCCGATAGCATAGCACGGAGGAAACTAGCTGGATGGTAAAGCTTGTTTAAAGAAATTTTTTTTAAAAAAAAAGATAGCTAAGCTCATCAGCCACTTCAGTTTTGCATGTGAGAGGAAAGAAGCACTTCAGACCTTCATTAAGATACGGTTTTAAGTGTTTATGCTTACTACAGAAGCAGATCTGTGTGCTGTAAAGCATGCCCATTCAAATGAGCCAACTCACTGCCACAAACTCCCTTTCACAAACTCTTGGATTTCCTTCATGCTTTCTTATCCCTCTCAGGGGAAATACAACTGCCTCTTAGATGTCAGCATTTAGATATAATGATGATAAATGCTATATAAAAGATGAAGGCTTCCAAGGTATATATGATGTAAAATAATTAATCTCTTGCCACCTATGATGATTAAAAGTTTTACTTTACTTTATGAAACCATAGATGTGTTCACTCTCCTTTTCAAGTCAAATTTCAAGTTAGAGAGCATGTGGTCAGTTTTACTTTATGTAAAGCTTTCTATAGATTGGAAATTTTTCCTTTCGCTTCCTCTTCTCCCAAGTTAAGCACTGGAAGTACTTGCTCAGTCCAGTTCCAGAGGTGGTTGGATGATGGTAACTACTCGTATAGAGATGTAAGTTGCAACTGAGTTATTATTCCTGAAAACAGTAACACAACCTCATACCCTCTCCCATATTAGCCCCTTATGTACCTTCATCCGTCTTGTTCACCTCTCACAAAACTTTCTGCCTCGGTGGTTATTAGCACATTTTATAGTGGTGTTCTCGCCGTGTCCCAAATTCAAAGGCAGGGTAGCACAGAGACAAGTAAAGGAAATGGTGATGTTGGAGGGGTCAGTAAAGGGAGAGATGAATGAGTGTGAGATGCTGCAAAACTGCTTTCCAGGGCTGAGCTGGAAAGGCCCCTGCTGAGGCAGAGTAAGGTGGTCTGAGAGAAGAGAAACACCTTCTCTTTCACACTCCTGAGATCTGATTTTTCTGCTGCTCTATCCCATGTGATTTCTCAGTATGTAGATGTTTGAATGTGAAGTTTATGGTACTGAGTGCCCATCCTACCCCTTAATTACCCCAAGGCCCTTAATGTTCTCCTAGCAATTCATAACTGGGGCTCACGGTCCCAGGAATGTCCCACGGACTTATCAGACAGGCCTGAGGTTTGCAGACTTCATGACTATTTCAAACACGCATTCCGGTGGGGACTGTGAAGTGGGTTTGTTGCTCAAATAATGTTGCAGTCTGAGAGATGCTGACCCTGCCAAAAGCTAATTATAGTTCTCTGAAGTACACAAAGGAAATAGACTTAAAAGAAAAAAATGATGGTATGTGGATGCTACTGATGGAACAGTATTCATTTCCCTCTATTGTAATAACATGGATACAAAAAAAATCAGTTTGACAGACATCACCATAACATGCTTCCACCACTATCTCCAGTTTTCTTGTTTGTGCGCTTTTGCTTACAGACGCTCAGAAACTTCTCAACAGTGACCTTTTTCCTTTGCTTTTTGGCACTTGCCATTTTTCCTGCCATTTTTCCCCGGGTATTATTCTTCCTGTTTTCTCTTGAGGCCTTCTGTTATCTACTCACGGCTTCATATTATTTCCTCCCTGTTCACCCCACGCTTATTTTAGCTGCTTTTTCCTTCCTCTTACTAACTTTTCTATCAATTTCCTATGCACACCTATGTCTTCCTTGCTTTCCTCCACACTTCAGCCAATCGTCTACTCAGAAACCTCTAATATTTGGACATTGTGATGTGAATGTTAATCATCAAAAACATCTAGACACCAGAACAATTTCAGCCTCACAAACAGTGTCCTCTTCTGATTATGACAACCACAACATTTGCTACCACTTCCCACCATATTTTTTCCCTTAAATAGAAAATAAATTCCCTGGTACAGCACACAGTCATGAAAACCTCCACGTCAGCACATGGCAAGAAATGGGGCATGAGGAAGGAGAAGCAACCGGGAGGGGTGACAGTGCCTCTCCAACCAGCTCTGAGCCTGCAGGGATGACTTATGCCAGTCTAAACTGATGATGAAACCAAGGCTCTGCTCAAGGTGACCTCTTTGTGCCTTGGCATTGTGCCTTGTAGATAAGTGAGGAAACTGACCTCAGGCCCCGGACTCTAATTTCTCAATGAAAAGCTATGAGAATTCAATACACTATTTCCACTTTTGTCCAAGCTCCAGTCAAGGCTTTCTCCTGCCTGGAGTTAGAGAAATGAGCTTCTCCTTCCCTGGTAACAAACCTCATCAAACTTACAGTGATGTTGCTGTGGGTAGGCTAATAGAAGAATGCATGCATTACTTTCTCCGCGGCTTCTACTTTTCTTTCTCCTCTACCTCTCTGCGTTATCTTCTATTTTCTATATTTACCTGTTTCTGGCTATGAATATCAAAAGTGTAGAGGGATCAGAATGAAATAAATGGAAGAAACGTAGAGTGCAAATAAAGCAAATCAGGACAATAGTAACTCTAGCAAGTTCTCTTGCACACTGTACGGCTACTTCAAGTGAAATCACACCCACCTGAATTTGAGATAAACCTTTCTCTTTGCTGTAGTTTGATTTCATATTGCAGAATTTCAGTGTTTTTTCCCTGCTGCCCCATTTCACTGCAACTGCAAAAAGAGAAACCTCCATTAAATTCCACAGATTTCACAAAAAATTCTATACGGGCTTACTGTTTGCCCTTGAAATAGAGTGTGCAAAAATTTTTCTTTTTAATACTGTATGGCTAATAATATTGCTTCTGGAAACCCTGGTGCTATAACAGAGGAAACATGGTTCATTTTGCATAGCAAGTAACTGTGTACTTTTTATCTCAGCTATGTCCAGTAGGATTCAGCATTGTCAGCAGTCTGTGGAGCTTCCTGTAAAATCCCATGGAATTTTGTAGAAGGAATATAAAGTTTTATCAAGATTGTTAAAACAGCCTAGTGAAAAGGATATTATAGTCTATAAAAATTGATGAGAAACTGCAGGTGTCCCTTCTATTGTGCTTTTTAATCCCTCGCAGCTCTGCACCTTGCAGCCACAGGGAAGTAACTGAAACAGAGGAAAAGAATGGGGAAGTAAGGATAAAATATATTCATATGGGCCAAAACTGTACCATTCCCCATCCACGACAGATATTTAAAATGTAAGTTTAGCAAGCTTTATACATATTTTGTTTTATTTTTTTATTTTCTTTTTAATTGTTTTTATTGAAAATCAAGGGTCTGATCCAATCCTGTTTTACCATCAGCCAGATTCCCAGTGAGTTCAGTAGGGTTTAGAGTCCTTACTAAGGACAAATGCACAAACAATGGCCAGCCACAAGCAACTAAGAATTCACTTGGTAAATCTACTCAGGGTGCCTTGTAAGATAAAACCCATCCCAAAGTGTCAGTATCCTGAAGCTTGAAAATGTTCTATTATTACATCCGCAGCCTAATCTCTAAAATATCTTTGCAGCTACTATATGCTGTTCAGCAGCTTGTGTACAGATAATAACAAAATAACAAATATAAATAATAAATAAATAAATAAATAAAAACAATAATACCTAAACTGCAGCTGCATCTCAGTCGCTCATGGTATGACACCCAGAGGAGCTTTAGACCACCCAAGATGCCAGCAGGATTGTTAACTCCTTTCAGAAAGTAAAGCAAACTAGAATTATGCCCACATATCCTTAGCATTCAGCAATCGACAATCTAAAGCAAGACAAGCCTGAAAAGACGGGTCATCCTTAATCCACTGCTTTGTGAGTGCATATTGCTAGAGACACAGAAGAGTTTTGTATCTTCAAAAAAAAGACACACAATTTTCAATCAGTGATCTGCGAAGTGTTCAAGCATGTGTAGGGATTTACATATGCTTTTCAGGGGACCAGAAATGATGACCATGACAGCAAACTCATATATGTTATACATGTCTTTACAGACATATATGAAATTTCTAAGGTGTCTGTACCCATTCAGAAAAAAAGAATGTAAAAGTCTGTGCATTGAAATAGACTGAAATAAAGGGACTGGCTGACTTCCCATTAGCGGAAGCGTCATGAGCTGGACAGGATTTCAAGTGCCATCCAGTATTCACAGCTTAGCAGTGACGTAGAATTGCTGGTCTGTAATTGGGATTGCAACTGGAAAACGTCA
This sequence comes from Chroicocephalus ridibundus, assembly GCF_963924245.1. Taxonomy (NCBI): domain Eukaryota; kingdom Metazoa; phylum Chordata; class Aves; order Charadriiformes; family Laridae; genus Chroicocephalus; species Chroicocephalus ridibundus. The sequence continues at coordinate 67,494,328 of NC_086316.1, read as the reverse complement.
CTTTCCGGTGATTTAATGCTATCACAGGACTGTTCTGAGTGCAGGAAAGCACCATTGAGTGAAAGTGGACATCGTTTTGCTTTCCCATGTTTTGTGGCTTGAACCCAAATCCCCAGCAGAGGGATATAAGAACTATATAAGAACCATAGGTTTTCGACTCAGCTCAATACTGAACAGGTACAAAGAGCAGCCTGTGAAATGACTGCACCAGATTAGGGCTCAACTACGTTTTTAAAAATATTCAAAGCACCTCCCTGCCAAAGACCATTCTTTATTTCTTCTTTTGGTATGTGTAAAACTTCGAACTCCAGAGGTGGCCTGTCACATGGACTACATCTAATGGAGAAGGCATGCTTGGTGTGTATCGTTTTAATGAATGGTTTAAAGGCAGAGTTCAAGTGTTTAATTTTATGGTCTTTAAGCTGAGCCTTCTGCAGCATTTTAATCTATGTGGCATGTCTTTGCATCATGCAGGTAGATGGAAAAAGCGTTGGCATATTTTCAGACACAGCACTATGAAATAACCCCATCTTAGGTGTTATCCAGTGCTTTTTAAAAGTCATTCATCCCCTTTCCACAAAGCTTTGATCTGAAGATAAATCTATACAATTGGATGAATCTTTAGAGAATGTGTTTGATACATATGCCAAGTCTTCTTTACAGAAACTGTGCTTCAGAGATCGTTGGAGTGATATGAACAAGCTTTTTAAATTTTGATGTGATATTTAGGTAATATTTAAGCAGCTCACAATGAGTTCAACATAACCAAGGAAAATGTATTTTTCAAAGGAAAAGAAAACAGCCTGTGCAGGGTATTGCAGTGTGTCCACTTTCAGCTGACACCTGCATGCAACACTTTTAATATATAGTATTTCATTTCTTACAAACAAGAGTCATCCAAAACCACAGCACTCTGAAATATTTTTTGAAAATGGGATAAAGGACTTTGTACCTTTTCCTACCATTCTGGAAAAAATATGTGGAAATAAATGAGCTACCAAATTCTGAAGACTTTTTGAGTCACCAGCTAGAAGGCATGTTGACTTCTTTTCCACTTCAGACCTTCTGCTGGCCTACTTTACAGTGGCCAATTACAAACCGGGAGAATCCTCCTTCCCCTATCTGATTGCTGTCTGATACATTTTTTGAGTTGTGTTGGTTTCTTTTCAACTTTAGTAGTTCTAATGTTCAACACCACACTGTTAGAAATTTCATTTACATTACTTATTTATAGGGGTTACTATTTTCATGATTGTTATTGGTGTCATTGGAAGTGAATGATGCATATGTGGCAAGTATTATCAACCAAAATATTAGCTAAAACAACTATGCAGAAAGCTTGGATAATGTTATTACCTAAGCAAATTCAGACAGTAAAAGTTTCTGTGGCAGGAAGCTAGAGCTATACAAATGTACTTGATGACCTTAAAGGTCCCTTCCAACCTAGACGATTCTATGATTATATGATAGAATCCATCATAGAATCATATGATAAATGAGGAACTTTTTTTTTTAGCATTCTGGACAGTAAACGTCTGGAGGAAATTGTCAGGAATGGTGATCTAATCAAATGAAATGACATGCCCTGTCGGTTCCCTGACTCAGTTTTCTCACATTTAGACAGTAATACTCATTGTCTACTTTCACATCCTACAGGATCTACTAGATCTTCGTCGTTTCTGAGTCTGATGGCACACAGGCAGCCTCTGCCCTTGTGGCAAGACACAGCCATAAGGGTCAGCCAGTGCTGATGTCTTTGTAGGACAGAGCCACAACATTTGCAAAGCAGCCAGCCAACCATCCTGACCCTACAAATTTTCTCATGTGGGTAAGAGCCACAGAATCAGAGGTACAAGATGCCACGTGACCATACCAGAGGAGAGGGATAAACTGGAAGGGTTCTCAACCAGTAAACACAGGCAGAGTCAACAGCTGCTCAGGTATGCAGCTCAGGTGTGCACAGGGGGCTAGGCTGTGCTGTGCAGGGTTTGCTGCTGGCCTCACCGCATCCCCAGCCTCACCGCATCCCCAGTCTCACCACATTCCCAGCCTCACTGCATCCCTGTCCTCACAGCATCCCTAGGCTCGCTTCCTCCCATTCCTGAAGAAACATCAGCACAGCCTCATAGCGAGGAATTCAACTAATTCCCTTAGTGGGAATCCCATCTGAACTGCTTGAGAGCTGCCAATGGCTTAGAAGAGAGCTGTAGGCCTTCCTTGATCTGGCAGAATGGCTTCCTATATTAGCTGCTCAGTATCAGAAATAGAAATAAATGCTTATCTTAGGCATTAAAACCAACAGATGCTGGGTTCTTTGAGTCATAAATAGAGCAAAACCCAGGAAGCTGCACAGGTTAATGTGCAGTGTGAACCACATTTCCTTTCAGATTATATCTTCTTTCCATGATCTGGGCTTTTAAGGTCATCTCCATCTGCGACACTGGATAATTCAATTAGAAGATTCACTTTGACTCAAGACCTCATTTATCTTTTGGAGATGGCACAATAAATCACAGCTTTGTGAGTCACAGTACAAGACAGTTGGTCTGCCCTCCACCTTGCTCATTGATCAGACTGACAAGAGCACATCTGTCTCCAAGATCCGGGGTTGGTCTTTCTTCCTCTGTCAGTCTGGCTCCAGGAGTGTGAGCAAGAGCCAAGCAACCGAAGCAGAAATAACAGCAAGTAGGAAACAAGTAATTTCCATGCCATTGGAAATGCATGTGCAGAGAGGGACCATGTGTAGCCTGAAATTGTGTTTGCGAATAAATATTTCAGTTACCATTCTTAGTCTGAGTTTATTGCTGGCAGTGGTCCTGTGCTGAACAGTGGTGTCATTGAAACTGAGCTTAGCATTCAGGCTCAGTTGAAAAATGACAGCAATGCAAGTTTTCTGCCAATTTTAATACGAGCTTAGCTGTTGAGCGTGGTGTTCTCTACACACACTACATTTTAGGGGTGGAGGGATTGTTTTGTAGGGCAAGTCAGGCAATTGATATTAGCGAGCAAGGCATCTCTATCGCCAAACAAATTTTCTCTTACAGGGACTCCCCAGGGGACAACCCACTTGAATTTATGGATTTGTGAATTGCTGTGTCTCCATTGTCTTACCATGGCCAGGACTACCTGCTTTGAGGTGGCACAGAATTCAACATGCATTTAGACAAATATACTGCTGTCCAATAAATAAGATCCTGAATGGACTAAGATGACTTAGACTGGGACTGGAAAGAAGTATGCAGAGGCACTATTATAGAAATTGATAAGATCATGAATACGATGAAGAGGTTTGGGATTAGATTGCTTTCTTTTCCAATATCTGAACAAAGTACTTTTCAGTTGTTGAGTCTCACACCATAGGAACTTATGTATGCAAAAAAATTACATACATTTAAGATGCAACTAAACAAAATCATAGCAGAGAAAGCCACCATGGGCTATTGGAAAAAACACTCCTTTGATTCTGAAAAACCACAGATTGATGCATATTAGGAGCATATGAACAAATATTATGTATAAATCTTCTCTTGATGCATATTAGGAGCATATGAACAAATATGTATACATCTTCTCTTGATTTACATTTTGGGTAGGTATCCAATGTTGGCCACTGGTGGACACAAAATAACGGGGGTAGATGGACCTTTGCATCAGTATGGTGCTTGTTACATAGCTACCTTCTTAAATTGCTGCTGGAATTATCACATTCTTCATAGCTAGTACATGTGCATCAGGTGTGGAACATGGCATCTCAATAGATTAGTGCTAACATGGAAGAAAAGGCAGTATTTTTTTATGCTATCAGGGGGAACTACACACACAAATGTCCTAAAACTGTCACCCAAGCGAGAATTTTTTAAAACATGCTATGTATCTGCCACATACAATGCATTTTTCTATGTCTGTCTACTCAGAAGGAAACAGGCCTAGACTCAGAAAGGCCTTGTGAATCTTAGAAATACTGTGACTTCAGGGGAATACTTTTATTCAAATGGCACACTCTGCTTTGTCGATTTGTGTAATGCTTGAAAATCAATATGTCACTTTGTCTTGATAAAGGCTAAGTGCAGATAATGGATTAATTGGATTATTGGCCTGTAATGAAAATAGTCCCTGGAGAAAACAGATGCGCAAAGATCCATGCAATATTTGGGACTACCCAGCAACTGAAAATACTTTTACTTTTGACATGCAGAGCATGATCTGACTTTTTAACATAGTGATCCAGCTTACGGTTTACAGCGGAGTCTTGGACGTTGAGTCGCTATTGGTTGGTTATTTTCTTGAATGTCAAGGAAGATACATAACTTCTCTCAGTATCATTCATTGTATGAATATTTCAGCCTTCCTGGATTAGAATCTTAGCTTTATTGGTGGCAGGTATGTCACAGTAAGCACTCTTTTCCTCATTTTAAGTAATTCAGACATTGTATCCTGTAGATGGAACGACAGAAGTAATTTAAAAGCATTTTCCAATGTTGTTTCCTGGCTTATTGTTTTTAATTTATGACCTGTGGACTATTTCTATGAGATTCACAAGCAGTAACAGAAAAGCAAGCCAATTGTCAGCAGGCTTAAATTCCCTCTAAATGAACTGCATGTTCATGAACTGCACTGGAAAAGACTGGGGAGATCTGCAAATCAAACAATCAAATAGGATCCATTTGTGCCATCTCAAATAGAACTTACTGAACACTTAATTTTCTCCAAACACAGCCCCTGTTTCATAAAAGGGGCCAAGGAAGTGATTTACCAATTAATTCAATACTACTGTTAACTGCAGAGAAGCAGGAAAGGGTGCGCTGTGCTTTTGTCAAACGTTGCTCAATATAGGCAACTGCATATGGAAATGGATGCCTTCCCTATGTTTCAGCTTTTAATGCATAAAACAACACAAACATTCATGACCTAATGTCTGGACAAGGAACTTTTGTGCTTTCTCACTTCTTTCTTTCTGTTTGGAACTGGTGAGTTTTTTTACTTCATACTACCTCAAAATATCATAACAAAAAGAAGAAGGAAGAAAAATAGATGTAGGCAGCCAATTTAGTATAAAAGATCCTTTTTTTGCGCCTTTTCACATACCGAATGTATGCAAGGACAAATTCTAAGCCTTGTTAAATGTGAAGGCAGGTTGAAAAACAATTTTAATTTTTAAAAAATCATTAATTATTTATATGCAGAGAAATTTCCACATTGGTCAGATGAATTGCTCATAATGAATAATTCATCCAGCTCCATTAAATAATTTTAAATCATTGAAATCTCTATGCCAGTCTGCCCAGATATCTCTTCTAAGATCCTGATCACTCTAAAATAATGTGATCATCTACAATACTAGTTCTGAATATTTAAAACACACTTTTAAAATTCTGTCCCTATTTAAGGACAGAATAGGCCAGTATAGAACCAGGAACTGCACGTATATAAATCAGGTTCTTTCCACTGAGGTGAAAAAATCTGAATTCCTAGGAAGTGAAGAGCTGTCTTAGGCTCTTTATTTTTAAATGTGTGTCCTCACTTGTATCACCAGCAAGGCTAGATCACTGTACGGACGTACTTGGTCTTTCATTTCAGTTGTGTGCGGCTACAACATCAACCTCTTCTTGTTTTTTCAGGGGGTCGCCCTATCTAGTCTGTTCCATGTGAGCAAAATTACACTAGGAAAAGGATTTAATACTTTGTCTGGCAGGTTAAGGGTCACCTTGCAGAGAAGCTGAATTTAGAGTAGACAGCCTCAGCACTCTGATGTGTGGCAACTGGTAGGATCAGCCTTTTTTTTTTTTCCTTTTTTTTGTCAGGAGACCAACTAACCCCGAGAATTACGACATTTCATTTAAAAATATATCCGAGCTAAGCCATTAGATTAGTAAACAGTTCCTGTTTGCTGGCAAAGGAGTCTTTTCAAACTTACTCAGCATTTTGTGTCAGATGCTGAATGTTTGTGTTCATAATCTCAAATTCCTGTTTATTTTCAGTGAGTCAGCTGTTTTTTCTTTTTTGCCATAAAAACAAGTAGTTTCACAGGACTCAGTTTCCCTAGACATCGTACTTCTCACAAGAAACAGGGCATAAGTCACTTCTTGTCTTCCTTATTGCTGAGGTCATGAAAAACACTGATCACTTGTTTCTCTCCTGTTTCCTTCACACTGGGTGTCCTTTAGAGCATACTTGACTATTAATGGCTTACTTCACAAATATAAAAAGTGCAAAAGCCATTCCCTTCTTGTCTTGCAGAAGAATTCAGCGTGAAGGAAATCAGGGCGCCAAACAGTACATGTGAACACATGTATTTTTAAAAGGTTGGCTAGCAGAACTCAGTGAAGTAATCTCTACATGACTGTGAAGCCACTGGGATCATGTATTTTGTCACCCTCTATCAGTCTAAGCATTTTGCCTCTGTACTTTGCTGGTGTGAACAGCCTTTTCTCTTTTTTGACAATGAACAGAGTCCCAGCTTGATTTTATCCGAGGAAATCTCCCTGGGGACTTTGCAGACACACAGATGATGGGGCTATTGTTCGCTGGGACATGACAATACCAGACCAGTGGAATATGCAGCTGCGAGCCACAGGGCACTGCTGTTCCTGTGTTGTAATCTCCTCCAGAGGAATCCTCCAGTGCACAGGGGAAAAAAATCTCTTTTCAAAAAGGCTTAAGATTTTGGAGCTTATGTACTTACTTAAATGCAGGGTCCATTGCCAAAAAAGTTATGTGAAATGGTCCTGTCTCCTGCTGTACCAGCTGTGTATGAGGGTTAGCGTCGCACTGAAGTACGAGGCATACAGCTCGTGCTAGGTAGACCAGTGCTAATTAATTAAATAGTGCTGTGGGATGTGCTTAGGCAGTGGCACTTGATGCTGTTAAATCGTTAGAATCGTCCTCTGCAAGGTTTTGGTCCACGCCAACAAATAGACACCCAAAATTTCCTAGACATGGTAATTTCCAGTTGTGGCCACCACGTTTGGAAAGGCAAGTGAGGTCAATAGGCTGTGGGGTCTCCTAAGAAGATTGGCCTCTGCGCAAGAAAAAGATCTCTGTTATACTTAATTTACCAGGATAGATTTAATCACCAAATTCAGCTCTTACCTCAACGATTTTTGTAATTGTGATCTTAATATCTTATGATTACAGTAGCTGGTATCTACAAATGATTCTATGGCCCCTAAATCTGCTCCAGAGGATGCAGAGCACAGCAAGTCAGAACTCATCACTGTAACACCTTGCTGTCTGCAAGTCCCCTGACAACACTGTATTAAATCCAACTTTTCCATCTTCCTTCTGAGGTTGACGCAAATGATGTGAGATCTTCTCTCCCCACCAGCACCTTCCAGTGGAACACCAGAACTGATAACTGCAGAGGCAGAACTTGTGAGCCCCAGCACATGGCTTTCTGGACAGTTAACACAGGAAAATGGAACTTAACTCTGGAAAAAAATAGAAGCTCTGACAAGTTCTTGTGCTTTTGGAATGAAATTTAAAACTCATTTTTCCTGGATGAGAAGAGAGAACAAATACGTTCAACAGCAGCTCAATCCAAAGAAGCCAATAGGAGTTTTGTTGCTGATATTTTTATAAGCACACTGCATATATGAAACAAACCATTCTTACAAAAATTGTTTGGATGGTTGCTTTTTTTTCAGATTTTGCTCTTCAGATACAATTGCAGCAAACATTCTTTTAACAACCTGTCTTATGTCAGAATGCCCAAAAGGGTTACAAGTTTCAGAAAAGGAGAATAGTACACAGGCAGTCATCCTTAGCCATTGCATCATTCACCTAAGTCAACAAGGGTCCTATAGAAATAAATAACTTTTAAAAAATGATGGAAAAGGACTACTTTATTCTTTGTGCACTTTGAGAGTGCCTTGTTATTTATGCACTTGGGCAATGATTTTTTCCTGATGTTTTCCACTCTTATTTTTTACCTCTGTGTTTCTCTTCCATTCTTTAACCCTACAGCAGACCACGGAAAAATAAAATTGAAAGGGAGAGGTGCCATGGAACAAAAGGGAAAAACACCACGGGTGTGGAGGACAGTGGATTCAGCTGTAATTTAGTGCAGCTAGTAGCCTCATCTTTCCAGACAGAGGCCATATTGCCCAACTCATCACATTTCAATGAAAGAGAAACCCATGACTATTGCAACCAGGAAATGTTGACATAACAGAGTTACTAAGAAAACCTGAATGTTAGTCATTCTCCATATCAGACACACTGCAGGCAAGATCGCACAAGCATTGTTCTTTTGTCTTTACAGGGTCTATGACAATCAGGCAAAATGTGTTTTTTGGTCGGTGCTTGAAATTAAACAGCATTTTCCACAAACACATTGACAAGAAATATGTTGAGCCTGTAGCATGGTTGTGTGGTTGTGAATAGAGAATGGGTTTATTGCAAGGAAGGGGGCGTTGCAAAGGGTTGCCAGAAGGGCAGATTCAGATGTGTGTGGGTATCATCTTCCTCCTCCAGGTCTACCATTATTATGCTTCCAATGCCTATGAAGAGACCTGTATCCTGTATTCAAGAATTCTCTCTTAACATTGAAAAATCTGGACAATTAACTGACTATGGACTACATAAGACTACACCACACTTTGAAAAACAAAATGTCATTACTGGAAGTAGCGGTATCTAGATGTATGGAAGACTGAACCAATTAAATTCTATTGAAAAGAGTTCCTATTTTAGGTGAGGGCTCTGTGGCATGAAGCAAGGAGGAGAAAGGTAGAGTCAACTGTATAATTTGAGCAGGATGAATAAGGCAAGGGAAGGGATGGAAAAAGGCATGAGCAGGTATGGGATCTCATATCGTTGTGGTGGCACAGGTGAGTGGGTTGGGAAAGGAGGGGGTGGGTGGCACTGCGGACCATGGGACCACCTGCCCGCTGCCCACAGAGGCAGTTTGCATAAGAGGCAGCAAGAACACGAGTTGTGAAGGCAGCACAGCTGAGCCTGTGCGCCTGCCTTTGCATCCCAGCATGCTGATAAGGCTCTTGTATGGACCTTTGCGTTTAGACCCGTTTCTATTAGCACTCATATGTTCCCCTGTTAGCAGCCGTTCACTTTCCATGATCTCCCACGTTCCCAAGAGACGAATATGGCTGAATTCCAGTGCTTTATGCAAAAGAAAGAACTCAAAAATCCTTCTAAAAACATATATAAAAAATATATGAATCTTTGTGTCAGTTCAGTGAAGTCAAAGATTATTGCTTAGGGACAAAAAATTTGAGCCAAACAGAAGTTAAGGTGTACGTGTTTATTCAGCCGTTGGTTTTTGACACCTTAATTCTTAGGCCCTGAAGATATGTGCAAATGGTCCCCACAGTAAAGCACTTCACCTAAAGACATTGATTTAAATCTGTGCCAGTTAGGATTAGAAGCCAAGACTTTGAAAATCCTGATGTCTGTATTTAACTGCCTCTTACTGTCTATTTCCTCCTTTTTGGAACAAGTGATCACAGAAGATCTACACATTTTGCACATAATGCAAAAACTGTGAAAATATTTGGGGTTTGTATTGAACTGATACGTGAGGAGTATATGGGCAAAATTTGAGTTGATTCCCTTAGCGTTTCTGTATGTTTCTAAGCTTGAATCCTAGAATTTTCTTCTCTGTTAATTGATACTACAATACGAAACATCCCTTTTGTTTAAAAAGACATCAGTATATCAACTTCAACAGAAGTAAGTAAGAATGAAACTGAAGCTTATATTTTCCTGTGAAAGCAAGTGACCATCAGTAATTTCTGAGTAACGAAATGACTAGGTTTCCTGATGGAGAGATCTCAGGCAGAACTAACCACAAATACGTGTCATCCATTATTCACTGTGAAGCTGGGAGGGGAAAGCTAGTCTGCCTTTCACATTGGAAAGCTAACGGTCACATTCAAAATATTTTCAAGTTATTAGTAAAAGTAAGGTTCTTACACCTGCTATAACACCCCAAACATATAAACACTCTGCTTTGAATATGTATGTCAAAATATAGTTCTTGCCATTATCAATGTAATTCAAGCATTTCAGGGAGCTGAAAAACATCTCATTTGGAGTCGCTTATCTTTCTGATTGAACCACAAACAGCTTTCTGCTGGGATTGGATTATCATCTGACGACTCTAAAAAGCACAAACCTACTGAATTACTGGATCTAATTTAAATTCCACTCAGAGAACAGGTAGAAAATCCACTACAAATCTGTTCTCGCTCAAAATAATTTTTTGTTGTTAATTTGTGATTTAAAAGTTAAAAGGATATTCTAAAACCTGATTTTTTGCTGACATATCATGCATATTAAGATGCTGCATTTTTCTATCCTGGAAAAGGCTCACCCTTTTTACTTTTTAGGCTGCAACCTAACAGTGTCCTTCCCCTGTTCTTTCCCCTATTGCAATAGTTTAACCATCACAATTCAGATAGCAGTGTTTAAAAAAGGTATCAGCTTGTCTTTATTTGTATTTTGTCTCACTTAATTTGATAAGTGCATTTATTTCCAGACTAAGAATCTCAGGACAGACACACAGCACCCATCATGTGGGCCTTAATGTTAGAAATACTGAAAACTTGACATTAGGGAGTCTCACAATACTTTTATCTGAGAAAACAAACACCCCCCAAAAAAACCCAAACAAACAAAAAACGCAACCTGAAACCCTCCACAGTTTTATGGTCTAAAAAATTAAATTATGTCCATTCATTACAGAAAGGTTACTTAGACTGCACATTCCCACAAGATTCTGGCCTCCTTAACAATTACTCTGGTAATTTCCAATGAGATGGACACTGTCCTCTGGATACACAGTTCAGAGTACCATCCTTTCATCAAGGACACTAAACAGCAGCCAGATGGCTGCTTATTATAAGTTTTTCAAGAATTTAAAACCAAAGTGAGAAACAAAGTGTGCTTTTTTCTATTTTCCAAGAGCATGTGCTGCATACCTACTATGAAAGTGCAGGGTGAAACAGCTATAGCATTTTCCTCCAGTGTCATAGACATTTCCTTGCCTTACTCTTTAAGAAGTTTATTCAGGAATAAATGCCAGTGTCATTTCCTTTGAAAAGGATCATAATTTCTTCAGTTTAGAAATGGGGAAGCACGTAAAGTGCTCTCGGAGCATGGCAATGTGAGGATCATCCTTGCTGGGCTTTGCACAGGCAGCCCGTCCTACTCTGCTCTTTCTTTCCAACCCCTTAGCACCCATCCTGGACCAGAGCCTCACCAGGCTTTGAGAAAGACATCTGCAATGACACTGACTGAGTACACTTAAAATATAAGGTATCTTCAGTTTGACTCCACAATGCCTAGCAGAATATGTATTTAACAGCCAAATTCAAAGAGGTAAAGCACATACTATAGCTCTAATGTTATTTTAGGAGAACTTCGGGTACCAGCCTGCCTGTCAGAGCAAGGTGCGAGATAGGCAAGAGCCGAATGAAAGGCCACACTTTCATCCCACGACCAAAGAAGTCTGTATATTGAGGCAGGCATTACCCACCACCGTTGGAGCCAGAGACTGAAGATTGTTGGGATGGGAAAAAGGAGAGGCCAGGAAGGAGAGATTCCACCTGCTGTGCCCAGGAGGATGTGCTCGGGCATCAAGATAGGCCAGCCTGGTTATTTCCCTTCCCCAAACAGATGAGGCGGGCAGGATCTCTTTGCTTGGCTGCTGGCATTCCTTTTTTATGTCATTTTTTCACCAGGGCACTTCTGCTGGACAAGGCTTGACTCAATCCTTGAGTTCATAAATTTTCAGACTTTGAGTCTATTTAAGCCTATAAATGTCTTTGAGTTGCAATATATATTTAAGAAAGACTTACAGGCTTAATTTGAAGACTTCCAAATAAACAAAAGCATGATGATGTTCCCAAGTATGTTTTTGCAATAGGTAAGCTGTTCACACTGAAACGTTTCCTGTTATTTCTAAATTTCTTCACAGTCAACATCAAAGTTAACTTTGCCTTTTTTTATTACCTGTATTACCTGTTACCTGTTAACCTTCTTGGCCATCCTCAAGACAGATCTCGGTCATTCTTTTTTCAAGCAAAATAACTGCAGCTTATTAGTCTTCTCATAAGAGGTAGAGGTTTATTCCCTCAAATACTCCCCCTCACCAAATCACTCTCTTTTAGGTTTCTTTCCTTCTTCTAATACTTTTCCAAACATGGACATGGGTACTGAAAAAATCTACTTTGTTTTGCTCCCATCAATGCAGTACCAAGATAATACTTCTTCCTTAATCCACCAGAGACACGGATTATCCTCTTTGATCTAAAGCACTGGGTTGCAGATCAGGCTGAGCTGGTTTTCTACTGTCATCTGTAGTCATTTGTAGTTCCTGTTCACTGTCACTGCTTTCTAGGAGGAGGCAAACTCCACTTTGACTTACAGTCTTTTCCCTCAGATACAGCCCTGTGTGAACATGGATGGAGGTTTTCCAGAAGCCCAGTTTCCCATTTCAACTGAAGAACAGAAAAGAAAAAAGGGGTTCAAAAGGAAAACAAAAGAAGCCCAATAACTAAGAGCAGCACAGGGAAGAGGAGAGGGAGCAAGGTCGTAATAGCATTTATCTTTGACAATCACAGAATATGTTTTAAAACCTAATTCCTCATTCTTCAGCTATCTACAAAACAGCGTTTTACCAGATTTCTTCCGTGTAGACATTTTACACATTTCATTCTTTCAATATATGCAACACTGAAAACTACCTTGAACTCTGAATTGTTCTTCCTTTCTAGCCTGGTTTTCTAAGGGAACAACCCCTGTGCAACTATGCCATCTGCCTGTCTGCCTCCCAACTCCAACTTCAATGCAACAGCGAACTCTGAAAGAGGTGCGAAGGTCTCAAAGATGCTAAGTTCTTACAAGTTCATTGAAAACTGGCAGCCAAAAAGAGGAAAGAAGCCCAATTTAGTGTCTCATGGTGAGTGAAAGACAGGCCCAACTCAGCATCTTCTCTATTTGAAGAGGCAGCAGCCATCTGGACAGGGTGTAGGTACATTTTGGCTGGTTTGTCGGGATACATGTAGCTCTGAATCAGCCACAGGATGCACTGGAGCTTTTCTGTGTAAGACATGTGGGAAGGAGCTGGAGCTGAAGCTGAACGTGAGGAAGGGTGGGACTAGGGCCTGTAAAGCACACATCCAAGGGAAGCTAGACTTCATTCATGTTGCTGCTCCTCATCTTCCAGTGATTCCTTTTAAAGAAATTACCTTTTAAAGGAATTACCAGTGATTCCTTTTAAAGAATTTGAAGAAATTAGGACAAGGAAAGGAGAACCACTGATAACTTTTGGGCTCAGTGCCAGATCACTGGTCGGTTTAGTTAGGTATTTTACAATACCTATCAGGAGAATCAGTGCAGCCAAGACACTAGGAAATGCCAACAGATCCCACAAAACTCAACAAAGAGATGACAGCAGTATGCTGTCATCCCTTTTGTGCCATCTTGTCCGAATGCATAGTCATTACCTCACACCATCCTTACAAGGCTGTGCAGACTGCATGAAATATTTGAGCTGATAAAATTTTACACCAGCTTCCTAATAAATATTGTTCTCATTTTTACTTCTTGAAGGGCCTTTCTTTGTGCTTAGCAATATTGTCCCCAACCTATTTGCATCTTAGACGCTTTCAGATTAACACAGAACCAGGTTTTGAAATGTGCTGACCTGAGAAAACTGATAGCAAATCACAAGGGATTTTGAAGTTGAACACTGCACGCCTATATTATTATCCCTACACTCTTAAAAGCGGCATTTAATAAAAGTTAGTTCTGCAGCAAGTTCAGGCAGCGTACTGTGAAGGCCGCCTCCTGTATTTTCAAGAACAAGCCAAAACACCTTCTTGTAAAGCCACTCCAAAACAGCATGGGTATAAGAAAGAGTGTGATTTTGTGTTGTACACATCGAGACAGAGAGTCTGCCATGGTAGATTCACATCTGCTGCCAGGTGGGCTCTTTTATCGCATGTTAGAATAACAGTAGAAGCTGGAGCAGCAACAGGGAAGCAACTTGTCAAGACAGAGCAAACATAGATGAATGTAACTCATCAAAACTTGAAAACAAAGTAAGCATTGTTGCAAAAGCAGTGGGAAAATGTGTCTGTTGGGTAACTGATGTGTGACAGTAAAATGTCAGAAAATTTGCTTTGCCTGAGACTGCAGAGAAAGGCATGATACGGTTTCTGTGGGACTGTTTATCTGAAATCAGAAAACAAAAAAATCAGAAGTAAAACAATGGGGGGAAAACCCCTTGTCATTAACATCTAAGGGCTGTTCTCTGGAGCAGAAAATTTATGCAATGCCTTTGTCCTAGAGGATTTGAATGCTTAGACGACACCACGCCGGGAGTCAGTGGCTTTATATAAAAAAATTAAAACCAAAAATTGCATGTGTAAGTTAGACACGCACACATATTCACACAGTACAAATGAGCATTAGATATCTGAAAAAGTTTTCCATAGTAGCTAGTGAAATGTGCCTGGAGCTGCCTGAGCCAACCAGTAGGAAGGAACAAGGTCTGGATCAGGAAAGGGGGTTTGGTTCCCAGCCACAGGCTGCAGGACAGGGCCAGTCTCCACTCAGCACGGTCTACTCTGGCTGCTGGAAGTGTTGAAGGTTTCGTGAATGCTGATGTTTGTCATTGTGTATTGGGGAGTGACAACTAAGCAAGTGGAGTGATACCCACATCCTTGTGATTTACCTCAGAGTGAAAGAGCTCACCAGATGTTCTCTTTTATCAGTGGCTATGGCCAACACACTGGATTTCACACCCTGAGCAACATCCTGGTGCCAACAGTGTTTGTGCCCATTACATGCCCTGTGGAAGACCCCTCCAAGATAGGTTTGAAGGAGAAAATTGGCACAGAGAAGTCACTTCCAACCAGCCAGGCTACAGATCTGCCATGTAGCTGTCGGTGTTTCCAACACACATGTCATTTTCAAAGGATGCAGGAGTCCTGTGTGTCTGCCCCCAAGGCAAGAGAGGCCGTGCTGCTTCCTGTGCCTGGGGAATCTTCAAAGGCAGACTGCAGAGACTTTGAGTCAGGCATCTCCTTCACGCCGAATCACATGCTTGGGTGGAACCTATTAGTCACTTGTGTCGGCTGCTCTAGCATGGGACAAAAAGTTGAGCTCAGTGGAGTACTATGTAAATATAAATATCCCACAATAGGAAAACAACAGCTTCCGTTCCTCTGTGGAAACTGTAAACAAGAAAATAAAATAGCTTCTTGAGAAACTTGCTTGATCCACCTTTGGTATTTGTTAAGCACGTGCTGTCAGTGTAACCAGTTGGATGATTTCCCTATACAGCATCCAAAACACATTTCCAGCAACAGCTGCTCTTCACTTGCTAGAGAAAGGCAGCCGTAGTCTCAGTGGACTCTGCACTGGCCGCACAAACAACCTCATAATTTTTGCTATCTTTCATTTATGATATCAATAGCCAAGAAAGAAACAGATCTATGTCTCACATGATCAGAAAAGAGTGTGAAGAAGTTAGGGCAAAATATATTTTGCCATTTATTTTAAACTACTCTACTGTCGAACAGAGTTACGCATATGTAGCAGGGTTGGTTTGTTTTTCCCAAAGCAATAGAAGTTGGAGCAGCGGCCAGCAGCAGCCATGCTATTCCTTGACATATGCTTATCAGCTCCAGGAGTTCAGGAGTGATAACTACAAGGACTTTCAACCATTTGAAGTACTACAAACTTTCTGATCAAAAATCTATGTACTGGAACAGCTTCTCAACGAACTTTCCCATAAACTAAAGCAATTTGTGTTGGTGACTTGTGACCTGTCAGCATTAAACCACGTAAGAGAGACAAGTAAATAACAGAGACAAGTAAATCTCCCAGGCAGTAAGAATTGTTTGAAGAAAATGACACCATCCACAACTGGCAACATAAACTGTTACTGAGGTAATGGGCAAAGCTGTGTTCAGGTATGTGCATCCATCCTATACAGATTGTAGCTCTAACCCCTGGGAGGTGATGCACTCTTTACAACTGAAATATTACAATTGCTGCAGGCACAGGCTTTGATTTATGTATGTGCTTATATATTCCTGTTCTGGATTTGTGTTTCATAAAAAAGAAAGATTTTTGGGTTTTTTTTGAAAGGAAGTTAAAACTGTAAAGCAGAAGGCGAGTACGTCTAGGTTTCTTAGTGAAGTACTGCCTTCTGCTCACAGCTGCCAGCCTGAGAATTTCCCAGCAGGGTGGAAGTGGGGAATCCCTGAAACCAGAGCAGAGCTCCGCTACCCGACAACCCCTGAGAGCACCTCCTTCTGCAGCTGCACTCATCAAGATGCAAGAGAGGACTTCTCCCTGACAGCTGAAGCAGCGCAGAGAGGCTAGGCAGAGTGAAGGTTCTTGCCTTCATCTGTGACACAGCCTGGTATGACAAGAAAGAGGCTGTTGAATGACCAAGGTCTGCCAGGCACAGCGTGTGCTGCTGCTGAGCTGGGCATCGGAGGAACAAGCAGCTGCTTCCTGAGCTGTAGCGTTGCTGAGGGGCATTATGAACCCACCATTGTAGAAACCTTCAGGCACTCCAGGGGAGCAATGAAATGGAAATGGGTATAATGTGTTTTGAAGTGTATCTTATGGGTTCATTATAGAGTAGGCGACAACACGGATCAGTGGTGAACGACCATTACCACCTTGTTGGCTCTTGAGCAGCACACACAGAAGTACTGGGCTCCTGAGGGCAGATCCCATACTCAGAACCAAGGACCACCAAAGAGACATCTCAGAATCCCACAAGTTAGCACAATAGGAAAGACTAAATGAAACTAAGCCCCACAGCCAGCAGCAAGTTGATTTAGGGAAGGAAAATTGGCAACTCATCTCACTGGTGGTTATACTGCAGCATTCCTAGCAGCATATAGGACCTGGGATGGACAATACAGATTGACTAAGAGATGCTATGAAGTAGCAGTTGTTCTTCTACCTGATTCGTTCCACTTCTGCTTACTTCTACACCTGGTCTAATCTCAGTCCTAGAGCTGCTCTTATACAGTATTTTGTGCAGCCATGTGTAAACCAGACCAGTCCTTAAGATACTTTCATTTCTCATTTCTTTTGAGGACTAAGCTCTGGTCCATCTTTACCTGCATTAGTCAGCTCAGTGCTCAAAATAAGACCTCTGTTGCCTTACTTATAAATACCTTTCAGTATCTGCAGGTAACCAGATCTACCATTAATCATTAATTGTGATTACAGTCAAAACCTCAAGCAAGTTCACCCTGTTCCTTTCTGCACTTTGACCAAGACACCAGGAATAGTGCAGCCCTATTTTTAAGGCAATATTCATGCCAACAAGCTTTAACATCTGAGTTACAACCTAGGCAACTCAGCTCAGCCAGACCGGGCGATGGTTATACAAGGAAGAATTTTAGTGATCTGACCTGATGAATCCCTACAACCGCACTTCTTGACAGCCAGACACCTTTGTAAGTCAACATTCAAAATGTTCATGCCATGGGAGATTTACTTCTCCTACATCTCCTGCCAGCTGCAGAGGGAAGCAGAAGAGAAAGCAAACTGAGCTTCTAAGTCTTGCCACCCCCTTCCAAGTACAGCTCTCTCCTCTAATGGGAACAAAACTTGTCATCTTGATTCTTGCCCTTCCCTTTCTCTGGCAGTGACGTGAACTCCCCAAGCAGCCTGGTGGATCTTACTTTGCATACTTGCATACTTACAAAGCATACTTTGCTTCCCAGAGGCACCACCCACCATGTCACCTCTGCCTTTCTGCCCTCTGCCCATGGGTCTGCTTACACATGACCTTCCCTTGTTTTTAGAAATCCCGTCTAACCCCAGGGAGCTTGTCTCTGTCCCATCCTCCTACCTTCCCCTGCCTCTCAGCATCCCCTGCTAGCAAAGCAACTTCCCTGGTGGCTTCGCATGTCTCAAACCAACTTCCTATGTGCCTCTCCGCTACGGATTCCGTTTCATTTATATGTACTTCAATAGGTACTTGTATACGAAATACAAACTTTTGATTCCTCTAATTATTTTTTATTCTCTCGAGAATTTCCTCATCAATGTGCTTTCATGCATCATACATAAAAGCTGCTATGCAAGATGAAGTTGTACAGGGTACTAGCTGGACCAAGTCACTGTGATCAGTCACACACTATAAACTGCACGTATTTAGATTCTGATCTATTGCCTGTGTTCCTGCAGGAAGACCTGACACTCAGTACCATCCCATACCAATGCTCGATCTGCTCAGTCTTCATTTTTCCTCCACAAATTTTTAAGACACGGTGTCCCTCTCACTGTGATGCCATGCAAAGGTTTTGCAGCTAAAATCTCAGTCTGTGAACAACTTCATGCTCAAGTAGTGTTTACTAGCACATATAAAGCATTACCACAAAAATAACTAAGCAGCAAGACTGGAAATGAGGAAACGATCACATAAAGCAAGCATTTCGCCATACAGTGTCTCCCTACAAACAGATGTGAAACTATGGATTTCACCAGTTGCAATGAAAGAACATTTTGTTCTGGGACTGCATTTGGGATATGCAAGCTCTGGCAGGAATTATTTAGCTTGAAATGAATGAAGATAAATTAATAGAGTTTCCATCGAATATGCCAGGACAATTATATTCAGCCAGTTTAAAAATATTCACAGAATGTACTTCAACATAACATCACAAGGATTGACTTGAAAAAAACGGTGCAAGCAGGACGGAGGCCAGTATGTAGCTCAGGGCACATAAGTAGATGCACTGCTGAATTTGGCACTGGAGGTAGTAACAGGCTACTGCAGCAAAAGTGGTAGCTGGCCTTCACTAATATTTTAATAAAAAGGAAAACATAAATGGTTTATGACCATTTCTGTCCTATTTTCTTTTCTTCCCAAACCAACATTTTCTGACTGTAGGAGGGCCGTGGGAAGGGGACACAACACCAAGACCGAGTGCTGCTACTGCTGTCACACGTTTCTGCCCTCAGGATGCTGTGCCATGGTGTGGGGGCAGCTGCTCCACCGGGCCACCAGCATTTCCGACGTCTCAAGACAAAAGTTCCTCATTTCAAGTTACAGGAACAACTAAAAACCAGCGAAGTTCTGATTAACGAAAAATCAAAATCAGGTCAAACAATACATTTGGTGTGAAGCTGGAGGGAGTGTGTATTTTTGATCGAGATTAAAAGATAATCTGACAAACTTCAGAGATGAAAAAAATCAAAGATTTTTTTATGACAAAACAGCACTAATGCATTAACATTTAGGAATTTGATATTTTAAAATCTTCTCAGCATGTGCAGTGAAATAACATAAAAACTGTTATTAAATGAATTAAATAAAATAAATTAAATTAAATAAATTACATAAACCCAGTGCAGTCCCGTTTGAGCAAGTTCAAATCAATGCATTTTTTTTGATGCTACCTTTACGCAAGTGCTAAACAAGACCAGGTATGAGCACGATGAGATGTCTCCCCTTGTCCGGCCACATGCATTATGTTAGAGGTACAACGCTGGACACAGCACATCCATCTCAGCACATATGCAACTTAAAAAACAAACATCAGAAAACCTGGAAGAATGCCGTTGCTAGCAATGGGATCCTGCTGTGTTTCTGCACCGACTGCAGTGCTTTACAGGTCTTTAAAGAAAGCACAAAAACATAAGTGTGTGGATTATAAACAAGACAATTTATTGATTTTATATATGTTTTCAAGGCACTTTCATGCTGCAGTTTAGAACTCCATTTGGTAAGAAAGGGAATCCTTCATAAAACCCCATCTTCACTAAATAAAACACACAACTTCAAGGTTAAGTGAAACAACGAAAAAATTCAAACCAGATCCTGACCATAAACTATGTATGTTCCTAGAATCACAAAAAGAATCCATAAGTACAAAATGTTTATCTTAGGGATTTTCTATATTGATTGTTATTTAGGAAACCCAGGATGAAATTACTTATAGCAAGTTTTTACCATCTCAAAGCTGTAGTTCTAGCTGACCCAGTGACCCTAACTCCTCCAGAGTTGACTCCTCTCACCTATATTAAATATCTATGCAATAACAAGATAACTGTCCTCTGACAAAGATTATTCTGTATTGTCCACAGGAAAGCTTGCATTAATGCAATCTGATTTTATTTTTTTTTCACTCAGGATTCAGGGTAGAATATTAAAGCAAAATCCATAACATAGTTACCAGTTACAATATTACCTCTGCATTTTGTATGAAACCCAGCAATCACTGACACAATACCATTTATACGGACATAAAGATCTAATTAAAACATTACATAATGTGGCAGGCATTTTGGCACAATCGTCTCACAGTAGCACCAACCAAGGGAGAAAACTGAATGGCGGCACAATTCACTGATGAATTAGGCATTTTGGCTGTTTTTATTTAAAACAAAACAAAACAAAACAAAAATCAGTGCTTTTAAAAGTTGCGCCCAATGCTCAAACTATAATTCCTTAACACCTGATCTACTTGAAATGAACAACTGTTGTGAATCAAAAGCATTTTGGAAACAGAGAAAAAAAGTTCAGCCCATTATGCTGATACCAAAAAGGCCAGCAAAAATTCTACCACCTTTTCTGTATTTTTTCCATGTACAATTCCTTGCTTGGAGCATGTGAATGCTGAAATTCAAGAATGCCTGTGCAATTGTGGAGTTCTAATTGCATTGCTGTTTTTTGATTCAATGGCTATTATGTCATGGTCTAATTTTTTACCACCACCAGCACTTCAGCAGCCCCTGTGTTCCATCTCCACGGCACACTGAGCACGGCTACTTTGGGCCCACCTGCCTTTATAATGGTACATTTAGCAAAATCTCATTAAGCCTGCATTTCACTTCCACATTTCTGTTCAGCCTGCCACAGGCCCACAGACCTTTGGTGTGGTGACAAAAGTGCTTTCAGCACTGCAATATTTCGGTACCAAACTGGAGGCCTATCGCTTGGTCTCCTGGTAGGTACTGGAGTATGATGCCTCTTTTGCTGTTGACAGGGAGGTCTCGGTGGTAGGAAAATGCGAGACAGGTTTCTTTAAGTGTCAGGGAAGTGTGGGTTTATAATTCTTTACTCCTCCTGGGAGTGAGGCCTTGCAGGAGGTGTAAAGGGATCCAGTTCCTGCTACTTGCTAGAAGGCACTGGAGGCAGGCTGTAGCGGACAGCTGGGATCTGGAGGAAGCTCCCCCCACTGGTCCTGTGTTTAGTTCCCAGACACAGCAGCGAGCAGAGACTTAGTCTGGCTGTCCTCACGGGTGAAAATTTACCATAATTGAAATATACAAATGACAGAAACACAGCTAATCATCAACGACAAAAATAAAATAATCCAAAACAAAGTAGTGGCAAATGAACAGTACCAAGGATGTTGAGGCCCATACATCTGTTCTATAAAAGCAAAAACTGCAGCACCTGGGCTCAAACAAAAGTGGTATTCCAGTGTTAACTGAGTGCAGTGCTGAGACTGCATCCTGACACCAAGCACAGTGTTTTACACAGAAGCTAACTGGAAGCTGTAACAATAAAAAAGTACAAAAATAGATGAGAAGTTCAGTGGTTAGTAAGTTAGTGGTTAGTTTATTCCCTTGAAGTCAGTACATTCTCGGAAGTCAACAAGAATTTTGCTGCTGTCCACAGCTGAAGGAAGACTGGACCTTAAACAGAGACTGTACATCACTATTGAGCTAGGATTTCCAAAACTACAAAAATATCCCCTTCGCAGAGAAATTATTGCACATTTTACCACCAGAGTGAAATTAGAGTAGGTAGTACTTGTCATAGTGTGTAAGGCATGCGTGTTCAGTATTTTGGGAGATGAAGGGTAAATTGTGAAACTTGAGACGGTGATATGTACTTCCTCGTAGGATTCTTCCTGTCAGTAGCTCCACAATACATGATAGTATGCAGCAAGAGGACTCGATTCTACTGTCATCTGCTTGAATGCCCAGACTCCAGAGAGAGTTGTGCTGGCTTCACCAGAGGCAGAATTTAGGCCTTTGTCAGGAGCAGGGAATTTTGATATGCACTTCAGACATAACCTAAGCCTAAAGATAGTTCAGCAGACAGGCTGACTGGCAGACACACAGTTTTTGCCATGTGGATTAGAGGTCATGGATGCATTTTACCAGTCTGCAGACATTAAAGGCTACGTTCAGCTTCAAATGAGGGAAAAACAGAAGAACAAAGAACATCTCACAGTATTTTACCAGAATCCTTATATACCGTCACTGCTGTACTATTAGTGGTGAGTTTAATTCTAGATTTTCAGTTCAGTGACCCGGATGAACACCTGTCAAAACAATCACAGCTTTGTTTCTTTAGTACTGGCCTCTGAATAGCCTTTGGGTCAAAATGACATTACTGAGATTAGGACCTTGGCAATTACTCATAGAAACAGTTGAAAGTTCTTCAAATAAAAGTGGTGTGTCAAGAAAGAATACAAGACCTTTATAGCAAACTTCGTTCTTCAAAAAAAGGTAATTATATTAAAAAATACATAATCCATGACAGACCATTCTATTTTACTCCTGTCACAGGCAACAAAAAATATTGCATACACAGGGTGCACTCAAAATCTACGGGGCCAAATTCTGCACCGAATTACATTGGAATTTTGCTGAAGTATCAACTGTAAATCTTATTTTATGGCCACCGTGATCAGTAAGATTTTTATTATTATTTCACAGGTATTCGGCTTTCGTCTAGCAAACAGTGCATCATTTGACCTATAATAAATAAGTGTAAAAACAAATTATATGTCAACAATGTATACTCTCTTTTCCATACTACATCAATTAGCATGACTAAAAATGGCCATAACTACACCCAGTACTGATTGCGCTTCAAAGTTGGGTTTGTTTTTCGACAATATTGGATCATTTCAGGATCAAGGTTTAACCAGCTGTTCTGCAGAGACCGTTCTACAGTCGGAGAAATCATTGCAGGAAGCAGCTGTTCATGTCTTACTGTCATGAATGTCAAGGCCGTACTTCTCTCAACCCCCTTCAGGAGAGGAGTCACTGTAACACTGGGTACAGTCAAGCTCCGTTCCAGACATCGGTCTGGATTGCTTAGGACTGCATCCGTTTGACTTTTGGTGACCGGTTTTGTCTTCTCTTTCTTCTGACACATTAGCAAAATGCACACAGAAATAACAGCAACAATGAGTAGCATGGACACCAGGACCAGGGGGATAATGATGTACCAAGGGTTGCTGCTTTCACCTGCCTGCTGTCTGGGACTCCTGGCATTAACCTGGGTTGTGGTCTTAGTCCCCGCAAATCCACTTGTTCCCATTGCCAGATTTAGCAGTGGACCTTCCTCATGTAGATTTCCCCAGTGATTCCGCCCTGGCCACAAAGCTGGTCCAGTCTTCTGTGGTGCTGCTGTAGGCTCTTCATTCTGAGAGGAGCCTGGTGGCTCATCCTTTGAGGTAGTGTGAATCTTTAAAGTGGTCATGCTGGTTACGGAAGGCACTTCGGTTGTAAAACCCTGCACAAGCGGAGGACTGTACGGCACAATGGAATACTGAAAATAGCCGACAGCAGGCTGCACAGCATCTGCCCTGAGTATAAATGTGAATGAGTCATTTAGTAGATCAATGCCCGTCATATTGGTGTCTATGTCTAGAAGAACAATACCACTATCAATGTCAGCCTGGGTGAACGTCTGAACATCTTCAAACGCTGAATCATTCACGAACCTCTTCTTTACAATCCTTCCATGAGATGGGGGCACTATCACTTCAAATCTAGGATTACTATTTGTCAAATTAGCTAGCTCAGAAGCATCCAGGTCGCTGCTTCTGAATTTATAAGCCGCTTGATTTGAAATCTGCATGTCAGGTACAACTTGCACTAAAGGCTTCACTGTGATGTTCAGCACTTGTCCTGTTAGATTGCTTTCTGCTGTGAAGAGCATAAACTCCAGTTCTTCTTTGGACACAGTGAGATTTGTCAGGTGGTAAGACAGCCTTCCTGAGTACAAATCTGCCTGTTCAAATTTAGTAACCTGCTCATTTCCAATCATCAGGTGCCCGTATTTGAGTGGCTGAGTTATTTCATATGTGATATTAGTGCTTTTTCCATTTGTGACAGCTGAAAGCTGCACGTTAGTAATAGTGACAGATGTCTGGCCCTGTGGAAGTGCAACATTGGTAAGGTTGACAAGGACAAGAGCGATTGGTATGACCTCAAGACTGAATAGTTTGTATAAAGGGCGATGTTTACCATCTGTCACGCTGAAATAAAACACTCCAGAAGATGAACTTCCATCCTGTACAAACCAAACTTTACCACTGTCGACATCAGCTTGTGTGAAATCCTTTATAGAGACACTAAGATTGTTTTTCATTGCTAAGTAACCATTATTGGGGTTGCTAACAATGGTGTATTTCAGCTCGGCTGGGGTGTTATCTAGGTCCTCAACTTTCAGATTCTCTGACCCCAGCACTGACACATCTCCCTGCAGGACTTTCAAGTGCAGCCTTTTAGTCTTCAATTCTGGAGCTTGGTCATTCACTGGAACAACAGTGATATTAAACATCTCCTCTAAAACTTCGGTATGGGGCTTTGTTGCAGACTTGCTCTTTAGGTTTAACCAAACAGCAAAAGTGAAATTGTCATTAAGTGATTCAGAATTATCATGTATGTACAAAATTCCAAATTTGTTCAGTATGTATTGGGAGAAGTTAGGTTTTTCTTTGGAAACATTTCTTTCTCCGACAACAATCATGCCATGTTGGGGTAAAGATACAACTTGATACCAGACCTCATACATGAAGCGCTCTACCTCAGGTAGCTTAATCAATAGATTTGAAGCATCTAAATTTGTTTTATTGATTAATATTCTACCTCCTTCCTGGACTACAGCACCTAGCAAAAAGGAAAAGAGAGTCTTAGAAATTGACTATTATACAGTTGCAATGTTTCAGAAATTAGATAGCAAATACTGATGATGCTTAGAAAAATTTCTCCTTCATGGTGTCCTTGATTTCCATATGTCATGGCTAAACATATATTACCATTATTTTTAAAATACAGTCACATGTAAGAGATAAGATTTTCCATTGATGCATACATTAAGATTAAAGAAATATCAATATCTCAAAGCTTCTGACAGTGCTTTCACCTACCATTACAGCAAAATGGAGAATATCCACTACAGCAGTACGAAGGCTCAAACATAGGTAGTTACTCTAATTTTTGAAAGATGCAGTGATGCAGTTTTCCAAACTACTATCTAAACTAAACTCTGTGACAAAAGTATTCTGGTCATTTGCTACTGAAGAGGAAGTAGCCTTTGTTTTCTGACATCTGTTCACTGGTACCCTAACAGATCCAACACAATTTGGAGCCCAAACAGGCCAACATCTTTACCTGTATTTGCCAGAAGACGACTGTTCCGATCATGCCTGGTAATTTCATATGAAATGACAATATGGAACACCTGGAGGTCCAGAGCTGACGGTGGAGAGGAGACAGTAAATGTAAAGAAATCTTCTGCACTCCAGACAGCTGACTCAGCATGTAAGTGCTCATACATGATCACACCTTCATCCACCTGTTTAGGGTAAAGAAAAGCCATAGGTATGAAAGGAGAATAATTTTAAATACAGAAGTGTAAGGAAAGAAAAAAATAATATCTTAAGAACATTGTTCAAGAGAGGCCTTTGTACCTTAGTCTACACACAGCGTATATGTAACTTACACTGAGATTATCTCGGATTTCTCTTACTCTTCAGATGGACTCAGTGATGCCAGATAAGCTTACTTGAATGTAGGTGAAATGTTACTGGGCATGAATAGTTAGTAAAGGCCTTAGGTGAGGAACAGAGATATAAAACATTGAGAAGCTTATCTCAAACTAGCAATGGCAATGGTGAACAGGAGCTCAGCTGGACTGTATCTTTAGTGAATTGGAGTATCGTATGATACCCTATGTCTAGGGTTTTTTCTTTATAAGGATACCAGCAGGGTTGGACTCACTGTCCTGAAAATGCGTATGAAAGACCGAAGACTTTGATGCAGATATTTCACGGTGAATAGCAAAAAAAACTTGGTAAGAGACTACAGAAACAAGAAGGAGGTGCAAGGACCATTGAAATAAACTCTCGTTTATAACCAAAGAGCTGATGGGATTACTTAGTGGAAAATTTCTACGTGACAGCAAGATGGGGATTCCCAAGAGAGAGGAAGGAACCTGGCTTGTCCTATACCTGCCCTCACTGACCTTGAAGATCATCATAATCAAGACAATCCTATCAGTCCCACTGTGAGGATTTATGCATCAAAGTACCGCAAGACATTGCAGTAAATCTTCAGAGAAAAACATATTTATACAAGATACAACCATTTAACTCTTTAGGCCCCAATGAAAAAGGCAGTATTTTCAGACTAGGATTCTCGTCAGTTGGAACTACACCTGAACTTTAAGATCGATACCATAATACATTGAAACTGTAATGGGATCCCTAATAACTGCAAGACTAGAACACTTACTAAATCTCATCCAGTAGATTCGGCATCTGGTCTTGATAATTCATTCACTGACCTGAAGAGAAGACAGCTATACCTATTAAATCCTTGGCAACTTCCCAGACAACTAGTGACTTGGCTTGCATGTGCAAGTTCATAATTGCCAGAGAGATCCCTGTTTGAGATGCTGCTGGTTCTGAGTTTACTGTTTGTAACATACTCTACACAGCTTGCAAAGACCCTGAAGGAACTCATTAACACATGTTCCCATCACGTATGCTTGAAAGGTGCAAAAAAAGAAAATAAAAAACACCTACTGCTATCATGGATGAAGCACTTTAGCAGTATAGAATCTGAGCTGTGACTACAGATCCAGAGACCTAATCCTGAAATAACAGCAACAGCCCCCACTGAGATCACTAGGGAAACAGGGCTTTCAGGGTCACTTTTCTCAGCAGCCTCAAAACTACTCCAACATATTGTCTAAAAAATACAGACTGATGTGATAAAAAATCCTGTATGCACATCTCCAGGTTTACACTTTCCCTATACTGATTTAATTCTTAATGTCTATTACAGAACAAAACAAACCGAATTGATATTACAAGGATATGTTCCTTCAGGATAACTTTCCAAAGCATGCCTCTAGGACTTCAAGTTGGAGAAAGCAAATTTTTGTAACATGAACAGGCACCATATGCATCCTTTAAATTCAGGGGTGTTCAGTCTCAATCATAATAAATAGGATTCTTACATTTTTTTTCAATTGCAAGCCCATGCTAATATCTGGGCTAAGAAGTGAATGGAACTGGTGATGATTTCTGTGTTTACCTCTGTAGTGATTTTCAAATACAATGAAGAAACCGTGGCTCGCTGCAAGATGAAAATACTTCCAGCATACCATAGAAAATATTGGCAGAGAAAAAAACCACCAAACTTCATGTCAAAAACTACTGTGTTATTCAGGTGTGTTTAATGCACAATTAATTTTCTTATATTGGCTGAACAACAACTGTCTGTGAAAAAATTTCTTGGAATGTAATAGTGATTTCAATTCTTTTTTCTCTTTTTTTTGTTTGGCAACAAAGCAACAAACCACAGGGCACAGTGAAGAGTTCAGCACCATAGCAAGAGTGCTAACCACTTTTATAAGCTAGCTGCATAGTATTTTTCAGAAATGAAATTTCAAGTTCCACAATACAGAATGAAGTCAATGAAAACCCAAAGAATTAAGCTATCACAAACTATTTTCAATTCAAATCAGATTTACAAGCTTCTTATCACCAAACAGAAATTGAATGCCTTATTCTCCATTACATGGAGAATATACAGTTTGTAATATCGATGTTATTTTCTCACTGATATTTAACTTCATGTGGCTACAACATGCTAGACAGTGAAAGTTTATTTAGGATCCCTTTTCTTTCCCTTATACCTCACTCTCTACCAGAATAAACAGCAAGCTTCTCAGGATACTTTAATTCTACCTGCAATAAGTAACTTAGTTCTATTTGTTTGAAGTTAAAATGGCCAATACAAATACCTCCATCAGAGAAGAGAAGAAAAGCATACATATTATTATTAAGGTCAAATCCTTACACAATTTACAAAGTTCAAAGGAAAGTTAGCTATACATTAGTTAGAACCAAAGCTATGCAGAATGTGGTATGTACTGACATGGCACTATCTGATAAACATGTGTAAAGATCATATCCATAGACTAAAAAAGTAAAACTTCAAAACCTTAGCTGAAAGATTTTCTGTCTGACATGCTTAACTGTTTCATCTAATGTTATAAAAATCACACATTTTAGAAACAGAAGGGAAAAGTGTCATTATACAGTTCATCTCCACCATAATGCAAAACAAAACTCAGGAACTACTGCAACAAGACCAATAACATAATGGGATTAGAAAATAGTTTCAAGCGAAACATTCTGTGTTCATCTTATAAAGTTCCAGTGGAGATTCATTTCACCACAGTCCTTGGTCAGGTTCTTTCAAAGTGTGATGATAACTAATAAAAATGTCAACCTTTTTTCCAGGTTTTATTGGGCAAGTTTCAATTTCTGGCTAATAGATTTTCTCATTCCTTCAAACACTAAATCAAACAGCTACTTCTACAATCTGTAAATACAGATTGAGACCAAATTATCTCTTAATTTTCCCTCCAGCAAAGTCAGGAGATTAAGCTCCCTTTATCTCCCCCACTTACATTTTCTGAGAATAACTTTCTACGCACAGAGCACACAGTTAGATTCAGACTCTGCACACAGACATAAGTAACTTCAGTTGCAAAAGAATGTTTTCCATCAAGTTACATGAGCTGCCACGTTTTAGTCATTCAAGTATGAGACCCTGTATCACAGTTAAGATTGTTTAAACACTTAATATCAGAGCCAATCAAGTCAATAAAAGTCCTCCTGGGGACACTCATGAGGACTGTGTACAGCTGAAATGAATCTGATACTTGGACTTTTCATAGAGCAAAAGGCTGTTCCTTCTGCCAAAAACTAAAGGCTTCCAACCTCGGACTGCTGGTTAATGGCACCAGAACAGCTCTTCTTGAAAAATACTGTTACAAGCAAAACAGTGGAAATTGCCAAGACCCTGCTAGTATCCAAGCAGAGAGGAACAAAGGCTCCTCTTGCATTCATTACTAGCTGCCAGATATTTAATGACACAGCAAATCTCGGTGATTGCACTGATGGGTCACATATGCCTGGTTCCTGGATCAGACAAAGAACAAGCAACTGAGATGCCCTTTGAAGTTACAATCTACCCCTGAACTAGTTATTATAAAGTAAATGCTTACCATAGACTGCGTAAAACTGAGGATTTCCTGAGTGGTGTTATCAGAATTTACTCTGATCAGCCTTCCAAGTTTTGGGGAACTTACAACCATAAAAGTTATAGTTCTGTTTCCTGCATGGGTCACATCATTGGTTACAGCTTTCAGATCATGTCGTAAAATAGGTTTCCTGGAACCTAAAAAACGTCAATTATAAGTAACACAGATTTGCAACAGCAATTTTTCCCAAAGAGTAAGTTTTGTATGCATGACTCACTCTCTCATCTAGCTATTCTACTTAGCATATTAATAATGTTTTATGAGATCAGGAAGTTTACCCTTTTTCTAGTTACCTTCTAGTTATACCACTTCCACTGCTTTTTCAACCAAAAAGCCCGTCAGTGAGATGTACCTCTGTTTTACAGAAATTAAAAAAGTGCAGTTCTCTTCAGCACATGTAATTGCTAAATATCAGCTTCTGCAAAAACAACCCCATGTAAGGAGTAGAGCATGTATAAGAAGCCCTGTTCCTCTATTACCTGTCTAGAACTGAATTCAAACTCCAGCTGAAGTCACTATTGTTAATGTTTTTTGGTTACCCTAGATGCCCACAGAAGGCAGGGTGATTTGTCAGAAAGAAACCTTAACATAGCAAAGTTTCTAGTGAACACACAAACCAAAATCAGTTATTATCAGAAGCTTGAACCACACCTTATCGATATGAAAGATGATTTTCATTAAATGAAATTAAAAAATAAATACTGAATTAAAGAAATTAGGAAGACCATCACACAGCAGAAATAGCTGCCTGAACTGAAACAATGTATTATTAAGATGGATGGACACTGAGAGGTAACAAAATGCTTTTAACATATAGCACCACACTGAACAATACCTTCTGGCTTAAATATTATAAGGATTCTAAAGATCTTTCTGGCATTTAGTCAAACCAAGACAATTTTTGACATAGCTGTGACAAAACCAAACCTAGTAATTTCCTGAAAGAAAAAAAGGTTTATTTGGCTTCTTTTTGATGCACTGTTTTACAGTACACACTCAGCAAACTAAATCTCACGTTTAAGGGTATTTTTGGAGGAGCAATAGATTTCCATAATCCTACTCCCCCTGACCCCACTTCTGCCTCCATTTTTACATTTTTTCTTTTTTTCTTGAGCAACAAGGGTTTATAGCTATCAATACATAACTTCAGATACTAGCAGTATATATCCTTGAAGTCTGAATTGTCAATCGATCTTCGACAAAGCATAATGTTTATACAGGAATAACACAAAATAACATGTTCCTGCTATAATATTTCAAAGAAAAAAATATGGTAAGCAAACTGAAGAATGGAGATGTCTTGCAACACATTAGTAACATCAGGATTCTGCCTGTTTACATGTACTTGTGCCCTGCTTCAAGCCAGATCTACTCTGAAACAGGGTTGATACAATAAAATAAGATCTCTGTCTCTGTCTGTTTTCCCCTTTTTACCTTCCCATGCCTCTCTATCTCCATACTGCCTTGAAAAGCAAAGCAGTCCCTCAGGTCTAGAAAAATTCTTCCACGCTGTATCTAATTCAAGAAGGCTCCCTCCTCTTCCTCTCTCTTTTTTCCCCTTTTCTGCGTGACCACAGAGAGGGAAGCACCACCTTGTGTTGTGCGTACAGCAGATGTGGTCAGGAATGTACAACTGAGAGCAACAGCTAATCAGATCACATGTATCTGCAAACTGTTATTTCTCAATAACCTTCTGCTTATGCAAATCGGGCCTCACTGCCTTAACAGAGTAAGACAGAGTAACTCTCAAACATGGTCATGCTGTAGTGATGGAAGTTACCGCTGCAATTTTTCACAACCATACCAGGTTATCCCTCCACCACCAACAGTGCAGGGACATGGGGATGTCTGGGATGTGTACCACAAAGCCCCCGTTTGCTCCTAATAGACCCGATCTCACTCACTGCACAGCACAGGCTGAAATAGAGTCTAGGGCCACAGACAATAGTGTCTCTCACACTTTCCTGTTCAATGAGATCCTCCACCAAACATAACCTTCTCCTTCACCCACATCTGTCCTAAGACTTGAGAACCTTTTCAGCACCCACAGTAGTTCTGCTCTGGTCTGACACCTCAACAGGGAGAGGAAGATTACTTGCCAGACAACAGACTGGGTGAAGGAAAAGGAAGTGAGAACAGCCTGCTTGTTCCCAAACACGGGAGCAGAGATCACAAAACCAACCCCACCCAAACACAGGGGAAAGGAACAGAGACAGGGGAGGAAGACATACAACAAGGATGAGTGATGCAGAGTAGGGACGAACTAATCTGTACAAAGTAGTATGCAACAGCATGAGGCCATTAATTTTGGCATCCATTCTTACTGCCTATGTTTAAGATTTGGAAAGTGCTTTGGCATGAGCATTCTGCCTATCACTGCTAAACAGTTATGAATTATCTCATCTACTGACTGCTTAGACAGCTCTGCTTCCAAATACCTACAGGTCAGGTTGCTCTCAAAGGGCAACTCAGCTCATTCCTTCTCTGAGGAATTGCTTCCCTGAAGAGAGCAAATCCTCACATCATAGGTATCTAGCATATATAAGAAAAAAAATCATATATCTAGCAGTCAATTTACTTAGCACACTGAATAAAACAAGCTTCTGTGGAGCAGAAAAAAAAAATCAATAAATTGTATAAACAAATCTGGTATATCCAACACAAAAGAAGACAGCAGTACATGCTCTTATAAAATTGCAGAACAATAAGCTTGAAAGAATAGATTATATCCAGTCATGAAACATGGCAAATTCTTCAAGATATATTCTGGGCTCCCCAGTTCAAGAAGAACAGGGAACTGCTGGAGAGGGTACAGCAAAGGGCTACAAAGGTGATTAGGGGACTGGAACATCTAGTGGAGGTGTCCCTGCCCGTGGCAGGTGGGTTGGAACTAGATGATCTTTAAGGGCCCTTCCAACCCAAAGCATTCCATGATTCTATGATCTCTCTTGTGAAGAAAGGCTAAGGAACTTGCGTCTTTTCAGTCTGGAAAAAAGAAAACTGAGGGGGGATCTTATCAATGCTTATAAATACTTAAAGGGTGGTGTCAGGAGGATGGGGCAGGCTCTTTTCAGTGGTGCCCAGCGACAGGACAAGAGGTAACAGGCACAAACTTGAGCATAGGAAGTTCCATCTCAACATGAGGAGGAACCTCTTTACTTTGAGGGTGGCAGAGCACGGGAACAGGCTGCCCAGAGAGGTGGTGGAGTCTCCATCTCTGGAGACATTCAAAACCCGCCTGGATGCGTTCCTGCGCAACCTGCTCTAGGTGACCCTGCTCTGGCACGGGGTTGGACTACATGATCTCCAGAGGTCCCTTCCAACACTACCATTCTGTGATTCTTTAATTTTTACTTCCCTAGAGAGAAGAGTCTTCAAGTTGTCTCAAAATTAACTTTTCCTGCAGTGCTATAAAATATAACAGGACACTGGCTATTGTTTTTATTTGTACTACATCATTGCTGTAATAGTCATTTCATGATGAGCAAGTATAGCTGAAACCCATGCAGCTCCAGAATGTCTCTAAAAAGTATCATAAAGAGAACAGGTGAAAAAGCTACTAATACTTTTTAACACCAAAAAGGAATTTTTCTAACACAAAGTAAGGAAGAATTCAGGAAAAATTGTAGGCTTAGATGAATACAGCTTGCAGTGCTGAAAGAAATAATGTATTTTGCAAACTGGAGAACTGAGTCTAGAGACTTTGCCGTCTACGGAAGTGTCAAGCATACTTTTTTTACAATTATCTTTGGCTTAAGACAGAATTCTTGTAAATCCCTGTGCCTGAGGCAAGCTTACACACCAAAATCGCAGATTAATAAACTTTGTAAGTGGATTTATGTGCATCCCATTTATATCGACTGAATTAGAAGATCATGCTGCTACAATCTCATTTTTTGTTGCCTCTGTTAAAGTGGCTTTTGTTGCAAGCCTTTGTTTATGCAGCTTATATTCAGAAAGTTTAAGAAACTAAAGTGCTTCTCTTCTGTATCAAATTAATAAATAACGCTACAGATTAATACCTATAGAGCTTTACCAAGTCTCAATCTCACTCTGGCTACACAGATCATGTTCAGAGCAAAAAGAAGGTAGCACAAACAAAAGTGTGATGCAAGACATCATCGCTGAGAGAAGACTAATCTTCATTTCTCCTTTCATTCTGCAATTAATGTTAGATTACTAACTCAATGAGGGATTATTCTTGCCAATGTAAAGCACTAAATGGCTCTAGTGAGACTCTCTTAACACATCAACTCCTGCAGGAGCAGGATTTCATTAAAAAAAAAATACTCAGCTGCTGATCCAACTAGTTCCAAATGCACAAATACAAATCAAAGTTTTCAGTCCTTCTGATTCATCAGTGAGTCTGTGCTGCTCTCCATACGTAACTCAGCTCCAACAGTAAGAATGCGAACTAGCAATCTGGCATGCTTTCGTGTGCTATTCAGAATCTCACAGAGACAAGCTTCACTCTGGTTTTACCAGGCAAAATCACAACCAGCTAAGACACCTCTAAATATATGAATATAGTATAGAGCTTTTAAACAAAGCTGAATGGGGAATGTTCAGAGCTTAGGCAAACGGTGTTATTGTCACATTGTGCTTATATATTTCACTGCCAATTTCCATGACTCCAAGCACATGTGCATATGAAAAAATTAAAGATTATAAAACTATAAAGCAATATGTTGTTTGAGAAGACATAACTGTTCTTTTAAAAATCAGACAGATAGATGTTCCCAGGTACAGTTTTCTACAGTTTAGCCAGCTAGCTATCTGACAAATAACCGTATATTATGCATTTTTTTCAAGTAGATGAAACCGTGATAATATTTAAGAACAGACCTGGAAAGACTCCGAGTCCTTTGTTCACTTCAAGGCTAATGACTAGCATCCGAGCTGTGATGCTAAAAATCTGTCGAGGTGCAAAGTTCAAACCATCTGTTACCTGAAAGTTGAAGCCTCCAGACATTGCTCCTGTATAAAACAAAAATGTAAATTTATTCTTGTATTATTCTATTTGTCATCCCAAACATACAAACATACACTGGACACCTTTTGGTCTTGGCTACAGTGACATATATCTGAAGTCATCCTGAAGCAATTTTTGATCAATACCTTTGTACCTTAATTAGAACTAAATAAATTAATAATGCATAGAACACCTTCACAATGAAGAACTACTGGCTGTTGCTTACACTGAAGGACAGACATCCCTTAGATGTAAATTAGCAGAGCGGCCCTTCCATTCTTTCTTCACTGAGCCCGGTGGAGCTGAAACCAAGGTAAACTTGGGGAGACAAATTTCCTACTTGGGAACCTGGGGGACAGTTAAACCTGGGGGAGACTCCCAGATTTCCTACTCCTTCTATATCTTAGGAGGGACCAAAGCACTTAAGCAGCCTTATTTCGGCAAAGAAGGAATTTGGGAAGAAAAACAACTAGAATGTTCTTTCATTTTGATTTACATTTAAAAGACTGAATAAACTCTCAGGTTGTTTCCTTCACCTCTTTGCATCACTTCAGCTTTGCTGAAGAGTGTATGTTGTCACAGCTTAAACTATTTCAGAGGTTATGTGTACTCATAACAAATGCACATTTTTTTCTTTCATCTTTGGACCTGTATGTACTTTGGCACAAGTGATAGCAAAATACCTCCAGGAATCTGAGCAGATTCCTGTAAAAATACATTTCTCAGAACTGACTTATTGAGGTGTACACAGTTTCCTTTATCTTGCTTTAAGTAGAGGCTCCCCAATTGGTTTAACTAGGTAGAAAGAGACAATAAAAAACTGAAACATTAACTGTTGCAAACAGTTAGCATTGCTCTTCTACTTGCTTTGCCCAATTTAGCCATGAGATCTTGCTACACGAATATATACCCTGAAAGTGAGAGGGTGCACATACTTTCACTTAAAGATCAGCACTCCTTGCCTAACTATAAATTAACATATCAGAAGAATCAAATGCGGGTTCTGAAATTATAGTTAACAACTACCCCAGGCAATGCTCTTATATCCAGCCAGGCACTGAAGCAGCTCTGGAAGATCAGGTCATACTGTTTTTATTTTAAAAGCTTTTATTCTCTGATGTTTTTTCTTGATGAAAATGCACAAGTAGTTGTGCCCTTGAAAAAGGCATTGAGGATTGTACTATTTGCCTCAGGTTGTGAAAAAAGCCTCACTTGCTTTTTTGGCTAATGCAGGTCAACTGCCCAATTGACACAGATATTTTGTCATCAGCAGAGTCAGGAACGGAGCTAAATCCTGAATTGCTGCTCGGGTGGAGCACATATTATTGTATCATAATTAATTTTTAAAGGCGTATCTGATCAGAGGTGATAAAAAGGACACCAGAAAGAGGACTGTAAAAACTGCACTGCAAAGACACAGAGACCTCAGAACTAACAAGAGTTCAATTCAGTACTGCCCTAAGGAAAATATCGGCAGGGTTTAAGGGCAGGCCCCATACTGCGAAAGCGGGATGGGAGCACCCTGGAGTGAAGCAAGGGTGGAAAAGGGAAAGAATTAACACATTGAAAGAGGAGTACAGAAAAGGAAAGGCATGTTCTGGTTCTGCATGTATGCTGTTGACAGAACAACCGGGGATTACAGAGGAAACAAATACAAAATTTAAGGGGGAAACATGAGAACAGAAAGGGAGATTTGCAATTCACAGCACAGAACAAGCAGTATAGTGGAACTCGCAAGACTGTGCAGAAATGAAGAAGAAAATTTATCAAGTCTAATATTAGAGGCATAAAAGCAAAGTGCAGTAGTGCTTTCTTTGGCAGTACAAAAGACCCCAAGGATGGAGAGTTACTGCCATGTACAGATGTAAAAGATCTGCAGTGCCACGTGGAGAAGGGGATGGAAGAGTTGCCTTAGCCAAGAAGATGCTGCTTTTCCTCTTGGAAAGGGTTAGAGAGAGTAGACGAGCAGATGCCAGGCTGCGCAGAACATGAAGTGGGGGTACTTCCCAGGAGGAGCCAAAGAAGCTTGCACACACTAGAAGACTAAAGACAATGGACAGAGCAGAAAGACAGACAACAGAAAAGGGGTAAAAAGCCAAATGAGAGCAACCAGATGTGAAAAGGCCCAGGACAAGGCTGGGAGCAAGAAGACGAGTAACAAGTACACTTCCAGCAACAGTCCAAGATGAAGGAGGAAAGAAAACCACAAACTCAGAAAGGAAAAAAGAAGCAAATGTCCAAAGTACTTTCTGGAACACTGGAGGACATAAGGCTGAGCAGATGGCAGAGCCAGAGCAGCTGCAAGAGATGACATATGACCTGGGCAATTTTACATTTCAAATATACTGTACAACCCACACTCCCACTCACTGGAAAATTAAATTTGCTGTTCTTTTTACTTTTATTAATCAAGATTCACTTCCTAAGGCTACAGATGTGCATTTGCCCTTTCTGGAACACAGAGCGGATTCATTTCCTCACACTGAGACTACCACCATCCTACCACCATAGGGGTTTTTACATGTCAAAGTCTCCCTTGGAAAAATTTAAAGAGCTTGGCTCACTTTTGCGATGCTCTTGACCTTTCATTTCCGGACCAAATTATTTGAGCAGGATGCTTACAGCTCACCAGCAGCTGCTTGTAAAGCAATTTCAGCAACACATACACGCTCTGCAAGACAGTGCATTGCAAGTCAGAGCACTTTAACCTGCACCAAGCCTTCACGAAGACACAGCACAGAGTGACTGCTGCACCCAAGGGAAGACTGGAAATAATTCCAGCCTACCTCAGGGCAGGCAAGAAAGTGCTGCACCTCTTCCATCTCCTTCTCCAAAGTTGGTGTATTCCTACTTTAGCACCTCCTCTCTTCGAGCTGAGGTAACATGATAATAGAGCCGGAGCAGAAGAAACGCCGCTATTGCCCTGAAAAAGCCCCACCTCTTCCTCTGGCTGGAACCCTGCTGGGATCTTCATTCCTGCGGCTTCCCAGCACTGCCATTCAAGGATGAATGAAGCTGCCCTGACTTCTTTTTGTATTGCTCACACATTCTCTCTGTAGCAGCAGCAGCACAAATAACCCAAGCTCTGGCCACTGGCAGAAAAGAGTCAGTGGTTAAAGCTGAATTCCTCCACAGTCTGAAAGAGAGGATGACATCACCCAGATGACCCATAACTTCATTTCCCAAAGCTGCTCAGGAACACCGTGGCAGGTATCTGAGAGACACTTGGTCCACGAATAGCTCTGCACTGCAGCACGGCTTCAGGAGATTCTCAATTACAATTGTCAAAAAAAAATGGATTTCATTATCTCTGAAAGCTGCAAGGCAACGTTCCCCTACTGCAAGCCTGCATTCAGAAAGATGGCTGCTACCAACTGAACCACTAATACACCAAGGTTTCTTGATGAGCACACATTTAACTAGCCATCAGACCCTTTCCTGTTTAGTTTGTGAGATCAAGTATCACATAACCGGTGCTTTGAGATTTTTCTGACATTACAGGGAGATCTTCAAAGGATTACAAACACAAATATACTGACTAGGAGCAATATTTTGGTAACAGAGGTTGTATTTTTGAAACCACATACCATTGTGTACAAATACCAGCTGTCCTTCAATTATATGAGCCTGGGTAAAACTAAGGATGCTCTTGTTTGGAGAAGATTTCAGAGCCAAGTGCCCATTGCTAGGTGGAGTAATGGAATATATCAGTTCTGATGGTGAGGAGTCCTTGTCTTCTGCACAGAGGTCATCAATAGTTATTTCTGTGACTGAACCCACCCACACCTAGGAAAAAAAATAATAATATTGTTAATAAAGAAAATGCACACAAGATAAAATCAGGGGTGGAAAAAACCTTCAAAGAAAAAGAAAGAATAAAGGTTTGTGCTATGCAACACTAGCAGCTGTGACATGTTTCCTTGCTGTCTACCCAAATCTCTGATTGTGGACTGGAATCGCTAATGTTGACAAGTGGTTTTTAAAAGACAAGACCACAAAATAATACAAGCAAATACACCCTACATCAGTTTGAGTTTTAGACAGATGCAGCATGAGTGCTATATTTGTCAGGCACTATCCAAACTCTTACAAACGTAACAAAATTGTATTTTGATAACTGAGTCAAGGAGCTCCTTTCCAACACATACACATGAATATTACTGTCATGTACTTCACAGCAGGCAAGGCATTCAATATGCTCTACATTCACCAGCAGAAAAGAAAAAAGAAAAACAGCCTGGGGACAGCATCATCTCTAATACAAATGGGACGCTTCTTGTAGCTGCATGATTTCCTTCTAATGACTTGCACTAAAGGCCCTTTTTTCAGTGCACCAAACAACCCACAGAGGTGCTCAGTCCAGTGGGAGATGAAGGAATCAACACCTCCAACAGCTGCTTAGCACTTTGTAAGGTCATGCTTACAGACAAAATAGCTAACTAGTATTTGGAAAGATGTTATCCAACCCATCAATTAATTCTAGTAAATCTAAATGCTTTTGGTTTTTTTAGCTTGAGATATGCACAAACTGCAAGATCCTTCTTTCAATCAGAAAGGACTGCTATCTGAGCTTCATCTGCATCTCACTGGATAATTCCTTGTCTGGAAATGATAAGCAACAGCCCATTTCACTCTTCACCTTCGCTGTATTTATTTGGAATTACAGACAAAAGACAAAGAACAATACATACTTATCTCTACATGAAATTAAATTCCCAAATATTCAATACAACTATACACATTCTTTCCACGCAGAGTTTATATAGTGTACAATCTTAAGAGCCTGATCCTTCAAAAATCTCAGCTTGAGCTTTGTAACACATACTGCATCGTCCCTTCCTATCCTCCTAGGGTCTTAGTACACTTAACAAATATCTGGTAGTAACATCACACCAAATGGTTGAAGAGGAAAAGTGATCCTTGACA
This sequence comes from Chroicocephalus ridibundus, assembly GCF_963924245.1. NCBI lineage: Eukaryota > Metazoa > Chordata > Aves > Charadriiformes > Laridae > Chroicocephalus > Chroicocephalus ridibundus. Next base: position 67,455,110 of record NC_086316.1, on the reverse strand, counting down.
AAGGGCATTTTACCTCTGCCAAAACCAACAATTAGCAATCACAGATTTTTCCCTAAGTATTAATTTTACTTTTTAATAAAAGCCATGGAAGAAAATCCTTTAAAGCCACTGGGATTTTTTGCCATTTCAATAGAGGAAAGATCTCGGACTACATTGTGTCACAAAATATGTGCCATGGAAAAACAGATACTAAAATGAAATTATATGTGTTTTCTAATTCAAAAAACAGTTTGAAAAAGAAACTGTGTTACTTTTTATAATAGAAAATATCTTGCAACCAGGAAATAGCTATTTTCTCCCTTGAAATATGTATTTCTCTGTAATGTAATTACTACTATCAAAGTTTGATAAAAGACATCACCTTTGAAACACGAGATGATAACTTGTAGCAAAGGCTGGCTTACTGAGTGGCATCAAATAAGCACATTAGTGTGCTTTTTTACTGAGACCCTTTAACTCACCTCAGTAGCAATTGATTCATATCGTTCCACACAGAAAAGGTCACATACAGAATATGCAAAAGCGTAAGAAAGGACTATGCAAACATGTTATTACAAATGACTCATTAAATGTCCAAAAGTTTTGATATTTTTTCTCTTATTAAAGGAAAAAATGAGCTTTTTTTCTATAAAGCCACTGTCTATTTCGATTGTTCCAGGACACTAACACACAATGCTTTTAAAGTATTATAGATGCTGAGGTGCTCTATGACCTGCAACATGATCCTTGAGGAATGAAAGGAGATCCAAGAGCTGAAAAGGGCTGCAGGGAAGCGGACACTAAGGATACTGCTAATCCTGTACCAATTGCTTATTTTCCACATCTGGGATCAAGTCCTCCTTGAAGACCACCACAAAAACTGTATCAGAACTTCCAGGATGTAGCATTAGACTAATTCTGCATGTGCCTAACACATTCCACAGGCATGGCCCAAAAAAAGGTTCATAACCCTGTCTGCTGGCAAATAATCCATTCTGCTCTACTTAGAGCACTCAGCTTATCAGTATCTCCTTGCATGCTACATATGCTACCAGACACTCTATATTCACGGCCATTTTAATACTCTGGTTAGTTAAGTGATTTAAAGAAAAAAAAAATAATCAGTGTTTGAATTTGCTTTTTAAAAAAATCTAATTTTAGGAATATATGGCCCTCTTGTGGCAACAGGAGGATACAGTCATTTCACAGCATCACTACGCATAAACATATTTAAACACATACATAAATGCAGCAGACAATGCCAGAATAGTGATTTTCTTTAAAATATCCTATTTCCCTTCCCTATTCCCACCCTAGAAAAAACAAATGACCGTAGAACCTGTGGAAATTTTAGGAAGTTATACCTAAAATGGTGTATAGTTTCTAAATAAACATATCCCTCATGCACTTACTGTTCTAATAGAAAGGCTTTAAATTAAACGCAAGGATTACTAGCATACATTAGAGAAGCTCTCAGGACATTAGAATTTTCTGTATCTTATACCTTATGTTAGTGTAAATACTTAAGCATGTCATAAATTCTCAGTCAAAAAAAACCCAAACAACCAAACCCCTAAACACTTATTTTCACTTCCTAGAAAAAATCAGAAACAAGTCCCAAAATGCTTGGTTGGTTGTGCTCCTGAAACTCCTCCCATGGTGTTCATAACCTTGATGGTGTTCATAACTTTGACAACAAACAAGGTTGTTTGAAGAAGGGATGTTATGGATGCCTCAGAAGTGAGGGAGCTAGAGTTGAAGGCCTCATTCAACATGTGTACTCGTGCTCAACAGTTTCTTGCATTTAGCCAGAAGCCCCACAACAAAGGCCAAAATTAACTTTCATATATCCAGGCCAACATCACTGGCCACATAATGCAGCTCTTTACAGAAGCTATTTCCCAACAGCAGATGCCATACACTGACCTATTTTTCAATTGTTCAACAGTTCTTTCTAACTCTTTGTATTGAGATCCACAAAATTTCTGAGGTGCTAAACGTCAGTTAACTCAAATGGTACTACTGGATCTCAGCTTTCACGGTACTGGTCCCTCATTTTATGCTTTGTACATTTTGTACATTTCCAACCGTTCAAAACATACAAAAGAGCTTCCCCCTTTTTAAAAGTAGCACGCAGTTTATTACTTCACATTCACCACTAGCCATGTCCTTGAGGACCACAAACTGCTTGGCTAGAAAATGGGGCAAGCAAGTATCACCGGCTCATCCCAGCACTTAGCAGGACCAGGAGAAATCCATTTTCTCCCACCTACTGGGGATGTGCAAGTTTGCTTTGAAGAAAGATCATCTCGGTGTATTCCTCCCAGTACGTAATTCAACTGCCAGCTTTGTTTTAGTCTGCACATGAATCCAACATATATGTGCATATTAGTACCCTCTCATGACAAAAATAAAGGTCATTTCTCAGCAATAGCTTATGCACAACCAGCAAAACCACATCAAAACCACAGCCTAAAGCATCCTGATTCTGGGTGTGCAAACTGCCTCCCTAGCAGAGAGGACAAACTTTGGCTGGGTTAAGCTGTGTTATCACTGTTCTTGCAAAGCCTAGACTTATAGATATTTTTAGAAAAATCCATATGCTGCACTGCAGTGCATTGCACAGCCTCAGTTCTGTTAACAGACTGCAGTTCAATGCCAGCAATGCACCAGAAGAGAGACACTGAAAAATTTTGACTGGACATATATCCTTCTTGTCTGAGACTAGACAAACATTACTGCGTGCTGTGCTGATGTCTGTAGAGTACCACTGTAATTACTTTAACCAGGGGAGATTTTACTCTGTACCACCCAAAAGCTTGTGAAGTGAGTCTGCCCTTCTGCCAGCAGTCTCTGCACAGGGCAGGCTGTGTTGTGTTGTGGGCGTCTGTGGATTATCACAGTTTACCTGCTGTCACTGTGAAAGTGCACAATACTACCACTACAGCTGTTTAAAAATTAAGTCTTTTCTCATGTGAAAAGGCTAAATACACAACACAAGGTTATGATAATCTTTCTAGTAATCTATTTTGCTTCTGCAATGCACAACTAAATATGTAAAATTAAATGCATGTTTTAGGTGCCCGGGCATGATGCAGCCTCAAAATACCCTGCTTAGCTTCTTTCAAACCTATTCCAAAATATCTCTTCTGTCTTGACACCTCTTAGATGGTTTACTGTCACCATGGTTTCACTAGCTGACACACAACCAACTTCATTCTGCTTTTCAAAGTCACCATATTTGGTTTTGCTCATCAGATCTCAGATTGGAAGTCTTTACACGCGGGGGCTTTTTATTTTACATGGGCACAGGGTCCATAATAAATTGGTTATGGTTACCGAGTGCTACTATAACACAAACAAATAACTATCCTATAAATAAATAGATCTGGAAAAGCACTGAAACTGAAGTGACAGTAGTCGCTTTTTTCAAGATCAAAAGATTAAAAAGCCAGCTATACTTATTAAGAGCAAAAGATAGCATTAGTCAACAATTTTAAAATTTTCTTCAGGAATTTGGGGGTGCAGAGTTAGGAACAAGTCAGCATGTCCTTTTTTTAGTTCACAGTATCACACAGTAATGGCTTCAGTGCCTGCACTAATATTTTGATGACTTCTAATAGTCTAGATTTTCACAGACTGCATTGTATTATTCTTATCAGAAACTTTTAAAGAAGGGAACATTCCTCGTTTCTATCAGAAATATCCAACATGTAGACAATTCTCTAATGTAGTGCAACTGAGAATGCTGCTCTCTCCTCTTGTCCTGTCCCACTAGGGTTTTGGAGAGGAGCAGGCAGCAGAAAGCACCTCAGCAGGTCTGAACCTTCGGTACACTTACTGGCAAGAGGGACAGGGTCTGAAGGCAACAGTAAGATGTTTGCACCCTCATCAGTGCTACTCTTGGTACTTTTCTAAGCTACGCTTAGATTAAAAGAAAGCTCAGTCAGCCTTCTAGATAAACTTTACATTACAACAGTAGAAAATTGTTCTTCATGGTGACTAGAATCTCCCTAAATAAACACTAGACATGTACTGTCTCCCTTCATTAACACTGATTTATTATATTGACCATTTATTATATTGACTATCCCACCAGATACAAACCTAATACTCTGTTAATGAAGGTGCATTAAATTTATCAGGTTAGAAATAATTTTAACATTTCAAAATGTTGGCAAACATACCCGAAGAATTCTGTTAACCTTTATAACTGGAACTTCATCATTTACTGCAGTAACTGTTACAAACACAGTTTGGGGCAAGCTTTGTTTCCACAATTCCGTGTTATTTACTATCACAGTAAAATTGTCCATCCGTTCCTCGCTGTCATCGTGAACATAGTAGATTAATTCTTGCTCCACCTGAAAAATATAACAACCAGAACAATTAAAGAGGCTAAAAGAAAACACTTTTTAAAAAAACCAAAAATATTCAAGTCTAGTCATGCCCCTCTGTATTTATTGCCTCAACTCTTTATGACTTCTAAGACTTTATTTATGCTCATATCTGATCTGTACCTCTATCTTTGTTCTGTCCACAACAGCAAATCGTACAGCTCATCTGTCCATTCCTCTAGCCAGAATATCTTAACTTGCCAGTCTTGGCATTCCCCCTTCCCTCTGAAAGGAAAATGGAAAATCCCATGCCACTATATTTACCACAATGTTTTCTGTAATCTATAAACCAAACACATTATTAGTAGATGGGGACTTATAGTACAGTTTTGCTTCTTAGAGTTAAAAGACTGAAAGAGTTAAAAGACTGAAAATTAGCCTATTATGCATATACGGGCTCTCTGTGAGCAAAGACATGACCTAAAAAAATAATTTTTTTCCACTTTCCTCCTTGTTCAATCTACATACTATTTCCTGTGGTCTTTTCAAAACAGACCCACAGGCCGTCTGTCTTCAGTTTCCAAAGTATCAACAACTCTGCCTGAGTATGAGTGGCCCATCAGTCTACTGTGACGACCAGTGGCACACAAGGAAGTGCTGTGGTCCACCACAACAAGGCACCCTCTCTCCCCACCCCAAATGACCAGCTAGCAACTGCAGAAAGATCTTCAGTACAAGGCCAGAATAAAGCTCAAACTCATGCATATCACCACCTCCCACCAAATCATCCCACTGCAGGCAAAAATGAGCTTTTAGCAGAGCAAATAATTAATTGTGACTACAGCAAAGTAGATCTAAATGCATTACCTGTTTTCTGGTAAACGTGGTTAACTTTATTCCAGGAACACGCGAGTTTTCAATATACCCATGTTTTGGCTGCTCAATTAAAATAAATTCACAGCTGAGTCCTGCAAAGTGTCTACTAGAAATTCTTAGATAGTCTTCCACCAGGGCTTTTGAGCCCCCTTCAATTACTGTGAAGTTCTGTACTTCCAGGGGAATCACTCTGGGGATGATGTCTACAGAGATCTCTATTCCACTCACTGTTCGGACACCGTTGGTCACATCCAGAGAAAAACAGTCATCTAGTTGATCAGAAACTGTCTGCACATATTGAACTTTGCCCTCATCAACATCTTGCTGTGTGAAGCTCAAAACTGGCCTTTGGTCAGCAATGAGATAACTTTCTTCGGAGGAAAACTTACGAATGTATCCATGTACTGGAAGCTGTCTTAGGGTGAACACAATCTCAGATGGAGAACTGTTTTCATGAACGACCTTAAATTCAGAAACATACCCCAAAATTATTTAAACAGAAATGGGAGAAATTCTTTAGTTCTCTTCTGAATTCTTCACTTTTAACCCTTGGATTGTCTGCCTAATTAATTGGCATTCCTTTGTTGGGTTACGTGGTATATCTGCAAATTCTTAATACAACACAGTAATACTTCAAGTAGACTTGTTAAATAATGTAGTCCCAAATTTTTAAATTTTGAAAAGGAACACACTGCAGAATTAACTAATAGCCTAAGCCTTGCAAACTCCCACCTGAAACAAGGATTTCAGCCGCACAGCCACATGCTGCCGGAGCCCCCACATGGTGGTTACTGAAAGGCTGCATGCAAACAATGGGGAGGAAAGTGTTAACCAAAGAGAAACCACCTCAAGTTTGTGACTTGATGTTTTTAAAATTTTGGATGCAACCCTCAGACGACTAGCTAACCCCAAACTGAATGCAACAAAACCCTTTCTTCCTTGGCATTTCTCACCAGCTCAACTAAGAATGAGGTATGAACATTAAGTACAAACAACTGTCATAACTAAAACAAATACAAAAGTGCAGTATCTACAAATCTTAGCTTTCTCAAGCACCAATATGTAACGGAGTCAGAGACTATGGGCATAACCCATTTCCTTTCTAGAAATGGAAGCTTGCTAGTGGTAGTTTCTCCAGAATTAAGTATCCAGAATTCAGTCATGTTAGTGAAAACCAAAAGGAGTTAGAGAAGACAGTGAGACTAAAGACATTGCAATGGCTGAGAAAGCAGTGAAGAAAATTTGCTACAAGATTGGAGAAATGGAGTCCATTTTTAACTTACTTGCAGTTTTCCTTTACTGATTTTAACTGGTTTTCCTTCTTCAACTAAGAGACTGTTTTTGTTCACAATCCTTGGTGGCCACTGATGACTTTCCAAATATATGCGAACATGCACTCCAGCATCCAGATGAACATCTCTAGCACGGATGGTAAAGTTAAATGTGTCAATAAGGTTGTTGCTGTCATCATGTCTGTAGGTCACATACCCCTTTATCAGATCAAGTTGAGTAAAGGAATCCATCAATAAATTATTTACATATATTCTTCCATATTTTGGGAAAGAGAATATCTCATATGTAATCTCATGATCATTTCTGATGTCTTGGTTTGTAATAGCACTTAAGTTAGCTGTTGTAATAGCTTCCCCTTTTCCTTTTTGAACCAACAAGCCTGTATTATTTGCCAACCTAACGTAAGGATCAGTGGCACTAACTTCTAGAAGCAAAGAGGTATAGTGCTTGCCATCTGTCACAAACAGCACAAAACGCCCAAAATCTGCACCGCGGTGTATAAACAGGACTCGCTTTTGCTCCAGGTCTGCTTGTTTGAATTGGTAGAGTCTGTGCAAAGTATCATTTGTTAGCACCAAGTCCCCATTGGAAATGCCACGTCTAGTATACAGCAACTGTCCATCATCAAAATCAGAATCAGGATCATGGTAGCAAAGATCTGCCAAAGTTAATAATCGCTGCCCATTTCTCACTACGTTAAATATCTTATCAATTACACGTACTGGTTTCTCATCATTCTTCAGTTGGACAGAAACATTGAATCTAATTTCTACTGACAAAGGTTCTAGTTCTGGATCAAAGTTTGCCCACTTTCCTGACTCTGTACTGGAAGCTCTGACAAGAAATTCATCAAATGCTGTCTCAGAATCATCATGCGCATACATAAGGCGCTTATCTGTTATATCTTTGTTAGTGAAAGTGGTGAGATTGTCATTACTCTCGAATGAGCCTGAAAAATTAATGAGTTTTAATTTCCCATGCTTAGGAAACTGTATAACTTTATATTGGAAAGTTTTATTATCCGGTGTTTGCACAAACAATTTTGTGCTTGTTATTAACTCTCCTTCACCTTCAGTAACAGTTAGGCCATTGTTAGTCAAAATAATATTTGTGAAATCTGGTTTGATGTAGACTTCAAAGTCGTATAAATTTGATTCCAGATACTTCGTAGAAATGAGGAATCTAAATGAATCACGGTTGTCTTCATGGTATCTGCTGATTAATTCATATGCCACTTTTTGATCAGTAATATCTTTCTGGCTAAAGACTGAATATTTTTTCAAAGGCTGGTCATTAAGCAGTATGTGTCCATTCTTTGGTAGGGACAGCAATTTAAAATGAAGCTCATCTTCAGGTACTTCTAGATCCACAATTACAGCAAAAAGATTATCTGAATTCAAGTACTGCTTTTTTGATTTTTCAATTTCTAGAGGAGCATGTTTCAATAAACTGTACCTTAACCATTTCACTTTGATTGGAAACGCATGCTCTTCACTGATTCTGGTTCCTATGCTAACTTTGAATTTAAATTGATCGGTAACATTTTCCTGCTGAATTTCTTTAAAAGTGCTACAGTATCTCACACGGCTGCGCTGAACAGAGCGTTGAGAAAAAGAGTTGACTCGCTTCCATTCCCCCCTTGAATGTTGCCTTTGGACTTCCCCAAACTGAGGTGCCTCCGTGATCTCATATCGTATCTCCAGCTCCTGGAGGTTGGCATTTGTTTCAACTGCCAGATGCCTAGGTGTGATCAGAGCTGTATCACCTTGGAGTAGTTGTATTCCTGAGCAGTTGACAACTCTGTAATCCAACGGAACTGCCATGACACGTAACACAACAGTGTTGCTCACTTTCTCACCATCACTCGCCCTCAGAACAATCCTTGAGTTCTTGACGCCTGTGTGGACAAAGAAAACAGTACCTTCTCTTAAGTCCTCATTAGAAAAAGTAGTAATAGCTTTTCCAGGATGCTTTGAATTTTCCAAAAACCCTGCATCTGCATTCATATTTCCAAGCACTGAAAGACTGAGATACACAGGATCTGTATCCTTATCTAGGACTTTTATCAGATCACTAGTCAAACGTTTCTTTGAGTTCTCTAAGAGAAGCAGCAAGTTTCCCTCGGGAAGTGTGATCTCAGGCGCATCATTTACTGGAGTGACAGTAATGCTAAACACATGCTGCTCATTTCCTTGCAAATATGGAGGCACAGTCTTCTCACTGCTGGTAGAAATGGAGAAATTAAAATAATCACAAGTGTCCTCAGAGCCATCATGGACATAAAGAATCTTCCGTTGCCACACGTCCTGCATAGAAAATGTATTTGCCTCCTGCTCTGGTTCAACATCTAATTTCAACTCTCCATGAGAGGGTGGTTTCTTTATTTCAAAAAGGATTTGCGATTGATGAATCCCTAATTTCTGAAAGTCTAAGTTGACTTTAATATGTTTAGATTCAAGTGAAGCTTGTCCACCCTCTAGCACAATCAAGTCACTTAGAACTAAAAGGTGGCTTTTGTCTTCCTTGCCCAGAGAAACAGAGCTTTCAGGGGAGATGGCAAATGTTGGGGGTGTCTTCACAGTAGGGTTGTTTACAGCCATCTCTAGAGAAAGGTTTGTATTAAAAGCACTCTCTGTTTCACATCCAGCTGAAATGTCCTTTGTTACTAGAACATTCTTCAGCGATTTTTTTTCTGAATTGGCTTTCAGATCTCTTAAGCAACCTTTGAAGGACCCTCCTCTGGCATACTTCCCAGACACTGAAGTTAGCTCTAACTTAATCACTTCTGATCGCGTGCTGTCATCTACACCACCTACAAAGAGAGATCCTTTCAGAAGCGGCAGCTTGCTGTAGGGAGGCAATGATTTTTTCACAGTTTCTTCATCCAATGTCAGCTGCAAATATTCTGCAGTAAACTTCAGTTCGATGTAGTGCCAACGACTATCATTGACATACCTAGAAGAGGAAAGCTGGATTCTACTTTTATGTTTTCCAACATAGGCTTTAATTAATCCATCTTCCATTTCCATTGCAACGAAATCTCCTGCTTGCCCAGGATGGTAAAGCAGCAATCCACGAGCAGCTGAGGTTTGCAATGTATACTCCAAGATTCCCTCATCATCAACATTCCATGATGGGAAAGAAACATAGGATCTGGAACTGAAGAAACTAATGGGTTCATCTTCACCTGCAAAGAATTCATCACTGCATCCCACTGAAACTTCATGTACATTTTTAAAGCCAGGAGAAGGTCTCAGAGGCATCAGAATATCTAGCTGATTGAAAGACACATCATCAATACATCCTCGGAAATTGGGCAGTGCTCCAACCAGGTAGGGAACATCAAGTTTACTAGTACCACCTACGTAGAATCCATAATCAATATTTAATTCATAGAGAATTCCAGGCATTTTTGTGCTAGTTCTATGATGTTTATCCATTACCAATGTGACATTATCATGTTCATGATGTAGTTCAACCAGGTGCCAAGCTAAATCATTCAGCTGGTATCTTTGCTGAGAATGCAGTACTCGTTCCCCCACGCCAAAGTTAATCCTCAACTGCAAGAGACAGAATTTTAACTATCAAAATCCAAAGTGGTATTTTTCACAATCATATATTAATATATCATTAATAGATTAATTTTCATAAATTTTCATATTAACTACATAATTTACAAAATATAATTGAAAAAAAAATCCCACTAAAATTTTGTGTAGGTTTATTTGCCATCACAAATATGACTTGAATAATTGCAGAAGAGGGAATGGACTCCCCTGCAGTTCTGCTAGGACCAACAACCCCTAAGAACCCAGTGACAACGATCTTTTCAAGAACTGACCTTCCAGAAAAACTATTATTTGGATCCAAACACTTTCTATGATGCTAACATCATCAAATCTGAAATTTTGCCTCTACTGAACCTCATGCTTTGAACACAATGATCTTGATTTTAAGATCTAGAGATCTCAAAGGCTTTTAGTGGCAAATTTTAATGATTATCATTGTAAGAAATAAATACCATATTTTGAAATTATCAATTACATTATATGATTTTTCCATTTTTTTAGAATATAAACTTTGAGACCTGTTATAGTCAACAATTTGAAGAAAAACACTAAACAATACAGACTACTTGTATCTTTTCAGCTATAGTTATAAACCATACCTGTAAATTTCCTGACTGTAGCTCCATTAAACAATAATCGTTCTTCCCAGCTGCAAGAAAAAGCAGTCCATGTGGCCTGCTTGTTTGAAACCGCAACTGTAAGAATGTCTGAGAGGATGCTTCTGTCGTGTTCAGCTCCACAAAGCTATCACCATAAAATGATACTGAAAGAAAGAAAGAAAGGAAAACGAACGGGAGATTTAGTCACAAAAAAAACATCTCTCTTTCTTATCTACAGCTACATTTAAAAAACTTACATGAACTCCCTATATACTTATTGATGTATGAATGAAAATAGATCTCGGATATCAAATTCACCAGTTCAAGCAACTGGATAATAGACCAACAGTGATACCAGTACAGAAAAGGAGTGAATATAGCCCAGTATTCTACCTCGAACAGCGACAACAGGGAATCATAAGAACACTGCAACCATATTTAATACTTTCCTTCAAATACTCTTCCAATTATTTTTTTGTTTCAGGTATTTTCCTGAGCTTGTCACAGTCAGTGTATTTAGTAACTACCAAAGGATTTCTCTCTGATGTACTCCTCTATTTTCTCTTTGGAAATATCTTCACCTACAACATACTCTTACGTATCTGTTGGAGACCTGTGGATGTTCTGCCATCTGTGTGGTTCTTTCATAGGTTCTCATCCATCTTTTTTCCAGGCTGAAGCATCTTCTTGTTTCACGTATGCAGCCTCCAACAATCCCTGCTACCCTGTGGGCCAATTACTCAGCTCTACACAGGCCTCCTGCTATCTTTCACTCCTTCACTCTCTCCTCCTCTCTTTACTGCCTTGAAGAACAGTAACACAGCAAACTTTCTCATTTGACTTCTCACTGCCTTTATCATCCCTGTTATTACTATACTGAACAGCACAGACCCAAGACCAAATATTAAAAAACTCTGCTGGTAACTTCCCTCCTACACACACACACGAAAAAAAAACAATCAATCCTTTACCCCTCCTCCTATCTTTTAATCTACAAAGCCCTGCATTCCTATAAAATGGCTGTGCAAAAGTCTTTGATGTTAAACTTTACCAAAAGCCTTTTGCAAATCTAAATCTTAGACACCTTTCTCACCCCCATCAAGAAAACTCCAAGAGATTTGTAAAGCAGAACTTATCTTTAAAGAAACCCTAGTGACTCTTCCCAAGTTGATCCCACTTACTTCTGTGACTTTTATTCTTTGATACAACACCTATAAATTTGACTGGTATGGATGTCAGGCTTACAGTCCTCTTGGTCATTCTTGGTTTAAACACTGGCATGAAATTTGCCATCCTCCAGACTTCAGGTACCCAGGGATTTTAAAGCATGAGATCAGATATTCCCTTAGCAACTAAGCAATTTCATCCCTGAGGGTTTTTTAGGTCAATCCCTCTTGTCTCCCCCCCAACAAAGGAATTTCAGTTTGGGAATCCTCCCAATTAGCAGTAAACACCATTTTGTTTAGCTTCTCTGCAGTAGCCATGCCCTTTCTGAGTGCTTCTTTTATACTGATAACTTAATCAACTGGCTGCACAGACCTTCTGCAGGGTTTTTGTTCTTGAGGTATTTAAGAAGGATTTAGTAAAATCTTTGATTCCTTCAGCGAGCTGATACTTGATCTTTTTTTACTTTTTTTTTTGAGGCCTGTCTATTTTCACATTACATCTGCCAGGGTTTATGATGCTTTCAGCTATGTTTGGACACAACTCTTTAAGGACGCCACCAGTTAAATATTTATTTTGCAGGTTTTAGCTTCATTCAGAGACAACTTTCTCATTGTAACACAGTTCTTTTCAAAATTAAGCATAATTGTAGAGGACTTCTGAGGTTTAATTGTTCCTCTCTCTACATTAGCTGTCGCTCTGCTGAATCTAACACACTCTGATGACTCTTACAAAGTGTGCCTTTAACTCAGACTCTGAACTGGATTCTGCACATTACCAAATCAAAGGTCTCATTAACCAGCTGTTTCATGAAACAATCACTAACAGTATCTAAAAATTTGCTGTAGTATACATGAAAATTCTAGGCGGCTTTCCCAAGAATAAGATTTCAGCAAGCCCCACAGACAAGGCTATGTAATAGTGCGTTATATTAAGCATACAGAAAAACACAGGAAAGATTTTTAGATAACTGAAGTACACGTATTTCTTGCAAAGGAAGAGTCACCACTGTGCATAGAAAAACTGGTTCCAAGTTGAATAAAAAGGAATTCTTCCCCGACAGTTTACCTCTAGCATAAAAGAAGCTTTCATCAAATAGCTCTAATATACCTTACAGGTCATCCATAAACTCTATACAGTAAAAGAACCAATGCTGTTTGTTGTATATAGAAATATTATTACTGTGGAGTTAATAAAGACCGACCTCCCTTTCAAAGCAAGTATTGGAATAACAGAAATAGAGACAAACCCCCAATATAAGTGAGGACTACATTTTACTAATAAGCCAGGAAACAAGTTAAATGTTGAAGATTTTTATATTACGGTAAATTCATATTACGGCAGTGTGGAAGACTGTCACTATTCTATCTACCATACAGATGGACTATAGGAGATTGTCCCTACCCTATAGTGCTTTGGATGCAGTAACACAGGCAAGGGAGAGGAGTCCCCCGACCTCCATCTCAGTGAATGAGGCACTGAGATACCACCTTCCTGAAGATCATAGAAGGCATAACCTAGATATCTGAAATAATCTTAATCAAAATACTACTCCATTTCCTTCAGACATTGTAGAAAACATCACAACATTGATATAATGTTATGAGTACAAGAAGGTTCCACCTTGAGAAGACAGACCCTTCTCCACATCATGCTGAGACTCCCAGCAGCAGTTGCATTTTGTTTTGCTTCGTTACATCCTAGCACGCCTAGGAACAGGCAAGTAAGAGATTTCATTAAAATTTTATCAGTGAAGTTCCTCAGAAATTAACAAATGAAATCCAATGCTTTTACAGATGTTAATGTCCTGAAAGTTTCATTATGATCACCATAACACAGTCTCCAAATTTCATTGGTGAATTTCTAAATCAAAACTAAGGACCGCTGATATAATTTGAAAATAACTTTTAAAGACATCAAATTCTCATTAGACTCAATTATCTGGGGAAAAAAACATTGGATTTGGGGAAAGCAATTGAGCAGAAAGATAAACTTATCCATGGATTACTAAGTGCATTTTAGAATAACTAGAAACAAAATTGCAGAGTCAATATTTTGCAGTGCACCACTAGGAAACAGTTTGGTGTTTATACTAATATGAATTTCCTGGAAAAGAAAAAAGAAAATGTAAGTTAAAGCTTTTGCCTTCCATAAAACACTTCAGAGTCAGAATCCATCACTGAAGGCAGGGCAGGAAACTCAACATCAGTCTAGGCACTGATCCAGCACTAAATGAGATCTTGGGCCAAGACCACCTACAGTGCCTTGGCGTGATTTCTGCTTCAGTACCCACCAAACTAAGCAGCATGTTATTATAGTATAGGAATCAAGTTCCACTAGAGCAGACACTTTTAGAATGATTTCTAGTTGAAACCATGTTATGAGTGACCTCAAAATGAATCTGGTGCCACAGCTTTTGAAAAGGGGACATTTTCTCCTGGACTATCTGATGTCAATCACACCATTATGGAAAGTGAGTGGAGTTCAACCATTGTTGAATATACCAGCTTTGAAGCTCCATTGCTACTGGAACAGATGAATTCAGTATATCATACAGAGAACAAATCCTTTGGATTGCCTAAGGCAGACAACCTATTCTGTAACAGCTCTGGGCCTCATAGGGAAAAGACGGGTGGAAGCAGCTGAGAATGAGCCAGACCTATGTCAGCTATAGCATCCCTTCATGACAAAGATACACAAAGGCTCAAAAAAATAGAGGTACAATCACTAGGGATGCAATTTAAGGATCTGTTCAACCTAAATTACGAGTTAATTTGTGGTCCCCATCTCTCTTCCTTCTCCCTTAGATCCCTTAGAGCCAATCGTTCCTAATATTTCCATCATAACAGATAACATTTATATGGGAAGTGTAAGTTTTGAGAACTTTGTTTCAAGTAATTTTACTGAAGATTCCTGACCAGGTCTGCCCACAGCATCTTTCTTAGAAGTAACCACAAGAAACCAGGCCAGGCACAGCAAAAGTCTTCATAATCACAAAGCAGAACATTCTTCACATGTCATCTAGTGGCAGCATTAGACTGGCATTTTATCCTTTTGTTCAGCTTTCATTCTTTAGCGTTAAAAACATCATCAAATTCAAAGAAAAGCTACACCTTGAATAATTTTTCTCTTGGTTTCTGGAGTCAAAGCACAAAGCAATAAAAGCCTTGTCTCTTCTCCATTGCCAAAACTAACAACCCCAGAAATGTATCTACAAGAAACCAAGCCCAGACTCACTACACAGTTACCACAAGCTACGCACATCCATCCAACAACAAAATCAAGACTAAAGAGCTAACTGAAAGAGGGGTTTTTTCTTTTTTTCCATCAGTATTTCTCATTTCAGACTAGATCACGTTATCTTCTCAGCAACACAAAGGGATCATAAGGAAGAACAGTGATCTTGGAATCACAATTCCATACTCTTAATTGGAATCAATTTAAGGCAGACTTCATGTCTGCTGAACTCCTTTTGGTCTCCGCTATGGACAGGAAACATCCAAAGCGCCAGATATCTTGACTCTTTCCTTCTTTGGATCCCTTTTACACCTTCTTCCCAAAGAGAGTCACACAGAATGGCTTTTCCCACTGTGCCTGAACCAGTAACCCAGAAAGACTTTTATACTCATGTAATCCATAAAGGTTTTTGCATTTATGCCAGATGAAACAGCAAAGAGGGGCATTTTATCAGATTCCTTCCCTGCCCCTAATATCCACGCTCTTATACAAAAAAATTTAAATACATAATTTGATCTTAAAGTAGAAAATAAAAATTACCTAGTTGCCATGTAAGAGAGTATTTGGACAATGTTTTTGTCTTCAAAATGTTCAGGCCGTATCAGTGTCACTGCCCTTTAAAGATAACGCTTTGGCCAGAAGCCTATGGCGTAAGGAAAAACAATGTAGGTAACACTTAAAAATATAGTCCGACATCGTGAACCCTTCTGGCATAGAGAAAATCATTTGTCTACTTTTAATACTAATATATTGATCTTCTGTTTTCAACACTGCAATAAATGTCATAATTAGGCAACAGAATTACTGCTGCTCAGACAGATTGTTCCCATGTAGCCTGCCAATTCGAAAACAACTATATACGACTTCTTTTACCAGGGACTGGAGGGGATGAAGTCATGCAATCTATTACACTACCTCATCATTAAAGATAAAATCATAAAAATAAAGGATTAAGTCTAACATCACCCATGTATTTTCAGCCAGGATCCTCTCCAAACTCCAAAGCTGCCATGCCAGGAGGTGTTTGCTTGTTTGCTGCAAAGACAAGAGTCACTTCTGTGCCACAGTAACTCCCCAGGTAAGACCACAGTCCTTGCAGTAGCCCCACTAATAATCCGTATCAGTAAGCTCTACAGGCTGGCTGTATAAAAAGTAATTAAAAGAAGGGAGGTGGGGGGTGAAATTTCATTCACTGTTTTTGAACCTGCTATCTTACCATCTACTGTCATCATGTGCTACACTGGTATCTAAGGAGCCCCAAACACAGAGAAGGTCCTTATCTACTAGATGTTTGATGCATATCCCTCTCAAGATACCCCAACTGTACAATGTCCCTTCAAGAAAATAAAGTTACTTGTCTTTCTATGTGAAAAATGCAAAGTCAAAATAAACGCTCACTCATCTGTCCTAACAGCATACTCAAACAAAGTGCAACAAGCACATACAACATCAGTTGTGCCTGGTGAGGTACTGGCTTCATCACCTCTAGTACATCTAGAGGCAAAACTTATTTTAGTTATTTGAATGCATTAACTTCCCATTGTCCTGCTGACACCTTGTGGTGTCATTGGAGTGAGATTTACAGCTTGAAGATTCGTCCCTTGCAGCTCATTCACAAAAGCGTAACAGGAAAAGAAACCAATCGGCACAGGTAGCTCAGATCAATAATAATCTTCCAGATGACAGGGTGATTTTCTATCTGTCTGCTGACAAATTTGGGTAAGTTTTTGACTCTCTACTATTATGAATGTTCAAGTAGAAGCTCTGACCAAGAGTGCAGCCTGTTTCTCCCTGCAGCTGGTGAAAAGGTGTGACCTCTCCTTTTGTAGAGCAGACCTTTTCACAATAATTTTAGACTACTATGTGCATTCTGTGAGAGCTCACTTCAGGGCTGCAGAGAAACCAAAGTGGCTTAACTTTGTCCTCCCTTTCTGCCTTTCTCCCTGCATTCTCAAAACAGAGCAGGTGGTTTTCATACTGACGCGTTTCTTTTGTACTATCAAGTCTTTTAGGGTGCTCCAGTGAGAGGTGGAGGGGTTGTGCAATCTACAGATGAAGGCAGGTTCCCACATAGTAAAAACACTTTCAGGCTATATAGAAGTACAGCTTGAAGACTCATGAAGTGCCCTCATGCACTAGACGCTAGGCAAACAATGAGAGACGTCTTGAGTCCCAAATAGCTTCTGCTGTAACTAGAGATAAAATATGCAGGTTCCAACAGATGAAGATGCAGGTCACAACTTGAGACCCCTTTAGGGTTTACTACAGGAAAAGCAGCACACAACCTTCAACATAAATATAATAGGAAGATTCTCCCTCAGGATAGGATTTGAGTGATGGAAACAAGTGTTCTGAGCCTGCTAATACCAAATATAAATAAGCAGCTGTGATAATAATAACTTTTAAAAGCCTTGTTTACTCTGACTGCACCGCACAAGTGGAGACACATTAAAAAGGGAGAGAACATTAGCGAAAGAGTACCAAATTCCAGGTACCCAATGTAACAAGCTTTTAACAGTCCTCTGCCAGAAAAAAAAAAAAAGGCAGTATGGGGGATTAAAGAATACACTTGCAATTACTGCATGGCCTCAAATTCTGCACTATAAACATGCTTAGAGCTGTCCCACAGAACCAAACCATCCCTCTAGCTCCCTGCAGCTAACAGACAGAGCTTTACACCCAGGTCCAAGACTTCCCCTACTGCATCACCAAAACTGTCAGTTCTCTCCAAAGTTAATTCCCTAGCGTGCTCTACAAATACCGATGCTACTCCTACAAAAGTGTGTAGCTTTAGCATGTTTCAGTCGTGTGCTCAGGAACTTAGCTGGAACCATGTATTCAGAACAACTGAGCAAAAGCAATTCTTTCACGTGCTGCAAGTATCTGTTCTGAAATGTTGTGATTTGTACATTTATTTCCCTATTTAATTGTATTTCCTTCTTTCACCTTGAATTTGCCAGTAATATGTTTGAAACCATTGCAACTACAGGAGAGTCCTAAATATACAAAAATATTTTGGAGAAACAGATACTGGGTTCTAGCACTCACACAGAATTATTTTTAAAGTGATTAGTTTATACTAAAGCTTCTGAAATAAACTTCTCCAAGTGTATGAAAAAGATGCTATGAAGATAAATAACTCTTTCAGGCAAAATATCTTAAAAGTCTAACATTTTGTTGGAACTTTGGAAAAGTCTGCATGTATTTTATAGCACATCGGTGATAAAAATCACTATTTTTTAAAATATAATAGAAATAGTAAAAGAAATTGCCATAGGTTTCATGGAGTTCTCAGGAGCTGCATATTCTAGAAATGATCAGTTCTGGTGGTTCAAAGCTCACATAAACTAGAAGTTAGAGAAATAAAATTTGACAGCAATTACTTTCTTAAAGTAATTTCATATTTGCTTTTCTTTTTTCGGAACAGCAGTGAAGAATCAGACTGGTAGCTGATTTTTCTCAAGTTTCTTATTGAAGTCTGACCTCATGTTAGAAAACCTTACAGTTTGCGTGACTGCCCATTAAAACTAGATTGGGCTTTAAAGCAGTAACTAGAACTCCCATGAGCAGGATGAAATTAAGACTGCTTTTACACAGGTGTAACCTGATCCTGATGATAGTCCCGCCTTTTACAATTAATTTCAATGCCTCTCGCTGTTGCAGGGAGAGGAAAAAGTGAACCTCCTTTCAGTCTGATTCAGCAGCAATTACTAATAATCACCTAATGAAAAAAAAAAACACCTTCAGAAAATATATCCTCATAAATAAAAATGCACTCATGGCTTCTTCATTTTCCCTTACAGCTAGATGGAACCACAGTTTGAATGTTCTTTTTTTTTTTTTTTTAACTCAGTACTTGCTGAATTACAGATGTGATCAACTGGTGAGACTGAAAAGCACTACCAGTACCACAGAGTAACTTAGGTAATATAGTTTGCTTACAAATCTTACACTCTCCAAAAATAGGGCTGATACTTCACAAAACAGGAGTTTGGTTAATGAAGTTTTGCTACAAGAACAAAAAGCAGAAATAATGCACTAGAATGCCCAAAAGAAAACAAAGAACCAAAACAGGACACTTAATGAAAAAATACTACTTCCATCTCTGTCCTCTTATTTAAACCGGCAGCAGCTGACATCAACAGCGTACAAGGGCCACGGGAAAAATGGAAGTGGAAAAGGGAGCTGCCAGATACACTGTGAATGCCCTTTAAGGCTAATGTAACCATTACTCAAAAGTGAATTTTCAGGGTTGATTCACATTTTCTCAGTGCAGGATTTGCAGTGAGACTTTGTGGGTAAATCAAACACTAGGAGAGTCTTTAATCTTCTTACACTCACCTAAAATATACACAGTGAGGAACATCCTTGTGTTGCATCTACAAATGCTTTACACATGAGACAAGATGATGTTTAAAAGTCACTACCAACCCCAAGCATTTATGATTCTATGATTTCCAGACAAAAGACAGTCCTGTAGTTAAAGCGCTGAATGTCAAATAAACAGAGCTGATGTTCATTTCCGGGTCTATCACAGAAACACAATGAAGAGTTGGGAAAACCACCTAACAACTCATTTCGGTTCACTGTCTATGAGAAGCTGTGACTGCTTTTTTTTTCCTTCCAGCCTTTGACTGGTTTTCCATTTCACTCTGAGATTTTTGGGAGCAGCAACCCTCTGTCTCTGGGTAGGGCTAAATCCACAGCAGCAGCTGGAGTAAGAGAAGAGAGCTGGAATTTAAAAGCTCACCTGGTAGTGCTGCCAGTCCACATGGCCGGTCAGAGCCTAGCCTGAAGGCAGCTCAGCCAGAGCATCCTGCACTGATGCACCCAGGTTAGCACAAGCAGCAGGCTGCGCTGCTGATGTCCCTACCTTGCAGTTCAGAAACAAACCCTCTGTCTCTAGCTTTGCCTTGCACTGCCTGCAACGCTGGGGACAGAGGACACTACTGCAACAGCGAGGCATAACATGGTTTGTCAGCTTCACGTTTTCAAAGCAGTGATGGTTGGCCTGACGTTACTGTTAGCAAAATCAATGACAAAGCCCTTCTTCATGACATTTAAGACAACACTGCTATTACTAGAGGAATTTCAGTGGCTCTGACATCCTTGATAGTTCCAAGACATCCCTATGAGCAATAAAAAAAATCTCCCCTATCCTGCACGCAGGCTTTCTGTTCACAAAACCGGCGAGAACACCACTTGAGCTCCACACATTTAAATTCTCTCATGGAAAGAGAAAAGAAGTGTATTTCATTTGTAATATCTGACATCAATCCTGTAAGAAAAACTACCAATTCAGCCTTCATTAATCTCTGAAGAATTGAAAACTATTTTTTAACGTTACAATTAAATATTAGTTCATTTCTAACTAGTCTCTTCATCTAGTGAAAACAGCCACCACAGCAACCACAGAAACCTGCAAGACACCTGACATTTCTAAATAGAGGGAGTTATGGCAATTGGTTCATGTCACATGGGATTGCAAAGAGTACAAAAAAGTGCATTTCTGCAACTGCCTGCTGGCCCATTATTTTAAAAAGGTTTTTAAATAATGAAGTTGATTACCAGTCTTTGATGGTCTAATTATAATTTACTTGAAGATCTATCACAAGAAGAAGGAAAAGAAATTTCCAGCTGAAGTTTTTGGCTGCACCAGTGGTTTTGGTGACTGCCCAAGACCTGCACCATAAGGTGCATCGCCATCAGTGAGAGCTGCAGGCCCTTGGCATGCCTGAAAAGCCAGACATTCGACAGCTGAATCTAGATGCCAAAAAAACCCCCAGATACCCACAACTGCCTGCTGATATTTAGTGTCCGGACTGCTAGTTCACACACATGCCAAAGCAGGGGAAGGGACCACAGAGAATATTCTTGCACGCGCCTTAGCGCTTTCCCCATGGCATATTATAGAGTTATGAAAGGGGGAGAGGGTGGTGTTCATCCACGTAGCCTGGGTTCTGTTTGTTTGTTTATTAGAAAGTCTGTGCCAATCCCCAGTGCCTCCTCCACAGGAGGGGATGCGGGCATCAATATGGGACACCCTAGCCCAGGGCTCGGCCTTCGCTCTGAGGGAAGGCGACACCGACGCCCTGACCCAAACCGCTGTCCCAGCCACCTGCGAGGCCGAGGGCGGCAGATCCCCAGCACCCCGAGCCCCCCGACACCCACCCACCTCCGCCGCCCCAGGCCGAGGGGCTGCTGCCGGGCCTCAGCCCGACCGGGCCCACGCCACGCCGCCCTCCGCCGGCCCGGGGCGGCGGGGCTCCCTTCGGCGGGGCCGCCGGCCAAAAGCCCTCTGCAGCGAGCCCCACCGGAGCCCGGCAGCGGCAACGCCGGCCCGACCCGAGGCCGCCGGTCAGTCAGCGCCGGGCCGCCCCTTCCCCCGCCCGGCGCAGGTGCCTTCCGGCCGCCCGTCCCGCGGGCTGGCCGCGCCTCCCGCCATGGCGGCGCCCCGCGGGCAGCCCTACCTGCGACAGCCGGCCGGCCGGCGGCCAGCAGCAGCGCCAGCAGCAGCAGCAGAGCGACGGGCACGCTGGGCCCCCGCCCGCCCACCATGCCGGAGCCGTAGCCCGACCGGGCACCACCGGCGGTGGCGGGACCGGGGCGGGGCGCGACCCTGGGGAGCGGCGGGAGCGTGTCACCGCCACGGCCCCGCGGGGGCTCCGGCACGGCCGTCCCCGCACGCCGCCGCAGGACGGCCTCCTCCTTCCCTCCTCAGAGCGCAGCTGCTCCCGCGTCCCGCCCCCCGCTCCAGAAACACCGGCCTGGGACGGGAGCGGGGCCGTCCGCGTCCCCTCAGCCCCCGCCGCGGGAGCGCCAGGCCTCGGGCACCGGCGTCGCCTCAGGCGTCAGTCACGCCGTGCGGCCAGGCCGGGCTGCTCGAGGTTTTGTTTTAAAATGTGTTAAAGAGCACACTTGAAGCACTCGTGTCTAGGCCACTCGTCGGCCTTCGTTCAAATATGCAGGCGTATTTGAGGGTTACATACCTCCTCCCTGCCAGGAACGGCCCTGCAGCCATGCAGTTTTCTGGGATGTTATCAGCTGGCGATGTGCCTCAACAGGTCGGTTATTTTTTTTAACTACTCCCTTACACGCAGGACTGGAATCCGCGGCCTGAAATCTGACACTAAGCAAGCAGAGTAAGTAACCGAGATAATATTCCCAAACTCTGCAGAAAGAAGAAGAACGACATAAATCTCTTTTCTGGGTCAGCCGTCTGGTTCTTCTCTTCCTTTGAGGTTTGCAGTCATCATTTAGTCTACATTTTCTTTAGCAATTTTTGGCAGGCTTCGCTGTCTCTATGGTTTTAGAATAATGTAGATGGTGGGGGAGGGGGAGTGTCCATGCCCGGAGGGAAATCACGGGGGTTATCTTCACCCAAATACCACTTAGCAGCTTTATTAAAGATCTCCAAGGCAGAGAGGCCTAATAAACTTGATTTTCTTCAGACTGGCACTCGAAGAAGATTTGTGAAAACCTGGAGAAGGAATTTTAAAAAGGCGCCAGTCTAAGATGTGAACAAGAAGCGCAAAGAAAGGATTTAACATGGAATAATGATCAATAATATGACTGAGGCTGGAAAAGCAGACTGTCAGGCGCATGGCAGTGAAACTGTGCTGTGGTGGGGAAGCCTGGGGAAAAAAATTACCCTTGCACCATTCATGTGTTGCACAGGTCTGACTTCACATATCCTCCCCTAGGAGCATTTGGCTTCCCTAAACCAGTGCAGAGTGAGAGTCCTTGCATATACCTCAAAAGGCACAGCATCACTTGCACTGTAGGCCTTGGGAAGGAATATTCAAAACCACATTAGGAAAAAAATAGTGCAGCTAGATGCTTGGATGAGAGGCAGAGGTAGGTAAATGGGAGTATCCCATACACACGAGGTGTTTTGGTGCTAAGTATGGAGATAGTGAGACAGGGAGTGCGAGAACCCCAGTATCACGTACAGGGTTGGTGAGGCCAGATGCAGGATGCTGTGCAAGCAGTGGCACTTCCATGCTGGGCCGGATTGCAAGCTGGAGGTCTGAGTTCAGAGGAGGGGAAAACGAATCGATGATGTGGTTGGAGGTATTACACTGGATACAGAGTTGCCAAACTTTTGCGATCTTGTGAAAAACAGAGATTTTTTTTTTTAAATATCATGTAATTCATGGTATAGAATGAAAATTGGGAATATGATGCATTTCTTTTAGGGTATGTGAAATTTAAAATCTATTCCATGTTGCAGCTACACCGATACAGTCACAAAAATGTAGTTAATTAATATGTTATGTCTAACTCTAGTGAGTAACTCAGCAGTCACTGAAATAATATTTTCCTTAAACAGAGTAATCATTTTTATAGTATGTTCATTTTAAAATTACCTCTCGTCCAAAGAAAGGCAATCCACTCTGACACAGAAGATGGGACTGACAGAGCTGAGATTGTTCAGCCTGGAGAAGAGAAGGCTCAGGGTGATCTCATCGGTGTTTCTGAACAGGTGATGGGAGCATGTGAAGAAGAGGGAGTAGGACTTCTTAGAGATATCCAGTGAAAGGACAAGAGCTACTGGGCACAAACTGAAATATGGGAAATTTCATTTAAACACAAAAATCTTCCTCACATTGCAGGTAGTCAAGCACTGGAACAGGTTGCCTGGATAGGCTGTGGGGTCTCTGTCCTTGTTGATATTGAAAACTTGACAGGACAGAGCCCTGAGCAACCTACTATAGGTGACCCTACTTTGAGCAGAAGGGTGGGACTGGACAGTCTCCAGAGCTGCCTTCCCACCTCAACCATTCTGTGGTGCTGTGGCTCAGACTGAAATCTCCGTGGTCATTTAAAACAAACATTAAGAGACTTCTGAGAAGATAAAGGGCACATCTTGAGAAGGGCCTAAATGGTCTATAGCTTTAAGCCACATTTTCTTACGTCATTCAGGAGTTTCCAACCCTGAGTCCTACTTGCTTTCAGCAGGACTTAGGTTTCTTAAGAAATATAAATATGAATTTTTCTTTGTTTCTGCAGTTCCCAGGGGAAGGGGGTTGCAGGTTTTTTATCATCTTTGGCTTTTATTACTCAAATATTTCGTATGTCTTGAAAGCATGACAGGACTTGTTTCCTAAACAAAAATGTCATGCAGTCAGACAGGCAGAAATCCAGTATGTAAAATGTTCTGGTTTGTGTTCTTTCTTCCTCCCCTGTTCCTGTATGCCAGCTGCATAGACAGTAGTCAGCCTCAGTGTTGAGCACTTCTGTGAAAATGTGAAAAATCCTTCAGCTAGTTGACAGATTCTTTCTTATTAACGATGGAGATCTGCTTATTTGTAACTGACAGCCTATCAGTCTGTTAGTCAAAGCAGAATGCATGGTGTTACTGACCGCTATAACACACTGCATGTCGGTTTCCTTTTGTTGGATTTGGTTGGAGAAAGGTTCCACTGAGAAGAATGGAAATTCACCAGAAACCACTTTAGAGATCAGTTTCTATTCAATTTTCAACCAGCAATACTCTTTGCAAATTGCTGCTGCAGCCAAGACTTCCTTAGAGTTTCCATAGGCTTTCAACCAATTTTTAAAAAACAAAACTCTCCACGTTTTGTAACAACTTGTATCAGATTTCTTTGGTTTTGGATAAATTATGCTGAAATTACTATTGTGGATAAGTGACAAACACTCAGAAGATATGCCTGGATAATTCTGATGGGAAAGATTGAATGCTGTCTGCAAGCAGTCAGGAGAGTTCCTGTGCTAATAATATGAAGATCTCCAGCTAAATAGAAGAAATTAATAGTCTTTAGATAAAGCAGTATTGACCCAACATTTATTGCATTAAAACGACATTTTAATTTGACATCTTAATTTTAATTTAACACTGTATCAGATGGAAAATATTCAACTTGAATTTCCTGAGTAGAGTGCAGCGTAGTGGACTCAAGCTTCTTAACATCGCAGATAGAAATAGGAAGGTACAGAGGTGTGCTCTGTAGTCTTCATCAAAAGCAAACACAAACCTGCAGTGGTCCATACAGATCCCCAAAGAGCCTGCCTGTAATGACACTAGAGGGAGTCCTGAGGCTGCAAGAAAATCTTTTGCCTGTAACAATTTCTTAAGTAAACACTGCCTTATAAATGAAAATGTTGTTGAAATAGAGCTTCTGGGCAAAATGAAGGAGCCATTCAATTCAGGTGGGATCAAACAGTATTCAAGTTCTAAATTCCAAGTTTTGCAACGATTCATTAAGCAAGCCAAGTGAATTTAAAAAAGGGCATGGTAATAAAGACTTTATTTTTTCAGTAAAGATGATATTTAAGGTCAGCATTCAAAATGGAGTAAAAGAATCTCTTACATTATTGTTCTAGTAATTTAAATTACAAGTGCCCTGTTCTACAAAATCTGTGCCCTTCTTGTGATCCCTCATTGAAGATTTAAAAGAGACCATGTGGTCCTGAGTTTTCAAGTTAAAAAACTGAATTTTTACTGAAGTCAATGGCAGCTGTCAATGCTCAGCATCTTGAAGGTCAGGCTACACAGTTGCAATAAAAATAGGTTTCACAAAAGTGCAGTTGCATCCCACAAGTCACTGTGGGATGCTAGTCCATGCATGTTCCTAAACCACTTTAACAATTTTGAAAAATGTAGGTATCTGAAAGAGAAATTCACGTGCACCTAGGGCTGACAGTGCTCAGTAGCTCAGTGTGATAGCTTATCCTGTGCCACTGGGGTTGGGAATACATCTTGTGCTGTGGGGGACCATAACAGGTTCTCTTGCTTTAGGAGAGAGCCTAAAGCAAGACAAGGCTCTCTGCTCTGAATGAGGGAGTATGGCATTGGCATTCACTGGGGATCCAAATGCTTCCTTTCTTCCCCTTGGTGGCCCATGCCTCTAACCAAAACCTCTTAGCCTGCTTTGGGTATTCACAACACAAACCCTGTCCCTTCCAAGATGTCACCGAACGAGTGCTCAGCTCTTGCTCCTCTCCTGCTGTTGGGTGAGCTCTATCAGAGAGCTCTAAGATTGCATTCAGGAACAGGTCATCCAGGAAACTAAAATCTTCCTCTTTTTCATCCAGAGCGGCACAGCCTGAGGGACTCATCACAGGAAGCTGCAGCAGCTCCTAGGAGGAAGAGGTTTGACTGATGGAGGACCCAGAGGAGAAATGGTGGGATGACACTGGTAGCTAGTGGTGCCCTTTACCTGCATGGCAGTAGTGTGCCTTTGAGAAGCTGCTAAGTGATAGTCCGTACTGGGCTGCTTACATGGCCAGCCCAATGGAGATCCCCAGTGCAGTAATGTTACTGGGGCAAGAGGAAAACCACAGCCATGTAGGCAGGCCGTGTTTTCTCCCTGGAGCTATCCATGAAGTGAAGGCTTAGGCATGGTCCTCCTCCCCTTTTTTTCCCTGTGGGTGCTAAGGCCCATTACATCAGTTTGGAGCTGTGGACATACCTACAGGCTGTGAGGCGAAGGACCTGCTGTCCTCACCTGCTGTCCTCATGTTCATGCCCGAATTATCATGACTGATCAATTACACTAATAAAGGCTGCTCTTTCTGCTAAAGTTTTAGAAAAGACATACCATGAAGAAGCCTGAATATGCATTATGATACTGCCACAGTGTACACTCTGCCTTTTTCTGTATGGAATACATGTTAGCAAACACAGGATGCTCTCCATGTGGTCTCTCCTAGTCACAGTTCAATGTCTCGTCATTTCTTAGCAACTCAGTTCCTTAATTTACAGAATATAATAATGGTATTACATTGAATGATTGTTCAAACTATGATTATTAAACCAAATGTGGGAAGTGCACTCAACAATGCAGTAGCCTTAGCTTATATTATTTTTGCTTGTTTGTTCAGTTTCAGTATGTAGAGATGTGTTTCTTTATCCCAGGTATATATTGCACGTATATACATACGTGCAAGAGTTTGAACTGGCCTTAGAAGAAATATTCATTTGCGCCAAGTTCAGTGTTAAGTGTTGCACTTTAGTGTCCTCTCTTCTGCAAATCTGTATGCAAGTCTCAGGTCATTTCTTTCAAGGAAACCTATTTAAAGATTCCAACTCCAGAAGCTTCCTCAGAGATAATCTGTCAGAACGAGGAGTCTTGAACCAGATCTTCACCCCTATCTGCCAAAACAAAACAACTGTCAGTCAGCCAAAAGTCCAGCAAAGAAAAAGCAGAAACACAACTACAGCAAAACTATGTAAGTTATCTTAGCACAGGGAGGAGACTAGAATTCAGCTTTTGTACAGGTCAAAGGAGGCAGAAAAACTTGAAGGGATGGTGCTAAAGAAAATGCTTTCACGCCCCTGGCTTCAGCACACTGAAAGAGAAAAGCAGCTCCCTGGAGAGGTCTTCACTTCCAGGGCAGTGGCATGTGATCTCCCTCAAGACATTTACAGAATTTAAGTTCTTAGGTTTTAGTGAAAAACATTGTCTCATTCTGTGACATGGCTGATTTAGAGACTGTCTGGGGATCAGACACTGCAGCAGCACATATACAAGCAGTGTATGTCAGAATACTGAATAAAAGTAGTGAAACAGAAAAAAAATCATACAGTTTTAAGTTTTGTTTTTCTGATACACTTTGCTCCATTTATTTATGCAGCTTTACTAATCCTATTTGGCTTTAGCAGGCTTTTTATGCCACTCCTGCTCATCGGTAACTTCATGATTGTTGTTTGTAACTCAGTCCCCTTCGGTTAGACCCTTGCTCTCTAGGAAAATCATTTATATTCACCCACACCAATCTGTTTTTCTCATTTGCTTGTGCAAATGGTTCAGATTCTTCCAATAATGGTCATACATCTTTCTTTCAACAAGTGAATCCTGGATTGGTGAGAACTTTCGTCAGTGTCATTGTTGTTATTCTGGTTGAGCATCTGTTGCTTTTTCATGTCCTGCCTTTAACATCAGTAGAAGTGAGTGATGTCTTTACAGCCCTCCTGCTCTCATACTCACATGGCTCTCATTCCTACTGCCTATATTAAAAGATGCATTTGCAAATGCGTTTTGTACGGCTTTGCTGTTGAGATTAATTATCAAACTGCAGCTGTAGTAAGTTCACACCATTGCTATGCAGAAAGCTGCCTCTTCCTGTAAACCAATACTCTCTGTTGATAGTTGCTTTTACATCTGGATTGATTCCTGTCTTGCTTCGATCTTACACAGGTGCTGCTGCGCTTGCTAAATTACCTCTGGCTCATGTTAGCTATTTCCATGATTTTGACTCTTATTAAAGCACTTGCATTAGAAGTAATGGGAGCCTCTCTGTTTTCTGTTGGCTGTGGGTACAGAATAATGTTGGCTGCAGGTGCATAATAATGTAGGATGGAAGGGACCACCTGAATAATTAAATTCCCCCTCCCAGCTACTGCAGACATTACCTCATATAATAATTACTGTTACTCATTTACTGAACTGTCTTAAAAACACTCAGATGTCTTCGTCTCATCCCTGTCCTATGCCTGATTCGCCCTTTGCAAAACTGCCCCTGAACATGATTATTCTAATGGTTTGGAAGCTGTGTTGTTTTTCTCATATCTAACCAAGTTGCCTCATCACAGCTTTTTCTTGAGGACTCTGTGCCAGTTCTCTGTTGCTTCATCATTACCATTTATTTGCCCTGGGGTAACAGAAGTGCCACACTTCTCACAGAGCAGGCTATGTAGAAACAAGCACAGCCCAACGGGATAGGAATATTGAGGAAAGTGTGAAATGGTAGACTGAGATGAGGTGTGGGAGCTGCAAAAGGGACATCATGTAGAACTGCCTCTAGGTTTTCAATACTTTGGTGATATGTTTCTGTAATGGTTAATATGGTTAACATTTTATGTATCATGTAAGTTTTGCCACAGAGTTTGGAAGAATGGGATTTGAAGGCTGGGCTGTTGGCTTGGTGCTCAGGGGCTTGGGAGCATTGCATCAGGTGAGAGGATCAGGGAAAGCACAGGAGGGATTTTGAGTTGAAGGGAACATCAAAAAGACCATCAAATCTAGCATCCTTGATGAAGCAGATGCCACAAACTCAGTGATGTATGGCCTTGAATGGAAAGGCAAGTAATAGTACTAACCTAAAGGCCTACTAACATCAGCAAAACCATCTGCATTGAGCTTGACAGGGCTGGGATCGAATAAAAAAAACTTAATACACTTAGAAACCTGGAGACATGGCAGGTCTCCAGTGACTTGGTCACTGGTAAAAGCTGATTCCTAATGCCTACAGTTTTTGCAGGCAGGGGGGACGAGTCCTTACATGGCTTCAGTTTTTGTCCCTCTGTGGCTAACTTGTCATCCAGCCAGGTTTCATAGTGTTTCCCAGCCCGGACAGTTCCTTATACAAAGAAGAGTAAGATTGTTTTTATTTTTAATCCATCAATTTTCATAAGAAGGAGGGTGTTGGTTTGAAAAGCTACCTCTTAACACTTCAGGCATGTTGGACTCATCCTGTCTGGCAGATCACGCAGTGCCCTGATAAACCCGGCGTGAACAGTTCGTTCTGGTGTGTGGTATTTCAACCCTGAGATTACATTTTGGAAGCAGCCTGGTTATTGTATCCCACTCCACTCTCCAGACCAGCTGAACTGGAGCCAGTTCACTCTGTGCTGTTACTAACAAGGAATGTTTCAGTGGTTTGGGTGGCCCCGACACAGCTGGGAGAAAGATGCGCTGTGAAACCAACATGAGCTACTTACTTCCCCATCTGTAAATGGTGTCAGTGATACCTACTCCATTTTATGGAGTGTCTACTAGTCCAGGTAGTATGCCTGTAGACTACTATATGAGGGGTACCTTGTGTGTAAGCAGTCCATAAACCCAACCATTGCCCACCCACTGGCAGAGCACATAGTGTCTCCCACTGCACATCTACCCAGCCACCTGTTCAGACAGGGGCTCCAACATCAGGAACGATGTTGCCCTATGGTTTTTTCCAACTGTCTGATCACATGCTATTCTCATGGATCTTTTTTTAGACTGATTACTGATGAAAGCTTGTTTCCTTGCTGTTATTTAGCTAGGAGAACTGGGTGCAAAAGACACAGGTGGCAGCAAGATAATCTGAGACATTAAGCTTCTCCCTTGAAAGCTCGTGTTCATGAAGGACTGCTTGTAAGACACAAAATATGAGTTCAGGCCCTGACCAGGCACAGGTGATGGTAGAGCTCATCTGCAGTGTCTTTCAGTGCAAAATCTCTGTCAAATATTGAGTGCTAGTTTCTCTTTCCAGCTTTTACCGGTCATCTCAGATCTACATAGTGCTGTTGTTCTTCAGCTGGTGCTTTAGGATTGTGCTGGGATGGGACTCGCTTTTCTCTTCGGCAGTTTAAGAATGGCATCTGAACAGGCTTTCCCACTGTCGCCAACCTGGCAGTGGCACTATCAGCACTAGTAAAGCTTGCGCCCTGGTTTGAGACTGGGTGTCTAAACTTGCAGTGACAGTGACACTCTAAGCACTAGGTGTGGTCCTCCCAGACAGGGCAGTCTAGTGATATGGAGGTTGAAAGCAGCAGCTGGGTCGGGAGACCCACCTTCACTGAACAGTTGCACCATACAAGTGGACCTTGAGTTAGCACTGAGAGCAGCAACAGGGACAGGTATGAGGAGTGCCAGTATTACTTCCAAACCTATATTCAGGCTGCCCCAGGCTGCTTTAAAGGTATGTCCACTCCTCAGGGCAGTTTCAAAGTAGAAATTCTTCACAGCAGCATTACTGGAGTCAAAAGCAGGCAGAGATGAGTTGCTTCAAAACAGAGGGAGCCTGGATGCTAATGGTTGGTCCAACTTCTGTCAGGAATCAGGAAGACCTCGAAAGGATTGTGGGGGATAGATAAAGAATAGACAGAAAAAAATGTATGAAGGAAAAAAGAGCAGCAGGGAAAGAGTTTGTTCCTTGCTTGTACCTGCCTTGCTGTCTGTCCTGCAGGTGGTAGGTAGCTATCTGTGTATGTGTGGCCGGGATACAGATACTGGAAAGAAGAGTTAAGTATCCTAATGAATTAGGGAAGAGGTTTCACCGATCATTTATTTTTGCCGTCTTTCAGCATTTTCCCTAAAGCCAGGGTAATCCAGAGAGTTTACAATTATTTCATACGCAGACCCCTGAGCTTCCAGTTGCAGCCTTGTTCCCCTTTAAAAGAGGGGAGATTCTCTCCCCTCTTCTTTGTGCTCACAATGAATTGTGATTTTCCAAGGCTCTAGATTTGTATTCTTTGCACAGAAGAACAATACTTTCTATTGTTAAGTAATCTGGCCATGCTTCTTCTGCAAACACTTTAGCTTTTAAGCACAGCATGTCTGGTTTATTTTGGCTTCCCTACTCTTTTTACCCAGAATATGAGGAAAATAGACATGCATCTCCATTGCACTCTGCTCAGTTCTGTATTCACAGCACACTGATCTGTCAGATTTTCTGGAGACACTCTTGCTTCTCCTGGCAGGGTTGATCTTGTGTGGCCAGTGAGAACCCTTTGAGGTAGACATTAAACAAAACCCCCTAAAAGTAGAAAAATCTTTGCTGTCCCAATATCGTCCCAATTTTCTCATTAACAGGGGCAGAGGTCAGCTGAATCTAATATGATTCTTGAGACAAGATCTCAGGCCTAACTGCTTGTGTGGGTGTGTCCTGAGGAACAGTCTGCCCACAGAGCTCCCAACTCCCTCCTCACTCCTACTGATGTGGCACCACCAAATCCAGATGAACTCCAGTGTTTGAAAACTGCTGACAATGGGAGCCCGCTGCTGTGCATTCTACGGGTTTCTGTAATTTTTTCCAACCCACTCCGGACTCTGCTTCAGGGCTGTAAAATTGATGCTCATAAAATACAATTCTTGATAGATCAAGTGAGATTTTTTGTAGTTCTTAAAGAGTGTAGAGTTTTGAAAGAAAGCAACCACTTACCTTCCTTTGTGCAAATGTGGTTTTTCATATGGAAAAAAAGAATTAGTAATTTGATAGCTGACATTTGAATAGTGGTGTGTTGCAGATAGTCATTTTTCCCTTAAATACAGTGTGGAGGCTTTTTTTTTTTTAAATGAGCCAAAGCTTTCAGCCATGTGATCCAATGAAAATAATTAGAAGTAGGAAAGGGACTCCCTATGGATTTCAGTGATCCAAGTCTCTCTGACTTCACAAGTACCTGCTGCTTTGACTATCAGAATCCATCTATTGTAAA
Source organism: Chroicocephalus ridibundus (assembly GCF_963924245.1). Taxonomy (NCBI): domain Eukaryota; kingdom Metazoa; phylum Chordata; class Aves; order Charadriiformes; family Laridae; genus Chroicocephalus; species Chroicocephalus ridibundus. The sequence continues at coordinate 67,422,892 of NC_086316.1, read as the reverse complement.
AATGTCCTTAACATTTGGCTTTCCTCACAGAAGTAGTTTTAATCCTCCACCTGACAGTCAAAAAGGGATTTTGCCGGTATGGGCAGCCTCAGAGCTGTATTTTGCAGTGGCTCAGAATTCTCTGAATGCAGTATGACTTCAGAAATACACCCATTGAGAGCATTAGTTTCTCTGGTGTATAATCTTCATGATAGGATATTCCCTCATCTGTGTAGCAGTCCTCAAGAGGGAAGTAATAACAAAGGGAGAAATTTACTCTTTCTGTTATTGTCCTCCTCTGACGTTACCGCTGTGCAGGGCGTGCATGGCTGAGCTCTCCATCCTCCAGCAGAAAGAAGGATTTCCTTTGTGCTTCCAGTCCTTTTCCCTGAAAGTGTTGAGCGTCCAGCATCTCCTTCCAGTTCTAAGACAAACAGCTGCATGGCCAGTTGTTTTCAAAACCCAAGCAGCCTGTTCACCTGCCGAGAAAATGGAATTAAGAGTTGTACACATTTTAACCAATGGGCTTAGCATCTTTTCTTTGTCTTGAAACTTAATACTTCCCAGTTGCTGCTGTTTTGGATGATCAGACTAAGCAATTATGTTATTTTGACTGTTTAACACCTCCCTCATTATGTTAATTTTCAGTGGAAAGACCTGCAGTAAAAAGTCAAAGTTTGCCAAAGGAACCACGAAGTCACCAGTTATTTCTATTTGTGAAATCAGAGACTAACTGTGGGATCTGGCCATATGCTGGCTGGTGAGGACAGGCATGTGCCAGCACTGATGTGACAGACACCACAGCAATATCAGGCAAAGAAAGCTTTTGAAGTGTGGAAGGAGATGCTTTGGAGACCATTGACTCTTATGAATAAATGTCCATTAATTAATCACTGGAATATGAACACTACTGTGATTTTCTTTTCCATGGAGAGCTTGTGAAAGCTTGTATCAGATGAACTGGACCTCAAGTCCAGCTGAGGTAGAAATTGTCTCAGTTCTGCTTCAGTGAGTGCAGCGATGCTGATGTACACCATCTGAGCATCTGAGTTGGTGTTGTTGCATGTAACCATGGTGAGCAAGGTATATTCCGATGAGCTAAGAGAATAACAGCATGCTGGGGTTTAGTTCTTATTTTTTTTCTAGTAGTTCTATATCATATCATAGACCCTTCCCATAGAAAAAAGAGAGCTCTTCACTTTCTTGTTGTCTCATTAATGTTATTGGCAACAGCAAGAGTAATATGAGAAAGAGATAGAGAAATATGGATACAATTTTTTATGAGTAACTTTTACAAACTTGCACTTGTTGAGCTGGGGACACAGCAAGTTGGTATGTTCCTTTGCCTGCAAATATTTTGGTAAATTCCAGGAAATATTACCTACTGTTCTTGTCAAAAGATCAAAATCTTAGGAGTATTACACACCATTCATTTTCCAGTGTGAATGTGATTCATTCCTAATTTTTCTGATGACTCATTCCCTTTTCTCATCTTGGCTTCTCCAGATGTAAATTGCAAAATATATGCGGTCCTTGTCTAATTCTCAGGGTTGTTTTGGTACCTGGGTGAAGTTCACTGGGTGTTTTAAGTAATTCTGACGAGGCATGCGAGGCAGTCACATTGTTCTTGCAACAATGGAGAGTAATGCTTAGATTAAAACTATCTGGTATCTTTCTTTGTTAACAATTTTCTGAAGACACTGAGAACAGTCAAAGAAGCAGTTAGCTCTAAGGTATTTGTTTCTTAGTCATACGCTTGTAGAATGGTGTGCATGCTTTGATTTTTCAGTTAGGACGCTAAACCAAAAGAAACTGGGGGGGAAATATTTTGGGTCTACCTTGGAAAAAAATGTGGTAAAAAATATGGTGAAATTAAATATTTTATTAGATCCATAAACCAAACCTGTATTTCATTTTCATCAGCGTTGGGAAGCAAGCACAGTGCTTGCATATAGGCAATGTTGAAGCATTTCTCCTAAATGGCAAGCAGATGTGTTTGCCCACTTTATCACAACAGCACTGATTTCTTCTTTCTCAGGGGCAGCAGGGAGAAGAGGCATCTTTAAAACTTTTCTAATTGCATTTAGCTGAGCTTAATTTTAAGCATGACTTTTATCTTTGGTTTTTAATCATAACAAATCATCAATTTAAAGAATACTTTTAAGAACTCATAAGCCAAAAATAACAACTCTTATTGCTGACACCACCTCCCCTTCCCATCCAGCTCTGGCAAGTAGTTCCCCTTCCTCTCTTTCTCCTCTTATCCAGCCATGTCCTCCAACAGGACCAGAGGTTGGGGTCTGAAAGCATACAGGAAGGCAGCTGGGGAAAGAGGAGATAAAAGGATCTGAGGTATGGAGAGGACAGAGATGTTTTCTCTTGTTCTTTATATACTTTCTAAGCATCCTGCCTGCCTTAGAGGGAACAGGCACCTTATCTGCCAAACAAACAGCTTTAATGTCATTTAAATTGATACCCTTTTCCTAATCCAGTATTTGGAAAACTGAAATGCCATTTGACAATCCTGAAGTGTCATTTCAAAAGGACATTTGAAATGGTTTATTTGGAAACTTTTAAAAATTACATGTCTTGAATTTTCTAAAAATAAATAAATTCTTTCCTTTTTTTTCCTCTGAAACTGTTTACAGAATCAACCTAAACTGTACCGATGGCTCCATCCAGCTCTGGCAGTGCTTTTTCTTACAAACTGAATGTCTGGAATCTGCTCTAGTGCTTTGTCAGATCCCTAATGTCATCTGCAACCTGCCAGCCACTGACTTACATCTTGATAAACGGTGTTTTTCATTCCATGTGAACTGGGTTTTGTTCTTGTTTATACCCAGCGGTATGGAACAGCTCCTATTGTCCATTGTTCCCCTATGTACTTTCAGAAAACCTGTTTGTTTCTGGCAGCATTCTCTTCAAGGAATGTGATGCAGAGCACAGATAAAAGCACAAGCATCTGTTAAGATGATTGGCATTATCCTGACAACCGTCTAGAAATTGTCTGCTTGGGATGGCAGGCATGCACAGCCAAAGCAAATTAACAGTAGCTTCAGTTTGCAGTGGGTATGATAAAGCATATGCTTTAATTCAAGGAGACTGCGCAAAGCTTGGTGCTTGTTGCCTATGCTTCCTATGCATGGCAGTTGTGCACATGCTGATTCATTCAGCAGGAGCTGACACTTACGTAGGTGCTAAGCTCCAAAATACTTTTGAGGATAATAGTATGGATAAAGGCAAAAAAAAAAAATAGAGTTCTTCAAATATTAGTTCATTCTTGGGAGTTTCAGGGAATCTTTGCAATACTAGAAGCAATCCAGTCTTAAAGTGTTGATGCTTTATTTCAGTCCTGAGTGATGGAGGAAAGTCTCCCAAGTCATCGGTGCTATTTCAGACAACACTAAGAAAATTCTTGATGTTTTTTCATTCAAGCTTTGACCTGACCTGACCCCATTTAACTTTAAAATCTGACAGGCATGGTCTGGAATTATTTTTCTGTAGCTAAGGGTTGAACACATATTTACATGCTTTAGGCTTTCTGCTATCAATGTTAGTCCTCCGTTCAAAGATACATTGTTCTGTTTGGCTTTTCCATAGCTGATTTTGCCTTGACATCCCTAACATATTTCTATGGGGAAAAATTGCTGCAAACTGACATACTATGGGTTTTTTGTATTTCTCATTAAAATATATTTTTAATAAGGAACTAAGAAGCTTCACTGGTGTCTGTTGAAATTCACCCCTGTGTTTCTGCAATATTTTTTATCATTATTCCCGATTTGTTGGCTAGATTCAACAACATAATTTTCCTGAAAGAGACCAGCTGTTACTATTCCTTCCATTCTCTCCTCCACCAATGCTTTATTTTCAGTTTTGTAATGCAAAATGCAAGAAATCCTTTTAGATGCTTTCAACTAAATGTCAAATTCACTAAACATCAGCAAGCAAAAATAGCTGTTGAGAGTCTTCTGCAAGACCCCAGTCCCCAGCACTTTCATAAAATGATCAAAGTGAGATGACTGGCATGCAAACCAGGGAAGGACTCTCTCCCATCACTGACGTTTCTCTGTGGGCTGCACAGAGATATCAGGTTGATACTTTGATAGATTGCAATCTGTTTTCAGCAGCTGACCCAGACATAACATCATCATTTCCTGATTATATTGATATGTGTTTCTATTATTTGCTTATTTTGCGCCTTGAGAAACAATTCCTTTTTGTTGTTAAACTGTAAACAGCATTGCAAGGCCTCATATTAAATCATAATTATTTACCATGCTGTTCACGCACCTTTGTCCCTGGGGAATGTGGTGACGTGAATTTACAGGAAGATCGGGGTATTTCTCACCAACAGTTTCCTGTTATTGATATGCTTTTGTTTAGTTGTGATCTTTTTTTTACCCTTTCACGTTCTCAGGGGAAAAATAAACAGGCACATGACATTAATCACAGTCCTCGGGTATCGTATTGGAGGCCTGACAAATACTTTCAATGTGGAATTGTGAACTAGGTTTGGATCTTTCAAAAACACCAATGACAGGTTATTGTTTATTAGTACTTAATCTCCTGTTCTGTTAAATAATTCCAATAATTCTTAAAAATTCTTTTGTGATCGTGTTCCTTTTTAGAAGCCAGAAGGGTTCAAAAGTTTATGAAGACAACCTTGAACAGTTTGCATCTGTGTGTGTAGATTTGCATAATTGCGCTAAGTTTCCATTTGAGACAAAACATGGATCACACAGAGGTACAGAGGTAATTCAAAAATTCAGAGTTCTTTCAGCAAATACTAGCAAACATGGCCAGAAATGTTTTCTTTGAGATGGTTTGCCAACTTCTTTTCTTTATAAGCAAATGAAGCTGTATTCTTTCTGCAAAAAGATAGTGTATAAATTATATTCACTAGTGTGTCAAGAACCACCAGCATAACTACCAGGGTAGTTATCCAACACATCTAACACCTAGATCTTAACTCTCTTTCACTGGTTTTGGCTATCCTATTTTTATTTCTGTCTCGCTGGGCACATGGTACCCTCCTAGACAGTGACCTTTGCATAATATCTTGATTTTGCAATAAGGAGCTACAGAAGAGCAACCAAGAAATTTAATGTCAAACAAGATTTTGGGAGGTTTAAATTTTTTTTCTTCCATGTCATTGTAGAAATATTGTGATAAAAGGCAAAATGGCAGCGTGTCACAGAGAACCCACATCAGGAAGACCACTGAGGGACAGATCTGTTGGCTAAAACAAACCGATAAAGTAAGCTCACAAGTAATGTAGTAACTATTCAAGTTCACTACCAGATCCTCAGGGTTTAATATTTTTGTTTCATGAATTGTTAAGTAGCATCTTTCTGAGAAACTGTCATGTAAGATTTAGAGCAAAATCTCAGAGTCAAAACTACATGTCCACATCCTATTAGTGACTGCACTAATAATGATTGTATTTGGTATGTAGTGTTCTGCTTTGAGCGTGAGACACAATTTTGTTCCTTCATTACTGCTGCTAGACTACTAAGAACAGGCCAAAACAAGTGGTATGTGATGTAATATGAAGAAAAAGCCACGTTATATGACATCATACAAAGGTTTTTAATTACCTTCTTTTCTTCTTTTGGAGTATTTAACTTCTGGATAAGCTGTAGATTTTATTTGAATTCTTAAAATACCTGATTGTTCTCTTTCTAGCAGGCTATGTAATCCAAAAGACTCTGTAAGAGTTTCTCTATGGCCGTGCATAGTCCTGCTCCCACTGGATTCATGTGAATTTGTCCTCATCAGTAAGCTCAGCCAAGTGAGATCTGGCCACTTTTCAGATGAGGAAATTCTAAGAAATCTCAGGTTATTAGGTTGGTTTAGTTGTGACATTTAATCCTCTAGGTTTACAGGCCTTATAAGCAATTATTGGTTACGTTTCTGAATCAGATATATTCCTTCCCAACAGCATCAGTTTAAGATTTCACAACCTGAGCAAAATAGCTTTTTCTTTGTGGAATTCCCACTGGAAAAAAAAAAAAAGAAAAAACCACAGATGTTTTATTAAGTAGACCATAACAAAGCCTCCTATTTGATTTTGTTCTCTAAGCACATTCTTCTCTCAAACCATAAAAGCGTGCATTCCCTCAAATCAAATTCTTTACATTCCAAGTCAAGCTCAAGAGTAACGGATGAAGTCCCCAGCAAGCTCACCTCCCACTCCCTGATACCACCCTTGAAGACCTTGGGCATTGGCTTCTTTCCCAGCATATAGACCTCTAGATTAGGGTCTCCTATTGCTTTTTTTCCAGCACACTGCCTTTTTATCAGCACCTGTTGGGATGTCAGCATCGAGTTGTGTTCCCATGCACTGTCCCCTGGCTCTGTTTGAGCAATTGTGGGGTCTGAACAAGACTGTGGCTTAATATTGCACTCATACAAGTGATGTATCCTTTCACCTGCCCCCAGAGCCAATTTACCTGGTGAAGATGGACTCAGTTAAAATGCTTTAGAAATTAATGAAATGCCTAATTCCCTTGTCATATCCGCAGTTACTCACCCTCTGAACACACAGAGTTTTAACACAGTTCTTCCTTCCTCGGCAAGGGTTTAAGATAGGGATCTGCATCTTCTATTTAAGTACCAGACAGGACGGAAGGAAGTCAGAATTGCATTTCATCCAAGACATTTCAGGCTCTTCATTCCTCCTGGTTTGGTGTTTGGGATCAGTCCTCAACAGAGAGGAAGAGAAAGGGTCTGTTGTTTCTCTGTCCTTAAGCATTTTGTTGCTGTTTTTCCTCTGCAGTTCTTGCTCTCTGCTAGCCACCTCAGGAGCCATTTCCGCCAAGATGGTGACACCAGCTTGTACTTTATATCCCTCTGAAACCTTGGTTAGTGATTTTGTTACTTTTAGTATCTTTCTGGATATTTTTTTTTTATTCTTTCCTGCCACAGTAAAAAGTTATTTCTATTGTTCTGAAGTGCCTTTGGGAAACTGAGGTGTCAATCATGTCATTACAGAATCATGGCACCAAATTGTGATGATTTTCCCTCTCCATGGATGCTTGAGGCCACTTTGGTTGGTTTTATGTTTGACTAACTGATTGCTTTCCTATTTGTCACACTTAGGGGGACAAATGTTCAAGATAACAGACAAAGAATAGGTGTTCGGAGGTCAATGTTAGGTAAAAATGCCCGTTCACAAAACCTGTCCCATTGTGAGAAATACCCAGGTTCTGGAAAACTAAACTTTTTTAAAAGCTCACAAGTGTCTTGTCTTCAATATCTTGTTGAAAAAGATCAATTTCACCTAGGATGTGCACTTGTCTGTTAAATCAGCTGATGTTTTACATATTCCTCTTCTTCCCTAATGACAGCTCTGTCATGTTCTTATTACTTCCTATGGGTCAAATAACACTGAAAATGCCTGTATTTTCTTGGCACTGCATTTTAGCTTTGCATGATATTTAACTGGTCAGGCAGTTGGACTAGAAGATCATTGTAGGTCCCTTCCAACTGAAATAATCTGATCTATTCCATTCCATTCCATTCCATTCCATTCTAACTTTGTTCAGCTGCAGGGTAGTGTACTGCCTTGAAGAGCCCAGACACAGTGTTATCCTCATGATAGTGGTTCACTATTTCCCATAGCTTTAAATGCTGTTTTAACACAAGGGCCAGAATACTGTGGTATTTATCTCAGTTGAAAGCGTTGGATAGTATTCACCTGATCTAACTCAGACAACTGCAGTGTGAACACCTACTGCTGATATATTCTTCCTAGTTCCCCTGTATCATCCATAGAGAAAAATAACTTATTTGAGTGAATTCCTCTCACCCTCTAGAGGACACCAGGAGTAGGTCAGATGAGTGTGTAAACTGACCTGGGTTTGAGAGTGTAGAGGTTTAGCAAGAAAGCAAATGACTCTGCAGCTACAGCTGTACAAGCACTTTAAACACAGAATTGTGGAAGTGGTAGTTGGAGGGGACACCTGGAGGGCTTGACTGCAACCTGCCCCTCCAAGCAAGACTCACCGTCACTGGATCAGGTCAGCCATGGCTTTGTGTAGCCCATGTAGCCCTGGGACTAACTGGCCACACTGTTAAGCTCTCTTAGTCTAGTCTCTTTGTCTCTGCAGCACATCTCTGGTTACTCTGGTATGTCCCACTCAAAAGCCTAGCACTGCATGTCCATCCCCTTCTCGCCTTGTCAGTTTTTCATCGTTGAGGTTTTTGGCACTGTTCACCACATAAGTCTGATTTAGCTGTGAACTCAAGCATGCAGAGGTACCCAGCATGCAATAGGCAGTGCAAACAGAGCTGTGTCTCTGCAAATTTTCACTGGGTTGTGAAATGAATGCTCTGTGGCTCACTGTGCTCTCTGTGGCTCAGCCACAGTTACAAGAAACTGGAGATATATTCTGCCTTTGAGATGCAGGGTGCGAACAGCAGGTCAGCCTTAGGTGGACCTGTGCACTTAAATTTCTCAAGATCTCAGTTTTGCAATTAAGAAGTGTATTGTCTACCTGAGAGGGTAATTACAGAGGTGGGATTTTAGATATGCTAATGCCCTTGGGTGAAGTGTGCAGCCCTCTTATCTGCTGTTTTGTGTGCAGAGAGCAGCGTCCCTTGGTATGTAAATCTGACTGATTTGAAGGTAAATGTAGGCTCAAGTTAGACTTGAAAGCCAAGTGTAAATCCCAGAGTTACTTTCTTGCTGGGCAAGGCTCTCAAAGCTATTGGCAAATGTTTCCCTGCAGACTGCCTGGTTTCATTGAGACACTGCTCAATCCCAACACAGATAGAGGGAAAGTGAATATAAAATCACTCTGATCTGTTTGAGAATTCCAGCAGCAGGATCACAGGACCCAAAAAAAGTCTCCAGGGAACCCGGCCGGTTCGAATGTTCGAATCCAGCAGTTCCAAACAGCTTTCATTTTAGCTGAGAAAGGGTAACACAGGTCTAGTCCATTCTAAGTCCTGAAAACATTTCATCTGCGGTGATGTCCTCTGCTGACTTATTTAGCTAATGAGAGCTGAGTCACAGTTGTCAGGAGACTGGCGAGGAGTGTTTGAGTGCAGACACCCTCTCCATTTATCCCAGAGGTGTTTACAGTGTCCCACACCTGTGAGATGCAGACCGCACTCATCTGACGCAGGGAAATTTCCAAGTACTTTTGGAGCTGCACAGTTGAGTTGAGCTTACAATATTACTTATATGCTTAAATTTAAACACACCAATCAGAAAGCTGATCCCACTGGAGAACTGAGCTCCCAGCCATTGAGGTCTACCACAAAGAGTACATTTTTAAAACATAAAACTCTGCTATCTTTTCTCTTGCAAAATATTTATTCTTGCTTTTCCTAAGCTTTGTTTTTCTCTGACATTTTTCAGATATTGGTGCCAATGTCATTTTACAATGATTTTGGCTCAGAGTACAATATATTAAACTCTTCCTCTCCACACAAAACAAACAAATGAAAAGAGAAACAGAAAATCCTTTATCTGTATCTTTTTTTTTTCTTTCCCTCAGAAGTAAATAGTTACCCATTGTTATGATAACCACAAATCACTCATTAACATTACCAACACATTCTGGGGAAAATGAAGAACAAAATAGATGCCACTAAATATTTCATAGTTTAAAGAAACGCAATGTGTTATCATAGCAATAGGCACTGATTTTATTTATAAAACTGCGTTTTAGAGTACAAAGTGCCTATTTGCACCTATAGTGAATTATGGCATGATACAAAGATGTGCATTTTTCATTATTTTTTCTCTGGATTTCACATAAAATTCAGCAAGCACATTTCACAACTGAAAAAAATTGTTCAGCAGAATCCAAACCTGCAATGTTCCCAGAGCACTTTGCTGCTGGTTTTAAGAAAAAATAACACACTAATTCTTAAAAATGTCCAGATTGCATTGCTTGTTGATTCTTTATTTGATCCCACCTGCTTTCTTCCATTGCACTTTCAACTCCCCAGATTCCATCCAGTAGAAATCGTATTTAAATAAGAGATTTAAATCAGCATGAGCTAAGCAACACATTTTCAGTCAAGGTGGTGGAACACGAATACAATACCAGGAAAGTTTACACAGGTAGAGAAGTTATTTAATTCTTAATGACAAGAAGGAAGCAGAGCACTTGGCTCTTTCCCTTGGAAATGGGGTTCTATGGCGTTATAATTGAACAAATTGCCACCCCACAGTGGGCTAGTGCATCATGCTAACGTTGGCTGTCAGCCTGAAGAAAATTGCCAACAAAAGCCTTAGGGGGTATGCGGTTATTCTGGAAAAAGAGTCTCCTGTCAGCAAAGCTTATTCCACTCTGAACTGGTTTGAGCGATGCCAACAAAAGTACTCCCTTGCTCAGGTGAAGAAAAGTTGCCAGTATTGCTAAAACAGAAAGCCTTTTACATGCAGCCAACCCAACAGTATTGGTGCTGCATGGCTGCAGAGATGGATCAGGTTTCCCAGAGAAGCTATGGATGCCTCGTGTTCAAGGCCAGGCTGGATGGGGCTTTGAGCAGCCTGGTCTAGTGGGAGGTGTGTCTGCCCATGGCAGAGGGGTTGGAACTAGATGATCTTTAACGTCCCTTCCAACCCAAACCAGTCTGTGATTCTATGATGGATGAGCCTGGGGGGTGAGCCCTGGAGGACACACATGACCTGTCGTGTGCCCCAGTGCTGGTTTTGTTTCAGGTTGGCAGTGAGAGGAACAGACTTCAGAAGGACCCACTTGTCAGCTCTCTGCCAGGCTGCTTTCATGGGTCCTCAATTCCTTAACCCACACACGCAAGAGTATTACTGGTTGTGTTCATGTCACCCCATGGGGGTCACATCTCTGCCCCAGGAAGGGCCACATTTGCAGGTTCACGTTGCGGTGTCTGGAGGGTAACCTCCGCACAGCCCACGTAGCTCTACCTGAAGCATTTTCAGGAGGACCATGAGTGAGATGCAAGGGGGAGCCTGGACAGGGTCTGTGAAGCAAGTTGTGCTCAGGCAGCAGTGTGCCTGGGAGGAGGGAGGCACAGCACAGCACATGGTCCTCTCACATGGGGAGAGGACCAAAGCACTGGCAGAGCAGACACACCGTGGGGAGTGAAAGGAAAAAAGGAAATCAAGGTGGAGGGAAGTTACGTGTCAGACAGGACCGGGACAGGGCACAACCTTGTAGGCAAAGATGAGCCACTTCTCCCCAGTAAGCATTGCTAGGTGCAGCTTTTTGGTTTTCTCTTTCCTTTTCATTTATATGTTTGCTTGTTTTTATTTCTCTCCAGAAGTTCGAGTGTGGGTGTGAATTCAATGGCAATCCTTCTTCTCCCAAACTCAGAAATACTCTACAGGACTTGGGATTTATACTTCCAACTTGCAAGACACAAAGAAAGTTCTTTTCCTAAAATGATGCCTCATTTTAACGCACCAAGTAGTAAATAAAAATCTCAAGCATAAGGAGATTTGCTGTTCAGCTAGTGATGAGTGACTGAGTTTAAACAAGGTTTCTGGCTTTTTTTCAAATGTACTTTATTAGTAATAGACTTTCTCAAATATAACTTTTCACTGAATCATTTATTTCAAACTAGAGGACAGCATCCTGTGGCTGATGAAAACATTTCAAAGTGCTAAGTGTACAGATCAGAAAGAAAAATATTTACCTTTCATGAAGGCATGATGGCAAGGAAAAGTTTCTGGAGACATTTTCAGCTGCTGCTTGGAAACTTGGCACCATGGCCAAGGGACTCATTCTTGCTGTCTTTGCTCCCATCATACAAAGCCCCAGTTGCCTCCTGAAAACACTTGCTGGGGAAGCACAGCAGAAACAGACCCATTCGTCCTGAAGGAGAAAAATCCTAAGGCATAGGTTTAGGTTTTAAAAAGCAACAAATGATTTTCAATATCTCAAGGATTAGCAGGAGACCTGAGTCTATTTCCAGCTCTCCCCCACCTGGTGGGTAAACCCAGCTATGTTACATCAGTACTTTGGTTCTCGCTTTCTTCCTTTTTAAACAGGAAAGGTAAATATGCTTTAGAGTTAAAGATGCAATCATTATACAAGAGTTAAATATGGCTATTATTTTTTATTACAAATGTAGGACATAATCATTGCACTATAGTGTTAAAAGCTCCACAGCTTCAAACACTGGCTCAGTGTTTCTTCTATTTTTTTCTGTTTTCTTTATTGTATGTTCCAGATCATGGAAGGAGACTTACCCTTACCAGGAAGAACTGGACAGAAATAGTAAAATGAAGTAAACGTTTTAAATTTAAGTAAAGAAAATAATTTAAATCTGTGGTGTGGGAGAAGGAATAGATAATCAGTTTTAGAATGAGATGTCATTCTGTCTTACAGAATTGGAGGGGAATGAGACATGGTTTGTCTGCCGAAATAACTTCCACTGCACCCTGGAAAAACATCTCTGGTGATAAAAATATATAAAAGAACTTTTTATAACAAGAATTAGAAAAAATGCAGACAGGAAGAAACAAATTACCATGATAGAGAGGCTGAATTTACTTTAGCCCAGCAAGAGGCAAGAAGAGAAAGCTAAATCGGAGCTCAAAGAGCTACTCTAATACAGACAGCGGCAGTACGTGGCATGTTGTCCATATACGAGGATATACTGCTAGTCTAATCCTCCTTGAGTGTAACTCATGCTATGGAGTCGTACAGGGATGTTGAACCACAGTTACGAGCTACAGGTGTGATTCATCACTGTGCATGTTAATTACAGACAACATTTCACGTATGCATCTCTGCGTATGTGCATGCTTAGCTACTGGGGCTTGTATGTGTGTGCTTTTCTCAGAGCAAACGCACAGCCCCACACGGGACTGGGACGTCTTTGTACTTCACTCTGTGTAAGCTCACAGGAAGACACGCTCTTTGTCCCAAAGCATTTTAATGTCTACGTAGAAACAATGGCATGAAACAAAAGGAGGGAAGCAGAGAGGGAAAGGGACAATGAGGTCTCGCAGTTACGTGAGTCAACTCCATGTACAATAGAGTGGACCTGAATCATCTGGAAGGCTCCTCGGGGTAAATAACTTTGCTGTCCTGGTACGTGTCCGGGCAGCTGGTGCTTTTACACGGCTTTGATGGTCTGTCTATTCAGTTTTTGTTCTGATGTGGAGGATGTTGTTTGCATTGTAGGAGAAGCAGGCCTGGTCTTGAGGAGGGAAGCAGGACTTCCAGGTTTCCATGCCACTGCAATGAGTTTGGGAAATAAAATAAAACCTGGGATAGACAATGTTTTTTACAGCATGTCTGAGGAATACAACAGGAGCTGATATTGTTATTATCTGTCCTTCTGGACTTTTCTGCTTCTACAGTCCCGGGAGGTTCAGAGATATATGTGGGCAGGGGCTGTGGGGAGGATCCTCCTGTGGTTTAGTTTATGTTCTCTGAGAAATCAATAATATTTAATTGCAGATGACCGTCAGTCGGCATCATTCTTTTGCACCCTCTGTCTTACATACCAACATACTTGTATAAAGAAAAATAGCTAGATCCCAAAATATCTGTGTGAACAAAAATATTTTCACATGAGTCTTCCTGGATAAGCAGTTGTGAAGATGCACAAGCACAAGAACAAGCTAGAAGCAAACATCTGTCCAGAGACGGAGGAAGCATTCATGACTGTTGTGCAGACTTGCTGAGCTGTGGTAAATCAAACTGCAGCAGTAGTCACCTCATGCTCAGACCTTCTTTATTAAAATTATGAGGCCCTTACAGAGAAAGTGCACACCCTACACCATAATCAAGTCTGCCCAGTACCAAACCATAGCAACTAGAAGTTCTAATAGACATCATTCTTCTTGTTAAGCCACTGGGTGCCTGGAGGTTTGCCTTGCAAATGTTTTGAAAGCACTTTGTGAAAGAGGATGATCCAAAGTGTAGGTCACTAACCTGCTACCTGCAACATCTGCCTGGCTTTCGCACAGAGTACCACTGGGGTCCCGGGTGGGACACATGGCCTCCTCTTTCCCCAGTTTGCCATCTGCAAGCTGTAGTGCCTTTCTGTCTGCGAGATGTTTGTGAAATGGTGGAGGAAGAACCACAAGGGTTTTGTAACACACAGGGCTCCCCGTTGTTATTTTCAGAAGGAAAAATATTCCTGCCTGCTCAGCGCGGATTCGTCTGAGTTCCTGTATAAATTGCCTCTGAGCTTTTTAGAGCACAAGAGCTACAGGTAGCTCATTTGGTATTTCTCCGTATGTGAGCATTGCCAGTTGAACTCTAAATGCTTCTATCTCCTTCCTTATTAAGGGTGCTATTTATAGCCCTCTGGCTGCATTCCACCTGAAGGTCAGATTGTTTACGTGGAGTGAGGATATATTGTGTTTTTCTAAATAGAGAGCACATTTTTTGATTCATAAAAAAAGCCTCTTGTCCCTGCACAACAGAAGATCTTGCTCCTCACTCACAACAGACGTGGCTGCAAATCCAAGGAGTTCCAGAGTGCGGAGATGACTGAAAATTTGGGAAAGTACAGTAAGGGTATTCGCATGCATGCAAGAAAGTAAAGAACATCCAAGTAATAAACACAAATAAATACAGATAAATGCAGGGGCATTTATATCCATTGAATGTTTAACCCAGGTTTATGTTTATATTTCTTGCAGCAACTCTGGCTCTGCTAGTAAACAGCATATGAGGTCCTGCACAATTTCATACTGCTCAGGCAGTGCTACTGTTCCCATTATTTATTTTCCAGTCACAGATATTTTCCTATTTCCTTTATTGGAAGCAGGATTGGGTCAGAAAATGGCAGATGCTGTATAAAGTAAAACGTCCATTTATGTGGATATATTATGTATTATATATAATTTTTTCCCTCTAAATTCCCCATGTAATATAGAAGTACTTTGTGTCCTGGTGGAACAAAAGAGTTCCTGAATACGACACGATATGTTTCTCTCCTTTCTCTATTGTTTTCTAGTTCTTCATCACCTCCTCACCTTAATATAACATGGGGGAAAAATATCACAAAGATAAGAACTACTCTCTCCATTCCAACATTTAAAGACATAAATAAACAAAACGAGCCATTTGGTAATGCAGTTGTTTGCAGGATAGAAGTGCGTGGAACAGGCAGAAACTCTTACATGTGGAACCAGGTAGTTCACATCGATCAGCCAAGAGAGATATTTTTGGCATTTTATTTTGATCCTAGGAAATTAAGTGTCCTGAGAAAGATTTCTTATTCTGTGTACGGTAAGAGGGGCCAGTGTATGGCCAGTGAGCTGATTATAGGCTCAGACTTAATTGGAGAATTAAGATCTTTAGCTTCTTCTCTCCTGTTAATTCCAGCCACTGCCACGTCATGCAGTTGCATCAGTACAACCTGCCCCTGAGATGCTGCTTTTCAACAGCCTTTAGCCTGGTCTTTTCTTTCCATTACTGAGACTACTGCAAAGTTAAAAACCTAAGGAAAAGAATTAAAATTTAAAAACAAAAATATAAAAAAAGAAGTAACTGGAAAGGGCTTTTGAGTACTCACCACCCTGCAAAGGCCTCCAGGGAGCTGTGAGGAGGTTACTGCCCAGCTGAGCTCTCCCCAGACAGGGGAGAGAGGAAAGGGGAAAAGAGCAGATGCAAACCCCGCAGCTGAACTTGGGAATGTGCTGTGGGCAGCGCGGAGGCTCACATGCCTCACAATGGAGAATCAACACCGTGGGGCCAGGGATCAAGGTTGGATGGTGCTTCTTCAAGAGTCACTTGAGATAACGGAAAACAAAGAGTTTCAAGGAAGTCATCCTATCTGGGACTAAAAGGTGTGAGAAGCTGCAGGTGGGCCACCAGTTCATGAAGTGACTAGACTGGGGTCTGCCCAACCCCTCCATTCACAGCTGAGTCTTTCAGGGCTGTTCAGCAACACAGCACAAGCATCTCTGCCACCTTCAGTGGTGGGTGCTTCCCAGAACTGTCCCCTGCCTTGTTGGTTGTGATAGACCTGGTCACTGGAAAGAGCTGACAGATCCTGGGGAGGTCCTGAGAAGAAGGCTGGCAGTTTGGATGGCTGTTAGGGAGCTAAGGGTCATTATGAAGAGGATATTGACCTTAGAAGGATCTTCAGTTTGATGTAATATGACTGTTCTTATGCCCTCCTTATGTCACGGTCTTCACTGAGGTGAGCAGCAGCACTGGTAGACGGCTCTGCCTTACCAAGTGTTAGGGTTGAGAGCAGCTGCCATGTACTTCCTATGTGAAGTCGTCAGGTTCCTGATGTCCCAGTATTTGCGGTTTTGAGTCAGCTGAGACTGATCTCACCTTCTACTTTTTGTGTGGGCATCACTAGAAAACAGCCCCCACACTATGATCATCCAAGACAGAGCCAAGCTACCTATACACTTGAGCGCCCACCATCAGGACCTGGGAAAGAACAGAACCCAGGTATAGCCTATGCTGCCTTGGTAATTATTTAATTTTGTGCCCAGGGCATTTGTGCATAGTTTTCATCAGACGTCGTTTTATCGATGTTAAGCCGGGAGCAGTGGTGGGAAGGTGCTGCGGTTGGCGGCGCTGGGTATCAGTGCTGGGCTTGCGGGTGCTCACACTGACCGGAGGGAGCGAGCTGCTGCTGCTTGTCGCGGGAGCAGCCAAATTTCAGCAGCTTGAGGAGGCTTTTGAAGGTAGGGAGATGAGAGGATTAGGGGAGGGGAAACAGGTGTTTTCGCTGTGCACCGTCCTTTGTTGTGTGCTCTGGTTTTGTACTCTCTGTTGGGCAGTAGCAGTGTTGCCAGCCCCGAGCTTTCAGTCTCAGTTGTCAGCCAAGTCCCGAGAAATCATGGCATCAGTTTCAAAATCTTAAAGGATTTCGGTGGGGTTGGGTTGGGTGGCGTTTTTTAAAAACACCTTTTGGACATGTGGCTCCTGATTTCCGAATCTCTGGGTGCACACTTGCAATGAAGTACATTCCCCTGCAATGAGGTTTGTTGTGGGGGAAATAAAACTTTTCCAAAAACGCTTTCTATTTTTTGAACATCAACTGAGGTTCCTAACTAATTCTGTGCAGATAGGTCCTAGGGTGCTAGCAAAGCATTCAGTAATATGAGATTTGTGGTAGAGTTTTAGGAGGTGATAATGTTTCCTGTTCAATGGGTCAGCTATATGGCTGTACGAGATTACAAATACTTCGATATATAAACAAGGGGGGGAAAAAAACTTCTTTATAATACAGTGTTTCACCAGAGCCCATTTTGTTCCTTTTTTTTTTTTATTAAATGTCATCCTGTAACCATAATCTGGAACTGAATACTGGCGGTTTCCCGGGTGCAAAGACCAGGACATACTAAAGAGCAGACTAGGGCTTTCCTTGCATGCTGCCCTTTTCTCATGCTTGTAAAGCCCGAGTGTGTTCAAAGCTGAAAACCAGCAATGTAAATTTCCGAAATGCCTTTAGAAAACCAAGAACTCAACCACTGCCAAGAGAAACACGAGTTCCTGAAACTGGACAGCATTGCTTGGGTTTCCTTTGAAGAAAAAAAAAAAGAAAAAAAAAAAAGAGAGGGGAAAAAAAAGCACCAAATGCCTGAAATATGTAAGACAGAGCTATACAGGAGTTAAAGGGAAGCTGCATAGGAAGCAAAGCAAAGCCCAAAATAAAAAGCAGGAATGGAAAACTAAAAATAACAAACAGGAAAGTGTGACACAGCTGCAAGGGCTGTGGTGCATTCTCCCCCAGCATTGTACCTTTTTTTTTTCAGGAACATACTAATATTGTGTTTGGATTTCAATGGCATTCCAATCCATTATTTGTTCTTCAAAAATAGATGTTTCTCTTGTGAGGAAGAAAGATATTTTCAAGTAATGTTCGTATGATTTCAGTTGTCCCAGTTATCCAATAACACTTTTATAGGCTCAGCATTTGCAGAGCAGAAAGACTGCATCGATTCTGTCATTTCAAGGAAAAGTGATCTGTGTCTCACTAGAATGGTGAAGACCAGCTCATGTTTAATCAACTGTTGCCCTTAATTTCAGTTGAATATTTACTTGATAGCTTTCACAAGTAGGGAGGGAGCTAGCACATGAATCTCAGTTGCAGCCACTGTGGAGGCACAGTGGGTGGGAGGGGATCAGGGAGGATCAGGAGCATCCTGTACTAACAAAGTTAAGGAAATCTCTGTCTTTTTCTCCACCCAAACACAGGTATGTTTGTTTACACAGAGCATTTTGCCTGCCCTGAGAATCCCGCAGGAAGGCAGCGTGCAGGATACGGGGCTGCCAGGGCTGTAGGAAAGCCGGGTTCTCCAGGCATAGGTGCGACACAACCACCCCAGCCACCACCGAGGCACCCAGCACGCACGGGGGGCACGGGCAGCTGCTGCACAAGGATGCTTCAGCAGTCAGAGGTCTTGCTGTATTAACACCTATGTAATTGCTATACTGCAAAAATTAAGCCACACATCTGGGTCACACGTTAAGGTCTGTGGCCACCCAGAAGACAGATGGACAATTGACTGCACTTAAATAGCGCTGGTGCCTGTTTTGGGAGATCAAGAAAGCCAGAACATGCCACTTTGTCAGCCCAGGTTTCCTCAGACAGCCACCAACCCCAGTGGAAACCACATTAAGACCTGCCAAACTGGAGATCGTGGCGCCTGTCAAGTTATCAGTCCAGCTTGTAAAATTCCTATTTTCAGAAGACACAACAAAAACAGGAAATATTTACCAACTTTGCAGGTGTCCGGAAATACTTTCAAAGCACTGCTGTGACCTGGCAGTCCATTTAAATAGATAGCAAGCATGTACAGAGGTGATAATAAATATATTTTCATTTAAAATACATACTTTGGTGTGTTTGCTCTAATATGTATGTCCCAGCAGATCAGAGTGGCAAATTTATATTATTAATCACACTATGGTGATTAGGCAGTGATACGTCTTACGGTACTTGTTTGAATGTACTTATATAATGAAATCGTACATTAAAGTACATTAAAGATGTTTTGTACGGTTGTTTTTCATTAGAAGGTGGTCTGCACTGGAAACATATTTATTACTTATTATTTGAATCATGGCAGGAGTACATCTGATTATATTTCAGGCTTTTCTATTCTGTGTATTTCAGACATCACTCTAAAACATATGATAGTATATTCTTTGAACTGTAATGGTGTCTGCAACATCCTATAATACAAGCTGTAATAGAAACTATAATACTGCATTGCAGCATACTTCTTATCAGTGTTGCTGCACATTAAACATAAAATTAGACAGTGCATACGTTATAGCTTACTGTTTAATAGTTGAGAAAATAAAGTCTACCTACTAGGAATCAGGCCTATTTGACAAACATATTCATACTGGGAATAGTATATGACCCTACTAAAAACAAATCTAGAAACGAGATGACAGGAGCACGTTGTGCGATGAACCATCTCATGACCATCTCAGGAGAGAAGAGCATCTGTAGCTAACTTCTGGCTTGTGTGGGAAGGAAAGGTCAGCTGAAAGGAGGATGCCTGGAACACAGAGTTGGTTGAAGAAAGGAAAAAAGTCTAAAAGAGAATCTGCTTGCGTGAAATAGGGGAAATGAGTTGGAGTGTGCAGTGGGGAGCCAGGAGAGATGCGAAAGGAAAGGTAGAAAGATGAAAGGGTGGAAAATAAAGAAGAGGCTGGTGAAAAGCCTTTGTTTCCATGAACATCACTTCATGTTCCTTGGGAGGCAGTTCTGAAGGGCAAAGGAGTCCAGGAAAGCTGGACATTCTTCAAGAAGGAAATCTGAAAGACGCAGGAGCAGGGTGTCCCCATGTGCCAAAAGACGAGCCAGCGGGGAAGAAGACTGGACTGGCTGAACAGAGAGCTTTGGCTGGAACTCAGGAAAAAAAGAGAGCTTACGATCTTTGGAAGAAGGGGCAGGGAACTCAGGAGGACTACAAGGATGTTGTGAGGCTATGCAGGGAGCAAATCAGAAGGGCCAAAGCTCAGCTAGAACTTAATCTGGCTACTGCCATAAAAGACAATTAAAAATATTTCTATAAATATATTAACAACAAAAGGAGCGCTAAGGAAAGTCTCCATCCTTTATTGGATGTGGGTCACGTAGTGACCAAGGATTTGGAAAAGGCTGAGGTACTTAATGCCTTCTTTGCCTCAGTCTTTAATAGTAAGACCAGTTGTTCTCGGGGTACCGGCCCCCCGAGCTGGAAGACAGGGATGGGGAGCAGAATGATCCCCCCATAATCCAAGGGGAAATGGTTAGCAAGCTGCTACAGCACTTGGGCACACACAGGTCTATGGGGCTGGATGGGATCCACCAGAGGGTACTGAGGGAGCTGGCAGAAAAGCTCACCAACCCGCTTTCCATCATTCATCAGCAGTCCTGGCTAACCAGGGAGGTCCCAGTTTACTGAAGGTTAGCAAATGTGGCACGCACCTACAAGAAGGCAAGGATGATCCAGGGAACTACAGGCTGGGACCAAAGAGTTGTGGTGACTGCAGTTATATCCAGTTGGTGGCCAGTCACAAGTGGTGTTCCCCAGGGCTCAGTATTGGGGCCAGTTCTGTTTAATGTCTTTGTCAGGGATCTGGATGAGGGGATTGAGTACACCCCCAGCAAGTTCACAGATGACACCAAGTTGGGCAGGAGTATTGATCTGCTTGAGGATAGAAAGGCTTTACAGAGGGATCTGGACAGGCTGGATCAATGGGCCGAGGCCAATGGTTCAACAAGGCTGGAAAGCTGCCCAGTGGAAAAAGACCTGGGGCTGCTGATTGACAGCCGTCTGAATACAAGCCAGCAGTGTGCTCAGGTGGCCAAGAAGGCCAACAGCATCCTGGCCTGTATCAGTAATAGCATGGCCAGCAGGACTAGGGAAATGGTCATCCCCCTGTACTCGGCACTGGTGAGGTCCCACCTCGAATACTGTGTTCAGTTTTGGTTCCCTCACTACAAGAAAGACACTGAGGTGATGGAGCGTGTTCAGAGAAGGGCAACGAAGCTGGTGAGGGGTCTAGAGCACAAGTCTTACGAGGAGCGGCTGAAGGAATTGGGGTTGTTCATCCTGGAGAAAAGGAGGCTGAGGGGAGACCTTATCGCTCTCTACAACTACCTGAATGGCGGTTGTAGTGAGGTGGGGGTCGGTCTCTTCTCCCAAGTAACAGTTGATAGGACAGGAGGAAATGGCCTCAAGTTGTGCCAGGGGAGGTTTAGATTGGATATTAGGAAAATGTCTTCACAGCTGGGGTTATCAAGCATTGGAACAGGCTGCCCAGGGAAGTGGTGGAGTCACCATCCCTGGAGGTATTTAAAAGACATGTAAGTGTGGCACTTAGGGACATGGTTTAGTGGGACTTGGCAGTGTTAGGTTTACAGTTGGACTCAATGATCTTAAAGGTCTTTTCCAACCTCAGTGATTCTATGATTCTGTGATCATTTGCATTATTTCTTCTACCAATGTAGTCCCATTGCCGCTAGTAGCAACAGGTAGTCATTTCAAAGGATAATGGATAAAATTTGCTTATATTATAATTTCATCCTGGAACCTATTATGTGTGGAGCGATCTGTCACTGGAGCAGCTGAGGAAATGCAAAAGCATTTTATAAATTTGATGGAAAACAGAAGAAAACATCCCCATAATTTTTTTGCAGTCAGGTCTCTCCTTCCTCTCATTTCTCCTGACTTGCCAGGTGTGGATCCACAGGTTACTCCTATATGGTAAATCAAACAGTGACAAGGAGTTGCAAGACGGCCAGCAAGAGGACTCCTACACCCTTCCTGCACTGGGGTTGACCAGGGAGGGGCTGTCTCCTGCAGGCAGCCTGGATCCAGCCACCTTGTTTGGGAGGTGAAGATGGTCGAATGGTATGGACACAAACCATTCTGGACATGGGCCACCACTCAGTGTCAGCAATGGAGAATGGTCCCCAGCAAATTCACTGAAATAGATGCAGCCATTGTGAAACTGTTTCTGTGGGTTTGGGAGCAAAACCGTGCCTAGTCTGCACGCACCATCTGCATCACGAGCTGCCTCACTCTGCTGTTAATGGAAAGACTCAATAGACAGCGGTGCTTTCATTTGTTTTTTTATTGAACAATAATAATAATAATATACTTTTTAAAACCAACCAGCTTATTGGATTTACATTCAAGAACTCATAATGTCATATATGACACTGTTGCAAAATAGTAATAATGTATGCAAATATTTACTACGTTCTTTAAATAATTCTCTTCAGTCTGCTGAAGGACCGTGGGTTTGATCCTGCTCTCACTGAAATCAAGAAAACATTTCTTTTGACACCAGTAGATGAGAATCAATGTGCTTGCTGGTAAATATCCCAAGATAATATTGCTCCTTCTCAGACCTAAACATTCAATACAGGTTAAATTGTGCTATATGCCAGTTTGAGATTTATGTTTGTGTGTCTCAGATTATCGTGGCAGGAGAGCCTGCACTGCCATACTGACATTTGGATGTCTGCTACCCTCTTCATCCTTTTGTTCTAGAACAGCACAGTTCAGTGCTGCTGTGCCAGGTGAAGGCACCGTGCTTCTTGGCTTTGGATCAGGATTTGGACGCTTTAAAGGCTTTGGAGTTTCTGTTGTTCGTAGTTTTAAAAGTATGTTTTCAGATTCTGCACCGAACTTTGGCTGTGGTACTGTGTGCTCCCTCTTTCACTGAAGCCACTGTCAAAGCTCACATTGATTTCAAAGGAAATATTCAGTCCAAACCACATTTCCAATGGGAGTGCTCTGTGTTACGAGGCAGTTCCTAAACTCATGCAATCCTGGTTCACTCTGACACACCTACATCAGCTTGCATTATCTGAGGATATGCTTGTTTCCAGACACATTAGCAAACCCATCTCAGTGTGGAATTTTATGTTACAAATATATCATCCAGCCTGGACTGAATGAGGGGATGTCAGTTCCTACAACATTCTAACATATGTGAGTTATTCTCCTGGCTGAAACGTGACCCCTTGCTCCTGTAAGTAAGAAACAAAGGACTGGGCACCAGAGTAGTGTAGGATGTGGCTGCACTACCACCCAGTGAGGGTCCAAGCCTCCCCTACGCTGGATCAGATGAATTCCCCGTGAGTTGCAGCTGGGCCACAGCCAGCGATGAAGATGGAAAGTAGGAGGGTCCATTTGCTGGCCTCTGGAGTTGGACCCGCTCTTCCCCAAGAAATGCAGATGTCACCTTAATGGCACTGAAAGAGATGCTTTATAGGAACATATGTTTAAATAATACTAAGCAGCTTCTTTTGTTTCAGGTCCCCCCATACAAACCTGTATAATTTACCAAGCTGCTGTTTCTCTGTACAGAATTTAACTATAGAAATCCACCTCAATACAATAATCTGCAGTGTCTTGGCGAAGTTTTTCACAATGTATGAACTGAAATGTTGGGTGTTTTCTTACTGAAGTATTTATCTCTGAGAAATTGTCACCAAACTTCCAAAAACCAGAAAATGACTAACAACTAGCGTTGGTTTACTAAAGTCACGCTGTTGTGCTCCTACGTTATTATTATTCTTGTGATTCAGAGGTGTTGCTTTCTATCCTGGGATTTGTTGGTGTGCGTTTCTTTCACGTTGGCTCCACACCAATAGTTTCACTCACCCAAACTGTCCACTGAATTCAGTGAGAGCTTTCACGTCCTCAGGCTGCATAAGTTGGCCTCTGGCATTATTTAAATGAGGAGGGTTGAATCGTGTTGGTTTTTTTAATATTACTATACATTCAGGAATCCCCAATACATTTCTCTGTTCAAATACTTATCAAAACAAATATCAAAAATCATATACACTGTACAGTCTATTTTTAAGTAAACATTTTTCTCATGAAAAACAGAATCACAATTGGCCTTCAGAGGTTACATTTTGATAAGCTATAGATCTACTTTGTTTTTAAAGTGTGTTGTTGCATATTCAATAATCTGTGAGAAATGCATTCACTTGAAAGTCTTATGAGTGTAAGTAATTATCAGCGAGGATTTAGCCATTTCATTACCGGAGAGCGAATCGCTTTCTCCTTAACGAATTCCTCTCTTACAGAATTGCCATCCCCTGATGCCATGTCATTCTCTGAAAAGATACAAAAATAAAGGTGGATTTAATTAAAATGAGAGGATTTAAATACTGTCCTGCAGCAATGTCCCTGGTTTGGGGAATACGTCGGAAAAACCTTCGCTGACAAATCTTGCAGGAATCCCCCTGAATGCTTCCAGTTACCTAGTTGCAAAATTCCTGCCAAATTATGGCATAAGCCAGATGTGTTTTCTAATAGTTTAAGCGTAAGGCGGGTGATTTGAGTTCAGTTTCCTGTTCTCACTGTAACACTCCAGTGTGACATGGGACCAAGCAGCACATACTCAATAGCTACGGCAGTAAATTGAACATGCCTGGAGCTATTCTCTGACTGATGCCAGCTGGCGTGGAGTAGCCTGGTGCATGCCATTAAACTCTCTTACTTTCCAAAAAAAGGTAAAAGATATCCAGTTTGTCTGCTGGAAATGATCCCTGGCTGACACTGATTCCTCAGCTGTGGCTGAGGTTGTTTGGCACGGCTAGCTGGGCTGGGTGAGAGCATGCCGACCACTGCCCTGCTGCTGGATCGTGAAGGTGGTCAAATTGCAATACACAGGAACACGCTCTGGCACCATTAAGTTTACTAGGGTATATGTAGCCATGATGTCTTTATAAAACACACAGGCCAGAAACTTGCCTGTTTAAAATACAGAAGAATTCACAGCTGTTTTAGTTTGCTGAGGACCTGTCCTAGACGCTACAGCTACCTCTGAAGACTGCTATTAAATGAAACCTCGTGTGACCATCCCACGCAGTACTACCCACAGCATCCCCAGTCTACTTCCAGTGATGGACCTCTGAGGACAGAAGTCAATATGAAACCATTGCACGTGTAAAAAAACTTCATTTATTTCTATGGGGTTGCCCAGAGAGGTGGTGGAGGCCTCATCCCTGGAGACACTCAAGGCCAGGCTTGATGAGGCTCTGAGCAACCTGATCTAGTTGAAGATGTCCCTGCTTACTGCAGGGGGGTTGGACTAGATGGCCTTTAAAGGTCCCTTCCAACCCAACACGTTCTATGATTCTATGATTCTATGAACTCATCCTGGCTGGGATCAGACAAGCTGCTAAACACTGAGGCGGCAAAAGGTTTGGGACCAAAGGCAAGAGAGGGAGAGGAAACGGGAGGAGGAACTGATGAAAACAGGCTACCTGGGAAGATTTGAAATACAGGCTAGATACAGAAAAAAGCAAGGCGGGAATATTCTTTACATGTTATTTCAGCACCCTTGTTAATAAACAAAATCTGGAAAGGCAAAAGAGCACAATCACATAGGAAAATACAAAAGGATCAGGATTGATCCATCTAACAAAGTTTGTTTTAAAGATCATTTTAAGTGTGGTATCAGTATAAGCTAAGGAAGCTTGCTTCTGTCTAACTTTCTCTAAACAGAGAGTGGGAGAAAGATAAGGCGTGTATTAAGGCAGCAAACTCTAGACAGCTTAATATAACATGAGAAAATCAAAATAAGACACACAAACTGCAGTTGGAGGAGAAATAAAATTCAAAGACTTTTGGATGACATCCTAGAAAAGCTCCCAGTTGGCCTAGGATCAAATCTCTGATATTTATTCAAAATCTTTACACTTGTATTGATTTTGATTGTTGTTTAAATTTAGAGTAGACATTGTTCAGGCAAATATACCTCAGTATCATCAGGTGGAGAATAAAAGAGGACGAGATTTTAATCCCAGCTTTAAAAACTTCAGTTGATCTCTCCTTCCTGCCTCATGAACACTCCAGTTGCTCACACACCTTTTTTTTTTTTTAATTCTGGGAAGATCTGTTACAGGCATCAGACATAATCTTAAAGGTAAGAACTTATTCCAGAGATACTGTGATAAATGACTGCAACAAAACATTTCATAAAACAGTTCACTGACATCTGAAAATGTATAAAGCTCTGTCCTCATGGAAAAAAGATGTCATTTTAACCGTATATTAGCTAACAGTAGTAAATGCAGCGTAGTGAAATCCTGTTCTACACAAAGCAGCTACATGCATCGAGATCTGAACTGACTAATGGAAGTCCTAGTATAGCCTCCCATTGCAGAGGTGACAGTGTATCAGCGCACACAACAGCTGCAAAGTGTTTTGCCCATTTTAGGATTTCAAAATGGTTTTACCCTGTATCACAGCCCACCTAATCCCTTGCCTTATGTTAAAGGAGCTGCAAATAGGAAAAATAAACGTACCTTGTGTTGTTAGCTGTTTGCACAGCTCCACCAAAGTGCACATCACTCATGCACAGTGTACAGTGTGGTAGTAGATCACATACAAGGTGATTTCTGCTAAAACCAGCTGCCCTGTGAAGTCTTACCTGTGTGTGAAACTATTTTTCTTCGATTTGGAGGCTTTGAAGCAGACAGTTGAAAAAACGGGAACTTCAAACACTTCCCAGTTACTCTGTCACAGATGCCAGAGGGACAGTTGCAGGTTTTCCTGCATTCCATTCCATAGGTACCGTAGGGACACTCTGAAATAGAGTAATAGAGCAAAGCAGTCCTTAGTGATCCAAGTCAGCCAGCAGCACCATTAATAGCTGGTCTGCTTGTATCCTTAAGAGTGGAACACTTCTGAGCGGAGGTCAGCTAAACCTTAACTATAGGGTTTCAGCATGCCAACTGCCTGTTACAAGTATTTTCCATTTTAACAAACCCTGACACACATGATATACATAACTACTTTTTCTACAGCTTATTTACAACGTGCTATTGGTAATCTTTCTCTGAATCATTCGCAGTATTAAAGTGCAAATTAAAGGCAATGTGAATATGTAGGTATACAATCATAGAGGGTGTAGTTAAAGGCTCAGCATGGGATTTAGGAAGGAGGAGGACCTCAGAAAATTCACGAATTCACTCTTTGGGCGTGATGCCGTCTGACTGGCACGACTGTCGTGATTTGGAGCTGCGGCGCGCTGCTGGTGCCGGGCCGGCCGTGGCCGGGAGCCGCGCACGGCGGGCGGCGGCGCCCTCGGGAGCTATCCAGCAACCGCGCCCCGCACGGGCGCTCCCGGCCCCCGCGGGAGAGCCTGCCCTGTGCCACGGCCTCTCAGGCAGCAAAGGGCCGCCTTCCCGCGGCAGTCGGCAAAGAGCTCCCCTCCACCTCCAGCCCAAAGGCTGGGCATGCTCCAAAGGGATCGCTGGCGCTAAAACGCCTGCCTGGTTATACCGCGTCTGGTCACACGCTGCCCCGACTCGAATCCCCCGTCCCTGAGCACGCCCGCGGAGGAGCACTAAAGGGCAGCTGTCAGGATGCGACCAAATGTTTTTTGAAAAAAAAAATAAGTCAGGTGCAGAGGATTTGCCCCATCCCACAGCTGACACATATCACATGCCAGATCACATAACTTCCCAGAGGGTTTAAACCTGCAGTCACAGACCTTGTCTTCCTCTGCCTTGCTCTTGAACCGGGTACCTTCACAGAATGACAGCTGAAGAGATGGAAACAAGGAAAATCCATCTCCAACATCCCCTTTCCAAAACCCCAAACAAGAAATCATCTCAAGTGAAGTTTGGGA
Source organism: Chroicocephalus ridibundus (assembly GCF_963924245.1). Taxonomy (NCBI): domain Eukaryota; kingdom Metazoa; phylum Chordata; class Aves; order Charadriiformes; family Laridae; genus Chroicocephalus; species Chroicocephalus ridibundus. The sequence goes on along the minus strand of NC_086316.1, from coordinate 67,395,368 downwards.
CGTCCCAGGAGAAAGGTCTTTATGCTCAGGCTGTCCTTGCTAACCCCAGGTGCATGGTCACCTTAATTGGCAAGTCCTGAAGAGTTTCCGATTCATCTCCTAAGGGCAGATGAATGACCATTGAGGGCTGGACCAAGGATCCACCCAGCCCAGGTTTCCGCAAAACACTTAAGAAAGAAGATGACCTTTGCAAGCACAAATATATCCCCCGTCATGTTCTCCTCCATGTTCAGCTTTGGGATCTCCTGAGCAGGACATAGTTTCTGTGCATATAACACCCCACAACAGATTTATCCTTCTCAGGTTGTCCAGTCTCCTCTTGAATCAATGCAAATATTTAGGTTTGCCATACAGCCCAGGCTATCCGAAAATGAGGCCAATGCCCCAAAAAGAAACCATCATTTTACAGTTCTCTCCGTGACTAATGGGTATGCTTTTATAAAAGGAAAGCACTGGAAAATCAACCAGTTCCCTGCTAGGGACTGCACAGTGAGTCCCTCCAGCCTGGAGGACCTCATTGAGCTTCACCATACTCCCTTTCCCAAGCAAGGACACTCTTTGGTCTGCTGTTTGTCCACATAAAACCAAAACAAAATCCTGCGAAAGCAAAACAGTTTTTGCGTGCACAGTCCTCCCTGAGGGACAAGCTGAGAGCATGCACCACATGGAGCATCAATCTGCCGGCTGCAGGTGCTCAGCCACTCAGCCCAGAGAGGTGGGATGCAAAGCTGTGCACAACGGCATGGAAACCTGTCTCAGTCCAAAGCACTTGGCTCCCTGTGGAACAATCCTGGCATTGATGCTGCTCTTCAGGTTTGACAAAACTGAGATCTGAGTCAATTTTGCTGTTAGGTGATTTTGTTCAGCAGGATTCTGCTCCTAAATAAGTTAGCAAATAGCTGCCAGTGACCTAAGAAAGCAAGAGCATGCCCTTCACTGCGACGGTTATACCTCAGGTTTAGAGGGTATTTACTAATAAAAGTGCAGAGCACCAGTATTCTTTAGTCTGTTTTGATCAGTAATGACATTGCTACTGATAATAATATGATGCACTCTTATAATACTAAAAGTACTCAAAAAAGTGCTCTGAAGCACTTTTTGTCCATATATTGTCCATGTTTTACCCATTTTAGAAATAAGAAATTGAAGAACAGAGAGTTCAGGTCATTTTTCCACAAATTCAAAGTAAACCGGTTACAGGCAACCAGAGAGAATTTAGCCATCCTGACTCTGTGAATTATTACAAATATGGAAGTTATTAAAAAGAGTGAGTGATCTGATATCATAGCTATAAATGGATGTATAAAGTAACAGTACTTGGGCCCATACTTTGCCTGATAAAATTCACATATATATATATATATATAGCAAGATTGTACTATCTCAGAACTGAGATTAAAAAAAAAAAAAAGAATTAGAAATGACATCTATATTATTTAGTGCAAATAAATATAAGGGCAATAGAAGCCTTAAATACCAATTTATAACTTTAGCTCAAGATATTTTTTTATTGAAATTAATGAGAATTTTCCACTGACTCACTGGAAAAAAAATACTTTACATTTTCTACAGAGCTTCCAAGATTCAGCTACAGGGATTCAGATCTCATGTCCCTCCCATTTGAAATGTACTATTGTAAAGACATTCCTATGAGGAGAGTGAGAAGTATATAATTATTCAAAAGAACTATTAAAAGAATTAGAGGTGGCATCTTGCACTGTAGTAATTTTTAATAAACTGAAGATCAGTCAGCTATCTCAGTAAAATACTTTTATGGTGGGTGCACCAAAGATACTACCTGTATGCAAAATTGTAGTTTTTAGAAATACAAGTAGAATTTTGGTTTCACCCTCAAACATGCACATGAATTTGTTTTTAAATACCAATGTAAATAAGTGTGTGCTGCATGTGAGTCAGCCTGAATGATTTTTGCAGCATCTGATCCTAAGTCATTACTTTAGCTGAGGCTATTAATACTCCTGATGTTTAACTGCCAAGACATCTCCATTTTCAAGGAAGTTATTCAAAGACATATCTGTACCTACTTACTGAGGTGGTACACGAGTACAGGAAAACCCACTGCATTCATACTTTGCAAAGCCTTTTTAAAAAATTATTTATTTTAAAAACTTTCATCTTACTTCTTAGCAATTTAATACTTTCTGTCCTTTTAAAGATTACCCTTTTTGCACGGAGTGAAGATAGCTCTTAAATGAAAAATGCCATAATAGTCTGCAACTAAAGAAATCAGCATGCAGCATACCTGGCATAAGCTGAGAGCAGTGTCTGGCTGCTCATCGCACAGTCAGCTCCTGTTCTGTTATTCCTGTCGCTCAGGCAGGAGGGTCTCTGTTTGCCTCCCCTGACCACATCCCTAGGGTAGCTGAGCACCACAAAGGCAGGGTTGAATTAAAGACGACAACATCCCCAAGCAGTGATGTTATCTCCATCTCCCAGACCCCAGAGAGAGCACCTGGTCCCTGGGCAGGCAGCTGGCAGTGCCCGAGGCAACCTCACCCCAGGGAGAGCCCCGTAGGGGCAGGGACTCCGTGACAAGGTTGAACTCACAGGATTAAAGTCTTTGCAATTTATAGAAAGCCACTCACCAAGTCAGCGGAAGGATCGGGACTAGTGTCTGGGTCCCACAAATCCCAATCAAAAATGTCATCTCCGAGCACACCCCATCCGTATTTCCTCACACATGTCCCCAAGTCTAAACAGTATTCTCACATTAATAACCCGGTCCCGCCTACATGTAACACCTTTTAATACCAGCAGGTATCTTTCACTTTCTTCTTGGCTAAGGGCTGAGCTGGAAAAATCCCATTTTAGATCTTTCAAGCAGCAGGCAAGCTCTATATGTAGGTTGCTGTCAAATTGCCACAGTGGGTGCATGCAAAGTGAATATTGTTACCTTTGCAGATACCAAATTCATCACCAAAGTCATCCTCCTCTGTGTAAAACTGGCACTTCAGCCCAGGACCACACTTGACACCATCCATACCCGAGACCGTACGATAGCAAGTCTCCCCCAGAGCAGCTGCACACACTCTGCAACAGCCACAGTCATCCAGCACTGTTCGCTTACAGCGCAAGGTACTTTTGCATGCGTTACTGTCACAGGGCTCGGGACAATCTACTGCGTATTTCGCACTCCAAGCAGTTCCAGCGTGCACGGGCATCAGGAGGAGTGTGAGAAACAGGAAGCCCTTCATGTCTTGCAGGGGTAAATGCTCCGTCCCAAAGAGCAGGCTTTAATGCTCAGCCTGCTGGTGCCTTGTGCCGAGGGAAGCAGCAGTACAGAATCCAAAGTGGTAGCTGCACACATCAGCCTACAAGTTTATGAGCTTTATACAGTGTGTTGCCCACATGCTGCACCGTCGTCAGCTTCCTCAATCCGGCAGCGCTGCTCCTGCCAGCCTCCCTTGTTTCAGTTTATGAAATCCAGGATGAAGGTTGGATTAGCACTCTGCTGCCATCCAGGAATTGAAAAGCCTGAGGTGATGTAATCTGTTATGTTTAGTTGGTTGTTTTGCATGAGGACTAAAATCTCTCTCACATCCGTCTCAAATGCTCAAGGTCGTCTGCCAAAAGAAAAAGAAAAAAAAAACAACACACACACAGAAAAAAAAAAAAAAACCAACCCCGAGTAGGTTGCATACCTTCCTGCAGGACAGGGATCGCTCTGACACTGGGCACGCTGCTGACAGGGCAGCTCTGCCTCACTAACACAGCTCATGCAGCCAGAAGAAAATCACACTGAATCGTCTCACTGCAGAAAGCATAATCTTTAAAAGAATATATCTTTTCCTTCCCCTTCAAGGGGACGTGGACAGTTACTTTAAGGAATAAAGTGAGATCATGCCATTTAACAGCCAAGCTCAGATGTTTCAGTAGTGTTTTTCCTGCCTGCATCAAAATGGTACGTTTTAATCAGTATTTAGGTGGAGATGAATTCAGCATTTCACTCAAAAATTACTGCTAGAACTAAAAACAGGTCAGACAGAAACCAGCATTTTGTGGGATCTTCCGCAGGAAGTTCAGGAATATGATCAATGAGCTGCCCTGACCTCACAACCAAAGGGGGAAATCCCCATCCATCACCAGCATCGTTTGCACAGCCTCAACATGGATCCGGGGGTGCTGATTCTCCTCCTCTTTACACCGCTTCTATCCTGATCCAACTCTGTGAGGTGCCCTGATGTTGCTCTTCAATGAAATCAGTGTAAATAAACAGAAAAGTCTCAACTTCCCCTGTTCCCCCTCTTAGACTTTATTCAAGCTGCCAGAGCCTTGACAAGAAACAGCAAACAACCAAAGAGTTCAGTGAAGCAGATGAGCCACCAGAGAGATGGAAATTTCTGCTCTAAAGAAAGATCTACAGGAAAGGAAAAAAGGAATAAAGCTAGCCATAAATAAATCTCTGAATACCAAAAGTCAATGCCACTGAAGTCAGTGGGAACTGAATCAATCTAAACTTGTATGTGACCAGCTTGCCATTTGGGAATCCTGTGTCTCAAGTGGGCTGAGGACACTGCTAGTGGGCTGCCAAGTGAAACCAAGAGCTATGCTGGAGAGCAGGAAAGCCACTTCTTCATGAATGAAAATGGGAATTGATAGATCCAAAACTAAATGCTTAGCTCTTTTCTCTTTTGAAGAAGATGAGACAACCAATATATACTGTATGTGGCATTTGGGCAGGTTGCCCATATACTTCTGGTATATGTGGGTATAAGAACCTGGATAGCATAGCATAGCATAGCATACCATACCATACCATACCATAGAAGAGAAAGAGAAGAGAAGCAAAGAGAAGAGAAGTGCAAAGAAGAGAAGGGAAGAGAACAAAACAGAACAGAACAAAACATATTATGTTTAACACATGTCAAAGGGAGACTACACTCAGGCAAATATTTGCAGGCATCCACCTTATACAGTATGTAATTACTCGAAATACAGTTCTCCTAATCACAGCTGCCAGAATTGCCAGCTGGCGGATGTTTACATGCACTAGCTCATGCCTGTTTTCACATGTAATCTTGGACCAATCAGTGAATTTAAAGTGTAAAAATTAAAGCCTTAGGTTGAAGTCTCGTATAAAATGACAAAGTGCTATTGGTAGCCATGAGGTGACAGCATTAGCAGTAGCAGACCACTTAATCTTCAAAATCCAAGGCAACAAGCCTCTGGGAAGTGAAAGGAGTACTTCAAACATGGAAGTGAAGATTGAACTAAAAACTGAGGAGGCACAAAAGTGTGAGGTTATAATGAGAAGAATAATTAGAAATGGATGTGCTGTCCCTGACCTCATCAGAACTACAACATGTCAAAAGCCTCTTTTTAAAAGAAAACCCAACATCTCCCCTGTAGTTCACAGGTCAGCAGAGTAATGTAAACCACTGCCCATTTCTGCTGGCATTAGCATCAACTAAAATTGACATTGGTTTATATTAATAGGTCAGGCTGTAACCTGTGGGGCTGAGAAGCCTGTGTAAATCCCACTGGGCATCCCCTCAGTGGGGCAGAGAGGCTAAGTCCAATCAGAGGGCCCGGCAGCACAGCTAAGGGCAGTGACCATTTCAGTCCCCCGGCCAAATCTGCTCACAAGGGTGAAATAGCCCAAAGAAGGAGGTTGCATATTTAGTGCATGAGACTTCACAGGTCTGCAGCAGTAAGGAGCAGGAGGGCTCTCCCTTAAGTCTCCCTTAAGTTAATTTACACCAGCCCTTAAATTCATACCTGCTTGCTCGCTCAGAGGAGATAACAGAGGAGTGTGCAGGCTCATCCACACGTGCACTTAGGCACTCATGCCTGGTAGTAAACAGCGGCAGGTAAAATTCTGATCTGTAAATATATTTAGGTAATGCTTCTTGTATAAAACACCAAACAAGATCTGAAAGGGCTGCATTTCACGTCTGGGTTTCTCACAGGGAAAATGTCCTAGGGAGATGATAAATAAAAAAAAATTACACACAGATGTGGTGAGGAAAATAAATCGTAAAAGAAATCAGCACACTCCCCTAGCAACTAGCCAATATTATTTGGGATAAGATGGAAACCGTATTCTGTTCTTGGAGCTGGAAGCCAAAGTAAATTGTTACAATGGATCAAAAAATACATGTAATGGAAGAAAACAATATGAACAGATAGTGGTCTGGCTTATACATGAGTATGGCAGAGGAAATAATGATCTTCCACACTGACCACTGATTAAGTAATGAAATAAATCCAATGTGACTCCCTCTGGTGCTAATGTTTCTTTGTTGTTTTACCTGTTGAATCCATTAAGCTTTTCTTTCCAATGAACAGCTTGACCATGTGAAGCCCTGAAATAAGCTCTCCCTTGAAAACTGGTGCAATGTGAATTAATGAAGCTCCGCCAGCTATCAACAGCAGAAAATTTGGCACCGTTATTTAACTTGTGGTATAAAATATACGTTAAATATGGAAGACTTTATGGATCAGATCAGATCAGTGCTAATTATTTTTCTTCCAGATTTACAGTATAAATTGTCTTGGTGCCAGTTTACATCATAATTACATCACCATTTATAATGTTTGGCATTCCTTTTAGAAGCAGAAAAGGTTTCAACCCTTAGGTACAATGCTTTACAGGGAACTTTGCAATCACTAATTTAATATCAGTGAGCTGTGAACTGTTTCCAGATGAATACTTCAGAGCACAGATTTTCTACTTCTTTTGCAAATAATCTATTTCTCAAGTAAAAGCAGCTTGAGTCGGGGTCTTGAGGTCGTATTTATGCCCTCTGAAAAGTTTGATCCCACCTATTAAAGATCCCCATGAAATGACATATTTCATAATACATGATTAATCTGTGCTGATACACGGGAGCAGTCTATTCATTAGGCCAACACTCGAAGGCTTTGCTCATTTTACTCTTTATTAGATAGAGAGTATCATTCATTTACCGTTCTTCTGAACTTAAGCATTCTGGCCACTGTCATTATCCAGTCTTTTGAACATGTAAATTTGGGATAAGCAGGAAGCCTTAATACCTCTTTAAACATAGGAAAAGGTTTAATGCATGACCCTTGTTGCTCATTTCCAAAAGGCAGTCCATAAACTAAAAATATGTTACCGTACATTCCTGAACGATCCAAGGTTTTCCCAGGCTTCCTTTACAAAAAGGCATAAGCACAATGCTATACAAGAAGCAAAGATTCAAAGGGAAACACCAAAAGGAAGCTGAGCTGCAAAGTCCAAAATGAAAAGCCAGAAATAGGAAGCAAATGATAAGAATCAGGAAAGTGAGATAGCAGCAAGGACTCCCCTTTGTATGATTTCTTTTCTTGTATCTTTTCAATGAATTGGTAATTACTCTTTGTTTCCACTGTATCATGGCAACTCAACTTCACTCTGGTAAAAATAGATGCTTTGGGACATTTCCTACTTGCTGAAGGCAAAAGGTGTTTACATCCTTTCTCCAGGCAAACCAGGTGCTATGCAGAGAACTGGGTGGGCTGGCTACCTGTGCACAGATGTCAGGAGAAGACCACTCTAGAAATGACTGGATATGGTGGGGTTATCTGCAGAGAGACTCAGGAACTAGAGCCATAGCTTGTTCGGAGCATATTAAAAATATACTTGCTCATAACTCCGCATACAAATACGTGGCATGTCCAGCCTGGGAGCTGGAAGCCAAAGTGACTGCACATAACTTCTGGTCTGAGTGTTCTCCCTCAGACCGATGGCCATGCAAATGCAGCTGGGCACCTTTCAGGTCTGTGCTGCTGAGTCCACATGGGACAGTGCTGTTCCTTGGTGGGTTACAGTCATGGCCTGGCTCTGATTGAAGGATCTCTGCACCGTGCCATCCATGCACAGTGTGGCTATTCCCAGTGATTTTATAAGCGCTGCGACGATCTGCACAGCAGAACACACTGGCTTTCCCTCAATTAATTCGTGAACTGAGTCACATAATTCTCCTGTGTTTGGAGAAGATGTTAAAGAGACAAAAAAATATCACAGAGTGATGGAAATGCTCTACTACGTGGCAACAGGGGTCAGTTTTCTCCAGGGCAGGCAAGTTTGGGTTTGTAATACGCAGTAAGTAGGTAGTTGATATAAATGGGGAAAAATGATGAAAAAATAGGCCGTGTTATGCTGAAGTCTTTTTTTTTTTTTTACTACTTTCAAATCATCTACATTTCCGGGGGAAGAAAGGAGTTTCAGTGAACAAGACCTCTGAGATCTATATTAGAGAGTTTCTTAAAACTACGAGAAAGTCACATACATTCTCTGTATTTCAGAAAACTCACTTGTCTTAATACAATGCTAAATTTGACTGATCACTCACAGCCCAAACCAATGCTCTGCCTTCACACACCCCCACCTTACCAATAGTTTTGTTGGTAGCTGTTTCTTTGGTGAGACCTCTTGGTCCTAGGAATCTAAATCACCCTGATTAAGACAACACCAGGTTGGGCGGGAGTGTTGATCTGCTTGAGGGTAAGATCCCTACAGACGGATTTGTTCAGCCTGGATCAATGGGCGGAGGCCAACTGTATGAGATTCAACAAGGCCAAGTGCCGGGTCCTGCACTTGGGTCACAACAACCCCACGCAGTGCTACAGGCTTGGGTAAGTGTGGCTGGAGAGCTGCCTGGCAGAAGAGGACCTGGGGTGTTGGTTAACAGCCAGCTGAATACAAGCCAGCAGTGTGCTCAGGTGGCCAAGATGGCCAATAGCATCCTGGCTTGTATCAGTAATAGCATGGCCAGCAGGACTAGGGAAGTGACTGTCCCCCTGTACTTGGCACTGGTGAGGTCCCACCTTGAGTTCTGTGTTCACTTTTGAGCCCCTCACTACCACTGAGGTGTTGGAGCGTGTCCAGAGGAGGGCAACGAAGCTGGTGAGGGGTCTAGAGCACAAGTCTTACGAGGAGCGGCTGAGGGAACTGAGGTTTTTTAGTCTGGAGAAAAGGAAGCTGAGGGGAGACCTTATCACTCTCTACAGCTACCTGAAAGGCGGTTGTAGTGAAGTGGGGGTCAGTCTCTTCTCCCAGGTAACAAGTTATAGGACAGGAGGAAATGGCCTCAAGTTGTGCCAGGGGAGGTTTAGATTGGATATTAGGAAAAACGTCTTCACTGACAGAGTTGTCAAGCATTGGAACTGGTTGCCCAGGGAGGTGGTGGAGTCACCATCCCTGGAGGTATTTAAAAGATGTGTAGATGTGGTGCTTAGGGACATAGTATAATGGTGGGCTCGGCAGTGTTAGGTCAACAGTTGGACTTGATGATCTTAAAGGTCTTTTCCAACCTGAACGATTCTATGATTCTACATGTCCACCTAGGAAAAAAGGCTTTCCACATGGAAAAATATCTCCACTATTTTTCACACTTACTGATTTTAAACATTAAAAAAAAAAAAAAAAAAAAAGAAAACCAAAGACTCTTTCAGAAACAATCTTGAAACATTTGATTTCTTTATCAATAAAAGAAAACAAGATATGAACAATGGCTCTTCACATGTTCTACTTAGGTGCTTGGGTGCATATATTCTGCCCATATGCAACACAGCTTTAAAGCTGAGATACTGTGAAAGATATTTTGTCTCTCACTATTTGACATAATTACGTCAAATTAATCTGACATAATTAACTGATGTAGGAATACCTGTAGGAATATCCACTTATTTTTCTATTGCCATGCAGCCTATGGTCTCACTAGTTCTCTGCAAAACTAGAATAAAACATATTACAGTGGAACAAGTATTTTCATTAGTTTTGTCACAATATAAACAATAACACAAGAGTCAATAAAATGACAAATATTGTGAGTTTTATCCTTTCCCTACCCAATGCAAATGGTAATTATACTCTGACTCTATCAGCCCCTGATAACTAAGCCAAATTCCCATTTGAGAAATGTCTGTTCTTGGTACCTGTGCAGAATCTCAAAGTGCACTGTTTGGTTTTCAAATCCTAGGTACACATTTTAGAATCAAATATTTTAGGATTGGTGGGGATTATCCTTTTACTTGCAACTCAAGCTTATTTTGACCTCTGCTCTTTAAGAAAAAAAAGGTGATATCTCTACGGACACTTACAGGAATAGAACCATATCTTAAGTATTAAAGTGATTTCTACTTTTCTATCCTAAAGCATGTTTTTGAAAACCTTGTTATAATTAAGCAGTGTTATTGTCTTACAACATTTCTGCAAAAGTTTTAGCTATGCTTTCTATATAGTTTAGACGACTAAGTAGCTGTTTCCTGTAATGAATGACAAAGCTATTAAAAGCTCAGCTCTTGTACTACATGGGTTACCAACAAGAAAATCTGTGGTCGTATGTGTGAAATGTTATGTTGAGTTTGCATTAGGTGTCCTCATGAGCTAATATTTCCATGTATTCTTTGCAATATTGCCAGGATAATAACCTTTCCATTGGCAGAGAAAAAACAATTTTAACTAATTCATTTAGATAAGCAAAATGATCATATTTATACCAATCATCATTTTTCTTTAAGAAGAAATCTCTCTTCCTTTTCATAAGTACCCTTCTTTGAAGTATAAACACTTTCCAGAATAATTAGATGATCCCAGAAAGGCCATAAGAGGACTTCAGCATCTCCTAGGTAATAAAACTTTAGGGAAGAGCCAGCCAAAGGCCGAAAGGAGTAAGGACACCAACGGGAACTATTAAAGAATTTTCCACAGTATTACACACAAATTTCTTTCCTTAGGATGAGTGGCTGCTTTATCCTGGCTTCTCTCTGCCACAAAATCTCTTCAGCTCACCCTTAGTCCTCTTTATGTCGTCTTTCTTCACTGCTGATATTTTCGTCCCTTCATTTAAACACACTCTCTCTCTCTCTGATTTATATGCAGCTTTATTCTTCGCAAGTCTACTTATGCCATACACAAAATGTACCCTAAAAATACGAGTGGAACAAAACTGTATCACTTCAGCCCATCTTTATTGCTTTCTCTTGCTCGCCATCCTCACACTCTGTCCATCTTGTCTATGCAGACTGAAGCCTCTTTGAGACTTGGGGCTACCTGGTGCAGAGTCTTCTTCAAGGAGACTTTTGACAGTTGGTCTCCAGGCGTTACCATGCAATGTGTGATCGGTACCTACTTCAGTGAACAGGTTTTGACACGAACTGAATTAATTTCTTGGCTTCCATGAAAAGAGGCACCAGTCAAGGTCTCCCAGAACAATGCACTTGGAGGGATCTAGCACAGGTCTATTCGTTTCCTCAGGGTGTCAACAGGACTTTCATGCATGCACATGCTTCCTGCATCCTTTCTCCTTTGCCTCATCAATCATACGGCTGTATTTTCAAATATTTGAATTATTTTTTTTTTCCTGGGGTACACTTATTGTGGGTGAACGCCAATCCCTATGAGAAAAATGCTTTGCCACTCATTTCAACGAGGCCAGGGTTTCATGCAATACTTTTAATGTGTTGTGATCTTCCCTGCTGTAAAGAAACCAAAGCCAATTCAAAGCTTTTTGTGTTTTGGTTTGGTTTGGTTTGGTTTTACTCAAATCAAGGAAAGGAATGTTTGCAAACAAGCTGTAATTAGAAAGCAATGAGAGCTAACAGCTGCATACTGCCTGTGCTAAGTTAGTGTTTCATGAAGCAACAAAACTGCCAGAAAGCTTAGAATTATAAGACACAAACCTAAAAACAGCCTCATCACTTCCAAATCTATTTCAGCTTGTACATCATTATTTTCAACTTTCTTAATATATTGCTAAGAAGTCTTATAACTAAGCACTGTTACAAGCGCAGAGCACAACCTTGTGTTCTTACTCAGAAATTTGGTTATTTATATTCATTTGTATCTGTTCAGCATGTTTGAGAGAATGAAATAAAATCTAGTGAGTTGTATTGCTTTTTTATTTTATTCATAGGTCGACCTTAGTTATTTGATCAAAAACTTGATGTTACTTTTCAGTCATTTAATCAAATGCCCAGAAGCTTGACCCTTTAAGGCAAATGCCTGAAAAAAATTAGAGTAAATTATTCAAAGCTGCAGCTATTTTCCCAAATTACAAATATGAAATACTGAATACTGGCATATTCTTCTTGTTTGCTTTATCTTCTGAATTGTCATAGACTGACCATGGATTATTTTAGATGTTTCCTGATCCTGATATAAGAAACTATTTAAGCAAGCAGAATTTCTGAAATAGCTCACTATCAGACATACTTTCTTAGATGAATTAATTAAAAGCAGATAGTCACTGCTCAGCCCCCCATCCTACATTCTAATTGCCCCCCATGTTGTATTATGGATCCTCTTCACTGGGCCAGGGGTTGGCCTACAATGTTATAGACTATGAATGCTGGCCAGGTGCTGGGAAAGTACCTCATCCTGCTTGTCAAAAAGCTGTAAAGGGGACCAAAAGGAAGGTCAGCAACAGATGGTTGCTGACAGCAGGAAACAGCTCCCAAAGCTGCGGTACATGAGATATTCCCTCATGTGAATCTCCCGAGGCCAACTGGGCCAGAATTGAGCAATAGTATCTTCAGTTCTGGCTTTAGTGGCTTTTTCTGTTTTATAAAACAAAATTTTTACATTTTATAAGGCACCGATAGTAAACAAATAAGTTTGTTTTCTACAGCCAACAAAGAGGGAAAGGGGTTTTTTGTTTGTCTATTGCCTAAGATAAGTGCCTGAAACAGGACTTATGAACCACTGTCTGTGCCCTTTGAAACCCACACAGAGTCACCAGCAGTGTTTGGCTCGGCAGATGAATACTGCCTGGGATGGCTGAGCTGGAATCAAGCATCATGAAAAGAGAAAAATCCAACCAAACACAGCCGGTGGAATAACAAACCCTTCTGAAAGCCACTGTCCCAAGTATGAATATCAAAACTGGTAACTGTTACCGTGACCCTGACTTCAGTAACTGGGTGCAAGACAAACAAGGGGAAGGAAAGAGGCCTGGAACAGAAACACTTTAAATATCTCATTAGAACTGAGTCTATTTCTTGCATTATCTTATCACCATCTGTGCTCTTACCTCGTGCAGATACTCCCAATATTTCTGCATAATGAGGACAAGACGACCTGATAAGATCAACATAATTGTTCATAAAACAGAATACACAAATTGACTTTCTTTAATAATTCCGGCATCTGACATACAGTCCCTGTCAAATCTCACTGTAGTGCTGCCTGGCTGGTTGCCGCTCATTTCACAGATCTATAAACTAATTCACATGGCAGCAACTCAAACCACCCGTTTCTGCTCCTGGAGGAGCACAAACACCGTTTCCCTTTGGCTGTGGAGGTGATGATAACTTCTGAAGTTGGTGTACCTTGAATCTTGAGCACTGTAGCCACCCATATCATGCTTTGAAGCATACTTATGTTCTCATGTTTTAGTGTAGAGGCACCCCCAAGAAAACGTGCAGTTAGAACACATCCCTTTGAAATATTGCAGGAAGAAAATTAACTACGTAGCTATAACAGCCAGTTTATCTTCTATCTCCTGTGTGTGAGATCTTTAGTGCTGCTAGTTGCTGCCTCCACATTATTCTTTTCATTACGATGTGGATTGTACATAGGTGGAATTAATTGGCTAGATCTGGCCAGACCACCTTGCAAGATGGGACCTCTCACAATCTGCAGTGAAAGGAAGTGGTGCAAGTTTCTTCACAGTACTCCATCAGCATGCCCGAAGCCTCAGTTCAGGGAATAATTGTGTGCTCAGGGTGACCATTTGTTACTGAGCTCTGCTAAGACCAGTGCTCGGACAGAAATGTGGCTTTTGGCACAGGATATGCATGCCCAGAGTTTAATCAGTGAAAGCACATCAGTGTCAGTGTGTTCCATTGTCACTTGAAAATGTCAGGGGTTTTGCAAACACGGTAGTCCGGAGCTCGCCCTTGTTTTCATGCAGCTGGTTTAATCCAGTACCAAGGGGTCTGAAAAAATGTGTCATGCAGTCTTGGTTATGATAGCTTGAGATATGGATGTTCCAAGAAACCTGGACACTACATCCTGACAGGTAACATCCTCTACACGTTTTCAAGATAATCAAAACCAACAACCATGTGCCGTTCATTCATTTAAATGTAAATGGTTAATTAAATACCATTGACTAGTATTTTTTTTAAGACAGCAGTGATTAAGAGTGATTAAAGTGACGTTTATTTTTTTAATTTACTGATGTTGTCACTGTTTTAATTATTCCTTAATTTTCTTTGTGTCTGCAGAGAGGTTTGATATTTTATCGAAATAAAGGTTTTGTGACAGTGTGTTAAGAGGGCAAAGTTTCTTGCTTTTTACAAACAAATGTATGTAGAATGAACCCTGTGAAACTCCATTGCTCATACATTGAATCAAATTTGGAACTAGCTAAGATCTGTAAGTTTCTGTTCTGTTTTTCATTAAATATGGGCTCTTTTGCTCATCTTTCTGTGGTTTCCTCTTTGTCATGGCAAGGATGTGGCTCTTGGTACAGCTTTTAGACTCGATGACTTCATATTAAATTAGTGCTTGACTTTGAATGCACATTTCACACCTGATTTCAATGGCTTTGAAGCAACCTGTAGCACCTTGAACTGAATTACAGTTAAATTTAACCTACTTGCAGTCTGATAGACAGTGATTATTAAATATTGTTAGGCAATCCAGAAAAAGCTTCATCAGATGATTGTGGGGTTATAAACGTACTGGGATGGAGGTGTCCAAACCATCTGCCAGATTGTTAATGAGACGAGGATAAATTTTGGAAACTAGAAAATCATAATTAAAAGATGTAACAGGCATATTAAAATGGCTTGCTGTAATTTGTCTGACTATGGTGAACTGACTATTCAGACTTTGAAAGTTTATCTTTATCTGCGTTTATCTTTATTTCTCTTTGGCAAGTATCCAAGAAAATTATCTTGAAAATCTGATGGCTTTCTTTGTTTTAATTCTGTTTTCTAAATGTTTCTTCCTGATGCCAGACTGAGTTGCCCAAAAGGAAGGTTACTTTTACAGCTTGCTAGATGGCAGGCGGTTCTGTAGTCAGAAGATAAAGACTCTGACTAGGAGCTGTGGACGCAATCCATGCTCCAAACATATCACTACACTTTCAGGAAACAACAGTTGTTGACAATAGATAATGCCACCCTCTGTACTGAGAACTAGAAGTTTATTTAAAAATAAAATTCCCACATCGAACATAGAGTGCATTGGATGTACAGCCAAAACAAGTACAAAACATCAGGCACGACTGCCCAGTACAAGGGCAGAACGAACGTAAGGACTAAAGCTTAGTCCTGTGTGATGTGTGAATATGTGTAGCCAGCCCCCTCCACTTGATAGAGGGCCATCAGCCGTATGTCAGTACTGCAAGCTCTATGTCAGTGCCATACATTCCATGTCAGTGCCACAGGTCATGTTTTTGCATGGCTTGGTCAACCTTGGGGCTGCTCTCTATACACAAATATGACTATATGACAGGTGACGAGCCAGTCAGACTTCTCAGCAAATAATCCTTAAGAAATATTGCTTACTTGGAAAACTTCATAAAAACACAGAGAGATGCAAATGTCTGACGGAGAAGTCGACTCAGCAGAGACCAAGCTGCAAAGTGCAAACGTAGACAGGAGCCCAGCCCTGGCTAAGGGCAGAAGGATTCCTGGGTCAGGACTCTAATCCACCCAGGAGCTTCCAGTAAAGATAAACCTGATAGTATTGGGGAGCTAGTCTAGTGCAAGGAGCCAGTATTTGGAAACTGGGAGGTGATGTGCAAGGGGACACCTCACAGGCACCTAGAGATTAGTGTTGAGGTGTCAGAGGTTAAAAGAGACAAGACTAGATTTCTCTTATGGAAGGAAAGTGGAATTGCAAATGCTGTGCTGGAAACAACTGCAATCTATAGTAAACTCCACCACAAGCTGCTGCATATGAGCTCCTCTCAGTCTAATAAGAATGTGTTTCTAGCTCCTTTTTGTCAGGCTTTGTGGATGTCTGTAAAACTGTAACACACCTGGGGCTACTGTCTGTGGCTTTCCTGTTTTCAGCTCAATTCTGAGTACCAGCCCAGCAGTGGTATCAGCGGTGATACCAGTGGTCACCTTGTTTAGCCAACACTCACCCTTTCCTGCTTTGCCTACCCCTGGCTGCGGAGCACTGTGTGCTTTCACAGGGGCTAATAAAATGCTGAACTGTGGGGCATTTTGCAGCCCCACTGCAAAATTCCTACTGTGCTCCCTGGTCCAGACTGCCCCTCACCCAGAGTTCTCAAGACATGGGGATTTCGGTGCTAGGAAAGACTTCCCTCCTGTTGCATGTGAATGGAATAAAGACTCAGCTGGCCTGAGGGTGGACAGAAAATGAGCGAAGGTTACTGCTTGGCTCTCTGCTCCTGCGCCTCCGCAAGAACAGGCCAAGGCCAGGCCGGGACGTCATCCTGTGGGTAGGCCCGGCTCAGCAGGACCCATGGCGGGCAGGGCCAGGCTGAGGGCGGCTGGAGACCGGCCCTGCCGTGGTGTTGCTGGGGCAGGGGCTGATGACCGTGGGGACTGATGTGGGTTGTGGGCTGGAGGTTGGTGTGGGGGGGAGCCGCAGGGGGTGGGCAGGTGCAGGCAGGCCTGGTGGTGCCCTGGGGGCATGGAAGTAGTGCCCTTCCACCTGTCACATCGCCCATGGAAGTGAAAAAGATGCTGTAATTGAAGTAAAGTCATCACAGGAGATCACACACACCAAGTCCAATATCTGAACTGTAACTAACCTGCTGGCTTATGGTTTCCAGACTCTATCACCCATTATTCCCCATCAGTGACTGAGATAGAGCCACCATTCACATGGACAGAGCAAACGAAATCTTTGCCTCCGAGATGTTAAACACCAATTAGTTATAATTGAGCTGTGGGATGTGAAAACTCTCCTGTGGGATGGACAGAAGGATGTCCTTGCTGTCATTTACCTTACAAAGGTAAAAGGGACTAATTTGTGTTTGCAACTTCCTCTGAGACCCCCAGCTGAAAAGTGTTAAGAGCGGTATATTATTCTTTCCACTTTTATATCACTTCCCCTTTTTTCCCAGTTTCTGACTGTGTTCCAGGCCTGACCCAATTCTGACTGGCACCTCTAAAGATCTTCCCATCACCTCCACTGAGAACTGGATCAAGGCTCCCCTAGCCCACATGGGCAGGCTTTATGGCAGCACTGCCAGCCCAGCTCTGTGGTGTGCGTTTGCCCCAGCACCTGCACAGCCTTCACCAGACAGGGCTCGCTCCGCTCAGCGCAGTGACACGGCTGCCGGGCAATAATCATGGACAGTGTGTTGATCTGTTAGAGTTATTTATTCATGCCTCTGCAACAAAGCTTACAGTAGTTGGTACATATTACTCCAATAACCAAAGAAGCAGAGAAGCCCAGCAGATGGCCACTTCTAAACTGCTGGCAAAAAAAGACTTTGAGAATATTAGGACGATAATGGGAATACACCAAATTAACCACAGGCTTCTTCAGAAACATATCATGTCTTTCTGTTAGTAGAGTTCTGTTGAAATCCATAGCAAAATTCCTGTTTGTTTTGACAGATGTTACACAGGCACTGTGCTAGAGAAGTGTAATTACTCCCATTGCAATCAGTATTTATACTTTTTTCAACAGACCATTCGCCGAAAGGGTGAGATCATGAACCAAGCTGTGAGAATAGATGATTTTGTTGATTTGATCACAAAAAAAAAAGAAAAAGTAATCTAGAAAAAAAAGATTATTTTTTCTCCTCTCTCATAATTAAAGATCAATTGGAAAAATATTTATCTATTTCGTACTTTAACTCTTTGAAAATTAATTTAACAAATATTTAGTAACAGAGAATTGAAGTATTTGGTTTTGAATAATGTCACAGCAAAATATTTGAACACTTAACGCTTTTGTTCTGTTTTTTCTCATTCACCAGACATCTCATTCACTATCACTGAAATTGAATTTTTCTGTAAGTACACGTTCAAAAATGTTGCCTTATCCCAGGCACAATGAACAAGGTGAGCCGTACTTTCCCATCACACTAAGAAGTAGGGCGAAGTCCAAAACAAATTGTGTTATCTAAGAGGCAGTTTCCTACTAAAGATGAATAAACATGTTATCTGTACAAAGGGGAATATTTTGAACTGTTCTTATAAAGCTGTGGCAATGTTAGTAAAGCTGTACAGCTGGGATGTGCTCTTTAAAGGTGGCGCACTAAAGCAGCGGCATCTACTTCTAATGCACAGCACAGTATTTATTAAAACTGTTTTGCCTGTCTCATTGATCTCTGTGAAGGGAAATTATTTTTTTTATCCAGTCAATATATTCTTCAGTCAGGCGTGTATAAACTCCAGGCATGTTTCTGCTTCCACATCTTTTTCCAAAAGAAACGATCCCACTGTATTGATCAGCACAGATTAACGGCCCACCTGAATCTCCCTGGAAGACAAAATAGAAGACACTATCAATGTGTGTTCACTGCTCTCCAGAGGAGCATGCAGTGCCACCTGCAGTGCATAAGCATGTTTGAAAATGTTGCTTCCAACCCGTTCCAATTTAGGAAATTAACCAGTTGGTTTATGTCACTTCATGGGAGTTGGGTGAGGTAAAAGGAGGGGTTGCTTTTCAAGCCTGCGGGAGCCTTTGATGTAAATGTTGTAGATCAGCATAGTGCTGTCATAATTCTATTTCAAAAGGTATTTTTTCATTGTTGATATAAATTGTTTCTCACTTCTTTAGCAATTTGCCCTTCTGGACTCGTCACAGAAGAAAGACATCAAAAGCAAGATCCAAACAGTACTTTTGAGTTTACAGTTAATTCTGCACTATTCAGATGACAACATCTGAAAAGGATCAAATGATTTAGACCCTTAAAATTCTTTTTTTTCTCTGACAACTACAGGTTGTGCCTAAGGAGAGCACCTTAGCTAAAGAAGGGCACCTGAAGTTAACTGATATAATCCCAGACCCAAATTCTCATACTTTTGATCTTGTTGTGTACGCTGACCTAAACTACTCAAAGTTTTAACACTTCTTTTTCACACCCGTGGTTAAAATCACTGTGAATCTGATCAGCCTCATTAAATGTCTAGCACTGCGTTGTTCCCTGCAAAAAGGGCACTATTGTTAAAAGCACATCCCCTCCTCTTTGTAACTTTGCTTCTTACCTCGCAAGCATCTGCCTTTGAAAATTTTTTCCCTACAGCACACAACATGTTGCTGGTTATTTTTGTGTACTTTCTATATTTGCTTTCACAGCTTTTTCTACCAACAATTTCAAGAGTTGTTTCACGAAGATATTTTGATGGCTTTCCTGAAGATGTGAGTCCCCAGCCGGCCACTTTGCACGTTGTGCCAGGTTTGATATCTTCATAATAGTCAGGCAGAGACAAAGGTTCCACATATTTATTCTGCTTTACAATACCACTCAGCTGGAAAAAAAGAAGAAAAAGAAATGTTTTCTCATGCAGAAAGGAAGGAAAGTATAACCTAGTTTCAATTCACATTTAGTCTCATTCTACCAGTACATTCCTTACAAATCCCTTTTCAATATTTAGGAACTGATCCTGAGCTTAATTGCCCTTCTGCAAATCCAAAGGAATTTCTCTGGTGCTTGTATAGCAATTCCCTACCTATGGCAGCAGTAGTGAGTTCAAGCCCAACTTCCCATTGATTACAGCAGTAAATTAAAAACCTGCACAGGAGTTAGGCTGTAGGATCTCTGTCCTATTCAAGAACCTAACCTGCCACTGAAATTCTGTGTTGAAATCAACTCTGGTGTTCAACTGACACAAAGAAAGGTCTCAAAGCACGGCAAATGTACCCAGGAACAAAGATGAAAACAAAAGCAATAACCAATTAGACATGACAGCAGTGACATAATTGGGGAAAAATGAGGTCTTATACTCTTCAGACTGCAAAGTTTTTGCTCTGAGAGTCCAAAAGGGCTTAAATGATCCACACTCTCAGTGTTTTGTTGGCCTTTACCTGAAAGACTCTTCCTTCAGAAGAGGCCAATTTAAGCCTACAAATGAAAACATAGCAAAACACTAACTTATATCTTCAGTGTGCTTGGTAAGGGCTCACAGCTACTACACAGACATTTTCTGTTTTACACATGATCACCGCACCATGATGCGTTTCACAGGTGGTTATAAATGTTGCTGAATGGTTGTCAGTTAAACAATTCTGCCTTTTTACCTTTTAAAAAAGGCACTCCAACAAATCACAAGTTTATCCAAAAAATCCTTACAGTTTATTATCGCCAGTGCTGGTGGGAATTTCCAAAGATGAAAAGTTCATCCCAGGTCACTTAGTACCCCATTACAGCAGAAATGTAGAGACAGAAGGTAAGCCCTAGTATGCTTTCTTCATTATCACAGGTGTAACATTAAAGCACAGACTGAATAAAAATCCATCCATCCAAGATTTCTTAAGCATCATACTGAAGTCATAAGGTTTCTAAAGGTATAGCCAAGGTAAAGTACAAGTCTTATCTTTCTCAGGGACTTTGGATCAGCACTGAAACTGCTGGTACCAGGAAGGAAGTCCTCCGGAACGATTTGACCATCTACAGGTTTCCCACATACAGACTGCCCTCTCCCTATTCAAAACACCGATGGTTGCCTCCATGTCAGTCTCAGTGCTGGACTAACAGAGTTCTCAGTGCAGGGACATGGGAGGCATGAGCCAGGCTGAGCAGGAACTGGTATGCAGGAAATTCTTACAGCCCTGCCCCACTTTGTCAACCAGGATGATAAAGTTGGTGAGGACATCTTTCCATGCTTCATTCTGTGGTATCCTGAGCCTTCTTCACTATGTGACCGCTCTGAGCTCCTGGAGCTGAAATCATCTATCTATCTCCGGTATTATCCATACTTTTACTTTATGTGGTTACCCCAAATAATTAGCAGTTAAGTTTCATCCCCATTTTTGCTTAGTCCAGCACAAGGTATAACATTGGGATACAGCTGTGACCCAGACTCCATTGCACACATCACTTCAGCACTGCCTTTGAAAAATTACTAAAGAATGCGTTTGTGGGTTTTGGAGAGGTTGCTGCAGTGAGTGGGTTAAAGGGAGTTTTAAAGCACAGAATGGGCTTGACATGTCATCCTTGCTTACAGTGCCAGTGATCCTGTAACCTTATCTAGATTAGTACAACCAAAAGCAGGGTGTCTTTTGATATTGTTAAGCTATCTAAACAGTGCACTCTTCAATATCAAAGAATAGCCAAAATGATCATCAGCAAAACTCCTTTTATAATAATACAACAGTAATTAACACAATACCTTGAGGAGCATTATATCATTTTCCTTGGAAGATCTGTCAAACTGAGGATGCGGAAAGTAGTGCATAACCATAACACAAATATCTGTTGTTCTTTTTCAGCTTTGGATGCTTGATGGGCTCCAAGAACAACTCTAACTTCTGATTTGTTTAATCTGTAATTTAAAGGAAGTACAGGCAGAGAAGGTCACTACTGGAACTGAGCAACATCTCTAAAGATAGTCAAAAGACATGTAACATAACACTCACAATTTAGTTTTACAATAACATTATTAAAACATAGGGAAAGATATTGTTCATTTTGGTGTTTTGACATGAGCTTGTATTTTCCTGTACAAAGTAATATTTCTTTACTGTAAATATATTTTGATGAAATAATGGTGATAGCTGTCCTTCAGGGATTTCCAGAGTTTGGAATTATTTTCATTAAAAAGCCCACTGCTTTTTAAGGAGAGTTCCTTGCACAAGGACTGCTGGTACTGATGCTTTTCATTAATCTTTTAATGGTCTCCTTCAGACTTAAGACCTAATCCTGCAAATGACTGAAACGTGTCTGACTAATAGCATGTAGGTTGTCTTCTTGACATTAATGGGATGTCAGTACACACATTGATACTTAATACTCATTCTGAGCATTATACATACAGGTAAGTGCTCTGCTAAAGTGGACATCTTTAATACTAATAAGAGTTTTGTCCTTAACTTCACTAAATACAGGATTCAGAGGACTCAGCCCATTAAGGAAGAAGCATGTGTGTTGCCTAACTCAAGACACCCCTATAGCGAATATTAAAAAAGGAGACTACTAAAATCCAAAGAGAGTTATATATCCAGTTCCTGCTAATAAACAGTAAGAGTTAAGCAACTCATAAATCTCCCTCTCCCCCAAGCTCTCAAAGTATCATCAGAAATTTATTTATTATAGTTTGCCTTTCTTCATTTTGCCTTGCTAAACTTAATGCAGCCCACTAAGAGGACACTGCCAGAAAGCATACTGCTGTTTTCCTGTGCTTCATCTTCAGAACATAATCTCACTACACACAGGACAACTTATTCAGGCCATAATGAAGACTTTATCAATCCAAACACAAAAAATAATATTTTCTTCAGTCCAGCTGCATGTCTCACTGAAAGATACAATTCTTTTATTTGTACATGAATGCTTGCTTGTGAAAATAGCTGCAAAGTCGGTGCTGGATCCTAGAAAATTCTCTTTTTATCTACAAAGCACACTTACACAGTGAGAATGATAAAGACTCACAAAACTCCATCCCAGGAACTCTTTCATGTAACATCCCCAATAGAGGTACAACTGCTGGACTTGTAGAAAGCTCAGGGAATTGGCCACTGTGCATACAGAGAAGATTGGGGTGGGGGACAGGGAGGGAACAAAAAAACCCACTGCCACCTCATCCTAGTCTCTGACAGGTTGTTTGCAGGCCACACAGAAATTCATGTTTCTCGATTCATGCTATTTTGTTTAAGACAAAAATTATTTCAGAAGTGATTATCACAAAATATTCATTAGTTAGGAAGGCTTACATGCACTGCAATTGCACCTGCTAAGAATGCTAGACATAGCATAGGGATGGGTGGGTTTTGTATGGGCATCATCATACAGCTCAGGACAAGGAGACCAGAAAGATGTTGTTTCAGTTTGCCCAAGTGACAAAGAGTCAAAGGCAGCCCAAACCGATGTGTTTGTTAGAAAACCAAACCAGTGACCACAGCACACTCTCCGGAGGACCAGAGACAATCAGTGCCCTTTCCACTGAATATCCCAACTCTAAATTTTTATAACTATAACTGACTGGATATGTCCGACCCATTGACTGAAGAGTGAGACTCCAGCTCCCATCAAAAAATCCCTTAATTCCAAGGAGCAAGGCTTGGCTTTTGTTTTGTAAAAGTCCAAAACAGCACGTGCTAGGTGTGAATATTTCTACCCTTACAAAAAACGCAACCAAACCTGATTCAGATGAAGAAGTGTGAAAGCCAAATTCACTTAGAAAGAAGGTGCTGTACCCTTTATTTCAGGCTAACTGACAGAAGAAGACTGGCTGAGCTGCCCCCACTGAGTTTGAGGAGGTCGTGTTTGCAGAGGTTTATTGTAATTGGTTTGGTTTTAGTTACTCAAAATACAGAAAAAAATAATATAGAACTAAAATACTATTTAGAGAACATTTTAGCAAAACCAGGGCATTTTACTTCCTAACATGAACAGTAGATGTCCTCCTCACCCTGAGCCAGCTGTTCAACAGCTGTGCCAGCCTTGGGGTATCCCCCTGGGGAAGGGGTGCTTGTGCTCACATTTGACTTGTCAAGAGGAAAAGGCTCCTTGTCACAGTCTTAACTGACATTCAGTTTTTGTAAGCCCAAGTCACTTAAAACGGGATGAATAGTGTTTCCATCTAATTCAACTTCATCTCCCAGGGTGTTTGAGTGCTTAGTCCCAGGCACACAGGTAAGATTTGTTTAAAGCACTTTGGAATATATCCCCTTCTCTAAGACAATGCTGTTACAGATGCATAAATAATTAATTTGGTCTTTTATCAGCACAGTCTGTATCCTGTAACATTGGCAATGTCTGGCTAATGAAGCTAACTGTACACAATGCAGATCAGTAGTTTACAAAACAACTTAAAACAGAACGACAAGTTCTTAGATTAGTTTAGTGAAAGAACTACAGCTTTTAACAATTCTTAAAAAATCAACACCCGCCTTTCTTTACTCACTGGCTTGCAAACTATGCCCCACCTCAATGAAGAGTTAAAATTGCCCCAGTGTAAGATACTTACTTGCAATGCGCTGCTGTCAAAACCCATTGCTTTTCCACAAGAGCTCCTCCACACACAGTTAAATTCTTTCTCTGGATAGCAGCCATATAAGGCCAGGAATGAGGATGCACAACACATCCTCCAATAATGTCCATGCAGCCATCTGAAATACAACAGAAGTGCAATTATGTTATGTGTTACCCAGGGGAAGAGGGATTTGGATATTTTTGTCCTTAGAGGAGTACCTACATCTCGGGGGTAGGATAACAGTAATTAGAGAGAGCAAGAGAGCTGGCAGGTGGCTTGTCATAGCTGCTGCTGTTTACTGACAAGAGCATTGTAAATTTCGATATAGTCTTTTCTATTTAAATGTCCCCTACAGGAAATGGTGGTTGAAATGTTTTATGAATAGCTCCCTCTCTTGAAGTTTCCCTTTACATCATCATTAATATTGCATTATTTTAACTGCAGCTTGGTTCTTTTAGGATCTTTCTTCAGGTTCTTTAAAACCTGATTGTTTCTTGAATCCTCAACATGTGTCAATATTAATTGGTCCAAGTCTTACAGGAACTTCAGCAGCTTCTCACAACAGGTATTATATTACAAAACAAATGCATAAGAAAATTCCTGAGCATTACATGGGATGAATGTATAATAAAACCTATTTGTGCCAGAGAATTCAACGCTGTTTCAACTTTAAAGAAAAAAAAAAGGAAATACATTAGAAGAATGAAACTGGACATCTTTAAGCAGGTGAACAAATGGAAGAATGAATAAAAGGGCCTGAAAAGGCTTCACAGAACACCAGTGAGAGGGAAAACTCAGGGCATGTAGAGTAAAAAAGTAATTTCCAAATTGTGGACTAAGATGCAGCAGTAGCCAGCAAATTCTCCGCAGAATTATACTGCCCAGGTAACATTTTCCATTGAAAGGCTAAAAAAGATTCATAAATGAAGTTTATGAGAGCCACTGAGAATTGGCAGGCATCTGTTGTCTTGTAAGTTTAGGAACATCTGACACAAAAGACGAGCTACACACATAGAGTGGTATTTTCTCAGCAATCATTTTTGAGGGTGCAGGATTCAGATGCAGAAAATCCTAGAGCATGCAAGTGTCAAATGCAAACAAAATATCTAATCAGTGTTCACAAGAAAAAGACAAAAAGACGCAGTGGTGAGAGAGACATTTCTGTTTTGCAAACCTCTGTGTCTGCACCTATGTTTTGCACGCCTTGCTGGTAAACCACTACAAAAAAAAGGCATGCCCTTGTGTGAAGAACTTAAAAAACCTGATATGATCTTAAGTGCTTTTAGAATCAGAAATGTAACTTGCCCAATACAGCTAGATCTCATTTTTATTCATCGTTAGCGAAGAGCAGCTCTCCAGATTGTTGAATGAGATTATAGCATTGCAATGCTTATTTCTATGGCACAGAATCTTACGAGTTATAACCCAGTTTGAAAACGTATGTGATGCAACATAATGTAACACATTTCATATTTCAGAAGATTCTTTCAAGGCTCTTTTAAAAGAAAACATATGACACTTAGAATTCATTAGCTCATAAAAGAGACAGATCAAGTTACCCCAAAACCACTCCCCATCCTCCAGTTAATCCTGGGATTATTCACCCTCTGGAGGTTATCTCTGCAAAAAAGGCTCCTAAAGGCATGATTATGTTTGAGTCCTTTATGGCTTTGCCCTCCCTCTAAGTGGCTAGCTTAGAAAGCAGAATAAGGGACAAAATGGGCAACGGGCCCACGTTCTGACCAGAAAAGAGAAGGCTTGTGTTTCCAGAGCATAACATCTAATGCCGTTTTCTTTCTGCCAAGTACATTCAACTTCATAGAAGTAACATTGATTTGCTAAAAAGCCTTGAGGACTCTCTGAGTTAACTGTATCTACTTGTATTTCTGTGCTACTACATTTTTCTTAGATATCACACAGTAAATAGGTGAAAACAGGGAAGCTGAGCAAATAGCTGAGGCAGAAAAGACAACAGGTAAACATCATGAGACACTGGTATCCAATAAGAAAGTAAAGTAGGCATTCCCAGGATACATCCTGTCCCTTCCCCAGTGAGGCCCCAGGAGTGCATCCCTTAACCACTGAGGGATGTGTCCAGGCAAACACACCAGAGTGGGGTTGGGGATGGGGTGGCCCAGGGAGGAGACAGGGAAGGCACTCCACCTCTGCCTCACTGTGCTCCCGGCAGCTGCCTGCCCTGCTCCGCTCTCCTGCTGTCTCTTCCCCAGCCCTGGGGCTGAGCTAGGACCCTGCCTGAACTTGGGCACCTAACAGCTCTGGAAGGTTTAGAGCTGCGGTTTAAATTGGTCTCCTGGATTGGTCTCCTAAAATCACACCTGATGTTCACTTTTAGCACCACAGAAAGCAGCATGAAGCAATAAGGAGCATAGTCACTGAGAAAGCAAAATGATCAAAACGACTGAGTATGAGATAAGGGACCAGAGAACGTGATACAGTACAGAACAGAGCTGAAAGTGATCCACCGACCCATGGGCTTAATGCCCATGGGAAATTTCCTGAAAAGCAAAGGCTAGAAATAGAAGCTGGGTAGACTCGATGTTCTTTTACTCAGGCAGTGGTTTCTGCTGAGAAACTGGCTATGCCTTGTGGGCACTGCAGAGGAAAAGAAGGAGCATCTTGCTTACATATGTAAGTCCTCTTGAAGACCAATTGCTTATGCAGCAGAGGATCTAATAAAAGAATTTGACAGTGCACTCAAATAGAGAGCGAAGTTTTGCTTTGAGGTTTCCCTTTACATGCCAAAGGCAAATAAAATCTAAACTTGACCATAATTAACTTATTGCCATAGCCAAAGGAGCCCAGCCAACTTTTTGTTCACCCTAAATTTTGATGTCAATTTTTCAGTCTCCTTACAGAAGTTAAAAGCTGAAGAGGACACTCTGACAAAAGCATTTGGGTACAAAATTAAAGGCTGATTATGTGCATATCAATCTGATCTTTAAAACCTGTGCAATCAATCTTAGGACTATGTGATAGTCAGAGACGATGCTCAGAAAGAGCTTGCACAGAAAGTGATCAGTTGTTATCAAACAGTATTTTAGACTGCATGTTCCTAACTCTAATTATCAATGTAAATGGTATCTCTCAGGATTAGAGGGGATTTTTTAAAAGGCACGGGCATGCTAATACCTGTGGAGTTACAGAAAAATACCTTTAGAAGTAAGTCAGTTTAGAAGCAAATAGAAGTGCATTTATATATTGAAAAAACATAAACAGGCTATAGAAGATTTGTTTTTAGATAGGCATATGTAGGCATAGATTTATCTCCGTTGCCTGGAAAACTCTAGGATTATTCACTAATGTTTTATTCTGTGTCTCCCAAATAGGCTTTTCTTGAAATTACATCAGGTAAGCAGAGGATAACACGTACCAAACCTCTTCTCACTACACACAGTACCGCATATAGGAATATCAAAGTATGAATCATTGTAGTACTATGCATTTAAGAAGGTCTCAGTGCACAGGATTTTTGCTCAGAAGTGCTCATCCTGATCATGTCTGCGCACAGTCCAGAGAGGAAACAGCTTCAATATGGTATTGATACAGCTTCAATACAGTATGAAATCAGATGTTGGCAACTATTTATAAGTGATAAATGAAGAACAGTACCTATGATACCTGGTGATACTGTGTTCAGGAGAACACTGAAAAAAAAAATAATGCCAGTGATACAAACTGCTGATAGTTAGGGATGTGCAGGTTGTGAGGAGAAAAGTGAGAGAAAATTAAAAGCCTGGTGCGGTTTTGCAGTGCATAAAGTTGTCACCACGTCACTCTGACTAACCACTGCAGTGACAAAGAGCTCTGCTATCTCTAAAATAGCTCCACATCTGCCTTGCTCAGAGAAATCACCAACAATTACCCTCTGTCCCAGAAAGGAGGGCAATGGCAAATTTGAGCCAGCTGTCTGTCCCAGGACTTCTACAGGTAAAACTCACATCAGGCTGGGCCAACTGGCCTCAAAGATGCAACACAGACAGAACACAGAATTTTCCTGCAGGCTCACTGTAGTGGGGCTCAAGTGTTCAAGAAACCTTCCAGGCTGTGTGGTAGTGACACTTCACTGAATGTACTTAGTTAGTTAATATTTGATAGAATATTTGATATTCCAAATTATTTAATATTGATGGAGGTTATTTCTATTATTTGGGTATATATTTGGAAGTAGGGAGCTGTGCCTTTACAAGGCTCTATTAAGATTTATTCAGTTTTCAGGACTCAATTCAGTTGCCTAATTTAGTGACATTTGAGATACACTGGGTTTCCCAGATATAGGCACAGGGCTGGGAAATCTGACACAGCATCTACAGAAGACCTCTGTATCAGGAGGCAGATCTAAGACACCTTAAGACACTTTAAATGGCATTACACCCTTAGCTCTGGGCCACTAAATCACACTCAATGCTATATAGATGATCATCCAGTGCAAAGCTGATGAGGTAGGATCAAAAGCTGAAAGGAGCAGGTATCAGATTCCTTGGCTTTAAGGGGCTCCTGAAGAGCACAGATAACTCCCTAATGGGGAATGGGCTGGTGTTCATCTCTGACCTGGAGGCCACCTGGGGTGTCTAGAATGAAACTGTATCTCTTCATGTGGGCAACTGAATCAAGCCTAAATTTATGTGAGCCCAGTCCCACTGTGTAACTGGACACATAGTGCCTTGCAAGGTTTTCACCCCCAGTACTCGTATATTAGCTCTCTGCAAATGCTACAGAGAGAACATGAAGGGGGGCAGATCCCGTCTTCACACCACAACAGATCATGCAATTTCTCACTAACACCTCTGTGGTAAGCTACATTGTTGGGGAGATTTTTTGCCTTTGTCACAGTTACAAATGTCGAATGTCCTTAAGAGGAAAAACAAAACCCACATCCTTTCCATTTAGATATATATATTGAACAGTGACTAAAGGGGAACACCAGACAGAAATCATGGGAGCCTTCCTCACTTTGTCCACCTCTGCTGTTGTCATTCTCCTGGTAATTTGTAGAGGTAAGTGCCCGGTTTGATCCTTTTGAAGGTAAATGCTGATGTACAGAGTTCCAGTTAAGCCAACACGTATCAATGTAAAGGAAGTAGACACAATTATTATTTGAGTTCTTATTATTAGCTCCTTTCCACTGTCTGCATGCATTTGGTCCTTTGTACAAACAAAATAATTTCTGAATGAGTTGGATTAATTAAAGTTGCACAGAGGACAGGCTATTTGGAGGTGTTCAGAGGAGTTAACATAATATTTATCTGAGGCATACATATACATTAATCTTTTGATTTTCTGTTTTTCTGAAAAACAGGTTCATGTAATGTGACTTACACTATGTAGCCCAGTTTCCAGGTGTCCGCATAAGTCACATATTGTACAACATTTATCATGTAGCAAATATGAGTTTGTTACTCACAATAAAAGCTAAGAAATCAACCATAGCAGCAAACTTCAGGAAAAAATCTGTTCAAAAGCAACAATAATTTGGTGTTTTTCTTGTCAAAGTTCACCCCACTGACCTAATTTTTGTCCCATCGAAACACAGAAGTAGTACTGCCGAGCAATTTCAAGTGTCTGCCCTGAAGACCAGTATTGGTACATATGTAAACACTTGTGTGTCTGTATATTTGTAATTAAATAAACTGTTTTTTCTAAGAGAGTTTGAGTCTCTTACAGTATTTGTTAGCCCAGCTGTGTGTATTGTGGCTTATTTTTATTTTTAGGTTTCTGTGTGGATATCATTGGAGGAGCAGAAGTAGCACCACACTCGAGACCATTTATGGCCCTAATCCAAGGAAAACAAGGAAACGTTATTTGCGGAGGAGCTTTGATCAAGGCAAACTGGGTGTTAACAGCTGCCCACTGTAACGTGTAAGTTCTGATTCAGAGATTGTCTTTAGTGAGTATTTAGTGCCTCTGTTCAAGAAGGAAAGTTAATTTCACTGGTGATTTTGTGCACTTAGCATGACCATGACCACGTTCTGATGACTGTGTTTTATAATTTATATTGACAAATATGCTTCACTGAGTAAAAAATAATAACAAGGAAAACTGATCTTCACTGTTTCTGAAGAGATATTTTACAAGCTTCTAGCTGCATGCAAGCACAGAATAGCAACAATGAAGTAGTGAATTTGGGGGAAGGGCTCTTTCTCAGGCAACTAGGCCAGAAGACTGGCCAGTTTAAATAGCTGCTCAGAAAACAGGAATAAATCCTTGTCATTTTATTCTGTAAAAGATATGCAGTTCACCACAGAAAGAAACAGCAGGCAGTTATACAGGAGCAAAAATCCTCCAGACAGATGAGACGAGACACTGAGAGAAGGATATGCCAGCCAACCTTTCTTCTTCCTGTCTGACTCAAAATGCAAATGGATGTTTGGCCCCACAGAGTCCCTCAGTGAGGCAAGACATGAGGTTTAAATGACACATGCTACCCCTTGCCTTTGCGAGGAGGACTGGAGCTGCTGCTGAGCCAGACCTCCAACAAGCTCTGTCAATGGCCTGCCCAGGACCAGTGAATCACTGGACTCCGCAGACAGCAGAGAAATGTATCCATCTCTCCCGTCCTTGTCCAAACAAGGAGATATACGGGACCTACTACACAGAGAGCACAGGGCCCAAAAGCTGTCATATTAACATAAGGTAAAGACTGTTCCAAATTAGATCACATTGAAGAGAAAATACAATAAATAATTAACCTAATGTTGCTCAGTCAACAGTCCAACAGATCGTAATAGCTGAAGGAAAGGAGCAATCTCTTCCTCAGGGTTGTGTTCGCTGCAGTAAGTTGCAAATGAGGGCCAACCTACATATCTGCTCAAAGAATATTCTCCCATTCAGCTGTAATGAACACTGTTCTCCCACAAACAGCTATACCTGTGGTCTGATATAAAAGTCTTGCTTGACCAAAGAGTGACAGACCCCTGGTTTCTATACCAGAGGGCTCCGGCAGGCACAATTGTCATCACTTCCGTATCTAAGTTGCAAAACAAGTTAGAGAAAGGGAATGAGCTACATCTCACATGGACTCAGAAATGGTGTTGAAATGGTGTTAAGGCAAAGCAACGATACAATTCAATCCAGTCATGTTGATCTCTGAACTAACAGTGCTGTGAGCTATTCTCCTAAATTTTCAGCACAAATTGCAGGGGGCACGGATGGTGAGACCACTACCAACAGCAAAGCTGCTCTATCCACCCCTCATTCAGTTCCCAAAGGGAAACAATAGGGGTAGGTCCAGAATGAAGTATCTGAACCCTGTCTGTGTTCCTGGGAAGCTGAAAATAGGATAGCATCAATCTTGATTCCCTGAGTGAATTTTTTTAAACTACTTGTAAAATCAGGGTAGTCTTATATTTTTCTAAATTACTGTTGCTTTTCAGGCACGAGAAAACAGATTCTGTAGCAGCTGGGCATTATAGCACCCCAATTAACAGCAAACAATTACAGAGTGAATCCTACTAACCATGTTGTCTCTCTTCTCAGGGAAGGAGCCAAAGTTATTCTTGGAGCTCATTCACAGAAAGCAAGAGAAAGAGAAAAACAGTTTTTTCAGATTGCAAAACGAATTTCCTACCAGTACTACTGTCCCTATTCTAAGGAAAACGACATTATGCTGCTGCAGGTATAGACTTACGCATCACTTATGGAATGCGCATCTTCTATGATGTACCAGTTTCTTCCTTCTTGTGAGGAAGATGTGCCAAGGGAGTTTCTGGTGACCTTATTTTCAGGGGTGATATAGTCATGTCTGCTAATCTAGCAGACTGGACAACTGGGGATACACTGGGAACTAAGGCAATCAACAATTCCTGTAATGCACGCCAATGCCAGAAGTAGAAAAATTCTGGACCTTGACCAAGATATTTCAATTTCTGGCTTTTCAGTGAAAGATTGTCCACAGAAAGAAGCGTATTTCACACATAGTGTGAAATAATGTGGTTAAAAGTCCTAATGTTCTGTCTGAAAAACAGTTCTAATTAAAAAATTCTGACTTCTCTGATGCTCAATTTTGCCAGCTTCAGTGATTACTGCCATTTTGTCCTCCCAATGGCGTGACAGCCAGAGAAGTAAAATAAGGTATTTTTAGAGTTAATATTTCAGCAGAAGCTAAATGGGTTTTCATGAGACAAAGAATACTCATTTTCCTCATTCTTACATTGGTTACATAAATCCTCTCACAAAGAAATGAGGAATCTCAAAAAGAGATTGCAGTAATCCTCCATTACTATAATGAAAATGATCCAATGGTTAACGTGCAGGGCTTCTGTTAGATTCTGTCCCACAATAACTACTTTCCCTATCTTCTACAGCTTCAGAGAAGAGCAAAAATTAATAAAGCTGTGAATGTCATTGCCCTGCCTACCTCAGATGATGATCTCAAACCAGGAACAATTTGCTCAGTAGCAGGTTGGGGACAAACTCACAATCAACCGAAAACGCTTTCTGATACCCTGAGGGAGGTCAATGTCACTGTCATCAGTAGGCAAATCTGCAATGACAACAAACATTATAAAAACCAACCTGTTATAACAGACAACATGATATGCGCAGGGGCTAAGAATGGAGGAAAGGACTCATGTAATGTAAGTATATTTACTGTCTATATCCAGATAGATTATATTAAAAATAAAATACAAAGTACTACATTTTACACATTTATAATTTCTGCCTCTCTTCAGTTCAATGAAGAATTTTATTAAAAATGAATGAATTTACCAAGGCTTGGTCTTCTAAGCCTTAAAATGAAAACTTCTGATTGGTAAATTTTCCTTTACAGACTTAGGATACTGTGGTTTTATCCAGGCATGGCAGATAGCTAGTCTCTTCTTCAATAAAACCATTTTAATAGAAAAATCTCCACAAAGTAGCTTACGAGCCCATTCTCAAGCACCCAACCTCAAGGGAACAACTTCTCTGATATCAGAAGGGCTTTGAAAGATGTTCTGCTGATAAAAACCATTTTGACCAGGCCCCAAGTCAAATGCACAACTGCGTAACAACTACCACATTTTAAAATATTTAAATATTGAATTAACAAAGTTACAAAAAAGGTACCAATTTCTAGAGATTTTCTGCTTTTCCAGAGGAAAGTTTCCAGCTTTTTTTTCATATTAAAAAAGATTAACTATTCCTTAGCACAGAGCTAGATTAATTTCACATTACTCGCACTTGAAAGATCAGATTGAAGTCTTTTTTCTTTTTTTGCTAACGAAAATCTTACCTTCTAAGGAGGGAAAAAAAGAAATCCGCAATAGCACCACCTATATTTTTATTTTCTCCATGCAACTGGTGCAAATTCTATTTAAATTAAACATTTTTTAGCTTTTGTAAATTTGAATGACAATTTTCTTTCCCGTTTCCCAGGGGGATTCTGGCGGACCTTTAATATGCAAAAATATGATGAGAGGCATCACTGCTTTTGGGAAGAAAAACAAGTGTGGTACTGTTGATGGCCCTGGTATCTACACTCGACTCACAAAGCAATACCTTCACTGGATAAGGAAAACCATAGGAGGAGCCTAATAGATCAGCTATGACCAAATGATTTCTTACTTTATACTTGGGTAACAATATCTAGTTTTGAAATATGCTTTTAAAAATAGCTTCATTATACTAGTAAAAGAGGTATTCCCACACTGGATTTTAGCAGCTTGATATCCTTGTAGACAAAAATACATACACGTGTTTTAAGAGCAAGATGTGATCTTAACAGGGCCAGAACACAGTGCTCTGCTACAACAGCATTTGTAGCTTATACTGTCAGCCATGGAGTCATTCAACAGGTATTTGTGGCTCAGGCTTCCAACATTCTTGCATTGCACGATGGGACTGAGCTCTACATGGATGAGTATTTCTGACCAAGAATCGAATCCAGCTGTTTCTGCCCTCACTGCACGCTGAGTATATACTGCACTCTTCTGTATCTGCAAGTAACCCTGAAAGCTAGTGCAATGCTAGGTACAACTCCAGACACCTGAAAAACCTGGTAGTTTCTCCACAGCAAAGCTCCTGATTTCGCAGGTGTAGGGGACTGCTAAGCTTCAGAAAATTAAATTTCAGCAACTGCCTTTGATTGTGGGGCATAGTAAGTGTGTATTTCCTGTCTTGTATTTGAAACCTCTAGATTTCATCCTTTTATGTACTTTGCATTTAATAAAGCAATGGCAATGAAAATCTACTGCTTGCAGCTGTCAATTTATGTGGAAAGCTCTGTCTGTTGCAGTACAGATAGTCTGTGTACATAATGTTTTGGATGTGCAATATGTTTGCAGAATGCATGAAAATCAGCAACATTATGTTAAAGTATCAGACGAAAAGCCATCCTCCAGAGAAATGACAGAACGTGTCTCAGCTGGAGTATCAGTAGGATAAAGTGCTATTCGTAACAAAAAAAATTTTAATTTTATGATGTCACTACTCCTGTGTCAGATATGCAGTGAAATTTTTAAGTACTTCAACAACCACTTGTTAAACAGCAAACATACCTATTGTGAAAAATGCTTCTGCCCATCTCTGTATTAACACACTGGCACTTATTAACACACATGAGCATTTTCAATGCCATGAACACCTCAAAAGGGCTTGGTTTTATTTTGTGTTGCTTTGGGGGTTTTTTATTCAAAGTAGGCATTAGCTAAGAGAAAGCAGAGAACATTCGAAGGGTGCAGAAATCTTGCATTGATTTTAATTAAAAAATGATTGCTCAGTTCATCATGAGCAATTAAACATCACTTACAAACACAACATGGAAAATACAGGCTATAACTTTTTTACACAACTGCCTTCACCTGATCTTGTTGAGAAGAAACTGAGGAACTGAGGAACACAGCTTCGCCACTGAGGAATAATGAAGGGTGACAGAAGGAGAAAACCTAAACTACAGGGATCTTTCCTGAAAGTTTTGATGCTGAACATCATCTTTTATGGTTTCTGTCCATTACCAATGTTACGCATCAGAACTTTTCACATTCCTTACTGCTAAAATATTTGTTCTGAACACACAAAAAAGCATACAAACACAGACACAGCAGCACACGCAAACAGTGAAGCAAAGCAGGGGCAGAGAGAATTCCCAGCCAAGTAAGTCACCATCAGTGAAACTGAGAGGAGAATTTTGCCCACTGACTGCTACTGACACCCAAAGTGGTGACTTTGATTTGGTCTTTAAACACACAGGAAATAAGTAAAAGAAGTCCAGACTTTGTCTATTCTTGCAAACTACCAAACCATTGCTTAGGAAAGAACTGACTCTAAAAACCTTCAGAAAACAAAAAATATCTTTATCAATCTAGTGAAAAGTATGTAGCTGATCTTCAAGACAACTGATCACACAGGGCTAATCTGCTTTTCCCATACATTAGTCTTACTTCATTTCTTTCCTCTGTGTCCATTTTTTCACTGTCTTTCTTTCATCTCGATATAATATTTTGTTCATATTACTGCTTCCTCTTTGGTCTCCTTCTTCCTCTTCCCTTGAAGCCACAGGCAGCATCCTTGTCAGTAGAAAATTTTTCAGAGAGTAGTTCTGACCCAAGTGGGGTCAGAAGGAAGAAGAGGTTCTGACCAAGGACGTGCATGAAGAAATGTGCAAGAAAAAATGTGCAGCCTTCCTCCTCTTGAGGAGCTTGAAATTTAGGATCTACCCCAAAATACTTTAAAGACTTAAATATTTTTACAGGAGCGTTATTTAGTGAATTGTGCAAAATGAGCCAGTAGAACTGCACTTAGATGGTAAACAAAACATGCAAGCCTCTGTCACCACTGCCAGTAGTGGAAACCTGGGGAAAAAAAGCAGAAGCAAGCAGATGGAACTGAGTTTTCATCTAGGCTGGGACTTTCTCTGATCAAGAGTCATGAACCTATTTCTGATACAGGTCCACCACTATGGGATGGAGCCCACGCAAGTTTATGAATGAGCTAAGAAATGTGTTATGATCATTCGATGTCATTTTGACATCTAGAATATAACAATTTCTTCTCACTGTGGGTGCTCAGATAACTGGGGGAAATGGACAGACATAAACTGCATTACACAAACTACCACAACATTCATGTAGGTAGCAGCAAGTCAGATCATACAGTGGCTGAAGAACAGGGGACTATTCCTATTAGGAATAGGGCTATTCCTTCTTGTAACAGGAATTCCAAATTCCAGATTCTCTCACATTTATGGGCTGTTGGTTAGTCCTAATGAAATCAGTGATTCTCCTACTTTTTTTTTTTTCTCCTACTTTTAGGTATTATGCTAAAATACTTCTGGGGCAATACGGCTTGACCACTCAATAATGAACAGCATCATTAACTAAGAAATGAGCACTTCTCAGTCTGAAAAATGTATTTTCTTATTTTGACAACTGAGCATCCAACAAAATACACTTAGTTTAAATATTGACCAGCTCCTTCTCCACTACAGCCTTCCCACCCTGTGTTATACTACTCTTCCTGTATTTGTCAAACCAATAGCATTTAGATACCATCAAAGGAAAGACGGAAAAGATGAGTAAAGAGACTAATTCCAATGCTTTTTTCCCCATTCAAAAGAGAAAAATGTTAACATTTTAAAAACTTTATTTAAGGTACTATTTTGAATATTTAAATATGATTTTAAATGTTTGATAAAATCTGCTGCAACACACATGCTCATATGGGAAGACAGGCACAGTATAAGTTATTTCCCATTCTTAGACATAAGCTTCTTGGTAGTCATTTCTCAATCCACGTTCCCATTTTCTAACCTGTTTTGAAGACCACACGAGATGACATCAGAAACCAGCAGTTAAGTAGCAGATTTATTGTAAATCAACATATTACTAGGTAAAAAAGATAAGCGGTCTCAACCTGCCAGACCTAAAGTTAGCAACCACGTGATTTATGAACAGAAGATGAGGTTTTAAAAATGATGAGAACTAAAGACATGACAGTTTCACATTCATTTCCAGAGATACTTGTGCCCCTTTTAACTTTGTCTATCTCTTTTCATGCATTTGATCACAGCTTAATTTTCCATGGGCTGACACAGCTCTACTCTTCTAATCTTCCATTCTTCCCCAGCTACAGGAAATATTCCAGATCAATTTCAAGCAGGAAAAAAAAAAAAAAGAAATCCAACCAATAAGAGTTTCTGAGCTCAAAGGGCTTTTAATATGCAAACGCAAGAGTGAATCCTTACCCTCTGCCTCTCTTCATTCCTAATAATGAAAGCAAAGGTCCAAAGATGTCTGTGGATAGAACATGTTTTGAATAGTACTACTGAGTTGCATCTGAATGGCATCGGAAGGCCAATCCTGACATCCTAACTTAGCTGTTGACAGTGCTTATGTCTTACACAGCCAAACTGCTGTTAAAATCCAAGAGGTTTGGTCCTTGACCTTAAAAAGGTCACCCTTCGTAAGAGGGTGACATCCAGAATTAAACTTCACCCTTAAGGAATGAATGAACTAACTGTAGTGTTCAATTCAAATAGCATGCTTCTTTGACTACGTCCATCCAGTTGATTACAAAATTATTTATAATATTTACAAAAATTTATATTTTCAATCATTGCCAACAGAGTAGGTGGGTTTAAGGAAAGGAAACAATTAAAAATCCAATAAAAACGGTTTTCTAATTAAGCTGGTTATCATTACCACTACAAAAACAATAAAGAATTCCCAATAAATCATTTATATTTAGCTATAGTTATACATTTAACCTAGATCTCTAGAAATATTTAGACAGACTCTGTACCATGATCTACATGATATACAGAATAATATAGTTCCCCTGGAATAGTCTCTGCTGATCCCAGCCTTTGAATCATGCAAGGCAATTTACACAAATTGGCATGTAGTTCCCAACGGAGACGCTAAGATGATGTAAAATTACTTACAAGAATCATAGCTAAATGCAGGACCTAAGACTTTGTGCTGGCACTTGACACAAAGCGGATTCCACCCATGCTTGCTAGTTTAATGAAAATAAATATGGTGTTATTCTTCGGATTTAGAATATTTTTCCTCTAGAGTAAGACAAGCTACTAAGATTTGATATGATCGATTGATGGGGCAAATTGCTTTCTCTTGAAAAAATTGTTCAATCTTTCGCCACGTTTTCACTGGAACGAACACACATATTTTGAATTATTGCATGAGCTAATCACTTGCTTTCAAGGAAAAGAAGTCACAAGAATGAGTTCTGATAACCATTAGAAAAAGCCTTGCTGCTGTGCTTGCTCTCCCCAGACTCGTGGCTTTTCCACAGACAAGCTATCCCATCAGCCGCAACAGAAAAGAGCCTGCTCTGATCTGGGCTCAGGGCTACATGCAGGACTCTCCCTTTGTGACCTGTAAAATAAAATACGTACAAAAAATGCTAAGATACATCACATTTCTACACTGATTTATGCCAGTCACTTTCACCATCCCCATCTACAGCATGGCTTGTTCCACTTTCACTGTAGCAGCTCAAAATGCTGCATAGGATATGGGGAGCTAGCACTATCTATAAAATAATTTCACATTAAAAAATTGCTGAAGGCAATATTTTCCTATTAGGGACCAGGCTTCAACTGCCGGGACTGCACCACGTTGAGAAGACATTTCTGTCAAAAGAGAACATTGAACTTGAACTCTTGATTTTCCACTGCATTTACAACATCAGTCCCATCTGTGTTTGGTAATGTTTCTCACTGCTGATCTTTCCCATCTGGCTGCACATGCCTTGCAGACAGTTTGCACCTGATCCAAAAATCATGAGATAGTGTCTCTAGCTGCTCAGTTACTACTGTTAAGGACACCTTTTAACAGTGAAATCTACTGAATAATTTATTGGAATTGTATATTGAGTTTGCCTGTAGTTGTAGTAAACTTTGTGAGCCGGACATTGAAGGCCAGAAGCTACCCTAATCTAGCAGCACAAAGAACATACAAACCTTATTAACCTAATTATACAAGTATCTCCCTCAGTAGAAGCAACTGAATTTGAACTTAAGGCAGAAAGAGTCTGCTATTAAACTGAGACTGTTGAGACATGTATTTACTTCTGCTCCCCTGCATCATCTACCACAACGTCAATGCTAAGTAAACCATTGAGGTTTTCAGGCACACACAGACATGAGAAATTAGAGGCCTTTTTACTGTAAGTTACTGGCCATTAGCTTCCCTGGTTGGGTGAGTTACCAACAACCATATAGCTAAGCTAGTCACCCAAGAGGAAAAAAAGAAAATTCTGAGACCAGATGGCAGACCAGATGAACCACATCCTAAAAGGAAGTGTGAATATATGAAAGAAGTCTTGGGTGACCAACTTGAATGAATGTAAGTGTAGGTCCTCCCATCATCTCTACCTGAGTTCTCCATGAACATTTCTGTAGTTCAAAATAATATTATGAGGATAAACGTGTGAGGAACTGTAATGCCCTCTGAAACTGTGGTACTTATTACAATGGTACCTGATGAAGATCCATAGGACTGTTGTAGATGGACAGTCTGCCCTAACTTTGCAAAGTTGCTACAATAGCTCTCTGGAGCCACAGTGACAAAAAGCAAGTACCTGCTGTCCTGGTACTGAGTAACGTATCCCACCTAAACTTGGTAACTAAAATTTCGACACCACCACCAAATTATTTCAGCAGAAATTAATTTTCAGGCTTTGCTGCTTCTCAAGTTATTGAAATGTACATGATCTTTGTCAATGTTTAAGACCATGAGTTTACAACTCAGTGAATTCTTTACACTGTCTCCATTCGGTGTCTGTAACAACTTCGAAGGAAGGGCTGGAGATATAGTCTTTGGAGGCATCCAAAATTATCCACAATACTGACTGAAATCTGATTAATAGTTTCAGTCAGAAAGACATGAAGGGGGATAGAGAGAAATTAGAAAAGTTGAAATTATTCATTTCCATGTTTTCTGAGTGGAGAGGGCTGGGGTTTTATTTCACTGTGTCAAGATCACATTCAGACAACCTTTTAAAGCAATTGCATATTTTGTTTGCTTGTATGTTTTCTTTGATCCACAACTTTTCTAAGGGGAGGGAATTTACATCCAAAATGAATCTTTTTTTCTAGTAAATTACTCTAATAGTTCTATCAGAAGTATCTCAAAAATGGACTCAGTGCTATAAAAAAAGGTTACTATCTTTCAGCTGTTATTCTATTCTGAATATGACCAATAACAGGGAACCTCAACTACTAAATAATACTAAATAATGAGATTAAGCTACTATTTGTCTGTTTATTTCTTTGGGTGTAAAAGTCACGTGGTTAAGGGTTGATGAGGGTGATTTAGAACCACCTCACAATCATCCATCACAGTATTTTTTCTGAACATACTTTGATACATTGACCATTTCTTCCAACATTCAATTGCTTATAGTAAGGTAATATGAGGCTTCATGAGCAGGAATACATATATGCAACAATTACCTGGTCTTTTTGATCATGAAAATCAGTTTCTCTTGCAGACAAGTAAACTGAATAGGAAACAGGATGATAAGTAACCCTCCAGCTTCACCAAATTACCAATGCATTTGACTTACATGGTAAATGTTTTACACCACCCACTATTCTCAAAGGTAAAAGTAAATTTAGGTGTCATTTCAAATAGTATATTCAAGACTTACATAGATTTAAGAAACCTCAAGCTACAGGCTACCATAGTTAAAACTAATTATTACGTCACTTTCCAGATCATTTCTTACCTCATCACAGGACCGGACCTTAAGAGCTATACATAAATGAGTAGGGATAAGGTAGGAAAAGCAGCACAGACAAGCAGCATTACACAAGCATAATGTGTAATTAGATCCACATACGTGTCTTCTGCCCTCTCTCCTCCACCCATCTTTGTTTTGACTCTCCTGTGCTTTCATCTTATAGGCTAGTGTTGAAGCTGAGCTTCCAGGTTCCACCCAAGTCCCTGGTTCCAAGGACAGCATCCCAGTATAGCTGGGATTCAATAAAACAGGAATTTAATAAATACTTCAAATGTAGCAAGAGGGTACAAAAAGTATTTGTAAATATCATCTGTTAGGTTCAAAACCCTAAGCTTCTTTGGCCATATCTTGTCAGTGAGTGTGAAAAAGCAACCCTGCTTGTGAAAATTCAGCCAGTGTGCAAATAATTTGTTTTTTCTTTTAACTTCAGATGCTTCTATTGGATCACTTCAGTTAACACTGGAAAAAGTAAAACTTAATGGATAGGAGTGACAGCAAGCATCAGAAACAAGAAGGCTTAATTGCAAGGAAGCACTTCTCTGTGTTGTGTAGCTCTACAGCTCCATGGACCAACAGAGCTGCAAGGAAACTCCATTTCGTCTAGCTGTCACCATGGTACAAGGGAAACACGCTGCACTGCATTGCTTTACAGCCAAAATCACTCATTAAAACCCAGACAGTTCTAAATAACACATAGTGATTTATTTCAAATATCATTAGGAAGCTGGCTGAGTATTCTTCCATGACGAGCTGCAAAACTGAAGAGCCACTGAATTATCTAGAAGGCCATCAGCCTAAAATATATTGGAAGCAACCTGACATTAGTACACTCATTCCACACCTAGTAAGCCCTAGGGATAAGTGGAAATCCACACCCTGCACCTGAGATGGCCTTAGAAATTACAGGAGAGAATCACATCATTAAAACCAAGGAATTTTACAGAAGCAATTTATACTAGTATCTTAGTAAGTCAACCTTTACAATCCCATGCATCAGGATTGTGCACATTAACGTATGTGTGTAGGCAGAGGGAGGATGTGTAAGTGGACTGCT
This sequence comes from Chroicocephalus ridibundus, assembly GCF_963924245.1. Lineage (NCBI taxonomy): Eukaryota > Metazoa > Chordata > Aves > Charadriiformes > Laridae > Chroicocephalus > Chroicocephalus ridibundus. Next base: position 67,353,565 of record NC_086316.1, on the reverse strand, counting down.
CTTTTAACTCTATTTTATGTAAATGTATAAGGTATGCACTTGCAAAAACACACTGATTAGACAGTTAGCTGAAATAGTTTAAACTATTAACTGGAATACTTGCCATAGAGTTCTGATGAATTGATAAGCATGGGATACTTCCATATTTTCATCTGATTTCCAGGAAGGCCTTGTCCAGTCATCAGTTCGCTGGTTTTGGGTAACCAGAGCAAAGAACAAATCTATTGCAATTTAAGATTCTGCTTTAGTTTTCAGAAAGGGCCAACATGCACCATTCAGTAGATTTGAAATGTTATCTACAATTTTTAAACAAGCTACTGAGAAATAGTCCCAGCAGAATATTTACTTATTTAGAAGGATCATTTCATTCCTTACAATGCTTAGAAGTGCAGTTGGCTTTATTGTCATATCTAAATGTGATAACAGCCTATCAGTATAAAACTAAAGCCCTTCAAACACATCCTCATCTAAACTGTAATAGCTCCAGGAAAATCAACAGCTTTGCTGCTTTACTCCAGCTGAGAATCTGTTCCTCTGTCTCCTAACGTTCAAACTCCAGAGACAGATGTTTGCCCTCTGACTCTTACACCTCTTCTCACCCCAGCAATCTGGGAATTTTCCCTCTCCCTCAACATTCTCTCCACACCAAGAGTTTTGGCCAAAACTATTATTGCCGGTAAGGAAAAGATGATGAGAAGTGTCTGGCTGTGAGATCACCTCCTCTTCAATCACTTCTGCGTGGAGACAGAAGTGGTGAATGAGAAATAACAAACTGTTTCTGAGTCCGATCACACAGTGCAGTGCCGAATGTAGTACAATTGCACATCCAGAGAAAATCCTGCTGTTCCTGTGACTGTAGAACCACCCTCAAAGTCAGTGGGAGTTTGCCAAATGAGCACAGTTATACAAGAATGTATGCAGACATTTCATCATTTCACCTGAGAATCTGTAGCTGCACTCTGGATTATTTTCTCATGATTTATGTCCCAGACACGCAAAATCCCATCTTTCATTCCACCCCCTGTAGCAAGGACTCTGGACTGCCAAGGACACCAGTTCACAGCCTAAAAAAAGAGAAAATAAATGCCAGAACAGACAAGGAGGTTAGCTGAAAAAACAGAGGAGATTTTGCTTATAAGCATAGTTGGAAAAGTGAACTGCAACAAGCACCTAGAATGTATCTTCGGTTTTTTTCACCCTACACCATGCTCATCCTCCATACACACACAAAGCAATGCAGAATCCCCAAACTCCAAATGCTGCTTCCTTTGCCATTGCCTCAGAGTAGACTACTCTGTCCCACATATGCCAATAAAATTCCAGTTTCTTTGCTTACCCTTCACAGGCCATAGATTCACACCTCAGTACCAGAAGAACCCATCAGGATAGCGTCTTGCCTAAGCCATGCCATCACAGAAGCCTAAGCGACGTGACTAACAGGGCTTACAAGAGACCTGGTTTCTTCTGAGATTGTTCAAGGATATGCCTAAGGCCTAGACTCTGAAGAAAAGCTACTAAGAACTGAATTCTACCTATCTCAATAATCTCCTCTGGCCCTTTAGTATCAGTGCTTCAGGCCAGCCTCAGATTTTTCTGTGAGTATAAACAGCTTATAAACGCTGGACTCCCCTGCCTGTTATTATTGATACCTGTCCTCTCTCCCACACGGTCTGAGAATTCATAAAGATGAAGAATCTAAGTTGTCTCATTTCCAGTTTCTTACTTCGGGTTCTTTGCGACCAGCAATGCCACGGAAATATGGGCAGGAAGGCAAAAGAAACCTCATATTTAAAATAATTTCAGCAAAATTTTTCAAAACTCCAACAATGGAAAGATTTTGGTTGTTAACTTGTAAGCACTGCGTGACCAAAACAAACTCTGTTGCAAAACAGAGGAGAAGGCTGTAAATTTTATTTTTATTTGGCATTATATTTACAAAGGTCTACTAATCCAGTAAAATTTCCTGATCAAAGCCCTAGTAAATTTATCTGTGCCTTGGAATGAGGAGAACTAGTCTGAAAATTACAGCCAGGGGAGAAGAAACGAGTAGAAATCAGTGAGATAATTTGAAACATTCCCTAAGTGTCCATATCAACAATGTGATTTCATGAGAGCAAATACAGAAAAGCAGACATTCCTTCTCCATGTACCTTAACTGCTGAGGAATGAGGTATGGTTTTCAGTGGCTGTGACTGCAATTTCACACCAGGGTCACTAGGCCAGATATTCAATATACCATCACTAGACCCACTTGCCAGCAACTGGTTGGTTAGTGACCATTTCAGGCTGCAAATGCTCTGTTTGTTTTGGCAAAGAGTCCCAACATGGTGCTGAGCAACCCGAACATCATGGTGATGAATTGATCCTAGTCGTGAACCACTGCAGATAAAAAAAGACAGCATGGGTTTAATGTTAAAGAAGACAAGCTACATCATCACACTGGTATTTCTTCAGTGGTTTCAGAAGCAAACCACATCAGAGTGAAATGTGTCTGCAGAACAACAATACTTCAGTAAAAGGACACACAAACCAACTATCAAAAGCACACCCTGACTGTAGCAGTGGCTGACAACAAAAAGGAGTCAAGCAGCGGCTCAATTCAAGCCAGGCAGTATGCCTATTCTGCACCCTGTTCAACTGTCAAGCCATTTAATGTTAACTCTTTCCTGTTCTTCATGAAAAATAGTTTTGCAAGATGATTTTTGCCAAAACCAGATATGACTCCACGCCCAACAAAGAAGCAGTGTAAAACTGCATTGTTCTGGGAAAGGGCTTACTAGCAAGGAACAGCGTGTTCTTTGGTTCTGTCCCTTCCCTTGTCCCCTCTCTCCCACTTCCAGGCTTAAAGAAAACCTGCACAACTTGACACTGTTGCACTAAGTGCCTGTTAGGAAATGGATGCATGGTTCTACAGCCAGTATCATCAGCCTACCAAAGGAAGGAAGAAATAACCGGCCTGGAAGCACAGCTTCTGTTACGGTTTAACTCCTGGATATGGGGTTTACACATCAATAGTAGAGTCGAACTGAAAATACCAAAAATACCTTGCAGCACATTTTCTTTTCCTGCCTTTCTAAGGATATTACCTACATTAAACCTATGACAAAACAGGAGAGCTTCCTGCTGGAAATTCACACTTTCAACTATTCTGATGACACTGAAAAAATCAGCAAGTTCAATACCATCTTTCTATGTATCTGAGAAACAGATATCTGACATTACTGCAATAGATTAATTTAAGGCAACAATGACTGGAGACTTTGCCATACTGGCTCTTACAGTTTTTTCAGAGGCAAGCTGAGTGATTCAGAAGCTCTAAAATACACACACAAAACTGACTGACTGCAAGAAACATCATTCTATTGTGCTTGTATCATGGACTTGATAAGCTCTTGAAGTTCACAAAAGCATGAAAGATTCCAACCAAGCAGTGCACAACACAGCACATCTTTATGGAAAATACCTATGAAGGTACATGGGATATGTGCACTATACGCAAAGGCATCATCATTTGCCTCCTGAAGATTTATATAGATTTTTCCTACTGAATTATAAGCAGAAGATCTAACCAAGAGAAACAGAACTGAATTGCCAGTGTTGGCCACATTAAGGTCTTCGATAAATCTAGTGGTATGAGTGGAAAGGAACTGGGGTCCTGAGAAGCCTGGCTGAAAGGACGTTTTCCCACTCGGCATAAAAAGAAATTAGAATTATTCGCTTTTGACACTGAAGACGGCACCTGTTTTGCTAAAGACCAAGAGAAGCCAACAAAATTCTTGTGATGGTTTAATTTATGGTGTTGAAATTTATTTACAGGTTCATGATGATGTGTTGTTGGATTATTTATAACCACACAAATTAGTATGTAATCCCAAAGTATCAATTGTCCATAGTAAAGTTTACTGTAGGAATGCTGCTCTTATTTTAGTAGCAATGAATATTAACTCCATATCTTTTTTTCTACTTATACAGATATTTTAACTCTGCCCTAATGTTAAACGAACTGGTTTCAAACCTAGCAAGAGAAATAAATGTTATCTCAACCTAATTTGTCAACCGCAACTGTAGTTCATGGGTTCATGATGAATTTTATTACCAATTTCACTCAGAAAGATCTGTAATTTAAGTTTCTGTTGTTTTCACTCCTTTGGCCAAGCTGAAATGCAAATTGGAACTAGTGCTTCCTGTAATAAGGCTATGCCACTTGGCATTGGCAGGATGTTACAGCTGCACCCTCGTAACTTAACCCACCCAGCACACATACTCCAGCAACAGCATTTTATTAACTGGTTGTTTAGCTGGTATCCTCATACCTCACTCCACCCAGCAAACCTAACAGAATCAAAAACCACAGCATCTTGTGAAATCAAAACTACCTCTAGTGTTCCTATTCAGAGATGCTAGTTTCATTTTGAATTTAACAATTAAGTCGGTCCACCCTTGCTTTTATTTCTGCATTTAAGAACCATAGAAGACTATGACATGGTTTTAAAATCACACAGTCTCCCCTCAGCCCCTTCAGGTCTGAGTAAATGATCCGAAGCAGAAAGTGGGAGGAAAAACACCACAAAAGAGTACACTTGACTGTTCTCACCTCAGTCCCCCTATTGAAATGGTTCCTAAATACAAATTATTCACCATCTAGTGTAACATTCACCCTTGGCAAAGCAAAGGTCAACCACTTCAGTCCTCCTTCGTTGAGGATAACAATGAGCTGGCCTTCCCTTGTAGATAGACAGCTATAGAGGTGTGCAACTCCAACAGCTGTGTTTCACTGTGCACCTGAAAAGACAGATGCAATCTTGATATCAATAGAGGGGCAGTCTAAACTACGTGCCCTCTTCCTGGCACCAGGCAGGCTATGATTTTTGAAGTCCAGACCCACTGGAGACACCACCATTTCAAGCTCAGGCTTTGCACATATACAGAGCAACAGCCCCCACATCCTAGTGAAATTCTGCAAGTGATGACAGCTTTCCAGAAGGAGAGTAAGAAACAGAGACTAAAGAAGCAAGCTAAATCCCCTTTGGCTGTTTTCCTGCCATACCATACATCTACATGTGATTTCTCAGATGGCTGGTAAGTAGAGGGACAGGATAAATCACCTTTGAGAAAAGCCAATGAAAAAAGGTAAAACAAATGGGACATTTGTCTAAGTAAAAGCAGCCAGACTCTTTTTGGGAATATACTATACCTCTCACCTGCTCAGAATATAATGATTCCAGCTCAGAGCTCCAACTACAGACAGGTGACCAAACATATTTCTCAATCTCTTTTTGCTTTCAATGTCCCACAGCTGCCAATCCAAAACAAACAGGAAATACAAATTTAACAACAAAAAGAAAAAAGATCATTTTTTCTCTTCATTTGTTTGCAAGTAAGCCACTGCCCAGTTCTGATTTGACATATGGACAACCTCAAGCTCATTTATTTCACAAGTAAGACAAGAAGGAGTATTTCCGAATTTTGGCAACTATATTAGTACTGCTGAAGTCAGACAGGATTGAAGGGAATGCACATCTCTCTGTTCAGAGCTATTTATTTACATGTTAGTATTTGGACGTCCATACTTGAAAGCACTGGCCTTCAGAACTTTCAGATTGCTGACTCAGGACTGCAGCAGGTAGGTCCCCATATTACTTAGCATCTCAGCCAAAGTCCTGCAAAAGTCTTTTGATAATAGGACTGTCTTGTAACAGCAGTATGAGGGGTATGTGTATAATCAGACTGAAGTAAAATTCTCATGTGTGAATCCATAAGGAGAGTTTTGGCTTGAGTTCTCAAGGCTTTGATCACTACAGTGACCTTAGCAAGAGAGATACAAGAAAAAATAACCTGTGCTGAGTAAAATAATTGAATTAAAGAGTTCCTCTTATGAGTGGAAAAAAATCTGATCGTCTCTAGACAACTGAATCATTAATTCAGTCATCAGCTTTTTAGTGGCTTTAGAGGCTCCATTACATATAGATAACACTGGATGTCACTAAGCCATTCAGCAAGGTGCAGCATCATACAGGGAAGTGCTATATACTGTCTTCAGCAGAGTTCTTCTGTAGTTTAGCCAATCTTTGTCATTTGTTTGCTTATAAAAAAAATCACAATCAAATTCTTTCGTGGCCTTAGCTAAAAATGAAGACTAAAAAAGTAAATTATCTAGTACTTGCACTTCTCCATCACTGGTGCCAATTGCAAGGCAAGTTCCTTCTTTTATCCAAGCCAGAGATGAAATGTATTTGGAACTGGAATTCAAATCAATGCTTTCAATGGCTTGAAGAGTTTCTCCGCTCCAGATGTGTGCAGCAGGTCCTACAGCAATAGCAATGAAATTTTCAAGGCTCCAGTCCAGTATGTTTAGATCTAGAAGAAAGCTACTAAAAGTTACTGCAAAAAAGTTGTAGGTAATAGGATGGTGTGAGGGAGAGCATGGTTTGGGGGAAAGGGGCTTTTTTTTTTAATAGCTATGTAAGAACTTCAAGGGAATGCTTCTATGAAACCATTACTAGCAAGTATTCCTCCTACATGAAGGAGAGTATCTCTAACAAACGAAGGTCTTGACATAGGAGACAGTCTATATGCTATAGTCTGTCCTACATCCTCAGGTTAATGATAACATTTACCTTGCACATGATAGGAAAAAAAAATGCAAAAAGGAATTAGGGAAATTCTGCTCCTCACCTTCAGAACTTGCTCAGCAAGCATATGTTGTAATACTGTTTCCACTGCCCCTGATGCTGGGTGCATTGTACTTGCAGACCCTGGCAAAGCAAGTCACTATAGCAATTAGCCTCAGAACAGTCTTCTATGTCAGGTAGCTCAGAAGCAGCTTGTATATAACATTTAATACCAACCCAGGACATTCTCCCATGTCAAGGGAAATCCTCAGCTGTCCATTTAGGACAGCTTAAAAGTAATTCTGCATGACGCCTGAAGCATAGAAGTTTGCTACCATAGGCCAAGGTCTGATGTCATATTTTGGTAACTAAAATTACTCTGAAGAACAGCTGAATCCATCAGTCAGCTGTTTCACTATAGTCCTGGTTATTGCAGCCAGAAAAAAGTATTGAAAAATCACTTCCAAAGACTTGTGTTAGTGCTGTTAATTTTAGGACATACCTTGTGCACAATCAGTGTAAAACATACAAACAAACCTTTGTCCTGTTCACAGATATACAGGAACATTTGCAAGGATATGTTGAAAAAACCTCCATAGGTTGTCCATAACCAAGACAGTTATGAACACTTGTACATACAGAGATGTTCGTTGGATCTTATGAAGTGTTAAAACATATGATGTAGACCCGAGATCCATCTGTAACTTGTGTATGTTTAATTTTTGCCTGTGCACCAACAAAGACGTAAGTAAGAACTTCAGAAGTTATCTATCATACAAGCCATAAACAATGTCACTGACGTCTCCCAAAATAAGAGATTTCAAAGTCTGCTCAATAAAGTTGCTGCTGTGTTGACTGGCTGCTAGATATCCAAGTCTGATAGCTGAAACATATAACTTAATTAAGTGGAGGTAAGTATATTGGTTTGATTTGAAAGTTGTATTGAGATCTATAGCCGAAGAAAACTGAATGAGAGTTAGGCAGCATTGATTCTAGGGTTTGATCAGTCATGTCTCCATCCTGGGACAGGCAGTTTTCCAAGATGCATCCTTATAAGAAAAACGACATCATGCATATGTCCTGCAAAGTTTCCATTTTATGTGAAGGGGACAGACCTTCACCATCTTTCTTGAAACATCTCTGCAAAAAACACCACACAGGAGAAATTAACTTACAGTAATCATTGCGCAAGCCAGTAATATGAAGCCTCACTTCTGGCTCCAATGGTATGGAAGGCTTCACGATGGTAACAGCTCTGAACTCATTCTGGGTCCCCTCTCGGCATCCTGTATTTGAAGATTCATCACACACAAATCAGTAAAGCAAAACACCACCAGGTTTTCTCAGGCCTAAGCCTTTCACATTCTCAGTGTATTTGTCTCTCCATGGTCCAGAGGAGGCCAGAAGGGTCCAATTTATCCTGGGTAAGCTCAAAACAGTAGACACTAACCAAACTAGCTGAAAACCACCTTTTACCACCTCTTTCAAACCTCCATGGATTTAGTCAGCTAGAACGGAGAATAGGGTCCACTATATTTTGTTTAAATTGTACTACAGCTCAATACAGGAACATGTTGGGCTTTCTCTTTTTCACCTTAGTTTTCTGTCAAAAGTTGTTAGTTGCAGAATATTTCATATGTGCTCTCCCGCTTCAAAACCACCTCATATAGCAATTAACTTCTTTGCTATCTTGTGTTAATTTCCCACCAAAAGGTCTCCCCCATCAATACATAACCACAGGAAAAGGTTTTTAAAGCACATGCAGCTTGTGACAACACATAAGCAAGAAAAAAAAAGCAACTAGAAGCATGAGCAAGCAGAAGAGTCATCCTTTGTGGTCATTGTCTACATTATGCTGCAAGGACTCCTAAACATCATAGAAAAAAAGACAGATCATTAGCACTATGAATCATTCGATGCTAGATTTTTATGTGTAAGAAATTATCTTGACGTAACGTGCAAAGCAGAAAGCTGGAGATCCACTTTTCTGTGCTCTGTGTTTTGACTTCCTTTTTGAATTATTCTCCAGAGTACCTAGAATGAGTATCAAAAGTTTCAGGGGCAGAAGACATTACTTATCACTATAACTAACCTTCTCTGTTCAAAAAAATTTTAACGATGACAAAGTTTTTATACTCTGTAACTTAAATACACACAGACATCCTAGATGAAAGTCCAATGACAAATTGTGGAGAACATACTTCGCACAGTCCTTCCCTACACTGTCCTCAATCTTCTCCCCTAATCCAGAATTCATTTCTGCCAGACAACAAATGTTTCCCCTCTCAGCTGTGGTACGCCCCCTCCCACCAAATAAAGACTGAAGATAAGCAGGAAGCAGGCCACAGTGATCTTCTTCTGTATCTAAAATTTTGTGCAGTTAAGCAATCAAGCAGGCTTGCAGGAACGACCTTCTCAGACCTGCCCAATGGGATATGTAACACGGCATTTTAACCCTAACATGATCTAATATTACTGAAATTAGATTTCTCTGTATAGAAAAATCTGTCTTTCTAATATCTAGATTTTTGGTTATTTTTTGAAAACTTTACCAAACCTTTCTGAACCCAGCCAAGTCAAGATAATTCAGGAAAACTAAGACACTTAATTGTAAGAGTTGAATGAATAGCAATACTTATGAAACACTCTGAAAATGTTTTTCTTCTTTAACATTGGTAGCTGGTATTAAGCAGTGAGATACAAAAAATGAAATCATTTCTGTAACTCATTTCAGATTTCTCTTCTCTCATAAGTAAATCATCTACCCCGAATTCATACTGATCACGCTTTCAGCTCTATTCATGTACTTTATAGACACATGAATGTGCCTAACAGGCTTTTTAATTAGTGGAAATTAAGCTTCATTACACCGTTTTGTGTTATTTTGCCTGGGTACTAGTAGATACCACTCACTTTTGGTAGGATTTCAGCTCTCACATACTTGTGTCACTTCTCAAAATGACACTCAGGAAGTGGTAAATAGTCAGTACTGTCACACCAGCCCACTTGATCAACAAGTAGGTGGGTGGAATAAAACCTGGTATTCCTGATACCTTTTTTTTTTGCCATCATTTGCCATCAAGGAAAAAAAAAAACACTGTGACTAATCCCTGTTGGTATTGACTGCTCTGAACTGAGTCTTAGTTGCATGGCGAAGAGCAACAAAGGAATATATAAATCTATCACATAGCCACCAACTTCTTCTACAGGAGCTGAACTCCAGACTCCTAAAGAAGCTGTTTCTCACTGTTTTACATGAGCATGAATCAGGCCCTGACTGGTAAGAACCCATCGTACACAGAAATAGCCAGATCACCAAAACAAATCATCTGTCCAAGACAGAATATAAGAAAATATCGGTCTGATAATGAACTGCCTTATACTCAGATAACTGGGAATATCTGTATTTTTTCACAGGTTAGCTTCTCACATCCCACCTGTTTTCCAATCACCTGACCATTCACACCCTCTTATGCTCATTCAATCCTAGGATATCTTTTGGAGCAAATCAACCAACTCTTCAGCAGATTAAACCACAGGCAGTACGAGGGACAGTCTGCTCCACCTACCTTTCCCTACATGTAGGAGCAACAAGACCCCACCATCTCTGCATGTCTTGCACACTCATGTACTCAACAGTCCACATGATACATATCCTGTGCCCATTGTGCAGCACAAACCCACATTATTTGTAGGGTTCTAAAACTTAAAAGCCAAAAAGAAATAAAAGTTTTCAGGCCACTAATGCATCGGAGGGGCCCAAAGGAGAGCCAGGTAAAATACTAGGGGCTAACCACACTGAAAGAGGTGGAATATTATCTCTTCACAGGCAGTGGGAAGTCCAGAAGTAGCCCCAGGCAGCGTAGGTCTCAGCCACTTCGTAGTATTCTTTAACACTTGCTGGAACAGGTAGACGCACTTGCTTTTCCAGTATAGATGCAGCCTCCTGTATCTTACTGTTCAGCGTACATGAGAATATTTGCTATATTGGAACATACCTTTCCAGATGCAATTGGTATTTTCACAGACCTTCATGTCACCATTTTCTGCAATGCTATAACCAGCCTCCTGGACCACTGGAAGCTGAGGACATTTCCGTGAATACATCGAAGTGTAAACATGACGTAATGAAGAAATCTGTCAAAAAATGTATGTAAGCATCATGGATAACACAACTCCCATCAAAGGGCTCAACATTCATTACTTAAAAGCTTCAAAACAGCTTGTGTCTTGGATGGGAGATCAGTAACAAATACAGAATACCAGTATCCAAATCATGTGCTCTAACTTGAGCCACCATCTCTCCTTCCATAAAACACCAATTTACTGCTAATGATCACACAAACTTTAACAAAGCTGTTTGAACAAGGCCATCTTACCAGTGGAAAAGGTCACAGGCCCTGCACATCTGTAGGTACTACCACAGGTTACCTGCCAAAATTCAGTGCCCTCTTTTCCTCTTCTGAATTGGCATTTGGGCTAATTTTAACCAGCATGCAGACAGTAAGTCTGATGGAAGTCTATGAGGGAAGATCAGTTTTGTGGTGCATACACTGCAGGGCCATTGATTCCAGCATGAGACCTATTGGATGTCGGAGTCCGCTCTCAAACCTGGGTCCCAGAGCTTGGACTCCATGATCCCATTCCTTAAACCAGAATTACGATATGAAACTGAAAATACATACAAGGTGTCTCAGAGGAATAAGATTTTTTTAATTACATTATAATTTCCTTGGGTGACAAACAATCAGATGATGCAGCAGAGAAAGATAAGCAAAGGCAGATCTGAATTGTTATTGGAGGTTTTTTTGTTGTTTTTTTTTTTTTTTTAAATAGCTTAGGCTTTTAGCCAAGATTCAGGCAAAGGCTAAGATCAGCTCACAGAGGATATGAATCTCTTCACCAATCCCTACTAATACCCATTTCTTCACAATGTTCCCTGAGTTGAACACTCTGATATCAGTTGTCTTTTTGGTCTGTAACTCTTTGTTCACAGTCAGGTGGAAATGCAGCTGATGTTTTTACCAGCCACTCAAGATTAGTATGTTCTTCCTCTAATGTCTGTGAAATCTATCCTTCCAAGCACACTCAGCGTACTTCTTCAAAACCCTGTTGCAATCATGCTAAGAAATGTCTTACAAAAACATAGCTGGAAAAAAAAGTGTTCCTCTTTTATACATCCCAGCTGTTCTACAGCAGGACTTCAGCTTTAAGAAGCATTTTCTCTATGATTTATACAGACAACTTGGCAGAAAGCTAATCAGATTGCTTGGATCTGTGTCCCTGTAAAATAAGTGCAAACATTTCTGTGGAAAACCAACTGTGTACACAAAGAAGTAATCTTTTCACCCACAAAGAGACCACACACATTCACTGGAATGTGAGAAGATTTATCTTTTTTTCAAGGCATTCCATCCCTTTATGCTACCAGGCAGCACAAATTAAATAGCAATTAATTACTATATCTAAGATTAATAGATTTTCTGATGTCCAAACTTTTCAGGTTTTAGGAAGAACTTGGGACAGTCAGATCATGTGCACCCTCAGCAAGTTTGCAGACGACACCAACCTGAGTGGTGCAGTTGACATGCCTGAGGGACAGGATGCCATCCAGAGGGACGTGGACAAGCTCAAGAAGTGGGCCCATGTGAACCTCATGAGGTTCCACAAGGCAAAGTGCAGGGTTCTGCACCTCGGTTGGGGCAAGCCCCAGGACCAATACAGGCTGCGGGATGAAGGGATTGAGAGCAGCTCTGCAGAGAAGGTCTTGGGAGTACTCGTGGATGAAAAGCTCAACATGACCTGGCAATGTGTGCGCACAGCCCAGAACACCAACTGTATCCTGGGCTGCATTAAAAGAAGTGTGGCCAGCAGGTCAGGGAGGTGATTCTGCCCCTCCACTCTGCTCTGGTGAGACCCGGAGTACTGCGTGCAGCTTTGGAGCCCCCAGCATAAGAAAGGCATGGACCTGCTGAAACGAGACCAGAGGGCGTCCACAAAAATGATCAGAAGGATGATCACATCTCTCCTGTGAGGACAGGCTGAGAGAGTTGAGGTTATTCAGCTGGAAGAAGAGAAGGCTCCAGGGAGACCTTATTGCAGCCTTTCAGTTCTTAAAGGGGGCTTATAAAAAAAAGATGCTGACAGACTTTTTCATAGAATCATAGAATGGTTAGAGTTGGAAGCGATCTTTAAGATCATCTAGTTCCAACCCCTCTGCCATGTGCAGGGACACCTTTCACTAGACCAGGTTGCTCAAAGCCCCATCCAACCTGGTCTTGAGCACTTCCAGGGATGGGGCATCCACAACTTCCCCGGGCAACCTGTTCCAGTGTCTCACCACCCTCACAGTAAAGAATTTCTTCCAAATACCTAATCCAAATCTACCCTCTTTCAGTTCAAAACCATTACCCCTCGTCCTATCAATACACTCCCTAATAAAGTGTCCCTCCCCATCTTTTCTGCAGGCCCCCTTGAAGTATTGGAAAGCTGCTATAAGGCTCTCACCAGAGCCTTACAAACCCATTCAGTTGTGTATTTTAACAATTCTAAAATTCACAGACTTTCCAATCAGACCACAGAGGGAGCACTGTTGTTGAAAGGAGGATTTTCCAGACTATTTTTCTTATTTAGAAAGGAAAGTACTTGCCCCGAGGACCAGGTTTCCCAGGATGATGTAAAAGCATGGTCTTTTTCCAACATCCAGTGACCTCCAAGAGTACAATCATTAGAAGATATCAATCAACAACCCTGTTAGTCCACCTGTCCTAACACTACCTCCTTTTCTTAGAAGTTGAGCTTGATACCCTCACAGAAACTTCTCAATAATACTAATTAAGGATTATAAACTGCTATGAGCAAGGACATTGGGTATGCATCTCTGAAGCATCCTAACTCAACAATTACGGTCAAAAAAGTAATCACTTGAAATCAGCTATCAGCATCTTCAGTACTGACCTTGCAACTGAAGCAATCAAGAAAAGGAGAGCACAAGAAAAAGCATGGTCACTGACTAAAAGTTTACAGTTTAATAAATGAACAGTCACAGTTAGATAGCACTAAAATAGAGAGGTTTTTAAGTGTAATGATATGATAATAACATGCTTAACACAAGAAGTCAATTTTCAATAAGTTAGCGAAAAGAAACAGATGGGTGGCTGGAGCATAGGTTTATTTAAGATGACCAAAAAGCAATGGATAATGCCTAAAAAAAAATAATAATAATAATAATGGGTCAGTGTCCACTAGGAAAAATCAAGGGATAAAGTGTACAGCAATAGAAAGCAACACCTAAATAGGAAGTGATCTGAAATCCCTGTTTCACATAGGTAGATTCCATGTGTTCTTTCATCTTTGGCCAAGAATCTGACAGTCTACTGTCATGATAAAATATTTTATTCTCAGAAAGCTACTTTTTGGCAAATTTCTCACAGCATCTTGTTCTGTCTACGTGACAAAATGAACAGCTACATCCTGCGCAACTGAAGAAGTGATCTTCTTCACACATAGTGGTTATTAAAGTGGAAAACTGAGTCACTCATGTTTTTCATGCGTATTTTTTGCAATATACGTTTTCCCTCAGAGGTAACCAACGTACCCTGAGGGCTTCATTAGCTTGGTTTCGATTTTAGTTTGCAGGATGATAGCCTGGAAGAAGGGGAGAGGAGCTGAATCAAATAAATGACGAAGCAATTGCTCGTGACACTTCTCTAGCAGACATTTCCTAAATGAACCTCTTCTTTTTATTGTTCTCCATGTCAATAAGGTAGTATCAGCATAACAGATTCCAGGCCAAAGATAGGGTAAAAAAAAAAAAAAAAACCACATCAGGAAAGCAAATACCCTACCTCTGCATTTGAATGTTCCATTACTCACCTGTTTCTTTTCCATTTCAGCTGTCCCATTATTCCTCCCTTCCAAGCCTGCTGCAGCTTGACTGCCACGTAGAGTCACAGCAGTTTTCATGATGAAGAGTTTCTTAGGCACCTGAGGTGTCACTGGAAAAACAATTTTAATGGAAACAATACCTTTAAAAACCATACACAGGGATATTTGTCAAATACTTTTCAGAGTAGCACTGATTTCATAGTAGCAGTGCTCTACAAGCAGATCTGACACACTAAGTGGGACAATGCAAACACCAACATTTGAACCAGTCACCCTGCTTTCCTTTTGTCAGTGAAGAGACATTTCTACAGCACTATTCATCTTATCCTAAAAGAGATGTCTAAAAAAGGTCAGATTGATCATTCCCTTTATAAAGTGTGCCTGTTTACTACTGCAGCTCATATCCAGCCTTAGATTTATCAACGGGTTACACAGGATTCTACCCCATAGGAAATCAGTATCTAATTTCCCAGAACCATACAGGCTTTCACCACTGTCAGCATGCAGAACTTTCTGTTCTAGAAACTGAAGTAAGGAAGACTTTAACTTGTTTTAGAACCTGAGTTTCCTAGAGCTGGACATGTATTATTAACAGCTCTGGTATTCTGCTTGGCAGAAGACAGAACAGCACTTTCTGACCAATAGGCATGGATGGCATTGTAGGAACACATCCTGAACACTAAAACAGCATCTTTTATTTGCTCTCTAAAGATTTCAATTATTAATCAAGAAGTGAGCCTTATTTAGTTCCCGAGATCTTCCAGGAAGCTCTTCTTGTACACGCAACATGTAAACCCTTCCCCACTTTCTGCTAGCACTGATAGAAGTAGAGTGAGTGAGTTCAAAGGCTCATTTCACCTTTCGTCAGCTCCCCCTGTTGTTGATGGAGAGAAACAGCCCCCCCCTAGAATCAGTTCTTTCTCAGGCTAAGTCACAGTACTGAAAATTTGATCTGTGCTCTGAATGGCTGTCAGGTAAGTATCTCCCTAGGGTGACTTGAGTGTGAGTGTTCCTGGGCCACTGTCCCTTTGTCAATATCTGGAGCCTTAAATATTGGAGGAGAGACAACAATACAGGGCAAGCTTCTCCTTCAGTGCGCGTACAGTATAGCACATCCAGCCACACAGACTGGTCCAAGCACTGCACTTATGGCCGAGTCTGCAGCAAGGCAAAGGAGAAGCAGGAGGAAGGGAAGAAAGGCCTGTGTGAAGCCTCCTGCTCTTCTGTCAGTTAGCGTTAACTATTCCAGATATGAAGCTGGAGCAACAAACCCTGTGCACTGTTACAGCCCTATGCAACTGAAACCCAGACCAATGCACGCCCATCATAGAGGCAAAAAGACTGGTCTGCAACAGGCGTGGCTTGGCTGGAGATGAGACTTTCTTGTCTCTCTTTCTTTTCATCCCCCTTAATGTCAGCTGTCTGTGTGACCTGCTGTCCTAGGCTGTCTGCGCACTGGCAGCAGGAACCTCGGGCCCAGCTTTCCTCTCGTGACTGCAGTGTCCTCCTGCCGAGAGGATGCTGGCCCTGAGCTTGCTCTGCCCGTGAAGCTTGGCACAGACTGCTGCTGCTGCACGCTGCCATACCCAGGGCCACTCGCAACAGGACACGGGGGAACACCAACCCACACCTTACACTAATTTCCCCCTCCAAGTTATTTCAGAAGTCCCTGCATGAGGCCACCCTCTATACGATGATGTTCCTTTGCACCTTGTCTGACCTGGAGCCTTCCTAGGTGTGCTGGTGATCTGGGACCCCCCGGAGGCACAAGGCCCTGTCAGACCCTCCGCGCTGCCTCTCACATGCAGCTGCTGCCATCTTGTGACAATAGGGCTGCTCGCCACCGGCGCCCTGGCCGCCAGCTTCCTCTTAATCGAGCTCTTAAACCTGGTGTACGTGGTCCTTTCCGAGTCTGGGACCTGCACAAGTGAAAGGAGACAAAACACCACCATTACTCTTGACTGAATATCATACTGCCCCTTCACGCTGTTTCAGGTTTTGCTCTGCCACCTCAGAGCAGCAGGCCGTGGAGAAGGTGTTGGGCTGAGGATGGCTCCAGCAGTCAGTCACCTGGGTGGAGAAAGAGGGGGGGGGGGGGGAACAAACAGAAAGAAACAATTGTTTCTGGTCAGGTAAGTACCCCTGAATCAACTGTCACACAGAAAGCCCGTGGCAGAGAAGAAAACTAAATTTGTGTCACTTGTCCACTAGGCTACAGCACCAGCCTTTGAAAGGCCGAAGGCATCTTCAGACATTTAGTACCAGATACTGGACCTTTCCTGAGAGACGGGCATTTGGGCAAACCCACGTTTTGGCTGTCTGGAACCAGGCTGGTTTTCTGATCTCCACCCAAAGGAGGGCTTAGGTCTCTTCTGATTTCTGAATCTTCTCACCACCACAGCAGCTTGCTCCTGTTATTATTTGGTATGCTATCTGACACTTTTAATATATTAAGGCATAGTAAATAAAGATTAAATGACAGATTTACATTTCTTACTTTCAAATTCATTCATAGAGCAATTTGTGCCAGAAAAACATAAAACATAAGAATGTATCAAAATTTTAAATGTAAGAGCCTAGATAATATTGAACACATGATTTTGCTTTCCAGAGTTTTAAAGCAATGTTTTAGGTGAAAGTAACAACAGTAAGGAAGCACAGCAAGTATAATAGGCTTCTGCATCATTATTAGGTACTCCAGTAAATATTTATAATATTTTAAGTCTTTTTTTTCCTGAATTAATCTTAGTTCCAAATTACAAGCTGTTGAGACATAACTTAGACACCAGGATCTTGCATGGGTTTTCTGAAATCAAATACATTCAAACTTGCTTCTAAAGTCAGCATTAGTCACCTGTGCTTGCTGTTGCGTACAGCTTTGTCCATTTCAGCACAGAAGTCCACTACTTTTCTGTCCCTACCACCGAAACACCATGCTCACAGGCCTCACTGACAGGCAGATATCAAGCCTCACATACAGGAAACACCATACAACACTGAAATTTCACAACGCTTCACAAGCTTCTCTTTGTTACATAGAACTGTGTGAAACTCTCTATACAGTCTTGTTAAACAAAATTAACACGGACTTCAGCTACTAGAGAACATCATAGAAATGGCTGAACATACCACTATGATAGTGTACAAATCAAGTACAGTTGAGTTGATGGCGGAGTCACTGAAAAACAACAGACCCCTAGATTCCAGGCTTCACCTTCAAGAAAGTTCCATTCTATTTTCATCCTTTAAAATGTGGCCTCTGAGTGCAGAAAAAAATCAGAGTGACAATAAAAACAACTAAGACAGAAAGCACTCTTCAGTGGTGGTTTGGACTGGGAGGAAAAGAAAGTTAGCAGAGACTGACAGGCAATGTGGGCTGAAAGACAAGCAATAGCTTAGAAAAGCCCAAAACCAGAAATGTGAGGAGGACAAAACAAAATCCCGAAAGCTGAGACAAAATGAGGGAATAGCAAATGGACAGAGAGAGGGAAGAACTGAGCAAGGGAAGACATGAAAAAAGACAGAAAATTTTGTTTTTTCTGTACCTGAGTTGTAACAATTACATGTTGATGTACCTTCAGAAACAAAGAGAAACAGGCAAACATTTTTTAAATATAAAACAATAAAATGAAGACAGATAAGACAACAGACTTGCACGGCTCTAAAGTTCAGAGTGTCTTTCACAATTGCCTCAGCCAAACACCACTGGACCTGGCTTACAACTGAGATTCTCGGCTAATTCATTCTTCTCCTGTGCGGACCTTCCCTCTTCTCATCTCAGCACAGCTAGTTGCCAGTTAGCCAGTAGCAATAAAAATAGCAACCTATTTTCCATCACCAGCTGTCCCTAACATTACAAAAAAAACCACAAAACATTTTATTACCTTCCTTTATGCCAGCCTATAAACAAGGAGTTTTTCCTCTGCCCCATGCGCGCGTTTTACCAACAAAGCTGCCTGTGATCCCACAGCAACTGATGAGAGGCAGGACAGAGGCTTTAAACTGTGTGGCTTCTGCCGTATTGCCCTCCTTCTGCATTAACAGCTGGCCCCAAATGCTTCTCCGGCTCTGTCTGATAGCGTAGGTGCCTGCTGCTGAACAGCTCTGCCAGGGACACCTGAGGTGTCCAGGGGACGTGTGAGAGATGCACTACAGACCCAAAAACGAGGCCCCTCTCATGACTGTGCAAACACTGGAGTATCCCACACAGGTCAGTTAAACAGGGCAATTAGCATCCTTAGGTGATGGGAACACACTTTTATTTCTTTTTTCTTTTTTTCCCAGCCACAGAGATTTCTGTACTTTACTGAAGAGCTCTTAAACGCAGCAGAAACACTATGAAATGAAACAGCCACTTCTGCAGCAGGGACAAAATGAGCAGCTTGTTCTTTCAAGTCCAAGCTGGGAGTTTCATATTTCAGCTCCTCCTTCACATTCCAGGCCTGCCCAGGCTCCTCTCAAAGATTTCGAAAATGGAGCCTCTCACAACTACTTATCCTCTGAAATACTCAGTGCCCAAAGCAAGGGTCTTTGTTGTCTTTCTGTCAATGGTTTTGTGTACTGCCATTCTCTGCCTGCTGCAACTCAGATTTTTTAAACCCAAAATCAAGGATTTTTATTCTTTCGAAGTCAAGGATTCACGAGGAAGGATCGTTTCCTTGGAGAAGTACAGAGGGAAAGTAAGTTACAACTTCATTATGTCTTTGTCTTGAATCTTTACTGAAAAGCAGGTCTCCATTTGTAGGTTAACAAAAAGTTTGGTTATGGGAATTTTCGGCAGAGATTTGTGCTAAATTCCTGTTCTTCAAACAGTAAGCTGGAGATAAATTTGTCTAGGCCTGCTCCAGGAATTAATCGAAATTAAGACCTAAGAAATCATTGTAAATAGGTTTTCGTATTCTTTATTATAAATCAATATAGCCTAACAATACAGTTTGTGCATTTTAATCTTAGTTAAGAATGGTAGCATGTTGTGTTGAGTTCTGAAAGTTGATCTAGTAAATATGATCTTAGTGCCTGTCCTAAATATCTGCTTTTTTTATATGCTTATATTTAAACAAAGCTGTAAATTTATCTATTTACTGGATTTTTTAAAGCAGGTTGTCTGAAAGTAAGTATCTTAAGCTGCTATCATCCTTATTTGTTTAATGAAATTATGATCAAACAGATTAAATTTAGCCTTCAGGCAGGAACAATTGTGGTAGTGGGATATGCCATTTTAAGAATTAATTATAATATCTACACCATCTATATTTTTTTTTCTTACTATCATAACTTTATTTCCCTTAAGGCAACTTTGGTTGTAAACGTGGCCAGTTACTGCCAACACACAGACAAAAATTACATCGCACTGCAAGAACTACACAGAGAGTTTGGTCCCTCCCATTTCACTGTGCTGGCTTTTCCCTGCAACCAGTTTGGAGAATCAGAGCCTAGTTCAAGCCAGGAAGTAGAATCTTTTGCCAGAGGAAACTATGGAGTGACGTTCCCTGTTTTCCACAAAATCAAGATCCTAGGATCAGAAGCAGAGCCCGCCTTTAAATTTCTAATAGGTAACTGTTTTCTTTTATATATCAAGCTGCCTGTAACTATGGTATTCTCCCTGAATTCCAGTCTGAATTTGTCAGGAAACGTTGCAGTCTTCATAGTCTATGGAGAGGAACAGGCACTCAGCATTCAATTCATCTCATTTCAATGTGGATATCAAAAATATGGTTAGAAGAGTTGTAGCCTGAAAGCATCCATTTCTTCCCACTCATTATAAAAAAAGCCTACTGTACCAGCCGCCTACTGTACCAGCCTAGCTAGAAATATCCATTTTGTAGATGTATGAACTTGAGTGCAAAGACTCCCATCTACAAAATCCCATTTCAAGTTATGTGACTTTTGTTGAAAAACAACTTTTCTCATAGACAAAAATGTAACAGGGTGGTGTCTTAAAATTACTGGAAGATTTTACATAAACGCATGCAGATGAGAAGGTTCCTGTTTTAGCAGAGTCGTATGTCCACCTTTATGTAAACTGTATTGTAAAGCAGGATTATATATACTGTAGTCATATATAATCACTTGTTTGCCTTAATTTGTCTTGTGAACTTCAGGGCTCAGCCTGCAAAACCCAGTCACACAAATACTGCTGTTACAATAAGCATTTACTGACTTAGAGCCTCATCCTGTCACAAGCAAAATGAAACTCCGTTCAGTTGACTAAAGAGCCCACAGACCCCAAGCCAACTTAAAAAGCCTCTCTGAATTTTTCTGAGCTTTGGCCAGGTCTTTGACCCATACTAAACATTCATAAATCAATATGAAAGAAAGGATAATTAGACCATAACCCTTCTCCATCACATAGTTTTAACTAGAAAATAAGGTAGGAGGAGGCCCAAACCTGTATTCCATCTCCCTGCCCCAAGACAGGATCACATTTACCCAAATCAGTACTACATGTGCTTCTCCAGACTATTACAGTATGAGAGATTCCAAAACCTTCCAGTTTATTCTAGCTCTTCACAGCGCCTCTTGTCAAAAAGCTATTTCAATATCTAAATGAAATGTTTCTTACACCATTTATCTGTTGCTTCTTGCCATATCCTCTGTGATATCTCTTATGTATTAGAAAATTATTATCATTTAAGTGGCCACTGTTGTCACTGTAACTGTGTTTCTTCCTACCTCCCCTTAGGCATGTCACCAAAGACCTCAGGTAAAGCCTCGTTGCTCTGAGTTGCCTGACGTACTGTGCAATTACTGAATGCACTCTGTAGGTGCCTCTCAGTTCATTATAGAGGAGACTAGAGCACACAGGTACCAGCTGGGTGGGATGAATCCAGGTTCTAAATACCAGTGCAATCAGTATCAGATGTTAATAGCTATACAGAAACAGAACAGCCATATTCTCTCAGTTAATTCTTATTTGACACGCCGTTCACCGATAAGAAGGGGAAAGATCCTTTGGTACTTGAATATTTTGGAATAAGGTCTTTTGCTGCGTTCCTCTCCTTTATGTGAAATTAGTGTGCACCTTAGAAGCATAGAATGGTTTGGGTTGGAAGGGACCTCAAAGATCATCTAGTTCCAACCCCCCTGCCATGGGTGGGGACACCTCCCACTAGACCAGGTTGCATCTTCAATTAAAGAAGGACCTGTTTTCTTCATGTAGCCATCTTGACAATCAGAAAGTTGAATATCTCCATGCTACACCCCCTTGTGACTGATACAATTCCCCTAAACTGACATAAAACTGGGGATTCCCCAAATGAGTATGCAGCCCTCATATCCTCCTCCCTAGGAATCAGAGCATAATAAAAGTAGGAACTCTTAAACAGTTTCACAAGAAAGAGAGCATCATTCATGTCCCACTTTTCAGATCATTAACACCCACAGGTAAATCCATGCCCCATCTACTAGTGAAGAACAAAGTGGGTTTACTTCAGCATAAATAGTTGAAGAACCACTGCAGGGTAATGAAACAATGGCAAGTGTAAGTCTCTAAAGTGATCTGATGCCATTCTTACAGATTCTTCAAAGAAAGAGCCTCGATGGAATTTCTGGAAATACCTTGTCAGTCCTGAGGGTAAAGTTGTGAAATTCTGGAGACCTGAAGAGCCCATAGAAAGTATCAAGCCAGAAGTAGCATCATTAATCAGGCAGATTATCATGAAAAAAAGAGAAGACCTCTGAAAAAGCCATTCACACTGTGAATACATTCCACAGCATAGGTACGCAGCCTTACTACATTCCTGAGAAATGCTTATGGAAGCTAAACCATCAGGTGATGTTACTTCTCTTTGGCGTTAGTATTTTCAGCTACAATATGTCAAATAATGTTGGACTGGCTCCTGCAAGGGTCTTGAGAACCACTGAGGTTACTGAGAATGGCAAGGCACTCAGTACTCCATTTGCATGAAGTTCCTGAATGTTTCTTTAAATCGCTGACAATGGCTAATTACAATTGTCACCGGCAGGGAGATAACTAAGAAGGGGATTTGTTGATAAATTACTCAGTATTTGCACAGAAGAGTTTCATTTCCCATCTACCATTAACAAATAGATTTTGATATTACATTAACACATAATTGCCCTGACTGAAAGACGTTGAGCCAAGAGGTGTCATACCAGGGTTTTTAGTGACCAATGCAACTGAATTTTCTTGAGGAAAATTACTGAGTTGTGCAGCTGTCAACTTAGTTGTAAAAAACTGTACATAGAAAATAAAATTATTAAAAGAAAAAGAAAAAAATGCAAAAAATGTTTCCTTGCCTGCTTTGTATTTTTGTTAATTTTACATTTCACCTTTACAGCAACACCTTTAACCTCTTTAGCCTTCTCCGTACATTTGCAGTGCAGTACAGTGCCTCGCCCATGAGCTCATCTCCTGCTGGATTCCCAGTCTTCTGACGTGGATGAAGGCAGGGCCTGTGTGAATATACATGGCTGCTTACAGCAGTATTCAAGGGGCAACAAAAATCAACACCCTGGCACTCTTGACAGACATCTTTCTGAGACCGTCCAAGACAATGTTCCCCAGCCATCTACCTCACATCTATGGAATAAAACAACAGTCTTCAAGTAGACGTAGAAGGGGATGAAGGTTCATGCCTCAAGCCCCACTCTTCTCACTTGCAGTCTCCCCAGGTCTGCATGTAACTGCAAACCCATTTACAGTTCTGTTTCACTGTACTATTTCAAATGCCAAGTGTTTTGATTTGATGAAGGGAGACAGTAAATCAGAATAAGGAACCTGATTCCAGCTGTCCCAAGTCTTAAAGAAGGGCTGAGAGAATAGAAACGAGAGAAACAAGTGTCTCAGAATAGTTTTCTACGTGAAAAAGGACTGGTAGCAGTAGTGCTGTTCTCTTCTAAGACTGACTGAAGTGCTTCAAAACATGTTCCAACAAAGATAGCCACTTAACTGTATTAAAAAGGTGAGAAATTCAAAAGCAAATTAAAAAAAAAAAAAAAAGGTTTTTTTTTCATTCATCTGTGGAATCCATTGAGAATTTCACAGAAAACCCCTGAAGTATAAGGGCATAAAAAGACTTTAAAAGATTGAGTAATGATACTGCTGTGTACCGTTAAACAAAGTCACCCTCAATGATGAAAACTATAATTTTAGAACTCAAATCTTATGCATGACAATTTTAGCCACTCTGACTTTCAGAGATAGTTAGGACCTATGTAAGGGTATAGTTACTCCAAATGTGCCTACTGCTGTGTTTTAGACCAACCTCTGAGCTATTTGCCACAAGATTCCACATCCAGTCCATCAAGACAGTTCCTGCTCTTATGCAATGTCCTGCGTTTTACTCCAGTCTCCTCATACATGTACACTTCCAGCCTTAGGAAGGTTTAGCAGAACATGTCAGGCAATTTTTCCCACATGTCCCTGCTGCTTTGATGGAGCAGGAACGGAACTGAGATATGGATCCTCTCCCCTCACAGTCTAGATTCCAGGGAACTAAGTGGCAGGACACAATGTTTTTCCCATAAATGGTGGATGATATCTCTACTTTGAAATGTACATGACTAAAACACGCATGTCCATTCATGTGCACTGCTATAGCTCCCTGTTTTTCACATCACTGAATAAAAAAGGGTAGGTATAAAGGAATGTTGGGTGCTGTTAGTGGAAGATCTGAAAAAAATCTGTTTTAGTCCTGGTATTGCCTGACAGTTATTCAGCATATGGGAAATTTCACTCAAGTTCTTTAAATACCCTAACAAAGATAAACTGTGCAGTATCATTTTCTAGTTTGGAAGGGATCACAAGGGTAGGGAGTATGCACATCTTTCTTGCGATTCACCCACTAAAGCTCATATTCTGTTTTTCACAGGATACACTGGGATCTTAAATAACTCAATGCCAGCATTAAGATCAAATACCTTTCCTCGTTTTCAGAACAATTTCACTCACTGATTCCTGAATTACTTTTACTTCAGATTCCTAGAAAAATAAGGTTTTGCCTGACAAAACAGTCATTGAATTTCTTCTTTCACCGTTTGGTCACAATACACTACAGCCATCCTCTCTAGAAATTTAAATATAGGTACCATTCAGTCCTGAATCTACACAAAGTAAGTTTTTCAAAGTTTACTGTTAATTAACATTCCTCCAAAAACTCGGTGTTTGTATTACTTATTCTTCATGAGACATACTAGCTCTTCCAATGTAATATTTAGGGCAGATCACTGAAAAACTAATCACTTCTTTCTTAAAAGCAAGTTACCAGTTATCCAGGGTAAAAATAAAGCATCTTTAACTACACAGCCTTGGAAAGTTAGAATGCTGTTATGCAAGCACACATTTATCAATAGCCAAAAGCCCACAAAGTAATATCAATGCATATTTATATAAATATCAACTTACAGTTTATGTAGGATATAGCATATGAAAATATACTAAACTACAAATGCTATAAACAGATTAAAACGTATTTATTGGACTCTTAAATAATGCCACCAATTTAAGATAAAACTGCCCTCTTAAGAAGCTTAGCAGAGTTCAGTCCATAAGCGTTAAAAGTTTTTTCACCTCCATTTGAGCATAACCTATTGCATCCTTCATACTAACATTTCCTTCACTCCTATCTCATCCTTCCCTCACTCCTTAGGTCTGACATATCCTCATTATCACCAACAGATACTATTTAACTGTCATTTCCTCTTTCCAAAAAAATTGCCTGGGAGTGCAAATATTCTAAATCCATTTCAGTCACCGGTTGGATATGTCCCTATTAATTCAAGTATGATCAGAAAATACTTGTTTGCTGGACCCACATATCAGTGCTCCAGTAAACATTTAGTGGTGTAAGAAACACATTCACATAGGGCCCAAACCTGAAACTCTTACTTAATACTTACATAATTTAGTAAATTCTTTAGAAACCAGTTGGATTAGCTGTCTGAGTGTGTCAACCGCAGTTACGCTTATTTTTATACCCTACATTCACACAGTTTGCATAAACCTAGCACAGCCCCTCTCAGTCAGGGGAACTGGGCCCCATACCAGCCAAGGAACCAATTAGATATTTATAATAACAAGGTTTATATTCTTGTCTCAACAGTGATGTGCTAATGTGGCAGTGTAGTCAGTTGCTGGTGTACGAAGAACAGCTAACTAACAATACACTGCCTAATCACCACACACAACTCTAGGATCACCCTAATTCTGCAGACCTTCACAAACATTGATGCTATTTCTCTTCCTAGGAGACCTTCACTTTGCAAGGCACATACAGAAGCACCCAGATAAAGCAAGTAATAGCAAAGGGGTTTTTTGCATTCTGCAAGTGCCTGAAGAGCCAGGATGAGGACAGATGTAATACTCTGTTGCTTGTGGCATTATGTTTGATAGAAGCTTCCAGTGTAACATGAATCAAAAGGATCAATGTGCTTCCAGCCTTTATTCTTCTGAAGTATAATATTATGTCCTATTCAAACTGTGTCTCCTTGTTGGTGAGACTACGTGCAGTTGTTCTAATGTATTGCTGGTTTTAACAGTGCTTCTTTTGCTTCAAGAAAACTTCCAGAGCTTATAACTGTTTTAAATGTTTGAATTATTTACCTGTTTTTATTTGTAAATTTCCTGTTAACCTAAAAGCAGATGAAAACCAGACTCTAAATCAATCAAAAATTCCCACAATTATTTGGATAATGGAAATAAAAGATACTGCTATAATACCAAAAATGAGCCTGACAGTCAAAAAAAAGCAATAATCAGGTGGACCCAAAAGATTCCTTATACAAAAGTAGCAGCTCTCCACTTTGATGATGAAGGTATGTGGAAAAGGACAGCAACTGCATGTTAGCTGGTGTCAGAATTTCAACCAGCTAACATACACTGCCATCCCATCACACACAGATGCACCACCTCCATTCCTGGAAGTTAGAACCCTAGTAATTTCCAAAGGAACTGCCTTTAAACAGAGATGAGCCGGCCCTGCAGCAGGTGACAGTGCAGTAGTGACTGCTACATACAGGTATAGCAGCCAGCTAGCAGTACACTGCCTACCAGACATTGAGTCCATGCAGAGCAAGATGTCTCATGAAATAACATGCCTGGAAACATCTCTTTGTTTTCTACCTAAATTCATGTTTCATATACATTGTATTATATACAAGTTCAAGCAGTAATCACTGACTGTCATGAAATAAATGGCATAGATAAGTTTCTGATTCAGTAAGACCTGAATTAAAGTAATAGTATAAAACCTATGTGGACTATGACTAGAATCAGATGCTAGAGTGTCCAAAAGGAACTGAATAGTGTTGTCAACAGTTTCTTGCCTTAGTTGTACGAGCACCACTATAGTATGTTATCTCCACAAGTTAATTAGTATCATACACGCTTACTTCAGTCCTTTTTTTCCCTTGGGCATCCGTTTATGGTCACTGTTGGAACCAGACCCTTAGCCTAGATAAGCCTAGAGTCTAACTCATAGATAAGACTAGAGTCTGAGATTGACTATACAGTCAGTTTTAGGTTATTTTGAAATCAGAATTACCGTTGGTTACTCCATAGTGCAACTTAACTTTAGGTGATAAGCCACACTATACCTCCATTTACCAACACGCAATGGCAGATACATAAAAATCCCAAGATTCAAGCTCATGGATTTAGGCTGGATGGAGGTAAAATTTTACCTACAGTATCCATTTTGATGGAATGCCCTTTGAAGTCATGCTGGGAAGCAGCCACCAAGTTAGCTACTTTGTATAAACATCAATGAGTACCAGATTTGAAGCCTTCCTTTTGCTTCTTAAAAGCTGGTCTCAAATCATTCAAAATAAATGTCAGTTCAATTCAAAACACTAAAACATTTACTTGCCAGAGTGCTGCTGTTAGCAGCCACAGAAAAGCATTGGCTAACTGACTTCTGCTTATTCCACAGTAAGAGGAGGCCACCTCTGAGTTTTCCACGATGCTTTTGAATGAAACAATATGGAGTGCTGCTAGCAGCTGTTGGCACATCAGAGACAACAGCCAGCTAACATGCACTGCCAGACCGTCACATTCTCTTGAGTTTTGGCCAGCAGTTCCCCCTCACCCCCAACTGAATTTTCTTCTCCTGGTGCCCACTCATTGCTCACTTTAACAACATTCTTTTTCCCATGGGGTCACTTACATACAGTATTTCTGTTGGAGCGACATTCTCAGCATGCTGGTGTACATTTTTGTATGTAAGGTCACACTGCTCATCTCCTGCTTCAGTATTTTCAGTATGGTCAAATCCTTTTACACCTTCACCTCCCACTCCACCAGTCTGTGTATTGCAGTCTCACCAGGTTTTGTGATATATGTCAACTCCTTAAGGCACAAGCCGCCTGTATTTTGCCTCTTGATTACTGTCAAGCACATTGTTGGTGATTGGTAATATTGTTGATTTTCCTGTATATGTGAGTTCTTTGTTGGCCCTTTTATCTTTACCACACGCTAAATGTGGACAAGTCAGCTTGCAGCACCAATAAAAAGACAGCTCTGTAAATCCATACAACAGTTTCAACCAGGTCAAGCAACTTCTGCTTTTAAACAGCAAGTAGTCCCCCTCGAGTGCCAAAGGAGAGAAGCCCACATGCGGTTTTGATACCTCCCCTCAACAGGTGTCACTTTACCATAACTTGTGTTTTCCTGACATTTCAGATGTTACAGTTAAGAAAGCGTGGTAAGGATTAACAGGAAAGGAAAAAATAATACATTTTTTTCAACATCAGTTATTTTTGACAGTTTCCTTCTCTCCCTCCCCCAGGAACGTGAAGAGGAGGACTCTTTGGTGCAGTGCATAGAGTGTGACTGTGCCTGCCCTTACCTTGGCTGCTCTCGGTAGGCTTTGCTCTCGGGTCTGTTTCAGGTCTTTCCCAAGTGTTGTTCTCATCACCCTCCCCTTGAGAGAAACACAGAGGCACAGGACTTCACAAACACGTGGCCTGCAGTTTCTTCACCCCAAACCACCCTCCCTGTGCCCAGCCTCGCTCCTTGCAAGGCATCCCTGGGACCCACGGCCCTCGGGACAGGCCGGCAAGGTGTCTGCCGGGCCGGCCACCCTCCCACAGCAGCGGCAGCCCCCCGCCACCCCCACAGGCCACCATTACCCACGGCAAATCCTTATCCCTCCTGCTCGTCCTCCGGGCGGGTTTGTCCAGTTCCCACTCCATCTCCTCCGAGGCTGACTGAACCGCCGCCGTGCCCTGACCCCGAGGCGGGTCCCTGCGAGCAAGGCGGCCGGTAGACGGACGGCGAGGTCAGAGCAGGTGTGTGGAAGGCAGCCCTCACGCACGGCAACTTATAGCCCCAGCCGGCCCTCGGGGCGCCTGTTCCCGCTGCACGGAAGGCGGTGCCAGCCCCTCCGCCGCACACCTCGCACCGCTCCCCGGCCAGCAGCGGGCAGGCGCGCCCGGCGAGGCGGGAACTGGCGGGCGGCTCGGCCCGGCCCGGCCTGGCCCGCCGGCGGGACGCAGCGCGCCCGGGCAGCGGGGCGGCGGCGCCAAGGATCGGCGGCGGGCGGCAAAGGAGCGCGGCGCGGCGGGTCCCGCCGCCCCGGCGGGGGAGGGATGCGGCGGCGGCCGCCGGTGCCAAACGGCCCTGGCTCGGCCACAGGGACGGGCAGGCCGCGGGGCCGTCACCCCGGTTGGTCACCCGCGCAGGGCCATGTCCTGTGGGGCTGCTCCCCAAACGGCCGCGCCGAGCTCTCGGGGAGCTGCCGCCTCGGCCCCTGGCTAGGCAGTGGGGCGAGGGTGGCTTTGGCACATTCTGCAGGCAAAAAACCCTCATGTCGGTTTGCTCCTCAGTGAGGGTTTTGCCCGCTGTGAGGAGTCGGGCACCGCCACGCAGCGAGGCCTTGGGGGGCAACGCCTGGCTGAGGCGTTGGGGCCTGGCTGTCCCAAACAGGGAGCTGGAGCAGAGACCCAGCCTAGGCCACCGCCTGTCCATGCCCCGTGTGGTGGCCTCTCCTCCACGGGTTTTGGGTTTTTGGGTTTTTGGTCCCCAAAACCAAAAGTGAGCAAAATCTCACCACCACCCCAAACAACTGGACCCATAGAAATAACCTGCAGCTGTTCACTTCAACATGGCAGGCAAAGGCAGAAGTTGTAGGAGAAAATGTGAAAAAGCCATTGTATCGCAGCAGATGAGTTGCTCGTGCAGGTGTTGTATGGAGTGCAGGGGACGGAGGGATTGCACATGCCCTGAGTCACTCACTTCGGCTGAGAAAACTCGAGTGCAGATTTGGTAAGCAAGAAGTCAAACGCAGTTTTGTTGGAAGATAGGTTTTAGTTACATCCAAAGAGATAGGAACAGAAAAGAACTACCACTACATCACTACATCTACCTTCCATGTTTTTTTCGGAGTAAATTCAGAACAGTCCTTTTTCAGCCCTTGCTACAGTTTCAAAATTTGGAGTGATGCCACTTGGGTTTTCAAGCAACAAAAGCTGAGACACACAGCATGTAAAGAGCCCATTTTTCCTCATTCTAGCTTTTGGCTCTGAGAATCAATGTTAGAGGTGTTATTTTCTAAGAGTAAGAAACAGAGTGCCACTTTAAAAAATGTGCTCTAAGTTTTCTTCCCTTTCTTATGGTTTCACTTTTTTTCCCCCGGCAAACCTGAGAGATTTTTCTAAATTTTCAGTTGGAAAAATATTATTTGAATGAAAAAAAATTCTGCAAAAACCTTCTCATGTAAAGTCCCATTTCCCACTGAGTTATGTTTCTATAGCTGCACATGTCACATCTGCGAAAGGACATCAAGTAAGCAAGCTGAAAGAGAAAAATATTTTTATTGATGCCTGAGTTGTAGGCAATATTTAAGTATCAGATGATAGAGCAGTTTTGCCAAATTAAAGGAAAACCATTTCAAAATTGTCATTTTCTTATCTCACTTTGTATTGGTAAGGACACAGCTAAGCACACCCAGGATACAAAGTGGCTGAGTCACTCAACACCATTTTAATGCTTTCTGTGAAGCAAACACACAAGGCATTGCTCGAGTAGTATCACAAGGGGTTGTTTGCAATGCTTCAGTTGTTCGTTTAACTGAATATGATTTCTTCCTACAAGACTAACATGAGCGTGGCCAACTCATGTTACCCTGCCTGACAGCGGCTGCTGGCATGCACCGCAAAGCCAACTCACAAACACTGGATGAATCAGCAACACTCATTGAGTGAAGTGTATTGAGCTCTTACTTACCAGACCAGTGTTTGGGCCTCTAACGAAGCTTTTGACAGCACTGAAAAGTTTATTTCAGCTGAGCAAACCCATAACCATGCAGTTTGACAGTGGGAGGAAAGAGGTCGCAGTCTGAGAGCTATATGGTCGTAACCTGGAATAAAAGACTAAAGTCTTTGAAAGTCAAGGTTTTGTTTGAGTGAACTAGAATTAGGATTAACTAATGCAGATCAAGGCATTAAAAAGTAAATAATATGACCCACTGTAATTGGTGTAACAAGCAGTAATTCCTGCCTATGAACCTTCAACCCTTACATGCACGAACCACGAACGAGTTAAGAGAAAAAATTTGAGGTTTTTCTGTAAAACTCCTTCTGAACACTGATTAGCAAGTGGAAAGCATGTCAGGATATTATGTTTGCTAGTAGCCTTAAAATAAGTAGATCCCAAAATGAAGTCAGTGTTAAATAAAATCCAGAAGTAAGCAGAAGTGCCACGGGAGACTCTGAATTGGTTTGTGTTTGTTAAGGATGTATTGGACTGTTAGGCAGGTATTATAACATCAAGGATATCCTTAAAACTCTCTTCTTCACTTGAAGCACGTGATATTTTGGAAGGGATGTGGTAAGTAAAAGCTCTGTTGACACTTGGAAATTGTAACTGAATTTTAAATGAAGGAGTTTTGTTTTAGAAAAGCTGTTCATGGCTAATCATATCATTTCTGAAATGCTTCCAGCATCTCACTAACATGTCTTCAAAGTGAAATGAAAAGGTCGTCTTGGTTAAGTGACATCATTGCCTTCTCACTGTGGACTCATTTTAGGCTCCTCGTTATGGCAACTATGTAGCCAGTTGCTCAATTATTTCACTTACACACAAGAAACGTTGGTGAATTTTTGTGGTTTACTAAAAATATTCCCAAAACAGTATATAGAGACCAAGTAGTTCATCCCCGCTGTCAGCAGATGGTGCTGATATGCTTGGTACATGCTTGAAAGCAGGTTCTCAACCCTATGGTAACTTTTTTTTTTCATACGCTCTCCTTAAGGTCTTTTGATACTAATTTGTCATCACCATCAGACTTCAGAATTTATTCAGATAAAATAAGAGTTTATAGTTTGAAGGTGAGATTTGGACAATATCAAGCCTCACAACATTATCAGAGAATTAAGCACTGACTGAAATAACTTGTTTCAGGAAATGCTGGATTCATCGTGCCCAGACTGATGAACAAGGATCACTAATACTCATAGGCCCCGGGTATCTCAGAACATGATAATGGGGGTGCTCCTTGCCAAATGATTGCTGACAAGAGGTGATGCTAGCTTGATGGTAGCTAGAAAGGTGTTGATAAGACACCAGAGTTTTGGCTACTGCCCAGCAGCGCTTGCACAGCATCAAAGCTGTCTCTCCGCTCACCTGTAGGCTCGGGGGGCGGGAGGGGGGGGAGGGGAGGGGCACAAGATCTTGGGAGGGGACACAGCCAGGACAGCTGACCCAAACTGACCAAAGGGATATTCCATACCATATGGCATCTGCTCAGTAATAAAAGCTAAGAGAAAGGAGGAGGAAAGGGGGGCACTTGTTGTTTAAGATGTTTGTCTTCCAGAGCAACTGCTATGCATACGGAAGCCCTGCTTCCCAGGAGGTGACTGGACATTGCCTGCTGATGGGAAGTAGAGAATAAATCTTCTGTTTTCCTTTCCTTCTGCATGTGGCCTTCACTTTTGCTTTATTAAACCTCCTTTACCTTGACCCATGAGGTTTTTTTCCAACTTATTTTCTCCCTCCACCATCCTGCTGAGGAGGGGAGTGATAGAGCGGCTGGGTGGGCACCTGTCATCCAGTCAAGGTCAACTCACCACAGTCCTTTTTGGAAATGATGTGGTAGGTAAAAGCTACAGTCCTTGCCCAACATGTTCTAGCAAGTAGAGGGATCACAAGAGCCAGTCATAGAATATTGTCTTAAAAGCAATATATCACATGTTGTCTCCATTTCAAGTGAAAGAGCGTGGTAAAAAAACCTGATCTTTAGATAAATTTCTAGACTACGAACAGGAAACTTTTGCTTAAACCGAAGGCCTAGTTAGAGAAACCTTCCCGGCTAAGGAGCACAGGGACTTGAACATCAAGGGCATACTGGACTGATTAGTTCTCTAGAGAGGATGTAGTCACTGCCTTTGATACTCAGTTGGATAAACTAAGAAAGGTGTAACAAATTATGTTAAGAAAAAAATTACCCTTTTGGAAGTGTGAGGGATCTGTGTAAGATTTACCACAGTTTTGAGCTACTATTTGAAATAGGTCAGAATAAAACTGTTGAACATATTTTGATGAAAATTTGTTTCCATTTTGCAGTTCCAAAGTGATGAGAGGTTTCTGGGAACTGAGGCCTCTAACCTCCTGCCAGAGAGAAAATTATGTCCCAGCTTTGCTAGGTGAGATCTTGAGGTATGGAAACATCTTAATTTTTCTTTCAGTATTTCTTCACTGTTCTCTCTAGCTTTTCAGCCAGTATCCCAGAAAGTTCCCAATCTTGTTGCCTGCTCAGTCACATCAATACTCAGAGGGTTCTGAGTGGGTCAGAGGAATGGTTCTCACAGTGGTACAGCGCAAACCATGGGGCCTCTCTAAGTGACTGACAATAGTAGTAGGTTCCCATTTACAAAAAGGAGCTTTGACCCTCAAGTGTTTCTAACTGCAATGGAAAGCAGAGAAAGGATGGGAAAGTAAGGAATCAAGAAAATGAAGGGAGTTGGTTTATGTATCTGTTTTCTTCACATCATTTCACACTGCAACAAGCAACCATTGTTTAGACTCCAGTATGAAATATTGTTGACCAGGCAACTGGAGTATTCTGGCAGTGAACCCACAGCTTCATTTTAGCTGTACAAAACATGGGTTATTTAAGATTTCCTTCAGAGGACAAGGCAGGAAAGAAGTTCCTGATTCTTTGCTGGGGCTTACTTCAAGCCATGCACTTAACGTCTCTGTCCAGTTCTTTGCCAGCACAGTAAAAGTGGTTGTGAACATGTTGGGAGAGAGCCGTGGAAATGACTGCCCACTGTTCCTCCTCAGATGAATCTCTACACCTCAGACATTAAGGAAAGTTACATCTCCTATCCGAACAGGCAAGAAAATTTAAAAAAACCCTGAACTTGTTCCTTACGTTTCTGCATTCTTGTGCCACAAGTATGCTGCATTATCTAGACAGACTGGCACATGAAAGATAGAGTAGCATTTTTATGTTTTTCTGGCTTTTGTCCATTTGTACACCTTCCCCAGTACTTACATTTCTTTTATTTCCAATGTTAAATTTAGCAATAATGATGAGCCTTGTTAGCAAGCATGCATAAGTAAACTAAAGATCTCTATCTCAGGGAATCAGCTGCCAGTTTCTGGCTTGTAAAAGATTCCTATTGGTTTACAAATGGGGGGGAGGGGAGAAATGCACCAAGGATTAAGTGCATTTTACTGAATTATATGACTTATCATATAACATATTTTTGACTCCCAGGATTGTCAGTTTTAATGTGACCTTTAGCTTTCAGAAAACAATACAATTCACAATTGATTTCTTCAGCAGCATGCAATAGTAATTGCCTGGTCTTGCTGTTCGATGGGCAGATCAAGAGCTGTCCTGCTAGGTTCATCCATCCCAGCCCTTTCTGCTAAGGTTATCTCTTCAGTGTGTACTCCCTTTTTCTGTGCACATTAAGAATGCATTTCGGCACACCACTGCTACAAAGACTGTGTCAGTTAAGGCTTCCAACATGCTGGAATCCCGTGCTGGCTTTGGGGACTGTGCACAATCTACAACTACATTTTGTTACCTTGGCTAAACTCCAACCCAACAACAGAACCTCTGGGTTTGTTGCCAGCTGCCAGTTGTGTGCGTAAATAATATTTTATCCTGGAATCCTGAGAGTCTGGATTAACAAACGGCCAAAATGCCACTCAGATGTGGTTCTTTCCAAAGCTTCTCTAGCAACTTCTGTTGTTAGCACGGTACTTATTACTACATTACTAGTAGCAAACTGCTATAATTTATTGTAAAATGAAGTTATGCAAAAAGTAATTGCAACTTTGAATAATTATGAAACGTAGCTACATCCAAGGCTTCAGACACCTGTTGTAGATGATTCCTCTAAGGTGGTCTCAGAGACAGGGCAAGGTCTCTGACATTCTTTCCTGGATAAGGGCAATTAAATATACGCCTTAAAAAGCAGCTGTCATCTCTCTTTGCAAATGTGTTTCACTCAAATAATTGCTGACAGGTTCAGTTCCATCAGCTCTGAGTTCCTGAAATTCTGTTGCATCTCCGTACTATTTCCCGTGGAAAAAGTCTCTGGTTTCACTTTAAAAAATTAATATTCAGGGAATGAGGTCAGGCTATAAGCTAAGTTTTCAATTAAAATGTATTTTAGTTTGGGGTGGTTTTTTTTCCTCTTGGGTACTGCACTTTTTGAAAACAGGTCTCTCACTCTCACTCACTATTGAGATACTGACTTCAGCAAACCAGTGGTTTAGTCCTGCAGTTTATAGATGACATAGGTTAATTCATACCCTAAGACTGTGTTCTTAGTTGAGCACTTTAAAAACTTAATGTGTTGAAGATACGAAGTTTGTACCTAACTCCATAGTAGATGTTCATCTGTTTCAACACTTCCACCTTTTTAAACTTCTAAAACCTTTCTTGACGTTCAGGGTGTAGGTATAGGTCAAATCATCTCAGTCCACACACAGTATGCGAAATTCTTTCCTCTCACAGGAAATACAAGTCCACTCCAGCTCCTCTCAGAGGCTGTGTGAGTCTCCAGTCCTGCAAAGACCTTGGAACCACTGGATTCCTGAGCCCACTCAAAAGCCCACTGAGACAAAGGGGACCCTGAATTTCACCAGGAGATACAAACTTGGTAACGAAAGAAAAGAGAGGAACACAACACAAACATACATACAAATGGAGCTATGTTGAGGACTATCAGAAAAAAACAAGAATAAAATGGTAGAAAACATTTTATCAATAAATATATCCATAGCTGTTTTGTTAATAACGTCTTTCAGACAAAGAACCCAGTGTAAGAAATTCACCTATTAGTTTTAGTCTCATCTCTTCCTTTCCTCTTTAACTTGTTGAAATGCATTTGCTCTGCATTGCACACCCCAGAACATCCTGGAATACGTGTTGCCCATTACTGTGGTAATGTGAATGCATATTTGATAGCTCTAATTAGATTTCTGAAGAATACTTTATAGAGATGCTGGGTACATACCTCTTATCATCTATGCGGTCATCCCTAGAAAACCAACCAACTGCAAAGGAAATAACAAGTAGGACTTTCCTAAGAGAAAAAAGAACTGAAACAGAGCTTTTAGAAAGCTGAGCTGTGGTGCATCTCAGGTTAAATAGTGACTTTGTAGCATTCTTTTACCTCTCGCCACAAAAAATGGCGCAAAATGTGCCAAGGATGCAAACAACTGTCAGAAATCAAATTGAAATGTCTTAGGAGGCCTCCTTCAAGTGTTTATTTCCACCTGAGATCCACTTGAGTTAGGGAATTGCAAAGTACCTTCTTTGCTGGTGGACAGTTAAGGCCGTTTTGCCCCATTAGAGCATAATATAGGCTGACTCTTTGCAGTTGTGTAAAATTTTCAGGTATACAGCATCAGTCTATGTTAATAAATAGTCCTATGAACTCTTCTCAGGATTCATTTCAAGTTAGAAACTCCAACTCTCAAAGCCAAGAACTGATCGGCTGATTTTGAGCAAGGGGACCTTTTTTTCTGTAAGTGGTGTAATTCCTTTTATTGCATCCCTCATGACTGCTACTTCATACAGCAATGAAGTACTGAAATACAAAACAGGAGAGTCATCATCTCTAGAAATGTCACTTTAACACACAGCCCCTTTCTCTTAAACCTCCCTATTCAAATATTTAAAAAACTAACATATCCTCAAATCCTGTGAGATTCACACCTTACCATACAAACCATACAGGCAGAGCGATCACATATATTGCATGACTAGACCTAAGTAAATCAGTCCTGCTGAAGTCACTTGGCCAATTTGCCTACTGAAGTTTAAGTGGATATACTAGTGTTTACAGACATCGGGGCACAGAGTCCTGCCATGCGTGCCCCAGCAGCAGCTCAGCTACTGTCCATGAGAGCTGGGACAGGCTTCAATAAAAGGTTTAGACACCTAAAGTCAGGGGGGGATGCAACCACACACATTGGCACTGGATACCAGATCTGGTTACATGCCTATGGCAAAAAACATTAATAGACACATCTGTATGAGTTGCAGTGTTTTGGTAATGTCCTTCAGCTCCGAGAAAGGAGTCTAAAGCCTGGAGAGAAGAGGTGCCTTCATACACTGGCAGTCATATGCTGTTCTACCCACAGCTGGAGCAGCACCCCTTTCACCGCCTGACCGAGGATGCTGTTGGGAGGACCTGCCAATACAGAACAGCCATACACCTACACATCCGAACAGCTACGGACCACTCCTGCCGTCTCCGAGCACAGGAGGTGAAGCCAGTGCTTGACTTTTTGCCCCTTGCTGAGTACACACACCATTACACATTTAGGTTGCCTACACAGAGGCAGGGCAGGGAGAAAGAAGGGCATCTCAAAGTAGACACAAAGCCAAGAAAACCTCCACACTAAGCCGCCTGAGCGGTGCATTAAACACATGTGGGCTGCCCCAACACCACAGCACCCACCTTCAAACAGCCACCTCTAAATACACAAGACGAAGGGTCAAAACCCTTCACTGAGGTCTCTTACACCTGTTCCTTGCCAAAGTAGGAAAGACTTGCTATGTCCTGTTTTAGCAAAGCCAAAATTCATGCTGCTTTCTGCTACTTACCTTTTAGACAGGGACCCATGGTTAAAGCACTTACTTACCCACAAAGTGGGAGATGCAGGAGTCCTCCATCCCAAACTGAGGAATTGCAATGCCTCAGCCCCCACTATGTTGTTATCTCCCCATGTAACGTTGACACTTGGACACTCATTGTCAGGTGTGTGGTTGTGTTTTGGAGCATGGATTGCTATGATCAGATCTCTTTCCCAGTGGATTTGTGAAAGCAGTTGTGAGCAGTTACTCCCTCTATTTATTATGATGTAAATACAACCTTGTGCGCTACTGATTGCCTTCTCATTTGCCTCTAACTTCTGCATTTGCTTTTTTTGCCTTGACTGTAAATATTCTTGCTTGTCTATCATCTCTTTTTCTACTTGCTTTTTGTTCCACAATTTTAATATTTTCTTATTTAAAAATCTTGAGTATGAGCATTAACAGTCAGTGCAAATCCCTCCATGCTTTTCTCCACATCCTAGTTTGTTTCACTCCTGATTCTCACTGAAGAACTTTTCCTTGCTGTCAAAATCACTTCTAAATCTAGCCCTTGTGTATTTACTGAAATGTAAACATAGTTGACAAACATTCATTCTCTTGAAATTATAACCTTCTTGCTAATTTGCACTGTACCAGATACTAGGAGTATCCTGCAAGGGAGTAAAATGTTCCCTTGGTTATACAGATATATTTGCTTTGTGATAAAGCATACTTGGAAGTGTTTTGTTTAAATAAAGTGATTTGATTAGATTATGGGGCAATTTTCAAAAGCATCTGACACCCCTAATACTCATTTTATTCACTAGCTCTTCCTGTACATTGCTTACGGCTTGGATGAAGCAGCATCCTGTGAAACAGAAAACCTGACTGATTGATCTGGAAGGTGAATAGAGGCAATTCCACAGATGCTCTTGAAGTTTCACATGCTCACGGCCTCCTTCGGTAATAGCAGATAGGTAAGGACTTAGGCCAACAAGCAGACAAAGTTCAGGACTAAAACCCATTTCTAGTTCCTCTCTAGATGGATCTCCTAGTTAGGGGCAAAAATGCAGGTCTGCTACCTGTTTGCTGGACTTTGTTTATTTTATTTAAGTAAGCCAGACCAACGTGTTTGCTTGCTTGTTGGGTCAGGGGGGCGTGTATGCAGAAGAGAAGAAAGGTCTACACAAATGTTCAAACTGGCTGAGGTGCATCTCCATATTCCAGTTCCTTGCAGCTTCATGCACTGTGTGTGTTCCACCTCCACTCACTGTGAGTGAGTTCCATCACTCATTTATTTGGTTATTTTCATTCTTGAAAACATCGTGTCAGCATTTCTGATATAGTTTGACACCTTCCTGGCAGATATGTCTCCAGTGCAACAGCTATGATCTTGTTTTGCTGTCACAACTGTCCTACTATGACCAGTAGGAGCTACACACAATGTATAAGATTCCCTCATCTTCTACTAGACATACTCCAGGTTGCACAGAGTGGCCTTACCTATGTCTGCAGTAGTAAGGAGTGAGGAGTGGCATGAGTGGACCTGGGAAATGAAACAGCTGATGCTGAGATCCAGGGTCCACCCTGTACATGTTTGAGGAGAAAGTAGCTGACAACCGGCTCTAGCTCAGGTATCTGGACTAAATGCCCATTAGCAGTTGAAGTAAATTAGGTGAGCTCCTGTTGGTTTCATTTCATCTGAAAGGAATCCAGTTGACAGGCTTCAAGACGACTGTGCAACAGGAAACCAAGGTGGGGAAGATGGGATCAAACATGAGACTTACTTCAAACACACATTCTTCTGAAGTGATAATGTTGCTGTAGCCCTTATACAGCTGAATATGGTCAATGAAGAGCTTTTCAAGAGCCATCTCCTGCACAGTCACCTGTCTTCCCCGGATAGATGCCCTGCAGAGTGAAACAGAGGAGACAGTGGAGGAAGCAAAACAGAGCCCAGCAGCTTTATTTCTGTTTTTCTACTGGTGCAAATTAGACCTTCATGTAGAAAAGCTACTGAGTACCAGTGAATAAGGACCCGTGACTTCCTCCATACACTTCAATAGACTGAAACCAAAGTCAACACAGAATCTCTCCCATCTAGTTTTATTTTATTCCCCCAAGTGAGTTTGATACAGTCACTCCCAGAAAAAAATCAGAAAAAATCAGATCAAAATGACAAGAAACAAATGCCCATGTTGTCTCCAACAACTCATGTAAAGTTGCTTAATCAGTATAACCAAGGAAAACAGCCTGGTGTACTCAAGAAGTTCATGCCTTCCAGTGTTGTGTAGCCTGATTCAAAGCCCACAGAAGGGAGTGTCAGCCCTTTTTGTTATTTTGAAGGGTCTGTGGCAAACACGAACAATCCAGAAAGAGTACTAGAGAGCTTTGAAAGAGATTCAACTGGACCATGGGGATTTCCAAGATAATATCTTGGTAACTAAGGAGGAAATAAACAATTGAGACATTAATTATTTCATGATCTTCAGGCTTAACCTCAGATGCTAAGTGAGTGCTGAAGTGTGTTAAAGAATTTGTGTAGGAGATCAGAGCTTGCTTGTGTCCTCAATAATTGGGAAAGTCTCTCCAAATATCCCCATCTCTAATTCTTCTGCCCCAGTTGTTTGTTAAACTCGTCTGTGAGAGGTTGGTTGGGATCAGTGCTGCTTGCACTGATGTCTTAGCCATGTTAGACACTCTAAACATGGTCAGAGGCATTCACCAAGCACTGGGAAAAAAATTGAGAAAAATGCTTAAAAACTGTTACAAATTAAAAGGATGCACTAAGAAGAAAAATCATATTTAGTACAGTTAGCTGCGTTAAAATATCTTTTCCTCCTTTAAATATTTGACCATGAAATTCTGTGAGTTTTCTGCTACCAAAAGAGCCGCACAAGATAAGCCAAAAGGATGCACACTTTCAAAAAGTGTCTTTGGGCAAACACTCTGGGTTTACAGAGAATGCAGAGCAACAGGACTCTGCTTTCATGTCTCTGGGCACTTCTGAATTACCAACAGAGTACAAGGCAACTAAACAAGTGGACTTTAAGAAGGAAGGAGGGGAAGGCTAAGTATGTCGCAAAGCACTTTTTTGTGTAGTTTAATTTGAACTTCATTTATGCACTGACTGGCAGTAACACTCTTTCATGTATTTTGCAACTGGGGACTTAATAAACCAAGTTAAAGCTTATGTCATAGGACTGTGATCACCTCTAATTCAATATGAGTACGTAAAGCTGCATCTCTCTGTCCAGTGTGCTGTGTAGGTAGCCATCACCATCATAATGTAGGAGCTCTCAAAAAATGACATGTACCCTCCTATCAACTCCCCTGTTATTGAAAAGGTACAAGTTTATGGTCATTATCCTTGTCAGAGCACAGCTGGGAGCAAGTCCGAATAAAGAGATGGGTTCCACACTTAGTTCTGAAAGTCAGGTAGACGACATTTGTGCTTTTTCTTTTACTACCTAAATCTATGGCACAATTTGCCTCATTTAATGGTTTCGATTTCATGGATCCTCCATGAGTGAGTTGACAATTTTCTTCTTCGTCTAGAAAGCTGCTTTCATGGGAAACCACAGCTTCACGCAGAGAAACACTATCTTGGGTAGTGAAGATTATTTTTAATCAGGCTTTCTGAATTAATAAAAAGACAGTGAGTGAGGTACATGTTCCATGGAAATCCCATGCAGACAGATACTGTTCTGGGAGATTTGGTTGTTTTTTTCTGGTCAAGCTGAATCATTTTCAAAATTGTGGTAAATGAGGCTGAAGTCACAAATAAAGGCCAGATACCAGATGTGAGGTGAGGGGCGGGTTTTTTGGGGGTTTGCCAACATACCCATGGACCTTCAAGGGCAGTTTGTAATCTGGGTGATCCCAGGGCTGCAGCCCAGCCTAAGGTACAGAAGGGAGCACATGTACATGGATGGGGCTGTGATTCACCCATCTTACTGATACTTTTGTCTGCCAGAGACAAAGTTCATGCTTTTGAAGTTCTCATGTTTTTAATTTTGCAAAGTTTCGGTAGTACAAATCAAAACAGAACAGAGTAGTTCTACATTTGAGTCCAGAATTTCTCTACATTTTTGAAGTGCTTACATTTCATCCAGGACGAAAACCATACACGCGTGAGGTTAACTTTACCTACTTGATGACTCCGCACATGCCAGAAGCTGCAATTTAAACTTCATAACTTTGATTGAGTGTCTGTCCTTTGTTGGACACTTGTTCAAATGCGTTCATAAGCTCTCAAGGTATGTGTTGTAACCGTTGACTGGAAAGAGAGTAACAATATACTGACGTGTGTTGTTGGTACAATAAACAGGTTACCTGGCTGAATCTTTCATTAACACGGAAAGAGTTTAGGGCTGTAACATAATTTTTTATCACTATTTAAACAGCTGTTTACTGTTCAGTATATTGTAAAGAATGCTTTTGTGACGAGGTTTATTTTTAACATCTTAAATATGTTTTCTTACAGTAAAAAAATGACCTTACATGACTTTAATGATTATTAATATGCCTTAACAGATCTTTGACGTGAAACTACAGCACAGCCATCTATCGCAACCACTCAAAGTATCATGACAGTAGTGGAAACTGACTTCAGCTTCCCATGTCTGCACCACCTGAGATAAAAGAAGGTGAATCACAGGGATTAAATTTGCTAATTCATGTTGTATTTGTTGCCAGAAGAGTAGACAACTGAGCATCCGTAAAGCAAAAAAAAATCACAAAGAAGCCAGGACTGAAAGTAGAATTGTTTGATTAACATCCAGTGAAAGTAATCAGACATACAGAAGATACGATATATCAGAGCACTTTTTAAAGAAATAAATATAAATTATGATAATCCTTCTAGTTCTGGGCATTTACAAAAATAAACAAATGTTTTCAGCCAGCTTTTTTTCTGATGATGTATTCATGTGCTCAACCTTTTTCTTCCTAAATCAAGGTTTCGTACGAGTTCATACAAAAGTAACAGCGTAGTATTTATAAATACTTTCTGCAGGTTCATAGTTCTTCTTGTAGGTGTTGATTTTGGCCTTAATCCAAAACCCTAAAATGAGAAGTAAAAAGATTTAGTTTTGAGGATGTTGAATCAATTACTGACAGGGAATTCTACTCATGGCAAATATCTGGTGTAAAACAAATACTTAGCTATGGATCTTGATTCCACCTGCTCTGAGTTTTATTCAAATTTAAAAGGCATTTTTCTGTCTTACATGAAGAATTGGACATACCTGTCTATTTAATCATTTCAAAGGCAACACTGAACTTCGTGGGCTAAAATTAACATTAAGTTGTACACTGCCTTAGTTGTAATACCCTACAATGCATATTGAAAACACTAGAAAACTTTACAGTTCACAGACATTTCACCTATTTTTTCATTTCTCTCCTTTGTTGGGTTTTTGGTGGGGTTTTTTCACAATGATTTCACAGCTACCATCAAGCTGAGGTAACTAAGATTTGGAGAGAGGGGGCAGGAGCTGAACACGGGATTGCAGTGTCTGACCTACCAGACCTGGGTCTGTTCTGGTCCCTGGTTAAGACCACAACACAATGAGATGTCCAAGGAGCGGGCAGAGCAGGCTGTCTGAGACTAACCGCTAGCACAAAGGGACTGAAAGCCTAGAAATAAATGGAAAAGCTTTTTTACAAAATTTCCATGATGGTTGGCAAACAAAATACATTGTGAATTTTTCTAGTGATAGTGTAAAGTCTGGTATATTTCATTCAGAAAATTATTCTTTTAAAAATGCAATTTATTATTCACAGTGCTGTGAACCCAAAGGTCACTACTAACCAACTTGGAGTATAGCAAAACAGACTTTTAAAAAACAAAAAACTGTAAAGGATTCCTTATAAATACGTTTATTTTTTACTAGGTAACTGAACCTAATCGTGAACAAAAATGCATTTTTCTGGAAGTGTCCAGTGATTTGAATTACATTTTTAATGTGCAGATCCAGACCAAAGCCTTTTCAACAACAGACAAAAATTGCTACAAAACCTACAGTTTGGCCTGCAACATGCTTTCTTGCCTCCTTCTCTTCCACACATGCCTGTCCTTACACCCAGCTCCCATATCAGCCAGTTACAGTCCTCCAAGAGGCAGGATGAGTTCAGGGCACAGAGAACAGACAATACATGAAGAACAACCTAAGCAGGTCGCAGGAGATCAGGATTCTGACTCTTATTTTGTCTGCACAGACACGTGCAGTGACCTATGCCAAATCATGTCACACCGCTGTGCCTCACCTTCCCAACTGTAACCGGGAATAAGATGCTTCCTTTTGTATCACACCTATCTTTTTGGAATTAAGGAGTCTCCAGGCTGTCTTTTACTATGTGCACAAGCAGGGCACCACGGCCTCTGTGTGCTGTTGCAGAGCAGCTTAAAAGAATGGCAATCCCATTAGGTTAGAGGAGAAAAATGTCCCTAGCAGGTCTCCATCTCTACTTCATCAACACTATCATAAATGGGAGCTCACCGGGTGTCTGGAACTGTTCAGCTGTCACCACAAATCCCCAGGCAGTAACTATTAACCATTCACATTGCAAAGTGCTGGAAAAAGGGATGTGTTTTAAGGTACCAAGCCAGCTGTACACATCAATACAAAAAGGCCTAAAGAGAAGACATTTCTACTATTCAAGGATATAGAAGAGAGACTTGTAATTGTTAATAATGTAATTGTTTAGAAGTTACATTAAATACCTGCAAACGTGGTCAACCAGAGCTGAGATTTCCCTGCAATTCCTCCGGGGTGTGGAGGCTGAGTCAATGCTCTGTCGGTGTTCCCCCATGCCAAAAGCCCGAGCAGTCCACCCAGAGGGATTCAGTGAGATCCCTGGTACATGGGCGAAAGCTGTTTGAAACTGTGAAACATCTGCTGAGGTGAGCTTACACAAATAGAAATATGAGACTCAATACAGGAGTCACTGCCTGAAATCCCAAGACCCGTGCTGTAGAAGAGATAGAAGCACAAAATGTAACGATCTTCAGTGTGCTTGGTGTCTGTCAGCCCATGACAGAGAGAAATACACAGAGGATGCCTGGGACATATCCTCACAGGCCACTGCGACAACAATTTACTGGATGAAAAGGAGAATAAGCCTCAGAATTTCCAGCTACCCTATTTTAACAAGTGAGTTCTAATTGTAACTGCATTACCTACGCAAGAAACCCGGAGACTTTACCAAAAGTGAT
Organism: Chroicocephalus ridibundus; assembly: GCF_963924245.1. Taxonomy (NCBI): domain Eukaryota; kingdom Metazoa; phylum Chordata; class Aves; order Charadriiformes; family Laridae; genus Chroicocephalus; species Chroicocephalus ridibundus. The sequence goes on along the minus strand of NC_086316.1, from coordinate 67,308,845 downwards.
CACAACGTATGAATAACCTTGAAGACACTTATTAATTTGGGGTTTTTTCACAGTATTTTGTTGAAGAGTATAAAGTAAATATTGAACATAAATAGTCACTTGCTATCAGGGTTTGAACAGGTGCTGGGTACAAGGCAGACTTTAAGACTGTTTCTGATACACCTATGAAAAAGTTGTGCCAAAGCAAACTACAGCCTCTTTTGACCTCGTTAGCTTCAGTTTTTCATTAAGACTGTGCAATGCAAAATATAAATAATGGTTGCTGACCAGAAGTAAGTCAGTGTTTAGAAAAGATGAAGAGTGCTGTTGCTGTCATGTAAAACTGACTGCAAAATGCTTGTCTTTTCCCTGAAGTCAGACATAGAGGAAATTTTCTTTAGAAAAATATTCAGGAAAACAAGGGGAGAAAAGTCAGTGAAATTCCATTTCTCTGCAATCACTGAACAGAAGAGCCAAAACCAACAGGAGTGGTTTAGTACTGCTGCTACAGTGCTGGTCTCTACACGATCCCCAGAAGTCCGAGCCACCTTGATGCCAGCCTGCTGCCACCAAGGGTCAGTGGCAAACCGATGGGAGCTCCAGCTGCATCCTTCTCATGGATGGCGTTGGCTTTGTCTGAGTGGGAGTGGTAGGAACCCGTGTGCTTCAAAAATGATAGTCAGGCCAATTAAGTGACACCAATGTGTGCCTCTGTTTATGTACAAGTTGATATGAACACCAAAGCAAAAATATTTCTATTATGAACACGTGGAGAGTAGATCAGATTTGTTAAAGGGCAATATTTCTCTTTATGACCCATTGAACAACCTTGGCAACCCACACAGGAAACTCCATGCCAACACTCAGCATTGGATATTGCCTTTAGGCCAGGGAATGGGCAATATTGCCGATAAAAAAGGCTTTCACAAGCTATAATTACACCAAAAGCCCTATGTCATTTCTAAATACCTCCATCCAGATCCCTTTTGCCCTTACCATCTTCAAGAGACCTGACCTAATATGCACCTATTTTCTAAAAGATAGTTCCTCTTTCTAGTATTTCTCTTTAATCAAGATGTACCTTGAAGGCTGGTGTCATTTTTTAATTAACACCTAAAGATTTTATCCATTGAAAAACCCATGAGGCCAGAACAAGGTTTATGTGCAATTGAGGTGCTCATATTCAAAACATGGTTACTAAACCCTTCCCCTGGCACTACCACCACCTCCAAAAAAAAAAAAAAAAAGTATTTTTCTGTTTTGTTTCACCTCAAACTGTCCCAGATGGCCACGGCCATCCGTCCTATGGCCCAGCGCCAGCAGGGAAGGGAAGGGCAGTGGAGGAACCTTTCTTAAGAGCAGCAACAAAGTTCATGAAATGACATTGCACCTACTTTGTTTTATTTATTTCTGCTGGGGGCTTGGCGAGCTGCCTGGACCCATGACATGGACCACGCACCATCAGGGAGAGAAAATCAGAGTGAACATAAACCACAGACCAACATGTTCATCAGTCCACCACATCTGCACGTCCAGGGGCTCTGCCCTGTGGCACAGATCCTGCCCCAGGCACTAAGCATAAAGCCAGATCTGTTTGGATATGAGGTTTCCTAGTGGTGGACTTCCAGCTTCTCCAGGGATCAGCTTCTGATGGAACAAACATGAAGAACTAGCATGCATCGAGGGGCCAGGCTTTGTCCCCTGTGATCCCACCAACTCCTGCCTGTCAGAAAGACAAAGAGCACTGGGAGACCTTTTAACTTACTGATAACAATAAGCAGTTGCTGGGCTGCTCTAATCTGTGAAAGAGATGAAGTTTATGAAGTGGATGGATAACTGTGAATTTAAAGCACACTTTTATAGTTTAAAGGAGACGTTTATAGTGCACTATAACTATGTTTATAGCATAACACTATGAACATACTATGTTGCATACCAAACACCCTTTCCTTTTACGAGTTACCTGTCTAATGATGCTCCTGTGAGTCTCAGTGAGAAGCATCTCAGTCTGATTAGCCAGTTTTCAGCCTTTACAATTAACAGGGGTTAAAATTAAATACATTTTTGAAAGGCACCTGTGATAATTTTCGATTACTTTTAGATCACAACTCAAAATTAATCAAGGATACTTTTAACATAGAAACACTATGTGTAAAAGTAATCAGTGGAAAATCTGCAGCAGATTAACTGCAAAAGTAAGTGGATAAACAAGTATTTGTAATTCTGAAAAGATTTGAAGTATCAGCAAGAACAACACTAGTGACAATCCAACAGGGTGATTACTTTATTGTTGCATCCTACAAGAAGTCTACAGTTTTCATGTCTCACTTTATTTCTGAGGAATTAATATGCTTATGAGCATGACAAAGTTGTACATACTATACATTTTGTGTTTAACTTCATAAAACACGTGGAGAGGAACTTGAGATACTTATACAAGCTGCCTTACATTATCATTTTATTACCTGCTGAATTCAGTGCAGCTGGGCAGGTTTTGTGTCTCCTGGACACTGCAGAACCAGAGCTTTCACACAGCATTTTGGCCAAGGTGGCAATGGTCTTCTGAAATACGAACCACGCTGGAATTGTCCCAGGGCTGAGCCCTTGGCATCCCAGACCTGGCATCAGCATCTCCCCTGCTAGAAAATGTCAGTGCTGCAGACACAAAGGACCACAGATATGAAGGACCACCTTTGCAGCCTCCTAAAAAAGCCACATAACTACATGTCATGCTGGTGACAGGAACCTTTCTCCTTCTTAATACGGTCTCTGCTTGCCAAAAGCACAACACTACGTGCAGGGCTGCAGCTCCCCTAAGAAACCTGCCACTGAGATGATGATGTGGTGCTGTCACCTTAACTGTCACACATGTCTGTTACAGTTGGATTGCTGTTAATGTGCATAGACCCGTGCAAGAATACTGGAAAATCTGAGTATTGAAAAAGCAGAAAAACTTATAACTTCACAGGCAGAAAACCTCTATCCTGCGTGGAGCATGGTGCCTTTATTCACCTATGTGCCACTGAAAAGGAAACTTCAGGGACCATTTCATGTGTGCTGTCAGTGTTTCAGCATTCAAACCAGTGAAATGTATCCATTCAGAACAATTTAACATTATTCATGCTTCCTCTACTTGAGATCACCGAATGTTATCAGCAGCATGTTTTATTCTAAAATTTCCTGCTTAAGCACATCAAGCAAAGTAAACTTTGTGTAGATGCTCAGCTTTCTGTTATCTTTGCTCTAATGAAAGCAAATACGCATACCTGGTGAAAAATACTCTGTTTACATTGAATCGGCACAAATAAGTGGCAACTTTAAGTACTATTTAATCATCACACCAAGTGCAAACAGACATGTACAGCTGCACACATGAACTACACAAGTGCAATTTGTAAACATTATGTGGATGTACAATTCCGTGACGGGGAAGGTGTATCGTGCTCAAACCACTCGGGACGGTCTCTCCGTTTTCACTCCGGCCAACCGCAGCCGCTCTTCCGCCAGCCACATTCTCCTGCTCAACTGAGTAAAACCTCCGGGTAAAACCATCAGGGCAGACCTTCACTTAATCTCTACACTCATAACAGTCATTAGCAAACTACTGGGGGCGAGTTGCCGACCCGAAAACCACAGCTCCGTGCGGGGCCCGCCGACGGCCGCCGCGGGGGTGCCCGGGGCTCGCCTCTGCCGCGCCCGTCCCTGCCCTTCCCCCGCCTCCAGCAAGGGGCAAACAGCGCCAATACCAGTTTTCCAAGAGAAAAAGGGCAGCTGGCCCCCGACGGTGGTCCGGGACACGCGTGGCCGGGGATGGCGGGGCGGGGGGGGCGGATCCGCGGGCTCTCAGCGCGGCACCCAGCGGAACCGGTACCCGCCGGCGGCGGTGCGGAGGGTGAAGGCGTTTCCCTGCGGGAAGGCCAGGGTGCGGATGCTGCCCGCCTCCCCCAGGGCCGCCCGCAGGCTGCCGCCCCCCTCCAACCCCTCGCCGCCCGCCCGCCCAGTGCGCAGCCCGCGGAAGGCGCCGTGCAGGAGCGGGGCCGGCCGCGGGCGCTTGGCCGTGGGGCTGTCCCCCCCCGGGCTGTCCCCCCCTGGGCTGCCCCCCCCGAGGCTGCGCAGGGCGGCGCGGCACTTCTCCGACACCTCCCGCAGCATGGCGTCCACGCCCGCCGCCTCCTCCCGCGGCTCCGCCCGCCCGACACCGACCCACGTCCCGGCCGGGGCGGCGGCGGCGGGAAGAGGAGGTAGAGGATGAAGAGGAGGAGGAGGAGGAGGAGGAAGCACCTCCCTGTCAGCGCACTGCGGGAGCATCAGCACCTGCCGGGGGGAGAGAGCGGGAATTCCGCGGGCTGCCGCGCACCGCGCATCCCCGCACTACCCCATCCTCCACCATGCTCCCCCGCAGGCTGTCCCGTCCCCCGCCTCCGCATCCCGCACCGCTTTACCCCACAGCACCCCAACCCGTCCCGCACCGCCTCACTCCACCACACGCCACCCTGCTCCACCCCACTCCACCCCACCTGCACCACCCCGACCCACACTGCACCACCCCATCCCGCCCCACACCCCGCCATGGCCCTGCCCCACCCCTCACCGCTTGGCCTCACCCTGCACCCTGTCCCCCACCGCACGCCCCCCCAGGGACCAGCAGGGCCAGAGATGGGGACAGCACTCACGTCAAGAACGGCAGCCAGCTGCCTGGCCTGGCTCGCCAGCTCCTTCAGCTGCACGTTGCTCTCCCGCAGCGTCACCAGTTCTTCCTGCCTCTGCGTGAGGGTCTCCTGCAGCTGCCAAGGACAAGTGGGGACAGGGCGGTTCAGGACAGCCCCACCGCCCAGGGGCCGGGGGATGCTGCCCACCGGGGCCACGCAGCTGCCTCAGCAGGATGCAAGGGAGAGAAACCCAGCACCAAGGGCCTTGGGGAGGGCTTGGGTGTCCCTACCTGGCTGTTTGCCTCCAGGGCATCTCCCAGTGCTTTCTGGTGCTGGTCCGCCAGGCCCCTCCAGCACGGCTCGGGGGAAGGCAGGTGCTGCGGGGGCACCTGCGCCACCACACTGCTCTCCAGCTGCGGGGCGCAGGGGCCAAAGGCCACCTCCTCGCCAAGTGAGAAATCAAAGTTGGCGCAGTCCAGTGGCGGTGGCATTGAGGTGGATGCATCTGGAGGGAATAGCCACAGGCGTTAAGACAGAGGAGGTTTTCACGTCCTGTCTTCCCCCTGACCCCAGCACACCATCCTGGTTCTGAGCATTCCTCTGGGATTTCCTGGCATGCTTGTACTCTACTGCAGCAGCTGTGCACCCTAAATGTGCTTGGATTTAACTTGCATCTCCCGTGGGGGAAAGCTCAGTGCCAGCCCAGGTCCCTCTAAGGGGGCATGCAGGGACACACTGCCTTACACTGTCCCAGGGTGGGATGAGCGTGCAGTGAGTGGGCATTCAAAAACCCAAAAACAAAGCAAAAAAAGAGGATACTGAACGCAGCATGACTGCAGATGTGCACATGCAGGCATGTTTGGCTCAGGTGAGGAAAAATATCTACTTGCCACATATAAAGTCATCGACAGCACCTCTGAACTCCTGGAAATCAAACTCTGGTCCATCCTGGAAGCAGGAACCCTGGGAGGGCTGAAGGAAACGTGCCTGTGAGCAGGGCCCATCGCTCAGACCTGCCCGCGCTCCGACACTGTGTTCAGCACCTTCCCACAAGCCCAGGCACCCCCAGGCGCCTGTCCCCTGCCCTGCCCTGGATACTAATCCATGTAATACGTGGGACAAGATGCTGTCCTCCACTGTGCCCATTTCACAGGTGGGAAGCCTGAGGCTGGGGGGGCTGCCACCCACCCATTGGCTTGAGGGGGCGACCCTGGTGGGTGCCCTGTGCAGGGAACAGCCAAGGCTGCCCCAGCTGGGGGGTTACCTGCTGCAGGGTCACGGGGCTGGACCGGGTTATGGGAAGGATGGGGGCACAGGCTGCCAAATCCTGCCAGTCGATGGTGGTGAGCACTGGGGGCAGCGAGAGACAGCGGTGAGGAGCCCAGGCAGGGATGGGCACAGCCAGGGGTGGTGCGAAGTGGGAAGCACAGTGAAGTGGGAAGCCCAGCCAGGGGTCTGGGGGCTGGGGCCAAGGGGTCTGGCCAAGGGATGCAGGGCTGGGGAGCACGGTGGGGGGCATGGAGAGGGGGGAACCATGGTGGGAGTGAACACAGCGGGAGGCATGGAGCGGGGAACGTGGCCGGGGGGACACGACGGAGGGCATGGTGGAGGTGTCACAGCCGGGGTACGCAGGGCCGGGAACCGGCGGGGCGAGAGCAGGGACACACAGCGGGAGGCACGGAGAGCGGGACATGGACGGGGGGACACGGTGGGGGGCATGGTGCAGGTGTCACGGCTGGAGGATGCAGAGCAGGAGAGCACGGTGAGGGGCACGGGGGGGCGCGGCGGGACACGGCCGGGGGGTCAGGGCTCTCCGCCGCGGACAGACTCACCGAGGGCGGGTTCGGCGGGGACCGGCAGGGCGCCGCCGCGGCGCGGGCGGGGCGGGGGCCCTCGGAGGGTCGGGGCGGCCGGGGGGGTCCCCGCCGCCCCCCCGCCGGGCCGGGCCGGCTTCTTGACGAGTCGGGCTGGCGGATCCTGGACCCTGTTGGGACAGATGCTGCCGAAGGCGCGGCGGCGGCCGCCCTGCTCCATGCTGCCGCCGCGGCCCCGGCCCCGGCCCCGCTGCCGGCGGGCGCCCTCCGCTCCGCGACCCGCTCGGCGCCGCCCCGCGGGCAGGGGCGCGGGGGGCCGGGGCCATTGCTGAGGGCTGCCCGCCCGCCTTCCCTCCGCCGGGGCGCGGAAACCGCCCGCCGTCTCCTCGGGCCGCGCCGCCCGCTCCCGCGCCCGCGGAGCCCTTCCCCGCGCCCGCGGAGCCGGGGCGGGCCGAGGGGCCGCCCCGCAGCGAAACCCGAGGAGAGGAGCGGCCGGCCCCGCCGCTGAGGACACTCCGCCCCGGTCCGTCGCCCCCCCCGGGACCCTGCCGGGCCGCGTGCGGGCGGCAGCTTACGGTCTGGCAGGTTTTTAGAAGGATTTTTATTTTTAAGGATTTTATTATTAAGGATTTTATGAAGATTTTTATTAAATGCCAGGGCTGGGGGCCGCCAGCGCTGAAAGCATCAGGTTGGGGGCAGGAAAAAAACCATAAACCATCCGGCAGCATCTTGGCTTTACTGAGCCCCGGGCCGGCAGAGGGTCCCCCACCGGGACAGCGTTCCTCAGCGGCAGAGGGTTCCCCCCACCCAGAGTGGGTCCCTCTCACGGGAAGAGGGACCCCAAGGGGACAGGGTTCCCCCACTGGGTGAGGTTTCCCTCGTCGGGACAGGGTTCCTCACCCGGGAGAGCGTCCTCCACCGGCACAAGGTTCCCCACCGGGAGAGGGTTCTTCACCAGGAGAAGGCGCCCCCCGCGCCCCGGGCAGAGTGTCCGCACCCCCCCTCCCCGCGGTGCTGCACCGAGCCCAGATGAAGTTACCGACGGGGCTAGGGGACGATAAACTGACCCTTCTCCTCTTATGATGGGCTTTTAGCTATTTTCTGCAGGGTTTGGTTTACTACTGGTTTACTACTTAAGGTTTTGTTTTCCTGCGCTTAGGTCAGCGCATCTAATTTTGTTTTTTTCCCAAATCATGACCAAGCCAGCGCTTGTCAGTTTGAAATGGGGAATGACACCATCGGGCATAATTATTTTGTGCGGGCTGGAGTTACCTGCTGGGGTAAACTCGTTCTGTGCCAATGTATTTCCTCTCCCATCTGTGTTCACCCCCCACCAGCAAATAAACGAGCACAGGTGACAAGTAGAAAAGAGTTTATTCAAAGTTCAGATGGTCCTTCCCTCCTCATCTTTATGGACCATCCAAATAAATAATGCATTACCTAAGACTCTGTAGAGTACGTACATGCTGGATTTTTTTTTTAAAAAAAAAAACAGCAAAGGGACAGTGCAACAGACATACAGTAACACCACGCGCAAAACGTGATCTTACTTTAAAACATTTACAAAACAAGAGGCAAACACTTTGTCAATTAGACTCTACATCAGCTCTACAGAGCACAAATGACAGACAGCACGGAGCCAGCCCAGCCCAGGGCCGAGGCAGGCAGCACGGTGGCTGAAGGCACGGGGTGGCCTTGCTGTTAGCACCCCGCAGTCAGTGTCTGCCCCACAGCCAGGGGCACTTTTGTGCCAAGCACGGGGGCAGGAGGGGCGGCAGGGACTGCTCGTTCAGGGACACCAGGACCTGCAGGTGGTCCATGCAATCCTGCAGGCGCCCCTGCGAGTAGCCGCTGACCCGCAGGTCCAGGGGCCTGCGGTGGCCCAGCAGCCGGTCCGCCAGCCCGAGGCTGCCGGCGGCCAGCAGGGAGGGGGTGTATTTGATGAAGGTGTAGTCGGCCAGGCTGAGCTCGGCCATCCCCCCGGCCAGGCTGCGGGCGTTCGCCGCCTCCACCGCGTCGGCCCCCAGCTCCTGCAGCCGCACCTGGTTGAAGTGCTCCAGGAAGAAGCTGATGGTGGGTGCGGACAGTTCGAAGCACAGGCGGTTCAGGACGACGCGCTCCAGGTTGCGGAGCTGCTCGCGGGTGAAGGCGCCGCAGCAGAGGGCGAGGAGCTCCTTCACGGTGGGGGGGTGCACCTCCACCTGCCGGGGGGAAAGCAGAGGAGGGGATGCTGCAGCCGCGGGAGCAGCGCGGAGGAGTAGCGGGGGAGGGAGAAGGCTGCGGAGCCCGGCCCGGTATGAGCCGCTCGGCGTGGCCGAGGAGGGCTGCAGAAAGCCCGGCGGCGGGGCAGCCGCTCTGCGGGGCAGCCGCTCTGCGGGGCCTCCCCTACCTGCTTGCAGGCGATGAGCAGCGTCGTCACGCCCAGGAGCTGGAAGCAGTCGGCGGCCACGGGGGTGGTGGCGAGGAAGCGGTCGAGGGTGTTGACGGCCAGGCAGAGCGCCTCGAAGGAGATGTCGAAGTGCCGGTGGACGGGGATGAGCCAGCTGACCAGCTTGCAGCGCGCCTCCGCCGTCACCTGCGGAACCGGGACCGGGGGTCAGGCGGGCCCGGCACCGGTCTACCGCCGCCGTCCCCGCTTGTCCCTCCCGTCTTACCTGCGGCTGCCGGGCGAGCGGCTCCTGCGGCTGGAAGCGGCTCTCCAGCCCCTTACGGGAGCGGTACCAGCTCTCCCCGTACTCGCGGAAGGCCTGCAGATCCTGCGGGCTCCCCCATACCGCTGGCGCTGCCGCCGCTGCCTCCGGTCGCCACCGCCGCCGCCGCCACACCGGTCGCCGCGGACAGCGGCCGGGGGAGCCGCCGGCTGCCCGCCTCAGCAGGCTCCCGCCGGGACAGCCGCCCGCCGCCGCCGCCGTCATCACCATGATGGGAAGTGGGTCCGCCACCCACTCCGGCTGCCCGGCCCCGGCCGCTGCTATTTGAGCGGACGGGCGGCGCCACACCCACGGCCGCCCGCCTCCCCCCCGCGCACCGCCGGCAGCGTCGTCTCCAAAACAAAATCCGCAACCGGGACAAAAAAAAAAAGAACCCGATAAGCAAAAATCTGGCTCTTCCCCAACACCTTCCGCCGGTAGGGTAAGGCGGCTGTGGCCTCCAGAGGAGCATCCCCACTCCCAGGACCAGCACAGAAGTGCCCCAAAACCATCGTGTCAGAGCCCAAACCCAGCCAGCTGAAGTTTTTGCCACTACTAACATAAAATGACTCTCCAGCTCCCAGCATTTTAACTCGGTGAGCTGTAACACCTACAGCTTGCTCTGCATAAGTAATACTTTAATTTGCAGTCACTGGTAAATACAGCACAAATACACCAGGGGAGACACAGGCAACAATGCGAGTTCTCTGGGCAGTTTCGGTCTCAGTTTGCTTCCCTCCATCCACTGTTTGTGCAAGGGAGCACTATTTTAGTCACCCAAATGGAGGGAAATCAAAATGTTCCTGTACTGTGACCCCTGCTTTATAGAAGCAGAATTGAGGCCAGAGGTGACTATTTTATCAGGTATGATCTGGTTACATGATCCCATTGACCGAGTGCACTATAGATGAGGAGAGACTTGTAGAAGGAAAAAGAAAAGCTTCCCTGGGACAGGCAGTGGGGAAGATGGCAATGGGAAAACGGAAAAAGAGAGCTTGGAGCAGTCTACAAACCCAGCAGCAAATGAGAGGTAGAGGTGGGAATGGTGCAGCTTGAATGGCGGCATCAGGAAATCCTCTTCAAGAAGATACAGAGACCAGCAGGTCATGCTGCCTTTAAATAAAAGGTACACCCCGAAGAGCCCCACTGTGACTACGGTGAGAAAGACCCAGTGATGCTGGTCTCGTGTCTGACAAATGCATTGAGGAAAGTAACACAAAGGCGTTAACAGAGGTTATTTATTAAATAAATGGAACAAAAGAGAAAGTTCATCCACCTGAAAAAGCACAGGCACAAGAGTTACTCAAATACACTGCAGAAGCAGAAAGTCACTGTAGTCTTTGTTTTTAATTTTAAGATAACTGTGCTTATCTGTACACCACAGTGTGACCTGCTTCATGTTTTGCAGAAAACGTGCTCACCCAGGAGAGTGTGCAATTTTCAAGTTATTACAATATATCCCCTTAATAACAACTAAAAGCAGCTATTACTTTAAAAGATTACAAAGCAGGGCATGCTAGAGGAACACGAAGAATGCCTCTGAATTTCAACATTACCATACATAAATGGAACAAAACCTCTCTACTCATCACAGCTAAATAAGGAAGAGGAACTCAGGGAAAATTCTCACTTTCACTAAAATTTAGTCATTTAAAACCAATAACTGATACATGAAATACAAATCCAAAAGAAAGAAGAGCTTGTTAGTTGTTGAATTATTGAAATGTATTTCTAATTCATGTTTCCAAAGGATATAAATAAAAGACTTCAACTAGAACAAAATCTATGAAATTGTTTAGGGTGCAGATTTAATTTTATGTTCAAGGAATACAGTTCGCAGGTTTTTATTTCCATGCCTCTGACAAGAAATAAGAACATGTCTGCGAACCCAGAGTGCAAAATTAAAGTCTCAAGATCAAAATTTAAGTGTTTAAATGCTTCCTTGCATAAATGTTGTCTACTTTGGAACTAAAAAAAAGCACTTCCTGGCTCTTCTAGGAAACCAGGACTATCACTAGTTTATCACAATTCATAAAAGGTTAACAGACACGACCACTTTTCCCTCAGAGTTCTTATAGAACTACTATTAGGAGAACTTGCCTCTTCCAGAAATCAGTGTAGGGTAACGTGCAAAGGCTGGTTTACTTTCAGCTCATGTTTCTCTCGTAGCAGGGCAGTACCAGCTCTGCTATGATAATATAACTGGACAGCTCCATGTATTTTGGATTTTCACTCATTTTCCTCAGTTCCCTTTCTGTACAGTATTAACCTCTGCTGTTAACTATCTTCCACACTATCCTCTGCCTGTACATACAGAGTTCATACCTGACTGCACTTGTCTAATGGCAACCCCTCCTACCTCCCAAAATATTCCTCATTCTTGAAAGCAGAGTTGGTGATCTAAAATTAAAATGTAAATGCTGTGGATAGGTGGAATGTAAAAGCATCTGGTTCATTAACTTATCTGGTTAAGGAATATTCAGCATAAAAGAAATACGAAACAAAGGAACATTGTGAACAACGATAAGAGAGAATAAAGACGACCAGAAGGCTTCAGCCAGTGATAGATGAGCCATCAAAGGAAGTGTTCTGGTACAGCCATGAAGAAGGTCAACCTGAACTTTGACCAATGAAGGGGGAAAAACATCATTTGAGAGGGCTTGCAGGATTGCACAAAACTTAAAGGAAATGGACAGCAAAACTTACTACAGTAGCAGGGAGAGACAAAAATCAGGGTGAATAGTGAGGAACAAGCGTGAGAAGAGGCAGAGGATGGGTCAGTACACTTGTCGAGCTGAGCACCTGGTCACAGCGGTCCATACTATCTTCTTATAAAGCATTTTCTTCATGTAAACCATACAGAAAAATGAAGACATCTATAAGATGTATTGCTTTAATACTGTAAATTCATAGATCAAAAAAAAAATTACCACTTGGGAAATACACATAAGAAACATTTGTGTTCTGTCTGCACGCATCTAATGGATTTCTACTCAACTGAGATTCAGGACCCAAACTCTAATAATTACTACAGTTGATACCACCAGTGATGATTGGTACATTAAAAAAAAATTGGCCACAGACATTTTTGTATTGAAAAGAAAACTGTTCCATACATTATTCATACAGACAGGCAAATGGCACCCAATGTATTGCAAAGGCTAAACATGATGAATGTTCATCTTTAAAAATGATATAAAGAAAAGTAAATTCTATGCAAAAATCATGCAAGTCTTTCCACACCATGACTGGTACCAATCACACTAAGTATTTAAATACTTTCAGTTAATGTTGGAGTGCCTATTTCCCCTGCCATTACTGAAGCTCTGGTTTGTTACTGATTTCTGGTTTCAGTTACCATTCTCCGTTTTTATAAGTTCTTTGATGATGTGTAAGACCTTGTCATCTAGGAAAGAAGAGAATCACGGTGAGTGGAAAAGAATGAACTTAAAAATTAATTCCCAAACCCCAAGAAAATTAGAACACACGTCTAGCTCTCAGAAGCTTAATCTTCATGTTTTAGGCTATGCCAGACTCTAAAACAAGACAAGTGATTCCCATTTGTGAAGCAAAAGGGCAAACAGTAACTCCACAGTACATCATTAGAAAGTTTATAAAGTTAGTCATCAACTGGTTGTGGCTATTTCAGTATTTCGCAAAATAAATTGAGAAAGTGATGTGTTAACTACAGATAAATTAGCATTTGGGAACTCCCTTCCTTCCTCCCCATCTACAATATTCTTCTGAACATCCAGTGTTCAAAGTTTAAACTGTGCTCCTCTATGCCTTACACTTTGGGGGCCAACACGCAATTCCCCATCATTAATCTAAATTGTAAGACAACTTGTGTAACACTTAGAATTCATCCATGTCTGAGGTTCACCACACACAATCTTACTTCTGTTTTGAGATGCATACCTCAACGCTACCACTACCTTGAATGTTGTTATCAGGGATATCTTTGGAACAGCAGTTGTGCAGATCTTCATACATCTGGGGTGAGCCACCCCATAATATATGTAGGATGTAGTAATGACTTTTTGGATGTGTCTCAAGACAATGGAATGATATTCAAGTCACACTAACCCTACCAAGTAAGGATGTAGTGTACTAATGCTTCCTCGTGTTTGCCACAAGGTCCATTTAACAAATAGCAGCAATGCAGTAACAAAGTTACCTTCAAGTGACATTTTAGGATTTTCAAGCTTCTTCTTTAAAACAGACTCAATAAGAACCCTCAGCTGTTTGAAAATTACTGCTATCTTTACAGGAGCCTATAAAGAACAGAGAAGACAAACATTTGCATTACTCAGACATTTTATACCAAAATACAGATTAAAAGATTACCTTACATATAAATAGAAGTTTATAACAAGATTCCTGGAAATAATTCTAAGCAGACGGGCAGCATTCTCATGAAATGATTTGGCTTACATTATGCGCTCTTATCTTTAAGCACCTGTTGTTTGTAGCATCACAGCCTGAATAACAGCAGCTTACAAGGCTAACTCAGAATATGTTCCCACACATATAATCAACAACCAGCATATGGTGGAATCATTAATTTACCAATATCCTACTTACTGTAATTGCTTTTTTCCAAGGTATGAAAGTACAAATTATTTTATACCTGAAATAAAATATCTACACATTTCCCTCTCAGGGGGTCTGCCTGGCCTCCTGAGAAGGCAATCACAAATCTCACTAAGAATTTGGATACCTAAAGCTGAAGCCTTTTCCAGGAATCTTTCATTTTATCCCTCCCCTCCCTATTCAGTCTTTATTTCATTTATATACATACGCCTGTGGTACAATAAGTAGCTATTATGGAAAAAGCACTAAATGCAACATATTGTGCTTAGCATCTCAGTAGAAACACAGACATTCTGAAACACACTACAAGATGTAATCGGCCCAGCAACCAAACAACCTATAGCTGCCCAGAGACCAAAATAAATTCTCCAACAAACCCCAAAGGGAGCTGCTTTTTAAAATTCAACATTCATGACAACCAGTGAATTCAATTAGATGGTTGTTTGCTTGCATCATCGGAGTGCAAAAAACGGAAGTGTTTTGTAGCTTATAGTCTTCCTTGAGGGTAACACAGGCCCACAGGAGCACAGAAAATTGTAACCAAGTAGCTGGCAGGCTAGCAAAAGACAACATTTGCCATTTAACAGAATTTACACAGGATTTTGGCATGTCACCCATTTTAATTGTGTCTGCAAAAATAGGCTAAGAATATGCACTCTGTTTTCCCACTCCCAAATAAAACATTTTCACCTGGAAAGAAAATACCCCAAACAAAAAAACAAAACACCCCAAACCCAAGCAAACAGGTATTATCCATTTGGATTTTCTTCTTGCCCCAGATAATTCTGTTTGGGCTACAAAGCAAAATAAGTAGTATTTTAGAGATAAATGTGTACTTACATGATCGTAAGATTTTAGGAAAAGGTAATACAAAATAGCACCCTCATCTGCTTTCAGTACCAGCTCTATAAAATACGGTTTAGTCTATATCTATTTCAAATACCTTTTCTGAAAAAACGCTGACTTTCTTCATGAAGAGAGAAGGAACCGATTTGTTTCAAGTTGCACATTACAAGCCTACTCTTTCGTGTGTGATTTGCTAAGATTTCATTACATGTACGTAAAAAGTTTCCCATCATTTCCTTTAATTCTCTCCTACCTTCCTCTCTTTTGTCTTTGTCCCACATATATAGTGTTCTGAATTAAGCTTGTGCATCAACTGTAAGACAAAAGCCCATGGAACCACAAAAGGTACTTATTACACCAACACACCTGAAAATGGATCCAGCCATCAACTGTCAGCAGCCGCTCCCGATGCTGGACTTCTATATCCCCACCAAAAAGCAAAATGGGGAAGGGGGATATTAAAGTAGTCTCTCTCAAATACACCCTAGTGTACCTCACCTGCATATAAACAAACACAAGCATTAAAAACAACAGAAAACCCCCAAGCCACATAAAAATCTATAGTATCAAATTTGATTGCTACTTTTAAAAGCAAAAAAAAATACACTTTTTTTTCTCTTAACATCCAGTCAACACAAGTCATTGTACACAGGACAACCGATGGCAATTTGTCTGCCTTAGACCACATGAAACACATCACCTCTAACTAAGTGACAGGCTTATAAGCTACTAGGAAATTAGCTGAAGCCGCAATTTTCTTGTTAAAATTCAAACAGAAACCTAATGTTAGCCTAGTGCTAACATAGTCTAAGAGATATCAAAATTAATAAAAGTAAAAGGCAGGTAAAACTGTTCCATTATACATTCTTCTTAGCAGCAGCTGGCTTCTCAATCTGTCCACATAGGCACATGATAAGTGTGGGCGCACTTGTAGACACAAGCACAGTGTGAGCTATGGGGCTCAGCACCTGTTAACTCCGGCCTTGGAGCTTCCCACAGATAAAGACGGAACAGGATGGGAAGGAGTTGTAGTGGGAGGAAAGGGAACAAAAAGAGTACATCTTCACACAAAAGTACAGCTTTTGTTTGTTCCACTATTCATGGAATAACTTCCCTACCTTATCTGCTCTCTTGCCTTTACACTACTAGGTTCTTGGGGGCAGGAAATATTTTCAGCTCTCCAAAAAATATTATCACTTTATTTGCTTTAAGAAATTTAATCAATTTCCTGCTTCTCTACAGTAAAGTTGGCCAGTAAGAAACACCTGTCAAGGTCTTGTTGTACCAGAACTGTAACTAAATATAAACACTTAAATTTAGCAAATAGCTGACAAGTTTTCTTTTGTGAGGGGGAAGAAAGTGATGGGAAAAAAAAAATGCAATTCACTTAGGAAGTTCCATGGTCAATTACAGAATTGGCTATTTCATTTTAAGTTATTATTGGGGATATGCAAGGCCTGTACCAAGTTTCAAAACTTCTGAGTCTGCTTAGAACAGTAAAAAAAGAAAATGCACACTTTGAATTGTTACTACTACATATTACTGCTTAAAGTGATCATATTAAAACCAACAGCACTGTATTAAAGAAGTCAATGATACTATTAAGTTAAATGATACACAAAGGTACTTCTGTTTATAGCTATGAGTTTCACCATGAATAGATTTGTTCATGATGTTCAGCCTTCTTTCTTCAGCACTCAGTTGACTTATTTTTATGGACTTTAGGATCATTAGATACTAACCACTCTTAAGACGAACAAGGCATTTGGATACACTTTACACTAGTGTATGTTATTTAATATTAGAGGCACAACTCCACCTTTACAGAGACTATCAGCTACATTCACTATTTTCACTTACCTTTTCCTGGTAAAGGAGCCATCCGTATGTCTGTAAGTCTCGATTTACAGAGGAGGGATGCACTTGCGCTTTACCCTGAGCAGTTTCTACCATGCAAGCCAGCTTCTCTGTAATATCCACAGACTTCGTATATATTATTTTTCCTACATTGTCATACAGCCCTGCAGTCAACACAGCTTTAAGAAGAGCTATTTCGTGGAGAGAAAGGGATTGTGTGGCTCCATTTCCATCCCATCCACATTGTGCTGTAGGTGCTGTGAACCCTGCTGCTCTGACCACCCTTATGAGTTCTTGCTTCACATCCTGAAATTAGTAGTGTATTAGTAAAATCGCAACTTTAGCAAGGTACATACTCCATGCCATCAGTGGGCAATGACACTCCACCCCAAATATTCACACTCTCCAGGGGAAAATCTCTCACTAGAAAAACACTTGTATTTTCTCCAATCACTTCAGAATACTGTCTGTTTCTATGAGAAAAACATTACCTGGAATATTGGGTTAGATATACAGTACTATATATACCACAAATACTAAATCTCTCACCTGTAGTTAAAATAAAAAGATGCTTAGGAGAGCTCATCCACCCAAACTTAAATAGGAGAGACCAATTAAATAGTTACCTCACCAAAAGTAAAAGGCCATTTACATAAGTTTGTGGCTCGTCTTTCAAACTAACTGTTAACAAACCTGTTCTTCAATATCAAGAATTAACACAATCCAAGTATTTCAATTAATACATTTTGATTCTCTGGTGGAAGGAAAGACTAGCTTCTCCAGTGGCAGTGACTGCAAACATGTACACCAACAAAGCATACATATCAAAACTCAAATGCAGACACAGCTACCTCAACTGAGGGTGTGCATTTCATCAGTCCCCACCATTTCACTTGCTTTTGTCTTATCTAAATAGTAACTGTGATATAACACCTCTTTAAAAAGGCATGGCATTTTCAGAGGGAAATATTAACAAATAACTTTTGGGTGCAGAGCATAGTTATTTGATTTACCTCCAGAGTTAAAAGTGAAGTCCTATTAAGGAAATTTCTTCTGCAATAAGTCATTTCAGCACGATACCCCCCTTCTTGTCGAGCCCTTTTCCACCTAAGGAAAAAATCCTGTCTTATTACCACAAAAGGAATCACATCAAGATTATAACAATATGAAAGTGGTAGTAAGTTAAAAGGCAATACTGTGTTTTGGTTGGCATTCTCCACTCAGAACTAGAAATAAGTTGCATTAACAAAGATAAATGCTGCTGGTCTAAGAACAGTCTTAAGAACATGCCTGTAACAAATTTGAAAGACACTAACAATATACAAGGTAATTTTCTGTCAAAAATTACACACTTCTGTCTTGACAGTTGAAACAAAATTCAGGTGTAGTTTTTGAGACTTAGTGATAATACCCAAAAAAGAAAAAATATGTATATCATTCTGTAATATATATATTTGTACTTTCTCAAATACAAAATATTCAGGTCAGCATACCACAAACAGCAAAAAAACCATACTTTAAGCACTAAGATACACAGACAAGCATGTGTGCAAGCATAGTTAAAAGGAGCTAAAGGATAAAGTATAAGCAAGCTATCCTTCTTCGTTACAGCATTTGGCAATCAATTGGTATTTGGAAGAGAAAAACTTCAGGTGCAAGCAATTCAAGAGAAGATACTTATTAAGGATTCTTTACAGAACTACATTACTTAAATATTACCTGCATCTAGCTATAAGCACAGAAGAATTATTATTTACCCCAGATAAGCGTTGTAGATTGTTATATGGTCTGAAACTGCCATTGCTAGAGATGATTTTGCAAGATCTGCTTCATCTTTTCGACCAATTGGTGTAGTAAATGGGGATTTTTCTGTCATGACAGCAGCCAGAGTTGCCTGCAATTAGTGAAGAGTCATCACTTAAGAGTATTTTATTATAAGCTTACAGGTTTATCATACAAATAGCTTTACATTTTCTTTTACAATAATATTTAATGATACTTTATCTTCTACTAAGTCTCAAGTAAAACCTATCACTCTAAGGATTTCCTACATAGAATTCAGAGGTTACTTGTATTAAACATTGCTCACATATTGCCTTATATACACCGATAAAAAAAAAATTACATCTCAAAAATCGCATGAAATGGTTTGTCAAATGACAGCACTACCTGACACGATAAAGGTCAGATTAAGCAACTGCTTTAGATTATACCACATTAACAGGAGACACTGAAAGGGCAAAGAATTTTAACTTTCAGTTTTCAGCAAATAACATACCCATGCTGCCTCCTAATTTGCAGTGAACTAAATGGATTAGGTGGAAGTGTAAACTATGCCACAGTCTTCATATAGTAAGTTACCACATCAATTAATTTGCAGTAACTTTACATCAGCATGTTCTTGGCGTACATGCTGGGGTAATCCAGACCGGTCTAACCCACATGCAAGAGGGCTTTTTCATTAAATGTCACACTCCCTGTGATCATAACAGACAGAACTGGAGACCAAGTCTGACTACCCACTCGTGAATAGTACCTAGGAGTTTAGAATCATTTAGGTTGGAAAAGATCATCGAGTCCAACCGTAAACAACACATAAATTGTTCCCCTTTGTGATGTCCAGGTGCCCTTACCTTAACATAAACATTTTAACTTCTTGCATCATCCTCTCAAAATACCATGTTGCAAGAAATCAGGTTAATTGTAAGGAGATAACCATTTCTATACTTTTTTTTTAATTAGATATAAGTTTGTTTGGGGTTTTTTGTTCGTTTTTTATTTTTTACTCACCACAGGATCCAAGCAGCCAAATATAGCACCAAATATAAGCATTTTGCCAATCTTTACATTGACAGGAAGAGCAGCAAGGTGCTGGCCCAATGGAGTCAGTTTGGGCTCGTTTAACAAACAAGCCCCAATCTTCCTCAACAGGTTCATTGCATTACCGATTACTTGCTGCTGTGGCGGGTCTAATGCTCTGGAAAGGAAATCTTCAGGAGAGCCAAGATTGCATTTCTGTGGAGTAAATGAGTATATATTTCAATACAAAAATTTATTATAATTAACTTTTATAGTAGCTACAAAGGAAACTGGAAAGCTGTTCCCTCCCCTCTAAACCAGCCTCTTGGCTCCCAGAACACAGGCATGCCCCACATTAGGTTAACGAGACCTCATTGTTTGGAAGGACTTCATATGGCTTGAGCACTGATCACAGAAGCATGTTACCAATGCTCACGCATGAGCAGGAGGGTCTCAAACCTGCTGAGATGCAGTTCAGCCTGGCACTAATTTGCTAGGTTGCTGGTTTTCCCGTGTACTTCCTACTCAGGATGGGGAGAGACAGAATGGAATTGCTTCCTTAAGCAGAAATCAGTTTGAAGGCTACTTAATTAAGGTTGAATTGTCTCCCTGAGGTAAACTGGAATAGTATAGTATCCTCTTCTCACTCAGCAGCACGCTCTGGATTTTTCGAACACACAGTACCAGATTCCCCCCTGCTCTGTCGGGAGAAGCCCCACCACTACACTGCATCAGGGCTGTCCTAGCAAACCTTTTTAGCTTACAAGGTCAGTAACTCCAAAACCACACGATAGCATGAAGGTATAATTCCTCCAAAGGCACATGTAATATTTTTAGCTAACAAGGTCAGCAATTCTAAAACCAAAACCATACCATAATATGAAGGCATAACTCCTCCAAAGGCACACGCAATATTTCTGGAACAGAATATTCCATGAAATTTTCAAACCTGCAACATCATAAGAACACAGAATCACAGATAGTCAATTTAACCTTTGAATTCAACTTATAAACTCGTGTTCCATATGCTCATTCTTTGCAGATGTTATTTTGAAGGGGAAGGCGGGGGGGGAGCATCACGTGTTTTAATGCATGGGTAAACACTTCATCCTTTGAATAAAGGCCTGTGTTTTAGCTTGGAAAAGCAAGAGTTTCAGTGAAAGAGAGGAAAAAGCAGTAAGACCCCGCTTTTCAAAATAAATTCTTAAAATACACAGCTCTCAAACTGCAAGTCTTGCACATGGCTAAAACGCACACTTCATTGGTTATTTCAAAATACTTTTACCTTAACTGTTTCTCAGCTGAAGGTTCCTTCAGACTTTCAGACAAGCAAGAAAAAGGTTATTCCACTGCAGTAACAGAAACTAATCCTGCAGTGATGTATAATTTGATATTTTCCCTATCTCTTATCCATAGAGATACTACTTCAGAAACCTACAGATTTGTCAGAGAAAAAAAAAAAATCAAAGGTCAAGAGGTGAGGTTTGTGTATATTTGATGCAGGGCAGCAGTTGTTATTAAAAACTGATTTTCTACAATTCTTTGGTGCTGCGCTTTTCCTTTAATTATGAAAATTTTTTCAAAACACTTCCATTATAGAGATACTAAGAATAAAATTAACTTTTTTTAATTCTTGAAACAAAAAAAACTAGTGTAATACTTTATTTATACAATATTCAAATCCTTTGTTGTTTGTGTTTTGAGGTGGGTTTTTTGGTGTTTTGTTTTGTTTTTCTACAGCTTAATCTTTCCAGTTTACAATAGCTGAAGTGAATTTCAACAAGAATTCTTGGTTTTGCACAGAAAAAAAAAGACAAAAGATATTTATGTGATTAGCAAAGTCTTGCTAACTTAGTTTACTTTACCTGTCTCTTGTGTACATTCGGAAGCAGAATCCATCCCTAACACGCCCAGCTCTTCCTTGTCGCTGCAGAGCACTAGCTTTACTAACAAAGGTCTCCTCCAGGGAACTCATCTGACTACTTTCGTGATACCTTAAAAATTGTAAAGCAAGTGCCCGTTCAGATTTCAGAAATAAAACTTTGATGTATACTTAAATACCAGCATATTGATAATATATCTAACTAGTACTTATTTGAAAATATTATAGTCTTGAAAACTAAGCATACCTCAGGGAACTGTACATCATAGAACCTTGGATATAAATCACTAATTAAAGTGTAAAAATTGGAAAAAGAAAGAGCTATTTCATCTTCCTGTCAATTCAGAATTATTTTAGTTATTTTACATTCTGTAGGACTATTCCCATTTAAAATGTTCAAAAAATAACTTCTAAAAACTGAGACAGTATAAAAAGGATCCGCTTTATTTTTAATCCAGTACTTAATCATGATTCTCCCTATCTCTGAACTCCCCTTCTTGTTCTTCACATCATTTGAAAATCCAAGCATTCATCCCAAACTTCTACCTAAACTCTAAGCTATTCAATGAGCCCACCGCATTTCTTGTCCAGAACTGCAGTTTAATGAGGATGCTACAAAATTCTTGCAGTACTAACCTCCAAATATTTACAGTAATTACAGTATGACTGATGAAAATCAAACTCACCTATTTTCTTTTGTTCTCCCAGTATCAATTACAAAGACAACATCTGGTATCGTAATACCTGTCTCTGCTATATTGGTTGCCAAAACAATCTGAAAAGAAGTAACATAACATAAATAAAAGAATCATGGGATGTCTGCCTGACAGTTTTCATCCTTTTAATCAATATTATGGAATAAATTTGGTTGAAGTTTTTTACCCAGATATGTTTCCTTCAGTAATCTGACAAAGAATTAAAAACTACATGATTGGAAAATGGCTTAGTCTTCCCCAATTAATGTAGAATCAAGTTAAATGAGAATTTCACATTGAATTTTTGTTTTATAATCCATCAAAATTACTAGCTAGTACCTGCCAAAATTGGTCAACTTTTAATTAAATAGTTTGTCAGTAAGTAAAATACTATCTTCCTAGATAAAAATGTATAGTTGCTGGTTAGCAGTAGATAACTAGCATAGAATGATTTGGGTTGGAAGGGACCTTAAACACCACCCACTTCCAACCCTGCTGCCCTGGGCAGGGACACCTCCCACTAGACCAGGCTGCTCAAAGCCCCGTCCAGCCTAGCCTTGGACACTTCCAGGGATGGGGCATCCACAGCTTCTCTGGGCTGGGCAACCCCTTCCAGTGTCTCACCACCCTCACAGTAAAGAATTTCTTCCTAATATCTAATGTAAATCTACCCTCTTTCCATTTAAAACTGATACTCCTCGTCCTATCACCACACTCCCTCAATAAAGAGTCTCTCCCCATCTCTCCTCTAGGCCCCTTTCAGGTATGGAAAGGCCATTATAAGGTCTCCCCAAAGCCGCCTCTTCTCCAGCTGAACAACCCCAGTTCTCTCAGCCTGTCTTCATGGGAGAGGTGTTCCAGCTCTCTGACCATTTTCGTGGCCCTCAATATAGGAAACCAACAATTAAAGAAGCTATTAGAAAAATACTAGGTTTAAAAATTTGTCCGATTACTGTCAAGGTTTTCACAGCATGCTCGATTCTATCTGTTAGAGAGCACCAAATTAGAAGAATTGCTTCTTTGCAGTGAGAAAATTCCAGGAACAAGTGGTTGTTGTGCAATTCTGTATGATTTGATTTTAAAACAATTCAGAGTTGCATTCACAGAAAGTTTCTCCTTTTAGTGGCACAAATTGCGTTTCTAAATATATCATACCTTTCTAATACCAAGAGGAGGTATTGTAAATGCAGCTGCTTGATCTTGAGTTGAAAGAACAGAATGCAAAGCTATCAACCTGTGCCTAGAATAAGAAATTACACTAGTCAATATACACTTATCAAATCAAGATATGGTTAAAAAAATGAGATCAGAACGATGACAACAGTTTGGAGAAAGCAGCCAGAGTGGACACTTGAAAGAGAAACTTTGTATTATTAGGTATGAAAGTCTGCTTCAATATTGTATTACAGTGTCAAGAAAGGACCATCATCACCATTAGTTCATAGGGCTGTTCTCCTATTTGATAATAATGCAGGAAAAATAGTACTATTGCAGAACTCCAGGTTAATTTACATCAATAACCTAGCAAAAAAGGGAAGCAGCTATCCCTGAACCCAAGCTCTTTGCACTGTGCCTCCAAGACAAAGACCATCATTGAAACCTTGCACAGAACTATAAGCACAAGCAACTTTTAGCCTAAGTAGACAAAGGCCTTCAGAGATGAGACAGCCAGAGATTTGTACTTTCCTTCTCTTCTAGACCTTGACATCTCAGTCCATCTATGAAGCTTTAGAATTTGACTGCAACTGTTCTTTTTATGCCAACGTGTTGCTAACTTTTAGTTACAAAAGAAATGTCAAAACTATCTGTCATTACAGCCCTATGCCATTTCTCTTGGTAGACTACTGTCTCTGGATCTCTTCTCAGAGATGTACATGTTTACTTCCATGTAAACAGTAGGCGACAGAAAGCTATATTCCAGATATGGTAGCTTCCATACACTAAGCAGTGGAAAAGTGTTCAAGTGCTTTGTGATTAAGTTTGTTGAAAAATATAATAAAATAAGAGTTATTACTGTACCATTCCTAAGCACCTGTCATTTTTGCTTGGATCATTTGCAGATAATAAAATTACATTTGTAGCGCAAACAACTCAGAGGTATAAGACTCAGTTTCCCTTTTCAAGAATAGCAGACCTTAAAACCCCAAACATATTAAGTTAAACGATTAACTTCATAGAAAATACCTGCATTACCTGTCACGCAAGTTAAATCTTCTGTCAGTTGAAATGAGATCATACAGCTGTTGGATGTGGGCAAGGCCTGGTAAAAAGATCAGCACAGCACCCTCAATGTTCTTGAACTGGGGACTTCTATCTGGAAAGTTACAGTACATAGTTAAAAATCACATAGGCACATAGTTAAAACAAATATGTATTTGCAAACAGTTTCACTTGAGAGCAGGAACTAATTCTCGTCCCTGCAGTAAACATTTTTTAGGATATTTCACCAACACAAGCGAGGTAACTGGTGATGTCATGACTGGAGGCAGCCTGAGCTGCAGTGATCCGGGTGGAGTCTGCAGTCCTGAGGCATATGGGTCAGGCAAAGAGTAGTCAAGAACTTCAACTTTAGTAAAGCAAACTTCCAGCTCTTCATGGAGTTAATCAACAGGACCCCCTCGGAAACTACCCTTGGGGACAAGGGCGCAGAACAGAGCTAGCAGATCTTTAAGGATGCTTTCCATAGAGCACAGGAGCTCTTGATCCCCCGGTGTCAGGAAACGAGGGCAAGAGACCAGCACGGCTGAGTCAAGACCTGCAGGTCAAACTAAAGAGCAAGAAAGAGATGCACAAGCAGTGGAAGCAGCTGTCTGGTTGTGTAAGGATGGGTTCAGGAAGGCCAAGGTGGAGCTGAACTCGTCAAGGGATGCAAAAAATAAGGTATGTCAGCCCAGAAAGGGAGGTTATAAAAAGCATACCCCCCTCCTTGATGAGCAAGGCTTGCAAACTGGTAACAACAGATGACGAGAAGCCTGAGGTTCTCAGCTTTTTTTGCTTTAGTCTTCACTGGCAACCTCTCTCACCACACCTCTTGAGTGGATGGACCACAAGGCAGGGACTGGGGTAGATAAGTCCCTCCCACTGTAAGAGAAGATCAGGCTTGTGACCACCTGAGGAACCTGAACATATGTAAGCCTATGGGACCTGATGAGATGCATCACAGAGCCCTGAAGGAATTAGCTAATGTAGTCACCAAGCCACTCTCCATGGTATTTGAAAAGTCATGGCAGTCAGGTGAAGTCCTTGGCAATTGGAAAAAGGGAAACATTGCACCCATTTTTAAAAAGGGTAGAAAGGAGGACCCCGGGAACCACCGCCCTGTCAGCCTCACCTCTGTGCCTGGGAAGATCATGGAACAGATCCTCCTAAAAAGCTATGCTCAGGCACACAGAGGACAGGGAGGTGATTCAAGACAGCCAGCATGGCTTCACCAAGGGCAAGTCCTGCCTGACCAACCTTGTAGCTTTCTATGGTGGAATGACTACATCAGTGGACAAGGAAAGAGCTACAGATGTCGTCTATCTGGACTTCTGTAGGGCCTCTAACATAGTCCTCCACAACATCCTTCTCTCTAAGTTGAAGAGATATGGATTCGATGGGTGGATGAGGAATTGGTTGGATGGCCACATCCAGAGAGTAGCAGCAGTCAACAGCTCAATGTCCAGATGGAGACTGGTAACAAGTGGTATCCCTCAAGGATCGATACTGGGAACAGTACTGTTTAGTATCTTCATCAGTGACACAGATAGTGGGATCAAGTGCACCCTCAGCAAGTGTGCAGACAACACCAAGCTGAGTGGTGCAGTTGACATGCCTGAGGATGTTATCCAGAGGGACCTGGAAAGGCTCCACAAGTAGGCCCGTGTGAACCTCATGAGGTTCAACAAGGCCAAGTGAAACATCCTTCACCTGGGTTGGGGATCCACCTGGTACCAATACAGGCTGGGAGATGAAGGGAATGAGAGCAGCCCTGCCAAGAAGGAGTTGGGGGCACTGGTGGAAGCAAAACTGGACAGGAGCCAATAATGCGCACTAACAGTCCAGAAAGCCAACTGTATCCTGGGCTGCATCAAAAGATGTGCAGCCAGCCAAAGGAGGTGACTCTGCAGCTCTGCTCTCACGAGACCCCACCTGGAGCACTGCATCCAGCTCTAGAGCCTTCAGCACAGGAAAGACATGGAACTGCTGGAGTGAGTCTGGAAGGGAGCCACAAAAGTGATCAGAGGGATGGAACACCTTTTCCTATGAGGACAGGCTGAGAGAGTTGGGATTATTCAGCATGGAGAAGAGAAGGCTCCAGGGAGACCTTTATTGCAGCCTTTCAGTACTTAAAGGGGGCTTTAAGAAGGATAGGGATAAACTTTTTAGCAGGGCTTGTTGTGACAGGACAAAGGGTAACGGTTTTAAACTATTCGGATTAGATGTATGTAAGAATTTTTTTTTTTTTTTTTCCAATGAGGGTTGGGAGACACTGGAACAGGTTGGCCAGAGAGGTGGTAGTTGCCCCATCCCTTGAAACATTCAACGTTAGGTTGGACAGGGCTCTGTGCAATTTGATCTAGCTGAAGACATCACTGCTCACCGCGGGGGGGTTGGACTACATGGCCTTTAAAGGTCCCTTCCAACCCAAACTATTCAATGATTCTATGCAAGAATGAAGTCCTTCATTATCAGTAGAACACACTGGAAAACAAGTCTAAAGGACAACCCCAAGCATACAAACTTCTTAAGAATTAGACTGTACCTAAGTATGCAAGCAACTCCAAAATAAGTTCAAGGTTGATCTTGTAAGGGTTCATATAGAAGATAGCCTGCTGTGTACGACTGCTATACTTCGCATAGTAAGGAGACAAATCGATACCAGATCCAGACTGGATTGGGACATACTCCTAAAAAAGAAGAGCAGGAAAAAATTGTATTCTTAGTGGCTTGGAAGAAGGTAAGAAAGAAGGTAGTCAATTTGTCATTCACTTAATTTAGGTTTCTTAAAACAGAGATTGAGATAAGAGACATTTAATTGACTAACTTCCCACCAAAACAGTTAGATTAAGTCACAGCCGCCTACGTAACTTCTATATAGGTATCTACTACTGTTAAATGACATCCAAAATTAGAAAAAAAGAAGAGTAAAAAACAAAGTCTGTGGAAGCAATACTACACAGATTGTTTTATGAATGAAAACAGTTCCTAGGTCCATATCTGGCACCTAGACAGTATCAATTCAAAATGGGTTAACAAGGTGGCTACTCTTCTCTCAAAACTCCTGTTTTGAGGTATAAGAAACCAGTCTGCTCTCTTTCCTCTCCCTCACTTCACCCTTTTCAACTTTCATTGCAACCATTAGTTAAGAGTAAATAAGGTGGCAACTCCTGCAGTGTTTTGGAGCAGGAGTAAAGGCAGAGGAAGGGAGAGTTAGCAGAACATACAGACATTTAAATTGTTTATGAACATCTTACAGATAAATATTTAGCATAAGGTTTCAGTGTTAAGTGGCACTATTGTAAATTATTTCATTGCTAACCAATGCATTTATCCCATATGCACCACATATCCTTCTGTACTGAAGGCTCAAGAGAAACGGAGGAACGCTCAGGAAAGCACTTGGGCTTCAACTAAAAGATGTTGTTCTGATGTATGGGGTAACTACCACTCTAGAGAGGGAAAAAATGAAATAATCACCCGAGCACATAAGAGCATGTTTTTCAACATATGCACCGATGTTTCATCACATCAAGCTAAATGGTCCTGCAGAGATTTTGAGAGAGCAAATCAGAGCAGACAGGTATCTATCCAAAAGATATAGAGTCTAGATGAACAACTTAAGTTGCCTAAAGTCTGACAGAATTCATACTCTTCCTTTCAGGAATTTTGATCCAAAAGCACATACAGCTGTCACTGCAGAGCACCTACAGGATTAACCTCAGTCTGTTACACCAAAAAGCTCTACACAATAATCTCATGTAGATCATCTCGTTTGGCATGCCAAGTAGGAGGATCTTAGGAGTTTTTCAGCTGAGAAGGATATGGGCTTGCCTCTTCTGCTCTTAGGTTCACTACTTAGCAGAATTCTTTGGGAGAAAAAAAACACTCAAACTTAAATGCTTTCTCCTGCTGCTGCTTATAGATCTAGAGCTGGGAATCTGTACAAGAGAACTCGACGTCAAGTATACCAAAATCAAGGCAGCTATAAAGGAGTTGGAGAGACAAACATACAGGTGCAGCATTAATAAATATTCAGTTTCTGCTGTAGGAGTGCCATTGTGTCCATCTTTTAGCAACTGAAAGAATATTTGATATTATACAACCCGATCACATTTAATAAGAGGAACAAAAATGATAAAATAATAATAATAAAAAAATCAACATTTCCAAGACAAAACTAGAAATGCCTGTTTTACCTGATACTTTGTAGTGCCTCCTCCTTTGCTAGTAACATTTACTGTTACTTCCTCCTCCTCCTCCAAGAACTTCTGACAATATTCTGAGTCTTTCTCCAGAACATAGCCAGTTGCTTCAATTACATCTTCAACATGGAAAATCTTTAGTGAAAGTTCACAGAAGAAACACAAGGCACGTCAAAAACTAATCAGCACCCTTTTTGTTTTTCAGAGCTTACATGCAAAGCTTAACAGGGCACACCCTTCTCAATGTTGTAATAGATCTTGCAAATTTCAACTTAAATTTTCTTATGCTTTTTGAAAACCTAAACTTAGACCTGCTACAAGTTTGTTAATGGGCCTCTGCATATGATCACTAACATTACCTTTACAGTAGCCTATATGAGTATATATGTATGAGAAACATACATAAGAGCGTAATGACAAAGTTGCATAGGGGGTGGGGGGAATTCTTTAATGCTTTCCCTTTAATAGGGAAAAATCACAATGTCAATGATGGACTGCTTTCAATCAATAATTGATCCATCAGACAAAAAACAGTACAACCCTGTACTTCAAAGCACTGAAGCTATTTTATATTTTCAAAAAGGAAAAGGGTTACAAGTCCTTGAAACACACACTTAAGTATTTTTGTTAAGAAAGAAGTAATATAGGCGTACTCCCCACAGACACCAACCAGGCAAACACCATATACGTGCATACAAAGTGTCTTGCATAATCAAAGAAACATTCACCTACCTCAACAGGGTAACTCCTTCCAGAGATTCTTAAAATGGGACAGTGTGAGAAATAGCTGGAAAACTTCTCACTGTCTACAGTAGCACTCATTAAAATCAGATGCAAGTCTGAACGCTTATGTAAGATCTCCTTCAGAATAACTAGCAAGAAATCAGACTGGACACTTCTTTCATGTACCTAGAATTAGAAAAATATATCTATAGTAAGGTTTTAGTATCAATCAAGGCCTAAAAACTATAGTTTCTGCAGAATAGTAAGAGCTGATTACCTCATCTACAATAACATGAGATATACTTGAAAGAAGACCATCTTCTTGAAGTTTCCGAAGCAGGACACCTGTTGTACAGTACAACAGTCTTGTGGCTTCTCCTGTTCTTGACTCCATACGAATTTGATACCCGCAAAGGGAATTCTTTAAAAAAAGATATTAAAAATACAGGATAACTTAAAACAGCACACAAGCTAGAGATATTCAAAACTAAGTTAAATTTAAGCACTGATAGATTCAGACACTGCAGAAGTTGCTAATTTAATAGTATGATGAATGACTAACACACTGGGGTTTTTTCATACACACGCTTTCCTTTGTTAGGAAAGGGAAAATACACTGAAATCTACAACTAAGTTTCTCCATAATAGCAAAGAGCAGGTAAACTCAGTGTTCTTTTCAGGGTTCTTCGCAGTTCCCAAACAGTAATATTTTTGCACAAATAGACTACCATGCAGGACCTTTGTTTTCTTCAAGTAACAAAATAACTCCGGTTGGAAGGGGCCTTTCTCAAGGCCAGACTGGATTGCTCACAGCCTTATTCAGGGGAGTTTCCTCCATCCCTAATGATAAGGATGCGACATACTCCGGGCAATCTGCTCCAATGTTTGATCATTCCCATTATCAAACACTCCTGCTCTTAATCACAGTCTAAAAATTTCAGAAATCACATGTGGGTACCCAGTGGTTCAGAGGTGACAATTGGACAGAAACAGCCGACATAATAAGAAGCCCTTTTCAAGAGAATTATTTAGTTGTGTAAGAAATAATGTTTTCACTTTGTACCAACAATCCAGCCCCCTGTATTTAATCAAGACTAGACAAAAAAATTCAGACACATCTTACTTTTCCTCCGGGTCCTGATTCGCAGCCTAGCTCTTCACAAACCCTGGTTGCCAGACTCACTGCTGAGATTCTTCGGGGTTGTGTGCAAACAATATTACATTTAGTCGATCCTTCATCTAGCAGCAAGTCTTCTAACAAGAAATGGGGCACCTGGGTACTCTTCCCACTGCCTGTTTCACCAGCCACAACAACTACTCGATGTTTTTTAAGCGTTTCTACAATTGAGTATCTGTGCTTAAACACAGGTAACTCTTGTCTCTCTTTCAGAAGCCTCTGGTATCTGGAGGAACTTTGCAGCTTTTTGAACAAAATCCTTGAAGGTTCCAAAT
This sequence comes from Chroicocephalus ridibundus, assembly GCF_963924245.1. Lineage (NCBI taxonomy): Eukaryota > Metazoa > Chordata > Aves > Charadriiformes > Laridae > Chroicocephalus > Chroicocephalus ridibundus. Next base: position 67,278,462 of record NC_086316.1, on the reverse strand, counting down.
TATCTGTGTCTGAGGTCTCAAGGGAGAGACTGCTGAAGTCCTCATCAGAAACTAAGTTTTCCCAGGAATCTTCGGGACCCTCAGATACGTTTGGTTGGTTTTCAGATTGTAACTGTTGTTGTTGTTTAAGTTTGTTTAATAATCTAGCAATAAAGTTATCACGGGGTTTGTTGGTTTCTATCTTATTTTCTTCTTCCTTTTTCTTTTCAATATCCCTCCATTCTAGCCAGACATCTCGGTAGGTAGGAGGCAGTAACTGATGAACTGACTTCAGGTGAAAAAAGCAGGAAAAAAAATTACTTTACGTACTACTTAGCAGTATTACTAACATTTTATGTGTAAATGAACTTGAGTGGCAAAAGATAGGACTAAACATTAAGTAGAGAGCTACTTCTAAATACAGAAACTGTGAAAACAGTAATATAAATATCAATTACACACTTCATTTTCAACTGGATTGCATTCTTTGCAACACTGAAAGAATAATTTTACTACCAAAAAGTTTCCTCCCTGTATGCTGCAAAACATACGCATGCTTACAGATAAAAGCAAATGAACATATAATACAAGGAAAGAATTTAATGGGAAACACTTCATTAAACTGTTTTTAGTATTTAACTATACAAGTTATAACAAACAAGCACAGAGGCAGATTCCAGGATAAAAAGAGTAATATTGATGAAAATCTTACTTGTCCTTTGGTTAAATGATACAGTGCCAAAGTAGCAGCTAGATGTTGTGCTTGCATACTATCTTCTGTTACAATTGTAGGACACATTGCCATTACATCATCTGATGATCTTGTAATCCTGACCCTTAAAGACAAATGTATAAAGGCATTTCTCTCAATGTTTGTTACCGATATAAATAACACATCTGTTAATGTTTTTGTTTAAACTGTAGGAATTAAATTCAAATAGAGAAACTAAGCTAAATAAACTTAATGTTACTCCATAATATTTTGTAAACAGAACCCATTGATAAAGTTTGATTGAACAGCAGAAATTTTTCAGCAGCAGATTCCAACAGTGAATTTGCGATTATTATTTTTTTTCTCTTAACAAATGTCTTCATTTCCTTCAAAGCAGGAGTATTTGTACACACACAAAGATCATCACTAAGGTTAGTTGCTTTGAAAGAAGGACTAAGGATTTGTTCGTGTGCTTGTAACTACTTAGCATAGATTGAGATGACAGTTAATGATCTACTGAAATGTAAACATCTGTTTAACCGTTAGGCCAGTCTGACCAGTGGTGAAATTTCTCATATTCTTAGGGGGACAGTATGTTAGTAGCTTTTAACTTGAGCAAGACGACAGGTTCTTTTACTTGGTTCCTTCAAGAAGCATTACTCATTTGTACGTGATAATATTCTATTTTATACCACTGTATTGTAGACTTGTTTTCTAAAAGAAATCTAAAGATCACTGATACTGCACTGTTTTGGTTACGAACTTGTGGTAGCTTTCATTTTAACTTCCACTTTATTTTAAACAATCTCCAAAGGGGTTTTGGTATTCCTATGCTTAAAACCTGTGATTTGATGTATTATTTTGAATGAGAATACCAAAAGTTAATTATCCAAATTTATCTCACAGGTTTTCTTCAGAACTTTTCATTCAGCAGTACAAAATTAAAAACTAATCCCTCCTTTATGGGATCATTCACCAGAATCTTATTTTTGTGATAGCGTCCAGTCTAAGCATTACTTTTGCAGAGCTATCTAGAGCTAAATACCTCCCTGCTGGGCTAAAAAAAGAGCGGTTGGGTTAAGCACATTATATTCCTATAAATATGGATGAACATGACAGGACAGAAGTAGCCAGCATTTTAATTTTTAGATGAACCAAAAGAAAAAATGTAAAGTTTATAGGAAATACATACCTACATTTCCAATATTTTCCAACTGGAACCTTTTCAAAAGCAGGATTTGGGCTCTTGGGAAAATTCTTCCTGCACCAGTCAATCAAAAATTGCTTTGGGGATTTACCAGTCCAGCTTCGAGCACTATAATCAAAATTTCTTATGTCTAGCGGTTCTTTCTTTTTCACTAGAAGAGCAGAAAGACACATTTTAGGTCTCAAAATTCGTTTTACGTTCTTTTGATAGCCAAGAACGTTTTTACCTTTTCTTCAAATGTATTTTTACTAGAAACCAGTATTTTCTGAAATGCTTTGCAGAAATACTGGTACTGATGCATGACTGATAAATTCCTGCTTTTCCCATAAAAGTATCTAGCAAGAAATTAATTACAATATTTTGTTTGCTATCTTCGATCACCCAATAATTTAAAAAGTTTCACTGAAGTTTCGTTATTAAAAAATAATGTAAGTTTGAAGGTTTAAAATTAGAATAGTTTAAAAAGATGAGGGTGACAGTGAAAACAGTAACTAGCCCCACAATTAAAATAAAAAAAAAAAAAAAAAATCAAAGTTTTAGGCATGAGAGTATGGCAAAAATAGCTTTCAACATCATCTGCAAAAACAAATACAGATCCTTTAAAGTCAGCTTGGTCAGTGAGGTAGTTCACCTGCCCTTCCCACAGTCAAGAGCTTGATGGATCAGCACCGCAATGTAATACAACCTATAAAAACAAGAACTAATACTGAAAATTTGTGGTACACTTCAAGCTTGTACTGAACAATTTTCCACACACCTTTGTCTTCCTTTGCAGCACCATCAGGTTTTTCAAGCAAGCTCAAATTCAAAGTGGTTTCTTGAGGCTGAGGTGAGGGAGTTTTTTTCTTTTCATTTTGTTGTTGATTTGAAATCTTTACAGCTGGATTAAATACAGGATGATCTTCAAGTACTGCCATTTCTGTCAGAGAGAGAATACAACTTAGGCCCAAGAGCATACAACTGACACCCATCAACTGCTAAGCATTTATTCTTTAAAAAGAAAAGATCAATTGTAATAATTCTTACTAAGCACTCAAAAACAGGAGCAGCAAAATGTTACTGACTTTTTAGAATTTGACCCACATGGAAAGGACAGATTCAGGAAAGCCTGCAATTCACATGGTGGCCTCTAAGTTGATGAAATCAATTCCATCTGACTCTCAGACTTACTTGCCTAACAAATATGCAGGCCACAAAATAAAACGCAGGTAATATGCATAGCTCTACCTTGCTGAATTCTTCTTATTTTCTCCTGTGCTACCTTCTGGCCTTGCTTATCTTTGTCTTGCTTGGAGATGCTTGCTTGTTCTTTTGCTTCTGAAAGCTTGGCAGCCAGATGTACATACCTCTCATTCTATTTCAAACAGAATTATTAATTAGAAGTTGAATATTGTATGCTCGTCACTTTTAATGACCTTCATAACAAAAAAAGTGGAGGGGTTTTGTCCTTACACAAAGGGGGCAAAATTAGTTTTTACATAACTAACAGTCAAAACCTCTCAGAATTTGACAGTCACTTTCTTAATCTCACTGAGATGTGTTTCAAGAATTATTCCTTTCCAGCACAATGCATTCGGTATTTTGAGCACAGTACAAAAAACATAGGAAAGGAAAAACAACTTAGGAAAGGAGATGTTTCAATACATTTCCCCTTCAGTAGCCTGCACATGTAAAAAAAGTATTCAATCTCCAATTTTTAACAAATACATCCATCACTTGCAGATGTACCAGACATATCAGTTTTTGAAATACTTCCATGAAGCGTTAATTTTATCTTACTGGGTCAAACTTTTCTTCATCTGTCTCTTTCACAGACTCATTCTTCTCTTCATCACTCTGTTGCTCAGCATATCGTAAAATCCATTCCTTCATACTCACTTCTTTCTCTTTCCCCACATTCAGCTCCTAAGAGGAGCAATCAAAATCAAAAGTAATGATAAGTGAAAACACCAATGCTTTTCTGTGTCAGTAGTTAGGAACTATTGCTTGATTATATAAGCTATGTTATATGGCGTAAATAACAAAAATGCATGGAGCAAACTTCTCCAACTAGGATAAACATTTCACAATATACTTACATAGATCTTAACACTCAAATGATTATAAGTGCTAAAAAACACACTTTAAATATTAAAAAAAAAAAGAACACTTTTGTGCAAAATCTTTTTGATGTCCAGCTTTAAGATTCAATAACCACAGAAATCAAAACACTGCAAGTACACAGGAAAACTTAAACCCACACAAGTTCATAGTGTCATCTGTACCCAGATAGAATGAAATAATTCCAAGAGAAAATTAAGCTAGACTTTACCACAAAAATGAACTATGATGAGCCCTCCAGACTTCGCATGAAAAAAATCTTAACTTCAAATAACCATTCCACTGAAGTTAAAATAATGTGGGTGACAATTATTAAGCATACTGTATCTTCAGAGGTTTTTCAGTGTTGGAAGTCAACGCAAATTCTCTATTTTAGAGAACTTCGTCCTCTCTTCCCCCTCCCCCAGTAAATAAAAATCAATTTCTCAGATTACCTTAGTTTCAGGGATATTTTCTTTCTTTTTGTTATCTACTACACGAGGTGGAGGTTCACGTTGTGACACAGGAGAACAAAATTTTGCCCTAGGTTTCTGCTGCTGTTCTTCAAACTGCTGGCTAAAACCTTCAGGCAAGGCATCTTCAAAATAAAAAAATCCATGTCACAGAATATACTTAATATAATTACTGAAAATCCTTTAAAGTGTGTTGGAAGCCAGCTAGAAGAACATAAAACAAAAACAGCATGCCTGAAATAAAATTAGCCTTTAGCATTTACATAAGCCACCATTTGCTTGCTGGACTTCCATAAAACTCAGAGTAGGAATGAGAAGTCTAGAAGACTTTATACACCAAAAAAAATATCACAGAACCAGTCAGCAGCGCATCTAGGAAAGGAACACTGTCATGACTACTGGTCTTAGTGAAACTATATATTTAATTACTACTTTGAAGCATTCCCATGCCAGCGCAGGTCTGACTACTCTTCTGTTAAAAACTGTAGTCAATTCTCTGTCACCATACTCACCGTCAGGAAGGTTTAAACAAAGCCAATCAAGTGCAGAATGAAGATCACCGCCATACAAAAGTGTATTTTTCATTGCTTCTTCAATGTGCTCAGTCTTAAAAGAGAATTTTTGTAAAGCCATGTATACATCCTATAAATAAAAAAGTTAGAAAATAATAGGATTTAATATAGCAATTTAATACTGGCTTGTAAATTCTTATTTCCCACATATTGGATAACTGGCATTAAAAGGAGGTAAACAGCATAAATCAATATATCATAACGCTAAGTGAAAAAAATCATGTTTTAGATACAGAGTTTATAATATTTTTTATTGTAAACGTGTATGCATATGTATAAATAAATCTACATTCCAGCCTCTGTACAAAAATATACAAATTTTCTAGTTAGGCATGTTACCAAACACAGGCCTCTGCTTTGTTTATAACAACAGCTAACTAAAATGTTGTTTGTTTCCTACTAACCTTCTTACTGTGTGAGAAAATAGCTAATCACTGACCTTCTTACTGTGTGAGAAAATAGTTAGTCACTGAGCTAAAGTTACAAATAGTAATAATGAGGAGACAGCCAGAAGTAGCTAATCACCAAGAATGGGATAACAAGTAGTAGTTAATCACTTCAAGGTTCTTTTATGCATCAAGTATGTACTACTATACTGATTAGGATAGAGCTGTGTCTACTTCAAGGAACACCTTTATTATCCTCAAGAAGTTGGCAAAATTACAGTAAACTTTTACTGCCCTGAGATAACTCAATACCCTAATAGGATAATGTGAGGAAGGGTCTCCTTACCCAAACGACCACTGAGAAGCTCACGCTTGGACGGAAGTGTTTTGCTGACGCAGCAAAAGTTAATACGCATGTCCAAAAAGGCTATTCAGTCATCCTAATGAATATGTAAGTCTAGGTGGAGTTATGTATTATGTAGGCAGAACTATGAGAATCTTTTGTGTATAAATAATGGGTGAATATCCCCGGTAAAGTGTGCTAGATTTGTGGGTTCTCCCCTAACGCCCGAAGTTGAATAAAGCAGTATCTCCTCCCTAAACTACTTTTGGTTTCAAGAGCTTTTATTTTAGGCAACAGAAAGATAAACCTACAGTTTTCAAACTATATAGAACAAAAAATGTAGGAATCATAAAATATTCAGATTAAGTTCTATTCCTCTATCCTGTCTGAAGACTCTGATTTTACTTAATGAACACATAAAGACGTATCTTTCCTAATACACATACTTGTTGCTTCTACTGACTAATCATTAATATAACTGCTGAAAAGCATGCTACGCTGGCTTGTACTGGATGCAGAAGTGTAGTATGACACATGATATGAATGACAAAAAATAAACCGTTTATTCTAAATAAACAATGGTCAGAGAACAACACTTTAAAGACTACCTGTAGTTTCTTAGTAGTAAGTCTTCTGGAAATCATCCCTTTGTCATCATTTCGTTTTTTATGGTCATTGATTACATCAATAATCCTTTTCTCCAAATTGCCATTTATCATCACCTGCACAGAGAAAATTAGTTGATAAAAAGCAAAACATTACAAATTTTTATGACTTATCAATGCTCTTTGTGGCTAAGGAAATAAGAATGCAGAAATCTCTCCACCATTCAAATCACAACTTTTCCAGCTTTCCATAAATGCAGTAAGCATTTCTTACGAAAGGGACACTTTTTTCATTTTATTTTTGCAAGCTATAAGCTTTTACTTGAAATAGAACAGTTCATTCCTTATTACAGAAAATGCCCCATTTACATCTTCAAGGAAATTTAGTATGTCAAAGGAAATACTGTAAGGAAATAAAAAAAATTCTACAGGAAAGAATAAGACTTTTCTCCTCTGCTTACAAGAACTGGTATAAAATAATTTGATCATCAAGATATAATCTATGACACTTTCCTTGCTCTCTGGCTTAAAAAAAAAAAGTAATTATAGTAAAATAATAATTTTAGTATTTTTAACACTTCTAAAACATGAACCAAGCTTCAATTGCTACTGAGGTTGTGGTATAAACTCTGTATTCTTCCTCTGACAGGAAGAATACATACGCACAGCAGAAACCCAAACATAACTCTTAGTAGTCTTGCATGCAATGTATCATTTGTTACTTAAAAAAATATAGACATTCTCCTGCCCTGTTAGTTTATTTTTAAAGCACACTCAAAATCCCAAACATATCAAGCTCTTAACAGTCAATGTCTAATACATTAATATAGTTTGCCTGCATAACATAATACTGAAGAAGAGCTGAAAAAATATTTACTCAGCAAGAAGAGTACTATGAAAACTAATAAAGATACTTACCTTAAGAACAGATTTATCTAGATTTGCAGCAGCACTGGAATCTGTTGTTGAACTAAAACTGTATGTTTTTGGACCTGCAAATTGCAAACAACCATCAATTTCAAATGTGTTCTTAAGCAGAACACAGAGAACATTGCTTACACTAGCTAAAGCAGACCAAATATAACACAGGTTAGCGCAAGCAAATATTACACTAATTTGACAGAAACACAAAGGTACATAACAATAAGAATAACCAATAGTACAGAAAGGCCCTTGAACAAGGACTAGTGAAGAAGGGTCTGACTCCTGGTAGACAAAATATAAAATCCCAAGTGGTACGGTGCAAGGAAATGGGATTGACTGATCACTCCCTCTCAACACTGGAACAAGGAGTGACAAATAGGGAAGGTAACGGCAAGTTCAAAACAAGTAAGACCGTTGAGGTTGGTTTTTTTTTTTTATTACAAAGTGCATAGCTATGTAACAGAACTCTTTGTCTCTAAAGTGTGGATATTAGACATTTAGCTAAATCCAAGGGCAGACAAGGGCTTTGTAGTAAAGAAATAAATTAATTTGGGAGGGCACTGAAAAAACATTGCATCTGCCTTAGGAAGACCCTGTCACAACCGGTGGAGGATGTAAGAGTATGTCCAACCTATTCTTACCTAGGCGCCTGCTTTTGGCCCCTATCTAGAAGAGGCCACTGGGTTACAGAGGGTTTTGGTCTGATCTGCTATGGTCATTCTTAAAATACTTTACACTTAGCAGCTGCCAGGAAAAAATACAAAGATATTCATTGTCATTACAATGACAACACACAGCCTGCTGTTGGATTCTGTTTTTTTCAGAACACACGTACTGTTTCTAGTACTGCACAGATACAGATATAAAGAAACTGAGCATCCCCACAGCTTTCACCACCCTGGAGACTGCACACCACCCCAGAGGGAGCAGCACTGTGCTCCAGGAGGCACAGGTACTTCCCAGCTCCTCAGCCTGATTGCAGGCAGGTTGGACAGCTCGTCTGTGCTGGGCTGCCTGCAGAGCGGCTCCACGAGAACCCATTTTAAGATCAGGATGGGGTGTAGGTAACTACATTTCAGAAAAAAAGCCACACCACCTCTGGTCAGGAGCTACAAAGAGCAGCAAGCCCTCACAAGCTAATCACTGGCACTTAGTGGTAGGCCGTGCAACTACACAGTACTTGGACTACACTAACTTAATTTTCACTTACACTGACCTATCTTTCACCACAGCAGACAATCTGTGATAGAAGCAGAATAATTTCTGAAGAGGACTGAGCACCATTGTGTTGGAGGAGTGGGAGACAGAAGGAATACACTTAGCAGAGCCCAAATTTGAAAAAGCAGAGGACACGAATAGGTTCAGGAACTTTAAATTAGCGGATTACAAGACTTTGTGTTAACAAGTTGGAATCTCAAATGGCCTGGCCATTGCATGCTTTGCTTATAGTCTGCACCACAAGCTGTTATAAAATATCTGAGATGCTACTTCTGGCAAAGCTGGTTTATTGAAAACAGACACCTCACAGTGCTGAAGAACATTAGTTTTTCAGGCTGCACCCAGAGCAGTAATCTCTCAGCTCATCCAACACTGCTGAAGTGCCTCCAGCCCTGAATTTGCTCTGGATGTTTTTTCGTGATACAAAAAAAGAATATGCCAAATCCACATTACATCAGCTTTGAGCACATGTGGAATGAACAACTACAGGAGAAGCGCATTACTAGGGAAGTGCTGCACCAACACTTGCTCCACAATAACTGCCAGTAATCTAATGACAAACTTCCTCTTGCCAAGAAGTCTCATTTGCTCAGGGACGCCCGCTGAAGCGAGACGGGCTCAAACCAGGCCCGACCAGACCCGTATCGGGGGGCAGTTAATGTGCCTCTCCCGATAACGCCGGGCCTTCTGTCAGGCCTCCTCCCGTCATACCCAGGCCCGCAGGCGGACGCAGGCCGCGCCCTTGGGGACTCCCTCCCTGCGCTCCTGGCCCCCTCTCAGCCACCAGGACCCCGCACCCCTCATCACCACGGCGGGCCGCCGCCGAGGCTCGCCGCCGAGGCTCGCCGCCCGGGGCCGCGTCAGGCCGCGGGGCCGGCTACCTTGCTTGACACGCGGCTCCTTGGAGGCGGGCGGCGGCCGCGGCGCCGCCCGGCTGCCCGCCTCCGCGGCAGCAGCAGCACCGGCCTCAGCAGCGGCTCGGGCCCGCGCTGCGGCGGTAGCGGCGGACGCGGTGTGGGCCGCGCTGCCCGCCCGCTGTTTCTTGTTGCGGCCACCCATGACACCCCTCTACCCGCAGCGGACCCGGCTCGGCCCCTACATCCGGGCACTCCGTTTGGCACCGCCCTCCTGGCCACTCTCCATTGGTCGCTAACACTCGCTTGGCACCGCCCTCCGCCTCTCATTGGTCAGCCCTGAGGGAGCGCACCTCGCCGCTGCCAGGCCTCGTAGGCCTTGCGGGAATCAGCTTCCGGGGCAAGGGCCACCGCCGGCCGCGGGGGGTTGTGGGGAGGTTTTGTGCGGGGAGGCTGTGGGCTGAGGGGAGGCCGGCGGTTCCTTAGTGCTGGTGGGGTGGGATCGGGGCCTGCGTGGGGCTGCCGGTGCCCGTGGGTGGCGGGGGGCTCTGTTTCTCCTCGGGGTGCAGAGCCGGGGTAGGGGCGGCAGGGATCCGGCGGGGCAGGGGGAGGCCCTCCCGCGCCAGGCATTGTGGGACCAGCGAGGAAGATGGCGGACGCATTTGGCGACGAGCTCTTCAGCGTGTTTGAGGAGGATCCGGCCGCCGCCGCCTCCGGCGCCAAGAAGAGCAAAGCGGGCGGCACCGAGGGCGCCAGGAGACCGGGGTGAGGGCGCGGTGGGGCCGGGGGAGCGGGGCCGGGGGAGCAGGGCCGGGAGTGCTCTGGCGGATGAGGTTCGGGCCGCACTGCTGGGCCCGCCTTCTGCCAGGTTGTTTGAGCTGCTGAACCCTCTCGGCACCGTGCAGTCGGTGCAGCCTAAAGGCACACGCTTCGCTGGGATCACTGGCCCCAGAGCTGTAGCAGCCCTGGCACAATGGACGATCGGGGAGTACCGGGACCTGGGAGCAAGCTTAGCTGGGAAGTGGTTTGAAAACCCATGGTGGTTTTTGTGTGTGGACTTGCCTGGGTTGTGCAGTGTGATCACTGTTGCCCGTAGGACACCTGACTTCTTTTCTGAAAATGCGTATATAAAAGAGGCAAACCTTTAAATTTTTTATCTATGTTGCAGAAAACGATCAGAGGAAAAATGCTCAGTAGCTGTGACAGGGAAGACCAAAAGGGAGGTTGAGGTCGATAGTACCAAAGACGCTGTTTTGGGAAAGAAGCCGAAATTGGAAGATGTTGTATCAGAAGATGCTAAGTAAGTGCCGAGGTTAATGTGTAAATTATAGCAAGGCATACGGGTTAGCTGTATGCTAGTTGTGAAGCGTTGATGTAAGTAGCTTTGCAGTGTTTTCATTTAAAGGTGAATTTACTTATGAAGTTCATTTTCCATTATGTATGTAAGTGAGGATGTGCTGGTAGTAGAGCTTCAGCAGTGACAAGCACTGAGTATGTTTAAAATAATACTGCGGACAGACAGGCAGTTGCGGTGTGAAATGTTCATGTATTTATGAGTACTGCACATGGATCAGTGGTTCTTGATCAAAGCCATTGTGTTGATTTTGGGCATATAGCAAGGGATAAGCAGTGAGGCACATGGGAGGAGGCAGGCTTGCTGTGCATCATGCCACTGAAAGACATAATTGGCTGGGGGTACAGGAAGAAGAATTTGACCATGGAGACAGAAACAAGGCTGAGGAATTCAGCTTTTATACTGAGCATGATGCAGATGGGATGGAATACCCTCTTGGTCAGTTTTGGGTCACCTGTCCTGTCCGCTTCTCCCCACAAGTGCAACCCTGCAGAACTCTTCCACTTCCGACCCTCCAAAAGGGCATATAGCAAAGTAGAGTAAAGCTAGTTAGAAGAGACTTAACTGAAAAGTAAAATTACTGAACAGAAATTTGGTTCTGTTTTACCTCAAACCGGGATATGAGGCCTGTAAGATTATAACTGCAGCAAATATTTGTAACCTTAAGTACATAGGTGCTTTAAGTACAAATGGCAGCTATTTGACATGGAGAGGGGTGTATACTTGGACATGTCAACAGCTGGGGGGGGTAAGGCTCTCCCTATTTTCTTTCCAGAACTTCATGACAGATATTATGAAGGTTTTTGAAAACAGATTGAAGGGATACAGTGGGCACTTTCTCAGTGTATCTTAAGAGATTCTTGGGAACTTGGAAATTTATTTTGGTTCAGAAAATGATTAGGAGAGTTCAAAATTCTACTATAGAAATAAAAATTGTGTGCTTGCTGTGTTCTTTACTTTTCTCTGGGTGGTGTATTATTGACTTCCGTTAGACACAATTCTGGTGTGAATTGTCATTCGGTCTTACATGGTAATTTTTCTTAAGTTCAAGGTAAGATTTTCTGTGAGAAAGTAATGAGAAGACTTCTCAGAACACTGTAAACAAAGGGTACCTGTAAAGAAGCAAAACAGAACCAGAGTCAACATTTTAAGTCAGTTCCTGTTTTAGTGGTCTCAGTAGAATGTATACTTGCCTACAGTAGCTTACTAAGTATTTTAAAACTGTTAGAAAAAAAACAGTGTTTTATGCAGTGAGACACTGGCCTGTTCTTGTGGCCATGAGAGAAAGGACTGGTAAAGAAAAGAGGTGTCTCATCTTAAGGCAGCTGCTTGGGATGCTTCAGGCTGCCTGTTACTTGGTGTCATAACTAGTAGCAAGAATACAGGTCTTGAATTTTGCTTTGTTGTATATTGAAAACAAGTCCCCGTTTAATCAGAAAAACTTCATGTGAACCACTGTGATCCAAGTGCTGTTTTCTGGTGCAAGTTTTAAAGGTGTTAAAAATCCCAAAGCAGTAGCTGAAGTAGATTTATATAACAGCAAAATTTTAACACACAGAGGTATTGTTAGTCCTGGTAGTAGTCTCTGCCACCTGTCTGTTTCAAGTTTTTGCATCCTTTTTTTAATGTTACAGTTAAAATGGAAGTGCAGTTCAATATTTTTGCTTTTATAAAGAAAACGGGATTTTTAAATACCTTTCTGGCAATGCTAACTCATATGCTTTCAGTCTGGCAGAACTGATGCCTCAAGTGAAAGTGCAAGCTGTGGAGACTGTTGAAGGTTGTACACATGAGGTGAGTGCAATGAAAAATGGCGTGAAAAGTATAGCCTTATTTCATAGAATTGTGTGTATTACCAGTATAATATGTGTGTATGCCAGTATAGTAATACTGTTTATAGTGCTTGTACTTATATCATAGAATCATTTAGGTTGGAAAAGACCTTTAAGATCATTGGCTCCAACTGTAAACCTAACACTGCCAAGTCCCACTAAACCATGTCCCTGAGTACCACATCTACATGTCTTTTAAATACCATCAAAGATGGTTACTCCACCACTTACCTGGACAGCAGGTTCCAATGCTTGACAACCCTGTCAGTGAAGAAATTTTTCCTAATATCCAATCTAAAGCAGCACTAGTGCAACTTGAGGCCATGTCCTTTTGTCTTATCACTTACTACTTGGTAGAAGAGACCGCCCCCCACCTTGCTACAGCCTCCTGTAGAAAGCGATAAGGTCTCCCCTCAGCCTCCTTTTCTTCAGGCTAAACAACCTCAGTTTCCTCAGCTGCTCCTTATAAGATTTGTGCTCTAGACCCTCACCAGCTTTGTTGCTTGCTCTTCTTTGGACACGCAGTAGCACCTCAGTGTCTTGTAGTCAGGGGCCCAAAACTGAACACAGTATTTGAGGTGGGGCCTCACCAGTGCCGAGTACCGGGGGACGATCAATTCCCTCGTCCTGCTGGCCACGCTATTCCTGATACAAGCCAGGGTGCTATTGGCCTTCTTGGCCACCTGGGCACACTGCTGGCTTGTATTCAGCCAGCTGGTGACCAGCACCCCCAGGTCCTTTTCTGCCAGGCAGCTCTCCAGCCACACTTCCCCAGGCCTGTAGCGCTGCATGGGGTTGTGACCCAAGAGCAGGACCCGGCACTTGGCCTTGTTGAATCTCATACTGTTGGCCCTGGCCTGTTAATCCAGCCTGTCCAGATGCCTCTGGAGAGCCTTCCTACCCTCAAGCAGATATATTATTTCATATTATATTTAAGGTAGAACAGGCTTGTAAAGAGATGAGGTCTGGATCTGGCACTGAGGATGCAGAAAATGCGCTTGAAAAATTAATAGGATATCTTACCAGAATCAGTTTGAATCATACTTGAAATAAAGTGAGTGATTGTGAAAGACTCAGTGATAATGTTGGTATGTTTCGATATTTGAAAGGTACCAAGCACGTTCTGAGTGCTGTTGTTGACAAGGAAAACCCAGTGGTTGTTAAAATAGCTCTGTGTTCATAGTGCTATCTAAGTAGGGATTGAAGTAGTTTGCTATTCTGGCTCAAAAATGAACGGCTTTCTTGTGAGGAAGATAACTGTTTTGGTAAAAAGGGAAAAAAAATTATGTAAAAGCAAAATAATGAAAATATCAATTTTCAAATAGTGTTAATAGACATAAATACAATTTAAAATATGAAAAATCAGAAGCATTAATGCTGTTTTTATTTATTTTTTAAAATCATCCTTCATCCAAAGATGTCAGAAAGAGTTTCTATGAGAATTAAATGTGTAAATTTTAACTTCCTTGTACTTCTATGCTCATTTTGTCTTCAGTGCTATCGTCCAGAGCTAGCTTAAATTAATTAGGGTCACATTCAAGAACCCTGTATGATTAGACCTTTCGTATGAAGAATGGTATACACAATTGATGCCACAGGTTTTAAAGCCCACGAATATGTACAATCTTTGTTATCTTGAGATGTCTGGTCGCGGTTTGCCATCTCTTAGTAACCAAAGAGAGCTTAAATATTTAGTATGAACGTTAGATGTTGGCCAGGAACAGGAACTTTACCTGTATAAATACATTATCCTTGCAAAGGGTGTGTTAGCAATGGGGGATGAGTAATTGCTTCTAACGTCTGTTGGCCAGAAGCCATGACTGTGTCTTGGCCTGAAGATCTAATGTTCCAAGGCAGATGAAGATGAAGCAGAAATATTTCATGCAAGACAGGGAGTATCGGAGTATTGAGAGAAGGAGTACTGTTGGGGCAGGAGGACAGAGATACTGGTTGAAAAACTCTGAGCGGAAGGAAGGAAGCCTTGACACATTAGTTCATAGAAACAGGATAGAAATTCAAGTTATTTTTCATGCACTTTACATCTTGTGCTACAGCTCTTCATAGCCTGCCATGCCACTGGAGTGGACAGCAAGAATTCTGCAATTGTTTTCATTTAAAATGTATTTTATAGGTTGCGCTTCCAGCAGATGAAGAATTCACTGGTCTGAAACCGAGAACTGGAAAAGCTGCAAAAGTATGTCATAGATTGTGTTTATTTTTCTTTTTGCGTATGCTTTAGGCAGAAGATGAGGGTAGAGGGGAAAAATGAGGTACTTTGTCAGTAAGGCTTGGAAAAGAACATCTTGGAAAGATGTCCTGTCATCAGTAAAATTGGTGTTTCTATATTTTAAATTTTCATAGAGCAAAATGATGTGGTTGAATGGGGTTGGATGGACTGTTGTGATTTCAGTTATATTCTACAACATCAGGTGGTGGCTTCAGTTGTACACTGTAGTTCCTCTTCCTAAATTAGTAAATTAGAGAGAATTCAGTCACTGGGCCAAGATTTTCATTTGATATGCCAACAAAGACATAAGCAAAGGTCTTAGGTTTGGTATTAGATAAAATTATTTAAATATAAAGACGTTGCAAAATACTGGTTTAATATCAGTTGAAGCTACAAATATCTACAGGATTTAATTTCTGCTTGTAATTTGCACACTAGATCAGTCACAAAATCAATTAGATGTAAGCAACAATCTGTATTAAAAATACATAATGTTTTTGCTTTCTTTCTTTTTAGGAATATCCATTTATTCTTGATGCCTTTCAGAGAGAAGCTATTCTTTGTGTAGATAATAACCAGTCTGTGTTAGTGTCAGCTCATACATCAGCTGGTAAAACTGTTTGTGCAGAGTAAGTAATTTTCTGACAGGCTCTAAGAGCATGGTGTCATGTTTGTCATGTCATTTTGTTGAACCATCAGTAGCTGTTATGTCTCAGTTTTTGTGACACAAATTTTGGACCATCAGTGTTAGAATTGAATTGACTACTCTTGAATATAAGAACTTTGATCTTGTTTAGTGGGTAGCAAAAGGCTTATTTTGTGTTTAAGATTACCTCTTATTTATAAACAGTCTGATTTTGTTGAGATGTTATTGTATACGTTGAAAGGAAAGTTTCTGCATTTAGGAAGAAATACCTTTGTTTTCTAGCCCTGGCTGTAACTGCTGAGGAGTTTCTTTTGTGTTTTCTTTGCTTTGTCAGAAGCACTGGTTTGATTTAATTTGCAACTTGGTGTTTATAGGGCAAGAAATGTTTAAAAGGTAGTGTGCATTTTTTGTCAGTTTGGTCTGACAGTGCAGTGGCTTTGCTGACTAAAGGTGAGAAGTGAGATATACATATTAGAACATGGGTTTAAATAATAATAGTTTGTCATGAGACAGCGACAATTAGATTTTTAGATTAAACTAGTTGAGCTCTGATGTCCATAAAAACCAGTTAACTTGTCAATGATTTGTCACCCTCCAGAGAGGCTTACATAGTTGAGTTAAGATTGCACTGAATTCAGTGATCTGGTTAAGAAGTGCTTCGTATCATTCTACTGGTGTTCTGGATTGCATATTTTATTTTTATGTTTTAAGCAGAAGATTAGAGGAAAGTAATATGCTGTGAATATCTTCCTGACAACTTTAATGTACAATGTTTGACTACAGGTATGCAATTGCCCTGGCTTTGAGGGAGAAACAGCGTGTGATATTTACAAGTCCAATTAAAGCTTTGAGTAATCAGAAGTACCGTGAGATGTATGAAGAATTTCAGGATGTTGGTTTGATGACTGGGGATGTCACCATTAATCCCACAGCTTCTTGTCTGGTCATGACAACTGAGGTAAGATCAGACATTAATTCTTGATCTTTCTGTGTTTTCTTCTACCCTTTTTTGGCTGAGAAGGTCTGATATGAAAAGATTGAAGCTACCATAATAAGCCCAATTAGGGTAGAAGATGTTATTAAAGTTCATTGTGCCTCCCTTTAATGTTCTAACCTTTGGTTATTGGAAGAAGTTAGGTAAATCTCTGTAAATTCGTCCTTTTGGACTATCAGTCAGGAACTTTCATTCTCACATGGAGAAAGGCAGAACTTAATTTATTGAATCCTCAAGAAACTGAGTTTTATTTGGATAGATATGAAGTACTGAAAGTGAGTCAGACTTACTGAATCCTGTAGGTTCAGTATTTTGTTCTAGGGAAACCAAATGGGGAAAGGAAAATCATTGAGTGATAGTGAAGTGGTTCATGCTAGGTGCTAGTACTCCAGGAATATACCACTTTTCACCTTTGCCACAGTTTTGTCATTTTTCTGTTATAGACATATGTCCTGCCATGAGTTGTAATTTTCATTTTTCTGCCTTTACCTCAAAGGAGTAAAGAGTCTTACAGAGAAAACTCTGATAGGGAAAGATTGGGGTGGAGAGTCAGGATGGCTTGATTTCTGACAAAAGAAATCCTCTTAATCACAGGTTATGTATTAGGATGATGGAAGAAAGAGACTTGGCAGAAGTAGATCTGGAAACCTGTAACAAATATTCTAACACATAGAGGCTGTGAGAAAAGTAATGTTTTTTTCTTTCATGTTCCTTCCATGTTCTTGCAGGGAAACCAGTTTGTCTCATATCATGACATTGATAGATTGGAATCAACTTGGAAAGCATCTCATAGCCAATCTTTAAATGTTTTTAACTTTTGTGCAAAATAAGATTTCATACTGCCATTTAAAAGTGAACCAAAAATTCTGGTAGTTTCTTACTGACATCTCTGTAACATGTGACTGTTATTTCATGTGATGGATCTCTGTTGGTTTTTTTCCTTGTCTTTTTTTCCTTGTAGATTTTGAGAAGTATGCTTTACAGAGGTTCTGAGGTTATGCGAGAAGTCGCATGGGTCATTTTTGATGAAATCCACTACATGAGAGATTCAGGTATCCTATACGGTTTTTCTTTTCAATACTTTTTTTTCCCAAGAACAATTTTTTTTTCTTTTGAATAATTAAATCTTTGTTCTCTCTCTTAAATTCAGTCATCTTTGTGCGTACGTCATTGAGAATTTGTTTTCTATTGAATGTATATAAGATGGTTATTGTGTGTCGCAGTCTGCATTTTCTTTGCCAAGGTAAAAGCCACTTTGAGGGCATTCGATGTACCCCATTTGTACAGGGGAAGCTTTTTTCAGTTTTTGTTTTATTGTGCCTTTAAGCATGCTGTTCTTTGGCTTCAGAGCTGAAAAATAGGCTTTAATCACATAAATTTCCCATGTGAATTTTCTATTTTCAGAACGTGGTGTTGTTTGGGAGGAGACAATTATTTTGCTTCCTGACAATGTTCATTATGTGTTCCTTTCTGCAACTATTCCAAATGCCCGTCAGTTTGCTGAATGGATCTGCCATCTTCACAAACAGGTAATGTTTCTGATGTGCTATACCTCCATTCTTGTTGTCTTGTGGCATAATACTGTTTCTTTGGTGGATGAGATTGGAACCTTTGAGAGTCTTTTTAGTCATCATCTTATTGCTTATAAATGATGGAATAGATCACTCCTGGTTTCTCTGCTTGTACTCCTAGGTTTTACAGCTATACTGGCCGTTGGTTCTGCGTAGCAAAGTTAAAGCTGTTTGTTTAAAGTTTATTTTCCACACTTATTTAGACACCAACTTGATTTCAACAAACATTCTGAATTATGAAACACGGTGAACATACTATGATTTTCATAGGGCTGATAGACGAGGTTCTTTGGCCTCTGTAAAAAGGCCATGTGGAAATCAAAAGTAAATAGTAAATCCATAGAAAATACTACATATGCATGCAAACAAAGTGAGAAAAGAGGAATGTAAGAAGTCTGTCCTGTCCAGTAACCATTAAGTTTGTTTTATTCTGTTTAAGAGATGCTTTCGCAGGAAAGATATGGGAATTAGAATTAGGGAAGTTAATACCCACAAAAGCTTGGTCCAATTTTAAAATACCCCAGAGGCTGATTCTTATGTTATTTGTGATGGAAGGAGTGTAGTGTAAGAGATGCCTATTTAAGCTTAGCTCAAGACCTTGACTTGGTTTTGCAGAACACTAGTCTCTGATTAGTTTTTTTTAAAGCAGATTTATATAATATTCGATGTTTTGAGCGAAGCATTTTGTCTATTTTTTTCTTAATAAGCTTTCTCTTTGCAATAAAACCTTAAATGTTCCTAAAAGTCTACCATGTGCCTTTTTTAGGTGGTGTAAGAAATACTACAGGCTTTTTTACAAAATAGAAATAAGCAGTTTTTCCTTTGGTTTTAAAGGTGTTAGGATTATGAGTCTATAATAATACAGAACGAAATATTGCCTGATGTTACTTTTTGTGTTCATGACGGAGAATTTTTGTAGCCAACTTGTGTTCTTCTAAAGGTTCGCAAACTTTTGTTTTCTTAAGCAACGTCATTAGTACAAAATCCATATTCAGGAAAGAAAATTTATTATCTTAGTTTCTGTGAGTCTTACTTTCTGGTTTCTAGAAAGGTGTATCTTAATAGTAATGTATTGGATTTTCCATCAAGCGTTTTTACAGTGCAATTAGAAACATTAAATATTTATGTGTATGCTGTTCTTTCTTTATAGCCTTGCCATGTGATTTATACTGACTATCGACCCACTCCACTGCAGCATTATATATTCCCAGCAGGAGGAGACGGACTCCATCTGGTGGTTGATGAAAATGTATGGAATATTCAGTTTGTTTGAAAGATCTTTTTCCTCACATATCAGTCACGAGCTTGATCTCTTGCAAAATCTGGATTTGCTGTACAAAGGATGTTTATATTAAAAACAAGTACAAATGGGTACAAGTGATATCTGAATTGTCGTTAAATTTGTGTGGTCTTATAGAAGAGATTGGTTGTATTATTTAATGTCATGTAGCCAGCTGAGTAATACTTTGCTGGGATGTCTTAAGTGCCCTCATCCTTGTTTTGTTTTCTAAGTGCATGTTGCTTTCTGTAAATCTGCAAAGTAGTTTATGTTCCTTGTACTCATTCTCACTCGAAAGAAAATGTAGCAGCATCTAAAATTTACTTTGTTTGAGGGGGCAAAATATTTTTGTGTCTTCAGGTAATTTTGACGCAACAATTTATTTAAAATTCATCATCGGCTTTTACATCAGTAGCTAATACTGTGAACAGTATTACTGCACTTGAAGCTGTGTCTTCATTGGGCAATGTAGTTTCATGTAGACATTCCTGAAGCTCAGTTTTAGTGTTGTGACATTCAGCAGTTCTAGCCTGGTTGATGGTGTGGTGGATAGAACAATGAGCTTCAGAGACACCAAAGTAATTCTGAGCTGTGGTGCTGACCTAGTAAACTCACTCACTACCTTATGCATTATTTTTCCCTTCTGCCTGTAGATATGGGGTAATGGTACTGGCTATGCAAAGCACTAAGTATTTTTAAGTGGGCTATGTAAGAAGTAATTGCTTACAAAACAATTGTATTTTGTGTTTTTTGTTTAGGGGGATTTCAGAGAAGATAATTTCAATACAGCAATGCAGGTACTTAGAGATGCGGGAGACTTAGCAAAAGGGGACCAGAAAGGCAGGAAAGGAGGAACGAAAGGTGAGTTTGAGTCACATTCTAAAGTAACTTTTTGTGTAATACAACGAAGTTGTATGCAGGTTGTGCAAGTGTCTCTATTATTCCTGAAGGTCGTTTTTTGCTAAAATTACTTTTAAATTAATGTAATCTCCCTGCAGGTCCCTCAAATGTTTTTAAGATTGTGAAGATGATCATGGAAAGGAATTTCCAACCTGTGATTATTTTCAGCTTCAGTAAGAAAGACTGTGAAGCCTATGCACTTCAGATGACAAAGTTGGATTTCAATACAGGTACAGATAAATAAAACTTAGTTTTATTCACAGTGTAGTTTAATGTGAAATGTTACTCTGGTTAGATATTTCTATTTTCCTGTGGGACTTCTTGTGTAAAAACTAATGAAAAATACCTGTTGCTTTTTCCTTTATTATGCTGGTATGTAGGCTGTTTTCAGTAGGAAACTGTTGGTGCACAAAGAGTACTTGGTCATCACAATGTTGAATTGTTCCTCTATTTTAAACTTCATTTGTTTCTCAAAAATCCTGTTCACTGTAATAATAGCGCAAGAGTTCCTAGAAAATTCTATCTATAATGGGAGAAGACTATATCATAACAAATGTATTTCCCAAAATTTTCATGTTATGTCCATTAGAGAAACAAATATTCTTTCAAAGTGAAAACAACTGTATAACAAACCACTAGAATGTTGTTTCTCAATGATTCAATCCAGTTTTCTTTCTTTCCTTCCTCCCTGCCTCCCTCTTCTCCTCAAAGAAAAACCCAGATGGTAAATAAAGAAGATTTTTTCATTTTGGATTAAGACCAATCTTGGAAAATCAGTTTAAGTTCATTGCTTCTCGGAAATGTTAAGAGTTGTGACAAAAATAAGGAACCTCCTGTAAATCAACATATCATTTCATGTCGGTGAACTGTTCAGGGTCTTGCTTGCTTACTCGCTCCAGTCTTGGATGTTCTGACTCAGTGTTGCAAAATAATGCAACCGTTTCTGTCAGGAAATGAGGAGATATGCATAAGTGCAGACATGCATTTTTATGTTTTCTTCAGTCATATCTTTGAGTGTGTACTCTTTATATTCGTACTACTTAAAGGGTGTAAACTTTGAGAATTAATGGAGAAGGGGAAGAGCCTCTAAGTCCATGCAGATAGGGACTAGTAGGTAGAAGAGAAAGGAGGAGGTTTATGAAATAGACAGAAAGTACATAAAACTGAGAAACCCCAAGCTGGGAAGTAGCTGAAGTTTGGATTATTCTGCCAGGTTTGTTCTGTTTTCCTTTTGGCTGAGCATCTACTGGTTACTGTTGGGCTCCTTCAGGCTCACATTTAAGTCTTGATCGTCTGACCCTATGCGGGTGGTTTTCATTATAGACTTCATGGTCTTCCATGATAATTCCGTTGTAAACTTTTGTAAGTATTAGAATGTGGTAACTCTTTATTTACATATGGTATTAGCCTTATAGATTTTGTAATAACTTAAAAATTGCCTTCTCAGATGAAGAAAAAAAGATGGTTGAAGAAGTGTTCAATAATGCAATTGATTGTCTGTCAGATGAAGACAAAAAGCTTCCTCAGGTGAGTGGAGATTCAGTAGGGGTAGCTGCTGCTCTCCTGTTTTCTGCAGCTTTTGAGGTTGTGCGTCTTTTTTAGTGCGTACACAAATCATATACTGGGTGTTCTCATTCATCTCCCTGGCTTTTAATATCTCTTGCATTGCTCCTTGGCATTGTGAAATAGGACTCAGTGATTAGGATCCTTCCAGTTTTGATGCCAGCAAATCACATATGCCAAAATTAACAATGGAATTCCTACCCTGTGGTTTGTGTTTTGTTTTTTTAATTATGTTTTTAAGTAAACATAAGGGCTTATAAAGAGATATATCTGGGTTAAAACTGTCTGGGAGTAGTTCATATGAGAGTACAGTACGCGTTTTATCAGGTATTGACTGTTGAGCTTTTCAAAAAGTTGAATTGATGCACCTGCATTCTAATTTGTTGTATAATGACTAAGCACAGTGACTGTCTTGTCAGTGGAAAAATACAGCCTTCTAAATGGACAGAATATAATAAGATTCAGTCCTTTTGTAACAAACACTAAAATTATAATTTCTTTCTACCTCCTTTAGTTATTTTTGTCCATCATTTTTTACTGTAGTGAGCTTTATTGTGAGCATGGCAATTTTTCCTTCAAAAAAACAATCATTTAATTTTTGGCCATGCCTGCTTGCTTTGGATATCTCACACCTGTTTTGTTTGTCACACCTGTTTTGTTTGTGAACTTGAGAAAAATGGAAAATAGGAATCCAATGTATAAGGTATATTGGGTTGGTTTCTTTGGTAAACTTATAACTGGTGTTATATCCAAGTAATCTGTTTTGGTCTCTGTAGGCAATGGTATCTCAAAAGTGTATTCTCAGAATTAGGTTTGGGATGGTAACCAAGTGTTAATAGATTTTTAATGAGAATCTTCAAAGAGAAAAACAGAGACAAAGCTGTTTATGTAGGTATTTGTTTGAAGTATAATTTAGTAGTAGTAGAATTTAAGAGATTAATTAAGTCACTTACAGCCTGAACATGAGATCTTGTATGGTTCTCATAGGTGCTGACTCTGCTATTTCACAGCACATATCAATAAGTAAAATCACTGCACCTAAAATTGAAACAAAATAGCTCATGCATAGCAGGATCACTATTTCCAAAAATGATTTTAAATGAGGCAGGTTTGGGTTTTTTTACATAGAAGCAAATTGAAATACTATTTCAGTCTGTGTGTAAATTAGGGCATAGCTTCACAGTTGGCCTAATGCAATTTAAGACTAATCTAGTGAAAAGACTGGCCTCTGGCTTTACCCTTCGTATCGTTGCTAGTTCTAACTGGAAAATAATACTGAGGGGGTATTTGTTGTATTTAAAATCAGGAAATAGTGAATTATATGGACACTAAGGACAGCATTGAGATTTTCCATACAGGTTTTATTTTGTAGTAACGAATAGTAAAATTTGTTTACTGGTCTTTATATGTTTCTTCCCAGGTTGAGCATGTACTTCCTCTTCTGAAGCGAGGAATTGGTATCCATCATGGCGGTCTGCTTCCCATCTTAAAAGAAACTATAGAAATTCTCTTCTCTGAGGGCCTAATAAAGGTATATATTTCATGTCCATATTTAGGTTTTTCTGTGTTGTGAATACACAGTTGATAATTCTGAAAAATTGAGAGAAGTATGTCTTTGCTCAGAATGTACACTAGTATTACAGTCGAGATCTGCTCCTTGGCTGAAAAAGCTGAAAGATTGTTGTACATTGCACTGAAAAATGCTTTGTGTTTTGAATATGATTCTAAGCATAAGGTTAGTGCTTACCAAAAACTTTCTCTGAATATTGTGTGGACCAGTAAGCAGGCAATTTTAAACAGAGCTACCCACATATGAAGTTAAAGGCTCTGTTCTGTGGCTCTACATATTGGGTTCTACAAATGCATACAGCACCTCTGGAAGCCTGTAGCTGTTCCAGTGGTACAAGTTAATTGGTGTGATTGGTGCAGCTCACTTCCCTTGAGAAATGCAAATATTTGTGTAAGTGCCTCTATCTTTATCTGAAAAAATTAAATTCTTGAAGATGGTTTGGAGTTTTTTTTCTTTCTATAAGGAAAACCTTGTAGTCTTTAATACTTTGCCTTAGCTGTCTTATGTTAGTGCACTGTTACAGCTCTAGTTTTTAGTGTTCCAGATTTTATTCTAAAGTATTTAAACTTCCAATGTCTAACATTTTCTTCAACTGCTTTATGATATATCTTCCTCCTAGGAAAGACTGTAGACATTTACCAAGCTGGTTGCCAAGTTGATTGCCCTAACAGACACACGTTCAGAAAAATCTAACCTTACATGAAAGTTGTAGGGGGGTTTTGGGTAGCTAACTGCTGTTTCCTTCTTGCAAACTTTGAATGTGGAAATTAACTATTCTTTAATATAATTTGCAACCCCTTGTGTTTTCTTTTGGAGTCTTTCTCGTGGTCCCATCTAACTAGTTTTCATGTTTTTACAGAGGAAATAGGGGAAGGGAGAAAGAATGGTTTTGGTCCCGTTTTTAAATATTGAATGCGCCTATTTTCTTATGTTGACTGTACATAAGTAGTAAAATCTGGAGAGGTTTTTTGTAGCAATCTCTGACTCTTTGCACGTTTGCTTAAGAGCCTTTGTTTTCGCTTGCTTAACTTTAGTCTGTTTATTTAGGCCTTATTTGCAACAGAGACTTTTGCGATGGGAATTAATATGCCAGCCAGGACTGTGCTATTTACGAGTGCCAGCAAATTTGATGGAAAAGATTTCCGATGGGTAAGTGAAAAACAGATTCTGTAAAATAACTGAATTGCATTATTTAAGCCTTATTAGGATTAAATTTACTCTTGACGTAGCCACTTCAATGTAGTAGAAAATACTTTTTTCTTACAAAAACCTTTCTTTGTTCACTAATCCACTCATAATTAGTGTACAAATTCCAGAAGAGAAGATTCCTCAGATTATGCATGAGATTATTTATTTAAATATATATTTAAATAATATCTATTTAATATCTAAATAAAGACTATTTAAACAGAAAAGGCACATCGAAGAAGGTTAGTGGTGGAAGTTGGATTAGACTAAGACTTCTGCACAACTTGTCTGAAACTCTGAGACCTAAGTATTTTCTTCTGTGTCAGAGGAACGTGAAGAATAAGTGGGCTCAGGATCATATAAAGATCACTAAATTTAGATTTTGACAGACCCAATGAAAGAGATCATTTACCTCAGGAGAGTATTGGTTTTTCTGTTATAGCAGAGTATTTTGGATAGCTGACAGAAAGACATCATGTGTGGTGGGAAAGACAGGTTCCTAAACAGCTGGAAAACAAATAATTTAAAAGTTCTAAGCATTAAAATCAGGTAGGTGATTCACATGTAAATAATAATAAGAAAGGCGTTCAAGTCATCACATCAAAACTTTATAAATAAGTGTCATGATTCATCTTTCAGAGATGAGAATATTGCAGTAAACAGGGCAAGTGACTTGATATGCGCATTATGAAATAAACATCTCTTCAATCTTAGTTTTGGCTGTTCAGTTTCATGATTCATTCATTCTGATTACATGTCCTTTGGATATATGTGAGAATTAGCTACCTTTGAGGTATCAGATGTGTGGAACTCCTGCTTTTAAAATGACTTAGGACATTTTCCTTAAGGAGTTTTTAATATCTGACTTAAAGTGAAACTTGTGAAGGTGTTGGGAATGCAAGTTCCACAGATGACGAAAAAGCCTTGTTTTTTGACTTAGACATAGGAAACCAGTTATAGCTGGCTCTTGTCCATGTCCCAGTTCTTTATCAATTTCATGGTTTGAGGTAACAGTAACCTCTTCCATTTCACTGTTAGTAGCCACAGAGATACTGCTCTTGGTAGGTGTGAGTACTTCAATGTTACGTTTGAATCATTTGAATGAAATGATACGTTATTTGAAGCTGGTGAAGATGCATTATCAGTATGTTGAACTTGTATTTTATTTTAATAATCTCCACCATGCCCAGCAACCTTCTATCACATAAGACATTAGGAAAATGTTTCTTGTGCTTATTAGATGATCCTCTGTGTTATGGAAATCACTGTATCTATGGCAGCATTAGTTAACTTAGACTGCTGTCATATATTATTCGTAGTCATGGATTTCTATCTTAGTAGTTTAGTGATCACTTATGAGTAATGAATTCAATCTGTGAAAAATTAATGTCTTGGATGACTCTCCTTTGCTAATTTTATACATTGTGGTCATTTACTGTGTAATTGTAAATAGCACTTTTATACGTTCTTGCTATTTTTTAACAAAAAATAATGTTTGCTATTTTTTTTCTTTTTCTTATTTTATCCTAGATATCCTCAGGTGAATATATTCAAATGTCAGGTCGTGCAGGACGCCGAGGTATGGATGACAGAGGAATAGTAATTCTTATGGTGGACGAAAAAATGAGTCCAACAATTGGCAAGCAGCTTTTGAAGGTAGGAGAGAAGTTAACTTTTTTTCTTATCCTCCGCACTAAGGTGATTCTCATTTGAATAATGTAACATGTAAAATTATACACTTAGAACAAAAAGTGTGTAGATCATGCAGGTAGGAGATGACAACTCCTGAAAGGAGTGTGGACACAGGCGTTTTTATTGTGGAACAAAATTAGAAGACAATTATCATCTTTCACTGTATAGAAGGGATCTCAGTCAGGAGAGGTGGAATTATATCCTGTTTTCTAGTGATGTCAGTACTACTGCAGTATTCTGTTTGTTTCGTGCTGATCACAGTCAGTTCAAGGATATTGCTGAACCAGAAAAGGTTTGCTGATCTTTCTCAAGAATTATTAAAGGCTTGGTTTTGTGGTGAAATAAAACTTTGCTAATGAACTTTGCAGTGTAGTAGGCAACCTGGACAAAGTCTTCTTTAAAATGAGGTATGTATGATACATAAGAATAACCAGATGGCTGTCAGTGAGCTGAAATTAACTATGGAGAAATGTATAGTGCTTGTAGGAAACTTTGAGGTTTGGAATCAAGTGGTTGAAAAAACCACTGTTATGGTTGAGATGGGCATTAGATTATAGGGCTTCCCCAGAGTGTAATGGAAGTTGTTACAGATTATTGCAATAATACCCTCTTGCTTTATAATTTGAATGTGAGACATTGCACTCATTACACTTCTATTTAAATTCCATGGCAAAAATCACCATAATGGAGCATAAAATTCTGTGATGTGTGTTGCCTATCTTAGTCTGCTTATGTTAATTGTGCACACAGGTTAAAATGGAAAACTCTGGGGGAATTTCTGTGGACGGTCTTCAGGAGCTTGTAGCCTTGGTACAAATAGCAGGTCATTTGTGTTCAGACGGAACTTACAGTATTGTTCCAGTTTGTATAAACTGGGAATCATCATAAGTAAGCTTCAGGGTATGTTAATAAAAAGCATGTACTTGTTGCCAAAAAAAATTAGATGCCGATATTTCTCTACTTTGTTCAGGCAAATGAAGAACAAGGGGAAAAATATGTACATGGCTACTGTCACTTATGCAGATGCGGCTTCTTTATTGTTTATCTTGCTCAGTCAGTGCTACCTGTTAATTCATTATAAATGTGTACATTAGATCACTCTTAAACACAGGTATTGTTTACCTTCTTAAAGTCAGAATTTTCATGAATGCTACATAATGGCTAACTAACCAGAAATTAGTAAAATAAGAAATTCCAAAAATATTGGAACTCATTCATGTATGGTCGCATTAGGTTTTGAATTTATTTTTTAGTCTTGATTGGATTTGTTTTTTCTCGGTAGAGTGGACATGGATTTATTTGTTTACGTGCACATTTAATGCATGTGTGCATCTCTGAGATGCATGAAGGCTAGGTATTTTAACTGTTTTTATGAGTTTTTAAGACTATTTAAAAAAAAAAAAGATGTAATTTTGTGGCATGCTTATTTAAATAAAGCCTTTATACCTTTGTACTTACACAGATGAAACACTAAACAGCAGGAGATACAAAATGAGAGAAGAAAAAACATTTCTTAGAAATAGCATTAATTTTGTGTATTTGTAGTCTGTAATTTATAAAAGAATATCCCCCAAAAGTTAATTTATGTGAAATTATTGTAAATAGCTTAAGAAAAATTTGTATTTCAATTATTTATTTTCAGATTTTATAAGATTACTCTATAAGCTCAGCCATTCAGAAGGTATTTTCTTTTAAGTTCAGTAGTTTGAGAACTGTAGAACTCAAATCTGTATGAATTCAGATGAAAAAAGAAAATAGTAGACCACTTAAATCTTTTGATACTATCTCTATTTTTTGTCCAGATTTTAAAAAAATAATACTAAGTACTTTTTATTGAAACTATAAGCCCTTTGCGTTTTTTTTTCCCTTTTGAATTACGAAGAAGCAAAAGGGAAAAATAATGGCAACTTTTTTGCTTTCTGTATCACCACTTGGTTCTTCTCCACTGATCTAAATAAATCCATGTATTTCATTAATTTTTCACACTACTTGTGAGCTAGAACTGAATTGAAGATACCTTTGAAGAAGATCAGCAGCGGCTATAAGGAAGGTATTGGTGCTTCTATAGCTTCTGTGGCAATTTAGCCAATTGCTGAAAAGGTGGTGAAAGTAATCTTTTGAGATGAGCGGTACAACATAAAAAATACTTATTTTCCTCTTTAAATACAAAACACATAGAGGAAATTTCATGTCAAAACAGGCCAAGAATGTATGCAGGCTAACACTTCCTCAATATTCGCATTTTGTATTGATTGTTAAGTGTGTCTGAATTAAGCTTTACTTACTGACAGTGTTTTGTCTGTAGTAAGATCACAATCAGGTCTTGCAGTAGTATTTTGCTGCCATGTCAAGTATGTGGCTTTGCTCCAGGATAAGCTGAAGATTTACAGAGGAAACCTCGGAAGAAATAAATGAGCCACATTGAGAATGATAGGACACTTACATAGGACATTTTTATCATAGCTCTTCAACCCTAGTGCATGTCTGATCCAAACCATTTCCTGAACACTAGAGCAAAATGTCTAGGAATAATGTTATCAGCTGCCCAACACTGCGATCAGCGGAGTGGGAGATTTGAGTATGTTTCCGTACCAGCAGCATTGCTGTAGCTGTGCTATTTGGCTGTGGCACTGTTTGTTGCGACATTGTGTACAGTACTTGAAACTTAAATTCAAAGTTCAAATCTCAGATGGAGTTCTTACAAAGGATATTTGTAAATATTTCTTAAACTCAGTAACGTACATTTGTCTTCTGCAGTGTAACTAGTTTTTTACGTTTATACTTAGCATTTATTTGACCACTGAATATTTAGTAAATATTGACAGCTTGCACAAATCTGTAAAACTAAATGCTTACAATACAGTTTGATAGCGTTCTGAAGACAATAAATTATAGTTCTATGTTTGCATAATACTAAGAAATATTTTATGGGATTTTTTTTTCCTTAATTAAGATCTTTAGCTACATTGTATTAGTTTAGGTAGGAAGTGGAAAGCTTCTCCTTGATACTAGAAGGCCTTTGAAACCAGAACAGCATCTCTCTGGTTTGACCTCTGAAACCAGAGCAACACCTCTCATGGAATTTGGCCATGTTACAAGCATGTATCCTACAGAGAGAACTGAGTTACTGAACAGTTGTAATTTTTTATGTCTCTAAAAGACAAAAATCTTAAGCTAATTACATTGCAGAAATGAATATTTGTATAATGAAAGAAGATGTGCTAATATAAGTAGGTTTTTGAGCCTTGAATGTGAGTGTATCGTTTGCATCTACTTAATCCTTCACAGGAGAAGTTAGATGGACTGAAAAATCAAAAGAAAACATTCATCTAGCCAGATAAAATATACAGTACTATGTTTTCCTTGTCATTTGCATATGGAACATAAAGTGCCCCAATGCCAAGCTGTAGGAGATATTCCACTATCCGCATCTGGCTCCTTGGCAGGGCCTTCATTTATAGAGTTGGCAGTACTGTGCTTATGTGGCCTGTATGCTGCTATTAGAAATCCATCTGGTCTTTTTGTATTTATTGCGACTTACGCTGTTTTGTTGTAGTAGGCAAATGAAGAGGATAGCAATTCAGACAGTTTAAAACTTTTCCCTTTAACTTTCTGCCTGTTCGCACATCTCTCTCATATGACCACTGTGCAGTTGTTGGAAAGTTTCTTAATTTTGAAAGAGCAAAATATCATTCCCTTATAATTGAGGCAGCATCATTAAATATTTTGTGTTTTAATCATCTGCTATGTATCATATATGGCTATTCCTTTCAGACTCCCAAGTAAAGAAAAATGTATTAGCATGAAAAGCAGTATTTCTGTAAAAATAAATACATTTATGCTGATTGGGAATAAATATAAGGTTGTAAATGGTGAGGGGGTGATAAGAAGCTTCAGTTGCTAGAAGAAGTTTCTAGGACATGAGCATCTGATAAAATTGCTGGAAGTTAGTAGCTTTGCATAAGCATAGCTACCTGTCTGCAAAAGGAATTAATAATAAGCCTTGGGCACCAGTGTAATTTTGTCTGGATTTCTAACATAGAAAGTGTAATAAGCAACTAAAACTCTTGCCGGGGGTCGTGAGAAACACTATAGTTATGTAATACTATAAAAAACTGGGATAAATCAGCATTCAGGAAAAACAGTAGTTAATGTGTAGGAAATAAATACTGTTTTATGCAGAAGTAGTTCACTTAATCTTTGTCTGTGAGGTTGCGTGTTCCTTCTTTTGGCTTGTCTGGTATTTATCAATAGGCCATGGGTCTGCTCCTGTATTGGTATTTCTGTGTTTTAAAATAAACACAGGTGTGTGTGCTCTTGAATTGAGTTGAAAAATAGTAAAACTTCAAAAATTACCTAATATAAAGTATAGATTCTGCTGTTTGAGGTGGGGTTTTTTGCGTGTGTTGTTGTCGATAGGTAAATTTAGGACAGTCAGACCCATATACGTTAACATCATACTTCTTGAAATTGTTAGTGTGTTTTTGTTCAGGTAATCTCCTTTGACTAGTTTTCAGTGAATAGGAATCTTTTTTTTTTTTCAGATGGTAAGATTTATTCTGTTACATCAAGTTCTAATTTTGCTCTTACAAACAGTACTGAATTTTTACTGTATGATCAGGCAAGAAGCATGGGAACAGAGCATCAACAGAGGCCCTTTTTGCAAATGAAATACTTAGCACTGTCCGAAGTGAAGAAGCAGAGGTTGTTAGCTATGCATGGCTGCCACAGAAGGCAAGAACGGGGAGCTGCTGACAGTCTATGAGGAAGCCCAAGGCAGGGCCTAGCAGTTGTTCAGTGCAGTGTTTGGCAAAATTGCAGCACAAGCTTCTTTGGCTAGAGGGTATCCTGATACAACATCTATGAATAATGTTCTCATGCGAAGTTGAAATTGGTGTGGAATGATACTGCTTACTACTTCACTTCCATGATAAAGTTTTCTCAGAATCTTTAGTACTTCTGATTGTCCAGCCCTTTTAAAACTGTACTGTGCGCAGGTTTTCTGCTTACTTTTCCTCAAATGCTTTAAAGATGTTGCTAGAGAAGCAAACTCGTACTTCAGTTCATTTCCCTTAACTTGTGAGTGAGTAGTAAATAACAGCTTTCCATTCAATTTTTTTCTTTGGGACTATGCACAAGACAGCAGGTAAAGCCTTCTAGTGACACTGTCTTCCATCAGCATTCAGTCCCGCTTCATACACGTGTTACCATGTCAGCTTAGTTGTACTATTGTACTTTGGTTTGGCTTAAAGCGTACTCATATGGAAAAATAATGAATGCCTCCAGATTTGAGACATTTATCAAAGCCTAGTTTGGGAGAGAAATAGACTTCAGCTGGAGGTTGGCGCTAACACTTGTTGGAAAAGCCATTGCAAAATCTAAAGAAATGGATTGTCACTAGTGGTTTGAGGACAGTATAATGTTCTTTCTAAACTAAAATTGTGATATAGATGAGAATCTCAATACAACAAACGTTTTGTATACCTTATCAAAATTTAAATAAAAATAATTTTGATGTGAAATGTTTATTTTTATTGTAAACTGCCAAACGTTTCTTGTTCTTATGAAGCTTGCACTGCAGAAATTTTCCAGGCTTCAATTTGGAAAAGTACTTCACTTCTAACCTTAATTTAAAATCTGCTTAAAATCAACAAGATTTTAGCATGAAGTCGTGGAGAGAATTAAGCTGTTTTAAGGGAAACAGATATTCAGATGCCATCATGAACAAGGTCACAGTTTTGTAGATAATTATGCAAGCCAGCAGAGAGAATAGAACAGCAAATACTTCTTCCCGACGTTTGCAACCAAAATGTGGGAAGATGGAGTGCATCAGATTGTGTGTGAAATGGTTAATCGCTCTTGAACTTCAGACTTTTCCAGACCCAGTAGGACTAAGCTAACTGATATATTTATTGATTGTCATTGCTGCTTGTCAATACTACAAGTTACTTGAAGTTTTATTAGGTCAGTCTGTGGAAAGCTGACAGATTTTTGGGAAATTTTCTTTTACTTTGATAAACACATCACTACAAATGTAAATGCATTTTGAATGATTAAGCTAAATTTTTTTTCTTTGCTTTCTTATTCTTAAAACAAAGAAGGTAAATGTGAGATGAACAGAAGACAAAGTTCCTTTTTTAAATTTATTTTTCTGTTAACTTTTTGTAGAAGTATTTAGTCTTTGCTAGGGCAGACATTTCCTTTAAGTTAAAACATACTGCATATTTGCTGAAATTCTAAGTTGTCACATCACTGAGCTGATACCTGTAGCAGCAAATCTGAAACCAGAGTGTTGACAATTGCAGTGAGCTTCTGAGTTCAGATACAGATACCTTATTTTATTTCCATTTCAGCTTTCTTTCAGTTCATCCAAGCTAGAAGGAGCAAAATCATTCTCGCAAATGTATTATACAGTTAGAGTGTTACCAGGCCAGCTCAGATCCAGATGAATCATTGCACAGTATGGTGTTGAACACATCTTAAATGACTCTTCCTTCTGACATTGGTTTGTGTTCTATTTGGAGCAAGTCATGTGGCAGTGGCATGACCCTGCTTTGGGGAGGGCCAATTTTTAAGTTAAAGTATGATATTTGTGTTCTATAAAATATTTGTAGTTTTAAATATTTTCTTGACAGTTTAAATGTTGTTTTGTTAAACTGGGGTGCCTCAGTACAAGTGTGTAGGGTTGTTTGTATATTTTTCTATGTTCTGTTCAGAAAGAAGACCAAAGGCTTAGGGGAAGAACAGAACTTGGATTTACCAGCCTGAAGTAAAATTAGTGAGAATAGTTACAGTGTATTAGAGAGGGTAAATGACTGAAGAATTCAGTCATTCAGAACAAACTTCGGGCAGTGGTAGTTGCTTGTGAGAGCAATAGAGATACTTTTTTTTTTTTCCTTTTAAGTCTGTTATTACAACTGGAGCATTTGTGGCACCCAAGCCTGAGGTATCTTCATCAGCAAAGCCTGCTAAAGCAGCCTTTTGCCACCCACAGTGTCTTCTGTTTGTGTTGGTGCAACTGTTTTTGGTGCAAAGCAGTGAGCCAGATTGGTAATAAAATTGTACTTTAAATAGTTGCTTACCACTGTCTGTTAAAAATAAACCTACAGAAGGGTGGGGGTTTTTTTCAGTGTTACAGTCATGCTAATGTGGCTCAGGATGATCCTGTTATCAGTATAATTACACAGTCTTTTTTGATATTTCTGAGAGGTGTCTCATTATTCATGTGGTAACTCTCTCATTGATATGTGGAAAAAACGGGTGCTCTTAATTAATATTTCACTAAAGGTATTTCTCTGTCTTACAGATGTTTCAAGCTGTCGCTTGCATTTTTATTTAATAATGCATTTTTCATAGAAATTTGTAATGATGACTGTCACAGACAGATAAGTGTACTTATTTCCCCCTTATGAGGAAAAAAGTGAGAGCCCTTTTAAATATCATCTATGTGCTCTGTTCTTTGCTCTTTTTGTGAAGAGGTTCTTTGTTTCCTTTTTGGAAACCCATTCATTCAGCTGATTTCTGGAAACACTGATAAGCAAATGAAACTGTCAGTGGACCAAATGGTGTAAAATATGTCCTATAGTGTATCTGATTTGTGTCATTGTTGAACGATACTTAATTGTTGCTTTGCAAGTTGCTTCTTTCGTCTTTGTTAGCTTGTAATTTCCCTATGAGTTAGTTTCAGACAGTATTTGCCGTCTTGTGTTCCTTGTGAAAGCTTTGTACACATTTTCCATGAGAGGCTGGAGAGCAAGACAGTTAATGTGCAAAATTTATTCCTCTTTATGCATGGGAACAGTTTTGAAAATGTAAATATTTTTCTCCCACTGTAAGAGAGAACAGAGAGAGTAACCCTTACCAAATGTACATCTTGCTCAACACTACATGCCATAATGCAGCAATGACAGCTCTCACATCTCTGGTTAGACAAGGCTTCCAAGTCTTAACAGTAATAAAAAAATGTGAAAAAACCACGTGAATATCAATTCCAGACACTAATCTTCCTCCTCCCCAATCTGGATATCTTTCTAGTTTATATGGGCAAGAAATGGTAGGACCAGTAAATGCTGAATGCCCTGCTGGATGATTTGATTGTGTTGAGAAGAGACTCTGCTCTGAAATTGTTTGCAGTTAACAGGGCACAGCATGTAACGGCTATGGTTTTCAGATAATTCTTGACTAAATTATTTCTGTAGTAAATTGTTTATGGTTATGTTCTTGAGTTTTAACATTATCAGCTTAAATGAATCATACTTTTGCAATCCAAATCTTGGAAAACTTGAAAGGGTGCTACTGGTAAGTTGGCTCAATATTTCTCAAGAAGTGAAGTGGTTGCCAGTGCACAAAGTAGGTCATTAATTTCTGAGAACTTTAGTTGATGTATCCAGGCTATTCTCATGTATACAGGCAGTTTTCATCCAGAGAGGGGTAAAAGAGCTTGCAAAATCATTCTGTTTTTTTAAAAATATTCAGAAATAAATCTGTTGCTACTTTCTGTTGAAGATTTGGGGTGGGCGGACTGCCCTCTTTGCAGAGGTGAGGAGGAGGATTACTTGTAGAAAGGAGGCCAGAGAACAGGGATGGTAGTTCAGCAACAAAAATAAAGTCATGGGCACAGCCTGCATTTGAAATGACCTCTTAATGCCTGTTCAAGGCACTCTTTCTCATCAACTTCTGTTGTGGCTCTGATCAGGTAGACTTTTGCCCAGTTTTCTGCATGAGCGGTTGGTGGTTCTTCCTTTCTCTAATATGGAGCTTTTTCTCTGGAGACAAGGGAGAGGCTTCCTTAGAGACTGAGAGAATTTGAAGCAGATGATTGTGTACCCTAGCTTGTCAAAGAGAAGGTCGACAAATTGTGACAGGAGGATCTGTGGTAGAAGGTGAGCTAAATGTCATGCACATTCTTCACAGTATTTTTAAGAAAGAAAAGTAATCGATCTGGGAGCTGGTGGCACAGGGCTTATTGCAGATAAAGGGACTGTAAGAGGAGGAAATGATCATGAAGGAAATGTACGTTAAACTGATGTGCCTCGCATTATATCTCACTAGCTAGCAAAATCCAGGACAGTTGAACTTTATACTCTGTAGGCTCTTCAAGAGCAAGTTAAGAAAGGAAGGCCCAGTTTTCCTGTCAGTAATGTATCCCATGTTTCCTTCCCTCCACCATAGGTGTCTGACAGGTGTCTTTAGGTAACCACTAATGGTCTCTTAAATAATCGTGCCAGTCTTTATAATTCGCTAGAAAAGGCTGATTGTCTACTCATGTTTTGTGAAGCAAGGGCATCCAACTAGTTGCCGCCTGTTAGATGTGAGTCTTGTTGATAGCCCTGGGTAGTCATTAGAGACTAGTGCACGCTGCAGAATTCACTGGGTGTGCTGAAGGTGTAATACAGTAAAGCAATTATAGTTATTTAATTTGGAGAAGTAACATTTCCAGTTTTCAGAAAAAATAAGCTGCTCAGAACTTTTGATTTTGAGTGTAGCATTGCTTAGAGAACAACACTGAGAAAAACAGGAAATTTCTGAAACTTGGAGAAAGATGTGTTTATGAGATGAAGGAACAGGAATAACTCACAATTTTTGCCAAAATAGGATTTGTATTTTAACTGCTTTGTCTTAATAACATGATCTTATTTTCAAATTGTAAAATGCTGATCATGTGTTTAAAACAAAAGTTGCCACAGCAGCAGCTGGCTCAAATGCTGCCTTTCAAGTAAGTGTGCTTTATATAGTCTTTGAAATAGCTGAGTTTTTTAGTTTGTTCATAAATCACTCCTTCACAGTTGAACTGTGCTGATTTTTAAAAAGCCTTTAAAGTGAATCTGCAGGAATTGTCTGGTCTTTCTTGGCATGTTATGTGCATATATTATAGTTGTATAAAGTTCATTGTTTTATCACTTTATCATAGCGTTTAAGTGAGAGTATGACACTTACGATTTTATTCTTTTAAGGAGCTGATAGTCTTGCAAGACACAGCTAAGTTATGGCTTAAAGCTATGTAACATTTTCAGGAATGGGAAGAGGGGTTCATAGTGTGATTGGAGTGGTCACAGCAGCGCTTTGCCAGATCTCCACTGGTTTGTAGATACGCCAGTGTCTGTAGCCAGTTGGTGGGTGTATTCCAGCTGCTTTAGTTGATGCCTGCCTACAGCAGTGGGTATTGCAGTAGGAAAGAATCTGACCCACCATTAGCTAACACTGGCATAATTGCTGTGCCATTCTTCAGTAAATGCCATTCTTTAAATGGCATTCTCTGTTGTAGAGAAGCAAGCTTTTTAGGGAGTGGCGATTTCTCTTTCCTAGAATAACTGATATATTTAGAAAAATAGACAAGAGCTTGGGTATATAATCCTTTATCAGGTCTAAGGAAAAAGCTGTGTTATACTTTGGTTAGCTTCAGCAACAGGAGTTCTCTCATCTATGTTTGGTGTGTCAGGCCAGAGACATTTGTAGAAACTTGAGCTTTCTTCTCCACACTGCAGCTCAACTGTTGGTGTCGTACTTATCGACACATTTCGTTAGTAGAAACCCATTTGTGGTATTTTCAGAGCTGAAGATGTTATTTTAAATACACATTTCATGATGTAATTTAAGAGGTATTTCTGTTCCTTGATGCATCACTCGAGGTGAAAACCTACGTGTGTATTTATGATATACTTACAGATGTAAGCTAGAAAGACTGAATGAGTCTTTGGCCATGGAAAGCAAAATATTAGGCTATATGATTTATCTTAAACTTGTTTTACATGTATTCATGTTGGTACTTCCTTAGTATAAACATTTGCTGAAGGCTTCTGTGTAACAGCTGGGCTTTATTCTGACATGAAATAAATAAGTGAGTGGGATTCTGGCATTTGTAAGGTAATCTCATAAGGCTCTGTATCTCACATAAAGCAAATGGGATTACAATATTCTTAAATCTCCTACATGTGAAGGAGTATTAGATTCAAACTGTCTTTTCTTAAATCTAACATCAGTACATCAGTGGATGTAGTATCGGAATTCTTGGCTGTACATTTAAAAGTGAAAGAAAAACATGTATATTGTGGTAGTAAAATCCATTAGATTTAGCTTCATCTAGCAGAGTACTTAATCTGAATTTCAGCATTGGTGTATATAAGCTAATTGGTTGTTTTTTTAATAGCCTTTTTTTTTTTTTTGTATGATGAGGGAGTATCTCTGCCTGATGTGTTACTGTATAGCGAAAAGCAAAGAAATGAGTTGCAAGAGGATACAGTATAATTGGTTTTAGGTAAAGCAAATCTTGAGTTTAAAAGAAACAGCAGAGGAGCATATTTTCCAGTGTCAGCCCTCTTTGAGCTTCTAAAATGTTTGATAGAATATGTTGAACTTTCAGCAGTCATGAAGTTGCCTGAAAAATAAATCTTGAATCATCCTCATTTTCTTGTTATCTGTTTTAGTTTTTATTAATGCAAAATGTTAATCATAACTGAATTTACTCATGGGCCTTGTTGAAATTACAATCCTTGTTGAGTAAATCTCTTTTATTTCATGTATAGGTCACTCTTTAATGAACAGTAAATACTAAACTGTTGCAAACTGTTGCACTTCAGTTTATAATATACTGTCAGATTAAGTTTCACTTGCCATTTTATTCCTCATGATGTGTCTCTGTGGATTGCTGGTGTCTTCAGTGATGTAGTAGTATTTTTAGCAGACACTGCTATTTTTCTCTATGCCTTTTCTAGATTTCTTACAAGTGCAGACCTTTTGGGTCTCTACTGAGAAATTTTGTTTTGAGAAAATACCAAATTACATTGTCTTTCTGTTTAGTAATTCACAAGAGTTCGGTGTTTGTAACTCCCTTGAAGACTTAATTGCAGTTGGCTTTCTCCACTGCAGGTGCGCATTGTCAGTTTGTGTCCAGCTTTTCCTCCACCAGTACCCCCAAGTCCTTCTTGGCAGGGCTGCTCTCATTCCCTTCAACCCCCAGCCTGTATTGGTACCAGGTGCTGCCCCAACCCAGGTACAGGCTGCTTCACTTGGCCTTGTTGAACCTCATGAGGTTCATGTGGGCCTACTTCTGGAGCCTGTCCAGGTTCCTCTGGATGCCATCCCTTCCCTCAGGCATGTCAACTGCACCACTCAGCTTGGTGTTGTCTGCCCACTTGCTGAGGGTGCACTTGATCCCACTATCTATGTCACTGATGAAGATACCAAACTGGTCCCAATATGGACCCCTGCGGGACACTACTTGTCACTAATCTCCATCTGGACATTGAGCTATTAACCACTACCCTCTGGATGCAACCGTCCAACCAATTCCTCATCCACTGAACAATCCACCCATCAAATCCATATCTCTCCAATTTGGAGAGAAGGATGTTGTGGGGACCACATCAGAGGCTTTACAGAAGTCCAGATAGACGACATCTGTAGCTCTTTCCTTGTCCACTGATTTAGTCAGTCCATCAGAGAAGGCCACAGGGCTGGTCAGGCAGGACTTGCCCTTGGCGAAGCCATGCTGGTTGTCTTGAATCACCTTCCTGTCCTCTATGTGCCTCAGCATAGCTTCTAGGAGGATCTGTTCCATGATCTTCCCAGGCACAGAGGTGAGGCTGACAGGGCGGTAGTTCCCAGGGTCCCCCTTTCTACGCTTTTTAAAAATGTCTCCTTTTTTCCGGTCAAAATAATGGAATCCAAATAATCGACTACAGGAAACATCTAACTTTGTAATCTGGACTTTTCATTTCATTCAGATCTAATTTGTAATATTGTAGTGTGACTATAGATACAATGAGATATATAAATACTGTTAATGTTCGGCATAATAAAATTGCTTAGGATGTGATAAGATATGTAGTCTAAATTCAGGACAAGTTGTATTACGCATCAAAGCAGCTCCACATATGGAGCACTGCATCATGATTTGTTTGATATGCTCTTACATGCTGCAATTAATATTTTTTTAACTGGGCAGTGTTCTTGGATCTTTTTCAGGGTTCAGCTGATCCTTTAAACAGTGCATTCCACCTGACGTACAACATGGTATTGAACTTGCTTCGAGTAGAGGAAATTAACCCTGAATACATGTTAGAAAAATCCTTTTATCAGTTCCAACATTACAGAACTATTCCAGAAATAGTAGAAAGTAAGTATTATTGTATGTTGTACTCATGAGAGTCAGTATAAAAGATGCTGCCCTGTGAGATTGGGTAGTTACACTTCATTATGCTTATAAGAGTTTATACCTGTGCAGCTCTTCTCTTCCCTGACATCAGTTGCCACTGCACAGTTTGCTCTTACATTATTCTTTATAGTTTTTTTATAGCTACAGAGTAACTTCCTCTTGTTCTTAGGACCTATATTGATGTGCACTGTCAGTCTATCAAGAGAGCTTTCCTCTGAGAGTGAGGCCAAGAATGGTTGTCACACTGCTAAACTGCAGGACAGGAAGAAGGAAAAACAGTTTAAAAATTCATGCATTTTCTTAGAGGTTCAGAGAAGAAAAGTTGTATTCCATTTTGTTACATGAAACTTAGCTAAAATAAACATATTTTTAATATCTCATTACATTTTTTAATCTCATTACAAACTCAGGCACAGTGCATTCCAAGTTATGTAGGAAAAAATGTTTAATTAAAATACTAAGCAAAATTCAGAGAGGACTGAGACATTATTTGCACTCCACTGAGTTACTAAATTTTGAGCCATGATCTTTAAATAGTGTGTTTTCATGAGCCAAAGTCAGTTTCCAAAGATCTCTGCCAGTGTTTGAGAGTGAGGCCCCTTTCAAAACTTAACCCAGAAGAATCTTAAAACACAAGAGGTAACCACTTCCTTTGCCACTGATGAATAAGCAGTTCATCTGTTCATTTGTTAATTGAATATTAAGAGAGATAGTGTACGTGTGCCTGTAGCTTTGATAGACACAGAATTTCTGTTAGTTTGCAGGTGCTGTATTTAAGACAGTAGTAGTCAAATATAGTATGTATTTCCTGAGAACCTCCCTGTTCCAATTGGCATGCCTAGATCTTCATTCTGGCATTCCAACGTTGCTATTTAAATAGAGAAATGGAGCTGGAGAACATTTTTCATATTTCTTGGACATTTATTTTAGGCACCATACTGGCTGTTAGAATTTTGTAAATAAAAACACAGAGGGGAGAAATGGTCATTTAGATCAAGGAGGAAATTATGCCATGAGCATGGATTGCTAGCTTTTTTCTTTGAAAAGTTGTCAGCTAAAAATAGGGACCACTTCTCTGGCCCGTGTCTCAAGTCCCAGTGAACTGGGATTTCTGAGTCACCTATATTCATTCAAATAGTATGCAAGAGGGTTAGTTGGTAGAGAGGAAAAAGAGATCTTCATAATGTATCCTGTGTTTATGTTTACTAGTGGTATTACCAGTGTGAGAGAATGAAGCCTGTTGCTTATAATAAAAAGTGATTTGCCTAAATAAGGTGTAAAAATGTTGGAGGAAGAAAATACTGATTTCCAGCTGATGAAATTAGAGCCTGAAACAGGTTAGGAAGAACATCTTTTAACAATTTCCCTCTTGTTGGAAGACATCTTGTTAGAAGATATCTTTGAGAAATCTTATTTTCATAGGAGGAGGTAGAAGAGCACTGGTAGGCAGTGAATACCCTCCTACAAATCATTTCAAGTTTTTGTGGGACTTCTGTGCAACCCTAGATCAGTGATTTCCTGGAAAATTGGGAGTCTGGCCTTCTCCATTTTCTCAAGCTTGTTTATTTAAAAAAAAAAATCTATAACAGTATTACATTTCCTATAAATAAAATTTAGCTTTCCAGAGAATGGATTATTGTAAATAGAAAAAGAATGCCAAAAATGGTGACATACTGGTCATGCAGATCTGAAAGTGAAACATTGATTTCTAGATCTATGAAGTTACTCATTTCCATGAGATTGAACTTTCTATTATAGGAGTGAATACTTTGGAAGGACAGTACAACAAAATAGCAATTCCCAATGAAGATAATGTGGTCATATACTACAAAATCCGACAGCAGCTTGCAAAACTGGGTAAAGAGATTGAAGAATATATTCACAAACCAAAGTATTGCTTGCCCTTTCTGCAGCCAGGAAGACTGGTAAAGGTAATTCAATTATTGTTTTGTTTTGTTTTTTTTTTATTTTGAATCTCTTACCTTTAAATGAAATTTGCAGGATACATTTCTGTCTGCCA
The DNA here is from genome assembly GCF_963924245.1 of Chroicocephalus ridibundus. Classification (NCBI taxonomy): domain Eukaryota; kingdom Metazoa; phylum Chordata; class Aves; order Charadriiformes; family Laridae; genus Chroicocephalus; species Chroicocephalus ridibundus. Next base: position 67,237,121 of record NC_086316.1, on the reverse strand, counting down.
GTTTACTGTCTTGAAAAATAACGTGTCATGCTGAGCAACAGTTTGGACTTCCTTTATGTTTCTTTGTTACGCATTCAACAATGAATTAAAAGAAGTATTGTTTTCATGATGAAAAATAGTCCATAACTGCAGTTGTAAATACCGGAAATACAAAACAATATGCTTGCTAGGATGTGATTATACATGCGTTATGTTATAACATCTTGTAATATTTTCAGGTGAAGAATGAAGGTGATGACTTTGGATGGGGAGTGGTTGTTAATTTCTCTAAGAAATCAAATGTTAAGGTAAAATATACATTCTTGCTATTCGAAAAATATATACCTTACTGCTTTTTCTGAAAATAAGATAAAAATCATATTTTCTTTGTAGTTTTCAAAGGCAAAAAAGATTTTCCTTTCACCCCAAATTTACAAAAAAACTCAGGCCTTCCTGAAGTGAAAGTATAAAAAAACAAACTATGGAAGGTGGGACAAACCTTAAGTCCTATGTTCATTTCTTAACTTTGGGCATATTTATGAGGAAATGCTTACTTATGTCTGGGATAAGTAGTTCAAAAGTGCACTTGGCACTACAAATGTTTCTAACTATTTAGTTTGTTTCTGAGACATCCCCAACAGCGCTACACTAAGCCGTTCAGGGGAAAGATACCATGTTATCTACTCTCAGAAAATCTGTAGAAGTGTAAGTGAGGGTTAAGAGCGTAGGGAGACAGACATTTGGCTTTATGTAGTTTTCTTAAACTGGAAAATTGTGTCTTGAGTCCTAAGCTAGTGCATGAGACATGGGGTTGCTTGTCCTCTGAGATGTTGCTGTAGAGTTGAGGGCTGGGAAGTTAAAATACTGAGAAAGCAAAACAATACAAACGGATTCGGGAAAATGTGGAAGAAAATACAAGGCATAGTGATGCAATAGAAGCCAGATTTGGTTCTCCTTCCAAAAATCCATTTTTATGGTTGATCTCTGCATAACGCCAGAGATAATGTTTTGGTCTCACTTTAAGAAATGTTTTGCCAGCCTGCTCTGCGGGCTAAATTAAAACATAAGTTTAAAGTCTATTTTTCTGTGGCAGCACTTTTGCTGTAATTTTGGCAGGAGAGCATTGGCGTTAATTACTAGGTCTAAATGAGAAGTTGTTTTTTTCAAGTTCTGGTGGTGTCTGTACATTGTGGCACCTTTTGGTGCTTCTCCAATATATATTAATTAAAGAGGAAACAAGAAAAATGTGTGCATGCAGAACTTATTAAAAGAGATTTTGTTTTGGTTTTCCATCATCCTTTTGAAAGTCACACTTCTTCCAAGTTGGAAAACTGGACTGTTACTGCTATTGCTTAAACTTTTGCTTCTGGACTGCTTTTTTCATCGAGCCACATGAGCAGTAAAACAGATTTCCCCCTCACTCTAGCCTTCTATGTAAAATTGCCAACTTCTGTGTCTTCTATCTGTGTCATATTTTATCCACACATATATTTGCCTTCCCTATCTGTCCTGTCTCACTGTTGTATAAAGCCTTTTGGTTTGAATGTTAGCTTTGAAATCACGGTCTGTTCTGCAGGAGATGGCTCTGGCTCCAGCAGCACTTTTTTCATCAAGTCATTCTAGCAGCTGGGTTGAATTTTTCCTTCTGAGTTCTGTGGAAAGAATGACAATAGGTGCTGAAAAATTATGGAACAGACTTAAAACTGTGTAACTTTCAAAATCAGTGTGGAAAGACTAGGTTCTATGAGCAGAGGCAAAACAAATGACTTAAAGAAGCTGCTATTTACCAATTTGAATGTGTCTGTTACATACATTTTTTTCCTGGGATACCCATGCATTTCCCCATTACTGATTAATGTAGTAGTATGCTTAGTATTGGAAATATATGACTATTATGCCATGTCTTTAAATCTTCATCCACTTCCCAGCTGTGACAGTTCTTTGGATTTGCTTTTAGAAATGATGTTGAATTTAGTCTATATTACTAGTTTTTCTTTAGTTATAAATTTTTCTTCACTGTTTCATAGTTTCTAATGAAGTCCTTTTTCTAGTGAGGAATATATGTAATTAAGATTCATGTTTAGGGTTACAGTAAGTCTGTATTTCACTGTATAATTCTCTTTGTTACAATGTGAAAGCAAAAGCATGAGTCATTGTCAGTTATGTTCATTATTAATTATATTTAGATGTTTTTCCAGCATAATTTCACAATGCAGTGTTCCACAAAATTGTCAATGCAAATAGCCCTGTATCCTGAATTACAGCAGACCAAAGAATTTATTCCAAGCAGTGGTTCTTGCTATATATTGTGCCGTATAGCAGGCAGCAAAGTAACTATTTACTTTGGAATTCATTTAAAAAAATATATTTTTCAGTAAAAAACTTTATTTCCACTAGATTGTGCCAGCAGTGTGGTCGTTTTATTGTTGTGCTGCTTATAGTCCATATTGTTATCTGATCCTTGATTCTAGACATCAAAGTTTTGTCTGTTAACAGTTATTGATACTAGAATTTGAGATGCTGCAATTTGGTCTTCCTCATTTAGATTATTATAATCCTTGTATATTAAACTTAAATTTACATACTTACCTGTTCATGTTTATTGATAGTGTTTACTCCATAAACATTACTTTTATTGCTGGGTGGTGGTCATTGAATTTTCAGCGAGTCTGATGTTAAGCTGGGAATCTGCATTTGTTATCTGTGCCATATTTCTTTATTTGCAGATATGATGAGCTGTCTTACCTTGTTTTGTTTCCAGGCACGTGAAGTAATAGATGTGTCAGGGCGAATCTAAAATCCTTGGAATACACCTAATCATGCAATACTCTGCTGAAGAGGGCAGAATTTTATCCTTGAAGCATGTGAAATGATGCAGCATGAATCAAAGGATTGTTGAAACTTGATATGACAGAGATGTCTGTGACTAACGAATTTTTGCAGGGAGTTCTAGTCTCCTTTTGCATATAAAAACATGGCTATTCCTGTTCAAGGGTTTAGTACATAAAATGTTGTATAAAACCCATTACAGGAAACAGTACACATTCAAAAAGCAGTTCTAGATTAAGTCACGCCTGGTCAGCATTGTCTAAAAACCTTTGGTATACATAAACTTACAGAGAGTAATATTAACAGCAAATGTTAATGAAGTTTATACTCCTGCTTTATTAATAGATTTACAATACAGTTACTGATAGAAGTATTTTTTCCTCTCATAATTTTCTAGACATCTCCAATTGTAGTATTTTCTGTAGCATATTATGTGCAGCTATGAGTTTAGTCTCTTCATTCAAGTCAGCATTCTAGTTTCCATGGCTTTGGCTGAATACTGATTTGGCATATGTGGGTATTATTTTAAAATTCTAATTCAGAGAACAGCAGTGGTATGAGTCTTGTACTTTGCTTTGAGTGCTTTCTGCAAATGTAGGGTAAAATTCAGGGGAACGGTTTCTTCCCCAGCAAGTAATTGCAATTCTTGAAGAAATTACCTGTCTTGTAGTACAGGATAACCCTGTTTTTCTGTTTAGTTTACTATGGCAGTTTCTCAGTACTTCTGAGAATCTCTTAGAAATGCTAGCTGGCTCCACCCTGCTTTTCATGCAGTGGAAGAGAATAGTGTGTTGTAGATTTGTAGTAAAAAATACTGCCCAGTAAAACTGAACTGAGTTAACAAAGGATTTTGAAGACTGTCCTCTCTTTCTCTCTCTCTCTGGTATTTGGAAGCAGAGAAGCTTGTACGTACTATTTTAGAGGATGGTGCCTGCCTTCCATGTTAGGCCTACAGCTTAGTTCTGTTCAAAGTCATAAAAATATCTGCTTATAGTAGGATTGTATTTGTGCAACCTCAGTGCATGTTGATCTAGTCAAAAAACTAAGGTCAGGGTTTTTTAAAGCAGCGTATAATAAAGGTTATGGTTTTGAGAACAACAGTCTTTAACCACTGTATCTGCATGTTTGTATTCTTTAAATGAATGTCAGATGTTATGTGTGCCCTTTGGGATGTATAAAGCAGTGGCCTGCAAGATGCAGCTTCCTGTTCGCAGCAGATACAAGCTGTCGCTCTTGAAAGATTTTTCTGTGGTGTTTATTGTGGGGAGAAACTTGAACTTGCAAACCTGCAAATGAAAGACACCCCCCCCCCCCCGATTTTGTTTCTTTAAAAAGAAAAAAAGGCAAAGTTCAGTACTGCTAGCGTGATGCAAGTATTTTGTATTACAGTTACAAAAGATGTTGTCTAACTTTGAAAGATCTATGCCTAGAAGAAGAGGCAGAAGCACCTAAATCTGCAAAGTAGACTGTATGCTACACTGGCAAGGGAGGATGGGGAAGGGGTAATTTTTTAAAGTGTATTTTTCTATATGAGGGATCTTTCAATCAATACTGCTTCAGTAGTTTTTTTTTAATATACCGTGTCACTGAGCTTATACTCTGTAAGGAGCAGCATCTCATTTCATACCTTTAATATTGAATAAAATCATGCTTTTTCCTTCCATTCTTGCTGGTATTTTAAAAAACTGTTATGGACCTGTTTTTTCTGTGCCCTCAACAGCCGAATTCTGGTGAATTGGACCCGTTATATGTAGTTGAAGTGCTACTGCACTGCAGCAAGGAGAGTTTGAAAAATTCTGCTACTGAGGCTGCAAAGCCAGCCAGACCTGATGAGAAAGGAGAGATGCAGGTTTGTTACATGTTTATTCTCAATAGTTTCTTATAAATGTTCTCAAAGATTCTATTTCCAAAACATCTGGAAACTGTGGTAAAAGAGAGATTGATGCATTAAGAAAGAAGCTGTACACCTAACTCTGCTTTCTTAAACAGTTGCTGATTTCACTGAAGAGGAAACTTTGAAGTGTGAACAAAATTATTGAGGGAAGAGAAATGCTTTGAAACTAGTTACTGTTGTGTTATGTATTTCAGATCAGTAGATGATAGACAATAGCAGTAATGTAAACGGAGTTACAAAAATGACCTACATGTCTGATAAAATCTGCAAATAAACAAGTGTCTGTAAGCTGTTTTTTTTCTTGGATACTTATGCAGGATTTTGTGGGTAATGTGTGTTTGTTCCACTAGATTTGAGAATTTAGTTATAATTTTTATAACCCTTGAGTAATAAATTTTAGCAATGTTGTTTGGCAGATACTTTTCTTAGCAGTATCTTCTGTCTCTGTGAACAGAATTCTTCTTTTGTTTCTTTCTCTTTTTAGACCCCCTCAGTTTTGCAAGGCTATCTCATTCTAAAATTAAATGGAAATTTTTAGTGAAAGTATTTGCATTATTTAAAATTTTCGATTTGAAACCCTATATCAAGACAAACAATTGTAATTTTCAGGTCAGAGACAGTAGTTTCATTTGTCCACTTTTTTTGTTTCCTGTCACGAAGTCCATTTAAGGCTTGTGATACAGTATTGATTCTTCATGGTGTCTTCATGGTTTTGATACTTATGAATATATATTTGCTGATTAGATGTTCTCTATTATTAGTGTTCCTAGTTAAGTATGTGAAAACAATTTGTCTGGTTTGGATCTTAGGAGGTATTCCTGTACATAAGAGGCAAGGTAATAGAAAGACTTGTAGTCTCTCTCCAGGTTTAGCTGAATACAGAATTTTCCCATTTGGAAAAGTTAACTTTTCATCTTTATTAATACTTTAGCTCATTACTTGCATTTTCCTGCTTCCTTATATTTGTTTACCTACTGGTGGGTCTTTGCGTACTCAGTTTTCCTTCTCCTCGGGAAAGTTTTGCTATGGAACAGTAATAAGAAATATGTTTTTTACTGATTTATCAGTTAACTGCACTCTCTTTGATAGGTTGTTCCTGTTCTGGTACATCTTCTCTCTGCTATCAGCAGTGTTCGACTTTACATACCGAAAGACCTGAGGCCTATTGACAACAGGCAAAGTGTGTTAAAATCTATACAGGTAAGTTCCACTAGGCTGTGTAAGCTCTCTGCTCTGATTAGTGAGGTACTCCTGAACCAACACAACTTGTTCTAAAGAAATCTGTCTAAAGCGTGTGTCACATCTTCAGCCTTATTTTTAAAAGGGGTTGGAAGCCACAATGCACATCAGTTGTTTCTGCTTGTCAACAGTCATTTTAAACTGATTTGGAAAACTGCTGAAACATCACATAACAAACTTACACTACTGCCTTCTGTGTCCCTATAGTTTTGCCAGCTGATTTGTAAAAGTGTAGTTTCTTTTACTGTTACTAATCTTACCAAAAACAATTGTATTTTTTTTCCTTTTAGGAAGTACAGAAGCGATTTCCCGATGGAGTACCATTACTAGACCCTATTGATGACATGGGCATCAAAGATCAAGGACTGAAAAAAGTTATCCAAAAAGTAGAGGCATTTGAGCATAGGATGTATTCACATCCTCTTCACAATGATCCCAACTTGGAAACTGTATACAAACTTTGTGAAAAAAAAGCACAGGTAAAAATATGAAACAAAATGCCTCATATATATTTAGCTGAAGAGAGAGACGGTAATAGTTCCCTTCTTATTGCTTTGCTTTTTATTTGCAAGGCCTAAACAATCCTTTTGAAATTAATAAGCCCAAACCATTCTTTGAAATTAATAAGCCCAAACAATCCTTTTAAAATTAATAAGCCTGAGCAATCCTTTTTAAATACAGTAAAATTATAGAATTTCACTAACAAACTGCCTGAATTGGTGGTATGCCCTTGATTGATACAGATGGGTAGTACATCTGAAAACTCCTCCGAAAAAGTCGTCAGGGAATAGAAGGTTACAGAAGTGCCAGTAGAGTCTTTTTCACTGAATAGGCGTAGCACAATACAATGTAGATAACAGTCTTCACAGATAATTGAAACTGATCATTTTTAATATGCTTGTACAGACCTAAGTGGAATTGGTGGGGCTTATTAGCTTGGGGAGTGTACCGTACAGATCATTGTGCTGCCGCTTCCTGAACTGACTCCCAGCCTGGAAGCAATGCACTTACTTATTTTTTATAGAGTTGTACCCTGCTAGACTGAAACCGGTTGCGCACAAAAACAGCTCTTGCGTTTCTGTGCTGCTGCAGAAAACAGGTTCTCCAGGAGTCGCTTCACACAAGTGAGGTAGTTCTGGTATGAGCAGCACAAAGTTGCGTGTGGTAAGACCTGATGGACTAAGCGTGCTTCTGCGAGGGTGTCTGCATGGTACACCCTGCTGTCTGTCAGGATGTTGACAGTGACTGTGATAAACCAAAAGACACTGGAGAAGATCTAATAGCAGCAAATGATGCCTTTGGGTTACATTTGATTGAATAGCTGGTTAGCTGAGACTTAGCACAGGTCTCAGGAGATGAGTGCTCATTTCCTAACCAAAGTTTTCGTCTGTGGTTCTTTGGTGTGTGCTTTTTGGGTTTTTTCCCCGGTCTGGCTAAATAGATTAACTTCGCAAACTTGCCAGAGTTTCCTATGGGTAAATGGAGCTGATTTTTTTTTTTTTTAAATTTGTTTTAAACCTTCCTTTTAGGAGAATTAGATATCTGAGTCAGTGTCTACCAGTATGTCCCTACACTGTTGTTCTGGGGCCTGTATGAAATTACACAATGTCTTTGAAACAGTTGCATCTGTTAATTCAGCAACGTCTAATTTCTCTCCATCTGATCCCCCAGATTGCTATGGATATTAAAGCAGCAAAGCGAGAATTGAAAAAAGCCAGAACTGTCTTACAAATGGATGAACTCAAATGCCGCAAGCGTGTTTTGAGAAGACTGGGGTTTGCCACATCTTCAGATGTTATTGAGATGAAAGGAAGGGTCGCTTGTGAAATCAGCAGGTAATTGGTTTCTGTGTGCAGTGATTATTGCCATGAATACACACTTACTGTCCTTGCTGACATTAGTATGTCATGTTTATATTTTAAAGTTCTGAGACCATTAGAATAAATATTCTTTAGAGAGACTGTGATCTGTGTCGTAAAGGGAATACACTGATTGAAGCAGTAAAGATAGCAACTTAAGGACAAAATACAAAGATTTTAAAACTAAAATGTGGACACGAAAATGTATTTTCATTTAACATTGTACATTACATGTGAGGATGGTCTCAGTTTTTATGGTTCCACTTCCCATAACTCTCATTACAGAGTCACTCACAAACAAAGATGTAACAGTGATTGTCAGCAGTTACCGAGTTGCTGGCAAGTTTGGAATACAGCTTAATTGCTTCCATAGGGCTGTTGGAGTAAACCTATGGAAGTGATGCACTTTACTGTAATACATTTAGCAAGTACATATATATTGAAACATACTGTAAAGATTCCACAGAAACTCATGAGTCAGAGTTTAATACATGAGAGTGTAACTCAGATTTTGATAGAACTGTGTGTTTTTAAAAGTTATAGTGACTGCTGTACTCCTTGTCTTACAGGTAGTTCGAAAGATTCTACCTGTATTTGTTCAATATCTAATAACATTTTTCCCCTGCAAAATTTGATAGCAAATGGGGAAGCTGAATCAGAATTTTATCGACTTCTTGACTTCTGGAATTCTTTGCTGATGAGTTACACTTTTCCTACTTCCCCCCCTGACCCCCATCCTATGCATTTGTCTGAAACTCCAAAAATAAAGTTGTAGTCTTATCAACAATTTGATGTTTTATCCAAATAGTATGTTTGGATTTTGTATCCACATCATGCATTTCCTTTTATAATTCGTGATTAAGTCTTTATTCTACAGGTAAGTTGAAGCAAGTTTCCTTGCTTCAAAAGTTCCTCTTTTCAGTATCTTGTAAATACCCAGTTGAATCTTTTTTGAGCAGCAGTACCAATTTTAGTCCTTTTTATAAGTTGCCTAACTCTGATTCTTTTCAGTCTCTTGATGTCCTGTCTGATAAAAACTGACTAAAGCAACTGTTAGTACTAACTTTTATGAAAAGGTTGTTATTTTTTCAGTGATTATTTTTTCATTTTATGAAAATGAAATAACTTTTTTAAAAGTTTTTTTTTCCTCATTTTTTTTTATAAGGATTCTTTGTAGTTCAGTAAGAGCTTTTAGTTTCTTTAAAATACTGTCTCACTCTCATATTAATTAGCATCCCCCTTAAAAAGCTAATAAATTAGCATTTGGTGTTCCCATAAGAAAAATTAAGAACCTATTGTTTTTATCTGTATCCAGTTGCTTCACAAAACAGATCAATAGTGCTTCATTTAAAAATTACATTTCAGTAGGTCTTTTCCCTAACCTTCCTTTTTTTCCTCTTGATTTTAGTGCTGATGAATTACTCCTGACAGAGATGATGTTCAATGGTCTCTTCAATGACTTATCTGCAGAACAGGCAACTGCACTACTAAGCTGTTTTGTGTTTCAAGAGAACGTGAGTTACTTCCTCAAGTCGTGAATTGTAGACATTTCTGTCTACCAACAGAGTTATGTATAATTCAGTTCCAGAAGTTGGTCATAGCAGTACAAACCATTGCACATTTTTTTATCCTTTCCTAAGGTGTTTGACATGAACCCCCATTGAACTTAACAAAACCATGTTCAAAACTATGGAACAACTAAATAGAAGGAATTTCAGAAGTATTCAGAAAGCAGGTGCTTTTTTCATACTGTTGGCATACTGTGCAGAAAGATTTCATTTTCTGATTTAGTTTGAGGAACAAGTACTTGGGGAATTCAGTAAATTTTAGTGTTTGATAAAAGGTTTGAGAAGTCATTGAAATAATTTAGGATGGCACTAGCACACATTGAACTTCTATTTTTGCATTTAATTTGGTGTAGAGCAAATGTATGGGAGTGCATGAGATTATTTAATGTTGTCTTTTTCAGTCCAGTGAAATGCCAAAGTTGACAGAGCAGTTGGCAGGACCACTTCGGCAAATGCAGGTAACCTGTCTGTTAGAAACCTGTCTGAGCTCGGGGTTAATGTTAACAAGAGTGAAGTGTATGAGTAAAGTATAATGAGCGCAAGGTGCAGACTTGATTTTGGATCATCAGTGCATTTGCTGCCACTGCGTGTGGTTTTGCAGTGTGTAATAATGGGTTATCTTTATTTTGCAAGAAATCTTTATGCTTATTTAGAACATGCCTTTAAAAACTTTTATAAGCTTGCTTGCTACTCTGTAAGTTGTTAGTGCCGGCAGACTTAATGTAAACAGTGGTTTACTTTCCGATTCTGAGAAATTCACATTAAAAAGGAAACCTCATCCTGTATGCAGTAGCTAATAACGTGCAAGCCTTTCTGTCGGTTAAACATTTGATCTGTTTAAGCATATTATACATTTAAAATACTTTCTTTTAAAGGAGTGTGCAAAAAGAATCGCCAAGGTGTCAGCAGAAGCAAAACTGGAAATTGATGAGGAAAATTACTTAAACTCTTTCAAACCCAACCTAATGGATGTTGTGTATACATGGGCAAACGGAGCCAACTTTGCTCACATCTGCAAAATGACTGATGTCTTTGAAGGTATGTTAATCATTTCTTCTTTAGGAGTTTTGAGATGGTAATTCCATAGCATGGAATCGTAATTCTGAATAACCTTATAATAGATCACAAAATTTATTAACTCAGAAGTATTCAAGTATCTGCACAGCTGAACTAGGTGTGGAAAAAACTTGTTTACTGTATATATTAATTTATAGTTACACTGTTGATAATTTAGAATCTCTAGAAGAATTTTTAAAAGGAATATCTCTACATTTTAAAAACTTTCTGTAAAACTCAGAAATCCTAAGCGAAAAATGTGTTCCAAATGCTTGCCATTAAGAAGTACAGCTCTTGCGCTTTTCCTCATTACAGGGAAGTGTTTTATTTACCTGGTAAATTGACAGTTCCTACTGCTGCCTTAATGATGACAGAAATGAGAGGTGGTAACCAAGTCTCTGTTTTGGATGGTTCATCACTGCAGTGCAACACAGATATCTGAAATGCCTAGATATAATCTGTCACCTGAGCTAATTTGGTTCCTAAAATTGGAGTAGTAGAAACTGCCCCTTGAGGCAGGATGCTTAGTTTTCATTATTTTAAAGGCAGGATGACTTAAAGCCCAGATACTTTGCAAAAAGACAAACCATCCACCTGAAGGTCAAACCAGAATGAAAAACCCAATTTCATCTTTTATGGGCTGTGTTGAAAGTCATGAAGAACAGTAGGATGGGTGTACCAGTCTTACAAGTCTTCGTGTAATGACTGATATTTGAAAATCCTTTTTGAAGTTGTTACTGTCGCCATTGTCTTGCCTCTCTCAAATGCTGTTTTCTTGTTTGTACATACGCAGTTGCAAATGGGAGCCCTTAAAACAAAGGAATTCATGCACTTCTGCAGTACAATGCATAGACCCAGGAACTTTCTAAAGCAGGTTGTCTGTGAGCAACAGGAATCCTGGCAGCCTTAGATTGCTTCTGTTGCAATGAATGTCTGAGCCTTACATCTGCTGTAGCAGCAGCCTGAGTAAGCGGAACACAAAAGGAGAAACAGAGGATGGCTTATGTTTTTATGTTGGCACTTGACCATTCAGAATACACAGGGCAGTAACATTTTCCATGTACCATATTTGGGCTAAGGCTAGTTGGTCAGCTTTGTCCTAGTCAACAGTGCTAGCTCCCTTAAAATGAGATCTTATGGGCCTATTTTGAGAAGTTCAGCTTTTGTGGCAGGGGTTGACGCATTGGTTGATTCTTCCCTTAACTTTTAAGGGGCTGGTTTTCTGTGCAAAAGGAAGGAAAGCACCTCAGCTGTCCACTGTCAGTTATGCTTATCTTAAATGCCAGTGTGGTGTTGCTAAATCCCAGGGGAGTTTGCCCTGGTTAGCCCAGTCGCAACAGTGATTTCAAAGAAATGAAAAGTCAGAATAAAAAGCAAGTAAACAAAAAAAACGACAAAAGACAAACCAAAAACCACAGCATCCTTAGTTTCATCTTATGTACAAATTTGCATTTTGGATATTGGTGGTTCCTGTCTTAATTTTGATTAGAGAGTGCACTGGAAGCCACCACTTTTTTAAAACTAGTTCTTCATCACCGCCACCCCCTCCAGCTTATTAAAAGTGCTTTCTGAAACACTGTGCTCAAGAGGCAGTAGCAGAACTTCTCTAGAGAGAAACCTCAAGTTGATGGCACACTTCCACTCTCACTAGCCTAAATGGTGTTCTGCTATTTTATTAGTCATGATGGTCAACTGCCTGAAACCCCTTTTGGGTGCAGTTCTGAGTAGTGCGAAAGCCTGTAGTTATGGTAAGTAAGTGGCTGCCTTTGTGGGTTGCAGCATAAGCTGGAGTGCTCCAAGAGCACACGTGCTTGCCACAGTTTGGAGCAGTGATGTTTGGCTAATGAAAATGAGTTGTCATTAAGCTGAAATGTGTGTGTTGGGAAGAAATAGAAATTAGAGAAGCTTTCTTAAAGCTGTAGGGAAAAATGGTAAACTGAGCTCGGTGACCTATTCATCAGTTTGCAGATCAGCTGTTGTGTTGTGGAAGTAAGTATAGGCAATAGTAATTTATTCCAAAAATGTGATTTTTTATTTTTTTTTTTCATGCACAAAAAAGTACGTCTGCAACAGCGCCAGCTAAGCTGCCTGCAAATGAGTACTCCCTGAATGGGTGTCAGGGTTGGCCTTGTAAATGGAGATGAGCAGGATCTTTGGGAGCTCAGCTGGGGCCTGCCACAAGGCAGCGTGGCCGGGCTCAGGGGCGCTGCCCGCGGGTCACTTGCTTTGGCTTTGTGCTGTGTCCAATAGATGATGTTTGGTTTATTTCACCTCACATCATTGCAGTAGGTTTTACAGACTGCTGCCTTCGCACAAACTCTTCTTACTACTGCTACCATATGAATGTTTTTTAGAAGTGTTTTGTTATTTTACTTTTTGCAACTTCTCGTTTTCCCAACAGCTTTGTAAAATGTTCTTTTCATCAGGACAGTTTTTCTCCAGGTACTATGCTTTGTCTAGAGATTTGTTTTTCACAGAACCATAGAAAGGTCACCTAGCCCAGCCCCCCTGCAATAAGCAGGGACATCTTCAACTAGGTCAGGTTGCTCATCCCTGTCCAACCTGACTTGGAATGTTTCCAGGGATGGGGCAGCTACCCACCTCTCTGGGCAACCTGTGTCAGTGTTTCACCACCCTCAGTGTAAAAAATTTCCTCCTTATATCTGGTGTGAATCTGCCCTGTTTCAGTTTAAAACCATTGCCCCTTGTCCTGTCACAACAGTACCCATCTCTCTTGTAGGCCCCCTTCAGGTACTGGAAGGCTGCTATAAGGTCTCCCTGGAGCCTTCTCTTCTCCAGGCTGAACAACCCCAACTCTCTCAGCCTGTCCTCAAAGGAGAGGTGCTCCAGCCCCCTGATCATCTTTGTGGCTCTCCTCTGGACCCTCTCCAACAGGGCCATGTCCTTACATTGTTGGGCCCTAGAGCTGGATGCAATACTCCAGGTGGGGTCTCACCAGAGCAGAGCAGAGGGGCAGAATCACCTCCCTCAACCTGCTGGCCACGCTTCTTTTGATGCAGCCCAGGATACAGTTGGCTTCCTGGGCTGCAAGCACACATTGCTGGCTCATGTACTCCCAGGTCCTTCTCCTCAGGCCTGCTCTCAATCCCTTCATCCTGTGTTTACCCTATACAGTCATTTTGCATACAATAACTTTGACTGTAGGTGTGAGAAGATGCTGGGGGGAATGACCAAAGAGCACACTGTTTCCATGCCACCACAAAAGCATAAGTATTAGGCTCATTTTTTTGTGAAACTCAGTACAGTGGCTTGGGCTGAATTGAGAAGTTAAAAACAAGATGAATGTGTAAAAAAACTACAGTGGGTATTAAGTTGCAGTGTAGGAGCTATGTCAGGACTGAGCATTTATGCATTACTGTATGCACGCAATTGAGTGATAGAGTGGTCCATAGGCTCTTGAGAGGCACAGGAGTAGTGAGGTAGACCACTTACTGTGGTAAGTCTGAAAAACTGAGGGCTATCAAAGAAAATAACCCTACATTGTGAATCTCCCAAACCTGTATGGTTGCGCTTGAAAGAAAAATCAACTAGGAATCACTGAACAGCCCAGAACATCTTCTGACTAGACACTAGTTAGAGGCTGTGAAAATAGTAGGAGAAAACAAGAAGAGGACAAGTATTTAGTGGTAGCTTCAAAGAAATGCCCGAGGGAGAAATTTACTGTTAAACAGAAGCCAAGCTAAGACTTGTGGCCGTTCTCACTATTGGCTTCTAGATAATTTGAACAGGGAAAGAAGAAACTTACTGCTTTGGTCCAAAGTGGGCTCAAGCAACTGCATTATTCAGTGAGTTTTGCCTCATTCTTTTTATACAGGTAGCATAATTCGTTGCATGAGAAGGCTAGAAGAATTGCTCCGGCAGATGTGCCAGGCTGCAAAAGCCATTGGAAACACAGAATTGGAAAATAAGTTTGCAGAGGGTATGTATTTCACTTCCACAGTAGAAGAAGTAATTCTAGAAAGCATATTAAAAGGGGGTGGCGGAGCTGGGGTGTGGGTGTAGGTGAATGATTTAGTAATTGTAAGATTCATGGTAAACAGCATCATTGCTCTATTTCCACATAACATCCATGTTACAAGGTTTGAATTAATTTTGTGACTGACAGTGGATGTATAATAACATCCATTTAGGACTTGTAACACTTTATCATTACGTGCTTGTAACTGTACTTAAAATAGTGATTGTGTCAGTTATGACTGCTGGATATTAATAAGGATTTCCTTTTTAATAGGGATTACAAAAATCAAGAGAGATATTGTGTTTGCTGCAAGCCTTTACCTGTAAGAGAAGATATCTTCTAAAAACCCTACTAGATTCATATTAAGGAACAAGTTAATCAGCTTCACATCTTACATCTCAAGTCATTATTTCTTTTAATGGTGTGTATTTGAACCACAGTTGTTTCAACAAGGCATGTACAAACAGCAGTGTATGTAATATATCTGTTACCATGTTTTCAATAAAAATTTACATTTTGAATAGCTTTTTTTTTTTCTTTTAAGCAAGAGCTTGAACCAACAGCAATTTAAAGTTTAGATATACAATAACTGTGATAGGTGTTACTATATACAGGTAAAGTGAGCATCCAAGAGCAGCAGCAGTCCCTTAAAGGCATTTACTTATATTACATAGTTAGACTTGTGAAGTTTTCCTTTCAGAGAGCAAGATGGGTCATTCTTCATGGTTGGTGATTGCTGCCAAAGTGATTTCCATTTGTTGGAGTCTCATGTAGGGTTGTATGGGAATCTTCTTTCGGTTGAAATGTACATCCCCTCACTTTGAAGAAGTCAGACACATACACAACCTAAATGAACAAATTAGTGTTAAGCTCCTGCACTTTTAAGTCAAGTCTTTGAAACAACAAGTAAATGCTTTTGCAGAAGGTAAATTCCATGATCAAAACTAGTAAAAAGTTTAAATGGATTAAAACACTAGAAAATTGCTAGGAAGTCTCATATAAAATTCTGGCATCTGTTCTTTCAATAGCTTTTTCTGCAGCTGTTACCCCCGCCCCTGCCCTTGACCACTTAGCCACTGATGGTCTAAGCCAAATTCAAGGCTTGTGTGCTAGCTAACTGCCTTACCAGGCACTGCTTCATTACAGCAGCAATGGTTTGAACAACTCTAAATGAAGGAGCAAGCTATGCTTGCTGAGGGCCCAGATTACATGTATGACTAAATTTATTCCATCATTTATTTAGAACAGGACAGGAGATCTTGTGCTTCACCTGAGGAGGAAGGTTCAATAATTAGAAACTGTTATTCTCTGGAGTGTCATTCTGACTTGCATTTCTTAAAAAGCTGTTAAGCCACGCCTGGATTCCTCCTTCCTCAGTCCATGTGTCTCACCCACAGCTCCAGCAGCTGGCAAGTCCAACTCTACCTACATTATCCTTTCCTGCACTCATTTGAACATATCACCCCACTTCCTTCACCGCTTCCAACTGTGAGACAGTCTGCAGCTTGCTCTCTTCCTGATGCCCACTTTACCAAGTCTTAGCAGTGGATGTGTGGGGTACAGTGCTGCATGAAGTGCAATAAATGAGAAGCCTTCCCTTACAATCCCTTTTTTCCCCTCCATCACCTCTTCCCCTCCCACTGCAAACCCGACAGCTGCAGAACACAGTTCAGGGCAGTGGCATACACCATCTTCCACACCGAGGGCTCTGATGGCCCAGCATGCTGCTGCAGCTGCATACCAGATGAGTTTCAGCTTCCACTTAAAGCTGAATTCACTCAATTTAGTGCTCTATTTGCAGTTGCTGCACCAGCAGGCTCTTACCTCAGCTTTCTGTTTATGGAGGTGAGCTCTTCAGTTCTTTCAGATAAGGGTTTTGTTTGGGGGGTGGTGGTATTCTTAAAAATAAATTCCTCATCTTTCAACTCTGTTCACTGTAATGCCACCTTCTACTCATTCTTGTATTGCTAAACATGTCCAAGATCTCCAACACCCTTCGCTATGCGTGTATTCCTAATAAAAGTGCCCTCGGCTCTTGTTTCCCTGATGTTTTCATTCTGTGCATCCCTTTTCTTTGAAAGTTAGACTGTGTGAAAATGAGCAGTAGGATTACGTTTTAGTCAACACACAGCTATTTAATAATGGCTAATACAGTATATATAGTTTCCCAGAGCTGCTCCAAGATTTGTTTTGATGATTGGTCACAAAAAGTAAACAAAGCTTCTGACTTTCAGCTGAGAAAGCATTTATTATCTTGGAAGTGGTTCTTCCAGTTGAGCCTCAATTCTTGGTCAGGGAATTCTCCAGTATGACCTCAGTTAGTTCATGTCCCTGCACCACAAGCCCCTCTGATCTGTCCCTTCCCATGGATGAATCCACCATGGCACTCTGGTGACAGCCAGCACAACCGCTGCCACTAAGTCAGCCAGGCCTGTGGCTCCAAGTTTAGCTGATGCTCTGTTCCTTGGGATAGCTTTTCACTCTTCAGTACAGGTAAGCTTCATGTGCTTCTTGTTGTGAACACTTTTTAGCACTCAAAACGCACACAAGAAGCCATGAAAGGTTTTAGTTTCCCATTCGACTGAAAACGCAGGCTGTATAAGCTGGCAGAGGCTGACACTTTCACACTGTCCTTATCCTTAAAGGCCTGGTTTTGCCCTGCTTACCTCATACACAGTTCTCCTCTGCTATTGTACTTGAGATTTAGAATTTGGCTAGAAGTAAAAGGTATGGTTATATAGAGGCCCACATGGTTTTGCAGTTGAGTGTTTCCATCTCCATTATTTGAAAAGTTCTTGGGCAGGGACAATTTTGTGTTGTCTAACAGCTAAACCTGCCACTTATCTCATCATTGGCCCGGAGTCTGCCTCACTCCCTGAAGTACTGTTGCTACACCCAGTTCAAGGAGTTGTTTCCCCTCTCCAGCAATTTCAAAACATTATGAAGACAGGTCTGCTTTCCTCTGAACACAGCCTGCAGTTCTAAGGTGCTGTCTATAAAAGCAGCACTTAGACACACACCCCCCTCGGCAATTACTTACAATGAGCACAGCTACCAATGCTCCCTGAATGAGTCCCGTTAAAACGTCGCTCCAATGATGCTTGTAATCAGAAACACGTGAGAGACCCACATAGATAGATGTAGCAATAAGACCAAATTGTAGAGTAGGACGTACAAGTCTTGCCCAGTCTCCTTTCATTCTGGCCTGAAGGTAAAGCTAAAAGGAAAAGAGAAATTGTTATAAAATGCAGTAAATATAGAAGCAATAATTGTGTAAAATTGTGTTGGGTCTCTTCAAAGAGTTGAGTTGAAATTCATGTTCAGAGACATACTAATGTCCACAAATGTTCCAAGTGATATACAAATGTTAGCTAGCAACCATCCGAATTTACAGTCCTCCAAACATAGGGAGCCCCATCTTGCTCTGAGCAGATAGCATTAACGTCTTCAGTAAAGTTTACATATACTAAATGCAGAGCTGACAGTTTTTAACTTTATTCTCAATTCCCATCACCTTTAGTACTATCACCTTTTAGCATAATATTCCAGCTGCAATTAAGTGTCAGAACTAACTTGACATGATGACTGATTACATCGAGTATCACATTCCTCAGTTGTCACTGGTGCAGTTCACCGAGCTCCATCTGCTCCCAGTCCTTTTTAGCTGCATGTTAACCCCGTTACCACTCTGGTAAGCAAGTGTGTACGTGCACTTCCCATGCTTTTTCTCTCCCCTCAGCGCTATTTCTGTTGTGTATATGCTTTTGATGTATTATCTCAAATTTACTGTGTTTATTACTTTCCCATCCAATCTAAGACCCTACTTTTGTTTCCTTCTCTGGTCTGTCTTAGGACAGAGACCTCTTATTTCAGCTATAAGAGGAGCTTCTCCAAATCCACCCTGTAAACATCATTGAATTTATTCTGGAACTTGATCCTGTCACCAAAAAAAGGACCAGAGTTACCGGATTTACGGAGGAGAACAATACAGTTGGAAGTTATATTTAACAGTTCAAGTATATTTTTTCAGTACCATCTAGGAACTTCAGGTCAAGTACAAAACCTTAATTGACAGTCTTGCAAAATCATAGAAGCTCACTAAAACACAGGCTTCAGGCACTACGTCAGCACGCTAAGCTTCTGGTAAGTCCCTCTATTGCCGACTTCAAAAGCCATGGCTACCTTTTAAAAGCATTACATTTACAATGTAAACACAGGCACAGAGCACACACTGTAGATGCAAAGGTGCTACTTTCCAAAGTTAAACATTTGGGGAATGTTTGGTTGGTTTCTCTGAGTAACTTACATCATAATTTTGGCATGCTGACTTTTTCAGCTATAAATGGAGCATCAAAAAGATCAACCCTATCCATCACCGGTTTTCTTTAATAGCAAGGTCAGGGTGAAATTGGACTCTGAAGAAGCTACAGCTAAGCCTGAACTGGAAAATAATTCCCCCCACCCCACCCTCAAGTGGTGGGCACTACATATTTCTGGGGACCTTTATTTCACCACTAGGGAAAATGTTATTTAGCCACTTCAAAAGTTCCCTGACACACAGTTTTTTTTAACAAAAGGTGTTTTAATGGTCTTTCATTAATACGACTTCCGGATTTACCAACAGCAGACCAGAGCACTACCTGAGCACCAAATGGAACAGAGGTGGGTCTGAGGAGCAGAGGCTGGTAGCCTATACAGAGCTGGCTCATGATTCAATGCTGGCTGTTCTTTCCTCTTTCCCTGTTCCCACTAAATTCTGCTTAAGACAGCTAAAAATACCTTGCTGTAAAAAATTTTTTTCTGTGTAAGCATTTCTGGTAGTTGTCAGAGATGTATATTCGTATTAGAAAGAAAAATGGTTATGCAACTGCAGATAGGTGGGGAACCAGGTTTACTTCTGAACAGGAGATGAAAATGAGGCAAGCCACACTAAAAGCAAACTTGAAGAGATGCCAGCCCACACCACCGAATGACCAATAAAACAGTTTTTGAATCTCCCTTATGCAGTACATATTCGGATTTTCTTTCTGCTTGACAAAGCATCAAACAAGAAACTTGGATTTAACATCTAGATGAAGACTTGAATTCCATACTAAGAGAGTACTCTCCAGTCATAAAGACGACCTGGAGCTGCTTTATTACCTGCAGAACACATGCAGTTGGCTACAGGCTCCATCAGTTCTAGGTGCTTTTGCACACCACCAACTCCAGTAGCTGTACAGGAAATGCCCAAAGCCCTTCTTGCACCATCTACTAGCAGATGAATTTACATTCTTCTAAAACTAGCTGTGAGAAGGGTGAGAAATCATACCACAGAGAAGTGTCAGTGTGACTGATCACTGCTGGGTTTAATTTCAGAAGCCGCAGCTGTTCTTCTGCTTACAATTGTGTTGGGTTTTTTTCTGTTTTTTTTTGTTGTTGTTGTTCAGTTGAGAGCGATTGTTTTATTAACCAGCTGCTGCAATAGCAAAATCCCTGTTATTTTTAAGCAGGTAACTTCAAACTGACACTGGTTTTAATAGGCTCAGGCAGTGATGCTCCTCCGCAAAGATTCTTCCTACCACCATGACTCACTCTTAGAAAGGCAACAGCCACCTCTGGGCTGAAACAGGCCAGCAGGACCACGCAGGAAGAGCTTTTGCCTTGTAATTCCATTAAATATAAACCAAGGTTGATACCATAAGTATGCCCAAGAGTATTAGTCCTTACACAGCATTATACACACAATATAGAGATGTCCCGCTGCATTAACATTTACTACTATTTTGACCCTGTTGACTAACAGAGGGCAATGACTTCAGAACCCCTCCCAATATGCACAGCGTGCCTCAGGTTCTTTTGCTCCTCTTTGAAGTCATTTACAGCACAGGCTTAAAGAAGGGAAACAGAAGCAAATCCCTGCCTGTCTCCCCACCCAAGTCTCTTTGCTAGAAAGGAATAAGCTTTACAAGTAAAATTCGTAATCTACAGAAGCAGCAGAAACTTTAGAAAACGTCATCTGGTCAATACTACTGTCATACTCATTCACAGCTTTTCGCTTGTTGCTGAGAAATACAATTGTGAGCCTATGAACGCCCTAGGGGCATCCAGAGCTGTTCTGTTGCTATCAGAACACTGTGTCTCTCCTATCAGTGACAGCTATTTGACCATGCTATAGCTTCCCTGCTATCCTGTTTCTGAGCGTCTGTCCCATCGTTCAGGAATATCATTCAGCTACCATCTATTTCTCTTCACTCCCCCATCTTCCTGTTTCTCATGGTTGTTTTGTTCATTCTTTTTAAGAGTGCACAAATAGATTTCAAATAAACTTTCTTGTAATGGGATTAAATAATCTCCAACTTTCTTTCCCCTACTAGCTAATGCTTACTCTATAATGAAAGTATGTTCTCTACACCACACACATCCTGAACACAAGTTTCTTCTTAATCTATGGTCTAGTACTTCATTTCTAAAAATACACACAGGAATGAAGAGAAACTCACAGCTACTTTGTGGCTTCTCGCAAGAAGCCACAGACATGAATGGAAGGGTCTCTGCAACTGGAGAATCATTTGCTACTCTTAACATTTCTAGCATAGCTTTCAAGTATTTGCTCTTCCACCAAAGCAGTATGAATACACATATACACATGCCTGCCTACCCAATTCTGAAGTACAGTGATTTTTATTTCCTAGATGGACTTTTGGAGGTTTAACCACGCAGCTCCACAAGAAAGGAAAAATTCCTAACAGCTAATATCTCACATCACCACCTTAAGGGCACAAAATTCTTTTAAATCTACCAAAACCTACTCACTCCAATTACTGAGGTCATATTTCAGATATTTAGTTTCAATACTTAAAACTCCTATGTCATTTTTCATTCAATACCTTCTCATCTTTTTTCACAAAATCCTATTACACAAAAAATTCTGTACTGCAAAATGTTTTGCCTATTAAGATATGGGAAATCCCCTTGCCCTTTCAGTCCTCCAAGAATGGGAGTCAAAAGGAAAAAAGTTTGGGGAGGTTTTCTCCCACCCAGGAAGAGTTTTACTTGTACCAATTGATTTGTTCTATCACTTTCTGAAAATGGATTTTCTTCAATAGGATTTTATATTTCCTGATATCAAAAGGCCCTCCCTAGTAATTGCATTTCCTACAGGTGTCCTGTTCTAAGAAACAGAAGCACACTTTCCCTTTGGAGATGAAGCTATTTTCCCCTCTTATTTTTGTCTCCTCAATCCTAATATACACAGAGCATCATGAACTTAATAGCAAAACAGAGAGAATATATGGTTTTCCCAGAGAGGAAACTCCCCTGTGACACAGGGAAATGAGAACACTTCTCAATTTGTCCAAGTATGAATAGTAAGAGTCTGGAGGAGAAACAAAGGTGCAGGAAGTCAGTTTTCTTATGAAATAAGCTCTACTTTGAGAGACCATAGTAGTCAATATGCATTTTGGGAAAGAGCAAGTAAATGGCATTTACTTTACTTAGCATTTACCATTAGTCATGTCTAACTTTGGTTTCATGATATCTGAGCATTGAGGAAAAGCCCTATGGCATTACTCTTTTGCTCTTAACAGGCACAAGATCCTACTGCAGCTATAATTAGTATTTGGATCCATTACTGACTACAGTTAGAAAAGCTTAAACTTCGAAGCAAGTCTGCTGACCCAAAAAGTCTTAAGAGCCACAAACAGTAATCAGTGCTGTGGAAATCCACCACAAGGATTCTTCACAAAACGAGAAGCTCCAAAACAGTAATGTGTAAGCCACCTCAAGTATGTGTACACATCTATGTGGTTGGCTTTGGGATTTTTGGGGTGGAGGGAGGGGATATGAAGGGTACCATGTTTCAGTGGTTTTGTTAATGAGGCAGGGGTGGAAGGAAGAAGGGAAAGCAGAGGAGGCACCAGCATTTCAAAGTCTGAAGAATAAACAGCCTCTAATCTGATAAAAGATGGCGCAAAATTCTTCTACCTGGGGCTAGGAATAAAGGCTGAGAATCCAGGCACATTTGTAGGATAGGAAAATTCCATTTCTATGGATAACCCAAGGACATCCTTACAGGACACAATTCCCTGCTCCTAACACTGTGAATTCTTCCACTAGGGAGCCAAGTAGATGCACAGAGTGCCAAAGTAACTATCCACCCTCCAGCTCCACCAGTAAATAAGCGTCACTGGCTTTCTGTGAGGAGAGGGGACTCCAGAAACCACAGTGCTACCCACTTCTACAAGACACAGTTTGCATCTGAGTATCTTTGGTACAAGGAGTTACTCAAATGAGATCCTCCAAGAGGATGAAAGTTGAGACATTCACCCTGGATAATGCTATAAAGCAACAGAAAATAAACATTTAGACAGATGGATGATCTGCCATCTCCCTGTTCCAGCCCTGATCAACTATCCAGCAGCACAGACCAAGGCATCTCTGCCCTGCTCAGGTTGGGCAACAGGGGAGGAAGTAGAGATCTTCAGAGATCTTCCAAGCTCTCTACTTCTTCTGTGAAGGTTTGTAAAATAGCTCTCCCCTTTTTGCATGTTACAGGAAACTTAAGAGATTCACTTGTATAAAAGGTAGTTTGTATAAAGGCCATTGTTCAAATAGCTTTGTACAAGAGCTATTAATCACATTTCAGCTAGCACAAACTCTGGAACTCAAGGAAGTATAAGAATCTAAGGAACAGTTTAAAAATTGCAGTTCTGAGCACAAAACAATGAATGGCCAAGAGCCACAAGATGTGCTGAGAAAGAACCTGTCATATACATTTTTGTGTTTATGCAAATGTTACATGCAAGTGCAAGCGCTTGTTTTATACCTGTAAGCACTGTATCTACGAATAAACAGAGCTCTAGGCACCAACCAACAAGACACTGCCTGCAAACCAGAAATCAACGTGCAGTTTGTTATATGTGAAGCTTGATATTAATATGGATAATGCCTATCCTTTGTAATTTTAAACACAACAGCCTCACATCCAAACAGAGAACCATATTATAAAAGCACTGCAGAGGTGTAGCAGAATTCATGAGTCACTCACAAGCTGGTGTTCTTAAAGAAAAAAAAGGCAACTTTAAAGTTTATTTTGCCTTTTTAATTGGATCTCCTCCTTTTCATAACAAATACATATTTATGATCCCTGGTACATATGCAGTATTATCCATTCTTTATTTTTATTGGGCAGAAAACAAGGGGGAAAGAAGCAACACTTCAGAATTAATTTTTCCCCTTTCAGTGAAGGAAAAGGATATTAGGGTCTGCATTTTCTTCAAGGTGGAGGTGTATCAGGCTGCTGTTCAAAGGGATGGTCTATGCCTTTTATTTTAAAGGTGTATTCCTGCTTACTCCCCCGGGCCAGCTCTGATGTTTGAACCCTATGGTGAACTGGTACAGGGAACTGAACCACTGGACAGCTGAATTAAGGCGGGGAGAAAGTGACCAGACTAGAGAAAAAGGGCAGAATATGTACTAGTCTGACCTCTTTCAGATAGCTGCATGCTGCTGTGAAAAGGCAATTGGTGTCCAAGAGCTGCCTCCTATACAACGGGGAAAAAAATCCTGTCTGTTACTAGTAATAGCCCAACTCTCAATTCAATATCAAAAGTACAATCAATCTATTCTGTACAGACATTTCCCACTGGAAAAGTAATGTTTTTTGGGTTTTTAATCCTCCAGCCTCAACTTGGCTGTACATTGCAGAAATAATTGTTTATTGACATCATTTTACCATAAAGCAGGATAAACAATAACATTTTATTTCATTGCAATTGCTAACACTTGGCTCTTTTCCTAAGAGAAAAAAAACCAAATGTGTTCCTTCTATTTGGAGTAAGTGTTTTTTTGTTGTGTCTACCAAGTTACAGAAACCTTTACTAGAAGAACATAAGCACTGGAAGGTATTGCTTTCAGCTCAGTCCTACTGGAGCCAATTCAGAATAATCTCACCAGTACTGACAGCCATAACTCCCAAGCAAACTATGGAGAAGTCGTTTTGCTTTGCTTACTATAAGTCTAATACTAATATTAAAATAATACTAGGAGCACATAGAAGCAGAAGCACAAGTGTCTCCATACCTAAGCCTCACAGCATGACCAGTTACCCTTTATTTTTTCATCTCTGCTTCAAGATGCTTGGTACTACCCACAGCTACAGCCAAACAAAACATTTTCAGTAACAGATGTCTTTTCATTCGTTTTTGAAGACTAGGCAGTCCTCAACTTTCATGTGGGTATGAACACACTAAAGACTGTTCTGTAGCTCTAGTCAGTAGCATTTGGGAAAGTAAAGAAATACTAACATGCAGACAGTCATACCTAAAATACTGTGTTAAAGGCTCCCAGGGTCTTACTTGGGTACTGTTTCACTCAACCTCCAATCCTAACACAAACAATTAAAGTAAGACATTTCAAGAGGAAGGCCTGGTTGGCACATTTAGGAGCACAAGTACAAAAAACAGCCTAAACCCTGCTTTCACTTGTGTTTAGCCTATGATCTCTCTGCAAAAGAAAGCTGTCAGACGAGGTCACTGAAATACCAGTTGCCCTCCCGTCCCCCTCTAATTCTTTGCATCCTTGGACACACAGGGTGTTCTTTCCCAAAGAACTGTGGGAGAGCTTGAGGGCCACTCAAGTTACGCTGTGCAGAGATTCATCATCCGCTTTTGTCCCAAACCTAAGCAATACAAACACATTGCTGGCCCCAGAATAGCAGGGCAGCTTGGCTGGGTTTCTGTGGCCCTGTTCTTCATCCCAGGTTAGGTGCAGGCAGGGAAGTAAGTGTCCAGGCCAGCTACAGCCAAGACTGACTCTGTTACAGCAATCTGATCCTCAGGGACACACTTATTTCTGCCAACTGCAACAGTTCCAGCAGGGTCATTCTCTCTACTGAGGACAGCAAGCATTTAGCATTTTAGTTTATGATAGTTTCAGACGTAAGTTTAAAAAAAGTCAAAGGAAAAAAACTTATTAACTGCAGCATCTCCCCCTCTAGAGGAAGGGTGCTAGTTTGGTCTTGTGGACATTGCTAGGAGAGGTATTGAACTATACTCACCTTTCCCATTCCTCAAGCCCATGGTTTTGTTGATACAGGAGAGACCATGCCAATTGCTTAACTATGAAAAGAAAGGAGCAGCCGCAGGAGGGGATGATGGAGACCATTTGGGATCCAGCATCTGTTATTAGGTCACTGGGTTCCCACATACTGTTGCAGCTCAAACTGCCTCTAGTTTTCACATGAAGCTGTTGTTGGCAAAAACTTCCCAGAGATAACGGCTCCGTCTGGACCCAAACTGACCCACCTAGCTCTGCCAAATGAATCTCAGAATACATTCTCCAACACAACTTCCTGACTTGACAGTCTGCAAGCAGATTTTTTTTCTGTGGTTTCACTCATTCCATATACCAATGAGTCAGAAACTAGAAGAAACCATAAGTCTAACCTGGTAGTAGGCTGAAAACCCAGGCTTTAAACTGGTCACCCTGGACACAATGGCTTTTTTACAGGTACAGAGCAGCATAACATCCAGTTAAAAAAGCAGCAGTGATCTCTATGATGTAAGAATGATAAGTGACATAGACCACTGCTCATTTAAGTAAGTAAATAACAAAGTATTCAACATTCCCTAAAGTTACTCAAAACCCACACATTTCTATCATATTATCATTCTTTTAGAACTTGTTAGGTAAGTGTTTTATGAAACAGAATTTATTAATTCTTCTCCTTACTCTGCAGACAAACAGATCTCCTTTCTCAGTGGCAGGTGCCACAGTGATATGATGTTCACACACAAGTGTGAACCAGTTGACCAGTTCAAGTCCAGATTTTGCACAAGAGGACACTGACAATTCTATCATGGTATCAAAGTGTAGATTCACTCTAATTTGCCATAAAAGGCTTTAAAGCAGGGACTAGCTTAATGAAGCTGCTATCAATTATGGAAGTATATAAGATAAGCTATCCCAGACTCATTCCTTTTACTTAGAAAACCTTTAAAAGCCTGACTGCCACATGCATGGAAGGTGAACACTGCTCCTGCAAGGAACCTAGTAAAGACAATATTAAGTAACTGTAAATGCTGGGGAATAAAGGTTATTTATGTCCCCCCAGAAAGACATGAGGCCAAATTATGTACCAAGTAAGTATTTCCTCTCCTGAAGTTAAGAGTTAGGTTCTGCTCTCACATGCTGTCCCACAAACCAAAAGACAAACTAGGGAGAAATGCTTCAAATTCCCAGATACGTGCTTTCTTGGAATATTCATTTTGAACAGTTCATGTGGCATGATATTCTTTCATGTTTCTTTAGCTTTTTTAAATTCAAGGTATGTATTTTCAATTTGGAATTTCAAGCTTTTCTGCTTCTATCTTTCCTTCTGAATCAAATAATGCATTTTCTTCCATATTCTCCTGTATCAAGAAAACAAGAAAGCAGCCAGATAAAATCCTGTTATCGGAGTAATGAAGCCCCCATAATATGAAGACATTAAAGTCACAACACTGTTAAGAGATGAACTTTCAAAAAAAGTTCAGCAGCACGTACAGCTTACCATTTTGTCAAAAAACTTTCTTCACATTGAATATAAAGCCTGAGCTGTCAGGTGCTTCCATGTACTGCCCTCACTATGAGGTGGGACATGCAGCCCAATTAAAAATTGCAGGGTTTTTTCTCCCGATACCAGCAAAGTCATGCAGTCAGAACTCAGATACCACAGTTCGCACTGAGACTTGTGGAATTCTCATGTCACCAAAGGTGTAAAGCATCTAAGACATTTGAAAATGCTGGTGAACCCCCTCATGTTCATTTTTAATCCATCACGTGCAAGCGCACAGAACCGAAAAAAGCTGCAGTTTAGCTTGTTTGTAATTCAGCAATTCTGCTTTAAGTAACTGAAGCTGCAGAAGTATTTCACCACTCTGCCTAGGATTTTGCAAAGTGGCTTTATTTAAGCCACACACTTCAAGCATCTCTCATTTCACAGTTGCACTGCTTTTGCTGTCTGTGGCAGAGATCATTTTCCCTTTGATTCCCCAAAAACATTCCCTCATTTTTGAAATGCATAACCTGACACAGTACACGTGTTCAGCAAGTAACACTTAAGAGTATGCTTTCCACAGTATGCACACATAGCAGTCTCTCCAGAAACCAGCATGCTAGTGTCTGGTTATGATTAATACTGGCCTGTGAGTAATGCCACATGTTAACAATTCTGTCCTGCTCATGACTCCAGTCCGCGGCTGGAGTAAGTGTGCAAGGAGCAGATGGAGCCAGCATCAGAGTTCAGTTAAAGAACAGGTTATCAAGTGCCGCGGTTTTGGTTTAAAGCCAGTGGCAGCACTCTGCCTTGCCACACGGGCAAGGAGCAGGGGGAGTGTTAGAAAGCAGTTTTCCTTACCTTCCTGCAGTAGCTGCCTGTTTGAAGACATCTGTACTTTTCCTTTTTTTTTTTGTAATAAAAAGATCACATTCAATGCAAAGATTGGTATGCAGTAATGCTATGTTAACGAGCAAGGTAAAAACATCCGGCCCAAGAGTCATTAACCTTCTTCAGATGTCCCCATGAAGGTCTCCCAACAGTTTCTGGATGAATAATCTTATTACAGGACAGAAGAAAGTAGAAGTCTAATCTCCACAAAGCCTCTTACTTGTACTGGGCAATAGATCAGCCAGAGACAAGACAAGAAACTGGGGTGCAGGAATAGATGAAAAATGCCTTCTCCTCCAGCCAGGATTGTCTACTCATTGGCAAGTTTACTGAATAACGAGTTGATCTCCAATAAAACACTAACTCTTAACCTGACATTTGTTAAAGACATCTGTACCCTTCTAGCTTGAGGGAGCTAAGTAAAACCATGCTGTCTTGCATTGTTACTACAGAACTGAATGAACAGGAGGACAGTTTCTGTAGCAGCATCCTGAAAGTCTGCAAGTTTTATTTCATTGCTGAACCAGGACTGACACAAGCTTACACAACGATTTACGCATCTCAAAGTGGTATACAGAGGATGGATTTGACCACCTCTTCTCACCTCTCCCCCATGCAGAAGGTTGCCAAGAGTGAAGCTCTCACACACACAAAGCCCCAAGACAGGCAATGTTCACAGTTGAGGAACTCTCCACACAAGTTCCTTTGCATGGATTCAAAAAGCCATGCCACAGGCAACTACAGAAAGCATTATTCAACCCACATGAAGTTAGGATCTTCATAATAAAGAATTCTTTGCTTCCTTGCCAAATGCTGCATTTTTTTCATATCCTAGTAGGTTACACAAACAAGGTCCGAAGTCCACGCTGCTCAGCACATATTCTATTGTACTGTGTTCAACTAGAGGTGGCCTCTCAGTACTGCAGCAAGTGGGAAGGTCTGGGGGTGGGCAGCAGCCAGGGAACACAGAGGTTTTAATTAACAGATGCAAGGTTTGAAAATAGCAACTCCTTTCTCTCAGTCTGTACAGCTGAGAAGTCCTCCAGACCACCACCATTTCCCCAGGCTGCAGCCAGCAGGACTCTCCTTACACATACATGTGACAGAGGTCAGACAGATTCAGATCCCTGCCAAATGACTGTAATCCAGTCAGTATTAAGTTATAAGCCATACATATTGCCACACACCTAGCAAGTTTTTTCTTGTCTCTAAGTTTTGTGCTGCTGAGCAGCGGCAGTATCACATTCTCATGTTGCTCAACAAAATCATGCACGGAGAAGTCGGATCAGAAGGGTATGGCTGAACCCAGTGGAGCAAATCAGTATTAGGATGCTATATAATAGTAATTACTCCACCGTACGATGGAAACAGTGGTTTCTATTTTTGGAATCGTATCACAAGTGGACCTATGTAATTTTGGAAACTACTAGTCATAATGAGCAAATAAAGACACATTAAAAAAAAAACAGCTGACAGACAGGAAGTTGCACTATATTCTAGTCAAATCCAGGACATAATACTTTTATGAATTCTTTATATTTACGTTAGATAAAGTAGATAAAGATAGGTAAGAGAGGGGAGAGGAACTAAACAGGTTTAGCCATAAACAAGCTGCAATGATAGTTCCAAACTGAATATTGAGCTTCTGAAAAAGCTTTATTTAAAAATAAAGTTAAAAAGATAATGTTATAAAATTAAAGTCATACTGAAGAGCCACTCCTTTCTGTATAGTTTGAATAATGTGTCCACTCACTGTGGCTGTTACACTATTGCCAAGAGACAGGAAGAAAACTAAAATGCGATCAAGATGAGAATGCAAATTGAATCCGAGTTCTGTGAAGATCCCAGCATGTATGTATTATGTTAGCAATTTACATCCAGGACTAGAGCCTAATTGTAGTACTACATTAACAAAGTTGCACAAAATTGTTTAGTACTTTCTGTGTTACAAATTAGCAGGGAGAGAACAACCAAACCAGTCTTTCAGCGTTACAAAGCTTATCCCAGGAGTGACTAGGATAATTTTCCCTAGCTGACTTGGAACAGCTTGAACTGAAACACAGTAGGCTCCAACTGAAGCATTAGTGAATTGATCTTATTAGTATTTAATTCCACAGACAGCTCTGTCCCCTAACTTCCCTCACTCTCTCTCCCTGCCTCTACAAGACAGGAGAAAATTAAAAGGAATTTAAAAATTCACGTTTATCTGCTGTTTTATGCTTATGGTCCCACCCACATTTGATCAGGGTTTAACTTTACCTTTTTGTTTTTTAAATGGGCTTTGCATGTTCCATTAAGACAGACATGTCTTATTATATATTTTTATATGGCTTACAATACTTTCAATATAACTAAATCTACATAGCAGCATATTTTCCAAACCCACTTATCACCAGGTTCACAAAAGCCAATTACCATATTAAGTGTTTTTAGGCACTTGAACATAATTCTACTTCTTGTCCCAGTATCAGTGGTGTTCCCTTACAACCTAATGAGAAATCTTCAATTATCTCAAACAAGCATCCTACAAAAGCACTGTCCCTTGCACAATGCAGCTAAGTAAGTATTTCCATTTTTGTATGGGGTAACTAACAGACTTTTTGTTGCTATTCAGATGGAAAGAGCATACTTACTGCTAGGAAGAGCATGCAGTACATGGAGAATGAAGAATGGCCAGAGTAAAATGATAGTCTGGAAGAGAAGAAAAATCAGACATCTCATTATTTTTCTCGGTCTACAACGATACTAGTTTATCTTACACAAGCAAACTATTAAAATGCAAACATCTCCATACTTTCTTTTCAAGGAGACTATCCAGGCTGACAACAGCTTTTCACAAACAGCACAGACTTGATGCTCAGCAGCTATCCTATTCCAGCATTAAGTTAATCTCCACATCAGGTAGAAACTACCAGTCCTTTGATTGAAGTTCAAACAGCAAGTGAATGCATCCTCAAAGACTGAAATAAAGCGTCCTTTAAAGCAGTATATTTATTTCATCTTCTTGATAAATACCAGAAAACTATTATCATTTTTTTCTAAATTACTTATCTGATAGTCACAGTATGTGTATGAGAAAAATTAACACATTAATCACCCCAAACCAATTAGTTGCATTTCGTCACCATCAAGACACAGTAGTTAACAATGCAAATCTAGATGTTTATACCATGTATACATATGTATACCTTCGTTAAGTGTACTGATTCATAAAGACCACGATCATCTATCATTGAAGCGCAGAGGGAAATGCAGGAAGGCAGTTCATTAGCCAGCCAACTGCAAAAGATGACACCTCATCTAATATTTGTTGAAATAGCTTCATACTTGGCTCTCTCATTTAAACAGTGTCAACTTTGCCTTCAACTCATGAAGGCTTCTACAGCAGGGCCAGACTGAAGGGGACTGGACAGTCGATGCTGACAGTTCAGTGTGCCTTTGGCAAGGTCCTCCCCTGCAAAGGTGGCTTCTTCGAGGAGCTGAGTACCACAGCTGGAAAATAAATCCCACCCACATCTTCATCAAGAGGAGAGAGCAAAATGGAAAGACATTTCTAATTCTGTCTTAAGCAGAGATATGAAAGAAACTGTACTGACACTCTTTTTTTCTATTTTAAACGCAGAGCCTTGTAATGGTGCTGCTTCACAGGTCTCAGACAGGCTTCTGTGCAATTTAGCTACGTAACTAACACAGCCCTCCACACACAAACAAGGCCAACAATAAAGTTTCATAGCTCTCCAGACTGCCCTCCGTATCCAGCAGGTCCCTGTTTTGGTGCCTCAGCCAGGCAGAGAGCCTGAGGCCAGGGAAATTCCTGGTCAAGGGAAACATTTCCACTCTTCAGAGAGTAACGAAGGCAGCTCTGATACACTGTAAGATAACTGGGTTAATCATTCACTACTCAAATACCACAAAGAAGGCAATAAAACAATCTTGTGCATAAGCGGAACTGCAAAACTTCCTGCATTAATTCGCATATATAAAATTACAAAACTGCATCAGGTACTAGGAAAAAAAACCCCACATAAAATTTCCTCCATAGGTTTTAGAATTCTTGGTTTATAGTTGATTCAAAGCACTGCAAATAGCTTTCCGTTTCAAAGGTACTAGTTAAGCAATTTTGAAAAGAATAAGATGACTCTGTGTGTGTGACTATATTATATATAAATACATATATATGCATACATATATATACACACAGAGATATTTTTCAATTTGGTTCTTAAAAAAATGTATTGATAATGTGTTATCTTCAGATATTTACAATTCAAAAACATTAAGATTACATTTTAGCTAGACATCCCTTCTCCACTTTAGTACTTTTTAACTCTTCATCAGTGAAATTCTCTGGGCTAGAGTCCACTACGAAAGCCAATACAATAAGGATATTGAAGACCTCTGTCTTTCAGACAAACATGCCATCTGAGCCACATGTAGTATTTTATCCACTCACTTTGGAGCTATTCCTGTTGTCCATAAGATGATGTTTCCTACAGTTTCTGAGGGCAACCTGTTGCCAACTGAAGGAATTCAGAAGGCTATTAAGCAAGAGAAGGAATAAATACAATTCTTCAAGTTTATTTTGGAATTCCTATACCATTTTAAAGGTGTTTTTGACTACTGGCATTCTTGGTTTTAGGAATGCATTAGCCCAATGTAACGTTAAGAATGCCTTGTTCTAAGTTCAATGCATTCTCATCAGGCATAGATAAGCATGCTGTGCATGACTGAAAATGTTGTGCTGAGCACATAAAGTATTGCCAGAAATATAACTGGGACACAGTATTGATCCAACTTGTACATTGTGCAATCCCAGTGAAATTTCTTTGGCAATACCGCTGTCTCTAGAGTTCTTTGTAATAAACAGACATTTTTTAAAAAAATAAATCTTAAAATCATTTCAAACACTAAGCTTGACAATGGAAAAGTTTCCCAATGATTCCTCAGCATGCAAACAAATCTTCCCAAAGCCATGAGAACATCCTGTCTATCAAACCAGCCTAGCAGCTGCCTAGGCTTCTTTGTGATCATACTGGAAGTGCTGGCTTGCCACAAGGCAGCATTTCAAAAACAAATTTTTACTTAAAAAAACCCAAACCAGTATTTACTAGTCCAAGGAATGCATAAGTATTAGAAAAAGATGAACTTATAAATAAAATGGTATAGACATCTCTCAAAAGCTCTACCCTTTGATAATGAAGGAAAGGCTAAATTATCCCAGTAGAAATTTGCAAGTCAGATTTCAGGACATCTGTTTCAAATGAATACTGGAACAGCATCCAGTGAAAGTGTAGCATCATGAAATAGAGTTGGTAAGTACAAAGTCTTCTTTTGATTCTTTCTAAAATGTCAGAGTGAGACATCAAAAGAACAGCTTTGCAGAGATTCATGCCTTTTACTCCATCAATACTTACCTTCTTCACATCACTTCCGATGTGAGACACAATGCTTGATTTTAACAGGAAAAAGCATAAGCTTTAGTTGTTTCCACTTACCAAATGGCAATTACTACCAAGTTGGAAGAATGCCTTAAGCAGTAATACTATACCAGTTTCAGGTCTCAATTGAGCTCTCAGTTTCCAATGTATATAGTACAGCTAGACATCCCAAAAAGGTCGTAAACCAAGGTAATTTAAGGGCTGTTTAGCTTTTTGAAATTTAGTTTTGCCCCAGATTTCACATGGTTTACAACAGAGGTAAAAGTAAAAAAAAACCCTTTCTTAAAAAGTTACAGTAAAAAGAAAAAGAAAGTTAAAAACCTTCCTTAAAAAGGTGGCCATAAGACTGATTACAATTAATGACTACAGTTTGCTATTGTAAGTCTGCATTTTTAAAGACTACCTGGAAAAATAATCAAAAGCACAAACAATTCCTACAAGAAATAATTGAACTGGACTACTCAGTACTTTTAGCTGGGATTTCTAATCCCAGATAAGCAAGTCTAAAACAGATTGCCTTGCAGGACTTGACACTGACTATTTCATTCTGTTCTATTCCTTTGCATGCACAACGGCAACTCAGCCCAGGGAGCAGAGCCCACCTGACAGAAGGTACCATTTCCTCAATTAGTGGAAAAATTAAACATAACAAACAGTAAATAAAAGGATCATTTGTCTTACACTTGCAAGATAGAGTGTATTTTAAGTAGTAAGTTCTGCTTGGCAGTATTTTGTAAAGTGCATTTATTTAATGAGTGAATTACTGAACACTGGAGCTCAGTAAAGAAACTCAGTATCTTGACTCCATATTATGTCTTTGTAAGGACACCTAAATGTGCAGAAACATTTAAGCAAAGTGCAGGAGTCTTGACAGGGAAGTTAATAGTCTTAGTGAAATACAAGACTAGGAAATAGCTAAATACATATGGCACAGTGGAACATCAAATGGTGAGAAAGTAAGTGTTAGAAATGACAGTAGAAAGCGATAAATAAGAAGAAAGCGCATCTTGTGGTGCCATAATAAACCTAGCAGAGGCTTAATGATACGGAATTTTCCCAATATAACTATCGAATTATGGAATGATCTCTTAGAGAAAAAACAGGATCTCTTAGAGAAAAAACAGCAAAGCATATGCACATTTTCACATCAAAGCAAATAAACCTCCCCACTGGATTAGCCAACAAGTCCTTTCTATCCTCAAGATCTCTGGATTCTCCAAGTCTGACTCAAAGCTTCCACTGACATTTGTGTTGCCCATTCCATTGATGTGGAGGGGGAAAGTGCCAGACAGAGCTGCAGCTCACCATGTCTGTGTCGAGTAAGCCAGAGAGCTCCACGTGCTTGTCAGGGAAACACTCTTAGAATTTGAGTGCCGTGAGGACATGGATTAGTAAAGTGGTAGTCCTATGCTTAAACTGAAGCACCGTGTTCTTTAAAGTGCATTTTCTCTGCATTCAGCAGTCAACATGTTTTCACAGCATCTGCTCTTTTCTTAAGTGCTAGACTTGCACAAGTACAACTTTCAAGATGAGATGGGGTTCAAAGGTTTGAGGACTCTGAAATTAGGTGCTTCTGCAATTATTGCAAAGAAATGTCTAGGTAAATGAACAAGGAGTTCCTCTATTTAACAATATCAGCAACTAATCAGAAACCCGTTTTCAAAAGACAACATTCCCAATTTCTCCACTTTCTTCCTTCTCTCCCAGTAGTTAAACCCAGACATAAGTACAAAGCCTTACATGTACAGAAACATAAAAGCTTCCAGAGTCTTTCCAATTAAGTAACCCTCATCTGGACAGTTTTATTGATAGAGGTGTCTGACATGAGTCTTACTAATAATATTAAATGCCTTGCAGAATTCCCTAATCATATTTGGGGTGAGGGGTAGATCCACTCAGCTCCACTTTAAGCAGTGGCAGATAGTGAGAAAGCTTTGCCAATGTTGACACTTAATACACATGAGACTATGGCCATTTTTCTGCAGGCAGTTACATATTTTTCCTTTTACAGGCTATCTTACCTTATGCTTTATCTTACAGATATGACCTTATGCTTTATCTTACAGATATGAAAGTGTCCTGCTTATCCTAGTGACATAAAACAGATCTAGCAGGTTCTAGGAAGAAACAGGCAGTCTTTTTCTAATTTTTAACAACCTTCCCCATCACCACACTTTTGAAACAAGCCCTGCAGGTGGTGCAAGAAACAGGTGTATAAAGTAACCTTTTCCCAAGCTCAGGATCAACATGAAGGAAGTGTTTTTCCTCAGTTATGAGTACTACAAGGCTTGTCTTCACTGCCTTGTAGTGGCAGTGGTTGACCAGATTTTGAAGTTAAAAACTTCTGCTGGAATAATTTGTTGGGGTATGGGCGCGTGTGTGTGTGTGTGTTTCCTCCTCTCTGGGAATTAGAGAAATATCTCAGAATACATCCCAAGTATGCATATATCATGTAAATTTTATTTATTTAAACAGTAGTATTACACACTGATGGAACAATCTAATTGGGCAATGACTAGTTAGCTAGCTATTCTACATCTGTAAGCAGTGGTTTGTACCAGCAGCTACTAGAGGAATAAACTTCACTAAGAAGAACTACTCATCCCGTACGATTTTCTTTCCCTCCCCCCAAATTGAGCAACAGTCAACTCGCATCTTGGACTTCCAAATACTCCAAAGTTTTATCTATGGAGCAAGAAGTTACCAACTTCTGGCACTCATTCCAAAACACAATCATGTATGTTCTGAGCTCTCGATATTACAAAGTCCAGCCAACTGGGGTGCTGCAATGGCATTGTACATGCACATTGCAAAACCACTACAAAGCAAGTTCACTTTGTCACTCAATTTGACTTTGTCACTCAATTTAATTCAACACACAAAAGGAAAGTTTAGCTTTTCCACTACATTTCTAGCTAGCCTCCTCGAAGGGGGGTGTGGTGCACTGTGGTGTTGGTGGGGTGGGTGGTAGGGGTGACACCAGGACTTTGTTTACTTCTATTTCCTAGTAATCCCCTCTCAGGAAAGAGTAAAAGTGAAAATAGCCGCAAGGGGGACGCAAACCAAACTTCTAGAGACTAATAGTTTGCTCTCACATGCATCAGATTACAGGCTTCTGTTCCATTAACCATGTCTGCACAAGTTATCCACATAATACTGTTCTGACTCACAGGAGTGTTATTATCATTTTACATAAAAGGAATGAGAACAAAAAAAGATAATCCCTGTATAATCAGGGATTTGACTGTTATTCCCTCTTGAAGAAACAGCTTTGGGCATGAAGCGCTTGGCAAGTGTGCAGAACCATTTCCCCCAACAGATTTTTGTAATCTTTGAAGGGGAAAAATGGAAGGGAGGTTGCAGGAGAACCATCGGCACTAAGGGGATTTCAGTTCCCATGGCACTGTTTGAGCAATACACAGTTATACACATGTCCGAAGTTTTATCTTAAGACTTTTCTATTAACTTGGATATAAGCTTTGCAAATCAGCGAAATTCTCTTCCACTGAGAAGCGCTAATTCATATTAGGGCAAAGTGGATGCAAGATCAGAAATGTGATCCAGATTGCAGAAATGCATCTCAATTGGTTACAGCATGTTCACCTTTCAGATTTGATTCTCCCTACTGCCAGTTAATTTCTATTACAAGGGCAGCTCTTTTTGCTTCTACATCAAGTACAGCCCCATTTCATCATCCACTGTAGCTCAGAAGCTTCTAAAGTTTTCATATTTAAGGACTCTTCACTAACATTTCAGCTTTTTCCTTCCATGTAAAATTAAGTGTAGGTGCCCTGACTAAGCTGCAATTCTCAGAAGTAGTGAATAATTTCATTAGGACTGGAAGTGTTCCTAAATCAGCCACATTACACCTTGACTAACAGTAAGGACAGAAGGTTGAGAAGCAGTGTTTAAGGAAAAAGTTGCACCATTTGGATAATAGTACACATATGTGACCTTCCATGCATCCCTTTCAACTGCTTTGGTATTCAAGCTCCTCGAGATTTTTTTTTTTCATCTGTCTTTTCAGAAGTGGAAGCTACTAAGTTAACCTCTGGTGGGAACTCCTGAATGTACAAATTTCAGTACTGTAGAGCACTTTACAAGTTAAAAGCTCCATAACAGAAATAATCAGAATGCTACACACAACATACCAATATGCCCCTAGCAAACATGTAGTTAATAAGTCTGGAGCAGCTTTAGGTAAATTTCTGATTCATGATGCTGTTAGAATCTGCCAGATTAAATAAGTAATCCGTTTAGTAATGCTCGAATGATTAAGTGGTGTTTGATTTTTGATAAATCTTTAAGAAGTTTCAAAACAAAACATGGGAACATTTCACACAAGCTAAATTATTTTAATGTAAAATAATGCTTCATCCTAGAAATACTCCCATTACTGAGACAGGCCAGGGAGCAGGGAGAGGGAGAGACAGGAACAATTGCTTAATAGAGATGGGTTAACTTGCAAATGTCCAGTCTCTTGGCTTAGGTTTAAAAATTCCAAAGCAAACCAACTGCAAAAGCTATCTAATGAAACAGGTGAAAACAAAAGCATTCATTAATGTATGACGTTTGTTTTGGGTTGCTTTTTTTAGTTTTGAAGGCGTACGTAGAACAGAGAACATGTGACTTTCAAAAGTGTGGTTGAACTTCAAAACAAAGTTACACATGTTAGCCCCACACCAATTGTCTGGCACGGATGCCTAGGTACTGGGAACTTCGAGTGATTTAACTGCACCCACCGGCATGCACGAGTACAACCTGCAAGAGAGCTCTAAGCAAAGCTAAACTAAAATTCCTGGCAAATGACTGGTAAAGGGCACCACCTTGGCCATTGCGTTGAAATAAGTTATCAAGGTCAAAACAGTCAGCTCCTGTTTTCCTAAAGACTTATTTGAAGATTACATTTTGAGTTTGCAATGGCAGATTACACACAGCTTGTTTTAAGTGCAGTCAGCACAGGAGCAATACATCGACTGAAGTAAGGAACTGCTTTTTTCTTTAGACTTCTGAGTTGTAATATGAATCTGTACATTAATAATATAATTGTTATTATGAACCTTAACAGCTGCGTTATCTGTTACCACAAACCAAACTAAGTAAGACACAGACTGAAATTAGAGAACCTGAACTATCCAAAGATAAATTCAACTTGAGAGAAAGTGCCTCACACACACACACTCGTGCTAGCTGCATAGGTCTGCTTTGGAGCCTAACAGAGTTGAGACTGCACAGAGTGCCCCTCTGAAGCAGCTAGACTTGTACAACATGGCTTATTAT
The DNA here is from genome assembly GCF_963924245.1 of Chroicocephalus ridibundus. Classification (NCBI taxonomy): domain Eukaryota; kingdom Metazoa; phylum Chordata; class Aves; order Charadriiformes; family Laridae; genus Chroicocephalus; species Chroicocephalus ridibundus. The sequence goes on along the minus strand of NC_086316.1, from coordinate 67,198,592 downwards.
TTTATTTACTCCTTAAGGTTCAAAGGTTTCACTTTTGTGTATGTACTTAGTGAGCTGATGAACAAACCAGAAAGGACAGCTACTTGGATCTCCCCAGATTTTCAGTGTTCTTCTGAACGCAGAACTCTGAACTTGCAGGTCCCACCCCAATATCCATACTCAAATAAAAAGTGGTACCAAAAAAAAAAAACCTAGAAGTCAGTGATTGCATTATTGTGACAAACCTGCACTGCTCAGCTAAAGTGTAATAAATACTGCATCCAAGAAAAATTTGTAGTAAACTCAGAAAGCCTGAGCCCTTTAGCACACACGCAGGGCTATCACACATGGGGAATAAAATAATACTTCACACTGTACAAGGACGTGTGCTGATGGGAATTAGTTTAACCGGTGTTAAAGCAATAGGATAAATTGGCAAACTGTACTACACATTGCACCTATATTTAGCATGACAACAAGAGAAGGGCATTAGCAGCCTAAATAAACATGCTGGCATCCAGTTCATCTTCTGAATACCCATACCACCGCTTTGTTCCTCCTCCTTTGTACTACACTGTCCTGTTACGGGATACCATGGGAACAATTAATAAGAATTATTTTTTCTAATTTGATTCTAGCACTCTGAAAAATTAAACCATATCCTCAGAACTGATTCACAACATGACTCAAGCTTCAGCTACAAAAATTTTAACAGCAAATTCCTCTTAATATATACTGTAGAAGAGAACTAAGGCAAGCACTTCAAGTACATCCACTGTCAGTACTCATTTGCAGATCACCTGCACCACCTTCTATTTGCTCAGAAACAGAGGTTATGCAAGACATGGTATGTATGCACATACATAATACACACGCTCTTAATTGGTTAGAAACCTGCTACCATAGCTAAACTTGTTTGCTTAAAGTGCTAATCTGTCAAAAGACTGTTTAGACCTATATTCTCACATCCTTCTCTGTAAAAGATCTGAACCCCTATTTTCTACTCACAACTTTGCAGTGTGTTAATCCAGGAAGAACATACCATGCTTACGCCTTCCCAACCACAACTGTTCCATGTCTCATAGAAAAGCACAATAATTAAGCACTTTACATCCCTGGAACAAAGAAAGCTGCTTTGTTAACCTGAAGATCATAAAACATTGCAACATGTGTGTAATACCTCCGCTTTCTCCATTTTAAAGAGCATGAAAAAGTGGGGGGGGCAAGATGTTTGCTATATGGTTTTTGTTTTCCCTCTAATGAATACTGCCCCCTCCACTTTCAGGAACTGTCTCCTTGTACAACACTGAAACTGCTTCGTTATGGAACTAGTGGCGATATTTTAGTTTCAAAAATGTGACAGAAAGTTTTGAACTGCATTCATGAACACTTTAAGTTTTATTACTTTTTAAAAAAAAAAAACAACCCAAAAACTGGACCCAGCAGTTACCCAGACTTGAAATTCAAACCAGATATTTCAGCTGCAGTCCAAAAGGACAATAAAATTTCATCACAAAGGGACACATCTGGCATTTATGAAATACAATTTGGAGAAGATCTCATATATGAACAAAACAAAAAGCTCTCGTATCTACATCTCAATAGAAATATAGAGAAATATTCTCAACAGAAACAAGCCAACAATACCTCAACAGCAGATGTTTAAAGAGACAGGAAGACTGTCTCTTTAAACTGTCTCCAAATCTGCACCTTAAATGACAGCTCAATGAATAAGCTCCAGAGTAAAAGTTAGTGAATTGAAGGTTCAAGAAATTAAACCATATGTTGACCTTTCTCCTTTTAACTCATCATAAGGTACAGCTGGAGATGCATAAAAAAAGAGATGCAAAGTCATTAGAGAAACTCAGCAAGGAGGAAGCTCACTTAAATGTTTGGGGGCCAGGGTTCAAGCCTTGCCCAAGGCTGAATATGAAGAATTGCTAACTCTTCCTCTCAGGCTTAGTAAGTGATTGTTGTACACAAAAGGGAGGGGGAGAAAACCCCAAGATACGTTAGAATCCACTAGTTAGACTGATTAAAATTTCTACAGACTGGAGGCACAGGAACTCAAGCATCTCATAGCCTGAAAAGCTTCTCCTAAGGAAATTCAGCTGCCTCAAAATCTGCTGGAAGGGCAACATGGCAGGGTGCAAGCAATTCAACAGCTTTCTTTTTTGACACTCATGTTGCACAGGCCTAACAGGAAGAATGCTCTCTGCTAATCTGTTACTCAGGAGCAAAAGATGAACTAGTTGGACATGTCAGCAACAGCCTTGCAGTTGCAGTAACCATGAGATTCTAGGATTTCAAGGACAACCTCCTCAGAGCATAAAGACATTCCAGCTCCTCGTGGAAGAAAACAAGCAGGAAAAACAAGATGCCATCTTGAATCAGTAAGAAACATCTGGCTGTGTTTATATACTAGAAAATCATGAGAGATAGAAACAGACTGTCTATCAAGAACAAGCACTGTGGCAACACCCAAGCAAGGAAATAGGAAGGCCGAGGCTGGGGCTAGTAAGGGATACAGAGGGCAATGTGAAGGTGTTACACTGGCACTGGTAGGTTGGCAGCAAAACAAAACCCAACAATAACATGGCTCCCCACTGAACAGGGTAAGCTATGCCATGACAAAGGGAATACAAAAGCTAAAAGTATTGGATATCTTTCTTGCCTCAGGTTTTGAAGTCTTTTCCAACAAGACCTTTTCAGACTCCCAGGTCTTCATATCTAGTAGTAAAGTTTGGAGGAGAGAGGTACTATCTAGAAAAGGAAGATCTAACCATAATTACATAAAGCTGGACTTGCCAGTCCATGGTTTGTATCCAGTGGTGCTGAAGACGACAGATTACGCCATGATGTGGCTGTTTAGGTATCTTTAAGAAGCCACACTAAGGAGGCAGAAAGTCACCCTGGAGGTTAGAAAAAGGAGGACTGAAAGAATAGCTTTTCCTAACAGGCTGTGCAATCCCCATCTCCAGAACTCTTGAACTAAACAAGACACACAGGGCTTTGTCAAAACTCCACAGTTACCTCTGCTTTAAACTGGAGGCTGAACTATGTGACCTCCAGACGTTCCCTGCTGTATGTACACAAAGGCTTCCTAAGCTTCCAGCCACATACTAGAAGTATGTAAAACCATTCTTGCTAGACAATGTAACAAGGTCTCCACAGTGTTCAAGATGATGTGGACATTAACAATGCTGGGTGGGGGGAAGAAATCAATTCATCACTAAAATTGTTCAATAAAAATTTCAGAAGATAAAGATTCTGAATTTTATAAGATATCTCAAAGATATACTCAAAAGGGTAGAAGAACATTAGCCTTTTTTTAGCCAGCATGTTTTTTTTTCTGAAGTATTTTAATACTTTCTGGTGACATTTTAGAAAGGTTTTTTTAAAAATCGTTTTCACCACCACCTGCAGGAAACAATCATCCTGAAATACAGTATTAAAAATACATACATGTATGTATTATTATACATAATCAAGAACTACTAATATATATATAACTTAATAACCCAATTGCCAGGTATCTGAATTGAGCCAAACTTTTATTCACTTGATTGATTGGTCTTGACAGGTTATCTGAATTGAGTCTTAAACTTTTATCCACTGAATTGATCCACAAAGCATTAGCAACAAGTTGTGTTTCACATTCCTTATTGAGTACTGATATTACAAACCTACTTTTTTCTTACATTATTACTGCAGGAAGTGATTCTAAAACCAGAAAATTTAAGGATGTATGCTTTAAATTTTGAGGTTCTAGGGAGCAATCATTTGCACCAGCAGTAACTAGAATGTATTTATTTCTACCCCAAGTGTATTATTGTCCCTCTGAAACTATTCAGCAGACACTAAGTAATAATACTGCATACTTCATGCTACAACATTTATTTTTAACATTTTGTGGATAAAATGTAAGTTTAAATAGTATCAGATTCAATATACCTGACCTTTACACAAGGCTTTAATGTGCTGTTTGTGCTGCCAAGTTTATAACATGATATATATATAAACATGAAAGTCACAGTACAATCCTAAAATAAGTTCTAAAAATACTGTAAGCTGTATGTAGCACCTGCTACATTGTTTGAGAATTAAAGAAGATTCTCATTCAAATCTTCTTTCCATACCAGAAGCTTGATATGTTAGGGTTCTTTATTGGGAGGTTTTGTTCACTTTGGTGTGTTTTTTGGTTTTGGTTTTGTTTTTTTTTTTTTTTTTTTTTTTGGGGTGGGGGGTGGGGGGGGGAGGATTTTTTGGTTTTAGTTATACTTGCTTGTAGAAAGAATGTTTGTTATAAAACCAGAGAGAAAAGCCCATCACCATAGCTAAGTTCCCATCCTCCTCACAAAATATTGACAAAACTTTTATTTAAGCCACATTTACTGTCCTTGAGATTGGATTTTACAAGCAGTAAGACGACACTCCGAGTTTACAGACACAGTTAAGACTGACTTTTTCCAGGTTCAGGCTTGCCTGGTCAAGCATGACTCCTAGATTCCAGATCCTGCTATCTAGAGATTACCAATGCTCATCTGCACAAAGGCAGTCAAGATAGAATTAGCAGCTCCTGACTGCCAAAATGAGTTAGGAGCAACCAGTAATACTGCCACATAGTATATTAGTCTATATACCATATACACAGTCTAACAATACAGTCAGAAGGCATCCCATCACCGTCTTGAAGTACAATACATTTAGTGTATTTTGTAACTAAACAAATAGGTTTTAAAGTTGCCTTTTTTCCCTACTAGAAGCCTAAAAGATTTTTTCCTGGCCAATCAAGTGTTAAGATACACTAACAAAGGCTTTTTTGAGAGTGTTGAAGACGTATCCCATAATTCATACACTAGGGGAAAACAGAAGCTCTTGATGTTCTACTTAGTTACTCGACTGGACATTCAAGCTTCACTGTTTATAAACTCAACAACAGACAACCAGCAACTACAGCAAAGTACACTCACCATAGGTACAGTAAAGTATTAATTCACAGCTCCTGCTGTTGAACATCTATGGTTTCTATTAACTCAGATCCAAGAAAGCTAACAAACAGGATGCATGAACAATCTGCCATGGACTGGATAGAGTGGACAGGTTTGGGAAGTGTGCCTTAGCTATCAACAAGGAATGGAGAAGTCATCATCTGTCCTTTCAGTGTCCCCTCTATATACTCCTCTTTAAGGAATTTGGATATCTTGCCAACCAACTCAAAAACAGACAGAGGTAAGCAGTAGCAAGACAAAAGAGAAGGAAGAACTGAACAAGAATGTGAACTGCAAAAGCCAAAGAGATCAGAGATTGCTAGAGACCACTGACTCGCATTCCCACTCAATCAGGGTTATAGCCTAGTACGCCTACCTATTTTACTGAGCCCTACTTTGAAAAAGGTAAGAACCATTTGGTAAGTCATTATCTTTACAGGTGCTAAAGAAAGTACCTTAAAGCAATCCAGTAGCATTAAAGTATACACTGGTATACTAAAAGTGACATGCTAATTGCTAGCACCATTAATAGGAGGACCCCTTGGCTTTGATCTCTCTTCATTCTTAGACACTAAAACTTGTGCGTGTATGTCAAACTTACTTTTCTAAAACACTAAACCAAGCCACTGTTACCCAGTAAAGAAACTGGTACGTCACTCAGTAAAGAAACATGATATGAAGTTCTGTATCCTTCTGCCCAGTGCAACTGCACTTTAAAAATATTATCTTACTCAACTGTGTTACGTGCTTTAAGAACTTCGCTATTTTGATACTCAAAAAAAAAAAAAATCACCTTTGCAGACAGTCACCTTTATTGAGTTACTACACTTAATATTTATTTAAATGGAACATTACAGAACTCTACACACAACTGGTTGGCATCAAACCTAGCAACACCTTCAAAAAAGCTTGAGGATGCAGTTCTGTTCAAGTCATTCACCCTCAGGAAACTGCCATGAAGTAGTTCATACCAAGCTTCTGTGTCTAGCTTAAACTAAATGCCAAAGACTGCCTGAAGAAAGAGTTCTTTTACAAAGAGACACAGAAAAAGTGTACACAGTTTCTAATAGTAATACTTAATTTAACTAGGAATTTTAATATAACTAGTGGTTTCCATGCATTTAAGAGATCTGCAGGTGCTACATATTTTCAAGTAATATATCCCAACTCTTATATGCATCTTTCAACAAAAGTGAATCAGATTTACTAAGCACACAGCTGTGATTGTGATCCTCAGCCTAGTTTAACCTCCAGTAGTACTGAAAGTGCAAACACACTATAAAAGTCGCCAAGGAGAACCAAAGCTATTTAAAACTGAAGAGGACAGTTTCGAGCATGACACAGAGCAAACAAGATACTTAAGTCAGCAAGAATTAGCTTATCAAGCTCTTGTTAGGAAGTAAAACCTTACTGAAACCAATCAAAACCCACAAGCACTTTAATTTAGACAAACAAACACAGGTCCGTTGGTTTATATTCATGATAAAGCATATATGTGTTTTAGCGTGTATTTTAATACTACTGTTACTGATGAACAATAAAGACTAATGATTACCTTTCCCCCACGCCCCATGTTATAACATAGTAGACATATGCAAAGAGTTGCAAACATCAGATTTTCATAAGACAGTACTGGAACAAAATAGGAAATGATGGTTGTCCATAACACTCTCAGCCTCCAACCATAAGTTACAGGCTTTCAGAAATATAGGTGGTTTTCTTAGTTTTATTCTTCTAGAAGTTAGTTCAAATGGTTTTTTTGGATGCACCTATAAACTTACACATCCCAGTACTGCAAATAGTTCCACAGCTCGCTCCAAAAACTTAATCTTCACGTGGGGAAAAATAAAAATAAACTACTTCAAATAATTTCGCCTTCCAGTTTTACTACTAGAAGGAAACAGGAACAATTGTTCATTACTCAACTTCTATATTACTTGACAGTATTCCTTTAGAAACTTCTCTCTTACATCCACCTCTTCAACACACATCCACTTGCGCTACTTCAGACCAAGAGCTCTGATCTACTCAGGCATGCTGCATACCCAAACTATTTTATACTTTTGTTCCAAAACTATTTTGTACTTTTGTTAAATATAAAATGATGAGAAGGGATGATGAAAAGGGAAGAGAGAACAAAACAGAAGAGTACACTATGCATAGTGGAAGCATACAATGGATTTTTACACTGGAAGCATTGTTTTCCTCCTATGAATTAAGAAATAAACGAAGATTAGATTTGTCTTTTTGACTGTGAAACTGAGCACAAATTTCTGAAAATATGCAAAACCAACCTCAAGTTCTACTACTACACAGGAATAATACATTCAATTCAGAACATATGATTCTGTATGCAACACTGATTGTTCCATTTTGATTATTTCTTGGTATTTCTACCTGCATATTTATTTTATGCAAGTTAGGGTAGATCGTAAAAAGTTTGCTGCTGATAAATTTGTCCAACTGATCTAGAAATTCAGCTCTCGGTTACAGTTTGAGAGCCTACTGACCTCCTCCAACTGGCTGCAAAACTCACTGCAATCAAACTCCCTCCCTCTTAGTGGCTTATTAACTGTCAGGCATGTAGGCACATGACCTAAGAGCATTTAAACCACCCTTTTAGATGCTGAGCCCCATTTCCATAACAAATCCAGAATGATTTACTGGGTCACTGCATCCATGACATCCACCTGTAGAGGACAATGCCCCGCTTTAATCTACCCTTCTTTGACCACTCGCTTAGTTCTTGTTTACACCTTCAGTCAGGCACATGGAAAAGCCTCCGCTGAGAGTGGAAGCACCACAGGTGAGCTCACGCTGAAGTTAACACTTCAAGGCAAGCTTTGATCAAAAAGGAGAGCCCTCTTACATCATTTTCTAGGGAGCAACAGGGACAATAGAATAAGGGAACAAAGCAGTAGCTGGGAATACAAACCTAACAGCTCATCAGTTAAGATACAGACAAATCTTGCTTCCAATTGGGAATTCTGAGATTTCAAAGCACTAGTTGACCAGGGAAGAACAAAAGTTAAGTGATCACTAAGCTATTGGCCCCCCATGTTATTCTCATACAACAAAAAAAATCTGTTTCCTTTTTTGAGAATAAGCCAATTCCGTTTTTCAACAACCCCAAAACCCAGAAAATTTAATTTCAGGACCATTTTAGTCTTTACAATCAACTTAGATTTTCTTCTTTTCCCTCTTTACATTTGAGAAAGATTTTTGGACTCATGCAGAAGGTACACTGAAGACTCAATAGCTATGCCCATGTTGAATTTTGACTCTACAGTTTCATGCTGAAAGCCACGCAATTCTGTTTCACAAAGCACGTGAGGATGTGTAATCTTGTTTAAAGACTCATTCCATTTCAAACTTAGACTTATCTTTTCACATAGTAGCAGAACAATAAAAATAAATACCACTTTTAGTGAGCTGAAGCAAAAAGAGTCAAAACTACTCCCACCACAATGTAATAGACAACAAAATCTGCATTTCCCCCCTCTTGTGTTGTAAGTTACCACTTTATCTTCTTTTAAACTCTGAAAAGTCAGTTTCTGGCAATTACTTCTGCTGACTCACCACACTAAAATTTGCAAAGCTGACAAGATACTACCAAGAAAAAAATGTTACCTTGGGGGAGATAGCATCTCCTTTTTTTCAATTATTAAGGTTCAAGTCAGATCTTTGAGAAGTCAGTAACATTTAAAAGTGACAGACATGCTGTTTACAAATTCTTTAGTTTCTACGTTTCATGAAAATCCTCCTTTGTTTACTCTGCCTTTTTCCAAACTGAAGTTAACAGTCATACAGAAAGTGACTATTACAAGTACATCATGAATGTCCTGGAACAGAGATAAAAGTTAGACCTTACTGACTCTCCAGAGTTAGTCACAGGCACAGAAAGTCCATCCAATAATTAGTGCCTAGAATAGCTTAGAATAAGTAAATATGTCTTCTAAGCATAATTATGGGCATTAGTAATACAAAAAAGCTGCACGTGAAGCATACTCTTCTACTTAATTCTCTCAAAGAACAAACTCCAATTTGACTATTTACTACCTGCATGAAAGTTCTGCTCATTAGGATTATTTGCTATACTGCCAATCTATCATCATGCACTTTGTCCTCTTCTACCAACAGCCATTCAAGATACAAACTGGTCCTGGCACCTTTGAACAGCTGCTGTGCATGACTTGGAGCTGGACCTGGTCCTCCACCAAATCAATATGCAACATTTTCCTGTGGCTGCTGAGATATACTATGTATGCTACTGATAGATCCACAGGGAATACATGCTAGAAGAGTAAATGAGCACAGATGACATACATGTATTTAAAAGTGACACACAGGGAGAAGAGTTCTAACTAAGAGCGCATATAGGTATTCTTGAAAAATTCTCTAAAGCTAAGCTTCCAGGGAGCTCAAGCAACTCTAATACCAGAAATTACTCTGAACATACTTTAACATTTCCAGTAGCATTCAAACAGTGTTGTTTATAACAGTGACAGAACTCCAATGTGTCAGACACTTCATTTTTGTTTCCCTGTTATCTTGCTGCAATTGATCTGGCAGATAAGTACTTAAGGTAATGAAAGGCCTAATAATGAGAAAACCGAGCAGAGTGATTCTCTTAACAGTTCTCCGTATTTTATACGGATACATCCAGTTTTTATTTCCTTTTATTGTAAACCTGAACTGCTTTCCTTGCCATTCCACATCCAGTTTTGAAGGCAGATTTCAAATTCTTCTCTTCGTTGGGATGTGCAGACATTTTAGAAACATAAATAGAAGCCAAACAAAACTGAACATCACCCACATTTTGCAAAAAAGCAGACATGAATACACAAGACTTTATGCATTCTTCTGTACATTAATGAAACAAGTTTCCACAAATTAGAAAAAAAATTCCAGTGTCTAGATAGGGTTCAAAGTTTAAAATTCATTAAAAGACATTTATTCTAGGAGAGGCACAAAAAAAATGCAGTAGCAATACCAAACTGATCATCCCCAAGTTAAGAAACGGGTCTTAGAACCAAGTATACAAGGTTAGTCAGACTCACCTTCCCTCATTGATTTTTGCTTTGTCTCCTTGACAAGAGAAGTTCTCGATGTAGCCTAGACTGCAATTGATTCGTGTCCAGTCAGGCTGGCACACAGCGAGGAAGTGAGGACGAAGTCTGCCTATGGAGTACTTGGCAATGTCTGTCAACGACTGGCTAGCAGCTGCTCCAAAAATGAAGGTCCCAATGGCTTTGTAAATAGTGGCTATGTAGTTATTTCTGACAAATGAATTTGAGTGCAAATGATTATAAAAGACAGAGAGAGTCTCTCCTAGGATTATCTGAAAGAGAAATAAGGACAACAGTTAAAGATAACCTCCTTAAAAGAAAGATATTACTCTATTGCTGTTAGACATGTAGTTTCAGAAATCAATTTTTTTATAAACATTAAGCTGCAAATTTAAACTTTCCAAGAGTCAGCAGTAACCATGCTCAAACTTTAAATACTTTTATGTAGAAGAAAAAAAAACCTTTTACCTTGCCCTGGCTTACGTTGAACTTATGGATTATTGAATTATTGATTTTCAGAATAAAACAAAGCCTTCTGAGAGAGTAACAGTTATCCATATTACTTGGCACGGCCCTAATTCAAAACATTTTCTCCAGTAGTACATTTTACTCTACACTGAGCCTTCTTCAGCTAAATTTCTGCTGAGCAAAATTTTTTCTCTTTTATCATAAAGTTGTTTTTTTGTTTTCCTGCAACTTTATCTTTTGCAGAAAGTAAGTTTTTCCTTAAACCAAGTATAAAACTTTACCCCAGAAGGTTGGAAATTAAACCAGACAGTCCAATTTGTACAGAAAAGCTCGACTCATACAGATGATCCAATTGGTGGGGGACCGTATGCATACATGTAAAGTGATCTTTAAAATTCCTGTAAAGATTAAATGATGGCTTCATTTGTCACTTGAGCGTGACAAGTCCAGGATCCCAGCAAAGCAGAGCTTTGGCAAATGAAGCTGTTATTAGACACTGACACCTGGGCACACAAAGTAGCTGTCAGTAGCTTTGCACATTAAGGCAAACAGACAATCCCATCAGATGTGTGACACTGAAGTTTTGCACTCTGCAGCATACCGAAACATGGACTGAAGCAGAGAAGCATCAGAACATGGACTAAAGCTGAGAAAGTTTTCAGTAAAGTAGATGTTGTTAAGCTCTTATTCAGAATCTACCTATCCCAGAGAGTAATCTCTTAGTGAAGATAGTTGAGCAGACATCACAGCCATGACTGGTAAAAAATAAATCCCTCTGTCATGGTTTGGGTGGTCCTCAAACCAGGACACTTTTAAAGAACATTGCTGCAAAACCTGCAAGAAGGTCACTCATCTCAGTTGACATGACAAAAAATTAGGTTATGTCAATGCAACCAGTTCACTGGACACAGACAAAGAGTATTCATCTTCAGTAATCTGATTGAGCATTGCAAAAAGGACACCAGCATTTGCTTTTACCATTTGACTTTAAAGCAATCTTGACAGAAAGCCTGATTTCACAATTGAAAGATGGTCCCTGATGTTACAAAGGTAACTTTGTTAGATAAATGTTCATACAGGCTCATATGGAGATTAGATAAATTGAAAGGAAATACATCCATTAAAAATTACTACATTCATTTAAGTCTTGTCTAACTCAAAGTCTTTCCTAACCTGCAAATGACTGTCAGCAAAGGGCAAAACATCAATCTTTGCTTGCTCTATTCTTCCGTTCTTCCTCACTCATCCGTTTTAACCTTCACCAGAAATGAAGTAACAAGCTAGATGGACTTCAGTTTTGACCAAGTACTGCCGCTCTTAGGTAATATTGGCTACCAGTGGTACTAACAGGGCAAAAAAAAGTGGTCCTACCTTAAAAGGCAGGACCTTTTAGAATAAACCACTTGCCAGTTAGTAGAAGAGACAAAAACCAAGAGTTTTATCTGCTCCAGAAGTATTTCTCTAATTTTCGAAGCAGTTTTTCCAAGAAACGCAAAACTAAGTCACAGTTTTGATTCCCAGTCCCACGTTTCTACAGTTACGAAAAAAAATTCCATCCAAGAGCAAACATAAGCTACAAGTTGACCTTTATGTTGGAACCTAGATAAAAAAATCCATGCAGTCCTTATGCAAGACAGAGTTAGATTGCCATATGCAGTCCTTATGCAAGAAAGAGTTAGATTGCCATAATATCCCTCCTGATTTTAACCCATTAGCCCAGAGAAACAGCTGGCCAATACTGAGGTTCACATTTAGCTGCTCCTTTTCCAGCTATGATTCCTAAAATATACTTGGATAAATATTTATACATCTAAAAATCTTATTTGGCATAGAAGAGTTTTAACACTGCCCAAAATGTAGCTCTGATGACCTTGGATGTCACCCAACACAGAGCCATGAGAGGAGGCTGTAGCTTGTTAGCACATGTGGACAGGGATGTTGAAGCCTCTGCCGAAGGGCCATTATTGGAACTAACATGCTGTCCCATGAGATTTAGGACACAAAATGATTAACTGACGAGGTCCAGCTCTCCCCTCTGTCCATGTCCAAGGACATGTCCCCACCACTTTTTGCTCCAGCACTGATAGTGGGTTCTTTCAGGAGCCATTTCACTTAGCTTAGCTCAAAGAAAGCTGCTGTTTTCTGCCAGGTTAAGGATTTTTACTAGCTTATCCTGGTTCAGACAAGCCAGCAGAGTTGGCAAGAGACAGCATAATAGTGGACATTACCTTTTGTCCATAGTAAGCTATTAGGTTACCTCAGCTGACAACACGTAATTAAAACTTAAGGATACAGAGTCACTATATGTATTCTCAAGCCAGTTAAACTGAGCTAGGAGCTGTGGTCAAAGAGAGTGATCCCAAACTGGCAGTTGAAGAGGCAATCTCTCCAGCTCGCTGTTCTGGTGTGAAGGAGGGAAGAAGAGCACCCTGTTCTCAACCAGGTTAGGTGCAGCATGAAAGTGAGCCCTAGCATTAACTCAAACACAAATGAGCCCAGTGTTTTATCCTGACCTTCAGGGAAATACCCAGGGAAGACCTCCCTGGCTACTCATTCTTTTCATTCTAGTTATGCTTTTGACAAGTTCTAGTTGGAAGGCATAATACTTTTCTATTAAAGAAAATGGTATCTATTAAACTTCCAAACACTGAAGTATTTCCAATGACTCTGTGGCACAAAAATAATGCTAAATTAATAGGTCATGCAAACTCATATTCTGAAAGCAATAGCTCCCAAAATAGAAAAGCTTGAGACAGTAATTTAAAATACATTACTGTTAACTGATATGGTAAGGGAGGAAGTTTTTATCTCTCAGACTATAGAATTAAGCCACCATAGTTATAAGGAATTATTTTTCTGTTCTATAATTCTAGTTGTTTGAGCTCAATTAATGAAAACCTTTTAGTTTTTCTTGCCAGAACACCATTTCTACTGCTTGAGCACCTGGTCAAGGACATTATTTTGAAGCCTAGAAATCTTACAGAATACAGTTTTTGAAGTCTGTATTAACAGATTTCCCCTCCTCCCTCTTCCCCAGCCCCATTGAAATCAAATGCAATGAAGAAAAGTTTAACTTACAACAATTATACTGAAAGGAATAATTATTCCTGCTAACAACTTATAAGAAATGGTGTCCTCTTTGTACGGATACCGGATGGATTCATCACTACAGAAAACTCCTCTCTGGAAGGGGATACGTCTTGAATTGAGAATTGCAAAAGGCAAGCCAGCTAGCAAAAAGGAATAAAAAATACATTACAAAAGCAATACAAACTCTGGTGATGATTATACCCCCACATTTCTAAAGAGAAGTGCATGAAGAGGAACGGGCATGCAGCAAGTTAAAAGGTTATGCACTTCCTTTGGCCAATGACTACTGCCTTGTCTTTGCAGCTCCCAGGAAGGACTGCTGAATGAAGGAGAGCAAAACAGGATTCCTCTCACCTTCATATTTGTGGGACATCAAGTACAAAAGCATGCCAAAGCCATGATTGGAGTACACAGTTCAGTGACATCCACTGAGTTGCTCAATCTGCTGCTACAGCCACAATTATTGACTATTCCTTTACATTCCGGTGAGCAACAGTTACCCCTTTATACCTTCTCTGGACAGCTTTACAAGTCAGAAGAGCATAAATTGCATTTCAAGAAAGCAGAAGAGGGGTTCTTCTCAGGGAGAGCAAGGGCACAGGGAGTTTTCAGGAACAGATATGGAAAAAAGGAAGATTACACAAGCACACGATCCCCTCGCTTCCATACACACTGGATATTTCCCTGAAGCAATGTGGTCACTGCACAAGCCCTACAACCTCAGGGCACTGAGATTTTTTTCCCCCCTCTATTCCACAAAAGAGGAAGCCTTTGGCTCATCCTAAACTCAATAGAACACAAGATTAAGGCTCACAACATTTTGTGCTATTGCACCTGAAGAGACCTGCAACACTAGCCAAAACTAGTCATTTGAACAGCAAAGTCTTCAAAAAGCTCAAAATAGGATGTTCAGCAAAACAATACTCAATATTCCTTAACTTAGGGATGTACAGCCTAGTGGCATTAAAGTGCTTAATAGCCCTTGATTTTGTGCTCAAAATTCAGCAGTATTGCACATAACATGCATATCAATTTAGAGTTAGACAACAAAAATCATCTGGTGGGAGACACTCCTAATCTACCAGTAAGGGATCAGAAAGATGAAAAACAGTGTCCTTTCTTCCTGCCAGAGACAGGTGTTGCTGTAGTCCAGTTCTCCCTTCAGGACTTTTGTCAAGACATAGCCCACATCTTCCCTTCCATATACACAACTACACCGGAATAGGTGGGATAAACAAGAGTAAACACAGGAAGAACAGGAGAAAAAGAAAGGAAAGGAAAAAAAAACCACCAACAAAGCAGTAGGAGAACTGTCAGGGAGGGTAGCCAGGATTTACAAGAAAAAAAAGAAAGAGACCTAGGATTCTTTTCAACCCTCTTCCTCCGTTAACCTCCATCCATGAAGTCCTCCAAATAAAGCCTGACTTGTGGGACCACTGTGAATGAGACATAGTGTGTTTCACCAATCGTTTGCTATCGATTTTGTTCTTCACACAATAAAGTGACTGCTTAAAAGAATGCTTCAGTTTCAAAACAGACACAGAAGAACAAATAACAAACTAATGGTCATAAGATGAAAGTTTCCTTGAAGTGACCTCTGATGAACAACACACGGCTTTGTCCAATGACTGAGCAGTTAAGGGCTTATCATAGCGCCCATGTATTCCAGCTAAGCCCATTGCAAAGGATCAAGTATCTTCTGTACTGTTACAGTCATAAAATCAATAGTATGCAAAGCCTCCCCTCCGAAAGTGACAGAAAAAAAATCCACTATAATTGTGAAGAGGGGTTGTTTCCATTTCTACGCCAGTGGGACTACAACAGACCTAGCTCTGGAAGCTATCCAAGCACACCAACAAAGCAGAAGGACAGCAGAACAGGCCAAGAGCCAAGACACAGCCTCACCAAAACACTAAGCCATTCAGACACCAGCCAGCACAGAGCCCTGGAGCTGGAATCTGTAGTACAATGCAAAAATATAGCCTTTTCTATCAGCAAAAAAGTCCCTCTCCCTTTCTCCTAATAGTAAGAATAGCAGTTTAAAAAATACTGCACCCCAGACCTCATTTCTGACCTCCCCTTGTGTTGGTATTATGACAGCATGTCATCATATATCATCAGTTGTTTAGCATTTAGCTGACTTGTGCGAGGGAGGAGACAGAAGCAGTGCACAGTCATGGTGAGGGAAGGTGACTTGTCAACATAATGCTGTGGTGCTTCCTATACCATTTATACTACAAAATATATATGGAATGAAAACTTCATCCTTTGCACTGCACACATACTAACACCAGATTCAAAACTGTATATTTGAGAAACAATGTATTTGTTTCTCTGAGAAATACACTGAGAAACAGTGTATTTTTTAGATCTCCAGAATAGAGAATGAGGCATACAAAATAAGAGTGTCTGGATTATTGACAGATTTACTTCTTTAGAGTAGGTAGTTTTCATCTTAATCATCATGGTAAAGCAATTGCTCACAAAATTAAGTTCAGCCTAGAAAAGCCTTATCACAGCTTCAGCACACTGCCACAAATACTTGCAATCATAGATGCCACTGATAGCACATCACCAGCTCTGCATCATCCCTCTTAAAGATCTGCTCTATGTGAATAATCGTGTTATGGTGGCTTATTCCTCATTTCCTCCTACCCACACCTAAATATTTCAGCTTCCCAAGGTGGAAGATAATATTTTCAGAGTGCTGGGATTATTCAGGTATTTGGGGGGCTTTTTTTTTTTTTTTTTTACATAATTGTCTGCTGCTAAATCAGAAATGGAAAGCAATGGTATGTGGATCATGGGAATGAAGTCCCTCATACAGTGACAACATGTACTTTTCCATACAAAGAGATGCTGCTTGAAATGTGTGCTTACTCTTCAGCAATATTGAGATTATAGATTATTATTATATTCAATTAAGTCTGTAATTGCTTGCAGCACCTTCCTGTATATCAAGATCATGCAAACAAAATACCAAACAACTCAGTTTGGTTTTGTTTTGCTTTTTAAAAAAGTAAGAACCAGCTAAATACGTTATTAAAATGCCTTCTCTCATAATTTCTTTCTGGCTCTTACCTGAAACCAATTTTTTTTCTAATTGAGCAAGAAACCTTTATGAACAGCTTCCTGATTTCATAACTAGGAAAATTTAGATAAGACTATTAGTTTTAAGTTCTATGCATATACCTGGTTTGAAGTAACAAATAATTATAAGAGCTACGCATTGAAATACAATACTGCTAAAAAAAGCTTACACAGTAAAATTCTTGAAGTGTTTCTTCAGTTTCCCCCAACTCTACAACAGATTTAAGAAGTAATTCTACCAGTTATTTGTCTTATTGCTGTTCTCAGCACATTTCAGTGATGAAAGGAAATGTGTTCCATGAAACCTTGCGATAAATTTCTAAAAATCTGATTGTTGTGAGATTGATCAGATTGACTGAACACTATTAAACCGAAAACTAAAGTCACAGAACTACAACATTTGTAATTTACCTTTTGCACAATCGAAGGCAGTTATCCAGTACTGGCTTTTGATGTCTTTTGGTCAAAGTACACTCCAATGGCAATATCTACTCCCTCAGAACATGCTCCACAGAGCAGGTTTACTTCTTTTAAACACATACAGATTGGCTTTACTATTAGATGGTGGGAGGGGAGCAAAAAGTAGAAATCAAACCAGAGAGGCGGCAACTCCTACTGTTTCTGGCAAGTGAAGCCATTAAGAAAAACTTCTCACAATACTTAGGGGTTTGTTCTGTTTTAAATGAATCCACAATGTTTGGTTTAGTGGGATTTGAAGTTTGTTTCTTAAAGCCAGACTTAATTTCTAAAGTCAAATCCAAGTTATTTTAAATACATAGTTTAAGTACTTCTGCAGTGTGAGTCTCTCTCTCTCAAAGACAACACAGAGACAGGGAAAAACAAGCAGAAGAAAACTGGCATAAGCAATGAAAGAGGCAAAGGCTCTTACTATACTAAGTACAATAGTAGGGCTTTCCCTAGATTTGTGATAGACTTGTTACTTTTTCACCCTGAGAGATACCATAATTTTAGAAGACAGGAATAATTTTTTGCATCACATAGATATTTCCTAAGCATGAAACCTGCTGGCACAGAAGGACTGGATATGACTGAAGAGAACAAATGACATTTGTCTTCATAATGGTACAATTATCATTAGTGTCAAGGTCTTTAACTTCTCAGATACAACTGAAGAACACATTTTCATAGAAATATAGGAGGTGGTCCACGTCCTTGCCAGAAGATTTTCACATAAAAGCCTAAGTAGTTTCTCAAGGAAAAATAACAAAGATTCAACAAACAGTGGATCACTGGGAAAAAAATCCTGCTCATCTGGCATAGTCACGTGTTGCCACAGTAAGTTAAAAGAATAGCTCTGCTTTTTCTACAAATACCAGTTTTCCCCCTAAACAAGCTACAATTTCTAAGGGTAGCATTAGGTTTGGCACTTTAAAAAGGAGAATTAGTAAAAATTAGTTGGGCTCAGTTTTACATTGAAGTAGAAGAAGCTGGGGAGGGGTGTTTTGTTGGTTTTTTTTGTTTTGTTTTCTTTAAGTACTCCTTTTAAGTAAGGAGTGAAGACAGAGGGTCATTAAAGGCTCTCTACTGAATACTTCCTATATGACAATATCAAAAAGTATCCCTGATGTATACTTTATTTTCCAAGGCAATTGTAACACAGTGAAGAAATTGCCTAAAGGGAAAATGACAACAGGTATGTTAAGAGGAATTATAAGGTTGGGAAGAGGTTACCGGTAAGGTAATCTCAAGGATAAAGACAACAAGCTAGTGTTATGCAGTGCACATGCCAGCATCATTAAAGAATAACTAGTAGATGTACTGCTGACAGAGCTAGCAATTCTTTGTTTGATACAGTGGAAAATCAAGGTCAGCCAGCTCTGCCTGCAGAACAACTCTTCAAGACTGAAGCAAGAGAACAGATTGAGATTTGTGCAGTAATGAGTTCAGAGTCATGCACTTGGAGGTTAAACAACTCTGATGGGCCAGCAGCTTGTCAGTTCAAAATATGAGGGGAAAATAATGTCTGCTTATTATGGTTGTTATACATCAATATATACATCACATATATACTAGGTAGGCCATTAGACAAGTCTTTCCAAAGGCGTTAACACTTTTAGCCACCTGACAAGAATTTCTTCCAAAACAGCACTCAGTCAGAACTTGCAAACATGTTTGGTTTTAATTCATCTGTCTTAAAACCAGACAGAAAGAATGGGAAGGTACCTTCCTCATTATCTCAAAACCAAAAAAAGTTGGGGTTTGCAGTTTAGCAGAACTTAAGGACTATAAATCAGCTAATTGGATAGCCAGTAGATATCAGAAAAAAGAACAATACTGATCCAATAACAACCAAGAATAAAACAGCCACAAGTACAGTTGGCAATTAAAGATATTCCTAGTGAGAGATATATATATAAGCCTCTTTCAGTCAGAATACAAAAGGTAGAACCACAAGTAGCTCAACTGATAAGACTAAATATTTTAAACAGCTATAGTATGCTTGTCTACCGTCTGACTCATACAGTCTAAAGGATTACATTTCCTCACAAATTGAAGTGATTTCTGACTGATTATGTTGGGTTTTTTTCCTTAAATATCCTGTGTAACACAAGTCTACTTCTTTCCAAGTTTCTAATCTTGATTAGGCTTCTTCACTGTTACTGGGCATGAAGTTGATTTCTCCAGAGAACTAAAGGCTGATCACTACCACTCCAGTGAAGAGAGAGAACATCGCATTATATGTCAACCTCGAGTTGTTCTTTCCATTCTCCTCAGGAAGGACATCATTTGACTTTTATCCATGCTGTATTTCACCAGCCGAGTTACTGATGTCTTTTGTATTTACTGTTCTGAGTACCCTACTTTGCTGCCTCACTGCACATGTTCTCCTCCAGGGCATTCATAGCAACACTGAACAGGGCAGGCTCCTGGAGAGCTCTACCTGGCACCTTCCTCCCTTGTGAAAGCCAGGGAGCACTTACTCTTACTGTCCATTTCCTGCACTTCTATGAATTATTTTTACATTTAAGGATTCTTCATCTAATCCCATGACTATTTACTTTCTTAAGATTTTGGTGAAGTAGTCCTTTGAATGTACAGATCTAAATAATGAGATATTTTTAATTTTAAAAATCTTGTCGTTGGAAGAGAACAGATGTGATTGACACCAGGGAACAGTAGACAACGGTTCAGACATAAAGACAAAATAGCTTTAAACATCTATGCTTAAGCAGCGGGTAGCAATAGTCTCTCTCCAGAGTTTAGAAACAAAACACATTTAAAAGACTTTGCTATCTTTTTTCCCAGCCCTTCAAGAAAATCCACCATCACTTTCATGCTGTTATCTAATGCCAGCTTCATGCTAGCTTTAAACTAGAAATGACACCTAGTCTTCTTACTAAAAAAAAAAATGTTTTAGTGTCCTGAGGTTTAAGTCTCCTTCCAGCAGACATTAAGACAGAACACTCAAACTAACATTCCCCTAAATCAGTTAAAACTTTTGAGTTGAGTATTACTCTGTATAACTGCTCATATTCTGTGGGAGCTGGTTATGGTATCGTACTGCTCTTAGCAGATTAGGTTAAGACTTTGGCTTCTCCTCAGTATCAGAACAACACTACTTTCCATTTCTGAAAAGGAGCTTTAGAGTTCAGGAGGACACCTAGCAAGAGATATGCTTATACCACCAGTCCACAGTTCACCAAGATCAACTGCTGCATTTTGTATTTCAGCTTTCTCAAGAAGAGATAAGTAAAATCCATTTTACTCCTCAAGGGAGAACAGAAAGAGGTACAATGAGGTGAGCCAGAGGAAGGGAAACGGAGGAGCAGCACAAAAAGGAACTTCCCCCCCCTTTCACTGACTTTTCTTGTTGCTCATCTCTGGTTTCTGGTGCAGTCCGTTCCCTTTTTTGCCACCCCCTTGAGTCTCTTGTCTAAGTCGTAGTTGTTAACAGCAAGTCATTAGTAACTAGGTATGAGACTTGAGACAAACAAAAATCTATGCCACAGACTTTTTTGGCTTAAATGACAAGACTCTTAAGTTGCAGCTCCCTCTCCCTATGTTTCTCTTTAGTCCATTTTACCCTTTCATCTACTCTAATACCTTCAAAAACATCTCCAAACAACTGTGACTGCTTGGCTTTCTCATAGTTATGTCCAAGCTTTACTTATTTTAAAAGCCCTTGTCTGGAGCTCCTTCCACTGTAAGGCTGCCAACTATTTCATTCAGTTTCATATACTGTGTATTCTTCATTACTGCATTAACAAATGTACCTGAAGTATTGAGAAAAGTACAACAACAATTCCACAGATTTAACAAGCAATTTATTTACTTAAAATGAACTGCATCTGGTAAGAGCAATTTGTACAAGTACCAAACTGGAAGTGCTGCTCCTCAGATTTTTCCTCAACTGATTTCAAACCGAGCCCACCAGAACACCCTCGCCGTAGACAGGGCAGAAGTGGGACCAAAGGTGGATGCAGCAACTGCTATTTCTCAGCCTCTGTCCCCTACAGCACTGATCTAATCAAGGAATTACTCATCAATTCTACCAAAGGGCATCACCCTGAACATTAACCCTTCACATAGTATAAACATGGGTTGTTATTATTATGTTATAATGGCTTTAAACAGAGTCTGAACGAACACAAATTAGCTTGGATTCAGGGATGATACTGATCTGTACAAGAAGAACAGTTAGTATCAAGTAGAACTCATGCCAGATTATGAAGCTCAACAGCATTGCCCAAGAAGTTTTTCAGTGCCATGAACAGACCAAAAAATACATGAAGATCAAACATTACTCATTTAAAAAGCAACTTGAAACCTGAAAGTTAAGTTAAAGAATGCAAAACTCCACTCTAGTGTCAAACGAAGTTAAATTTCAATTAGTTGCAAAACTATCAGTGAGCCATGCTTTGACACTGCTGCAAATAAATGAAGTGCATGTCTGCCAATCTAACAGTCTTCAATAGGTTTCATTACAGACCCTGCTTTATCAGTATCTACCACAGCAGTAGCTACATTTGTCCCTCAAGAAACATATAAATTACCCCAGTAATTGTTTATGTTGCTAATCAAATCGGTGCTTTCAATAAGTTTCCCTGCAAAACATAGCTAAAAAGATTAGTTTCTTTTGACAGAAAAGAAATTAGGAGATTGTCTCCAAAATATGATTATGCTAATCTGTAGGAAGTTACAGTCAGAACATTGATACACATGGTAGAAGGAGACATTTCTGAAAACATTAAGCCTCATGCCTAATAGGTGGCATGGTGGCACAGGAGCAAAGCTACCCAAGTCCCTTTTGGGAAGGCATCGTGACAGTGAAGACATCAGCCTTTGCCAAAGTAGACCAAGAATATTTTGGTTTTGTTTTTTGAAGTAGAAGACAACATGACCTGACCACCTAAATATCTTTTGGATGTGTCCAAGGTGAAGAATTTAAGTCCTACAGGCCCTGAACTCTGTTTACTACTGAACACCTTCCCTGCGAGGAACATTAGCATTTGCATTAGTAGCAACAGTTGCGGTAAACTACTTTGTTTCCCAGAAACTCAGTGCAGCATTTTGGCTGAGTTAGAAGAACTGAACTCTTGTCCTCTCACAAATCAGGCCATCATATAGAAACTCACCAGTAGGTTGAGTTCAGCTTCAGCTCCTGAACAGAGCAGCCAAGAAGTTTTGGCAGGGAACTACAGAAATCCTGCTTAGAACGTAGCATGGGGAGCAGATGAAAACTCAGCAACTCTTCAGTTGCTCTGTTCTTCTGCTCCTTTGGCAAGAAGGATGCTTCAGAGAGGTGTTCTTTGTTCTGTGCTTCTCCTTCCCCAAACTGCACCCACCCTTAGATCTAAGGTAAGATGTACAAGAGCCACTAAAGGCAGCAGTTCTAAGAAGCAAGATGACTTGAGGAAGAGAAAATTGATTTGGGGGTGAAGTCACCAGAAAAAACTAACTGAATAGGACACATGCAAACAGGCATGGTTGGACCTTGCTGCAAGAGAAAGACAGTGATATTAATTAGTCATTAATACTTAGAAGAGAGCTGATCTCATGCAGACAGCAAAAGTCCAAAAATGCCAGACCAAGTACATCATCTTAGATGTTTCAGAGTATTCCTAGAGTTGCAATCTATAGACATCACTCCCTAACTGGTCATGGCTTTTAGACTATTCAGAATTGCTTCCTTGGGAAGGTAGAAGTATCAGAAAGATCTTCTGGGCTTCTTGAAATGTCAGTCATCATGGATGCATGCTGCTCCAGACACCAGCCTAGACATCTAAAGATATTCATTTTTCCAGAGCAATACCAAGGCTTGTTTGACCCCAAGTCTCTAAAAATTCTAATACAAAAATTGTGCTTCCCATCCAGGCACAGAAAACAATTTGGAAAATTGGAAAGTATTATACTATGAAGTGGCACTTGGAAACAAATAAACATAGATTTCTTACACAGACCATTACTGATCTAAGGTGGCAATGGGAACAAAAAGTGTTCAGAGCTATAAATGGAACTGTGTCTTTTTTTATTATTTTTAAAGATCCCTGAGAGTTTCTAACATGTTTTATAGATCTTCATGAAATGTTCATAAGACAAATCAATGTTCAGGCAGTCTAGTTTCTTTTATGCAAAGAAAGATTTCTTAATAATGAAATAACTACTCCTTACTCATTACTGCAGGTTTGTTTGTTTGTTTTTTTCCTTTGAAGTTGTTTTAGAGTCCACTATGGGCCTACCCCAACAACTGAACTAGACAAGACCTTTTATTATTATACAGCAAAGTGTTCAGGCCATTTCTTACCACGCTCTGAAGACAAGCAAGCTGTTAGTGCAACAATAGGCATGTGCACAATATTATTTTGAGTATTTCTGCTTATATTTCATGAGGCTAGAATGACTCCACTACTCAATTGACTTTTTTTTTTTTTCATGTTACAGGTATTTTTTGCTTCCCTTAGCAGTTTATCAACTCTTCTTTGCATAGTATTAGACCCAATTTTTACCATCAATTCCTTCATTGAGAAGCATGTTCCTTTCAGGAAAGTCTCATGTCAGGATATCACTTTTGACTAGATGTGGGATAATCACCGTTACTGCCCAATAAGTTCTCATGAGCCAGCTGTGTCCCCGCTGAGGATACTGACTCTGGAACGTACAACTTCCAAAAGCTTAAGCTGCCTTGGAAGAAGTTCCAAGCCTCCATTGAGTCAGTCTAAAACAAAAACCAGTCCGAATGTCAGGTTCAGACTGATTCCCAAACGGATCAACTTTCCCTGTCCATTTTGAATAAAGGCAAGCTTGAAGCTAGAAAGCATTCAACTGGAACCCACTTTTGATTCAGTAAATTGTAATAACCAAGATCTACCCCCTAGCTCTACAGCTCACCCCAGCTCCAAGTTTTCAGTAGCCATAAATGATTTTCCACCTCTTGCACAAGGCTAAGGAAATCTCCAAATCTAAAATTGAGACTAAGACAGTTAGGTTAACATTAACTACACAGAGCAGTAATATACACACTACAGTGATTACTTTCTCACTCGATTCCAGAAAACCTGTGTTGCTTTAAGGTTTGTAAAGCGTTCAGACTGAAGAAAACACATCGGAATAGCCCGTATTGTTGCTACAGAGCTACAAGTCCTTTAGAATT
Source organism: Chroicocephalus ridibundus (assembly GCF_963924245.1). Taxonomy (NCBI): domain Eukaryota; kingdom Metazoa; phylum Chordata; class Aves; order Charadriiformes; family Laridae; genus Chroicocephalus; species Chroicocephalus ridibundus. The sequence goes on along the minus strand of NC_086316.1, from coordinate 67,174,293 downwards.
TTATTTAAAAAAAAAAAAACTCCCAGCATGGAGACCAGAAGTGATTGTTCCAATTATATACTCCAATCCCTTGCACAAAGACCGGCAATAAAAATTCACTGTGTGAATCCTACAAAAGTATCATAAAAGAAAATAATAGATAGAATAATAGATAGAAAATAATAGACTGGATTTGCTGACAAGTCTAATTCTAAGTAATAATTTTAGATATCTTGGCAGTTAAAGTTACAATAGTGGTCCACACCACTCCTTATATGTTTACACTTTTACTTAACTTAGCTTTAAGTCAGATACTTCTCTACTGCTTTAGAGCCAGAAAAAAATGCACTCTCCATTGACTTTCCACTACAGGAACAGCTTTTTCAAATCTAAAAGTGGAAGATAAAAAAAACCCCAAGCAATTCAACAGATTATCTAATTGCAACTGAAATGCCTCTTTGGAAGTCCAAATTGCAGAGAGCTGCAATTGCTAGTTCACCTGTACACATATCAATTAAAGTATACATGAACCCTACTGGAAAATACGTTTTCCTTAAATTGGGCTGAAGATATATGTCAGTACATGTAAAGATGACAAACTTCAGACTATTTTCCTCAAAACAGAAACTATACTAATGATAACTGTTGTGTTATTTCTATTTACTGCATAGAACTAATGTAAGCTTTAATAAATAACCATTTAAGGGAAAACTAGAGTAATGCATGTAGAGGTTCCACAGATTTCTGTTTACTTGTTTTAAATGACTGCTACCATCCTTAAACCAGTTTAATATATACTTCTTACTGATTAATTTAGCATATGTATTTACCAGAAGACCAAGTATTATGGCCATGTCTAATACAGTTTGGTCAACCACTGCAGGCAGAAACAGCAAGATGTAGTTTTACGTTCAAGACTATTCTGAGTAGTTAAATTTGGTTCTCTAAACCAGCTCAAACCTTACTAAAAATGGATACAATGAGGCTTAAAATATTGTTAGAAAAATGTACTGAAGAGTTAAATTGTTCTTTGTGAATATCACGTGGTCTTGAAAACACTGAGCCTCTTTTCTACAAGCATCTAGATTTTCAGCGTCCGTATCCCATTTTGAAGGGCTTAAGAGTCATCACATTTTTTCAAACCTAAGAAAACCCATTGAGTTCAAATTAGACTTTCTGTAGAAAGTATATGGAGGCAACAGTCACTAGTTATAGGTTTGAGCACTCCACTACAGTGCCAGTTTTAACATCACAAGTGTTAAATTAAAGTTATCAGACTAACCCATTCTGAACAGGAGATGTATTTATTCCATAGCATTTTGGAAGCCTGTAGTATTTTTCCCCAGTGATAAAAGCTGAGATTAACTAATATAGTTTAAACCCTCATCTCTATTTTTTCTGTTCCTAAAACAAATGAGATTAGCAATCCTAGCAGTTAGAGATTAGTTCCAGATTTTCTGTGTAAACACAAATCAGCAATGGCACCTTTCACATGCATATAACTATACATATATGGGATTTTACCTATATAGACTGTCCTAAACTCACAGTCACAATGCTGAACTCTTGGAAGGCATACATTTTATTCCCATCACCAAAGCTCCCTATATATTAGCTACTTACAGACAAAATGGGCAGGGTGAACCCCACTGTGTAGAGGACAGTGGATGTGATGGTACTGTCATGGAACGGATACTTGATGCTGTCATCATTACAGAAAAAGCCTCTCTGATACGGTTTTATTTTGGCCAAGTTTAGAACACCAAGGGGTAAGCCAGCTGTTGGTGGAAGGAAAACAAAAAAAAAAAAAAACAAAAACAAGAAATACATGTGGTTAAATCAAAAAAAAAAATCATTTTTAAACATGCATGGAGGAAGCTACCAGACATGCAAAACTCAAATTTCCTAAGTAGCATGCAATGCACACACTTACCAAATCCTGTTTATAGAAATTTAGCTCCTCTAGAAGCCTACTTCAGAAGGACTCTGAAGTTGCCCACCAGATACAGAAGTTATTAAAGTATCAAGTTCAAAGTCCTTTTATCAGTAAGGTGAGTTACCACACACCGAACCAAGATTATGCTTAAGAAAAGTATTTTCCTCTCACATGACTGAATAGTTATCGAGGGCAGGCTGCCTTTTCTGTCCCCTCCTTCACCACCACCCCACAACACTGGCTTGCACCTGAACTACCAGCCCTGTTCTATACACTATAATCTGGTTAGTGTTTACAATGAACAAGACAAAAATGCATACAGATTTTGTCATAGTTAAGGAGTTAAAGATTTCATGCAAGTAGTTTTCATGCAGGTAAAGGGAACAAGAGAGCTGCAGAGACATCAACAGGAAATACAAACACTCTGAATGGACCGCATCTCAAGGTAATGAGAATTTATATTTTTAAAGTTGCATTTATTTACACAGCTTTTGTGCACTTTGGAAGATTTCTGCATGAAAATAACTAAGTTATTAACATGGGAACTGTGACTCAGGTACAAAGGATAGCCCTCTGAACTTGCACTGTGTGACATATTACCTATTCCTGCTCTTACAAGTTCATTCCCACCACACTGGCAGTCATGCCAACGATGACATCAAGACCTCTGACAATTACATTCTGGTCTGTAACTTAGTTTTGACAAGAAGAATCGGCTAAGGAATATATGTTTGCAGGAACAATGACCTCGGGAAACTCAAGTTTGTAATTTTACTCTACATCCTCATCCCCCCTTCCTTTGGTTCCCTAAGCAAGTAATAGACCAACAGTGATTAAATAAGGCATTGCTGTAAGAACTGCAAAATCCTTAAGCCAAAAAAAAAAAAAAAAAGGCAGGTTTTTGTTTAAAGCAAGGTAAAAAGAGGCAAACTAAATTTTTATTTTCCCCAACTTCCATGTAATATACAATACTACATATAGACACTCTATATGTAAATTAGATGGTAAGTGCAATTACTGAAGTAGAAAAGACTACTCATGATATAAACAAACTGCTGTACTGAAAACAAAAGACATTTCAAAGAATTTCAAGTGATGAGAGATTGCTTTGATTTCTGTTGACACTTGTTAAGACCATTATCAGATAAGTCACTTAAAGGGGTTTTAAATAAGCTTATTCCTATATACTTCATTAGAAGAAGAGACATCGGGAGTGAAACAGTTTGAACAGCGATAAATCCTGGCCTCTTCTTTGGGATGCCAATTCACAGTGCAAAAGCTCATGATGTGCATACTGAAACTGTGTATGTGCTTGGTAATACCCCAGCTCTGAACTCCTTTTAAGAAAATTGCTATGGTCACAGAAAGCAGTTTGTCAGGAATTTAAAGCCCCCTATGGAGCAAAGAAGAATTTTTTCCTCAAGACATCTGAAATCCTAAGGTCTGTCGACACTTAGCCTTAACAACTGAGGATGGTAATGCACCAAAGTATTTCAGCAAATGCTTACCATCTTACCAGCAAAACTTAACAAAACCAAACACCACTATGCTTGTTCAGCTTTAAGCACAGTTTTTCCATGAAGCAGGACGACATACCTTTGAATCAACTGCACCTCAAAAGTCCTTCCCCCTCCTTTGGTCTAGTGATTGGGAAGAGAGCTAGAGCTTGACAGAATGCAGATGGCAGAAGTAGCTGAAACAGGACTGCAGCCCTTCACATACGAAGAGGGCCACACTGAAGAACTTAGAAAGTTCACTTGGATCAAAGGACGTTGCTGTATGTTCACATATCTGGAGCCAATTTTCAGCTGCACTCAAGACCATGGCAAGATTCCACTAACATAAGTCAAAGCCCATGTTTCCTGTCTTTATCTCTGCTATTGCATACCCAGTGTCAGGATGATGGAGTGGCAAAGCCATTACCTATTTGATACAATCCTATCTTCTCTAACAGATCACCAGATTTTCACATGTGGAAATATCACATCCTCATGGTTAATTTAAGCACCAGCTTGTGTTTTGCACAAATGGACTACCTAACAGACAAATACCTCTGTTTTCCAAGAAAAGCTGCTACAACTCAACACGAAGAATTTTCCTTTTTCATTTAATTACATTTTTCAGGCTTCCAGATCAACCTTTTTTTAGCCAATATTGCCAAGTTTTTACAATAAGATTGAGATGTTTTGCTTTGGTTTTGTTTCTGGGTTTAAATTCATAAGGACAGGCTATTTTATTTTACCAGCTGCCGAAATACGTTCTCTAAGCGCTCCAGTTCAGAAACTAGAAGACACTGCAGCAATTCACTTGCAGAGACAGAGTTCTTAGCTCAAAAATTCCAAAATGTTTTGCCACCAAAGTACACAGGTTTACAGTCATGCTTTTGTTCAAGGAAAATTTCTTTAGGAACTGGAAGAGAGCTATTACATGAGTGTACATGTAAAAGAAAAAGTACCAAGTTTGACAAACAGTGTTTTAAGCCTGCCAGCAAAACAAACAAGCAGTTTGAATATGAAGGGGTTTTTTTTGTTGTGTAATTGCAGCAGGAGAGAATTACTCACTCTGTAACCTAATTAAGAGAGAAACTTGAGGGTTTGGTGTTGTTTTTTAAGTAGGGAGAATTCCTGACAGTAAGTGTTATGCTCTCAGTTTTCATGAAACAAAGAGGAAAAGAACTCAAGATTTAATTTAAGCTTTTTTTTCTTCCTATTAAATAATCTTCTTTATGTGAAATTTGTTATGAGAACTTTTACATAACCACCAGTTACCTAATTTTTTCCACTAACTATACATTTAAATATTTCTTTGTAATTTTTTTCCTTTCTACATCTGTTTAATTGAAAGGAAAGGATGCACCTTTTTGCTAAATCAGACTGATTTGACTACATTATACAGTACTTGGAAAATACTTTAAAAGTGTGTAATCTAGAGTTGGAATTAAGAAACATGTTTCCACTTTCAACCATGAGATTCTGGGAAAGGAGTGGGAAGAGGAAAAGCAGCAAATAAAGGGCCAGCTGACGACAGTTTCACCAAAGCAATTGCAAAATTCGTTTGTATAGTCCATAGTAAGATGATGAGAGAAACTGGAAGTTGGTTACACATCTTTAACTGCCTATTTCCATTTTTCACGTTACTGTTGGAATTCCTACTGCAATCTAAATGATGCACTGCTTGCCAGCAGTGGAGTAGAAGACTATGTGAAATGGTGTTTAGTTGAACATTAACCTATCCCAAACAATTTTGCTCTTGCTTATTTTACAGGGAGAAAAGACAATACTTAGTACCTATAAGCAAATGGTCCTGAGGTTTCACCACAACAGAAAAACCCCACTAATTTAGAGAACGGCCCACTATTGCCATGACAGGTGCCAAGCATCTCCATGACCTTTAAGCAGGCGGACTGTACAGTGGACTTCTGAGGAATACATGTATGTTCAGTTTCATTAGCTTCTACAAACCGGAGGAAAGGGCGACCACGATTTAGTGAGAGATAAGGCCAAAATGCAATCTTGTAGATCCACTCTCATGCCTTGTCTTCTTCACAATGTTCATCCTCCTGCTTTTCATCTAGCCAGTAGCAGCAGTACCCTCTGAAGGTGCTCTTTGAGGCAACTTTGCACCTTAAGGGATCATAGTGGCTCAGTTGTTATTCATATCCTCTTAAAGCATGGCCTTCAGCTGTAAAAAGAGACTGTTTCTTCAAGTTCCCCATGCTTCAGACTCAGATTTGGAGTTTCTCTATTTTCTGTTAAAATTTGTCTAGTTGATCTTGTCAAGGACCAGTGATCAACAGGTTCTGGGCTGTTTTGCTAGGTAGTAGCAAGAAACAGATGACAGTCCTCTGGATCTGGTTTCTCTCCCCTTTAATTATACAGTGACAACAACCTGATCACTCAAGTGCTCTGGAACTGACCCATCCAAGACTAAAAGACCAGGAGGCACTTCTGTAATGTTCACACAAACAGACGGGCTAACCCTGAAAGCTACAGCAGCAGTGACAAAGTTGAACAAGAAAAGAGTCTGCAGAGATTTTAAGCCTCTACCAATGAAAAATAGATGAAAAGCTTCATACACATGGACAAAAATGAAAGTGCACAGGATGGAGAAGAGGAGGAGAAGAGAGAGACAAGACCGGTATTTAAATTATTGAGCAGGGCTTGCAGGGAAGAGACAGCCTTAAGATTTTGGCTAGAACTGTAAGAACAGGGTAACACATATTTGTATGGAGTAAAGCTAAACTAGCTGAAGTAACTACATGGGCTATGCTGAGTTCACAGTTTCCAACTCTAATTTGTAGGTTCAAGCCTGTAGTTGTACTGTAGTTTCCATTGAAAACCTACAGATAATTCACAGTAATATTAATAGCCTACAGGGAACTCATATTTAATCACAACTGGCTGGACAACACGGCATGACACAAAAGCCTGTAAGGAAGGAAGGGAAGTCCAGAGTGGGAGACTAGAGAGAAAGTGACTGTGAGATTGGTTCTCCATCCACAGAAAGGGAATGTCAAGAAAAAACAAAATCCAAAGGAAGTGGGAGGTGAAGTCTTCCTTTGGCAAAAAAAAAAAAAAAAAGACTATTTAATGAAAAAAAGATTGTTTCTGTTTCATATTTTTTTAAAGATTAAAACAAAAAAGTCATTTCAGTTCCACAATTTATCCTAGAATTGGAAGTGCTGGATACCAAACTATGATCATATGATCTTTTTACAATATGTGTAACACTGCACTAATATTCTGTTTTGTGGCATTTATCACACCTGTAACTTCAGAGTTAAGTTCCTTAAGCTAGAGGCAAAAGTAGTTGGATTCTGATACTTCAGTGTTCACTTGGCTTTGTCAGCAAGCTGCATGGGATATTTTTCCCTGAAGAGGGACAAAATAGCATTTATAGCTGAATTAGCCTATTCTACTTACGGCAGTTGCCATATTTAAGACCAGCAGAGAATATTCTTCAACAGCTTCAGGGTCTGAAAATACTGTCAGTGTACTACTTGAATTTAGAAACATTTTCTTAATTAAGTCTATGGACAGAGTTTTAGATAAGTCTTACACTTTAAGACAAGTTAAGTTTTATATCTGAAAAGAAAGAGACTCTTAAGTTTCTAACCATTTCAGTTATACTGTACCATCTAGTTCAGAACCAAGCATGGTACTCACAAAACCTGGCTATGCTTTCACGAGAAATTCAAGACAACCTAGACTGTCCTGCTCTTCTCCCACCTATGACCATCCACTGCTATCCCCTTCCTTGCAATGGCACTAGCTTTCCACACCAACCTGTCCAAAAAAAGCAAAAACCCATGCCTACACAACACAGGTTTTTCAGGAGCACTTGCTCATCTGGCCAAGGGCATGACTGCTAGAGCTGGTGTAAAGGACGAAATAGGATCATGTAGCCAAGGGTGCTGAAGAAAGGAGAACAAGGACAGGCTAGCCATTATCTCAGATCAGCTTAAACACCTTGTGAAATTGTTTCCGAATTAGTGGCGAGTTCTCCTCACTGGTTTGAAGTAGTTCAAAGGAATGCATTGTACTTTTTGTAAACATCCTTTAATTAGCCCAACTGGCCTCCTTATCTGTGGAAGCAACTAAATCTTCGCTTGAGTCTCTGTGCCCTCTTAAAAACTTGCGTTGGTGTTCCAATTTCTCCATGACATGCAAGAATCCTACCTGGTTCTCAATGAGGAAGTTCCTCTCATTTAAACAAATGAATATCTATAAACTGGGAGAAAGGTAGCTACCTTTAAGGGATACTATGGCATACGAGAATATTACAGCTTGATTATTTACCAAAGTTTTTTCCTCGTGCTGTACTGAACTCACAAGTAAGTGGTAGTGAAGAGAAACTGTACTAGACTAACAGAAGACTAAGAAGAACTTATATTTCTCTACATTTAACCTGAAAACAAGGGATCAATACATTCTGCACTTGATGTGCTGACAGAAAGTCAACTTCAGCTTTTGTAAAAAAAGCCACAATTTACAGTTAAGTTGCGGGGTGTCAAACAGGAATTCTGGCTGTATCAGAGAAATAAGCTCCATAAAACACAGCAAATGACAGCCTCAAAACACATCAGTTATTCAGCTTAAAGGCGGCTCATTTAAGAAAAAAAGTATTTTTCATAGCCTACATCTTTATTAGAGATGATGCTCTTAAATAACCACAGACAGATAAATGACATCATTCTGAGCTGAACCTATACGGCTGGTAATTATTACTGAGAAGAAAAGGAGAATTTATGTTCTCCCACTCTTACACATGTATTTTTGCTTTTATTTTCAGCCAGGACAACCATATTTGCTTTGCTGCTCATTTTACATTGTACAGTCTGAGGTAAGGAAGTATGCAAGGGATTTAAAGAAACTGAGACAGGTCAGCCTCATGCTGCTGGAGAGTTTGGGAGCATCTGTAAAAGAGACTGTTCTTTGCGGAAAAGCAGACGTGCTGAAAATTTTTTCCCACAAGCAGTCAAGAGAAAGAATCAACACCTCAGACAAGAGGTTCTGGGAATGGAGAAAACTATTAAGAGGAAGAAGAGATTAAAAAACCCAAAGTATTTAGACTTTTGACACCTAGAGGTGAGGTATGAACAAGAGGAAAATCAATACACTATTTTCAGTAGTTGAGTTCAGTGGGTAGCCCACAACTCACCTCCTAGCCACTTTAAAGGACTTTATCTTACTTTTATACCCCAAGGAATGCAAAGTATTTCTGCTACCAACAAACTGATTGTTCTGATAACACCAGAAGCTGTGCCAGGCTTCAGTAAACAGGATATATGTATTTAAAAGCCTGAACTACATTCTAATCTCTGCTACTATTCTACTTGCAACTACGCACTACTTACACTTTTATTTGTTTTATGATCTGTGATTTGGCTAGCTGAGAAGCCAGATCAGCAGCCTGGGCCAGCAGATGAGACAGTTTCACTAAACGACTCCCTTAGCATGCTTCACACTTTTGGTTGAGTGGAAGGCAAGGGTGATGGAGGCAAGAAGTGAAGGAAACCTTCCTTTGAGCTGGACCAGCCTCAACACAGAAGAGTGCAATTTCTAGTCCAGTCACTTACTAACAGAGAACTACATCATATTCTGGTTTCTCCACATTCACATTCAACAGTTTAGTACCAAATGGGAGCACTAGTTTGGTTATCTACTTTATCAATCCATTAGAACAAGTCGCAACACTTATTTAAAAATATTCACATAGACAAGTGTATTCACCCCTATATCTACATTTCAGTCAAAGAACTGGACTTTTAGAAGCACTAAGTACCTGTTAGTCTAAAAACATGCAATTTTTTCTCCTGTAAGCATTTACAGAAGTACAAATACAAAATAAAAAATGCAGAGAGACAAGACAGTAATATATCCTAGCCTGCTCTATTACTTAAACAGAGAAAAAACAGGCAGGTCAAGTGAGCCAGTTGCAGGTCACAAGCAAAGGCTATGTAAGCCCTGGGCCCTGCTCTTTCAGAGGGCAGAGAAGGTTGAAGTTAGACCAGTCAATCGACAACCACCTGGAACTCATTAGCAGTTCACCCAGTGGGGCAGAGGCCAATCACCCTGATTACTGACAGAAAGATTTAAGACCCTCAGATTAACAGCTAAAAGTAAAAGACACTAGAGATGGCAGGGGGTGGGGTGGTTTGAGAGGGAGGTCAGCAGCTCCTTGTGTTGCAGTGCTGCTCATGGGGTGGGGAAGAATCCAACTGGCTGCAGCCAGAGCAAGCCAAAGCGACTTCTCCCACTGTAACCCTTCCTATTTAGGGGAAATGAATATTTAATCACTGCTTGCATTATGTGCTCAGTATTACATTCGCTATTGGAGGCTTTGACTGCATTGTCTAGAGAATTAAAAATCCCATAGATACAAATCCATGTACACGCCCCCAAAGATCAAGATCTTCCATAATCTACTTAAAGCACTGGGTTTACCAGGCAGAGAAAACAATACAGCAAAAGAAACTGAACTCCTAAGGTCAGCTGTTGGCAAGGCAGGGAGGGGTGGTTTTTTTTTTTTTTTTTTTTTTACTGTAGGCATCACCAACTCTGAATGTCATTTAAGACCACTACTCTTTTAAACTCCAGAAGTTATAACTTTCTTCATTTTAATTTTTGTTTTGTGGGAGTGCAGAGCAAGAGGCTTTCAGAGTATTTCACATATAGCTACACACCATAAACTGAAATACTATTCAGTCTTTAAAAATACAATGGGCAATTAGTTGTTAGGAGTACAAATGCCGTTTTTCCAATGAGTCTCACAAGCATAAGAGTATTTTATTTAAACAGTCTTTAACAAAGTCACGCCTTACACGGCAGTGCTACAGAGGAACTCAGGATTTCCATAAGTTTGTCTACCCTGTCATCCACCAGAATGTCATTTTATACTGAAACATGGTGTCATGAAGCAGTGTGTGCAGAGTATCTTTAGTTATCAGAATCACATTTTTTTCATGGTACACTGAACTTTTTAGTGTCTAACAGCACATTTTGAGAAGATAAGCTCTGTATCTAAAGATAAGCTAGATCTAAACAGAATTTTAAAAGGAAAAATGAAAATACCCTTTATTTTAAAGCTATCAGAGCAATTGTTTTGTACTGATTCAGAAGACTTCCTGAGAAGTTCATTTAACCAGAATTTGTAAGAAATATTTATACAACATTGCTTTTGATATTTGAGTATAATGAATAATGTAACAGCATAGAAAGTCTTCCAGTACTCATATAATAGAGCAGGTGTCACTTTCCAGTTTCAGTAGAAGTTTTCAGTGTTAAACTTGTGATCTTGGTTTCTATATATTAATGATCAGAGATTTTCAAGAGCATTAGACCTAGCCCCAGATTGGCTTGAAGTATTTTAACTGAATACTAGTACTGCAGTATAAGCTTACTTAATGAAACAAAGTCAAAGCCATAACTTCCTGAGTCAGCAAAAAGCTACAGAACTTGTTTAAGAAACGCCAAGAAAATGAGACACTGCCCAAGATGATGATTTTTGGAATTTAATGGGGAGCAGTTCCTGACTGGAGCTATTTGCAGGTCTTGATCTCACTGTCTCCCTTCTGTATCTCATTCAGCACCTTCTTGACCCCTTAAGGGCCATATATGCTCCCCATTATGTTGCTGCACATGAGAAGGTTCCCTGGTTACAGTTAGAAGGTTATTCTCTCAGGTGTCTCCACCACTAGTTTCCAAACCAGCCCCTTCAGCTTAAGGTAAGCATAGTCCATTGCCCTTCATGTACCTTAAATTAAGTAGATAAGCTTAGGTACATATGTGTTCCTTATCATCCCAGCACTCCAGTTGCAGAGAATATTGCACCTACTGTTAAGTTTCAGTGACTCAGTCAGGACAGGCTTACAGTAATCTGCAGATCTGCAATTACAGAACAAAGTTAAAGGGACAAAAAATGGACTAAGATAAACTAGGGGGAAAAATTCTACCTTATTATAAGTGAGGCGGAAGCTACCTGAGACACTGAAATTTGGTATATAATCCCTTCTACACTTAAGGTGAGCAGAACTCCTGTTTGGTACAGCTTCCTCCTTTCGTAGGAAAGGGATCGTGTAACAAACGGCTGTGACTCTTCTTCTATACCAGGGATGGCTAGCTAACATCTCAAAGCTACCTTAGGAGATCAAGCAACCCCCATGGGGCCCCTCTGAAAGTGTAATGATTAGCAATGGCAGCCAGAGGGGAGGAGGCACTAAGATCTAGGCTAGGTCTTGCAAGATCCATTGTTTCAGCAGCAGCATCACAGAAAAAAAGGCTGTATGGACATGGCTCCTGCATACCTTTGGTTCCATTTAGCAGAACTGGGATTTATAGCAATTCAAAAATGGGTGCCTTGACCTGACATACTTGCCTTTCTTAATTTAAAATACAAAAAAAGCTTTATTTTCCTGTTACCAGATGCCACAGGAAGAGGAGTGACAAAACTGTGTTGAAGTATACTACTGAAGTACCTTAACACACTGAGTAAGACTGCATCCTGGTCACAGGTTTTTAAAGATGAATCAGCAAGGACTACAACAGACCAAGAAGAGCCTATTAATGCTTCTTGTACTGGTTGTTTCAAATCCCATCACTCTCTGTTACCATAGAGTGTTTGATAAGTGCACCAGACAGTTTCAACACTATTTTTCTGCACCACATTCTGCTAAAGAAGCTTACTTGGGTCTGTTTTTGGCTTCTATATAAACAAGCAGTCTTGATTTTAAAAGCTGGACCTGACTGTGCTAGAAGGATCCATGTACCAGAGAATCTGGCAAAAGTAGTTTGAAAGGCAGAATTCAAGTTTACCAAGAGACACATTTTAGTTCTGTGCCTCTGAGATCAGTCTTACAACTTGGAAAGGAAAATTCCTACGAGAAAGTGGGCCAATTCATTAGCAGTTGATTGTTAAACAAGAAGAGACAAGCAGAAGATCCTTAATATAAGTGGCACAATTTTCTTCCTTTTTTTTTTTTTTTTAAACTGCAGGACTATATCGCTCTGGCTGGAAAATTGCTTGTGAGCCTACTCAAAGGTGGGACTGAGAAGTCTATTGCCACTGCTGAACTGACTAGTGTTTCCTGGTGTAGTGACAACTATGTTGTTTCAACAAAACAGTCTAAGAAAGTACCTTAAAGAAATCTTGCTTCTTCAGGATAGCCCAGTTTTATGACAAAAATTAAACCCACTTAAAGCTAAAACTAGTCATCCATTATCTGACTTTATAGTGTTTGTGGATTTTTCAGTTGTCTTCAGTCAAATATTTAACCTGATTAAACCCCAAGAAGGAGAAGTTTCTTTTGCAGGATAGGGAAAAGAACCAATCGGAAAAGAACCAATCCCTGGCACCACCACCCTGAGCAGATACAGCAGTATACCAGATACAGCAGATAAGCCCATACCAATGAACCTGACTTTTTTAAAGCCATACTTATGTGGGTGTGTATCTTGCCAATAAGAATAAGGCTCTATGTAATTCTGTTCAGCACTTTCTTTTTCTTTATTCCTCCCCACCATCCAAGAGGAGTTTGTTTTAATTCTCCTGGACTAATTCTGGAAAGTTGTCGTGGTTAAATCCAAGTCAATTGGAAGGCTACTAAGCTCAAGTTAATCTCCTATCATCAGGTACATTCCAAAGATAGGTCACCTCTTCGTGCTACCTGCTTCTATGGCTTTAACACAGTCACAGATAGAGGACTATGACAGCTTTATCCTGTCATCAGGATCTGGTCAATGCAACAGAGCTCCTACATAAAACTATGCAGTAGCAGGCAATCATTAGTCAACTCTTTACTTCCCCTCCCACCAGGGCTGATTGTGGGGTTTCAAACCATGCTGCTTTTAGTCAGTTGAGTATGCTATACAACTCTTTAAAACCAGGTCAGCATATTGAATCAGCTCAGCATAGGCTCAACAAGCACCGAAGCATAAGGTGAGGCAGGGGCAGGACCTCTTCAGCTATGTGAGATGAGCTATTTTATCATTTAGCTGTAGCTTAGTACTTTGTTTTCTACAGAAAATATGTCAGAAGCCCCTTCCCTCCCATTCCCTTAAGCAAAGGTCAACAGCTTCACATAAGCATGCTGCAAGAGCCCGTCTGTCTGTCTAAGGTTGAAAAGTCACCAGGATTCAAGCAGCTGGTAAGGAACTTCACTGCTGACAAGCATCTTCCTGTATTATGCCAAGAGGAAAAAGTATAGTGCCGAGTTCAAGATTTGGCTCTTGGGAAGGTATTGGAAGGTGAATTAGGATTTATCCATTGCTGTAAAAATCAAGTGCAAGAATTTGTCTTTTTGAGGCAGGGGTTAACTAGAGTACACGATACACTTTAAAAGCAATACTTGGCAGAGCAAGAACCTGATTACTGACTTTGAATAGCATTCATTAACTAGTCAAGTTGTAACCTGAAGCTCTTCTGTAGGCTTTAGGCTTCCTAGCAAGACACAGAGAGTCTCTGGGTAGAGCATCTTTTTTAACAGGTGGCGGGGGGTGTGTGGAGGGGGCAGGGTAGAAGTGGCTGGTGCCAACCTAAGTAACAAGGAACAACATCACAACCAGAGTATTCAGTCTCATGTGTTTGAGAAAGCACAGTGGGAGAGGTAAGATTTTCCCTGGTTTTAGGCGACAGCCATGTTTCTAATGAACTGAGAGTCAGCTTAATGCATATCATCTCATGGTACCTGGTGGACATTGTCATTTGAAGACAAGCTGCCCTTTCGCATGAACCTGTTACAGCTTAACAACATATTAATGCACTAGAAAAAAAGATTTAGCATCCGCATGGCATGGAAAATGGTGACACATATGTCAATGAGTCACAAGTAATAGGGGAGGATTTATTTGAACTAGGGCAATCAGGAAGTGCTAACCCACATAGAAGGAGGCCTTCCTTGACTGAACAGCAATACCTTAATTGTCACGGAGATGGCTGCCTTTAGTGACAGTAAGAGTATATACTCTGAAAAGGGAAGAACAGCACCTAAAGCAAAAACATTGTAGAGGGTGTGCAGAGTGGTCCAACCATCTCACTCTCCCAGGTGACATACTGCAAAAGCAAAATCACCTGTCCTATACCCATGCATCTGCCGTTTAGCATGATGCTCTGTATTACACAACATTCCATCAGTCTTTAAATTGTAAGCTTGAAAAAAAAAAGTGATGTAAGCATTTAGTATTTCTGGGTTTAGTTCACATGTTTTCTGTGTGAAAGACTAGACATCCTCCTTCCCTTACTCAGAAGCAGTTACTCAGTAAGACTGCCACAGACTCACCTTCCCCACCACCAGCCACCTACCAATCTCCTTTTTGCACAGGTACTGCTTGCAGCTCAGGGTACCTCAACACCCAAGTAGCAGACAGCTCCACTGCTCCAGAATGGCTGTGCAGTAGGGAATTTTGCATTTGGTTTCTTGAGCCAGCACAGGGTGGGACATGGAGAAAAGAAGAAAAAAAAAGAAGAAATCCCTACACATACGCTAGATTCTATGACAGTTTTAAATATAACTAAGTAACTTTTTACTATTTCCGACATATTGCAGAAGAGTGGAACAGAACAGCGAAGGGCCAAATTCTTTAGAAGACATCAATTTTTCTCATCTTACATTGTATATATACTTGTATTAGACCAGCAATCATATATTGACAAGTATACTCCCTAACTAGTTACAATTGCATGTCAGTGATTGTATAGTCAGGCAAGGGACAAGAGAAACACAGTTCTGTTGTACTGCACCCCTGCACTCAAGTTAGGCATGAACTGCAACAAGCATAGACCAGATGCAAGATGTCCTAGAGTCTAGTGTCACAGAGAATGTTTTCCTTATTGCTCCAGTCTCCTCTGCAGAATTCACTTTAATCTAATTTGGTCTTAGTGAGAGTTTGGTTTAAAGGTAAGTGCGTTTAGTAGTTCTTCCACTGACTACAGGAATATTGCCATGGGTTTCCCAACTTCTTTCTTTAAGTGTTGTTTACCTGTCTTAATGAAGGAGCCTGATTTGCAGTCAAACAATAGACCTGCAAGAGTCACAGAGTACATGTATAGTGCCTGATGAAGACACCAGTCACAAGTTAACTAATTAAGTTATTCCAATAAGCTATTATTTTTTGCATGACAAATTGAAAGTGCAATAAACCCTAAGAATCAAGTCTCAGTATCAGTGAAAAGTGTTTTCACTATTGTCTAGAAATGTCATTCTATTTACACATCTGTGCCATGCTATAGAAAATGTCTCTCCATCAGAAAAACAAGGGACAAGTAAGATGAGTATGCAGGAGAAGGAAATAGTCCAGTCCATTCATGTTTTCCAGTGATGGAAAAAATTGATCGCTGTCAACTGGAGCGCACAGGGTAAGGGAGCTGCTGCCTGCAGCACTGCAGAGCTGCATACAGACATGCAGCACACACCCACCCAGCACTGCAGATGAGCACACACTCACAGAATGCAGATACAGTCTCATCGCGCTATTTAAGGACAGCTACTGCAGAAATCTGCAGCTTTTTCTTTTTTCAGATTACAGAACATGAAATTAGTTTAATGCTGAAACACTAGTATCATTTAGAAGGAAAGAATTATCAGCCTGGTAAGAGAGAGTTTTTATTTATTTTCTCATGGCACCAAAGACTGCTTTCCCTGAATTCTCTTTACCTTACTGGGTAGAAAGGTGGATGAGGGAGGGAGTTTCCTTAAGGCTAATTAAGAGCAGCCTTAAACTTAAGTTTCAGACAACCAAACTGATCAAATAGCTTAATGCCACATAAAGGGGGAGATGTTCCTCCCTCCTGTGCTGCCTGCTCTTTCTTGATCGCTTCCTTGGTCTGTTACCTCTGCTCCATCTTGGTCACTTGTCAGACCTTTCAGTAAACCCATTTACATCACCAAAAATCACAGGAAAGCTCTTTTTCCTCTTCCGACCCCTTTGGAAAACTTGTGTTAGGAGAGTTGAACCTGTACAAAGAATGGTTTGACTAAAACAGGAGTAAGTCATAGATGTAGACAGTCAGAGTCATCCGCTTCCACTGTGGTGAGCTTATGGATAAGCCAAGTCACCGTAACTTGAAGTGACAGCCTTAGTTTTTTTTCTGTCCAACATTGCTGAGACAAATTAATTTTTCTTCCCCAACATCACTTACTATGGGGAAGGTGCAGGCAGGAGGGGGAAGAGACAAAAGGCAAGCTCTGTATCAAGTGACTAGTTAGAGCTACCTTAGGGATAGTGAGTAAGCTACTGGTAGCCCTTTTTGTGGTTACCAAGATTTGAGATTTCAGTCTGATGGTCTTCATAGTTTTGAACTTTCAGTATGACACGATTAAAGGAATTTTCTCTTGGAGGCTTCATGGTCTCTTTAGTGGAGATACTAGGTATCAGGTTATCAATACCCACAGGCCACTTTATCTGGGCAGCTACCTCGGTCATTTGAGCAGATATCAAAGTGCACATGGGGGAGAAAGGCAGGGAAAAAGTGACAGTTGGAATAAAGTCCACAATCAACAGGAACTATTTTTACAGTAAAAAAATAAAACAGATTCCCCTTTTAGACACACAGGCTGAAGAACTGTTTTTATAAGGGCTTGTCTCAATTACATGAGAGTGAGGGAGAAAAGAAAGAGAATTTGGTCCTATATCCAGTATCTTTCCTTCCCTACACTTAAATATTTTCGTCTCAGCTAGAGTTTCACTGAAACCTGTAACTCAACGTGCTTAAAGTTGCAGGTGTCAAGAGACTTCATGTTATGCACTGCCTGCATTTTCCTCCCAAGGGAAGAAACAAGCCCAGGGGAAAATAAAGAGTCTGACAACCTTCCAGCAGACTGAGGCATCAGATTAGGGCATTTGTGATCCAAATGCTACACAGGGGCAGGGGAAGGTGTGTAAATTGATATTACAATGCAGGGCAAGGTCAAGAATCCACTCCCCAAGTAGCAACTTGGAGCAGGGAGAAAGCTTCATTCTTTTAGCTTGATAGCCCTCAAGTCACATGCCTCCTATAGTCTTAATTTTAATATATTTTGTTTTCCTTGATTACTCAAGATTACTTGGGATATACACATATATATGCTTTGAACAGACCAAAGTATATGCACAGTACAAACTTTTGCCTGATTATAAAGATTTTGTAATGACAATTATTAGGACAGACAAAACTGCTTTACTGGCCATAAAGATGGCATGGAAGTTTAAGTCTTGCTACAATATAGCTTTGTAAAACTTCTGATCTGAATAAAGACTGCTCCCATATGGATCCACTATCACTCTCCAAAAGCGCGCTCTCTCATACAGCAGTTATTCAGAGCAATGCATCATTCACCATAATTTTGTTCTTCAATGCCATTTAGCTACAGGTACCATTGCTACTTGAAGCATCTAGGCAAGGTAAAATATTGCTCACTGTGTTCATACTGATGCTAGAGACTTCTTCAACCAAGAGGGATTTCATGAGCCAGACCTGTTTGACTGAACACCACCCACTGAGAAAGTGCTTAGATTTATTACTGAAGTACTGCTCTCATTAAACATCCAAAACTAACAGTTCCTAAAGTTGACCAAGTACATCTTCAGATACTGAAGACCCTTCCCAGGCTCTCAACACCCAGAGGGCCACAGGAGTCACAACTCTTTACAGAGTAAAGCTTCCCCTTCACTGATCGATAACTAACATCATTACTCTTTATATCGTGTCATTACACAGAAGGAGAAAGTCAATGCAAATTGACAGGCCATGATGTAGTTTCAACAGAGCTAGAGATCGAAACACAACAAGGAAACGTTAGGAAGGTGCTACTATTCGGACTAGCCAAGACAAGCACTGGCAGTGCCGCGGCAGTGTGCTGTGGCTGTTGCGGTTCCACAGACGGCTATCACCGCACCAAGGCATCACTGCTCCTGCCCCTTCTCCTGCCCCTCTCTGCTGCACACGGACACCAAGACACAAACACCACCTTCTAATAAACACCCCATTTCACTTTCAGCCTCAGCCTAGAGCATTAGTGTGGTGTCACCGAGGCCGCGTACAACTCAAGCCTTAAAGTGAACCTCTTCTCTACCGCACACCACCCATCGGGCCACCTCTGCCGGAGGCTGGGATGGAGCATGTTTCCCGTGATGCCGGCCCCTCTCAGGGCAGCTTTCCGACCCACCACGGGTGACAAACACATCCCAGGCTGCAGACACCTACCACCCCAGCACAGGCTTTTGCCACAACCGGTCTAGAGCCGACAGAAGAGGTTAGGGAAAGTAAGGACAGTAAGGAAAGTAAGGACATCAGAGAGAAGAGGCAGTTCCAGATGTCAGTGGATGAGCAGCAGCAGCTCCCTCCCCGCAGGGCTCTCCCCTTCCCAGCCCTCGGTCCCGGGAGGCGACAGTGGCCGTACTCCTGTGGGCGGGGGGCGGCAGAGCGCGGCCCCGCCGCCTCCCGGGGGCGGCGGCGAACGGGAGGGCGAGACGGAGATAGGGACGGGGGTGAAGGGAGGGCAGGCAGCGGTGGAAGCGGCAGACAGGCAGGGCCAAGGCGCAGGCTGGAAGAAGACCCGCTCCGGGGTGGTGCCTGGCGCCGCGGGGAGGGGGGAGGCGAGCATGCCATTAGCCCGGTGCCGTGCGGGGAGGGAGCGGAGCGCGGCGCCCCGGGGACGGCTCCCCTCGCCCCCCCACCCCCGCTCCGCGCCCCGCCGACCTACCCAGCACCACGCAGACCACGTCCAGCGCCACGAAGGGCAGCCGCCTCCTGTCAAACATGCTGGCAGCGCCGGGCGCCCGGCCTCAGGCGCGGCGGCGGCGACACCTCCTCCTCCTCCTCCTCTGGCGGCGCTATGACAGCCTCTGCCCTAGCGCGGCGGCAGGGAGGAGCTCGGCCGCCCCGAGGCGCTGCTCGCCGAGCCAATGGCGACCGACCAAGCGACCGGGCGACCGCCCCTCCCCCCTCCGCCGCGATGCCGGCCCCACCGCCCGCACTGCGC
The DNA here is from genome assembly GCF_963924245.1 of Chroicocephalus ridibundus. Lineage (NCBI taxonomy): Eukaryota > Metazoa > Chordata > Aves > Charadriiformes > Laridae > Chroicocephalus > Chroicocephalus ridibundus. The sequence continues at coordinate 67,154,923 of NC_086316.1, read as the reverse complement.
TACTGCTACTGCCGCGCCGCCCGCCGGCCCCTTAAGGCGGGCGGGAGGAGAGAGGAGGGGACGGCGGCGCCTCCGCCCGCCCCGCCCGGCCGCCGGCACGCCCCAGGCACGGCCCGCGCTCCAACGGCCGGCCGGCCGGCGCCCACCAATCGCGACGCGGCACGCCCCCTGCCGCCCCGCCCCCGCGGCGCGAGCCCCGCCTCCCCCCGGAGAGCCGCCTGCCCGCCTGAGGCGATGGCGGCCCCTCGGCCCCGCGGCGCCCCTCCGTCCCGCCCGTGCCCTGCCTCCGCCTGCCTGCCCGGCCGTGCCCGGAGGCGATACGGGCAGCGAGGGGCTGCCGGGGGTGACAAACACCCGGCAGGGCTGTTGGTGGAGCCCGGCTCGTCCGGCCACCGGGGCTCCAGCGCCCCGGCCTGCCTGCCACGGAGCTGGGGGAGCGATCCTCTGCCGCAAACACCATGGCGGGGGGGGGGCTTTGGTTTGGGGTTTTTTTTTGTGGTTTGGTTTGGTTTGGTTTTTCCTTTTTTAACAAGGAAAAAGCTGTTTGCACTTCTGGGAGAGTGTTGGAAAATTGCAGAAGAGCTGAGAAGCTTGAGTTTCAGCCCAACCCAAAACAATCTTTATTTTTTTCCATGTTAAAAGCTTTTATTTGGAAAGAAAATAGTGACCAACACGAAGAAAATGTTTTCTGCATAACCGCGCTTTGCCTTTAGCAGCATTAACCGCAAAACAGACAATTTTATTGGCCAGCGTTGTTCTTGCTGTTGGGCACAGTTACCACTGACGCCACTGAGCACATCTGTGTTCTGCTCTAGGATGAGGTGGGATGAGCAGCCTTCCCACACTCACAGCATCAGGCATAAACTTCTCTGCGATTTCTCATGTATTACACCCTCTAATTCCGTAAACAGCTTCACTTTGTATTAAATCCTAAAGGCTGAGTAACAGGTTTGGCAAATCCACAAGGGAAACAAGTTCTTGAGGTGGAAATGCATCGCTAAGTGTGCTGTATCTCCGATTCAGCCATGCTGCCTAAAAAAGTTACATAAAGCAGTTCTATATAGAATATATAAAGAAGCTCTACACAGCAGCCTATACAGGAGTTCCTGATTTCAGCTCGATGCCTAAGAAGCATCCCAGCTTCTTAGGGGGCAAAATGGGCAGTCCTAGAGATTAAAGCTACCCTTGATTTCTGTAAGTGTAGCGTAATTTACAGAGTGTGTTTTCCTGTGTAAATATTGTGGGATGACCTCGCAGAGGTAGAAATGCCAGTGTCGTCTTAAAATGCAGAAAGTAATGGAACAAATTGGAGCACAACCTGGCAACAAGGAAAACCAGGCTTATCTTTGTGAGAACTGCTGCTGAACGAAAAGTGTGCAATCTGCTCTGCTGCTCACAGAGCGGGGATCGTTCACAAGGTCTTAAATCAGGAGTAGATGACATCCCCAAAATTGCAAGATGGTTAGAAAAAGCAGAAGACAAGCAATGCAAACATTCCACGCACAATTGCTGTAATTGCTTTCTTCAACCCAAAAGCATCGCGTTAATCTTGTTCGGGCTGCGCAGCAAACAGCTCTCCTGATCCACACCCCTATGCAGTAAATTAGAGACCAAGGAGATTGCGCTAATTTAAATGGATCTCTTCCCAGAAGAATGTAAGCAAGATAGTGATTACTCTTAGAAACACCTGGAAATTGGGCTGCAGCAGCACAGCATTCATCAACAAGAGAAATTAATCACGCTTTATTGTCTTGCAGTTTCTACATCTCTGTTTCACCCTTGAGATGTAGCTTGCCTGAGGGAAGAGGCATCTCTGCAATCTTCTGCCAGAATTCAGGGAAGAAAGCAGTCCCCCAGCTCCTCTCCAAACTTTCCGTTGCACAAGGGATATGAGCCTCACTGTTGCAACCCTATTCCCACCTCTAGGCTTCCTATGTCTCGGAAACCCCCAGCCAAGCACAGCGTGAGCGATTAGGTTAGCACTGTTCTACGCTCTCAGAAGGCTTTTCTGGGCCCTCACATGCCGGCAAGTATTAACCGTGGAAGCACGCCAACCCAAGCACTTTCAGCCTGAATTACTACTCGGATTACTCCAGGGTTGTGTCAGTACAAGTACTGCATCTTCAGATATGTTGTTATTTCACACAGAAAGGATGTTTTGGTGCAAAACTGGGGGGGGTGTGTGGGGTGTGGGGTGTGGGGGCAGGGGGAGCAACCAAAACCCTGCATGCTTAAGCACCTTTAAGAAATAATAGAGTGTCTGTGTCAGCAGCAACGCCCAGGGTAGCAGAAATGGCAAACTGATGGTGCTTCATCAGACAGTTCGCTCCCAAGGGAATGGAGGATGTTTGATTATAAATACAAACACAAATCATGTTCAGCACCAGTGAAAGTTTGGGGTTTTTTAAGTATACAACACAAGTATCAGAGCTTCTAAATTTAATTTCCTCCTGGTACTGCGCGAGTTTTGTAGTGTCTTCTGACTTTGTGGTATTTTCCTGTCTAGGCTTTGCTTGGTGTCTGTCCTCTGCAGCAAGGAGCTTAGATGTCCACCATTCTTTCCCACCACAGTGACCCAGTGATGTTGCGGTGGATTCACCCGTATGCTTAGCAGGGTCTATGATAAAGAACATTTTTGAACCGTGACGCGAGTGAAATGAAGGTAACAGAGAAAGCTCATAAGTTGTATTTTATCCCTTTGTTAAATTTACATTTTAAAATAACGTAATATTACTCGGTTATTTTCTTTTTTCTTTTTCTTTTTCTTTTTTTTTAATTGTATCTTTTTGTTTGTTTAATTGTGTAAGTGAGCAGCAGAGAACACCAAGACCAAGCTAAAGCCCTGTTCAAGTCTTTGTTTTCTTTCAAGTCTAGAAATCCTCATCTTCAGTGTTTTGCCCATCCTCCTTAAAAGTTGTGTGTGTACTAGGACTAAACTCTCAGGAAGTTTATCATCAGTCTGTAGTGGTACTTGTATGATAATTAATTAGTACTGGCCCAACAGGACTCTTAACTGCAATTAGCATTCATATAGATCAGCAGCTTTAGTAAATGATGGGACTTTCCCAGGCTTGTTTCTCTGTAGCTTGATCTGGGGTGGGAGTCAATGGCTCTGAATGAGCTGTTACCACTCAGGAAAGGGATGAGGGGTCACGGTGGATAGTTCTGGGAAGCCATCCTCTGAGGGATGCCACCAGAGTGCTGGGAATGCTGTCAGGGAAGACATCAGAGTAACCCATCAAGTATCGTTATGACACATCCCTGACTGCCGGCAACCCCACATCAAAATGGATAAGCAGAAGCAGCGAAAATTCAAAGGCAGGCAAAAAGGATTTTTAGAACTGGTATACAACAGCTTCAATGCAAGAGAAACAGAAGTAGAACAGGATTTTTCAACATGGAAAGGGAGTGATGGGAAAGGAAAATTCTTTGTGAAGTACAGATCTATAAAATAAGGAAAGGTGCGGAGAAGATGGTAACAAGGTGTAACAAGTATTCACTACTTTGTATCAGATAAGAACTAGGGAGAACCTATACAAGGCCTGAGACAATAGGGCTCCTTCTTTACACGAGAATGTTGTGGAATTTACTCCCTCAGGGTGCTATGGCATGCAAAATTAGAAAGGAGCCAAGGGGCACCAGGTAAATTCATAGAGGATAGGTCCACTGTTAAACAGTGGATCCTGTTAGTTTAAGAAATATCAGAACTGCTGATTTAGAAAGGTCTGCTGGGGAAGAGTTATTCCACAGGGCCTGCTTCTTAAACTCCCCCTAAGCCTGTGCTGCTGGGCACTGTTGCACGGTATTGGGCTGGAAGCACTTGATCTGAATCAGGTCTTTGTACGTTCAAAGTCATAGTCGATGGCCATAGCGTAACACTGTACAATACATAAATAATAGTTAGCAGAGATTAAATAGTTCAGACTTGTTTGTAATGTTCTGTCAGATTCAGACTCTGCAACACTTCTGTGGTTATTTAGAATTTATCTGCCAAAACCCCATGTACACAGTAAGACCTACAGAAGAGGACCAAGGAGAAAAGTCTGCAAAATGACCCTCCTGAATTTCTCTTACATCATTTCTCCAGGGCACAGAATTTGTCCCTTACAAAATGACATGTGATGCTACCTATAGGACAGGTCTACACGTAGGTCTCTCTGTTGAGACCTGGACCTCTGAAGTCAGCTGACACCCCTTGCACAGAATATTTCAGGAAGCAGAATTTAGATTCCACCAAAATATCTTAGCCTCATATCTATTCTTTTGTTTGGTCTGGCCATTTGGTTGTTTTCTTTCTTTTGCTCCTATGTCTCATGTTTGTTTGGGTTTTAATAAGCGAGCAGTAAGCAATAAAAACATTTCTATTTCTAATAAACAAAGCATGAGGAGTTTCCCGTCTTCTTCCCTTTAATTTTTTTCCCTTTAAATACAGTTGATATTTGTATGCATACTTCACCCCCACGTCTATTGAACTGTGTTTATTCACCAAAAACCTCCTGCTGTTAGGCTGACTTGAGATTGTCACCTATGGTGCTCCACTTCTTTGATCCTGGGAAAGTTCAGATCCATGAAGGGTTCTGCTCCCCCAGTTTTATGTCAAAGTCACAACAGCAACTCTGCAAGAGTAACAGGACCTGTTCTAGTAGAAAAGATGGGTTATTTCTAAAGATAAGTCACAGAAATAAACAATCAAGCAGACATCACCAGACAGCATAATAACATAAATTTAATATTCATGTCCATGTAATGAATGAAAATGCATTAAAACTCAAGTTTGTCTATATATATTTAATAGCATGTATCATACAGTATATTCTAGAAGACACTTCAGGCTACCTCTACACAAGTTAATTAAGTGGGCCCAGCATGCACAAAACAGGTACTGCACGTGATCGTTCGTACTACTTATGTGTCAGCTCACAAATGGTGTTGTTCAGCACTAACTAGCACAGGCCAGGGAGCATTCCCCATGGCAATTTTGCATGCAGCCATGCTATTTTGACAGGAAGAAAATGCAGCTGTGTGGCCATCAGCCGTGCTCTACCAGTTGGCCTTAAGGCTAAGAAACTGTCCCAGTTTGCACTTTATTGGATTTTATTATTTGTTTCAATTACGGATATTGCTCTGAAGCAATAATAGATTCTGAAAGAATGTCTCAAGGGCACTCACAAAATGTTCATGACTGAGTGAAACTTCTATTAAAAAAGTCTTATGATTACTGCAACTTGGAGTGATTTAGGGGCTGCAGGATTTGTGTCCTCCCTCTGGCTTCTGATTTCCTCTTTCTCTTCTTCCCTTGGTCATGCTTTCCAGTCAAGCCAGCTAGCAAAACAGAGGTAACTCTGGCAGCAGTGGGAATCTCAAGAGATGAACTTCAACAGGGTAAACCAGTTGCAGAGTGAAGTGTTTGCCAATGAGGTACCAAAGGCGCCCAGTTTTCACACATCACTCACCTAACGCAGCAACTCGGCCTCCCACGCCTGGTTCTGTATACGTTTGGATATCCACATCCTCTCCCAGGTTCACCTCCCAGGTTCACCTCCACGTGCTTCACTGGCTGATCCATCCAGAGCGCAGCAGCTGAGATGTCTGCTCCTGCTGCTTGCCCTTGCAGCACCCCCACCCCTGACACTCTGTGCTTTAAGCAATCTGCACTGAAACCATTGCAAGGCAGCAGCTCCCAGTTGTGTTCCAGTTCAGGATGGCCTGGATACCAGTAGAAGCACTGTTAGAACTACAGCACAGGAGCAGACAGCAGCAGAGATGCCCAGAGAGAACTAGATCTGAGGGTTTTTTCCTGGCCCAATGTCCTGGTTTGAGGTAAAACAGAGCCCATTTTCTGATTCGTAATTCTGCTTTTTAGCCGGGCCTCTTCTAACTGACTAATCTCTGAAATTAACAGCATATTGTTCAGAAACTGTTCACTCTCAGAGTGATAAGACCTGATTATACCAAGGAATGGTATGCACAGAGGCTCTTGCTTAGACTTGTTGCTATAATAACCAAGGTCAGCTCACTTCGTTATTTGTCCCATTAGAGGGTCGGAAGCGGAGAAGCGTAGAGGGGTCACACCTGTAGGGAGGAGCGGACAGGACAGGTGACCTAAAACTGACTAACAGGGTATTCCACCCCGTATGCATCACGCTTAGTATAAAAGCTGAGGGATCAAAAGGTCAAGTCTCTCTTCAATGGCTGATGTCTGAGGAGGACCCTGTCTGTTCATCTTGCCTTTAATCCCAATCCGAGCACTCCTGGCTCCAGATCTGGAATTCAGCTCCTGTCCGTCGCTGACTCCAGTCTGGGACTTTCCCGGTGCCTGCTGGTGATTCGATCGTCATCCTGGGAGCTGGATATGGTTTTGTATATATTGTATACTTTTTTCTTTAATTTTTATTATTCTATTATTATTTACTATTTTCTTATTTATTATTATTTTCATTAAAGTAGTTTAGTTCTTTTTCTAAACTCGTAAATCTGCTTATCTCTTCCTCTCCTCTCTGAGGAGAGGGGGGGGAGGGCCATCTGTCATTCTGATTGGCCAATCTGGCCAAAACCACGACACCCAATTCTTATGCTCCTGCTAGGTAGATGAACTGCCTGACTGCTGTCCCTTCAGTTCCACATGTTCTGATCATTTATGTTCAAAAGTCTTCAGAACAGCAATGGTCCCTTACCATGTACATTTCCTAAAACAGTGAGTTGAGTCTCCAGATGTTACTTTAACACTCGTAAATCATATTCATCCATAACTACACTCTGAAGCTAAGGCTGAGCTTACTGTTGTCAATGTTGCTTTTGTTTGAGCTCCACAAATTCGGTTGTTTTTTTTTCCAGTGCCACAAACCCAAAGGAATTTATTCACAAGTTCACATCACTTTGTCGTTGTTGTTTTCTTAAGACATTATAAATACATTGGATAAAATTCAACCTTGGACACATCTCCCTGCACTGACATAATGTAGTTACAATAGCCTAGCATACAAATAATTGCAACTACAAAAATAAATTATGAGGGGGCTTTGAAAGTGAAATAACAATAGGCAAAATGTCACCAAAACCCTCAAGCTGGCAGAATCAAGTAAGGCAAAATGAAACCCACGTCAGTATTGATTGTGGAGCACATTTATGTCTTGCATCTCTGAATTATTCTTCACAGAGCATGATCAGGGTCAGTTCCTGCTCAAAACAAAATTAAGGGTGGAGGAGAATAAATCAACAGATAATTGCAGCATTAATTATTTAGAATTTCTCTTCAAAGTATTATGTGAGTATTTGGGTCTTAATACAATCATTGTCTATCTAATGAAAGCTTTTGTCTCTCCATCTTCTATAAAATAGTACTTGATTCCTTGAAATAGTCATCAGAGTTGAACATGAGAAGCCACAGCTGGAGCTGCTCCAACATACAGAGCGTTCAGTTACTGAAATCACTTCCTCTTAGTTTGCATCCTACAGCTGAGCAGGAAATGTGGGATATCACTTTGCTGTCTTGTCCCTTTACATGGATTGACCCTCATGCCAACAGGAGATTCAGCGCCTTAAGGTACAATTCAGTGGCTCCTGTAATCTATTGCCATAGTACAGAACGTCCAGATTATAATTAAGCCCTGACCACTTGGTATTTACTTTTATTACACTAATACTGAGAGGCCCCAGTAAGATTGAAGCCAATTGTGCTATGTGCGGCACACAGTCACAGCCATTGCCTCAAACACCTCACAGAGCAGGGTGAAAGAAAGAAAGTATTATTTTCCACAGCAGCAAAAGCAAAAAGAGCCTTAATTTTGCTGCTGTTTTCCTTGAGGCATTAATCCCAAGAGAGAGACGAGGAATAAACCTGTCCCATATGAGTCATCTGTATGGATGAAAGCATAAAAATATCCTCTTATCTCCTCTTTTATCTTTCCCTTCCACATTACTGCTTCTTTCCCAAGTAGAATATTAACAATAAAAATAAGAGTGAAGTCAGCACTGGGCAGGGATGTTGTAGTGTCTGGAGCACCAGAAGCAGTGGAAGCAGGCAGGAGTCTCGCTTGATGTGCTCTGGCTCCTGTAGTCAGAGCAAGCACTTGGCAGAGGAGAGGAGAAGGATTATATCTGTCAGAATAACTTTTATGGGACCCAACTCTTCCAGGGATTGTTTAAAATCCACATAATGCTCTTGAGTGTTAATGCTTGCACTGGGACGTTTGCATTAGCAGATAAATGTGTAAGAACACATGTTTCCAGACATCTGCCTAGTGAGCGCACATCTGAGCAGTTTGCTGAAACTTGGTCCAAGGTCCATGAGGTCCTTGGGCTCCTGAAATGACTTCCAAGGTTTGTAATAAATTGTGCTGCTGAAGTGCACCGCAGTTAAGCAATTCTCACATGATAGAAACAATGTGTGGTGCGCTGCACTAAACCACTCTATGTTATTTTAACTTTTCAGCCTTTGAAAGCGTTCAGAAGAGAACACAAACATACTGAAGAAATTCATACCTACAGATGTTGTGAAAAAAAGAAAACTTGGGATGGTGCCCCCAAACTATCACCCTCCCAATACAAGACTGGTGGATAACATAATGCTGATCTTTGCTATGCTTTGTATTAGCCATAAGTGAGGAAGAAGAGCGTAGTTGTTAAGGTTTCCAGATTTTCAGGGAGCCCTGGTTGAATAGCTACATCCCTCCAGCTAGGTCTGTGTTTTTTTAGTCACGTCAAAGGAGTGAGGACTTGCATGTGCAATGCCATAGGGTTAAGTGGTGGTGTCTGGGAGGGACGGGTTTGTTTTCAGGCACAAAAGGCATTTGCAGTGCTGTTGAGTTTCCTTTCCTGGTGCACACATATGGGCTTACGTCAGAGTGTGAGTCAACAAACAGGTGGTATGGGCTTCCAAGGAGCCCGGGCCTGAATGGGAATGCAAGCCATGAGCTAACATGAGCACGCCTTGTGCCCTGCTCGTTCCCTTCTGCCAGGTGGAGAAGACCGCACTGCGGTACTGCAGGTAGGCAGTGTGAAGATAAACATCACAGAAATGACATGCGACTCAGATACTACTGTCATGGCTATAGATTCAGGGTACAGATTTAGTTTGTTCCTTTGTCTAATGCTATTATTATTATTGTTATTATAAAATTCATAAATAATAATCTATTATTAGGCTTGGATAGGAGTTTTTGCTCAGCCACACTTAGGATGAGCACAGGTGCTAGATTTCAGACGGAAAACCATCCATTAAGGTACCAGTGCATCAATATCAGCAATAAACAGCTGGGATGGTTCCTTCTACAAACAGCATCTTACAGAACACACACAAATGATGGAAGTATAAAAATCCAGCATGGCAGCTGTCTTGTGCAGTATTGGTTTTCTGGAAACAAACGCAAGAGCAGAGCAGCCTCACCATAGAATCCTTGCACAAATCAATTGGGCAAAATCTGCTCACTGTGTACGTACCTTGTACGACTAAAGCAATTAAGGGGCATTAAAGGCCATGCAGTTGCTAAAAATAGGAAACTGGGGAGTATCCCATCCCAGACTCAGCAGCTGGCAGAGCATATGTGCTGCAGTCATTTATCATGAACCCGAGTTTGTTTTGCTTAAGAACTCATGAAGCGTGTGATAAATTAACTTATATTGGAGCAGCCATGGCAGGTTGGCAGAGCTACCCAGGTTAGCTCTGGGTAGCTAATAAATGGTTTTTATTGCCCAGTTACCTGCAGTCTTAAAAAAATGTTTTAACTATGAATCAATACAGGTGACATAAATTCTGAGTGGCATTTCACCACTGTGTTTCTCTGCTTCTAGAATAAAAGCTAAGAGGAAAGCTATAAGCAGAAGTGGGAGGGGACATGGTACAGGCAGGTAAAGGCAGGTCTGTTACATGTGTTCAACCCTGTTAAAAAGTGACGTGTGTGATGCAATGCAATTTTAATATTACATCTGCTAAACATGTCCACAGTATGGTTTGTTTTCTATCAAGTCGTTTGCACTATGCTTGTTTTTTAAAAAATGAACTAGTTTTATAAAATGAAAAAAAAAACCCACACCTGTTTAAAAATCAGACATCAACTCCATCTGGTAGAGAACCTGCTTGATTTTATCACATCTAAAGACAAGTGAGAGGAATGGTTCTGCAAGGCTGGTGACGAGGAAGACCTCAGAGAGATTGTAGCTTTTGCTGTAAGTCTGCTCCGCATGTGTTGTGGAAAAAAGGGGGAACTCAGCTTCCCAAATCTCCCATCTCCCAGCTGAGTGCACTTACTGCCGTACGTGGGCAGGACGTAACCTGTCTGCTTCCTGGCTGTGTTTCAAGGAATGGTTAGCCATGCTCTGGCTATTCCTGCTTGACCAGGATGAGCATGTGACAAAGACTGGAGAATCCCATTTTTTTGCATCCCCCTTGCTCTTATGTGTGAGGTAGGCTCTCAGCACTCTTGTGACTCCAGGGATGACTGTAGGTGCCTGCAGGGCTGGGTCACAGACATTGTGAATACACCCAAGCACCGATATCTAAAAAGCCTGTTGGACATTGAAGACTTTGTGAATCAGACTCAGGATGGACACTGTCACAGAGCTGTCTTCAGCCCTGACCCTTCCTAAGTGCACTTCTTTAATCTTAACTCATCTTTGATGAGACTTGTTTGCTTGAATGCTCAATCCAACACATGCGACTGTTTGCAAGATGCTTCCCTTTCCTCTGCAGCATGTTCCTAGCACAATCATCTTGTTGATTTTTCTTGCACTTTGATAATTTGGAATACACCTGTATTTTAATGTCTCATAAAAAAGTGTGTGCGTGCGCACGTGTGTGCACGCAGGCATGCATACCTGTATTTATCAGATTAAATAAAACTATTTTAATCGTAATTCGGTTCAGCACTAGATTTTAGTGTAAGAAGTAGAAAAAAAGCCAAGGCATTGTAGACAAATTATGACACGTGTTAGAGGGAGGGACCTTCTGCCATGCGTGCCGTTCAGAGTGGTACCTGGCTCCTAAGCCTGCAGAGACAGGGGTGCAGCTCTGGAGACAGAGACAACTGTCAGCGGGAGAAGAGGAGAAAGGAAGCAAAGGAAATGCAGAGGCATCCCCTGGCATGCGGAGCGCATATGTGATTTTATCAGTGTTGTTAGTGTTTAGTCTTGCAAGAAACCTTTTGAAATAGAAGGGTGAACAGGTACTGTATGTGAGGAGTGAAGGAGTAAGAAGTGGGGCAGACTCATCTGAAAGCATCAGAGAAGTCAGTGAGTGCAATAGCTGAGGTGAAAGGCTCAGTGGACTGCTCTAATAAAGGAGGAGATTAGTATCAATTACAAGTGTTTTAAATAATATTTCACAATGGAAGAAAACAGTGGATTGCATTCTGGTTTTTTGGAAACAGGACGAAAGATCGACAAAGATGGATTAGAGTATTCCAGTATGAAGATCCCAGATAAACTAACTCATCAGAGTCCTTCAGTCTTTCTCAAACAACATGACACGGTATCTAGCACGAAAACATGCTGAGAAAGGTTCAGATTCCAGAAACACAGTGACTCATGCATTTCCAAAACAGTGTTACAACAAGCTGCTGTCCAAATTTCCTGCTGTATTATATGTAATGCACATTCAGTGGTGCTGCTGGCACGCTTCCCTCTGAGTCAGTATTGAACCACTGCCCCAATTCAGAGTTAGGCGACCACTGTGCTGCTGGAGCTTCTGTCGTTACAAACAGATGTAAAATAAATGCCCCAATTCCTTGTAGACATCAGTGTCCTCTTGCAGATGGCAGAGTCTAATTCATCTCTGACTGGATGACAATGTATAAAGATTGGCATTTACCTTCTACACTTCTGTGACCTTCCAGTTGGTTACAATGATTTTCAGCTGGATTATCATTTAGCTCTGGGGCCTGGACTCTTAAATTACAGAAAGAGATCAGGAAGCTGGAAGGGAGCATTATTCTATACATGTTTTCCCTTTCTTTCAGTACCTAATGCAATGACATTATGTGTTGATGCTACATGACCTTTCCTGTGGATCGTCCTTGCACAGTGTGTTTGCAAGCTCTTAGAGGCACAGGAAACCATGGGGAGAGGTGAGGAGGAAGGTAAAGTGGAGAGAATGACACGTACTGGCCTTACCCATACAGACATGAAGGGATTCACTGATGCCAGGGCGCGCCCTGGAGTAATCCTCCATGGGGATTTCTCTCAGTTCCCCTCTTTCTTCTTTCCTGGGTCTTACTGCTAAAGAGAGGCACTTCAGCCTTTGGGAAATCTTGACCAGTCTATGTCGATGCTTATTGCAGCTTGTAAATGAACTAAATGAAAGGGTAATAATAAAGAAATAGCAGCACTGAGCTTGGACTGAAATTATCATATCCAAATCTGTTGAAACTGCAAAAAGTAAGAAACAGACTGCAATCAAAAATTTGGGGCCTTCTCTAACCATTAGATGCCATCACAAATATGAAGAAAGCATAGGAAAAGCCTCTTTTCTTCTTTTTTTTTTTTTTCTTTCTGTTTAATGTACTGGTGGTTTCCTTGAACAAAAGACATCATGAGGCTCTATGTGTCTTCCTAGTAAAACTTTTGCCCTCTGCAAATATGACTGTTTCACACCATCTGGAAATAAGAAATTGTATCCTAAAGGCAATTTAATTGAACTGATAGTCTGGCTTGAAGGAGTGAAGTTTGAATTTTCCCCAGAGCACAGTACTTGTCTGCTGAAATAGAGTGAATTTCTCAAAGGTTAGGTGTTGCCTAATGTGTGCTGGAAAACCACCTTTGTAGATTTGCACTGAGGCAAGATGGTATTTGAATCTGCTGGAATGCTTTACATATTCATATCGCCTGAAGGTTGGAAACTTTTTATCACCAGCAGAGTAGCACAGATGACAATAAAGATACAGTTCAGGCAGCGGAGAAGGAGATGAAAACAGTTGTTGAGACTCAAATTTTCTTCAAAACACTTTTTTTGAATGCAGAAGTCCAGATGTCTTTGTGGACATGTACTGATTTGCAGTGTACGTTGTACCGGATCCCAGGGACAGCTCAGATAAGTGCAGCTTTAGCCCTGAATGAACTAGATGTAAATATGGAAAACGCAACAGCTTTTCTTGGCTATAATGAGAAGAGTGACATGCCATGTCCCTGCAGCTCAGACTGAGGTGAATAATTCCCTACAGCATTTCCTTAAGGCTCTACAGCATTCTTGCTGGTTAAATCACAATTCATTTTTTAGCAATGATGGGTTCCACAAACCTTACTCTTGGGGATATAACTCTCCCTCCAAGAACCTATCCTGAATGGCAGGGCAGTAAAAATTAGATACAGTAATGAGAGCAACCTAAATCTGGTATCTCTTTTAACCTACTGCTAAAAAGTCCAGGAGAACCAGATTATAATCTTAGTTCTGTCTCAAATAACCCAGATAGACTTCTTGCAATTGTCTGGGTTTTTTTGCAAAGACCATTCTACACCACCACTCTTAATGTAGTTGCAAAATCAGACAAGGCTTAGTCGAGAACAGACCTACTGAAAGATGAGGGAAGGACATGGGTGGCTTTTATAGTAACAATTTCTGGTTCTGCAGCTGACAGGATCCATAAGCTTTACTGATGCCTGGAGATCTCTGGGTGTGTGCAGCCACATTCCTGTGCACACAATAGCTGGAAAAAATTGCTGCTGCAGCCTTGGAAAACATGGCTTTTCCTCACAATTATGATTCATTTACATAACTGCAAGATGCAAACCTAAGATTGCAGTTGGCAACACAGCAAATAATTAGGGATGCTCTACCTTGTGGGATATATTCATGAATCATATTAAATAAAGAGTTATGCACTCACATTAAATAAGAATATTCATGTACTCCATTACATGACATATTAAAAAAATCCATACAACCAAACAACAAAACAGAGAACAATGGAACATGCACACACCCAGGAAAGGAAGAGAAAAGAAAGAAAACCTGTTGAATAAGTAGTGCTATAAAAAGCAGTAAACTTTTGCCAGAGACCTTGTAGTCTCTTGCACAGATTTACAATTGTGTTTGATCCTCCTTCTTCAGTTTCTCATGGGACCCTTATGTAGCTCTGTCATTCTTTATTATGAGACTGACATCAGTCAGCTGGTTTGTAGCCAGTTGCACTAATAATAAGCTGGCAGGGAGATCAGAAATTACTGGAACTATTTGGTCATCTTGAAACTGAAAAAGGAGGACTACTCCAAAACTCTTCAAGGCAAAAAAAGACACACTCTTAAATGCTATTTCTATAATAGTTGTTTCACAGAAGGAAATGTCTACAAAGTTCAGATTGTTTCAGTTTATTTAATGCTATGTTGGCCTTAAGAGTTGTCAGGAGAGACAGGCAACAGAATCTATCTCCTCCAAGAAGGATTCATTTAACATTAGCAAACAAAACTATATATTGTTGAGGACCTAAACCTTTAAAAGCATAGAAATAATTTATTAAGAAGAATGACTCGTCATATCATATTGCCTACAGCTTTGTAAGTAACATACTCCATTTGTCTCATAAGGTTTATAGTCTAATATGGAACGTTAAGAGACTGCATAGGCTTTTGCAGCACTACACAAGCACAGTGTGGGATGGATTCACGTGTTCGACTGCCCAACTTGCACAATTTTTGAAGAAATTCAGTTCTCCTGTGCTGAGGTCATTCACTTAGAGCTTTATCGTTCTAACTTGGCTCCATGGGATTGCATAGCACTTTGGGATATCTGTCTGACTGCTTTTGAATATCTGGACAAAGTGAGAGATTGGTGAAGTTTGAGAGTACTTTACTAATACTCTTGTGAGTGGTAAGAAGATGGAAACAATGACACAATACCTTCCTCTGTCTCTGCATCTCTAGGTTTCTGGGTGGAGCTGCACATGTCCTGAGGTAGCTTTTGCCACTGCATGCCATTTTTTTATTAGTTTCCTTATTATTTCTTCTACAGCTTTAGTGTGCTCAGTAAGGCATCATTTTATCCCCTTTGAAAGTTCCTGAAGGAAGAACAGCAAAGCAGTCCACAGTGTTATACCAAGTTTAACAGTGATGATGTATTTGCCAGCTGGAGGGCACCCCCCTCAGGTATGGATGGCTGGAAACTGGATATAGCCTGGAGCAGCTGCGGCTAGGTGTTACCTGTATTATACCAGCCCATCCGTGACTGCTTCCTCCTTTTTACTGCCAGTGGGAAACACACCTCCTGAACTCACTCAGGCCATCACGGCTAATACATAACAGGAGATCAAAATCCTTAGAGCTAGAACCATGACATCTTATTGCTCCCGAGTGCCAGGCGATCAAGTTGACTGCTGTCACACACTCATCCTCTGGGTAGACTGGATATCAAGGTGGCTGCATGATGCAACTGATCACAGACCAGCATGGGCAAACTTCATGACAAAAGGGTGCAATGTGTACTTCAGGTATTCAAGAAACAGCAGACTGACATACATTCCTTGTGTGTCAGGCATACCTAGTGGTGGCCTCTCTAAACAGGTCAGCACCAGAATGTGAGTGCTTAGGCCTCTGCATCCTCAGAATTGCACAGGTCAGTGACTCTGCAGAGATACCCGACGGGCTATGCAACTATTTATTCATTTGCTGAAGAAGAACTCATTGGGAGTGCCAGAACAGGGACGGCTGGTAGTTAGGTCAAGCAAAACTGGATTAGTTGCTCTAAAAAAGTAGTGCGATGCAACGGACAAGTAGTGGTGCTGATGGAGAAGCACGGGGCAGAAAGCTGAGTTCTGAGTCTTCCATGACTTTATATATACTTCGGCTTAACATTTTAAAATAAACATGGTCAAAAAAGTTCACATCTCCTCTCCAGCTGTCTGCTAGCTTGAGGTTTGTGGCTCTAGTAAGTAATGAAAGTAGTGAACTGCATGGAAATTCACACAGCACTTAGAAAAGGGAGGATCTTTTAAAGCTCTGGGACCATTCCTTACAAGTGTTTTTGAAGAGGACAGAGTGCCCTTAGTGTTTTTTCTTCCCCAGAAATACATGACAGCATCTACACACAACGGATTATTCACCAAATTTAGCGGGTTCAGCTTGGTGCATACTTTCCGTGTGGTTCAAGTGCTATAAAATACTCCACAGAGAAATGCTGCTGACAAATAACTAACAGGCAAAGAACAAGTACAGAGGGGAGCAACAATGCAACTACACAGAAACACCAGAGTGCTCGTAAATTTTTGCCCAGGGAGTCAAAGAAAAAGCAAGATCCACCCTGGGATGAAGTAGCCAGCTAAGGGTACTTCAAAAGTACTCTGTTTTTTCCTGTATGAGTTAACACTGCACAAAAAAAAAAAAAATTAAAAAAAATCAGATTGTGCTTTCCACATATTCTCTGTTTTACTTTGGTACTCACCTTTTCAGTGAATTTTTTTAAAGGTAAATCTGTTATATCACACTCAACAATATAGCATGTAAATGGTGATGCAGGTCCAACTGCACCTGAACAACAGCTGCTGAAGCATACCCAGCTTCTTGCGTGGAAAGCCTGGGCCCACTGTTTCTGATGGAATCTTCCCCTAACTGCCAAAATCTTTTCAAGAGCAATTTCTGCAAGGCCTGACTCAGTGCCCATTGAAAGCAAAGGAAAAGATTCCTATTGATGGCAGCCGTCCCAAGTAAGCCAGAGGTCTAGGCTACTCTTGCCAGAAAATTTTGTTTATGTGCATTTTGATGACTTTTAAAGCCTCTCTTTTTGTAGTTGTCTTTCTTACGAATCTTACTTTTCAGTGAATATTTTCCGGACACTTCACATACTGGATAAAGCGGGTTTGATGTGTTTCTATCTCTTACTCAACACAGAAGATTACTTTATCAGATTAATTTTTAAGAGACCCACTTTAGTCAGGGTGCTCTGGGAAGCATATGCAACGTTAAAACATTCTGCCCTCCAATGGCCTGATTTTCCCTATATAAACACATGGGATGAAGGTAAAAGACTCAGTCATGTGCTAAAGAAAACGGTGCGGTGTGCTCACAATAAAACCATAGAAGCCAGGTTTTTAACAAGTTTACCCAATGGTTGAAGTTTACTTGCAGTTTGGCCGCGGAGGTTAAGTATAGACATTCCAGTGCGGACAGGGATTGAGGGCAGATTTCACTGTGGAAAGAACTGGGACAGTCTCATAAGCTCCCAGGGAAGGTGTGGGAGCCTCTGGTCACATACATGCTGCTTTGATGCCATTAAATGGCAATTTATTACCAAGGTGCAAATCAGGTGAACAAACCTGTCTGAAAGGGGCTCATTGGGGCATCTGAGTTATCTACAAAACCAGACATGATAGGAATGAAAAACTGTGCACCTTCAGGTAGGAATTTTTGTCTGGAGGAGCTCTAGCCCATCATTTATTGCAATTGCTATGATGGGTCAGCTGTCTGCCTGCAGAAAATAAGTGCCGTCTGTGGTATAAACAACTGCACTCAGAGTGCAAAGACTGTCATCTTCTGCTTTTCTTTAACTAAATTTGTTTTCTTCTGTTGAAGTAGGAGCAGGAACAGTATATACAGTTGCAAGTCACTGCTTTCATAAACCAATACTGTTTTAGGCCAGACTTCGGTTGGTTTAAAAAAAAAATGCAACCCCACCTCATCCCCCAGCATTAAGAATAGCAAATTTTGTTACACCTTCAATGTCACAACTAATTATTCAGAGAAGAAATCACAACTAGCTGGAGTTTGGCTATCAGAGGTTACCCCTAACATCTCACTTCTTTGGTGTATGACGTATCAAGTGCAGAGACAAGATAACACTTCAACCTGAACCACCACTGTAAAAATAGTTAGAGTTGGTGGCACCATAAAGAAACGTGAAGTCATTTCAAAGGCTGAAAAAAATCTCAGTCTCAGGAAGACAACAGCAGTTTCCACAGCAAGAGTAAACTGCTCATGGTACCTTTCGCAGAGGCAGGATATGATCTTTTGCCCATTGTTGTCAATCTGGCTGCACCCTAAATAGCAGCTGTATTTCCACAACAGAGGACTTTAGTTAAGCAAACCCTCCCTCTCAAGCCGAAGGACTGCAGACAGGATAGGTGGGATTCAGCCTTCCCTTGGTAGAGTGTTGCGCTCCTATAGAAGAAGAGTGAACATGAGCTCACCAAATCCCAAGCCTCCAAAGCCAGCACAAAGCATCAGCAAGAATCATCTTCACTGCCTCTGTCACCCTGTACCAGCCCAGACCCCTTGAACGCCTAGGCTGCAAGGTGAAGGGATGTCTCTGAGTTTGCTTATACTAACTTGGTATCCCAACCTGGGCTCTTACTACACATCTGTATGCAAAAAAATAGATATTCACTGAGGAGATAAATAAAAAAACTAGCTTCAGTGCAAAACAGCCTCCCCTCCCATAACCGGCCTGTAATTTGAATGCCCTGTGGTAATTTCGTAACACAATCTCCTTTTGCTCTAAGAGATGAAGCCAGCTGGGCAGTGGGGACAATGTCTCTGTTTGGTGTGGCATTTAGTATCCAGCCTGGAACTCAATGTGTAGGCATTTCTCCTCCCCTCATATTGCAGCTGAATGACTTTGCTGTGTTGATTTGAAATGACCTGACTAATCTCAACTTCCTCTAACAGTTTAATGAAATGTCAGAAGTGAACAAGGTCCATGGAATTGAAAAAAGACCATTCAAACAACGATGAAAAGAAACACATGGACAGCAGTTTTTAAACAGTCTTTGGGCTATTGGAAATAATTCAATGAGCTTTAGCCAAGCTGCAATATAAACATACTAAGAAAGGACCAAAAAATGTTTTCTATAAAGCCACTTTTTTCATCTGGACCGTTTAATCCACTTCAGTATTACAAAAAGGAGGTATATGGGAAAAACCATAATTAGGTAAATTTGAAAAAAAAGAAAGAGACTCTTCCTGCCCTGCTCAGATCACTTAGTGTTTGGAAATACAAACCACAGAGAAACAGTTATGTAGCACCGGTTCCACCATCAAAATTGCAGGAGTGAGAAGTAGATTTGGCAAGTTGAGTACTGTTACTTTCCAAGAGAACTTTAATGGTATTCTCAACTGCAGAAGAAATAAAATATGCTGATCATGACTCCAACCTCACAGAATACCAATTCAGAGGGAAAAGCTTATACTGTACTCCGCCATCATGCATGGTACAATGAGCTATAAGAAATATATCAGTGCTTTGCATATCATTGATATTTTACTTCCTATTAGGAAGTTTCCAGGAGTTCTCCTAAAGTAGCTTTTTCACTGCTGAAGACAGCCCCCAGATTTAATGAACGGCCCACGGAAATGAATTTCTGCTTCTGACTGAAGGTGAGAGAGACACTGTTTTGCTGGTACAGCTGGTGCCAGCTATTACCAGGCACTAATCCTTTTCCCATTATTATTCTTCCTCGGGTGCCTTCATATCCATTACAACCTTGACAGATGTTCAGTGCAGCTGTCCTCTGGAGCAAAACATCCTGAAAATAAAACATATGCTTTCCAGAGGCTACCATATCTCTCACCTCCCTTACCATCACTTTGCTGCAGAACACGGCCATCGTGGCATCGGTCTGGCTGTACGTACACCAGAGTCCCTGGGCCTTCCCAGAGGGCTGACTGTATCAAAGACTCGACTGTCTCGGCTACTCCGGGAAGTCTCTCCTCCCTCCCACAGCAGCTCCAGCATTCAGTGACACTGTCGCTGCCTCCCAGCTTTCCGCTGCAGGGACATTCACAGACACTGTCCACGAAGGAGTTTTAAGCAACCTTAGGGCTAACTGCACATTCTTGTGCGTGTTAATTAACGTCTGCCCAAAGTCCATCACTCAAAGTTAGGAGATGCCAGGTCTGAGCAGCGATAGGGAAGTGATTGCTCTTGCAACCTTCGCACTCTCAAGATGACACCCTATGGAAAAAGTTACGTGATCATGTAATCAAAAGCCAGCTGTTGTGCAGGAACTTGGTGGAGGAGGGGGAAGTCTGGAGCTTGGGCAGGCAAACTGTCAATCTGACAAAGTCTTCAGCATTGGAACCAAACGTCAGTGTCTTCACAAATTGTTTGTACCTGGAGTTAGAAAGGCTGAACTTTTAAGAAAAAAGGAAATGTTACATGAAATGTCCTCCCTGAGCCCCTCTGTTTAAATGATACCTTTGAATCCTGAATGTTCATTTTTACTGTGCATATCATTTGAGCTAAAGGACTTAATACATTAACACTACGTTATTAAACCAGACAGAACAGGAAAAACTGATTTGTAGAAATGGATGCAGCTGTGAGTGACTGAAAGAGCAAGGGGAAACGGAGAGCTAAGAAGCACAGGAGACGTTTTGAAGACTGCTAGAAGCTGAAAGGAAGAATCTAGGCCACAATGACATTAAGAAACTGGAACACATGATGCTAGGCCGTTACAGAGAAGGCAATGAGGTTAGCACGAGCATAGATATGGAGAAGGTAATTCTTCTCTCCTCATGGCAGAAGACAGACATAAAAGCCCCATCATCTGTCCTTGTCCTTAGAAAGTACAGTTTCTGATCATCACAAAGCTCCCATTGAAAAACTAATCCCTCAGTCTTGGTGCTCGGCCTGTGTGTAATCACCCACAGACACATCCACAACTTCACCACGCAGGCATGTCCACAACTGCTCTTGGAGCTTCCTGGGAATTTCCCTGGCTACTGACGCTTTGGCAATGTCTAAAGGTCATGCTGGGTTAACGCCTTACGTATCTTGAGATCTGGGTTTTAGCTTGATGGTATCAGCACAGATGACTACAGCTGCTTGAGCCTCATGTAACGAAAACTCCAGTTTAATGGAAACTCCAGTCTGCGTGACAGAGTTGCCACATAATATAGAGGGATGGATTTTCAGACTGCAATGAGGTAGGGATGGTGCCAAACAAAGAGCCTGGTACTGTTATGAAGTAAACTTTAGGCTCTTACTCAATGCCCAGAGCTGACAGTATTTCACCTCACAGCTTACTCCAGCAATGCTCAAATGTAAAGGCAGAATTCAATATTTTCAGCAGAAATTATTTTTCTTCTATGAGAAGGTAATAAATTACATTTCACAATATACTACTAGATCCATATATTACTTTTTCTGCTCTGCTAAATCACATGATGATTTGCTGTAACAGAGACCATAAGGAATTGGAATTAGCTGGCTATTACTGCAGGTCGCATGAGCAAGCAAGACGAAGTGCGCATTTGTGGAGAACTACATTTTGTGCTTGCATGAAAAGAGACTCTGCAATCTACTTCTGGTCTTATAGACCATTTAAGTTGCTGTTACATTTTAAAATACTACTTAACTCAGGATGTTGTCTGTTGACAAAGAAAGAAACCCCTGAAAATGCCACTCTACTTACACACTCCTAACTTACTTCTGACACTTGTGAATATCTCAACTGCATGCAGTAGAATAAAACTTTCTCATAAGAAAATGTAGTGCAATGAAATATGTGGTATCACTTTAATACTTATCAGTTTATGATTCCAAACAAGCCTGTTAAAGGCCTGTAAAAACAAACAGTGCAGCAAGAACCTCTCTCTGTAACCCACAGCTAAACCAGGCTTTTGGAAATGTACAGAATAATTTCCTTCTAAATATTAACTCAGATCATTCTACATTGCACAACTGGAAAGGAGACAAACAGACAGAAGATGTAATTAAGACACTTCACCGTGAACTTTGTCTTTCTTGGGAGTTTCTGTTGAACTACTAGATCCAAATGGAATTTAATTCTGCTAAAATCAGTGGGCATTTTACTATCTGCTTCAACGACAAGGATTTAACTCATGGAATCATATCCAGATGGAACATGGAAGGACATAATAAAATTGAAGTACCTGCACTCATCAGGGTTTGCACCTAAATTAAGCACTGAACCTACAATAAGTAAGCACAAGAGCTTAATGTGAATGAGTCAATGATGCTTGACAGCCTGCATCTTTTGTCCTTTCCTTTTGGTGTTCAAGTACTCCTCTTCTGTATCAAATAGCTGTGGAGGGTTTAGCAACATGCTAAAGTTGTGGAACTGTAAATTCGTAAAATTTGTTAGAAGGAAGTTTGTTGGAAAGTAAAAACAAAACAAAACAAAAAGCCGGGTTTAACTGGTCAAATACACCACTGAGAATGCAGCCATCAAGTTACATGCAGTGATGACTACTTAGACATCCAAAGTAGTATTTTATGGGAGATGTCAGACCCAGTCCCAAAAAAGCAGGTGCGTTGGCCAGTGCTAGTGGTGTCAGCGCTGCAAGATAGGCTCCGTGTTAGGCGGTGAAAAGGGTGGACAGATGTGCCCTAGAGAATAAGGAAACCAAGCAGTGGAAGGTAAGAGTATACATGGGGAAAATTACCAGGATGGGGCAAATACTTCTCTCTAAGACAGAACAGATGATGGATGTATTCTCCAATTCTGATTTAAAGGCACAAAAAGTTTCACAAGAAAAAAAGTGAGAATCTAAAATAATTGTTCTATCCTGCAGATAATATTCCAAATCCATATGATCCTGTATTTCATACAAATGAACGAACACTTATGCAAGTCAGTGTCCTTTACACAGTTTGAAGAGCCTAACTCAAACAAATGGATTTATTTCTTTACTACAAAAATTCGCATCATTTGCCAGAGAAGCATGGTAGATTATCTAGGTTATGCTTTTCATTGTCTTTCTAATGAAAACACAAACTCTTACCCTGCAATGCAATTATTTTTCCCAACTCAACTCCTAATTCACAAATACTGCATCACTCCCAACTTTTTTCCTCTTTTACTTACTTTGGAATTTAGCATTGCTCAGAGTCCTCTTTCAATTATTCTACATTTGTTGATTATTTTAATGCACTGAAATTCTGTACAAAGAGAAGTTTTTACTCCCTCTCCAACCACAAAAGATGACATTCCACCAGTGCCTGGCAACTTAATTACTGCATGTTTTGGGTTAAGACTCGGACTCACAGTAGGTGAGGGAAGGTGTCTGTGTGCTTACACATGTAAACCCTCTTAAGTTACTAAACAATAAGTTAAAAAAAAAAAACCCACAATAAAACTCTTCCCAGATTCTTCCAGCTTCTGTTTGGAATTATCCGAAACTTAACTTAGTTCATTAAGTCCACAATTTTGAAGAGTGCCAGCTTTGTGTGCCTGCTCACATCTAAAATGTCTAGAGTAATGCAGTGGACAAGCGTAGTGAGAGACCACTAGAGTCCGACCCTACAAGGGAGGGAGCGAGCCTGTGATGAACATTTGTGTCCAACATGCATCCACAAAACCACATGCAACTCCTGACAAGACAGCTCCACAACACATAATAGCCCAGTTACCAGAGTTGAAGTGAGGTCAAGCCTGGAATTCTAATTTTAATTGTCTTGTTCTAATTTTTTTCTGTCCTCCTGACTTTTTTCATTGTAAGATCACAAATAACTTGTGTACATATTGGTTCTGAACAAAACACTGAGACATGAGGTTATTGTTTCTCTTAGTTGGAATTTCCTAGAGGAAAAATATTGCCAAAACAATTTAATAGCATATTCAAAATTAAGAATGCATTTTGACCCAAATGACTATAAATTAACCTAAAAAAAAACCCAAACAAAAGACAATAATTTCTTCATTTTCCAAATAAAACAGGGAAATAACTGCAACAAAAAAGCATTTCAAACAGTCATTGAACAATATTGTGAAAGCGTGTTTGTTAATAAAGGTAAGGTCAGTTCCTTTGGAGAGGAGTTCCACGGCCTGAGGCTGAAAGTTGTGTGTTTTGAGATGTGTGCTGTAAAAAATCAAAATATCTGAACTTTGTTAATCTTTGATGTAGGTTCAACAAAACCAGAAGAACTATCTTACTCAAATCTGAACTTTTTCACTTCTCATAAAATTGTGTTTTTAGAGGAGCAAAATGGGTTCCCTGTCAAGCTCCTGAAAGATGTGGTTTGAATTTGTTTCAAAGGTGCAGCTTTTCTCAAGAAGATCATATTGAGGACTGTTCATTCTCACGCGTGACAGTGTTGCTCAAGGCTGTTGCCAAATATCAGAGTACCACTTGTGACAGCCACAGAGAGAAGGGGGAGTTTTCACAATAGGAATTGTGCAATCAGATTAGCCAGTCCAAGGAGGATTATAAAGATGTGAATGATCAATGCTGGCCACGTCAGCTGCCCAGCACGATGCTGGGAGATCACGTAGATGAGGGATGGATACACGAATACAAAGGCCAGACCACAAGTTGCTCCAGAGTATCTGAGGAAAGGGAGGGAGAGGGGAAGAAGAAAAGAAGAAAAAAAAGGGGAAAAAAAAAAAAAAGAATGCTTTGTGTTAACTCTTATTTCTTGTTGTCATTTTCCCCCCCTCAAACAAATGAACAGCCTGGCTGAACAATGACTATCTGCAGTTGCTAAACATCAGTTTCTGTTCCTTGCTGTCCATCACCTCCTTCACTGGCATTTAATTGTCCTCCTCTGTGCTGCTCAGCCCCCTGCTCCCCTGTACCTGCTCTCTGACATGCCTCTGGCCGTTCAGTCACATGCCCAGACGTTTCTGGGGACCAACTCCTACCTTTGACTTGATGTTTCTATTACCTAAAGAGATTTGCCAACATGCCACAGAAAAAGACTGGACAGTGCATCCTTTGCTAGGCATCCTTTACTGTCAGAACTGCACATCTCATTGCACCCCAGCCACCTGAGGGCACATGTTAAAGCATGTAAGCATAGAAATGCTCCTCGATCCGCAACTTTTTTATTTGGATTTATTTAATGAGCTCCTAGCAAACCATCCTCCAGACATGAAATGATCAACGTGCTCTCCTGCTAACACGGAGGTAAGCACAGTAAGTGAAACACTTAACTGTTCTTTTTCTAACCACTCCCTTGCTTACCAAAACCTACTAAGCTATACTGCAGCCAAATGTGCATTATTAACTAAAACCATATTTTATTCCAAATATTTGGACATTCGGTTTAAACAGAGGAAGCTTCATAATACAGAGTAACCATCTGCAACACAAAACAAGCAAATACTTAAGTTAGACTGTATATACGATTTATCAGCTGGAAATTTACTGCTCAAAATGCTTCATTACTATGCACAGCACGCACACATTAGCAGAGGTCAGGATCAGTTTGCAAACACAGAAATCTACTGCATTATATTTATTTGGAATTAATAACCAGACCACGTATATCACTTTCACTAAAAGGAGAGGTAGAAAAAAAAAGGAAATGGAAAAAACCTCAAAGATCAGTCACTGAGCAAAAGTAAGTTATTTTGCTACTCTAGTCAGACCCAAGCCTGTCATTCTGGTTTTAAAATTGCAAATTTCTATATTTTTAAACACCTCCCTCTCCTGGTTGCTGTAGGAAAGATGCAAACTAGGAATGAATGACAACAATCACACATATGGGGGTGTCAAATGTAGAAAATAAAACTCATCAGATTATTTCCTCTAATCTTTCTCAATTAGAGAAATCATAGGTGTTTATTAACATGGTAAGTTTAAGATATAATTTAAAAGTACAACTTTTATGTCACTTTTCCCCTTGAAGTAACTTGCTTTCTTGGATTTTTATTATGGACTTTCAGAACAGCTTGAAATAGTCTTAACACAAACCAAAAACTTGGGAGAAGCCACACAATAACAGAGCAACTTTTCTAATGACACCATATTCTTTCACGTGTGTAGTTACAAGGGCCTCAGATACAGCTCCAGTGAAACTCGGGGAATCATCCCAGTCACCTCAGAGGCACAATTACAGATAGCTGCTTGTCAGAACTTTAACAGAGCTGATTGGTTATACTTCTAAATCATTGTTTACAACTTAAAAAGGTGTAAGCCTCACAAAATAGAAAGATACAATTACCTGCACTCACACTGTTCCTTTTCAGCGTGAAGAGGCAAACATGCAGCAACACCACAGGCACGCTCACTGTGCAACCAACACTCACCTTATGATACCTCCTATATTCGGATAAAATCTCGCCATTGCCACTCCAGCTCCAACAATTGCTATGTTCAGGACCAGCACGTGGAAAACGCTACAGGAAAGTGAGGAAAGAGTGTTAAAATCTATGCCGTATTTATTACAAAATACCACCATTATCCTTCATTTACACTAACATTTAACTGGTACATGGATGGTGTTTCCACTTGCATGACTTGCTCTGTTAAAGCTAATTAATTTCACAGCAAACATAACATCTACTGAATATTCAGAGTGCCAAACTCCTAAATACCTAGTGTTTTGACTCAAAATATTCTTAAGGAGTAAGTATGTGTAATTTGGCAGTTCTTCTGAAAAACGCCATACGTGGTACTCAGCACTCAAGTATTTCAGATGGATATTCAAATACCAAAGAAACAATACGGTATAACTTAATTCCCACAAGAAAGAATTAGCTTGTTCAGAGAATGATCTGAATTGCTCAAAGTGAACTAATGGAAACCAGAAGAAATTAAAAGATGCATCGAGAGGAAAACATTACATAGAATACTAGGGGACAAACAACACTTTAAAACTTGAACTTTAATGCATTTTGATAGAGAACAAACATATAGAATGTTGGATGTCATTTAATGTATGACCTGCACACTGTTTATGCTGGAATTCTGTGTTGAATTCGTTTTTACAAATAATTTCCTGTTGCTTTCCTTTTAGCGTTAAGATGAAAAAAAAATGTGATTTTCTGTTCTGCAAAAGCAGCTTTTAATGCATCAGACAAACTCATGTAGTTATGCACAGAGCTGGGACTCAGGAGAGTATCACTTTTCTTTAGAGAATATAAAATGTTGGCATATTTTAACATAAGGTAAAGTCAGGAAATATAACAAAAAACTGTGATATTTTGGTCACACAGCTGTTTCTGTGAAGGGAA
Organism: Chroicocephalus ridibundus; assembly: GCF_963924245.1. Lineage (NCBI taxonomy): Eukaryota > Metazoa > Chordata > Aves > Charadriiformes > Laridae > Chroicocephalus > Chroicocephalus ridibundus. The sequence goes on along the minus strand of NC_086316.1, from coordinate 67,128,089 downwards.
GTAAATTCACACAGAGGAAACATGCATACACTTACAGATTTTGTTTATTCTTCTGGAGGATCTGATTTCTTAAAATAAACAAAATCAGTAAGCCAGTGCTACTTTTTCTCAACTGCAGAAAGCATCTGCATTATGGAGGATGTCACTAACTAACAAGAAGCGACCACTTCCATGGCTAAAAGGCTGGCTGCCAGTTTCCAAGTTCGGAAGAAAGAGTAGAGACATAGAGTAGTCTTACTAAAGCTTAGGGGAATGGAGGTAATTTAAACACAAAGGAATAATTTAGGATCTGGACTATTTCTAACGTTTGCTCTTAAAAATTGATGTCAAAAAGACAGAAATAATACCTTTAGTTTTGTACACGACTTTTTAACAGTGGTGCAAGAGATGTACCTCAGGGACCAAAGATAACAGTGCGAATACAGCAGCTGAAACTTTAACAAAACCATAACTGGATATAAACCTGGTAAAAACCCCAGAATAAAAAATAAAATCCCAAGAATCAGAATTATTAGGGAAAGAAGGACAAAATGTTTACTGCTTCTCTAATATTGCTAAGGAAAGCAAATTGACTAAACTGTTCACAAAAAAGTGTTTGCCATTAAAAATTACTTCCTCTCTCAGACTGTGAATCTTTCTGTCAGACAGCATAATTGAAGCCAAAGTTTTATGAAGACAGAAAATAACGGCACTTCCTCATTCTATTTTTGCAGAGATTAATTTTTGAGAGGGATTAAAAAGAGTACAGGTTTAGTAATTCAAAAATATTTTGCAAATTTGGGTCAGTTCAGAATATTTTTGTAGAAAACCTGAAAAAACTCTGAAGTACTTCATTCTGGCATGCTTTAAAATAGAATAAGTGATTTGGTAGTTCAAAGTTGTTGCTTTTTAAAAAGTAAACGCTGGCTTCTTGTAACTTCAAAAGCAAAGTGGTGCGTGTGTGCGTTTGCTGTGAAATGAAGCATTTTTCAACTTCTTGATCTGGGGTTGGGGGGGCGGGAATGTGTTTTGGCTCAATTGAAAACAATGGTCTCAAAATGCTGGAGCCTCCAAAACAATTCATTACTTGCGGAGTAGTGCTTTGCAGTTTCAATTGTTACAATTAAGCAGGATCCTCAAGAACAATACAAAATCAAAAAGTCTGAAAAGGATTTAAATCCATCTGTTTCAGGACAAAAGGTTAACTGTACTTCTCTCCTGGAACATCACTGCTCCTTCTTCTGCCTTTGAGTTATAACCATGTTAGTGGATCACAGGTGTTTAACCCGCAAAACCTTTCTCTTACCTAGGCAGATATTTATAGTGCATCTCAGCTACAAAAAAAAGAAAAAGCCTCATTCTTCATGGCGTTATCATTTAGAAAAAAACTACCCTTCTGAATAAAGATGAATCTAATATCTAGGGCCGCTAGTTGCTGTATTATTTGAGACATCATTTTTCATAAGACTGTAAATTTCATGCAGGTGTGCTCCAGAAGAGACAAGCATTTCACACAGCCCGTGATACTTTAACAAGTTCCAAATTGCTCATTGTTAGCCTGACGCTGGCCAACGGTACAATTGATGGTCACCGCACATTGCAAAAGGGCAGTCAGAAAAACAGTATTTTTGAGGGGTGTAACTGTACCATTTCTGCTTATTATGACTATTGGAAGAAAAGTGTTTATGTGATGTTAGAGATCAGAAAAGATTTGGCCCCTTTTTACCTAACCACCCTGCTGGCACACGGCTGTTTTCTAGGCAACGTAACTTTCCTCCTCGTGGTCAATGGCAGCGGAGTTGGGTGGCCCATGGCAGGGCTGGACTGTCCACCTGCGCAGCCTGATGAGGGATGCTCTCTCAGGCACAGGCTGGATTGCCTCGAGGAGGCTGGAACACGCAGAAGAGGCACACCCGTGGCACGTGGCTCTCCCGCTTTTATGTTCTGTTCTCAGACTCAACATTCTCGGTTGGGCAGATGAAGACTCTAGCTCTTTTCTATTGCTCACCTGCAAAAAGTCCCTCAGTCCCACAAAAACAATAGTAGAGAGAGGTGAAAAAAAATACAATCAAGCTTTCCCCTAAGTTTTACTTTTTCCCCCCCATTGCAAGGTTAATCTTTCAGATTGACAGAGTTGAGAAACAACCTGGTGTGGCAGAAGAGTGCTAGAGGGCTTGCTCTACCACCTCTTCTGTGGAAGCAGCAGTTACAGTTAAGCCACTGAATGACAGTGACCACATATATCTAATTAACTTCAGCATCCTCAAAGTAAGAATCACATTGAAAACTATGAAACCAAACCCTAGGGCAGGGGACATTTAAAGACAGATTTTAAATCCCCTCTGGTCAGGTGCAGGGAAATTAGAAGTGCTGGACTCAGCCTGGAGTCACAGGGTGGACACATACAATAAGGAAAAGAGGAAAGCGAGGAAAAAAAGCAAACCATCTAAGTAAGAACTTTTGAAAGTTACTGTATCTAAACATGTAGTTTTTTTCCTGGAAATCTCACTCAACTGACATTGGTCAAAAGACCATGAATCACAGCAGTTAAGAAGCAAGACAGAGGTTAGGTGAAGAGCGGATAACTAAACATGCATGCAAACAGCAGAAACATATTTCATTGCATCAGAAGACACACATCTGTGGGAGAACTGGCAGGTCTGCTGGGCTACCATGGAGTAAAGGGAGGACAATCTGTGAGGAAAGCCAAGTGATTTCTGTCCATCAGCTTATTTAACCTCTCAGAACAGGAAAGATGTTAAGAAGTTTTAAAAACTGATCAGATGACTGTACAAAGCAGTTAATGCGTGGCATCTAATTAATCAAGGGAATTCTCTGTCACAAATATCACTGTAGCCAAGAGCCAGCAACAATAACAAAATCAGCTTTCTGTACACATAAGAAGATCCAGAGTCACGTAAGAAACAGCAGATAAACCACATGCCTCTGGCCCTAAGTCACCCTTTAAATGATGCCATTGCAAACACATCTCACTTTAGAAAAGAAAGTTAATTTCCCAATACACGACATTTTGGCCTTTCTTTACAACACCAGGGAGAAGAGAATGAACAGTTCCTTGGGTTTCATCCCAGTACATCACTTTCTATGTTGCAGTCTGCACACTAGCACACATAGCAGCAGCAGGTATCCACATCTGCAATCAATTGCTCATATGAAGAAGCCTAGCTTTAATATCAAGGAGCTTCCAGTTCATGTGAAACCTGCAGCACATCCATATGGAACAACCCAGGGCTTAAAAATGAAGGTAGGAAAATTTACAGTGGGTGCTTAGACCAAAGGAGGAGGTGGATGGGTTTTTTTTGTAAAAAAAGAAGTAATTGGACAATTACAGACAGAAGGTAAACTTATTCTCTCAGCTGCAAAGGAAATTTAATATAGGAAGGATGCACCTAGGAAATACACACGATTCAGCACAATGACTGACAGGGTTAAACAAGGCTAGGTCGCCAAGAGAGATCCTCAATCAGCATGAATTGAGCACACTACCCAACGTGCTGTATAAACGGACGGATATACCATCAGTGCACTCCCCTAAACCCCACTTCCACAACCTGAAAATAAAAATAGGAAAAGGCAGGAAAATTGTGTAAGCATACTGAATCAGTCACAAAAATACAAGATTTTAAACTGTGGGTTTGTTTTGGGTTTGCTTGTTGTTTTTTTTTTTAAATTCTTCTAGAGGAACAGCACAGAATTCCGCTTTCTGTTCTGCCCTTTTTTTCCTGCTTCATCCTTTTGCTTACGCTGAAATTTTCTCCAGCCAAGTGACTGGAATATTCCCCTCCATATATACACCTTATGCACACATCTCGAGTCTTTGCCTGAGAACGGTTAGCCCTGCACATTAAAGATTTTGATAAAAGAAGCCAAGCATACACAAGCACTAGTAGAGTGCTCATTCTCCTACACAAAAGCCATGGAACTTGATATTTCCAGGTAGGTTCTTCAGTGTGGATCAAGCTCCCCAGTGAGACATCAGTTTGTGTCAGTAAGAGCTACTTCTTTATATTTGTAAAACGCTCCCATACAAAAGCAGTTCTGGGAAAAAACTCAGAACACTGAAATTTTTCCTAGAAAGGTGATATAGGCACAGTGCTGCTAGAAGACCATCATCAGCTTTAGCTACAGGTGAGAACCAGTCATCAAATATATATTTCACAACCAAGTAGTAAATGTTTACTGTCCTCCCAGAGACAGGTCCTGTGCTTGCTAGGAGTCTTCAGTTAGTCCCCGCTGCATAGAAAAATCAAGGGTTGACCTTCCTGGTTGTAAATGCACAGAAGCCAGAGCCTGGAGGTTAGCTGAGTGATTTTTCTGCTATATTTGAGATACCTGGGATACTAGAGAGGGAGACGCAGCCAGCCAGAAAGGACTACCTTATCACTATAGGTTGGAGCAATTTAAGTGGCTTCCTAGAAACCATTTTTGACTTCTCAGAAACTTTAAATACCTCCCTATAAGGAGTCTCGGGGGAAAAAAAAGTGAGTGAAGCTACCCACAGGACATCCTGGCGACAAGAACCAAGCAAGTATTTGCATCATCACATTCGTCATACCATGAAGGCTTAAAACAGCAAGCTGGAATTAACCTGAGAAGAGACTTGTACGAAGCTGTAGGTTCTAGTAGAGGGCATGAGGGAAATGAAAACCATTCTGGTCAGGGAGTAACAGGAGGGAGGAGATGGGAAGAGGCACATCCACACAATATAAAGGACGTGGCTATTTTCCAGTGGCTGTGAAATCCATGTTTAGCACTTAAATCAATGGCCTTGTTTCCAATAGTAACTTGCAGCAGTTCTTAAAAATCTCCTCAACGTTGAATGGCGTACAATTTAGCACCAAAAAAAGCAGGCGCTTATTTCACTGCCTAATTTTAGGCATCCAATTTCTAGACCTTCTCATACCTATTTTGGGACCCAGAAGAAACCTGAAACTTGGAACAACGTCTTCCCAGACCTGTATGCTACTGCTCGTGCCACAGAGGAAATACACATTTCTTCCTGGGATATTTTTTCCTTTCCTTCATCAACAGTAATTCACAATATAAAATAAGAAACTCAAAGATAAATGCCAGCTTCTCTGCTGCGACAAATCCAGACAACACTCTAAATAGAAATGTCCTAGGTTTTATCTTAAAAAAAAAAAACCCCAAACTAAAATTGAAATCTGGATCGGCTCTTCCCTGGAGTTCAGACAGTGTACAAATGCAGGGGTGTGGCTCATCTCTGAAATTAGCATGTGAAAATGCTATTTTTATAAGCATAGAAGCAGCCTAGATAACACAACTAACAACTCACTTAGCTATGTTTAAAAACAGATGGATGATTACTAATTATGCACAATCAAAACAGATATGTCACCCTGAAAGATCAATATCCAGAGTGTACGCCCTTCACAGCTTAAAGACTGCTTGATGAAATATTTCTGAACAAATATTTTTTCCTGGACAACTTTTCTTTTGTCATATAAATGCATAACACAAAGGAACTGTGTTGACAAAATTCCTCTGTTTATTAACAAAATGAAGGGCTAGAACAAAAGAAACCCCCCCTTCTGCTCTGCCAAGCTCTAGCAGTCCTGATCTGCAGGCAAGTGTATTTCGCATGCTTATTCACCCCCTGACTCTACAACCATTGTGAAATTAGCTTTGGAAATGCACCTAATGCAGCAAAGGAAATCCCCAAAAGCTCAGCCAAATTTCTGACAACAGAAGGCCAGTTAAGCAAAGGGTGCCAAGCTCCTGTCAAGGAGCAGGCTCCTTACCTTGGGTAAGCATTTCCAAAAAACTGTCTTAACAGCTGTACTCGTGCCAGGTAGCCCAACAGTGGGTACACAGTCATCATCTGGAAGAGCAGGAATATTCTTGCAACAAATGACATGATGTCATCGCTGGGAAAGTTATCTAGAAAATTCTAAACATAGGAATAATATTACACTTACCAATGGTGGCTTGGTTATATGTATATGCTGATTTTTAATAGTTGTATGCAAAAAAGAAAGGGATAAAAGCTAAGCAAGTGCAATTGCTAAATGAACTTCACAACATGAAATACGCTCTCCCTCTTCTACAATTGCCTTGCCACCAAATACCAACCGATTTTTAAATATTACAGGGCTGATGTATGTTAGTATTAAAGATGGAATTAATTTCTAGTGTTCTGAACATCCTCAAATAATCAAGGCTGTGGAAGGGCCACACAATTTTTTAGGCAGATGGATTCATATGCTCCTATTACCTGTCATATCATATCTAGGTATTAAAAACAGTTATTTAATCAGTAAAACTGGATCATACACAAATGAGGAAGGGATCGTATACTACAAGTGGGAACATCTGAAAAAGTAGTATAAGACTTAAGTATCATGGAAATATACAAATGGCTTCATAAGTACTTAGAATAACTACAGAAAATAAATGGGAAGAAAATAACTTGACATACATTATTTAACTGTGTATTTCACCCCACAAAGTTATTTCAAAAAATCGTTTCATGGTTAAATAGTGGTACCAGTTCTAACTAACCTACAGTCAGGGGAAGCCTTTAAATGCTGCTTTACTGCTAAATATTATGCAAGAGACATAGAACACATGGCATAAAATGGATCACCAATTGATAACTCCTATCTTTGAAGTAATTTAGGGTGTGGGAATCAGCCTTGCCCATAAGCAGATAAGCATTTAATAGCCTTCTCAGGGTGTTTCATGTGGTACTATTATCTGAAGAACTCTGCTGGCAAGGCTCACCATAGTGTTAGCCTCCAAACCTACCCATAGCAAGGACTCCTATCTAAATGAGCTTGCATTCGCATTCAATTTTTTTTTTCTGGAGTACCTGGAACCAGTCCCAATGAGTGGGATTGGTCACTGCACACACAACTAAACATGAACTTTTCAGGACTAAAGAAACCAAAGAAATTAAAGCTTCAAGTATTCCCTTGTTGACTTTGGTCCTTCCTTCATCATATCCACAGAGTCTTTATTAAACATTTGTTTATTACAGAACTACTGGCAACCAGACATGAATATAAATGAGATAACACAAGCATTACTCATCTGCTGGTGGTAGTGCCCGTGAAGCATTAGCCAACTGCCCAGAGTCAAGGACAGGTGCATCTGCCAGGGTGAGTCATGAAGCAAGAAGCAGCAGCAGTTCTAATTTTTTTTAATACATATTTACTAAAAGATCAAGGACAAATATATACCACTGTAAAATATCTCACCTGTTCAATGCATTCTTTGGATAGTGGTGGAGAAGGAAAAGATGCAAAAATTATCACTCCAACATACAGATACGTTAATCCCACCAGGAAGTATGCAATAGAGAGGTCTCTCACCTGTGGAAAAACAAAATCTTATTTTGGCCACCAGTGACACACCAAAACAGGCAAAGTAAAAACCTCATGAGAGAATCCCTATTGCATTTATTACTACTATTTTTATATTTATTACTGTTCTATATTTATTATTATTACGTTTATATTTTTACTTCTACTTTCTATTACTTGAATGAGGACTTCAAATCTGGTCCTGGATCAGATTAGAAAGCTGCAAGAAGATACCTCAAAGTGAAGCTAAACAAGTATTAAGTATCTATCCACATACAGAAAAGGCATCAAGAAACAGATGTGCCAATAGATGTAGCGTGTTACTGCTGCACACAGAAACGTACACTAGCTATTAAAAGAAAAAAAAACCACAAGAAACCCCTTCTGCTTTCTTACATTCACCTATTCCTACTGAGAGCCTTGGGACACATAGACAACTCTTGAAGTCAGAAAGCTCAGCAATGCTGTATGTTAAATTTCTTGTCAGGACTAAAATCTTGCAATTAAAGACATCAGCCTACCCAACTGCAGATATAATGTATAGGACATTTTTTACGAAGCTGCTTTGAAACCTAAAAGAATGATACACACACACACTGGCTCCAAACCAGAAACTAATACATCTGGCTTCCGTATGAATGGCACGATAACGGTAGGCACAGCCAACACACCATTAAATAAAAAATACGAATACAACACAAATAAAACAGAAAGGCATAGGTAGGCACAGAAGTATATATGTCCTTTAGCTTCAGCATTGTATTTTATAATGACTCTTTCATTTACAATTGCCTATCATCTGCTTTATTACTGAATTTCTATAAACAGCCCAGGCAAATGCACTAAGTATGTCAAAGACTTTTAGGAGAGAGTGTGGAAGCTAGGGTCATAAATCCTTATTTAACTATAGTACATATACCTAAATATGGATTTAAACCTTAATTTCAATATTCACTTCTGAAAATGTTGACTATATTTATAAAGTATCTAATGTATAAGGATTGTCAACTACACAAAAATAATTAGAAGTTTTTAGCAACATTTAGTATTGGAAAATAAGCAGCAAATCTACTCAAGTACTCTATGAAATTAGAATGATCTCACAGCAATGGATTTAGTGATCTATTCTTCTACATCAATTGTTTTTTTTGGAAATAAGGTGTCAGACCATTTGTTTCTAGTTATTAACTATATTCTGTGTAAGCTTATGCTACACTACAAAACATTCATTACCCTCTTGCAAGCCATTTGTTCAGCTGCTGCTAATAATCAGCTTCTAAAAGGATTACTAGTAATGCTTCAATACATTACCCTATTTTCCTATGACTGAGAAGCAAGTCTTATTAGCTCAGGCACAGCACCAAACTGTTAGGACTACATGGCCTGCAGCCAGCTCACTGAGCGCGGGCAAAGCTCGCTCACATGCATGGAAATGTTTCCCTAAGTGTTTCTTCACACTATCTCCTTGACAAAAGAAGCACGTCCTATGCCTTTCGGGGGTCTTCCGAGGGCAAGGCAGTCCCTGAGGGAAGTATAAAATGCTAGATTATGAGTTTCAAGAAGAGTTGAGAAGGAAGACAGTTTTTAGTGAAGGAACGGGAATCTCCTGCTCAATTTACCAGTGCTTTTGATGGCTTTTTCCCATCAGCCTGCAAGAGGCCAATGATATTTCTCATCAGACCACAAGGTGCTGTTAACGTGCACCTCAGGGCAGCCGCACATTTCCAGCTGCAGCCTCTTCCTCCTGCTGACCCGTTACCTGCAGCTGGACGATGCTTCTCTAGTCTTGCCCTCACTGCACTGGTCACTGAGTAAGGACAACAAACCTCCATCAGCGGTTGAGCAATAGCATTTTCTTTAAATTGCTCCCAGAATTTCTCCTCAGTGACATGAGAAGCTCTACAGGTTTTTATATAACAGCTACATCTTCAAAAGCGCTAGTGCCCACCCTATAAAGTGATTTTAGGAATACTAAATCTGGGCATCCAGATTTCTTACAGGTATTTATGAGTAACTTCCATTAATTGCAGGATCCAGAGACTAATCAGGGTAAGGTGGTTTTGCAGAGAGACACAGACTCTAATCTCTTGAAGACAGGACTTGTACAATTTTTCAAAATACACCCAAGACCTTCTTAAGGCATATCATCTGACAAAACTTTTTCACTTGCTTAAAATTTGGTATTTTAGGTGTATTCCTCAGCATAAAGACAGCACAGTAACTCACAGCTGTTATTTGTACTCAGCCTACGTGTAAGAACTAGAACTAACTGTAAAACTATTTTTTGCTGTGACAAATACTTGCAGCTTTGAGGGCAAGCACTCTGAAACAAAATTCTTCCTGCTTCCTTTGGACTTCACTGAATTAAGGGCAGATAGTTGGTGTGGTATTACCTCTGATTATACTAACCAGCTCATGTTCCTACAGTTCTTAAGGGTGTATGCTTTACTCTGCCCTGAAACTGAGTGCTGAGATAATTTTCATAATGTATTTTTATAGCAATAGACCCTTTTCTTAGGTGCTGTCATCATACAAAGAATACCCAGATTTTGATTTCTGTAAGAGCAAGAAATAAAGACAACACAAAAACTTGAATTTATTTTTTCTCAAACATCTGTCAGCTCTCTTGCAAACATCTGCTTCTGCATGTAAGACGGTTATCTTTGTACAAGAGCATGTGTTTGTGTATATAACAGGAACTCTTCATTCATTATTCTTCAGGAGACTTAGGTTCACACTCTAAAGACCTTTACTATAAATACTGTTTACACAGCATAATTCCAGATAAAACCAAAGGACGCAGGGAGAGAGATAAAAGGATTCATTTTAAGTAACAGAGCAATAATCGCATTTGTCTATTCTAAATTTTATATTAAGACGTTTATATTCAGAATGGACATCACTGTGGTGGAAGCTACCTAGGCATAAAGGATACATCAGTCCTCATACCTAGAGTTTATAATCTACAAATAAAGCGTAGAAAAAATGGCTGAAATAAGGAAGTATTTGGGGGATCAGACTGGAAGGGAAGTACCAAAGCTAACATGCAGGTCACAGTCCATAAGGATCACAGCTTGCCACCTGCCAAGCCTTTGTCAAGTACACCTGAAATTACAGGCAGATTTTGAGGTGGAACCTGGAGAACATATGTAAGCTGCAGTTACTGATGACCAGGAGCTTTTCTGGTCAGATGCACAGAACAGAGTATTAAATGTGCCTCTAGAAGAACAGAAAATCGGGTGACTAAGGCTGGCACCAGCAGCAGAACGAAGGCAGAGACCAGCCTCCTAACAAAAAAGATGAGTCTGATAAATCAGGTGGAGCTAACAAAGAAAACGCTGAAAGTGTAAGACATTATACCCCACCCATAGACTAGTACCCAGGTGCAGGCTGGACTGGCAGCACAGGACTGGATACAGCACAGTGAAGGCTCTGTGGCTCTACAGGTATTTCCTACGTGATGCTGGAAAGAACAGGCAACTTTCAGGCCTTGTTTTCCCTCTTGTGTGCCATGGAGAAAATAGTTCATTTTTTCCTCAGTACCATATTGAAAGCTAGTTTGTAGAGTACTTTCTTGGATGGAGAAGCCTGTATCAGTGCTTATTACCACATCAGAAGAAGTACCTTCTGATCACCTCATTGCAGATTGGTCACTTCTCAAAAGAGAGATGCTGCCTCTGTAATACCTCAACAGGACTCTGATCTCTGAATAAAAACAGACTTCACCTGTTCAAGCATCAAGGGCATATGCTAACACTTAACAGGATGACTAAAAAGTACTTCACCAAGATGCATAATGTTGTGCATAATTTTGGCCGGAAAGAGAAATGATAGGACAGCATCGATGGAAGCTCACTCTGTTTACAGGGAATAAACAGTGTTTCAATACTGCAGAAATTAAGAACCATCCACAGTTCCATGCCTTCTGCAGCTATCACCTGCACAAAAACCATCTCCCCACTCCCAGCCTTTCCCCCAGGTAGGTCCACAAATATTAGGAGAGAGCACTAGTGTATTCATGCCTGTAGATCATGCTCTGGGCTTCTGCAGCATCTGTACACTTGCTCAGGGAACCAGATCACAGATGTGAATCAGAAAAAGCCCCAAACAAAAAACCCAACTAATTGCGTTTTGGTGGCTAGGTTAGTTTTCTATGCCATCAAGTTTCCAAAGCGGTTGATTGTGCAGTGCACAGAACTTACACTGATAAATACAAGGGGGCAGCAGTGGCAGATGGGAACAGGGAGCTCAACTTTGAACTGCAGACTAAGAACTCTGCTCCCAGCACTTCTCCAGGCTGTGCTGCTGACATTTGGCTTACTTCAGTGCACTGCTCTTCTCACACCCACACCACTGTCCTGCAATAGCAGCCAGAGGAATCTTCTCCCCATGTGTGTTTTAGCTTTGTGCAGTGATACACGCCTGTGACCGGAATAGAAGCTGCTATTGTTTTAGATTTCTGACTCCATAAAAGGAATGTTATTGTTTCTCTTACTTTTTTCCATCCCCTCAAAAAGTTGTTCTTATGACCACTAGTTTCAGCAAGTTTTGTTCAGAACTAAAACAGTACTTTTCCAGATTGCCACGTTCTGTGCCTTTTCACAGAACTCTGATGGAAGTGACATGTTAACAGGTCGATCCATGAAACAGCGAAGTCTCCATTCGACTGTCCTTATACCGGTGTCGAGATACTGATACAAGAAAGCATCTTGTTGATGTAAATACATAGGCAAAAATACTCTCAACACCGTGACTTGAGACCCCTATATGCATGTAAACCTCCCACTTAGTCCAGCAGCTTAGTGAAATAATCACAAAACTGTTAGCTCTTCAAAAGCATCCGTGCTTCGTTAGCATTTGGAAAGCACTTTGAGACCTAGGTGAAAGGCTCCTGTACAGCTACAAATAGGGAACGAAATCTCTAGCCAAGTAAAACTTCTAGAAGAACTGCGCACTGATTTGGTTTCCCATTACAAACCTTTCCTGCTATACTTAAAGGTGCTCTTTCTGTGCAATTTGAACACTCTTCCAGAATCCAAGAGTCTTGTGGCGGGCTTGGGATCCATGCTAGGGCTGACTTGGAAACCCAACCTAAGCTCCAGGGAGGGCATTGAGAAAAGCTGACTCAAATGCAGGCAGCAGTTTCTTCCTCCTTAACACAGGAAAAGCAAGCTGGAGGAGATTCCAGGTGCTGCTCTTTGCAGCTGATTGCTTGCTCTGATGTAAATGAAGGGGAAAATCCACAGGAAAAATCTTGAAGGTGCCCTGGAGGCATTAGGCCTCCTTTGCATACAGACCCGATTGCTGTAGTGACCGTCCCTTTAGAATTTGAAAGCCACAGCTAAAGAAAGAGAAATCTTGACCTTTTCCACGTAGTAAGATCTTCCTGAGACAACTGAGAAGAAACTTTCTTAGTTTTCTTTCTCCAGAGCTCCACTAACCCCCTCTTTAGTTGCTAAACTATTTTCAGAAATGCCCATAAACCCCAAGAAGCTTTCCTGGAGCAGAACTGATGACTCCTTTGCAGAGGTGGTCACTTGCAAGCTGGCCTTGGTTCACAGGGACAAAAATGTAACTATGCAGATTACTAGAGCAAAAGGTTGTCTCACTGCATTGGCACATAATCTGCACGTTACCTCTGAATAATCAAATCAGATATCTTTTATCTGATGTGTTGTGTAGGGAAACAGGTCTAGGTGGCCCTGTTTGAGGAGGGAGGATGGACAAGATGACAGATATCCAGAGGTCCCTTCCAACCTCAACCATTCTGAGATTCTATGATTCCATACCAGTTTTTCATACAGCTAATATTTAAAAATCTTTCTATGTTACCGTAGTTACCTTACAGCTAAAATTTTAATAAAGCTGGACAAGAATCCTGGAAAGTAGGGAGGAAAAAATTAAATAATCAAAATAATTACAGTAAAGATATACTCTAGGACTCATAACTCTGTATCATGTTTACTCCATTTTGTATTTTATAATGGGAAGTTATTAAAAAATAATACAGTTCCATCTGGATGAGCAGTACATAACTTTTTCAAGGGCAAAGGACCAGTCTGAAGACTACATATCACAAAGGTTCCCAATCCAGGCTTCAACTATGAGGATTTCCTAAATACAGTCAGCTTTCTCTATGAACCTTGACTTTGATTGTGACATAAAACTACTGAAGCAACCCTGAGAAAAGATGTTATCTAGACCCCAACACTATTATTCAGGACTCTGCTAAAATCAGTCCTGTACCGAATATTCTCCAGCATTTTTAATTCTAAAATGGGTCATTTTTTCTAGAGTCTTACAACATTGTCAAGCCTTCTGCCTCTTGTGTGTAGTTTGGCCATTTAATACCAGCCTGATCACAAATAAGTCTGGGATGCTTCTCAAAGCTTTCATTTGAATAAATCTGCAATGAATCTGTTACTTGTTGGTAGCCAGTGAAAAGTATGTATAACTGGTTTCTTATCAGATCACAAGAGCGGGCTGCATTTTCTGAAGCTATTACAGTCCCTGGATTGATTTCAAGAGAAGCAGACAGGAAAATATTAGTGTCGCCTGGCAATGCAGATACAAATCAGCACAGTATTGTGAAATTACTTACATTGTTTTCTTGATTCCTGTTATTTTGAAGAAGCGTGATGACACAATTGTGGATGAAGAAGGCAAGTGTAAGAACCCCTGTGAGCTGAGGGAACAGAATTCTAAACTCTAAGGGACGGAAAAAAAAGTGTTAATAACTTACTTCTTTGAAACAGATAAGGCCAAAATGCAGAGGACATACAATGCTGTGGAGTTTCCTGGCAGAAACATGAACCTCCATGTTGAAATGCGACAATCTACCTTACCTTTGACCATAGCCAATGCAGGTATTTAATCAGGAAGTGCAAAATGCATGAAGACAGTGGTTGCTATATAACACACCCTCCAGTCAAGTTTCTCGAGAGACCTCAACCATCAAAGACTATTAGGGTAATCTAGGATTTACACATACAAGTTTTTCTTCTTTTCAACAGTTTAACTGAAAAGCATTTTTGAGGCAGGAATTGATTGCAATGAGGCTGTACATCTATTGGTCCCTGAACAGGGGGATGGGGGGAAGGAATAATTTGCTCTGTGAGCATCTTTTGTTATTAAGAAGTCACATACGCTATCAAAGGAAAAATGACATCTGTAGATGTTTAAGAGGTTCTGCTTACAAACCAGGGCATAAAGAAAGGCAGAGCAACTGCTTGTCTTATCATACAACTTACAACACCTATGAAAAAATTGTTTATTTTTTTGTTTCCATGGGAATAGCATTGCTCTGCTTCTTTTAATACTTGAAGGATTATGTTCACAAGATTGTGTTTCTGGAAGTGCCACAACTGGTCTAGGAATTCATCAATGTATAACATTATTAAAGCATCACCTTTGTTGGTATTAGAGAAGGATAGATGTACTTCTCAGAGTGTTAACAGCAACTGCAAATCCCTGAGCTAGCTCAGCTTCTGGAAAGCATCCAGCAATATAGCAAAACACTCATCAGAGGCTCACAAACCCTTACAGATCAAACCACAGAGAGCTCCACGCAAATATATTTAAACAAGATTTCTCTAAAGTGCTATGAAGTCATCAAGGTAAACATACCCCAGGCAATTAATGAAGAGCTCATCCAGGTTGAGAGGACATGCCTTCCCTAGGGCTGGATTCACTTTATCTTCAATACCTAACTAGCATGATGTGCTACTGACAGAACTGAGAGTGCAAGCGACTTCTGGGCTTTAATCTCAATAATAAAAAGCAAACTGACAGATTCTGAATCTCTTTCTGTGTTTTGCCCATCACTACAACAATCATTAGTAGCTGGATTTGTATGCATTTGCTACATGTTTTGTTTATCTCCTATCAGCATTGCTAAAATAATCAAACTACTGGTTGCTCCACTTCTTAGTGACCCGCAACACACATATCATCCTATAACTCGTTTTAGACTAGGACCACTTAATAGATCTTGGGCTTCAAGATCTGTTCAAGATGCCTAAAACCTGATTTCTTAGACTTAGGCTGGTTTCTAGTTTACATGGGTTTGTTAGTGAACCATAGTTTGGGCAAATTTTCTCCTGCCCTCTGAGGAAGAGTCTGTAGATATGAGGCATGTGAGCACTTGAAGACTCTCTTCTGAGGCAGTTCAGGTTAAAACCACGTCTCCATGCTGGCAACGGAGCAAGACCAAACATCGTTGTCTATCTACTGTCTGAGCAGCACATGCTTGAGTATCATTTTTACCTACAGATAGCAATAAAAATAATGCCATACAAAATAAATTAGGTCATTAACACAGATGCCAATCATCCAGTGCTCTGAAATCCAAATTTTTAAACTGGAGACAAAAGCAGTTTATAAGTCCAAAAATTCTGCCTAAATGTAAATGCAGTGATGGAGGAAAACAGCATAGATAGATGTAGGTAGTTCTGAAACAGGGCTATCTTTAAGTTTGTACTTATGGTGCAGTAGTCAGGAGGATTCATAGGGAATTACAGAGATAATCCAGTTCATCCTCAAAGCATCTGCTTTGGTCTTCCACACATACTCAACAAAACTTGCCTGGCTTTGAAGACTCAGCCAGACAATAGTGTTTTTTTTAATTGCTGAAGAAACAAAGAATAAATAAGCTGAAGAAACTGTTTTACATAGCCTTTTACTCGTTTCTTGGCATTCAGGTCTTGAAATAGGGTTCTGAATGCCTAGCTGAGATGAGGAAGGAATGACCTTCAGCAGTTGTGGAAAAATGAACAGATTTGATGATAGCTAGGGGCTAGGCTGCAGAGAAGGGGAATACTGGGTTTTGAGCAGACCTCTTTGCCAAACATACATGGAATACACTAGCTAAACTGCTTATTCTGGTTATTATTGTGTCAGATCAATTTCAGTTCAACTAGAGAGCTGAATCAACCCACAGGGAGTGGCACAAGACAAAGTAGCTGCAAGACCACTTTAACTGTGATGTGAACATGCTTAAATCAGTTGAATTTCATATCAGTAACTTTACTCAACTAACGGCTATCTGTAGCTTAATCAATGAGTTGTTACTCTTGTTGCCACAGTGAGTTACCATGATTCCACAAATTAGATCAGATTCTATTAGAAACAGGGGAAAACTCTAGTGTTTCTTTTTTTTTTTTTTGATCTCTAGCTTGCTACAGTAATTCAAAACCCATCCCAATGTTTTAAGTTATTCTTGTTTTCTTCTCTAAGTCTACATTACTGGACCTAACAATTGTCTGCAACCCATGTGTAAAACTGCTAGTACAGAGTTTATTGTGACTGGGAAACTAAAAATGCCCAGACCCACAAAGGAAACCCTAAGAAGGTGCATATCTCTGAATTCTGCCTTAAAGAAATAACTTTTACAGAAGGACAAAATACTCGTTTCTAAGAGTAGGAGGAGTGATACAATTCAATAGCACAGGACACAGCTCCTTGAAGCTAACTGGTCATACCACCCTGCCTGCTGTAAAAGATGGTGAAAAAACCACTAAGACCTCTCATTCCAGGCCTCCTAAAACAAGAAATGGATCTCTTTAGACTATCTGTTCATGCCATACCACTGTTTATGACTGTGACATCTCACACAGTAATTTGTAACAGTAATTTAGAAAGAATAAATAGCCACCACAACAAATTTCAAGAAAAGAAAATAAACACACTGGAGAGCTAATGGGTGCTTAGAAGAGAAGAGCTAAGATTATGGACTAAAACCTGACATAGATTGGGAAGTACAGGAAAATCATACTCGTAAATTACGGTCAACAAGCTATTTGATTTAAGCAAGACAGCATGTGAAGAACTCACAGCACCCTTCCTAGTCAGTCTGTCTGCAAACTCTCTGTCACACGATATATGTTGGAGACACCTCTGATGGGCACTCCTCCTCTTCCCCAGTGTTGATACTGTCTCCTAATTAAGGAGCATCACAGGGAAAGGGATTCCTTGTCACTTTGTCACAAGGCTTCCTTCCTGAGCCTCCCCATGCAACATCAGACAGCATTTCTTCACTTTATTCATAGCACAGAGGTGTTAAAAGGGGAATAAGAAAATCATTCATGAACTGCTTTAAAAAAAATATCTTAAACCCCATCATATATTTGCTTCATTACTGCATTTTATGTATCTTACCTGGTACAAAAAAGCCATTCTCTGTAAACCAGTTGTACTCTAAGTGGATTCCCAGATGAGCAGCCTTTACAGTAACCAGAAAAACTAAGTAGACAACCGAAACTGTACCTGGAAAAGACAAGAGCCATGAGGCAGTAGATAGTATTTGTGCTGTGTTTCATTCCCGCTCCATCCAACTAGCCCAAACACTCAGGGTTGGTATACATTCTTAAAAGTACAGACTAGGTCTAAATTTTATTTTTCTTTATTTCTTTTATAGGTCAGACAGAAAGAATGATGCACTTGCACACAATGCAAGCTTTCAGTATGTTGAATGTTTTCCAGACGCTGCACTAGTGACAGTGGAAGAAATACCCTGTAATCCCTGTTGCTGGGCAGGTAGGGAGGTCTCTATGCAATAACAGATCAGTTACAGCTTCAGCTGTCAAGATTTAAATCTAACATGAGAGAAACTCAGCCACAGTACTGCAGCTATTACAACGTCCATTCCGTCACTGACTTTTTGAAACAAAATGGCCCACTGAGATATATGAATGTTTACTGCAACTGTGAACTTTACACTGGGAGCTAGAAGCTGATAATGGCATTTGATCACTACCAATTTGAACCTTGTCTTGATCATAACCTTGGATAACCTTGATCATAATACTGGACTTGCATTCCATCTCATTGGTTCAGAGGCATCCGGCAATACTCTGCACAGCTAGAGGACTACAGATAGAAATTGTGCAGCAGTAATTAAGGCTACTGCAATGCAACCTCATGGCCAGTAATACTGCTAGTCACCAGAGAACCGTCTATAAGTAAGTAGAGACAAAGAAACAGCATTTTTACAGTTTAAAATGCAGATTCAGATAAGACATGATTTCATTCTAGCAGTAACTCCAAGGTCAAAAAATAAACTGAAGATATTATCATTTGATTGCACAGAGCATAGCCAAGCAATTAAAAATATATAAGGTTCTGTACTTAAGGATCAGCTTAACGGCTAAAACATTCTGTAGCTTCCTAATGATTTAGGTTTCTGTAGGTGTAAAGATACGTAAAAGTTCTTGATTCATTAAAGTTTTCTTCCATTTTTTTCTTGTCCTATCAACTTCCAAGGTTTACAAAAATTAAGGCAACTTTGAACAGCTGAATTACATAATAATAATTTACTGAAGCTATGAGAAATTTTGTATTTTAATACTCCGCTTCTCAAATAAAAAAATAGTTGCCTACAATAATGTGTTTATTTTTAAAACATACAGCTAGATTGCACTTAATAAAATATTTTCTTATCCCTAATGTTATATCTAGTCTACATAAAAACCTTACTTTTTACACAGAAGCACTATCACCTACACA
Organism: Chroicocephalus ridibundus; assembly: GCF_963924245.1. NCBI lineage: Eukaryota > Metazoa > Chordata > Aves > Charadriiformes > Laridae > Chroicocephalus > Chroicocephalus ridibundus. The sequence goes on along the minus strand of NC_086316.1, from coordinate 67,109,262 downwards.
AGTTCCTGTGCTGTATTTTCATTTAGTGGTTCCAACAACCACAGACCCAAGCTCTAATTAAGTGTCACACTGGAACAGAGGACAAACTAGACCCTCAATTCCCTGTCCTCTACCTCCTTTACAATACATCTCCACGATTTTCAATCCATTCTGTGATCTCCATTTCCCCTTCTCTTCATCCTGGCCTTCAATGCTATGCCCTCAGACCTGTCCTACTCCATAAACTGTGACCAACCCCACCCATCATCCATGCACTTTATCCACTTTACCAAGCCCATCTGCCTTGGTCTTCTATCTCAAGACACCGAAGCAAGGCAAAGTCACCGTTTTTGTCCTTGTAGGACAGAATAGGCTGGGATATTTGGAGCTGGGGCAAAGCACAGCAGCAGCTTACACTGATTGACTGATGTTGTGATTAATTGATCAACTGATTGGTACCAAATGACTTCAGGTCAGAAGCAATTAATCTTTGGAGGTAACTACCTGTGCTGAAATGTTTGCCAGATGAGGAAAGGTATGCCTATTTGTGCCAAGATAATATGCATCAAATGCTGCACAGTAGTATGTGTACCACCATATGGAGGTTTTTAAAAGATACATAGACATGCTGCTTAAGGACACGGTTTAGTGACGGTTTTTGTCAGAATTAGGTTGATGGTTCGACTTGATGATCTTAAAGGTCTTTTCCAACCTAAATGATTCTACTCTATGATTCTACTCATTGAAGTAGCTTTCACTGTTTTCTATACATTCTAGCCACAACGAACCAATGCTTTAATAATATTTGTTACCTACCCAGGACATTAAATTTTGCAAAGAAGGATGGAGATTTCAGATTTAGCAGGGGTAGAAGAACAGCAATCAGGTAAAATGGTACTGTTTTTGATTTATTCCACCACTCCTCGAAGAGTTCAAAACCTGTATCGTTGCCAGAAGAGAACATCACACTCCTGTTCTGTGGTGGGTGACCACTAGCAGCACTTGGACAAATGACTGGAAGAAAAGAAAAATATCCTGAGATGAAAAGGGTTTTAATTGCACAAAATCTTCACAGCCAAGATCCCATCATTTCTGGACAGTTTTACCTACGGCCAATAGGACCACTCAAAAGCAATATTTGACAACTCAGTTCCTAACTTCTATTTGTTTTTTTATCAGGAGTTCAGCACTAAGATTTCACTGCTATGCACTTTGCACTCTAAGCTCACAAGTGCTATGGTTCTTTCAGCTGAGCACAACAAAGACACTAATTCATCTTAAGCCTGAGCTGTGGCACAGGATCAGCCTTCAAGGTCACATACCTATAAGTAGGTGTGTTCAGTGCCTACATGCACCTGCTGGAATCAAGTCACAGCAACACACCTCTGCATCTGGCTGCCTATTTGGCATTGTAATCTGTCCCTGCACACTTCAGTAAGATCATATGAACCAATCTGCATGTGCATCTGGGTATAGAAGAGCCTGTATTACTGTACATTGCTCTGGGAACACAAAATGAGGATGATAAGAAAGCTACTATAACAACTGTCAGGTCTAAAAGTCCTCCACTGGAACTAAACCACCTTATCATTGTAGTGCTGTGCTAGGTGCAAGTACATTACTGAGAGACAACACAACAGAAGCAATTTAAGATATGCCCCCGTAACACTGCCAAAAGGGAATGTCACACTCCTGTTACACCATGGCTGATCAATGGCAGCACCGGAACAAGTTGACTGGAACAAAACCAAGCAAACAAAAAGATCCCTTGATAAAGTGTGTTTATTTAATTTCTGTTAAAATCAACATTTCTTTCTACCACATGCCTACAAAGTTATGTGTTGAAATATGAACCTGTCTTATTGTCCTCATAATGTCTTTTCAATTTTTGCATTCCCACAATACTTGAGAGCCTCCCTCCCACATTGGCTGCACACTTGCAAAGGTGTAAAAAGTGTTCTGTCAAATTTCTTGAGAGACCACTATGTTACTTTACTTCCAGTTTTCTCACTTGCTTTCTCTCCATCGCTTGTAAGAGGATTGTTTCACAGACCTTGAAAAATGCTTTTGTTCTTACTGATGTCCTTGCCTGAATGCCCTGCCAAGAGTCATTTAAGCATCTGGCAGCCCTTAATTTTGTGAAGCAGATGCTTTAAATCTTCCAGTTGCTGGAGGATGCAGTGGAATATTGTTGTCTACTTTGTCCCCAAGATACACCCCCTGCTGCATAAGAATGGGACAGAACAGCAGAAGCAGGAGAGAACACAAGAGAAAGAGCACTGCCGCAGCTATTGGTGCCTTGCTGGTAAGGACTGTAGGAGGAACAGGATTCAACACTACTTCAAATGCAAATGAACTGGTTTTCAGAATTATTTCTCAACTTCTTTGCCTGACTCCAACAGCTGTTCTCCAGAAACACGTCTGCAGCCAGTGTGACACACAGCTGTCCAGCTGGGACTGAAACGTTTCCCCATTCCCACAAGCACCCAGGATAGAGAAATTGTTCTGCTTCATAACTAAGCACATCTTCAGCTGCTACAGATGGGCAGAAACACCAGAGGCTGACAATGCGTAGCTCCTGCCTTCATTCTACATTATTCTGCCTACTTAAGAACTCTCAACAGACTTCTATTCATAATTGACTGCAGTTTCTTCCCTGAGTCGTGCAAATGTCAGACTCCCCACGAAACACGAGCGGACAGTCATGTAGCTAGCCTGACACTTGTTTCTTTTTGTGCTTGGCATCATTAAATCTGTTCTTACAGCCTTTTTTTTTTAAAATAAGAATGTTGCTGCAGAGGTGATAAGGAGCAAAGATGCCCCAGCCACGATTTTAAACAGTAAACAGATCTGATGCACTTCAATTTTAGGGTGTGAAAGTTAAAATTCCTTAAGGCAATTCCTCATTGTGCAACTACAGTTAAGAGGTCTAACATTAATTGTTTTAAGCAGGATCTATCTGGGTACATGCAAACTTGTAATTTGCTTTTTAATCCTCATTCCCACCCCTACTTACTTTCTTTCTTTCTTTTTTCCTTTTTTCTTTTTCCTAATTACTAAGCTTTCCAAGTGTGTGTTTATTTGTGGAAGTACAAATTCCTGACAGAAAATTACATTTTTTTTAAAAAACAGGTATTTCGAACTTACGATATACACTTTAAAACTGGAATGTGGTTAGGCAAGGAAACATGATGATGTGCCTTTAAACCCACAGCCTCGACCTAAACCAGGAAACACAATACTAGTAAGTGCTTCTTACCTTTGTTACTTCCATTCGTGCCAGGAACGATATCTGTTACATTAATGTCATGAACAAAGTCTGAAAAGAAGAAGAAAACCTTACTATCCATGTCCCAAACCTGCTATTAGGCTTCTATCTGTTGACTTGATGAAAATTAAGTAAGGAAATATTTTGGAAAATTACATCAGAGGTGTGATACAGCAGCTTCCACTCCCCCCAGCCCTGAGTGGGTATTTTAAAACCTTTTTTTAGAAGTGTTTTCAAATAACCCCCACTGCACTACTTTCTTCTCAGCAGCCTGGTCCATTTATGAAGTTCCCAAGCCTCCCCTCCCAGCTGCTCATTCCTGTTCCCCCAGCACACCTCCACGTGTCCCAGCTCCTCTGTCTACAGCGTTGTACAGCAGGTTAGCAAGGAGATGCATCTTAAAACCAGCCTCTTTCAGGACAGAAAAAAAGTGCATGCAACCATACCCTTAGTCCAGATGGTATTATACGGAAAAAGCTTCCCCTACTCATTTTTCTAATGTCTTTTTTTTCAGAAGAGGTTCTGTGGGACGCTTTTTCCATGTTGTATTTTAAAGCAGGTAATCTCTGGAAAAAGGTTTAAGTCTCACTGTCTACAATCATCTCTAGTAGTATTTTGTTTCCAGTACGCTCCTGTGCTACTTTAATGCTCTGCCACAACAGGTATTTTCGACTTTATGCAATTTCACAGTATGAGAGTACTGGATTATGTACATATACACATACAGAAAATGCCCATCATCTTAGAAATTTAATTACTGTGTTTCTGGTTAAAATTTGCTTCTGCTGCACGTGGGAGTATTATGCACACAGAAAATCAACTGGGGCAGTAGGCCTCAAATTTTTAAAATGCAGTTAACAGCAGCTTGTTTCTCATAAAGAGAGGACAAGTCTTGTGGGAAGAAAATTATTTTTTGTTTCTTCACTTTGATTTATGACACCCGGAATCACAACTGAGTTTCTCATACTTACTGATATCAGTTCAGTGTATAAAACAATCAGAAGATTTAATTAAAATCATTTGTCACCTCCTCACTTCACCACTGTTTTGTGTTGCTACTTAAAAAAATGTATTTAGTGTGAAGCCATCAAAAGAACTGATGGCTCTTAGGGAATTAGAGCACCTTAAAATCAGTTATAAATGGACAGCCAAAACTTATGTTTCCTCTGTACTTAAAAAGTGTTTTAGGACTAGCAATTGCATTTGTGGATTTATTTCTGTTTCATGAAACAGAAGAAAGCATGGGACACTATGTTAAAAAAAAAAAAAAAAAGACAGGATATCATACTTGGTTTACAGTTCTTGCACTCTCTGTGTACTACTAATTTCTAGACAATTCTCCCTAAGGAAAACAATTTGTTCCCACCTAAATTGCATGCGCAGACTTTTTAAAAAGTCATCTGAGTATACTAGAATTAAATACAGTAGCCTGCTTAGAATAACTTAGAAACACATGGCTGGAAGATGCCATTGTGTCAAACCTACATCCTGTTACCCATTTTACAAAACTTAGTGATTATGTAGCCACAACGAAAGTTAGGACAAGAATCCAATGATTGAAGTTATCACAGAGCAAACAATTTCAGTGAGAACCCCTAGCAAATACAGGTAAGTAATAAAGTACCATGCCAGTCTCAGAGAAAAGCAGGACCTTTCTCCTAGAAAAGGAACTGTCTTGATCATTCTGAAGTTTGCTTACTAGAATCAGCATTATTTGGTTTACAATAATATAGGATTAAAGTGTTAACCTTATTTAAAAAAACCCCACAAAGTCTAAAATGAAATTTAACAACATCTGAATTAGGTCAGCTGTAAAATACATCAGTCATTAACCAATAAACTAAAGTATGTCCTTCAGGGATGGTAGGAACTCTAATTAAACATTGTTTAAGAGCTGTAAGTGTCTGTGCTGTTATTTGCCTTAGAGATTTGTTAATTACCTTCAAAATAGAAACTCTTAAGTCTTAGATGTTCTATTTAATGCCATGAGTCAGATTTTCAAAGCTCTGAATTCCATCATTTAATCCCACAACTCTATATACCTAATTGATTGTATCCACAAAAGCTTTCGTGTCCGTGCACATACAAGGCTGTATGTAAATAGTGAGTATGTTTTCTTTGATAGCAATGCCAGTCTAGGAATCATTCTTTCACAGTGCTATGGTTCATCGTTCCTTCAGGGACACTTGCTGCACTACGGCAGCATTCTAAGTGTGTTTGCTGGAATCTAGAATGAAACTACATTTTTTTTCATTAACTTGGATCATTTCAACAGCTTAGCCTGGTATATGGCTGTTCAAATAGTTACAGCCATGCAAACAAGGGGGGCTGAAAATACAAAGTGGAAACAAGCAACTAGGTATGGGTTGTTCAACTATACCAAGAAGCCTCATTACTGACATGCAAATCAGATAATTGGTACTTTGTCTTTCATTAAAACCACACTTTAAGACAGAGATTGAGAAACTGGCTTTGAGGACATACATGACTGTGCCAGTAACTCCACACACAATTGCTTATTCTCACTTGACTTTTCACCCAAAGCAACAGAAAAATCAAGATTAAATAAAATGGAAAATCCTTTTTCAGTACAAAGCCAAGTCTTGATCTTTTCACAAGGCAGCTGTAAACATTAACCAAAAGTGTTTACTTACTGTATATAAACTTTCCTGTGTTGAACAGAAAGTTGGACATAAGCACCCAATAAACAACCATGGCTCCAACAAGCGATACCATAGAAAATAAGAGGCTTGACCATTGACCAAAGGATCCAAAGTAATACTTGCAAACATCTGGGAATTCCCAATTTGAGGTATCTATTAAAGCTGAAGAAGATACAAAAATAGAAATATATCTAAACAAAATGTTATATTAGAATCAGTAGAACTCTTCATGAGAGGATGCATTCTTGTTTCAGAATATTCTGTCACAAATTCACAGTGCTTCCAAGGGCTAAGAAAATTGCTGTTAACTTTAAAGTATAACACTTATTAGGCGTTTGACTGAAGGAGCCTGAAGAAGTAGTGGCTTTTATTGCAGCCGTAATACTACTTTGTGTACTTCCAGAAGCACTGGAATAAGACACGGTGGCAAAAATGCAGCCTTGCATTTGCAGGCGTAGCCTTTTGCAGGAGTTATGGCAAAGTAGGCCAGATCATGAACTAGTCCTCAACAATGCCCTGAAATGAGCTGTCAGAAACTGGAGGTCTTAACTGAACAAGTGAGGAGCTGGTGCATAAAAGCACCAACTACAAGAGGTGCAAGATGAGTTTTGAACCACTGCCATGAAGCAATTGTCCATACACTGCTTCCAACACAGAATATATACAAATATTAGGGTACTACAGGCATGAAACACAAGTGCATGCAGCTACAGCCCAGGCCGTTCCACTGCAGAACATGATCAGAAACACACGTAGTGAACTAGACAGTGCTTATGGAGAAGAAGGGAAGCCTCTAGCTCCGTAAGTCCCCAAACACTTAGTAAGTGTACATCTGAAATGTTGCTTGCTAAGAGTTTGGCTTTGGCTAGAACAGTTAGGTCCCAAGGAACTGAAGGATTATCTAATAAGGGAAGACAGACATTTAGCTTACAGAGCTTAGATCTAGACTACAAAAGTAGGGAGACATTCAAAGGAACAGCTTTTATTGGCATGTCACGTCTAACATATAGTAAAGATATAGACAAACAAAGAATCTATTAGATCTCTGTATTTCACGCTTAATGGAAATATTTGCATTATGAAGCTTTGTATCTCTTACGTATCATTTTCCGTGATTTCACAACTCTGTAGCAGCAATAAAGAGTCAAAATGCCCATGAGTAAGATGAGAATGATTCCAGAAGTAAAGCCTGCCTGTTAAGAGGGAGAAACGCAGTTTACTTTCTTTATCAGCAACACTACAGAAAAATGAAGAGCAAGCCGTGTTGCCAGAACCATTTTCATATGCATACATTTTTCATAGTTTTACCTGTTTTATTCCCCAAGGGATACTTAATATAGATGTACCCATCATCGTATTCCATATCATAAATCTAGGAAGAAAAGAAAACCACCAGTGAATAATTTAAGAAGCAATTTTACTTCATGCTATCCTCTTAGCTACAATAGTTATGAATACAACATAGAACATTCAATACTAATGCATTATCTGGCTAATATATGTCAAGGTGCTTCACATACATTGTCACTATACTGGAGTTTTTACCATAGCCATCTGTGCAACTGTCAACTTTAAAAGCAGTTCCTAATGGACTGTACACGTAGATTTCATCAGGAGCTGGAAGTACATGATCAGGAGCAATCTAACAAATGGATAAAAAACAAGACTTATTAGTAACACCAAAGACCAAAGTAACTATTGTCCCAAATACAGCAAGCCAACTGTTGTAAATCACAAAACTCTTTCCATGAAAAGTGCATTTTTTTTAAAAAAAGGTTGGATTACATTAATTTTCTCCCCATGGAAAAAACAGTTGATAGAATTTTTAGCAAGATAGCAAAAAAATAGATTTTTCTTCTGCAAAATGTCTTTGACATACTATGCACAAATCATGCTAGTTCAATCGTTGCAGCTGACCACTGCTTAAATCCTCTTACAGATGGGATAAATGAGTACACACATCTAGGCAGCCTGGACCACTGTTAAAAAATTCAAGGTGTTTGTATGTTTTCTTTGGATGGCGAAGGCATTGCACAAAGTCAACCATAACTTTTGAAAACACTTTGTTAAGGCACTCAGCTACTAGATATTTACTTCAAAGCGAGCTGCAGAACAGTTCTCCCCCTACCTTTATTTGTGCTTCTTTTATAAACCTAGGCAGTTGAAGACCCAACATGCCAGAGACCACTCAGTTTATCTGGTCCTGTCTTTGCCTTACCAATGCCCTGTCTGAAGGAGACGTGAGCCTGCTATAGTAATGAATCCGCTTATTCATTGCTGAAGCTTCATCAGTGACTCTTTGAATGTCATCGTTGACACTGACTATGTTTGTAGGTTCCACATGAAATGGTCTAAAGGAGGGAAAAAAAAGAAAGAAAAGGAAACCCCTTAAAACCCTAGAACACAAGAGCCAACATACAACTCAGAGAACAGTTCAGCATCACTCAGGGTGCGTCTGTCATTCACTGACACAAAGCAAATGCAAAAAAAAAAATCACTGCCATCAGGGAAGCTGCCATCCATTAAAGAACCACGTGTTCTTATCATCCATATTAACATGGCCTCTTGTCCAGATTCTGCAGGGCAACCTAACGTCAAAATCCAGACCTAATATCCAGTCTATTAGTTTTCAACAATGAGTCACACCAGAACTACATGTTAATAAGCTTGGCCAAGCTTATTAGTGCTTATAACTGGTGTTGCTAGAAGCAGTGATGAGGAAGAGAAGTAGAAGCAGAAAGCATGAGAATGCAGAAGCAGAAAAAAGAGAAAAAGAGAGGAATGAGTGGTGGTAATGAGGACCACCTATGAAAAGACTAGGAACTACTAATCTAGGCAAAAACACTGTATGAAATTCTGCTTAACGGGAAGCAACCAAGCTCAAATAAGTCCATGTGCTTATACTATTTTTAAGCCAATGCAACCAGGAATGGAGTTTGTCACAGAGCACGGAACAACAGATGTCCGTTTGCAGTTCTGAACTACTTCAGAACTTCCCTTCATATTTAGTTAAGGTAATCACAGAGAACAGGACTGTCAGCAACAGATGGTCTAATCTCTAATACAGAGATGTACAGAATACAGGTGGTCTCCCCTCCCTCTTCCTCAGCTGAGTCAGACTGCAGGTATGGTCACAGCCACTAAAGGAGAAAGCAGACACACCACATGGCACTTGTTTTCTCTGCACACATGCAGGTACAGAGCAATCAGAGTGAAAGCTCCTCCTAAAGTTACAACATAATATAAATCTAGCTTCCTGCAAGGGGTGCTACAGGAAATATGCAACCTAATCAAGATATTGCAGAGATTTTTTTTTTTAATCAAGTATCATTTACTTCCATACAGGCAAATGTGACATTCACTCTTAACACTGACAGGCTAATTTCTCAAACAAGACAGGGGATACTTGTGACCTGTAAGCCTTCATACAGGGTTTTGGGGTTCCCTCCCTTACACCAGTGCCTTTAATTCCTAAAGCAATTTCAACAGCTTTCTGATATTCTTCTTCCAAGTTGATGTTTAAATCACTCAGAAACAAGAACCACCCCAAAAACAGAACCCACAAAAGTACAGATCACAACAAGTTTCAGGCTACCAAAAGCAGAAATTAGGTCAGTAATAAATCCATGCCATCTTTCCTGTAATATGAGCAAAGCCTACTTGAACTGTTTTCCAATGCCCATTTCTGGCTCAGACTACAAAGGAATGTGGTCAGCCCCTCCTGCCCCAGCCCTCAATACAGTGACAAAGGTCCCATTCTCTTTCCCAGTGAATCATCAAGCATTTGCACCATGGCACCACCTTTTATCTCAAGGAAGAAATGGAATACAACTCTGAAGCTGGTTGTTGTATCTCTAGAAGAGATGAAGGTAGGTCCTTAGTCCTGTGTGCTTACAGGGACACAGCAGGTAAGAGTATTTATGAGACTAAAAAAACCTGACTGACAAAAGTGGAGAACAGTGAAAAATAACTTCCTTCTCCACAAATTCATTCTTTCCTTCACCTTAGACTTCATTAATTCTTACATCTTCCTTCATCACAGAAAAAATGGCTTACATTTGCTAAGTCATTTCCCACTTACTGTAATGAAAGTGAACACACTTCCAATTTTTAAAACATTCTCAATTGACCTTTTTTTCCCCCCCATGTCTATGACATTAAGGGGGAAATTCTGTGTGTGGACTTCTGGTGTTCTTACAAACAATTAAGAGAGATACTGCAATTAAACGGGAATAAATTTTAAGCAATAGCTTTATTACTTAAGTCAGAGGCACATAGGGTTAACTAATTCCACAGATATGTAACGTACAAAAATACTCATGGACTGTCCGCTCTAAAGGACTTCACTTGTTTTAGCTGAAAATTTATTGGACTGATCCAATCATTGGACACTGCTAAAAAATATTTCATTAGAAGACCTGTAAAATAAAGACTGTAGTTATGAAAACAGGAAATGTAATATGTTTAAATGCCTCCCCACCCCCAGTCAGTGCTCTGCTGTTTTCTGCACATTATATTTAGGACACTAAAAGTACGTGTTTAGCTAATTATATGGCAGCTGCATAGTGTGAAGAGCTTCATGAGGACTACCTCTTTCCCCACCTTCAGTTAATATTATTAGTACATCCCCATAATCTTCCATTGCTACTGTGGAAAAATTACACTGAGATGAAGTCTACATTTTGTTTCAAAGGGAGCAGATCCGTGGCAAAGATTTCCTTCAAAATGGTGTTCAACAACTGCTGACATGAATGTCAAAAAAAGTTCTTTCAGACTGGAAGACAGTAGGAGATTATTTTTTAAAGCAATTCAAGTTAAAGCCATGGATGATTTTAAAATTAAAATAACAGAAAACATTAATATAACATCCTATTTTATGGGGAAAGCAATGTTGTTAGTCAACAACAAAACAAACATGAAGAAAAAAATTCATGTGTAGCAAAAACTTATCTGTCTGTAGATAAGAAATTCTTTAGAGAAAGATATTTCCTTTTCTTCACTACTACGAACAGAGTCTGGACTGAACAAGCAATTCACGGTCCAGCACAAACATTCTGGTATGACCCAGAACCTAAGCACAAAACAGATGGGTATGACCCAGAATCTACAGGTGAGGAAAACAAAATTTAAACAACCCCAAAGAAATTATATATATCTCAAAGAAATTATATATATCTGTTGCTATTGCTTCCTGCCTAGAGGAGTGCACGTTTAATGCTGCCAGTACTTGGGCTACTTTCCCTCTTGATCCCTTCTGGTGTGCATCTGTTGAGAATGAAGATGATCTAAAGCAACAATTAAATTTCTTTTTCTCAGGGTACCACTGCACCTCTAGTCTTACTGAGCAAGCGACTATGTTAAAATAAGACTGTCCAGCCATTGGTTTTATGGTTGTTAGAGAAAACATCGGTCTGACTTGGAAGCTATGTGGCATGCAACTTTCCTCCTGGATCTCCACTAGGATTTGTCTACGATCAAGATCATTTCCCAGCTGCCAGCTACACCCAGATCAAAGGCTGACTGTAGGACACACTCACACAGAAGTCCCAGAAGCTCTCAAAGACTCAAAGAAGTTATCAAAGACTGAGATTTTCAAAGCCCAGAGCAGGTAGGATATAATCTGGGATGTATTTTGGAAAACTCTCTTTAAGGACCTTAAGTCTAATAGACATGCACTCTCTACATGCAAGCATCAACAGCTGCAACAGATTCCTACAAAACTTTCTGATTTATACAGGCAATCACATTATATCTCTCATGTGGCAAAATCATTATGAAAAGGACGTGGGACAATGTGATCTGGGGGAAGGGGAGCAGTTACATGACTAGAGGGTGTGATTATTAATGCAAAACAGTGCAGACAATTTCCATGCATTGAGATAGACTACAGTGTCCAATGAACACATTATACCCATACTAAAAAACACAATTGCAATGTATATTTCAATAGCTAGCCTGAAAAACAATGCTCTTTTTACCAGGGCAAACACACCAGTATAAAACACAGCTGTTTTCTGCAGCACGATGAATATGGACAAGATGCAGGATCTCATGCAGTAGGTCCACACCTCCCATATGCTACGCCCCATGCATGTACCTCAGAAACCACTCCCATAAAACCTGCAGCTACACTCATGTGCTAGCTATTTCTCCCTCACACAAAGGACCAGTTAATAAGAATTCTAGTGCTGGTCCAGGAAAAGAAAAGGCTTCTGTCCAAACCTCCTCATGTTATGAACTTGGGTAGCAATTTTTGCAAGCAATGAAAAAAAAAAAAAAAGAGGTCCTCATAAGCCAAGTTGTTTCCAAATATTGTGCTAGGCAAAGTTCAAGTGTTGCATATGGAGGGTTAGGGGGAACAGCACAACAGGAAGATTTGTTTGGCAAGCTACATACAATCTTGCAACTTCTAGAATCCGTAATGTTCCTACATCTCTTTTTCTGGATATTTTTAGCAATGTACTACATCTTGCAGAGCAATGAAGCAGTATAGTGAGTACACATCTCAAGAAGTTTTAAACTAAATAATACTGTTTTCCGAGTACCTTCGCTGAAATGTTTTTAAACAGCAAGCAACTGGTTCTGGACGTTTGATCAAAAGTAGTAGTGTGAGCATTTAGCTGTTACAATGTAATACATTTTTTGTGTGTCAGTGCTGTTTTTGCTCTACCTGATGGTATCAATGACTTCACATTAGGTGAACTTTTCATGTTTAAATAAATACAAAAAAAAAATCCTCTTTACAGCATGCTTAACAATTTCTTTCCTCTCCTCCAAAATGACCACGAGGAGCCACTTTAGCTTATTGCACAGATTTCTTTGAAACGCCATGTCAATCTGTTACTTTTTCAGGGATGTGATAGTATTATTACACAAAAATAAAGCCACTAAATTCCTATGGCTTTATTGTTTTACTGAGTCCCCACATTATTATAGGAATGCTGTATATGGCACAGGAGAAACCAAGGAGGAAAATTGATTCAACGTAGAATCATAGAATGTGTTGAGGTAGAAGGGACCTTTAAAGGTCATCTAGTCTAATCCCCCTGCAGTAAGCAGGGACATCTTTAGTTCAGAGTTGGAAATTCATAATGGAAATTAAAGTAAGGAGAAAAAGTAATAATGAGAAGACTATACTCACAGGTTGCTACTTCTTAATCAGGAACTGCCTATCTGGATAGGAACATTACAGATGGCAGGGCACTCATCTTAAGGAAACCTGTTACAAAGAATTCCACAACTAACTTGATTTTTACTTTCTAAGCTGGTCTGAATTTATGTAAGCATTGTAAACAGTATGCTTATGGTTTATCCTGAGATCATAATTCTCTCCGCAATATATTTTACCTAAACTTTTTCCACATTCCTATCACCATGGTCTTTATAATGATGACAGCATGACCACACAAGTATCTTAAAAACCCGTATACAGAGCCAAAATCACCTTTCAGAGCACAACATCTCTGTTGCTCACCAGATATGCATTTTAACAAATAAAGAATCACAAGCTTTACCACACCACATTTCAAGCACTCTTCCCTCTTCTGTGTCAAAGGCAAAGCTATTCTACTCTTCCCTTACAAACAAATATGAAGGTTCTTAATTAAGAAGGTCCTAATTCTTCCCAGTTAGGAAGTAGTAATATTAGGAATTACCAAAAATATTAACGACACAGAAAAAGGAAAAGCAGGCAAAGCAGTAAAAAGACCACATGGGTTTGGAGTGGTAAAAGCACAAAGAATGCAGAAACGGTATTTTTGCACAGGTTAATCCCGACCATTGTCTACCTCTGTGTAAGTTAAAAGAACTTTGAAAATAAAAGAAAAACAACCGCTTTTGCATGAAAAAGTCTTCTCCGACTGCCATCTACAGACACTGTTTAATTTATAGCTGGTTAATTTCACCTACTGATCTCTCTCCTGCATTGTGTGGGAACACTGCAGGGCTTCAGAAAGAACAGAAGAAGGAAGAAGGCTGGATCTTTTTTTAGCAGGGGGCACTGTCAAGGTTTTTCATATGCAAAACAACTAACACAAAACATCATTTGTTTCTCTGAAGGTTCAAGTATTCCTGAAGATAACTGCAGTATCTGTTGACAATAAATATTTAAAGAGCATTCAGAAGAAAAAAGAAGAAACTCCCTCTCTTGCATACAGTAATCATCAATAAGCTATTGCAGCAATGACATTCTAGTTTTTGAAGGGACCTACAAAATGGGCAAAACACACCTAATACGGTATGAGTAATGCGGGTCATTGTGAAGAACAATAACATGCTCTTTAAGAGGATTAAGAGTGGCTTTATATTTCCCCCAAATTAGCAAAAGAATAATAGACAAAATAATTTACAACTCTAAAAAACAATTCGCTTATTGTTCTTATGTAAACACTGTAAAGCATGCCTTTCAAAAACCCCAAATCCTCCAAGCTGTTAAGAAAACCAAATAACTATGTAAATGCCGTCAAATCTCAAACAACCCGAACAAAAGAACAGAACAGCACTAAGAAAGACAAACAGTGATTACAAGCAAATCAGACAAAACACTTCAAGAGCTATCTCAATCAAAGCAAAATGACCACCCACAAACGTCATATCAGGTTTCTGAATAGTGAGTTAAAAAAAGGAGTAAACTAAGCAGAGCAAATAATGTACTATTGCACTTGCACTCTCTGATACTTCAATAAACCTCTCTCCCAGGAGCCGCTACTCCCTAAAGCTCTCATGAAGAGGTCCTTCAAATCCCCCACTGCTCTCAACCACATCTGACACAGACCCCGGTAGCCCCTTCTCCCCCTTTCCTTCTTCTAAAGATTGCAGAGATGAAGTTCAGCCTTGTTTGGCCCCACTACGATTTCCAGCCCTTCCCGATATTCCAGGGCTCGTGCCCTTCATCTTTGTGCCTCTGCATGTTTGGAAGGCAAATGACTATGTTGTAGAAAACGGGAGAATGAACTCAAGGGAGGAGCAATAAGGATTAAGCAGACGGATCTGCAAAGCTGGAGGTTGTGAAGGTGGGAACGCAATTCAAGTAGATGCTTCTGCTTTTGGGGAAGCAACCAAATGCTACAAGCTATGACCTTTTATGAAGCTGAGTCTCCAAACTTAAGAAATCACAAGAAAAAAAACACACCACACAATGAGGAAACAATACCTAACTTCACTTCTGAAAAGTGGATCTTGGCATTTTGATATATTGCAAAGGTGTAAACTTCTCTTACTGCTCCTGCATCACCACACCACCTGAAACCATTGCTCCTCAAACACAACATGTACTTCCTCCAGCACAAGGGGATCCCAAAAGCCATACAAATTAGCAGTCATCTTATGCCAGGAGGGCCTCAGACACTCCTCAGAAAGAAGATAAGGCAAGAATTCATTTTGCACATTTCCTTTTCCCACCTGAAAGCACGCTATTGTTTCCTAATCTTTATATGCACAATTCTGTATGCTCCTGCATCTGAGCTCCGCTCATCCCCTGGGCTCACTCAGGCCCTTATCCTCCTTCCTTTGCTCGCAGAGAACAAAGAGATTCTTTAGCCGCTGGCTAACGTGTGAGCAGGCTCTCACGCCTTTCCAAAGCTGCAGGCTGGGACAGCAGCAAAATACTATACTCAAAAACTTTTTTTTTTCCTTGCTAAAGTGGGCCTCACCGAGATGTTTTGTATACAACAGTGCCATCTTCAGTTCCTTCAGGAAAACTGCTCTACTGAAACACGATGCTGGAGGAAAGGGCAAAAAAGGAGCCATAAAAAAGGTCGCACGGGACTATTACTTCGGCTAAAAGTGCAGAGCTAGTGCCTCCAGCTAGCATAAGAAGGTCAGTTCCCACTCCGATCTCAGTTTTGGTTCCAGTCCCAGCTCGCACAAACCTTCACTGCAACAGCAGAGGAAGTCTCCCACTCCAACCTCCTTAAACTCCGTTAAACTCTAAGAAAACATGCAAAATAACCACTTAGCTAGATATGTATTATTTTCACAGGCTGGGCTGCCAAATTTTTCGTATTTGCTCAATCTCAAAAAAATAATACATTTTTTTTCATAAAGGCAGTAAACGTTGCCCAATTCCCTCAGTACTAGCAAATAATGTATTCTTCCAGCATCACCTGCAGAATGCATACAGAGCCATTTACACACAGTGACAGCCATTTATCTATACCATCTGGCAAGCTTTCTTGCATCTTTTCAACATTTCAGTTTGTTGTGCTAAATAAAAACCATCATGCTTCAGTATACACACATGACATTCAGTGTTTGAAGAGCACTTTAAAAGCCACACGCCAAGTTCTTATTGGAGAACTCTCTCTGAAGTGATGTCATTAGAATAGTCTCTTCCTCATAAACAAAACACAAAACATCTGTTCACCTGGTGCTTGGAAATAATA
This sequence comes from Chroicocephalus ridibundus, assembly GCF_963924245.1. Taxonomy (NCBI): domain Eukaryota; kingdom Metazoa; phylum Chordata; class Aves; order Charadriiformes; family Laridae; genus Chroicocephalus; species Chroicocephalus ridibundus. Next base: position 67,092,970 of record NC_086316.1, on the reverse strand, counting down.
TCATATAGAGACAAAGTAGGAACTGTTTGTACTCAGATCCTGGTTTCCAAATGTTAGTCTTCTGTCTTTGTAGCATTCTGTTGCTAAAAACAAAGATTAAACAACTCATTGCTATATAATTATTCTGTAGATTCAACCTTCCTCATACCTTTTGCACTTAAAATCTTCTGGATTAAACTGTATGTTCATGATTCCATAATTGCTTTCATCACCTCCCACAGGAACCAAGAGAGGTTTGGTATCGTCTTCCATATTTGGTGAATGTGTCGCCTCCTTCTAGATTCTGTCAGTTATTCTGACCTAAAAGAAATTAAACAAGATGACCATAGTTAAGTAAAACTGTGTCTCTGCTACAAATTCAAAACTGGCAGAGTCCCACAGCTTCAGAAGCTCCTGGGTGAAAATAACCAGAAAATCCCTTCAAATTGCCACTTGAAATTCTGTTTCCTTAATGCAAACATCACAGGCCAAGTACATCAGGGACAATATTTTTTTACAACACTCTATCCATTTAAGTAAAGTGGTCAATGCACTACCAGTGGTGCTCTGATTCTCTTTTAGCACCGCAACAAGCAATATAAATGAAAGGAATATGATGGATGCTGTTGCTTATATTGTGACTGAAACAGGTTTGTAAAAAGTGAGACTCAGAATCTGAATTTCCTTTGAGCTACCACAGCTAAGAATCAAGTCCACCATGTACAAATTAATGTTAAGTATATTCATACATAGGTCTTACCTTCCTGCATTCAAAGCATGGGACTCCTTTTCTTACTGCTCCACTGTAAGACCAGTGTGATTTTTAAAGGAGCTGTATTTCCAATTTGTAACAGTACAGCTGAAAACAATTTATCAGTTATTAGAGACTACTGTTTCACTAAATTACTTCAAACTTTGCAGCAGACACCCATGCAGTTTTCCAGTGTATTTCCCAGAATAAAGATCAGATTATTGCAGCCTACCGTGCCCAGGCACTTTGAATTAAAGGCAATGAATGGTTTAATAATGCATTAATAATTATGTATTATATGCATTCAGGGCACTCCTGGCCAAACAAAGGGGAACAGATCGCTTTTAAGCTAATGGAATTCTACTTAGACCGAATTACAGCCCTCACCATGGGACTCACTGTGGTCTCGTGTGCAGCTGAACAAATGTAATGGCTTTAACAGCCCTCATCCCTGCTACCTCCTGAAGAATTCCTCAGCCAGGACTCCTTCTGCAAACAAAAACGGCAGAAGTATCTACTCTTTCAGGGCGACTGTTTCCTGATGCTTTAGAATGTTACACAGGAAAGACAGATGAGAACCAGAGCTGGCACAAGGTAAGGAAGGATGGCACTGGATGTTTGAAACCTGGAGTGGCGATGGAGGAACAGAAGATAGAAAGATCGAGGTGTGTATCATCCTTCTGCATCCTCATGGAAACACACAGTAAAGGCCCAATCCCAGAAACTACACCAACCTAAGTTAAGCACTGACATGGCTCTATCCCTGCACATTGCCAATCCTCTTGTGTTAGCTCATCCCCCTAATGCCTCTGGCAAAAAAATAAAGAATCTGAAGGAGAGGATGAAACAGGAAGGAAGGTTAGCAGTTTTCAACGACGTCAACTCTCTGGAGTTCAAACAATTGCTAAAGGAGGAGTGGGAAAACACTGTGGAAGCACGTGGCAGGGGGCTGCAGAAGCACTGAGACTGGCTCCATCTGCTGAGGGAGTGCATTTTAGAGGACAGGCACCTGCTCCCCGTCCCCAGGTAAGGCTCTCTGCTCTCAAGGGGAGGTGACCACTGGAGGCTCCAGTTCCTGGAAATGAGTACAGTCCTGCCCTTTCAGCTCAAGGGCATATGTGTGATCCCACACTAAACTGGCCTGGGAAGACTGATTCAGATGAAAATTAACCATTCTTTGCCTTGCTTTAAATCCAAATCAATGTTGAGCTTGGGGCTTGTTGTCTGGTTGCACACACTTGCATGCATGTGCAAAGGAGGGGACAGTGCATGGGAAAAGCCATTTCATCTGGCAGTGCTGCCAGCTCCCTCCCAGTTTCGGTATCCATGACAAGATTTGAATGAAGCTACTAAGTTTAAAGGCATGACTTTGAGTTTAAAGGCATGATTTTCCCTTGTTCATTTCAGCTCTTCGAGAGCACATTATAAGTGATCAGTGATAACAATCCAGGCATCTTAAGAGCCTATTTACACGCCCTGGTAGCATCCTCTTTCTCTTGCATTTCATTTTTACTGTCACCTTCTCTAAAGCTTTTTTCCTGTCCTCTTTCCAGAGCCTTTCAAAGATGGGGCTTCTCTTACCCATCTTAACTTACTGCTGCTTCTCTTTTGCCACTCTATCCCATCAGTTCAGATTCTTTACGGTAGAGCCCTTCTATTCCACATCACTGCTGCTGGTTCTCTGGCCTCAACTGAACGTCCTACATTCTCTCCTTCTCAGCTCCTCTGGCGATGCTCAGCTTTTGGATTCCTGCTCCTCATTTCCTCTTTGTTTTTTGTCTTTCCTACACACTGTCAAAATTGCTTTCCAAACCTGCCTTTACTAAGCACTGTTTACGAAGAGATTTCTTAGTTCACAGGAGTATTTTGATTTCCTTTCATGTGTCACTCTGTTCCTTTCCAAACCCCGTTTATAGCTCCCCTCTTGTTCATTTCTTTCCTATTGATTTCCCTTATTTTTCTATGGTTCTAGGTCACCTCCTTCCTCCCTACGTTCCATTCCTTTTGTGCCCTGCACCCTCCCACTGTTTAATTCACCTCGGTGCACATCAACTTACTCCAGTAACTGTATACTTCTGAAACCAAACCACAGGTCCCAGAGACTTCATGCACTGCTACAGATACCCACCTACTCCTCGGCCATTCCTGTTACAAAACAGTTCTCGCAACCCTCTGACCACACACAACAGCCTTCACGGACTTTTATTGTTTGCTTTTAATTACCACCTCTAGAGACTACAGTCTCTTTCTAAGACCTCACCAGTGGTCTCAGGTAGAAGACTGGTAATGTGGTATTATCTTGGTTTATTCCATTCTTTTCTCTTTTTCACCTTAACATCCTGCATGCTTTTTCCGAACAGGTAACACCTAGGTCTCAAAAACAGATCCCTCACTTGTTTTGCATTTTGGAGCACTTTCCGAATTTAAATCACACTTTGGATTTAGCCATAAAAATGCAGATGAAAATTTAAATTCCTAATGACGGAACTGAAACTCAAAATAAATTCAAACCCCAAATACTCAGGAGTGGTTTCAGACAGAATTTTCCAGAAGACTACAGCCCTGAGCTCCCTTCCTTCCTTTCTTCTACAGGCGCTGGTTTACGGTGCAGATTAAGCAGTCATTAAATGCTAATTTAAGATACTGCTTTGAATGCACCCCTGCCTTAAAACCTGTTGTAAATAATGCATTTGTGCTTTACAATTCAATCTGACAAATGCAGACAACATTGATCACCAGTTTGATTTTCTTTTCACTATGGCTATAAAGAAAGAACCCAGAACACTTTATAATATTCCATAAAGAAAAATAATCCTTCCAAAACATAGCGTACACTAAGTTTGGCTTGAAAGCATGATTTGGGGCTTATGACTCTTTAGGGTCTACTTAAAACTTTGATTGGCAGTTTATTTTTTAAGTGCTTATTTTTGAGAGCACATAGGTGAAGCCTATGATCAGCAAATTGATTACTTTACAAATAGATGCTGCTATCATTATGCAAAGGCTGCAGCTGGAACCAGTACAGCTTAAAGAAAACTGTAAGCATAAGAGCAAAATGAAGAAGAATGCACCTAATTAACCTCTCTTTTATCCAATTTCTACTCCTTTTGGCTGGACTGCATTCTCAATAAATGTTTTTAATACACGGGATTGAGCCAGTTGTGCTATCTGAACTTACTGCCTGACATTTTCCATTACAATAACCTCTTCTCAACTGCTTACTTTCCCAGCATCCTAGTTATCTAAAGATTTTTTTATACTGAGCATCTAAGCTATGTTCACCTCTTTCTAAATGTTTCTTTCAAAAACCCGTGATATGACATGCACTATTGTCTATATGGTCTTAAAAGCGTATAATAAGGACTGGGATACCAAACACAAAGAATTCATGCCAAAAATCAAAGCTGCTTGATTCCTATTCTGCTTGTATAATTTATGACACATTGCGGTTACTGTTTCCATGCGCCCACTGCCATATTCAGAGAATTACTATGGATCTCTGGGAATTATTGTATGGCTGCTTGGAAATGGAGAATGCTGTTTTAAGGATACCTGACTCATTTGTTGTCAAACTGGATTTTCCTGCAAGCGGGAAAGAGGTGCCTGCTAGCTGTGGTGTACCTGGAGTTGGTGATATGAGTTCATGGTACTTTGTCTTCAGCAGTGCTATGAGTTAAAGGCGTTGCTCTCCCCTCCTGCTTGTTCTCCCAGCCCTTCCTTCCCCCATTTGTGGTGGCACAGCTATTTGTCTTCTTTCTTGTATTGGTGGAATGAACAGGACTGGGGAATAGAATTGGCTAAAAAAATCAATCTAAAGAGGAAGATAATTGTTTTTGAGTCTGGCTTGGGGTTGTCTAGCTTGTAGTTCTGCAGAACCAGCAGTTTCATTTTCCAGTTGAAGAGACACAAGCATGGTTTGTGGAAGAAAGAAGGCAATACTACTGGAAGCGTAACTAAAACCACAACCTGGGGGACAACCTACCTCTGACAGAATGTTCAACATTTTTTTCCTTCCGCTTAGAACCTATTCATGTAATGCTGCAAAACATAAGAGCATTTGTGCTGTGCACCACTGTAATGTTAAATATTTTGAAAGCGACCTAGTAACTCTCAAACTGAGCATTCAAAATTAGTGGATTTTTAACCTGTGTTTTATTCCCTATCCTTAGAATAAGGATAATACCAATACTTTGCCTTAGCTCATAAAAACGTTGTGAAACTTTTACGTAAAACTTAGCTGTGATATGTACTAAGCACTGCCATAAATGCCCAAGAGTTATAGTTTGTTGAGCAACTAATCAGGCAGATCAGTCTCCTGCAAAAGTGAACTGAACACTATCACTTTGCTGGTCTAATAAAAGTTTACCTATTCTGAGTACTGTCCAGCTTGAGAAAAATAATCACCTGGTAACTAAATATTTCTAATCGATACCATAATTCATATGTACCAAGATGACTAAGACTGCCCAGGCAACTTTCATTAAACTTAGCTAAGCTTAATACTCCAACCTTTGAATACTTCAACTTTGCAAACTCTGTCCTTTTAAACACAGGTTTGCGTGTTTAACTATTCGTGCACAGACAGTCGGTTCACTTTGTAACATATTTGGTGATGAATGAGAAAAAGGGATTTTCTGCTCAACATATTGCACCCTATATTCTCTAAAATCCTTGTCTCTCCAGGTCCTCTGCCGTTCGCTTGTCACCATTCTGCTCTTCTGCAAGTTCTCTTCTTTCACCCGCAGGGACCTGCTTTCTGTCCTCCTCTGCCACAAACATCATGTCTCTCCTCTCTTAACTTCTGCTAGTGACAGCAGAGATGAAGACCAGGGAGAGCGCTGACTGCATTCTCCCGCAACTAAAATCTTATTGATAAGGCAGGAACAAAGGAAGAAATTTTATGTTTTCTCCTGCAGCATGCTGCATTGTTTCCTCTGCAGCCATATTTCTTCTCCTTCCCAATACAGCTTTGTTGAAGAAAGTGTTTTCAGTTGTGAAACTCCTAACCCATCATGTAACAGACACCTGCTACTTAGTCTTCCAAGCATTTGACTCCAAGAGGAAATACTCCAGCTTTGTTAGCCCCATGAAAGTCAGCATCAAGTGCTGTCAAAATGCCCCCCTAAACTTTCATGTCTGTAATTAGCATAAAGATAAAAAGCGAGATCTTCCACAATTATGATAAAGGAAATATATTCTTGACATACCTTTGCAGTACCAAAACCCCCATAAATTTGCAGTAGTATTGACACTAGCATCTTTTAAGAACTGCTGTACACTACCTTAAAGCACACGTAGTTGTCCTCCTTTCGCTTACAAAGGAATGGCTACATCTAGAAGGAAAATTTAAAATACTCTTCCAGATACGAAAAAATCTGTCCAAACTGTTAGCATGATAAAGTAAGATTGGGATTCTCTTCTGGGTAAGGGCTTAGAACAGCAATTACTTTTTCCAATCATATGCTATCAACATGGTTCTCACCATTATTAATATCTAACCACCTACATGTTCAAACACCATTAATGTCAAGGTATCCTTCAATAGTCAAAAGTCTGCATAGACTTTGAATGCTGTTGTCCCTTTCCTTTTCAGGATATAATTTCACTGGCTGCCTGTGGCGAAGCTATCTTAGTATGCCCCTTGTGCCCTATTTGTAATTCTCCTACAAACAATTGAAGCTCTACATCAGAAGGGCACCAAAAGGGAACACGTGGATGAGAATTTAATAATCCAGGTTTTCTGCTGCTGGTCATAAACTGTGAGGCAATACCTACGGGTACTCAAGATACTTTTCCCAGTCCCACTCTGGGCTACATTCCATATGACTTTCAGGTGGTAATCTAAATAGGGCTTGACCTTCATTAGTCCTCACTGGCTTGCCCCATGAGTTTCTGCTTTCGCTGCCTTCAGGTTCTCTCTTTCTCCCCTGGTTACGAAGTCTGAAAAGTTCAAGGGCTGAAAACAAGGACCCAGTAGATTTAGAAACCTCATTCTAGTTTATGCTCTGATCTGGTCTTCTTTTTACCGGATGACAAAACCATATTAGAGTTTGCTTGCACTGTGAATCTAGCGATGGTAGTTTATAGCTTGGCTACAGATGCGTGCGTCAGTGCTTTAAGATGAGACACCCATTATAACAGATCATGCAGAGTTACAGCCCACGCCATGTAAGAGGGTTACCAAACAGGTTTACCACATTGCAGGCACACAACTGCATTTAGTCAGTCACCCTAGTCATCCCAGGCGCACAGACTGTGCTTGGCTGGTTTGTAGGACTGCTGTTTACCACAGAACCTTCCATAGAGGGCAGGGGGAGGAAGGCAGAGAGGGGCACTCCCACCACAGCCTCCACCATGCCGTCATGGCTACCAGGGCAGTCGGACATGGTGCTGGCCAAACAGCAGCTCTAACTCCAAGAGCTGTTTATGCTCCACATTACTAACACTGGAGTTGCTGCACAGATGTTAGCAACAGTTTCTCAGTGTAGGAAACCCAGTGGACCAGCCATCACGGATGAAGCCAGAACTCTTAATTTGGAAGTCACGCACCTTAAAATAAATGATCACAGAACTTAGTCACCTATAACTTGTTAATTTTCAACCCGTTTAATTACAACTGCAGTCTTAAATTATTTTGGTAGGAGTTTTACCACCAAAAGCTGTTCTTGCGCTTACGTGCAGCAGTAGTTTTCGTTGAGGTATCTAGTGGTTCTTAAAGAGATAGCTCCTAGTCAATTAGATTACACAAATAAAACTGTGACAATTTAAAGTGTGGACACATTTTGTTTCATTTCTTATTTAAAGTCAATACTCCTGAAACCCCATCTCATACTCGTGGTTTAAATGCAAGAATCTACTAATGAAAGTATTTAGATCAAACAAGGAATATTATTTTCAAAAGTGCCACTGGGTGTGACCTGGCCTTCTCTTAAATTCCAAGCAGGTGAATGGATGAATAAAGCTCAAGGCATAAATCTCAGGCTGTGCACTTATGAATTGTGAAAAATAAGCAGGGTCTTATCACTGAAAGACACGGACCTCAATGCAGGACAGAAGAGATCCTCTATTCCTCTTTTGGGATAGTGAGTCCTCCATCAGAAGGGACTGACGAATGTTATCCTGGTCTTAAGTGTAGTAGCATACATTCAGAGCTCCTTAAAACTGGGGCAGCTTGTCACCAGTTAGCTTGTCCATACTCTCCTACAAGCGTATTGGTTGAAGATGATTAAAACTGCGTAAACAATCTAAGTTAGTAGCTTTTGGGGAAAAAAAAAAAAAGACTCTTGAACATACAAGCTGAACCAGTGTTGAGCTTCTGTGTACCTCAGGTACACATACACCAATAGGTATGTGGTTACTGACAGATAGTAAATCTAAGTAAAATTAAGAAGAAATGGAACATTAATTTGATTTGTCTTCAACAGATGAAGCATCTATCATTTGTATATAGGTGGGATTTTTTGTGGAGACTGTAAAGAAATACTTAAAAGACAGTAAAGTTACCACCTTAGGGATTAATTTAAATTTTTAACACCTTTTTTTTTTTTTTTGGTTAATGGATCCACACGCCCGCCAAAACCGATGTCAGCTTTTTCCCTGATTCCTGGATCTCCCGAAAGGCTGTCACGCCGTTTCCGTACATCAGACACCGCTCTGATGTCCGCTTTCCCACGTACGGCGTTACACGGTGCCACCGCTCCTCCCCCGTGCCCCCCCGTCCCCGGCGGCAGGCCGGGCGCCCCAGGGCCCGCCCCGGCGGGAGGCAGCGCCTGGTCTCGGCGGGGGCTGAGCAAACCGGGCTGCGGGCGGCCACAGCGGCTGCGGCACCGCGCTGGAGGCGCCCCCCCGGCCCCAGCCCCGAGGGCCCCCCGGCGCGCCCCGCCGAGCCGCCCCTCCCGCCCCTCCCGGCCGGGCCCGAGGGCGCTGCACCAACAGAGGGGACCCCTCTACCTGCGGCGGCGGCAGCACCGCCTGGCTCCGCTCCCGCGGCGGCAACAGGAAGCACCCGGGGCCGGGCGGCGGCAGGAGGCTGCCGGCGGTAGCGGGCGGGGCGGGCCGCGTAGTTCCCGGGGGCGGCCCCGCCGAGGCAGGCGTGCGGGCGCTGCCGAGTGCAGGACTACGCTTCCCAGGGAGCCGTGCGGGCGGCAAGGGGCCAGTCGCTCCCGCGGCCCAGGCGGGTGGCAGCGCGGGGCGGTGCCCGGTGCTGGCCAGGCCGCGGGGAGGCGGCGTCATGGCCGCCGGCGGTGTTGCGGTCGTCTCCTCCCTGCGTCCGTGTGAACGAGGTCTGCTGCTGCGCCGCCGGTGCACCGTGCTGCAGGCGCCGCGCTTCGCCTCCGCGAAGTACCGCTGCGACCGCGGAACGTGCCTGACCCAGTGCTCGGGGGCTACGGTGTAGACAAGCACTTACCAAAGAGCCGTGAAGAAAAGATTTGCATTTGCTGGTGATGGTTGATGAGACGCCAATCAAAAAAAAAAAAAAAAAAGAAAAAAAAGACGCTCACTCATTCGCCTCCATGCTTTGCCAGTCAGTGGGGTGACAAAGCGTGGGCATAATCCTGGCCAAAACAAACCGTGCGACTCTTGGCAGGACTGGCAAAGCGCCTTCAGTGGAGAATGATCTATCCCAGGAGGCATGCAACGCCTGCCGAGACAAGGACAGGTACGCAGGCTGGACAACAGCCACAATCAGCCAGCCAGCACATTTTAGAAATTCACTGTTTTTAATCGTAGGGGTTATTTTTTTGGTCCTAATTAAATCAATTTGGGAATGTGTCCTTTTTGTAGTTGACACACTGGTTAAAGTCAGATTTCTAGGGATATTTATAGCTCATGCTTGGGAGAACTGCTGAATTGCATGGAAGGAAGACGGCAGAGAGAGCTTCCTCATGTGAGAACATTACAAAACACACTAGACACAACCCCCAATCTGTTATGTTCTGCTCAAGCGCAGCGCAAACCAGATTGTGTGGCTAGCGGTGGGACTGTTCCTGCAAGAAAACTGCTGTGTAGCTGAATTTCAGACTGTAGGAGGAAATGAGGCAGCAGAGACTAACACCACCCGACATCCTGAAATTCAGTGGCACACAAGCTCAGTTGGACCAAAACTCTTGCTTTGGTGTCTCCCAGCAAATTCACTGTCATCTTTTGCTTCTCTTGCGATCCAAATGTACGCTGTGGCTCTTGACCTTTGGCGATTTTGGCTGATGAGCCAGGAAGTCTGTTCACCTGCTACCACATGGATTTGAAATGTAATGCAAGTGAATTAAACCCACAAAAGTAGAGATGTGTGAAGAACTGATTTTTTTCAGCATGCAAGCAGATAAGATTAGTCTTTCTCTTGCAAGCCTGTCCTCTGTGTCCTATGCTATGAAAGACTGACATAGTTACTGCTGTATTTAATTGCATTCTTGGTCACCAACTACAGTCCTCAGAAGAGTTATGCTTAGGAAAAACATTATGGTGGAGAACTGCAAGGGAGCAAAACAGAAGTGTAGAGATTCTTCCTGCTCCCTCATGAAAACTGCTGCCAACAGCTGACTTCACAAAAGGGTATTTAGTCACGGTCCTGCAGGATTTGTGTTGTGGCTTTCTGTTCCGATGACACATTACCTTCTGGGCAAAGAGTGTCTCATCCTACATGCCTGGGCACTGTCTAGAAAATGGGAGCCTATATTTATTTAGGACCTCTTGGTACATCTGTAAGACAAAGTGGGTATTAAATCCACCTCTTAAAAAAAATTCCACCTCACACCATGTTGAATCTTTTGATTTAGCCTTAAGGCATACTTTGCTCCGCAGTTGCAGGTATAAGATGATTGTAATATACACAAATTCATAAAACTGAGGCACTGTAGAACGCTATAGTGGATGAACAAATAACTTTTCCCATTATTGCAAACAGAGGCATGGTCACATGGCTAATGAACTTAGTGGGTATTGCTTTTGCTAGAGGTTACTCCAGATTTCTTTCTGAAAAATACTGACAATACATCAGGATAGCATTTAGGTAGAAACTGTGTTACATGGAAAGTCTTGTTTGTTGGCAAAGAGAAAGCACACCTCACACATAAGCCAAAAATTTGTTGTTGGTTGTAAGAGACGGACTGTAAATTCCTCGACAAGGGGCAGAAGGCCCTCCAAGCCTTCAATGGAATGCCTCAAACACAAGGAAACAAATAATGCAGGCCTGGCTTCAAAGAACTGATAAAGCTAACACTTCTAGTGCCTGAAAGTGTGGGAGAACTGTCTTGTGAAGACAGGATAGTTCTGCCACTGGTGTGGTGAGCTTGCTAGTTCTCAGTTCTCACAGCCATTGTGTCCGAGAAGTGACCTTTGCTTCATTCACCGCAAAATGCATATGAAAGCGCACAGCCTGCATATGCTGATGAAGATTATAGAGATCATGCTCAACGTGTATGACTATGGCACTCGTCTTTCCACCCAAATCATGCTACGTGTCACCTGGGAGAAAGGAGAAACCTGAGACGAAGCTGTCCTCAGCAAGGGGCGTGGCCCATGGTAATTCAGCAAACATAAAAGGGGAAAGTAAGTGCCCCTGGAGGGGGAACAAAGAAGAAACAAAAGAAGAAGGTAGTGCCTGGGAAGATTCTTCCCAAGAAAGAAGACCGTGCCTGGGAAGATTTTTCCAAGAAAGAAGAAGATTAAGCCTGGGAAGATTCCCTGAAAAAGATGCTGGAACCAGGACCAGTGATCTCTTTGTCTTTGTCTTTTTCTCTGTCTTTTCCTTTCTCTATCCCTCAGTTTCTCTTTTCTCGTAGAATTGTTAAGTAATGGTTAGAGTTGTTAAGTAACAACCTTAAGTACCGCTTGCCATAAGTTGTCCTATACCTGTTGTTAAGTGACACAATGCATACCTCACCAGTTGCCATAATTTGTTGTATACCTAACCAATTATCGTGGACTTGTTAAGACCTATACTAACCATTTTGGGAAGCTAATAAATGTTCCTATATGGACCTTGAGATTTATCTCACCTTAGTCTGCACCATTGGGAATTTACAAATCTGAAGTCACTTACCCCTCCTCTTTCCTGGGAGTGGGACGTGACATTGGTGTAACTGAAATCCTAAGAGTCTAATCATTATTAGTCTAGCTCCAAATGTTACACAAAAAGAAAGATGATAATTCTATGCACGTGTTTACTTTGTGCCCCTTTTCCTGGTGGAAGGCTCACCCTTCTGTGGCTGCTCTGGGTCCTCAGGTTGGTGGTTTCATTCTTGGGTGGTGGTGAGAAGAGAGGACCACATGGCAAGTTGTCAGCATGTGGAGCCCTTCTCTGAGAGAAGTACGATGTTTATGCTGCTGGTTTCTCCTTCCTCACTCTAGGGGGGTACACTCACACTCAGCGTTATTTTTAGAAGTTTTTTTAATATACTTTTACATGTTTCTCTGGTGATCTGCAGCTCCGTGTTACAGTTGAATGTACTACGTAAGGTACCATTTATGTATGTTGGATATCGCATTGTTCTCTTTTGGCTCTAGGTGACTCTGCTTGAGTGGGGCTTGTTGGACAAAATGACCTCCAGGGTAGTCAGCAAATGTCTTGTGCAACTTATGCCCTGCCACCATGGTTTACATCGAATTGTTAGCAGCCTTAGGAAAAGGAAAAAGAAAAAAAAAAAAAGTTGTAGTTCCCTGAAGAATTTTCTGAGTTGAAGAAATTAGTTACATTTGCTATGTAATTTCTTGACATTTGCAAAATTTCATCATTTGGCTTCTAAGGTAGTGGGAAGTAATTTTGAGGCAGCAGATAATGTCCTACAATGAGCAGAATCAAAGGAACAAAGGAAGAAAATACAAAATCTGCAAGTCCATCTACTAGTTAGAGGCTGTGACGTCTGATTGTATGTAAAATAAACTAAGACATCACCTACCAGCGATTACAATCTGCCACCATGACTGCATTCATAGTTGCTTCCTGTGTCTACCATTAAAAGCGTTAACCTAAACTGTATCTCCTTGAGTTGAGTGAGCGAGCGCTGGACGTGAAGCTGTGCGGGCAAAGCTGACGAACGGTAACCTGTTGATGGAAAGAAGGATGAACAATCTGAAAGCTCTCATTTTGGCTTTGATGTACCAGAGCAGCACATTGGCCATTAACTATAAATTTCCTAGGAGAACAGACATGCTGCTCTTTTTCTTTAGGGATATTCAAAATTAGAGTTCAGTGCAATGAAAACAGAAGCCGTTTTGGCTGATGAAACAGCCTACTGTTTCCTTGTTTAGGCGAAAAGTAAAATAGTGTGTTACGGAGCTGGCGCAGTGGGTGAAATTAGCTTGTGAGTCTCCCTGCTAGTTCCAGATGCTGTTTCGGGAATTTGTGAATAGCTTTATACACTTCGCACAGAGGTGCTCCTGCTGCAAGTTCTTCATCCTTGAACATTGTGTATCTTACTGATCGCTTATTGAAAGCTAATGACTCCAAGCAGTTATCTTTGCTACCTGTGTTAAGCACAGTCTCATTTATACATATAATCTATTGGCATGGTTTTAAGCTCTCAGTGAGACACAGAAGCTGGTTCTTACACTTCTTAGGTGCCTCGCATTCTAAGTTGAGCACAACCGGTGTCCTGTCCTGATGTTCCTGAACAACGAACAGCTATAAAGGGCTTAACTGACAATGATTAAGGTGAAAATAACTGGAGCATTACTTCAGAGACCACTCTCCAATAACTTCCATCAGCTGCAGGAATTTGCCTTATTGTTGCCCAAAGCCCCTACTAGTCTTTCATCACAAAATTACAGATCTGGGGTCACTTCTCTGCAACAGAAGGCATTAAAGTTTTCAAACAAGCACACAGTTTTTCAAATAGCTTTTCTGACGAGGAAAATGTTGAACCTGACAGAGCAGGTTAATGAGTATTTATCACATGGAACAATATGTACTTCCTTTATGTTTTTCAGAATAAGCACTGCTGTATTATTTCACAGCATAAAAAGCAGTATAGAGAAGACATATGCTGCACCAGGACCTCAGAAACACAAGTTGCAGAGTACTTGCGGCAATTTTTAATAGACGCATCAAACTGATACAAAGCCTACTTATGTTCTTCTGCACTTCAACATAAATAAAACTCTTGACCCAGGAATTTAGCCCTCTTCCTTTTCTCTACCACATCTGGTATAACAAAATACTGTGGGAAGGGGATGTTGTCCTAAGTTTGGTGGTTTTTTTTTAATTTTTTTTAAATAGCATAATTAAACAATTTTATTTTTTAATTCTGGCAAAGGGGTATGTCCTGCTAGCTGTTATGCTAATGCTTGAAAATTTTGTTTGCAGTAACATGATTAATATCTTAGTTGCAGTTCTGCAACTAAGACACCACTTTTATTAGTAGGTATTTGTAAAATAAACCACACTTTTAACAGTCACACACGAAGAAACTAAGGACTACCCAAATGCTCAGAGAGCTGAGCAGGATCACCACCAAAGCACAGAAACGCCCAGATATCGTGAACCCGCACTTTCCTGAGCTCCCTTTTCCCCCACACGCACCCTGACGACGCCGAGACTCCCGCTGCTGCGGGCAGCGGTACGCGCCATGAGGAACTATACCCCGCACCACTCCCCGCCCTTTCGCGCCCAGGGAGCAAACCCCCACAGCCACACAAAGGCCCCGGCCGCGGCCGCCCCCCCCACAGGCGCCACCTCAGGCGCCAACGCTGCTCCTGCAGCGCCCTCCCCCAACTCCAACGGCCCAACGCCTGAGGCGTGCGCTGTGCTACCCCCACCCTCCACCAAGCCCTCACGTGCCGTGCTCCTATTGGCAGGCGGGCGAGGCACGTGACAGGCCAGCAACTGCACGTGGCAGCGGCCTTATTAGGGCCTCGGTGAGGGGCACCATTTTGTTTCATAGTGGAGGGCCGTGCGGGAGGTAGGAGTGGGGTTGGGCGCCTGTGTCAGGGGAGCGGGGGGCTCTTCCCCGTAGAGGACTACCCCCTGCCCTGCTTCCGAGGGAGCAGAGGTTGCAAATGAGGACAGTTAGTATGCTGGGATGGGCAGGCTCAATAGTGTCCCCTGCTCAGGTGCTGTGGGACCCGCGGGAAGCAGGCAGGGATCACTGCTAATATGTTTCATCTCCTGTAACCAGATCTGGCACAGCATGAACCAAGAGGACTGGAATGTGGAGCTGGGGGATGAGCCATCAGGAATTCCTCCACCACTTGAGCAGGTATGGGGTGGCAGCTTTGGGCTGTAGCATGTCAGTTCTCTTTTTTTCTCCCACCCTGTGGCCTGGGTGTCTGGTGGGCTGTTCCTGTGATTCCAGAAGTGCCTGGAGGAATTTGCCCTTAACCTGTGTGTTGAAAACACAGTGTATTCTTAATAAGTAGTAGCAATTCTAGTCCCTCAAAATGCTGAGGTGCCTTGCCTCTGTGGAGGCTCCTGTGCGATGGTCTGTGTAGCTAATTAGTATTACTCTCCTAGTTGCTTAATGCTACTACCTTCTGTTGGGTTGTGAGAGGATGTGTACTTCTTGGAAAAGTATGTGGCATAAAAGTGGCCCATACTAGTGACTCATTGATCATGATACCTGGGCTAGGAATTGAGTGCCTGTGTGGATAGGCTGGTGAACCAGTAGAAGCTGAAAGGGAAGTAGCAAAAACTTAGGCAGGGTAGAAACTCATAATTGCAGATCAGTGGTGGTAAGGGGTATTTAAATAAAGTTTTGTGTTAGTGAAAGGGGTGGTTCTTGTTGCCTGCCCTTTTTACCTTATAATGCATTCCTGTTCTCTTATGTATGTTAGATCTAGTGTTTCTGAAGTTGTAAGATAAACTGAGATCACTTGTTTTGGGGTTTTACTACGCTGCAATTTCTTGTGCAAGTCGGATTGGTTTGATGTCCCTTTTTACTGTATTGTACAGTGAAAGGGCAGTGGTGGAACTGCATTATTAGGGAATAGCCGGAACCGTGTCTTTTGGTGGAAGTTCCTGGCTGTGGGTTGGATGTGAACTGTAACTTCTCTGTGCGCTATTCCTCTCCTTTTAGCTGTTCTGTTTGCTGTCTCTTTCTGCTGGCAGTCACTGAATTGCTATTTCTTTTTACCACAGCAGCAGATAGAACATGGGTGACTCTCTCAGATGATCTCTATTGTTCAGTTAATATTGCATTTCATATTGTTTCCAAACTGTAGGGTCTTAAATGCATAGATACCGTAGGAAGGGTGAAGAGTGCACCTGTTTGAGGATTGTAGATAGGATTTTCAATATCACTTACAGTGTGTTTTTGCAAATATGGTGGGCTGCTATAGGAGCTCCATGTTAGTGAAGAGAGGAGGTTTCCTCCCCACCAGCAGTTTGCTTCCTGCTATTTTGTTCAGGTACCAGCGCTTGCTGTATACTTTTGTGAGCTCTTTTAATTTGCTAACCTGAAGACTACTCTGGAGAAATGGCTTAGATGGCTTTGACCACCAAAGCTGTTAGAAAATAAATGGAACCTCATCTTTTCTTATAGCATTGAGTTGCTATGTGGACTCATTTGCTTGGAAAACTGCAGTTTTAGAAAATGGCAATATGACCTTCCAAGAAGGCTTAAACGTGTGTAGAAACTAAGTAAACTTCAGTGCATTTGTAGCTCTGTATGTGTTAGTGGGTCTCATCTTGATGGTTGTCTTCTAAAATAAGTTGACATGGACGCTGCATTCTGTAAAGGGATTCAATCTTTTTGCTGGCCATTTTGTTTTTAATACACACCTTTTTAGCAAGAAAAGCAAAGAGACTCATGGATCCTGACTGGGATTATGTAGCAGCTGTATTTCCAGATCTGGATAGTTCCCAGTCTTACTTCCCAAGTTCTCGGGAAGCTGTCATATATCCAGAAACAGGTGGAGCTGTTGCTTCCTCTGAGATTTTCTGTTTAAGTTGCTTCTGTAAGTTGCCTCTGCTCTGTTTCCCCCCCACTCCACGCCCCCAAGTGAGCTGTGCTGCTGCAGTGTTTGCAAGCCCGGTTCACTTAAACTGAAACTGGAAAAGGGTGCTTATAGAAGTTATTCTTGAGTTACATTCTTGGCCGGAAAAAAGCTACAATTAGGCCAATATGTAGTACCTTTAAATTGTTAAACTGTATGCAGCTGAATGGTCTCAAGAGTTTTGCAGCAGACGAGAATAATTTTTAAAATGCAATTCTGGAGTTCATAGCAGAACTAGGGTGATGTCAGGTACCTACTGTCAGGCTTAGTTCTTTGTTAAATCTTGTGTAGAAATTGTTCCTATTCAATTTTGCCATTTTTTACATAGCAGCAAAATGCTTTGGTCTGAAATGGAGGATAAGATACAGGAGTGTAATAAGAGAGAGTTAAATAACACTGTTTCACTGCTTCTGGTGTTGTTGAGTGAATATAGGTATCAGAAGAAACCGCAGAAAACTTGAGGAGAATCTGTGATGAAGCTTTGATTGCTGGCACTGGTCTTAATGGGTGTTTAAATTCAGCCTTGAGGAAGAGGAGAGGCAAGGGGCTTACCAAGATGGATGTGTAAGGCAAGAAGTAAGGTTGCCAAAAGCAGAAATTACAGCATACACTTCCAGAATAGTAATTTTACCAGTTTGGGTTTAATTTCCTGTAGTGGTTGCTAGCCACACTGGGAAGTGTGAAAGCTCTAGTAATAGCTAAAAAGGCAGAGTCTTGAAGTAAAAGGTATAAAAAAAGGTATATAAAAAAGGTAGTTATGTGACATTCCTCAGTCAGCTGGTATTTTGGCTTATTAGTACATGTCTGGTGTGCATTAAACAGGAGAAAGTTAAACATGGCCTTTGGAAATAATACTGACCGTAAGAGTAAAATGTGAAAATTAGGTGCTGTTCTGAATTGTTTCAAATGGAGTATCTGAATCTTTGAATAAATGAACAGGGACTGCATGTTTCAGGTATTTCTTTTTAAGATAATCTGTAATATCCACTAGTAAAACCCTAGAAATGCAATTATGAAACTGCTGAAAGCAGGTTTTTATTCACAATACAGGCTGAAAAAATTGGAAAAGAAAATCTTAAAAGATTGTTTTGAAAAATGAATGTTTCTTATATTCAAGGTTTAAGATGTTTGGCAAGGTGACATGTTTGCTCCATAATCAGTGACAGAAAGCAAGACAGAAGGCAACTTAACTCCACATGTCAGTTGTGTATAGTGTCATTTTGGTGACATTCAGATGGAAACAGTATGTCCTTTAGTATACTGAAGTGTAATAAACTAAAGTTAACAGAAGAATCTGAGAGATTGCATTTCAGAAGGTGCAGAAGGCAACTTCTTTCAAGTGAGAGATTTAGCAGCTGCATTTGAATTTATGTATTCTGCTTGGCCTGGGGTTAACATGATGTTGTGCCTTTCTTGTTTTTGTAGGCTAGCTTCTCTGGAAGACCAAATGGCTCCTCGTCTGACTTCAGGCCAAGTGTGGGCTCATTCGGTATGTGAAAGGCACTTTTGATTTTACTGTCATCTGGGGGAGTTGATGCCTTGAACAGTTCAGGAGATTAAAGAAAACCACAGTATTATCATTGTGATATTTTCATGTGTCCCCCAAGTAGTAAACAAAATCAGATTATATGGGTAACATTATAATGAGTAGACTTCTCTTTTGACCATCAGGCCTTCTTTATTTATTGCAAGCTACGTGCTGAATACAGCATGTAACCTCTAATGAGAGTCGATAGGTGTTACCTCACAAGCACTTCCAAAACAAGCTGTGCTAACCATGAGTGGTATTGAAAATAAATAGGTTTATATGCAATGTTGAGCAGTTCTGGCGAGGTCCTGTCTGACGGTTGTGTTGAAAACAAAAGGTCAGATGAAGTTGTTGAACAGAAACTTAAATCCATTTAAAAAAAAACAAAACCAAACAGCAGCAGTGTATTCTACAGTTCATTTGGTGAAAGGGGTAAGCATAGCAGACTTGACTAAAGAATGATTATTGGTTCTGTCCTGTTTGCTGTCTATAAGTTCAGCATCTTTCATTAGTAGAGGCAGTAAACACAGAGGGGCAGCATGGTGAAAGAACTTATTAAAGCAGATGCTTTCCTTATGAAATATTTTGTTAGCGTTGTAAGGGACGGACTGTAAATTCCTCGACAAGGGGCAGAAGGCCCTCCAAGCCTTCAATGGAATGCCTCAAACACTCACAAGGAAACAAATAATGCAGGCCTGGCTTCAAAGAACTGATAAAGCTAACACTTCTGGTGCCTGAAAGTGTGGGAGAACTGTCTTGTGAAGACAGGATAGTTCTGCCACTGGTGTGGTGAGCTTGCTAGTTCTCAGTTCTCACAGCCATTGTGTCCGAGAAGTGACCTTTGCTTCATTCACTGCAAAATGCATATGAAAGCGCACAGCCTGCATATGCTGATGAAGATTATAGAGATCATGCTCAACGTGTATGACTATGGCACTCGTCTCTCCACCCAAATCATGCTACGCGTCACCTGGGAGAAGGGAGAAACCTGAGACGAAGCTGTCCTCAGCAAGGGGCGTGGCCCATGGTAATTCAGCAAACATAAAAGGGGAAAGTAAGTGCCCCTGGAGGGGGAACAAAGAAGAAACAAAAGAAGAAGGTAGTGCCTGGGAAGATTCTTCCCAAGAAAGAAGACCGTGCCTGGGAAGATTTTTCCAAGAAAGAAGAAGATTAAGCCTGGGAAGATTCCCTGAAAAAGATGCTGGAACCAGGACCAGTGATCTCTTTGTCTTTGTCTTTTTCTCTGTCTTTTCCTTTCTCTATCCCTCAGTTTCTCTTTTCTCGTAGAATTGTTAAGTAATGGTTAGAGTTGTTAAGTAACAACCTTAAGTACCGCTTGCCATAAGTTGTCCTATACCTGTTGTTAAGTGACACAATGCATACCTCACCAGTTGCCATAATTTGTTGTATACCTAACCAATTATCGTGGACTTGTTAAGACCTATACTAACCATTTTGGGAAGCTAATAAATGTTTCTATATGGACCTTGAGATTTATGAGTGATGGAGTAAGAATGGATTAAATGACAAGTAAAGGAAAGAGAGTCCTCACCCCTTTAGAGGCAAATAGACTTGGTCAGTGGAGCCCAATCTGTTGGGGTAAACCAGTAATATCAATTTAAGTAATTGGTAAGGTGTGTTTGCTTCTTGTTACACGTTCTGTATAAACAGGAATATCAGAATCTTTTGTGCCATCTTTGTCACAAACTACTCACTTAAAACTTCCAAGTGAGCAGGAACGCTGAACACTGTTCAGACTATGAAAGCAGTTGTTTAACACTGTCTAGTGTTGTATGAGCAAAGTTTTGTACTTGAGTGACTTGGTATATGTACAAAACATCATCTGTCTTCTTTTTTTCCTTTATGACAAGCTCCCGTATACAGGTGATAGCTTCTTTAACTAATGTGTTTGTCTTCTTGTGGAGTGTGCTAGTGCCTAGTTTTTTTCAGAGGTAGCCATATTGTTATTTTAAGGAGTTTTAACTTGGAAGGAAAATAGTAACAATCAGTTTCTGTGATGTGCCATATACTTGCACATCATGGAATTTTGTAGACTTCATGTCTTGATTTCAGAATTCATATCTTTATGGTGGTTGCTGATGTACCCTGTTCTTGACTTTGATACTGCAGAATAGGGCATTTTATTTTGATAGAATCATTTAGGCTGGAAACCAATTCTGAAGATTGGCTTGTCCAAATCCTTGTGTAGAGTCAACTATAGCAGGTTGCTCAGGACCTTGTCCAGCTGAATTTTTAATTTCTTCAGGGATGGAGAGTGTACAAGCTTTTGGGGCAATTTGTGTAGTGTTTAACCACCCTCAGAGTAAAAAAGATTTTCCTTATGTTAAAATGTATTTTCCTGTATTTCAATTTGTGCCCGTTTCCTCTTGTCCTCTCATTGGATAGCAGTGAAAAGAATCTGACTCCGTTGTCTTTGCCTACTTCTCTTATGATGTAAGATCCTTTGAGCCTTCTTGCCTCCAGGCACAGCAGTTCCAGCTGTCAGCAACTCTGTATGACAGATGCAGCAGTCTTTCCGTCATCTTTGCAGTTCTTCCCTGGACTCACTGCAGGATGTCAGTGTCTGTTTTGTACTAGGCAGCTTACAACTGGATGCAAGCACTGTAGATATGGCATCATCAGTGGGGAAGGACCACTTGCACCCACCTGCTGGCAACAATCTTCGTAATGTAGCCCAGAGGGCTGTTGGTCTTCGCTGCGAGGGCACATTTCTGGCTTATGTTCAATTTGTTATCCACCACAGCTGTCACGTTTTTCTCTGCAAAGATGCTTTCTAGCTGGTTGGCAGCAGTGCGTACCAGTGCCTGGAGTTATTCCTTCCCAGATGCAGGATTTTGCATTTATCTTTGAACTTCAAGGTTCTTGCCTGCCCATGTCTCTAGCAACGTTTTGAGTTTCCTCTGAATGAAACACAGCCCTGTATTATGTCCTGGATTTGCATGTCTGCAAACTTGCTGGGAGTGCATTCTGTCCCATCATCCGGGCCATAAATGAAGATGATAAACTGCATTGGCCTTGGTATCAATCGGTGGAGTACTATGCTAGTGACTGGCCTCCAGGTGGAGTTTGTGCTGCTGATCACAACCTTTAGAGCCCAGTGGTTCAGCCTACTTTCAGTCTGCGTCACTATCCAATTACGTAGGCTGTATTTCATTGGTTTGTGTATGAGGATGTTATGGGAGATGGTGTGAAAAGACTTAACTTTCTAGTTTTCCTTTTTCAGGTGCTGTTGAAAAACCTAACAAAAATCAACATATACAGGATCATTTTGGAGGGTATTCTAGGAGTAGAGGTAGGGTTGCATGGTTAAAATTTGCAGTTTTGGGGGTGATTAAGCCTTCCTTTTGGACAAAACATTTAGAATGGGGACAACCTTGCAACTGGTGTCCCAGCAGATTCTGGAAACTCCAGTTTTACTGTGTTGTTAGCAGAACAGTTGCTGAGTGGTGCAATTCCTTATAGAAAACATTAGTTACACCGATCCTAAGCTTTGTAATTTTAATTAATTTTCTTTGTCTTATAAAAGGACCCCTTTGTCAGTTGTGTTTTTTTTGTTGAGTGGTAGGTAGGCTACAGACCCCGAAGTCAAAGATAAGTTTGAATGTTAAGTTGATTCTTTTTTCTAATTATAGCTACCGATGAATGTCTGAACACAGAGTGTCAACCGATGCGTAGATTTGGTAGCGGAAGGAATTTTGGAAACAGAGGTAACTTTCTAGAGTGTCTGTAATTCTAGTGGCTAGTCATATCTGATACATTAAATTTTCCCTATTAAGGTACTCAGTTCTATTGTATTGGAGCCAAAAAAGTATTTATGACTTGGAGGGTAATACCAGTCCTTATTTCTGCATAATGTAGGCACTCAGTATCACCCCTCACTTTTGACTGCACAACTCCACCATATTTGCCTGAAGGCAGGACTCTACATTTAAAATCAATGTTTTGTTTACATCTTTCTTTGATTCCATTCTCCCTGGAGAGGGCTATTTTTCTGATAATTTTGTTGAGTCATAATGTAGTATACAAGGCAGTATACAAGCAGTATTAGTAGTCACATATATACCATATGAGGGAATAAACCAGTGCTCTTCTGTGGAAGACCTGAAAGTTTTCTTTAGTTATCCATAAAGCAGTATTTAATCTCTGTCCTCTTCCTGCTGTAAGGGTGAGTGCCACACTTGTATGGAATGCATGTTGAAGAGGTTAGTAATTGGCAGTTTGACAGTATGGCTGCATATATTTCTGCCAGATACTGTTGTAAGCGCATAGGGCAGTGGAAGTGGCTATAACGTAGCATCTGTCTAGATAGTTCTATAGCTGTAGGTGGGACTGGTTATGAAACAAGGAAGATGGAAGCTCTAATCCTAGTTTGGGCACGTCTAGCAAAATTTCTGACCTGCAGAACAGCTGTGGAAGCCACATGAAGTTATTAGGTTAATTCCTTCAAGAAATTCTACACCATTTCTGTATCTCTTGGATTGATGCCCTTTATGGGTAGGGCAGCGTTAGACTTGTTCAGCTAAGCAGGCAGCAACACTTTGGCAGTGCTGTGGGATGCTGATGAGCAACTGTTCTGCTGTAGACTCTCCATCAGTTGTGAAGTAACTCACAAGGTGTATTTAAGGTCTGTAGTATTTATGAATGTTAATATTTAGATTGTTTTATATGTGGGCCTTTTAAGATGTGATTTTATTTTTTTTCGAATTTGGAGTAGCTCAAATGACACATAACTTGGTATGCACTGAACACTGGTAGAGAAGGAGCTACAGATGCTGTGGTAGGATAACTTCTTGGTTTTACTTAGCAGAAGATGCTCTTTGCCATTACAAGATGATAGAACAGGTGTTCAGTTGAAGAATAAAGACTAAGGAGGAAATGATGATATAAGTCGACTGCTTGGATGTTAGACAACACCTAAAACTGTCCAATCTAAAATGAGAAGTAACTTTGTTTACGCATGTGGCTGTTTAATTCTTCTCCCTTCCCATCAGGAGGGGGTTAGAAATAAAAATACACTAAATGCTTGGCACTGCCTGTCCCAAGCAACTGAATAAGCAATTCTGAGTAATAAAAAAATAGAAATTGATAGATCTCAAAGGAAGATTTTCACATCCTTGCTCCATAGGAGGCAGCAACTGCAATACTACCTCACTTTACAGTATTGGTTATAAAAACTGTGAAGGTACGAATGCTGTTACTTGTCCTGTTAGTTAGTCCAGAGGACTAAACTGATTTGCGTCGTAACTGCAGAGTTGAAAGTTAGTAGTTTATAAGGCATACATGCGTGTAAAGTCAAATACTTCAAGACTTAGTGCTTGATTTACTTCTTGCAGGAAGCAATACTACAGGAGAGCAGTAGACTCTTCTTCTTGTCATACTTTTGGGCAAAAAATATTGCTTCTCTTCATTTTTTCGTATGTTTAGGTGAATCAGTTGGTTTTATTGTACTTCTTACTTGAATTCATAAAATAAGGACTGCGAAGAATAATTGGCAAATAAGACACTTGATCTGCACATGCAAAATTGGTCAAACTAAGTTGTTGTGTGCTATGCTGTACTGCAGGTTTTCAAGAAAGGAACATAGAAGATTCTAGTACACAAAAAAGAGGTTTTAGAGGATTTCCCGGTGGCTTTGGACGTAGTGAGAGTAAGTTGTTTTGTTGTCGTTCTTTATGTTGACTGGTTTGTGTGGTAACAACATACGTTTGATTATTCTTTCTGGGTTTGGTTGCTCCCTGAGAACTACAACTATAAAGGTGCAAGCTATGAAATAGCTTCTGTTCTTCAGCTATGTTACGGAACACGGATAGTGTCTTCGAAAAATAGTATCACTGGGAATAGTACAGCATAGGTTGGAGTTATAAAGAATCTGTTGGAGCTGTTGCACTGTAGAGTTTTTGGAGTAAATAGTATTAGCTTTAAGCATAGTATTTCATTATACTAATTTTAGACACTATATCCACTACACTGTGTATTACTTACAGGTATTAAAGATGAGCAGAGAGACAGATCTCAGTCTAGCGTTTTTCTTGGCTCTAGAGGAAGAGGAGCATTTAGAGGTCATGCAGGTGAGATGTTTTAGTATGGTAGTGAGCCTTTCAGCTTTCCTCATTGCTGATTTGTGGCAATGCAATTCCTTCTTAGCTTTGCTAAATGCTGTTACTATGATTGTTCTCCCTGTCTGAAATAAGAACCTACTGTAGATACTAGATAGCTTGCTCGCATGAGCACACAAGACGTGTTTGTAACTTGGATAAATTCTAGTAATTGGATATTGAAAGCTGTTGTTTTCCATAATTTTTTTTCTTGGTCCTGCTGCTTCTGAGTCAGTTAATGCACAGTGAAGCAGAGGTGCTAACCCCAAAATTCAAAGCAAGCCTTTAAGAACTTGCTCAGCTTTGAAATAGTCACTCTAGGCTTTTCCACCCCAGTTATAAAAGGAAGTATTGTTTTAGGTTTGTCCAGGCTGACAAGTAAGGTTTGTAGCTCTGAGAGGCCAGGTCTTCCTGATGACTTTATTCTAATGTTGGGGTTTTTTGCTGTCAGCAAAGGATTTTTCCCTCATGGTCCTATCTTCCTGTGCTACTGATGCTACTGTAACTTGTAACCTATGTGTTGTGATGCCTAGAGCATAGTAATTTATCACTCACAAAAGTCCATAACTCAAATTAAAAATACCATTAAACTGGTGTAGTGGGTAGTGGATGGCTGATATTCTCAATGTAAGAACATTATGTGTGATACTGGTAAAAGAATTTTTCATTGTAGAAAAGATAGTGATTCGTATATGCGTTTTCAGAAGCGCTGTTTAATATCCAAAGAACAATTGATTTGCCTCTGTTTATTTGACTTGGTTCAAATCAAGTTTTTCAGAATTTTAGTTCAAATAATGATTTTTCAGAAGCTTAAGTGTTTGTAGAGGCAACATGCTAATACTCATAGTGGACATAACTGCATCCTTAACACAGGATAGTCATTCCTTACATTTTCATGATCATTGTATGAAGTATTAGTACATAAAGACTTATGGATATTGGTAGGCAACAGTTGCGCTGTTGCGCAGCAGTCTGTATAGAGGTTCACATGAAAAGATAATTCTTCATAAAGAGTGGTTTGTTGCATGGTAAATAATCCCTTTTATAGTAAGAGAACGTGTCTGGATCTAGTGAAGGAACAGAGCAAGCACTGCTAGGCTGTTGCGCTCCCTCCACCTCTGAATAGCACTTACATCACTCTAACAGAGTTTGTAGAGTTAATGAAGATAGGGCTGCGCTAGCTTTTCTTCAAATGGTTATGATTTTTGCATAAAATTGACTACACACACTGTAGGTTGCATCTTTGCTTGGATTCTCTGTCACCATCTCGATGAAGCTGTGGTTTTACAGAGTTGCTTAGGAGCATTGCTGCTGAACAAAGCATTCCTGATCCAAGTCACTTTAGTGGCTGCCTCTTTAGAACTGGTTTTTATGTTTTGAGTTAATAATTCAGTCTTGCTGAGAATGAGCAATTGGATTAATACGCTGCTCTGATGTTATTCTTTTGTGCTCGCACTGCTGCAGTGAGGGTGAAGGAGGCATTGCAGGGTGATTGTACTTCTATGGTACTGATCTTAAAATTGTCATTTTCATGGTATGATTTTCGTGAATGGCTTGAGCTGCACATCTGACTAGAGAACCTACTAACGCCTTGTGGTGTTCTCCCTCCGCTTCACTCAGTCTTGTCCCTTATCTACATTTCTAGTCTCCATTCTTTTCCAGAGGGGCCTTATATTAAAGGTTTAGGGTTTTTTTTACTCTGCTTGGAAATCAGCAAGAGAACTTCCTACACAGAGTAGCTAGAAGCTACTAGTTAGGTTAAAGACTTTTTCTATTTTGTGTACAGTAAGAATAAGGACTTAAAACAGATGCTGGAAATGCTGCTGTTAATACCTCAGTCTTAATACAGTTTTTACGTATATAAAACGTGGTACTTCCTCACTCTTAAGAATAAATGTATTTGTTTTTCAAGTGATAATGAAAGCAGCACCCACACAATACGTAGATGTCAAGGTCAGAACTTTATGGAGTGGTTGTAAACCTGTGGCTGTTGAAATAAGAGGATGGTTTTCTCTTCTGATTTAAATTCTCTCCTAACTCTTGAAATATTACTGTGATGACACTGAAGTTTGTGACTATGGCTCTTTAGTTATTTAGAAGTTAGTTATATAGCATAAAGCAAGCATCTGCTGATTTTGTGGAAAAGTTGCATGATTCTTAAAACCAAGATACTGTAAGAGTAATTGTGTGTGAATTTTTTGTTACAGTATTTTGTTTATACTTTTTAAGAGAAAAACCTCACTTAAGAGGTAACAAATCAAGGTTATAAAATGGACCTTTTGTGGCACTTCAGTTTCTTGTTATAGATAACATTTCTTTTGTCTCATGATTCATCTCAAGTGAATATAGACAACTATATCTGCCCTTGCAAAGCATATTCTGGATTTAGGAGGCATCATTCCTCTTGGTTTGTCTTTATCTAGACATCTTGCGGTGGCCATCTCATAATCTGGGATGATGCATTTGATTTGATGATAAGGGACCTAATGCGAGTCAAGTAAGGAGCAGATCTGGTTTGTGAAGTCCTCAGCAAGCTGCTGTGTTCAATTCCTTGATGATGTTACTGCAAGATCCATCTGTTCTGACATCCTCTCTTTCTGCCCTTTAAAACACAAATATGGAGCCTTTGTCTGCTGGCTTTTTGTAACTAAGCTTTCATTGCTTACCTAAATATTTCCACTCATTCTATCAACCATATGAAGAGCCACTGCTGAGTTTAAGTGCCTGTTTTTCATTTCATTAAGGTTCTTAGTAGATTTTCTCTCAAATGAGCTATTTATTCCTAAAAGTAATTAACTCTGCAATGCTTTCTTTAACAGCAGCTCACAGAGAATGCAATGAAGAAATAGAATCTGAAAGAGGTAAGTAGCTTCTTCGCAAGTAACTGGCAAAAATGCCAGTTTTAACTCAAGCAACATTATCTTACTTAAAGTAGCTAGAAGTAATTGGGTAAAAAAGAAGGTAATGGTGTGGGTAAATGCATGACCATTTCAAAACTATTCATGTAACATGAGTTGCCAAGCAAATACTGTTAAACTCAGTAGGTTTAAACTTCATTCATCTGTAAATTACTGGGCAACACAGTAGTCTTTATTTAGGTGAGAATGACCAAATTTTTGGAATTAAGTGCTGTAGAATTCCTCTGTTGCTGGCTATTTATTCTTTCTAATGGTAAAGCTATCTGCTTGAGACACAAGTGTTAAGATAACTTAATCGGCAATAGTGTAGGCATCTAAGTGATGATAGTCATTAAAGCAAACCATGAAGGAAGAGCAAATTCTCAGTTTCAGATGCTATAGCATTTGGTATGCTATTTCTGGAAAACAGGGTTGATGTGTTTTACCAAGTGCAAGTTAATAAATAGAATTTAATGATTTGTATGTGCAGGAGATTGGATTGAAATGTATGATGAATAATGACTTCTGACATGTATTGAAAGTGTCAGTTGGGACCATGTATTAGAACATTTACTTACCTGCAGTGTTTTTTGCAAATGGCTTTACCCTTATTTTGCCTTTCTCTTGCTCTTGAAGTGCAAAAAGACAAATAGTGAACTCCTTACTTCTGTATGAATAACTTTGGTTCTTGATTGTTCCTCATTTGAAGTCCCTGTGAAATGGCTTCTACTGCTAACCTTTTAGTGAGAATCAAATAATTTATTTTATACCTCTCAGTTTATTCCTTAAGGAGTGCAACATGGTAAATGTACTGCCATGAACAGATTAATTTTATCCTTGTGTATTAATAAATGCATTGTTACTGAATAGGATCATTTATAGTGTAATCAGTTTTTGTGGTAGAATTAGTTTTTGCATGGTGGTAGAGTACAGCTCTTAAAAGAAGTATGGTCCTTAAGGAAATGTGAGACAAGAATGCGTTACAAAAGTATGACTTTATTTGTATGTAAGTCTTCAGTCTAATAATATAAAACTAAGTAGCAATAGAATTCATTACGAAATTTGCCTTCCTGTAAAGTGGAGATAAGTCTAAATGACATCCGACTGAACTTAAGTTCAATAGCTCCCTACTTAAGGTATTTTAAGTTTTCTTTGTATTGTTGTGGTCGTGTTCTTAAGGTCCAAAGGTGACTTACGTGCCGCCTCCTCCACCTGATGATGAACAAGCCATCTTTGCACGTTATCAGACAGGAATTAATTTTGACAAGTATGATGAAAACATTGTCGAAGTGTCAGGACTTGACCCTCCAGCACCATTACTGGTTAGTGAACTCATTAACCTTGGGGTTTATGGGATGTATGTTTATTTACTGCTAATATTTACTGCTAATGAAAATATTAATAAAGATTTGGCATCTTGTGGACACTACTATGTTGGAAGCTGCCCATTTGAAAGATACAAATTTGAATTCAAAATAACATTGGTAAAGTGTAGAAATGGCCCAGAGAAAGTAATACTGAATGGACAGGAAGTATAGTCCTGAAATTGCAGAAAAATACCAGTTTAAATCACAAAGAAAGAGGTCTTTGGCAGCAGTTTCTGGGAAGGCTAGTAGTCATCTTCTTGAGGTCTATTACTGGGGGATCTTTAACAATGTAAACGAACACCTGTTAGAATAGTTTTCATTTGGACAGAGAGGTGTTTTAGAAGTTTTCTGTAGCTGCTGTTTATTGTTTAAAAGTAATACATAACTTCGCTTCTACTCCATACCATGTGGCTAGTGTTGTTTGTTTGTTTTTAAAGAAGCTATTTTTAGGGAAAATGAGGAATAAGGTCAGAAGGGATAGTAGCACCTGTGAAAATCAAGCATCTTGAAAAAGAAGATGCAGAGGTTTTTGGTTTTTTTCCCCCCATCGATCTTCTGAAAGGTTTTCTCACTGAAATTAAACTGATTTTGCTATGTATGATGCTTCTTGGTCCTGGATAGGGACGTTGCTTTAGCTCCCTTCTTAGTTTTAGCACAGAGACTGAGTGTGTATTGCCTATATGAAATTAAACTGAAGAGTTTTAGTTTGTTTTCATAGCATGCCATGATGTGAGTTTACCTGCTTGAATCCAGATGTGTGGCTTCTGAGCAATTTTCCCTCAAAGCTAATAAGACCAGCTGAAGGCCTTCTCTGCCTTTATTTGAATGGCCTGAGCAGGTTGAAGAAACCTTTGGGACTTTTACCTGTGGGAACGTTGGCAATCTAGATGACTGGTGAGACCACCTTCAAAAGTTAATACTTTTTAGTGTTTGGATGTCTGTGTCGTATGGTAAGCATCTCAGTTCTTAAACTTCAGTTTCTGTGGTTATGTACTGTTAGTAATAATTTTTTTCTTACAGGCTTTTGAAGAAGCTAACCTCTGTCAGACTTTAAACATGAACATTGCTAAAGCTGGATACTGTAAACTTACTCCAGTGCAGAAGTACAGCATTCCTGTTATACTGGCAGGACGGGATTTAATGGCATGTGCCCAGACAGGATCGGGAAAAACTGTAAGCATTCGTACTACTGGAGGTGTATGACCACGAACTTTTAGATGGATGCTTGAGTCTTCCATGTGCCAGATGCTTCACAGCTTATTTTCTAATTATTCGACTTCCACCACAATTGCAGGTGTAGTATTAGGCACAGATATGAATGATGGATGGGTTGTTGCATTTTTGGGCTGAATTTCTCATTAATTTCAGTCACCTAGTGTCTTGATACAGCAGGCCAGTCTTCAGAGCTACAGATACAGATTCAGAAGTATAGGCAATCATAGAAACTGGTGATGAGAAGAAAAACTCAGCAGTTCAGAGTTGGGTTTTCTTTCTGTGTTGTGTGGGTTTTTGTGTTGGGTTTTTTTTTGGTGTTGGTATTTGTGTTCTGTTTTTTGGGTTTGGTGTTTTTTTTTTAACTTATGCTAGCCTGTAACAGTATGTTGTGCTGGTTTGTCATCCTTGGTTTGATCAAGTCTGGGCTGGATTTAGTTTTAGGTGATTCAGTATTAGTTGTGGAACAGTGTTGAGAGTTGATATCAAGTTGACAGTTGTCTCAATTTGTTAAACTGTCTAATATACCCAAATCTAACTGTTGACAGCTCCGGGGATATTAAGTATAGCTTTTCGCTGTTCAGTATAGTGTGGAATTCTAGCTTTGTTGTGATGTAGCTTAGTACTTACTTGTTTTGCAAAGAGGGGCAAATGTCCAAAGCTTATGCTATAAATATTCTGAATGCTTTTGGCACTGCTGTACAGATTTTGTTTTGGGGGTAACTAGTCTTACATTGAAGTAAGGGTGCTGGTGCAGCTGTGTTGCAAACTGATCTGCTACTGTAGTATTCTGGAGAATGGTGATACATGATTACCTTAAAAATCTACTGATGATGACGTGAAGCTTGTACGTAAATCTTAAGGAGGGGTTTTGATCCTTGTGTGCGTAACTATCAGTGTATGTCAGCATATGTGTGGAATTGCCTGAAGAACCCACAAGTTAGCTAGTGCATGACTGTGTTTCTGTAGTATTAAACTCTTAAGATCCAGGGAGACCGTTTCATGCTTCTTAAAGGGAAAGAAGCTTAAATATTCAGTAGTGCATTCAGGTCAATCCCTTTGCAGTCTGATTTCCTTGAAGTTGGTAGTGTGCTGTATCATTCTAGCTTTAAGATTGATATGCAGCTTTAGTGTGACTGATGACACCTTTAAGACTAAGCAGTGTAAATACTGATATTTTTTTTTAGGCAGCTTTTCTTTTACCAATTGTGGCCCACATGATGAGAGATGGTGTAACTGCCAGTAGCTTTAAAGAGCAGCAAGAACCAGAATGTATTATTGTTGCCCCAACTAGAGAACTGATAAATCAGATCTTCCTAGAAGCAAGGAAATTTGTCTATGGGTAAGCTTTTGCACTATTGCCTGGTATTGATTATTACTTTGTCTGAATCAGCAATGCTTTTATTTTTTCCCAATGAATACTTCCAAAGATTTTTCCGTGTCAGTTGAATGCACCTACTCTTCCGGATATTGGAGAGGTGGAAAAGGAAGCGGCTTACTGCAGCTTGAAGAGAAATACTAAAGTTGTGTCACATCATCTTTAGTATCTTTGTCAGTGACATGGACCATGGGATTAAGTGCACCCTCAGCAAGTTTGCTGACAACACCAAACTATGTGATGCGGTTGACACACTGGAGGGGAGGGATGTCATCCAGAGGGCCTTTGACGGGCATGAGAGGTGGGCCAGTGCAAACTTCATGAACTTCAACAAGGCCAAGTGCAAGGTCCTGCATGTGGGTTGGTGCAATCCCAGTCACAAATACAGGGTGGGCAGAGAATGGCTTGAGACAAGCCCTAAGGGCTTGGGGGTGTTGGTTGATGAGAAGATGACGTTTGCCACAGAGACCAGCTTCAGGGCAGGTAAGACTGCACTGGGGAAGGGATCTGCAACAGAAAGGGCCAACGAAAAGCTCTTTTTGGGGCTTTTCAAAGCTGGGAAGAGCCCTTGGCTTGTACTGGGGGTGGTCAGTTGGTGGGCAAGCTGCTGAGTGAGCGTGGGTGGAGACAGCACCACCCCAGGTTGATCAAGCTGCCAGGTTATAAGAAGCCTGAGGGAGGGCAGGGAGCACAGAGCGAGCAACCAGTGCTTGTGTGTGTGCCCTGGCAGGTGCCTCACTGACTGCAGCTTGTACGGCAGGGTGCCGAGCCTCTGCCATCGCACGAGGTAAGTTCAGTCCCTCTTAAGTGGTCAGAGGACTAGGGCGCTCACCCCTACTGACCCTCGAGTCGCAAGGTGTCACTTGCTTGTAGAGATCCAGCCATGGTTGCTACCCGGTGGAAGGCTGTTGTTAGAAATGCTGTGGGCACCCAGACAGAGGCACCATGCAAACATGTGGGCGTCCAGGCGCTTGTGATGGAGGGTGGCAGAGACAACACCTGTGTCAGATGTGAACAGGTAAATGATCAGTCAGGTGGCTGAGCTGAAGGATGAAGTGGAGAGGTTGAAGGAATATCAGGGAATGTGAGAGGGAGATTGACTGGTGGACCCACTCCCTGAGAGAAAGGGAACAGGTTGAGGCCCCACACAAATCAGAGGACCCCCTCCCCTCTCGTCACTGGGCGATAGGAGGGGATCTCAGAGAAGAGGGGGAATGGAAACAGGTCCCTGCTCAGGGAAGCAGCTGTATCCCTTCCTGGCCCCTCCCACCTTCCCAGCTGCCCTTGCAGAACAGGTATGGAGTCCTGCAGGAGGAACTGGCTGTTGGAGGGGAGGATGATACACCCAGGCCAGAAATATTAGAAAGGCCAAGTCGCCGTGGATCCAGCATCACAACTGGCTCCAAAAGGAAAAGCAGACGGGTCATTGTTGTGGGTGACTCTCTACTGAGGGGGACAGAGGGGCCAATATGCCATCCTGACCCACTTCACAGGGAATTTTGCAGCCTCTCTGGGGCACGAGTCAGGGATGTGTTGGACAAACTTCCTGCCCTAGTAAACTCCTCTGACTGTTACCCCCTTTTAGTATTTCAGGTGGGTAGTGATGAAGTGGGTAGAAGGAGCCCAAAATCAATTAAAAGAGATTTTAGTGTCTCGGGACAGCTGCTTAAGGGGTCAGGAATGCATGTTGTGTTCTCCTCTATCCCTTCAGTGGCAATCATGAATGAGGAAATTAACAGGAAGAGGCAACGGGTCAACTCCTGGCTCTGGGACTGGTGTTATCGGCAGAGCTTTGGGTTTTTTGATCATAGATTGCTATATGAGATGCTTGGCCTGCTGGTGGCAGGTGGGATGCACCTGTCCCAGAAGGGGAAAAGAATTTTGGGGCAGGAGTTAGCAGGGCTCATTGACAGGGCTTTAAACTAGATATGAGGGGGAAGGGGAAATAACTGGACCTGTCAGGACTAAACCTAAGGGAAGCATGCCAGGGCTTGAAGGATGGCGGACTAATGAGGACTCTCTCTGCCATTTCATTTGAGAGAAGGGATAGATATTTAGAAATCATGGAAGCACCTGAGAAGGGTCTTGTAAGAAATGGGGTCCACACTCATAAAAAGGTGTTGGAATCATTAGCTCACCTGAAGTGCATCCATACCAATGCACGCAGTATGAACATCAAACAGAGGGAGCTTGAAGCCATGATGCACCAGGAAAACTATGACGTAGTGGCTGTCACAGAAACATGGTGGGATGCCTCACACGACTGGAGTGCCACAGTCGATGGCTACAAGCTCTTCAGGAGGGACAGACAGGAAAGGCAAGGCGGTGGAGTGGCCCAGTATGTTAGAGAATGCTATGTGAGAGCTTGGAAATCAAGTATAGTGATGATGGGGTTGAGAGCGTTTGGGTTAGGTTAAGGGCCAGTAAAGCTGGTATCATTGTGGGAGTCTGCTATAGACCTCCCAACCAAAGCAGTGAGGTGGATGAAGCTTTCTATAAGCAGTTGGGAGAAATCTTGCAGTCGCTTGCTGTTGTTCTTGTTGGGGACTTGAACCTCCCGGGTGTCTGCTGGGAATACAACACAGCAGAGAGGGAACAGTCCAGGAGGTTCCTGGAATGTGTGGAGGATAACTTCTTCACACAGCTGGTAAGGGAGCTGATCAGGGAAGGTGCCCTTCTGGACCTGCTTCTTGTGAACAGGGAAGAACTTGTGGGGGAAGTAAAGGTTGGTGGCTGTCTAGGGTACAGTGATCATGAGATGATTGAGTTTTTGATTCGTGGAGAAACAAGGAGAGGGGTTAGTAAAACTGCCACCTTAGACTTCTGGAGGGCAAACTTTGATCCGTTCAGAAGACTGCTTGACAAAATCCCTTGGGACACTGCCCTGAAGGATACAGGAGCCCAGGAAGGCTGGACCTACTTCAAGAGAGAAGTCTTAAAAGGCACAGGAGCAGGATGTCCCTGTGTGCCGAAAAACAAGTAGGTGGGGAAGGAGACTGGCCTGGCTAAACAGGGACCTTTGGCTGGACCTCAAGAACAAAAGGAGAGTCTATGACCTTTGGAAGAGGGGGCAGGTCTCTCATGAAGACTATAGGGATATAGCAAAGCTATGCAGGGAGAAAATGAGCAGAGCCAAAGTGCAGCTAGATCTCAACCTAGCTACAGCTGTTCAGGGTAACAAAAAATGTTTCTATAAATTGGAGGATTAGGGAAAATCTCCCTCCCTTACTGGATGCAGAGGGAAACATAGTCACAAAGGATGAGGAAAAAGCTGACGTGCTCAATGCCTACTTTGCTTCAGCCTTTAGCAGTGGAACTAGCTGTTCCCTGGGCACCCAGCCTCATGAGCTAGGAGACAGAGAGAGGAACGTGGACGAGGTCATCACAGTTAAAGAGGAAGTGATCAGTGAGCTGCTACACTGCTTGGATGCACACAAGTCTAGGGGACTGGATGGGTTACATCCAAGAGTGCTGAAAGAGTTGGCAGACGTGCTCGCCAAGCCACTTTCCACTATTTACCTGAAGTCATGGCTAACTGGGGAGGTCCCAGTGGACTGGAGGGTAGCAAATGTAACACCCATCTACAAAAAAGGCAGAAAGGAGGATCCAGGAAACTATAGACCTGTCAGTCTGACCTCGGCAGCAGGGAAGGTCATGGAGCAGATCATCTTGGGTGCCATTACAAGTCATATAATGGACAAGCAGGGGATCAGGCCTAGTCAGCATGAGTTTATGAAAGGCAGGTCCTGCCTGTCGAACCTGATGTCCTTCTATGACAAGATGACCCAATTATTGGACGAGGGAAAGGCTGTGGATATTATCTACCTAGACTTTCAAAAAGCGTTTGACACTGTTCCCCATAGAATTCTCATGGAAAAACTGTTTGCTCATGGCCTGGATGAGCTTACGATCTGCTGGATCAAGCACTGGCTGGATGGTCCCAAAGAGTGGTGGTCAATGGAGTTAAATCCAGCTGGTGGCTGGTCACAAGTGGTGTTCGTTAAGGCTCAGTGTTGGGACCATTTCTGTTTAACATCTTTATTCATGATCTTGATAAGGACATAGAGTGTTATCATCAGTAAGTTTGCAGATGACACCAAGTTAAGCGGGAGTGTTGATTTGCATGAGGATAGGGAGGCTCTACAGAGAGACTTGGATAGATTGGATCAATGGGCCAATGCTAATGGAATGAACTTCAACAAGGCCAAGTGCCAGGTCTGCACTTGGGCCACAACAACCCCATGCATCGCTACAGGCTTGGGGAAGTGTGGCTGGAGAGCTGCAAAAAAGGACCTGGGTGTTCTAATTGACAAGCGGCTGAATATGAACCAGCAGTGTGCCCAGGTGGCCAAGAGGGCCAATGGCATCCTGGCTTGTATTAGAAATAGTGTGACCAGCAGAAGTAGGGAAGTGATTGTCCCCCAGTACTCAACACTGGTGAGGCCACACCTTGCGTATTGTGTCCAGTTCTGGGCACCTCAATACAAGAGAGATATCGAAGTGCTGGAGCGAGTGCAGAGGAGGGCAACGAGACTGGTGAAGGGCCTGGAGAATAAATCTTATGAGGAGCGACTGAAGGAGCTGGGACTGTTTAGTTTGAGGAAGAGGAGGCTGAGGGGAGACCGCATCACTCTCTACAACTACTTGAAAGGACAGTGTAGAGAGGTTGGCGCTGGTCTCTTCTCACAGGTAATTAGCGATAGAACAAGAGGGAATGGCTTCAAGCTGCAGCAGGGTAGGTTTAGACTAGACATTAAGAAAAAATTCTTCACAGAAAGAGTGGTTAGGCACTGGAACAGGCTGCCCAGGGAGGTGGTGGAGTCACCATCCCTAAATGTGTTTGAGTCGTTTAGATGTGTTGGGGGATATGGTGTAGGGGAGAACTTTGTCGAGTGGCGTTGATGGTTAGACTCGATGATCCCAAGGGTCTTTTCCAACCTAAATGATTTTGTGATTTTATTCTATGAGCTGGCCATGTGTGCTTACAGCTCAGAAAGCCAGCCATATCTCGGGCCCCATCAAAAGAAGCGTGGCCAGCAGGTTGAGGGAGATGATTCTGCCCCTCTACTCCACTCAGGTGAGATCTCACCTGGAGTACTGTGTCTACCTCTGGGGCCCCCAACCTAAGAAGGACATAGACCTGTTGGAGCGGGTCCAGAGGAGGGCCACAAAGATGATCAGAGGGCTGGAGCATCTCTGCTATGAGGAGAGGCTGAGAGAGTTGGGGTTGTTCAGCCTGGTGAAGGCTCCAGGGAGACCTTCTATCAGCCTTCCAGTACCTGAAGGGGGCCTAGAGGAGAGAGGGACTCTTTATGAGGGGTAATGGCTTAAAGTGGGTGAGGGTAGATTTAGATTAGATAATAGGAAGAAATTCTTCGCTGTGAGGGTGGTGAGACACTGGAACAGGTTGCCCAGAGAAGCTGTCAATGCCCAATCCCTGGAAGTGTTCAAGGCCGGGCTGGATGGGACTTTGAGTAACCTGGTCTATTGGGAGGTGTCCCTGCCTATGGCAGAGGGTTGGAACTAGGTCATCTTTAAGGTCTCTTCCAACCCAGACCGTACTATGATTCTATGAAAAATGAAATCTTCTGGGCTAAATTAAGACTTCCCTTTGGTTGTTCAAGCAAACTTACGCTTGGAGGCTGTCTCTGCCTTTGGGAAGTACCATTATGTTTGCATGTCTGCTTACTAAGCATGTTACTGAGAATAGCTTCTTAATCTCTAAAACTGTTCAGTTAGGTGTAGCTCGTTCTGTTAATTATGCTATTTTAGACTAGATACAGATTATTTCACAGCAAAACAGCTTTTGACTTTAGAAAGTTTCTGCTACAGCTACCCTGCAGTAAAAGCAAGATAACCTACATTTGAGGGGCAGTTAAACAAGATTAGGGTGTGAATCTTGTCTCTAAAGAACTGTATGCATATTGCTCAGTTCAGATTCATTATATTCTGAAATTCTTTCATTTAGTTCACAAATAGGGCTATGAAATACATATATTAATTGATAGTTAATAGATGTTGAAATGTTATGAGTCCAGCCTGTTTCTGTTCTTGACTAAAGCTGTCTGAAAAGTTCCAATTAAACCTGGTAAAAAGTTAACCACGTTTGTCTAGTTCACCATTGTTGCATATGAAGCTGAATTAGAATATTCAAGAATAGACAGTTTGAATTCAAGTGTGAAAATACTGGTTGCAAGCATGTAAAAACCTTAGCAGGAGGTTGTAAAGATAAGCTTCTAAAGTTGCTCTACAGCAATGTAAGGCAGTTCTTGCTCTTAGAGGTGGTTTTCTACAGGAGAAGAATATCTGGTGCAGCTCTGTGTGGTAGATCTAACAGAAAACCTTAGTAGGAAGAGCACTAGGTAGTTTAGCGTTTGAGTGGGTTTGCAATGTAATGTTTGTGTGGCACGCTGCATGGCCAGTATGATTAGTTGCTTTACAAAGATTCCCCTTTGTGTTTTGGTTTTTTTTTTTGCACTGTCCTTTCAAGATGTGGAAAGATTACTTCTGAAGCTCTAAAAACATATATTTGGTGGTTCTGTTTTTTCTAAGTATGCTGTATAAAAGGGGACAATGTCTAAACACCATTTTGGCTCTTACAGCCAGTAAGTGTCAGTTGAAGGGAGAGGGAAGAATGCAGGTGCAATGAAATGTTCTTTCCAAGTAAGCCACCTGTGCAGTCTCTATTTTGTGGTATGAATGGGAACTTTGAGCTTATGGTGAGTTTCTGGTCTTGGGTCCCGCTTTTGATTATAAGATGTGCTGTATGGTGAAGGAATTGAACCGCTGTAAGCTGGTTTGTGGTAGATTTGATGACGTCTAACCTATTTTCATGAAGCAGTACTGTTGGCATGCTTATATACATTTTTTTTTCTCTGTTATAGAACTTGTGTAAGGCCTGTTGTGATCTATGGAGGTACACAAACAGGCCATTCAATTCGTCAGGTAATGCAAGGCTGTAATATACTATGTGCCACTCCAGGAAGGCTTCTAGACATCATTGGAAAAGAGAAGGTAAGATCCTAAAACTTACAAACACTCTTAGCTATGTACTGGTTTTAGTTCTTTGGATTCGATAAAAGCAAACATAGAGCCATGAAAACCAGTCAGTATGCTGCCTTTATACAGGCACTTAAGTAAAATACAAGTGAGCTTTTCTTGGAATATCTAAATACCATGAGGTTTTTGAAAGAGTAGCGTGAGTCCAGATCTCTTCAGTCCCGTTCAGGGCCCACTGGGAAACATTAGTCTAAATCAAACTGACTGCAGTGCTCTTGGCGATTAAATTTTATAGTTTAAATACATGGAACACCTTCTGTTAGTTCTTGTGGAAAATTCCACAGCAGATTTTCACTTGATGTCCTGTTTGTTTTGCTACAGGAGCCTTTATCTGTCTGGAACCTTGCTAACAGTCATTCTTGAATGTTTTAATACTGTTTTTATTCAAAATACAAAAAACTCAAGGTGTAATACTGTATTTGAATTTTTATTTTTATTATGTTGTTAATTTTTATCTTTCCATTCATTGTAAGTTCAAATCTTAATTGCTATGTATTATAAAGGTAGCACGGTGATGCACTGACAAATGAAGTTTGGAAAAACACTTCTTGGTAATAAACTGGAGATTGGCTTTATGCGGTTGTCAGGCTTCTAGTCAAAATGACAGTCTTGGTCAGCAGCACTGAAGTTGTAATATCCTTAATAATGCTTCCTGACAGAAATTTTTTCAAAACTAGTTTTTTGAGAATGTGTGAGGGTTATAAGAGAACGTATCTAAAACTCAGACATAATTGCAAAATGTTGAATTGCATAATTGCTGAATGCTGAACAATAGTTGCTTGATAAAGTCTATCTTGGTTTATATTGCTGAACTGAGTTCTGAAGAACGTCAGTGTACAAATACTGTTAGAATTAGCACAAATTTGAAAGTTAAATAGAGATTGAGATGCAAATAGAACATAATGCACATAGGCTTTTATTTGTGAATAATTAATTTCTACTAGAAAGAAAGAAGTAAAAGTTGTATCTTGGCAATTAAGACATTTGATAGGTGTATACTGTCAGTGAACCAATACAGCTTTTCTTTCACTTAAATATTTGCAGATTGGTTTGCATAATGTGAAATATTTGGTGCTAGATGAAGCAGACCGCATGCTTGATATGGGTTTTGGTTTAGATATGAAGAAGCTGATTTCTCACCCAAGCATGCCACCAAAAGACAAACGTCAAACACTAATGTTTAGCGCCACTTTTCCCGAAGAAGTTCGGAGGTGAGTAAAGTAAAAATGGAAATAGATCTGAAGATCTACTTGTATAGAGCTAAATGTCTGAAGAGTTGTAAAGTGCTCTCCTTATGTTTAAAAGCTTATCTTGCTAGAAGATGCTGAAAAGCTATGATGTTAACATTCCTTGCTGAACACTTCCAGATTTTTTAGATAGCAGAACTTAGTATCTTTCACAGGTTAACTGCTTAATTTAGGTGGGGACTCTAAAGCAACTTACTAAGATTTTCCGAAGGCTTTTGAATTCTACTTGTGCAGGAGTCCTCATACTTCGCGTTTGTTTCTTTTCCCTCCCTTCCCCACCACATCTGTGCAAGCTCAAAACCGGTGGTCTTGCTGTTACGTAAGCAGCACTGGTAGTGCTGTCTTTGGCACCAGGACATAATATAACCAGACATCCAGTGTAGATTTATACTAGATATTAGGAAGAAATTCTTCCCTATGAGGGTGGTGAGACACCAGAACAGGTTGCCCAGTCCCTGGAGGTTTTCAAGGCCAGGTTGGATGGAGCTTTGAGCAACCTGATCTAGTGGGAGCTGTCCCTGCCCATGGCAGGGGGGTTGGAACTAGGTGATCTTTAAGGTCCCTTCCAACCCAAACCATTCTATGATTCTATGATCCCAATTATTGCTCAACTCACCAGGCTTTTTGGTACACAATTCTTATTTATGTACGTAAGTGCTATTTGGTTTTGGTAGTTTTAAAGCTTCCACAAATGGGTTTTGGATGTATCTTACAGCTCTATGCTCACTACCCTTAAAATTCCCCTTTCCAGACTCTGAAGAGACTTCAACAGGTGGTAGTGGCTTTGCTGAGCCTGGGAGTAACAGTACAAAACATCCCACTCCCTGTAGATGGATGGAAATTATCCTGTGTTTCCACTTCTGAAGAGACAGGCATCTGAATGCTCATTCTTAAATCAGAGGAGTCTAAACTTCAGTTTAAGCAGTTGACGTAATTTTGGTGGCTTTTGTGGTGAGGGCATACTCTTGTGACAGTATCACTAAAAAATGCCAGTAAGCATCTTAAAGCATGTAAACTGATCAGACTGTTGCGGTGAAGTATGTTGGGACTTCAGTGAGTCAAATCCTGACAACTTTCTTCTGGCCTTCCAAAAGCCAGACAGATCTTTTTTGAGGTGGGGAGAAAGCAGGTGA
This sequence comes from Chroicocephalus ridibundus, assembly GCF_963924245.1. Lineage (NCBI taxonomy): Eukaryota > Metazoa > Chordata > Aves > Charadriiformes > Laridae > Chroicocephalus > Chroicocephalus ridibundus. The sequence goes on along the minus strand of NC_086316.1, from coordinate 67,052,376 downwards.
CTTGTCCTGAATGAAAGAGTGGAATGTACTGCTTTCTGCTATACAGTCAGTTAATACTGACAGCTGTTGGGGAGATGAATCACCTTTCTCGAAGTAGGATTTAATTCACTTCAACTTAGTCTCAAGTAGTCTGTTGTGGCTTTGGTTCCTCAGTCAATTTTTTCATGAAGTTTTTTGTATTGAAAGATCTTGTAGTGAATGAATAATAGCCTTTTTTCTGCAGCTGGGAATCGAGTATTCAGATAATACTGTACATGAGTGTGGTTCATGTTCATTCCAGGTGTTCACTGTTTGTGCAGAAATGTAGTCTCGCTTCACACTGCGTCCTGGGAAAAGATGTGTCTCCGTTTAAGATGCACAGTGTGCTTTGATTGGCTCAGGTTTTGAGGTTGAGAGAGGAATCTTTATCCCTTGATCTGTAGATCTCTTATCTTTATCAGTGTTTTTGCTAATGCTCTTGCTATGTGTTTTTGATACTAAGGGATGAGTAAAGAGTACTGTAACTACCAGCATCTGAAATGAGGAAATCCCTACAACTGTGGAAGTTGTTTACTGTCTGCTTCTGTTTAATGAAGAAAAACCAAAACCAAAAAACAAACCAAAAACAAACCCAAAAAACAAAAAGCCAAACCCCAGATGTACCTTTCTGCTCTCAGTCTTGCAGGACATAAAAGTGCTAGTAGAAGACTTCAGAAACCTTAGTGCTTGGATCATGGTTTGGAAGTCCACAATAACAGTCTTGTAACTGTTCCATTTTGAAACTGGAAATGTTTCAAAATTCCATTTTGAAACTGGAATGCCTAAAGGTGACGCTCCCATTTCAGAGAGTGAAAATCCTTCTGGAGCCCGTTTCCTCCTGGATTTTGCTGCGTTTCTGATTCTGGAGTTAGGAAAGCTAAGGTGTTCCCATACTCTGCTATCAAAACAACTTTGGACAGTATACTATTTTGTTAATATAGGACTAGGTGCTTTCTTTGGCCCTGCTGGGTTCAGGTTCTCCTGTACTTATTTAGTGAGTGTAATCGGATTTACTTTTAACATACCACTTGGTTTTATATCTGAATTTGGGTCTCTGCTGTTACATAAGCCTTTGATCTAATCATCAAGGCTCTTCCTGTGCAGGCGAGTTGGATTTCCTAGCCAACTGGTGAACTTCAGCTTAGCATCTGGGGCTTTATATCTCCCATTAAAAGGTCTTTTCTTTCTTCTCTTTGCTGCTGTTTTTTCTTTACTGTTCAGTTTTCAGAGAGTTTAAACTTGCCCTTTACTTTCAGTTTAGAACTACATCTCTCTGAGATCTTAAACCAGTCAGATTTTAAGGCCAAACACTTCTAAATCTCTAGCAACTTGATTATTTGCTATGAAAATCACCATTTCAGTGGCAACTACACCTATAAATCAGGTGGGAGATTGAAGTTCTTAGGGCAGTCTCCTAACATTTTTAAGACACTCTGCTTTTCTAGGAATGTGTTCTAAAACTCAAGTTTGCCTGTTCTCAGTTCAAGGTTGACTTTTTTTACCATCTGAATTTTACTGCAGTGCAAGCTGCTTTCTATGCACTGGACATGAAGCACACTTATATATTGATAAGTTAATACAGCTTATTAAAACTCTCAAGTATTATGGGACGTTCCAAGGAATTACCTACTTCGTTGAGTTTGATCTCTCAGATAAGATCACCTATGCAAGTGGTAACTGAAGAGGAATGCTGTCTGAACAAAAAAATTTGATTTTTGCCTGGGGCAACTGGTAAATAAATGCCATGTAACAAACCGTATTTTTAAGCACTGCATTTGTTGAACAGTCAAAAAGGATGGACTTGTCTCTTGGAGGGCAATTTTGAATTCTGTCCGGTGTAGAATTCTCCCCTGTCCCTCCATCTAGTGATGAAATAGTGCCCTGAGAACGGTTCTGTGAGCATACGTTAGTAACCTACTTCATTACATACATGTATGTGGAACTCTTCCTGAGATGGCTAGAAAAAGCTGTGTTTGTATTATGAAAAGGTGCAGGGATGTAATCAGTCTGTGCACCTTCTTTATTGATCAATTTTTTACAGCTTTCTAGAAAGCAAACAGACGCTTAGCTTTTTAAAAAAAATGCACATATGACTGCCTTGTGAAGAATGATACAAATATTTGTTGTGAGCATTGCTTATACGTAAGTGAAATTACTTGATCGTAAGGAAAAGACCAAGCTACATAATAGACTTTGTCTTGCTTAATTTTGTTTCTTTTCAAGGCTGGCTGGCGAATTTTTGAAAACTGATTATTTATTTGTTGTTGTTGGACACGTGGGTGGAGCTTGTAGTGATGTTCATCAAAGTATTCTTCAGGTTCCTCAGTATTCCAAGAGGGATAAGCTGATAGAAATTCTACAAACAATAGGTAATTTTCCTTATTGCTGATTGTTTTTCAGAGAGGACAGAATTGCTTGTTTTTAAAATTGTGCTCTTGTTATTGATCAGGTCATGATTCCATTCTTTTGTGTGTGTTACGTGTTTCACAAGACTACTGATTGAAGCTTGAAGCAGACTTTGCGGAGATGTAGGTTTTTGGGCATATTTGTGTTAGGGGTATTTGTTAAGGTCTAATCTCTGTGTACTAATGAGCAAGACAAGCTTCGCAGATGGTTAGTTTTGTTACGTGGTCAATTACCATACTTTAGCATCTGGGGGTGCTATCTCCAAACGATAAGTTTGTTAAACTTGTGTGAACTGTTGGGCCTATATTGTTAATGGCTGAGATTTTTCCGTTTTTTTCCTCTGAATGTATCTTAAGTTTTAATGCTGAAAACTAGAAGGGAGTTTGGAATTAAAAAATGGTCTGTGTAGCTTGCTGTTCAGTTCTCAGAATGGTGTGCTACTTTCAGCCACATGCTGTAGAAGGGGAGTGCATAGTTATCACAGAGAACAATATTTGTTTCCTCCTTTTATTGAGGAGAAAATACAATGCACTTGTCTTCACCTAGGTTTCTCTGTTGATCTAGAAATTTATGCCTTGAATTTAATTAGTTCAACATGGGCAAGAAAATACAATCATACCTTAAAGACTTTATTCAAAACTTGTTCTGATATTAGGTGTTTATATAAATAACTTCCACTGTGAATAGCAAAAATGCATCAGGTTTCAAACTACAGTGGATCTGAACTCTTGTTTAACGTAGATCATGAACGAACCATGGTGTTTGTAGACACAAAGAAAAAAGCAGACTACATTGCAGCCTTTCTTTGTCAAGAAAAAATACCAGCCACTAGCATCCATGGGTAAGTATTTTTTAAGTGAAAGTCATGTAATAGTATTAAGTGAATATAATACTATATCGTACAAGAAGCTTGTATTGAGATTTTGTGCTTGGCCATATTTGTGTGACTTAGCTTGCCTTGTTTCAGATAGCCCTGTAATCCTCAGCAGCTCTGCCTCCTGAGTAGTGTGGGTAGTGTTTCTGAAGGCCAGTTCTCACAGTATTTGCTGAGTATCTTTCTGTAGTTGACTGGACTTCAGATGGCGTATGTGAACTGGAGAATCTTAGGCTTCTGCTAAAAAAAACTTAGTATATAATAAATTCAGTGGAATCAGCTGTTGTTTATATGTAGTTTTTGTTGTCATTTCTGTAACAAAACCCAGACCTTTTGGTGTTCCTGGTGTGATGATATTTGTAAATTTAAGTGACAGCTGTGGACTTCACACTCTTGTCTTAAAGGCTTCCTCGAAGTGACAAGATAACTTGAGTCACATACCATACAAATTTCTGGTGCTGTCATTTCTGCCTCCTGGATGTGTGCCCCTCCTGGGCATAGCATTTGTATGCAGATCCATCTAAAGAGAAGATGCTTCTAACTTTTGTTTGTAGTTTCCTCATTAGTGTTGCATACCTGAACAAATGCTGAGAAACAAGGTGAAATAGTTGCTAATTCCACATCTAAACCCATCTAAAAAGATGGTCTGTCTTTTCATGTAATGAGCTTGAATGTAGTTCTGTGGTGTTTGTTTATATTTCAAACTGTAGGACAACAAAATGGATGTTAAGATTCCCAGTGAACTGTAGCACATCAAAAATGTAGTTTTGTAATGTTTTTCGTCTTGTAATAGGAGGAAGGGACTTGAATTCTTGCCAATAAATTGATAGTTTGGGTCGTGTTCTGACAGACATCAGAATATCAAGGTTGTAGATGGGTTAAAATGGTCTTAAAACGCAGATACAAGATGTGTGTGTGTATCCTGTGCCCTGTCAGTTTTACAGGTGTGTGAAGGGTCGTTTTGAGATCTGCCCTTCTGTTCTTGGCTAACCTGAATTGCTATTCCACTACCTTGTCTTGTGTGGGAGGAGGTTCCTAACACATTTCTGTAGAATTATTGCACTGTGAATTAAGGTATGCATACAAAGAGAATAGCATGGAAGCTGCTAAACTATTATGAGTGTTACTGATTTCTGATTCACTTCAGTTTTTTGAATTGAAGTTAGTTATCATAGTTGCTCTTGTCTGTAGTAGTGGTCATACCAGACTTCTGTAAATGTCCTGTGTTAGATTCAAGAGAGCACTGTTTTTCAACTTTCTGATTTGTTCTGTTGTTTAGACAACAAAGAACATGAGTTCAACTCTGATGTCTGTATTTAAGTACTGGATAATCTGTAAATATTCTTTAAAAATGCAAACCCTAGAGCAAATCTAGTTTTTTTTTCTCTCGGTGATAAACAAAGGGCAAATTCTATCCTATTGGCTGGTCAGACTTTCCGACATATCTGAAAAGTGGCCTATGAAGGAATCTAGGTGGACTTCATCTTTGCTATTCTGTCTCCCTGCTACAAAGCAGTAGGAAGAGCACTTCTAACTATGGCATGAGGAAACAATCAGTTAAACAAGTGGATCTTTTTGAGGTGGTGGGGAGTTTGATACATGGCTGTCTCTGGGTCTTCAAAAAAAAATAAACTTCTATGGAGACTTAGGTTAAAATAGTTGCTGTGTCTTACTCTGATCAGTTAAAAATTCAGAAAACCTACACAGGTAGTGTGTGTGGGGTGTTCTGTTGTTTGTTTTTTTTTTCCCCTCCTGAGAACTACTTCGGTCCATGAGTCATGACCTTTTAACTTGTATCTTAAGTAATACTGCATATTTTTCAAGACATCCATTCTAACCATTGTTTTCTTTGTAGAGATAGAGAACAGAGAGAGAGAGAAGTAGCTCTTCGGGATTTTCGTTCTGGAAAATGTCCAGTTCTTGTGGCAACCTCTGTGGCAGCAAGAGGTCTGGATATTGAAAACGTTCAACATGTTATTAATTTTGATCTTCCTCCCACCATTGAAGAGTATGTACATCGAATTGGACGAACTGGTCGTTGTGGAAATACAGGCAAAGCAGTTTGCTTCTTTGATAACAGTTCAGATGGCCATCTTGCACAATCTCTGGTTAAAGTGCTTTCAGATGTAAGTTTCAAAGCTCTATACTTAACTTTTTCTGTTCTGTAGGATTCCACTTCAATGTACTGAGCAAGACTATTTCTTTGGTAAAGTTATGGAACTCCTAATTTGAGTTGTAAAGCAGTGAAAGTCTCTAAATTCTAATTTTCTAATTATGTAGGCCCACCAGGAAGTTCCTGTTTGGTTGGAAGAAATTGCTTTTGGTTTTCAAGGAGAACAGGTCTTTACATCAGTTAATACCCAAAAGGTAAGTCTGGAAATGAACTGGAAGTCTTGGCTTTCAGAACTTTGTCTCAGAATAAAAGTGTGTTTAGCATTATATATCTAGAGTAACACCAATGTAACTGTATCCTTTATCTTAGTTGTGCATCTTCAAAGTGCTCAGTATTTCTGAAGCTAATTTTGGACAACTTGCTTGACATGGACTCTTTTAGTGTGGCCTTACTAGCTGCGTTAGTCTTGATCTGTAGTGTCAAGAACTACTCTGTGTAAGAAAAGGTTTGTGTGAACATATGCAAAGGCTGTAGTTCCAGAAGTTTCTCTACTGCACATTAGGGTAGGAGCAAATAGTTGCTAGTTACACAGTCACTACTTGTTATGAATTACTCAACCGAGTAACTCATCTGACTAAAAAATTCAGCTAATTATAGTTAGGTAAATGCCCAGTCTGATCCATTCAAAATTTTTCTTAATGTCTGTGATGAGGAGTATCCTTCTGGTATCCCAGTGTTGCTGATAACAGATGTTAAAATACAGCTTGAGTAAATGAGACAGCCTAGGTGGTGTAAGTCTGATATCATTCTTCAGTCACGAGTTTAGGATTTAAATTATATGCCTACTCCTCCTTCAAATGACTCTCTTTTGGTTTTTTCCCAACCGATGTTTGATAGCTCTTGCTTTTATCTCCTTGGATTTTAATGCCTTCATCAAAAGCCTTTTCTTGATCTCTTGATTCTGTAAGAACTTTATCCCATCTCAGCTGCATTCCAAATGTTAATATTCTTTTAGAGACCACAAAAGAAATAAGTACTCTCACTGCTTACACAATGTTTGAGGTTCAAGTTCAAGCTCAGACCTTCCTTTCATTAATTATCTTTTTCCATACCATAATTATTGAAAGTATGGGGTGTTTTTGGTTTATTTACGTGTCTGACTAGTTCCCTAGTCAGATCTGAATCTTTTTTCTTAGGGTCTTCATGGGATCTGTTACACACTTAAACTTGTGTGAACTGATTTGTGTTGGGTAAGAGAAGAAGTTGGGGTTTGAATTTTGGCAAGGATTATTCCCACACCTGATAAAATCTGAGGTTGATTAAAGTGCATTAATTTCACACCGGGGTCTAAAAACTTTATAGAAGTTTAATGATGAAAGAGCTTCTGTGTTTATTTAAAAAAATACGCTGTTCAAATTACATTGAGACAGAAATGTTTAGTTTAGAAAACTAAAATTGTTTTGTAGTGACTTTTACTGTTAAATGATTGAAAGCATTAATGATTCTAAACTAGTACCTGTTCTGTTTCCTAGAATTACAGAGGCAGAGGCACCACGAACACAGGAGGAATGAAGATGTCGTATTCTGCAAGTGCGTTTGAGTCATGGGATTAACTGCTTTAGTACCAAACTAGGTTGTATTCTGTTTTGCTTTAAGTGAAATGTTGCACTTAATGTTCCTTACTGTTGAGCTTATGGAACACTTAATGTTTAAAAGAGTAGCTCATATCATATGCTAAAGCTTTCAGCAATGTATATGTAATCTGTTACGATGAACCCTGTGGTGATTATCACTTAATGTAAAAAGCCAAAAGCAATTTTTTAGGAGAAACTTCAAGTGTTAAGCATTAAAACTTTCATTAAATGTTCAATGCTTGGTGGCTAGTGTGCTGCTGTAAAAAGATGAAGGTTTTGCAAGTGGAAAATAGTAATTTCCTTGAACCTACTACTTTGTTTTCATAATTTTGCATGGGGAGATAGTCATATGACCTAGCTTGGGAAAGAGCTTTGTGTAGAGTACTCATCTAAACTTAATGTTTGTTCCGTTTTGTAGTGGATTGGTTTATAAAATTTGAATGTAGTAATGAGGTTACTGAAGATTAAGGATCTGTTAAACATCTTGTAAACAGTTACTTAATAAAAGCTTGAACAGTACATATTGATGGTTGCTTCTACATCAGATATACAAAAACGCATATCTCATTGCAGTTTCATGAACTGGTATTATTTTGACATGCATAGAACATGTGCATCTCCATATGGAACTGAAGATCAGTGGTTATATCCACAACTTAGTTGAAATACATGTTTTTACAGAGCTGTCTTCAGAGAAGAATGGAGCCCTGTGTTGCTTCTGGTATAATGATTTTGCCTTTGACAGGTATAAGTACTCCTCTGTTAACCTCTTGTGGAAAAGTTTGCTTTAGAACAAGTTTGTTGGCTCACATCCAAAAGAGTTTCCCAGGCTTGTAGAAGCTATAGAGGGTAAGCAGCCATTAACAGTTGAAAGAGATTTCCTTAAAGTTGCTTTTTCTTTGAAAAAAATTTTTTTTTACCAGTGCAGTATGCTACAAAGATGCATGTGATTGTATCCCAGAGTAAAATGGCAAAGTAGTTGTGATCATAATTTGTAATTTCTTGCATAGCTGAACAAGTGTATAAGTGTCTCATTTTCTCTTGTATTTAGTGCACATGCTGAGCACTATTTCTTGTACAGTCTTCCTCCTCACAGGCAAATAGTACTTTTAAGCTCTGCTAACAAGACTGAAGGTTTAATGGCCAGGTTTGTAAGAATCAGAATGGACTTGGGGCAGTATTATGGAATCTGTTCTGTGGAAAAGTGGGCTGTTGTTTTACTACTTATATGAATATTTTTTGAAGAGGATTTATCTACTTAAATATCTACTTAGAAAAACACTTATTTTTGTACACTGCAGTTTTACTGATACATAATGTGCGAAAAAGTAAAGTAAGTCTTAATTGTGTCATTAGAAGTGAGCTGAAGGGATAGTGTATGTAAGTTGCAACTCGTAAGCAGTGGATGTGTTTAAGCTTGAAGCCTGTAATTCAAAGTACAATACCCTGGGCAGCATGACTACTTTTCTTCACAAGTCTCCTTGAGGATTTTTGCATCCATTCTGAATTTCAGGTTGCTGGCTGCAACAAACGTCCATGAACTGTAATTTTTGGAGGAAGCTGTACAGCTGATAAAGTCTTCCATTTCTGTGAAAAGAAACCAAATGAAGTACAGTCATGGGCCAGTTGTAATCTGGAATAAACCTATGAAGGGAACGTGGCTTAGCCTTGTTTAAAGGACAGCTTAGGTCACTGGGTCTTTTCTGTTTTGCCTCTTTGAGTTGGAGGGGGGGGGCACAGAGGGAGTTCTGTAACTGTTTAAAGAGCTGTTCTGTCCCTCTTGTTCTTAACCGCTTGCACTGAAAGCTAGATTAAAAAAAGATGGTGCTGTTCTACCTTAGAACTGCTGCCATGTAGTGCTGTGTCACATTTTGCCGCTGGCAACTGTTAGGTGCTCAAATTGCTCAACATCTTCCTTCAGCAGCAGTGCATGAAAAACTAAACACAGTGGAGTTTTATCTTCTTTAGAGGAGTTAAAGGTACAACTTGTCATACCTGACTAAAGGCCACAAGATGTGGTGGATGGAAGTTAACGCTGCAGCAATCTCAGGCTTGCATTTTATTTGTAACTTGGAAAGTAATTAATAAAATATCTTTTTAGTACCTACTCCACTTTATCCAATATAACATCTCCAACTATTCCTACAAGAGTTAAAAGCGTATACAGGATGTTTATCAGAACACAGGGGCTCTCCTTCAGTATTTTGAGAAAAGAGTATTCATCTTTATGGAATTTGGGATGGGTGGGAAGAGGGTTGGTAATCAGTAAAGGTAAAAGTAAGGTATCAAAGTAAAGGTACCATTTCAGGTAGCTATAGGAGTGAAGGCGGCTGGGGACAGTCTCTTCTGATTTCAGGGTGTGATTGTAGTCATGAGTCTTAAAGAGGAATGAATTGAAGTAGTAGTGCATCCAGCAAATAATTTCTAGGGTAGTCAAAGAAACAGCAGGCAATGGTAGTCCAGAGAAGCGTAGCTGGGATTTTTTTCCCAAGCTAAAGTGGGATTTGATTTTTGTGGGACATAAATAAAACAACATTGACAGCAAGTATTCTGCTTTTCATGCTAATGGGATGCTAGTTTGAGTACAAATGATGTCCAGTGCTTGTCACTAAAGGAAAATGTAAATTGGTGGCTTACAGCCTTTGATCTGCAGCTACTCACAAACTATGGACTAGTTCCAAGGGACCTACAGGTAGTAGCTGAGAAAAGCAGACATTCTGATGGTATGTCTAAATTTGCTGATTAAGGGCTGCATCTCCACCAAAAATTAAGGGTGAAGGAATTGAAGCATTGTAAACAACAGTTCAGACCAACAGAAAAATACAATAGTATCTCCTCAAAACTATTTAATACCAGATTTATTTAAGTTCTTCACGGTGTTTTGGCAAATAGGAAAGCAAACTATAGAGAAGACTTTATGAATAGCCCATTTTGAAAATGTCTTTCTAATTGTTGGTAATATTTGTTGGAATTTGCATTCTCCTGCAAATTATCTTAAAAAATACCATAGAGTGGACCTGTCTCTCCTTACTGGTCTCAGGCAGGGAGTAGAAGGTGAGCTCACCAGACATTGTTGGTGTGTCCCTGGCTTTGTACAAAATCTACATTTCTCTCTGATTTAAGACAAATGTAAACCTGTAATGCTAGGTTGTAATAAGTGGGTTTTTTCCCTTGTGTTATCCAATTCAGTCGTTTGAGTGTGCTCTTCAGCAGTTCCAGGGAATTCCCTGGTGAGAAAAGACGGAATGTTGTGACATCTGTCACAACTTTGTCCTCAGTAACACCAAATATGGATGGGTCTGTGGTCAGATGTGGGTGTTTGTACGTGGTGCTGTACGTTAGGAATTGTCAAAGATGAACACAGTGTTTAGTTCTGTCACTGCAGATTTTACTTTGACTATTGTCATGTGTGTTTAGTTTCAGGTTTTGGCAATGACATTTCTTATAAACCCGCAGTTTTTAGAGATTTTTTTTTATAGTATGATTGTTTCCATCTCTTAACTGCAGTAGCCAATAAGCAACAGTAGAAGAAATCATATGCCTATGGAATGTGGACCAAGGATGTGGTAGTCTTATATTTCAGCGCATTCTTTTCAAATTTATCTGATCTTTGTGTTTTTTCCAAAATGTTGGAATGAAGTGGGACAGTAATTCTAGGCTATGGTTCAGTAGTACTTGAAATACAAATATTAAAAGTTTTTCATTTTGTGCTGTTTATTTTCTTCAAAGTAACTGTACAGTACAGTCTCTGGCATCTCTGAGTGTAATGAGTTTGGCTTTTATTTCTTTGTATTAAGCAGAAGTGAAAATATTATGGTGAGTAAGGATACTTAGAGGAACTACTTTGTGTTCAAGACTTCGGAGTCAGCTCTTTGTTCACAGTTGACTGGACAGATTATTTGGAAGCCAGACAGTACTGAAAATACCTTTCTTCCCCTTTATGCTTCCAAATAGTGGTAGAAATATGGCTCATCTGTCAGAGCCTGATTTCTGTATATGAATGAGGAATAATATTTTCTTTGGAACTCACCATAAATGTGCCTGTTGTGTGCTGGTATTGTCTGAGAAAACTACGGACAGTGGCTGGAGTTAACTGATTTTAGTGTACTAACTTGTCATCACTGCTGCAGGGTTAATGCTATCAAGCAGGATTTCCTTGCACTGTTGTCTTTCCCCTTTTTTTTAAACTGAGTCAGCTAAAATAGGTTTCAATATCTAATCCTTACTAAATAGCGCCGAACTTTAAAGAATGCTGTGTTTTGCTCTTCCTCTACCATTCCACCACTATGTGCAGAAATATGGACATAGTCACAGGAGATGGGATGGCTGTTTACAAAGATATTTTTTTTTTCCTGGGAAGATGGATGAGATTTGAACTGAAAGAAATTTACTCAATTTTGGCCTTTTGGTGCACTTCTCTTTTACCACTAGCAGCAGAGGTGAAAGCAGGCAGGTGACTTACCAGTAATTCGTTGTCTTGATAAACTCAAAAAATCCAAACAATCAACTCTCCCCCGCTTCAAAATGCTGCTTTTCTGCCTCTAAATCCATTATGATGTATCATTTGAAACTGTGGAACTACCTCTCTAAACATGCTAGTCATATAATAAACTAAATCATGTTAATGGAAAGATCTGTTTTTCTTTAGGAGATTCTGAATTTTGAGGGTCATATGCAGCATACTCAAATGTGCAAAGCAGCAGGTCTCATTCTTCACCAGAATGAACGAATTGCTGAGCATACACTAGAAGCTTTTTTGTAGCCGTTTGTCTGCTCAAACTTGAGACATCACTTCTAGAACTGAGCACACTTGCGTTATTCATGTCCGCTGTCTATACCAGTGAATATGTAATGTACTCTGACTGAGCCGCTTTTCTGTGGGAATTTTTCTTGTGCACAAAGACTAGAAGTACAATATATACAACTTAAGAATAGAAAGCAATGATTTATTGGAAGGTGTAGATAACTGGTAGCATGTTAGTCCTAGCTAAATGTTAATATTCCCTTCATAAGACATCTGATAAGTCATGAGGGAAGAACCTGACCTCAGAACACAGCAACAGAAATGCCTAGTCTGACCAAGTAAGGACTTGTCCTGACTCCTTGGGAGAGGTACAGTTATGGGAATCCATATAGCAAGGGAAGAGCTCAATGAATCATGAAAATTTCAAGGATTTGAAAATAAGTAATTTGTATCAGACACATTTCCTAAACATGGTGACTTAGCAAGTACCTGCGCAGTCTCAAATTCAGGTTGGTCATACCTGCTTCTGTAACTGCATCTCTCTAAGCTGGGGATGTTTCTTTATTTTTATAAAGAGCAGTTACACTTCCATATCGTATCTTCAGTCACCAAGATTTACCTCAGATTTGCAGGGCTAGAGATTCATTAGTGAAGTGGTTTAACCACTCCGGAAAGTTTCACAAAGCACTTCATCACAATGCCAGGATACTTGAGAAGAAAGCCTGCTCATAGCTGCTGCAGTGGCTGTTCCCAAGCTGCCCAGCTGGAGATCGACAGTCTCTTCTTCTAGATAGAACGCTCTGTGGACTAAAATGTCATTGCCAGCGCACAGAGTTTGTAGCATTCAACGGTGAGCTGTTAATGACAACAGACGCTAAATTCAGCATGTGTCTGGGCCTGCCAGGCAAAATGGCACTGCCCTGTTGCTGCTCTAGCTGAGATGCCAGAGTTCTTGTTGAAGTTCTTGGTGGACTGCTGCTTGATTGTACCGGCTTACCCTTAGCTTTGTTTCTGGGTGCTGCCCCTTCAGTATGAGGAGGTCATAGCTGAACCTCCCATGAGTTTTTCTGTACAGACAAGGTGGTTTCAGGATTGTCAGCGAAGCTTCATGTCTGAAGTGCCCTCACTTTTATCAGCATATGTCATCCAGTTAATTTGAGAGGCAGCAGAAGGTGGAATATATATGAATATGATGTTTTGGCCCAAGGTAACAGCTGAATTCCTGCCCAGCTGCTCGCTCACTGCCTTGCCACTCTATAGCCGGCAAGAATAATGAGAAACAGGAACAAGAAGGCTCATCAAGATGAAGACAAATTGTGTACCAATTGCCATTGCAGGCAAAACAGACTTGACTAGGGGAAAACTGAGTTTATTGCCAGTGAATACATATATCTTTAATTACTGATTCAGATAGTGGGAACCAAAAAGACAAACATCGTAACAGGGAAGACACCTTTTGTCCCCCTCTTCCAAGCTCAGCTTTACTCCAGGGACTTCTTGCCCTGTTATCGCCACAGGTTACACTTGCTCCCTTTAGAGCAGCAATGAGGGGTGTGGGGCATTTTGGTCAGTATGTAGGGGTTTCACTCTGTTCCTTACTGTTCCCACTTTTCCTTTGCTGTGGCCCAGGTTCTCCACAGGCTGCGGAGGCTGTGCTCTGATGTGGGTCCTTTGTGGGCTGCAGGAAATACCTGCTCTGCCATGGAGCTCCTCCGTCTCTGGCCCTGGTGTTGCCTCTGTTGCTTCTTGCTCCTCTTTGATCCCTCTTCCTCTGCCTGTCTTGACGTTTTTGCCCTTTCTTAAACAGACTTTCCCTGAGGCACCAGCAGCTCTGCTGAGGGGCTCAGCTGTGCCCTGTGATGGCCCTGCTGGGCTGGCTGGCACTGGCTGGCTCTGTCACTGGGCAGCCCTGGCCTCTCCTCACCCCTGCAGGCTCCCGACACCCAAACCCTGCGGCCAGCCTGGGGTGGCATGTGGTGCGGCAGGAGCCATGTAGATTTAAGGCAAGAAAGCCAAGAAGTAACAGCCCCACTGTCCTTTCAGGGCCAGCTCAGTAAGGAGCTTTGCTTACCAGAGATCCAAGAGTTTGCAAATCTGATAATTAACACAATTTGCCTTTGAGGAGGCTATTTCGGCTCTTGGAAGTTTTGTACGTATCACCGGTGTGGTGTTGCGTGTCCTGTCCTTTAATTTGGAGAAGTGTGGTGCTGTTGGATGTACAGCCTTTGAAAGATGCCAGCTCCAGAAAAAACATGAATCTATTCAAAGCCAAATGTGTGTGTGGGAAGAGAGGAGTATCTGTGTGATAAGCCGTTCTCAGCTATGTAGCTCTTACTCTTTTGATCTTTGTTAAAATGTACATTTGTGAGACACTAGCTTTCAGTGCCGGTGGTTACTATAAATCACTGTGACTGTGTTGGGAGTAACTCATGCTGGTTGTGGTCATCATTGGGAGCCTGCTTGCTGTGGCCTTGGGAGGGAAAACCATAGGAAATGGCATCTTGTACTCCTGCTATTAAAACCACATGAGATTGTCAGTGATTCTCTTAGTCTGTTTGTACAAATGGGTTTGATTACATTTCTCTGTCTTTGTAATTGTAGTAAAAGGTTTGGGAAGCTTGATCTACCATAGGATGAAAAACATTTTAAAAACTTCTGTAGTAAACTTCCGAAAGCAGCACTCTGTGTATAAAGCGTCCCTTCTTTGCCAGCATTTTAACACATTGCAATTGCAGCTGATGTTATGGTGTTGCAATACTGTGAAGGAAGATGTGACGGGAAGGAAGTATTGCATAGTTCCTTGTTCTGAAATGGCTAACGGCTTTGTGGCCTTCTTAGGAAAACACCTGATTCTTTTCTTGAGGAATAAATCCTCTCTAGAATAGAGATTAAGAAGATTCACAAATAATTACACTTAGCTGTTAAAACTTTTCTGCTTATATTAAATGTGGACAGTTGCACACTGCACAGCATAGCAATTGGCACAATTCTTACCCCTTCTGTTAGTTTCTGACATTTTGTAGGTCTGCCTCTAAAACTATGTCAAATCAGAGTGATACAGTTGTTGCACATTATCGTTGTGTATTCAGTGATCAGTTAGTTATAAGCTTTGCTGATATATTGAAACAAAGGATATAGTAATAAATCAGTAATTTAAGAGCATGGTTTCGATTGTGCTGCTGTTGTGGAATTTTTGTGTTACCCTAAAATAAAATTTAAGAAGAACATAGTTAATTTTCCACCCGTTAAATGCAGCCTTGCGTGGAGGTTGATGCCAGTAGGTTTCTGCTGACTAGTTATTTACTGAATAACAGAGCTGTATATACTCAGAAATTGATAACAGAATCTGACTGTTTTCACTGGATTTTCCCCCCTCACAAGCTAAATCAATAGGGAATACAAGGACATTCATGGTTTTTATTTGTGTGTTGTTCTGCAATGGCTTAAATCAATGAAAGTCAGTCCCCAGCTCCTCCTCTTCACGTTTAAGGGAATGAGGTGGTTCAGGTCATTGGCACAGGAAAAAATCAACGTAACAAGTGATGTAGGAGCGAGTTAGCTTATATGGGGTCTGGTGAGCGGGAGCACTGGCCTAAGAGACAAGTCAGGAATGTCAATGAGGTTAAGGAGGGACAGGGTAGTGCCAGCTGTTACTGGCTTGTGTTGCTGCAGAACTGGTAACAATGCATCTTCGTACGCAGAAGAAAGTTTTATCCTGCTACTGACAGGGGAAAAAAAAAATGCTCTTCCAGTGATGGTTTCCACTATATGGTATAGCTTTACAATTACGTGTATTTGGTGATCTTGTAAAGCAGTCACAACATGGCTCAGTTTGCAATATAACTTTAAAACCGTGCTCCTCATCTCTATGACATTAACCTGCCAGATCTGAAGTCACAGGAGTTTTAATGTTACTGTGTGAGGAAGCTGTAGGTTCTGAAGCAGTTAGAACTTCCAAATGTGAATGCACACTATCAATTTTATTTGCTGTTGTGCATATCAGGAACGCCTTTTTTTCAAAGATGTGCTGCTATCCCTTCAGTAGTTAGAAATATAGATTAACATTTAAGAACTATGTTTTTATAGAAATAATTAAAATAGATAAAAATGAAGTAGAAGTTACAGATTGCTTTTATGTTAATCCTTTTTTTAGCTACAAAACCTGTCCACAAAAAATGTGGCCTGGCTACCTTTGAACTTCTGTAAAAATAAATTCAAGTCTCAATTAACCAGATGGTCTTTTGCAGGCTTTATTAACATTAGCATTAATGTAGACTTGAGAATGTAAACAAGAAGGACTCATTATAAAAGTCTTTGGTTTAGAAACCAAAGATGGAGTTTTTTAATGCTTCCTTTCACAACTACATTGCAATTCCCAGACTACATGAAAATAAAGTTATGGCTTTGGTATTTGACTTAGTCAATACTTTGCGTCAAGTGGGGGGAAAGTGTCTTTTTTTCAAGAGAATGGCTCAGCAAGATCTGACTGAAGACTTTGTAGAAAGATAGTAAAAAGAAAGTATTGCTGTAAGGACTGGGGACCCTGTGTGGCTTGGGGAGCCACAGGCAGAGTTAAAAGAAGAGCTAGGTTTGATGTTGCTTTGGCTAGAAGTTTGTGAAGCAAGGTAGCAATTTCATCAGAGCAGCTCAGGCAATGCCACCTTCTCAACATATGTCACTGTCGCATGTGTGTTGACTTCTTCCCTGCCAACAGCAATAAGCAATGGCTTTTCAGGATGCTGGTGAAACAGTTAATGTGGGCAAGGCCAGTTTGATTCTCCTGGTCATTATTGTTTTGCCCATTCATGTAGATCTCCCTGATTCACTCATTTCTGCGTCCAGGTCACTGATGATTGGGCTGGTAGGGATGTTTAGCCTAGAACTGCTTTCATGGAATCACAGAATAGTAGGGGTTGGAAGGGACCTCTGGAGAACATCTAGTCCAGCCGCCCTGCCAGAGCAGGACAGGAATGCATCCAGGTGGGTTTTGAGTATCTCCAGAGACGGAGACTCCACAGTCTCTCTGAGCAGCCTGTTCCAGTGCTCTGTCAGCCTCAAAGTAAAGAAGTTTTTTCCTTATGTTCAGTTGGAATTTCCTGTGTTCCAGTTTGTGCCTGTTGCCTCTTTTCCTGTCACTGGGCAGCACTGAAAACAGTCTGGCCCCATCCTCTTGACTCCTGCCCTTTAGATATTTATAACCATTGATGAGATCCCCTCTCAGTCATCTCCAGGCTAAACAGACCCAGGTCTCTCAGCCTTTCCTTGTAAGAGGGGTGCTCCATTCCCTTGATCATCTTGATAGCCCTCTGCTGGACTCTGTAGTAGTTCCCTGTACTTGAACCGGGGAGCCCAGACCTGGACACAGTACTCCAGATGTGGCCTCACCAGGGCAGTGTAGAGGGGGAGGATGACCTCCCTCTACCTGCTGGCCATGCTCTTTTTAATGTGCCCCAGGAGACCATTGGCCTTACTGGCCATGAGGGCACATTGCTAGCTTGTGGTCAGCTTGTTGTCCACCAGGACTCTCAGGTTCCTCTCTGCAGAGCTGCTCTCCAGAAAGTCAGTCCCCAACCCGTACCAGTATATGGGGTTATTCCTCCCCACATGCAGGACCCTACACTAGACATCATTAAACTTCATTATGTTTCTCTCCGCCCAGCTCTCCAGCCTGTCCAGGTTGGAGACACTCGCTGAACGGCAGCACAGCCTTCTGGTGTGTCAGCCACCCCTTCCAGTTTTGTATCATCAGCAAACTTGCTGAGGGTACTCTCTGTCCCCTCATCCAGGTCGTTGATGAATATATTGAACAAGACTGGAACCAGTACTGACCCCTGGGGAACACCACTGGTTACAGGCCTCCAACTGGACTCTGCGCCGCTGATCACAACCCTCAGCTCTGCCACTGAATGTGTTTCAGTACGTGACTTTCAAATTATTTAAAATTATTGGAAATGGCTGAACAAGTGAGGTGTACATTAAGTGTCTTACCTTTTTTTTTTCTTCCTTGAATGAGAGTCTGACCAAGTTGTCCCTGAAATTTTGAAATGTTTTGTTTCTTGTGCAACTCTGTCACTGAGGTATCTTTGATAGTACAAGTTTTGCATCTGGAGTGGATGGATCACAGAAGGATGTACATGCAGCTCAAAGTGGGGCCAAGTTTAAGTCCTCCTTGAAATTACCGTTCCGAATGCTTGAGGGCTTCCTCTGTGTGTGGGTGAGTTTTAGAAAATGTTACTGTCTCACGTGTTAGCAGTTACTGGTGTGTGTGCATGTCCCCGCTTTTCTTAAGTTACCACTGGGTCTTCAGTGATTTCATGGTTAAAACCAACTTTGTGACGATTTCTTGAACTAAAATTCTGTATATGTTTTCCATCAAATCTGCTTTCATCAAGACTGCACAATTAAATGCTGCAAGGTCAACTTGCATACTGGCCAGTGGAAATGCACCTCATTTTGCCGCTTAACCACACAGTTCTCTGTTCTGTGCCAAAGCGTTCATTTCTACAGACTCACCGTAATTATACCGTGATTAGTAACTTTATAGGTGTGGTCACACATAATACAGAAGACAAATGCTTTTCCAAACTGAGCTACTGTAAGGTAACAAATTAATGCATGTTGAGGGTCAAATTTTTAGCAGTAGTTCTGCAGTGTCCTGGTGTCACCCTGCCAACAGGGACAAGACGGGGTGGCATCTGGAATTGGACAGTCCCTGGAGCAGCCATTCCTGAATCACCAGCCAAAAGAACACTGGCAGGGAGGGGTGGGCAGTGAAAACAGGCGCTTTCTTCCCCTGTTTCAGGAACAGCAGCTTCACTTTCCTCCCACTCTCACGACAGAAGACTTGGCGCTTTTAGAGCGTTCGTGTGCAAACTGGATAAAAGTGTCTGTGAATATGGAAACGCATTTTTGGCATGACTTCTATTATAGTGTAAAGGTTTCCTGTCTTCCGTGGAAAATGACTTTTGGTAAATCGCATCACCTTTTCTTGTGAGATGTTTTTTCCTTTACTATTAAATCATTACAAATGGTGGTAGTTGGAACAGTTACTGCCACTTTCATTAAGTGCCTTCTGCATCCTGGAATCTCTTTAAGTGCTGCAGCCCAGTCCACACGAAAACATTTAACAATATGGGAGCTTTAATTTAAGCGTGTAAGTAGTCCTGAGGCAGTCAGAAGGATGACTCAAGTTTTTTAAAAGTTAAGCACTTGCCTAACTGTTCTGTTAGGTCTGAAGCAATTTTTAATCACTTTGAAAGACTGAGAAGCCATTTTTCAGTAAGTCGATAAAAAGAATGTATTAGTCTGTCAGCACAGGCAACTATTAGACCAGAATACAGCTCCAAACAATTAAAAAAAAAAAAAAGTCCAACCCTGACCTTTCTTTTGTGCTCAGTAAAGAAAAAAATGGTAGCCTGGTCTGTCAAGGAGAGTTTAGGTTACAGTTTGAGTCTGTTTCTGTTGAATCACACTTCTGTTTTATGTATTGCCTAGTAGTGAAATAAATGGAAGTTTTCAAAATATTGGTGGCGTGGTTTCACGCTAGCTGGCAACTAGAACCACGCAGCCACTCGCTCACCCCCCTCCCCTTTTCCACCCTCAGGAAGGGGGTGGAGGGGAGGAGAGAAATATTAAAAAAAAGTGGGAGGGCAGGAGGGGGAGAGAGGGAAAAAAAACTCTTGGGCTGAGATAAAGACAGTTTAATAGAAACAATAAGAGAAAAGGAAAAATAACAATAATAATGACATAGGTCGCTCTCACTGCTCAGTGAATTGGGACCATCACAAGCAATGATCACAGATTCCCGCCGCCAGCTGACTCCCATTTATGTACTGAGCATCACATCTGTGGTATGGAATAGTCCTTTGGCAATTCCATCATTCTGTCTTTGCTTCTCTGGGAAGCTGAAAAAAAAGTCCTTGAATAGTGTAAACATGACGTAGTGACAACTAGAAACAATAGGTATTATTGACACTCCTTTCATGGCAAAAGGAGCTGTTTCCCAGGTGAAACCATGACAATTGGTATACATGCTGATGTACTACAGTACTTCTAAATAGCAGAGGGAATTTCAAAACCATTTCAAAACTGCAGCCTGCAGTGCAGCCTTACACCGGGGTTGTGGATGATGGGGAGTTGGCAACATCATATGAAAAAAAAAAAGGGACTTAATAGGCTACCAGGCTGAATCTGATGATTAGGTAACGAGGGTGAAGCCTAATGAGCGCTCCAAAAGTTGGAGCGGGTGCTGAGTTTGTGTATTCAAATGGCGGGAAAGAGGCACACGCAAAGAAAAAGCCGTACAAGTCATGGGAGTAGGAACAAGCCAATGAAGTGGGCATCACACCACCAACAGCTTGGCCTGAGACACAGGGCTTGTGCTGGGGGAATTTTGCTCTCAGACAGCCTGGTCACTTACAGACTGCAATTAGCAGGGAGAAGGTGGACTGGGTAGTTGTGAAGGCAAAAAACCCCAAAACCAACAAAAAACTTAAACTGTGGATGCTGATGGGTAATTACCACAAGTCATTGTGGTGCATGTGCAGGGTGAGGGTCTGAAATTGAACTTTTGAACTCTCAAGCACAAACCTGCTGCTTGATGACTGCAGCTGTGTGGGCTGCTTGTGACTTCTTGTAACAGCTCAACTAAACAAAAATAGCATTTCCTGAATCCTCCCATTAACGAATTGGCATTAGCCAGTGAGTAGGGTGACCATGCCTTGTGCTTTTGCATGTAGACTGTCACATGGGGAAGCCAGGGGCTTGGGGCGTGGAAAGAATCATAGAATACCAGGTTGGAAGGGGCTTCGGGCATCACCTTGTCCAACCTTTCTTGGCAAAGCACAGTCTGGACAAGATGGCCCAGCACCCTCTCCAGCCGAATCTTAAAAGTGTCCAATATTGGAGAGTTCACCACTTCCCTGGGGAGATTATTCCAATGGCTACTTGTTCTCATTGTGAAAAATTTTCCTGTCCAATTGGAATCTCCCCAGGAGCAACTTGTACCCATTACCCCTTGTCTTCTCCATGTGACTCTTTCTAAAAAGGGAGTCTCCATCTTCTTTGTAGACACCATTTAAATACTGGAACATGGTGGTAAGGTCTCACCTAAGCCTTCATTTCTCAAGGTTGAACAAAGCCTGTTCTCTCAGCCTTTCCTCATATGGCAGGCTTCCCAGTCCTTTAAGCATCTTTGCGGCCCTTCTTTTGGCCTTCTCCAGCCTGTCACATCTTTTTTGCGTAGAGGGGACCAAAACTGACCACAGTATTCCCGGTGTAGCCTGACAAGCACTGAGTAGAGTGCGATAATGACTTCTTTGTCTCTGCTGGTGATGCCTTTGTTGATGCAGCCCAGCGTCCTGTTGGCTTTCTTTGCCACAGCAGCACACTGTTTGCTCATATTGAGCTTGTTGTCCACTGGAACCCCCAGGTCCCTTTCCACAGAGCTGCTTCCCAGCAAGGTAGATCCCAGTCTGTGCTGCACTCCTGGATTGTGTTTTCCCAGGTGCAAGACCTTACACTTGTCCTTGTTGAACTTCATAAGGTTCTTGTTATCCCACTCTTCCAGTCTACCTGGGTCTTCCTGCAGGGTGGCTCTCCTTTCCAAGGTGTCCGCATCCCCACTCAGTTTGGTGTCATCAGCAAACTTTCGTCACAGTACACTTGTTCCCATCATCCAGATCACTTATGAAGATGCTAAACAGCGTTGGGCCACTTGTGACAGGTGGCCAGTTTGAAAAGGAGATGTTTACCACCAGCCTCTGGGTGCTGAAGGAGGTGAACATCCTGCAGGGAGAAAGATCTTGGAAGTAGGGAGAGGTCCTGGAGATGGGAGAGGTACATGGAGACAGACTCTGGAAGAGTTGGGGACCCTGGTTGGTAATGCTTGGGGCTGGTGGAGCAGGGAGCCAGCACAACTTCCCCAGACCAGTGCCCGTCTCCTTGACGAGAAGGGCTGATGGGCCTAAGTGAGTGGGTGAGAGAACCAATTGGGATGACAGCTCAAATGTCACTGGTTTTAAAATAAAGCTCTGTATCCATATCTACAGCTTGTCCTACCTGTGACATTAGTGTAGGATAAACACATTTGTTGTTATTATGGATCTCTTCTGGAACTGGGGCCGAAACCTCTGGATGACGTCTGTATTGATTGAGCTATTAGAATGCAGTATCTGCTCTTGGAGAGTGCTTAGAAAGGACTGGTAGTGCTTAGTAAGAGGTACATTACTGCGGACTTTGGATTTCCATTTACTAACTTCACAGTATCTCTCTTAATTGCAATAGTCCTTCTAGTTCTCATTGTTCTTATTCCTTTTCATATTGCTGATGGCCGCAGTTTTCTTCTAAGTCACTAACTGCGATACGTTAGCTTTAAAAGGGATCATAACTTCAGTTGTTTCTCTGACGGTGCTGAAGCCCTAAATAATGCACGGGGTACATAGGTGTGAGTGCTGCTGGGCGGCGGCTGTTACCTGATCCGCTTGTTTCACTGCCTGCGCGTACGCGATTTAAAGACCTCGCCGAATTGACTCATCTGCGTGGACGTGCTGCCGCGTGCGACGCTGTGTAGCCGAATGCTTCGCGCCTTGGAGAGATTTGTGCCGAGGAGTCCTAAAAACCGACAGCTGTGGGAGTTGCGGGCTGTGGGGCCGGCGTCCGCCCCCTCCTCCCCCCACCCCCCTTCCTCCCTTGTCCCTGTCCCCGAGGCGGTGGCCCAGCGGGGACGGGCTCCCCCCGCCCCTTTCGGGGATGCTCCCTCCCACGGGCAGCAGCATCCTCCTCCCCCCGGTAGCAGCATCCCCCTCCCCCGGGCGGTAGCATCCCCCTCCCCCGGGCAGCAGCATCCCCCTCCCCCGGGCAGCAGCATCCCCCTCCCGCCGGTAGCAGCATCCCCCTCCCACGGGCAGCCTCTCCGCGGGCGGCGGGGCTCGGCGCCGGTGCGGAGGCAGCGGTAGGAGCGGAGGAAGAGTCCGACACGGCTCCCCCGCGGGTGCTGGTGCCGGGGGGCGGGGGTTTCTGGCTTTCAGAATTACAGGAAAAAGTGTTACTCGTGCGGGGGGTGGTAACTTCCTATTTTGCCACATCCCTTCTCAGTCGCGGGGCGGCGGAGGTCCCTGTTGAGCCAGACGGCCGTCCTGAAGCTCCGGTAAGTGAAAAGATCTTTTTTTTTTTTTTTTTTTAATTTTTTAAGCAGAGGTCTCTCTGCTCTTTTTTGTTAATATGGAGCGTGGGAAAGTGTGTAATTCTTCCCCGGAGTGTTGCTGGGGTCGATCTTCACCGGCGGTGATGTGTGCTTGCATTCACATCTCTCCAGATGTTCATCCCAGTCTTAAGGCAGTGCATGCTTCTGTGTCTCTCCGGGCCAAGCACCTCCTTTCGGTTTCTTTCTTCCAAGTCTATGAGACAGTAAGAGTTGGAACTTCCAATTTAGCTGTTTGCATTTGTCTTTTTTTTGGGAAGAATATGATACAGATGCTTGGCAGTGTTTTTCTTTGTATGCACAGTAGTAAGAGTTAGTTCTCAAAACGTTTGCAAATATATGCAATCATCAAAGGCGGTAAGAGCTCTTTCCTAACTGCTGGCTGCTTCGATTTTTTGTATTCACGCAAATTTTCTCGAAGTGGCACATCAGGTTTAAATACACTGGCCCCATGCCTTTTCTATGCTTGCACAGCTTTTTCCTCCTGGAAACAAAATAATTCTGTATTATGCTTGTGTACACGTCTGTCATGAGTGTCGCTTGTGCTTAAGTTTGGGAAGCTGCACTGAACTTCTGGTGTGTAATGGTCTGTGTGACTGTTCTCTTTTGATGATGATTGTCTAAAATAGTTGAAATCCAACTTCTGTCCTCCATCTATGAATTAAGACACTAGGCAAGAGAATGTGTTCATGCTTGAAGAAAGCTTCACGTATTGGGCAAAAGAATGGAATGGTCAGTTCAGATTTTTCTGTCAGATAGAGGCTTATCAGTAACAACAGGTCTCGAAAGGCATAAAAATGTGTGTGAGGAAAAGCTTTAGGTTTATACCATAGAGGTTGCAGTACCAAACTTAAAGATCTTGATTTTTCTATAATAATAATAATGTAAGTCTGGTAATTTTTTGCATTATTTGGTGCTTGTAGGGATTTTTTTTTTTAAATTTTTTATTTTCAAAAAATTAAAAAAATTTAAATTTTCAGTTAAAAAATGCTGTACTCGGGGAGATTTCAAAGGGACATCTCAGGGAGACCTCAAAACGTAGCTGTTTTTAGTAGGTCCTATGGAGCCTGGTTTCACACTACCATGCCATGTTTCACCTAGCAGTTTTGACAGATATAAAAATATTTTTTCCAAAGTTTACAGTATAGGTAGTAAACAAAAGAAAAACTGGATATATAACCTCTATGAGATAATCTGAATCATCTTATGCAGGTCAACACCAAGATATTTGGGATCAAAGAATACAGAGGGTGCTCAACAGGACAAAAAACCCTTGGGAAGTGGTAAGATAAAGACTGTTTTAGGTGACTGTGTCCTCTGTTGGGGAAAAAAAGGGCTAACGTTCTGTTTAGATGCACAGTAACAGGCATAGCAGGTAAGTGCCTGGTAGTGATCTTATATTCCTCTAACAAGGTACATGAGGTGTTCTCAGCATCCAGCAGTGAAAGGTGGTAAGGAACAGGTGAAAAGAGGACTTAATGTATACTCTTTACCTTTATGTAAGGTTGAGATGAATATACAGAAGGATATTTGACCGTGGGAGTGTAAGCATGCTTCTTAATCACTGTGAAAAAGGTATGACATGAAATGATGTGTAGATATTGTCTATATTCCAAATTAACTCCTGAAAACAAGAATAAGTGATGCAATAGTAGTATAAACGCAAAACTCACTGTTGGGTGAGTCTGTAATGAGTCTGAGTTTGTAATGTTTTCTAAAATATATGATGTAATATTGTAACAAATGTAACCAAAATATTGCATGTAATCACATAGTTTACATGAAAAAAGGGACCAAGATGTAAAAATCAAGAAATTAAATCTTGTTTTGTGTTTGTAGCTTTAAGCCTTTTCCCTAAAAATCAAGTTTTTATTATGAGGTATAATGTATTAATTAGCAAATAGATATTTATTTTGCAGCTTTTTTATCTAGCTGAGCATTTTGTACCTTGAGACATATTTAGAGGCGTATTTGTTATCCTTGCTCAGAGAACAATGAACTATATTCTATTTACTAGCTATGTATTAATTATTTTTCTGTATTATTATCAAGCTGCATTGAGGTAAAAATTGGAATTTAAATATAATACACAGCATTTTATATTAAAATATATTAATATTCAGTATGCTGTTAAATATTGTTCTATAACAAAAGAAAGGGTTCATCAAAACATGTTTTGCATCTGTAACCCTAGGTAATACTAAACAAAATAGCTGTTACCAGCAGTTGTTGACTGAGCTGACCTTTCCTGGTCACTATGTCCTTCAGGACTTTAGAACAAAAGTATCTTATCCTTTTCTGCCTATTTTTTTTTCATTTAGAGACTGAAAGAGGAAAATGGCTTTCCTGCTTTTTAAGTTTCCAGTTGATTTGCAGCTTTTAAATTAACAAGTCCTTGAACTTGATGAGTACAGCCTTTGGGTTTTTCTGTTGTTTGTTTGGTTTTGGGGTTTTATTTTTTGTCCGCTGTGGCATCTTTATAAGAAGTTTCTGCGGTCAAAATTTGGCACAGCATTTCAAGGGACTCTGCTCCACACTGCCCATTCAAATGTGTCCGTAAGCTTAGTGGTTTCTGTTTTCTCCATAAATAAGTATTGTTGAATTTATTTACTGGTTTTGCTTTTCCCCATAAATATGTATTGTTGAATTTATTTAGTTCAAGTGATTTTAGTAGATTATGATAGCATTACACTTTAAAATAGGCTGTCATAATTTCAAATTTAAATTGGTTTATTTTTCAAAAGAAAATTCACCTAAGTCCTGTTTAAATCAAGTTATATTTAAATGTTAAAATTTTAAAGCCTATTCCTCCTAGTCTGAGGTTCAGTTGACTATTTTTAGCTCCGTTAAGGACTGTGGGTTATGAAACCAGTGTCCTCAGGATCTTCCACTCCAGTGTCTGTCATTTTTCCCATGGATGAGCTTGTCACGGCATGATTTATAGGGATTAGAATGTTGGGAAAAGCCATTAGCTGTCCCTCATATTTGCTGCTTCCTTCAGTATGTTTACATGACAGTCTCTTCTCTGACCTGTGTGGAGAAACCTCTGTTTTCTTCTGATGCTCACCGGTGCTTGCCCTTGATGGCGTCCTGACCAATTCTGGAAGCTGACGCTTCTATACCCTGTTTTCTAGGAAGGATACTGAAGGACATATTTGGGTCGTTTGCCTGAAATGTCCTCTTTCCTCTAGAATTTCTGTAAATGCTGATGGAATTCAACCTTGGAGTTCTGAAAACTGATGGTTATAGCTATTCCAGTTGCATCTGTGCATAACATCGCAGTTGTCCCAGAGAGGTCTCCTGACATTCAGCGTTGGCTGATCTTGTATAGGGCAAGGTCTGTCTCTCCCTATGGTATCTGGCTTGGCAGAGCAGTAGCAATTGCTACTAAACCCTAAATAGAAGACAGCAACGGCTATTGATCTTATTTCCTCTTTCATAGTTGTTAGAAGAGTGTCAGGCTTAGTAGGAAAGGATGCCCTGTCAGGTTCGAGCAAAGGTGTTGAGGTGTGGTCGCTCTCTTCTCACAAGTAACAAGTGATAGGACAATAGGAAATGGCCTCAGGTTGCACCAGGGAACGTTTAGGATGGATATTAGGAAAAATTTCTTCACCAAAAGGGTTGTCAAGCATTGGAACAGGCCGCCCAGGGAAGTGGTGGAGTCACTACCCCTGGAGGTATTTAGAAGACAGGTATAAGTGATGCTGTGGGACATGGTTTAGTGGTGGACTTAGCAGTGTTAGGTTAATGGTTGGACTCGATGATTTTAAAAGGCCCTTCCAACCTAGTTGATTCCATGATGTTATAAATTCTTGAAGATGACTGGGCTTACGTTTTATATAGTCTAAAGTCAGACTGCCTTTCCATTTATAGACATACCATGTTGTTTATTCATGGTGTAACAGCTACGCTGCATGCAGAAATATGTGTTAGTGTAGTTAAAAACGATCTTAGAATTGCGTCTGAATGGAAAAAGCTTTCCTGTCCTGAAACAGGGGAGAAGGGTGATTAAGAAATAGTCCTAAATAGAGTATGGGAAAAAGTTACTTTGGGTAATCTTTTCCTCTGACTTCTTTAAATTTTTAAACCATAGCTCTTCCAAAGAACTTACATTTCAAAATGAAAATGGAAAACTAGAGGTTTTGGTATTGAGAAAACCTTGTTCCTTGTTTCATCAACTATGTTACACAATTTTTTTATTCTTTTAATGACACCTTCATTGAGATTGCCACTTCCTGCAAGAAATCTGGCTTTGGTGAATCACTTTTTTAAGTAGTTGAAGAAGACAGTTCTATTCATGCTATTTGTTTAGTCGTCAGAATTTAGCTTTTATAGGTATCTTGAAGTGAAGCACTTCTGAATTTATGATGTGACTTTCACTCAGGAATGTTCTCTCTTCACTTTCACACGTGTGATCTCTTAAGTAAATGGCCAGAGAGCTGTTTAGTCACGTTATCAATATAGCGACAACCACGACAAGACATGAGCGGGGTTGTAACCTGCTGAACCCTGGTCTCTGACATCTAGTGACGAGCAGCTGGCATGTCAAATTACTGGCTGCTAATCGGTATTGGAGAAAGTGGAAGGAGATGCAACATAGCATCGGGACTGAGCCAAATGAGCAGCTCACAGCAGCTCTCATCTATTTCACCAACTTGGATGCCTGTCAAATCACGTAGCAAGTTGCTTACATTTGCTAATGTAGCAAAAATACGGGTTTTTTTGCTTAGTTTTCTGCTGTTTTAGCAAGTGTGTGATAAGCACTAGAGGAACACTAGAAGAGTGGGAAAAGGTATGTACGGGCCCAGGACAAGGAGTGCTCACTGAGCGTGGGTGGGATCTTTGGCCGCTCAAGCTTTCTGGTGAGCATGTGGAACTAGAACTTTTCAAAGGCTTGTAACTTGGCATTGCGGCTAGAGTTGCCGTGCCTGATCTTTCAGCGCTGCGCTCCACTGTGGTGGGGTATGCGGCAGTATGTGGTATTTTTTAGCACAAGCATAGTTCAGAAATGTTTTTAGAATTTCCCGATACTTTTGAGTTCCAATTCCTTGCTAAAAAAGTGTGGGATTGCTGGAGCTAATCAAAGGAATATGATTAAAAAAAAATGTTTTCCTTATTTGTGGAAATAGCTGAATTATTACATTTGGCTGAAATGCAGCCTCTTCTATCTCATGTGCCCGCAAAATAGTGAACCAGCGTATGTAGAATATCAGCAGAAACTTTTAGAGCTTTGCAAAGCTGTAAGCAAAAAAAGACAGTGGAAAATGTTTGATAAACTTGATAGGCTTTTTCCTTTTTTCTTGGTTTTGTTTTCTTTTTTTTTTTTTTTAATAGCAGATTGTTCTTCAACTCCCTGACAGAGTTTTTGCACCCTTTGAAGTGTTCTGTGCTTTAACCAAGGCCATGCTTCCACTCATACTGTCTTTTATTTTTTTATCACAAACTCACAGCAAAAATCTATAAAATAATTTAATTTCCAGAAGAAGGGTAATGGTTCCCAGATAAAGTTGGTGTCCATGTCAGCTCACGGTTGCTTTTTTGGCACCGGGTCTTCTGTTGAAATAGGCTGTTAATTTTATTAAAATGTTTCATAAACCGATCCTTTCCTAGGCTGGAAGGGACTTTGTATGTCCTACCTGGGGAGAACCATGATCTTCGTTTTGTTCTTGGTATTACCTGATTTATTTTTTTTGTCCACGAAGCACGAAAACCTATTAGCACTTTTTACCTAGAGCAGTGTAATCAAGTTCCGTATTGACAGCTGCTCTGTGGTGACAGTGCGTTTCTCTCTTTTTGCTCTATTCTTTCATAGTTGCATATATTTGAAATGATGACTCTGCCTATATGATCTGGAAGCAGTCGTGTCTTGTCACACTGTTATCTAATCTTACAGCAACTTTTACTGGATTTTGTTACTGTGTAGTTATGTTCAGTGTATCTAAGGAAGAAGTCAATCACTAGGGGAAATTTAATTAGTCACAGTCATAAAATGTAAACCTTGTGTTCTATGGTTGATGCAGACAAGTGGAAAGCCTGTGCTTTGAGCTATTGGTTTTAAATCATGAAGTCTTTAAAACAGAGAGTACACAGTGAGCTTTTATTACATGTTGCTAGCAGTTAAGTCTACAGAAAAGAAAGAATATAGCTTTATTTTTTATGTTAAGTGACTAAGCTCTTTCCTGTAAGCAATTATATGTATGCTTATCTTCACATGCCACACAGAGGAATTGGTATTCTCACAAATGAGTATATGCTCCAAGATTAAAGCCATATTCATAGAGCTGTTGCAAAAACATTTTACTTGACCAATAAAATTATTTAAAGTTTAAAAAAAAAAAGCTTATGCAAGTGTAGCATCTGTAACTCGTTATTGATTTGGTTTTGGCTTACCATTCTTCTTAGTTTTGATTAGGCACATCATCTTGTAGTGCACTTGGGTTTTTTGCTTGGTTTTGTTGATGTCGATAATCACCTTTAAAGCATGTTGGTTTTCTGCAACTATTAGTCTCCTAGCTAATGGACTACTGGCTACATCGGTGTTTACCACAGCTGTATAGCAATCATTGGTGTGTGTACCTGTTAAGTTGTCAAAGCCTTTTTTGAGCCTTCATTATGATTTTTCTTTATTTTTGAATGGAATGTAGTTTTCTTGTAGCCATAACTACAGGACTGAGTTTTTTACTTTGGTATCTTTCTTAAACTTTAAAAAATATAATAGGAATAAACACGCATTTTAGTGCTTACTGAATATATTCTTAGCTTTAACACAGTAGAACTTCTAGTATCTCATCAACATTGCTATGGACTATGTGCATTCTAAAATATAGGAAGATCTATCTAAATATTTTCAAGTCTGCATCTATTTTTAAATTCTGCACCTGCTGGTGCAGAATGTCTGGAACAATTGCTTAAGGTTCTTTGCCATCAATAGTGTAATTCATCTTTACTGCTTTGAGAAAAAGAACTTACACCCTAGGTAATTAAAGTAGTAATAGATTCTCTTTTTGTAATTGCTTTGTTTCTTGTTGGTACACATCTTGCTACAGCTGTATTTCAGGAGTGTGTCACTGCGTAAACTCCCTCATTTCTCTTTTTATCTCATGTGTCCTTTTTTTCTCCTGTTTTGCACTGTCATAGCCTCAAAGTGTAAAAAATACTTCCTGAAACAGACTGAAAATAACATTTAAGATGAATTCGGACAGAAACTGAGCACAAAGTATTTTTATACGATGGTTTTCTGGTTTAGACAACTGAAAAACTTCATTTTGTAGCAAAACCAAGAGGTTTTTGTGGAATGGAATAATCTAGGGTAGAACCCCTCTGCCTATATCCCACCTATAGATCTCTGTCCCAAGCAGTGACCTGGTGCACACCTGCTTCCTAGCATTGTCCAAATTGTGGGAGGAGGACATGCCTTTTTTGGTGTAAAAGCTCCTGGTGTTCATGTCCTGTCTAGGGAGATCGCACTCGCCTCCCACTTGGAGCCCTCCTGAGA
Source organism: Chroicocephalus ridibundus (assembly GCF_963924245.1). Lineage (NCBI taxonomy): Eukaryota > Metazoa > Chordata > Aves > Charadriiformes > Laridae > Chroicocephalus > Chroicocephalus ridibundus. Next base: position 67,021,892 of record NC_086316.1, on the reverse strand, counting down.
TACAGGTTTGCATGGAGAGCCAAATTTCCAGCAGCTACTTGGATAAATCTGAAAACCTTATGTGAAACAGGGATCCTAACTAACTGCAGCAATGGTAATGCCCACCTTTTGCTTATGAACATAGTAGCTAGAGCTACTTGTCCATTAAGCAGGAATACTGGGCCCTAGACCCTCATCTGCTGAAGGGGATCTGAAACCTGTTTTCTACAGGCAGATCTCCTGCTTACTAGCCAAAGGAGTAGCCTGGATTGCAACATATTCTGCCCTTCATGTTGGAGTCAGGCTGCTGCTTTACAGACAAGGGGTTCTTACAGACAAGCTGATGAAGTATGGGCTGAATGAGCAGATGGTGAGGTGGCCCAGGGAAGTGGTTGAATCACCATCCCTGGAGGTATTTAAAAGACGTGTAGGTGTGGCCCTTGGGGACATGGTTTAGTGGTGGACTTGGCAGTGCTAGGTTAATGGTTGGACTTGATGATCTTAAAGGTCTTTTCTAACCTAGACAATTCTATGATTGAAAACTGGCTGAACAATTGGGCCCAGAGAGTGGTGATCAGTGGCACAAAGCCTAGTTGGAGGCCAATGACTAGTGGTGTACCCCAGGGGTCAATACTGGATCCAGTGCTGTTTATCATCTTCATTAAGGATCTGGATGATGGTGCAGAGCATACCCTCAGCAAGTTTGCTGATGACACAGAGCTGGGAGGGAGGGACCTCGGCAAGCTGGAGAGGTGGTCTGCCTGGAACCTCATGAAGTTCAACAAGGAGAAGTGCCAGATCCTGCACCTGTTGAGGAACAACCCCCAGACACCAGTACAGGGGACTGACCATCTGGAGGGCAGTTTTGCAGAAAAGGCCCTGGGCGTCTTGGTGGACACCAGGTAGAACATGAATTAGCATGGTGCCCATGTGTCAAGTGGTATCCTGGGCTGCATCAGGAGGACTGTAACCAGCAAGTCAAGGGAGGTGATCCTTTCCCCCTGCTCAGCACTGGTGGAGTACTGTGTCCAGTTCTGGACTCCCCAGTACAAGAGAGACATGGATGTACTGTCCAATGAACAGCAACAATGATGATTAAGGGACTGGAGCATATGGGAGAAGGCTGAGAAAGCTGGGACTATTCGGCCTCCAAGAAGGCTCAGCAGGAATCTTGTCAATGCCTGAAGTGGGGGTGCAAAGAAGGTGGAGCCAGGCTGTTTCCAGTGGTGCCCAGTGACAGAACAGGAGGCAATGGGCACAAACTGAAACACAGGAGGTTCCCTCTGAACATCAGGAACACTTTTTCACTCTGAGGGTGACCGAGCATTGGAGCAGGTAAACCAGAGAGGTTGTGGACTTTCCATCCTTGGAGAGCTTCAAAAGCCATCTGGACATGCTCCTGGGTAACTGGCTGTGGGTGGCTGTGCTTGGGCAGAGTGGTTGGACCAGATGACCTCCAGAAGTCCCCTCCACTCTGCGATTCTGTGAGTGATGACAGCAGTGCTTGAGGCAAGGGAGTGTTTGATTTCTGTAATTTTTCCCCTGGAACCCTAGATTCAGCTGTACTTTTAGAAGAAATCATTCTACTTCTTTGCTTTCCTCCTTCTTACCTCAGAGTTTTGGGGTTTTTTGGCTGCACGGCAGTTCAGCTTCAAAGGGCAAGCCAAAGAGAGGTGCCTTCCCTTGCCTCTGCAGTGTCCTCAAGTCTGGTGCCTGGAGCACTTAGTTGGGATAAAACCAATGTGAGTTCACCCTCTCTTGGGTGGATGATGGCCTGGAACTGTTGCCCACTTCCTGAACAATTATTGTATTAGGTGCTGATGCGCAAGAGATGTGAATCATTCCTTCTCCTGCAACAGCCTTCCTTTTCAAAAGAATTCCCTCTGTTGAGTGAATCTGCTCAGAAGATGGCTCCGCAGGCCAGATGTCAAGCGGGTGTAGATATATTTCTTACCAATTCTTTACACGGGCCTTGGAAAGTAAATTATTTAGGTGGATTGGATTGCCCTCAGAAGGATTTCAGGTGCACTTACCTCTCTCTTCTTTATAGCATACATATACACGTATCTTTGGAAAACGGCATCAAATTTCTCCCATCGTGCAGGAAAGTAACACTTAGACAAAGCAGTACTTAACTTGAACACAAGTGAGAAATGCTGAATAGCCTTATTAACTCCTATACAAATGCCTATGAAGTATTACAGGGGCATCTTTGCTTGAAGTATATTATTTTTGTTTTTACGACAGCATTTCCTGCCCATAGTTCCTGAAAAGGAGATGTTCATCTGTTTGATTTGGATGTTCGTCCTGCTCTGCAGCTCTGTAGCAGGTATGTTTCCTAATTATTAGCACCTGTCTTGCCATAAGAAAGTTTTCCAAAAGGTAACCTTCTCCAAATGAAACGTCAAAGAGTTCTGAAATGAAAAAAATGTATTCTAAAAATAGAAGTGAATAGGTGATTGACTAAGTAGTGTACAGTATAGAGAGAAAGATCAATTTATATCAGTCTTGATGTCCTCTTGTGGAATGTTAATTGCGATGGATTTGTTTTCTTTTGTATTTCAAGTATTCAAAAAGAGAAGTATTTTAAAACTTACTTTGTTTCCCTGTTGCACAGGATATAGAAGGGTAATCTGCATCTGGAAGTCATATCATAGTTCACTTCTTGTTGGGTTGCAAAGGTGGTAACTTTGGAGATCTGCTGATGGATCAAATTAATGTTTGTGTAAAACATGAACACTTAAAATGCAGCTAATGTCTGCTGGTTTTGGACTGTTTTAAGTCAAATATTACCTATTCAGAGATTCATGCAATGACTACTAATGTTGTCATTCCTAATTTTAAATGTCACTTAACAACGTGTGACTATTGATTTTTTCAATTTGTTATTTTAATTTTTTTTAATGTGGTAGTATCACAGTCAGTTTAAGCCAGTGCAGGTAACTTCTGAAGTTGGAAGAGCAGGTAGTTCCGCACTTCCTCTGCCTCTCGTCTCCCTCTCCTTCCGCTGGAGCGCATGTTTGTGTGGCTAGTTGTGAAGTGGCGAGGAATCCGATCTGGAGGGAGAACGATGTTATTTTTTGCCAGGTTGTTATTTCTCATCTGTATCAGTTTCCTTTTGGTTCACTACGCAGGCACCTGCGGCGTGCAAAGGGGATGACAGCAGCGAGGGTTAAAAATGCTCCTTGTGTGGTGGCACTATAAACTGATTCTGTTGAATATTATAAGTTGGAATAGGAAATCACGAGGACAATAATTGACATTTCACATGCAATTTATTATATGCAACTTAACACACAACATAAATTTATTATATAGTGGTATTTGTGGCTTAAATTGTTTGGGGATTACGTGGAAGAGCGGGGCATATGTTTGTAGGAGCTTGGACAATACACGAAACAGTGCAGGTAATTGCTTGCAACTGATATAAAGTAAAATTTGTGCAGTAGAGTGTAAAACAGCCATTAGTATAACTTTGAAACATAAAGAAATTACTTAGAAACAAAAAGGACACAAAAAGAAACATAGGAAGCAATTTACTGTTAATATACCTGAAAGGAGAGAAATGCCAGAAAACAAGGAAGAAAGTTTAATTCTTGATTCCCTTTCATTACTACATTCTAGTAAAGAAATTCTATCTGTAGAAGTTGTTTGGTTTTTTTTTTAAATTTTATTTAACAGATTACTTATGAAATTTAGCTTCAAGAAATAAGTAGCAGCAAAAAAATAAACAGCTAGGTCCTTGCAGGACTCTAATGGGTGATTCACGCGCTGTTTGATAACTTTGTTTCTGAATTAATTCATTCGGCCTGCTTCTGGGTTTTCCTTTTACATGCATTTTGCATACAATTCCTGCACTGTATCTGGCAATATAAATCCTATGAGGGGTAAAGTACTAATGAGATATTAAATATATTTCAGCTTAGTTGTAAATCTACAACTTATCAGTTTGATGTATTTTCTGATATAGCAATTAGTAATGATAACATCTAAATGGTATGCATTTTACATACCTTTTACAGGAATGTTTTTAACAACAGATTTAAAAGACAAGAGTCTTTTTTTTTCATGTTCAGCTATTAGAAAACATTCAAGTTGAAATTTCTGGGAAGGTATAGAAACATCATTCTTATATAATACCTATGTTAATATAGTAATCAATGTGAACTGAGTTTCCAAATAGCAATACCTGATTCAAGTGACTGAGCGTTTTATTTGAACTCCATATGAAAAAAACCTAATTAAATGATCTGTAGACAACAAAAAAAGTTATAATTTTCCCACTGGTGTTTTAAAAGGAATTAGGTTATGTGTTATCTTTGATTTTGTTTTTAGATGAGAACTCTATCAGAGATGCTGACATTTTTCCTTCATCTCCTGAAATTGAAAGAGGATCCACCCTGAAACTCTTTTGTGTTCTTGGAAAACGCTACACACCTCACAGAAATGCAAGCCACATCATCTGGAAATTGAATCATGATTTGATTGCCCAGGAAAACTATAACATTGTGAACGAGACTGTATCTAGTATAACCATCCATAATTTCACTTACAGCAAAGCTCATGTGAAATGTTTCACTAAGTACTTGGGCAAGGAACAGCTTCTGGTTCACACTGAAGTTAAATCTGGCTGTAAGTAGAAATGCGGAAAAATGAAATGTAACATTTTTCAATAACTTCCTGTAAAAAAATACTTTTAAAACAACTTTTTTTTTTCTTTTTTATTTTTTTTCCCTGAAATAAAGCATGAAATTGCAGTCGTTCCTTACTGACAGTGGTCCATAGCTTCTCTGACCCTGACTTTTGGCCAGCTGGAGTGAGTGGAGGTTTTCTGTTGAGTTTAGAGTGTGCTGTCTGTCCCTTTGGTTATGTCCTTTGTCTACCCTAGACAACTTGAGCTTTCTCCAGGGGGGGAGAAATGTTCTGTTCCAAAGAAATCATAATTACAATTTCTTATGGAGAAGGTTACAGAATAAATATGTATGCAAATTCTCTAATGTATTGAACAGATTAAGTCCAGATCATAGTTATGTATGCCTGGGGGTCCCATTCTAGTAAAGAAGCAATAAATACAGAAAAATACATCTGTGGAATAAAAACCATCAGAAGGTGTTGCCTGTCTGCAAAGTCTAGTGTGCTTGTCAAAAAAAAGAAAGATCTTTTGAGTATTATATTAGGTGGGACAGAAAAGTACTAATGTGGACAGAGGGCTTTTTCAACCAGTTTATTTCACTGGGTGCAGTTCTCTTCCTTTCAACTCAAATTTCTTCTATCAAGTGAAGAAGTCTGGCTTTAAGAAAGAAGTCTTTGACAGTGTCACATTGTAATGGATGATTTCAGACTACAGAGATGGCAGAGGATTGTTTCTTTGTTTCTTTTGTGTAACCTTGTTTATAAGATAAAGAGAGTCCAGAATTAGTGACCTCTACAAGGTCACATGGATGTGTTTCCCAGGAAGTTGTCTTCTGCACTCTGAGGTCACGCAGGCTCCTCAGATTAGGGGTTTCCATAGGGTATGTGGTTAGACACCCGGAGAAGGAAACCACGAGGAGTTTTATCTTTCAGAGAATGCCTTTTCCTGAACTTTTGTGTTGTTTCTTTATTTCCCTCTTACTCTCTGCACTGGCCGTGATCTACAGGTGTGTAGCAGTGCGTATACTTAGAGGTTCAGGACAATGTATGTAGTGGTTTGATATAAGGTTGTTAATGAGTTACTGCAAAAATACCTTCAGGCCCACTTAGTTAAGTACTTCTGAGAAAGAGATGGAGAAAATGTCCCTTTTTCCCCAGGGAAAGAGAGAGTGGTTTTGCTTTTAGTTTTGTGAGGAGTTTTGAGGGCAGTAAGTAATTATAAAATAAAGTGCTATGCAAGAAATTTGGTGAAGTTTGCCATAATCTGCTTTTTGACCAACAAAATCAGTTACATGTTAAAGTTACTTACTTTCTTTTTTTTTTTTTAACCTGTGTCATTGTAGTTCCACCAGACACACCGGGAAATATTTCCTGTATTTATTACGTTGAAGCCAAACTTAGCTGCACCTGGACATCAGGAAGAGAAACAAATCTTAGGACAAACTATACTCTTTACAAAAAAATGTAAGTATAGGATGTATTGGGAATTGTATTGCTGGGGTGGGGCCACCAGCTCCCTTCTTCTTATATCCTGACTTCTGTTTAAAGAGAACTTGGAAAAAATCATGGAGTTCAGAGTCATGGTATTTCCTCAGTAAATTCAATTAATTTGTGGTTAGTAATGGTTGAAAAAAGTTACAATCTGATAACTTTTTAGTACGCTGTCTAAAAGAAATGAGCATTCTTAACCCAATATTCAGTAGACACATGTTTACATCAAAATTGATGTTCACTTGTTTCCTTGAAGTAACATTACTAATTAGATCAAAAGCTGTGTGACCCCGGGTACAAATGGAGAATGGAGTCACTTTGTGGGAGTGTTACCCAGAAACTTTCTGTGTTACTAATGAGACTTGTTTTGGATGGGTAAAAAAGGTTAATTCCTCCTCTATTTTAAACAATTCCCAGTTAAAACTGTTCAAGCCCCTGCTACTCTGCTTGACACCAGTAGGGTTTAACCTAAGGACCTTTGGAGTCACAAGGTTTCAGTCCTTTTTGGATTGCTCGCATCTGGGGATTTGTATTTACAAATACAAATTATGTTGCCCCTGCTTTTTGGTGTTTTTGTGACCCCATTATAGAAGCATAAATACTTGATCCTTTTGAATAAATTTTAAATATTGTTTAGGAGCTTACTTTTTCATAAGTTACTGTGAAAATGGTGAAATCAGTGTTGTTCCAAAGCAGATCTCAGATAAAATTTTGGAAGCGATAGCACAGATTTTGGCCCAAGTATACTTGTCAATCTGTTCTTCATAATGGTGCTTCATGTAGTGCTCTTTTTCTGCCTAATCATGACCATAGGTAATATGATTTCATGAAGAGTTTTCTAAAATGTCTGAAATTGTTCTTGAAAACTGGAAGGATTCGGACTCCAAAGGAGACATTTTCTTACTATAAGTTATACTAGCATATGGTATCTTTTTTTATTTAACCGGTAGGGCGGGAGAACATTAGTTTTATCTCCATTTTAGGCTTCACATGTTAGGCTTCCACCTTCATTAGGTGGAACTTTCTTACTCCTTCTGGTGTTTCCACATTTCATAACTTAGCTGAGTTCGTGAAACCGTAAACTAGAAGAGCTACTGAAAGTGAGTTTCAATATTGTTCCTTCCTGTACCAGCACAAATTCTTCTTTAACCACTCAGTGAACTGGATTGCAGAACTATTTCCAGTAAAATCTAACCATTAATGTTAATCCAGATAACTCCCCAGCTGAGTTTACCATATGACTAGGAAAGCACTGGTACCAGGGGGCAGGGAGCTGTGGATGGGAACAAACAGCTTTGCGTGTTGGGGAAGGCAGGACTGCTCCCTCTCGCAGCACTGCAGGCTTACACGAGATTCAAAATGTTCATGAAATACCAGCCTCAAGATGCTTTTTGATCTGCTTGCTTACTGCATGATGTGAAATATTTAGCACAGGCCCCGCATATGAGTTTTTATTTGTTGAAGAATTTCTCTGTGGGTCAGTAAAATAAATTTTGTTAGCTTGGCATCCCATACTACTTATTATAAAAGTATATGCTGTAAAGACAGCGTATTATCAGTGTGTTCTTTCAGGAAAGTCCGTCAAATTTCTATTGCCTTGTAATAGCTTGGCAGTGGTACAATTTGGCTTTTCTTTTTCCCGTATTTAAAATATGTATAACAGCTTGTTATCAAGTAGTTCCATGCAGCATGTGTTACAAGTATATCTATCTGTATTTTTAAAGGAGGTCTTGTGTGGAGTTACATGATTTCACTTCTCTTTGGGATTTTAATCGAAAATAACAATATCACGTGGATCCCCTATTAATGGATTTTTACTCTTCATTACTGCTAATGGGAAGTTGTCTTACTCATTGCAATTAAAACTAATTGAGTCTGTGCAGGCTATTTTTATGCATTTGCAGGAGCAGTACAATTAGGAGAGAGTATTCATTTGCACAAACATATAATCTAAGGAGAAGTTTACCAGTAAAAACGTAACCTGCAACCTCAAAAACATATAAATAATAATTTATATGTTTATAGAAAAGAAATCCAACAATCAATTTGAGTTGTTCTAAGAAAATCCTCTAGTTTCTAACTCTTTTTTTTTCCTCCTTTGTTTTTAGGATGACAGGAGGAAGGGTGACTGTTCTTAATACAGGGGGCTCCTGCCGAAGCAAAACGGAGTCGTGTTCGTTTTATTATCCAGATATTCCATATAGTAGTTCTTTTTGTTTTCAGGTGAAAGCTGAAAATGTTTTGGGTGAAGCCTCATCAGAGTGTGTTCCTATACCTATGGAAAAAATAGGTAATTAAAAAAAAGAGTGAAATAAAGATAAAGCGGTGTATGTTGAACTGACTGCACCCTCCCTAGTTCTTTTTCTCTCCCTATAACGTACAGGTTGGAAAATGCTGAAAGTTATCAAAGTTAGTTTATGTAGAGGGCATTTGGTTTTAAAGTTATTTGGATTTAAATTGGTTTCAGTTAGGAAATGCCATCTAATTTTAATTGTTAACTAAAATGACAAAGTCTCTGAAATTACATTGAGGGCTTAATAAAATGTTTCATCCTTTCCAATTTTTTTTCATCAAAATTTGGACGCTTCCAATTTAGTTGAAGCAAGTCTCTTGTTATGTTTTAATTGTTGTCCTTTTCATGTAAAATTCTTTGAGCTGATTGGTGGTACAGCATCAATTTTCAGAAATTTCTTGGTCTTACTGAGAGGTGGTGAAAAATGATAGCGTGCTGTATTCATGCTATGAAATATCTAACTACAAAAACATTTTTTTAAGCTAATGTCTGATGTATCCATTATAAATTACTAAGTTTTTAATTATTGACAAGTAAAGGCCATATACTAAAACTTTTTGTCAAACTCAGTGGTACTTGGGCTGTACTTTTGTACTTTTGAGTGGTACTAGCTGTCAGTGCAATATCCGGCGGTAAATGCATAGTGATATTATGATTTCGCCAGGTCCACCCATCATAAATGATGGCAGTAAGCTCCGCTATTCCACTTTCTGGTTAGGAAAGTTAAAAAACCACCTGTTCTGCAATTCCCAGGAGCTTCTCTCCCCCTCAAATCCTTTTCAACTGAATTCTTCCCTCTTCTGCTGTTTTGACTTTGGCATCCCAGCTCCACTTCATTTCTTTCCCTTGATGTTGTCTCTGAGTAGTATGCTTCAGTGTTGACACAGATGAAAGAAATCTGCGCATCTGTTTGAGAGTGAGTTTGTCTGCTCTAAATCAGTTAAGGGTGCAATCTCTCTTACAGAGAACTTCCCATATGTAGGGTTATTTTTATAAAATAGACCATCATGTGAATACCCTGATAGGATGTGCACTATTGGGATAATAAACTTCTTGAAACACACATAGGTGGAGCAATTCTGAACTTTTATAGAATAATTTTCCCCTGTTTATGTTTTTGTTTCTCCATTCTAGAAAAATTTGAACCTCCTGAAATACTTTCAGTTAAAAAAATCACTGGCATAAGGCAGTTGCTTACAGTAACCTGGAAAATGCCTGAGAAGATTAACCCTTCACAAGACTTATTTTGTGATGTTCAATACAGAAACTTGTATTCAAACTCTTCGGTAAGCTACGTTAAGTTTCTTCTGAATTTGTGACTGATTTCTTAATGTTATAATAGGCTAAACAGGAAAAAAAAAGGCAACAAGTAGCTGGAAATAATGATTAGAACCTTATTATTTTAGTGGAGCATTATTAGGTATGCATGACCTTAAGGTCTTTGTCTTGTTATCTAGAATGAATTGTTCTCTTCCTTTTGGTAAAAGTCTGTTTTGGTACATACCGTACTTCTGAATATATTTCTGTGAAAGGCTAAGGGGGATCTTAGGCTAAGGGATTACACACACAGTCAGCCAAAATATTTTATTTTGTTGTCACGTTCTGGTAATGAAAACAGCATTGACTCCTAACCACGACAGTTGAGTCGGATTGAGATGTACTAATGATACATTAATTTTCAAATGAATCAAAGTATAAATTTTTTAAGATGGGAAATAACGTAAGTTATTTTTCCAAGTTTGTCTTTCTGACACTTAAATTGAACTGTTATAGAAAAAACCCAGTACTTAGTGATTTCCTTCTTTCAGATGGCCTGTTCCAATGCTCCTCAGTATGGAAGTGACTCTGTTTGCAGGCTTACTGTTTCCTCTTCCAGACTTAAGAATGGGCCAGGTTGATTGGCTTGTGTTTTTAAGTTCATTAAACTGAGATGTCTGCCTTGACCTTACTATTTTATGCATTAAATGTGTAATTCTGGGAGAGAAGAATTAATCAAGGTAACCTAAAGCAGTCCTCAGGGCTTAAAAAAGTTCCTGATACTAAAGATGTTTCTAATTAGCATCCTCCTCACATTCTCATGGCAAGCATCTTTACCGTAGATATGACATATTAATTGCTGGATTCAGGATATAGTATTTGGGATGATCTGATGGGAAGGATGCCTCAGGTCCACACGGGGTCTTAGAAACTGAACTAATATATATTCAAAATACCTGCTCAAGATGTTTATCTTTTTGGAGTCAAGACACTGGTGTCCTTATGCTTCCATGCATATGAGATCCATCCCAAATGTTGAAGACATTAATGTTTTTTATGAAAATACAACATTATTGTATATTATGTCTATTTGTTGGCAACTGCATAAGAAATCACTTGTCTAATTTTTCCCTATCAAATACAGTCTACATCCAGTTTCTTCCTCAGAACCTACTTGCATTTTTCCACAGACATTCTAGAGAAAAAATAGTAGCCATGATCAGTAAAAACAAAAATCCAGTGAGTTTAGTTCTGTAGGATCTTAGACAGCCATGATTCGTAGTTTTGTCAGTACCCAATCCAATGGCAACAGCCAACAAAGGCAGTCTCAAACCATCAGTTAGATGATATAGGAGCTGTTTTTCTGTCTGTCAGTACATATATGCCAAAACCAAAAAAAAGTTGTTTGAGCAAATACCAAATATTTTCTTGACCTTTTAAGCCTTGCTAACAAAACTATCTAAATAGATTGCTGTGAACTGTTTTTACTGAGTGAGAAACAGATGACCTGTTTTTCTACTTGCCCATACTAAGTTTCTAATTATAATTAAATACTCTTAAGAGCCTTTTGGCAAGTAACTAAAAGCTAGTATGGAGTGTCTGCAATTCTATGTCAGGTTCTGCAGAAGGTTGATAACTGTTTTGAAGCCCTTTCTATTGCAGGTAGGCTGAAGAATCTGTCACCTAGCAGTGGTTTGTAGATCCCTGAGTTCATTCTCATAGAAGCAGTTTTCTGGTTTTGACATTGAGTCTGTTGAGACTCAACATGGACTAAATGGACTAAAATTTTCAGTTTCATTAGGCAGTACACTTACTATTACGGTGTTCAAAGGAGTGGATGCCTGCATTTTGTATCGTTATAGTTTGATTCGCTTTTTATTTGAGGGTTCAACTGGTGGAAGACAAGAATTTCTGCATGAGTTTTTGCCTTTGTTGTTGTAAATCTGCATGACGTTACTACTTCAGATTGGCTCTCAAGAAGGAAACTTCCTTATTCTAAAACTTACCTTTGCTGACCTTGTTAGAATTAGACAGCTCAAACATTTATTTTAGTGTTTTTCTGTTTCAAATATCTGAAATATGAGAGGAGGAGACTTGTTAATTATTGATTAATTTTTGCAACTTGGAAGAGAAGACGTTATGTTGGTGTAGTGTTTATATCAATCATTCTGTACACAAACACTTAAATCTTTCTGTAGTTCATTATCTTCTACTTCCCACTGTCAGTCCAGTTGAGTTGATGCATCAACTCCAGTTCCTGGTGTTCATGTCTTCTTTCACCTTTTGTTTTGGAACAACAATCTAGCTTCTGACTTCCATCAGTGAGATCTGAATGGGCTCCTTTTAAGACAAGGAAATTACTGTCCTTGTCATTACTTTTCCAAGAAGATATTGCATCAATTATTTTTTCATACTCTTGTCTTCCTGCGCCACTTAAAGGCCCCATCTTTTTTTTCTCTTGGTACCAGAATTTTCTATGTTTTCATTGGTCTTTTCATTTTAGTCATATGCTGATAACCTTTGGGATGGCCTACAGTCACACTGTTGTATGGCTAAAAGCTAGAGGACCCTGTAACTCAGAAACAAAAAACAAGAAAAGAAACAAGTACCCAGCTGGGTCACAAGCTGCAGTTGGTCACTGCTTCCTCAGGGATGCTCCTACTGTGAGGTGGAGCTGTATCCAGGTCATGGTGGTGGTATTGGCTTTAGCAATATCCACTTTCTTCCCACCAGTGGGAAATGCCATCATCCAGCACCTGCTGTGCCAGCACAGCTGCTCTAGAACCGCATGTGAGCTGCACACAGTTCAAGCCACAGGTCAGTCAGTGCAGACCTAGTTTGGTCTCAAGTTTTTCAAACCCTTCAATTGTACAGGAAGAACGAAGATGCTACACAGATAAATGAAATATGAAACAAGTAATTCTGAGTTTCAGAGAAGTGAGGTGGGAAACGCGAAATAACATCCTTTGTGTTATTTTTAAAAACTACATCATATATCTGTATGCAATTTTCTAGTAAGTAATTTTTCTTCACTTATCTACTTTCAGGAATTTGTCACTGTCCGTCTGAATTCTGCAGAGAAAACAGGATCATGGAATCTCACAGGTCTGTGGGACTCCACAGAATATTCAGTTGCCATTCGGTGTATCAGTGTTGTGTCAATATTCTGGAGTGAATGGAGTAGAGCGAAAACAGCGAGCACGGAAGAGAAAGGTAGGCTAACAATTTAGTAAAATTTTCTTTGGTTACTCTTTGGGGCTTTAGGATTTAATAATGGAAAACTGTATTTCAGCATATTATCAGTCCATGGAATTTAGAATTTTGTTGTTTAAAAAAAACTGTGTATTTTTTTTAAGTATAGAAGAGGGAAATCTGAAAGACAACAGAAAAGAGTGTAGATTTGAAAGGTGATACAAAAAACGTAGGGCTACGGAAGAAGAGGGGTGAACAGACAGACAGTGAAGAGAGGAAAAATTAAGAGGGTAGATGGAGACTGAACATTGCGAAGTAGCAGAAATGTAGTGTAGCAAGTATGTTCAATAAAATTAGTTATAAGTAGAGAAATTAAATTGCCAGTTATAAAACAAGACTAGAAAATCTCTTCCAGAACTTAACAAATAAAAGAAAGCAGAAAGAAACTTATGGAAAGAGAGAAGCTGTACTAATCAGGGAAAAAAAGCACAACATTACACAAGGGAAAACTTTTCAGTAAGTTGCTCTCCAACTGTACTTTTGAAATGTTTTGATTGTTCTTACCATATTACACTAGCTTTTTAATATAACGACAAATCTGAAGATGTTTTTGTGTCTTTAAATAGCTCCGTCAGAAAAAGTGGATTTGTGGAGGGTAATTGAGTCTTCACTCTCATCCGGAAGCAGATCTGTACATCTTATGTGGAAGGTATATATTCTTGTTGTGAATTGATTATCATATCAATAACCTGCAGCTGATATTGTGTTGAAGTATTTTAGTGTTGTAGGACATATGACTGCCAGGGGGTTTTGCTGTCATCAGAAAAAATACTCACTGAACTAAAGCAGAATTGAAAAGGCTTTTGTTTTCTGAATGGTAAATGGATAGAGTTTTATGTTCAGATCACTGGAAAATCTGATATAAAGTCCTTACAACTGCTCTTAAATACTACAGCTTACCAAAGTCTAGTAGAGTGATGAGAGGCTCTTTGTGTTTCAAATCTCAGTATTTGACTTTTGAACATTTCCTTCAATGAAATCACTGCAGCTGACTGTCCTGAAGATAGGACTGAAGAAAGTACCTTGCTCTTCTAAATGTAGTATAATTATTTTGTAATTTGATCTGGACTCTTTAATAAAGTATATACTTTTGACTGTGCAAATAACACTGTGAAAGACTTACTACTGCATATTTTTTATAATAGCCATTAAACAGCTTTCCACCTTCTGGGAGAATTCTAGGCTACAAAATAAAGTATTTTCCAGAAAACAATGCTGCGCTTAAAATGACAAGCACCTCTGCTGATACAAAAATTGTTTTACTTTTAAATGAAGAGGCATATATAATATCTATTACTGCCTATAACTCTGCTGGAAATTCTCCTGAAGCTATTTTGAGGATTCCATCCACTGATGAAAAAAGTAAGATTTCTCAGTATTGTGATATATTTTTCTCATTAACAAAAAATGCTCTTCCTGACATCTGTTTAACTTCTGTTATAATGGAAGCAAAATTGTGCTAAGGACTTTTGTCATAGATCTCTCTCTATACTGAACTGTATTATGTACAAAGCTCTGTAGTCAGAACGATATTATCTGGTTGTTGTAATTTGCTATCACATATCATGTTTTTGTTGTAGGCGATTATCGATGGGGTTTTTGTTTTGAGATACAGTTGCTGAGATATCAGCAATTTCTTACCTCATTAGAATTTCTATTTTATTGCCTTCTGAGGGTTTTTTGGTTTTGTTTTTTTCTTTAACCTTGGGTCTCACAAATAAATTTATAGAGCCCCATCCAATTCTTTCTCATGCCTTCACTAGGTCATAAAATTGGTTACCACAGGGCATTAATTGTAGTGCATTTAACAACATCATTCAAAGATGTGTTTAATAGAAGTCCATAAGATGCACCAGTGGAAGCAAAGGGAGAAATATTGTGTTTATTTTCATTTCACTCTCATTCCCAAAGTGCCCCATCCCAGCCGCTGCCAGGGTCAGGAAGCCTGTCCACTCTAGCACAACAGTTGTGGTCTTTGAATCTTAGGTTTAATCCTGATATCTCTGTGAGCCTTGTATTGCAACATCCTGCTGCCTGCCTGTGATCCCCAAGAGAGGTTGCATTTGAGACACTTCAGTCAGTTCTCCTACAGCAGTCGCTCATGACATAAGTGTAAGCATTCCCCTGGAATTGCTCAATCAAATTCCAGTCTAGTCAGAAAACTGGATATATGGACGTGATGTCATTTTGTCCTGGAGGTTGCTGACTACCTCCCTGTCTGCTGCTGTACACCACAATAAATGTTTTTCTGATTTTTCCATGCTGTGACATGCTTTTTTTCCCCTACGTACGTCTCTTTCCCTCTGCTTCACCAGCAAGCTTTTTCCCTCTGCTTTGCCAGGTCCGGTTTTCACTCAGACTTTCATTACCTCTGATCTGCAGGTTGATGGTTCACTTTTGCTTCACTGTCATTCATGACCTTTCTGTCTTGATTTACCGTTTTCCTATTGCCTTTATCATCTCAACCAAAACTTGCTTATCTGCACCACCTGTAAAGTTGGTAGTAAATTGGTTTGTAAAATTTTACAAACTGTAAAATTCAGATCCTAAAAGAGAGAGTGCTCTTTGATTACGTATATGTAAATCTCCTTGAGTATCATCGCCTCAATCCCCCCTCCCCTTTTCATTGTAACAATTCTTACGTGCTTAAAGTATTTTGAGTACATGTGCGTGAACATAGGTATAAAGTAACCTTTTAAACTTTTTTTCAACCTTGACTAAGTCCCACCATCTTCTAACAAAGCAGTCTCAGCTTGCTATAATTGATTTGTTTTCTTGCTGCAGTTGTTATGAAGATAGAGTTGATGACACTTTGTGTTAAATTTTTAGCTCCTCAGATTATTGGAACAGTGAAGACCTTTACAACAGATGAAGAAGTGGTTGTGGTCTGGATAGCCTCTGAACCAGAAGTAACCGAATACGTAGTGGAGTGGTATGAAGAATTGGAGACAGATCCTTTTAGTAGATCATGGCAATATGTATCAAATTCTACAATCTGGAAAACTAACAAAAGTATGTTCATTTATCAGTTACAGCTGTAACAATGTACATATATATGTATTTATGTATATTTATTTATAAGTAAACTGTAAAGAACAGGGATCAATTTATTCAACTTTTCTCAGACTATTCTCAAAAATAACAGTATTACATGCTTTATTGAAATCTGTGCATGTAATTTAATAGTAATTTTAACTCTGCAATTTTCATGCAACATGCAAGGTGGTATTTCCTTATATGTATGCTTATATATCCCACCTTATATGGGATATAAGATTAGGCTACAGATTTCATGTTTAAGCACTTCTGTGGCTTGATCTTACACCATGAATCTTCCAGTCGGGAGGCCAATGACAGATGTATGCTATTTTAGCAGAGAAATGTAGAACCAAAAAAATGAATTTGAAGACGGGAAAAGATCTGACGGGAAAAGAAGACGACTTCCCTTGGGTTGAGGAGGAGCGAGTGAGGGACCAATTAGATCATCTAGATATTCACAAGTCCATGGGCCCTGATGGGATGCACCCGAGAGTGCTGAGGGAGCTGGCGGAAGTCATTGCTGGGCCGCTCTCCATCATCTTTGAAAAGTCCTGGAGAACAGGCGAGGTGCCTGCGGACTGGAGGAAAGCCAATGTCACTCCAGTCTTCAAGAAAGGCAAGAAGGAGGAGCCGGGGAACTACAGGCCGGTCAGCCTCACCTCCATCCCTGGAAAGATGATGGAACAGCTCGTTCTGGGTGTCATCTCAAGGCGCGTGGAGGAAAGGAAAGCTATCAGAAGTACTCAGCATGGATTCACCAGGGGGAAATCATGTCTGACTAACCTGATAGCCTTCTACGATGGCATGACTAGATGGATAGATGAGGGGAGGGCGGTAGATGTGGTCTACCTTGACTTAAGCAAGGCGTTTGACACGGTCTCCCACAGCATCCTCATAGGGAAGCTTAGGAAGTGTGGGTTAGATGAATGGACAGTGGGGTGGATAGAAAACTGGTTGAAAGATAGAGCTCAGAGGGTTGTGATTAGGGGCACAGAGTCTAGTTGGAGACCAGTGACGAGTGGTGTTCCCCAGGGGTCAGTACTGGGTCCAGTCCTGTTCAACATATTCATCAATGACCTGGATGAAGGGATAGAGTGCACCCTCAGCAAGTTTGCTGATGACACCAAGCTGGGTGGGGTGGCTGACACACCGGAAGGCTGTGCCGCCATACAGAGAGACCTGGACAGGTTGGAGATCTGGGCAGAGAGAAACCTTATGAAGTTCAACAAGGGCAAGTGTAGGGTGCTGCACCTGGGGAGGAACAACCCCATGCACCAGTACAGGTTGGGTGCTGACCTGCTGGAGAGCAACTCTGTGGAAAGAGACCTGGGAGTCCTGGTGGACAACAGGATGACCATGAGTCAGCAATGTGCCCTTGTGGCCAAGAAGGCCAATGGCATCCTGGGGTGCATCAAGAGGAGCGTGGCCAACAGGTCAAGGGAGGTCATCCTCCCCCTCTACTCTGCCTTGGTGAGACCGCACCTGGAGTACTGTGTCCAGTTCTGGGCTCCCCGGTTCAAGAGGGACAGGGAACTGCTGGAAAGGGTGCAGCGGAGGGCTACGAGGATGATTAGGGGACTGGAACACCTCTCTTATGAGGAAAGGCTGAGGGATTTGGGTCTCTTCAGTCTGGAAAAAAGACGTCTGAGGGGTGACCTTATCAACGCTTATAAATACTTAAAGGGTGGGTGTCAGGACGATGGGGCGAGGCTCTTTTCAGTGGTGCCCGGGGACAGGACAAGAGGCAATGGGCACAAACTGGAACATAGGAAGTTCCACCTAAACATGAGGAGGAACTTCTTTACCCTGAGGGTGGCAGAGCACTGGAACAGGCTGCCCAGAGAGGTGGTGGAGTCTCCATCTCTGGAGACATTCAAAACCCACCTGGACGTGTTCCTGTGTAACCTGCTCTAGGTGACCCTGCTCTGGCAGGGGGGTTGGACTAGATGATCTCCAGAGGTCCCTTCCAAACCTATGATTCTATGATTCTATGATCACGTGCTAGATATGTGTTAGAGAGAGAACGAGAAACCTGAAAAAGGATTTGAGGGAGAATTCTACTTTAAAATAAGCAAGTGGAGTGATTGGTTGATCTGGTACGTTTAGTGTCACGTAGTCACATTTGTATTATGACCTAAGGCATTTCTAAGAGATTTCAGTGGCCTTGTGATGCAGGTACAAATAGGTGAGGATCTGCTCACTTTTTTGTTTTAGAGGCTGACTTTTTTTTAACAGATAATCTCTCTAAGAAGTAATGTTTTCCTTATGTATATGTAGTTTCGATGAAAAACCGAACAACGTACAGCGTTCGAGAGATATGTGCAAAGGCAAAGCGGTGTATGTTGATGTCATTGTGAATATCCCACGCACACTACATTTAGTGAAATGCATCTACTGTTCTTTATCTGTTTGGATATTTTTTTTTTTACAAACACAGAAATAATGGTGAAAATGTTTCATATAATATATGTAATATATGTTGTAAGTGGATCTTGGATTATTAGCTCTTTGGTTCTTCACTAGTGAAATTAAATTTATCAAATTTGAAAGCGGTTCTTGTTCATACAAGGATCTTCCTGAATCCTACATCAGGGAAAAAGAGTGCCTAAAGTTTTCAGAAAACAAGTACCCTGCATTTTCTGAAGTGAAAATGAGCACTTGGTTCATTAATAATGAATATAGCTAGCTTACTCATGCAATTTGTCTTACTGGCTCAGATAACAGTGATTTAAATACTGTTTCTATGCTATAGTAAAACAAATTAAACAAAAAATCTGCTTGAAGTAAAGTTCAAGAGCAGTTTATTACACATTGAACTGAGATGGGTCAGTCTGGAGTCTTATGCTGAAAGTTACACTATTTTAGCAATTTACTGTGAGGAATAAATGTTATTTATAGCTGTTCTCAATATTTCCAAAAACCCCAGCTTTCCTCCTCAGCATTATCAGGAAATCTTTGTTTACCCCAAGCACAACTCACATTAGAAAAGTCAAGGCAAATTCAGACTTACTGTTATTCAGGTCTGATTCTGGCATTCTTTTGTGGAATTATTTTAAGGACGACACGTGGTCCATCGTAACTTTTGCTGGGTTGCAATAAGTGTAAGGGACTGAAAAAGCAGCAGATAGCCGCTACAACGCAAGTACCTGCTGATAGCCGTTGTTCTTGCTGAACAAGCTGCGGATCTTGAGGAGGAATGCTCTAGGAAACCCTTTACCCTGGTTTTGTCCCATGGGGTGTAAAGCCACAGTTGTGTCCTCTCAGAGTTGATGACAGTTGCTTGTAAGTAGGGCGTGCGCCCTGTTCATTGCTTGGCTGCTGGATTGTTCAGAGTTCAAAACTTCATTTACAGAAGCTTGAACTGTGTGTTGAAACACATAAAATTGTACTGCAGAGATTTCACTTGGACAATTGTGCTTTTGAGTCCAGCTGGTTAGCAGCAGATCTGCAGCTGGCATAACCGGAACATCCACGTAGCGTTAAGAGCTGGGGCTCTGCTGTGCCTTTTAAGTTGCTTGATGTGTGACACAAAACTCTCCTCTGCAGTGCAGTAAGCCTACAGATATGTGAAATTAAAAGTATGCCAGGAGGTATCTTTTAATACGGGTTATTCGAAAACAAAAGCTTTCTCCAAAACCTTGAACTTTTATGAGATGAATAAGAGAAGTTACTTAAGGCTGGAGTATAAGTACCCATTCAAAATATTTCTAGTGAAAAATGAGTCAGAAACCAAGTGCTCTTACGAATACTACTAAACAAAATACATTGCATTAAGGGCAGTAATGAGCAAGTGAAGCAATTAATATATGTTGTGCTTGCTAAAAAGTTGAAGAAAATAGAGGTCTGTAACAGTATATTTAGAACTGCACTGTGATTTACTCTACTTCCATTGTATTAATCTCACATAGAGAATTGTATGTAAATATTCCTGTTTTCCCTTTACAGGAAACTTTAAACCATTTATGTGCTATAACATCTCAGTGTATCCTCTCTATGGAAATAAAGTAGCAGCTCCGTATTCCATACAAAGTTATGTTCAAGAAAAAAGTACGTATTTCAAACTAATAATATTATGAAAGGTGTGTTGTGGACTGTCTCTCAGGGTGTATTATCTTTGAGCAATTTTATACTGGCATTACCGAGGAAGAGATGTAGATGCCAAAAAAAACAGGATTTGGATTTCCTGATTTCTGCTCATAGATCAGCTACTGAATTGTTCAGTAAAGAAAATTTGTATCCTGTGCTGCTTGAATCCACTCATTTGTTCTAAAGTTTACATACTGTATACAAAGCACTTGAAAAGAGTATAGCTACAAACATCACACAGTTTTTTAAACTTGCTATCTCTTAAATGTTACAGCTCATTTAGATATATAATTGAACTTGATTTTAATGCCTGAGTACATTTACCAGTCCTAATATAGGAGGAAAATCCACTGACAGAATAAAATGGATGGTTTGAAAAGCTTGCTTTTTGTTAAATTTTATAATGTAACAAAATATTTGCAGTCCTGCATATAAAAAATGGTAAGAAGCCATGACGTTTGTAATTGGATAGAAACTGTGGATGAAATAGCATTTGGGGGGGAGAGGAGGAGGTTTCTTTATTTGTAGAATTTTAATTTGAATTCAGTGGTTTATACAGCCAGCTGAAAGAACGTGGTTTACTGGTAATTTTAAGATTTCAGGTGAAAATATCAATTTGTGTGTGTGTGTGTATAGGTCTACGCAAGTGTGCACACACACGTAGCACAATGCCCTACCGAATGGCATTAATTACTAGGAGGAAGTAATGGAGTATTGTATGTTTGAGTAATACTTACTAGCACAATGAGAACTTTGTTTGGGGTGCTTTCCTGTTTATAGGGAGCTGTGATGCTGCTAAAGGGTGTCAGAGAATGGGGGGGATGATACTTGTTTTAAAACTGAAGCGCAGAGAGCTCTTGCCTCAAAGTCACAAGCGATGCGCCTGGGGTCGTATTGTGCAGGGAGAAAGACTCTGTCTAATGTAATGGGCGAAGGCTGGGGGTGCTGGAGACCCCAGTTGAATCTTGGCTCAGCCAGAGACGTCCTGCACACACAGAGACCTTGCACCTGAGTTCCCCCATGGGTGCACAAGGATGTCTTACCTCTCGATCTCTCTCTGATGCTGTGAGGATGGAGCCTTTTCATGGTCTTGAGGTATTTGGGTGCAGTGACACTGAGAACGGTGCAAGCGCCCGAATAGGTGAGGGGAAGTATTATCACAAGAAATCACACATTAAAGAGGGTGAGAAAAGTTAAGGGCTATATCAGAGCACCAAGGTGACATACTTACTTGTACATTTGTTGTCCCTGGTATGTGTGAAGTATCACAGATAGATAACTTTGCAGGACTTAGATTGTTGTACTACTTTTTCTAATCTATAATGCTTCTGTGTAGAGCCATCAGAAGGACCTGTGGCTGAAACAGATATTCCAGGGAAAAATGAAGTTACAATTAAATGGAAGGAGATTGCAAAGGACAAAAGAAATGGATTTATCAGGAATTATACAATATTTTATAAACCTGAAGATGGAAAAGAATTGAGTAAGTATATGTTAAACATCAACGCTTTCAACAGGGTTATGACAATCTGCTGTCTGATGATAGTTATTTTCATAGTCATTAGCACACTTTGTGTGTTATGTCTGAAAATACTGGTACTAAAATGTGGCTTACATAAAGATTAAAATTTTTTTTAGGTTTAATTGAAATGATGGGGTATCCTAGTGAATAGTCCCTGCTTTAATACTGCACATGTATTCTTGCTCAATTTCTTTGTTCTGAACTTATTTTGCCCCCCACTCTTTGCTCTCAATTAATCTTTTTTGCCATTAGTGTTGCACTACCCATGATAGCACAGCCATGACTGTTGACCACATCATCCTTTCTGCTTCTCAGATGCAAATCTGGTGGATCTCCAGGTGACAAATTTAGTCAGCATATGGCAGTACTATCATTCCTTTTCTCTTTCCAGACCAAGATGGAAACTCGTATATGAGAGTATTTTTGCAGATTGTTCTCCGTTAACAGTAAAACAAAATGTCAAATTTAAAGGATTATACCAAATTAGAGAGTTTTATTTGGCAGATACTTGCTGTTTTCCCCGTTTACATATGTACTAGTCTCCCACAATCTTCAAATGTCTCTTTCATCATGACACACTTCTGAAGCAAAATGGACAAAGTCATGACAGAAGTAGAAGAGCTAAAGTGAAGATAAAATATATTTGAGAGTCTTAGATCCTGTGCAAATTCATAAATTTGAACTTTGTGAGGGTTCAGTGAATTTATAAGTTCCATGCTTGTCCTTGGAAGCGTGCCTTTCCCAGGCCCTCAGCTTCTGGAACAGTATGGTGAAAATTTTCTGGTAAAAATGTTTTTACAGTCAGTTTTGTAATAAAAGCAAAACAGCAAATGATAGCCAAGAAGCTAAAACAAGCTGCCAAGAAATAGTGGGTTTGGACGCAGTTTTTAGATTAATTGCTTCAACTGTTCTTGATTTTCTATGCTTGGTATTGCTTTTCTGCTCTGGGGGCTGGTAGCATGACTTTTTGAGCATATTCTTAATCTCCTGCTTCAGGAGTAGTATCTATACAAGGTGTCAGTATAATCCTATCTATTCAGGGCTTCTCTGGCATAAATCTCAGCAGAATCTTTTATGAGAAGTGTTTTGGTGACCTAAATTTGTTCTTCCTGTATGGTTTATGAAGAATGCTACTGGATCATTCAGTGCTTCAGAAATGCTTCTTTTTCCTCCTTTGTTTTAGACATCACTATTAGCAGACACCTAACATAATCTTTTTTTTAAAAAAAAAAGATCTCAAACTTACAAACCTTGTGATGTCTTCAGTTGCTTCTGGGTATCCAGCATGGAGCTGAGGCAAGAGTAATCTTGATTATTTTTAAATTAGAAAGAGGAAGCTGATAACTTCTGTCAAATTTGGTCCTCTACATGCAATTTTTTCTGCCATGTTGGTTTCTGAGTAATTTAATGCTGAGTGCTTTGCGTGGGGTCATCCTGAAGACATGCAGCCTCATGTTAAGGAGCCATATGTCTGCATATTGCTTCTGATGTAAAGCAGACTGTGCCTGTTTTAGGGGTTCAGAATAGTTTTTTTAGGAAATTAGTTTTAAATAGCAACTCAAGGGAGTTACATTTAGATGGTGAAACCCTACTGTACTCATGTTTTTTGAGGCTTCTCTGGTCACATCTTTTTGATAAGAACAGAACGTACACTTTGTGCCAAGGTGACTTCACTGATGGCCTTTTAACTCTGGAACTTCACTTTCAACTGCTTGATTTAAGAGAAACTCAGTCTCATTAATTTCAGGACATACCGCAGCATATCTGTTTCCTGAGTGTTTCTTGACTGAAATGAATCATGACATGAGTTGGCTTTGACTTTATGCACCACAAAATGTTTTAGTGACTTTAATTACGTAATATGAACATGCTTTTAATACTGTTTGTAGCCATAGAATGTTACCATATGTGCCCTGCTTAAAAAATTCTAAAAGTGAAGTGCATCATACTAACTCGAATAATGGACAAGGTATTGGAAATGTTGAGCTGAATTCAGAAGAACATTTTGAAACTTGGAAAAAAGCTCCTGTTGATTTTGGCTTTCCTCTGACTTTATTGGGTGATATCCCAGTGCAGATAGAAAGAGTTCTTTTGGATGATCAGTGTCTAACTGCATGTACTAGTAATGTAGTTACATTTCATGAGCTGGAGAAACTATTTTAAGTTAAGTTCTTAATTTCTGAGCCTAGATTCCAGGAAATAAAGTTCTCAAAAACACTGTTTTCAATGATAAAATAAACTACAGGAGATAATAATTTGCCTATCTTTAATATCAGCAAAAAAAAATGTGTATTTATCTTTAAAAGTAAATGCATAATCGTTTATTTTTATCTCTAAATTTTTAAGTAACATTGATAAACATTGTTTGGTAATTTAAGTTTCCTCTTTCAAAGGACTGATAAGATCACTTTGTGTTTCAAGTTGTCTTTAAAATACCTTGAGACCTATCATTGTAAAAGATGCTAAACAAATGTACAGTTCCTTGATGTAACACTATTTCATGTGTTTATTGACATAAATCTTCTCTTAAAAAGATAAGACAGTGAACTCTGATGTTCTGCAATACAGACTGAAGTCCTTACAGGCTAATACGCAATATACAGTCTATATCATGGCAAGCAATGAAGCTGGTGGAACTACTGGAGAGCCCAAAACCTTCAAGACTTTGAAATTCAGTAAGTAATATTCCAGCTTAGTTATTACTATTTTAAAAACAGATTTGGGAGTAAGAAATATAGGACATTTTTGTTTAGGCATTTGTTTATTTCTCTTTCTTTCGTTCTTTTTTTTTTTTTTTTTAAATTAGTGTTAAACAAAACAAGGAAGAATTACCACAACAGTAGCTGAATTTAACTAAATTTCATTGATCACCTCACAGACTAAAACCTCAGGTTTAGAAGTCAACCCCCAAAATCTTTATTTTGCTGTCAATAAAGCTGTGGAATACTGTGGATGTTTGTGGGAGTAACAGTTTGTATGTTGTCAATTATGGGATGGGGTGCCCCACAGCTTATTAAAAAGTAGACATTTCCATCTGAGATACTAGATTTAGAATAGCTGTGCAATGTGTTGCATCTATTCTTCTACATAAACTCGACTAATGCATGAGTGCACAGGTTGTGGCCAGTGTGTGTGGGGAAATACTTTTTCCTATTTCTTACTATTTCAGCCATATTTTATCAAGGAGGCTGGTATGATGGCTGTGGGTCAGAGGTTCAGACACTTCCTCATTTTTAGTTCTGGAAGAGTGTTTTCAATACATACATAAAATGTCATAGTGGTGGCCAAACTGAAATATAAAAAAGTGCTTGATCTATCCTTAAATTTGTCACGGGACTCGAATCATAGAATCATAGAATCATAGAATCATAGAACCATAGGGTTGGAAGGGACCTCTGGAGATCATGTAGTCCAACCCCCCTGCCAGAGCAGGGTCACCTAGAGAAGGTTGCACAGGAACGCGTCCAGGTGGGTTTGGAATGTCTCCAGAGTTGGAGACTCCACCACCTCTCTGGGCAACCTGTTCCAGTGCTCTGCCACCCTCAAAGTAAAGAGGTTCCTCCTCACGTTTAGGTGGAACTTCCTATGTTCAAGTTTGTGCCCATTACCTCTTGTCCTGTCACTGGGCACCACTGAGAAGAGCCTGGCCCCATCCTCCTGACACCCATCCTTTAGGTATTTATAAGCATTGATAAGATCCCCCCTCAGTCTTCTTTTTTCCAGACTGAAGAGACCCAAATCCCTCAGCCTTTCTTCATAAGAGAGGTGTTCCAGTCCCCTCATCATCTTGGTAGCCCTTTGCTGCACCCTCTCCAGCAGTTCCCTGTCGTGCTTGAACCGGGGAGCCCAGACCTGGACACAGTACTCAAGGTGAGGCCTCACCAGGGCAGAGCAGAGGGGGAGGATGACCTTCCTAGACCTGCTTGGCCACACTCTTCTTGATGCACCCCAGGATGCCATTGGCCTTCTTGGCCACAAGGGCAGATTGCTGGCTCATGGTCATCCTGTCGTCCACCAGGACTCCCAGGTCTCTTTCCACAGAGCTGCTCTCCAGCAGGTCAGCCCCCAGCCTGTACTGGTGCATGGGGTTATTCCTCCCCAGGTGCAGCACCCTACACTTGCCCTTGTTGAACTTGATTAGGTTCCTCTTTGCCCAACTCTCCAGCGTGTCCAGGTCTCTCTGTATGGCGGCACAACCTTACGGTGTGTCAGCCACCCCTCACAGTTTTGTGTCATCAGCAAACTTGCTGAGGGTGCACTCTATCCCTTCATCCACGTCATTGATTAATATATTGAAGAGGACTGGACCCAGTACTGACCCCTGGGGAACACCACTCGTCGCTGACTTCCAATTAGCCTCTGTGCCCCTAATCACAACCCTCTGAGCTCTGTCTTTCAACCGGTTATCTATCCACCTTACTGTCCATTCATCAAGCCCACTCTTCCTAAGCTTCCCTATGAGGATGCTGTGGGAGACCGTGTTGAACGCCCTGCTTAAGTCAAGGTAGACAACATCTACCGCCCTCCCCTTATCTATCCATCCAGTCATGCCATCATAGAAGGCTATCAGATTAGTCAGACATGATATCCCCTTGGTGAATCCATGTTGACTACTTCTGACAGCTTTCTTTTCCTCCACATGCCTTGAGATGATGCCCAGAACTAGCTGTTCCATCATCTTTCCAGGGATGGAGGTGAGGCTGACTGGCCTGTAGTTCCCCGGCTCCTCCTTCTTGCCCTTTTTGAAGACTGGAGTGACATTGGCTTTCCTCCAGTCCTCAGGCACCTCGCCTGTTCTCCAGGACCTTTCAAAGATGATGGAGAGCGGCCCAGCAATGACTTCCGCCAGCTCCCTGAGCACTCTCGGGTGCATCCCATCGGGGCCCATGGACTTGTGAATATCTAATTGATCTAATTGATTCCTCACTCGATCCTCCTCAACCCAAGGGAAGTCTTCTTCTTTCCCCGTTACTTCCCGCAATGACTGGGACTCCTGAGGGCTGGGCCGAGCAGTAAAGACCAAAGCAAAGAAGGCATTCAGTAACTCCGCCTTCTCCACATCCTCCGTCACCATGGCTCCTGTTTCATTCAACAGTGGGCCCACAACTTCTCTCGTCTTCCTTTTGCTTCCAGTATACTTGTAGAAGCCTTTCCTGTTGAGCTTGACATACATGGCCAGGTTTAATTCCAGGGTGGCCTTGGCTTTCCTTGTTTCATCCCTGCACGCTCTGGCAGCATTCTTGTAATCCTCCCAAGGGGTCAGTCCCTTCTTCCACTTATTGTAGACTTCCTTCTTCCACTTGAGCTTTTTCAGAAGCTCCCTGCTCAACCATGCATGTCTCCTGCTTCCCTTGGCCGATTTCTTTCTCTTAGCAATGCACCGATCCTGAGCTTGGAGGAAGTGGTCTTTGAATATCAACCAGCTTTCTTGAGCGCCTTTGCCTTCCAGAGCCCTAGCCCATGGGATCTCTCCAAGCAGTCTCTTGAAGAGGTCGAAGTTAGCCCTCCTGAAATCCAATGTTGTAATTTTACTCCTTGTTGTTTTGTGCGTGGTACCCATGATCCTGAACTCTATCATTTCATGATCACTACAACCTAGGGTGCCCCCAACCTTAATGTCCTCCACCACTCCCTCTGTGTTTGTCAGTACCAGGTCCAGGAGTGCTCCTCTCCTTGTTGTCTCCTGCACCACCTATGTCAAGAAGTTATCATCAATGCACTGGAGGAGCCTCCTGGACTGTGCATGCCTGGCTGTGTGGTCTTCCCAGCAGGTATCGGGGTGATTGAAGTCCCCCATGAGAACTAAGGCCTGCGATTGCGAGGCTACCTTCAGCTGTCTGTAGAAAGCCTCATCAGCTTCCCCATCCTGATCAGGTGGCCTGTAATAAACACCCACAACAGTGTCCCTCATATTTGCCTGCCCCTTAATCCTTACCCATAAGCTCTTGACCCTCTCGTCATCTGCCCCTAGTGAGAGTTCGATGCATTCCAAATGCTCTCTCACATAGAGTGCAATTCCACCACCATGCCTCGCTGGTCTGCCTTTCCTGAAAAGGACATAGCCATCCACGACAGTATTCCAGTCATGTGAACTGTCCCACCACGTCTCAGTAGTTGCAATGAGATCGTGGCCCTGCAAAAGCACACAGATCTCCAGCTCTTCCTGCTTATTCCCCATGCTGCGTGCATTGGTGTATAAGCATTTCAGAGAGGGAGTCGTGTGTGTAGTTTTGACCCTAGAGATGTGGTGTGCCTTCTGGCTCTCAGAAATACTGGCACACTGGCCCACGAGCGCTGAGCAACTACTCCCTGGCACCTCATCAGCAAGCCCAGTACCATCCGCACCCCCCTTCAAATCTAGTTTAAAGCCCTCTCAATGAACCCTGATAAGTCTTGTCCTAGAACCCTTTTTCCCCTGGAAGTCAAGGTATTCCTGCCTGTTACCAGCAGGCCAGGTGTTTTGTGGATCAGGCCATGATCAAACTACCCAAAGTCCTGCTGGTAGCACCAGGCTTGAAGCCAGGCATTGATCTGCTGGCTCCTCCTATTTACCCCCTCGTCATTCCCCGCAACTGGGGGGACAGATGAGAACATAACTTGTGCTCCCGATCCCTTGACCAGGCGTCCCAGGGTCTTGAAATCTTTCTTCATTGCCCTCGGACTTCTTCTTGTTACCTCATCGCTGCCTACCTGAAAGAGCAAAAGTGGGTAGTAGTCTGAGGGCTGTACCAGGGAAGGAAGCATCCTTTTCACATCCTTCACCTGGGCCCCAGGGAGGCAGCAGAAGCTAATTTATTTTTTACCCGTAAATTCATCTGCTAGTTTGCCAGTCAAATGCAGGGTAAGTTAGGCTATGCTGAGGTCTGGTGTCTGTTGTTGTCAGTACACACCTCTGGCAGGTGTTTGGAAGCTAGCTCAGAAATCTATGCACTGTTTCAGTCTGGGTAACTGCATTTTTTGTTTATTTAAAACCTACCTATCTCCTGCATTGATTTTACTATTTATTTTGTAGTAATAGGTAGAAGTGGCACTATATGGCAAATCTAAGTGACTCTAAAACAACATGTGTCCAGAGAGGTGGTAGACTTTTCACCCTAGACTTTCAAAGGTCGGCTTGGTATGACCCTAACCGACCTGATTCTCATTTCAAAGTTGGACGAGGAGACCTGCAGATGTCTTTTTAAATAAAGGGAATCCTAAAATGCAATAAATCTGTTTCTGAGATATTCTGATCATCATGAGCTGCTTTTCTGGCTCAGTGACTGTGACTTGTTGGGTTCAAATTACTCATCTTCTGCCATGTCGTACAATAAGTACCATACAGTGTTCTGAGTAATAGTGGCTAGTTTTGTCAGAGCTTTTTACCGTTGTTCTAATTAGGTGACTTGGGTGTTGAAAATTAACTGTTTTAAGGGAATATGTAAAGAAATGGTAAACATCTGTGGGTTGTTTTTTTTCCCTCCCTCTAAAGATAAAGAAGATGTTATTTTCATTGCTCTACCCGTTGGATTAAGCATGTTGTTTCTGGTAGGCCTTTGGATAACATGCATTTTGAAAAAACATGCGTGAGTACATTTTCTACCTTCTAAAACTGAATGCAATTCATTAATTTTGACTTGTAAAAGGCAAACTTTTGTATATATTATAGATGCTTTTGCTGCATTCCAAACCAACGTAAAATTAAGAAAATAAGCAACTGGAGAAACAAATAACTAAACATACACCTTTTAACTGCTGTTAATGTGCTATAGTCCAAAAAAAATGTGAATTTTAGAAAATGCAGTAAATCAGAGCAAAAGAAATAGGAGAAACAGTTTTACTTATCACCTGTATCAATTTATCAAAACCGCTACGTGCCATTTGCAATTCCATGGTCAATGAAGTGAGGGGAGCATACTTTAAGTCAGTTACTGAAAAGTTAATAACGCCAAAAAAAAGTTTCCCAGGCACTCTTATCTGCTAGTAAACCACTAGAACACATTTCACAGAACCCCTATTGCTTACCTTAGCTGCATTAATATTACTTTCATTAGTTTGTGACACTCCCTTGAACTGTAAAGAAGTCATGAAGAAACTAGAAATTACATCATGTGGAAGCATTTGTATGCTTGATCCATGAGTATGGATCCATATGGATCCATGATTCATAATCCTTTTATCTGCTGTTACAGATGTCCCCTGCCAGGGGACAATTGCTTTCTCAGAGCATTGGGGATGCTATAACATCCAAAAGGTGACTGTGAGGATTTTTTAAGGTTATAAAATGTGCTTTTCTTTAGGATGAAAAGTGAGTGGGTTGTTTGACTGAAGCTTAATAAGGAAGTTAAAAATCTTCACTATTTTGGAGTGTTCTAAGCTATTAGTACCCAGATTGTAGTCATGTGAAGCATCAGGTAGTAAGTATAGCTGAAGTAGTAAATATAATTTCCAGCTCTTTTACATCTTCATCTGTATTGTGTATTCTGAATTTTCACAATAGTAAGAAACTATGTTTTGATTCTGGAGAATAGTTTGAGATGTAGTTGAGTGTTTATATTCTTGTGTAGCTCAAATTGCAATGTGAAAAGACAAGCTATGGCCTGGTTTTTGTTCACTTATATATATACCCACTATCAATTACTGATTAATTTTGTTTCCTTTTTACTTCTATATTGGACAGGTATAAGCTACAGTGCCAATTAGCACCATTTATCTGCTGTTAACACATGAACTCGGAGTAGCTCTAGTGTGGTGTAGTGCTAGGGACATTTACCTAGAGCAAAGTTTACCTGAGGTGGCTTTTCACTGAAGAGCCACCCTGAAACATGATCACAACAGGTTTTGTATACAGTCTTGTTTTGCTGTGCTATTATTTGATCTACTATATAATAATAGTTTTAAAAACCCACATTTGTGCATTAGTAATTTTTCTGCAATGTTGCTGTAACCCAAGATTTTTACTTGTTGAGATTTTTTGTAATAAAAATTAACGTGAGGGAAATGAATTTTGGTGAAAAAGATTGTGTTAATGTAGGAAAGAGTTCCTTTGTGAAAGTTTGGTATTTTAGCAGTATTGGGGCTTTCTAGGGGTTTGTTAATTTTATTTTTAATAATCCCTTTCTTTCACCATGTGACTAGAATTCTGTTCTCAATCATAGGTTTAAAAAAGTTTGCTGGCCTGATATACCCAATCCTGCGGAAAGCATGGCAGTGGAATGGCCTCTTGATGCATCTATGGTAATAATTTGCAACTTTATGTATTAAAAAAGAGATGAAATGGAGAGAAGTCCTTCTTTGACAGCCATTTAAGTCTAAATAAAAAAAAAATGTTGGGTTTCATTCTTCTGTTTAAGTGCTATAAAATGCTTTTAATTGGATTTCAAACTAATAGAAAAGATGAATCTTTATAAAGTATATTAATTTAATTCTTACATGATAACGAGAAACAATATTTTGAAGTTATAAAGTGACTGTGGACATGCCTTATTAAATAAAGTCAATTAAATTTGCTCAGGTTATTGAGCCTTATAGGTCGGATTCCCACATCTGGGTATCTCTTCCCTTCTCCACAAATATGTAGTGCAGCATACAATAAGATTTGGTATATTATTTCCGTCTTTTTTTATTGTTGGATATTTATTCCTTATTAAAGTTTTGATGTTTATTTTAGTGAAGTGGAGTTGATCAGGTTTACTTTGAAAGTGTAATCTGCAGAGAATGGCATTTAGACATTAGTCTGAAAAATGGCTGGTTAGAGTGGAAAGGACGGAAACAGTCCAAGCCTGATTCTGCGCCTTATTCTATTAAGCACAGAAAACCCAGTATGAGAGTGTTTAACAAGTGAACAGAATAACATTGTAATTTTTAGTACTCATTCACGTATAATTGCATCCCAGATGAAATGCACATGGACTCTTTATTAATGCACTTTTAAAATTGAGTCAAACCTATCTCAAATGCCAATATTTTATCTGTTAAAAAAATAAATGAATACATAAACCTGTATAACTTTCCAATGTATCTCTTTGTGCTGACAGAATAATTCATTTTTGAAGGGGGCAACATCTGAGGCTAAAACCATAGACTTTGAAGGCCTAAGTGTTTTGGAACATTGTTTTCCCGAAGAAAGTCAGGAAGGATCATTACTAATGCATTGTGAAAACCATGTTTCTGAATGTACGGATGTTAATACAAAAGGCATGATTAATGGAGATAAAAAGATACGGTATAATGAAGAAAATGAAGTTGCTAAATGTTTTTCACCACCCATGTCTTATATAATTACTGATCAAGGTATCGGAAGTCAAACGCATTCAGCTTTGACACCAGTGAAGGAAATCCAACCCATAGAAATGCTGGAAGAAGATTTATGTGAATTCCAAAAGACTTCAATTAAAAATGAAGAAAATGATAATGAAGAAGTTCTAAAGCTGGAAAATTTCAGTGAAAAAGCACTGTTCAATCCGTACCTTAAAAATTCTGTTAAAACAAGGGAATTTCTTATTTCTGAGAACTTGCCAGAGTGCAATAAGAATGAATCCAAAAGCCAGTCAACTGTTCTACCTCCCTTTCAACAAAATGCCACGGGACAATCCTACATAACGCTGGACATGTTCGGGCTATCCACGGCTCCTTAGCGGGAGGAAACGTTCCCTTGTAAAGTCCCCTTGTGAGATGTATCTTGACACTGCTGCCCATTTGTGTTCCTATGTTCTAGACTGGCTGATCTCAGTTAATTTGGATGAAAACACCCCCTTCCTCTGAACAACTGTGAAGTACATTTTTGCACTGTGTTTATACCTGTAGGGTTCACTTTCAGTGTGGGGTGGGTTGGGGGGTTTTTGTTTTTTTTTCAGTTGTTTTTTTCTAACCAGATAGATGTGCCAGTAGTGAGGCAAAGGAAGTGGCTTTTCTTATTTCTTCTGAGTTCTCCCAGATCAGTCTGCTAAAGCAAACTCATCTTTACTGATGAAGCATCCCGCAGTGGAAGCAGCTCACTGGTTTCTGCCCAGGCTACCAGTTCCCATGACTGAGTGCTGCTGGGCAAACGTGGACTGACGTGGACACAGCCAGCATCTGATGAATCCTTCGTTACGTGACATGGAGTGGAACAGCTTTCCTGTTCTTATTTCCCTCGATTGTTTTGTATCTGGTTTTATGCATAGTGTTCCTCCAGTTTTACAAATACTTGGTAGATTTCAGTAATTGTCTTTTTGCATCCTGACTCTTGAATCTCTGGTTTGGCTCATAGTTTCCCTGTCTTTAATGAGAGGATGTTTGTTATGTGTATGCTGTTGACTTATCTGAATTTTGGAAAAGGGAGGGTTATTCTGGCTTTGTTGCTTCCTTCCCTTTCTCTTGCGTTTTTGTGCTGCTTTTGTGTCTCCTGTTTGTTTGCTGTTTTTCAAAACTCTTCTTATATAAAGGAAGATATCCTTTATCTGCAGGATATCTTCTTGTTCCTTTGCCTCTAATTTCTCCCAGGTTAAAACTGTGTTTCCCAGTTGAGGCTTTGATATTTTGAACTGAAAAAAAATATTCAACTAAATACAGCATCTTATGTTGGAATAAGCCCTGAGTTTATATTTAGGAAATATTTTTCTGGGAGGTATTGAAAAAACACTAAGTCTACAAAACATCCCCAGATATCCCCTGGTAACTGATTTAGGATTAAAGATTTCTACATGAAGGCTATAACTTTTGTAATTTGTTTTATGATTTTGATAAGTCATAAAGCTACTTGTAGTTTCCATTTTATATAGCAGCAATTAAGCAGGAAACTCGCCATCACGCTAATTTTTTTTTCAGCAGGAACGAGGCTATTACTGTAAAATTCTTACTGAAATATTTACTATGTTAAATGCCAGGTTAAAAAAAAGAGATGGAGAGTCAACTCTAAGTAAAATGTGTTAAAAGGCGGTGTTGAGTATGACATACATATGGCATATAGTTGTTTTAAGACTTAAAACTATTTTCCCAGTATTTAAAGGCTTGACAGCATCAGCCTTGTCTGTGTATATCTACAGAGTCCTTTAGGGGTGAGAAAGATACAGGAGTCATGGGGATAGAAAAGTGAGAGACAAATGTGACTAGGCATAGAAAGCCTTTCATTTCTGCGCAGGAAGAGGAGTGGGAGAATGGAAAATATATTGTCCAGCATGAATGAAGAGGCTGAGCCTTACCCTGGCTTATGCGGGGGAAGACAGGGTAAAGTTTGCATTAAGTTTTTCACCTATAGTTTGGAAGCTGCTCTTACTTATAGCAATGGTTGTTTAGTTTCCAAGAAAGGATAAAAAATTTTCTGCAAATGTTCCTTCTACAGCAACACTGATTTCCACTTTCCCAACCACAGTCCTATAAGCCAAAATGTATATATGTCTGTTCTTAAAAGCCCTTGCTTACTTAGGTAAGTCATGCTCTGAAATGAGCATGGGACACAGCTTTGGTTGAGTCAATGCTCCTGCTGCTTCACTCCCTTCTGGTCTTACTGCTCACAGCCACCTTGCCCTTTCCTAGCGTGCAGAAGTCACTGAATCATTCACAGCAGGTTTTTTTTCCCCCTTAAATCTCAGTATTTGTTTTAGTATCACAAGATTTAAGAATAATACAGAGCTATTTTGGGGCCTGTCTTGGAATTGTTTAGCATCCTTATGGAAGCTTCATACTCTGAGTTGCATGATCGAGTTGGGTAAAAAATAGAAATAATGCCACCTTTAAGGGATCATTAGAAAGGGGAGCTTCTTGATGGGTGGTTTGGGTAGAGTCTCCCTGTAACATCTCTTAGCTTCTGGAGGGTAAGTAATAACCTGCTTTTCCATCCCATTTTATTTCCTTCTCTGTTGCTATTATGCTCTTTTCTTCTGTTTTCTGATTTTCGTGACCACTGTTTTATCTGAAAAAGAGTAATGCAATAAGTGGGCTCAGTCCATCTCAGAAATTAGGGCTGCCTTTTGCCCATGCTTTGGAACACCAGCTTCTTGGACTTGGTTTGTTTTGCATTCAGAGTTGTACTTTTTCTGACCTTTCACAATTTGTCTTTCAAACTAATGCTGTGAACATGAAAAAAATAAAACTGAGAGCACATGGAAAAGTTTTTTATCAATTTATACTAAATACACCATTTAGGCATTTTAGATTTCCTTATTCATTTAGAAATATCACAGAATCACAAAATGATAGGGGTTGGAAGGGACCTCTGGAGATCACGTAGTCCAACCCCCCTGCCAGAGCAGGGTCACCTAGAGAAGGTTGCACAGGAACGCGTCCAGGTGGGTTTGGAATGTCTCCAGAGTTGGAGACTCCACCACCTCTCTGGGCAACCTGTTCCAGTGCTCTGCCACCCTCAAAGTAAAGAGGTTCCTCCTCACGTTTAGGTGGAACTTCCTATGTTCAAGTTTGTGCCCATTACCTCTTGTCCTGTCACTGGGCACCACTGAGAAGAGCCTGGCCCCATCCTCCTGACACCCATCCTTTAGGTATTTATAAGCATTGATAAGATCCCCCCTCAGTCTTCTTTTTTCCAGACTGAAGAGACCCAAATCCCTCAGCCTTTCTTCATAAGAGAGGTGTTCCAGTCCCCTCATCATCTTGGTAGCCCTTTGCTGCACCCTCTCCAGCAGTTCCCTGTCGTGCTTGAACCGGGGAGCCCAGACCTGGACACAGTACTCCAGGTGCGGCCTCACCAGGGCAGAGCAGAGGGGGAGGATGACCTTCCTAGACCTGCTTGGCCACACTCTTCTTGATGCACCCCAGGATGCCATTGGCCTTCTTGGCCACAAGGGCACATTGCTGGCTCATGGTCATCCTGTTGTCCACCAGGACTCCCAGGTCTCTTTCCACAGAGCTGCTCTCCAGCAGGTCAGCCCCCAGCCTGTACTGGTGCATGGGGTTATTCCTCCATGGGGTTATTCCTCCCCAGGTGCAGCGCCCTACGCTTGCCCTTGTTGAACTTGATTAGGTTCCTCTTTGCCCAACTCTCCAGCGTGTCCAGGTCTCTCTGTATGGCGGCACAACCTTACGGTGTGTCAGCCACCCCTCACAGTTTTGTGTCATTGGCAAACTTGCTGAGGGTGCACTCTATCCCTTCATCCAGGTCATTGATGAATATATTGAACAGATCTTATTATATAGGATACAGTGTATTGAATATAATCCTATTTGAAGGGATCCGCAAATAAATTGAGTATTTGGGCAGTTATTTCACTTTTATAATGTCAACTGGAAATGGCAGGTTGAACATTACAATACTTTAAGTTTTTTGGTACGTTTTTTTTTATAGAACACCTGGTGTCATCATTCCTAGAGAGAAGCTTTTCTAGATTTCTGAAAAATGCCCATTTCTAACTCTCCTTAAAATGAAGAAAATTAATCTCTCAGGTTTATGGGTCTTGGCAAGGTTAATAGAGATCAGCTTGTGGCATAATTTCAAGAAGATAATCACGCGTCTTCACAGTTGTCATTCTTCTGTATATCATACAATAATTCCTTTCTGACCATAATGCTGATCCCTTGCAGATTATTAATAGGTCATGTTTTTCACTTACAAGATTTTTAGCTAAATGAAACGTTCAGTCTTTTGTTACATAAGTTTACCTTTAACTCACCAGAATTTTGAATTCTTTGAACAGGAATCCCACAAACTCTTTGATGTAACCTGTTACAGGCAAATTTTCCATGCTATATGACCTATGGTATTTCTGTGTTCTTCATGCCCTTTACAATTGCCCAAAGAGGGGGTAAAAGTATGTTAGTGGTTAATGCAGTGAAGAGAAGGAAGCTTCCTTCCTTCAATTAGCACTTACTTGGTCAACGAGTGCTCCTCCAGAGATGTTGTGATTGCTGCTGAGCAGCTGCCGTAGATGGACTGGCAAGTGGTCTGAACTAGTGGGAGCTATTTAGTGTTTATCTTCTCACAATCTGTATTTCATTACATATAATATGTTATCTTTTCCTATGAAAGATTTTTTTATTATAAATAGACCTCTCTTTTTTTGAGGTAGTTGATGAGTTCTCAAGATAGATGCTTCAACTTCTGTTCACAAGTGAGAAATTTCTCAGAAGATCTGCATCGCTGGTCTGAATTTGGTATCTCATGTAGCAGAGCGAAATATTTGCATGCAACAGAGCCCTAATCCGAGCACAGAGTGTGTGTGGGGGACTTGCAGCTTCTATTCTTGCTCTGCAAATGTGTTCGTGTCACCTTTGCAGTCATTTCAACAGTCCTGCTACAATTCCTTTTGCCAGTTTTGCACAGTGATGCCATTGCGTTCGTGTCGTATGTTGCTTTGAGATTTAACACTGCAAGATGGGCAAAGGAGTCCAGGAAGGCTGGACATTCTTAAAGAAGGATATCTGAAAGGCACCAGGGCACTGTGTCCCCATGTGCCCAAAGACAAGCCAACAAGGAAGAAGACCGGCCTGGCTGAACAGAGAACTTTGGCTGGAACTGAGGAAAAAAGAAGAGAGTTTATGACCTTTGGAAGAAGGGGCAGGAAATTCAGGATGGCTACAAGGATGTCGTGAGGCCATGCAGGGAGCAAATTAGAAGGGCCAAAGCTCAGCTAGAGCTTAATCTGGCAATTGCCACAAAAGACAATAAAAAATGTTTCTATAAATACATTAACAACAAAAGGAGAGCTAAGAAGAATCTCCATCCTTTATTGTGTGTGTGTGTGTGCTGGTTTTGTCTGAGGTAGCGTTAACTTTCTTCATAGTAGCTAGTATGGGCCTATGTTTTGGATTTGTGCTGGAAACAGTGTTGATAACACAGGGATGTTTTAGTTATTGCTGAGCAGGGCTTACGCAGCATCAAGGCCTTTTCTGCTCCTCACACCGCCCCACCAGCGAGC
This sequence comes from Chroicocephalus ridibundus, assembly GCF_963924245.1. Taxonomy (NCBI): domain Eukaryota; kingdom Metazoa; phylum Chordata; class Aves; order Charadriiformes; family Laridae; genus Chroicocephalus; species Chroicocephalus ridibundus. The sequence continues at coordinate 66,984,514 of NC_086316.1, read as the reverse complement.
AGTCTGGAGGTGTGTTGCGTTAAAAGGACTGTAGTTTCGATATTTGTCTGTCAGAGTCCCAGGACTTTCACTGATTTACTATCAGATTCCCACCAAAGGACTTTCACTGAATCAGATTCACAAATAATCGAAATTAGTTACTTTACTGAGGGCAACAGTTGCAGATTCGAGATTGCTGTTGATAAATTCACTGACTACAATAGCGCTAATTACTTAAGGTTAATATTGCTAGCAAAAATAACGATAGTACAACAACCCGGGGTAACATTCACCAGCGGGTGAAAGGCGCAGCGCTTACCCAGAAAGGCGTCCCTGCCTGGGGTGGAGGAAGAGAACGCAGCCCGTCGACTGGTCCGTCAGGTATCAAGTTTCTTCTCTCCCAATTTACCAGTCATTTTCTCCATCCTTTTATCCCCAAAATTACGAGGTTTCCCTCCCCTAGGTGATGTGTAGTATGATTTGGGTGGAAAGACGAGTGCTATAGTCATATATGTTTAGCATGATCTCTAAAATCTTCATTAGCATATACAGGGTTGTCAACTTTAATATGCATTTCACAGGTAATGAGGCAAAGGTCAATTACCAGGCATGGTAGCCTCTCAAGGAAACAAAGAGCTACACAAAGTCTCTGTTATCTTGATTTTACTGTCTCTGCTGACGAAAAGCAGGGCTGTCCTGGCTCCCCAAGACTACCCCGTTATTTATGTATGCTGTGATAGCCAGACAAGCCTTCACTCCCCTGGGTTGCACAAGAGACAGCAAAGCCAGTCTTAATTGCTCTTTGAGCACAGAGACTTCACCTCATTATCCAAATTCCACAAGGTGCACTAGAAGTTGGGAAAAGACACAGCCCGGACAGCTGACCCCAACTGGCCAAAGAGATATTCCATACCATATGACATCATGCTCAGCATATAAAGTTGGGGAAGAGTAAGGAAGGGGAAGACATTTGAAGTGATGGCGTTTTGTCTTCCCAAGTAAGCATTACACGTGATGGAGCCCTGCTTTCCTGGAGATGCCTGAACACCTGCCTGCTGATGGGAAGTGGTTAATGAATTCCTTGTTTTGCTTTGCTTGCATGTGCAGCTTTTACTTTGCTTATTAAATTGTCTTTATTTCAACCCATGAGTTTTCACACTTTTACACTTCTGATTCTCTCCCCATCCCACGGGGGGCGGGGAGTGAGTGAGTGACCGTGTGGTGCTTAGCTACTGGCTGGGGTTAAACCACGATAGGGGGAAACATAGTGATGAAGGATGAGGAAAAGCCTGAGGCGCTTAATGCTGCCTTTGCCTCAGTCTTTAATAGTAAGACCAGTTGTTCTCAGGGTACCCAGCCCCCTGGTCTGGAAGACAGGGACGGGGAGCAGAATAAAGCCCCCATAATCCAAGGGAAAATGGTTAGCAAGCAGACACACACAAGTCTATGGAGCCAGATGGGATCCAGCCAAGAGTACTGAAGGAGCTGGCAGAAGTGCTCACCAAGCTACTTTCCATCATTCACCAGCAGTCCCGGCTAACCAGGGAGGTCCCAGTTGGCAGGCATCTAGCAAATGTGACGCCCATCTACAAGAAGGGCTGGAAAGAGCACCCAGGGAACTACAGTCCTGTCAGCCTGACCTCAGTGGCAAGGAAGGTTCTGGAGCAGATCATCCTGACTGCCATCACACAGCACACACAGGACAATCACATGATCAGGCCCAGTCAGCATGGGTTTATGAAAGGCAGGTTCTGCTTGACAAACCTGATCTCCTTCCATGACACGATGATCCACTTAGTGGATAAGGGAAAGGCTGTGCATGTTGTTTACCTGGACTTCAGTAAAGCCTTTGACACTGTTTCCCACAGCATTCTCCTGGAGAAACAGGCTGCTCGTGGCTCGGACAGGTGTGCTCTTCACTGGGTGAAAGACTGGCTGGATGGCCAGGCCCAAAGAGTTGTGGTGAATGGGGTTAAATCCAGTTGGTGACCAGTCATGAGTGGTGTTCCTCAGGGCTCAGTATTGGAGACAGTTCTGTTCAATATCTTTATCAGTGATCTGGAGGAGGGGATGGAGTTTGTCCCAGCAAGTTTGCAGATGACATCAAGTTAAGTGGGAATGTCAACCTGCTTGAGGGTAAGAAGTGTCTACAGACAGACGCGGACACGCTGGATCAATGGGCCGAGGCCAATGGTATGAGGTTCAACAAGGCCAAGTGCCGGGTCCTGCACTTGGGTCACAACAACCCCATGCAGCTTTACAGACCTGGGGAAGAGTGGCTGGAGAGCTGCCTGGCAGAAAAGGACCTGGGGGTGCTGGTCAACAGCTGGCTGAATATGAGCCAGCAGTGTGCCCAGGTGGCCAAGAAGGCCAATAGCACCCTGGCTTGTATCAGAAATAGTCTGGCCAGCAGGACTAGGGAAGTGATTGTCCCCCTGTACTGGGCACTGGTGAGGCCCCACCTCAGATACTGTGTTCGGTTTGGGGCCCCTCACTACAGGAGGGACATTGAGGTGCTGGAGTGCGTCCAGAGAAGGGCAACAAAACTGTTGAGGCATCTAGAGCACAAGTGTTATGAGGAGCAGCTGAAGGAACTGGGGTTGTTTCCTCTGGAGAAAAGGAGGCTGAGGAGCAACCTTACTACTCCTCAGGTTGTAGTGAGTTGGGGATTGGTCTCTTCTCCCAAGTAACAAGTGACAGGACAAGAGGAAATGGCCTCAAGTTGTGCCAGGGGAGGTTTAGATTGGATATGAGGAAAAATGTCCTCACAGCTAGGGTTGTCAAGCATTGGAACTGGCTGCCCACGGAAGTGGTGGAGTCACCATCCCTGGAGGTATTTAAAAGATGGGTAGATGAGGCAGATCTTCCGCCCCAACTCCTTTGTTGTCTTCCTAATGGTTGGTTGACTTTACATGAGGATGTGTTCGCTGTTACCACATATTATGCAAATATATCTGTCTTCTCTGAATCGGCCTGTATGAGAAAACTTAAGCATCCTTGTTGTAAGAACAACAAAATTGTGTACGCAAGGGAAAGCATGTTGTGCTGTTTCTGTGCACAGTATGATTTTTCCAGTATTTTGGACTTTCACAGGTAAGAAAAGTTCAACTGTTACATTTACTGTTTGCTTCCTTTAGAATTTGTGCAAGCAGAGTATCTTTGGATGTAGACTTTAAAGAAGAGAAGAGGAGGTGACCCTGTTGCCACTGCAAGTTGGTGTAGCTTCAGGAGAAGTGATGCAGTTTTGCAGATATATATCATTTGTAACTACATTGACTCCTCCGACAAACGCCCTGTTGAAGTGTTTGTGTATGTCTGTTTGTGTACACGTGTGCCTGAGCCCAGACACTGTGAGGTGCCATAATTCAGCTAATGTTTGTGCAGCAAGACATGCAGAGGTGGAAGTTGTTTATATAATTTATATTGCTGCTCAGTCTCATTCATCAGCACAGATGACATTGCAAGCTGCTTCACTGCTGGGATCTTCTGTTTTATGTTATGCATGGAGTCCAGCATAAGAGCCCACAAGATGCTGGCCCTTGAGCAGAAATCCTAATCTATGTTTTTACTGTATTTGTTGCTGTGCTTTTAGATTGATGCTCCTTGTTTCAGTGTAAGCATTGCCCTCGCATCCCAGTTTCCCATGTGAGGAGGTGGCTAGCTCCTTCCATTTGCAGTTCAGTCCAAACCAGCACTTAAGCAGTCCGGATGATCAAGAAGCTTGAGACACAGGCAGGGTCAAGTCCAGAACTACACTGACAGGGTAGGTATATTTTCCAGTGCTCCCATGGTACAGATAATTACTATGATCAATAGTAACACAATTGCTTTAAACCCCTAGTGATTGCAGCTGTGATAGACAAGGTAACTGTCATGAGTAGGTCGAGTAGATTTCTGCAGACATAAAGAACTTAGGGCACTAATGCTGGGCTATGTTCCATACATTTCAAAATGACACTGAAAAGGTGGGTGGAACAAATGCCGGAGATTTGTTCTGCAGCCTCAGACCTGCAGCAGGAGATGTGACATGGTGATGAAAGTCCTGATGAGGTTTCAGCTGGTAGTTTCTTGCAGTTGAATGGTACCAAATCCTCTGGCCTTATGTTGTCAGAGATTAGAAATATTACAAGAAAAGATAATGAAGGAACTCCAAAGCTGAGTATCTGTTTATTTCAAACTGTTGTTTTATCTAGGTCTTTCAAACTCAGAATATGAACAAGAGTGACAATCCATAAGTTGGAACAGAAGTTTGACTAAGGTATTCTTCTGTGAAATGAGATTCTTTTAATAGTATACTAGAACATGAACAGAAACAGATGCGCATATGCGTGGTGTAGATTTGTTCTGACTCTGCGGAAAACAGGATACTTGAAAAGTATACACTGAGTGATTATTTCACACCGGCCCTTCCTATACTCTACTTTCTTCAGCTCTTAGAAGACAAGGCTTTTGTAGAAAATGCTCTCCCCAAACGTGAAGGGGAATAGTTTCAAACTGGTTGTGTTTGTCCAAGAGATTTGTCCTTCAGGGCACAGGCTGCCCTGAGCTGCCCCAGCTGTAGCGTAATGATGTCCGTTCCCAGGGTCCTGGGTGATTCGGGTTATTCGGGTGAGCTCTGGGAGCGTGGAGGAGGATGGAGGGTTAGTTAACCCGCCGCTCGTTTGCTGGGGGATGAGGGCTTTGTGAGAGTTGCTGTAGCCCGGCGGGTGCCCAGTAACAGAATAAATAGTCCACCTAAACCTGCAGTGGGCTTGCGTTTCCCAATTCAAGCAGCCAAAGAAATTATGCTATAATATGGTGTTTTATATTTCAAAAGTGCTGTTTTAACATTGGCTAGCCCTATTGAGTAATGAGGTCAACACTTTTAAGTTTGGATGTCTGCCACCAGCATTTTTCTCAATCTCTTTGATTGTCTTGATTTTCGGGCATTGATCAGCCCCACACTGATGAGCTACAAGACCTTTATCATTGCTAAAAGCCTGCTGAGCCAACTTTTATATTATCTAGATTTCAGTGTCTGACACGATAGAACTGAAGTTTTGAAGTGAGTACTTAATTTCTCAGAAAAGCAGCCTTATTTAGATTTCCTGGATCTGCCATTGCTGTCCTCAGAGTGCAATGTTGACCCAGCCAAGGGTAACTTCTGCAGAATTTTCACCATTACATGAGCAATTGTATGTCTAATGGAGTTTGACGAAGAAGTAACGTGTTTTATAATCATGGAAAGATTATGCAATAGTCTTCAGGGATGTCAGAAACAACAAGCATAAGATTATCATCAGGGTAAAGGCTCTGGGATGCCCACTTAGAACATCACTGAACTAAAACCAACACTTTATTCTGAAAAAAAAAAAAAAGAGCTTGAAAGGCTCTCTAAAATTATACTATGGCAAATTATGTGCTAACGCAAGACAATGCAAGAAATTTTGTCTTATCCTTAATTCTACCAAATGAGCACAGCACACTTCTCATAGTGAATCTTCTCATAGTGTCTGCTAAGACTGGGCATGGCTTCTAGGTTGTATTTCTGTTACTGTCTTTAACCCAAGCAGTTATCTGAAGGGGTGGGGGCGGGGGGGTTGAGCTGGGAGGTGGTTTAGATTTTGTTTCCTTTTTGTATTTGTTTGCTGTTTTTTTTTTCTTCCCTTTTAGAAGTAGGAATTTATGCTAGCATTACTAGTTTATGAACTACAGACATTTTCATTTACAAAATGTGTTTAAAACTCCTCTGAATACAGGAAGAATTAAGCAGTGGGTGACAGCGTCTTTGCTTTTAATGTAAAGCTTTTTCATAAGCAGCATACTGCCCAGAGACGCTTATACCCAGCTGCCTTCATGGCTTGCTGCCTTTGCTGTCTGCTTCTTTCTCCTGTGAGTTTACAGCTCCTTGAAACACCCTCCCTGCATTTGCTTTCATCTGCAGTGATTTTTTTTTTCAGTTTTATAGCTTGACTCACAAATAGGCCGTGGGTTTTGCTTGTCTTTAGGGACTGCTTTGCTCTTCTGGCTTTTGCTTTTCCTTTCTGAAGGGCTTAATAGCTTTTAGACTGCTGATGAGTGGTATCTGCAGTTTATGAGGCTAACAAGGTTTCACGCCGTCTGAGCTGCAAGAGGAAGGAAGCAGGGGGGCACTGAGTGATTTTGGGTGAAAATGGACAGACAGGAGTTTAGATTTTGCTAATTTTCACCTTTCTTCCAGTGAACAGGGAAGGTTCTGTGTCTGTAAGTGCTGCCTTTACAAAGCAAAGGACGATCCTGGATATAAACTATGTGCCACATCTCCTGATACGCTGGGCTGCGAGAGAGAGGAGACGCTTGGCCTCAAATAGAGGTGACCCCATCCTTTCCCACTGCCCTCTGCACCCTCCCTGTGGACATTCCCCCTTCCCCAGACCCACGTCCCTAGGGACATGTAAGTTCCTTGTGCCATGTGTTCGTGTGACTCTCTCAATGCAAAACTACCAAACAAGTTGCACCAAATTTACCTAAGCCTTTTATTTACTAGTTCATCTGCTAGTCTGTAGACGTGACTCAGGTTCCTGACCTGAGTTTAAGGTAGAAGCGGGGTGGCTCATTTCTCAGTGAAAGTGAGCTGGCAATGCTGCATCTAATGTGGGAGAGGAGTTTAGGTATGCAGGGAAGATCCCTGCTTCCTTGGTGGTGCCCTGCTTTTGTTGCCATGTCCTCAGGTAAATTCTTGGATGCCTTGTCTCCAGCTTGTGGCTTTTCTGCTCCCACCGCTGAGGTTTGGTCTCGTAAGGACTGATTTTTTTCTTTAACGATAGGGCCGGCTCGCTTGAGTTTCTCTCTCCACAGTTACGTGAGGTATCACTGTTTACTTGAGCTTTTGTGAATGAGTCTCAGTTTCATTGCCTTTAAAGGAGTTTGTGCTCTGGCAGTGTTTGTTTATTTTTGGTGTTTCTATGTTGACATTATAATTGAAATTACTCCAACTGTTGCCCTCTGACAGTCCGACCTTTTTCCTGCATTGTATCCAGGCTAATTTTAAGGGCTGATACAAGTTCCCTTGTTTTTCATACTTAAGCAATGATTTAGTTTGCTTTATTTACAGATGTGTATTTATGCATTATTTATCTAAATGGCATTAATTTATATTGATCAGTAAAATGACGAGGATCTCTGACACAGGAGTGTTACTAGTTTCACTTAAACAAGCAAGATACCCAGCAAACAGATGCATATCCAATGCATGCAGCAAATGGAGCATAATAGGGATTTGCTGAAAGAGCTGTGTCCAGAGCAGATGCTGGAGGCACCTGCTTTTGTCCTGGGGCTATCAGCAAGCGCGGGAGAGGAAGGTGAGGACGGAAGGAGGGAGCCTCCTGAGGTGTCTCTGACTCCACACAGGGCAAGCGTCACATAATCCATGATAAATGGCAGTCAGCTTGTTTTAAAGGTTATTACAGTAGCCCCATCTAGGAAAATTTATCTTAGCATCAAAATAGCACCCTTGCCTTGTCCATAACCAAGTTCTGCAGTGGTGATGGAGAGAGGCTCTGGGAATGGGGGTGGGCCCCGTGGCTCTTTGATGCACATGCAGCCATGTAGGTTCTTTCTCCAATGCTGAATCTCCTCAAACAGTGAGAAAAGCTGCATCCGTTCAAGCGGGAAGAGTTTTGCTGCCACAGGTCTGGTCCAGAAACGGTCTTCAAGAAACCCATGCTTGTTCCCAGAGTGCATGGGAACGTGTGTTGGCAACAAACGAGGGGCAGTGCTGGTTACTTATCTGGATGGTGCAGCGCAGTGACTCAGGCCGTAGCAATGCATGAGAACAGGCTTCTTATTAGCAAATCCCGGCCTGTTAGTCAGCCTGCAGGGACAAGGAGCCAGCCATCTGGGCCTGTTGCATGCGGACCAGCTACGGTGCGTCCCCGGCTGATGGGACCGTGTGCCAGAGGGCACTGGGATGGCGACCTGCCTGGCAGCACCCGGGCGCTGAGCCTGCCCACGGGTCTGGATCCAATGTCCCACTGGTGATGCCAGGTGATGGAAGCCTGAAACAAGGGTCAGAGCTTTTGCTGGCAAAGGGAGAGTCAGGAGAGACACTGAGGGGACTTGCTAAATCTTCAGAAAAGAAATATTAAAAAAATCTGCAAACATGAGTAATTTGGCTGCGGGTAGGAGCTGGGGCAGGAGCAGTCAGCCTGCCCGGCTGCTAATGGCAACAGGCTGCTGCCATCTCCTGGCATGGCCCCCGTGGGCTGAGCAGGCCCTGGGGGGCTGGGGACGGGCTGGACTGCCCAGGACCTCCCAGAAAGGCATGGTGAAGGCCAGGAGTGGGGCCGTGATGTGTTGCTGAGAGCACTGGGTCCCCAGGTGATGCCCGGGCTCCCGCCCACAGCCCCAGCCCCAGTTTGCTCCCTAACTGGTTCCAGTTGCTTTGCTGGCACGTGTCTGCTGCTTGGCTGGATCCTGGAGGTAATGAGTGCTCCATGCCTGAAGAGCATTTTCTGGGGAGATTTATTTGGGATTTTTGGTGCCCCAGAAGCTGCTGCATGATATTGTACACTCAGGATAACGGGCAGAGGACCAGCTGGATGGCTGCGGCAGAGCTGTCCCCCTCACTGAAACCTGTTGCTGGCCCAAGCCCGCAGTGTGATTTGCATTTTACTGTAAGAGGAAAACCTGTTTCCATTTTACTGGCGACCCTGGAGTCAGGCTGCTCCCTCTGAATTCCGTCCTGTACCTCCCCGTTGGGTCCTTTGTGCTCAGCGCCTCCCTGGCTGAGACAGGCATTTCCTGGCTATTTGTAGCAGGTGGGAGGGTTATTTTGGCTCTCCAGTTATTTCATGGTAGTTGGGAGACTGCTGGGAAGACGGAGGCACTGGATTGCTCTACCATGAGCAGCACACATGCCTGGAAAACACATGTAAGATGCTTTTGCAGAGAGGTTCGATGTTACTGTGATTATTGGTGGTCAAAACGAAGCTGTAACCCCGCAGCATCCCTCCAAACACATGGCCCTGAGATGCGCAGGGCTGTCAGGGCTCCTGGGCACCTCTCTGCTGCTCTGAGGCTGCTGTGCTGTGTTGCTGCCCCATGCCCGTCCTGGCTGGACAACCCAGGGCTGCCCCAGGGCCGGCAGACGGGCAGGCACATCCCCTGGCTCCTCTGCGGGCTCTGCTGGCGCCCGGCCCTGGGGACGGAGAGCTGTTCCCAGGAACCTGTCAGCTTCTGGAGCGCTGATGTGTACACTGTGCAAGTATGCGCTTCCTGTGGGAAGTGGGGCATTCCCAAGATTTACTGCCCAGCCTTATTTCCTTTGTTTAACAGTTACAGGAAGCAACCTTGCTCTGTCAGCACAGAGGCAGGCTGTGGAGATGAAGCTGCTGCCACCTCTTCTGCATCCGCTTTGCCCTGTGGTTATGAAGCCCAACAGTGCTGATGCTCAGCAGCTACAGGCTCAGCCGAGGAGGACGCGCAAAAAAACCACGCTCCTGTAGAAACTTCAGGGGCCTTATGCAAAACAGTGGCCAGCGAACTACCATGCAGTGAACTAACATTTTGGAAAAGGAGTCTAATGTTGTGTTTGCACCCAATTTAAGACCAAAGTGTTAAGTTGCATAAGGTGTCTGGGATGGCTCTTCTGTGGCAGTGACAGAAACGATTTTTGGTGCTGGAGGTGACCCCTCACCCCCCAGTTCCCCGCCCAGCCTCACTCAGTTTTACCTGAGTCTGCCTACACAAACCAGAACTTCAGCCAGGAAGGGGAAGCTGTCCTTCCTCAGGTGCCACCCCTGAAGCCTTTTGTGGATATGACCATCCTTTGAAGATCCAACTGTGCTTTTTTAACAGAGATGTTAAGTTCACTAAAGGCCGGTGAGGGTCCTCCACCCATTAGAAACAAGAGAACCAAACCCAGGTGAGACCGAGGGCAGTATCAGACACAGCCGAGTCTGTGACTCCTTGGAAATCAGTGTGAGTAGGCAGCATTATACCCCACTCCTCACTCCCATGCTGTTCCTTAGAACTGGATTTTTGGACACTCTTCTTCCCATTTTCAACAGACACGGACAAGTCTGCTGAGAGCGCCGGCTTATCCCTTCAGCATATGGAGCCGCAGGCAGACATGGCCACCCCTTCCCTGGCGAGACCCCAGGCACAGAACACACACACCGTGTCCGACAGCTGGAACCGCGCCAGGGCCCTGGCACAGTGACCTGTCCCACCATCAAGGGCAGCCAGTTGCAGCCAACACCTATTTATGGGAGTAATTACAAAGCGGGGGCTAAAGAGCACCCAGCTGCTGCTGAACTGGCCCCAGTGCACCCAGATAGGTAGCCTTTTGTCCTGGTACACCTGTCTCTCCTTGGGAACATCTCTCTGCTTCTGGCCTATTAGGTAGTGCCCAGACTCTTTTCCCTCTGTGGTTACTACTTCAGTCAGCCTTACAAAACACCAACTCCAGCACACAAGGTTAAGTATGGAATTTTGTTTTGTTTTGTTATATTATGTACTAGACAAATGCAACATTCAGGCTCAGTTGGGTAACAAAGAAGAAGACATTCAACACTGACCATAAAGTAAATTGTAGAAAGCAGAGTTTATATGACAATAAACATGCAGCTTGCAAAAGAATGAAAATAGTGTACTGGTATTAAAACACATTTCCAGGTATAGACAGCTTATGCAGCAATTTACAAGTTTAACCTCTGGCCAGAGTATGCAAGCCCTTTAAAGCTGGCATTCAAATTACCAGTAGGTTAATCAGCGATACATAACTTTTAAGTACATAGTAAAATTTTTACTTAATGTTTACATTCACTAGCCATCCAATCCAGCATCAAGGCACTTTCCTTGTTAGTATGTTTATCCCCATGTCCCATGCCTCCGCTAAGCTAGACGCATGTATCTGCACACAGCAACATTCAGTGACCTTAACCTCAAATAAAAGCACTTGGTTACTAGGCAATCCACGGCTGTATCAAAGTGTCAGGCCATACGTGACACTGTAAACAAGACTGGTGTGTTAAAAAAAAACACGGCAAGTTGACTGGATCCACTAACGAATGTGCTTTGATATGAAGAAGAGCGATGGCTGTTGCAGAGAATGCTCGTCCACCATGCCTGCATTCACCGGAGAAGAAGGGCCGGTGCTGGGTGCAGGAGACGCTTCAGCCTGAGCAGGAGGACGCGGAACTTTCCTGCCGAGTGCGGACTGTTGTGCCATTATGTGTTTTTCACCTATTGTTACAGAAGTGTGCTTCTGCAGAGTATCGATGACTTTATTGCATATATCCCCTTCAAGGTTGCAAATAAGCACAAGTACTGGCTAAGGTTGCATTCTGGGAGGCACATACTGCCCACCCTCTCTCTGCACTAAAATTAAGGTGGGGGGGGGGAAGTGGGGAAGTGGACAATTGTTGCGATCTAGCCTTTAGCCATTAATTTTAAATTTGTTTGTACCAAATCTTGTGGCCTCAAAATGCATCCTTGTGCATTAAGTCAGCACTGTTTTCATTTCCAGGAATGGCTCAGATTGCACAAGTACTACAAAGGAAACAGCAGTGAAAGCAAACACACATACGCTTTTTAGCTTTTTTTTTTTTTTAACCGATCCTTTCCCTTTTAAGGAAGAGAAATAGGAATTTGATTCCAAAGCAAAATACTTAATTTGACCCTTCTCTAGACTTTTGCACTTATACCTCCATTTTACTGCAATTTTCTGGATCAAGAGCTAAGCTGAAGACTGGGGGGTTGGTTGTAATTCCCAAATGGCTGTTTCATGACACTCAACACTTTTGTTATCAACTGCTTCCAAATAACATTAAATGCAACTCTTGGAATTTAAAATGACTGTATGTATCCATCCTAGCAAACAGACAACAGGTTACAGGGGATTAATGAAGTTTTACAATCCATCAGCCAGGAGAACTTTTTAACGTAGTTAAAGGAATGTATCCAAATAACAATTAATTACAATTGTCTCAGGGAAAGTAAACTAGTATATTTAGTCCCATTTAATGCACATAAATTACAATTTAAAATGTGTATGTCCTGGAGCAGGGCTGACTATTAACAATATGAGAGTCTTTGGAGTTTCAGATCCCAGTGTGAAGTCAATACCATGGCAGCGTACATTGATGTGGGTCTTGGATATTCAAGACCTGGTACTAATTAAACAAGTTCAATTACTGAAGTTAAATCAGCGTGGCGATTCCCACATATTGGGCACACTAATGCAAGTTTTAACTATCTGGTGGTGCCCATGGTTTACAGTCCAAGCTGAAGCTGCAAATCCCACCCCAGGCCATGGGGCTTCTCCCGTGCCCAAGAACTGGACTCAGCCCTCGCATGCTAAAACTGCCCCCTCCTCCCAGGGCCAAGTTTTTCCAGTCCTGATAATTAGCATTTTGCTAGGCTACTGTAGCACAGACAGGCACATGCTTGTCACAAGCACTCCAGAATGAAGTCTGGAAAAATTTTTGCCCTGCTGTGCTTTGTGCTGCCAGGTTAAGCCTTAACAGGCAGTTTAGTTCACACTACAGTAGGGCGTATGAAGTGTAACCCCAAGGATTTCACTACAGTGGGGAGGATATTCCCAGACTAACTGCCCTGAAAGCAAGCCAACACACCTCAGGAAAAAAAAACCAACAGCATCCTGTTCTTACAGGACCACTGCAACAGATCTACAGAGATAAATATATTTACTTTTCTTCTAAACAGAGGAGCAGTCAGCCAGCCTGCACTTAAGAGATGTTTCAAACATGCTAATGCAGGAAAAATACTTTGTATTTCTACTAGCCTCCCTTTCTGCCACCAAATTAACAAGGTCTTTACAACTATTCTCCCACCCCTACTTGAAAAATTCCAGTCCAGGTAATTAAGATGGACATGAAAGTGTCAATACTGAAGTGTGATTTTATTTTAATAATACTTTTATTTTGTAAAGTGCACCATCGTTATTGGGGAGAGGGGTGGGAAGCTTTTTCTTTAATTACTATGCTAGGGCCAAGTTCAGAGAATTTCAGTTGGTTGCCTATAATTACATTACAGACACTCTAAAAACATGCACGCAACTGTTTGATACAATTAGATTGTTATGATCCAAAGAATAAAATCAAGCCAAACCCTGAACACTGCATGATATAGTATTTGGCACATAGGCTTACAAACAAGCTGTAAACCTGTAATTTATAACCCTCCAGTATCTCCTGCTTAGTCTTCAGTATTTTAGCCCTAGATAAACGCACAAGCCTGAAGATAGAATATAACTGCCAGACTGACAGAATGCTCTCTAGGAAACACTCCTGTACAGTGCTGTCAGTTTATTACCACTGGCCCATAAACATCAAAGAAAGATGGATGCCAGAAGTGACAGGCCAGAACTCTTGTTAGCACAGACCTTTAAAAAGGAGCATCTCTTGATGCTGTTTGTTTAACGTTGGAAATGGTCCATGATTAACAGCAACTGAGAACAAAATGCCTTCCTTTTCCACAATAGACAGGCAAATCGCAACTTCAGGAACAAATGAAGTTGTCCCTCAATACAATATATGCTATCAGAAGTTAGCATCACTGGATCACAAAAAACAATTGGGAAAAAAAAAAAGACAACACCATCAGCATGTTTTTGCAAAAATCCATGCCTCTGAAGCAATTTTCAGACTAAGTAGCCAGGTTGTGGCCCACAATATTTCAGGGATGAGCAGGAGGTGGATTAGGTGCACGTGGCTGCAGGGCAGTTCTAGTAAGCACACACATTGCTCAACGGAGACTTTCCCTTTTACTTGCTGTTTCTACAGTCACTATGAAGTTTGCATAGAGAAGATGGCCCATCCCCCAGTGAAGTAACAGCTATTATTTTCCAAAAGAAACGTGTTCTGACAAAGTAATGCTCAACCTCTGAAAAAACGAAAGAGATTCTCTCCTGTCTTGTGACAGCATAGTCTTCATTATGCCCTCGGCCTCTGGAAGGGAGTTTGAAGGTGCTGAAGTGGCGTGGGGAGAAAAGGAAAGGGACTGGCTGAACAAAGGTGTAGTTATAGTAAGCTGTAACACAGCCGTTTAGTTTAAAAAAGTGCCCAGATACAAAAAAAAATGGGAGAAAGGACCTGTGGAATACTGAAATGTTATTAAAGATTCTGCATTCTTTATCTGTTCGAATAGTCCAGACTTCAAGAGGTCATCTTATGAATTTACTCTAGCATTGAATTTCTTTGTAACAAAAGCAGAAGACATGCGTGAACACTTATATGCGTACCTGTCCTTCCATGCAAGCTGGCAGAGAAGGACAAGGGAAGTTGAAATGATACTGACACCTGCCCCTTCCAGGGCCTTTAGTAAGTGCTTTGCAGAACAGCAGCACCAGAGGTGACAGCACAAAAGATTTCAGGTAGTTTAAAATACATAGTTCTTTTGCTGAAGGAGAAATAAAACACTTGTTTTATTCTCACCACACAGCATTTAGTGTTTTGAACTGAGGCTTTAGTAGTGTCAGATTAGAAAGCTGACTAGGCTAAATTGAGGTTAAAAAAAATAATCTCCAAGAGTGCCATAAAACTTCTAGTTATCATTGGAGAAGGGGTTTATTTTAATTTAACTTCACTTTTCTTTAAACCCTGGTAGAGACAGTCTCCAAGAAATGAAAGGCCAACTGTATAAACAGGGGAAAAGCGAGACACTACAAAAAAGTAATGAATTTTAAAAACGACACATTATTTGTGGCTCATGATTGCTAATAGATACATACTACCAGTAATGTTCAAATTCAGGGTGTAGGTTTTTTTTTTTTCTTCCAAAAGCTTCAGTGACTTCAATGCTTTGCTATTTTGCTGCTTTCAGTTTCAAGGAAGTCCTGCAGCATTAGTGGTGAGGTTACAGCACACTAATTGTTGTAGGCAATCAGGAAGAAGGTCATATTCCCTTTCTCCTGAGCAGTTAGAAAAATGGTAAAAACTTAGAGCTCGTTACTTGCCTCTCAAGCTGTATACAGCTTAAACAAAGGCAATTTATATGATCAGAGAGGTATGACATAATCAGACAGTGATTTGGATACAAAACCTTTATGTAACTGTTAATCTGTGTTTTCTTCTGGATTTTTAAACTTTTGAACGTGAGATTGAATTGCTGTGCGTCAATTTGCAAGGCACATTTTTAGGCCAAATTATTATATAGTTCATGTGCACGCATACCTAAACATAGGCAGAATATCAATTAATATAGTAGCATTCAGAGTCAAGCAATCATGGTGTTTTCTTATTTGCACACCATAGCAAGTTCTATTTAATTTTTATAATTTTTAAATGTGGACGAACATGATTTGCAGGTCTGGTGAACTGGAAACTGAGACACTGGGCCAAGTCAAAATTCAGAAAGTCAATCAAGCTACGGGAAAGTGTATGACCCAAGTATTCGTCCACTTTAGAATACTATGCTTCAGTCTTCTGCACAAAGATGCTCCAAGCAACTAAAGCTGGCTTTTTAGGCTTGTACACTGCCACAAATTGAAGTGTTTCTTCTGGGAGGTCTATTGGCTGTTGTGATTAACTGAAACTTGCCATTTTCAATCACGTGTAGATCTGATATGACAATACACAAAAAATCCAAGGTAGCACAAAGGCTTGTTCAGCTATCCAGACACAAGATTTTGTGTAGTGCATAAAGGTGAGTCTCCAGTAGGTCTGGACTGCAAATTTTCCACAAAAACATGGTCCTTGTACTTTGTCAAATTGCTCTTCACTTAATTTCAATATTTCTAGCTGGATTCAGATAAAAATTCCTAGCTTAATTTATTGGAAACACAGGAGAAAGTGTGAACAGGCACTAATGAAGGCCTAAACAGAGCCAGTCTCTTCTCTCACTGAGGCATATAGCCTCCTTGTCTCACAGTCTGTGGGAGGTAACTTTTTGGCATTTCATCAGCTGATGGTGGATTTCCTTCCACTGTTCCAGGTCTCACAGTTTGTCCTTCGATACTTGCCTGTAAAACATCTGGCAGAGCAGCTTCCTGGGTATTTTTTTCTAGCCCAAGGCCCAGCAGCTGCGAACTCTGACCTGAGATCTGCAGTTGTGCAAATCCCACAAGATCCCCCTCGTTAGTTGGAGTAATTTGCTTTGTTCTTTCAAAGCATGGCCTGTCTGTGTTGGTTTCATCCTGACCACCATTTTGTTTGAAATACTGTTGCCTCTGTGATGTACCGTCACCCCCCCCAGAGTGATCTTCTGATCTCTCTTCTGAATCTAGCAGTGGCTGAGTCGACTCAGACCTTGAAAAGACTTGTACAGGTGTTTGGTCTCTGTAGCCATTAAGCACTACAGTTGAATACTGTACAGTGCTTGAAGTGTTTTGTGTAGTTTCACCTTCATCGCTGTCAGAGACGCTTTGCCTAGGAGAAGACATGCATGAGGATCCTCCAATACCACTGCTGTGTCCTTCTGAAGTACTTTTTTCCTTTTTAAGCAAGTCAAAGGGTTTTAGATCTTGTTCTGAAAAAGACTTCTTGTCATCAGCTTCTATTTCTACGACGCTTACATCTGTAAAGCTGCCTTCTGGGTACATCTGATCTTTGGAACTAAAGTTATGCTGAAAGAAAGAGATGAATGTTGCCTAAGAGGAAGGTTAAAAATCAAACCCCTCATTAAACATCTGAATTTTTCTTCTGTAATTGTTTCAAGTTTCTTCATGTAAGTTTTCTTCTTACTAAGTTTGGCAATATCTGTAAAGTATCTGTTACAAAATGAAGCATGTAGCTCTGTTTCCAAGACGAAGCCTTAATTATGCAGCTATTCTAAAACTATAGCAGATCTGCAACATTTGCTCTAATTTTAATTACTCTCAAGAGCCGTAAACATACAGCCATTTGCTGTGCAGCACAGGAACATTCTATATTGAGGTCACACACACATTACTTCCAATAATGTGTCCAACATCACCGCACTTCTTCATAGAAGTTAGCCACAGTTTATTGAACAGAATTTGCTATGTCATTCACCCCACATGGGGAATAAATTTTGCTGCCATCTCCTCATCCATGAGGAACTCATAGAGCTTTCTCTCATTCATGACTCAACTGGGCAAACAAGTCCTTCGAGGTTTTAAGAATGGGAATCATAAATTCTGTTTAGTTAATCCTCATTTCCCACGAATGAGTAAAATAATAAGGACTTGACCCTTCCAACTAGTAAACTGAATATAATTCACAATGCTGAAGCCTGCTCTGTGGTGTGAACTTGTGCTAACATATTTCTCATGCTGAACCTACTGATGCATTGAAGTCTTCTAACCATATTGTATCACAATGTCATGAAACTTAACATCCATGTTTTTTTCCTTGAAATCCGTGCACGCTACAAGACAGAAGACTCCTACTGGTTAGTTTATTTGAAACCTTGTAGACTAGGAAGAAACAGGATGCAGAAAATATTACCTTAGCTGGAACCTGAGGAGACCACTGAGCAATGTTACTCTTGGATGGATCAGGGACAATAGGCCAGATATGCTTTTTAATTCTGTAAAGAATTAAAAACAGAATAAAATTGCAAGATGCACTCCCTAAATTCCTATGTTGATAGCAAGTACTGGACAATCCACAACACCACTTCCTTACATAGCAATTTTACAAGAGTATTTATTTCCAAATAGGAATGCTTCCTGCACTTATCTACATCTTTGTAGGAAGCTGTACTATTTAGCAAAACACATCACTGCACTTACAACTCCTCCACACACACGGCAAACCAAAAAATGGTTAACGGTTAGTGAGGGATTTTCATATTTATACCACTCTAGAATCTACAGAGCAATTATTTAGGTAGTCTATGATGCATGTCAGTATAAATATACACTGTTGCTTCTTTAAGGTAACTATGAACACCACAGGTGTCAAAATCTAAGCCAACTTCACAGCTAAAAATGAAGGGAAAATATTTGAAGAAAAACTTGCTGAAAAGCTTAATGTTTACTAACACTGTAATTAAATAGCTCAAACACAGCCAGTAAAAAAATATGCTGTGCTTCACAAGCTAGGGATCATCATTCTACTGTCATACGATGACTAAGAAAACAACACAGACAGTATACCCTGATCAAAACCTAACAAACCTAATCCTGACCAGCTCTAGCAAGAAAAGCAGGAATTTCCCTGTAGGACTGAGTCATGGAACATTTAGTTTGTGTGCTAATCGTTAAGAGTAAGAAATTAGTACCATAAGAGCCCCGATTTCTCCAGGAAAACACAAAAATGTTTATGACCAATCAAAGTATGCGTGCTTTACCTTCTTCTTCTCATCTATCTACAGAATATTTACTTGTTTGTATTGAGTTATTGCCATGTCTCTTATGCCCAGAAATACCAGAAGCATAAGAGAAAGACTTCATTTATACTTACAAGTCACGTTTGTTGAAGCAAAACAAAACTCCAAGGAGCACAATCAACAGGAATGCCAGACACACAGGTACAACTATGGCTTCAATTTCTCCTTTCCCTGAAGAAAATTAAGAGAAGCAGTTATACCCTACATTGGCATTTGAGGAACTCAGTAGCAGCATGCATTCCCAAAGGGAGAGGGAGAATCTGAAACTGAATACACCCACAGCGCTCAGTCTTAAGCTTCACCTTCAGAAGAACCTCTTCACCATCTGAAAAGAGTCTGTTGGTGAAAACATGAAAAGCTCTGTCCCAACAATCTCATGCCTTGCATCAACAAAAAACACAGGTTGCTCTAGACGCTGTAATACTGACAGAAAAGTAATTTTATGGTTTGTGCAGATATGACAGTAACATCTATGTAAATTCATTTGTGGTCCAGGTGTTTCAGTGGCGTACTGGCTGCTGTAACAACATCATGGTCAAATAAATAACGTAAACAAAATCACTAGTCATCCATCAGTTTATTCTGTACATGAAAATATCCCCTCCCTGCAAACACTTAAGGTCGCATGCCTGTTATGCATTTCTTCCAATATTATACACATTCTTAAGTAAACCTTACAGAATGCTTAGGGAAAAGCAACACGATACAGAAAAAAAATTATAAAAATCTGCTTGATCTAAAGTGCTTTCCACAACTAAGTTCAGTTAATGTTGTTGCTCTTACCATTACAAATGGGAAGCACTCTCTAAAGCTGAATGTACAATAAATTCATCTCTTCAAAATGAGTCTCTTCAGTTCTCTGTAGAGAACTGGAGCAAATTTTAACAGTGATATGAATAAGAACCTGAGGAAGGGTTGTAAGAACGGTACGTGCCAACTGGCAGCTAGATGAGCAGATTAAGATCCCAGCACACCTCTGCAGCTCCTCAGGACACCTGTATCAGGATAATAAAGGCCAACCTAACTTCAGATTAAAACAAAGACTCTGGACTCTAGGACCCATCAGACACCAGAAGAGAAGGCAAGGGGAAGGAGTAAATCCTAATGACTCACACCAAGTTGGGGCAAAAGAATACTATAACCTAAAGGATACATAAAACACATCCAAACCCAGCACGTTTGCCAACATAAAAGAGCGATCCATGAGACCTGCAAAGGATAGCTTGTCCTCTGTACAATCAGAAGAAATCCTGGCTAAACCACCTCATTGTGATTGAGTACTAGATAGGCTACCTGGATATCATGCAACTGAAACTTTTTTTCTTTTAAATAAAATCACCTTCCCCTCCTATGAGATCTTGCACAAAGACTTGCTATACTGCCGCAACATTACTTTCTACTTCTACCAATCATGCCACTCTTCCTTACCAAATTTTTGTGTAGTAAATGTGAAATCAGGACCACTCCTGCCTCCTTCATCTGTGTATGCCATCATCCGCACAGTATACAGTGTGTCACTGGTTAGAGAAGAAAGCGTATACTCTGTCTCGGAAGGATCCACTGTCACAGCTAAAGAGAGGAAAAAATTTATACTACTTTTCTGTACAATTAGATCTGTACAAACACAGTCGCATTAGGACATCACGTCCTCAGATGTACAAGATAGTTTTAGTAGAATGCCTGGCTGTATGGAAAATAAAACAGACACAGAAAGACTACAAACTGGTACAAGAAATGCTGAGATTCATTTGTTTCTGTTCAAGTGTTTGAATTTAGTCTATTTCTTTATGATATTTTGTGTTAATTTCCCATGTGTGTTTTTTCACCCCAGAATGTAGCTACAAACTAAACTAGTAGTAAAGTTGAGACTTAAAGATCTATAATAAGCAGACTACATGGCTTACTAAAACCAGCTAGTTACTAACTAGAAAAACATGGTTAACTAGAAATAACAAAAAGTAGGGCAGGCATAAGTAATCAGTCCTTCCAATTTACGCAAATCTAAAAAAGAAAACCTTTTGAATAGTGCTAGCTCCCTGCCTTGTTCCTGCAGGTCATACACACTATTGAGAACTAAAATGCACTTCAAACAAGATGTTTTACATCAGTAATATACTGATGTGGCGTTCCAGAAGGATTAAAAATCCCTTCTTTTTGATCTCACCCTGTATTTATATAGAAACATGGGAGCACAATACCTGCAAATCAGCTTTCAGAAACTAAACTCAGTACCCTGTTATACACAGACTGAATGCTCTGAATTCTTTATTAAGGACTTTTCTGTTCAGTATGGAGGAGAGCTAGGCCCCAGACATCAGCTTTACGTCACTAGAACAGACTGTCAGCCATACTCTACTCTGTATCTTGTTTTTCCAGAAGATGTATTAGGAAGGCGACAGATGGAATACTTCAATGGCACAAAGCACTTTCTCAGCTTTCCATTACCTGTTTCATTTCCATCAACAGTTTTGTAAAATATGGTGTAACTTCTGATAAATCCATTTTGTTCATCCACTGTGAGATGGTTCCATGTCAAAACAGCTTCAGCTTTTCCTACTTTTTTTGTCTGAACAGTTGGTCCTTTTGAAGGACCTGTAATGGGAGATGAAGATTAGTTTCCGTTGGGCACCCTCACATCCACAAAAGCAGTGTATTAATGAGCAGTGAATTTCTATTCCATAAAAACTTCAACGGAATAGCTGCACTAACTCATTTGCAAAGCATTTTTTTTCAGACAAAATAGCAACCAAGATGTTTTAAAAGAGAAACCTCCATGAAAAGAGATATGAAAAACAGTACTCAGCAGATCACAGGAAATCTTCAAAAATTAATTAGTCTTGGCTTCATAGTTGAGATTTAAAATAAATCAGCATAGAAATTTTACTATACCAATAAAATAACAAACTCATGCCAAACTGTCTGACAGAGGTTTGAAAAAAGGGAAAAAAACAGGCATAGAGATCTGTTTAACTCCTTAATACTGTAAATAAACAGAATGGATGTTAATAGAAGGGACAACATCAATTATTTCAGATGACCCTCAAATGTAGGACTACTTTTCATTACAAAGTCCACAGTAAAGCAAAGGTTTCATTATTTTTAGTCAAGAAAGTCAGTCTATATGACTATTTTGTACTTACGATCCTGCTGAAGATAAGCCTTCACAGACTGTCCACTTCCCTGACCATCGGCGTACAGAGAGTACACAGTTATCAAGTAACACTTGAACGGCTTTATATCACCTAATAAAAGGAATTTAAAATGTGTTGTTTCACAGACGGTCAAATTCCTCACCATCCTTCTTGTTTACTTCAGATACAGGGCTCTGGGTTTTATTAGATGCACCTGTATCTAATGCAACTGGATCTCACTGATACACTGCTCCAAAATATTAACTAAAGGAACAATACAATGGTTCACATTCAAGTGTTAAATTTAATAAAAAGACTTCACAGAAGTCTGGTTTTTTTCTATTTGTTTTAAATAAAAAGCCTTTATCTGTCCGCAGCACTGAATCCCAAAAATATTGATTTGAGCTACTGACAATAATCTCAAAGGAACTGTAAAGCTGATCAAGTTTCATTGTTTGAACTGAAAGAGGGATAAGAGAATTTGATTCTGAAGGAAATCAGCCTTTTCACCACTTTAATGGTTTCCAAGAACGAGAAGACTAAACAAAACACAGATAAAAACTTTGATGTTACATAATATAAATTAAAAAATGCAAAATTAGATACAGTTTTGTATTTGACAAAAATAGACAGATACTTCCACACTTATGATAAACCGAGAGAAGCCCTCAGGACTATCCCAGATTCCTGTCCTACAATAAAGTTCTAGTCAGCATAAGGTTCTTCCTCACTTTGAGAATACTTACTAGGTTTTTAGGGTGTTCTATGAAGTATTTACAGATATGAGCAAAATACCTTTTAAGTATGTTCCTTGAACATTTCCTGGTTCGTTCTGCCATTCTATGACGCAGTCTGAGCTGTTGGACACCAGACACCATTCGATCACGTATTTAAGAACGTAACTGTTAGGAGCAGTCCACCCTACCCACAACTTGCCGTCTTTAGGTAGTGTTCTGACATTCTTCACAGGAGCTGTGATGGAAGAAAACAGAAACGTGATAAATATTGACAATTCTTCCACTAGATATTTGTAACAATAGCTATTTTGTCAAATGTGGACAACTTTTAGGTTATTGTAATGGTGACAAGTTGACAGAACATAGTGAAAAAGCCATCTTCCACGATTTGGAAGCTTACATCTGAATCCTTGTAGCAGAAATCCAAAATAAGCAGTATCAGGCTATTTAAAAACTGGAGACTAGACTCAGCTTCTCTGTTCTCAAACACAGTAAGTTGCCTTATTGCACCGTAAAGAGATCACAGAATCATAGGATGGTTTAGGTTGGAAGGGACCTTAAAGATCATCTAGTTCCAACCCCCCTGCCATGGGCAGGGACACCACCCACTAGGAGGTTGACTGTGTAGCTCAAAGCCTAAAAAGCTCAAAGCTACCAGGTTTCTTCCAAAAGAAAGGGTCTATTTCAGAGAGAAATCAAACCCTGAGACACTTCTAAATTCCCATTATAATCCTCACATTCATGTACCTTGCCAACTACGTCTGGCTGGAATGCTACTCTGTTTGAAATATATCCTTAATTAGCTCATCTAATAGTTTACAACCCGTGGCTATCCCTTGGTGTTTACACTAAAAGGAGCATCTGACCGCATACTTCTTTTTTGCTTCCTGTCCTGGTAGTTGTTTGGACTGTCTAAGAGGAGGCTGGAAGTAAAGAGAAACCAGCATATAGTTATTACTCCTACTGGACAATGAAAGGAACATAATAAAAATGAACATGAACAGTAGGGAAACAATGGAAGCAGATGACAAAGCAACCAGGCAAGATAATGAAAATGGGGGAAAGTGAGACTGCGACAACAGAAGAAAGGGGCGGGGGGAGGATCAGAATGCAGAAGGAAGAAGAACAATGGTGAGATGGTGTATACATGAAGTAAAGGATGCTTGCTTCCCCAGCTCTTTGATATTTTAAAAAAAAAAAAATCAAAAAACCAAAAATGCCTGCTATGCTAAGAAAAGAAGCAATAGGAAATGTAACGCACAGTAGCTCCAAGGACCAAAAAGAATATCAAAATAGCACACGTAGCTTCAAATACCCCTGTGACTACATAATTCCACACGTTCCCAGATATATAAAAGGCAGCATAATTATATAAGACTGTAGATACATTCACTAATACTTCAATTATGTGTCCGTGTAAAAAGTATCATTTTACAACACTGAAGATTTCTTATAACAAAAACCATGCAGATGCAGTTGAAAGACACATTACTAGGACACTAACCTTTTGAATTAGTTGCTGGGATCAGTAAAACTGATGGAGGGGATGCCCCAACTCTGTTGTGGGCAATCAGAGTTACTTCATAAGTTCCATTTGGCAGTTTTAATATAAGGTTGGTGGTATTAACGTTGTATTTTTCTGGTGGACTGGAGAGAGATGATTTAGCTCTGACAGTCACTTCATACTGCAAGATTATTCCATTGGCTTCAAATGGTTCCAATGCCTGTTAGAAACACGTTTTTGATTAAATCGATGCTGAACAAACATGACAAACTTTACTGTCTTTGATGCATAATTTAAAAATCTGAGAGCAAGACAAGTTACACAGATCAAATAGCTGTGTATTTAAGGAAAGCACAAATAACGTGTGTTCATTTCTATAAAGCAGTAACTTCAGAGTTATTGCTCATTTAAATCCTCTTTCTTCTTTGTTCATCGTCCTACCTAGTAGTTTAATAAAACCTATTCTGTAGAGACTGAAGAACATGTGTTGATAAAACCTGCATTTTATGTGGCTTTACAACACAACAACATAAAGGGAATCTCACATCTTAAACTGTGGTGAACCTGTACATGAAACAGCCCGAGTAGGTTTTTTTTATTACACATGGAAAAATACTTGTTTCTGTGTTATCTACTAGCACAGAAAAATACTATGTTTCTATGTAACAGTATTAGTTTTCAGATTACTTAAAAAAATTGTTGAAACTGTACCGTAGCACCAGTTTCACAACTCTAAGCTAAATAATGCCAGAAGCGGTATGTGTCATGAGTTACATCAGGAAATGATGCCATATCAATATACACGTAACTTCACAAAAGCCACTTAATAATAGGGAAAAAGTAATAGTAAAAAGACAGAACAAATGTGAGAAAGCTCACAGAGCAAAAGAAAGCATGAGATGGGGACTGACGACAATTGCATTCACTTTCTCAGCTTTGGACTAATTGGCAAACTAGAGGGTACAGCCTACCCCATGCAAACGTGCAGTGCTGTATTTAGTAAGTTTTGACTCAGGAATGTCTCTAGGCTTAATGGATTTTGCAACTGCAGTACCCCTGTCCAGACAGCGTTAGAAAAGTTTTAGGATACAGCAGGAGGCATAACATGGTTTACTTTCTTCAAGTGAAAGTTTCCAATTCCACAGACAGCTTAAGGACAAGACGACAGGAACCTGAAAATAGATTCTGTGTACTGTGGATCACAAATGTGTGTCAGTTAACTGATGGCCTTTAAATCTGTAGTTTTAATTTTTCGTAACTATTATAATAAGAATACTAAAGTAACTTCTTGTATCAGTAAAACCTGTACTATTCCAGCTATCTACTCAAGTTTGCTGAGGTCAATTTTGACACTTAAAACCTCATGTTTTTAAAAGAATGCTCAATGGATGCAGTTTATCCTGTTGCTTTACCTTCCACATCAGACGCACAGTCCAGAAAGCTGGTGAGCGAGAAGCGTCAATGATCCTCCATATGGGTGGTCCTTTAGATGGTTCTGATGAAAGAAACAATGCTTAATAGTAGAAATATTTTTATTTAATCTGTTTGAATTCATACTTTGACTATCATTAGAATCATTAGAAGCTTACCCTTTTTTTTTTTTAAATAAAAACATATACAAAAAGTGCTTCCTTAGTTCTTCAGCGAAAAAAATGCTTGATACATTACGTGGAACACCTGCATGGAAAGATTTTCTGAAGGGATGAGCAAAACACCAGTACTGCTCTAAGTGTACAGTACCAAAATAACTGAGTCACCATGCTGAGCACCTGCAACAACGGGCTGATGATGACAGTGCTGAGCGAGGCACAATTGAACCTATACCGAGCAGCCTGTGCTCAGAGGCACAGCCCTGCATGTCTGTATACTGCAAACCTTGCTATGGTCTGTAGCTGCAACACTCTCCCTACACCTCAATATCAAGTCACCTAAAAAGGAAAGTGCAGAAAATTTAACAAGAGGACTAATTTCTCCTGCAAGAATTCCCCGAGTTTCTCATATCCTTTATGCTAAAAATGGTAACACAACTGCAGTACTTTTGTACAACAGTAAAATATTTTCTGGCATCAGTACTGTAAAAAATTCAAGTGGTATTTCCACTACAAATTTAATTTCAAAGTAGAATGAATCGATCTATTACAGTGCATCAAGCAATAAAAAGCAGCCCATCCTTTCTGAGGGCCTTAGCCCTAACAGAAAGATGATCTTAAAGTACATTTAAATTTATAATCTTGCTAGACTATGTTTTCTCTGGGAGTTCTTTTATTGCTTTTTTTTCATATTAATCATGACCAGTTTTTGGCTGTTTTACCTCCAAAAAACAGTATCAAGCGTAGAGTGTGCACCTGTCTGTTATGCTTTTACATCAGGAGGGAAGGAGAACTGGGAATTGGAGCAAACTATCTTAACAATTCATTTGAGTACCCTGATTTGATTCACGTGAAACAGAAGAAATTGTACATCTTGTCTAATATAGATCATGAATGCAACATGACCCACCTCATGTTCACTTCCTACTATAACAACTTTGTTCTGAGCCTAAAATAAGACATAGATATTTAATCACTAATAGCAGTATTTTTGCAAAACCAGTCACCACAGCAGAACAGCAACGCAGTCTGAACAGACAAGCAGTCAGTCCTGAAATCCTCATTGCTCAGGTTGAGATAGTAAACAAAGAAAACAAAACCATACTGTCATTAGGAGTTGAAAAGAAATGACTAGAATATTGAAAGAACAATTTACAGTATCTCCCCCAGAGAAAGTAAATTTTGCATAAAGCTGAAGCAATGCCATTATGTACACATAAATTCCATTCTCTTTAATCGAGTAGGGTATATACTACAATCTTTTTCTTACTTCTCCAATGTAAGATGACATGTGAATTCAATCAGAACTCACTGGGACTCAAGTAGGATAAATAAGGAAGGATTTCTGATCCGGTGCAGTTCAGCTTCAAGCGCAAAGTGGTGTTTTGACAGTGAAACCTGTATGGGTTTAACTCTGTTTGAAGACATACACTGAAATGTTGCACTGAATAGACTGCTTAAGAGGAGGGCACCTTGGAAGGCACTAAGGAACAGATACGCTATTACAGAAAGGAGACCAGGAAGAGCGCAAGCAAGAAAGGCTAAAACACATTTAAAAAAAAGAAAACAAAGATCAATCATGCTCACTTAGAAGCTAAACAGCTATTGCAAAGTATCTGTAGTAGTTGGAGGGACGAATAGATTCCCTACTGGGTATCAAGCACACAACCAGAAGGTCCATTCGTTGGCTCCATATGGGGTAGGATCAGCATAGGCTAGAAACAAAGCCAACCTTGCAGGCTATCAAAGTAGAAATGAAACGGAAACGGGACCAAGTTAAAGTATTTTCACTCCTCACAACCCTAGAATTGGAAGAGAAAGGTTTCTAACTGATAATAACAACGTTCCTGGAAAAACAAGAAATTAAATCCCCACACTGTTAAATTCTCATTCAAGTCAGAAATCAGCAAGAGATTCACAAATGCTGCTGCTACTGATGATTCAGGAGGAAACAAAACAAGCTTTTAAAATCAAATCCTTTTGATGGTGATTTACTAATTCTAGAATCCCCATAAATCACAGTGTGTATTACTGTAATATACACAGCTATGCAGCAAACCTGGTCTGCTGGATAAAAATACCCTTGGCTACAGTCACTCTTTGGAGGTTCAAAAGATGTTTCCTGATAAGAATTAGGCAATAAAACAATTGCCAAAAGATTTCAAAATTGCCAGAATGCTTGCACTACTCTTCAGCATCATGACTGTACATTTGTGACTTTGCATTTAAGGATTCTGTTGAAACTTCACTTGACAGTTACAGTACTTAACACTTGGAAATATATCGGTTGGATAAAACCATATGGAAATATAGAATTATACCTTCCTAAATATAGTAGTGGTAAATACACCTTTATCTTGGTAGCTTGCTACTGAGACAAATCTTTTGAATGCAGGAGGCAAGCAGATGTGGAATCTTCTGGGATATGAGTCTAACAGCCTTAGACAAAGCACAACATCTAAAAGTCAGTTATATAATTTGATTGAGGGCATTAATAATGGTGTAAGTAACTTAAGTGTCCTGTGTCTGCTTGCTTCATTTAATCTTTGCAATAGGCAACTGTACAGTAAAAAAAAAAAAAAAAAAGAATAAAATTTTGGTAGAGGTTTTTCTGAAATTGCAACCTGAAGTCCCTTGTGTGAACCTGATATTTGGTAGAAAAAGGATCAGGAAACTATAGACCTCATGAGCTCCTAAACTTGCAAGTGTATCAAGAGGTGATCACACTTCTGGTAAGCAAATTCAGAATAGGAAATGTACTGTCAACTTATTACTACAATAGCAAAAGTTACAACTGATTAACAAGCTATGCAGAAAAAGTGTGATTGCCCTGTTATGATCAGGCAGGGTAGCTACAACAATTTGTTAAAATGCTATTCAACCAGCAGAAAACAGATAGTATTTACATGTAGAGTGTATCACAGCTAATGACACAAGCATTCCTCAAAAGCTTACTGCACAAAGACATTAGTTTATTTTCCCTTTAGCAAGAAGTGAGACACTAATGTAGGGTGTTCTGACACAAATATACCAGATAGCACCTCTCAAGCTTCTATTAAAGACATTAAATTAGTTCTAGTTCAGTCTAAGTGGGCCATTCAGATGAACAGCAAAAGGAAAACAGACTACAGAAAGGTAAGTTACACACCAAAGCCTGGTTTTATTTGGAGAGCAAATTAAAGGGCCAAATGCATAGGTCAAGGTCGTGTTTGTATATGCACTACATGTATTTTTGTTCTCTTACTGAAAAATGTTAAGAATCCATTATTTGCAAACAGGATTTTTTCCATACTGTAACAAATATAAGGGTGCGATTTCAATGTCAGTGTTCCAATAATCACTGCTCAGTTATTGTCATGCAACTTTGTTTTGTACAAATTTACAGTTGCTCCAACAATGGCTTCGTCATTAAATACTGCAGAACAAAACAGCCAAAGAAAATAAGAAAAAAAAAATTCAGTACCAGAATATTCTAAACATACTCAGCTAATAGTTTTGGCACAACTCAGTGCCAGAAGGCAGTCTCTCTACTCAAGAGCAAACCTGCAGCAGAGCCTCTAGAGGGGAAATACTGCAATGACTTTCATAAGCCGTGAAGCGTATTAAATCCATAACACAGTGGGTTGCAGTTACTTTAATGCCACAGTACATTTCCAAGCAATGCATGTGTTCATAAGCAACTGGAAGCAATCAATGAAGTTAAAAAACATGCTGCGGAATGGAGTGGACACAGATCTTAGAAGACACTGAGTGCAGTAACAGTCTCAGTGCTGCTGTCCTGAAGGAATATGAATGAGTCCAGGGCAACGCAGCAGACCTGCAGAACAGACAGTTCAGTGGAGACAGCTGACTGGAGCATCACAAGGAGCTGAAAGGCCAGCCAAGTTGATGAGATTGTTGTAATGTGAACAGACTGGTGCATGGCAGCAACTTTGCAATGCTGAGGATTTGTTCCACAAAACAGTGAAAGCTGACACTTGACTGAGGCTCTTAAGCAGTCTTTCTTTTTTTCCCCCCACGGCCACGAACTTAAACTTTAACCTAGTGGTTTGCTGCGTTTTGTGTATCTTCATTATTAATCAGTTATAGTTTGAAGTTATATATATCCTGCTTGCAAAGTCTTTTTGTGCAAGACTAAACATGATCCAAATACTGCTCCCAAACAGCCGATGGTCTTAACAACGGATTAAGAAGTTTTCTTCAGTAAATTATGATACCAGCAATGCGGTGTTCACCCGTAACTGCAAAGGGATAGGCTATTACAAGCCCAGATCTACAAGACAACAAATGCAATGATTATGTCATCAAGAAATGAAATGTAAGGAAACAGTGATTTTTGTGATTAAATATAGCCAAAACAAAACCATTTCCCACTTTCCGCACAGACTCAATCTTGCTTAAGGTCAGCAGTTTATAGATGGCATTCTTTTCCTCATGCTTCCCACGGTGGTAACTGCATCAGTGATGAGCAGCAAGACTCTTGATTACTGTGTGTAGAATATTGTAAACAAGTGGGTATAAGACAGTGCAGAGGCAGCTCTAAGTGACTCTGACAAGCAAGAAAGTGTTGTAGATTCAGAATACCTTGGGAAAAGTTAAGAGTAAACCAGAGTGTTTAATTTATATGCTATGGTGCATAAGATGCTACACTTCACATATGCACATTACTTCATATCACTGCTTTACTAACTTTGTGAATAGGTCTACATACCTGTATTGGGTTTGCATGGCAAGGTTTTGGTAGCAGGGGGGCTACAGGGGTGGCTGCTGCGAGAAGCTGCCAGAAACTTCCCCTATGTGTGAGAGAGCCAATGCCAGCTGGCTCCAAGACAGACCCATCACTGGCCAAGCCTCAGCCCATTGCTGAGCGATGGTGGTTGTGCCTCTGGGATAACATATTTAATAAGGAAAACAAAACCTGTGCAATAGCAACCAGGAGAGAGGAGTGAGAGAAATAACTATGTAGAAACTAAGGTCAGTGAAGAAGGAGGGGGAGGAGATGCTCCAGCCACTGGAGCAGAGATTCCCCTGAAGTCCATGGTGAAGACCATGGCAAGGCAGGCTGTCCCCCTGCAGCCCACGGAGGTCCACAGTGGAGCAGATATCCACTTGCAGCCTGTGGAGGACCCTACGCCAGAGCACGTGGATGCCCTGAAGGAGGCCGTGACCCCATAGGAAGGCCCATGCTAGAACAGGCTCCTGGCAGGACCTGTGGAGAGAAGGTTGCACTGGAGCAGGTTTGCTGGCAGGACTTGTGACCCCATAGAAGGGCCAACGCTGGAGCAGTTTGTTACTGAAGGACTACACCCTGTGGAAGGGATCAATGCTGGAGCAGTTCATGAAGAACTGCAGGCTGTGGGAAGGACTCACATTGGAGAAGTTTGTGGAGAACTGCCTCCCATGGGAGGGAACCCACACTGAAGCCAGGGAAGAGTGTGAGGAGTCCTCCCCTTAAGGAGGAAGGAGCAGCAGGAAGGACAACTTGTGATGAACTGACCACAACCCCCATTCCCCACCCACCTTTGCCACTTGGCGGGGAGGAGGTAGAGAAAAATCAGGAGTGAAGTTGAGTCTGAGAAGAAGGGAAGGGTGGGGGGAAGGTGTATTAAGATTTGTTTTTATTTTCTCATTACCCTACTCTGACTTCTAATTGGCAGTAAATTAATTTCCTCAGGTCAAGTCTTTTTGCCTGTGACAGTAATTGCTGAGTGATCTCCCTGTCCTCATCTTGACCCACGAGCCTTTCCTTATATTCTCTCTCCCCTGTCCAGCTGAGGAGGGGGAGTTACTAAGCAGCTTTGGTGGGCACCTGGCATCCAGCCAAGG
The DNA here is from genome assembly GCF_963924245.1 of Chroicocephalus ridibundus. Taxonomy (NCBI): domain Eukaryota; kingdom Metazoa; phylum Chordata; class Aves; order Charadriiformes; family Laridae; genus Chroicocephalus; species Chroicocephalus ridibundus. The sequence goes on along the minus strand of NC_086316.1, from coordinate 66,953,472 downwards.
TCAACTCACCACAGTACTCTATATAACTAAAATACTTTGTTTCATACTTATTGATGCTTATTCACCTATGACTTTATCTAATGGCCTCTTGAACAACAAGCTGTTCATAAACTAAGGCATTCTGTCTACTGAAAAAAATATTCACAAAGTAAGGAACAGCTTCTGTTACACAGTATAACCTTCAGAACAAAAAACAAGCAAAAAGCCTATGTCTCTTCTAAAAGACTTTGAGAATATAACTTTCTGTGAAGAAAGCTCTTCTTCCCTACCTCCCATTTTAGCTGTTTTCGGGGAGCACCTCCAGATTAGCTTCATGGGAAGCTATTCTCATGCTCCTTTGAATGTATAGGTCAAGTCGGTCAGTATTGAAAGTAACTCAGGGGAGCCTTGTTGCACATGTAATCAGACAGCTCAAGCGCAGATACTCAGCTTCAGCTGGCTATTGCCAAATTGCTGAGCATTCACTTATTTTGAAAGTCAGTGACCTACTTTCATATATTACTTACTATCTTCAGTGGTGATCCCAGTTTTCTCTTCACTCCAGTCACTCCAGTAGCCCACTCCATCTTCCTTCATGCAACGAATTGAAAAGACATACTCTGTGTAGGGTCTGAGCCCTTGAACACTGAATGAAGTTCTTGGTGAAGCTGTATCTTCAGGAGGAACCTGTAAGTGGACGAAACATTTTAGAGGCACTGATAAAAAATTGTAAAGCTGAGTTCTATGCTACTACAGCTCCCATTCAAGAGGGCTCCCCACCACATACACACGCAATATAAACAACATAGTTTTAGTCCTCTCTTATTTCCAAAAGCTTCAGTTGTCATAGAATCACAGAACGGTTTGAGTTGGAAGGGACCTAAAAGATCATCTAGTTCCAACCCTCCTGCCATGGGCAGGGACACCTCTCACTTGACCAGGCTGCTCAAAGCCCCATCCAGCCTGGACTTGAACATTTCAAGGGATGGGGCAGCCACAGGTTCTCTGGGCAACATGTTCCAGTGTCTCACCACCCTCATAGTAAAACATTTCTTCCTAATATCTAATCTAAATCTACCCTCTTTCAGTTTGAAACCGTCAACCCCTCATCCTATCGCTACACTCCCTGGTAAAGAGTCCCTCCCAATCTTTTCTGTAGGCCTCCTTTAAGTACTGAAAGGCTGCTATAAGGTCTCCCCAGAGCCTTCTCTTCTCCAGGCTGAACAACCCGAACTCTCTCAGCCTGTCCTCACAGAAGAGGTGCTCCAGCCCTCTGATCATCTTCATGGCCCTCTGCTGGACCTGTTCCAACAGGTCCACGTCCTTCTCATGCTGAGGACTCCAGAGCTGAGCTGCACACAGTACTGCAGGTGGGGTCTCACCACAGTGAAGCAGAGGGGTAGAATCACCTCCCTTGATCAGCTGGCCCAGCTGTTTTAAAAGTTACTATTTCAATGGTCTTGTGTTCCTGTTAAAAGGGCATGCATGACAAGTTACAGGGATTCAACAGGATAATGTATCAACAGATCCTGGAGTTGCAGAATAAGCTGTGTGGGACAGTGCTCTTCCAGGTATCCATATAGGTGACCTTAATAATTAGTCTCTGCATCTAAAGTTCAAAAAGTTCCTCCAAAGGAATACACTACATTAGTCACAAGCTATCTGCTTCAAACACCATATTTTGGTAAGTCAGAAGCAGTCTTCCTTCCAAAAAGTCATGAAATTCAGAATACTTTTGGACTGTGGTAGTAAAACAAAATATGGGAAGATCTTAATGAAAAGAGTGTTTCTGGAACACTGCTGCTCTCAGAGAAGGCTTAAAGAAAGGCAAAACTGAGAAGCTATTGAAAATATGTTCATAGACCAATATAGAAGAAAAAACCACAACTCTTGATGACGTGAACATATTATAGTGCACTAAAGGCAGGCCTATTCCTTACTCTTTTCCAGTTTCTTGACTGCATCAGGCTAAAGGCATGTATGCAGGACAACCATACTGTATAGAATCATAGAATTGTTTAGGTTGGAAAAGACCTTTAAGATCATAGAGTCCAACTGTAAATCTAACACTGTCAAGTCCACCACTAAACCATGTCCCTAAGTGCCACACTTACATGTCTTTTAAATACCTCCAGGGATAGTGACTCCGCCACTTCCCTGGGCAGATGGTTCCAACGTTTGACAACCCTAGCTGTGAAGAATTTTTTCCTCAAATCCAATCTAAACCTCCCCTGGCAGAACTTGAGGACATTTCCTCTTGTCCTATCACTTATTATTTGGGAGAAGAAACCAAACCCAACTTCAGCCTCCTTTCAGGTAGGGACACGCTCCATCACCTCAGTGTCTTTCTTGCAGTGAGGGGCCCAAAACTGAACACAGTATTCGGAGGTGGGGCCTCACCAGTGCCGAGTACAGGGGGATTATCACTTCCCTAGTCCTGCGGGCCACACTATTTCTGATGCAAGGCAGGATGCTATTCGCCTTCTTGGCCACCTGGGCACACTGCTGGCCCATATTCAACCGGCGGTCAACCAACACCCCCAGGTCCTTTTCCATCAAGCAGCTCTCCAGCCACTCTTCCCCAAGCCTGTAGCATTGCATGCAGTTGTTGTGACCAAAGTGCAAGTACAGCAAGTTCAAAAAAAGAGTATCAGCACTGTACAGTGTTTGCCCAAGCTTTAGATGACATTTAGATCAGTAGTTCTGCATGTGCATGGGAAGATGAAAGTTCATGAATGTTCTAGACGTTGCACGTACAGAATAAAATTTCAAAATAAACATACTGCAACATGATAGGGACGACAGCACAAAAGTCCACAAAGAAAAGACAAGGTCACCGTACTCTAGATTGTGCCAAAAATCCCTAGATCACAGCCTCTGTGAACAGGCCAGGTAAACTACCTTGGGAGGCCACATAAGGCCTAAGGATAATAAAGTGAATCCTCTGAACTGTAGCAGTGGGGGAACTTCTTCTGGACTTTGACAAATGGCGGGGTTATACCAGAAGAGTGACAAGGGACATTAGTAATATTACCTGCATCCAGTTTGTGTCTCCAACGGTTCTATAGCGAATATTGAATTTCAGCTTCATCACAGATCCTGAAATCCTGTTCTCCCAGGAAATCTTCAGAACAGTAGGCAGTATTCCTGAGTTGACTGATAAGTTGTGTGGAGGCAGAGGTTTAACTAGAAGAGAAGTTAGAGTTAGAGTCAACTCTACAGCTGTATTTTATCATGCCTCTAGCAGCTGGCACGCTATGCTGTAACACTACCATTAAAGCCTTTCACACACTCAAATGGCTGCTATTTCACACTAGTTTTAAAGCAGACTACTCAACAAGAACTTGCTATCTGAAGTGTGATCAAATTTCTCACCTTCCCTACCTTGGTCCAGCACTGTTGAAGTTCTAGTCAACAATATTTTGGTAATATTAATTTTTATAGTGAAGACACATTAACAAACCAATTCAGCAATATGCACAGAAGCAGCAGTTATGCACTACTAAAGCTTTATTAAGAGACATATAGTTACCAATCTCAATAGGATCAAGAACAAGAGGATCAGATTCAGCCTTCCCAAGAGCATTTGCTGCTTCTACCCAGACCTCCAGGTTAACAAAGAACTGAACATCAGGAATCGTACAAGAATTGTTTACATCTTTTGGTATACAGTCAGGAAAGTTCTCTTGTGGCCTAAATAAAAGAGAGGGAAAAATAAGAATAGAGAATCTTTTTAAGTTGATCAGAGTGATCAATCAGCTTAGCTTGTATATTTCCCTTCTGCTGCTATCTTTGTAAGCAGAGAGGTGGAAAGCAAAGATTAAAAGATTAGAACACCTTGTTCAGCCACAAATGCATGACTGCATTAGAATGCAAACGAGAATAAAATCTCTCGACTTCAAGTCACATAATTTCAAAAGCACAACCCACGGTATTGTAACTATAAAGTTGTATACAAAACTGATTTAGCTTAAAAAATAAAGATCAAGTATTGATACATCTGATGAAAAGCGATATAGCTAGCAACTACAGGCATATTCATGCATTAAAAGACAGAGTGAGTATCACCTGCATACCCCTCAAGAGTACAGCGCTACAGCTGCAACACATCATCTTTTCTGTTCACCATCTTCTGCTACACTAACAGCAGATATTTCTAGGGGCATCAAGAGATTTGCAAAGCATTACATTTTTCTACCTATCCATACTTTCTACTACACTCATTACCAGAACACCTTAAGAATGGGGTAGATAGAAAGCTGTAGGCAGTCACTCCTGTCTCCAGAGCAGAGCAACAATTCTGCCCACTCCATTTAAACTATAAGAGGCCATTTGAAGAGTCTGAAAAATACTGAAGTTAATTTGCTTTCACAGGGGAAATACTTTTGCTGCAGCTTTCATGTTTGGATTAATTGTGGACAAACATCCTTCTGAGTTCTTGGGAAATACAGATAACACCTCTACAAAACCCACTATGTTTGTTTCTCTACTTAGAATCATAAAATGGTTTGGGTTGGAAGGTTATTTAGTGCAACCCTCCTGCAATGAACCAGGACATCTTCTACTTGTTTAGAATTGGATAGAACTGTCATGGAAAAATGTAAACTATATAATTTGGGTCTAGCCAGCTAATGATTAGGTGCATTGTACTCAAGCCACAATAATCATGTATTTGAAGAATGGAAAAATAAGAGATAGCTGTTACTCCAAAACACAGGAAGCAGCAAAATTTCAATTACTTTAAATGTGAACTTCTTTAACTTTTCCCTTCCCCCCCAAAATAGACAGCAATGCTTCAGAAAATTGGATTTAATTTAGGAACTGAGAAGTATCAAGGAATTTCAAGGAAGTTTGGTTCAGCCTACAAATATTCTTCAAAATTATTTAGATATTCTATAGAGTGCTACTTACCATCTGTATTTCAACCTAAAGTGAGTGTCCAGGAAAGTATGCCTTCCAGGGTTCCAGGTACAAGTCATAGGATATGTAAGTTTTAACACCTGATGCACAATGCAACTTAAGTTCTTGGGCTTCTCTGGGGGCACTGTACAGAAAAAGTTAGCAATAATTAATCTAAATACACATTTCAACCCAGTAAGAATCATGCTAAATGTCCCATTACAGCAATTTCAGTGAACATTAGAAATATTTAGTCAGATTTATTACTAACGGAGGGCGTAAAAAGTGCTAGACACCTCCCAGCAATGGAAGACAAGAAGCTTAACCAGCCGCTCTGACAAACAGTAGGCTGTGTAAGAACAAGCATCTGACAGTAGGGAACACACGGAAGATTTCTCATTCTTTGAGGCAGAACATCTGGTATCAACCATCTCTCATCTAAATCTATTTTAATTCACACTGAAGAAATGCTAAGGAACACTACAGCTGGATTGGCATAGGCTGATTTTGCCAATAACCTGATCTCTAAGGCATTTGTGATATGCCTGTTCTCCCTCAACTGAGCTATGGAAGAAGGATGCTTTAGCTGCAAACACCTACAAGATAGATAAGCAATCTTCATCAATGCACTTTAGAAGCGTGTAAGAAACTTTTTCAGAGCGCAGAAGAACTATTTTTTTACTTCTTAAATTCAAATCATAGCACACAGAGTTTGTTTCTAGCTTCTAGAATATCACTATTTACAAGACTATAATGTCCTTGACAAATCTTATTTCCTTTCAAGCAGAATGCTGTTTCCAACCGAACTCCCTTATGAACCTTATAGTTTTGTTCCTGAATAGTTGTATTCTTCTCAAGCCTATTATTCTCATTGTTTACAGAATTTTTCTTTAATTGACAGTATGAAACAGTACTGTCAATACTGTAGCTTGAAATACAAACACATCTCAAGATTCATATGTCAATCACAAGCGTAGCATCTTAACTGTACTGTCATTCAGTCTACCAACTTAGGATATTGTGTCTGTCCTCACCTTTCCATAGATTTTGCCTGTCACGTCTTTTTTGGTAAGAAATTTACTCATCAGAAGTTGAAATAGAAAACATTGTTCTTCTGTGAAAGTATTTTGTAACTCATACAAGAACCACGTTTAAATTGCAAATGCAAGCCAGCCTTTTATACACAGACTATGCAACAACTGCAGTACCTTTTGCCAACACTAGGAGGCAACATAACTCACCAGCCATTCACACTCCGCTATCAAGGGCACCTGAACTTATAAAAGGTCTGCCAGCTAATTAGTAGTAGTATATTAAGTTATTCGTGTTACTTTCTCAAGACCTCAGTCTCGTCTCAAAGAGCACTTGCTCAGAACTATGCAAGTGCTATCATGCTTGAATAAGGGAAGTTTATAATTAGTTGAAAGTATTTTCTTATATATAGAGGTAAAGTAATTCAAATAGTATGTTCCATTCTTAAGGCAGTTAGTGATACAGATAGACTAAATATTTCTCAGTCCACTAATGAAGAAAACACTAATTTCATAGTGTTATTACGAAAGCAGGACATAAGAGTTTATTGCATTTCGTTGAACCCTGAAACAGAAGCAAGAAGGAAAAGTTAAGTTTTCCAAGACCTATTTCAGTTAAATTCACATCTTCTTTCCGTAATTTAAATCTTCCTGCTTCAACATTTTTCTGTTGTTTTCTGTTGTTCTGTTTTCTTCCTGTTTCAACACTGAAATACTCCAGAGTATTTTCTGTTTTTTCAGAAAACTTTATTGTGTGTATATTTACCAGCTTTGATGGCATGCAATTTGACAGTGTTTTTATACAATTATCCAGGAACAGAGGGAATGGAAATACGCGTCTCAAAATGTGCACACTTTCTACTGTTTGCATTCTCTTCCCTGTTTCTCAGAAGTAATTTTCTTAAGACCGGAATAAAAAGCAAAAAAAAAAAAAAGAGGTACTTACAGCCTACTGTAACTGCAATTCCATAAATGTTCTGCTCAATCTGTCCATCTGCTAAAATGTTGCACGTCAGAGGAGTAGCTAATGAAGAAGTGTCATTAAATGTGACGCTGGAAACTGTTCTGTTTATTTCACGATACTGCTCTTTAGGTACCACTCTATTTTTAATTTTCCAGATAATCTGATTAGCATAGATATTGCCAAAGTCAAGACAACTCTCATTCAAAATGCATAATGCAGTGAAATTGGAACCAAGGGCCAACACAGGAGACTCTGGGATGATGTGACCACATGACTGTACAAGTCCACCTGAAACTAAAAAGAATTGCATCTTTATTAAAAACTACAGAGCATTCCATAATCAGTATTTCTGATACACCACTAGTGTAATGTTAAAAATACTACAGGTGTCTAAGCAAGAAATGAATAAGTTACTTGACAGTTATAAAACTGAAATGCATTAGTGGACCACGAATCAGACTTAAGGGGCTACATCAGAGTAGTGTTCCCCAGGCTTTGCAGAAGTGTTTTACCATGCAAGAAAAGCTCTATTAATAAAGAGGGGCCTTTAGAGAGACAGGAGAGTCAAGGACTGAATGTTTAGTATGTTTTGAAGGAGGAAGGTAATATACTTGAGGTTGCTCTTGCAATTAAAAAGGTATTTTCTGTGGAGAAAGTTAACAACAAAAAAATGGGTAAGTGCGCACCTTTGTTGTGGTGGACTACTTTTACAAGAATTGCATGCAGTTAAATACTTGAGTTGCCCATTTCAAAAGCTTCAGTGTGTACACAATAAGCATATTTGGGAATTAGAGCGAACTCTGCATATTTGGTAGTACTCTTTTTTACAAAGGAACTTCCACACAACAATGAAATTGACTACTGCTACAGAGACACATAAAGAGAAAAGTGTCAAGTTTTAAAGATGAAACAGATGACTGAAATACTGCCTTGAATCAACAGCCATACTAAACATCTTGAGGATGATCATTTGCTACACAACAGCAGTGTCCCACAGCTCGAACTTGATCACAGAGCGTACTACACCAGTTCACTGGTAGCTTATTGCTTTAATAGCATTTAGTCTGACCAAGACATGCTTTCATTTAGGTACTGTTTGGCATATGTGAAATTAAACTTCAGTTCGCTACAGTGACCAGATCCAGTGATGTCAGTGGAACCAAAGCAACTTTCCACTGACCAAAGCCACTCTTCACTATCTCTGTACACAGATGAGCAATGAATAGAAGAAGTGAGTATTTGACTAGTTATTTTACCATAGTATTAAGACCATAGACTAGGACTCTATCATAACACACCTTACTTTCTGCCCCCACCCCACAAGTATATAGACAAAAAGCAACTATGTGCTTCAAGCATCCGATTAAAGAAGTTCTACAAATGTCTTGTGTTTGAGACACAGAAAGTCTTACCTTCAAGAGAACAAAAATTCAACAGTAGATATAAGCCATAGGCCACCCAGTTCCACCCAGAAAACATGCTGCACAGAATTCCTGCAACAGAGAAAGAATTATTTTTTTTTTTTAATTTAAACTATTACTTTGCACTTTAGATCACTGACAAATTCAGATTTGTATTTGATCTATGACAATTTCTCAGGCATGCACATTTACTTTCCAGAAAGAGTTAGTATCTTCTCACTCTAGAAAAAGAATGGGCATATTGTTTCCATTTTACTTACTGCTATGACAAAATCCAAATGCCTACTTAAGACAACTGATGCAGTTTAAGGCCTCTTTAGTTACAAATTTAAGAAATGCAACAGCTTAAGGTGTTTGTGTCATATGTGGAAACAAGCTTCACAGGTACTTCTCTGGGAGGTTCAGTTCAAATAGAGAACATAACACTGTGGCTCAGGTTTTTAAAAAGAACCCCATGAATTTGATTATGGTTACCAAACTTACCTAGCTTTCAAAGGCACTGATACAAATGCTTTGCACAAGGTTCAGAACAACTCAGCACAAAACCATGTGTCTCATTCACAAGAATGACTTAAAATACATTTAAGAATTATGAAGCACAATGCTTCTGTATCAAGAACAGTTGACTACTATAGAAAAAGCATTAGCTTTCCTCATTCTTCAAAACCATACATGGGAGTTTGTAATTCCTCACAAGTTGGAAAGGTTTTTTTAATGTCTTATGTTACTTATTTCTCTATTGCAGCAGAGCTCACTTATTCTCTGTTTTGACAACTTTACAAAACAGTTTAGAGGAACTGAAGCATTCAGAGAGTAACTTCCACTTCAATTGTTTTGAAGCCACAAAGTCTCTTCTGGATTTCTGAACCTGCAGTTAAAAAGCAGACCTAAATTACTAAAGTGACCATTCTCTACTAAGCATAAGAGCTATATTATTTTTAGTTACATTTATGCACCTTTACAGGAATAGGTAGATTGACTTAGTCAAATAGGGCATTTAGTCCAAAGACTGATTTCTAGAAGCAGACTTCGTACTGTTCTTATAGCTAGAAAGTAAACACAGAATTTCTAGGTTTACTAAGATTTGAGATGAAATTGCCTTTAGCAGCACTGCTTCTGAAGTTTTATTTTCACTGACCTAATAAAACGTATTTGGAAACTGGTATCCTGAGCTTTACCCCTATAAAAGGCAACTCACTAGGAAGTTTTAAGGAGTTCCATGGTATTCCCTATAAAGGTAAATTTAAAAGCTACATTTACTATTATCAAAAGGAAAAGAAACTGCAATTTATGACAGGAAATACTCTGTTGTTTTGGTTCCATGTAGTTTACTTTATAATAATGACAGAAAGATGCAAGGCATTTCATGCAGATCGATAAAACTAGATAACACATTTAGCCCCGATATATCAATACCAAGCTAGAACCTCATTCCTTAGGCATCAGCACTTTTTTTTTTTTTAACTAATCAAGGTAAACAGTATAATGTAAAAACAATCTCTATTCACAAGAATTAGAAAACAACAACTAAACGAAAGCCAATCTCAAACCTTTACAGCAAAGTCTTTGTAGGGATCACCAACATAGATGTGCTTCAGTTAGGACTAAAATAATAGCCATCAGAATCACTCAGCAGTTATCTTTATTTGCATCTATACTTGTGAGTTGTTTACTCAAAGACCACCAAAATTTTCTATACAGAAAATTTATACTAGAAATATTGCTGATTAGAAGACCTGACAATTATTTTAACAAGCTTTTACATGTGTCACTAGAGGTTGGTGGGTTTTTTGTTTGAACTAAATAACAAGACTTATTTATAATCAGAATGTAGTTGTATGGAGTTGAGAATCAAAAAGTTATTCATTTTTTCTATGCTACACTGAAGTACTCTCATTGGGCTGGATATGAAAACCATTATACAGTTTTAAGTGCAATACATCTTTAGATATTTATTACAAGCACACAGTAAGAGAACTAAACCAACTGATTTTTTTGCTTATTATGGATGTAAAGTCCTCCAATATCTCAAAAATAAGGCTTCTACCCACTTATGACTTTCTACATTTTAAAATCCCAATTTGTTTCACAAATTTTAATACTTTCATATAGTGAATACAACCAAACCCAGAAGAGTATTCTCTTTTAATTAGGTCTTCAGACACTGAATAAAATCAGCACACAGGAATCTATTTTAGTGTCTTGACTTACTCAAACATTGATCAGAAATACTGCTTGCTACCTAAAGCTTGCTGTGCTCTATTAAGGACAGACCTTACAAGGCATTATTTTAAGCAAGATTAATTTAAAGCCATTTAAGTTGAACAATTTGAGTTGCAGAATATCTGAAACTCCTGAAAACCCTGAGCAATTACAAGCTAGGTAGAAATAACTAGCAGCTCCACTTTCCTGCTAATCGCCAAAAGCTGCAGAACAACAGCAGAAGCAGTTTCCACACTGAAGAGGGAAGTGTAAAGCAGATGTAAAAAGGCTTTAAAAACTGTTCAATGCAGTATTTCTCTCCCATTTGGTATCATTATTGGTGCCACATTAGAATAGTGGCAGTGTCAGCTACACTAAGTATTACATCATTACAAAGTTATTCAATTTCTTTTTGGTAATGATTTACTTCAGGTTAAACGATATGTCCACAAAACTGATGGTGTTAAAATCATATGAAGTCATATTAAGTATGGCTCAGGTTAACAAAATACACTGTGAAGCACCTGAAGGAACACTTAACTTAAAAAGCCAACACTTAAAAAGCAGCAACTCAACATTGTCCTGAGCAGATTCATTTACACATGGGAAGCTGAAGTCCAAATCTCTACCACTTTGCACTTTGGAAAGTTTTGTATCTGTTTTGAAGCAGCAAAGAAACCCTCCACATTTGATAGTACTTATTCCACTGCACTCAGCTCCTGAAAGGCATGAGAACTGAGAGTCACGCTCCGTCACCTGCAATGGAAAGTTAAGCAGAAAGCCCCCCCACCTACAGTATGGGCAACAAGCGTTTGTGACTATAGTGTCAAAATCAAGGTCCAGTTCAGCATATATCTGCTTTTAGGCTATTCTGATGTATTTTACTTTTTACCCCCTGCTGATCAATGCAGTCTGAAGAAGACTCAACCTACATACCTCCAAACCCACAAAGGGGCTACTGCAATCCCTTCTAATGCGTGCTATTTTTAAAAACATTAGTCTCTGCCTTTTACAAGGCTGATTCTTAACTGAAATTTAATTCTAGGAGAAAGAATCAGAGTTATGCTAAGCACTTCCATCCCGCTTGCCTAGATGAAAGCTTTAAAAAAAAAAAAAGGGGGAAAAAAATGTGGTGGGTCTTGTAACTATGAAAACAAGGAGCAATACTTCAGATTAGAGTAGGGAAGATACTTTTATGAAAACTAGTGCTTTCTAATCTGAGCATATAAAGGCACCCAGGTGCAGAAACCCTGCATATAAGCTATACCAAAACTTAAAAACATAGTGCCATCATTCAAAAGAAATGCTGCTAAACAGCAATTGTTCACCATTAACTACTTTAAGTAAGACTAAGCTGCAAGTCTGGGCAGCAGTAAACTCAGTAATTTCAGCGATTATGCAGCACAGCCCAAAGTCTTCTGTTTTACAGACTGGTATAGTGTATTAGGAATCTAGGTTCAACCCAACGCAGAACTAACACTGAAGCAGCTAATCAGTTCAGAAGCTTTTTGCTTAAAAAAAAGAAAAATCAACATTTTACCTATACATGTAGTTGTTACGGACAACTGAGTGAAAAGGAAAGGGCGACAGAGAAAGAAACTGATGTTAGAAGTTTGCGAGGTTACTTTCATAGTTAAGTCTGACAAAGTGGCAAAGGATTAAAGTCTGTCAAAATACTACACAGCAAAATCAACGTGGTCAATTTAGAACTGCTGCAGGTGACAGTCCTTAACTCGCAGAACACGTTATCTTAAAGAGGAAAAAAACTGTTAAAATGCTGTGTAACAACAGACATACTAAATTCATATGCCATGAGACCATACCATTAAATCTCTAAATCATATGGGACTTCTATTATTCTTGACATCCTGCTACCATTTGGAAAGGAAAGCACTAAGCCTTTATGCCTGAACTTGAAGTGATCCTTCAGGCAGTATCCCATGAAAAGCTAGTAAGAACCCTGAAGTCAAGCTTTATATGCATAAACTAGCAACAGCATAGAGTTTTCTGACTAACCTGTAAATAACTGTTTTTGAAGAAATGTCAGGCATTCATGCAAAATGGATATCATTACTTATTCTGAGCAACAGAGAGAAATCTCACAAATTAATCTTATTTCATAAATCATGAAAACTACCCCAAAATGAATACAGGTGTATGTCATATGGTGAGTTACCATCTCTCCATTTCAGAGAAGTGACAATTACTGTCCAAGTGACCTACAAATGACAATTTCAGTTTAAGACACTATAGCCAAAATTACGTTCTTCCCAGCAAAGCCCGCTTGCAAGCCAGGAAGTACAGACAACACCACGACCACCACAGGAAGGCATTAAGTCTATTAAGGCTCATCATCATACCAATCACAAAAGCCCAAAGGTTGCTGGCAAATGGATTTCCAGAAATGTCTCAAAAAAATGAAGCTAATTTACAGCTTCAAGTGGTAATCTCTCACTAAGAATCCACATAACTCAAGCATATAGAGCAAGGAACGAGTACATAAAAGTGATACTGTGCATAGAAGCTACTGCTTGAGGTTTTATAACAAGCCAGGTAGTACGTAAGCCTACCTAAAAGCTGTAACTATCCTCAAGGAATTTTGATTACTCAACCCGTAACTGCTTTCTAATTAGGAGTATTTAATCTGCAAACTTCCTTCCTTTCTTCCTTAAGCTTACTCCTCCTTGGAAACCTCAAACACCTTTAAGGGAATCACTTGAAAATCTTACATAACATTATATGCACAGAATATTCTGAAATTCTTTTTCATATTTAAAATACCTACACACAAACGATATCTCTATCCCTTTCACCAAATAGGTAAGTCATTCATCAACATTACTCATTCCTTTGCCTCTTGAAGGAGGCTTCTCCCTACTTTTGGGGTTTTAGTATAGCACTCAGAACAAAAAAAAACAAACAAAGGGGCACAGATTAAAATGACTGAAATACTTCATTAGAGGCACCAAATATTTGCTTGCAAGAATTAAGTTCTTCTTTCTGGTACCTTCTTAAATTGCAGATCATTTTCTCTGAAATTCTTCAGGTTTTTTATTTTTGCAGCTAGCAAGTAGCTTTAGTCTACAAAGTAAATGACTTTATACAAAATAATGTCTTAGTATTCCTCATCTTGAGGTCGAACTTTCAAGACTGACAACCACCAATGCTGGTTCTCCAATTTAGACAGTTCTCGTTAATATAAGAATCATCCTAAAAGAACTGGCCAAGAGGTTTATTTATTTTCATACAACTGCACTTGTGTTAATCCTCCAGAGAAGAAGCATGGGAGACAGTGGGATGTGCATGCATCTTCTCCCCGCTCCCAAGAGTATATATAGGCTTTACTTGAAGATATCACATTTCTAGACATGTAGACAAGATCCAAATGTTTATTTTTAATGCTTAACTTCTAGAAGTAATCTCAATTTTTCATCATCCTTTCCTACTTTCCTATTGTGATACATGAACATACAGATTAAAAGTTTAAGTTCAGAATTTATATGCTTTCAACAGGTATCTTTTACATATCTTTATTCCTCTGGAAGTAGCAGTATTAATTTTATGTTCTATAAGGGAAAAGAGGGTGAAAGAAAGATGCTCCCAAAAGTATCCCCAAAGGATTCAGGTTGTGGAGCCGCTTTTTTCCACCCCTCTTTTCAGTGACAGTGCCTATAACCCCCACGTAATTCTATCACCAGGTTTCTCCTTCAGAAATGCCTCAGAAGTAATAAGCAGCCACCATCTGGCAATCACCTAGTCAGCTTAAAACAAGGATGAAAAACGAAATTGGGATTTATTCTCCTCCACACTGCCAGTACACTTGGCAGACCACGTTCCTTTGTGCCTGAGTTTCATCATCTGCAAGATGACAGTAATGACACCGTTTTTCTTTAGGAAGAGCATCAGAGACCCAGTGCTAGGACGGCTGGAGCTCAAGAGCACATCGGAATTCAGCAGAGGATCCAGGCTGCCCACTGTACCCGTTCCTCAGATATCTCCCCTCTGATAGTTGGGCCAGGCGTAAAACAACATGTGCCTTTCTGTCAAGGCCAGCAGTTTTCCACCTTCTGGTATACAGGCAACAAGAACAGGCCGCTTGTGGTGAAGGCAACAAAACGCAAAGCTTTCCAACAAGAAAACGCCTGCTGATAACACGGCCAAATTTATCGGAGAGTTGAAAAAGCCCTAAAGACACGAGTCCAGTGAGGGCCGCAATACCTTTATTAATTAAGGCTGTCGGCATTAACAATCACCGCACTGGAGAAAAACCCGGATAATGTTCAGTCTTACCCTCCGCGCCACGCCGGCGGGGCAGTGTGGCCGCACCGGGAGAGGGGAAGGGTTGCGATGGGGCACGGCCAGCCGCTGGGACTACCGGCAAGGAGAGGCCCCTCGCCAGGCCCTCGGACCCCGCACTGAGGAGGCCCCTGCGGCCAGACAGCGGACGAGGCCATATTGCATTTCAAGGGCCACCGCCAGGCCGGCTCCCTCAGCGCCCGCCGAGGGGAGGCGAGACGCCGCCGGGGGGAGCGGGCGGCGGCACCCGCGCCCCCTCACAGCCCGGCCCCGCTCGGGGAGGACCGCAGCCGGACCGGGGGTGGAGGGAAGGCGAGGGATCGTCTCGGGAAGCGAGCGGCGCTGTCCTCCCCTCCATGTCTCCCAGTCAGCCCTGGCCGAGCGCCCGCCCGCCCCGGCCTCCCTGCCCGCGGCGCACGGTCCGTCCCGGCGAGCCCGGAGGAGAAGAACGGGCCCGACGCGGCCCCCGCCAGCGGACACCCCTGACGGAGAGGGGCTCCACAGAGGCAAGCTAAAGGGGGGCCGAGGAGAACCGCCCCCGGCTGCGAGCCGGCCCTTACCTGGCCCCTGCGCCGCCGCCTCACGGCGCCCCGCGCCCACCGCCAGCCCCTAAATAACGGCTCCGCCGCGCCGCGCCATCGCGCCGCCGTCCCGCACGCGCGGCCCCACGCCCGGTCACGCTCCCTCCCTCCCTCCGCCCTTCCTTCCCTCCGCCACCCACACCGCCATTGGCGCACGAAGGGAGGGGGGGTGCGTGACGTTGCCAAGAGGGGGCGGGGCTTCCCGTAACGCGCCCGGCCGGTGCCAGGATCCCGGGCGCGAGGGGCGCGCGCGCGGCCGGCGGGAAGGGCGGTGGCGGGCTGTGAGGGGAGGAGGGAGGTGTTCCGCCCCTCCGCGCTCCCCCCGCCGCCATCTGCCCGGCGGCCCCTGGGCTCCCCCCCGCCGCCCCTCCTCGGAGAAAGGCTCCCCTCAAGGTGTGTAAGAACAGCCGAGGGGCTGGAGAGCACCGCTTCTTCCGGAGGGCGGCGGGAGTCACCTCCGTCGCCCACTCCCACCCCCCGCGGCTCTTACCTGCTGCGCAGCGGGCGGCAGCCGCGGGGCCCCTCGCTGAGGCTGACCCGGCCCCTGCGCGTCGCCGCCGGCGAGGCCTCTGGAAGCTTCTGCCGGTCGTCAGCTGGCCGGGCCTGCGCGGGGGGTGTCCTCCTGGGGAGGGCTGAGGAGCGACTGGCCTTCCCGGCGTTGCGCAAGGCGCCTCTGGGAGCTGGAGCGGCTGGAGAGTTATCAACAGCGGCAGTATTAGCAAAACGGTGTTATCGAGAGCAGCCCTTAGAGAAGGTGTTTGTGAAAGGCCGGGTTGCTAGGAAATGGGCCTTAATATAGATCGTTCCTGTGATAAGGGCCCAGGGAAGCCTCTGGGTTCCCTCGATGGTTAGTTATCCTTGTGTATTTCTTCATTCACTAACCCTGAAAACTGACTTTTGTAAATGGGACACGGTCATGTGCTCTACGATGGCCTCTTCATTCCACATTAATTTTTTCCAGTTCACGAGTGAGAAGGAGTGCGTTTCAGTGCCACATCCACAAACTTGCACTGTGCTAAGAGTGTCAGAGTAGGCGGTTTCTAGTCAGGAAAGTACCAGGTTATCACTGATGCATGCCCAGGTTGCTTCCTGCCTTACACTTGAGGTGTTTGCCTGTTTCTTACATTATCTTTGGGCCTGAGTGGGATATGAGCTATATTATATTTTTGATTACTTCTTTCTTGGCTAGACAAATAGGGCATCTAGTCCAATATCCCGTTTCAAATACTGACTGGCATGAGATGCTAATGAGAAAAGATTTAAGAACTTTAGAAAAAGATAGTGGAATATGCCCTGTTTCTCACGTGTTTAGTGCAAGTCTCTGATTATGTTTGTTTTACTTTCTGAGATGGCTTAATATCCCCCCCCGCCGCAGAATACTGTTGTTACCGACTCTGAGAATGTTGTGTATTTTATACATAACAGAGTAAACCTGGATGTGCACTTCAGAGGCCATTTAGTTCCTCCACTTTCCTCAAGACAAAATCAATTATGCTTAAATAATTTCTGATAGGTACTTATCTAACCTGCAGATTAAATTTATTACTTCAATGTCCCTACTCACAGCTGATGCTCTTTCTAGCAACCTTGGATGCTTGTAGTGTTGCTGTTTCTCTCATTGGTGGTCTCTACACTCAATAGACCCAGTCCTTTCCATCTTTTCTTACAGGGTTTTTGGTGTTCAGACCCATCTTAATGTGTCAGGATAAATGACATCTGGGGAAATAAGTTTCACTTTTTTTTTTCATTACAAAAAAAGTACTTCAGCATTACAATTGTTCACTTTTGCTTTCTCACGATTGTGGTTGGTGCGTTTCTGCTTATGTTGATGTAGGATTATAGTTTGAGAATTATGTATAATTGGTAGATTTTCAGTCTGTATGGATATCCCTGCTTCGGTACATTTGGCAACAGAAGGTTAAGTGGAAGCAGGCTCCAACTAGAGGGACTGAAAAAATGTGGTGTTTTTTTTCTCTCTCGTTTTAGCATATCTTCTGTGTCCTGTAAGATCGTTAGAGTTCTGCTGCTAAATAGACATTCCAGGAGTAGATGCTTAACTCTCGCCCCTTCCCCCAGCCAACAGAAAGCCTCTTGTGACATTCGCATTCCCAAATCCAATAGCCTGAAGCGATTCCTGGTTTACTGCCAGAACTTGTAGAACGACACCTCCCCCCCCCCAATCAAAACCAATCCCGTCTCAGGCCGCACTTACATATGACATGTATTGTAACTCTTCAAATAAGCAAGAGCTCTTGTAATTCACAGGCTATTTATATGTAAAACTATTTCCACATAGCTGAAGTTGCGCAGAAGAACAATGCAATTTGCAATTGTACTTAATTCCTCTGTATTGGCACAAAATATCATTAATATAGTAACAATTTAGTTGCTGTATTGAGTAGTGTGTGAGCTCTTTTAAGATGAGTTGCTTTCCCAAATATTTTTTGTATGTTTGGAAAGATGGTAGCATGCTTGCCTATATACCTTATCTCCGCTGGAGAACCTTTTGCAAACTCTAGATGCGTGGAAAGCTACCTCAAAAGTATAAAGAAACAGACTTAGGGACAGATTAAGTCCCATTTGTCTGGGGTATCAGTTAGAGGGCACAAGTCAGTCCTGTATTTTCCACCAGCCCTAACTGCAACATGAATGTTGGGGTAGCCACTGTCCTTGTAGGTGACCTGAAGACAGTTGTGATAGCCCCTGTTGATCACTTAGTTGTTGATCTTATTAGTCCAGTAATTCTGTCAGGGCTGCTGTTTGGCTTGTGCTACTTGTAGGAAATAATTTGACACCTGTGTTGTAAATGGAAGTAAGTGGAATTAAATGTGGTAAGATATACTTTTCGTAAATAATCAGTATCTACCCCAAATGTGGCCTTTATTAATTTCCTTCTTTCACAGGCAGGACTGAATGTTTTGGGCAATTACGCTACATCACTCACTGGGCTGAGTTTTGTTTTTATTCTTATGAAACCCAAGGTTTTAATCTAACAGGAGGATTGTTCGTGTTGCAGTGATTTCTAATTTTGTGTGTCAGCATGTTCTCTAGTAATAAATGCTTTGTTTTGAATCTTGATGGTGAAGGTGAAACTCAACCGTGGTCATAAACACTGGGCCAAACCCTCTGCTGGCATAAACAGCATGGTCCATGGGAGCTTTAAATACTTACTTTCTGGCATGGGGTCTTGCAGCCTGGAGTATAAAATACATTGGACTGTGGCCTTTTAAAATATACAGACTGAACTTTCAATAACACACCAAAAATCTGACTGTTCTTATAACATCATTAGACATTCTCTGGTGCAAGCAGGTAAAAACAAGTTAATAGCATTATGACTCCAATTTGACAGAATCGGGACATTTGGGATCCCAGGTGAAGAAAACAATTAAGCCCTTCAAGCCTGTTGTGAAGTGCCTTTTCTGCACATAAACGATTTCCTGAAAGACTCTTTAGTTTGATTTACTGCATTATATTCTTCCCTACTGATACATATGATACTGCTGTATACTGTACTGTACATGCAATATAGTACTGATATGTAGGTAATGTAAGCACCAGTGATTTAATAATAAGTTTCAAATACCTAGAGAAATTCAAAATTCTGGCCATATTTTTAGAGTGTTCCTGCAAATGAGCATTTTAATCTGCATATTGAATTAAGCATTATATGAAATAAGTTAATGTATTGAATTCACTAAATATATGAGGCAAGAATAAAAGGAAGTTAATTGCCAGGAACTGGAAGGTCTTTGAGATGAATTGTCTATCTGCTCATTTACACTGCAGTTTTTGTTCCAGCACAGTCCTCAGATCAGGGCTGCTTAGGATATTTCCAAGCTTCCGTGATCCACAGTTAGGATATAAGTAGGTAGAGCATGCCTTCACTTCACACCCTCTGTTCTTTTCAACCCCAAGAAGAAGGGGATAGCCTGGGAATATGGAGGTGGACAGTAACGCTTGAACAACATTCAGTGATTGGCAAACGTTTCAGGGTAGCTGCTTGACTGTGGGAGCAGAGATGTTTTTAGAGATGCTGTTAGAGGCTCCCTAGCATCAGACTTTATGGATCATTTCAGCAGTTTTGTAACAGGTTTTGTGACAAAGTCTGCAGTCAGTACAGAATCTACTGAATCCTACAATACATGTGCCACAGAGATGAAAAGATCTTTCTACAATGCATTGTTATCTTGGTATAAGGATATGAAGCATCCCATAGATACATCAGGGGTGTGAAAAGATCCCTCAGTCCTGCATACATGTGATTTTGTTGGAGATGGGTCGCTGTCAGAACAGGGGTTTTGGGCAAGATTTTCAAAGTCATGGAGGAGCTGAACAAGACAACCCTTTAATGGAGATGTTCTGACTCATGACAAGTCAAAGACATTTTCTGTGGAATGGCTGAATCACTATGTGGAACTATTCATCTGGGAGGTTCAGTGACACATGCAGTCTTTTGCTGAAGTGATGATGTTATCTCAGCTTGTATCACTATCCTGAACTTGAACTTATGAGTATGGGCGTTCAGTGTCCTTACACTCAAGGTGGATCTCTGTCTTCTGACATTCTTTAACAGTACAAAGAGTCATTTTTTTCCCCCATGAGTTGAGAGGACTAGTCCTTTGGCCTGGGTGGCCAGAACAGTATCAGATTTTGTGTTGAAGCCATAGTCTTGTAGGTCATGAAGTGTTGGTAAAGTCCTCTGAAGAAGAAGGGAGGAGGCAGGCTGGGAGACAGCAGTGAGATTAAAAATGAATGATTGTTGTGGTTTAACCCAGCAGGCAGCTAAACACCACACAGCTGTTTGCTCTCTCCCACCCGCAGTGTAATGGGGAAGAGAATTGCAAAAAAGATAAAACTCATGGGTTGAGATAAGACAGTTTAATAGGACAGAAAAGGAAGGGGAAAGAATAATAATAATGATAAAAGAATATACAAAACAAGTGATGCACAATGCAGTTGCTGACCACCTGCTGGCTGATGCCCAGCCAGTCCTCAAGCGGTGGCTGCTCCCCCTGCCGTCCCCACAACTCCCCCCAGTTTTATTGTTCAGCATGATGTCGCATGACATGGAATATCCCATGACCAGATACTGATCCTTTGGCCAGTTTGGATCAGCTGTCCTGGCTGTGTCTCCTCCCAGCTTCTTGTGCCCCCCCAGCCTCCTCACTGGCAGGGCAGTATGAGAAGCTGAAAAGTTCTTGACTTTGTGTAAGCTCTGCTCAGCAACAACTAAAACGTCAGTGTGTTTTCAACTTTATTCTCATCCTAAATCCAAAGCACGGCACTATACCAGCTACCAGGAAGAAAACTTCATCCCAGCTGAAACCAGATCAATGTAACTGTTGGAAAGGATTTAGTTAGGGTTACAGCATTTCCCAGCTTTATAACTTAGCAAACATGATCTGCTCAGTGGCAGCAAAAAACAGGCTTGTTAATTCATTGCTTCCTTTTGAGGGAGATTGGAGGGTAGTGCTTTTTCCCTAGAGTAAGTAGGTGTTTGCAGTCCTGGTGACAAAGGGGTAAAAGTTCACTGAGCCAAGCAGCCACTATTGCAACCAGCTAAATAGAATCATAGAATCATAGAACGGTTAGAGTTGAACTTCTTGTCAATCCCAAGCACAGATACAGGGTGGGTGGAGAATGGATTGAGAGCAGCTCTGAGGAGAAGAGCTTGGGAGTGTTGGTGGATGAGAAGCTCAACAGGAGCCAGCAATGTGTGCTCACAGCTCAAAAAGCCAACTGGATCCTGGGCTGCATCAAAAGAAGCAGGTCAAGGGAGGTGATTCTGCCCCACTACTCCGTTCTGGTGAGACCTCACTGTCAGTACTGTGTCCAGCTTTGGAGTCCTCAGCACAAGAAGGACATGGACCGGGTCCAGAGCAGCGCCAGAGGAGGGCCACAAAAATGATCAGAGGGCTGGAGCACCTCTCCTGCAGAGACAGGCTGAGAGAGTTGGGGTTGTTCAGCCTGGAGAAGAGAAGGCTCTGGGGAGACCTTGTAGCAGCCTTCCAGTATCTGAAGGGGGCCTACAAGAAAACTGTAAAGGGACTTTTTACAAGGGCATGTAGTGATAGGACGAGGGGTAATGGCTTCAAACTGAAAGAGGGGAGATTTAGATTAGATATTAGGAAGAAAATTTTCACTCTGAGGGTGGTGAGGAAGTGGAACAGGTTGCCCAGGGAAGTTGTGGATGCCCCATCCCTGGAGGTGTTCAAGGCCAGGCTGGATGGGGCTTTGAGCACCTGGAGGTGTCCCTGCCCATGGCAGGAGGGTTGGAACTAGATGATCTTTTAGGTCCCTTCCAACCTAAACCATTCTATGATTCTCATTAACCAACACCTCCAACGCCTTGTCATCAGGGCTGCTCTGAATCCATTCTCTGCGCAGCCTTTATTTGTGCATGGGATTGCTCCAACTCACGTGCAGGACCTTGTACTTGGCCTTGTTGAACTTCATGATGTTTGCATGGGCCCTATATGTACAACCTAGGCAAAAGCAAGTCCGCTTGATACTCGATGGCACTTGTTGCACCAAGCAATGAATGATGCATATAGCAACAGGGCTATCCTCATTCTCTAGCACTGCTGTGCCCAGTAGGTTGCTAAAATCTGAGACTCAGGTCAAGGTCTTGCAAAATTCAGTCAGGGTCTGTACAGCTGTAACTAGGGTTCATCAGTTCAGGAAAATCGTGTGACCATTGGAAGAAGTTAGAAATGCAGACAGTTGACTCCTCCATGTGTGGTAAGCTTGACAGGAAGGCTTTGGGTTGTTGAAGAGGACTTGACCCAGTTCCTTTGTTGTGATTCTTGGGAATATGAGTGGCGACACCATGAAGCTGCAGCAGGGCATGTGGAATAGAAAGAAGATTGGTTGTAGCCGACAAAAATAATGGCACATCTGACACAATGGTGCAAAACCTAGCAATCTGCTTGTTTTTCTGAAGTGGAAGTTATACAGCTAGTGTCATTTTAGACCTAGGCTGGAAGCTTTGACTGATGGAACATGTTGCTAGGTGTTTTTTTTTTCCCAAAAGATAGTGGGTAGGGCAATTAGAAAAAAAGGGGTCTGACCTTTATTGGAGGGAGAAGGCCAAAAGTGAGACCAGAAAAATGAAAAGGCTTCTAAATCAAGAAAGCAAATACGAAATATCAGTGACGATAAAATAAAAATACTGAAAAGGATGAAATCAATCAAAC
The DNA here is from genome assembly GCF_963924245.1 of Chroicocephalus ridibundus. Classification (NCBI taxonomy): domain Eukaryota; kingdom Metazoa; phylum Chordata; class Aves; order Charadriiformes; family Laridae; genus Chroicocephalus; species Chroicocephalus ridibundus. The sequence goes on along the minus strand of NC_086316.1, from coordinate 66,930,900 downwards.
ATAGAATATGCTTAAGTTAGAATGAGTAATACAGTGAGATTGCAGTTCACTGCAAGGAAGTGCTGATTCAGACTGGTAGCTAAGATGAGCTGAAGGTGTTATGCTGCAGTCACTTATGCCACAACTGTGATCTGCCCATGAGTTTAGTACGCTTTTGGCAGCTCCTAGAGCTAAAAAGCCTTTGGAGTGATTCTGCATACGCAGCCCAAAGTGTAGACATGTCCTTGGACAAGTGCTTAGGGCAGGACTCTCGGACAGTGAACAAGAAGACCCAACCAGAAGTAGCAGAAGACAATTAAAAAGGAAAGGAAGATGTCCTCAGAATGAGTGGAATTGTCTTTCCTACTTGGCCACAAAGACTTTCATGAGCAGTATGTTCAGTAATAAATATGCCAGAAAATGTAATTCATTCCTTCATTGCCAAGATAATGTAGTATTTGGACAAAATAAGGTCATGTGTGAAAAACAGGTGAGCTGAGCCTGAACATAGGCTGACAGAAGTGATACTAGCAATAGAAAAAGGCATTCTGAAAACTCAAGGGTCCTTTGTTACAGGGTGTATATTCACAGTCTGTGTTATATAGATATAATTGCGGATTCCTTTTAAAAAACACATGTAAGTGTCACTTTCTGTCCTTTACAGTGAGCAAGGGAACAGTCCTAGTCAGCCAAATTGTTACTAGCCATGGTTTTTCAGCCTTTCCCTGTATTTTGGACAGGCTGTAACAATATTCCAGTTATTAACGAACAAAATCACACGACATGCTTCTCCAGGTTGTATGATAATTGGCTTACAAGGCACAGAATTTCAAATGGAGCTCATGTTCTTGGTCCTCAACTGCAAGAGCATAGCAGGGACAGCACAAGGGGTGCCTGGCGCTAGGCCCCTCGCTGTGGTTGCTCCGTCACACAATGGAGCTCTCCATACTAAGGCTAAAACTTGTTCGTGTCGGGGCTGGTCTTAGGTAGTGGAATGACTCTGAACACGAAGAGCTATTGCTGACCTTATATTCCTTCCTCTAAGTGCAAAGTCTGCTTCTTAATTTATATGGGGAAAGCAGGATCACAGAACAACACAGCATTAAAAAATTTGCCGTAACTTAAAAAGTGAGATACCAGCTAGCATATCCTGTGCACAAAGAGAAGCTGTAATAACAAACGACAACTTTGTGCTGTAAGTTGCTGTGTTCCATAACTGCTAGTCATGCTGTCTAATACTGGAACGTGTTCAGCAGGGTGGTTGTGGTATAAGAACCTGTATGCAGTAGAAAATAGTTCAGCTTGACTTTAACAACCATAAATTTGCTTTCTGTGAATTCACACATCGGAGTGACACCTAACTTCTGAAGGTCTATTCTGTTGTAGCATGCTGTGTATGAATTAAGCTGTTGTTATGGCTGGAAGCACTGGCTTTCTGATACTACAGCTTGTGACTTCTCAGTAGAGGATGGCAGACACAGAAGAAAGAGTGTATATGTAGCTTAGAGAGAAGAAATCTGCTGCAGGCAGACTACTGACAAATCCTTCTTGTATTTTTCCACGCTATACCTACTGTTAGACAGAAATCAATACAGTGAGATACCACTTGATTTCCAGGAAGAGAGCTATCAGCAATGATATATAGTTAATTGCCTTAAAGTGACACATGTTAAAAAAGGGATCTTGACAGCTTTGTGTTTGAAGTTTTCTACTTGAGCAAGAAACAAAACACAAAAGGCTGTAGCCTGTTGCTACAAGTAAAGGCTGGGGAATTACATTCACATCAGTAAAACTGAAGCCAAGTTCTGTATTACAGAACCCCTTATTCACTGCTGCCTTCTAGTTAAATTGACTGATGCTATTCAGAGAGTTAAGGCTACGTGTAGAAAAATATATTCAGTTCTGAGTATTTTGCTGATATGGTAATGTCACCAAAAGTGAGTGCATTTATGAGAAAGAATAACAACTTCATATGATGCAGGAATGAAGACTTGAGAATAGGAACAATTGAAAAACAGTAACAAAATTCAGCATGCCAGGTATATTTGTGTGTGGATGTGTAACTAAGAGATCCAAGAAGGAATACAGGAGTTTGTACATGAAAGCGTAGCACAAAAGGAATGTATATAGAATGAAGTAAGCAATAGAGTGAAAGAGAACAAAGGAAGATATAGGCTTTTGGTAATAATTTCCTGTTGCTAAAACATACTAGACTGTGGTATGGCTTCCATCAGCTACAGGTCTTAAATAATTTATATCTAGAGTGAACAATATACTTAGGTACCTAATAAACTTATGCATTCATTGGAAAATAAAAGAAACAATAATGATTTGTATTAGCCAATTCATACTGCAACTTTATATATGGTACAAAGATAGAGATAAAGATCTTTGCCCCATATGCTTCATTACCTTTGAGGATTTACTTTGCATTTTACGTTTCTGGTCTTGCTGATCTGTATTCTCTTTTTCTTCCTTTACTTTTCCATTATTCTTTACCATTTTTAAGAGGTTTTTCCCCTTTCTTTTATCTCCTTGTGCTCTTTTCCTCCTCTTCCATTGCCAGCCTTACTTTCCTATCTTTTCCTCTTTTTTTCTGCTCCCTTTAGCATTACCTTAAATACAGCTGTTGTATTTACAACTTCTACAGAATCAGTCCGTCAAAATAATTCCTTCTCAGGGTCATCTTAGGGAGAAGGTTAATTGGATAAGAGTATTTGTGTCTCACATTTATACTACTACTCAGCTATATACCAAAGCAAATTCTCTGAAAAATCTGAATACACAGAGTTCCTTTTCCTGTTGTGTCACCACCTGCAGTAACAGTGCTTTGCAGTCAGAATTTAGCAAACAAAAATGATGGTGGTCATGCATAAGGCATAGCAAAATAAAGCCCAGTTTCTCAGCACCAAAACTCCTCTGTAGTGCCAAGAGCAGTGAAAGCTTGCTTTAAGAGAGAAGCCAGAGAGATATGAATCATCCCGTGAAAACATATCCTATGCTCAGCTGTGAAGCATTCTTTCTAGAGCCCCAGTTTAGAAATTGTCATTGTTACTTGAAATTCTGGTATGAATATTTGTAATCAAGCTTTAACTTCCAAGAACCGAATTTTGTAGTTTTTGTGATTTCTTTTTTGTTTTGTTGCAGCAGTCACATTTCCCAGACGGGATTAGGAGCTCATTGTCTTGCTGGTGTATAAATATGTGGAAAAATACAGACCTTCTCCCAGAATCAGGAATCCTGAATGAGTAAAGAAAATGGCAGACAAACATTAGTGGTAAGAGATGTAACCTACAAAGCAAATTGTTAACAAAACCATAGACTTTCTTTGTCACTTCCCTGCCTCTTTTCTTTTGCCCTTCCTTTCTTGGGGCCACTTGTCATTCAGCCCGTAAAGGTTGACTTAAACATATTCTGTCTATAGTTAATTAAGCAGTGGGAGAATCTTCTTGGAGATATGTGTATACCCAAGACTGGGTTCAAGTCATGTCAATATCAATATATATTGAAACACATGGGCTGCTCCTGTTTGTATTTTAGCGCCTTTTCTGAACAGATCCTTTGTGAAACTGCTTGCTAGTATTTGCTCCAAAGCAATAGTTCATAAAGTATTACTTGAATTTTATTATATGACTGTGATAATCAGTATCAACTAAAAGAAAAATTCATTCACCAGTGATACTTTGTTGAACAAGAGGCATTAACATTTTCACTAACCTGATCTTTCATATGCAGTCCTTATCAATGTGAATACATGTATTTCAGAAATGCTTATAAATTCTTACATCACTCATTAATTGCCTAATAAGCTTGAATCAAAAGGAGCCATTAACAAATTACTTTTAATACATTGGATTTGATGAAAATTTCTCAGGTTATATTGATATTTTCCTTGTAGTTTCCTGTTGGCAGCTTCATAGTCTATATTACATGCATGTTAACATGTAACAGCAGTAGTATATGCAGGGTCTTTTAAATTAAATGTTTGAGAAACACTAGTGTGAAGTTGAGTAATCTCATCTTTGGGTGTGTTGAGTGCACTGTTCTCCCAGGAGTTGATGCTGGATAATATGAGCTTTGAGAGGACCACAGTGCCTTCAGAGCTTTCTTTCTAAATTCTTTCCTAAATTATTTTACCATTCTATGGTAATCATTAGCTTATCACTGAAGATTGGGCTATTAGTCCATGTACTGTCCAATGCACTCTATTTATAGGATTACAAGAATATATTCAACATGTCTTTGTAAAGGAATATGGAATATTAGTGGTTCAGTTTAAATAAAATTAATCACTTAAAGTTAATGATTTAATGCTAGGCCACATTGGCATACTACTTATATATAGCTCACTTAGCATAAATAGCTAAAGGTGATGAGGACTCAGGCAGCAAGCTGCAAACTTTCGCCTAGATAAGTTGAACTGGTTTTGGATTTCTACTTAGTTACATAAAAGAAGGCACTGAGACCAGTACAAACCAGGAGATAAGGAAACTACTACCGTCAGCAGAGATGTACCTCGTCTAGATACGAACAGTTAACAGGCTGGCCTGGAGACAAAGAAAGAATCCAATAATGAACAAGAAGACCCCAGACTACAAATTCCCATTGGACCAGGTGGCGCGTGCAGGGTGTGTGAAGAGCGTGTGAGGGGCAAATGCACAGAGTGTCAGGGTGTAATTGCCCAGGGATTTCTTGTTGCTGGGTCCCTCTCTGGAGGCTGCCAGCCGGGGCTGTACTTGCTGCTGTGCCACTAGAATAAATTATTTTTTTCCTTGAATTATTGCCAGAGACTCTGCTATGGGAAACCAAGGGCAAAGAAGCTTCTTTAACATCTTTTTAGTTTTTTTTTTTTTAATGTTACATTTATGCATATTGTATTACAAGTTCCGTTGTGTATCACTGAGAATATGCATTCTTTATAGAAACTCAGATGACCATTAATCATAGAATCACAGAATGCCTGGAAATACAGCAATACATTCACAATGAGCACCCATCTGCTTTGGAGTGATTACATGTTTAGTGTAAAGATGTATTCCATATCTCATTTTGAAAAAAGCTGGCCTATAGTCCCTCTGTGTACCATTCCCACCCCTGTGAAAGCTCCTCAAATGTTGTGTAAGTTACGGTCTAAAGTTGCTTTGCAAGTTGTTTGTAGCCCGAGGTTTCTTAGAACATTCGGTGTTCTCAGGAACGACCTGGTAGTTGCTGCCTCTCTACTCTCCTGCCATGTTTTAGGTGTCAGGTTCTCCTGTTCCTGCCTTGTTTTCCTTTAGAGCTTTTTTTTTTAAATTATTTTTTCCTTGCTTGCTCCACTATGTTTCCTTCTCCTGACTTTTGCATCTAGCTTTGTTTAGTGTTGTCCAGGGCATGTGTCAGTGTCAGGAGGCAAATTTGGTTTAAGGTGGGCTGGTATGACAGCCTGTGATCTATGGGAACCCTCGCCACAGGCCAAAGTACTAAGAGCAGATACAGACAGGGAAGAAAAGGAACATGTGATTAACAGGCCACTGCCTGAGTTAGGGCTTGGTGGCGGTCAGAAACTAGTACCTCACATTCAGATGAGCTATTGACTGTATGGTGATGGGATCATGCCCCTTGGGAAGCTGCAGTTCCTGGCTCCTGCTGAGCTCCTTCCAGCAAGTTCAACCACTGACTTAGAAAAGAAAAATGCAATCTGACATGTAATCCTTCACAAGTTGCTGACCCTTGTATCTGAGGGATGAGAGGAAACTATTCTCAGTGTTCACACAGTTCTTTTCTCTATAAGCAGTAATTCTTTGTCCACAGCCTTAAAAAAAAAAAAAAGGGAAAAAAAAAAAGCCTGGGTTGAAGACAGAAAGTTCAGTCTCATTTCTGTGTGTAAGAAGTCCCTTTTACAGATGATTGAATTCAGCCATGTCTGGGGTGAATGTAACAATTGTTTAATAATGTGAAGCCTTAAATTGTATCCAGCTGGTTCTGTAGGGGGATTTTGCAGCCAGGAAGAAGTTAATTATCCAAAACTGGATCCAGATCAAGATTAGGTTTATTGGCTTACACACTGTAAGCCTGATAGCTCTAAAGTGGTAACTGACATACTTTTTTTAATATCATTGTGAGTATGTACTATGCTGTAGGAAGGTACTTTTCCAGCCAGCTCAAGAAACAGCTTTTTGCCTGCTTATTAATTAATTACACTTTTCTTGAGAAAAGGAATGTAACCTAACATAATACTCCAACAGTCACTGTAAAAACAATAATAAAAAAATCTAAGTAGAAGCTTGTCAGGTCATGATGTAGGATTTTTAGATGCCTTTTTGTATCGTTGATGCTGTCTCTTACATTAAAAAGTTCTGTTGGTAATAGCCTTACCAATGATTTGGTTTTTTTTTTTTCTTTCCTTAAAACTTGGAATCAACATGACCAGTATGTTTTCAGTGTTCTCATTGGTAGTAACGTGAAGTCATCTTGATGGTATAAGTATATTGCAGAATCATAGCTAGATTTTCATCATATTAAGGGCTAGCTGATTGGGTTCCTGAACTGTGAAGTAAACCTGGCTGATAAAATTCTAGATCAGCAAAGCTAACAAGTGTTTTATTATTGGCCCTGTAAAGGGTAAAGATGTGATCTGAGGAATTTAATATTCAGCCACTATTAGAAAGTTAAGCATGAGTGTATATTAATCGTAATTCTGATTTCATTTAAATCAGTAGGAATTTGCAGTTGAGTTCAGTAACAGTTGGACTGGACACCAATTGCCAAATTCTGCAGGGTTCTGCTGACCTCTGCTAACCTCTCTTGCTTATATGGATCCAACAGTGTGAATTTGTAATGATTTACAGGAAAATACTCAAGAATGTGGATTGTCATAAGAAGTATCTTACTTCATCTTTAACCTACAGCTTGAGTTTCACATCAGTTAAAAGATTTTAGAGGTTATAGCCAATGCTTAAAGTGAAGTTGGTATCCCTTTCTAAAGTAATGTTAGGGAGGATGGAACTCAGACTTAGGAATGAGTGGAAATAAACCCGTCACTGCGCTCTTAAGACAGGTTGCTGCTCAGAAATTAATAAGAAGAAAATACTTATTTGCAATTACAATAGGCAAGACATTTTGAATTACAGACATATGGGATCATTGTGAAAGTATCTTGAACTACCAGAAACTTTATAAAATACTGCTATACAAAAGTGAATACAAAAGTGTATTTATTCCAAGATCCAGTAGTATCTTTTTTTTTTTTTTAACATGTTGTTAAAGTTACCTGAGGAGAAAAAGTGTTTTAAGTTATATAAAGCCTATGTCTGGTAAGAGAAATCTTCAGAGCAACCTTCTTACTCTAGATGAGACTTCATACTGTTAATGCAGTGTATCTGTGTTAAATTAGGTTGATCTATATGTGCTTTTGCAGATGAGTCCAAAATGCAGACAAAACCCGACATTCCTCTATCAGACAGAATTAATTTTCTGCAAGGGATTTTCATCTGTTGTGTGCACAAAAAATGTAATGCCCAAATAATGTTTTGTGTAAGTTGCGCATGGAGACTGAAATGGAGACTGTATGGAGACTGAAATGGAAACTGAAAAAGAACCTTGGAAAACTTAATGTATAAAAGAAGAAGTAGAGGCAAATTCTGATCTCACTGGAGCTAATTTTTTTCCATTGTCTTTTACAAGGTCAGTTTTCATCTTCAGTTTTCCAAAAATAGGTGAAAAAGTGAGATATAACTAAAAATGTAAGGAAAAGTCATGGTAACAGAGGTATTCCGCGTTTTGAGCCTTTAGCAGTACATTGTTCACAGTGTATATCTTTCAGTTGCTGTTGATTTTTCCAACATTGTTGACGGCACTAGTGTCAATTCCTTTATGAAATGAAGCTCCAGTATATTCATGAAGTGAAATGGAAAAACAAGAAAACAAGGACAGGATGCTTACTGCATGACTGACTGACATACACACAGCTTGAAAGGAAAGGAAACACGGCAAATCCACTTCCTAACCTTAGTGCTAAAAAAAGTACTAGGGATAATAACAGCAAAGTTAGTTGTCTGAAAAAAGGCAAAAATTGTTAAGGTAGAAAGGAGGAAAGGCAAGTAACAAGATTATTGAAGACATACAGAGCACATTCTGGCTCTGTCAACCATGTTTTGGGTAGTGTATATATTTTAGCTTCTGCAAGAAAATAACTTTTGTTACATATCTTACACAAAGAATGTTATAAATTGCTTAAAATAAGTTGCTTTAAGCAACAAATTCCTTTAAAACCCCACAAAATTTCCACATATCAGTCTTCTCTATTTCTTGCACTAAAACCTCTGGGGTTTCTGTCAGTTTTTGATCATGTTTTTAAAACTTGCTCTCCTGTGAAAAACAAACATATTTCTCCAATTATTATGAATATGTTATATTTCCTAGGTCACTTCTTTGAATTCTTGCCCATGATAGTACTAGCCTACTTTTGTGAAGTATCTAAAGACCTGAGGTGACTATAGTAGGTACAGGAAACATGTTGTCTGATGTTGGTATGGGAAATGCTTCCTTGCCCAGCAACTAATAACACAAGAATGAGATCTGATAGTTTTATCATCTTAGTCTAATGTATGTTGTGGTATACTAGTAGTGGAGTCAAACCCTGCACCGTTCCCCTCAGAAGTTTGTTAAGGCTTTTCCTAGCAGACTACATTTCCTAGCCAACAATCAACTTTTAGGTGGGGTCTGACATGCATTTAAATGAAGGGTTTGAATTTGTGAGCCAGACTGTATAAATTTACCAACTCCAGACCTTTCAGAATCTGTAACATTTTCAGGTTTTTGGGACCACTGTTTTTTTGCTAAGCCCAATTGTCAAGCAAAGCCCTCTGTGTTCTCCACTAACCATGATTAACCATCTGGCAGCTATCTGTAGATTTAGTTTCCCAAAACATAATTTCTTTCCAGTGCTAAGCCTAGGAGGATGACTAGGGGCCTCCATTGGCGTCTGCTTTTTTGTTATTTTAAAAAATTACTTCCAGTATTTCTGCCCAGTACTTAGCATCCTTATTTACTTTAGAGTATTTCCAGCAGATGGGGAGGAGTGTTCCATTTTCCTCACATTCAGCACATTTCCAAAGAATGCTGATTTCTTTTTTTTGGGCTATAATGGAACAAGATACCACTGAAATAATATGTTTCATAAAGGGTTTCTTTGATGGTTGCACTTCTTGATGATCCCAGAGATCTCTTAGGTGCCACTGTTTATCATCTTACCTCGTATTGCTTTGACTATGCCATAAAAGCAGAAGCATAGTCTGGAGAGGCAGTCTGCTCTGAAGAAGCACTCCAAGTGTCTACTGCCTCTTACAGCTCTGCATTCATGAAAACCATGATAACCATGTCCATAATTACAATTTAGAAAACAAACAAATGCTCCAGCTTACAGGAAAAGCAAAATAGTGCTCAATTCCAAGATAATAAGAATTGTTAAAAAAGCAAAACAAAACAATGCTATGTGCGGTTTTTCTCCTGGTTTGGAAGAGTGCCAAATTTGTGTGCTATGGGGGCTTGTAGAAGGTTTAAATTGGAAAGACAACTCTGCGTTTTTGGTAGTGCTCTGTGTCAGCGACCTGGCTTCCACACCTTCTGCTAAAACATGCAGGATTTATATTCTAAATATTTGAATCAATACAATTGCAAGGCTGGGAAGCACAAACTTTCCATGCACTCATCAGAGTTGTGAAACCAATGAAGGTTGAAGTTACATTGACATTGAAGTGGTTTTACTGTTAAGGGTGATGAAAATGGTGCTATACTTCACCTTTGTAATATAATGTCAAAATAAGAAAAACTGCTGCTTTCGAGTGTACATTTTGTGGCCCACTCTCGAGTTGTACCTAGGTAAGATTGTTTTAAGGAGTGTTCTCAGCAGCCAGATTACTACATTTGCAGTGAAGCAATTCTGTTCCAAGCCTAGGAAGTACAGATAAGAACTAAAACAGAAACATTAAACTTTGTGGTTAAATAACGTTTAGGTGTTATTTACATTTAGAACATTTGCCTTCCCAGTTTTTTTCATCAGCTGATTCATCCAGATCAGGTCTTATATCAGTTTAGAAAGATGCCATGGGAGTTTCTGAACCTTTTAAATCTATGGTAAGAGAGGCTGTGGATATTGTAGCGACATGATAGGACTCTCTGTATGTGCATAGAGAATTATTATGCAGGACACAGGATAGGCTCAAATAACATTAGTGGGGAAAGTCCAGGGAAGGATCATGGGAATAGGTCACGGTTTCTAATCTTTCCAGGCTGCAACACAGGCAGAAGCTGTTTCAGAGTGTATTCTGGAAAAGAGGGTGTGGAAGGTCGTGCAGTCCTCCAGGAGTTCATGATTTGGCAGGTGAATTCCCCCTTCACAAACATACTCCTAGCCTGTAGCCCCTGGCATCTTGCCTGTTTTTCTGGTTTGAAAAGGGAGGGGTGGATTTCCATGTATAAAAGTACCTCTGTCTACAGTTCACCTCAAATATTTCTTGAGCAGCTGCCGCACTTTCTAGCTGGCCTTAAGCCTCAAACTCTGTGACAGAGAAACTTTTTTTCTAAAAGCACCAGTGAGCGTAAAATATATATTTTTTGTGATTTATTTGTATGAACATTTGAACTACATTGGAAGTATTGTTCAGATATAAATTGGAGTTTGTCCTAAAGAAAACAGACTTATTTTGGGAAAAAGATGTTTGTCTCTCCATTTTCACTTTCTACATTAAATCATTCAGAGCTTGTGGGTGTTGATTATAGTATTTCCTCTTTACTTCTTGTAATGCTTTTCTCTAATACAAACAGTCATGTAAGCATTTCTGCAAATGGGTCTGTTGTATTTCTTTTTTCTTTTTACTTCAGGAGTGTAAATGAGCCTAAAAAAAGAGGTTTAAAATTCTGAAGTTTTAAAATATCGAGAAAAATGCTTAACATGCTTCCTAATACTAACAAAACGTCAAGAATTTATACTAAATATATCTTGAGGCACTTGTGACATGAGACAAAAAGGGTTCTGAGAGCCCTGCTGCCCTTATCCGCTGGTATGTTTTGCAGTCCAGCAGCATCCCAGAGCTCTACAAATGTTATGTTAAAGTTGACTGGAACATTTGAAGCTACATCACTTACTTGATTCTGACTGGCCCAATGTGTCTCTACAATGATTTCACACTAGTGTATACTAGAATCCGAGCAGCTGTATTTTTCAACTGGCCTTGTTGTATCTGTCCTACACCAAATGCAATCTTCCGTTTTAGAGAATACATTTGAATCTGGCTTCTAAAAGTAGTAACGGGAATGAAGTAAGGGGTAAGAGATGCTCTGCAGAAGGATTAAAGAGTACTCTCTGTAAAAGATCCTTTGAAAGAGTGAAGCTATGCAACTGTTGAAAGAACATGGATTTCTTAGTTTATATACATTAGTTTATATAAATTATATACATTGCTTGGAGGAGCACAGGCCATTATCATTAATTTAAAAATAGCTAATACTTAGAGAAAACCTAAGGAATTTTGCATATGTGATGATTATATTTTATCCACTGCTAATGCAGCCTCCTCTTGGGGTGGAAAAGGGCTTATCGGCACTACAGGTGTAGTATGTATCTGTGTTAATAGATCCATCCTGTCATTTCACAGCAAGAGTGGTAAAGTTGTATGTATAGTACATAACTAGGAAAGACAGGCAGTGCATATCTAATGTCTGTTAGACGTTGATAAAATCCCACATTCAGATAAAACGAGAATATGACAATATAAGCTTATGAAAATCAAATAGCAAGGATGTTAGTCTTATTTGGAAGACTGTGTTGGGTTGCAAGGACAATATGAAGGGTTTCAGTCTATTTGAGAATTTAAAGGCCCCGAGAGAATAGTGCTACAGGGAAAACAACCACCAGAGGTGTAAGAAAGAGAAAGCAGACCTTTCACACTTGAATGATTTCATCAACATGTCATTTATAGCACCTTTTATTTAATTCATAAATGTTGTTTCACAGAGCTCACGTAAAGAAAAACACAATGGGGAATGAAGTTCATGACGTTCATGATTTTCTTACCATAGTTCTATGGAGAAATGGGTGAATTTTACAACATGCTATCAGCAAATGTTCTTTCTGATTCGTGTATGTTAGAAATATATAGCTTAGCCTTCCTTTCTCCAAATAACATATCTTTCTCTTACAGCTGGAGGATCTGAAGCAAGGAGTTAAAAGGAAAAACCACTCCATGCCTCCATGCTACTCTGTAAGCTTCATTTCCTGCTGAGACATTTTGATAACCAAACAGAGTGACTAGTATTAATGGATAATGACATGAGAATACCACCATTTTCGGTCATTAACTGCAAATGGACATCATATTTTCAGTTTCAGAAACCTACTAACAATACGTATAGCTGAATCAAGAAACCAACCAAGACATCTGCTATATCACCTTGACCAAATTGTTTCATTTCACTGCTGCTATTATTCTTGCTGCGCTATGTGCAGCCTTCTTATTTCAGTTTTACATTTTGGGATTACAGGGTGGATTTCTTGTAATGTATTTGCATGGTAAGAAGCACAATAAGATTTAAATCTTCACTGGAATGTCCAGGTGCTACTTTGATATAAATAAATAAATTACAAACAGTTAAAAAAGTAGTCATGTCCTATGTATAACAGATGGGTGCAATTAGAGTCTAATGAAACAAGAATGAATAGCGAAAGATTGGCCTGCAGCTTGGGAGAGGATGGATACAGTCTGATGCAATGCAGGCTTCTGCCACAAGCTGTATTTCCACTTGTGCTGACTGCAAAGTGAAAGAATATTTTGCATAATGGAATTTGCATTTTTTTTTCCTCTTTAAGCCAACCACACAAATCACACCCTAAATGGTTTCTCTTTTATAGATCCCGGTACTACTTACTGTCACGTGCCCCGCTGCTCAGTGACATTCCACTCTCTCATAAACCTATTTATTGGTTACTTTCTTAAACTCTTGCTAGAGGCTATTAAGAATACTTGCCAGTAAGATCTTAATTTAAATTGGATAAGTATTCCCAGAAAGTCAGAACCGTTAGCACAGTCTTGGCACTGTATGGCACAGTGGTACAGTTTGCATGTGTATAGAACACATTCCTGAGGTGGTGCCTGAGCCAGCTGTGTTGGTGCTGGTCAGTATGAACGTGTGGTGTGAAAATCAGTGTATATTCACAGCAGGGGGTGGCCAGGAATCCAGAAGAAAAGGGAGAGTCACTGTTAGGATGACTCCGGGAAGAGAAGGGATAAGGTCCTCTGGCTCTGCCTGGAAAGTGGGTTCCCATTTTTGAATGTGGAAACTGGAACTGTATTCTGGTGTTTGTTTCTTTGTATGTAGGAAGCATAACCCTGCAGATATTCTTGAAAAATAGTCAGGTCAAGTCAGAGACCATGCTGCTACCTCTTGCGACTATCTTACTTTGATTTATTTGCTAGTCACTCAGGACCCAGTGGCAAGAGTTGCTTTCACAACTACTGTGAATGCCTCCTTGAAGCTCTTGGTTTAGCTCGAATCCCATTGTGATCTTCACCTTGGAAACATGGCATCTTGTGGTTGTTCCTCAATTCCTTCCTTCCCCCTTGGCAACAGCTTTCCAGAGTGTCTCTGCATGGACACATGGGACTCGGAGCTCAACACATCATCATCTTTCCTTCCATTTTGTTGCTGTGCTGCTCTGTTGTGCCGAACTAGGCACTACCGTTTCCTCTTTGCAGAGGGTTGGGGTGGCAAGTGTAAGTCTCAGGAACGAAGTTCTGATTTAAAAATAATGTATCTTCCTAATTCATTGTGAAGGTAACACACTATTTTTATAAAGAAAACATACACAGCAGAAATGAACTGGTACTGAGATAGCTGGTTTTGTTTTCCTAGAATTTCAACATTCAGCTGACACTCCTTTACGATTAAAAACAAAACAAAAAAACACCCAACCACCCCACATCACCAAGTATTCTTATGTTTTCTTACTTGCTGTACAGACAAGACTACACACTCTGGGAGACCTGCCCAGGAAGATTGGGTAATCAGTTTAAAAATGACAGGCTGACAGTTTTAGTCCAAAAAAATAATGCCTGAACAAATACATGTCATTACACTGAGGTGGTACACCATACCCGGATGTACTTGAACTAATTACAGCTATTTGATGTTGTGACCTGGCTGTTTGAGGGTTCATATAATGCGGTGTGTTATCATTTGCAATAATGCATCACGTTACTGTGTGTTGATGGCATGGAGGAGCTAACACTGCTCATCCTGCCATGTGAATAGCATTTCAACAGCTGGAGGGTCAGTGCAGTGCTGGCTGCTTTCAGGGATCTCCTGTAAACAGAAGAAAGGAATACTACCCAGCAGAATTCAGACTCTTGAAGAAATCTAGATGGCTGCCAAATGAAAAATGTCACTAGGATGTTTTTCTCTCTAAAAATTCTCTCTTGAGCTGAGATATGATTTCTGCTAAGAAAATATATTTAAAAATAGCTTGAGAGTTGGTTTCTCAGACTAACTCTAGGATTGAGATTGTTGGTAGATGTGCTCGAAAGCAAGTAGTTCACACCTGTGGTGGCATTTCTGTAAGGGTCTCTGTTTAGAGAACATTTTGACACAGATCTCTGACATCTCTCAGCTTCAGGCAGCTGAGGAACTAAAATTTTTCTTGAAGAATGTTTGGAATAGAAAAATCAACTTGACTGTCAATGCAATACTCTTTCATAGTTAAATAGTACAATGTGGTTATGCATAGCAACCAACAGAAAAAAAACCCCAGACTTGTGTGGAATGCAAAATTTGTCACACTCTTGCAGATTGTAAGCTTGCAGAAATGCACATGAATGTGAGAATTAGCTTGATGTTCTGACAGAGTTGAGAAGATGGGCCAGGAGATAAGTAAAGCTTCTACTTATTTAATGGCATATTCAAAGAAAACCGCAAACAAGTGAAGTTTGGTGCAGAGAGTAAAGTCTACAGGCTTTATTCATGTTTTATATTAGGATAATTTAAATTATCACTTGAAACAATTCGTACCTGTTAGTTTGGACTGCCCCAACTATTGAACTTAGTCCAACGTTTGGGTTAGTAAACCCTGACTATGGACAACATAAATAAAGGGTTTATGGTAATGTGTATTTCATTTCCATGGCTGCATGTATCTGGGTGGCACAGTAATACAAGCAACTTTTCAGAGTACCTTGCTGGCTTAAACAGAATGTGTCCATAAGAACTGAACTCATGCTATAGCTTTCCAGTGGTCTCCATAGTTTGAGTTGATAATTTTGGTTCAGCTCACAGAAGACAGTTATAAGCACTGTTAGCGATGCTGCCCAAGAAAGGTTGTGCTGACCTCACGTAACATATTTGGGGTCCCTCCATGGGCAGTACTTGAGGGCAGCAGCATTTTGATTTGGATCAGCCAGAGGATGTGAAGCGAAACTGTTCTCTGTGAGTACGGCTGCATCTCTCCTGTGTGGTAACAGTAATTTTTCAGTGACTCATGCAGAAAACCTGCTGTAAGTATTGTGTGATGACTTCAGTTAGAATTCAAAAAGCGTGTCAGGAGAGCAGCTGGAACTTGCTCTTTACATAGTAGCTTGTCTAATCTTTCTGTTGTTTGGGATGGCAGAGTGGTAACTGTGACTCCAAAACCTCTGCCTGTTCTCTTCCATCCTCTGAGGAGATTAAGGAGACAAGAGGACAAGGAGGATCACGGAGACAAAGGAAGAGCTAATCTTAGCTGGCAGATAATTTATCCAATGCAGCTTTATGCCTTTCGTAGCCCAGACAGTAATTACACAAAATAACTGACATGAAGAAGGTTGTCACTTAATTTTCTTGAAGATAAAGGGTCTTTGTGAGTCCTTTACTACTGCTCTGGGCTGCAGTTCCTGGCCAAGATCCCCAGTGTCCTATGTGAATGTCCATAGCCATGGGTAATGTTGCTTTTCCGGCTGTTAGTGATAGCACTGTGACGACTACACACTCCCCAGCAGGAGCTTTGCAGCTAAGCTAGCCAAGGTGGCTTTTGGCCAAGAATAAGCACAGACCAGTGTCCAGGACCTGCTCTCAGACTCTGACTCTCTGCACTGTGCCCTGAGAAGAACCATTTATAATCTTTACTTTTCAGCCCTTAGTTCACTTCCTGCGTTTCTCCACCTGACTGTCATAAATACTGAACACTCGCAAGCAAGTTCCCGTAAGGAGGGAAAACAGAAGCCACATTTTTGAGGGTTAACACCTGAGCACTGAAGATAGCCCTCCAATCCCAGTTCACAGGAGCCACTTTTGGAAATTTAGTGTCTAATCTTTTTGCCCTTGCTTCTTTATATGTGTCATTGGGATAATATTATTTACTAGCCTACTGGGAAGGTTTCAGTGATGGAATGATTACTTTTTTCCAAGTTCTAAATTTCATCAGAACATATAAAAATGTCCTCCAGTTTGCTACAAGATCTCTGTGGATTTAGTAACCAGGTGCTATCCTCACATAAAAGCTGAGAGGAGAATAAAACCTCTGTGAAAGTAGACTATCTTCCTGTTTACCACCTTACCAGAGAGCACCAGAAGCGTGCGAAAACTGGTACTTGCTTTTTGCCATTTAGATAAAGACCTTACCCTGGTTCCTGCCACAACTTTACAGTCTATTTTTGGCACTTGTCTGACATGTGCTGATCTTGTGTTTACAAAAATAACCTTGAAAACCTTGATAGATCTGACAGTATTGATGTCAAATGAAGTTTTCTTTGTGGAAAGAGTTTGGAAAAGTATTTCTTGCTGTTGTGAACCTAGAGACTTAGGACCTCACAGTTACTGAGGTTAAGAATGTGATATCTGAATTCTCAATGACTACTCCAAGGAAAGGAGTAATATAGCTGAAAGTCCTGACACATTGATTTTTGCATTTCTGAAACTAACTAGTATGAACTCTGCATCAGGAACAGTGTAGGGGGGAGACTTGAGCTGTGCTTTTAAAATGCCTATAAATGCAGCATTTGATTAAGCGTACAGTAGGCGTGTATGCAAGAGTAAAAACAATAAAATCCTGATGTAAATTCATTGGGCATAAAAAAATCCCAACAGAACAGAAAGAACGAGAAGGACAGCAAGGGCACAAATTGCTTCTCATGCCACTGACAAGCCATAACATCTCTGAGGTGAAATTTCCTGCATATTTATTACCATGAGCCTTTTAGTGGGCATAATTTTGTGTCTCATGAATAAACCTAAGCAATGGCAAATTAGAAGCAGCTTTCCAAGATATGTCTTGGAACCCACAATGAAAATAAGATGGCAAATTTATTTACAGGAAAATCAACCTTTTAAATATATTTAGGTGAGAGAGAAAGACCACGGGGACAATGGTGAACTTCAAGTGGCTTCAGTCTGTAGTTTCTAGGACATACTGAAAAAAATGCCCAAATCAACAATGGGAGGAAAATCTCTGTAAGATCACAACATAGTGAACTGTGGAAAAACACTAGACACTCTAACTGGAGAGGCCACGGCACAGAAATATTTTTAGAGTTTCAAGTATTAGAATTTTCAGAAGCATCCAACCCCTTTCTGCTAAATTCCCTACACAGAATGTCTCTTTGGATCAACGGCTGGAGGGTGAACGAACCTTTAAGAAGTTCCAGTCCTCCATATCAGAAAAAAGAACATCTGTCTGGTGCTAGGAGCTGGACAGAATGGGAGGCGGAGCCTCCCTCCGGGTTAAGTCATCATTTAACAGTTTGGTTTAGCTGTTCTTAGTAATAAATCTCTGCCTTATTTCGAAGAGTCTACTACAAATAGTCACTTCAGAAACAGGACAGGACTGGCAAATTTAGAAACTGAAAATGCAGTCTTTACGATTGTGTATTTAGTATAGCCTTTCTGGTTAGACCTCATATTTTTTCCTTTCTCGGATGATATTTACCCTCAACTTCAGTGTATGAAAGATACAGTCCCATTTATTTTCAATCATTTGAGTGCAGCCAGCTATTCATGCGCTGTGGGAAGTTCTCCCTTCACAGTTTTCACTGTGTGTGCAAAGCTACTTTTAGTTCAGTTGACAAGCTGAAATTACAGCTGAAGTTTGTGGCACTGAGTGTAAGCAGGGGATCTGCTTCTCCTGCTCTTTCCTCTCAGTTGCCCTCTTACCAAACTAATCTTCCTGATGTAATCTTGATAGGGAAGGCTATGACTATGGCGTTTTTTGTAGTGGTGCTGAATGGCTACAGGGACATATTGGGAGGGCTGGACTGAGCCTTTTCTTAGTGCATTGATGTGTTCAGAGAGTTTCAGTCTGCTGCTGTGTGATACAAAGAACTCCACCACATTCTTCTTCGAAAAGGTGGGATCTCACACGCTGAGCATGGCAACATGCACAAAGGTGGAGGAAGGTACACGTGCATAGAGTCAAGTACTCCTCTTGGATAGGTGTGAACACCCCTTTGACTCTGCACATTCTTCCTGGTGTTTGCAGAGCAGCAGAAGGTCACACTGTGATGCCAAGTACCTTAGAGCACCGCAAACATCGAGATGGGGAATGGAAAGTTACTGCAGGAGGCTGTACCATGTAGGTCTCTGCAGAAGGCAGGCCCTTGACAGTGTTGGCTGGCAGGGAGGGAAGACTTGGACTTCAGGATCCTGATGGGCCTGGAGTTTATTTCTTGGCTCTGTGTCAACTGCTTCACATCAAGTACTACTCACTGCCCTTGGTTAAAGGTGGCTTTGATGCTGGACACCTGACAACCTCTGGTCTAAACTGTCTCTGTCATCATGCTGAGCTTTTCCACCAATTTTTCCCAATAGGGACAGCACAGGAAAATCTTTTCTCTGAAACTAAGGAACATAGGAAAACCCTGTGAAAATAATGAGAGAAAAATTCCACTTTTAAAATACAAAGGTAAATAACGTACACTTTCAATATTTTGGTCTTCTTCTAAATCGTTATTGTAATGCAGATGCAGAGTAACAGTTCTGATGGCTCACGATGACAGTATGATCAGGTGAGCTCTCATAGCCCCGTTAGAATTGTTTGAAAAGTTGCTATGCTTTTATGGCCTGAAGTGGTAACTAGGATGCTTCTCGTGTTTTGCAGTGGAAAAGCATATGGATTGTGCAGGCTCCTCATTGGTGATGGTAGCAGAATGCACTGTATTTGGGGTGAAGGGACAGAGATCTCCACCTTTGGCAATGTTTAAAATGCTTTATTATAATGGAATTTTAGATGACATTGCTTCCTCTTTAGGTATTTAAACAAGAAAATTAGCCTGCTCATCAGATGCTCTGCTCATCAATAGAGTAGCCTTTGAAAGATCTCCATAATACCAGATGATCCTTTGTTTTACGTATGAATGTTTTTCTGTTTTAAATAGTGGAGTAATGCTAACCTCCTGCGCAGCTTACTGGAAGAGTGGACCTCTCCACTCGATATCAATGTATAAGTAAATGGTCCACTGGAATAAAGGCTGCACCATTTTAAAAAGCATTTTCAAATTCTGTTCGTAAGAATGATATATGGAATGTAGAATGTGTTCCAGTGGGGAAGTATATTGTGTTTTGGTCTGAAAATGTATCCTGTATGTATATATATTTTCTTAGCTCTCTGTGCCAAGCCAAACTCCCCAGGCCCCTGAGTACTGCAACACTCTGCGAGTTAACACTCAACTAGTGCCACAGAAGAATGTGCCAGACATATTTAATCACCAGACAGAGGAAAAAAGAATAATCTCTGTCATGACCTACTGACCAGCCATTTCTTGGCAATTGCTAATCAACTGTGTTAGCCTTTTATTGTCTCTCCTGCCATTATCTTCCAGGAAAGGTCTGAGCAAGAGGTCAGTGTAGCTTAAGTAGGTATTGGTTCATTTGTTATCTTTCATGCAGTACACTGCAGTCAACAGTCTGCTCTCCTCTGAAGGTGAAAGACTTCAACTTAATTTGACTTGTTTATGTATTGTAGAATTTGGCTTATCAAACCCAGAAGATAAGAATAGTTCCTGGTGGGAACATTTCTGAGAATAATTATTAGTGCTGTCTATGAGCATTAATTTTTAAAAGTTCTTTATTTGACGAATTGTGAACTACTTCTTTATTGACAGTCTACAGAAGAAATACATTAGAAAAGTGACCTGGATCTTAGTTCAGATTACCATGCATTTAAGACTGCCTATGTTCAGGTAAGTGCTATATTCTAAGCTTACTTTTCAACAGGCAATTTGATTTGCATTCCCTTCCTGAAAAAGTCTATTTCCTGGGTTGGAGACCCACTGGAAAAAAACACATTCCTTCCCAGAAAAAGTTGAGGAAAAAAGGGGGAAATGATAGGAAAAAATCAGGTAGCAGATGTCTCCTGTCACACAAAATGACTGTATTGAGGAGGCAGTGGTAATGTTTGTTTCTAGCTTCTAGTGACTGCATGTGAAATTCTGCATTTTTGAAGGATTTTCATTTGAAAGACAGTGTTATCTTTGATCTAAAATTGTTCATTATTCAGCTTTTTCCACCCACGCTGCATTAACAAAGCACTGCTGAAGAGGAAACCCAGAAAGCTGATTGCTTCCTTTCTGGGAATGGAAGTGCCTAGCCTAAGGCGTGGGGGACGTCTCTCCCTTTCTCTCTTGCTGTAATACTGGAAACATTTGAAATTTGTTCAAGCCTCTATGGGAAGCAACACAGACTACTCCTGTACCTTTGTCTCCAGCATGGAACTGCAGCTGGCAAACAAATGGGCACCACCACAGCTTTTATGTGATTGCCATCAGGCAGGCCAGGACCCTCCTGGTCCCTGGACCAGCTGGGTAACACAAGAGATGAGAGATTCACCCCCTCTCTCAGTCAGTAACAGCAACCAGGATCTCCTTCTACTAAGGAAAAAATGGAGTTGCAGGACATGACCTGCCTCTTTTTGATAGCAAAAATCTCAGTTTTCTTACCCAATCACAAGGTCTGGAGTGGCGGTGGGTCACAAATATTTGACCTCTGGGATTTCCTTGCTGTGCCATTTGGTCTTCTCTTCCTTCCACACACCGTACCAATTCCCAAGCAGTGTGTTAAACTAAAGATAATTAATCTCTGCCAGAGTGGTTACTTTGGCTTCTCACTCTGGGAAGACCAACCTCATTCTTGTGATGTCTACGCTGATGTCTATGCAGACACTTAAGGTTAACACAGAGGCTATTCGCTGCCAGCCAGAGCTGTATGAATTGGTTTTTCCTTCTCCTCTGTGCAGTCTGCACCAAAACCGTCTGCTCTATACTGGTCTGCATTGAAGCTTGAACATTTCTAAGAACTGCCTTATGAACCACTTGCCTCTTGTGTGAGGCCACAGGTAGAGGTACAAAAGGGCTGGAAGTCAGAGAATTTGGGGGTTGCAACTGGTGGAGTTCCAGGGCAGAGAAGCTTAGGGGCTCTGGCGAGCAGACCAGCTCAGGCGGTGACCCGTGGAGCAGATGCCAGTCTGTTACGCTGCAGGAGGGACTCTGGACTTTTCAGTGGGGCTGGACTGGGCAGCACTGGTCAGGTGCAAAGACAGAGCATGCCAGCATTGATCTTTCCTTTAACAGAGCATGCCTCTGTCACGCAGTAGTTTTTCCATCTAGCCCTGGGGGATAGGTTGCCTGTCAGGCCCAGGCACATGAGCTTTTTACTCTCGTGGACTTCAGCAAGAAGCAAGAGGTTTACATCAGTTGTTGAATTTGAGCTTTATACCCAGACATTTGGATTAGATGTATAAAAATAAAATATCCTTTTATTTGTGTGCGAAAGTTCCCTCTTCCTTGTGTTGCGTCAGAGCAGCTGTTGTTGTGCTCTGCTCTTTTTCTTTCTGGGACTGTCTGTGACAGCCACCAGCCATCCTTCTATTTACAGTCATTACTGCAAGGAAATTGGAAACTGCAGCTACTGGGACATGATTATCTTCTCTTTCATGTCAGGTTTGTCTTTTACTGTGACACAGCAAAAGAAATGTTTGTCAGCTAATAAAACATTTATCTAGAGATAAACAGAAATGCCGTGTCCTGGCTGAATGAGCTGCTGAGGTAGATCTAATGTAGGACAGGTTTACTAGCAATGGTGGTATAGACGGGGTGACAAAAGGGGACGATGCCCCCCTCCCCCTGCCCACAGTAATGCCCACAGCCCCTCTGTAATCAGAAGTGGGGAAGTCTCCCGAGTAATAGCGGCAAGATTTAGATAAGAATCCTGAAGCAAGCACAGGCAGATGTCTTTGTCGTCCTTTAGGAAAGGACAGTCTTCTGAAATGTTTAGTCAAAGGCCTCTAGCACTCACCAAGGCTTTTGACTGAACAGCAGTCTAGTTAGATTTCCTTCTTCGGTTTGGTGATCGAAGTGATGAAATAATGCATAATAACTCAGGACCATGCAATCCTTGTTCTATGAACATAACAATGCACAATTGCATTTTTGTCACTGAGGAATATGAAGAATTAAATGGAAGAGACATAAATCTGTCAGTGCAATGAACAGTTTTGAACAATGTGTGCTGTAGTCCTGTCTGTCCCACAGGGATTAGTGTTTCATTGTACTTCTTTAGCTTTTTGAATTCACAAAACCCACAAACTTACAATGTGGGAAATACTTGAAAAACAAAGAGTCAAAATTCCTCATTTGCTAAAATTGACTTTTATTTTAAGCTTATCATTTTAATCTTAAAAAGATATTTTTGATGGCACACAGCCTCAGAATCAGCACCTTTGCATTTACAGACTGCAGGGAATCCCTGTCAATTTGTATTTCCCTAATTCTGACTTTTAAATCATGCAGAAGATCTTACTCTTTGTTCCTGTTTTCTGTGAAAGGCTTAACAGCACATTGCTGCAACAAGATTGCACATTATGAGGATTCCATTCACAAAATAGTCTTACAACACATTAAATATTGATTTAATAATTTCATCATAAATGAAAACTGTAATGAAAATGCCTATATAAATACACAGTGCCGCTTTTGTGATGTGCTACTCTCTCTTGGTTTTTGTTTATTTACACTCCAGTTAACAAGAGCATCATTAGTGCAAATTAATGAGATTTTACTTTACATTTATCTTGTAACAAGCTCTTAGATATATTTCAGCTGATTGAGGCCAGTGTAATGAGTTAATTTTCAGCGTCTGGTTTGGTGAGAGATCTCTCAAGCTCTTCTGCAGGGTTAGATTTCTTCTGGCATGGGATAGCAGGTAGGACACAGCTTGGTTTCAGAGGCTCTCCTGATAGTCCAGGCAAGAGAGAATAGAGCAAATGACTCTGAGAATGTCCCCTTTTCTGGGATCTGGAGGTTGGGGCTGGTGGGAGAATAACTGCATCAGTCCTTAGGGAATTTAAAGGCAGGGACTTAAACTTCTTGGCACCCTGAGATGGTAGCTGAACTAGAGGAAAAAGAAAAAGAGAGAAAGAGTACACAGAAAGTGAAAAGCATGACATTTTTGCAAACGAGTTTGCTACTTTCTTTGAACTGTTTGTTTTGTGTTGTGTGTACGCAAACCTGCATTTGAAAAATATCAGTAAAAAATCACTAAAGCCTGTCAGGGCTAAGCTTCAACTGAAGAAAACTCCAGTGTTAAGCAATTTACATTACGTTTGATGATCAATAAGACTTGGTAAGTTTAAAGGTTCACTTTTGATAAGCAGGAAATCCGTAGTTTGACTGAAGGAGACTTGGTCTGTTTGGGGAGATTTCCACAAGATATTTTTTCATCAAAACCACAGGCTGACTGAAACATAAATGTTCTATGGGAATATATTATATTTAACAAAACCTTTGTGGGAGGATGCTCTATTTCCTAGGGTAAATTCTGATCAAAATCTTCGGAAGATGAAATGGAAGAACCTGCGATACTGTGTCTGGGTTACTCTAGAGACGGTCAGTCATGAAGGTAGGTCCACACAAGCTCTGCAAGTCACAGGCCACAAAAGTAGCCCATTATCCTGTAGCACCCTAAGACCCACACTGAAACAAAAGAGCCACAGCTGCTGTATGTCTTGTGTGTATTAGCAGTCTTGTAAGAAACTGTGGATTTAGATCATCCTTAATCTCCACCTCACACTCAGCAGGGTAACATTTTTTGTGCTTTAAGTTGATATAGTTCTATATCTTCTCTAAATTGAAATCATCAAGCTCCTTCATTCACAGAATCACAGAATGGTTTGGGTTGGAAGGGACCTAAAAGATCATCTAGTTCCAACCCTCCTGCCATGGGCAGGGACACCTCCCACTAGACCAGGCTGCTCAAAGCCCCATCCAACCTGGCCTTGAACATTTCCAGGGGTGGGGCATCCACAACTCCTCCAGGCAACCTGTTCCAGTGCCTCACCACCCTCACAGTAAAGAATTGCTTCCTGATATCCAATCTAAATCTACCCTCTTTCAGTTTGAGGCTGTTATGCCGTGTCCTTTCATAACACTCCCTGATAAAAGAGTCCCTCCCCGTCCTTCCTGTAGGCAGCCTTCAGGTACTGGAAGGCTGATAGAAGGTCTCCCCAGAGCCTTCTCTTCTCCAGGCTGAACAACCCCAACTCTCTCAGCCTGTCTCTGCAGGAGAGGTGCTCCAGCCCTCTGATCATTTTTGTGGCCCTCCTCTGGACCTGTTCCAACAGGTCCATGTCCTTCTTGTGCTGAGGACTCCAAAGCTGGACGCAGTACTGACAGTGGGGTCTCACCAGAACGGAGTAGTGGGGCAGAATCACCTCCCTCAACCTGCTGGTCACGCCTCTTTTGATGCAGCCCAGGATCCAGTTGGCTTTTTGAGCTGTGAGCACACATTGCTGGCTCCTGTTGAGCTTCTCATCAACCAACACTCTCAACTGCTTCTCCTCAGGGCTGCTCTGTAGCCATTCTTTGCCCACCCTGTATTTGTGCTTGGGATTGCCATGACCCAGGTGCAGGACCTTGCACTTGGCCTGGTTGAACTTCATGAGGTTTGCATGGGCCCACCTCTCAAGCCTGTCAAGGTCCCTCTGGATGGCATCCCTTCCCTCCTGTGTGTTGACTGTGCCACACTGGTGTCGTCAGCAAACTTGCTGAGGGTGCACTCAATCCCACTGTCCATGTCACCGACAAAGATGTTAAACAGCACTGGTCCCAGTACTGACCCCTGAGGAACGCCACTCATCACCAGTTTCCATGTGGACATTGAGCCATTGACTGCAACCCTTTGAGTGTGGTCATCTAGCCAGTTCCTTATCCATTGAGTGGTCCATCCATCAAATCCATGCTTTTCCAATTTAGAGACCAGGATGTCATGCAGGACAGTGTCAAACACTTTGCATAAGTCCAGGTAGTTGATGTCGGTTGCTCTCCCCTTATCTACCAATGCTGAGGCAACATCATAGAAGGCCACCAAATTTGTCAGGTGTGATTTGCTTTTGGTGAAGCCATGTTGGTTGTCATAAATCACCTCCTTATTTTCCATGTGCCTTAGCAGAGTTTCCAGGAGGATCTGCTCTATGATCTTGCCAGGCACAGAGGTGAGACTGACTGGTCTCTGGTTAGTCTCTGGTAGTTCCCTGGGTCATCCTTTTTTCCCTTTTTGAAAATGGGTGTTATTTTTCCTCTTTTCCAATCAGCGGGAACTTCACCAGACTGCCACAACTTTTCAAATATAATGGAAAGTGGCTTGGCGACTTCATCTGCCAGCTCCCTCAGGAACCGTGGGTGGATTTCATCCAGTCCCATGGACTTATGCACCTTCAGGTTCCTCAGATGGTCCTGAACCTGATCTTCTCCTGCATTGGGCAGTTCTTCATTCTCATAGCCCCTGGCTTTGCATTCTGCAACTTGGGTGGTGTGGTTGAAGCCCTTGCTGGTGAAGACCGAGGCAAAAAAGTCATTCAGTACCTCAGCCTTCTCCATATCCTGGGTAACCAGGTCTCCTGTCTCCTTCCTGAGAGGGCCCATGTCTTCCCTAGTCTTACCTTTACCCCTGATGTACTTATAGAAGTGTCTCTTGTTATCCTTGATGCCCCTAGCCAGATTTAATTCTATCTGGGCTTTAGCTTGCCTAATCTGGTTCATGGTCACTCAGTGACCAGGATTCAGGCAACTGACTAACTAATTTCCTAATTTTTTAAAAGGACAATTCAAAACCTTAATTGTAGACCTATTTTTCTCTGCCTTGGAATTTATTGTGAATTGCATTAGCTTATTTTCATTTAATTCTCCATTTTTTTCACAAGCTTTTTGTATACAAATAGTTTAACCATTTGAAGAGCTCCACACTGGAGTTAGCACCATCTCTGTTTTGGCTACAGAATCTTCCTTGCAATTTTTCACACTAATTTTTACTTCATTGCATTTCTCATTCCATCTGTCACTTCTTTCCATCTGCATCTATTGTGATGAATATATGAGAGACTATTAATGTTTTCCTCTGAGATGTTTTACCTTGAGTTTCATCTTACTAGTCATGGCAGCCTCCAGAAGGTTATTCAGATTCTCTGTCTATTTTGCTGGCTTCCTCCTTTGAAACTAATCAGAAATGCTTCCTGGTGATCAGGTGTTAAAAACCATTCTCTGAGCCAAAACACTTGTCCTCAGATTGGTATTATGCTTGTGTCTTGTTCTTTACATGTGGGAAGAATTCTGCTATAAAGCATTCTGCGAGACAGGTGACCATCTCAGCCTGTCCTTGTCGTTCCATTTCCTCGTCAGGTTCAATGAAAACCTGGGTGTCCATGTTTGCATTATGCCTGGCAGCCCCTTTGATTGTTCCCTTTTCATAATCTCTGACAGGAATTTTCCTGGTGCAGGTTCAGGGAAATTCTACAGAAATGAGGAATGGAGAAGAGCATTCTCTCTTAACACAATGAAAATCTTGTGCAATTCCAGAGGAACATCTGCAGTTAATCTAGATTTGGACTGTTTTAATAGAGGATAAACTGATAAATGAACTAATTCTTATTAGAAATAACAGATGACATAATGAACTGGTATGAACTGAGTAACTACTGCAGTCAATGCACCTGTGATAAACTGGACCTTACAAGTCAATTTTGCTCTTTGAAAAAATCCCCAAACCAAGCTAAACTCATAGGTAGAATAGTGGATGGAGTTTCTTGACAGCTGTAGAATAAAAAGATAAGAAAAAGGGACTTAAGGAATTTAAAGTCAGTTAACCTAACCCAAAAAATCCTAAATCCTGACCTAACCTAAAATCCTGACCACAGTTGGTGTTTCTCAGAAGTGAATCTTTGAACCTATGAAGTCTGCCTTCTCACTGCTCATGAAGAAACATAAAAAAAACCAACAAACTGGATCACTGGAGGAGTAGATGCAGGAGAAGTGAGAAATTATGTGGTTTTAATAAGGATGGATTATTAACTTTGTCACAAATTTTTGTAAAAAATAAGGTAGATCCATTACTATAATGTGGACACACACCTAATGAAAAAAAGGCACTCAAGGTGTGATTTACCGGAGAACAGATTTACAATGCAAAATGACCTGATAAATTGGAGAAGCGGTAAGAAATTCAGCTAATGAAAGTCAGCAAAGGCAAATGCAAACCACTACACTTAGGGAAAACAAACAAACAACGAAATCCCGAACCACCAAAAGTCCAAATGTAAGATGGAGAATAACTGGCTATGGCAGTAACAGTCCTGCAGGTAACTGGGGACACAGACTGTGCCCGAGTCAGAAATATAATGAAGAAGTTCGAGCAGGAACCCTGCAGATTCCGTGCTTCAGCAGGCAGAAACACACCAGTCTTGTCATGCAAGCCCTTCTGTGTCTGTAGATTTACGTAGTATATAATTAACAAGTCAGAAATTTGCCCTGTTGAAAGCAAATGTTGCCTCTCTAATGTCTGTGGTGGGCACTGAAAAAGCTTTGCATCTACATATTTTTTACTATATACATTGTGCAAAAGAGGCTGAAGTTATTCTTGCCATATTACCCTGTACCATATGCCATATACTTATTTCATCATTCATTATTTATTTATCTGGAGCAGTAATTGTCTAAGATTCACCAGGTTTCTATCTGGGGCAAAGCAGAACATTTATAGAGAGGGTTTAAAAAATTGGTAGATTTTTTTCTTATTTTAATGCTAACTTCAGTACAGTTCAAGTTGTGGTGGCCTGACCAGACAGTGTTTACTAGAGCTGTCTGGCCTTTGGCAATGCAGTGTAATTCATGGGTCATATTCAAGGTTCATTTGTGTTCAGAGGTTCAAGAAATCTCTTAGTTTTCCTTTCCATGAAAAAAATACCCCAGACCATTAATACTTTGCTTTAGTTGGTATTGAATTTGTGTGAATAAGGCAGAAGGGCTAAATACAATAAATGAGCCCGTTTGTTTTCTGCAACATGATAGAATGCTTTGAGTTCATTGAAATTTTGGTGTGTAAACCAAATGCATATTGAGAGGCTTACTTGTTTCCCTCTTTGGAGCACAGGCATATATACGTTCATGCATTCAAAGTTTGCACCTGTGTAAAATATCTCTGGAACACTTTACGTACTAGGTAAGTCCTTAATGATGGGTTTAAGTAATGCAAAAGAAGTGTAATTTAACTTCACCCTCATGACCGGCTAGCCATCACAAACCCATGCTCATTCAAAGAACTAAAAAGCAGCATCCAAACGTTGATGCTTTCCATCTAGTCCTACATACTGTACTCAATTCAGGATATTCAATAAGGATTTCAGGATGAGTATATGGATGGCTTTGAAATAATAGATAAAATGGCTGGTATTAGGGTATGTGTTGAGACACGTGAGCCTGGACACAGCACTGGGGTCTGTGAAAGACAGAACCCTTAAGGCTGGTTGCCAGAAGCTATGTACAGTGAAAGCAGCAGTAATTATTCATGTTCAGAGGGCAGAGACAGTTACCCAGCACCTAGTGGTACAATAAGAGTGACTCATTCATGGAGCCTTTTCCACTCAGCAGTGACTCTCGAGTGGCTGCTATTGTCAACTGCAGAGGCAAGAATAAAGCTGCCCGGGAGGCATTACCCAAGGGGTATGTACTCCAGCAGAAGGAGGTACTCTTAGACTCTGTTCCTTTTGCAAGCAGCGGACCATGGTGGCCCTCTGCAGAGGAGGGTGCTTTGTGGAATCCTTTGCTGTTAACTTGGGAAAGAAGAAACTTCAGCTCATGATGAATAACAGCAAAAACAACTACTGATCCCCAGAAAATATTGTTAAAGGATCTGCAGAAATATATCTTTCTTTTTTTTTTCTTTTTTTGTTGTTCAGCAAGTGGTAACGTCACTTTGGCTTCAGACCTTCTAAGCCACATGAAGAAGTGAGAGCAGCATTCTCTAGAAGTCCCATATTTTTTTGGAAAGTTATTCTGGCATTGTGTGAGCAGCATGTGATGGTTGTAAGCCTGTTTTCCAGGGGTCCTTGGGAGCGTTGCATGATGAGATAGAAAGGGTGTGCTGGGGATGGAGCAGCAGCATGCAGAGTAAGAGATGCCAGGCTGTCCTGAGGCTACTCAAGAAGCCATGTGAGGGACCTCTTTGGCCCTAGGAACACCTGGAGGGTGTGAGTTCATGAACTATGGGTTAAAGTCACTCCAGTACTCTTCCTAGGCTATTGTTTCATTCCTATTATCCTCTTTCTAACTTGTATTTTTAAATGGTTTTGCTTAGAGATTAAAGCATCTCTTCCTTTTTTTCATTGCCCTTCCTTTTTTTGGGAGATGTTTCTTCTTTCTGTTAATCTCTGAGTAGTTTCAGTTCTCTTTCTAATTTATGCTTATTTTTTTTGTTTAGCTCCCTGGTTGCTTTTTTTCCCCCACTGGCTTTGTTGCATGTTTTTAGCACACATCTTGTGTAACGAAAATACTAGAGAAACACAAATGTTTATCTTCAAACTTCATTGCTGGAGGCATTTGCCTGGATAAAGGCTGTGTCCAGAACAGTAATATTTTTAGGGCTGGATGGAGGATGAGTGAAATCTTGGCTCTGAAACAGTTATTCGGAAAGCTCCAGGATGAAATGTGTCATTTGTATTAACAAAGAAGAAATTTAACCTATTTTGCAAATAACTTTGTTTTTCTGTTATTGGCCTGAACTGATGTTCAAGCAGTAATGGCACCTGGATAAATGTGCTGTGTTCGTTAATTGAACCATGATTATTAACTGTGATAATTGTATCTTATTCATAAAACACAGGTTTTGGCATGAGACTAGAACTAAAATCCTGGCTGTTTGTATGAATTACTGCAAGAACACCAGTGATTATGAAATATTTTTTTTTTTAGGATTTTGTTTACAACTATGTTTTAACTAGAAGACCCAGAGAACGTTAGTAGAAAGCTTAAAAATAGAAGACTTGGAGCTGGGGTTTTGAAAGCAGTTAGATTCTTTTCTTTCCTCTGAGCAGACAGAGAATACCACCTCAGTATTCCACATGTCTCTGCTTTTCTTCTTCCTCTATTATTTACTGTGCAGCAGCGGTGCAGAATTCTGTATTTCCCCTACCCAATCTGATGTTCCCTATAAAGCTACCTCTGCTGTTTCGTTTTTAGTAATATTGTTATAGCTGCAGAATTGCTTCTGAAACTCAGATCATGAGAGAAAATGACTCTTAAATTTAGCTCTGAATTGTGAATGCTTTAGGACCTGGCTGATCTGCAGGATGACAAACAGTAAACTGCAAATCCTCATCCAAAATACATTGGAGGATTTGCGCTTAGCGGAGCACAAGGCTGTGCGAGCAGGATGCTGCTGGGAGTAGGGCTATGTTTGCATGTGAAGAGCGCCCCAGACGCTGGCTGGGTCCATCCTGGGACACTCACTAAGTCCTGAGACTCTGCCGGGGCTGTGGGAGCAGGGTGAGGCTTTCCCTGCTTTTCGGGACCTCGCTTCTTACTGCCTTGGGAATGAAGAGCTGTCTGCAAGTGCAGAGGAAAAAAAGTCTGCTGCTCTCCCAATCCCTTTATTTTAGCTCCTGTGTTACAGAAGGTAACCCTAACCAGTTGCTGTTAGAATGAGAGAAATGAATTATTCCTGCCCTCAAGTAAAAGCTAGTCTATCTGCTGTGCTTAAGACAGAGGGACATCTTTTCACCTATGTCGCATTCAGAAAATGACAAAGTTTCTGGAAAACTGATGATCTTGTTCCAGTCCTCTTCCCTCTAATTTTTGCTAGCAAAAGGACACAAAAATCAGTGTCATGATAAAATATCATATTTTTCATGCTGTTTGCAGAAGAGTCATTCCTTATCCTGGCTTTCATCTCACATATCCAACCTTTCTCTGCCATGCAGTCATTAGGCTGTTGTCATCCATCTCTTTGCATTCCTGTAAGTCATCATGTCCTGCCCCCTGTGAAAAGCTACCTGAGTCATACAGGCATATGCAATCAAGAGTGAAACTGAGAGTGAAAAATCCTGTGTCTGTGAGAATTCCAGTCACCTCTGCTCTGGAAAATAAATGTAGAACCAAACGCTCCTCTATGTTGACATATATCGCTTCGACTGGGCCAAATCTATGAAACTCTTTGGAGAACAGGGTTGTGATCAGCACCACAAAGTCCAGCTGAAGGTGGGAAATGTAAAGTCCTGCACCTGGGGAGGAATAACTCCCTGCACCAATACATGCTGAAGATCAAACAGCTGGAATGGAGCTTGTCAGAGAGGAACCTGAGGGCCCTGATAGACAACATGCTGAACATGAGCCAGCAGTGTGCCCGTGCGGCAAAGACAGCCAACAGTATCTGGGGCTGCATTAGGAGGAGTGTTGCCAGCAGATCGTGGGAGGTGATCCCTCCTCTCTACTCAGCACTGGTGAGACACATCTGGAGTGCTGTGTCCCATTCTGTGGGCCCAGCATAAGAGAGACAAGGACATACTGGGGCAAGTCCAACAAAGGACGATGGAGATGATTAAGGGATTGGAGTGTCCAGCCTCAAAGGGGAGGCTGAAAGAGCCAGGACAGTTCAGCTTTGAGAAGAGAAGACTCAGGGGATCTTGTCAATATGTATAAATGCCTGACTGAGGGGAGTAATGAACAGGGAGCCAGACTCTTCTCTGTGGTGTCCCATGATGGGGAAAGAGTCAATGGGCACAAATAGGTTACACGAGACTTTTTTACTCTGGGGGTGGTCAAACACTAGAACAGTTGCCCAGAGAAGTAGTGTAGTCCCCGTCCTTAGAAGTATTTAAAACCTAAGTGGATGTGATCCTGAGCAACCTGCTGGTGGTGACCTCTCCATGGGCAGGCGGGTTGGACTAGACAATCTCCAGTGGTGCCTTCCAACCTCAGCCATTCTACGATGCTGTGAAAAAGGAACATGAAACCTCTCTCAGGCACTCAGATGCCAGTGATGGGGGCACACATAATGATATTGTAACTGAGACTTGCCTGTACTTACTTTTGTGAGCACAGTGGTTGGGTATGGGAGCTAGGCTGTTCCGTACAGGAGTAAGGTTTTTTATTTTGGGTTCATCTATGGGCATCTGTTGAAAATTTTTACCTGTGAAAGAAAAATATGTTACCATATGAAAATAATTGTAAATAATACAGTGCACTGTAGATGTCTGGCTTCTAGAAAAAAAGAAAACTTACTTAGTAATTCTCAGAAATATATAATAACAAGAAACCACGAACTGAAAAAAGCTGTTGCTTTGTTCTCTTTACATTTATGAAAAAGAGTGACTGATTTAATATAACCTTCATGTGTACCCTTATCATATATCCTCTCATATAATATAGTAATTGGTCTTAAAACAGGCACGGTCAAGTAACTAGGTCCATGTAAGAATATTTGGACACAAAATATCTAGAAATATTCAACTAGGTTGATTTGATTTCTTCATCGAAGTTTTAGTTCGCAAACTTTTCTAACAGGGTCTCAGCCTTTCTATGTACTAGAACACAAATGGAGTTCAACTGCTCAGTGGAAAATGAGACTATTGGGAGTATATCAGCAGTAAAGATGAGCTTTGAGAGGGTTTTGCTGCAGATGAAAACATAGCAAAACTGATAGAAACTGGTTCTTAATAAACTACGTTTATGGCAATTTAATTTTTACCAAGAAGAATAGATACTGGAAAATGAAAGTGTAATTAGCCAACTGTGACATTTCACTGGCTAAGATTAAAGTTAACTTTGGTCTTGTACTATTAAAAAAGACAATGTGTTAGATGGTGTAATGCATTTCACTACATAAATGACACATCAAATACTATTGAAAAAGTAGAAACTCAAGCACCAGATCAGCATTTTTCCCAGATCCTTTTCCTGAATTGATCTTATTCTGTGCCGTTTGAGTCCCTCAAATTTTTCTTTTTTGTTATCACCAGACCTGAGATGAGCTTTGTAAGGAGTCTTGAGTTGTCTTGCAAACAGCTGCTCATTCAGCATGGCGTTGCAACTTAGCTCATTGCAGAGCAAGCATAAGCTCTGTTGGCACGCAGAGACGAGGGGAGACACGAGCTGGGTGTAGTAGGACATCTTAAGCAATAGGAAGAAATGGAACGATATAAAAAGCCTTTGTGGCTTTATAGTTGGTACTTGAAAATACCTGTGTATTGCTGAGCTGTGCAAGATAAAGCTACAGGAAAATAGTGTAGAACAGATTCCTAGAGGTGCACTGAAGTAGTTGTCACGACTTCTGTAACTATGTTACTGACTAAATGGATTCTGTGTGAAAGGAGCTAAAGTGTTTTGTCAGACAAACCCCCATGTTATAGTGCAGCCTTCAGCTCAGCACGGAGCAAGATTCTGGTCCAAAGGCAATGGCAGTCGATAGAGCTTGTCTCAATCTACTGGGTCCCATGGGTAAAGCTGACATGTATTGGGCTAAAGCATGAACAATCTCTTATGGATGAGATGTATCTAATGGAAACAGACTTTGGTTTCCTTTTCCCATGATTTATGCTTTATTTAGTCTTTAACACTTCTACAGGGTGATCAAAAAGTGGGTGTTAAATTGGTAAGTTTATTCTATAGACATCACATCCACTGTGCACAAAGAAATAAATATATCTATTCCAAAATAGCAGAGAATCAAGCCTGCTGCTCCCATTAGTGCAATTCAAGTTATATTGGTTTCAGCGATGCTTATGCTGAGAACTAATGGGTTATTATGTATGTACCATTATGGCTTTGATGATGGGAGGCTGTTTTTTCTATCAAGAGATATGTTTATTTCCTAAGTGGGGGTATCTGGCAGCAAAACAACAGTACAAAGCACAATCATGTTTGCAAGGCGGATATGAATGCTTGGAAAAGAATCCTTGTTGTCTAAAAGTTCTGGCATCCAGGGGAAGTATTCTTCTGCTCTTCTTTTCTATCTGCTTCATATAACATCGGAGAGAAAGGTTTTTCTTTCTTTAAGACATCATCTTTGTCATCCCCGAGAGTATATTTACAATGGCATTTTTGAATGCAATGGAAAGGAGGCAATTTCATTAGTATAAAACGCAGGACGCTTGTGCATATCATTTTATTTACTGACTTTTTTTACAGGTTGTTCTTTGATTTTCTTTTGCATTTAGGTAGGAGAACCATGTTGTCGTGTGTTTTGTGGAAAAGTTGTAAATGTTATGACGAATGTCCGCCTGTAAATCAGTCCTTCAGTTTGAGAAACAAACAGCCACACTGATCAGCTTTGCTCTACTCTTTCCTGGCCAAGAAGTGCTTCCTTCCTGTTGGACTATAACACATTGCTTATGCCAACATAAGCTTAATAGTGGCCTATTTTTTACATTATCTGTTTAAGCAAATAAAAGGTACTGGGCTGCTGTAATAAAATCTGTAATAAACTGTCACCTTAGACCTGGAAAGTTGGTAATCTAAAAGATGAGTGTGTGATAGAAGGAGGCTAAATCTGGTAAGAGGGTGCTAAGAGCTGCCTTACGTTTGACACAGGCTTCCTTTTACCTATGTGACTTGGAGTTTCTCTGCTTACACCATTTTTCCCTTGGAAAGTAGATGGCAGTACGTTTTGCAAAATGGGATGATTGCAAAGCTCATAAATACAAAATGCTTCATATTGTGGACGCGAGCTCAGCACTGTGGCTGGCAAGCACTCCTGCAATCTTGACAATAGTTTTTGGTACAGTCTATCTTTGCTTTCCCCAGCGGAGGGCAAGACAAAGTAGTTATTCTGAGAGAAATCAGTGCGTGATAGTAAGGAAAGTCTCATGGCTACTCACAGCAGCCTCTCCCCTTTATGTAAGCGCTAAGGCTCAGCTAGTAAATTGACTCATCTTTCATTTCCAGGAGCACAGAAAACAGAACAAAAAACCTCCCAAAATCCCCATCTATGTGCCAGCTGCCTTAGTAGCAGTAAGCACAAAAATTAGCTCTGACTTTAATAAAGGCATGGCCATGCAAGGCAATCAACACTGTGTGTCAGCTGAGAAAATAATTTTCAGATTGAGTTCCCCTAGATTCTTGATACTCATAGTCCTGCCCTGGATACTCAGTGGTTAGGAAATTACATGTAGCCCCTCCGAGTCATGACTTGAGAAATGGAGTATTAACAGTTCAGTGTCCTTCAAAGACCAGCTGGTTGGGTTTTTTCCCCTTAGCCTTCTGCAGAAAAAAAAAACAATGAGGAAATATCTTTCCTCCAAGAGAGCTGCCTGCACGGTGCTGCCGTCGGGGCTGGGGCCAGCCTTACTTTGCTTCTCATCCCTCCACGTCCTGCCGGCGCAGCACACTGGAGACCTGGAAGCCCTGGAGCTCGTACAGTAAATGCAGTTCTAGTTCAAAGCAAGTCAGGTGGCTTTAATTACAGGGGCAGACAGATTTAAACCACACACATAGGCCTGAAGAGGGATAAGCAGATATTTTTTATCATGAAAAAATGTTAGACAGTATCTGGGTTGTGCAATGTATTCCTGTTAGACGCTCTCTGCCTCCTTACAACTTTTAATTCACATGCCTCAGTGGAAGTCCTTTTTGTCATCTACAGGACTCTGTTTATTGTTGGAAAGTTTTATTAAAGGGAGCTGGTCACAGCAAACTGGGCTTAAAGCAGACTCGGGCTTTTTTTTTTCTCCAAGGAAGATAATAAGCTGTCTTAAAATGCCTTACTCTTCCTTTGGACATGCAAAGACAGCTCACATTGTAACAATTAGAATATTTCCCATAATTGATGTGATTTTGCCCTCATTCATGCATTTAGACTGCTGGTCCTATATCGAGTCCCTGTGCAGATCGTGATGAGTGGGTGCACGGGGTTCATCCTGATTCAGCTGGTTGCAGCTTTTTGTCATAGGATGTTCATAGAAAACCACCTGTCCTTCTGTCCAGAGCAAACAAGGATTTAACCATACAGTATACTACAGTCTTAAGAAAAATCTATAATCACATTTTAAATAACATGGTAGTTACTTCCACATCAAATGTATTCATAGTCTAGATAATTCCACCAAGAAATGTTTCCCCATGGTTGTCCTCAGGTTTCATTTATCCAGTTTGAGTTCATTCATCCTTCTACTGTCAATATGAATGATCTCAAATATCTCAGTCTCACTGTACCCTATTATATTTAGGTTGTAAAGAAGCCCTGCAGGTTTTCTTGTCTTCCACATGGGAGCTGAACCTTTCAGAGTTCAGTGTAGAAAGAGCATGCTGGAGCAATCCTTGCTAGCCACGTGGAGTTTGGGGTTTGTATGGTTGAGTGAATAGCTGAAGAGTGCACAGTAAAAAAGTAGTGACACCTATAGAACAGGTCTGTCAAGCTTTCAGGAACGTGTCCTGATGTTCAGGAAGTGGAACTTTTTGAATAGTTCCTTTTTCCCCTGAAAAACTATTTCCAGACTTTATTTGCACAATGTAGAATGACCTGTCATTCTGAAGTTTCTGTCTCTAGTCTCGTTATTAGAGATGTGAACAAAGATTTTCTCTTTTATAGAACCCTTTGCTTAGGAGTCAGTACAGTTTGCACTATCATGTAAGCTCAGATAGTGACCTGACCTAACTGAGGGGTCTTCTCAGGCAGGGCTTCTGTTCACTGCTCATTTGACTGGAGGATAACGGCACATATCTGCTGGGGTGAGGGCAAATTAACCTATTGTGTAACATTTATTCCTTGTAATGGTGTACTGGTAAGTTTGGGGATTGTTTTTTCTTGCCTCACTTTTAGTTGGATATTACAGTGGTCAGAAGGCATGCTAGTTGTGTTTAATTTTGGCGTGGGAGTAATCCCAAGGGAGATGAAGTTGGAGACACTGATATGTTGAAGTAAACTCCAGCACACAGGCCGGCCGGCCAGATTCATTTAAACATGGATATAAGTCAAACAAAGTACTAGATCCCAAATCCTGCCAAACCCTCGTTTTGAGTTTACTTCAGAATTCTGATGCTCTGCTTAATTACTGTTGCATTACACTTTCCAAACCACAACATAAAAGCATTTACTCTGTCTCTGTAAATTTAGCAACCTGAATTCAGCTTTGGAGAGGCCATAAGAACAGCACATCAGACCAAAAGCACATCTAAGCACCTTGTTTCAGCTGTCAGCTGATGTCCTGTCCACATGCTTTCTGCAACTGCTACTACATACAGGGAGAAGAAACTGAAAAAGTTATTAAAGAAATAGAAATATCATGGGTCAGACTTACTGTTTTTTTCTGACTCAGCTTGCCGCATCAGTGGAGACTGTAGGGTTTGGGAGATAGAGAAGAAAGAAATTACCTGATGGAGAACTGGGAAGTGAGGGAAGGCGGGGAGGGCACAAAAGCACATGGTGAGATCTATCAGAGTTTAAGCCATTTATCAGTTTGTCTGAAGGAGTCCTAGTACAGACTTTGTAGGAGAGTAGATGGTTAGAGTCTGTGTTCCAGGGAGCATCCAACAAACTCTGGCAGTTGCTTCTGTGGTCCAGCAAGTTGTGTTCACTCCTACTCTTTTGAGACTTGTGTGTAAGATAGTAGGTGCTGGTGCTGGAGGAGAAGCTTGACGTTGTGCTCTGGGAAGCAGTTAGGAAGGAATTG
Organism: Chroicocephalus ridibundus; assembly: GCF_963924245.1. Classification (NCBI taxonomy): domain Eukaryota; kingdom Metazoa; phylum Chordata; class Aves; order Charadriiformes; family Laridae; genus Chroicocephalus; species Chroicocephalus ridibundus. Next base: position 66,893,006 of record NC_086316.1, on the reverse strand, counting down.
CCTGTAGTGATTGGGGGAAGGCTCTGGGTTCTGATGGGCAGAAGTCCCTGACACTCTGGTTGCTTCTTTTCTGGCATGAGGTACTTTCTGTCTGTGCTCCTTCTTTTCAAGTCAGCAGTGGTCATACACTCATCTGGAATGTCTTTGCAGTTTGTGTCCATAATGCAATCGAAAGTGGTGATGATGTCGTCTACTTCTGAGGTCTCTTCTCGAGGATATCGGTCTCTGCTTCTCTCCTTCTGACTGGTTTTCTGCTCATCTTTCTTCTTTTTGCAAGAGAAGATGTGATTCAGCATGCTGAATCGTCCTTCTTTCTTTAGGAGTCTGTTGTTCTGGGATGGAAACTCATGAACTGGCTCAGGTCTACTGGAAGTGCAAATCACAATGTGATGTCATTATTGCCAAATGATGAAAGAAATCCTGTCTGTGTTAGCCCATGAAATGGGGTATATATGATTCCGATGATACATTTGGAGGGGTGGTTCAAGGAGACAGAAAATTAGGACTGAAAATAATACCATGTTATTTCCCTCTTTCTTGTGGGGTTCATTGCCTTACACTCATCTTAATGTAGGCAAAAAAACAAAGAAACTTTCTGGCTTCAGCATCTACCAGCTGCAGAATCATTATTCTGAATGGTGAGGCAAGATCCAATAATAACAAGAAGAACATGCTGGGATCTTAAAAACCAAGTGGTCTTTGTATTATGTCATATTTGGAAAACGGTATTTCCAATAGCACAGTCATTGCTAAGAGTGTAACAAAGGCACTAGTTCATCATTCCTTCCCTCCCTTTCCCTTTCCTTTTCCCTTTCCCTTCCTCCTTCCCTTTCCCTTGCCCTTGCCCATGCCCTTGCCCTCCCGTTTCCCCTTCCCTTTCCCCTTCCCTTTCCCTTGTCTTGCCTGTACTAAGGAGGCCTGGCACAGTTTCAGAAGATCTATCAAGATAATTACCTACAGTGGTGTTGCTGTAGTAGTTTTTAGATGAGATTTTGACTAATCAACACTTCAGAGCTACTGAAGTGGAGGAAGAGGAGAAAGAGGAGGAGGAGGAGGAGAGGTACTGTTACCCTGTCTTACAATTTGCAACACAGGAAATACTGCTAACTGCTGACTGGAAAGGAGGGGAAAGTGCAAAGAAATGTGATGACAAATGTCTTTGTAAGTGCATGCTCATTTACCAAAGTTGAAGAAATGAAATGAATTAAATGACATCTGCTGAAACATGAGAAATACAAAGAGAGAGGAAGATCATAAGCAATGGTAAAAAAAAATACTTTTTAACAGAAAAAATCTAAACTCAGAATAAGAAGAGACAATCAAGGTAGAGAACTAAAGAATGCTAAGAAAACATGGCCAAACCTTTATCCTGTGGATGAAAACTTTAAATTTATTTTATTATCTATGTGGAAAAGCTGCTTTTGTGTTCCGTCTGTCCCTCTGTCTGATTACATGAACACACAGATAGTACTCAGAGATTTAAAAAAAGTGGAAGCCATACATCCGAGGGCTGAAATTATTCTGTAAGATAAATTTTCTGCATGAAGGTGACCGAGCAAGAGCTATACTCACATCTTCTTGGTTCAGAACCATCTGCTGATCGGCAGACTAGCACTGTAACCGCAGTGATGAGTCTTCAGTAGATGACTAATCCTAATGTTGCTATTTTGGTGGAAAACTTGAACTGAATATTGCATATGAATCAAGGAGACATCACCCTGGGCTCAAACCCCACAGTAGCATAAAAAAAGCAATGAATTTGTTTTCTGGTCAGTGGCAACGTGAGTAAGATGTGCACTTTTGCTTTACCTGCTCTCCTGAGACAGCAGCTTGATGCATGCTGTGTGCCCACAGTACATTGCGTATGTCAGAGGGGTGTTTTCATTGATGTCTCGAGGGCTGCTGTCTATCCCCAGATCCAGCAGTGTCTGCACACAGTCGGCTTTCCCTGCTGCTGCAGCCCAGTGCAAGGGCGTCCTACAGAAAAGCGGGAGTATCGTTAGAATAGATGAATGAATTTACTATCAAAACTATTAGTGACATAATGAGGTGTGTTTCTATGCTACTCGTCCAGATTCACTCGTCCATTTTAAGGAATTCTCCAGCAACTTAACCTACACTGATGTGGTAGCCGGTGGTGGTAATTGGACCATAGACTGGCATCTATCTATGTGCACCTATTTAGCTGTAGATAAAGCAGATATGGGGCTGTGGAATGCCAATACCTGCTATATAATAGCATCTCTTCCACTGCTGGAACTGCAGAGCGGGAGAAGTGCCTGAAGTTTTCAGAGCAGATTTTGAAAAAAATCTTTGTAGTGTCCACTGCATAGAATCATAGAATGGTTTGGGCTGCAAGGGACCTTAAAGATCATCTAGTTCCTTCCACTAGATAAGGTTGCTCCAAGCCTCATCCAACCTGGCCCTGAATACTTCCAGAGATGGGGCATCCACAACTTCCCTGGGCAACCTGTTCCAGGTTTTGGAACTGTTCTCACCACCCTCAGAAGAAAGAATTTATTCCTAATATCTAATATAAACCCACCCCCTTTCAGTTTAAAACCGTTACCCCTTGTCCTATCACTACTACACTCTCTCATAAAGAGTCCCTCCCCTCTTTCCCTGTTAGGCCCCTGTTAGGCACTGGAAGGCTGCTATAAGGTCTCCCTGGAGCCTTGTCTTCTCCAGGCTGAACAACCCCAACTCTCTCAACCCTCTGATCATCTTTGTGGCCTCCACTGGAGTTGCTCCAACAGGTCCGAGTCCTTCTTGTGTCGGGGCCACCAGAGCTGGATGCAGTACTCCAGGTGAGGTCTCACCAAAGTGGTTTAGAGGGGGAGAAAAAGGGACAAGAGAGAAAAAAGGAGAAGGGAGAAAAAGGGAGAAAAAGGAAAAACAGGGACAAGCTCTTCTCGTCTTTGCATCAAACACAATTAGCAATGGTTGCCTCAGGGCTCTCCATGAAGGTAGGAGAAGGAGCTTCCCTCAGATAAATGAGAAGGACTGGACACATCTACCAGACTGTTATTGCCCCTTTGCCTGTTTCTGTTTTTTGATGGGCCCAGACTAGAGCTGATGTAATTGTCTTGAATCTGTGTAGGAGAATCAAACTGATTTTCTGCTTCCTGAGATTTGTGTCTTGCCTTTGGAAACTTTTGTCCAGTTTTCAAATTGTAATATTTTGTTCTTGTGAAAAATCCGAAAGCACAGAAAACACCGTAAGAAAACTGCAAGAATAAAAAATAAAATTTATTTTTCTCTGCCTCTATCTTTCCAGTGCCAGTGATTTCAGATGGCAGATTCAGAAACACAATAGAATGGAAATCTACTGTGTATTTATAGTGAGTGAACAGCTTATCTTTTCCCCTCTTCAAGTCTAATACCTTCTATGGAAATATCTGAGAACGTGTAATAGGAGGTTGTGCCTTACAGAGCTCTTAAGTGTGGTTAAACTCCTCCCTTCGCCCTTCTCTCCATAGAAACACAGCCTTCTCAACTACATTTTACTGATGTTTAGAAACTTCTCCAGAACCCTGTTGGTTTTATTTCTGTTCCATTTTATTGCACTTTTCCATGAAGAATGCTATTATTTTAAGTACCTGAAGGACTAAGCCAAGAAAACCTCGGCTTTTGCTCCACTGAACAGAATAATCAATGCAAACAGCCAGTTGGTTCTGTTTGCATTAAATAAATTTGTGAGCAAAGTTCCAAGGGAGGTAGGTGTGGTGTGAAAAAAGAGGGAAGAGGATGACTCTTCTGCACTTTATTATATGGGGATTTCATCCTGGAAGGAACCAAATACCTTGTCAGAATGGAAGGTGAAGGTCCCCTAGTCCCATAGGAATACTGTGTTAGCACCTTAAATGCAACAAGGAAGCATTGCCATTTCTTAAATACAAAGCAGCAGGATCCCAGCTTCAAGTTGTAGGATCCTGTTCTATTGTTTTGACAAGAATGTTCACTTGTGATAGAAAGAAGTTAAGTCAAGTGGTGACAAAGTCCTTTCACACATAATCTTATCATTTCCTACCAGAAACACAAAGTTAAACAACTTTCCTACGAGTCAGTTATTATACTAGGTATTATACATGTGAGCTGGACTGCTTTGCATTGTTTCTGAGCAAGCACGGTTCTCTGTAAGTGCAGTTCATTAACTAGGCCATGGCCTGTGAAACAGGAAACACGATTATAGAATAAACAGAGCTCGTCTCAGGTTAATAGAAAGGAAGCAGCAATTTCAGTTTCAGAGTTTCCATGGTTACCTGTCATCCACATCAAGGGCTTGCAGGTTGCACTCCGGGACTTTAGCCAGCTCACTGATAATATCACTGTAGCCTGCAGCAGCAGCAATGTGCATACATGTTTTGCCATTCTCGTCATCGTAGTTTATTATTGATGGTCCCTGGTAGTGGTCCAGAATGATGGAACACAGAATCCTGTTGCCACTCTGAGAGGAAGTTCAGAGAAGAAAAGCATTTTACAATGGAGCTCACACCAAACTGCATTTTCTCTGCTAGAGAAGGCTAAATACAATAATGGTATTTTGTTTTGTGTATACCAGACTCCACAGGTACGAAAGCCAAAAGCTTCCCATCTCCTGCTGGGAATTGGGTTTGCTTTATGAATTTCCTAGAACACTTTGAACACTGGAAAAATAATAAATAATGTACCCCTGCAAATATCTCCAAAAGTTACAGAGCATAAATTACTCAACAGCTTTCTCAGAAATAACTTGGGGTCTTTGCTGTTTTGCTAAGCCAGAGCCCAGAAAGATACGAGCCTATATTTTCTCATAGAAATTTAAGGTTGGAAAGGACCTCAAAAGGCCAACCCACTTCTGTAAGCCTGTCCAAGTACACCTAGAAAAGCCATGTCAAAATATTTGCTTAAGTGGTTCTCGAAAAGTTTCTTAGCTAGTTTGCTTCAGTGCGTTAGTGTCTTAATAGAAAGTTGACATCCTTCTCTAACCTGCAAATGAAACCGAACTTCTTATATCCTAACTTGGTAGGAACAGAGAAAAAGAATTAATGATTTTTTTATATAACAACATAGAAACACAAGGCTGGAAAGGTCTTTCTTGTTACATATTCCTTTTCATAAACTTACTGTGTCCATTTAAACCAATTAGGTTTTTTTGTCCCCACTGCTCCCAAAGGAAGGCAGTTCAAGAACTTGTTTGCTTTAATGATTAGTATCTCTGATTTCTATTCATACTCATTGCTGATTTATGTCCCTTTGTTTCTGTGACAGCATTATTATTTAGATTAAATACTTCTTTAACTGGCATTTGTTCTTCAGATGTATTTATAGACAATCATCGTATCCCTTCTGTGCTGTTCTCTTGCTGCTGTAATCAATCAAAGTCTTTTCAGTTTTCCTTGTAAAATACACTTTCTATTTCTCTCATCAACCCACTAACCCTTCTCCTTTTGTGTTTCAGTTATGTATCCTTGGAGAGGGGTGATTAAAATTGTACCACGTCATACACTGACATTTTTACCAGTTCTTTGCACAGTGACACTAGCTCTTTCCTATTTGTGTTAGAAATACCTCTTTTGGTATGTCACAGAACAGCATTTGCCTTGTTCACAGCTGTGTCCCATTAGAAGCTCCTAGTAATTTTGGAATAACCCTTTAGAACTCGGTACTTCTCTTCCATAGTCGTTTCCAAACACAGAGTTTCTAGTTTCTCGGAGGAGGTTCTGTTATTAGTACCCAAGTGCATGGCTTAAATAATTTTTGTCCCATTAATGTCACTGTAGACTTAAAGGAAATCCAGCTTCCCCCATATGATATCCCCTTTCTTCTCTGTTAATGTCTTCCAGTTTTTTATTGGCAGATTTCATCAGAAAGTTCTCGTATTTTGTGCCAAGTTATCATGAAAATATTAAGCAAGATTGATTTCAAGCCTTATCCCTGAAAGTAATTTCCTTCCAACCTCTATTCAACATTTACTCTTCGCTTCTTGATTTTAAGATAAAACTTCTTTTGCTTCTCCGTAGTTTTGCTTTTTCTTTTTTAAGATGTCTACATATTCTAAATATACCCTTTAAAGATCATAGAATCATAAAATTGTTAGAGTTGTAAGGGACCTAGAAGACCATCTAGTTCCACCCCCCCTGCTATGGATAGTCATCCATTGTATCTCAAGCCTCTTCTACACATTTTTCTTCTCTGCTCTTGCGATAAAGATTCCTGCTACATTTTGCACCATTGACATGATACATTCCAGGTCTCTGGAACCTGATGTTCGCAGAGCTTCTCAGTCCAACTGAGAATTCCCTTAATTTACCAAAATGTGTCCCTCTGAAATCAGGAATTTTGTTTTATATGTGCTTTGTTTACTCACCTGTTGAATTTAGGGCGCACTCTATGGTCATGCCATCCAAGCTTATTTTCTATGACCAGGAATTTTGTAACATCCTCATCAACCATGTTAAAATTGTTATTAATTTATAGTTGTCTGAATATCTAATGAAAAAAAAAAGTGTTGATCTTCATATTCAGGAATACCGAGGTCCTATGAATAATTGTTGTTTCTATTCTTCAGTCCCTATGCCAAATGTCAACGTCCTCCATACCAGCATAATTCTGTTACATTTTTTTGGTTACTAGCACCAGAGAAATCTCTAGTCACATTCAGGGCTAACTGAACCTGGAAGTCTATTATATACGTCTAGCACTACCACAATAAACATTAACATCTATCTATTAACATCCTTCTCCATGTCAGTTTTGATTCAAAAACAAATTAACATGCAGTATCTTACTATTTCTGTATTCATGTTCTAGTGACACCACTTTCCTTTAATTTTATATTGTCTTGCTAAGTCCAAATTTCACATCCTGCACCTACAGTTTCAGTCCCTCAGCATTCTTACACAACTCTTAGCATTTGCAAAAGAAATGTCCCACTGTTCTTACTGGCATTTTATACATTTACAGACTGTTCTGTCTCCCACCAATCTTCCGTTTTCTAGACTAAACAAAACATTTCAACCTCTCTTCATGGGTCAAGTTTTTCAACCCATGTATCATACTTGGTGCTTACTTTTGACCTCTTTCCAGTTTGTCTACAGCTTTCTTCAACCATGGGATGACAATCTACATAATTATGCAGCTGAGGCTTTTCTCCTGACATCGAAAATGACACTGCTGCTTCCTGTAGCCCACATGTATCACACTTCTGTTAATATGTCCCAGAATGATGTTTGTTTGTTTTGTATCAACACCATAATTTAAAATCCTACTCACTTTGTAATCCACTACTCTAGTAGTCTACTACTCTTCATTTTGTGCAGACAGCCTTAATTTTTTGGAGTTCTGTACACAGTGGTACTGTATTAATTTCAGTTCATTCCTACAATTTATCAAAATATCGTCCTCCCCCATGAAGTGCTTGGTGTCCCTCTAATTTTGTTCTACCTGTGGGCTCTATACACATTCTGTATTTCATCACCTCATTGTGGAACAACCAAAAACACTCTTTTGATAAATCCCTGGCTGGACCGTCTGTGAGATGTTCACCTCCAAATATTATTTGAACTGTCCTGAATGCAGCTGATAGAGAATATATGATATAGAAGTCCCTGGGTTGATTTTGATTGCATTACTCCTTATTCTTCCCCACTGGGACATCCTGTCTTTGGGCTGAATTCTGGGTCCATTATAGCAGGTTGTGCTTATACAAATTGTGCTGTTAATGTCATTCACTGTGATTAAAATTGCATGTACTGCTCAAATCAGAAAGGGATAAAGAATTGGACTTTTTATGATCATTCTATTCACTGCCTACTTAACCAGCTTTCTGTGCCATGTGATAAACTTTATCTTGTTGGCACTCTTCCAGTATTTCTGTGTTTTACTATCTGGTACTAAACTGATTTATTGACATTCAAACATACTATATCTAATAGCTTCTTATCTGAGGAAGCAATAATTGCTTTGAAGATAGCTATGAAATTTTTGTCCTGTTTTAACAATTCAATCAAATTGTTAATTACGTTTTCTACATAATCAAAGTATATTTCCTAATATTTTGTACCTTCTGCTGAAAGAGGTCTCTGGCCAACTGCTTTGTGGTTTTCCAGCTCTCTCTTCTTAGGAATGCCTTCTTATCTTTACATTCATCTTGGCTTTTGTAAGTTGCACACAAAATTCTCTCAAAACGCTTACACTGCTTAGATTGATAGCTTTGAGCTGAGGTCACCAAAAATGTAGTCTTCCTGTGGTAAATTTACCATGAACCACAGTACTATTGTTAGACCAGGATGTTCAGTGGTAAATTTACCATAGGAAAATTACATGTTTTTGTAACCTTACTGCATGTATCCCTACATTTCGTCTTCTCTTTTTGTATTCAAATTCTTTTCAGAAGCACTTTCAGAGATTATTAGTTATTTTTGCTCTGTGTTTCTATATAATTCTGCAGGGCTCCCCCCCACCCAGTTTTCTTTACATTTTTGTCCCATCTCACACCTTTATCTGCTTCCACCCATTATTCATCCTCCTCAGTGAACTTTTATTTCTTAGATCACTCATCTAAATTAAAATTACTTCATGAAGAATAAATGTCCTAAAGCCTTGATCCAGGAGCCCTTACAAGACAAACTCTCACTGTCATTTATACAACATTTTTGCCGAGATTTGTGTCATCTCCAGACAGTGGCAAACAACAAATTCACTAACAGAGTCATTAGCTCTCACTTTCACTTGATTACAACTCCATTTTCTTTAGGTTGGTTAATGAAAAGCCTGACTTCTGATAGTTGCACCTCTCAGTGCTTTCAAAATAAGAAAATAATCCTTCAGGAAGTATCCACCGAATCAAGCACCATGAGGAGAATTCTGCAAGTTTGGGACACTTTCTGGTTTTGACACTTTTTTCACCTGTGTCTACTCAGTTTATCTTCATTGTTACTACAGCCATTGATCTTACATTTCAGCCCTTTGTATGTCCAACTGATATCTAGAACAATAATTTTACTTGGGAAGTTTATTGTTGCTTACCTAATGCTCTACCGTAAGATCGCATGTTATTCTGCCAGATGTTCAGTCGTACATGGTACAAAGTTTTCCTTGTGCACTGCACTGTATAGAGGGTTAATTTTTTTCCCTTGTCAGAAAATGCTAGTCAACTAGATATTTTGATGCCAAAGAGAAGAATCATGTGGAGGCAGTCTGCTAAGCTGGCTTGTGGCTACCAGTAATGTAGAGGTGGGAGGGGGAGAGGGACAAGCTATCGACCTTTAACTGTTTTCAGGAAACCCTGACAAAGTATTTTTCTTCCAAGTGAATGCCTCTGGAGATTATGTGGTTAGGTTGTATTAGTTCTCCTATATTTTCTGTCTCTTTGCATTAGCATATACTTTAAAGTCTTCCTGTATGTGTAGCCAGCTTTGCTGGATGGAAATTCCCTACTACCAGCTCTTGATGTTGCTTCTTATAATCAGCATTGCACTTCAGGGCTGTCTGTGTTTCCTTTTTTTCTACATTCCCTCCTCTTTCAATTTCACACCTGTGAATCCAAAGCTTTGACTTTCTCTTTGATGTCCTTCTGCTCTGACACTGAATGGTTTGACATTTTAATCGTTATTTCACTCCTTCTGCAGCAACAAGCAAATACTATTCCCATTGCACTACTCTGGGAGGTTACTTACTGATATAAAGAAGCACCATAAATGACTATATTTTAAATAAAATTTGCATCAGTACTTCTGGCTTCCTCCTGGAAACCATCTTTGTGCATCATTGGGTGCTGTTTTGAGTTTTATTTTACAAAATGCTGGCTGGTCTCCTAACCCTTTTATCTTTCCTCTTATCCTTCGCAAACGGATGCAGATAGCATATTTTAATATGAAATTGACTGTAACACCAACGGGGCCATGTAACAAACAAGCAAACAAACAAACAAAAAGTAAAGGTCTTTTTCTCCTTTACTGAAATAAAGAAACATGAGCTATTTAAAGTATTTGTTGAGCAACCCATAGCGAAATTTGAACAAGTAACTTGTCTGTGGACTTTTTTCCTTTATAACTCCAGTTGAAGTTATTACATTGGTAAATACATCTGTCCTTTTAAAGTCACATTTTTCTCTTTTTTTGGTTATGAAATTCTGTATTTACTGAAAGCAAAAGCCATTTCACAGACTCTTCCCACATGGCTTTGTTGGTTGGGGCTTGAAAAGTCTTGATCTGTGACCCAAGGCTTTGACGGCAGAAGCCGTGTGCTCAGTTATACTGGCAAAACCGAACTGTTCCTCCAGTACAATTTTTTCCCTTGTGGGATTTTCATTTCACTGAAATGCAGTTTTCCTCACGTTCATGTTCATGTACAGAGTACCATGGCAATGTATTATGTCATTACCTTTACTGTAACATTAGTTCAGAGTTTCATCCTAAAATCAGAACAAGACAAATACGGTGTTGCATTCACAGTGAGGACGTCTTTGGTTAGAATCAGATATTAAGGCTGTATCAGAACAACACATCCCCATCTTGTTGTAGATGCAGTGTCTGCCGTTTTAAACATGGAGAATGCCAAACTCAAGAGCAGAGACGTAATGCCTGTCCTTCTAACCTGCAGCAAACATATTGCAGTGAGAAACGTCCATAAGGCTGGCCACTTGGGTTGCTGAAGAGTTTTGCACACGTGGGAGCTTTCTTCCATTGTTAAGGACTTTCAGTGTCCCTCCTCTGTACCCCAGGCTAGGAAAAGCTGAGGAATGGAAGCATGTTCACTACCTGTGCTGCTGCCGTGCCCTGGCCGCCAGATGGCTGCGTTGGCAGTGTAGAACCAGTGCAAAAATTCAGAGCACCCCGTGGTTTCTCTACCCTCAGGGGACAGAGGCAACTGGACCCTGTGCTGAGGAAAGGAACAATCTGTAATACCATCTTCAGCTTTCCTCCTGCCAGGGAAACTTTGCCAGAAGTTGCCTGGATGCAGACCAGGCACTTCACAGGGTGTGTTTCTGATGGCAAACCAATGTAAATTAACAGCAGCTCAACTGACGCCGCTGTAGTTACATTGGTGAGACTCAGCCAGTTCAGGGGGAAGCTCATTTGTCTCCTCCTAACCCCAGTGCTTCAGCCTCAGACACCCACTGAGACAGTGTCTCTTGCAGACACAGGGCGACCCAGCTTGGCTTGACTTTGTGGTACTCTTGGAAAGAGAACGTGTTGTTGTACAGGATACTTTGTACTGTGGTCCTCAGAGCACTGCTGCCTCTGATACAACTAGGGGACACGGTATTTTTAAAATATTTATCCTCTCAGCAGCCTTAGCGGGTGTTGGAAAAGGCTACCAAATGACAAAGGCAGTCATGGAGGCATACCTCTGTGGCTGTCATAAGTCGCTGCTTCTCCTACCCTCTCTTTGCTCAAACAGAAGAACTGCATGAAATATTGGCCAAGTCTCTCTGAGAATTTATTTTCATTTGGAGCCTTCTATAATAAGTGTGTATGATTTACTGTGTAAATGACTATGGCTATGACTAAAATTACTTGGCAACTTTCCCCTGCTCGTACATTGTTGTGAGGAATGATTTCTCTGGATGAGCTCTATACATGCTTTGAAAAAGAGGTCATCTTTTATTCCATAGTAGAATAAGGATTTAGTCCTGACCACTATCAGAGAAATGGAAACATTTGTCTTCCAGTGTCTTTTTGTCAGGCATAGGAGATCAGAACATTTATAGATATGCAAAAAGTGTGGTGCATGTACATTACGTTCTGGCATCCGCTTGTGGAGTTACACATAGACTCTGTGCTGGGAAGAGGTCTGGCAATTACCCTGTACTTACCTACAGCTTTTGCCTGAGACAAATTCCTGTGAAGTTCAGTGGGAGTTCATTTCCTTGGAAATTTGATTGGCGTGATTAATTACATTGTCAACGACATGTTCATACTTGAACGACTTGCTGTATATCAGTCAATTATTTCAGGTAAAGGTAGTTTTTCTTGTGATCTGGTTGTACTGATGGGTTTGTGTATCAATACTGCTATACCATGTACAAGTCAGAAAAGCAGCTTTGGCTTATGAGCTGACAGAAACAAACGTGGAGAAACAGGTTACAGCTGTATAAAAAACTAAGCAGCACTAGGGAACATCCCTGAGCACCAGAACTCTGTTGTCTGTACTGTAAAATTTTTTAAATCCTCCCTGACATGTTTTTGGCTTGGGTCAGAAACACTTTCCCCAACAGTTCCTGGTCATAGTTCAGGAGCTAACATGGGCCACAGACCATCAGTGGTCTGCGTATGACCATCCTGTTTTAGACAACAAGAGAGTTTAGCAGTGGGGACACAGGCTCTCCTGTGATAGCTGGCCTCGGTGACAGAGCCAAGACTCAAGCACATTTAATTTGCTATTGCAGATATTGTCACAAATGTTTAGGGCACTTTTTGGACAAAGGTTCCAATGACATTGGAGCAAGTTTATTCCTTACTCAGAACTATTTGCAAACTCTCTTCCTCCTCGTTTTGCAACTTGACAGCTCACTCTGTAGAGCCCTGCTGCTATGCAACACCTTCGTGAGCAACAGCTGTACCTTTGCTGGAATGACAATATTTACACAAGAAAGGGATTTCTTAAGGGTATGCTTAAAAAATGCAAATTGGATCTGTTCTTCATTTGTTTGCTAACAGTCAAAATTGCCTTTAAAGCTTAGTGACATAAAAAAAAAATCACTACTCTCCCTTTCTTGCTATCTCTAGAAAACTGCGTGAAACAAAAAGAAAAGTAGTACAATTTTGCAGTGAAAGAAATCTGTCTGAAACCACCCAGATTGTGAATTATGCCTAGCAAATGCACCTTTTCTGGCCTAATCCAACAAGAAACACGTCTGCCATGGAGAAACATGCACTAAGTTTTAAGAAGTCTTCAGAAATCCCTGTGAATCCTTCCACCGTAGGCAGCCCTCAGGAAAATCCCGGGATGCTGGGCGGAGAGGAGAAGCACAGTGATCCCGTGGGAGAGAACCTGTCCCTGAGCTGCCCTCCCTGGCCCCATCCTCTTCCACCCCTGGCTGGGTGGCCAGCTGCGTCTCCAAGGTGCCCTGCAGCAGCGGGGAGATTCGTTCCTAGAGATCCTGAAGTCTAAGTGTGCTCTCCCCTTCCAAGTAATTACAGAGAGGAGGCTGCGCTTGCTCGGCCAAACACGAAGGAGTAATTGCCTATGCTTTGCTTTTACAATGTGTCTAAGCTATGCTCTCAGGAAACGGGGGAATGAAATAATTGCGTTGTTGCTGTGGAGCAAATATGCGGGCTCGTAATTTTTTAAAACTTTGCACTCCTAATCAACCTATAAAAAAATCATAAGCGCAGCTCCACATGGCAGAGTTTTATTTTTAATGGCTTCTTATTAGTTGCCTTCTTTTTATCCCTAGAGGTTTGCATTTCTTCACTTCAGAAAAAGAATCTTTGATTGATTGTTTGTTTATTCTTTAAATGAAAGCTGATATTTTTACATAATCGTGACTTTGGGAGCCAAAGTTTTGAGAAAGAGGCAAGGAAACTTCTGGTAAAAATCATGACAACTGGCAAGGCAATGTAGAAAGACTCCAGATCTTCCCAGACTATTTCCAAGGTACTAGGAATGCTATTATGATACAGTATTATGTAGTGTGATAGTGTATATTGTATAGTATATACTATATTTTACTAGGTTTCAAATGACACCATTATCTAGAACTGTTAAAATGGCTTTACACTTTGTTCAAGTCTCAGTTACCAGTTTGTTTTTGTTACAAAGGTGTGTTTTCTTTTCACCCCAGCAATTATTGCTGTCTGCAATGAAAGGAGAAAAATACCTCCTGAGATGCTTCTCACATGGCCCGGTCTGCACCAGCTCTTAAAAATGTTGCATGTTTAAAAAACGTGACATGAGATATTCTTACTTCAGAGCAGAATGATCTGTGTTTTTGACACCGATGTAACACATTTGCAGTGAAGGCGTGAACTTGAGCGGCAGGAGGTTTGAGATTTTCAATCGAGCAGCCCTTGGTGGGGGCAAGGTCTGTCGGGTTACACAGCTGGCACTCCGCAGCCACCGCTTGTCTGATGGGGGACCAAGCGCCAAACATGTGGTCTTTAAAACAGCCAGCGTGGAACAATTATTTCATATAAAACATGCCTGAGAATTTGGTTTCAAATGGCGAGCAATGCTTTTTATGTGGTCCCACGCTGTGTTTCAGCCCAGTGTGCACAAGCTGCCTCTTTCCTGCAACTTCTGAAACAAGTTTCTGTGCAGTTCCTTTGCTGTATTTTTTAAAAATTAAATTAAACACTGGGCCCTATTCAGTCAAAAACAACCCTTGCAGCTGGTACTGCCTGAGCTCTGTGAGTCTCTTGTGCTCTGAAGATATTAATACAATTCTTAAAGGAAAAATAATCCCCTTTCCAGCAGCCACAGAGGAGGCTATTAGACATGATGATAATCCCACCCAGCAGAGCTGTTGTTCTGCTCTCTGTCATAGCAGAGAAAGTCATGCCTGTCCACAGTATCTATTTCTCCTGTGCTTAATAGGGCAGCAGAGAGCACTGGCTGAAGTATTTTTTCTTGGCCAAGCTTGAGTAAGAGAAATATTAACAGATCTATTCCATGCTCTGGTATTTCAGCTACCCCTTCTGGACCTAGAATATGGAGAAGTATGTGGATGGAAGAAGCAATTTATAAGGCTTCATAGCAGGAATCTCTCAAGAGGAAAAAAAGGGATGTTTTCCTGTACATGTTCCCTGTGATTTCTGGGAGCAGCTTGAAGGGAGAAAGAAGAGGAATTCGTGATTTGCCTCCACCTGAGAGCAAGTGGGGTTCCTGCAGTTTTAATTCCCCCCTTTCTCAAGAGTTGTTCTGCACATTTGTGAGAGGAAGGTGGAGGTGGGAGTTAATGGTGGAATTAAATAATAAAATTTATGAAACACAGAAACAGGGAAAGATTAAGGTATGAGGGGAACTCTGAGGGTCCTGATATGAAGGGGGCTCCCCTTTGTTTTTCTGTTTGAGACACAGCTTGTTCCCAGAGCTATGACCCAGACCACTGCCCAGCCTACAGGAACTTGCATGAGTTTCAGAGATTTCCCACTGGAAGCAGCCGGCGTTGGAGTAAGCCTAGGAAAAATGCTCAACGTCCTGCTTTTAGAGCAGATACCTTTAGTCTCCTAAGGCAAAATAGCAAGGAATGTAGCCCAGTTTCAGACTGGTTAGGATTAAAGAAGAACAAAACTAATGTTGAGATAATACCAGTTGCAAAGACCAAAATATACCTCTACTTCAGAAAAACAAAAGTTGAGCCTACTGTACGTGAACCACCTGTGGGAGGCTGTGGTTGAAGGAAACATTATTTGTTCTAGGTGTCCTTACTCATTTGCAAATATAGTATGTGGCAGCTCAGAGCTTTTAAAGTTCTTTGTTGACACATTTTTCAAGAGAAGTGAACTTAGACCAAAAGGCGAGGATGCAAATACTTAGTCATTGTAGGAAAATGTTACTGGATTTTCGTGCAAGTTCTATTTCTGTTTATCTGTCTTGCAGGTGTTTTGAACATTGATACCGGAACTCGCTATGGCAAGTGAGCAAGTAAAAACATATTTATATAATTTCATCTGGGAAGTTTTCTGCAGTAAAGTTTAGGCATAACTTCGTCAATTGCGCTGGATTTTAGACCACTTTCTACCAAATGCATAATACAGAGTTTAATGCCACATTAAACCTGTGTGTTTTTCTTCTCTAATGATGGCCTGAGTAATTTTTAGCAATTTGATGTCTTTCTTGTATAGGAGAGAGGAACATACATCTCAACAGGAAATGTGTTTTTCTTGTCTTCCTTAATCTCCAGAGAAGCAGGGCCTCAACGGTTCAGCTAATTATTCCACAACTATAGCTGTTTAAATGTTTTACCTTGTGTTTACGTTATTTTATTCCCAAAGGACTTTGTCAAGACTATTTAAGCTGCTGATTTCTGCAACCCTGATTTAGTGAAAAAGATAAAGCATGAGTTCAACATGAAGCATACACATGGTCCCAGTGAGATAAGTGATAACTTTTGTTTAGGGCAACAGTGCTGAGCCTGTATGGACCATGCTTTGCTTTCCAAAGAAGACATTGGATCCTTGATCCCTGCCCACTGGCAAAATGCTGGGGCCGTTCGTGGGCATTCCTACCATCCGTTTTCCTCATTTCACAGGAAAATCATTGCTTTTGGAGTATTGAGTACTCTGCAATACCCAGCTCGGCTCAAGCAGCTGCCTGGTGGAATGGCGGCGGTGGCTCACCTGTACTGCCCAGTGCAGAGCTGTTTTGAAGTCTTTGTCCACCAGGGTCAGGTCTGCTCCCTTGTGCAGCAGAGTCTGGGTGTGCTGGGGCCTGTTGTGGAAAGCAGCCCAGTGGAGCGAAGTCATTCCCTGAAAGCCACAAACCCGGAGAGCAAACGATCGTCACTCACAGGAGCACCCTTCAAGTCTCTGTAGATAAGCTAGACAGTCCTGAAACCAGTCGGGACCCACAGACTCTTCCCTCTCCCTCTTGATTTGGAATAATTAGGAACAGTTTCTGAATTAGTGGAGTCATAAGGGGGAGCCAAGCAATTAGCTTTTTGGAGTTATCACAGAAAATGCATATAAATGTGAATGCTTCTTTTGTACACGACTGTAGCCTGTTATAAATAATGCGTCGTCAGGACCACAACAGCTGGGGGATGGTTCCTCACTGCTCAATTTGGATGCTGTGAGAAAAGTCTGTTTTAGACTGGTGCTTTGACATGACACAGTGTAATGTTTATTTTAGGTTGTATCTTTCATCCAAAATAAATATTATAAGCTAGTATTCTCGCTGGCACTAATCGGCAAGCTAAGGAACTGGCCCAGTGATGTCAACAAAAAAGTCACAATATAAACATCTCATATTTACTCTTTAGGGAGAAAACAAAGCAAATGGTAAACTATTGACCTGCATTTTTATTCCATCTTAGCTGTGTTCAGTCAGTCTTGGCAGATCAGAGGATTCATGGCCTGTATTTTCACGTTCATCAGCTTTGTTCTACACATC
The DNA here is from genome assembly GCF_963924245.1 of Chroicocephalus ridibundus. Taxonomy (NCBI): domain Eukaryota; kingdom Metazoa; phylum Chordata; class Aves; order Charadriiformes; family Laridae; genus Chroicocephalus; species Chroicocephalus ridibundus. The sequence goes on along the minus strand of NC_086316.1, from coordinate 66,875,966 downwards.
TATATTTTACTCTACATCCATAATATTTTACTCATTCAATGTGTTTCTTAAAAATGACAAGTGTTGTTCAGGTGTAGCAACATTTTACTTTGGGCAGGTGTCATTTACTGTCTCTTATCATGGCAAATGTGTTTCAAGGGTCTTGCCTAGTTTCCAAAATGATAAAAAGCAAAACATGTAGAGGGGAAAATAAATTAAAGCTTGAAATAGAACCCCATAAAGCCCATCAGCAACAAGTCGGGTAAAGTACAAGGTATAAAACGCTGATGCAGACAGCTTATCAGTGCATTAATAGCGGAAGTTGTTAGCAGTGATTTTCTAACTAAAAGCTTCAATGCCCTAACATTAATTTCTCTCACTCATCAGGTATCTTATAAGGCTTTTCAAGTCCCCAGATGGCTTAAGTACAGGTGATGACAAAATAGAGCAGTTGAACAAGAGCAGTTTTGTTTTTAGTTAGGGTTTGAAAAGCTTAATCATGGTGGTTTTGGTTTTGTAAAACCAAAAATCAGGGTAAAATCCTGCCCTAACTGAAATAAATGGGAGCTCTGCCATTGACGTCAGCAGACCAACGTTTTGACACAAGGGACTTAGTACTGCTGATGGATACTCAGTGTCTGCGAGTGCTGTGAAGTGAGGCTTCAGTGAAATGATTTTCAGCTGGGAACTGAGTCCTCGCCCCTAGTCCTGGAAAGCAGAAAAAAATCCCTGAAAAAGGGAAAGCTACAGTGTACCACGATGGCTTTCTGTCATCCACTCTCAGTCTGTTGATATAGACAAAAAGTCCTTGAAAAATCAACTTTTTCTCGTTTTTTACTGTGGTAACCTGCAGAGTTAGCTGTAACATAAGAGTGTGAGAACTGTGGGTAGGGATCAAATAACCCTCTGGTGCGTGGACACAGCTCAGAGAGATCAGCAGCAGATGCTTAGGGAGAAAATATAAGAAACAAGGCTTGATGATATACAGTCACCTAACATTTGTTAATCAGGCTAAAGAATTCCTATGACATCCAGACCTCCACAGGGTAATGATGCATTTTCTGAAAAAGTAACTATTTTAATTTTCTTTAAAACTGCTGCCTGATAATTTCTGTAGGTGTCCTCATCATTGTAAATGTAAAAACCAGTTGATAGTAATTCTCTTTTCATCTTGTCCATGCAATTTATGATGCCATGGACTTGTATTATCTCATCCCTCCAACATAGTTGCCGAGCTGAAAGTCCTATTATAGTTAGTTAGTTCTAGTCATTAGCCTGCCCATGAAAGGAAGCCGCCCTATAACCACTACCATCTTTGTAGTCCTTTTCTGTTCCTTTTCTTGTATGTCCTTTTTCAGATTACTCTTGCAGCCAACATTCAAGATGCGGGTGTACCAAGGATTCAGAAAGAGCGTAATGCTGCTTCCTGTTTTGCTCTCTATTTCTTTTCTAATAATCTCTACATTCCACGTGTCCTTTCGGAGCACCCAGCTGAGCAAAGAGCGTTGAGCTGGTGGTAGCGGCAGCTCACACATGTGGGCCTGCAGCAGCGGGCAGGGGTCGTCTAGCCCCCACCTCTCTGATTTGTGTGTGGTGATGCCACCCTTGAGCGGCATCTGTGGGTAGACCACTGCTTGTGAGAGGAAGCATGACAGCGGTATCAGAACTCTCAAAGCTGAAGATCCAGCAGAATATAATATTAAAGGTGGGAGAGCCAAACAATTGCACATTTATAAAAAAATGAGGAGCAATAGGGGACAAAAAAGGAGAAAAAACCAACAAATGGCAGCGGGAAATATAGTGTGACACTTGTTTTGCCTGGATTCGAGGCTTTTTCAGGGAATGTTTCTTCACATTGTTGTCTCACAGGCTTCTTAAGTAAACCCACAGAAAGCCACAGTTGTGGAAACTACGAAACCTCCAGGTGTATTTCTTACTGTTTTGGCATTTTTGCATTCATCAGGGTGTTTTTCTCAAGTGTAAGATGGGAAAACTGAAGCATTTTACTTATGCCAAGAGAACAGCTCTATTAGCTGCAGTGATTTGTGAGGATACACATTCTTCAGAAAACATGAATATTCAGGGCTTAGTACTGACACTTGACCAAATATCTTCTGAATGCCAAATGACAGTGAGCTGGACTAAAAGTTCCAAATTGCATATAGTGGTACATTACAGCAAAACATTATAGCTTGAAATTATGATCCATGGTTCTATGCAATTCGTTAGCAACATAATTCTACACCAAGACAAAGCATAAGTCTGGTTTAGGTTGTTGTGAGCAGGGTCTGCAAACCATCCAGCAGATAAGGAAAGTTCATGGCAAAAGAGAAAATTAAGAACCCTGTGGCAGTTCTGGCACCATGGAGAAGTGTCCTTCAGCAATTTTTAGAGTAGAAGAGAAACATGTGAAAAGGCATCCAGGCTCTCTTTTGTGTCTTGGCTTCTCTATTTGGAGAATACCACATTTGGGAAGTTAACAGTCTCCTGTGTACACTATATATATATATATATATACACATTTGTATATATATATCTATGTGCAAGGCACAATTCTTTGAGGACCAGAGGATAGCATAAAATTTTGTAGCTGTTTTGTGTAATACCAGCTTTACCATGTTTTTCCTGAGCAGAGTACTTTAACGATAGGACGATTGGTAAAGGTGAAGATTTAGTCCAATGTCTAACTTCAGAGGAATCAAAAGCACTTAATGTCTTGGCAGGGGCCAAGCAATTAATGAAAAGAAATTAATATTTGATTCAAGGTACCTACCTCATAGTTGGCAGTATATGGAGACAGTTTAGTAGCCTAAAGGTGCATCACATATAGTAGGAAAAATAAGATAATGCTTTCAAAGTTCAGCACAAGTTCTATAGAAATTTTTGACTAGTGCGTAGTCTCATCACAAAATTGATAGTACAGTGGACCTTTCTGAACAGCATGACTCGTATGCCCCCAGAGCCTGGGTCTGTGACTTCTAGCACAAACTCACTCACCTCATTGTCCTGATGATTAATTTCACTCAGATTTGACTGCTGCAGAAGCACGTTCAGAAGCCTGCGGAAGCAAAGACATAATCAGTGTTCTGTATTCCTGACTAAATCTGAAAAATTGACATATTTTGAGAAATAAAACATGCAATTTCAAGAAAAATCAGAATGGGTGATGGGCACAGGTCAGAATCTTAGGTCTGAGCTTTGTCATACTAGAGAAGCAAATAGGACTTTCTGGCTTCCTGTGAAAAAAGAAGTTTAGTGCTGGGAATTAAAAGCAGATGCACTAGGAAGAATTCTTGTGCTGATTGCCAGGCTAGAAACAGAGTGTCTAATATTATACATGTGTGCAGCTTTTGGTAGCTTAGCAATTCTTTGTCACCCGATTTCATAAAGTTTTAAAGAAACAGAAATGCTAATCACCAGTTTCTAAAAGGATTTTTCACTTTCCTCAACTCTCGGAGTAATGTGTTTTTGTGTATGTGTTCGTATGCATGTGTGTATGCATGCATACTACATATTTACACACACACAAACCAATAGCGTTTTACAAGGCCTTACAGTGTGTCGGCTGGGATAGGGCCATTGTTTCGGTATAAAATATAGCAGTGCATTCGTTCACATTTTATAGAATATCAGACTACAAACACTCCCCTCTGGTGGAGGGAACAGTTACAATAAAATAAGTTACGTGAAATATTATTCAAGTGCAATAATATTTTTAACACTGCATGGATTTTGCTTTTCTTTTCCTTTTGTTATCCTATGAAGATGTTCTGAAATCACTATAGGTTTGGCAAAGATGGTTGTGTTTTATAGTAGGATACTAAGTGTTTGGATCGTGTACCCGGGTGAACCATGGAAATGAAAAGGACCATCCTGTCACAGGCTGTAACAAAGCCCAGTAGCATGGATCCTAACGTGGATGGTTCCTGCGATTCTAGCAAAAGGAAAAATATACCTTTAGTGCATCCCTAGATAAGATTGTGATGCAAATATGTGGCTCATCTGAAGGTGTGAATTTGCTAGAAACCTTCAAAACATGAACATTTAAAAGACATGCTATTTTGCAAGATGATGAAGCGTCGAGGAAGGAACTCTGATAAATGTACAGATATTGTGCAGATAAATGTATACAAGCTTGCATTTATTCGCATGCATAGGAGAATGAATGAAAATCTTTCGCTGCTTTTCATGAGGACAATCTTCAACAAGTTCCAGCATGCTTTCCAGTTCAAACTGTGCTCAGCTGTGTGGATCAAGGATCAGATCAAGTTGAGAATGTTGCATGACAAATTTTGGGCTTTTTTTTTGTTTTTTTTTGTCCCCCACCCCCAGTAATATACAACTAAATAATGTAAATTATTCAAAAGAAAGACATTTACAGTTGCTTAGGGATGATTTGGGCAATTCTGCAGGTGAAAAGCTTATCCATTCATAATGCCATCTTCAGGTGCCGGAAGTCCAAATTTTTTTTTTTCTAACTAGATCATCCCTTAAGGGTGAAGACTGTGCAGACCCCAGTGAGTTGCAAGGACTTCAAATCCATTGGTATATGGATAGGAATACTTGTAGAAAAGGGTTTTTACGTCTCCTTTTCTGAATCATACAACCAATGGCATAATGAAGGCATACTACAGGAACTCTGTAGAGAATGACATTTTAGTATTGCTTTGATTAGTTTGGTAAAAGTTTGTAAAGAGGAAGAGATATTTTGTGGTCATTTGGCATAATGACTCAGAACCTCAGAAATTCAGTATCTGAAAACAGATCTGGGTAAAAATGGATTAGTGAGCAGAAAGAAAGTGAGATAACCATAATATATTTGTAAAACCCATTTATCAGAGTTTTACAGTCTGATGCATGGTTTTGCAATCTGATACACAGTTTAACCCCAGACAGAATCAATGAAACCAGTGTATGTGAAGGAAATCTCATTCTTTGAGTGCAACACCTCTATCAACAAACTTTGGCTCACTTACATCCTTAGGCAATTATGGCAACATAAGTCAGGTCAAATGTCAGATGGCAACAACATACGTCAAATAAGCACATATTCAGCCATGCAGCTGAGATTTCTCTGATATCTACTCTTAACGGCATAGATCAGGAAGTTCATGGATTCTCTTTCCACCTTTCCTCTTAGGCTCTTCGGAAGGCACTGAAGCACATAAATCAATTATCAAATCAATACATAAACTGGATGATCACTGTCTCTGTCTTTCCATGAGTCCATGTGCTGCCTCGAGCACATGGGGTTGTAGCAGCAGGCTGACAGCTTTCAAACTTGGCTGAAAAAGTATTTCGGAGATGACCACTGAGTATACACTTTTGGCAATGACATGGGATTCAAGACAGTGACAATGACCGTGATGGAAAAGCCTCCCCCATCTGTGCTTGGGGCAAACCCAGTAAGAAGACAGAGGAAAAGGAATTGAGCAACTGGTAAAATCCTGTGCAGAGCAAAGGTCTGCCCGTATCCATAGAGAATGTGAAAAATGTTTGGGGAACCCTGTGTGCTGCCAGTAAAGTAGATTAGTGTTCCCTTTCAAGTAGCAGCATGTGCAGTGTTGTACAAACATTGTCTTCTTTCTTTGGAGGCTTTGTTTAATGATAGTGATCCGTACTTTTGCACAAACCTCAAACTATTCTCTCCAAGTGATGCATGAAAAGCAATGATAACGTGGAAAATGAATAAAGCTGTTAAAAAAGGCTGGAAAGCAAGATCAGCAGAAATGCACAGTGGTCTGGGCTGGTCTGATACGGCAACGGCAGCAGAGCCATAGACCCAGTGATTAAGTCACATGAACATTTTACATGTACTGAATGTTATACCTGACTTTAACGTGTTCCTGTCCCTCCAGACCTGATTTACTTATTAGAGTTTTTTGAGTGAATGTATTCAAATGCACAAATCAAAATTTGTTAAACCTTCCTATTATCACAGGCTGGAATGAGACAAAGAGGTTCTTTCCTAAGACTTCTTGTGAAGACACTCTGTAGTTTTTACTCCACCTTCAGTAAAAGTAGTTAAAAATGAGCCAGTCCACCAAACCTCAGCTTCCCCTTTACAGTAGGGGCTCTCAGAGAGCTTGTCGTGTGGAAGACTTTTCTCACATTTGCCATGCTACTTGAAGGAGAAGTCCAGAGACGGAACTTCTTGTAATATTTCTTGTGGGGAGGTGGCAGAAAGGTAATTGGTCAGGGGAAACCCAGGGTTTCAACCTCTGTTTTTTTTTTTTTTTCCCTCCTGCTGTTGTGATCTTAAGCCAGGCTCCTCACCTCACTTGGGCATATATCTCTGTCACACAAGTGTTGTACAATGCTTTTCCTCCTGTCTGCCTCCTTCATGATAACCACTAAAAGGAGGAGAAAGTCACAGGTGCATCTGTCACAGCTAACATTCCTGACTTGGAAGGGGCTGGGTAGCTTGTGTGGGGGACCACCTGTTGAGAATCACCCAGCAAACGCTGTTGGAGCCTGGGGCATACCTCACATCAGGCTCTGCGGTGGCAGCGTGTAGTGGCAGCCTCCCGTTTTTGTCGGGTATGTTCTGCTTCGCACCGTTTCTGAGCAGGCTGACACAGCCTTCCAGCCAGCCCTGAAAAAAAAATCAGAGCATGTCAAAGAGCAAAGTGAAGTGCATCAGGCCAGATCTTTGCCTGGTGATTCTGGCACGCGTGTGTGAGTGTAGCTGTTTCTGCCGGCAGGGGAACTGGTCTTTTGTTTCCCCCGAATATGCTCTCTCAGCGTTCTCAGACTCGCTCGGTCATTCCTTTCTGTGATAAGGTGTTTTCTTTACACTGCATTTTGGTTTTTCTGCAGCTGTGGCAAATACTGACTGACTAAACAGTAATTAAAGACCTGCTAATTCCTGTATCACTAGCAAATGCTACGCATATTCCTGCATGTGGATTTAATTATGCTAGGTTAAACCAAGAACATGAGCACTTAATCTCATTTCCTTTATGACATTTTAGCAGGCAAGGCAAATCAATAGTAAAAAGCCTTAGAGTGTGGTCTTATAAACATTGTTGCAGAAGTTTGGATCAGTAACAGCACCAAACCAGAAATGATGAATCGGTTCTTGGACTAAAACCTTCTATTGATCACCTCAAGAAAAAAGCAAGCAAACAATTGGGTTATGAGCACATAAATCTTTCAGCATATACTTAAGTCCCAGGGAAATCAAGCAAGTGTTTAAGTGTCATGCAAACCTCTGCAAGCAACCGATAAAGACTGTTCCCTCCTGTATGAGCTACATCGGATGGGCATTACCAGCATTTGTAGGGAAAAGGGCGGCAACGATGGAATCAAAACATCCCTGTTGCAGCTCCTGGTGGAGGCATAAGATCATCAAATTCTGCATGTGATTGTGACTGTGGAGCTCTGCTGGATTCAGTTCTCTGGACAGGCATCACAGCCAAATGCTCTCTAGACCTCCAATTATATCCATTCCAGAAAGAGAAACGGAAACTTCGAAGCCTGGGTGGTTTAAATCTTTTCCAGTCACTTCTTTTTTTCCAAATAATATTTTTTCCCCTCTGGGAAAAGAGGAAGGAAAAAAGGAGCATGACACTAATTACGGGATTTTCGAAAATTATCTGGCAGAGGAAATGTTTATTCTCAAGTAAGTGGGGCATGCTCCTTGCATTGAATGAGACTGCCTGTTTTGCCATTTTCTACACTTATTTTCTGGCTGAATATTGCATAGCTGAGCAGAAGCATTGTTTTTGTCCCGGAAGAAAGTAGATGCAAGGGATGCGATTTAATTAGGCTGCCACGGTATCTGTTTCAATGAACTGGCGGTCATCCAGCCATAACTCATACTATGCAGCAAGGGTGAACATTCCTTCCTCCTTTCTGTCCAACTAAGAATGGAAGCCCACAATAAACCCGTCTGCCCAACTAGCTTGGTTCCCATCCTCTCTCTGAATCCTGAATTCCCTCCAGTGAGGATTAGAAGACTAAGGAGAAGAGGACCATCCTTGTGTGCTTCAAACAGAGCACAGCATCTCTCTTCCCAAATTTCTCCATGGGATGTCTGCCCCTACTATCACTTGCACGCATGTTGAATGGAGGATTGAGTTGCCTGTGATCTGAGTATCTGCACCGACACCTGAAGCAACTTGAACTTATGGTAACCTGGCCATCCAAGGTCCACCACTATAATAAAAAAAAGCAATGCCCTGGCTCATGTGGTGTACAGGAAAACATGCCTGCTGGCCACCAGAACTTGAGGTAGAGTGTCCTCTCTGGAGCATAAAAATCTGATGTTGATGGTAGGAGGGGAGAATTTAATCTGCATATTAAGAAAAAGAGGGGACTTTCCAGTGCACAGAAACAAGTGGCTTTCCACATGGAGGACCCTGGATCTAGTGAGATCCCCGTACCTTGTACTGATTTAGCAATCCAAAAGAGAAAGGACACTCTAACAGGAGTGCTGGTCCTTTTCTAATTATCATTGCTTCCAGCTTTGCATTATAGTAAATTTTACAATTTTACTGTTGTCTAGAAACAAAAGTTTTGTACTTTTTTTCTTTCTGTAGTATAAACAGAAATCTTATTTGGTCTGCACATTTAGTCCCTTCACTCCATCTATCTTTCCATCCTTCTCCCCCAAGTCTTTGTACCAGATAAGTTGCCAGAGATAAGCTGGTACGTCCACAAGCATCTTGAGTATTAATATTGGCTCCCATCTTCAACAGAAGCTTCACTGTATCAACCTGGCGTCCTGACACAGCATGCATCAAAGGTGTGCAACCTGGGGAAGAAAGCCAAACAATCTTTTACAATTTTTATTTTGTCAAAGCCATAAGATAGAGATATTTTCTTATTTGCTAATGTTAGCACGGGTAACTTAACACATCCTTTCTCTGACAATGGTCCAACAGTTGTACTCAGCTTTTTGCAGGCAGGAAGTAACTGTTATGCCAGTTACTGACCACTGATTTTAAAAAGAGCCTGACTTCATTAGCAAACGCCTTGCCTCATTAACTCTGCTTCTGGAGGGAAAAGTATTTTTCTGTTGATGAGCTCCCAATACAAACTGCTGGCTTTGTACACCATTTTGGACACTGATATTCTTCAGAGTGACTAGCAGCCAGATGGTGCTTGACTAATTTTCTCAAAGCCCAGCTCCATTCTGTCTCTGTGTCTTCCAAAGATTTGTGAAATCAAGCCCTGTCCCATGCAAAGGTGTATGTGTGTGATTTGATGCTTTATGTAGCCAACACCTTATTTTAAAGACTGGATTTGCTCTAGAGTATTTTCTTTTCTGTTGTCATGAGAATTTATTTTATATTCCGCAAACATTTTCTGTGCTGGAAAAAAAATGAAATCTACATTCAAACTTCATCATGAAATATTATATCTTTTAATTGCTTCCTCTTCCTTCCATTCTGTTAACTGCTGAATAACAGCAAGAGATTTTTCTGTGGAATATGACAAAGCAATTTAAAATGACTAAGCCAGGAATAAACATGTATATTAGAAGCGGCAAGACCACTAGAAACTTCAGACATAACTGAAGAATAATTATTCTTACTGGATTCAATGCAACTGCTGAGATACATGACCTGAGGTTATGCAGACTCTGCCATATGTGCAGGATATGAGCCATATGTTTTGTCTTGCAAGTCTGGTCTTTAGTTACATTTGCGTGTACAACCTAGTAAACAATCTTATTCTGGAGCCGAAATACTTCCTTTTGCTGACCATGCTGTCTCCACCCACTGCCCTTCATAGGTCGTCCCCCTCCCACTAAAGATCTGGACTAACAGCATTTTAGCTCGATCAGGCATTTTCTCTACTGACCAACAGATGTTATAAAGATAACAGTTAGGATGTCTGGTTTTAAGTGTGGGAAAAATTGGTAACTTGGTAAAAGCTGGTAAGGACTAGGATAGACAGTGTTCATAAGGATCCTTTAAAAGAAGCTGCAATGAAAAAATAGTTTTGAATAAACGAAGTCTTCCTTGAGAGAAGCTTCCAGAGATCTGTGGCTCTAGGTGGGGAACAGATGCATACAAAACCCAGCCAATGGACTGGATTACAATCCCTGTGTAATAACATTAAATAGTAACCTCCGCATAGAATGAGAAGGAGCAGAAGCCTCACAAATGAAACAGACTATTTAAATCATTGCACATTGTACAACCAACCCTTTGGCAAACAATTACGTGACAAAATCTTTCAAACTGTGTCTGTACACATACTTTTAAAGCACAAAAGACTGGAACCCCCTACTCTAGACATGTGCAGAATGTATAGCATTTCACTATGATAAAAAAAAAAATTCTTTTTCCTTCCCTGAAATGACAACAATTTCTGAGCATCTCCCTAAAGAAGATAAAATAGATTCAAGATAAGGTCTGATTATAGCAAAACAACTTATTTGTATCCATATAAAAAAATCTTACAGTTACAGGGGGAAGGAAGTATCCAAACACGAGCATTTCCAGGGGATGTTCCAAAGAATAACTCAAATGTCCCATATTCTGCTACTAAATGTAATTTGCTGAACACAGAAATCAGGATAAAAATTTAATTGCAAGCTAAAGTGACTAATCCCCTAAGAACAAACTCAGCCTTCATTTACCCTCGCTGTCACAGCACTCCAGGATGGAAGGATCTTCTCGAATCACTGCAGTTAGTGTGTTCACATCGCCGTTAGCTGCTGCTTGGTAAACCACAGTCAAGTCAATCTCTTCTGCTGCATCACCTGCAGGGGAGGAGTGTGTCCGTGAGTAAGCAGAGAGCAAGTACAAATGATTAACAGTGAAAATAATGACACTTATTTCACTGAGTTTTTATGACTACATAACTTGAGGTGGAATAAAGTGTATCTAAGAAGCACTGTGGTTTTTGTTAGTCATCTGAAACTTGGTTTTCTTCATAATTTCTTTCGAAAACTATCAGACATAGAGACCGAGAAGACGTAAGAAAACTTGTGGAAAGTTTCCAACTCCTACAAGGAATCATGCTAACGTTAATGTAACATGACTTGAGAAACAACGAAGTAATAACTGAAGTAGCTCATAAAATTGCCAGCTATACTTTTATGAGATAGGATGAAATCAGGACACAGGTGTTTGCAGTTTCAGTGTTACCCGTGCACCAGTCAGAAGACTGAGGCTTTTCACTTCCCTTCCCTGTGGTGTCCAGGCCAATTCTCTTTTCAGAAGAGTGAACTTCTGGCAACAATGTTTTTTGTTAATAATTCCTGCAAAAAGGAAAGGCAGACTATTGCCTGGAGCCCAGGAGAGGTTTATTTCGTTTGGCAGTTACAGTATGAGGTATTATTTAGAGCACATGCCTTGCAGGACCTGTTCCTGAACACTCCCTGAATTTTTGTTTCTAGAGAAATTAATGCAATGGTTGTCTCTTTGCTTCTTTGCTTGTAGCTTCCTTCCAGAGTATTTATCCCATGCTCCACGTGCCTAAACATGCTTTGGCCTCAAGTGAACTATTAACCTGTCAACTCAAGGAGTCAAAAGAGTCAATCTTTTGGTGCAGGGTCAAATCTGATGTAATGGTAAAATCCTCTATATATGTATTTTTGGTCAGCCACGGTCTCATGTTCAATTTTGAAAACAGATTCTTATCTCTATTAACTCAAAAAGAAGTACAGCCGCAGTGAGGTCTGCTGTTCACTGTGGCTGAGGGTCAGAGCTACAGAGCAGAACTTTTGTCCAGCCACTGCGCTACCTTGTTAGCAGGAGAAAGTAAAACTGACGCCTAAATCACACTAGAGAGTTGATCAAAGGAAAGACAGATTAGGTGACTGGTGACTTAGCCTCACTGTCGTGTCTTCTGGAGATAGCATAACTATGTAAGCTGTGCAGAAAAAAGGGACGTGCTTTAAAGAGAATTTGAAAAGTTAGTAAAAAGTCTTTTTCATAATCAAATAATACATTATTATTAACACATTCATAGAAACTACATTTTAAACATTGTCATATGTACTTTTGAGTCATAAAAGATCTTTAAAGATAATTTAAAAGTAATAGCCACACTATTCTCCTTGTGTTCAGGTGTTGTCGCAGCCGAACCCACGTGAGCTCCATGCTGGGGTTTACAGCCCAGTGTAATTCCCCACATGTGACCTTCTCTCCCTGGGATGCAATCATCACTCTCAACTTCAAAACTTGGCTGCCATGGAAACGCAATCAGCTCTTACCCTGGGAAAGGTTAGTCTGTCAAAGCTGGAGCTCTGGTTGTGGGCTTGGGAAAACTAGAAAGCTGATGTTAAATCTGCATTCACCAGTGCATATCTTCCCTCTCCATCACTGGAAGGAGTGATGGAGAGGGAAGAGAATTTAATTTCTTTCCTTTCTTCCAGCTGGTCTTTTAAATTAGTGGATAAAATTGTAAACTAAAAATGTTAAGTTGATTTTTATTCTACTGGGGAGTCTAATGCTGAGGGAACTGTTCATTTGGCTCAGAATCTTTGACCTCCATGCTTGGGAGATCAGGAGAGACTAGGAATCGTTGCCTCTGGAGAGTCATTATCAGTGACTAGCAATGAGAAAAGAAGTGGCTTTACCACGGGACCCATTAATCAGATTTCCTTATCATGACAGATCTGCAGACCGCTCTCACAGTAGGTAAACTCAGCAAGGACGTGTTAATAACAAGCTCAGGTCTGGGCCAGTTCCTTTACTCAAAGAGGGGGGTAGCATGGGGTGGTTGAAGGCAAGGCGGCAAGGCAGAGCTTCATCGCTTGTGTTGCTCCTCTTGCCAGTCCTGGAGGCACACAGGAGGTGCCAGCCATGAATCTGCTTTTCCCACAGCAATTACCCTCCTGTATGAGGAGAGGAAGCAAAACTCTGAATGAATGGATGAATGAACGAAGAAGTTTTCCCAATGCCTGCTCTTGCAGAACGTGGGCTCCACTATTGTTAAGGGATGGTGGCATGAAGCCACATCCAGGATTCACACTTCCCTACCCATGAGTCCTAGCTGTCAGCGCAAGGAGAGGCAGGTGGACCAGGCTGTCACCCTGCTGGCGAGGTAGACTGGTCCAGGGAGAACTGATAAGCGCCCATATTGTGCATCTGACATAAAGCAGAATGGTACTAATTCAGCTTCTGTAGGGTGACACAATTTCAAGTGGGGTGTCTTTAACATGACCTGTGTGGCTTTGGGTGGGGGGAGAGGAGGGAGATGGATACATGGTCTTCTGATGCCTCACATGACATGGAGCAGGAAATGCCGGGAGGGCTTGGATGTCATCTATGTTGGATGCACTTGGCTCCAGGTGACACTTCATCTTCCTCCAGCTTACCCTGTCAAGGAATGATGGGGCATGGGTGCAAAGCTTGTCGGCCAGCACTTTTTGCAGACACCTTCCTGGGCAAAAGAGGAATGGTTCGGAGAGTGCACATTTTGCAGAAGGTGACAGTGAGGTACTGAGTGCTTGTGTCCCTGTCTGTGAGCTTCCCCTGCTGGGGAGCTCGGCTGCGGCTGGGGCACCACCACCATGGGGAATAAAGGGACTGTGAACAGCCAAATCCTGACCCTCCATCTTTGAATGCGTTGGTGTTGCTTTATTTATTATCTAGCAGGTCTGTAAATGCCAGTGAGTACTGGTGCCATTTCAGATACATTTCACATTTTATTTTGGAAAATTGCTGTGCTACTGGCAAAAGAAAGCTGTCAGTCAGCTTCAGGAAGGCAGAAGGTCCAACTAAATGCCTGTGTATGGAGCAAGGGTAGGGACAAATTGCAGGCTGGCACAATGGTGGCATCGAAAGGCCTGGAAGAATCTTACTGAGCAAAGACCGAATGACATACAAGGTTGTGACATCTTCTTTTGTAGCTAAAATCCTCAGAAAGAATCAAAGGTAAGAGTCAATCTGCCTGAAATAGGCTGCAGTGTTTTAAAAGCATGTCATTTCTTTAAGAAAAAGTAAGTGTCCTCTGGTTGGAAAAGTTGGTATATAAAGAAACATGCAGAATGATCACAGGATTCAGAACAATGAAATTACACTGTTTGTGAGATGAATTCTCCTCTGACTCTCCTATAAAGAATGCATGTCTCACGTGATTTGTGGCGTCAGCTGATGTGTTGTTTTACAAAGTGCATGCTAGATGTACATAAATGCGTGCTTTCTCCTGCACCGGATTTTTAAGGTCTAAATAAATTTGCTGCAGCTTAGTTACGTGGTCTTGGCAATGAATGATTTAGACCTTGCTGAAACACTAAGTTTCAAAAACTGAAGGCTGGATAATAGGATAATTTATGTTCATTGTGAAGAAGAAATATTTATGTATACAATTTACTCCCCTCTTTCCTATAAACCCTCTTGTCTCCACCAGTAGCCAAATGCCTTACGTGATTTCCCACAGTTTGTCAGCAGGACACAATTCTGGGCAGTTTATTTGATTTCAGCATGTCAGTGTCAAGGGTCAGCAGGAGGTAGATGAGGGCAGTTTTTGGAAATTGTAACTCGCTCTCTGTTATTATGGGTTCATTGATTGCTGAACAAAGTAGTAATCGCTGCGTGTGCCTGTCTGTGAACGTACCAGTCCAGGTTCTGTCTAGCTTCTCTGTTTAAATGGTAAATGTTTGAAGCCAGGTACAGCACACATTTAAATGGCACCAAGCAATATTAGGAGGGGAGGGTTTTCAGATCTTGCTAGGTGTCTTTAAGTCCCACATGGCTACTGCTGTTACTGTTGATAAGTATTATAAGATAATAATGAGCAGTACCATAGGAAGTGTTGCAAAGAGGCAGTAAGATTTTTAAGCCTGGAATGCTGTTTTTTTGAGCTGTAGCTGGGATAGTTTTCTGATGTGTGGGATGGGTAAAGGGTTTGTAGGGAGGGTTGGATTATTTTGTTGGACCAACAGATATTCATCTGGTATGTTTGAAAGCTAGTCTGTATTCTTCCATCGATATAAATTGCTTCAATGAAAGATATTCCCCTTCTCCTTGGAAAAAAAAAAAAACCCTGCTTAAATCAGTGATATACCAAGACATTAACATGCTATTCAGATAAAATCCACCATGCACTGTAAATTTTGAATAGAGCTTTCTTTGCCTGATAACCAATGGGTTCAGAGTCCCATTTCTGTGTGTTGACTGCTCCAGCTTCCCATCTGCCTCCCACGCAGCCGGCGGGCAAGGCAAACAGTAAGTCACAAATCACCTGATGAGCCAGCATCCCTGCAGTGGTGGTGGAGGGGAGATGAGGGGTTTATCTGGAGGGCATCCTCTTGCTGGGGAGGTGCTGGGAGTGGGGTGTGACATGGGGCTGGAGATGATGCTGGGCCGGAATCAGGACGGGTCAGTGTGTGGAGAGTGGCCTGGCAAGAGGAGGGGCTGCAGATTAGGAGCAAGGGGAGGTACAGGCTTCAGGGACAGATGTTGCTTCCCAACTCTCTCTCTTCTATCCAGATAAGGTGGTTTGAGTCAGTGGTCTCCTGCATTGCTGTCTGCCCCCTTATCTGTCTGGAGACTTGACTTCTCCTTCCCCAGCCCTGGTCATATTCCAGCCTCATTCCTAGCACCACTTCCTTCGGCCCCCAGGCAGCCATCCCCACGGCACTGAGTGAGCATGGTTTCCCCTCTCCCTCTCCAGCCTGAGCACTGCTGGGTTGGCGTGTGGCACAAAGCATACCTGTAGTGCCTGCAGAAGCAGAGCCTGAGAACCGCTATTGGGAGCTGCAGAAGCTCAGTCAGCCCCACACCTCCGCTCTGTTGGGGAAAACACTCCTTATGTCATTTGGACATGACCTAGGAGCACCCTTCTTCCATGGCAAGTCCCTTCCTCTTTTATCCTTGCTGGTAGTATTTTTTATCTCTTGTCACTCAGTTTTGCTTGATGGCTTCCCACTCTTCCCGATCTACTCAGAGTGGGGTCCCGACTGGGCTGGTGCAGACCGGGAGTCTCAAGACTTCCGTCGAGCTTTGAGCACTACTGTGGCTGAAAGGCAGCCCTAGGTCCACTCCTTTACATGGACTGTATTTACTTCGGGTTCACCAAAGAAGTGTAGGCAAGCACAAAAGTACAACCTGTGGGACCCAGATGCCCAAAAGGCACCACGTCTGTCTTCCTCCTGCCCTTCATCTTTTTTCTGCAGTCAGCACCTTCATGGTGGGACCAGCATGGCCATGTCAGCGTGGACACTTTGCAGGTATGCACTGGAAACTGTGGCCACTGCACACAAATTATTTGGCAAGCTGACTTAAAGAGAAATTTGTCGCAACACAGGTAATCAAACAATGACAGCTTCCTACTTTGGGAACATAAAAGGAATGCCACTACATTCCTTATAGTGGATTAAGCAGTAAGGCATAAAAGCTTATATTGGCAAGTAAAGACATGAAATTCAGCCATTCAACTTAAAAACAGACAACAGAGAGACATTAGTATTTCCATAGCAACCTTACCATGTAGATCACGTTGTAGCTTTAAAAGATATCTCAAATTCACAATTATGACAATACTTACATTTACAGCTAAGATTTGCTGAAGTAAAGGCGATCAGTTGTCAGCATCTAGTCCTTTTTATGTATACAAATGAGTAGACTTATGAAAATCAGCTTTTCTTGAATTTTTACTCCATTTTACACTGCTTTGTTTGCTAATATTGCAATTGTTTTTGTATATAAAAATATCCCTAAGAGGACCAATATATAATATAAGCAATAAACATATACATACATCTCTCAATCCAAGCATAAGAGCAATCAGATGCTGTGGCTATTCTGCTAAAAACATCTTATTTTTAAAAATCACTGTAGCAATAGGCTGAAATAACCACGTCTAAAGCTGATGGAAGAAATTCCTTCATGTGTAACCAAAATAAATCTCTATGAGATCTGATCTTTTCCAAAAATTATTGTTATGCATTCTGTCAAGTAATCTCAGCACATTTGCATGGGAGACATGGGAGGACCAGAGGATTTTGAAATTAGTAGCAGGTGACTTACCTTTGTGTTGATCAAACACTGATGAGGAACTGAAATCCATTGTGGTCTATCTCATTATTTACAAACAGACCACACAAATGCCACCTCCAGGGTTTTCAGGGAAGAAGCCCATATATTACAGTAAACAATAGCTGTCGCCAATCTTCTTGTCAGAGAATTAAACTCGCTTTACGGCTGCAGATTGTTGTCAAGGCAAGGACATTATCACTAGCCTGATGGGAACAGTATATTCTGTTTGTTATGGACCCTCTTAAAATGACATCCCTGGAAGCTTGATCGAGCTCCTGACAAACGTCTCAGCTTCCAGCGAGTGCAACTGCCTGTGAGCAGCTCCGAGAGATGCTGCAGCTCACCCAGCCTCAGCAGCTGAGCGCTGCCCGTGGACAAACAAGCCTCGGAGGGCGAGTGGGACCCGGCTGGCAGACGGAGCATGTGCGGAGCCGCCAGCGCAGGTCGGGTGTGGACATCCTCACCGTGGCGGCCCAGTGGCATGTGCTGCACCCACCGGCATCCCCGCGGGACGGCTGCCTCTACCACCATCTCTGAGGATGGCTTGTGAAAAGGTGTTTTCAGAGATCACCTGTTTCCTGATGTAACTCCTGCGTGGAGAAACACAAGTTAGCAACCCCTTTCTACCTTAGTTTATTGCTACCCAATTACAGTTAGTTAAAGCACCGTGTTTAATGAAGGGATAATAACTGAGAGCACACTACCATAGCTGAAGTGGATAGTGATAGCTCCAACTGCATAGTGCAACAGGTATAATAGTTCATAGTGGATGCTCCAAACTCAGTGTCTGCCAAACCAACAGCAGACCCATGTCTTCATGCTGTTTTTTTGACTGGGCCCCTGCCTCCGTAAGTTTGGAACTCAGACGCTGTACCATAAAGGGGAGGGGACCCTGGTGAGCTTTGCTTTTCGCTGGGTTGTTTCCATGGAAGAAATAAGAATAAATGGGCTGACTTGGAATTTACCTGGAGCAGAAGATCACCAGCCGTGCGTAGGGGCTGGTGGATGGGAGGGATATAACAAGTTTACTTAGCACTGTTGCACTGTAAGAGATACATCACTGCTGCTGAATAAGGCAAACTAATATATGAAAATTAGGAAAGGCAAGACGTTTTTGACCCAGAAGTGCAGACAGGACCTGCACTAAAGCTATGCCTAAGTTTGGTCAGCCTAAGAAGCCCCTAGACTTTATCCACTGTATTTATTCTGTTCTGGTGTTTTGTCCAATTCCTGTGACTTGAACGGATTCTGGAGACATAGCGTACATGTGCACACTGTAGGAATCGTATCTGGAGCTGATTCACATCCCAAGCATCTGCTTCTGAACCTAAATCCAACCTATGTGTTTGGAAAAAGATAGTGTGATCCAGGAAGCAATACAGCCTCAACAGCTTGAAACAAAAAAACAGAGCTGAAATTCTCCACAATGTGGCAGTGTGATCTGCTCAAGGATCCTTAACTGTTGAGAAGTGTGTGGTGGGACCGTGGAGACAGAAATCGTCTCTGTTTCTTTTCTCTGTTGCTGACTGGTTTGTGTTTTGGCTCATCTCAGGCCTTTTTTACATTGAGGAGGGATCCACCGTGTGGCAAGTGCTGTCTATGCAAGCTGGGAGCAGAGAATTGGTTATGCAAATGGCCGGCTCCTTACTGGCATCTCCTTGCCAGGAGGGTGGCTCAGGAGATGGCACCGGCAGGTGACAGTCCAGTTTGTCCAGTCTAACACCACGCCTCTGCTCAAAATGCTGCCATGGCTGCTGACTTGACAGAGGGGCTGGAGACGTGTCTGTGGTCAGGCATTTTGAACTGCAAATTATCACCCCTGGTGATCTTAAAAAGACCCCCTCCCCCCCCAAAGTGGCTTTTGCTCCCCGCGTATGACAAGAGGCCCTTTGTCCCCTCTGTACACAGGATCTCTGACTCTGGGCACCGCTGCAGTGAAGGTGACACAGTTAGCTGGGCGCACCGCTGTCCTCTACCTGATCGGACCGGACCAGTTAAATACTCACAGTTTTACCTGCCCATTTACCATTACTGGGTCTCTGTCCTTCCATTCTGCTCCTCAGATGGAGGCAATGGGTTTTGGAGATTACTGGTCCAGTCTCACCCTTGCAGTGCGTTGGCCTGGGAATGAGGTGCATTGCGGGTATGCAGACAGGGAATGAGGGGGAGAAACACCTGGCAGCTGATTCCTTGTGCCATGTGGGGCACAGTATTCCCTATGGCATTGTGTACATTTGCCAGGGGCTCCGCCTGCCTTCAGTTATGGGAAAGGCAGGCACCTCCTCTGAGATAGGTGTCCACAGCCTACAGGGACATAGGGTTCTTCAGAGCGGGCAGCTCCTGCCCTCTAAATCCACCAGAAGCAAGGCCAATGCTTTAGCAAAACACCTCTTCCCATGTAGACACGAGTACCAGATGAACACAGTTCTGTGTCTCAGCTATGGTAGACATATCACAGCTCAGAGGCTGCCAGAAAAGCTGACATTTAGGAGTTGGGCTTCAGTCGCTGAGTTCTCTGTAAGTATCTTTTTACTGCTTCTTTAGAAGACTTGAAGGAAATGTCTCCAAAATTCTCGGTACCTCCTGTACCCAGTGGCTATGAAAGCAACTCTGTCTAAGGACAGCAAAGCCACAAAAGAGGTAGAGCGTGGTCAGCAGATAAAGACAATTGCTTTAATATAGATAATTTACATTATTCTCTAATTTAAGCAAAGTGTTCCTGACTTTTTATGCTGTCAGTAGTACTTGGGTTTTGTGTTTGTTTTGTTTTGTGTGGAAGAAAATCCTGGTACGGTAGCAGAAACACAGAGCTTTTTTTGTGTGTTTGTTTGCCTGCATTTGCCTGTGTGTCAGCGTTTGGCTATATGTAGGGTAGTTAACTCTCCTTCTCCTTCTAACTGTTGTTCATTAGGTGAATGCAAAAGCTGCAGTGAGACCACAGAGAACGGTCGAAACATGCATTCAAATGCTATGTAAATGTTATTTGCTGGGGTGCAGAGCAGGGCCGGAGACTGGAGACTGAGAGACCATGGGTGCTTACAGCTGGCAGCACCCGTGCCGTGCCACATTGCCACCTGGAGCACGGACTCAGCTCACGTATCTGCTCTTCTGCTGCCCCTGCAGAGGGCACTGGCAAGTGGGCAAGGGTTCTGCGTCCATTTTCACCCCGACAGAGTCAGTGCTTTGGGGGAAGGATGATCCTTTGCAAAGTGCCTGGAGCGGCAGTGCCCCCATGTCAGGAGCGCTGCCAGCGGCCAGCACGGCAGACACAGCGGCTCCGGGGGCGAAGAGTTTCCCTCCTTTCTTCATGGGTGTATCGCAAGCCTGAATGTTTACACCCTCAGTAGGGATCAGTAAGCATGTAATCTAGTGAATGGAAGTCAAAATGGATGAAGCGATACCATCAACCTTCACTTTCCGTTTGCAATGAAACCCAGTAATAATAATTTGATTATAAAGTATTTCAGGCACCATGCTATATATTGGATTTGGAGCTCCATCCTCAGCGTTGGGAGTGTCAGCACCAAGCTCAGACGTGTGTGGAGAAGCCAGATCTCCAGCCAGGCAGAAGGATCCAGCTATGCTCTCTGGGGTCCACCCAAATGAGCAAAATCTCTGTTAAAATGTCAACAGGTAAACAGTGACTAGAGAAAGAATAAAGTCACAGCTACATCTTAGAGGTTCCCACATGAAATGAAAGACAGAGGGAGGATGTGTTCTGCTCTGCTCCCTGTTTTGTAATGCCAAATACATTCTCTGCTCAGTCAGTAGACTTTTTGAACTTCACTTCAATGGGATCTCCCTGGTACGATCTGTTGGGATATCACTAGCATCCTATGAGACAAAGGTAGTAAGAAGAAAATCACACCTGAGAGTCCACTTTGTAATTAGAGTAGGGCTGTTAAACAGTAACCAGATTTAGGGGTATTGTTTTCCCAAATGATGATCTGTTTGTAATTAACTAAACCAAATTTAAAAATTTTCTCAGACTGATTGTTGTGCGCACTTCAGAAGGAGTGTGGAGCCTTCCACCAAGTTTATCACCCGTACCTTGCTGTAGCTTTTTCTTGTTACCCTCCAAAGATTTCCTCATGATATTTTTAGATGTAAAACTGCATTCAGTACCTCCAGCATGGTGTAAGGCTGTTTTGAAGAACCTGGCAGAGTGAGCAAGCCAGATGTGGATGTGGAGGAGCAGATGGCGTGGGTGCGGAGACCTGCTGAGTTGGGATTGTTATGGTGCAGGTGTGTCTGTCCTGGGTACATACCCCTGTCTGTGGCACCAGGGAGCCGGAGCCAGAGCATGTCACATTCATTGTATTACACTGGTAAAGGGAAATTCATGTGCAAACCCTGTCTTTTTTTTTTTTTTTAAATTCTGTTATTGTTCGTTCTACAGGATAACATAAGGAAAAAAAAAAAGTGCCTGTTCCAGGTCAGATCAAAAATTTACCTAGCCTGGTAACCACAGCACTCACCAGCAGCTCTCTGGCAAACTGCAGGACAAGTGTGTAGTGATCTTTCCTCTGAGCACATCCCTAGTCTCCAGCCTTTTTCGGATCGTGGCCCGCAGAGTGAAGAGTCTCTAAGGCACTCCTGTGATTCTGCAGAGTTCCAGTAGATGGTGGGGTGGGATCAGCACTTGACTCTTTGAACCGGCAGAAGTAGCTTCTAAGTAGAGATACTTGCATTGTTTTTCTGTTAAATCCTTTTAAGCGGAGGAAGAAAAGTTCATTTGTGGGAAACCGGTAATCTCTGACATTATGCAGTGCATTAAGAATGCCTGCAAATTAGTGAAGTCCCATTTCAGATATCAAATAACAGCAGAGAGTATGACTAATCATCTATGAATGGTAAGCTTTGAGAGCCTTGCTGTAAACCTTTGTGATAGTAAATTTGCATTGGTAAAATACAGGAAAAGCTTAACATGTTTTTATCTCTTTGACTACAAAATGCTCTATCTTAAACAAGAAAAGTTAGTCATTTAGAAGTAGATAGCAAATGACAGGTGGGCTGAAAACAGTATCAAGACGAGTGGATGAAGAAGACAAAAGAGACTGACTGGTGTATTTCTGAATAGCTAAAAAGCAAAGGGTGAAATTCACCCCTTGGGACACTGAATCAGGAGAAGGCAAGTGCCTCTTCCCCAGCGGATGGGGATGTAGATGTTGGGAATCCCAGTCTCGCTCTGCCACTGACTTGCTGGGACAGCTAGGTCAACTCATCTTTGTACTGGATTTGGAGTCATAATACCCAATGGTTATGTGAGTGTCTTTGCAAGGCTGTTTACACCATTCTGCTTTCGTGTGTTTGCTGTACCACTTTTGCTAAGTGACACACAAAACCGGGCTAGTGAGAGTGTCAGCTGCTTCGGGAGCGCTACTGCCATAGCAGTGGTTGTGTCCAGACCCTGCAATGGGACATGTGGGTGACACTGGCAGTGTAACAGATCCGAACAGGCACAACTAAACAGAAAACAGGAAATTTGAGTGAGAAGTCAATTCTTAGAGGAACTGCTTCAAAAAGAAACTTCATCCTCTACTTCTGAGTAATTTTATATTTTTTATATATATATATTATATTGTATATAAGGCAAATATAAAGCCTCATGTCCAATTAACTTTGGTTGCAGAAACAACAGGAATCTATTTATTGCATCATAAGATTATTGTATCACACAGATCTCCCCTGTTTTAATTAGTGTTTACAATATACTGATACCAGCCAACCATGCTTCATATTTTTTCTGTGGCAAGCCATGGAAGCACACACCTTCTTTCTAGTCCTGTTTCTGTGAATCTCTTTCTCTGCCTCTAAATCGGAGGAAAATAACAAGATTAAATCCCACACCCATATCTTTATGTTGTGTTCTTTCTAATGATTTGAGTTTCATATAATAGTGGGTATTTCTGTGCCAGGGTAAGTGCACATCTTTGGGATGCTGGCCCCTTCTGTCTGGCCTGTGAAAACACAGAAATTGCTTGCAGCCCTTACCCTGCCATCTCACCACCTGGCTGGGGAGGTAGCACGCTTCAGGGAAGCTGGCTGGCACAGGGAGGAAGTTGTCAAGGCACGGCTACAGTCAGTGACAAATCAGATTTATACATAAGAGAAGTAAAGTGATTGCTGGAAAAAACAGTAACATGAACAAAAGCTTTTTGATGGGGCCACGTTGCAATGGCAGGTGTCATTACAAAGGTGGGCATCACAGTTTACACAGTGTCCGGAGGATAACTTTTTGCTTCCTCCCTTCATGTCTTGTTATTGTCTTATGGAATTTTTCTATTTACAACCACAACCTGGAACAGTTTACCTTTTCAGCTGCTGATCATTTTCCTACTGTGCATTAACTCCACCATGTGCAAGCAAAAGTTAAGTACAATGCAATGACATATGCCAGATTGTTACTTGTGCAGCTTTAGCAATGACCGGGGTAGTCCACATGTAAGCAGGTATATAACGCGGCTGTGTGATATTGCATCAAAAGCTGCTCCTCTGACTCTCTTTGGTGTGATTACAGTGAGGTGTGTAATATGGAGTGAAGGAGCTGGTGACTTCTGTCTTTTTTATGTTTGGGGTAATTGAAGGTATGTGTCCATCAAAGTCCTTGATTAGCAATATTTTACATGTCATGGCCAAGGTATGTCGAAGCCCCAGATATGAGAATAAAAAAAAAGGTGTCTGTAACATGCAAACCACAAATTGTGGCACAAAGAGTTTCATCCTGCATTCCATGCATACCTGGGACTCCTGTTGATATCTCGTCCCAGATTATGAGCTTTACTTCAGGTTTGCTAGTGCATTAGTAGTAATGGAGCACACAGGTCTGTGGTTTGGTATTAGTATACTTACATAAAAGTGCCAATTTAACTGTGTGCCAATGAAACTCAAACAAAAAAGTGAACGTTTAGCTGGTATCTCAATATGCGTGGTGCACTCTCTGTCAGAATTTGAAGTTAAGCATCTGAGTAGGCCACAGCACCAGAGGTAGGTTCAGAAGAAAGCCAAGCACACTGAGCTAAATGTTATCCTTCTGAAGACTTACAGCTGCTGAAGGTGCATCAAATCTGCAACCCAGCACAATCCCAGACTGAAGCAGCATCTATTATTGCTTTGATGTAGCCAGGATAGTTTCCAGACTTAGAAGACCTATTTATGGACCCCCGTTCCACCTGTACAATAACTACTGCCATTATTGTGAAATTATAGTGCTACAGGAAGGGCCAAGCAAGCACTGTGAGGGACAGGGGACAGGACAAGAGGTAACGGGCACAAACTTGAGCATAGGAAGCTCCACCTAAACATGAGGAGGAACTTTACCCTGAGGGTGGCAGAGCACTGGAACAGGCTGCGCAGAGAGGTGGTGGAGTCTCCGTCTCTGGAGACATTCAAAACCTGCCTGGACGCGTTCCTGTGCAACCCTGTTCTGGACTTCCAAGGGACCTCTACAACACAATTCACCTCAGTGACTTTTTCTAACCTTTTTATGCCTTGTCTAGGCAGACTGGAAAATCTTGGGACCACAGAACAGCCTCAGGTTGGGTTTCAGCCCTGCGTGACACCATGGGAGCACAGTGTCATAGAGTCATAGAGTCATAGGGTTGGAAGGGACCTCTGGAGATCATCTAGTCCAACCCCCCTGCCAGAGCAGGGTCACACACCCGGCTAGTAGTCCTGTAACTAGCGAAGGGCTTCCAAATGGCTGTGGCAGGCTAGTGCTGGGTCACTGAATACCCTGGCTGTGGTAGCAAGTAGGGCCTTACTGTTTAAATACCAAATTGGGAGACTGCTGTGTTCTGCTGCAGTCTGCTCTCATAGGCCCTGCTGTTCCAGTTTACTGGAAATAATAATATTGTAATAATATTCATCAGTTATTCATAGAAAACAGAAGATTTGTACACAGAACTGATGTGGTTTAAAATGCTTCAGTGGATGTTTGCAGGAGGACTGTTGTAAAGTTTGCTCATTTCTTACTGTGATATCTAGAATCAGTGTGCAACAGAAATGTAGAGAACATATTTTGCTGACGACAAGTGGCTTTTATATGAAGTAATTTTTGAACTTCAGAGGACCTTTCCCGAGATTACAAAACCATCCAAGTGGGTCAAAGTGTGGCCTTAAACTATGTGGATATTTTAGCTGGCAAGAGAAACTGGAAGCTCTTTGGGACTACTTGAAAACTCTGTGTGTGTTTATTCTGCACATGATAGACAGGCATGAACTTGCTCGATTTGTGCTCTGAAACAAAGACAAGCCTGGTTTGTTAGCGCAAGCCCAGCATTGTACTAATATAGTCACACATTTTTGAGTTTGGAGTGTCTGTCATCAAAAGAAGTGTGGCAGGTGGTCAAGGGAGGTGATTCTCCCCCTCTACTCCGCTCTTGTGAAAATCCACCTGGAGTACTGCATCTGACTCTGGAGTGCGCGACACAAGAAGGACATGGACCTGCTAGAGTGAGTCCAGAGGAGGGCCACAAAGATGATCAGGGGGCTGGAGCACCTCTGCTATGAGGGCAGGCTGAGAGAGTTGGGGTTGTTTAGCCTGAAGAAGAGAAGGCTCCAGGGAGACCTTCTTGCAGCCTTCCAGTACCTGAAGAGGGCTTATAGGAAAGATGGGGAGGGACTCTTTATCAGGGAGTGTAGTGACAGGATGAAGGGTAATGGCTTCAAACTGAAAGAGGGGAGATTTACATTAGATATTAGGAAGATATTTTTTACTGTGAGGGTGATGAGACACTGGAAGGGGGTTCCCAGGGAAACTGTGGATGCCCCATCCCTGGAAGTGTTCAAGGCCAGGCTGGATGGGGCTTTGAGCAGCCTGGTCTAGTGGGAGGTGTCCCTGCCTATGGCTGGGGGGTTGGAACTAGATGGTCTTTAAGGTCCCTTCCAACCTAAATGGTTCTATCACTATATGTGCAGGAATAGGAACACGAGAGCAGATGAGAGGAGGTGCTGAGGGTTCCTCAAGAAACTGCAGCTGAACGGGGGTGCTGCCTGGCCCAGGGTGCAGCACAGCACTGTGTATGGTGTTGGGTTTTCCACGGCATAATAGGCAACAGAGGAAACCCCATGGCTTCCTCCCCGCCCTGTGGAGCTCGCGTTAGGTGTGCCTCCATGTGAAACAAACACAGAATTTCCTGGCAAAGTTTTTTACAGAGAGAGGGAAATGTTTTTCAGCCTTAACCAATGTTAAGCCTGGTTAGTCAGACTTAAAGTAAAAAAAAAAAAAAAAAATCCTGTAAAAGACTGAAAACAGGTATTAGCTAATCAAAAGGTGAACATGCACAGCTTCTTCAGAGATGTAGCTGGTATGGAAAAGTCTTTGCTTTGTCTCAGCGGGCTGAGAAGACAGCTTTAATGGCAGAAACTGTCAGTGATGGCAATGCCATGTTTTCAGTCCCAGCCTGGCCTGGCAAGCTGGTGGCTGCAGGCTCACCAGCAGCCGGCTGGTATCAGAGACAGTCCATGCCATGTGGCTGTGAAGCTGCCCTGTGGTGAGCACGGCCCCGCAGCTGGCCCAGGCTCCCAGCAAGCTCCCAGTGACCTCCCAGCGAGCTCCCAGCAAGGTCCTGCGCCTCTGGGGTCGCCCCCATCCTGAGCAGCAGCCTGGGACTGTGCTGAAGAGTGATTTTTGCATGAAGGGACTGTTGAATCCCCCGTGTTTGTATGCCTGCACAAACTCTTTACCTAGCTGAGCTGCCTACAGCATGTTCAGGACAGCAGGGGAGTATATAGAGGAAGGCGAGTGTTGCCCATGCCCCCATTAATTCTGTTTTTCCTGACTATCAGATGGTATCCCTCTTGTTTCGGATGCCCGCTCACTCCTCTGATCACCTGTGGTGCTCGCCGCTGGCTGGTGGCTGGGATATGGGGACGAGGGCGAGCCCAGAGCCTGCCCATGGGCTCTGGACCACGTGCTGCCCTTGCACCCTCTGTGTCCAGCCTGGTCTCACCCAGCCAGCCTTGGGCAGCTCTGGGGCACCCAGCAGCAGAACAGCAACGGCTGGAGGGAAGTGCACAAAGGCACTGATGGCTATTTTCTCACTACCTTAGGCACTAAAGATAAAAAACGTACAGACACATCCCTTCATCTCTCACGGACACTTCACAAAGCAACTTGAACAACCTTGGAAAAAACATATGAAACTTTAAAAATGGTTTTGTGATTTGCTGTGTGACTGGCTAAAGGCAGAAGTGTTTTAAAGTTCTTTGAGCATGTTTCTGTTCTTGAATTATTTTGAAATTACAGCACTTCCACATGTTGCATAGCTTTTTCTTTCTTACCTGGAGTCACTTTGTCAGTCTGCAGGTCCTAAGCTATTCGTTATAACATTATCAGGAGTGGATAGTGCTGCACAGAAGTAAATATAACAAGTACCTTCATTTTTAGAAAAAGTGAGTCTTACGAAATAGGCCAAGGTATTTTTAAGTATGTGAAAAGGCATGCTTGATTTATTTGTGTTAAAATCCGAGTTGGCTTAATAGTAAAGAAAGTCCTTTGCAAATATATATTTTTTTTAATTTCAGAATTGGTTTGCTGTAACTTGTAAGGTTGGTTATAATCCACAACTGTCTTGACAGCTGCATGAATATGAAATTGTCATGTCTGCAAATCATGAAAATGTCATGAGTCTCTATGGATGAATGAGAAATTTTTGCTGGTCTTCATTATTCTGCTATTCCACAGACAGATTATAGAAGTTCACCAAATCACAGTGGGCCCAGATGCAGAAAAAAAAAAAGAAAAAAAGAGATCTGTATGAAATAAAGCCAGATGACAGACAACCTTTTACTGAACTTGCTTAATCCAGGAGGAGATTTGCTGGCGGATGGTGGGGAGGGAGCACAGGACTGTTCCTGCTCCTCCTTTGTGGCACATGCTTCAAGTCACATGCAAGGGGAGCAGCTGTGCGGCCTCTCCAATCCACCCCATGGCTGTAGCAATCCCTGCCTAATCCATGGACAATTTATAACTCACCCCAGGTGGGGCCGTGTGAAACCGCTCCATCAAAACTCTACAGCAAGGAACAATTTTCTGAAATAAAGACCAAGAACATAGACATGCATCCTTGGGTCAATTAATAAAACCACCGAGAGATTGTGTATCTGCCCGGAGGGACGCCTTGTCAGAGCAGGGTCTTCATGATGTCTGATCCATACTACATGATGGCAAAGGCACTGGGGGCCTTTAACTTCAAAGATACTACAGGATCTACAGTATTTATGAGACCAGTAGGCATCTGCTGTACTGTCTTCTCCAGCAACAGTGAGGAGCAGGTGCTTACAAGTGTAGGAACTGAGCAGATACAGAGAAACCTTTCTCTGGTATGCCCTTCTAGTTTCCAGCAATCAGTGCTTTAAAGACAGCCTGTGCTGGAATTTGTGTCCAGATCATCACAGAGAACCGCAGTCAGTAGAGCTGTTGCTCAAAAATCTGTGTTATTGGACTTGCATATGCTACTGGCTTCTACATCATCCTAAATTGCATGGCTAAATTTCTTGTGCACAGTAATCTTGTACTTTCAGAAACAGTGACTGTTGTTCTCTTCAGTATTCCTTATTTTATAGATCTCTATCAGCAGTGCTGACGTACCTACATTCTTCTGAGGTTCTGAATCTGGCTTTTTTAACATAGATGTTGCTTAAGCCAGCAGCTAGTGCAGATCTGTTGAGTTTGGTGGATGTCTGCAATAGTGAAGAACAGCAAAATGGTGGTTTCTTACAGTAGAAATAAATGCATTTTCTCTGTCAGATTTTTACAACTGAGAACCATGAAATGAGATAAACAGAAGGAAATTATGAAAAGACCCTCCGGAAATACATATCTGTGTAGCAGAGGGAATAGGATACAGATATTTCTATGAGCATTTTCTCAGGACCACATTGTCAATGTAGAGCTGAGCCGGAGCAGGTACCGCAGCTGCTTAAACTTAGGGGATAGATTTATCTAGGAGGGTCTGCTGCTGAATCAATGGAGTTCTGGCAGTGATTAATTTAGGCCAATAATTACTAAAACAAATGAAAAATAGCAGCCAGAGGTTATAGTACAAAATACCTGCCATTAGTATCTGTCATGATACAAGAAAGGCTTCTGAAGTATCTTAGAGCACGTTTGCTTTTCTGCCAGTAGGAGGGTACTCAAGAGAGGAGAGAAGATAAAGTTCTTTCTTAGACTGTAAAGAGGCTAGAAAGCTTAGCATACTTAAAATTGCTTAGCAAACACCAGCAAACTCTAGCTTACAGTAAGGCCATTTCTGTACAACCTGCTGCCACATTTGGCTTTGAGCAGGGAAGATGGTATTTCACAGAGCTGTTATCGGAGGTGGAGCAAATATGCCCCCAGGAGTCACTGGGCCACACACCGTGTAGTAGAAAATGTACGTTTGCAATGCCAAAACAAGGAGAGTCAAAGTATTATTTCATGGGATACAGCACTCCTCAGGCTTTGATTCTTCTAGTTGCACAAAAGATGCAACTCAT
Organism: Chroicocephalus ridibundus; assembly: GCF_963924245.1. Taxonomy (NCBI): domain Eukaryota; kingdom Metazoa; phylum Chordata; class Aves; order Charadriiformes; family Laridae; genus Chroicocephalus; species Chroicocephalus ridibundus. The sequence goes on along the minus strand of NC_086316.1, from coordinate 66,846,561 downwards.
TTGGTGTTCCAGTCAATATTTCTCGCTCCTGGGTGCTAACCATCTCATAAACACAACAGCCATCCTATATATGTGTGTGTATGAATATACACATACATCCCTCCCCATTTATGCACACATATATAGTCGCCAGCCTGATATATATATATATACAATTGATATCTGTCTAATACATAATATGCTTATTTGAAATGCTACAGAGGGTGTCCCAGATGGTGCAGTTGCCTAAAAACTATTGTGAAGTCTCCTGTTCCTTTTTAGGTAATGCTATTCGTGAAAAGCCTTTGGAAGTAAAAGTGGAAGTGCTTGGAAGTAAAAGCAATATTTTATTAGTTGCGTGCAATTAAAAATGAAGATTTTCTTTGGATCCATGTTTTTACTCATCCCATTAAATGTTGGTTGCCTGGACACTGTAATCAGGATTATGGTGTCTAAAGAGATTAGTTAGATAACACGTCTTGTTAATTAAGGTGGCCTGTCCACCAGACTTTTTCTGAAGGGTATGTGGGTGCATGAAGCAGAATGCTTTGGGGGACAAGTGACTGTGTGAGACCAAGGTCAGAGGTAGGATGCCGTGGGGTATATGAGAGTGCGAACATGAGTGTTAACATGGAAGTGCTTTTTAAACCAGTTGATTACAAAGGCACTAATACAAAAAATCGCAAACCCACAGCACAACAGACATACTTGTATAGGAGTAATCACGTCTATTCATCTGCTATTCAACTGCTATTCAAATGTATCTATGGAATCTGAAGAGATGATGGGCACAGAGTGCAGTAAAAAAAAACCAAGACAAACCAACCAACAAACAGAAAATTACAATGAGAAAGCTAATTTTAAAGAAACTATTAGAAAATAGCTAACTCATTTCTTGCTCTGAATAGTTTTGACTTGGAGATGTTTGCATTCTGCCAGGTACCATAATTGTTTGAGAGAGTTTCAACTGGATGCATTCAGACCCACTTACATTTTCTGTCTACTTAAGTCCAGAATTTTTTGACTTCCCAAGAACAGAGAACACAAAGAGATCCTGATCCTTTACTTAGAAGGAAGGACAGCAATTCAAGATTGTGGGATGAAACACAGCATAGTAGAATGTAGGCTGAATATCTGGATAGATGTCACGGTAGTAAGATAAATTAGACTGTAAAAGAGTCTGATGAAAGCCTGAGAGTCATTTAAACTAGAAAGAACAAAGCTGCCTGAACAATACTGTAGAGAACAACCCTATGTTCATGGGGAGAGACAGGGTGATATCATAAGTCTTTTCCATCATTTATTTTCTAATGTCTATAATCTCTAATAAAGCGTACTTCTGTGGAGAGCGGCCAATATTTTTAAGCCTAGGCACTGACATTTGGATCTAGTTTAAAGAAGTATATGTAATCAGTCATGGGGAACCTTTGAAAACTCTAAGACATGATGCAAGAGGAGGTGAGAAGTTACTGTGTTGAATCGACAGACCATGCTTGAAGAAGCAGGGGCTGCCTAGCGGCCTGTATCTGTATATAAGTTAGTCTTGCAGTGCTCCCTTTGCAGCTGGATCTATGTATTACCATACTAAAAATCATAAAAATTAGAAATAATGGGGTATTGGCTTTGTGACACTGACTCCATACTGAATCCAAAGCTTCCAAACAAATGTACACGTGGATCTTGCAAAGCATAGTATGGTTTCAGAATATATGGAAGAAAGATTTTGTAACGCTGGAGTTTCATCCTTTCCACAGTTACAAGACAGCACATCCACATGGATACTGCATGACCAGTGTCATCGTGCTGTTAGCTGCTGCCTGAATATAGAACAGACATGAGAATGAGAATATCTAATAGCCTTGTAGCTTCTGCGCTTATAATATTACAGCAATATTTCCCCCTCAGATTACACACATAGCAATTACAAGTACCAAAGGTAATATGTATTGCAGGAAATTGCATACAAAATTTACCTACGGTCTTTACATGGATTCTTTTCTGTTTTTAAAATAAAACCTAGCATAGAATCATAGAATCATAGAATTGTTTTGATTGGAAGAGACCTTTAAGATCATCAAGTCCAACTGTTGACCTAACTCTGCCAAGTCCACCACTAAACCATGTCCCTCAGCGCTACATCTACCCATCTTTTAAATACCCCCAGGGATGGTGACTCCACCGCTTCCCTGGGCAACCAGTTCCCATGCATGATAACCCTGTCAGTGAAGAACATTTTCCTAATATCCAATCTAAACTTCCCATGGCATTGAGGGCCATTTCCTCTTGTCCTATCACCTGTTACCCACGAGAAGAGACCGACCCTCCACCTCGCTACAACCTCCTTTCAGGTAGTTGTAGAGAGCGATAAGGTCTCCCCTCAGCTTCCTTTTCTTCAGACTCAGCAACCCCAGTTCCCTCAGGTGCTCCCCATGAGATTTGTTCTCCAGACCCCTCACCAACTTTGTTGCCCTTCTCTGGACATGCTCCAGCATCTCAATGTCTTTCTTGTAGTGAGGGTCCCAAAACTGGACACAGTACTTAAGGTGTGGCCTCACCAGTACAGAGGTACAATCACTTCCATAGTCCTGCGGGCCACACTATTTCTGACACAAGCCAGGATGCTGTTGACCTTCTTGGCCACCTGGGCTCACTGCTGGCTTGTATTCAGCCGCCTGTTGACCAACACCCCCAGGTCCTTTTCTGCTGGGCAGCTCTCCAGACGCTCTTCCCCAGGCCTGTAGCATTCATGGGGTTGTTGAGACCCAAGTGCAAGGCCTGGTACTTGGGCATGTTGAACCTCATACCATTGGCCTCAGTCCATAGATCCAGCTTGTCCAAATCCTTCTGTAGTGCCTTCCTACCCTCAAGCAGATCAACAGTCCTGCCCAAGTTGGTGTCATCTGCACATTTACTGAGGGTGCAGTCAATCCCCTTGTCAGGATCGTTGGTAAAGATATTAAACAGAACTGGTCCCAGTAATGAGCCCTGGGCAACACCACTTGTGACTGGCCGCCAACATGATTTAACTCCATTCACCACAACTCTCTGGGCCCGGCCACCCAGACAGTTTTTCACTGAGAGAAGTGTACGCCCACCCGAGCCATGAGCAGCCCATTACTCCGGGAGGATGCTGTGGGAAAGGGTGTCAAAGGCTTTACTGAAGTCCAGGTAGGCAACATCCACAGCCTTTCCCTTGTCCACTGAGTGGATCATCGTGTCATGGAAGGAGATCAGGTTTGTCAAGCAGAACCTGCCTTTCATAAACCCATGCTGACTGGGCCTGATCATGTGATTGTCCTGTGTGTGCTGTGTGATGGCAGTCAGGATGATCTGCTCCAGAACCTTCCTTGCCACCGTGGTCAGGCTGACAGGCCTGTAGTTCCTTGGATCCTCCTTGTGTCCCTTCTTGTATGTGGGCATCACATTTGCTAACTTCCAGTCAGTGGGGACCTCCCTGGTTAGCCAGGACTGCTGATGAATGATGGAAAGTGGGTTGGTGAGCATTTCTGCCAGCTCCCTCAGTACCCTTGGCTGGATCCCATCCAGCCCCATAGACCTGTGTGTGCCCAAGTGCTGTAGCAGGTCACTAACCATTTCCCCTTGGATTATGAGGGGTTCATTCTGCTCACCATCCCTGTCTTCCAGCTTGGGGGGCTGGTACCCCAAGAATAACTGTTCTTACTATTAAAGTCCAAGGCCAAAAAGGCATTAAGTACCTCAGCCTTTCCTCATCCTTGGTCACTCTGTTTCCCCCCACATCCAATAAAGGATGGAGATTCTCCTTAGCCCTCTTTTTACTGTTAATGTGTTTATAGAAAGAATTTTTATGTTCTTTTACATCAGTAGCCAGATTAAGTTCTTGTTGGGCTTTGGCCCTTCTAATTTTCTCCCTGCATAACTTCACAAAACTTCTGTAGTCTTCCTGACCCTTCTTCCATAGGCCACAAACTTTCCTTTTCTTCATGAGTTCCAGCCAAAAATCTTTGTTTAGCCAGGCTGGTCTTCTTGCTCATCGTCTTGTCTTACGGCACATGGGGATGGCCAGCTCCTCTGTCTTAAAGATTTCCTTCTCAAAGAATGTCCAGCCTTCCTGGACTCCTTTGCCCTTCAGGGCTGCCTCCCAAGACACTCTGACAACCAGTGTCCTAAACAGGCCAAAGTCTGCCCTCTAAAAGTCCAAGACGGCAGTTCTACTAACCCTCCTCCTTACTTCTCCAAGAACTGAAAACTATCATTTCATGATTGCTATCCCCAAGACAGCCTCCAACCTTCACATCACCCAAAATTCTTTCTGTGTTCGCTAGCAACAGGTCTACCAGGTCACCCTCCCTAGTTGGCTTGCTCACCAGCTGTGTCTGAAAGTTATCTTCCACACACTGCAGGAATCTCCTAGACTGTTTCCTCTCTGCTGTATTGTATTTCCAGCAGATGTCTGGGAAGTTGAAGTCCCCCACGAGAACAAGTGGTAGTGATTGTGAGACTTCTCCCAGTTGCTTATAGAATATTTTGTCTGCCTCTTTATCCTGGTTAGGAGGTCTGTAACAGACTCCTTGTTGGCCTTCCCCTTGATTCTTACCCATAAACACTCGACCATGTTGTCACCATCATTAAGCTCAAGACAGTCAAAACACTCCCTAAGAAAGAAGGCCACTCCGCTGCCGCTCCTTCCTGGCCCATCCCTTCTGAGGAGTTTATAGCCCTCCATTGCAGCACTCCAGCTGTGCATATCATCCCACCATGTTTCTATGATAGTGATTATATCATAGTTATCCTGATGTGCAATGGCTTCCAGCTCCTCCTGTTTGCTGCCCATATTGTGTGCATGGGTGTAGATGAACGTCAGTTGCGCTATTGATCCCGTCACCTTGCGGGGAGAAGCCCTAATTCCTACATGACTATTTCCAGGCACTTCTATGATTTCTAGACTCAATATCCCTTGTGTCTTTCCCTACCTCCACTGGGATGGCAGACCAACATTGATGTACCGCCCCTGGGTGAGCCTAGTTTTAACCCTTTCCCCTTTCAAATATAGTTTAAAGACCTTTTGATGAGCCCTGAAATTTCCTGTGCAAAAATCTTTTCCCTCTTTTGAGCCAGGTGTACCCCATCTGTCGCCCACAGGCCTGGTGTTGTGTAAACCGACCCATAATCAAAAAAGCTGAAGTATGAGAAGAACATAATTAAAGAGAAGTACATTTGTCTTACCTAAAACTAATTGATTCTGTAAAATCTATTCAAGGGACAACAAACATACCCTCAGCCAGTCAAAGAAATGAAGACTTCCAGGCTATATATTTACAGTGGAATGAGAGGATACAGTGGCATGGTGGAGTCTTGCAAAGCATTCAGCCCACACTCAGCCAGCCAGGTAAGGAAAAGTTCCTGCCCATCACTTCCTATTTGTTGGCTTCAGCTCTTCAGAAACATGTACCCAACATGCAATAGAAAGCTGGGAAACTTTGATGCAGTTTTGGCCATTTGAATTTGGAGCTCTCTCTTCTCCCACTCATATCAGTATGAGCTGTACATTTATTTGAGGCAGTTATACAATATGTTTTTTCAAGTCTCACTCGTCGCACATGGATAATGCATATCTTACTTTATTTCTGAAATATCAGCTCTGAACCCCTGAGGAGACAGTATGAATGACCAGCACTGTTGCCAGATATGGCATTCACTGGGGGTCATGGCACCCATCATCTGTTCTGGATAAATCCTCTGCTGTATGACTCAATGGCATGACTCACACGTTACTTTCTGAAACAGGCTAACCATTCTCATCTTTATCTGGGTATTTCATTTGGGGTCATAATACTTTATTTTCAACTTAGTGAGCTACAAGTGCGAAGTTAGCATTTCACTGTCTACACACATTTATTTACCTAATAAAAATGACACAACTACATTGCTAAAAATAACTCAGACAGAAAAGTGGGCCTCATCACCTCCCAGTTATTTAGTCTGAATTTATATCTTCATTATGAACATGCCAGATACCTTAAAAATTATTTGTTGTTTTGTTCTCACTTTTCCAGTAAAAGAGTAGCTCCAGAATCAAATGCATTCATATATTAATGGGATTTACGGGTGTTTTTCCTAGTCAATCTGTCACAGCATAGCCAGCCACAAAATGCGTGCTTTTCAGTTGATCATTGCTCGAGAAACATTTAGCAGTTGACGTATTTTAGAATGGAGAACCCCGAAATTCCCTCAGAAGTTCCAGCTGATAGAGAATACAGGTAAGTTGCTGATGCCGGACTCAGGGGACACTTGACAAACAAAATTGCAGATGTGAAGCCTGGACTGAGTTGCATGTGTTTCTTGTAAGCCTTTCAAAGGGTTGATTAAACCTGCTGTGCCTTGTGCTGTAGGCTTTGAGAGGTGCTTGAGTTTCAGTATGTGCTGGTGGCCTCAGCTTTTGTCTGAGGAAGGTGAGGAATATTTTAGCTTAATTTAACCTCAGATAGGGAGGTTTTCCTGTGTTTGGTGATGTGGTTTGGGCCACGTTTCTGGAATCTGGCACACACAGAGTCAAGGGTGATTTCAAGATATCACGATACATCAGCAAAAGTAATTAGAGAAAGAATGTGAGCTGGCACTTGCATTGATGCTGCCGAGTAATTAATAGCATAACTACAATCTTTCTGGCTCCTGTAACAATCTGCAGGCTTGAGCCAGAGCTTCTGCTTTCCTTTCTGCCTGCCTGACCTTGAGTAACTATGCCATCCCACCCTTCTGAGCAGTTGCGGAGGAGACTGTTTTGGCTGGAATTAGACAGCCCCAGATGGTACTCTAATGCTCAACACCTGCTATGACTCCTTCAGCTCTTGTTATCTCCTCCGCAGCTTTTATGCATGCCTTTTCGCAGTGTGCTCAGTGGAGCAGGGAGGGGGAGGAAGGGAGGGAGACGGACTGTCGGGCTCCAGGCGGATGCAGGGATGTGGTGTTGGCTCCGTGCTTCACCCACACACCAGTTGCAGCACAGCCCTGCAAGCCATGGGGTGGTAGCTCCGTTCACTGAGTCATTTCTCCTGTGTGCTGGTCTAGGAGAGATGTAACACTCGCATCTCAGCACAAGCACATCATCTGGCCACTGTGGCTCTTCCAGAACTGAAAGAGTTTTCGTGGAGGTTTTACCATCCTCCCTCCACGACTGCAGACTTTGAAGCCATTGTGAGCCACTGTTCCTGGAAGACTGTTTATGAAACATGTTTATATTAGTTTTAATAAAAAGACCTCATCTATACAGACCTCTCTTTCAACATCTGATACCTACCTGAAGGGTAGGTACATGGCTGAGTGTATCTTTTCCAATAGCTGCTGAGGACATGCCTGGCGTTACTGGCTCACAGAAGGAGACTGGAGTTGTAGCCCAGCTGCTTTCTGAGGTAGTCACAGGAAAAAAAGATTAGCTTAGTGGACTGGACTTGTGTTGTAATTAAAATGTACTATTAAATCAGGCTCCCCAACTGCTACTTCCTGTAGGGCAAATACAGATCCATGGCTGGAACTAGTAATTAGCAAGATGTCAATCTGGTCCTCCTGATAGACCTGATTTAGTGACTTGTGAAGGTCACCAGATTGATTTTATTTCTAAGGGGATATACATTTATCGTTCGTCCTGACCAAACAGTGGCAGCAGAGCAGGGCAGATCCTGAGATACTGCAAACCAGCATAGCAACAATGACACCATTTTACCCAAAATGAAAAGCTGGGCTAACCCTAAGCACCCCGGGTTTGGCATACAGCAGTTTGTGGGTGAAATGTGCCCTTGACCTCTGGACCTAACAGCAGTCTGAAAAGGAACAGGCTGTCCGCAGGCAGTCGTGACTGCCTCCCGTGCACATCAGCGAAAGAGTACCAATCCTCACAAAAAAATCCACATTATTAAATAGCAATGAGAAAAAAAAGGGAGGGGGGGCACAGGGTCAGGAGAGTGTGACACGCTTGCAGGACATCTGCTAAATTTTCAGCACATGTTGTCTGATCCCTTGCCAGCTGATCCAAGTTTCTGATTGCGCGAGACAGCTCAAACAAGTTTTAATCAATAAATTAAGAAATGCGTTCAGAAGAAATTTGGCACGAGAACTTCAGTTCCATCAGAAAGCAGTCATTGTCTGGTTTTACCATTCCCAGTACATAAGATGAGACGGTGTGTGAAATGGTAGAATATCTTACATAGACAGACCAATACTTTAGTATCAAGAAACACTAAAGTAACATGCTTCAAGATCTGCTGAGGGTAAGTCTCTTTAGACCATGGGGTTTGTTATTTTTGATCATTTTACAAATCCTTTATGGGAAAAAATATATTTCCTCCATACATTACAGCTCCAAATAAAATATTCTGCACAGACTAGACTGTTAAACAATATCCAGAGTATGCTTATATAAAATAGGAAAGCCATGAAAGGATTGTCAGGTGTTATTATTCCAAAGTCTCTATTTCATTTACCTCAAAAATTACTGTAGCATGCCATTTTAAGACAGCCATGTTGGATTTAATGAAGATTACTTGTTGATGAGCGTTGATACTGTATGTCACTGTGCAGACATACAAATGCAGAGCTCAGCTAGATTACGCTCTGTCTCTGAGATTCTTGCCAGGGTAAATTGCTGCCTCCCATCACTAACTACGATGCAAAAAAGAATCCAGCCACTGCTTCAATAGAAGGTGTTTTGCTTTCCTGGAGAAGGCAGCTGGGCAAGCTACTTTTTCTTATCTTTCCTGACCAGGGTAAATTCCTGAGGCAGAGTTTCTCTCCTGGAGACAGGCATTGGTGTTGGACTGTGGTCCTAGAAGGAAGAGATTGTGTTGTAATCCTCTCTATTTCAGGATAAATATGCGCTTGCAATTAGAGCATGTTGTACTTAGAATTCCATAGATGGGATCCATCTGGCTAAACTATGCTATGGATATTTATTTGCACTGTAGATACCAGTTTCTGAGCTAGTGACTCTAGAGTCCTTTAGGGTCAAGGGAAAAATAGATGGTGCTAACACATAACTAATCTCATCCTAAAGCAAGTGTGAAAAGCAGGTCATGGCATCCTTAACATGTAGGAATGGCATCTTTAACATGTAGGACACATGAGAAATACATGAAATAGGATTACACTTGGAGAAATAAGAATGAGTTCATGTACTTGTTTTACATGACTTCAAAGTGAAATGAAATCAGGTCCTCCTGAACGGTCAACACTAAAGCACTCATGGTCCTCCAGGGCCCCATGGTCTCCAGTCCCAATTTTGATGTCTCCACACACTCTTGTACTAAGACATGGATCCCATGAACTTCTGTGGGAATTCCCATTGTTAAGAACTGACATCCGTGTGATGCCATTAACACATTTTAAAAAATTATTTCAAAGATGCTGTGAAATTACAGCCACTTTACCCAGGTCCAATGAAATAAAAAATGGTCTCCCATTTATACAGGCTTTTGCTTAAACATATTTCAATCACGTCACAAAAAAAACCCCTATGATGACGGGTGATACAGGTTTGCCTTTCAATCAAGTTAAGTCATTTGAGCAAGATTAAGATTACCGGAAAGACTAATACACTTGAAGGCATGTTATCTGTTATCACTGAAGTCACATGTGAAATACAAGCAGCTCCTGGAAAGTCTTTGTGAATTTCCAGAACAGCTTGATAAAAGTTACATTACATTTAGCTTACAGCCCAAGCCAAGAGAACCCTGTCTCTCTGGAGGTATTTCTTTCCACAGTTCCATACAAACTTCAACTTTTCACTTTGTCATGAATTCATTACGTTCAAGGACCTCAATATCTGAAGATAACTTCCACAGTGTCAATAGGCTATTTGTTGTCATGTGAAACTCATCTCCTTAGGGGTAACTTGGGCTTATGCCGGTAGATATCTGGGAGTTTCTTCTTATGCTTGTTCAGTTGCATAATTTTATTACATTTTTGGCATATGTTTTTAGTATTTATAATAAATATTGTGTTTATAAGTACATTATTATGCTTTTCACCTAACAATGATTTCCAATTTCTCAAATTTTTTTTATCAGCTGAGGGCATGCCAAAACCAGATTGCTTTCTTCTGCATTACTGATAGGTCTGCTAGCAAGCTCATTGTGGTGTACTGTCATTAGCATGAAGAAATATTTCTTAATTCTTCTGTGTATTATGCTAGCAATTTACTTTATCCAAACCTTTATCCAAGATTTACTTTATCGGACTGTATTTTGCTGATACCACTTAACGTGTCCATATAGCATGTTTGTATTGCTGTTTTCCCTCCAAGTTCTGTACATTTTAATTGGTGCTTTCTGTCCTTCCCTGATTTTGGGGGTGATGAAAGTAGCCATACCTGTAAGTTCATTGAATAACTTGTTCAGTGCTCACTGGCTTGATAATTTAATTGGCTTTCAATATATTTGGAACACTTACAAAACAAAGCATACCATCTGGATCTAAAGCAATTTCATTTGTGGTTTAGCTTTTCAGAACATGAAGATGTAGAAACTTGCTAAAATGAAGGTGAAGTTGTCAGCTCTGAAGGCCAATAAGGTTAATTTGAAAGCATGCCTTTAGTTCATTAGATACCCTTGGTGAAGATGACTTCAGTTTTTTGGGTGCTTTTTTTTTTGCCAAGGTTTTTATAAATTGGAATGCCTCATGATTACATCCCTTGAAATGTGCTTCTGCTTGGTTTTAAAGTGCCTACTGTGGCTTGTTCTTACAACTGAGGCACGATGCATGCTACTTGCAAAATGTCGAGACGCTCATTTTTCTAGATGTTATATTTCATTTCATCATTGCCCTTGGTGACTGACACAACTAATACCTTGTACTAACATACCACCAAGTTACCAAACATTTTGATTCTCCTTCAGCATAAGACTTCTTGATCTTTTTTTTATTATTATTTCTTTATTTCATGGGTTGTCATGTTCTAATCTTTTTTATCTTATTGTAATGGTTTTAGTAGCAAAGCATTGGAATTACATGTATGTAATTCCGCATCTTTTAACCAAATGTTTATTGTATTTTGATGGCATGTCTTTCTCTAAGTATCCTCTTTTGATTATCATAAGCTGCTGCTTATTTACTGTCTTGAAAGAATTCCATGAAAGTCATCATGAAAGAGAATACTTAGTTTATCTAATAATGGTTGGGCAAATCCTGAAATGCCTACCAAGTCCATAAAACTGCTATTTTTAATCTTTGCCTCAAGATATTCTCCTCAATCAGAGTAACTTCTGGATTTACGCAGGCATTAACAGCTTGCATGTTTGCATTCATAAATACAGGCTGGTGGTATGCATGCTGCAATGTGTATTCTAAAATAGTGATTTCAGTACTGAAAGATAGCTTATCTGCTCTTAATCAATAGCCTGAAGTTCCTGAAGGGGCAATGAAATAACTGAGTTAAAAGGAAAGTATCAGTCTTTCAAAAGGGAAGAACATATAGCAAATGCACCGACTGATCACAAATAGCTGTCTCTGTCAAGTACTTCCAACACCATGAACGTCTTCTTGGAGATCACAAAATAGCTATGTCATGATGAATTATGATATACACACTGTTCACTCTTCACTGAACTTGGCTGGCACTTAGGTCCTTCATTCCAGCTCAGGATCTATCCTCTTCAGATTAAAGAGCTGCTATAACTCACGGTTTGTTTAGAAACAGATTAATGATATCCCCCCTGTTTTCTCAGAGGCAGACTTTTTTCTGCCTAGTGTGAGTTATTAAAAATGCCTTGATGCTCTGGCTGAAAGATCAAAGACACAAAATCAGCCAACTTTGACATAAACCAGATGCCGTTTTTTAGGTTCAGTTCCATTTGATATAGGTTCTTTATCTACATGGTTCTACTGATAAAATCACAGCATATGAGAGAGAAGAAAATTAAAAAGGCTGTGACTTTTGCATAGACTGTGCTATATTTGATATAACTGGAAAACAGTATAGTTAACAGACAAACAAAAAATTGTTTTTTTTTCTTTCCAATCAGGCACTTACCTCTTTTTCACCTTTTGTAAACAACAATAGATTAACTGCAAAGAGATTACTTGAGATAATGGCATATAATTTCTTTGTCTGGCACTGCCGCACTGCATCATCACTGTCACCATCACCATCATTGTAACTCTTCCCAGTTTGTGCCTGATATCCTTCTTCATTTGTGAATACTTTCATGTCACCTTTTCCCAGCGCTTGCCTGGAGTTGGTGTCAGTGACCCTAGCACCTCTGCTTTGGCTCGGCCTCTTGTCAGGCTACGTCAGTATTGCAAATAAAGCAGAGCTAGAGAATTGTCTAAACCAGGTCCCCGACTAGCTGCGCTCGCACTACACAGCATTTGGCCCTGGTGTCCTCTGGGTCCCACACAGTTCTTTTGGCCCATAGGATTATTCATTGTGTGCTTTTTCGGTTTTCAGTTCAAGGTATCTGAAATAACATGACCGCCGTTTTGCAAAGCACCAGTAGCATCACCAGTATGGAACTGAGGTGAGGATATAACAGTGACCAGGATAGGGTTGGAGGAGGAGGCAGGGTGGAGAAAGCCAAACCTTACACAGTGTTGACCATGCTGCCTAATGGATTCCTAGTGCAGTGCTGTAGATGTTGCCTTCTTCTGTGCTCCTTTTGTCCTGGAGCTTTGTGAATACATGCATTGTGCTGGCCTTAAAAGTAATAATTTATCTCTTTATTGCATCATAAATATTGATTTAACTCAGAAAAGAACCTCATCATATTACTTTTCCTTCTGTCCTGGCAGGTTTAGCTCCTAAATAGAGCTTTAAGCTGAAGTAATGCGTTGTTATTAGTTGGTTCCAGTTGCCAAACAGGAAACCATTGTCATTACTGTTTCATCCAAGTTTGCCCATGCTGCTCCAAAACAGGGTCTTCTGGCAGTGTCATTTGAGAAGACTTGTGTCTTGACATCCGAACCTCCTGAAGGACTCTACCACGAGTCACAGCTCCTGTCCTGTCCAGCCAGGCCAGCCTGCTAACATGGGTCTCTCCTGAATTCAGGACTGTACCTGCACCTTTACAACCGTCTTTCCTAAACCACATGGACATATCTGTCGAAATCTGCATTCCTCTTTCTTCTCATGCTGTGTTCGTTGCTCTGTAAAACCAAAGTTTTCCCAGGTAAGAATTTTTCTTGTTCATCGCTCTGTCTTGGCGTGCAGGAGGTGGGACGCCCACAGCTGCACAACCCTCCAGTCTTCTTTGTTTCTCAGGCTCTTCCTGTGCTTTCCGCTCATGTGTGCGCACATTTCTAAAGTTGTACTGCATTTATTCACAGCATATGGTCAACCATGTGAATCCTCGCAGCCACTTGAAGCCTTTTCAAGGTGGAGGTTGACCAGAAGTGAATGGCGATGGGGGCTGTAGCTTTTCCCCCACCACTGGCACTGGTGGTGTGGTACAACCCCCTGCTTCACATGGTGTGGTGGGGTGGCAGCTACGTTGCTCTCCCATTTTGTTCACAAGAGCATCAGCCAGAGGGAGTGTGTGCTATTGAAAGTGGATTGGGCTAAGAGCATTGCTTTTATGCTCCCACAAGGGAGGACGGAGGGTAAAGAAGAAAGTGTGCAGCCTGCAAAGCACACCTCTTCCCCTGCGAGCAGAAATTTTTCCTATAATGGAGCCATTACCGAAGCTCAATAAAATATAGTTAAGTGACAAATCCGCCTGTCTGTGTATGTTCGTAAAGAAAGAAAGAAAGCAAAAATACCCTTTTGAGAGAAATTATTCAGTGCCCACAGCAAAGCCACTAAAAGCAAGAAAACCCTTCCTGTGATTTCAGAAAATGCAGGTCTCTCCACTCTTCTGTACTGTCAGGTTATTTTGTGACAGCCCACTCTGCTGACATCTTGCCCATTGCTACAGACAATTTTTCTGGTCTGAGCGGTCAGTAATGAGAATTGCAAACTCTACCGGACAGGAGGCAGCTCCGTCCTCTGGCTGGGAGCATCTCTGCTCCAGGGCTATTCAGCTTCAGCGAAATCTGGGACAGATCACCCCATGGCTGCCTCTCTGACCTAGTAGTATGTGTCAACAAACAAATGTTTAAGAAAACTATGAGCAACACATTCCTCAATCTATTGCAGGGCTAGCATCAGTGCCAGTAAATTACACGCATGCAGAGTGAAGACAGTCAGACTTTAAGGGTCACATCTTCAAGGCGCTTTCAACTGACTGCTAAATCCAGATGCTGAAGTATTTGGTGCCAGTACTTTTATCTTTGCTTTCTTACACACTGAACTATTTGTGCTTACAAGACAGGATAACATTGCTATCATATTGACTGAAAAAATATATGTGTTTATAATCAGAGTAGATTTTTTTTCTGACTGAAAGCAGAATAATAGAACAGAACTTGAAACTTTAATTTTAAATTACTTTAAATTATTTTAGTGTCGGTTCTCTGCTAAGTCAAGAAATATATCCTGACATCCCACATATCAACTGCATATGCTTTGAAAATATTTTCACTGTACTAAAGCTGATACATTGGTAATTCTTTGAATTGTTCATAGGGTCAAATCACATAAAAATAATCAAAACTGTTTGTGAGACACCAAAAACCTAAAGCATCTCTTAATTTGCAGGATGGATGTAGAAAATCTATAAAAGCCTTATGCGTGAGAAATTTTTTAAAACTGCCTGAAATAGGCCAGCATCCAAGCTGAAGCTGAGGCGATGAAAGAGATTGGGCAGATAAATAGAGATGACAGGTGGAAAGAAAGAACGGGAAAAGCAATTGACCAGTTATAAGTGAAATGTAATTGGCAAGTCTCCATGACATCTCTGTTGAATACCCTTCAACTGTGGTTTGTCTTGCTCATCTGTTAAGCCTCACGGGCTCATCTGCGTACTCTGTAGAAACGGGCCTGCCAGGAAGATTTGCACCAAGAATAAATACATATTTCTCCCTCTTTATGCATACTATACATGTATATGTACATATGTATGCACACACACGTGTGCAATTATATACCATTTTACACCAGAAAGCAAGGAATCCCAATAAACTCAATGACAGTACACTTATTTGCTTATTCCAGCTTTTCTCAATTTTTTCCACTTCCTATATAGTTCTAAGCTGGATGTCTAGCTTCTGTAGGATTTGTGTGGATGTGGAAATTTGTTAAGGATATATGAAGGTGCTACTTTAAAGTGGTAAGAACTCCATTACAAACAAATATGCAAAATACAAACATTGCATATTTTTTTCAAAATGGAGACACTATTGCAGACTGGTTTACTTGTCACTTGTTTACAATAGGAAAGGAATGTCCTTTTTCTCAGGGAAAATGCACATATGTGCAGAAGAAGGCAAAAGAAAAAAAGGTCAAAGTTTCCCATAAGGGTTCCTCACAGCACTTTGCATCCATCTTTCATGGGTTGATGCTCCTCTTTCTGTATCGTGTCCCCAACTCCGCTTATACTGTTTATCATAAAAAATAGCTGCTAGAAAATATGATGAAAGATAAAGATTGATTTTAAAGTAGTTCTGCAAAGACCTGTTTATGTTTCCTGTCACATCATTTTTCAGAAGGAAAAAAATAAAATACTTGCAGTAAACTATAAAATGTGGTCCTTTCACTAGTGTTTGAAGCAGGGCTGTAAGTTCAAGAAACACTGCACACATTTTAACCTCTTCATTCCTGAATTCAGATTTTTTCTGATCATGATATCTGTGATGCTTTACATCCACTCCACCATGCTGTGCTGTATCAAGCATTACCACCCCTAGAGAAAAGCGGTCGAAAACCATTATGGCAATATTTTCTGTATTTAAAATATTTCTGTCTTAGTCTGTCATGTGCAGTTAATAAAAAAGGAATATCGTAACTCAAGTGAACTTTATGTTTGCTCCTGTAAATCTGCCATTTTCATGCCAGCTAAAGCAGCACCACCCAGGAAAGGGCTGTAGGCTCACCTCAGTCCCTGGGGATGGAAACATTCATCTTCTCCCTGTTTCCCAGGGGTTGCTTTAACCATTATCTGGAGAATAATTGGTGAAAGGAAGGGAAAAGATTAACTTCCATCATTCCCACAGAGGTTACTGACCCTTGTGAAAATGATGTTAAGAAGCCACAGAGGACTTAGGCTTAGCTAATATAACGTTGTTTGGGCTCCTGCACTAGCCTTGCTTGGCATGTTGCGTGCTCCGGGACCGTGGGATGTCGCCCTGTCATCTGTCTGGGTGGCCCTCCACTTAGAAGGAGGCTTTGGCTGCAGCTGAAACACTCTCCTCTCAGTCATTTTAAGCTTGTAGCATTTTCCTCAGCAAAAACATGTACAGTGTTTGAAGCAATGTACAGTGGCCCTGATATTTGGACTGATTTTTTAGCCTGTCCACAGTACTGTTAGGGCAGATTTAAAGTCATAGAATCATAGAATAGTTTGGGTTGGAAAACTGCTAGATTGGAGAGTCCTGTGACTTCTCCAAAATTTAGACCTTAATTAATAGGTCAAGAATGCTAGCAGACACTTAATCCATCCTCTTAATAGATTGAGGCTGGGGCCTGGTCAAGGTCTTGCATCTGCACCTGCTTTTAGTTTCATATAGGTTGGATCTAAAGCTTGATGCGGTGCTGTAAGTGAAAAAAAAGTCACCCAAACTATCAACTGGATCTTCACATCAGACAAGAATTGACGAGCTGATATCAGAACTGTGCTTTAAATACAAAAGCAAATACAGTGCTTACAATGAAGAATTTAACATGCCTAATTTCAGTCCAGAGTAAGTTTGCATATTAATGTTCAAGTTGATTGTGAACACAAGGATATGCGTGTCCCCATCTGATGAATGAGGATCAATTGACCCAGAAAGGTGCAACTGGTACCTCTATAAAGTTTGTTGGATGTTTGTCAGAAAAAGGCAAGTTGTTTTCTGGCTTTAAGATTAACCATAAATATGACAAATCACCTGGCATGGTGTAAATCCTCAGGAAAGATCTGTGGAATGCAGACATCCAGTTAATGTAATCAGTCATCAGGGGTTACTTTTTCTCTGTGCAAACTCGATAGAGAGAACATTTGTCTGGCAACAAACCCCACAGTTTTATAGAGGCACTCTTACGTGCCAGTTATCGTTTTCTCTTTTATCCCCACCCCCCGACCCAAGTGATCTTCCCAAGAAAACCTCCCTGAACATATGTTGCTTGTTCGTACTTATTTGCCACTGACTGTTGCTCACAAAGGCCATCAGAGTTTCTCAAGAACAAGGGTTGTTTATCAAATCCAGCAAATGTCTGGGCACATGCATAGTGTTTATTAATGACCATGCAGTTGTTCTGTAACAGAGAATTCCAACAATATCACGTGAGAAGGGAATCCTTAATTATTTCAGCCACTCATAATTAGTTTAATGATCTGAGATTACTTGGTTGATTAGGCTGTGGTAAATGGGTCTAACATGCTCTGGCTTCTTCATTGATTTTTAAAGTATTCCATATAGTGTTAACATTTGACAAGTGATTACTCAGAGCCTTCACAATGTGTGAAGAGATATTCACATCCCTTGGCTACCCTTCTCTGCATGCAGATTTTAAATAAACATTCCATAGCAGCACCACAGCTTGGAAAGGTTCTGTTTCAAGTCTTAATGCTTTTTATTTTTATTACGTGGGAAGTACAATATATAGTGTCACACTGAAAAAAGTGACACATAAAGCTTCCTCATTATGTAGTTCTTCTATTTATGAGATTTTTAAGGTTTTTGTACTGTTAGCTGCATTGCATTCATAGTCATGCATTCAATAACATGCTACAAACTAAATCGGTGGTCTCTTTTACTTTCTTTTTCAACGTCTGAAGAAACGTTAAAGAACATACCTTTGGCTCAGCTGGGAGAGGGAAGGGTAGCAAAGGAAACCGAGTACATTAGCGTTATGCACAGCTGCGGCCATCCTCACACTAGTCAATTCTCCGAGTCATGAAACAGCAGTGGGGCACGGGGCAGGTCTGTGCATCTGGCCCTGCGTCCACACAGGGGTACTGATGGCCAGTACACAAGCCAGCACAGAGCTCCTGCTGGCCCATCTTGACTTCCCCTGATCCTGCTCACCTGATTTCCTGTACCCTCTTTAGGGAAAAAAAAGTCAGCCTGCTCTGTACTCTGGGTCCACATTTATTTGATCCAAAGACATTGCTGACAAATGACTGAGATATTATCAGAGGTTTAGGCTGTGTATTTTTTTCCACTTGGCTAATTGCGGAGCTCTAGATTTCTTCTAGCCTACTTGCAAAAAGCTTTGTGTTCAGTTCAGTTCTTGTGTGTAGTGTCATAAGCCATAATTACGTAGACTGCAACAGACTTAGTTCCAGATGCTTCCTATAGTGGGGAAACTTCCTGTTCAAAAGCAATCTTTCATGTGCAATTTATACAGAAGCCTGCTGTGTGTGCTATATCCGTAACATATCCGAGTACTGCAAAACAGCAGGTTCACTTGTAAGGACACTGGTCCACCTCCAGGAAGCCACCCTTCAGCCTTTACTGCAGCCCCTGGCTCTGGGTGCTTCATGGTAGGCTTTTAGGAGAGTTTCATTAATTTCTGATGCTAAATTTCTGGCTGCTACAGCGGTCGTAGCAGCTTTCTTTATGCCAGTTGTTGCAATACTTTCAGTTCTTCTTAGAAAGCAGAAACAAGAAGACAAAGGGATTTGCTTTGATTTCAAAACTTCTGTTTTCTCTTTTACCGTATTTTCATGTGAAGATTTTTTCAGTCTCCTTTATCATGCCGATTCTTTTCCAAGTCCTGCTGTTTACACCTAATGTCATGGATCTTCTAATTTACAGGGGTGTGAGGCAGGCAATTGGTAAGGCCACATTCACAAAACTGTATGTACCGCTGGACATTATGCACCTGATATTTGCAAGCTTCGAAAGCCTTGCCTCAGTACCTGCCTAAATCTGTGGGGGCCTTAAGTTCAAGGTGGGAAATCCTATGTTTCCAGGGATCCTCAATTTCCCTTTCCGCAGCAGTCTCAAAGCATCTCAGACTCAGGGAGTCCAAACAGCTTAATCCCTGTATTCCACTAACATGCCTTTGGGTTGCACAAACAAGGAGTTCATCTGCTGGTGCTGGGAAGTAGCTTCAGAGCACATGTGTGCATATCCACAAGACTAGGCTCTACATAAAACAGTGGCAGAAAGTGCTTTTATTTAAAACAAAAAGGCAGGAGGAACTATGAAAGAGCATGTTCTTCAGATACAGCTGAACAGTGGCTAGAATCGCTACGGGACATGTGGAATATTTTAATGGCCTCTGCCCTAAGCCACTAAAGGACATACTGCCCGCCTCTGAGGAGGATGCCACAAAACCCAGGCTGAAGACTGCTCTCCTGTTAACCTCTGAGGGACATCTTTAAAGATTAACTGGGTGAAAGAAGGAATAGCCCTTTAGCTTGATGACTGGAACACTGAGGAAGAAGAGACCTGGGCCTTGGAGCCTGGTGCATGGCTTGTTTCTGTGTTTTTACAGGACAGAGCAGAGCCCAGGACTGCCCATCCAGCCCCCTGCCTGCCTGCCCACTGCTGCTCAGCCTTCTTTCACTTGCTCATTCCATACAAAGATCTACGTGTCCGTCTGAGCATTCCTGCTTCTTCCCCTCCAACAGACACAGTATATGCATACAGCACGTATGTGTGTGTGTGCACATACACTTACTGTGCACACACATACTCAGGCATGAGCACTGGCACTTCATTCTCTTGGCAGCCAGGAAATGTTTTGCTCAGCTCAAGTCAGCAAAAGCAGGAACCATGACTGCAGACTTATTAATAAATGAAGTAAAATGGCAAAAGGAAAACTTTAGTCTGGTGACCCAACTGAGAGAGAAACAATACAGTCACTAATCTAGCCATTGCACTTTTGAAATGGAGCCAGGTGCACTGGAGACTGATTTGTAACCTGTAAGTGTTGAATATATAAAATTTAGGTTTATATTTATTTATGCGATTTAATCATCAATTGAAAGACTGTATTAACCTTAGAATTTGTTGCTATTTATACTGGAGGAGTCTAGATAACTTCTTCATGTCAGATAGTTAGCTGCTTGCGAGTCATTTTTCTACTAGTAAGTTAAATCGTTTGCATTCAGTTTACATACTGTCTTCCAAAACATACATGCTCATTGGAGGGACAAGCAGTACGCTTGGCATGAGGCTGCACGTGTGGAGCTGCCAGGGCGCTCACCAACATCCAAAAGGTTTTTGGGCCAGAGGAACTCAAAATAAACTCAGTCTAGATGCCAGCAGGCCCTGTGCTCGGTGGTTGTGGTCAACGGTCAAGGCAAGGGGATGGATTTCCTCTGAAAAGTGGGTTCAAATGGCTTTTCATCTGTGAAAAACATCCAGCAAAAACTAAACTGCATAGGCAGCGCCTTTCTGTTTTCTGATTATCAGGTGCTGAGTTATTTCAAAAAACATTAGTATCCCTTTCTTCTTGTGCCATAATATCTATGGCCCTTGTTAAAGTCCCTGTAATAGGGTCAGCTTGGTAGGACCACTAGCTACTTTAATTAGAGAAAACAGAACATGTCAGAAAAAAACCAGGGGAAAATGGGCTGAAACCCCTGCCCCAGGCCTCGTTTAGTCTAGTGGTGTTTTTCTGGATGGCAGCAGACTGCTCTGTCCCCTCCGGATGCCGAGGAAGTCCCTTTGCTCCTGCCACTGCTGAAGTTTGGCATGGTGCCTCTTGGCTGCAGCCTCTGCCCTGCTGCCCACGCCGTCCTCTCCCCGTCTCACCCTGTCTGCCCACACTGCCCCGGGGATGCTGGCTGGCAGCGGTCCCCCCCATCCCCCGGCACAGTCCCCCAATGCCACAGGCAGGGCAGGGAGCCCTCTGTCTCCGCTGCTGCCCTGGCAAAGGAGCCGAACAAATGAAGCCAAGGAAGGAAAGGGCAGGCCACAAAGCAAGGCAGTGGCAGCATGGTCGAGAGCCAGGCTTTAGGTCTTTGGCCAATAAAAGCATTACTAATAGGAGACTGGGGATGGTTAAGGGAGCAGGAGGCCCTGGAATGTGGCTGGAAGACAACTAGGAGCTGGGACGAGGACTGGGACAGAACACGAGACAGGGAGCAGGCTTGGGAGGCAGTGGCAGGACAGACGGGCCACCTGCTTCTTGTCCTAACATCCATCCCCCAGGTATTGCAGGCTTTTTGCTTTCTTGATCTTCTCGGACCACATTTTCATCTTGCCCATGCGCCGACAAGACAAGCTGACTGTGTCCTGCTGGCTGAGCAGCAGGCTCCTCAGATCACCCCCCTCCTCAGCATCCTAACCACCCGGCCAAAACATCCATATTCGGGACAAGATTTCCTGGTAAACCAGGTGTCCTGAAGCAACTAGAGGGCTACACTTATATAGCAGATGGACTCATATTTGTGTGGCCTGCTGCAAGTTTAATATCCTGGGTGGTGGCTGGTAAAGGGTTGCACTGGCCAGATGTGGTCTGTGATTCAACTTTTGGGCTAAACTTGACCAGGGCTGGTGGATGTTCCAATGGGTTTCAGTAGGTATTTGTTGGTTAAGGGCTGGAGAAGGTTTGGTAGCTTTGAACACACTGAAGAGAAGCAATGCGAATCTCTTTTACTGGGTCTAGCATCTGTCCCAACCTATAGAAATTACAGAAAGGGCCACAGAAGAATTCCCCAGACCTTCAGGGTCTGACTGTCATTGTGTTGCCTTTGTGGTGAGCATCATAAAAAAGTAAGACTAACCAAACCGGATCAATCCAAACTGCCTTCTAGCCAAGTGTCCTTTCTCCAGCAGTGGCCCACAGTAAATGTGTTAGGAAGAGAATAAGAACAAAACCAGGTAAAAATTCCTCAGAATGTTCCTCCAGATTCCAGTGTGCTGCGTGGCAGCTGGGGGAGTGCATTAAGGAGGAGGGAGAAGTTTAGAGGTCCTTTGTGCTACCTTACATTCACATGAGACATGGTTTAATCCCACATGGCAAAAATATCACATAAGGGATGGGAAAGTGGCAGCTGTTTTGATTGTGACCTGTGGGATTCCTGAAACTAGGGACGGATGGTGGCAATGATGAATAAAGGCCAAAAAAAGTCCCAAGACTTTCCAAAGAGAAGAATAAGGAGAAGAAATCAGGAGGTATTGTCCCATGTATGGTCTTTTCATGTCAGTGTCTTTTGCTGCTGCCTTTGAAAATACGAGTTGACTTCATATATTTCTTCAAAGCAAGATTCGGATGTTATATGTATTCATAGGTGATGATTTCCAGCACCCGTAAACAGTGATTATCCATTAATGAGATGGTATTAGTCAGTGTTTTGCAAACCAGCACGTCTCAGTTACTGCAGTTCCTCCCTGCACTTACGATGGAAAATAACTATTGTAACCGTGGCCTCTGCTGTCAAACACTGACTTTTGGAGCAGTGCCTATTGTACACTGTCTCCTGCGCCGAATGTATCTATACGTGCTCGCTATAATAAATAAGCAGGGAAACAACATATAAAAAACATTCCAGTCATGACTGCAGGGGGACTGCAAAGCTCATGACCGTTAATTCTTCCTCCTCAAACATTTCTTGTATTAAAAATTGAATGAAGTGATGAGCCAAGGAGGAGGGCTTGTGAAAAGCTTATCAGGAATAAATATTTAGAAAACTTTGCTATTATAGCATCATTCCTGACAAGTTTATCTTAAAAACTCTTGCTTTATACTATCTTTCAGCCCAGAACTTGCACAAAAATGGACATTCAAAGTGGTTTCATCTGAAGTGTATTCAGGCTTTCCATATGTGTTTCTAATGTTTCCCTAGACACCACTTTGAACTATTTAGGAAATCTCAAGGGGGGTGTTTGTTTAAGATTGGTGAACAGAATGGCACTGCAGCCTGGGAACTACACAAGCAAAAGAGAAATACTGTCCTCACAAAACACGCTGTGGATGCCTTGAATTGCTTTGTATTACAGTTGATGCTAAAATTAGCAGCAGAGTGTTATTGTTGTGGGAGCACGGGGAGTGTGTTGTAGCACAAGCAGAGCTCTGGCGACAGCACCCAGGACTGGCCGGGATGAGAGCTCCCACTGTCCTCCCTGCCTGGAAATGCCGTGTTTCTCTTACATTTTATCATTTTAAAGAAGCATTGCTTTCAACCTGCATCAAAAGTATAAAGCACCTCAATTTTCTTTCTTCAAGCACAGTAAAAAAGCATCATTATTATTGTGCGCTTCACGCTTTAGTCCTTGCAAACCCTGTTATGAGTAAACACCTCTCACCTGAACAAAGGCGGCAAGGACTGGTCCTCATGTGAGCAGGCACCCTTCACATGGATGGAAAGAGACTTTGCATTTTAGTTGAACCTTCCAGCAATGGCTTGTTATTAGCTATTCATGGTATCATCCAGATTAGATAAAGACAAACAAAGAGTGTTTTCTCCCAGGTTGTCATAACTATTTATTTGTTGTGTTTTTCTTTCTAAAATAAAGAAAACTGTGGCTAGATCTTTCAGCCCAAGGGCATGTTCCTACTTCTAGCTGTGCTCCAGCCCTCTGCTTGTATGTCCTCAAACTCCTTGGGAACATGGAAACAGAGATTTTTTTATTTAAGGAAACAGGAAAATGAGCAGGAGAAGATTGGCAGTGCTCCCTGTGTTTTTCTACAAGAGAAAGAACAGGACAAAAAAGTGCAACTGCAGCTTTGCCCATCATCTGGAAGCAAATAATGAATGCCTAGCTTTATAGTTCAGACATCCCAGTCATATTTTCAGTTCCTTCTTTCTCCAGCTTTACTCACAGGCACAGAGAGGAGCAGGGCTGGGGCCACCCCATTATACCTGTCACCTGCTTTGACACCCCTGCACCAGCTGTTATGCCAAATGCTCCCCGTTCAGTTCTGTGATCTCTTCCATGTGGGCAGACACTGTCACATCTACATTTTCACTATGACTGGTCAGGACTGGTCTTGCTACAAAGTCAGTTTCAGATCAGCCCTACTTTTGGGTCTGTCTGCTCCAGTTTTATGGATTCTTCCTACACAGAGAGGGGAAGCTGGTCAGAACGGGGCTTTCTCTTCACAGGGAGCAGTGCCCGTACAGTCCACCACAGTGCCACCTAACTCAGAGCATGACAGGGAAAACAGAAGCATTTACTAAGGGGAATGTTTGTGAGCCAATTCCAGACATGACATGTAGAGTAAAGCAAATCTTGTTCATTGCAGAGTATTAGCCTCTTTTACCAGCATGTTGTCCTGTCCTCACAGGTAGCAGCAGACGTAGGTGGGCTTGCAAGTCAGTCTGCAAATGAATGGAAAATCAGGTAAGAGGAACCTGGGTGTTTTGCAATGTCGGTCATTGTATTTAAACATCTCCAACAGTGCAGCAGAAGTGAAACAGGCAAGCAGAAAACCCTTTCTTTCAGGAACCTCCCCTCAGCACTATACCCTTGTTGCAGGTAAACATCTTTCCCTTAAAAACCACTTTGAGTCAGAGACGTTTTGAGTCATGTGCATGCAGAGAAGCTCTGGTCAATTTTCCACTACACTTTAAAATGGTGTCCTTCCCATTGGCCCCCCAAAACCACCTGCTCCACTTCTCTGCCAGAGGGTGCCACTAGGGTGGGAGAGACGCGTAGCAGGTCCAACCTGCTTATGCCTACCACAAATACAGAGATGCTGGCTGGAGGCAGTAACACACAATAGGTCAGCTTTAAACTTGGTGCTCCTAGGTCTCCAGGGGTTGTGCAAATATTTGCTTTGCTCTGCAGTATCACGGCACTCCCTAAGTTTCTGCTCTGAATGGGCCCAAAATGCTCAAAACAAGCTCAAGTGAAACTGCCATTCTTCAGGTGGTTTTGCACTGAAACCATATCAAAATACATGGTCATTGTTTCACAGAGGCTTGTGGAAAGGTATATTTAGAAAAGCTAAAAAAGGCAGTGACATTTTGGCAAACTGTGGTATTAAGGGCCACTTTATACCGAACGATGGATTCAGAGCTCACATGCATTATGATGAGGAAAAACACATG
Source organism: Chroicocephalus ridibundus (assembly GCF_963924245.1). Classification (NCBI taxonomy): domain Eukaryota; kingdom Metazoa; phylum Chordata; class Aves; order Charadriiformes; family Laridae; genus Chroicocephalus; species Chroicocephalus ridibundus. The sequence goes on along the minus strand of NC_086316.1, from coordinate 66,821,590 downwards.
CTGTCCATAATCATACAGCAGTATTTTCAAGACATGCTCTTTCATCCCACACCATTCAGCTTAAAGATGTGAAACCATCAGGAGGGGTCCTGACCCACCCTCACTCCTGTCAGTCCAAACACCTGTTGCAGTGTCAGCCATCCTCCCTTCCTAGGGCAGCACTGGGGCCACAACCGAAACTCAGGCTTGACATTAATGTTATCAGAGTATTACATGGGAGGAAGCGTTACAGATGACAAGCCGCGATTATGTTTGCTGAAACACCAGGGCTGGAAACAATGATTGCAGAAAAGAACGAGATTAGCAGCACAGAGTGACCAGATTAGCACTTGCTGAGCTGCTGTAGCTCCAAGCTGCTAAATGCCCTCACTACCCACAAAACAAACTCAACCGTCAGAGATTTGACTTAAAACTATCTGGTCTTGTCACCTCAGGTGAGCTCAGAGCCTATGTGCTTTGCTTGCACTGGGGCAAACTTACATTTAAATTACAGTGCTTATATTTTTCCTAAAACCTTACATTTTTGCTAACACACCTCAATCCCTCTTTTCAGTAGGACACTTTGAGTAGACCTCAGAAAGGATTTAAAACCCTTTTGAAAACAGGACGTACACGTCAAAAGTACTGGCAGAGGCCTGAGCATGGGGAGCATTGTCTCCCAGAAGGAAAGAGGTGGCTGTGCGTGTCTGGGCTGAAGCTACTTTGCTGCAGGGTGCAAACGGAGCTGATGGGCAGCTGTCCATCCCCAAACATGTAGTCACTGTCTACAACGTAAAGAGCTTAACACCACATGGAGCAGTGGCTAAATGCCTTTCGTGTCTAAATCACCTTTAAAAAGGTAGTATAGGCTATGAAGTTGCTTCAGCGTATCTGACCATGTTATCCTAACGGCTGAATGATGACGCTTAAGAAGCACTGGATGACACATCTGTAAAATTATTTTTCTTTAGATAGGGCTGTCATGATTAGGAAAAAAAGAAATCTGTTAACAGTAAATAGAGTGAGAACAGTGAAGACTACTAAAACAAAGACACAGCTAAAGGTGGGACAGTTACCACAGAAAGAGGCATCGTTTTTATCAAAAGGACAGGCAAAAAGGAGAGAAAACAAGCCTACACAAAGCCCATATCAAAAGACGTCCTGAAGTGCTAATACCTCAAGAGACAGGTTGGTGATTAAGACTTGTGTTGACATTTAAACCAGGAAAGGAGTAAGGGCCACATCTCAGTTCTGTCTTTGTCCCTTTGGGATCTGATTGAAATGGAACTGAATGCTGATGCTATGCTTCAGCACTATTCGGTTGAGCTTTCGAAAGGATAATGTTGGTATAGAGGAACATGCATGCAGTGCCTCAAACTGGGTAGTGCAGGGAGACAACAGTTAGGCAGTGCTGGCGAATGCACACTGTATTTTCAGGTAATTATAACTTTTTTTTTTCCAGATAAATTATAATGTCCCATCAGTATTTATTAAGTAGGCCCCGCAACCTGCTGTTGAAGAGAGGATCAGAAGAGGATAGCTACCAGTTTCTTCCCTCCTCCCACACTACACACTGATCCAGGTTACGCTCACTCACATACTCTGGGACAGACCTGTGCTTCGATGTGACTTTTGGTTTCTGATACCGCAGTCTGTGGGGACTGGCTGGTATATTTAATCCGTCTGCTGCTAGTATCAGTGAGGATTTCTTGTCCGGAACCACTTGCCTGTTTGTATTCCACACAAGGATTTACAAGAGACTATGAGAAATAAAGGAAGAGATAAATGGGGGGAAAAAAGGCAGAAAAAAAAGTGAAAAGTGATTCAGAAATGTGTCTGTTCTTTCCGTTCGAGCCACTGTACAGAAACTATGCTTCTATTGTGGGACAAAGACCTTTGAGCACAGTGAGATGTGTTTATGCTGCTCCTATCAAAGAGCCTTTCATCTCCACAAAGCAAATTATTAACACATTCCACTGAAGATGTGGGGGTGGAGGCCTGGCCTTGGAAAAAAAGCTGGCCAAAAATGAACATTTTTTTTTATAAACACTTTTAATGATAGTGAATGGCGCCTTGCCAAGACCCTTATGCCCAGTGAAGCACTGCAGGCTGATTGTTTGTCTGGAAAAGTCCCGTGGGCTGAGCCTTTTGTGCAGAGGAATTTCTCCTTTCAGAGGCAGTGGTGTGGGAGGTGTGGGCCTTTCCAGGTTCATCGAGTTAAGGTCTGCACTGCCGGTCGCCTTAAACCTGCACCAGAGACTAATTTTTGTTGGATGAATGAACACTCGCCTCTGTTCCAGGCGGTAAATCTTGGCCTTTCAGGAAAAGATCAAAACATGAGGAGTAACCTACAGAAAATATGCACAACAGCTCTGTTAATAGACTACTCCCCATGCACACCCGGCATCCTGTGCAGATGTCTGGCTACCTAGCAAAAATTTTGCTTACTGTTATTCTATGAATAAGTAAATATTTTATGTTTTCTCCCTTGCCCCATGGATCAATATTGGCTTGCTTAGGAAAAAGGCTCATTGTTAGTAAATGGAGGCGTGGAGTCAGTTTATCAATAAATCTGTTAAAAATCTGGCTTTTTTTCCATTGACTTTTTTTCCCATTTCATATGAAAGTCTTGCTATTATTTGCATGAGCATCATATTTCTTCGTTGCTATTATTATCCCAGGACAGGATGTGTGTGTGTGTGTATATGTACGTATATATAGAAATGGATAGTGATGAGTTTGACAGGTTCCTGTGATTCAAAGGATAGCTGCTGCCCTTGGAAGACAATATATTTCTTCTAGGGCAGTGCCTAAGTAGAGCTCAATGGACTCCAGGAAAGGGGAGTACCCACGGCTTCCTGTCCTTGCCCCAGTGCCTCTTTCACACTTAATATTTAGCCTTTTGGCAGTCATGGACCCCAGGGGAGAATGGGATTTTCTGCGAGCTCTAGTTTCTATGTGCATCTCTCAGATGTTTATGTCCTTGTGTAAGCTGATTCCCAGTTAGCTTAAGATACTTAAGGAGACCATTCTTCGAGGGTTTTTTCCAAGATACAAATGTCCATACTGAACACTGTGAAGTAGGTCTGGAGTTTGAACTAACCCAGTTGCCAGTTGTGGTTTGCAATGCACGACTGGCCCGTGGGTGATGTTGAGGAATAGTGCCAGCTGAGATGATTAAAATTTTCAGCTTCCTGCTGTAAAAACAGACATTCCATGCTTGAGAAAGTGATCGGATCTGAGTGGAAAAAGCACTTACAATTTGTGGAAGACATAAATCTTAAAAAATTAATCTTGTTCAGATCTCTGACAAAACCAAGAGTTAAAATGTACCCTCTGAAAAGAGGAAAGATCCTCATTTATAGCATATTTATGCCTGGTTTATAGCATATATAGTTTCTGAGCTTTAGGACACAGGGGCCCCATAGTCTTAAATTGAAGGCATCTGATCTGAGACCTGAGGACTTAGCAGAGCCTCGGAACTGCCAAGAGCTCATCAGCTGGGAAGCCAGAACTGCTGGGTCCTTGGTCACCCTTTGGCCCAGGTGAACAGGTGAGGAGAAATCAGGAAAAACATCTGCAAAAATCATGCCATGTAGTTGGAACTTTTGCATTTGTACAAGTTGGCAATTTCAAACAAAAAAACCATCCTTGTCAGAAATTTTCCAGCTATCTTGATTTGAGTGAGAGCTAAGTTAGGTACAAGCTAGCAATACAATGTTTACGATCCAAGAACTGGTAAATCAGCATAATGGTTCAACCACAGGTATTCTGGTCCCTAGACAAAAATAACCTCACTGAATGAGTTTTGGTCTATGTGTATCCACGCATATGGATGTATAACACATGTACACACTCTATATGTTACAATGATATTGAGAAATACAAGACTTCATTATTTTCAAGGCCCACATGGGCAGGTTTTGTCAGAAGTGAAGTGCACTTTACAGACAATTTGGCAGCTGTATCTGAACTTTAGCAGTAACAATCTTCATGTATCTCTCAGTAATGCCTGTTATAGTTTACTTCAGATGAAAATAAAGTTTCTTGATTTCTTTGTAATACTTTCTTTATACTTATACTTCTTTATAATTCATCCAAATGATGAATTTTCAGAATGTTGTAATGATAAATTTTCAAACTCCCAGAATGAATGCCATTTATAAGGTGTTTGTCCTCACTGAACTCCATGGTTAAAGCCTGGCTCCCCCGCAGCCAAAAACAAAGCTCCTGTTTGATTGTAGCAATGCTAGGATTTCACCCGGCCAGCTTCACAGACAAACACATTTTCCCTTTGACTCCTAGCCTCATTTTAGCTTTTCTCCTTCGGAAGTCCAGTTACTTGGCATTATTTTTCCTCAGTCAGCTCTTCTCTGTTCTGCTGGAGGACGGCTGAGTCCAAGGGATCAAAAGATTCCCAGACTCTTAATCTACCCTTACTTAGAGGGGTTTGTTTTGTTTTGTTGTTTTGCTTGCCTTTCCACTGAAAGCTGTTTCCCTGCTCTACTTACTCTGCGTGAGAAAGTCTGAGTAGAAATAGTCCTGAAAGAGCAACTGCGCAATATCTGCGGTCGGAGGCATCCTGTCACCAGGCCGATGGAAAGCTACTGTTCAGAGAGAACAGGTTTTGGTCTTCACACTGCTGGACCCATCACTTTCTGTGCCCTGGATGCAGTGCAGACAGGCACATGGGAACAGTCTTTTCTTCAGAAACCTTATCCATCTAGTCTACCATTTTAGGCATTATGCAGTAATATTATTTTATTGTGTATCTTACATACAATGTTTTAAGACGCTTCTAAGGGTTAAGACAAGTAAGGCTCAGTTCTTCCTCAGATGTGTCAATCTGTGTAACTACAATGCAGCTCATACGTTACTGAGGCTATAACCACAAGTCAGCAGCAGTTAAACTGTGAAATGCTCAAGAGCCACAACATTTGAGCGTGTGTGCTTAAATTTAAAGTTAGAATCCATCCTCATGTTCCTAAATAAAATCAGAATAAATTTAAGAGCCTCCTAGGACTCCATATTGCTTCAAGAGACTCATCTTCTAATTTTAATCCCTATTTCCTACACATTAGAAGCAATGAAGTTCCAATGGCTATGGGGCAGTGCATGACTCTTTGGAGTTTGCTGTCTCTTTAGCTGCCCTTCAATGTGCATAGTGTAAAAATGCTCTAGGCTATACAGTTCAGCTTGTTGCATCAGCTTGTCTCAACTCTGCTTGCAAAGCCAAGCCCTTGCTCAGCCTGTAACGGTCCCACGTTTTGTTTGACTGTAATACTAAATACCAGATCTCTACTTATTTCAGGCTCTTGATTTCCTTTTGGCCAGCACTTCACCTTCACTTGTGAATATGAAGGTATGTATACATCAGCTCTCTTCAGTGGTATAGTTTCAGAAATATAAGCAAAGTGTCTGTTTTCTGAAATACTAAAATCAAACCACATCATCAGAAATGTCTTTCTTGATGTATTCTGACTTATGTAACAGGTCAGTGCTCGGATGAATCTTAGGGACCTGAAACATCGATGTCTTGCATGTCACGACTACACATTATGGGGTCCTTCGTGAAAGGTTTCAAGACCTTCTCAGACCACTGGGATTCCACATGATTTAGCTCAGTTCAGGGTGCATTTGCCATTTCTAAAGCACTAGATTAAGATTTCAGATTCCTTGTTATAAACATCAGTGCTTTGCCTTCGTTCATGTTCCTAAGGGACCATTTGCTTCTGGGACATTTGTTTCCTGTCCACTCTTCTGCACATTTGCTCTCTCCAGCCCTCAGGTGTAGGTGCTAGAGTCCTATGCAGTTTGTGAACCATAATCTAAGTGCTTAACCTAGCCAGACCTGGCTTTTAAGGATGTATTTTTTTCCTTTGGCAATGAAATTTGGTTTACAATGTGTCAGACTCTGGTATCACCTAAGCAGATATAAATTAGCGGTTTCCCTTAATATTTAGAAAGGAACAGGACTGAGGTGGCCTGAAGTGAGTCTAGGTTTAAACACATTCACACATGGATGAGTGAAACAAGCATTATCATCTGTGAAAGGACTGGTGCTCACTCTGCTGTCACTCCTTTTGGTATGACTCTGGAAGAGGGAAGCCCAGTGCTTGGAAACAGATGCCGCTTAATCACCTGCAAAGGTGGAACTCCGGGACTAAACTGTGTGGCTGGCTCTTGCAGTAGGATATCTGAGAGATGATGGATAAGGATCCAATCTCATTAATGAGTACTGTCTATGCAAGTTTACTTCAAATACTTTCCTCCTTACAGTGCCCCAAGGACAGACAGACTTCACGTATAGACAGTGACGAACACCAACTCTTTGTATTGTTCACCCAGTCTTTGTCTTTCCAACTTATTTTTAATTTCTCTTTGATTTTTTTCTGTTACAAATTTGTCACTGCTGCTAGCAGCTGACTTCCCTGATGGGAGGCAGGAAGCTGCTAATGGGGAAACACCTTTCTCTGTGTTGGTTAATTTTTCACCAAGGGGATATTTCCCAGGCTAGGAAACTGTCAAAGGAAGTGAGTATGTTGGGAGGCTGGGAGGAAATGGAGAAAGAGGGAGTCCTAGATGGTCTGCCAAGAGCACTGTAGCTGCTCCAGCCCTTGCACAGTTAAGATCTTAGAGTGACGGTGAAGCCAAAATTTTAAGCAATCAAGCAAGCAGGAAAAAATTCCACCGGAGGAGAGCAATTGTCTTGGTGACATTAGTGAAAGGAATTTGAGATGTGAAGAGGTGGAGGGGAGCAGGGACTGGTAAATGCTGGGGGAGAGGCTCATTCCTCAGGGAGAGGGGGGAATGCCCCAGAAAATCTTCCCTACTCATGGGGTTGCGCCTGTTAAAAACAGTCCTCGCACTCACATAAAAGCCATGTATATATTTACAAACACGGAATCACGGAATCACAGAATCTTCAGAGTTGGAAGGGACCTCTAGAGATCATCTAGTCCAACTCCCCTGCTAGAGCAGGATTGCCTAAAGCACATCCCTCAGGGCTGCATCCAGGCGGGTCTTGAAAATCTCCAGAGAAGGGGACTCCACAACCTCCCTGGGCAGCCTGTTCCAGTGCTCTGTCACGCTCACTGTAAAGAAGTTTTTCCGTGTATTTGAACGGAACTTCCTATGTTCTAGCTTGTGCCCATTGCCCCTTGTCCTGTCGCTGGGAACCATTGAAAAGAGCCTGGCTCCGTCCTCCTTAAACCCACCCTTTAGATACTTGTAAACATTAATCAGGTCCCCCCTCAACCTTCTCTTCTCCAGGCTAAAGAGTCCCAGCTCTTTCAGCCTTTCCTCATAAGGGAGGTGCTCCAGTCCCATAATCATCTTGGTTGCCCTACGCTGGACTCGCTCCAGTAGTTCCCTGTCCCTCTTGAACTGGGGAGCCCAAAACTGGACACAGTACTCCAGTTGTGGCCTCACCAGTGCAGAGTAGAGGGGGAGAATGACCTCCCTCGACCTACTGGCCACAGTCTTCCCTATGCAGCCCAGGATGCCATTGGCCTTCTTGGCGACAAGGGCACACTGCTGGCTCATGGATAATTTGCTGTCTACCAGGACGCCCAGGTCCTTCTCCTCAGAGCTGCTTCCCAGCATGTCCGCCCCTAACATATACTGGTGTTTGGCATTCTTCCTTCCCAGGTGCAGGACCTTACACTTGCTTTTGTTGAACCTCATTAGGTTCTTCTCTGCCCAGCTCTCCAGCCTGTCCAGGTCACGCTGGATGGCAGCACGGCCCTCTGGAGTGTCGGCCACCCCTCCCAGCTTGGTATCATCAGCAAACTTGCTGAGGATACACTCTGTCCCCTCATCTAGGTCATTAATGAATATATTGAACAAAATTGGTCCAAGTATTGACCCCTGAGGGACACCACTCGTTACAGGCCTCCAACTGGACTCTGTGCCGCTGATCACAACCCTCTGAGTTCTGTCACTCAGCCAGCTCTCGACCCACCTCACTGTCACCTCGTCTAGCCCATACTTCCTCAGCTTCCTAATGAGGATGTTATGGGAGACAGTGTCAAAAGCCTTGCTAAGGTCAAGGTAGATGACATCTATGGCTCTCCCCTCATCCAGCCAACCCGTTATAACATCATAGAAAGCTATCAGATTGGTCAGGCATGATTTGCCCTTGGTAAATCCATGCTGACCACTTCCAATAACTTCCTGTTCCTCTATGTGTTTGGAGACGACATCCAGAATGAGTCGCTCCATTACCTTCCCAGGGACAGAGGTGAGACTAACCGGCCTGTAGTTCCCTGGGTCCTCCTTCTTGCCTTTTTTGAAGATTGGAGTGATGTCAGCCTTCCTCCAGTCCTCAGGCACCTCTCCTGTTCCCCATGACCTTGCAAAGACAATGGAGAGTGGTCTAGCGATAACATCTGCCAGCTCTCTCAGCACTCGCGGGTGCATCCCGTCAGGGCCCATGGATTTATGAATGTCCAGCTTGGCCAAGTGGTCTCTGACCCGGTCCTCCTCAACTAAGGGAAAAGCTTCCTCTCTCCAGACCTTCCCCCTTGCCTCCAGGGTATGGGATGCGTGAGGGACGGCTTTATCAGTGAAGACCGAAGAAAAGAAGGCATTCAGTAACTCTGCCTTCTCTGCGTCTTCCACCACTAGGGCACCCGTCTCATTCATCAGTGGACCTATATTTTCCCTAGTTTTCCTTTTTCTGTTGATATACTGGAAAAATCTCTTCTTGTTGTCTTTAACTGCAGTGGCCAAGCTGAGTTCTGATTGAGCTTTGGCCCTTCTAATCTTCCCCCTGCATAGCTTTGTTATATCTTGATAATCCTCATAAGTTGCCAACCCCCTTTTCCAGAGAATGTAAGCTTTCCTTTTTTTCCTGAGGTCCAGCCAAAGCTCTCTATTTAGCCAGGCTGGCCTTCTTCCCCGTTGGCTTGTCTTTCGGGACATGGGGATGGCCTTCACCCGTGCTTCTAAGAGCACCTGCTTGAAGTATGACCAGCTCTCCTGGGCACCTTTGCTCTTCAAAACTGCCTCCCAAGGGACACTCTCAACCATGCTCCTAAACAGGCTAAAGTCTGCCCTTCGGAAATCCAAGGTGGCAGTTTTGCTGGCTCCCTGCCTCCCTTCACCAAGAATTGAAAACTCTATCATTTCATGGTCACTCTGCCCAAGACGACCTCCAACCTTTACATCCCCCACAAGACCTTCTCTTTTAACAAACAGTAGGTCCAGTAGGGCACTTCCCCTAGTAGGTTCCTTCACCAGCTGTGTTAGGAAGTTGTCTTCCACACACTCCAGGAACCTCCGGGACTGTTCCCTCTCTGCTGTGTAGTATTCCCAGCGGACATCCGGGAAGTTGAAATCCCCCACAAGAACAAGGGCAGATGATCGCGAGACCTCTGCCAGCCGCTTATAGAATACTTCATCGTTTCTACATCCTGATTAGGGGGTCTATAACAAACTCCCATCATGATATCTGCCTTGTTGGCCTTCCCCTTGATTTTTATCCATACACACTCAACACTGTCATTCACACTGTTGAGTTCTAGACATTCAAAACCGCCCCTATATAACATATAACACATATGTGTTATACTACTACTGACCTTGATCTTTTTGATGGCTTTATATTGGCCCTTCTCTTCAGGGATAAAGAGGAGGCTCTTTGGAAGCAGTCAGGTATGGTGCAGAGACAGAGTGAACCCATGCTTAACTCTGACTTTATGACATTATGCCTTCACTGCATACCAAGAGTACATGGAGAAGTCTGCCTTTCCACTTGCTAGTGCTGTATGATTTAAACATATCAAAGCAATTGATGCTGGCAAAAAAAGAGAGCAGGTTGTGTCTGAAAGCAAACTAGCTATCCCAGAACATTGCCAATCATGAAAGGAAAAATCCAGAAAGTTGATTGGCAAAAGGCGTTTCCCTCCTAGCTGAGCTAAAAGAGACCTTTCCTGGGCAGAAGCTACCAAAGGTGACACAGGATGACCAAACACAGCAGCCAGTAGAGAAAAACAGGACACACAGGGTCAGTCAGCCTTGGCTGTTGTGTGTGTTCCCTGAGTTAGTCTTTTGGTATAAGTCATTAATGCTGATCTGTGAGCTAGGATTTCAACTATCCCTTTTGAAAAAGGAGAAATTATGCAAACCATATGTTTTGCTATTTATGGACTTTTCGGGAACAACTAAACTGTATGCAAAATGTGAGGCAAAAGTTTATAGCTCTTTTTGCTGTTTCGAAACTCTTTTAGAAACTAAGACTTGAAGAACACACAGAAGTCAAGCAACTGAAAAAAAATCAAGCATTTAAGAATCTATTTTTTAAATGCTTTTAAAATATATTTTGATTTATAGGTAATTGGCTAGCTGGGTTAACTTTAGATCAGCCGTGTTATCCATAAGGGTTTGCCAGGATGTGTAGTATGCTGTATTATTTTTAAGACAGGGTAGGCCAGCAAGTTAATAAGAATCACTCTGGGCTTCCCAGTCTAGCATGCAGCAGAGGGACTGCAGAGAGGGCTGGGGAGAGGCACAGATGCAAACTGTTTGTCACAGTTTTCTCCAGCCATTGTCTCCCTCCCTGACCTTGTGATAGTGCAGCAGCAAGGGCATCCACCAGGTATGCGGTAGCGACCCATTCCTAACAATGCACAGCAGCCATGGCTTGCAGGAGGATGCTTCCTTTGGGGATGGCCAGAAAGTGGTCAGGGTGCTAAGTCAGTACAGGCACAGATACCCAGGAGTGCTTAGGATGGCATCTCTGCGTGGTCTCACCTTGTGCCTTCTAATCATACCCTGAAAAACAAAGCTCTCGGTGCTGCTCCGTGCTGACTGCGATCGTTTCTGGGCAGTACTGAAGCAATGCTCCCCTCCGCTTTGGCCCTCTTCCTGTTTGATAACACAGGCTGCTGCTTTGCTGGCATTTATCCATCATGTTGTGTCTGGAAACTGGGTCAGAGAAGACTAGCTTTTTGACATACACTTTATAATCGTCACTCTTCATTGTGAACTGCAAGGTCACACGACTCAGTGGCCTGAGGAGAGGCATGGATGCACTGAACCACTGCCAGAGCAGCTGAAAAAGAGCTCCTATTCATGGCAGATTACATGTTTTGAGCTAACTCTGACAGACAAGCGTACCTGTCAGCTCCATGGCAGGCTGATTAGGTTAATTAAGTCCTTGCCTATGAGTACAATAATTAGAACTGTCAGTTTTTTAAATGATGACAGAAGAAAGGCAAGATTCAAGGAGAAGCACTGGAGTTTGGAAGTACTAACTGTATAGGAGGGAAGCCATAACAGACAGTGATTTAATACTTCCCTTCAGGCAACCTCATTTATGAATAATGCTGAGGGAAGGAGAAAATTGTGTCCAGTGAGGTTTGTTTTCTTTTGCACTTACAGTAATGAGAATTGAGATGGTCAATGAGTTTATAAATAAGATTTATAGGCTGCAAGCATAATTGTAGCCTTTGGGTAACCTTGGAAAACTTCACTCTTTTCGCAGGAAAGGTTTGCAGAACAAGGAGAATAGTGTATATTTTCTCATTCTCTCAAAAAAGGTATAAGAAGCCACCTCATGTATCCTTGTAGCTTTGGATTTATCAGTAAATGCCATGTGCCAGAGCGGTAAGTTAGAGTAGCAGCACGGTTAGTAGTGCAAAATGTGAAGAGGGAGAAGCTAAGGGAAACAAACCCAGGAGAGCCATATGTAAAGTTAGGTAACATGACTCTACTCAGTCCTGAGAAGCCTCTTAGGAAGTTTGATTTTTTTGCCTCATGTTTTCAGATGTAAATACATTTGCAGGAGACCAGAGAAAAGAGAACAAAATGATAGCAGGTCTGGAAAACACAACTTGCTTGGAGCAGAGTTGGAATTGCTTAGTTCAAAGCAAAGAGAAGACTGGGGAGGAAGAAAGGACACTCATGATAACACCCTTCCAGTGTGGTAGGTAGAAGTGTGATGATCACTTGAATCTCATGGCAGCTGGGGGAGGGACAGAAACAAGTCACCTTACATTGTGGCAGGAAAGGGTATGGTGGAGTTGGAAAACTTTTTAAGTGTTACCATGGTCAGATACTACAGGAGGCTGTCTAAAGGTGTTGGGAAAGTACTGGGAAGTGTTAAGAAGATGAAAGGTAAACATTTATTTGTATTAGCGTAGGAAGATACCTTGCTACCTCTTACAGCTCTACCCATTGGTGACTCTGTACGGGATTATGATTTAGTCATGCTCAGGTCAAGATGCCAGTAAAGCATCTCCTAGAGGAAGTCAGGAAAAAAATAAAGATGGAACAGGATGGAGGAAAAAGATCAGGAGCAGCAAGACAATTTTTGGAATTGGGAGTAAGAGGAGGTTTGGAAATATGGGTAGATCAAGTTACCCACGGAAAAGTGCAGATAACGAGTCCAAAAGCAATGCAGGCACCCCAACAAAGGCTGTTGTAATGACAGATGGAGAGCAGAAATGAAAAAGTGGAGGGAAAAGTAATGGAGACTAGTCACTTTTGTAGAAGGGAGTATGACTAACAGCAGAGCCGAGGAAGAAGGGACTGAACGTTGGCCTGAAGACCTGGCCATGGAGAGGTCATTGAAAACCTCAGTCATGCAAGGACTACGGTACTGTGTCCCAAGGTACAAGAAAGTCTTCATTTTAACCCTGCAGCATTAAAAAATCAGATATAAAGAATGCAATTCCATGTCTTTTTATAAAGACCACATCTGCCTCTAATCTTCTAGCATGCACACATACACCACAAAGAAATAATGTAAGCCAAGCGTTAATTAGAAAAACCTTCCAGACAACATTAACGACTTGTCTTTGTGGAGCTGAACTAGTTCTCATCAGACTAGCTTAATCAGAGAAATGTAAATGTACTGTTAAAATGTCTGTGTAACTGTAACTGATGTTCAGTTTGATTTGGACATGGTTTGGAGAAGAAGTAACACATAGATATGAGGTTCTCAGCCATTTCCTGATATTGCTTAAGAAAATACAGTCACTGTAAAGCACAGAACATTTCCTAAGCATGGCAGTGATAACAACCTCACTTTTTACTGACACTGGATAGGTTTTCTGGGTGGCTGGCACCACATGTTAGAAGAAGCTCATGAGTTACATTCATCTTGAGGAAAAGTGCCAAAGCCAATCCCCCTCTCACCAGCAGGGACTGTTGACGTGTATGAGCAGCTTTACCAGTTTAATGAATTGGGTCATTAACAGCAGTGACTCCTCAGGGTAAGGATTGCCTGTGCTGTTTTGTGTTAAGCAGAGGCATCGCCAGCCACCACTGTAAGTCACGCTGCCTGCCCGCTGCCAGCTGTTAAACGCCAGTTGTTGAGGAAACTTCACTGCAGCTTTTTTTCTACAGGAGAGAGATAAACAGTATTTAAATGGCACAATGTCACGCTCTGCTCTGTGACTGTGGTGAAACTCAAGTGGCTTTGGCTGGGATATAAAGATGAAATTCAGGGGTTTCTGATAAGCATGGCATTTTGTTATTTGAGCCCGTCCCATCCCACTCAGTGCTCATCCCTGGGCTGTGTGCAGGCACCCATCTTGTCTGCTCCTGTTGACGAATACACAGACAACTGTGGAGCCTCTGCTTTAGAATTAAAAGAAGAAAATAAGAAATTATCAGAGACTGACTCTCCAAATCATGGTAATGCCCTGAAATCAAGTTAGAAAGAGAGCGATGCTGTTTACCTTCTTTCCAATGCTATCTAGCTTAAGGGAGCCAGGGATGTCCATGCTACTGCACCAGGAATAGGAAGCACTACAATTTTATTTTTGCACTTTTTCTTTTCTGACAGATTTACTTCCTGTCACACTCCATATACTAAAATCAGGCTAGTGACTGCCTCACACAGTATTTTATGAGAAGAAAGTACTTTTTAAAGAAAAATTCTTTCAGGCTTCGACATACAAAGAAATTACCACAGGATCATGAGTCTCTGCTTCTCAGCAGGGAGGGTGCATGCGTGTGCTGTCATCCTCCTGCAAGTGTGCGGGGAGCTGAAGTGTCTGCATTACACAGGGAAACAAGGAGAAGCCCCCTTGAATTTACCACGGGGAAAGGACTCACAGTCACTGAACAAGGGCTCAGTTTTTACAAATGACTCAGCAAGTGGGGAAAAAAAAAGTTTCACCTGCAACTATAGGAAATCTTGACTGAACTGGGCTACATTCCTTTTAATTTTATAGTTTCTGAAAACCTGTAAAAACTCTTACTTTTGGCCTTACACTGGGCCCTTAAGTCCCTGTTTTGAGACACCTGCCTTTTGAGACATGGCATGGCTTCCTTGGGTGGTGGGGTCCTGGAGCGGCAGCATGAGTGGAGCCGGTGCGGTGGGTGCAGGCGGGGACCAGGTACCCAAGGGCAGCCATCCATCCCCCATGCTGTTCACTGCCAACAGGCAAGCACTGAGCAGAACCCTGTAGGCTTTGTTGAGGTTTTGGTATGCGTTTATGTGGACTTCTTCTGTGTAGGGCTGCTGCTTTTGGACTTACCAGAGGGAAAAGACCTGCCATCAGAGCATCCACCCAATCCACCCGACCTAGGTGCAGGGTTCACCCAGAGGGATTTTGTCTCCCAAATGGTGATTACAAGGAGGACCTTGTGGTATTGTGCAGGTATTGGGCACCCAAGCAGGAGACAGCATAGGGTCATTTGATGCCTTCTTGCTCTGGATTTACAAGGCAATTGCTGAAGCCAATAAAGTATAATGACCAGTATATTGTATTTTATAAGCAAAAAACAATGGAGGGCCAAGTGCTGGGGAGGTAAAGGCTAATGGTGTAGCCTTAGGGGTCTTTGAGCATATGTATTTCATAGGCTGATGATGATGTCTACGATTATCTGGTACAACACATGCAAGATGCTGATGACATGAAAGAAAGAGTCAGGGTTAACTGGAGGCTGTCTTGTAAAAAAAAAAACCCACCCAACAACAAGAACCAGTGGAAGCAAGCAGTAAAACCCCTGATAATAATGACAGCTTTAGCTGCAAAATGGATATCAAGACCCAGGATTTTAACCCTTCCTAAATTAGGGGCTGTTTGGATGTGCAGTTATATTTTGGGCATGACTCTATTTATAAATAACAAAAAGGTCTTCATGCAACCTGCCAATTTACACAGATGGACGAAGACAGCTTTTGAGGCTTAATAAATGCTTTTTTTGTTTTACAATACTACATCTGTTTTAGATAATGCAGGAACGCTGTTTAATAAGATCTTTCATATATGCTTCCAGTTTAATATCTCTCCATAATCGCTTCAGATGCTCATGTTACAGAAATTAAACTAGACAAATGGTACAGTGACAAGAGTCAGATCTGAGCAACGACATAAACCAGAGAAGCAGACTCAATCTGTATAAATGCCCTGGTCAACAAACTAATAAAATTTTCTTTTCTTCTCCTTTGACAACGGCTACATTTTATTAAGCAAGCCCCTTCTGACAGCTGCATTAATACAGTTAGATGTTGTTGCTGAGAAATTAATCACAAAAATGTCTGGAAATCGGTTAGGTTGCCTTTTGATTTAAAAGCAGAGTAAATTTTGAAATACAACCATTTAAAAATAGATTGAGCTTCTGAGTTGCCGTTGTGTATAACTCAAAACTCATTGTTTGACTAAAGTCTGACGACTCAGCCAGAGTTTTGACAAGACTGCAAAACCAGTGGTGTCCTTTCTTGTCTGGTCTCACAGTCATTCTTATCAGCATTCAAGACTTCATCTAATTTTATTGTACAAAAAAATCCAGAAGAGTAAAATTTAGAACTGTGGCTCAAGTGATATAATTTTGGGTAACTTATACACCAGTTTATGCCAGAAAAGTGCATGCCCGTTTAAAATTTTACTACATCCTAAATCCAGTGAGGCTAACTCTTTATTTTCAGGACTATTGCAAGTGCTGGAGTATAAAGATCATTAGCAAATATTTTTACTTATACCTATATTGACTGCACCCCCTCCCTGCCTCCCATGACCAAGTTTTGCATGGAAGAAAGGAGGAGGCAGAGATTGCCTGTGAATATCAGAAGAGCTTTGCACAGGTAGAAGTGGATGTCTGTCTTGCTGTCCCAGACATTGCCACAGTTTGGTGCCGAAAAAATTTTCTCATTGTGCTAAATCCATGGTAGTAACATACAAGCATGCTGCAATGCCAGTTCTCTGCTTTAGATGGCTTTACAGAGGCCTTTTGTTAGCAGAGATTGCTGGAGGAAGTTGCTGAGGTCCACTGAGATCCACCCAGGTCAACTGTCAGACCTGTGCAGCTGATGCTTACAGCAGGGGAAAAAGAGAATTGTAAATGGCTCCTCTATGGGCTCCTGGAAACCAGCAGCAGCCCCTTGGTTGCGTGGGGCATCTCCTCTCTGCAACCCATTGGCTGCAGGAGTCTGCCGGCAACCACTGCAGCCCTTGGCGGGTGGCCAGGCAGTGGCCCACGTGGAGTGGCCATGGGTGGGGGTGACAGGAGCCCGGTGCAAGTGCTGGGAGCTGAGAGGAAGGGCTGCCATTCATACAGCCCAGCTTGGCACCAAGCCTCGCTGGCACATTTGGCACACGGTGACAACGTAGCCTCTGTTTGTACCAGTGGCTCTTTTAGTCAGCGTGCATTTGGAAAGTCATTTTGGTCCAGAGAGAGACACTTTGGTTGGGGAAGCTTGGGTGTCCTGGTGGAGGAAATTCCCTCCTTCTCCACAGCCGTTTGCAGGCTCCTTGGTCCTTGTGCTGGGTAGGTGGTATCATCTGAGCATTTCCCATGAACGACCCATGCAGAAGAAGCGAGGCAGGTCATACATGTGCTTGTGTGTGCCTATGCATGTATATGAAACCTGAATTGCATGTAAATGACCATGAGGTTGGTGAAATCGAGGATTTAAAAGGTAAAAAAAAATAGTAAAAAAATTGAAACCGAGCAGGAACAGCGTGGAAGACCTGAGAGCATTGCAACGACAGCCCGACAGGGAGCTTGTTGTGTGATCTCGCAGCCTTTTTCTGATAGTGTCAGCCCTACTTTGCCCTTTCTCCCTCCCCTCTCCCCCCTGCCCTCTCTCCATCCCAGGCAGTGGGAGCAGCAGCCACAGCATCTCTGTTCCTCAAGGGCTGTTTCGCGTTGTTCTGCAAGTCTGTCAGCTCACTGCTCTTATGCTTATGGCATAAAATCGAAACATCCCTATCTAAAGTCTTTTCCTATAGGTATTACTGATCACAAAATAGATATATTTCTGAAGTGTTGTTCCACAAACCACTTTAGTCTCTATTTTAGACTAGCTACCTTACCTGCTATTAAAATTTATTTAGATTCTATGAGAAAGTAACGAGTGAGAGGGTTTTTTGATGAAGTTTGGTTCCCACCATTTTGGTTAAACAGAAAATATTTAATGTCCCCTGTTACTGCATTTTAATATGTATTTAATAAAACTCATTAAAAGCCAATGCCCAAACCCTTACCTGCAGATGGATTGTGATGCACCGAGGGCCCTTGTATCACGGTTTGCTTCCCTCACCACAATGGTGCTGATGATCTACAGTGTGTGGTCTGATGAAGCTGTTCTCCACCCTGATCTGAAAGGGAGAAGCAGCAACTCCCCGATCTGACACTGGGGCTGGTAAAGTGAAGTGAAAGGTCCTGACTTTGCTCTGTCTCTTGTTGTCTGACATCACTTACCAGGAGCCACTGCTCCAGCTGGATGTCACAAGAGACAGCTACATTTTGTTCTCCTTCTTCTGAAATGTGGCCATGACCCAAGAGGTGGTGATGGAGACATCTCTGAAGAGTACGAAGGGAGCACAGAGAAGCCTCTGATCCCTCTGCATGCCAGGAGGTGAACTGTTTACTAGACAGTTGAACTGGCTTAAAGTCTCCATGGGGCTTCAAACTCGTCCCTCCGCTGTAACAGATGGCTGTATATACCATGGGGAGGAAATCAAGGGACCCAAACCTGAGGATGACTGTTTGGATAGGAAAGGAGCAGAGACTGATGCCTTGGGAAGCAAAGTCTTGATCACCTCTGATCTTTAAGCTCTCTTGAACATTATGAAATAGAAGAACTATTTCTTACCTGGGTAAATCTCTCTTTCTACCACTAAGTCCCTGGCTGGGTTGAGTTGGCAGTCATGGTGCTAAGCAGGTGCTGTGGTCCTGGCTGCCCATGGTGGTGGGGTTCCTGCGTGTCATTTCAAATCCTTTGGGAAAATAATTGCTATTGTGAGCACCACACACACGCACATACAGAGGCATATCACGAGTATCATGATGTCATGTTCAGTTCCTGCAAGCTGTTACTGTTACAGTGGATTCTCATCATATGGCGGACTACAATACATTCATTTTTTCTTACCAAAAAGTCAAGGGAATAAAACACGCTCTCTCTGATTAACAAAGAAGCCAGATGTTCAGAATAATTTTTGAAGCACGAGCAAATTCAAAGCCAAATTAAGCAAGTGTGTCTGGACACAGTCTTTTCAAGCTCTGTTTTTTCTCTCTTTAGTCTCTCAGCATGAAAAAATAAAAATCTTACTGGGTGGTAACACAAAAGTTGATGATTAATTGTAACCTTCTCTCAGGGGTATTTAATTGATGGGAATCATGTCACACATAGCCCTCAACTGACTCTAAGCATTATCCATATGCAGTAAGACATTACAAAGTTTTCTCCTTACATTCAACCCCTCTTATGAGCCAGATAATGTCAAGGGCTCAATTCTGCTTCCTTATTTAGAATTTAAGCACCATATCTGAAGGACACTATTGGCTACATTTTCAACATGAAAGGCAGAGATTCATGAAGGACAGGTCAAACTTACTCATGACAACATGGAATGGGTTACGACTTTGCATGAACAATTGCTGATTAAATTTTTGATAAGTGCAGGTGTTTGGTCAACAGTGTGCGTATTTGTATAAGCAAACATGGTAACTGGGCTTCTGCAAGCAGAGAAGTTTCTGAATATATACTTTTGTATTGGCCCTATGGAACAATTAGCTCTTCTGTTCCGTGATCAACACAAGGCAAGCACAAATTCCTCAGGAAGCTGGTTTATGTCTTTTACACAATAAAATATATCCACCTAAGTCTAGGGGCATTTCCATAAAGAAAATTCAGCCAGATTGTTAGTTTGGGGGTATACAGTCAATCACTTCTTTAAAATATTTTAGTGTCCGTCTTTCTTCATGTACCACCTGAGCATGCATCTCACACTGCAATGCGTACAGATGCATGCACACTGTGCACCACTACTGTACAGGAAGGTGCTTATTTTAATCTAGAAATAATTTCTTCTTGTGAGCCTGGTTGTGGTCTGGTTTTGATTTGTTGGCTTTGTTTAGGTCCCTAAAGGATAATTTAGGAACACAAGTAACTTCCAGAAGGCTTGTAGGATGTAGACTTTGGAAAGTAGCACGATTAGTTGTACCAGTATCTACTGATGTTGAGCATTAACTTCTTAATAATGAAGTCTTTCAGACCAAGCACTACTGACACAATAGCACACTTGAATCTAGTGGCTTGGCTGAACACAAGATAGGAATCATTTCCTTTATCCTTTTGTCCAATATATTAACTTTGATCTCTATGTATGGGCAATTCTCATTACACTACTCTTTTCTTAAATCTGAACTTAGTACTTATATCTCATGTATATTTTGGGCTATTCACGCCATCTACCACAAAAAAAGTGGTGTTCAGCTAGATATGGATTCTTTCATGCTGAAGGAGGTCAGAACAAACTGTGCGTTCCTTTGTTTATCTCAACAGAAATTTTATCACAGATTATTTTCCATTGATCTCAAATCCATAACATATTGCAGCAGAACTAAAAGCCAAGCCGATATCTTTGCTGGATCTCCATTCTTAAATAAAGTACAAAGACATTGTCATTTTACAGCTCCATAACATACAATTCCTTCTTGACTTGCAGAAATGAAGTGTCTTTTCCAAGTGTCGAAAGAGGAAGAAGGTTGCAGGTGTAATACTCACAAGTCGGAATGAATATTGACCACTACTGTGGAGTCCCAGTTTTGAGGCACTGAGGATGTGCCTTCTCCTTGTGTTCGGCTTTACACAGTGCTAAAAGCAGCAGTGATGTCAATGCAGCTGTGAACACTCAGCATTTATTTCAATTGGGCCTGAAAGTCTCAAGCCAGGCACTGAAAATCAGACCATCTGGAAGGTGTTACACTAAAGCTATTTGACTCTACAGCGGAGAGAAGGAAAATCTGTTTTTCCAGAGTGATTGCAGAGCTGACCTCAACTGGGCAGGTGTCCTGTGGGGAAACTGTGTGTGATCAGTAAGTGAGAGCTCTATCCTGTGTTGAGGTGACGTTTGGGAAGGAGTTAAGGTTTCATAGACTGTCTGGGCTTCTCAGTTTCTAGGTATTTAACCCACTCTTCTAATGTAACTCTGTGTGTAAAAGTTCACAGGGTTCTGGGAAAACAAACTGGAAGAAAAAAATATATACAGCAATACTATCATACAGTGTGGCATTATGGCCAGGGTAGGTAATAGAAGTCTCATAGCCCTGGCCTCTGACATATGAGGTGCTGCAGTACTGGCCAGCAGTACTGGTTATCACTCCCTGCCTCGATGCTGGGATCTATTTTCGGTGTGTAGAGCATTTTCACTGGAGCTAGGCCAGTTCAAATTTACAGAGACAATTTTTCATCCTTGGCTGCTTGGTATAGAACAGGTTCTGGAGGAGAGCCTCTGACCAGCAATGCCTCGCCCAGGGCTGACCCTAAGCTGTGGGAGTGTGGGGAGTTCCGATTCTGGCTCTGGCCCTCGAGGAGAAGGGACATGAGCTCACACTGTTTCTTCCCAGTGTGACTCTTCTCTGTTGTCACTCTTCACTTGTCTTCAACCTTCTTCCCTCATCTAGCCAATTTCTGTATCCAGCCTTTAATTTTGTCACCCAGCTCCCACGGTGGGCCTTAGAGACCTGATCTTACCCAGGGAAGTCAGGGCTAAGACCACAAGGAAAAGCCTGCAGAGCTTCAAGCTAGACCGTGCATGGTAGTGGGCAAAATCTTCAGTAGAAAAGGCGCTGAGACACACAAGGAGCTACAAAGCCTGTGCAAACTGTATATTTGAAATGTCTATAGCTTTGCCAAAAAGTAAGACTTTATGCAAAGCATTGTTGCGTTACCTCAGCAAAAATTCAAGTGATGTGCTTCCTATTTCAGTCATAGCACAATGATTTTTGAATACACTCAAAACAGTTTTCCTCAGGGAGACACTTACAAATGTAAAAGTGGTCCAGGATGAGGTAAAGTCCATAGCATGGAAAATTTCAGCCCAACATTGGAAGTTTGACAAAACTCTCTGCAACAGAAAAGGGATGCCTCTTGTAGGATGAGTGCTGCCAAATCATGCATCTGAAATAGTTAATCCATGGAAAAGCAACAACAGAAGCGGCTGGATGCCCATGGAAGCACCACACATCTGTTTCAGTGCCCAACACGACATTCCCCTGGGAAAGTAGGAAGGGATTAGGCAAGCAGCCAGAATTCAGCCAGAACTGCACCAGGGTTAACACACCCTTTCCTTTTTTCCTCCATATTTTTTTTTTTTTCCCTTCCCGTCCCGGAGGAGCGATACGGACTCTTTCTTGACCACAAGAGGTCAGGGCCTCCCAGCGCAGCCTCTCGCCGCGCACCCGGCGCCCCGTCGCGGGGAGGCTCTGCGGGCAGCGGCCGGAGACCCTGCGAGAAGGCGATTTGGGGGCCAAAGCTACTTCATCCGCCAAAGCACGGCACCAGGGGATGCGGCTACCGCCTGTTCTGGGACTTCTCTGTCCTTCCTGGGGGCTGAGAAGGGGTTACTGCTGTATTTCGTGCCAAAGGGTCCCTGGGGACCTCAGCTGAACTCATGAGAACGGTGGCACGCTCTGCCAAGGGGAGCCTCCAACATCTTGCTTGATAAGGGAGAGAGGAAGATGGAGTGACTTTTTCAGTGTCATCCAGTAGGTTGTTAGCAGGATGTCACCTCCTCTGACAACACGTTGGGGAAACCACCCTGTTCTTTTGTGTATCTGAGGGAATCAGAAAGCTTCGGGGGTTAATCCTCTGATAATGCTAGATTTAGCTGACAGTACTGAGAATCCTCACTAATTTTAGGTAGACAAGCCTCTACTTCAAACTTAATTTCATCAAAAATCCAACACTATTGCACTTTTCCTCCTTCCTACAACCCGCTTGCTGTTCAGGAATATTCCCTCGTTGCTGCCTTCCTTACACTGGACAGCTGTTTGCTGCAAAATCTCTCACTTCATTTAGTTATGCAGTGCACAGAACAGAGGGGAACAATCATTCCTGAGTCAAGGAATGTTATACTCATTTAAATTAAATCCAACAATATACTGGGAAGCTGTTTTCAACATGGAAAGAATACCCTTGCCCTGAATCATCTCATGTTTTAAGATACTCCTTGCAATACTGAAACATCTTAAACTTCAAGTTATTGCTAAGCTATATCTGTTCTGACTTTAGGTCAGTTTCCTGCTTTAAAGTTTAGGTTAGCCCGTCTAATGTAAGCAGCTTTTCCAGTGTTTGAAGTTTGTTTGTTCCTAATTTTTTTTGGTTTGATTCTTAGGCAAATAATAGATAATTTATAGAACTTTCTTTCCTGTTGCAATTTTACTGAGTACTCATTTACATGTACTTATAAAATAGATCATAAAATAAATACATATCCAGTTATATAGATTGCACCCTGTAATAGCTGTGCCCTCTTCCTAGGTATCTGTAGAATACACTCACATGAGTTGCAAATGAGAGTCTTAAAGAGAAGTAGTTTCTTCATTTTTCTGCATTTTTCATATTTTAAATCCTTAATGTACCCGAGAATAAAGTTATTTAAATGCATGTTTTTCACACTCAGGCTGAGATAGAGCCATATAACCTTAGAAAGTCCTATATAGCTTTTGTACGTTGCAGAGAAAGCAGAGAGGGAACTTGATCCTGGTCTATAATTGACTGCAGTGAGAGAAAATATTTGAATGCAGTGGGATCTGCAATCAAGTAAAGAGGGAAACAGCCTAATGATTCAAAGGTGAATCCAGAGAAACTGGAAACTAGTGGATGTTTGTAAAATCAGAAGTATCTGCCTATTGGAACAGCACATCAAGGGATGCAGGAGGAAAGCAAGCAGTTTGCAAAATGCCTCCGCAAGTCCTCGAGGGGCAGCCAGGTGCTGTGACACCCATTGTGGTGGACCAATGTTGGCCTTTGGATGCCACATGAGCCCAGGCTGCATCTCTGTTCCCAGCCGAAGTCTGAGTGGGAACCCCCGGAGGTGAACATGATGAGCAGGAAACAAGAAAACATGTGGAATTAATCAGTTCCAGTGAACTGGCATTTTCTCATTAAAATGTGTTCAGTCAGGCCCATGGAGCGGAGGATGGCTGCCATCCCTAAAATTATATCCTGGTTCTCACACAGCCTGTTTATTCAGGAAATGAAACTGGATGATGGGACCTTCCAGATTCTACATGAATTCCTGGTGCTTGTTTACATTTGTGGCAAGTCTGGATGGTTTCTCAACTTCATTAGAAAGCAAAAGGCAGCTCTACAATTTTCAGTGACCCATGCTCAAAAATGCTTTGCAAAGGCTTAGCTGTGAAAATATCGGTAAGATTTTGTTTTGAAAATAACAAGTACAATTACACTTCGTCATTAGTTGTATGATTTAAATAAGCTTTTAGCACACTTTCTGCATTCATAGTTAAATGTTAAGGTCAGAGATTTGCTGTTTTGCCCCTTACTTTGGTGAAAGGAGAACATATTCATGTATTATTAATCTATGCACATTTTACTATCAAAATTTTAAGAAAAACAAGATAAACTGGTTAGGGTTTTTTTCTGTGTGTGTGTAACAGCTGTATTAATTGTGGTGAGATGCAGACTGGAGTTAATGGGACTGAACAGGTAGTTTTAACATGGAAGTGCAGAAGTTTGGAAGGAGGCTATTTCCACAGGAAAAGACCAGAACTTGTTTTCCAGCAAACTCAACACAAGAAGTATGTTGTATTCTAAATAAGGGATCCACAAACTGCTAAGGAAGAAAACATGACTCTGAGGGACCTGCATGATACTGAGACATTCATATCAAACAGATTTGCCTCTTGGTTTTTGGACTTATTTTTCTTCAATCTCCTTTACTTCTAAATTGGTGTTAGCTAGTATGAAAGTAATCAGTGTTATATCTCTATCCCAAACAGCAGCATAAACGCAAAATGTCACAGTCAAGGTGTCTCATCCATCCACAGAATTGTTGCAGGGCATGGCTGAGGGGAATTAGAGTCACCTCCAACCCCGGGGCTGCAGGACAAAGCAGGATGCATTCCCGCAGTTTTCCCATCCTGGAAGCAGGGCCAAATGTGGAAGTCCTCAGATTAAATTTCCTGGGACAGCATCTCTGTGGGCACCTCTGACTTTGGTTTAGGAGGGTGTGTTGGGGTTCTCCTGCACGTAACTGCAGCAATTTCTTCTCTCTCATTTGCACAGGAAGGGCAATCTCAGATTTCATGACAGCAGCTCTCTGGCCTTCACTTGCACAAGCCCAGCGTTGTGTACCTGACACTCCATGCTCAGGAATAGCTTCGTTTCCAGGGCAGCCTGGCCTGGGGCTTGGGAGCTGCAGAAGTCCAAATTACACCCCTAAGGCCACCTGGGCTTCAGTCTGCCTGGAATGCTCTGGATGCTCTTCTTCAGCTTTGCTCACCTGGCCAGGTAGCTGCGTCCTCCACGTGCCAGGATAGGGGCAAGGTGCACAGCAGCATTCATGGGCAAAGGAACACCTGATGCTCTCTCTGCCCTCTGCCCTGCTCCACAGCAATATGTTTTATGCCAGTCACCAGCTCTTGTGCTTTCAGCATGTATCACCATCGTGCCTTTATCCTCTCTCTCTGCTGTCACCTGTTCCGAACACTTTTCCTATTTTTATTTTAGCCAATACTGACAAGTGTCTGTCCCGTGTGAGTACATTTATGCCTCAATCATGTCAGTGCCACCAAAACATCATTAGCGTTGTGCTGAGCACTTTGTAAATCCTGGTCTCAGCTAAGTCCTCGCTGACACTCATGGAAATTAAATGTTACTTTGGATTATTAATCAGAGTTGCAGTGGTGTAAAACCCATGCAAAACATGCCAAAGTGCAGCCTGTGACTTTACACAGAGCTGGAATAAAGCAATTTCTAAGATTTTTCTGCTGTGAGCTCAACTGGTGTGGTAAAATCTCTCCTGGCTAAAAAAATCCTCAAGAAATGCTTTACGTTTCCAGACGGGCACCTTCACCGCTGGTAGCTGCCTCAGCGCCTGTTGAGTTCAGCAGAAGCAGCAGTGGTGCCCCCGAGCGCTGAGCTGCGCGCTGCCATCGAAACTGCGTTTGTTTTCGAATGCCCCTGCTTAGCAGTTGCTGGGCAGTTTGCTTGGAGAAAACAAAACCCAGGAGCTGGGAAGTGAGACGTGATCATCTGAGGTGCCGTTTCTGACAGGACAGACTGCTTCTGCAGTATCAGTCGTGAATATCTACGAGCTGCGTTGTTGTCTGGAAAGGCAATCTATTCTTCTAGCTATGGATCTTCTCGCTTTAGTGGTGAGCCGATGTGGCTTCTCTTTAAGGTAAAGGGCAATATGGCTCCTTTTTATTTTGACCAGAATTCAAACATCTGTTCCTAACAACTATAGTGAAAGTAAAAACATAATCATACTCATAGCCACAAGCTGTGCACGATGAAAAAGGCACATGGAGTTTTCTCTGCAAGGCATTTAGCCCTGATGTGCTGCTTGAACTGCTAAGCTGCACTTACATATACAGCTAAGAGCAAGCCCTCTTGTCATGCATTTGTGCACAAACATCCCACATTGCCTCTTGTAACAACAGCCACATTATGCTTCCTTGCACAAAACCAGCTGTCAGTTTAGATTTCCTTAATCCTGTCAGATTCCAACTCAGCCAACTAACAACCATTATCTATGGGAAACCCTTCTGCGAAATAAAGCAATGTCCTTGCTGAAATGACATGTCATAAAAATTAGTTTGGTCACCAATCTAAGGAAATACTTTGTTTAAGTTTGAAAATTACAGACTTGTGGTATCATATTCTCTGGTGCTATGGATCTCAGAAACGATGAGCACAACAACACAGAAACAGCACGCAGGACCAGATCCCCACTTGCCCTAATCACACAACACACTTAAATGGTGCAATTTTTTTTGCAAATTGTTGCTATGTAGACAGTGCACATGTATGGGCAATGGCACAATACTCTTGGGCATAACCTTTCCAAACTCCGTCAATGAGAACAAGGAATGCGAACCATGAGGATTTTGACCTGGCAGAGTTAGAACGGCTCATTCAAAAGCAACCTGCAACCACCAGTGACAGAGTTAAAGGTGATAATCGTTCCCCAAAAGGACACGGTAATGGTTTTTATGGATCCTCTGTGAAAGACTAAGGAGAAGCTAAATGAAAGGTGCATACTGCGGAGCTTATTTCTGCCTGTGTTAAATGGGAGGCAGCAGCAAACCAGGACACGTTTCCTGACGCTGGACACAGAACACCATATGGATCGGATCAATGAATGACCATGAGCATCTTCAGTGCAGTGGTCCTCAGCATTCTTAGCCCACTGTGAAGCCTGCAAATAATTTATGCTTCCTCACGTACCTGACTCACTGGGCAAGGAGGAGGGAGGAAGGCTGGATGCGAGCTCAGCCCACAAGGACCGTACCTTGCTAGCTGAGAAAGGGAAGCCATCCCAAAGTCAAGTCAAAAGGTTCAAACACGTTACCACTGCCAGGCCTACAAGCACATGACACTTTGACAAGAATAGAAGCTTCTCAGGGCACCAACTGGGGAAAGCTGCACATTTTCTCCAAGTTTTTCTGTTTTGTCATTGTTTTTGTGCATTTGTAGCATAAATGGATTGCAGAGTTGCTAACCACAGTCAGTTTAAAGCTGGGAGTCGGTTTTCAGTACATTAGTAGATTGTCTTAAAAACAAAATTCAAAGCTATGGGATTTTTTTATTTACATTGTAGATACCACTAAAACCAAGTAAGGAAATGTCTTCTGCCTTTTGTCCCCTCCACAGCCATAAGGGAGAAACTTATTTTTTCTTTGTAATGAAAACTGCGACCTTTATCAATTGACAAGATTTGGCATCACGGACTTTCTGAAAAAAAATTCATATTGGGACTCATGAATAAAATCCCAAGAGCTGTCAATCCATATGTAATCTGATAAACTTTTTACATCCTGGTTATCAAAGACCGTAAAATTTTTAGTGCCAAACGTGAATCTCTTAATGACTTTTCAAGCCACTAGATCACACATTTGTAAAAGCAAGGGACCCGATTCACAAAATAGAGTACAGCCCACAGCTGTGCTATAACTACACAAATGAAAACACATACTTCCTCATTTGTGAGGAAAATATCATGGCTTTTTGAAGATAACTTTCATGTGGAAAAGGGAGAGGGGTTATCTATCTCTTCCAATAAATGCACTAAATACCACTTTATGAGCTTTCCTTTAAAATTTTGCTTTTCTAAATTAAAATGATGCTTCTTTACTAATAGTTACTTCCAACCTAATTATTTTGGTTCTATGGAGTTCAAACTGCTATTTAGAGAGGAAAAAAAAGCCCTGCTGTGGCCTGTTCCCTGTAGGTTGATGGAGGCCTCTAGGCAATCAAACTAATCAGAGCACTATCTCAGGGTCAGCGTGATCTCTGCAGAGATCTCTCCAGAGGCTGCAGCTGAACTCTTCACATCATG
Organism: Chroicocephalus ridibundus; assembly: GCF_963924245.1. Classification (NCBI taxonomy): domain Eukaryota; kingdom Metazoa; phylum Chordata; class Aves; order Charadriiformes; family Laridae; genus Chroicocephalus; species Chroicocephalus ridibundus. The sequence continues at coordinate 66,793,838 of NC_086316.1, read as the reverse complement.
TTTGAAATTTGTGCACATTTTATATAAAAGGTGACAGGCACAAGCATACAAGAATCCAAAGCATGCAAGGAAAGTGTTTTAACAGGACAGCAGTGCAAGCCTGTTTTCAAAACTCAGCATTAAATCACATGTAGCAACTGTATTTTTGGGAACAGAAAAAACGAAAAAAAAAAGACTTCCCCAAAGCATTGCTTCTAGACTGAGAGCAAACAATAAAAGGATGGTCTGGTGGTAAAATGGTGAGAGAAAAGCTGGGGGTACGAATCCGTTCCCACTACAGACCTCCAGTGTGATTTTATGGTAGCGTCTGTGCTTATATTTCTTTCTTCTGCTGCCAAAGATAGGCAGCAGTACACCCTTTCTGGACCCCTTTGTCTGTCCAGCTGATTTAGGCATAAGTGCTTAGTGGCAGATACTCTCTCCTCCTCAGTGGCAGGGCAGCTCCCTGCACAATGAAGCCCTTAATCTCCACTGAAGCCCAGCGATGCTGCGATAGCAATAGTAACAACGAAGCAGAAAGTGCAGCATTTAAAGGCAGCAGGAGACCTTGGTTAGGCAAGTTCACCTCAGATGAAATCTTTCTGACTGGCTAACTACTGGGCTGATGGGTGAGCAGTATACAGACTCTGGATGATTATTTTCAAAGCAGAGAGGGCTTTAGAAGTACTTCTGCTCATGGACGTTTGCAGGGCTCCTGTCAGGGATCACAGCTGAGCCAGAGCTCCTTGCATCCACTCTGACAGATGACAGATTTCAAATTCCCATACGTGGCTCTTAAAACCTCAGTGTGAGCATGCATTATGGCAAAAAGCCTGTGAAAGTTGTTTACGTTTCAAAGTCAAACACTCAAATGCCAAGAAACAGCAACAGAACTGTAATTCAGCCCCCTTCATGTGTGTTGTGACACTATCTGAGCACTGCTGTTTTGTGGTACAGTCCCTCCCTCATTTAGTGTAGATGATGGGTCGTGGTTGAGTATTGCTAGTTACAACTACTGCCATGGGAAAGATTTTGGAAAAACTGCATTTAACGCCACTCTATGCTAGGGTCAAGCCTACAGCTGTCCAGAAATAAAGGCCCTCCCTGTTAGGAGGTTTAGGGAAAGGGTCACAGACCTAGGAGTCCAGATTAGTTTGGAGAACTTTTCTATAAAAAAGTCAGACACGAAGGGAGAGGCAGTGCTGGATGCGGAAGAAGGAGAGGAGCTCTGATGGCACCCTTCATGGCTGGAGACATACAGTAGGCAAAGAAACCTGTTGGGAGATTGAGTCAAAAGGACCAGGTCCTACCATCCCAGAAGACCCACCAGCACTTCTACTGAAAGCTAGCAATGGGCAGGACAAGAAGTGCAGGAAAGAAGAGATGGTGAGGGTGGTTTAAATATTGCCCTGGAGAGCTGGATTCTGTCCCTGCTTGCGCCAGAGCATTTTAATTACCAGGAAAATCACTTCTCTCTGTAGGTTCCTCCTTCTCTGGTGTCTCTTTCCTGAGACATCTGTGTCTGATTTGCAGAAGGCCATAATAGATGCTGTGGCTGCTAAAGGCAGTGGGAACTGCCATCGTGTCTGCACATTACTGACCCCAGCTTGCCCCACTCAGCCTCAGTGCCCCAACCGTGAGAGAGGGATCTGCCACTTTCTCATAATGTGGCGAGGGTGAATGACTTAATATTGTGCATCGAGGTGAAGTCGTGAGCACCACGGCAGGGAATGAATGAGCCTGTCATCAGAGCAGCAGTTAGACACTGTGCTGGGGACACTTTTGTACTGCAGGGCCACACGCTGTCAGCAGTGAGACATAAAGCAGCCATTCATTCCACAAGCGGTCCTTCCTGGGCACTGAACAGACGTGGGGACCCACCAGGGATCGGGCACTTCAGTGCTCTCGTAACATGTTATCGGCCACAGAGACCAATTACTGGCTGACTCTCCCTTCTGAGTGCTCTGCTTTGACATTTGGTTGCTAATAACCTTCTGCTTAATAAAACTTAATAAAAAAATATAAAAAGGCTCATTTTCCCAGGACAGTATCCTGGGAGAAGTATTCCTGCTTTAGGGACATTTTATGGCCATTCAACATAAAGCAGTGCCTGGTGCCATGCAGTGTGCGCTGGATTTGAGTTCAGAGAGTGCAGGTTCATTCCTGGCTCTTGCTCTCATTTTCATGGTCAGATTATTCCTCTACCACCTCTCTGCTTTCCTATATGGAGCATGGACTCCAATATGCACCCTGCATTGTAAAGCTTTTGAAATTACTTGCTTTGAAGTTGTGGGGCCTGTTCTAATGATATGCATTAAAATACCTGTCCATTCCTGCACATGTCTTGATGCACTTGACCAGATTGGATTTCCATGGCCGGGACAATTACCACAAGCTGAAAGAGACAGAGATGCAACAGTACAAAAGCCCTTGAAATTCAAAAGTGACCTATTCTTGGTCAGAAGATATGCTATTTTCTGTGCGAAAACCAAGCAGGTAGCACTATGCAGAGTATGGACGAAGGTTGCCTGTAGCTAATCCAGCCCAGAACAGGTAGAATGAGAAAATTTGAAAGAAATAGATGCTTTTTTTTTTTTCTTTCCATGTAAGACTCTAGGTTTGAAAGGTTTGTCTAAATACTAAAAAAGCAGGAATATCATAAACAGTAATAAAGAAACTTAATTTCATGAAATCAGAGAGCAGCAACGTGGCTAAGAACAATGTTAGGCCAACAGTGAGTTTAAGAACCTTCAAAGCCCTGAATGGGCTGGTCAGGAGCCAAAACAAATGGCAATACATGGCAAGTTAGGAGCAAAACTAGCCAGTGGTGTGGGACTGGTCTACTTTGCTTCTGCAAGTAACAGAATGGAAAGATCTATTTTACGTGCCAGTCTAATAATTACTATTGGTCTGGTTTTTCCTCTGCAGATAATGCAGAGGTGTGTCCGTCGTTTTCCTCGACACCAGCATGGCAGTCCTACACACATCCCAACTGTACCCTGGTCTCCCATCCTGGCACTTGTGCTCACTGGGGCCAGTGTCATCTGCAAGCATCCCTCACGCTTGAGGGAGCACGGGGAATATAGCAACATCCAAATTCTGCAAGCAAAGAAGAAGCTGAATACTATTTTAAGCAAACATTTCCTGTACAGACTTCCGATATTTCTTCCCTTTGTGTTTGCATTTCTCTGAAAGTATTGCATGTGGCCACAGAGGCAATTTTCCCTACTTCAGTTACAGTACTTAGCTATTATTTTGCAATACCAGCTGGAACTATAGATGAATAAGATAACTTAAAAGTTTTGCTCTTGAGAGCAAGCAGACCTAGCTCTCTGTTCCATTTGTAAGTGTGAGTCTCAACAGGAAATATCACATACTTTCACACATTCACTTCATAAAGATTTCATCTCAATTAATTTTATTTTAATTTTTAAATTCACAGCTTGAAAAAAGGGGAGGGATTTTTTCAGAGCTCATTGACGCGAAAGGAGAACAGCAACGGCAGACACATTTTTTTGCTTCTTGATTTTTAATAGAACAGCAAGAAAGAAAGATAACATGTAAAAATCTCCGATGCAGAAGACAGAAGATTATGAATGGAAGATGGGATGGCATCTGGAAAGGGAAATGAATGTCCCCTCTGTGATCTTTTCCACATAAAGCTGCAGTTTCATAGCTGTATAGGGTCTTCGCTGTACAGATGTTTCCATCAGTATTTCTCAGATTCTTGTTTGAGATCAGACCCATGTTAGGTGTGATCAGTCTGAGGTAGTTTTAAAAATCTGTACGTTTGTCTTTAAAAGCAACTCAGATGAAGAAAAAACTGTTTTCTTGAATTCTTCAAGTGGCAGAAGTTTGTGCACTGGTGACTTTGCTTGACTCCAGAAACTGGCCACCAGAACAATGATGCTGTTCACATTGAAAAGCTTCTGCCACTGAACAGATTTCTGACGAATCACAGGAAGAACACCTGAAAAACCGGAGAGCAAGACAGTGTCTTTTGGGTATCTGAACTTTTTAAAAGGGCTGAAATTGGCTTGTTTGTATAGCATACCATATGGATTGTATAGATGTGTATATTTATTTTATCCAACTTCTTTGTGGGTTGCTACAGGATTTGTGCTCTCTTTCAAGCAGAATGTGCCATGGTACAGGAATTCCCCAAGCTGATGGGGGACAGACAGTAGAGCGGACATCAGATGCACTGAGGTCTACATTGGTTGCGCTGTGGCTCAGTAACCTGTTGCAAAACTTGTAGTCTTTCTTTTTTGCCTCCTTTATTCATCTTATCTTCTACTTGTCTTTCGACTATATTAGTCCTCTCCAGTCCATGTACCGCAGGTACCACAGGACAAGCCCACGCTTGCTCAGCATTTTGGGTAGTAACAAAACACAAAGATTAAGTTGCCACTTATAGATTTTGTTTATACAGGAACTGAAATATATTTAAATTCAAGAGAAGATTCCAGCTCCAACCAGGTTTGCTGTGAATTCTCCCTTGTGCTCCACTCCCATAAGCTTTCTCCCCAGAGAAAGCCCTGTCCTCTCTCCCTGATGCTTTCTTCTTTTCCAGGGGTTTCATATGCAGCAATGGTATAGGAAGTGTTAATACGAATGCCACTCCCTGGAGCTGATGGGATATAACTTGGGGACATAATATGTTCGCACAGTGAGGATCAGTCTCAGATATTTTCGATCCTCCTAACTCTGGTTTTGGTGCAGGTGTACCGTGATTCCATAGGGCATGAGGGGTCTGCAAGCCGAAAGAGGTCCTGCACGCAGGCATGACCCCATCTGCGACTGGTGCATGTACCCTGCTCACTGTTTGGTCACCGCTGCAGGAACGGCAGCCACTCTTCCTCTGGCACAGGCTTTCAGCTCCCTTCCTTTACTGCATATTCCCTCCCCTCAGTAATCAGCAGGAAGGTCATTTTTTATTCACTAATCCAGGGATCTACACACAGCGTGAGCACAGTTAACTAGCAGAGGCTGGGAAGCAGGGGTTTGCAGGGAGGGGTTCAGCGGGACATTGCTTCTGGCTGGTGCTGCAGTGGCGACGGGGGCTGAGCTGCTGCGGTCCCCCCTCTCTCCTGTAGTGCTGTACAGATGCATCCAGTCCTGCGAGCTGTGCCTGTGGTCATATCTGAGGTTTATGTATTTACCTATTTCTCCTCATCTTTGACCCTCCCAGGTAGGCTGGGAGACAAGCCAGCCAGCGCTGAGGACAGCCCAGGGACCTTCCCCACATTGCCTGGCTGGGGCTAAAGGCTGCTTCCCCAGCCACTCACTGGCCATTCCCGCCCCAGGCACACTTTATTGATGGTTCATGGAAGCAGGCTCCAGAAATTCACAAAAGCAACTTAAAAGCCATGAGATTATACTGAGTTATAAACTTCAGGATTTTTAATTAGCTTTTGGGGTTTTAGCTTTTGCCTTGAAACTTCAAGGACTAAATATTTATTTTATCTTAAATATAAGCTACAATTCCCACATAATCACACACAGACACAGGCCAGACACCACAAAGCAGATGTGGGAAACAACCAGAAAAGGAGGGCAGTGTAATTAATGCCAGTTGACAGGCTAACAAGGCTGTTAGACCTCCCTTTTCCATAACAGTTATCATGTTGATGAGACTGTAACCTTATAAAGGTAACTGGGGGTCTATCTCAATAGTGGGTGCAAATAATGGTATTATGTTTGCATCCCGTCTGGCCCAGACAGATATGAGGCAGTGCTCGTTGAGAAAGCAATGCTGCTGTATTACCATGCCCCCATACAGAGAAAAAAACACTTCTAGACGCCTGTGCAACACATTAGTTAAAGAAAAAAAAAAGATTTTAAAAAGTTTATATAGATATGTGTCTATTCACATGTAAGGTCAAATGGCCATAGTTTATATTAGATAGGTGAACTAACAAGTATTAAAAAGTGGTTGTAAATGTTGAATCCTCATTCAATGTAAGAACTGTGTGGGCAAACCTTTGGGAATGGTGCCTGGGTCAATGTTACGCAGTACCTTCACCCACAGTCTGAAGGAGGAGATGTGGCTACAACTGCTGAAATCTGCAGGTGCCACAAACATAGGTGCTGCAGTAAATAATGAGAGGAACAGATCATGAACGCAGATGAGGTGGCTTGACTAGTTAGGTGCGTCTAGCTGGGCAATGTGTGCTTTAATATGACAAAAGGCAGAATTGTTCCAGGAAAGATGAAGAACATAGACGGAAAGCCACAGCACTGGAACAGACTCAGGAAAACAGTGGATAATGCACTAAGCATCAGCTCCCAGGATGATGTTATTGCAAAGACTATGAAACTATGACCCCAGGAACTTTAAAATAAACATTGACCATTACAAGACTCATGATAAAGTCATGAGAGTTGGCTACATTATCATCCCCCACCCCCTCTGGGACGCCTCTGGTGTCAGGGGCTCCTGTGTGCGTGAGGGAATGTGTCTGTCTGTGATTTCTGCAGAAGGGCTGGTGTGCTCAGTGTCTTTCCCAGGGACTTGTGGCTCCTTCTTTGGCACTTCTTGCCTTGGAGGAGCAGTGTGTAGGGATGAACATCTCTGTAGCCCTCTGAGCACCTCAGCTCTTTCACTTGCTTGCTAATGGAAATGCACTCTAAGATGTGACATACGTGTTATCTTGCACGACCATAATGACAGAGAACACTGTAGGACTTGTATTTCCATCGCAACCTTTGCTGTGCCCATCCAGTGGGGCTACTCTCTTTCCCAAGGCTGAAGGCAGTGATGAAGAGCCTGTGCATATATGCAGATGATGCATGCTTACCCTGGGACCATGAAGCAGGGCAAATGGGTGTGATTAGGATACACCACTGCTACAGCAGTCCAGAGCTACCTTCCAGGCTTGTTACAAGAGAGTGCAAGTCAGAGCAGCCTTTCTCATGTTCGAGCAGTCTCTGGGACAAGCATGGATAAAAGACCTCCTGGAGCAGGCAGTCTGAAGAAGATAACCAAATCCCCAACTCATGCTACTTTGACTTGCACTCTGATTCCTCCTGATGCTCCAGCACCATCTCTCACGTGAAAATGTTTATGCATCAACACTTTGTATAACGCCTGAGTCAGACGGAAGGGTCGCATGCCTTGTTCCATCCCCTGAGGTGTGAGGCTACAGGTTTCACACACTTTCCCTTTCATTCCTTGAAGATAGACGTATGCTGGCTTCGTTTCATGAGATTTTGGGATGTTTTTGAGTCTATTCCGAGCTCTGGCAGAGGAAGCTAGCTGACAGTGTTTGTCTTTGTCAGGAAAATATATGAGCAATATTACAGAACTCGCAGAATTTTGGTTGCGTTTCTCCATTTTTCCTATTACTCTCAGGGTTTATATAGTGTGCCATTTCTCTTTGAGGAGCCCATGGATATTTCTATAGCAAAAAAACTGTGCAGCCATGTACAGAGAAGACAAGCTGTAGTGGAACTTCAGTGGTGTCAGCCAGGGGCAGGTGTCTGATATTAGTCTTGGTGACAAAGAGCACAGCTAGCCAAAGTGATGGTTTCTGGGAGAAGGGACACAAGGCAACTGCATGAAGAAAGAGGAACAGAAAGTGTCAAGAGGAACACAAATGAGAAAGAGCAAAATGGAGGAAGAGGAGAATTATGGAGACAGAGCCAGGCAAATGTGGAAAACATAGCAACTACATTAAGGAACACGGGAAAAATCGCAAAGGCTCAGACATAGGATTCACGTCCCCATATTTTAACGATGTTCATGTTGGCTGTTTTCAATTACCTGTTTTCAGAGGTCTCTATCTGCTGCAGAGGAGGCCTATGCAGTTAAAACAGATCAGACATCTAACGTCCAAATGGCTCATTTCATCTCAGGGGAGGGGAATGGCACTCGGGAACAAATTTCAAAGCTGCTCAGCCAGTTGCTCAGCCTCTTCCACATGAAAGAGCTTTGCTTTATGGGCCTCAATAACTTGAAATCTCTCCCAGTCAGGCTGCCGTACCGTGATGTGTAGCTGCTGCTGGCCTCTGAAAAATTCTCAGTTCTCAGGTACATCAATACAGGGTGCTATGAACCCATTTGCAGTTGCCATAGATGAGTTTCCATCAGGTAGGGAACACAAACGTGTCAGGCAAAGCGCTGGTTCTGCCTTTCTTCACTGAGAGACAGAGCAAGAACTCTTTGTACTGGAATAGTTTCACCATTATGCATTATTTATTTACAGTCATTATATATAAACGATATATATTTTATATGCTATATACTATATGATATATACATATATAATGTATATATAAATTGTATGTATGGATTTGTATATATTATATATGAGAAAGCTTGAGCTTTTAAGTCCACTGTGAATTCTGCTTATCCTTCTGTTAGTAGGGGACATGACGTATGAAAATGGAAAGTAAAAATACATGAAAGTTATCAACATGTTCAAACATTGATCTTTTTAGCTCCTGGGGACCCCAGAGAAAGCAGATCCTGTACAACTGCAGAGACACCTCTGAGGGGCCCTGAGCGATGTTTACAGCAGATGAGGTTTGCTTAGCAGAATATAAAATGAGGAAGAGCATAGAGAGAAATTTGTGGAAAGTCTGATGGAAAAAGTGTGCTGCGGTTTGTAGTTTGGCACAAATAAAGAACATGGTAGGACTTGACGTGTGCAGGAAAGAGCTACTGCTACAGCTAAGATGCCATCTCTGTACTGTCACTTCTGGGCAGAGTAGGAGTCCCTGAAGTTGCTCTCTTGTCACACATGGCATATTGCTCTGTCTCAAGGGCAGAACAAGTCAAGAGACAGGAACATCTTGAGCCTGAAATGTAAGACAGCATCTTGTAGTGTGAAGTATGCAGTCAGGAAGAGATGGCTTGATATCATTTGTCACAAGAAATAACCCAGAAACAGAAACCATATTTGCAAAAAGCCTATGGTATTTCCATTCATAAGGAGGATTAATCACAGACACAGTCTGCTGACAAGTCAAAACTAAACAGCAACCGGTAGAAGTCCAAGTCAAACAAGTCAAAAGAAACACAATTGTCAGTACTGTCGGAGATTGACCAGTTTCTCAAACATGAAGAGGATCCCCAGGGAGGATCGACCACAGGGCAGCCGAGTGCTGATCTGCAGAGATGCCATAAGTCTTCTCCTGCCCCCTAAGTCAGCTTTGCCTTCCTCAGTGAGCTTTCACACTCTGCATTGGAAGGACACTAAGTGTGGCAAAGACACTCATTTGCAAGTGCTAAAGTCTTTTGGGCAAAATTTATTCGTGACAGCATCCAGTAGAAAATGCACAGAATAAAGTAGAAGTGCAGAGAATAAAGGGATGCTCACTCCTGGGGGAGTTTGAAAAGCTATCTGTGTTGGAAGAGGAAGACACTGCAGAAATCACCCAAATTGAACTTTGTGCCCCAAATTATCATCTGGGTGGAAATTTTTTGCAGATGCGTCTGCAGTTAAGGGCAGAAAGGAAGGCAGTATTTCCTGCAGTTATGGTCCCCTTTGTGCAGCCCAAGCCCTTTGGAGCGTGGAGAAGGAGTGACGTTAGGCACACTCCAACACAGCTGTGGTCAGTTCAGATTCACAATATACATTACATATTATACACCTCTGCATTATGTGCAGGGGAAAGTGTTCACATGGGGAGGGGCGAGTTCAGAACCAACACTCAGAGGGGGTTGCTCTGAGGTCTACATCGGGGCTCTGCCAATCTGTGAGTGCACTTACGGTCTGTTTTACACAGCTGAATGTTGCCTGGTGGTATTTGCTATTAGTCATAAAGAAAATAATTCTCAGAATTTAAAAAAATCTTATTATTTGGAGATGGTCACACAGAAAGCATTTCTTTGGACAGAAATAACCTGGATAACTTGGCACGTAATGTTCTGTTTATTACAGTGGGGCTATATATGAATTCAGAGGTTATCCCATTCTTATTCTAAGAGAGCATGGAGGTTGACCAGACAAATAATTGTCCTTTCAAGCCAGAGTAAAGTCAGGACTTTGACAGTCAGCATATTTCAGATTTCAAGTGTTCCACTATAAATCTTCCAAGCCTAAATAGAGGCTGAGAAAGCACATAACAAATAATGAACTATTAATGCACATTATGTATTTTCTTCAAAGAAAGAAGATCTTATAAGATGACGCTAATAGTTGAATTATATTGTTTTTTGGCTGAACACATGCCCTTTAATGGGTGGATGTAACTACTGCAATGCCTTCTTCTGTTAATTTCCTTTTCAGAATAAAATAATAGCAAAGCACAGCACAGATGGCCCAACGTCATCTGATGCACTTATCCAAAAATCCAGGAGGCCATTTAGGAAACAACAGGCAAGTTTTGTTCACATTATAGATCTTTGAAGAAGTGCAAATATTGAGTTGAGTGGTGTCCTTTAAATTTTGTAATAGACAAATTGATTTAAAAGCAAAGACCTTTAATCTGGAGATGATTCAGTACTGTATTTGAATCGATATTAGAAACCAGGCCTTAGCTTTGGGGAACAAATTATCTGACCTGTCCGATAAAATAGGTCTGTAAGCAAGGACAAGTAAATAAGAGATCCAGCATCTATCCAAACAAGGATTTTTTCCTTGTTTGTTGACGCATGAGCTCTGTAGCATGGGGAAAATGAATCAGATTTCAGCATTAATATGATATAGGTCTACTAACAAGACGGTACCAACAATGGAGACATCAATACTTTCAAAATTAGGTCATAGAAAATAAAAGGGGGCTCTCCTTTTGGGATTCCAGTCGAACTCCTGAAAGTGCCATTGCATCTTAGAAACATAATCCCCACTTGCAGCTGATACCCAATTGTTTACCGAAGCAGTGGGTCTGGGGCAGGCGATGGTACGGGGATGTCTGAGGCTGGAGAGGGCTAGTGAGGATGCGGGAATGATGTGCAGCACTGCGCTCAGCAGAGACAACCACTGCCAATTCCCTGTGTAAAACAAACAGAAAGCTCATCCTGTTCCCCTTGCCCCTTTGCAGTCGCTTCCTATTTTTAAACTGGGTTTTGTTGCTGACTACAAAAGAGTGTAGCAATAACCTGAAATGACAACATTCCTCATTGAATGGGTATGTGCAAGCTTTGGAAAGCTGCTTAGGTATCTAATTCCTTCTGACGTGGATGGAGCGAGGTGCCTGAGTGCCTCTTATCAGAACCCAAATTTTTCTCTTGCTGTTTTCACGGCTGATGTCTCTCTTCCCTGGCAACCACAGGCAGTCCCCTTGTGCACCCCAACAGAGGGGCTTGGACAGGGTAGCAAGGCCCTTTTGCTCATTCAGGATGAGCTGACCTGATGGGGACAGCAGGCACCTCTGCCACTGTGCCTCGTCACTGCTCTGCTGGAGCCACCGCCTGCTGGTAAACACATCTGGACATGTGTGCGTCTCCCATGTGTCCGCCACTGAGCATCTCCCGCCTGTTCTGTGTGACAAAGGATTTGCAGCAATGCTTGCTGCTCGTTGACCGTGAGGCTGTCACCTGTGTGCTCATGGCAGAGGACTTAAAAGAAATACCTTTTCCTCAAATTTAACGATTTATCTTCATTTTGGTGATTGCTACCGTGAGGCCTAGCCAGTTATTTGCTCTTTGTGTACAGTTTGTTTTGGTGGTCTCCTAGGCCCTGTGATATAACGCCCTGTCATGTGAAATGTAAGCACAATAATCCAGCTGTAGCTGTTAATCAGGGAAATTAGCAAGAGACCAGTTCTCTCTTACACCATGCTTTGCTTTGAAATCCATCCTGTGTTGAGCAAGCCTTTGCTTGGAAGACCGTATGCAATCGCCCCTGCCCGCAGCGGAAGGTGATAAGCAAGCTGTTCCCATGTGTGGAAACCTCGCATAGCCCGGTTTGTGTCCGCTCTCCCAGGAGGGAAGGCTGGTGCCCTTCCCGCCAGTCGCTCTTGTTTGCTCAGCCTGGTCTCTGGGTGGTATTCCCTCTGCTAATTCCAGCTGAAGTCACCTCCTGAGCTGACAAAGCTGGCCAGTGCACTGCCCTGCTCAAATTGCTGTCAGTGCTCATTCCTCTTGCCAGAAAAATGCTTTTTTTTTGTTATTATTTTTTTAATATTCAGATTTGGCCAACCAATAAGTAAAAACTTTGTCTCCCAAGCAGAGGTGAGGTCATGCAGATACTGAGCAGAGCTGGGAGTCTGAATGAGCCAGTTATGTCAGCCAGTTAATAACTTCACTGTTGTCATTTATTTGTCATTCATCCAGAAGAATCCAAAAGTGCTTTACATTCTTTACAACCAGCTTACAAACTCTTCTTGCTAAGGGGGTGTTTCACACACCACTGAAAGCCCGTCCTCCCCTGGGGAGCAGTGCAGAGCTGCTCGGGGGTGCCCCCACACACCGCTCCATCGGAGACAGGAGGCAAAGACCATGCCGGGTAACCGAAGCAGCCACTGAGTTTGGTGTTGTGCCCAGGGACAGCCCAAGTGGCCACTTGGAAGCTGTCCTGCAGCCCCAGGCTAACGCTTCCCATGGTACAAAGTACTGCAGAAATGGACCATTGTGCCGGGGCCACCAGCCCTAGGGCCAGAGCCCTCTGGCGCTGCGCAGGTATCCTGACCTGCGCTGCCTGGGCTTCTCGGTAACCTGGGCATGTGCTTCGGGGCTTGGCTGTTTCTCAGTGAGGTTATGGAAATTATTATATAGAAATCCAGTACCCAGAATCACTTGTCAAATAGAGAAAATATCACTGCGTGGGCTACCTCAGAAATCGTTTGTATGGAGAAATTAATTCAGCTTTGCATGATGTTTTGAGAAAGGCTCAGAACAAAACAGTGCTTGCCCTGCCATGGTACGTGTTACTTCCCTGCATTTAGAGAGAGAGAGAGAGAGAGAGGGAGAGAGAAGCTGCATGAGTGAGTACACGGTGCATTAACTTCGCAACCCAAATCACAGCACGCAGCTTGTTCAATAAATGTTGTGTCCCTCCCTTCTGGCACCTCTACTCCAGAAACAGGCTGCAATATTTTCAGATGTGTCTGCAGTCCAAACCCGTGCTTCTTTTCAAGAAATGACTAAAGACAGCTTTTTCTACGACAGATACTGTTTGCTTTTTTTTCCCCCCCCTGTATCTGAATGACTTATTTAGTGAGACAAAGTAGTGAACAGGCGTCTGAAGTTTTCATGCTGCTAATTTTTTCCTGTGAGCTAGGAGACTGCTCAGTCCAGCCCCATGGGGCTTTTGTGCGTGGGTCTTGGAGCAGTGTGCTCTGAGGGTGGAGGGCTTGTGTCCTCTGGAGATTGCTGGGGGGGAGGACAGGGATGCTACAAGGAGGAAGAGGGGACACCCCAGCTCCCCCTGCACTCTCTGAGGCCATGCTGACCACTTTGGGCCAGTTTCCCATCCAGCCCAGAGCCCTTCCCTGACACGGTCACTGACCCATCCTAGCTTTAGCTTTTCCCCTGTCCTCACACGTCGCAGCTCTCTACCACTGTTTTCCCCCTTCTCGCCCCTGGGAACCTCCCTGACTTTCCCCAGCACCCACTCCATCTCTCGAAAGTTTTCTCACAGTCCTCTCCCCAAGAAGCCCATCCTGTCACTGCCTCAAAAAGCAGTTTCAATCACACTGCTGTGAAGTCCTCAGTCACCAATTCATAAATAGTTGAACAGCTGAGGTTCCTCTCCTGCCCCCCACCCCAAAAGTAATAGCAACTTGGATGAATAAATACCCCTGGAAAACAGCTGCAGAGCTTGCAGCTACTGCCTGTGTTTCTGCAGTTCATGGAAGGCAAGTCGAAGTCCTCTGTAATCTGCGACAAAATATCCAGAGGGCTTCAAGGTAAGTTTGAAAACCAGCCACTCACACTTTTCCTAACAACTCCTTCCTGGAGGAAGGCCTTTATTCACTAGCGGAGCTGGTGAAATCCTTGTCAAAATCAAAGATGCCCAAGGAACTACAATTACCTTAGGTCTCCTTTGTTGGTGGTTTGTTTTTTTTTTCTTTTTTTTTCTCTTTGTATGCTAATGAAAGTGCTCTAAGTAATTGAACTCTGCTTCCCTATGACTTATTTTATACTCTTTTGTAAGTAGTGATACAAGAAATGGCGCAATACCGTGTTTGATTAGTAGTAGTGCTCTTATTAATAATGATAAGCAAGAACTTTGGAACTTGCCTCAGTAAATCTTTCTACTGCAAACAGTTTTGCGTCCTATCATGTGCTGTATCTTAAAGCTCATGAAAAAACTTGCCAAACTTTTAGAAAAATTCCTAGAATTAATGATGATAGAATTAGAGTTAATAAAAAGGAAAAATACCCACAGAAAATACTTAGCTGTTCTCCTTTTTTTTTTTTTTTTTTTTTTTTTGAGAAATGTGAACACCAATATTTTTTGTCTGACACAAAAATATTTGTCTTGGAAAATGAGTCCTGTATCCCCTTTGCTTTTACAGTCTGGGCTCTCCTGCCACACTACATTTCCTGTGTTGCATTACACTCTTCCCCAGAGGAAATGAGCTGGTGTGATGGGATCACAGTTGCAATGCAACAAGGGAGATGGGAGATGATCTATGACATAGCAGACATTTTGCTTGGAAGAAGTACATTTAATCAAAGCCATTTTCATTTAAAATACATCTTGAGAAGGGCATTAGGCATTTGCAATTAATGTTATTAACCCCATGGGTTCTGCTTCCGTTTCTGAAAGCTGCTGGGAAGGAACAATGGTTGGTTTGGGCTGCTACAGTGGGTTGGCAAATACTTGAGGTACAGTAGCTAGCTCACTATATTTATTGTGGTTTAATCTGAAAGGAGACTGTCCAGCCTCAGCACATGTTTCAGCCAAGCTCTCTTGCAGAGTCTTGGTTTGTCTCTGGAGAACAACTGCTGAAATCACAGCTACTTCCCAACCCAGCTGCTAAAAGCCACCGTAGGTGGCCACCTATAACAGTACTGCTTCCAGCTCTGAGATGCATTATCTATATTCAGTACATCCAGTGGCTATTCCTCCTTATGAAAGAGTAACAACCAACGGCTAGTGCCTGCTTGGCACCCCATTGCAAGCGTGATACCCTGAAGGTTGATACTGGGACCCATGTTGTTCAAAGTCTTTGTCAATGACCTGGAAAATTACACTGAGGATGCCCTCTGCAAACTGGAGATGACACTAGACCAGGAGCATGGCTGAGATAATGAAAGGCAGAACTTCAGCCCAGAGACACCTATATAAATGTGCCAAGTGGGTACACTGCAGCTTTGTGAAGTTCAGCAAGGAGAAGCATGAAGTTCTGGAGCTGGGGTGGAATAACCTGGCGCATCAGTACCAGCTGGGCAGTGACAGGCTGAATGGCACCTGGGTGAAAAGGACCAAGAAGTTACAGTGGATGCCAGGGTGAATAGTCACCAGCTGTGCTTCTGTCATGGATAAGGCAAGCTGGACCTCCTGTTCAAGGGGGATGTAGAGAAACTGGAGAAAATCCAATGGAGGGCTCCAAGATTGGAACCTGAAGCACAGAACCTTTAAGGAGGGGCTGAGGGAGTGGGGCTTGTTTAATCTGATGAAGAGGAGGTGAAGGACTTACCTTATAGAAACCTGCAAGTTCTTAAAGGGGAGTTACTAAGACTGTGGAGCCAAACTCTTAGCTGCGGTAGATGGTATGACAAGGGGCAACGGCAACAAGCTGCAACACAGGTTGTCCAAAGTGGGGGTGGGCATTAAGAAAAGCATTTTCACCAGGAGGCTGGTGCAGCACTGGAGTAGCTTATTCATGGAGATGTTCAAATCACCACCTTTGAAGGTTTCCACTATCCATCTAGACAAAGTCTCAGTTGACTTGACCTAGTGTTAGTGATAAGCCTCTTTGAGCAGAATTTCAGACTAGAGAACCCCAGATGTCCAGTCAGCATCTCTGTGGCTCTTTGATTCCCTCACAAACTCAGGTTTGGACCTGAAAGTCCATCTCCCATATGCGCATATAGGAGAAATCTCTGGGCTTCCCTGCTCCATCCCTAGCACCATCCCCCTTCTCCTTCCATGGACCTGCACCACCTGATATTCATTTGATGGTGTGTCAAATCGGGTCTATGATTACCTTTGGCTCAAAGATTAATTTGTTGACAGTCATCAATTTCTTCCAGAATTTACTACCTAGAAAGTTTTCTCTTGGTTAGATATGTTATGCATCCTTGCCTGGTGGAAATCAGCAGGCCTGCTTACTTATTTTAATTCCTATTTCAAGCCCGGCTTTTAAAACTGTGTATGGAGTTCATTTGATCAGCCTAGACAATAGCTGCTGGCTGGAAGTGTAGCAATCTGAAAGCCGTGCAATGTGCAATGAAACAGATGGGACATGGTGAACTTGAATGGGATTTAATGCAGGAAGGTGTTGAAGAGTGCTTGTTCCAGCTGCTCTGTGATTAATATTATGCCGGTGCATGGTGAATGCAAAAAAGGGCAACATCACTCTAAAATACTCCCCAAAACAAAACCTGTAGGCCCATTAGTTTTAACTTCTTAATGTTTCCAAGATGCTTTTCACTACAGGGAGCCACCTGTGCCTATCCATTATCAGAAAATCTGCTTTTGGTAGTGCCCTTTCATTGGGCTTTAATATGTGAAAAGGGCCTTCTGAATTTTTTTTATTAAACGGATAAGCTTTCAAACAGCTCATCCAGATGACCTGCAGACCCTGCAGCCTTGGCAAATTTCCTCATGTAATTTGCTAAGAGCGGTATTACCTGCAGTGCTGATAAAGGTCCCACTTCAAACTGTTGTCAGTTAGTCTTTAAATCTGTGCCAAGACCTGCTATTGAAAGACTGCCTTTTTGTGATCCCTCTCTTGGCATACCCAAGAATAATGAATAAAAAAGTCTTTTACTTCATCTGCTGAAAACCTCAAATTGCTTTTTTCTTTATAAATTAAGTCAAAGTCCAGCACCTCAATAGTAAAATCTTTGCATTCTTCAGCATCCTATCTACAGGACATTTTGCATTATATAATCAGCAAAATAAAACCCATTGACTGATTTTGTTTTGAGAAACAACAGGGTAATTTACTGCAAAGCCGTGCGTCCTGCATTTGCTTCTGAGTATGACTTATCATGTGAAAAGAAAATTAATCTACATTAATTAGGACAAATGCTTTCTGCATATGAATAAGCTGTACATGATACAGTTCCCTTCCTGGGTTTAAAATATTTTCAAGCTGAATTTGGACATTAAAGTAGAGGCTGTGAATACTGATACGGTAATGGGATGTAAAAAGCCACAATAGCCAACCTGATTTAAGAGACCTAATTCTGCTTCCATTTAACTCCATTAGTAAACAGATCACACTCATCAAGCCACAAAAGCCAAAACCAGATAAGAGACTGAAGTACCCAGTTCAGTGTGTAGCAGGATGAACCTGTTTGTGTCTTTATTCCTTGGCTGTAATAGATCTTTAATGCCTTATTGATAAATAAAGAAAATCAAGACAACCATTGCTCTCATTTCATTAGATAGTGGTGTCTGTGAATAGCAACTGATGGGTGTACTTTTTTTAAACCTTGAATATCTGGTGTCAGCTGTACTATAGGTCACAAATTAAGTGGATTTCTTGTAAACCAGTAGTTCTCAAAGGTTTTGCATGCACCTCCTTCCTCTGTTCTGTGCAATGTTTGTGCTTGCCCTTGCAGACTGAGCAGCAGCAGGCCGGGCAGGCTGGCTGCAGGGTGAGCCTCATGCTCCCACCCTGCGCGTTTCTGATGGCTCATCTGCCACCGACAGTTAGGATCAACTAGCTGGTCTTGGCTAGTCCAAGTTATGGTTAAAATCAATAAATGGTCACTAGTTTTCTTCAGACTATTGGCTGTTATATCAAAATAAGGTAAACAAGCAGAAACTGATTTTTTTTGGGTATAAAACTGTAGACAAATAAGAAGTAGAAATGAGGGAAGCTACTCTTTTCCATGCATCTTTTCTAACAGAAGATGCTTTACCTATGAGCAAAGTATGGCTCAAGAAACAAAAATGAGACCAGACATCACTGGACACACCAAAGTTGATAAGAAGGAGCTTAGTCAGCTCCTTATTTTGGGTAGGCTGTTATGCCCGTAGTGATTGTAGATCACTGCGACTAGCTGCTGCCATTCATTTTCTTTTCAAAAATCATGTTACAAGACATACACAGAAAAATTGGGCTGAAAAGGGAACAACATTGACCAGGGAAAAAACTACACTTAAGTAAAGCAAGCAAGGGCAAAGAGGCCGTTCATCACTTTACTAGGCTTGTTAACAATCAAAGGTGGAATTTGGATCTTAGTAGTTTATTCAGTTACCAAAGTTTGTAGAGATAGGTGATTTGTCTAATTGATTTGGGCTTTGCCGACTCTTAAGCACGGGGTGGTGTTTGTTTAGCAGATTCTTGTCAGGCTGAGGTTTGCTTTTCAAATGAGTCAATAACAATGGTAATAAAATATTTTTCAATTCTATATGTCCTTTCACCTGAGATGCCAAAGCTCTTTGCACAACTTAAATGCTTCTCACAATACCAAAATGTAGGTATGGATTATTATCCCAGTGGCAGCAGCAATCAGAACATAGGAACAGAGGGAGAAAGTGGTTTTCTCATGCTGATGGCAAAAAAAGGAAACAGAATCTGGGGCAGAAGTTGCTGCAAACACAGTGCAGGTGAAACAAAATGGTCCATCTGCAAATCTACTGTCCTCTGTGTGTTGGTGCTGAGATGACGCTTAGCTTTTTTTCTGTCTTTACCATTACACTAGCTGTGTTTTTTTAAATTATTTTTGTGATGTTGCGTATTCAAGGGCAAATACAATTTTCAACAACTCCTTTACAAATGGGAAACGCGCATGCTCAAGAGTGAAGGAGAAAACAAAAATGTTGATGGCTAACAAAAGTCATCTGAATTCCCATCCCAAAGAGCCAAGTGCATTTTATTCTACTGAGTAGGGACATTCATGCTCCTGGTCATTATGGGTGACTGCATGCAAGTTGTGTAAGAAGGTACTTGAAAGAAATGGAGTATATTCTCTCTCCTCCTTCTCTTCCCCTCCCCTCTACCTCTCGTGAGACCTGCCAGCTGCCAAAAGTGCTTAAAATCCTCTACAGCTGGGATTTTTGACTAGTGAAATGTCAAGACACCTGTCACAGCCCAAACCACTATTGCAGTCACTACATAAACTGCAACTTTCAATGCAAATCAAACTAAACTGAACACACCCTGAAGGACCTATCTAGTGAGACTGGGTAGCCGGAGCAGAAGCCTTTCTGCAAATACCCTGGCTATTGTGTGCCACTCTGATGGTGGTGCTGGAGCACAGGATGCAGCCAAGCCCAGCCAGAACAACTGGGCAGCAGAGGTCACGGTGCACCACACTGTGAGCTGGGCTGGGGAAGAGGCGCCACCATGCCAGGGATCCTGCGGTCTGTATCTCCTGTGTGCTCTGTCCATTGCTGCCTTCAGTGGGGCTGCAGACAGTGCTCAAGGCCTGCAGGGTCGGGGTGTGCTTGGCTCGGCCTTGCGTCCACCCAGACATGGACGCAAGACATCTACCCACCCAGACGAAGAGGCAGGTTGGAGCCTGCAAGACACAGGAGATGCTGTAGCCTGCTATCTCCCGAGCCTGCTGGAGTTTACACCACAGTGACCTCTTAGATATTGTGTCTGAAGGGATGGAGCATAGACAGTGAGCAAGTCCTATCTTGGGACAAGCCTCAAACCAAGCTTAGAGAAACTTGCTTTGTGTCGCTCTAGCTTGAAGTAGCTGAGAACACTGCTCTAAAAGTGTGGCTGACACCAGTGTCCTTATCCCAGGTAGGCTTTGCACTTCTCTCTCTGCGCTTCAGTTGCTGGAGGTCCAGCAACAGGTCACCAGCAGACATGAATGGGTGATGGAGGAAGATCAAGCCATCCCTCCTTCATTTACCAGTGCACTGGTGGCCAAGAGGTTTTGTGAATACCAGGCTTGGCTGCAGCCTATCCAAAACCGCAGATTAATTTCTGGTCTTCAGCATTAGGCGGGGGTGGGGGTGTGGGGGGTGTTGGTTTATTTTTGTTTTTAATTTTACAGGAAAAGGTAGGAAAAGTGGAGCAGAGCTTAACTATTCAGTGAGATGTTTGCTATTACTTTTCAGCAAGTATTAAGAAATCCATTTGGATTTCCTGATAACTGAAAAACACCCTCTGTTTCCCAGTGTCATCAGGATACTTCTGGATTTTCTACTTTAATGGCAATTATCTCAGTGGAACAGCAGTTTCCCCCCTCCCATCTGTGCTCTGCACTGAAACAAAGAGGAAACTGGTGTCTGCTTGTTTTATGCAGCTTGACCCCCAGCCTGCAATTTTTATGATTTGTGTGGCAGTGAAAGGCAAAGAAAGGGGAAAAAAACCAAGAGCACAGGGAAGAGAGGGAGAAAGAAGCTTCATTTTTCCCAAGCTGCCCTAGGACTGACCGCAACTCAGCTAGGGCTGATTTGTGGCCATCGAGTAAGCGAACACAAAAGCATCAGGGAAAAGGCACAAAAGGCTCTCCTTAGAGATTGACAGCTTGTTAAGGACCATTATTAATACAAGTTCAACTTAAATGACAGGGTCACCTATATGATGCTGTTTGGGATCCCTGCCTTGGTCTCATAGCATCTTGCCACGTTTTTATTCAGAGGGTTTATCTGACAGGCACATAACCCTGAATTAACCAACATTTATGCTCAGTTACCCGAATGTATAGACTCTGCAGTAACTCATCACTGACTGAAAGGACACCACACTCACCACTATCCTCCCTTATCTTTAGTGGAAGGAGGAGTCACTTGGATGAGAATCTGCTTTTTGTTTGAACTTTAAAAGCCACATTTCATTAAGAAAATGAAATCAATTAGTGGCAAGGAACTACATGAGAAGTATTCCAGTGGCTTATTATTTAAAGGCATTTTTGCAGACATCTAATATAGCGGCTGTGTCCTAGGGATCCTGCAATCCAGGATGATGACTGGTTTCCTGCAGGACCTGATGAACGGAAGAACCATTGCCCATCTCCAAAATAGTAGGACCGTGGCTTAAGGGAAGACGATTTACCAAGAGAGAGTGAAATAGTTTAGTTTAGTGATCGCTGGTGTTAACTGATTCCTCACAAAATCCCAGTCTAATTACCCTTATTTTATTACTTCCTTTTTGTGAAGTACTTTAATAAGACTGTTCCAGAAAAGCTTCAGTTAAACTAGACATCAACATTTTCAAATATTACAGATGAAATTTTATGAGCGTCCTATGTATGGAAGATAAAGAAAGGAAAAATGCACGGTTTTTGAGCAGCATAATCTATTATTTGATTATCAGAGATGTCCCTACTGATAGTTCCTGTTAAAGAGCAAGATATTAAGTGTTGTTTGTTTTTTTTTTTTCTGCCACAAACAACTGAAAAAGAATGACTGAACTCAGCATGCATCTTCAGTGTTTGGTATAGCTGGTCCATGATGTTCCTCTGTTTCCCATCAGCATCCCAGGAAGGAAGCATACAGGCAATGGAAAGTTAAGGGTGAGGTGATCTAGTCCACCACTGTCCCACTTTTCCCCTTGCTAAAAAGCTATGCAAAATCTCTGACTCCAGCAAATCAGTAGCAGCAGAACACTGCTTAACTTAACCAGCCTGTCCTGGGGCTTTACTGCCTCTCAGGTCTTGCATGAAAGACAATCTTTGTTTCAAAAAAACACTTCTTTTGTCCTCCAGAAACCACTTCTTTTCTCCTCCAGAAAACAATACTAATTTGAATAAATAGTAAAAAGTGGTGACAGGGTGGAGAAAAAAATAAATAAAAGCTCAGCAGATGTAAATCAGTGTGAATCTATTGACTTCAGCGGAGCTATACCAGTGTGGAAAAACTGAGGTTATCATCGCTGTTATCACCAAGGATGTGGCATTCTTTTGGGGAGAAGTTTTATCCACAGCATTTATTACCTTTTTCCTGCTTAGCCCATGCTTGTTTGGCATTTTATTGCCATCTCCTCTCTAATAATCAAGCTTTTTCTCTTTTAGGTGCTGAAGTTAAGCATTGTGCAACTTTCAGAGTGGTCAGAGTTGGGGAAGAGGCCACTGGCATCTTGTGGCTCTTCTGTGATATTTGTGCATTAAAATAAAACCTAAAAAACTAGGACAATTTGGTTAAAAAGAAAAAGGTTGTGTGAGTTTAAGACTGCTCAAGGGCAACCTTAATTTATGTGCCAATAAGTTACACAAATATTTTCTCTACTATTCAATTAAGAACAAGTAGTTTCCTTGGCAACGGCCACATTACATGGAACTTACCCGAGCTCCGAGTTCCAGCAGAGTACTTTCCCTAAGAAAGGAACATACTCATCTATCATGTAAATGTCTAATTTGTACACGGTTTTGAGAGAGAGGGGAGAAAATGGAATTTCCGGCAAATTAACACAGCCCTTCTTTTTTACTGGAGTCAGATCCATGCTCTTTTCAGTAGTTTTCTCCTGCTTTTCATTTATATCTCGATGATAATTTGTCTATTAAAGTTGTAAAAGAGCAGGATTGTGAGCTGAGTGTATTAAAAACTGCAAAAGGAGGGCAGGCTGCTGGTGAAAAGGATGGCTGGGGGGGGTCTGGTTTAAAAACAGAAAGGTGGCAGTCTTCTTCCATGCAGAGTTGCTACTGAAAGTGTGCTCCATAGGCTCAGTTATGATGATGGCAATTAGTACTTTTGTGGGCAAAAAACAGAGGACCTCAGCCTGATTACACATCAAATTGCTATTTCCTCTTAAACTATCACCTTTCTCAGCGCTGCGATTGCTCTTGCCCTTGCCAGGCTCCTGGCTGTTCTCATGCCGGTCCCTTCGGAGGCGCGTGGGCAGCACATACCTGGGAGCCAGCTGGACATCTGCGCGGCTGTCACTGTGCTAGGAGCCCTCTCACCCTCCTGAGGTATTCCCCAAAACAAACTGAAAATCTGCCGTTGGAGCCAAGCCTAAACACCGTCTCTGGGTGTGGAAACGCGCAGCCATGTAGCAAGGGGGAGAGCCTGCCCTACCTTCCCCTCGGAGGGAATGCCTCGCTCCCTTTCCATACGCTCCTGCTCTCTGCCCCGTGACGGCTGCGACCGGCTTCCCCAGGAAAATCCTGGCTCTGCTCTCTCCCATTTGCATCACCCTGCCATGGAAAAGGGATTTGGCATTGTCAGGTTTAATTTCCAGGAGAATGTTTCTGCGAAGCTGGAACAAAATCTGTCCCACTGCTTTCATCCCATGGGGCTTACGCTCAATCCGTAAGTCAATTTTAGGTTTTGAAGATGTTGTCCTAGAGCTTTTTGCTCCATTCCTGTGCCTATCGACAGCGTGAAGTTGGAAATTCTTTTGAGCTGTTTGCAGCTTTCTACTCTTGGGAAAAGACTGTCAATAGCCACTCTTCAAACTTTTACACTCTTTGAAATCACAGGTACTCCTTGTATTTGAAGATCTCTCAGGGGAAGACAGGATCCTTTCCATCCGCTCTGTGCTAGTGGGAATTTTGCAATGGAGTTCAATGGTGGCAGAATGCTGCGCTCTCTGTGCCTATTCCACTTTCCTCCCATCTTTCTATTTGTTTTAGTTCAATTATTACAAAACCTAAAGGAATTAGGTTTAATCATATCTTTTATTCTTTGCATACCCAAGCTCATGTAGGATTATTTAATAGACTTATTATGGTAGCACTTTTCCTATTGAACTGTGCTCTGCTCTGAAGGAACAGCAACTCTGAGCAGCTTTGCAAAACTCTTTTCTTGCAGTTAGCAATTAGATTAATTATTTCCTGTCTTACAAGTCCCTAAGGTACCAAAACCCAGAGATGATATGTAATTACACCGCTCCAATTCCAGGTCAGTGTGAGGGTGTTATTGTGATAAAATATGTATTTCTCCTTATTTGATAAAACATACAGATTGGCTATTCGGTGGCTAACATTAAGATTTATGGACCTGTCATAATTTATTTCCTTTAAGTGCCTCAGCATTGTAAATGAAGTGACAGATAAACACATTCTCATCATGTAGTGGCCTTATCTCGTTCTGCTCCCCTCCCTCCCAGCATTTAATTGGGCCGGTCCTTCAGTCAGCCTATTTCCCCCTTAATTACATGGTGTAACATCTGAATTTCTCTGGCTGGGAAATGAAAAGTCACTGCAAAGTCACCTCATCTGTGAGCAGACAGCACGGGGTGAGACAGGAAACACAGGTCACTGCCTGTTGCTGTGTGTGCAGACAAGGTCTGATTTTTCTTTTGTCCAGTGGGAGCTGACACGTTTTTGCTAACTTTGGGGTATTTTTTCCTTGCCCTGCTAACTCTAGTGAGAAGCTGCTGCAAACTGGCATTTCGCTAGCTCAGGAGGTGTGTGAATCTTTCCCTTGTGTTCTGGGGAGGAGGCAAAGGCAGCCCAGGATCAATATGGTGAATTGCAATTGGCCTATTTGCTTGAATGTGCGAGAGTGTGTAAATATCTTACTGTTTGGCTTTTTTTTCCAGTATTGTAATGGTGCTAACTTACCTGATTTATTCATCAAATACTGTGCCATGATGCTATGCCAAAAAGAAATAACTTCTAAGACCCATTTTGAAATACTTAAATATTACCCTGCCTCCTTCCAGTTAAATTGCTTGACAGCATCTCTGGGAACTCTTAAAAAAACTTTGTTTGTCTCTTCAATTCCTCTACTCATCATATCCTTCCATGGAGCTCTCAGCCATTCAGCCATGCCATTCTCATAAATCTGAACATATTTTTTAATCAAAATCACTCTGACATATTGTAAATTTTCCTTGCTTCAGGTCATATAATACTCCAGGCCACAACACTGCGCATATTGAGCAATATCCTAGAAATTGCTTTCCATATCCCTTTCATACACTATCTATTTTTAAAAGGAAAAGTTATGGTTGGGCAGCAAAAAGATGTGACAGGAACCATCACTGTGTGTAATGAGGTCACTAAAATGGCACACACAAAAAATAAAAATCCCTTTGCCCATCAAAGAAACCATAATTTAAACATTTAAACATTTAAAGATGAATTGAAGCATTTTCTTAATGCCAGTGTTCTCTTAAACGCCAGAAGTACACACCTATACATCCCTTGATATAGGCAGTGCAAACTCTGCTCACCTCTGGCCAAATCACATCTGGCTAGGGCAGCGTCTCTAATGGCGTTCAGAGACAGTGGGCAACAGACCAACATATACAGGTGCGTATAAGATTCAGTTATCCAGTGCTGGCGAGCCAAACCCCCATATGGACACAATGAAAACAGCCACTCGTCCATGAACTTCATCAAAGTACAAGGTTTTATTTGAATCACAGCAAAAGAATAATTAAAAGTTTTTTTCACCTTGGTTTAGGATGCTTTTCCTACTAAATGCTTGAAGTTAGGAAGAATGTAAAGTATGAGAGAGCATAAGATAGCTCTGTAATGAGCTAGGGGTCACTTCTATGAAAATTGGTATTCAAAAGATGACCTTCCAGCTCTGATCCTTAACCCTCTGCTGACAGAGGGAGTCCCTCCCTTATTTTGAAGAACGCCCTTGAAATGTTGAAATGCTGGAGCATTTCAACAGACGTGTGCCACAAGAACAAAAGCAATCTTTACAATTATTCATTTCCTCTTAAACTTTGTTTTCTGAGGAAGGGAAGTAGTGTGTAATTATTTATTTTGCTGATAGAGTTAAATAGGTGACTTAACATGCTTGTTGTGCCTGCGTTAATTATTCAGCTGCCTAATACACTAGGTCTCTCTATTTTCAAGACAGCTTACTGTGCCAAATCTTTTTGATGCAGCCTTCACGAGTACAGAAAGCCCATACAGCAACCCACAACTTGATCTACCAGTTGTAAATGGAAACTTTTTGGAACAAGTTCCATGAGCCTGACAATGACTGTATTGATCATATTATTGAGACAGGAGTCTGCTCTTTTATGTCCACAGAAATAAAGGGAAAGTGGTGCATAGGTAAGAGGTTGCATGCAGAAGTATAGAGGCAGACGAGCTTTTCGCCCTCCTCTCTTTGGGAGCAAGCCACAGCTATTTCCTTCATACAAATAGCACGGCAAATACATTGCCCAGTCACTCCAGTGCCACCCAATTGCATTTTTCGTCGCAGTGGCAATGATGTAACTGAGGGCTGAGTTTGGTACAATGTGCTTTGTTCAGCCATCTGCCAAATGTAATGAAGTGATAGGGAATCTTTTAAGCTGGATTTGGCCTGCATCGTATGATTAAATGGGAGAAGTGCCCCTATTATGCGTTAGATGTGCTTTTGGGTAAAGATCAGTTTTGCCTGGTTGACTGAATTCAGGGTATTTTACCTTTCTGACTCCATCAGATCTAATAAAAAAATTCAGAATTATTTTCTGCCCCTTTCATTTTGATGGTTATCTTTCATTTTGATAGCAAGAAGCCAAATTCCCTGCATGCCTTACTAACCTTTACTTAATATCCTTTATCATTTGCTTTCTCCTGATTTCTATCATTTTGAATTGGTATCTTTTCATTTCATGAGAAAGACCATTTGCTGCAGAAACCAAGAGACTGCACAAAAGATCTATGCCTCTGCTAGTCACCTGGAACCAGTAGAAACAGGTTTCTTACTGGAATTTCCTCTTGCAATAGGCAAGTCAATACATTTAACCTGGATGCTGTTGCTCCAGAGGCTTGTGGAGGCAAAGGTACAATATTAACAATTTCTTCCACTTTTGGGTGACAGCTCAGAACCTCCCGAGGGCAGAAAACCTTTGCTATTGCAGTGATACCAGAAGGAGAGCATGGTGGTGGAAAACCTCAGACAATATCAAGAACATATTGTATTGTGTTATTATCATTGAAACATAGAATGGTTTGGGTCGGAAGGGACCTTAAAGGTCATCTAGTTTCACCCCCCTGCCATGGGCAGGGACACCTCCCACTAGATCAGGTTGCTCAAAGCCCCATCCAGCCCTGTCTTGAGCATTTCCAGGGATGGGGCCTCAGAACTTCTCTGGGCAACATGTTCCAGTGCCTCACCAGCATCACAGTGAAAAATTTCTTCCTGATATGTAATCTAAATCTACCGTTTTTCAGTTTGAAGTCATTACCCCTCGTTCTATCACTGCAATGATGATGACAAGGTCTCAAATGCTTAGTTGAGATCATAGCCCTGTTTTCGTAGGCATTGTAGAAACACCATGTAAGAGATAACGGCCTTCAGGGGTTCACTATCTGACCAGGAGAGGCATGGATACCAGATGGATATGGATTCAAATTCAGATTCAGTTTCATGCCAGACACACGGCATAGACACAGCTGGAAAAGATGAAGACTTTTGTTGGTGTCACTTGGAAGACTCTGACCAAGCGATGAGCTTTTCTTGTGTATCCAAACTTCCAGTCTGCTGCCTGGACCAGAAGAAAGTCCTTGCTGCTGCTGCTGCTGCGGTGATGCTCACACCACTGTCCACAGCTGGACAGGCTGGTGGGAAGCGCTGCAACACCACCTGAAACTCAGTTTGCAGCTACATTTTATTACTTGGGGAAGGGACTGGGGAACATTTTAGCCAGGGGAGGACAATCTGACCTCACCAGGTTCATGACAAATTTTGCTTGTGCAATATGGGAGTGCAACTGCTATGACACAACTTCGGTGGAGTGGAAACACTGCCACGCAATGCTGCTTGTTTTCGGTTATGCAGCTGGTATGGTTGGGGCTTCTGTTGCGTTTTGGGGCTCAGTGTCTGAGCCGTGTTATGCTGTTCCAGCTGCTGCCACTGCTGCTGCTAGCAGGCACTTCGCTTCCCTGGCCCATCTTGCCCAGAGCTGCACAAAGAAGCCTCAGACTCAATGGATTAGATACAATGTTTTTCCTGTCATTTAAGATGGTGAAAATGATGATCTTACAGGGTGTTTCCCTTTTCTACGTGACAGTTTTGGCACAAGCTTTTCCTCAGAGTTGACAGGCACAAGGGCTTTGCAGCTGGGTTTATCACTCTCTTCCCAAGTATAAAATATTGTTTCCTCTGGGGAAAGATGTAACAGCACTGGGTGGTGTTGGTATTTGTCAGGCTAATCACAAAGTGGCAATGTCACCAGTGCCATTTGAGGAGTGGGAAGTAGCTAATGGCCAAGGCAGATTAGGAGAGGATAGCTCGATGCTGAGCTGGTGCTCTGCAAAGTGACATCTCTTGCTTTGCGTGGGGAGCTCCAACTGGACGAAGCAGCAAAGCCCACAGCGCACGTGGGCAGGGGCAGAGGCTTGTGAGCCACCTCTGGGTGAGCCAGCTCAGGCCTGGAAGCAGTGCAGTCACCGCTGAAGGCTGTTATCACTAACAAGTCCCGTGGGCCGGCAGCACAGTAGTCCACGGATGCTGCTATGGCACTTCCAGGCTTGAGCCGATATGCCATGCAGAGGTTTGCCGCTCCTCGCCTCCCAGCCTTGACAGCTCCCAGGAACCTCTGCAGGATGCTCCATGGCACAGAGCAGGCGTTTTCCGAGTGCCCCGGGTCTGGTAGCACACGGCTGCTGGATGGGCAGCTCTCCTGTCAACCCATCAAGCACTGGTGTTACTCTGTGCTATTTAGACAAAGTAAATAACCAACATTCTCTTAAAATTAAATATAGGAAGTGGGATTTCTGAATCAAAACAAGTTAAATTTACAGTGCCTTGCCAGATTTTGCATGTCCTAATAATGACGGACTGAGCACCTTCGATGCTTCTTGAGGAAGGGACCAGATACGAATTTACAAATGAATTTACCAGTCAGACACAAGTAGTTACCATACAGATAATCTCTGTTCCCTTTCCTCTTCCTTATCAACAGGAGTCTGACCTGTCTTTGCCTGCTTAATCCTATACATTGGCAAGACGTGAAATTCTACAGAAATCACGGGTCATTGAGGCATTATAGCAGAATGACACTTTCACCATGTGACTGACGTAGAAGGAGGGACACAGGGCTCAGATCTCTCTTCCTTAGGGTCAGGGCTGTGCCTCCCCATGAAAGAAGCCACTGAGACAAATTGCAGCGTATCGTCAGGACAGGCTGAATCACACCCATAATTTTTTCACTTGGTGGGCGAAGGAAAGACAGACAATTTCAAAAAAGCAAGGGTCAGTGTGTGCCGCCACAATACGATTTTTCCACTGGCAAAAATGTACTTTCACCTCCACCTCCCCCTATCCTTTTGGGTAGCTGCGCTTGGTTCTGGGTGATCTGGGCAAATTGTCCTCGAGCAGAGCCATGGGAGGGATGGTGTGTCCCCCAGGGGCTGCGCCTGGGGACCGGCGTGAAGGAGATGGCAGAGCACTCTGGGGTGCCCGGGCACGCGGGCAGCGGGAAGGAAAAGGGACCAGCATAAAACACAGGCACTGGTAGGGGGCCTTGCCCACACACACACAAAAGGGGTTATACTGGGCTGGTTACAGGGAGACAACGATATGCCAGCCAAGACTCCTGGCAAGGACAAAACACAGTGAGCTGTCATGATTAATAATAGAGCTTAATCCTACACTGCGAGGCATAAAATGTATTCAGAGCCCACCACATTACTGACGCGCGAGAGGCTGGTGGCAGGGATGCGCGCAGCGCAGCCAGGTGGCGGCAGAACTGGGAGAAGCATCAACATCTCAGCCCGCCGCTTCCTGCCATTGCAGGGCTTGAAGGTCTGTGCTGCTTTTGGACCCAGCTTCTTTGCATCTCCCAAATGCGCACCAGGTGACAGATCTATAGGCCCCAGCCGTTGCTCTGCCACTGTCATTCTGGTCCCGTTACGACAGGCAAACCCTTACAGCTGGAGGGGCTGATACACGTGTTGGTACACGGCTGATGCGCTATGAGATGTGAACTCTGTAAACCCCTTTTCCTTATTTTAGCTATTATCTTTTTCTCTTGATCGGTTACAATGACATCGGAGCATCTTAGAGCCGTGGAACCTTATCCAACCCCACAGCACCTCTTCCAGCAATTGTCTTAGTCTTAGAACCAGAAAAAAACACAGAGAAATTAAGAAAGAAACCTGGGGTAAACAGCAAGTTGAAGTCTTTGAGGCCTATGTTAGTGAATCAGACACTAGTTTTCGCACCCCAAAAATGTTGGTTTTGCTGCCTTTTTCTTTCACAGCTCTCTCCTGATGACCCCATACTGCACACAGGCAGGACACAGAAGAAAGGAAAAATGGCTGCAAAATCTTACTGTGAACTCAGCCTCTGAAAGACTGGAGAATTTCTGTGAAATCTCTCTGAAACCAATTTTAACCAAACATTCCTGAGTATCTGACAGCTAAATATTTTCCAGTTGATATTACACTCCAAAGTATAAGCTTTACCACATACGACCAGACTCACTAAACACGTTCATTGTTCCATTTACCCATTCCCTTCTTTACTGCTAATTGAATACATTTCCATTCACACCCTCCAAAAAAAAAAAAGTCTGTGCTGGGGTCCACTACAGGTATAATAATCCCAGCCTCCAGAAATGGGTGCGTGTTGTTTCAGACTGCCTCTGCATTCAGGTGTCCTGACCAGAGGTCTACACTGATACTGGCAATAAGTAGTTTATAAGAATTTTTGCTTTTGCTACTGTAATCTTTTTACTTAATTTGTGGTGTGTAGCTCATAAGCATCTGAGTTGTGATGAACTTCTCTAAAAGCACTTAGGCAGTTGTTTAAAATAATTTTTGCTGTCAGCTGGAGAACTTTGGGAGTAGGTTGTACCATATTTCATTCATATAGCGAAACTTTTTAAAAAGTAAACTTCTCTCAGAAGAATTCTTGTGACAGCTTGCAGCCGCATCCGTGCTGGGCAAAATAAGATGCAGAAGTGGAGACTCTAATGGGCAAAAAGAAAAGCCCTGGGGAAGTCTACCCTGGGAGCTGATTATACCTAGCTGTAAACTCATACTGCTGCCGATTCTGTTTTTTTTTTTTTGTTTGCTTGTTTAAATGTGTAACCATTAGTTACTGCATAAAAATACAGTACTTCATCCACCTTGTAATTCATTATAATGCATAAGAAAAGAGAGAATCTGTTGGCATTGATATAGTCTAGCACATAAACACACAGTACAGGGACTTCTCCCTACCCCAAGGATTAGCAGTAAAACAGCCTGTTGTCTCCTTTGAAGTCCTTCCATATATTTGTGATATTCTGAGTATAATGTTATAAAGAAGATCTTTTATAATCTGCATTCTTGTGAAAGGGATGTATAAATACACTGCAGTCTCTTAGGAGGAAACAGTTCCTTCACAAGCACAATCCCATTTTTAATGTTAATATTTCCAAAGATTTTTATTTTTAACCATGATCAGATGTTTCAGGCTACATTATAGAGAGGATGTTGTAAACAATACTAGTTTAGGGCAAGAGGAATACAAACCAAGGTCTGAGTACAAAGAATTTGGGGGTTTTGTTTCATTCCTACATTGTTAATTTAATTTAAAATTTGTTTGTACTAATTTTAGACATAGCTGAAACTAATTTTCAGCCCAGAGCATTTTTCACAAGGAAATCATGAGGGCTTACAGCGGAAACGCTGGACAAGCACCTTTAAGCTCCACTCAGAGAGAAAGGACCATGTAAGGGGAAGGTGAGGAACACAGGAAAACACAACTCCCTGCCATGCTTTTGGGATTTTCTCCATCTTGGGTTTCTGTATCAGGGATAATCCCTTGGAGTGCTGCGAAAATTAGTTACTGATGGTGAAGTTTCCATGACTGCTTAGAGGGGTTACACGCTTCAGTCCCACTGACCATAACACAAGTTAGACATTTACATCCTTGAAGTGCTTTTGAGAAACCAATACTGAAATGCGCGCAAAGGTTACAAGTTCAGCTCAAGGCTGTTCTGCAAGTACTGGGAAAGCACGGTCCCAGTGTCTGCCACTGGCAACTTCATGAGTAATATCCTGAATACCCTCACTCATTTCAGCCGTCCTCCCTGTGTCGTAACAAAGACCTTGCAGCTTCCCGATGAAGACTGACGTGCGCTCTGTGCACCTTCTGCTTGGGTCTGATGCCACATTTCCCCTCCTGAGCTTTTTGTCCAGAAAGAACAAAGTGCGAAATTCAGAGAGGCTTATCAGACTCTGTGGGTGGCACCAAGGACTGCAACTTAAATCCCTGCCACACAGACAGGTCGAGAAAGGGAGCAGCTGACTGTAACCTTTTGAACTTTCTGAGAAAGTCGAGTATTGCCTCACAGCCCAGTGTTTCTGTTTGTCCCCTTGGTAGCTGTTTATATTCTTCTCTATGGAAAAAGCAAGATGTTTGAACCTTGAGGACTTTTTATATGTGCTTCTGAGTTGCCCCAGCGCACAAATAAACTGTGTAGGTGCTTTGTGATCAGAGTAATCTCACATGATCAGTCACACATTGTTCTCTTGTCAACAGCAGCCATCTAGGACCAGCCTTGTGTCCTGGACTGAATCCAGAATAAACAAGCACCCTGATGGAAATGCTCCATAAACACCCAGAATCTGGAGAGATTCTTAACTTGCAGGATGCCAAGGTTTGGGGTTTTTTTTCTGGGAAGAAAAAAACCTATTATATTGACATAAGACCATTTTATTGGACAAAAGAATTAGATATGGAGAATTTCAAGCAAATTAATTTGTGAAGAAAGTTTGGAAGTTGTGTGCAGGTATTTAGAAAACATTTAAAAAACCCAAACATTCTCTTCTATATACTGAGTAGGATACATATAGGTGCAAATCTCTAGTGGTATAAATAAGAAAATAGACTGAAGCTACTGAGGCTGCTACACTTTTGCATCCTTAGGTATTATGGTCCCCTCATATTGTTTAAAGGTCTATGGAAATTTATGATTTTAGCATTACACACACCCCCCTCACAGTTATTGGGAGGCATATTGCTCCTTGTCCCACACAGACAGGTCATGACATTCCTCTTCACTTCAGGCACATTTGTGGCAGATAAAGATAAAACTGTTTATCTGTGCTTCAACAAACTGCTTTTCTGTATGTAGTTGTCTATAAGCAACTTCCAGTTTCAATTAAAAAATTGAAATGCATCCCAGACCAGAGTCAAACATTACTTACTCTGGGATCCATAACCTTAATATGATCGTGGGACTCCTACCTTGCAGGTAAGGGCCTGATAGGATTTTAAACCACCTTGCTGGTTTTTTGTTGGTTTTTTTTGTTTGGGTGTTTGGTTGGTTTTTTACATTTTTTTGTTTGGTTTTTTTTTTTTTTTACTGATCTGCAGGCTCCTGGTGAAGCTGCTGAAGATTTACCCCAGCAGATGCAATATGATGCTACTGCTTTTGGTCCCCCAGACAGTGTATCTGGGGCTGGTTCAGGACCTCTGCAGGGCAATCATGTTAAATTGAACAGTAATACCCAGCACCATTGGTATGCATAATATAATCCGCACCTAATGCTGTAGGTTAATGATCCCCTGGAAAATAGGGAAATACATATAAATATGTATAAACACAAGAGCAAGCTGGAGCAGTAAAAACACCTGCATCCTTTAGTGCTGATCTACCAAAGGGTGGTACTGCCATCACAGGAATGAATATTTGGCCCTTAACCTTTCTGCTATAACAGTGCACATGGCATTTCTTATAATCCTTCTGCTTCTACCAATGCTTTGCCCTAGAGAGTGCCAGCATTTAACAGCCCAGGTTCATATCTGACAAAGGGATCTCTAACTACTCTACAATATTAGCCCATTTACGGAAATTGCTGCTTCTCCATAAAATCAGTAGTGAGAATACTTCCTCTGAGAAAAACATTTCCATCCTCAAACTGCCCAAGGGAGGAATTAAAGAGAAATGTATATACATCAAAACAGGATATACTCCAGTGTGTTATTGCTATTTCAGTATGCAGGCCTTTATCTCCATTCCTGCCTTTCCACTCGTCACTGTCATTATCTTTCCCCTTGCAATGAAGCTCCAAGGCATTTCCACACTCTCCCTGCAATTGAGAAAGATGAGATGCTGGCAACGAATTAGATTAGTGTGTGGAAGCGGGAATTCTCGACTTGGGGTTATGCCCTTAGCAAGCTGTGTCGCAACACCTGTGTGTTATTATGCTGCAAAGTCTCTTGTTCTGCTGCTCTTCCACCCCTAAGAAAACCTGCCTATTTATATATTTGATTCTTCTAAAATTAGAAGAAGTACTTTTTGAAATGTTTGCATTCAAATATTTATTTTTGCACAAACCCACTAGTCAACAGATATGTTCTGAGGGGAGGAGAGAATTGCTTTGGCAGAAGGAAATGTGACACCCACGGAGGGGGCCAGGGGAGTGTCAGGAGAGCAGCAGAAATGAGGGGGAAGACCAAAAAGGAACACGAGCATTGATGCGCTCCTTCCTCTTTCTCTTCTTTCTGAAGAAAAAAGGCAGCCACCAGGGCAGTTATGACTGTGTCAGGTCCTGGCCTGAGACATGAGTGTGGGCTGGGGCGGTCGCTCGCTGCACGAGCCACGGGAACGTGTGTGCGGCGTGGGTGCGTGGAAGCACGGGCCACCTCCTCTGCTCCCCTTTCCTCCCCCGTCTAAGTCCGTACCTGAATCAGGCACTGCTACAAAGGCACCGACGTTTCTGAGAGGAAGGGTGGAAAGATGGGAGTGTACGATTGCCTGATTTTAGACGACTGTGGTACTGCCAACGTTTGCTCTTTGCAGAAAATTAAAAATGTTGTTTTTCAGTCTGGAGTTTGGGGGTGGGGAGGGGAACTGCTCAGAAAGTCTCAGGCTGAGTTTCCCTCGCTGCTTGTAATCAGGGCTGGCAAGCGTGGCGTGCACCGCGGTCTGGCAGGGACCCGCATGGTACCAGGTGTCAGCCTGGAGGCTGATAGCGCATCAGTACAGCAACCCATGAGACCAGAACGGGCAACGTAAGTCATCTCATGATCCCACACAGACATTCAACGGCAAGGAGATACTTGGCATGGGTCGTATTCATGGAAAATGCAACAACAATCTGCAGTGTAATATGGTAGCACTGATTGTCCAAATCTTTTTTTAGGCTAGACTATCTTTGTTGTAAATGCTAAGGCAGGGCTGGAGGACACTCAGGTTTGGCAGGGGCTGAAATGGTGCGTGCTGTTTATAAATTGGAGGCAAATCAGAGAAAAGAAGAAGAGAATTCACAAGTGAGGAAGCTAGAAGGAATGATACATAAGAGGGCAAGAGAAGTCAGTAGGCACATCCACCATCTGGGTAAACAGGGTAGGGAGGCGCAAATTCAGTGGGTTTCTATCAGATCTTGAAAGCAAGTAAGAATAGCGCATTGGGAGGATGTTTCTGTCAGGAAGTGAAAGGCTAGACACAACAAGGCAAAAGAGTAGTCTGTATAGTCTGCTGGTTTATCAAGGACAAAAATTAAAGCATCCAAACCAGAAGTGAATCCAAGTCCAGACTTGTCTCCTGCCTCTCTGGGATCCCATAGGGAAACCCTCTTTGCTTAAGTCATTGAGGATGAAATCAGCATGACCATTAGGAGATATTTTTGGGAACAGTACCCTTGAGAGAGCAGGAATATATGGGGTGACCAGTTTCAGCTCATGATCTTATGCTGCTGGCAAGCAGCACAAGCAGGACTCCCCTGCCACTTCATATGACTGGCAGCAGGGTTGTGCTAGCCCAGTGGCTCTAGCAAGGTCCTGCACCTGGGTCGGGGCAATTGCCGGTATCAATACAGGCTGGGGGATGAAGGGATTGAAAGAGTCCTTGTGGAGAAGAACTTGTGGATATTTGTGGATGAAAAACTGAATGTGAGCTGGGGTTGGACTAGATGATCCCCAGAGGTCCCTTCCAACCCTACCATTCTGTGATTCTGTAATAAGTGCTTGCAGCCCAGAAAGCCAACCATACTGTGGGCTGCATCAAAAAAGAAGCGTTGCCAGTGGGTTGAGGGAGGTGATTCTGCCGCTGTACTCTGCTCTTGTGAGACCCCACCTGGAGTATTGTGTTCAGCTCCGGGGCTCCCAATATAAGAAGGACACAGACCTGCTGGAGAGGGTCCAGAAGAGGGCTGGAGCACCCCACCTGTGAGGACAGGCTGAGAGAGCTGGGGTTGTTCAGCCTGGAGAAGAGAAGGCTCCTAGAATACCTTATAACAGCCTTTCAGTACTAAAAAGGGACCTACAGGAAAGATGGGGAGGGACTCTATCAGGGAATGTAGTAGTAGGATGAGGCGTAATGTTTTTAAACTGAAAGAGGGGAGGTTTAGATTAGATATTAGGAAGAAATTATTTACTCTGAAGTAAGTTCCTGGAAGCGTTCAAGGCCAGGCTGGATGGGGCTTTAAGCAAACTGTTCTAGTGGGAGGTGTCCCTGCCCGTGGCAGGGGGTTGGAATGAGATGATTTTTAAGGTCCCTTCCAACCCAAGCCATTCTATGGTTCTAATCCTGGGAGTAAGGTAAGCAAAGCTGGCAGGACTGCTCATACCAACCTGTCTGCCCCCCACAAGCCAATGGCATCTGTTATCTGTGAAGAACTCCCAGATGTCTGTCACCTCACACCCCAAGCTTTCTGAGCAATGCCCTGTAAGTCTTTAGGGTCTAACTACTCAAAGGTTTTGGCACGTGGCTTGTAGGATGAAAAGGTGCGTCCACCCTGCGTAAACTGGTCTTTTATATATCTCACAGCTTTGTTTCCTCCAGATCTGAAAACAGTGACGAATCCAGTAAGAAGTCAAGGGTGAGTGAGATGGTGAAATTAAAATAGTATCTTTGCCTCCAGCCTTGTCTCTTTTGTATAAGATCATTCATGCCAAAGGGTTATTAGTTGCCAGATGTACCCGAGACTCTGCTGTATGTTCATTTATAGTGACACATCGTCAAGACAGCAGTGAACTGAGTCAAAGGGAAAATTAAAGTATTATTTGAAAAAGAAGAAAAATGACAAGAAAACTTCATTAATGCAGTGATGTTGATAATTGACAAGCATGCAGACACAAACAGACATAGAGGGGGCACTTTTACTTCCATCAGATGACTTCTCTGTTTTGTGCGAGGACTTTAGCCCAGTGACTTCCTAAGTATTTTTGAGAACCTGGACACAATCTGCAAAATAGTTATAGATATTATTTAATTGTGGTTTTGTTCATTAAAGTCCTGAAAATTCAGCATAGAAATAGCGGTCCGATTTACAGGTCCTTCTGAAGACAGTGAGACAAAGTCCATATTCTTACTTCTCAGGAGCTGTAATGGCCTGGTGGACTGCAGCTACTCATTTGCCCTCCATCTCTTCCAGCTTTCCAAACCTCCCATTGCAGATCACCCGAATTCCCCCAGCCTCTACCTGCTGGGTTCCCCCCATACCCATCCTTGAGGTGTCTTACCATCCTGCCATGACTCATACAGCTCAGACACACGCAGGAGATGAAAGAGAATGTCTTCCTGGAGACAAAGACAGCGAAGACCGAGACTTCGAGCTACACTTTCTTTTTGCCAGTCTTCCTGTTTGGCTTGCTTTTGTGTTGACTGACTAATACAACTGTAGCACATCATCTCTAACTTTACCCAGTCTCAGAGCCCCTCCACCTTTCAGCATAACCCTGGTTGTAGGAGCCGTCCACCAGAATGATACTGCTGTCAGTCTGTGTGTGCACATACAGCTCTTCAGGGTGTGAGGACAGAGTATCAGTCATTGATCGTGTCAGCTGAGGGACTGTCACAGAGCATCCTGCCTTCCTGGGGAGACTCAGAATATTGTCTGCCCGATTCAGAGACCCGGCAGACCAGAGTGCATAGTCCTGAAAGAGGAGCTTTATGAGCACCGTGGCAGAGCAAGTGCTGGGTTGTTGAGACCTGGACCATACTGAGTGCCACCAAATAAACACACGGTCACATCCTGCCCTGTCTCCAATCAGAGCATAAGAGGAAGGTACAGAAACTCCCCAAGGGACAGACGGAGAAAAACCTTTTCCCTGGGCGTCCTCTAATCCTAACAAAGGCTGGTCAGGTCTGGGATGTGAGCTGCTGCAGCCCTTCTGAGAATAATTTTCTATTGAAATATTTCACATTCTTGATAGTGTTTAAACATCCACCTCTTATTTGAAACTTGTTAAGTGTAAAACATTTGTGTTGGAAAACTGTCCCTTTTCTAAAGGCAAGCATCCAATATATGCACGGCCGCAGCAAGATATCTGAGAACGGGTCTTGAAAACAGGATCTCCAGGCATCTGACAACCCATTAAGCTCTCTGCTGCCTGGTAGGCAGTTTTTCACTTCACTGTATGCAATTAACATTAACCTAATTCACCACTGTTTTGTAGAACTTAATTAACTTTAGCAAAATGTGTTGTGAGACATAGAGATTTTAATGTTCAGTTCAATACGAATTTGCTCAGGTATTGATCTGGAGACTGTTGGGAATGCATCTATTTTAGGATTTAACCACTAGACTATGTTCATTAGCGAAAAAATATGGTTATCTTATTTTCTTTATTTCTGTACTTTTACAGAGAAGGATGACCAAATAAACAAGCCCAGCAACTCCACCCTTGAGATGTTTTCCTGGCCGCTGCTTGTGCAGACACTGGGAGAGCAGAGAGAAAGAGGAGAAGTAGGATAAGGGAGGGGAAGGCTGTGCAGAGAAAGTAGGTTTAGCTCTGATTTGTAGGACTTACAGAACTGATGTAAAAGGAAAATTTTCCAAATTTCAAATGTAAGGCCAAATTGATTTCTGGGGCTGCTCCATCGGCCTCTATGGAGTGCTGCCAGAAAGGGCTTTAGACTAGTGTTATATACCAGGAAAATGGTGAGCTTGTTCTTCCACAGAGAAATATGTGAAAAGATCCCAACTTTGCACTGTTAAGCCTTATTATTTGGGACCCATAAATCCAGTTGTTATAAGGGATAAAAGGTAAAATGCTGCATGGGCGTGTGTGTGTACATGCACGGTTGTCCCCCTGCACCCCAAGCAGGCGGGGTGGCCTCCCGGGGGCACAGATGCAGGCTGAGAGGATGCAGGCTGAGAGGATGCAGCCGTGCCTGGGAGCATCCCTCCCTGCATGGGCGAGTGGGATGGCATGCCATCAGGAGCAACCCTGACCTGTACTGCTGCCCTGGCAAGCTGGATGAACAGAACTGTGCCCTGAACATGGCCGGGGAGGACGTGTCTTGCCCCCAGCTGGCAGTGCCTCCCAGCACACGGAGGAGATGTGGTCACCGGAGCAGGAGCTGGCGCTTCCCAGGGGCCTTTGCCTCCCGTGGTCCAGCAGCAGCCACATCCTCCGTCCTTATTAGCGTGCTCTGGCTCCCCAGCCTGCTGAAAGCTCACCGCAGATCCCAGCAAGGACACTCCCTCCATCTGTGCCTCTCGGAGGTGATGTGGTGTGAGCCGAAGACTGAGGAACGAACGTATTCAACGATAACCTTTGCTGCCAACAGATATTCGATTTGTTGTTGTGCTGTATGTGCTCTGTTAAAAGCCTTGAACTTAAAAGCTGTGTATTAAGAAGCAGCGACAAACCACAGAACTTGACAAGTGGCAGACATGCAGGAAAAAATGGCATTGTGTTTTTTGCCAAAAAAGTTGCAAAATTCAGAAAGCTAGTACTGGTACTACTGACAGGAAAAAAAACTAAATTACTAATGCAAATTTGAAGACAGCTACACGGAGTTAATTAGAAAACTAGATTTCTCCTTTACAGTGTTTGGAGGGAGTAAAAAAAGCTCTATACAAAGAAGACACAGCTGTTTAGGACTTTCTTGACTTTAAAGAGCAAAGGCACCCCCTCCCTGTTGGTCTCATAGGACTTTCCTGAAAGGTTGCTAAGAAAACAGTTGCAATGAATTACTGTAAAGTCAAAATTGTTGCATTGCCCACGTCCGCCTCAGGCCCTGCAGTTTGCTTCACTTGTTCATGCTTTTGAATAAAGACTGCTGCTTGCAAAAAGTGCTGTTATTAACCACATTTCTCCCTGGTGCAATGACTTCTGCATTAAGAAGTGACCCATTGGCATATGACCTGAAGAAATGTATATAAGCTTTATCTAAAAACTTCCAGAGTCTTTTTTTATAGAGTTTTCATTAAACTACATAACAACAAAAGAAACCATCTCCAGTGGAATAAGCAAGCTCTTCATCTAGTGCCAACAGAATTATTGCCAGGTCTTTTTATTGAAAAAAAGAATGAGATTCTTTGTGGAAATCCAAACAAGGTTGCTTCTTAGATGTAGGCTGGCAAGTGGCAAATTAGAGTTCAACCAAACCCCACTTGCGTAACAACACAGCTCAGACGGATTCTGCCTCTTCTTTTGCCTCTTATTTCAGCTTTGTTATAATTCTCTCTTAGATACTATGATTTAGATTCAATATGACTAGGGCTTTTCCAAATCATCTAGAATAAACAAAACCGTAAAAGTTCTTTTTTTGTATTGCCAGAACAATCACGTACCCTTTCTATTATAAAATGCCATCTTCATGTTTTAGAGATATACTCTAGTCTTCATGAAGGGTTTTTATAAAAATTTCCTAAAAATTGTCTGAGTTCAGTTTATTACATAATATGGGGAATATGCAGTTAGTTACTAACAAGGTCCAGTACAGATTCAGCTGCCAGAATACAATAAAGCAACGCTGTCTGAGAATAAACATGCTATATCTGTAATAGTTCCAAATATATATATTTTATATTACAAACAGGATGATCAAAATACAAAAAAGTACTTAATGCATAATAATACGCCAAAGCTTGCACACGAAGCTTATGGTTTCACCTTCTGTAACTGTAAACTGCGCATATGGACCTGGATATAGACATTAAGATTGAGGTATGAAATCTTTTCAGATAGATACTGACTCTGAAAAGCTAGGAAAGAGGGATTCACCTCACATTTAATGACAATGCTGTGGGAATAGTGATGTGAGTCCAGATCCTGCCTCAAAACCAAGCTCTTACTGGCTTGCGAATGGGATGGGGTCTTCAGCCCCTTCCTCCTCCTGGATTATTCCAGAAACCTGAAGACCTTTAGTCCTAGAGGCCAAAGGTTTTCTGTGTAGACGGAGGAAAAACAAAGCAATGCAAATGCAGATGAAAACTCTAACCAGATGAATGTCGCAAAAATTAGTGGATATTATCAAAATTTAGTAGGTGTTTTCCTGTGCAATGCAGGTTTGCAGCATAGCTAACAGGGTTGTCTGAAAACCAGCGATTTCATTCTGGCAAATGCTGTTTCTTGCTGGGTTAATCAGCGCTCTTAAGATGCAGGGAGCATTGGTGGGTTATTTTAGCTTTACAGATGTATAAAAAGAGAACATAATCAATTAAAGATGCCCCTGTAAATACGTCGGAGCCAGGATGATTCCCTTCAACTGTTTGTCGATGAATAGCATTATTCAATATGTGTAATCCTTCAGAGATTAAGAATCATTAGCTAATAAGATATGCCTTAGTGCATCTGTAACATCTGCAGTTTCCTGGTCACAGAAATGCATTTGTCACAGTGAGCACAGGGAGGAAACAGGCAACCATTCCCCAGCTGAAAACCTTATGAAAGCAGGGACCTCGCAGAGGAGGCCGGGGGGGAGGGAGCCAGCTCTGCACGCTGCTTGTTCCCTCGCACAGAAGAAGCAGAGCTGATTAAAGAAAAAAAATAATCCGCACAGACCTGGGGCTTTAAAAGCCAAACCCCCAAAACCCCAAACCCAACAAACCCGAATACTTGTGGATTTTCAAAGGAGCAGGCTCAAAAGAAACCACCTCGAAAGCAAAGAAGGCTGCTAGGCTCTTTGCTGCTCTCAGCATCCTCGTAAGTAACTCTCCCCGCAATTACCAGCGGAGTCTATTTCACCACAACGGATTTAATTGTGCATTGACGCTGAGAGGGAGGGAGGAGGGAGTGAGATGACAGGCAGCCTCGAGGAAGAGATTTATCCTCTCCCGTAGGGCATTTTGATAAGGGATGTTGATTCTCCGAGGTCTCACAATGGCTTTTTTATTTGTTTGCTTAATACTGGGCTGTTTCAGAAACACGCACAGCTGAGCTGACAGGAGATGCAAACAGAGCGCGCTCGTTTGGGAATTACGGGGGTGGCGGTACACAGGAAAATAGCCTCTGTCTTCTTCACAGGAAAGTCAGCTGATAAACTGATCTTAAGACAACGTATCTTCCTTCCTGTAAAATGCAATAACAGGCAGATCTTGTGACCTCGATGGCCTTCTGCTGAGTTTATTCCTAACCCAGGAGGGAAAGGGGGAAGCTTTCCTTGGCAGACGCAGCACACAGCTCCTATGTGAATCATGCGGCTGTGCTTAAAGCCAGAGCCAACAATACCAGCATAGTGGGCCACATATCTTTCAAAGCAAGCGAGTTCACAAAGAAGTCCCCTGCACGCGGAGATAAGCCGCAGCAGCCCTTTCATTAAACATCCGCTGTGTACTTCCTGTCGGAGCCGCGGGCTTGGCCCAGGGGACGGACGGCTGACGAGAGCCAGCAGCCACGCTCATGGCTTCTCGTTTTGTTATTTAGGCCAGATTTTCCTCACAGCACTCGGCAGAGGGCAAAGAGAAACACACCATTTATGTCACCCTATTAAACACACACAGCTTTTGCAGCCCTGCATCATGCTGCAGCCTTTCTCATCCCTGTCTTGGCTCTGTGCAACAGAGTAAACATCATAAAGAACATAAAAAGGAGTTTTCCTGAATTTTCCCTGAACTTCCCTGGCAACAGAAAGCTTTAACAGGGTGAGGTGTTGTTTTTTTTTTCCCCTCGAGAAAACATTCCTCCCGCACTCCTTCCTCCTCAAATAAAGTTGGCAAAAACTCAAAGTCTTGTGCTTGAGGGCAATGCTCAGGGGTCCCTCCAAGAAACTCCGTTCAAAAGAGTTAATGCAGCAGCTCACTCGCCTGCGTTGAATCATACTGTGTCTGTGCTCACTTTTCCTCGCCTTGGGTTAACTTTACTTTGTAGAACCTGGATTGTTACGTCCCACTCCTACCATGTCGGTTGACAGCAGTAAGCATGCATCAGGACAGGCTTTCTCCTGCCTTGCACCGCAGATGGCCCTTTACATATGTAAAAAAAAACCCTACCGTCTCAGATTTATTGGTATTGTACACCCCATTGCTTCTAAAAACCACATACGCTCCCCTGACAGATCCAAGAGTGCTTCCACTTAATCCTCTCAGCATTTACAGCTGTTAAAGTTTGTGCTGGTACAGAACCAAAAGCCTAGGGCAGGACCCAATTTTATGAGGTGCTATATGTGAGTCCTGACTCAGGACCTCGGGAGCCAAAAAGAGCTAGAGGAGGCAAACGAGTCACGATGGGCAGGATGCATACACCCAAAATGCATACGTGTCTTAGGTCTGTATATAATTGTCCTTATTGTTATGACAGGGAAAATGAGGTTTAAATTAAAGTTTCTGAGTTGTTTTCCAAGGGAGGCACCGTGCCTGAGGTGCCATTATAGCTGCACAGGGATAAGAATTCAGAAGAGCAGGTCTGTGAGGTCTGTAATAGGACCATGAGTCAGGGATTCACGAACGACATTTAAACCCCAGTTAGACTGTCGGTGGCTTGGCACAGAGCTGAGAGCTGCTGCCCCCCGTAATGGTGCTGGGTGCCACCGCCAGTGGAGGCACTTGGCAGCAGAGGTTTGTGGACCTCAGGCTGAGCGGTGTTCCTTTTAAGCAGATTTGTATTAAACAGGAAGGCCAACAATGTCGATCACAGCTAGTGACACCTCCTTCTCAGGTGTCCTGTTTGAGGTTGATCTGCTTGAGAGGGAAGCGGACAAGCTGCTCGCTGGCAAGCTGATTCCCACCCTTTCCCTTTCCTGGCTCCCTGGACTGAGACTTGGCACCCCATTACCCAGTGTTTGGTGCCCACAAAGCACTGCCCAAGTCAGACACATCAAGGGGCAAAATTCAATGCATAAATTTGCAGATCCTCCTACTTTTTTACCTGAAGCACCAGCTGCAGTCTGCATTTTGTGCCCAGCCGGCAGCCAGTGTCCCACCCGCAAGTGCTGTTCACAACTTGGAAACTATCCTAGATCTAGGATGTAACTTTAAATGGAGAAATAAACATGTTGCAAATTCAACAAAGACTTCTGGCTATTGGGCAGCATGCACTGCAGCAGTGGAAGTTCAGGTTCAAAATTCTGTCTCCCAAAACAGACTCAGTTAATGGAAAAAGAATTAAAAATCCCACGCAGGATGTCTGCCCGTTAAGGAAGTTTTGCCACTTCCCTCTCTCTCCTTTTGTCCATCTGGAAGGCTGAGAGATTCACGTGTAGCCTCTCCAGGGCATTCTTCAGGAGAAGGAAGCCATCCTCACCCCCTTCCCCGGTGCAGCTTAACTCATTGCAAACACAGCACCAACATGTCTGACCCCAGTGAGTCCCTGTTCAGCTCAAGGGTTATTTTGGCAGAACTCAATGAGGATGGAGTGTAAGAGCCACATGATTTGTCTGGTGTGGGTCTAATGCATGGCAGGGAACAACTACTCTGTACAGACGACTGCAGGGCCGTGCCTGATCCTGTGCCCTGGCCTCTCAGGTTTGCTAGAACATGACCTGATTTAATGCATCACTGCCGCAGAAAAATATGCTACAAAAAAATCACCCAGACTTTCCTCTAAAATTCAGTTCACCTGGCACAAATTCACTTGGTTCTGAAATCACCTACTTTTTTTCATCTTTGAACGTACAGTGAATTTATTCTAAGATTACAGTTCTTTACAGGGTGAGGTGAAGGGTAGGCAAGTGATGACTCATAAAGATTTTGCTGAATGTACGTCTAGTTTGAAACAATACTCTTATACATAAGGTAAAGATTCCTAAGAAAAGCAAGAAAGGACTTTTTATTAGTACCAAAAAACTAAAAAAGAGGGGGAAGAGAGGAAGTCCTTTCCCCACCTTCTTATTACTGCATAGTTGGGAAGGTTTAAGGCTGAATCTTTAACCCCCATAAAATTTCCATGTGAAAGAAATGAATTCATTTAAGACAGTTCCATCCTCCCACTTGTTTCCTCAGCTGTAATAAAATTACTAACATGCCCCAAGGACCTGCCT
This sequence comes from Chroicocephalus ridibundus, assembly GCF_963924245.1. Taxonomy (NCBI): domain Eukaryota; kingdom Metazoa; phylum Chordata; class Aves; order Charadriiformes; family Laridae; genus Chroicocephalus; species Chroicocephalus ridibundus. The sequence continues at coordinate 66,748,895 of NC_086316.1, read as the reverse complement.
TAGGTTTGTCCAGATCAGATGTTTCATACTTCAGGGCCAAAAGAGAACAAGACAGAAAGTTTATGTCAGTCACTCATCAGGGTTCCCATTTCAATTCCTGTTCCCATGTTCTGACTGTAGTGTGGTGAGCATACACATGTTTTTTGATGAAAAGCATAAATACATTGATGGGCAATATTTGTAAGACTTGTCATTTATTAGGACAGTGTGCCCCTGCATGGGCAGAAGACACCTCCAGCCTCACTCGGTGGCTCCCACTTACCTGCCTGGGTCAGGTCCATGGGAATGTTGTGTGAAGTAATACATGAAATAGCATGAAAGGGAATGTTTCTTCACAGTACACAGATTTTGTGAGCCATTCCTTAGCTGGGAAAAAGGCTGGCTTTTAGGACAAAACCTCAGTTTGTGCAATGCTACATGATAATAACGCTGACTAGCCACAAGCTCTGCACAGGGAGTGGGCTCAGCTGGGCTCTGCCGCAGGCTGCCTGGTGTAGGGAAACACGTGTCATTTCAGTGCATCTGATCCCCTCCGCTGTGTAAGGTATGACAGCACTTCCTCTTCCTGAGTCTTTATTCAGAGTGTATTTGCTGTACGAGAGGGACTGCCTTTTGCTGCACATTCTCTGGGCCCTAGCTCTAAGTGTAGCTCAGCTGCACTGCCTTGAGAGGGTACTTTAATATCAACACTTTGGTGTGAACAGCAGCTCTCCCACCCCAGAAGGAGGGGTGTGCAGGTGTGGGTTGTTCCTTTTGACCTCCCCTGAAAGGGAATGAATTGCTGTTGGAGCAATTATATCATGTCCTCCTGCTTCTCCTCCTAACATGTACCCTGTCTCTCGACTGCGGATCATTAGACACACCAGACTTCCTATACAGCCCCTGTACCGTAACACTCGTGAGGTCTCTCATCAAGCTAACAAGCAAATTACCCGTGACAGTCCTGGCCAAACTCCTGATAAAGGTTCCGAAACACAATGACACCCTCACTCTTTCTTTCTCCCTTGTAAAATCAATCAGACTCACACTTTAAATAGGCAAGTGGCCTAAAGGAGAAATTTTCCCAGACTGTCAGGGTCCTGGGAAGGGGAGCTGAGGAGGGTCTTTCTGCTCGTCATTCAGTCTTGAAAGAAAGTGGGTTACATGGGACTTATAAATCTTCAAATGCAGGGAAATATTTGTAAATAGTCTGTAAATGACTGGCAGTCTCTTTACCCTCCTCGCTGTATTTAACATCCTACATTCTGTGAATCAGACCTTTCTGATTTCGCTAAGGTGACAAGTCATTGCTAGAATGTGTTAAACTCAGTTACAGGAGTACATGAGGTGACTGATGTAATTGACCATGATGCTTTGGCCTGGGAAATCTTAAAAAAACCACACAGTTTGCTGAAAACCATGGCTAACAGGGCCACAGATTAAAAAGCAGCTAGTAACTCTGTAAAGACAGTTAAATCAGACAAAATTTGTACGCCATTAGCTGGCATGCTGTATAAATTGCACCTTATGTCTCCCTCTCCCCCCAGTCCTGAAAGGTCCTTCCCAGTTTCTCACTCAGCATTGCACAGGGCATCCTCATTCAGGCTTCATGGACTTCAATTGCTTTACAGAATTAATACCACTTTGCAGATAAGTGATCCAAGTGTGTTTTGTGATTCAATGCCTTTTCCAGTGTTTGCTCATTTATGTCTCACTCTGAAAAAAAATGTAGTTTGCTAGGGGTTTCCCACTCGTTGGTGCAAAATAAATGAGGCTCAGCTATAGAGATTCATTGATTTTAAGTCAGAACTGCCAACACAAGACATTTGAATATATTGAGCCAGGTCCCCATTTTGTGTGAGTGACTGAAACATAACCTTTCCCCCCCCTCCTGCTTCTTTTTATGTGCCTTTTGGATTCTGAAACTTCAGCCAGCACTTGGGTCACATTTTCAAGCCTCTCTTCACAACAATGTGATGCTCTTGCAGAAAAGACAAATGTCACTCTGAGATGTATTAGCAGGAATGCTGGGTATAAGACAAGAGAGGTAATTATTCTGCTCTACTTGGCGCGGCAGCCTCAGCTGAAGTACTGTGTCCAGTTTTGGGTGCTGCATATTAAGATAACTGCAATAGATGATAAGAGGTTTAGAAAACATGAACCTCTGAGAAAGGTTAAGAGAACTGGGATTGTTTAGTCTAGGAAGTAGAGACAGAAGGAAGATGATAACACTTTGCAAATGTATAAAAACTATTTTTAAAAAGGCAGAAATCAGTTTTTCCCTTCTCCACAAAGGGTGGGACATGAAGTAATTGGCTAACTCACCACTTAAATTTAGATTAAAACTTAGGAAAAATAGCCTGATTACAAATACAGCGTAGCATTGGAACCGGCTTTTCAGAAACATGCAGATCGCTTTTACAGGAGGTTTTCAAGAACAGATCAGGCAACCATTTGGCATGCACCAAGTAGGCTGTGTGCAGTCCTGCTCCCCTGCCCTGTGAGAGCAACCTGCCAATGTTTCTTCCAGTTCCCCATTTCTAGAATTTGGTGGTTCTAAGAGTGTAGGCAAGAAGCAAACATTTAACAAGAAAAGAAACGAAGTAAGTTGAGACTGCGACTTTGCTGCTGATCTCCAGGCCTTGGCTTTGCATGTGAACCCTTCAGTACCGTGAGAATCGCGGCAAAGTCCCCCAAGTCTGCTATACTCTGGATGGCATGTTGTGACCCTTTACTTGGACCTCGTGCATAGCTCAGGCTACTGAACATCCCTCCTTCGGTGTCTCATTGAGCCTGATAATTTCTGATAGATTAAACACATATATTAGAAATATTTCCGGTCTGTCTCTATAAAGCCTTTGTTCTTTCTGTGGCAAAAAAGATTCCACTACATTGCTTTCTGTGTTGCTACAAAGGCTAATTGAGTTTATTGTCAGAAATCTACATTTATTCCTATATATCCAGCTTTATCTGGCCTCTACTCAACTTCATTAAGGTTGATTCTGGCAGCAGATGTTATTTGTATTTAGAGACTTAGAGAAGGTCAGGTTGCCACCTGGCCTGCTGATCAATAAGCTGAACCAAACTCGTGCAACTCTTCTGTCATCGTAAGACTGTTTCTCCCTTTCTCTGAAGACTCTTGGAGTTCATACCTGACCACCAATGTTCAATAAACATGTGTGTATAAAGCCATGACCGCAAAAATACAACAGGCAAAATCGGCTGCTATGTGACATGTTATCATATAGGAGCTTACACCTGTATGTGCCATGGCCACGAAATGGAATGCAAAAGCAAAATACCCAATGTAAGTAATTCTTCAGTGTAATGAGGCCTACCACATAAATGGTCTCTCGCTGTCTTTCTCTCACTGTCTCACACATACATATCCATTCATTTTGGTTACAGACACCAGTGTGAATTAGTGTTTCCCCCTAGTAGTATATATTGGAACTAAACTGAACACAAATATGAACATTTCTTTATACCCGTAATTAAGTGGTCCAGTTTCCAGACTTGCTGACTATTTGCTTCTGTGACGGGAGCATGAGCTGTGGGTACTTGGGATTGATGGAAATCAGACTACTCAATTAAATTTCTCAGCACTGATTTGAGAGGTGAACTTTAAACTAAAGACACTGAAGCTGTGTATGTAATCCCTTTCGGGAAAATGTAACAGTGCTAACCAGTCTGTTTCACTCAGAAGCTGTATTTCTTTTGTAGATTCAGATATCCGAACTAAAAGATTTCTTTCATGTCCTTGTCAACAAATCCTAGCCCAGAAGAACCCCTTTAATAAGGATCACAAGGCACTTTAGTGTCTTTGCTGATTAAGACCCTGGACAGAAGGTGAGGTTACTAACTAGGGCTAATGCTGGGAGTAATTTTCCTGCTGACACTTGTCCACTGTCTAGGAAATGAAATGAGACCACCACAGCATTTTAGAAAGTCTAGTAAGATGCTGTTAGACAATTGTGCCTTTCAGTATCTAGGATCAGACTTGCCAGATTTGAACTAATTATCTGTAGTCAGAGTTGGGCAAATACTTTGTTTGGAATGGGTTTTGTCAGCATGGCTTTTTTTTTAATCTGGTCCCTGAGTTCTCAGCTGAATTGACTAGTTCTTGAACTGCAGATTATTTGCAAGCATGTTAAACGAAATGAGACGTTTTGTTGGATGTACTATTAATGCAGTAAGTTTCTTCTCTTTGCTGCATAAATTTAGCTTTTAGAATCAGACACTGCTGCTACTAACACACACAATTGTGTGCTCAGATTTGGCTTTGCTCACACACTCTGTAGATCTGGCTTAAGCATCCTGTGCTCTCGGGAACGTTTCCTGATGTATTCATCGTAGTATTTGCAGGAGGCAAAGGCGAATGAGATGGAGTCAAAGGAAAGAGAATTCACTTCAGAAATGCAAGGAACACATCTATGAGATGTTAAAACCAATGGGAACCTTTCCATCTATAGCTATGTGTTATCTCCAAAACTTCTACAAAAGACATTGAATCCTTCTGCTGAGCCTCCAGTCACTTCCACAAAACAAAGTGCTTAACTGTTGACTTCACCCTCAGTGCCAGGTCCAAGTATTGGGTATCAGTCGTTAAGTGCTAGTTACACAGAAAATTTGGGCATGCCTCAAATTGTCAAGTCTACTTGTGCAAACTCAATATTTATATTAATTGAGGTGAGATGTGATTCACAGTCAGGCAACTGCTGTTTCCTTTGTTCGGATCTGATTGGCAGCATCTGATTATGCTGTGCAGTAACTGTCAAAGCAAGACAGGACATGTATCAGCCCTTCAACTTTAAACTTTTTGATGAGAGCTTTCGTGATATAAACCTGTTTCACAGTGGTATAGATGACTTTTTAAATTAAACAGTAACATTAAATGAGTGCAAAAGCTGTTTTGGTTTGGTTTGTTTTTTTGTTTCTTTTTAAAAGAGTATCAATTTAACAATAGTAATAGAAGTATGCCTGTCCTAGACCCACATTTCCCTGAAGTTTTGCTGCTTGAATGTTGAGGCTGAATTTGGCTCCATTTCTCTGTAGTATATCAACTGCAACTGCAATGTCCAAAAGACAAGGCTCTTCACACGAAATCAATACCACACTTAGGGTCCTGATTAGCCACATATATCGTAGGCAGAAACAATAAATACCTATATCTAAGGCTAGTCAGTTGTGAGTCACAAAGTAGAAAGACAGGTAATAATTTGCAGCGTGTTCTTAGAAATTACTATAAAAGGTTAAGGATGGCATGAGGAAAAAATGAGCCTGAAGCTTTTTCTCCATTTACGCTCATTTGAATGAGCCTGGAATCAATGGAATTTAGTCCAAAGGACACGGTGTGCCATGTCAGGTGGTAAGTATGCCTTGGTGCTGTTCATATTATTTATACCTTTAAACATGTATGCCAAGAAGCTTCAAGTTACAGTATATCTAGTAATCTCTTCATTCACGATAAAACAGCTCAGGAGATGATCACTAACTCCCAAAGAGCTGTGGAACATCCATTGCTGACCTGATTTTTGAGGAATTATTAAAATACTACATCCTTTATAAGTGGAAGTGAGCTCTCAAGTGTATAGGATAGGATGGACAGACATGGGACTTCTAAAGACACAATAAGAAAAATAGCAAGAAGTCAATGTTTTTCAGCTGTGAAGCTCTTTACTTCATTTGCTTCTTTTTTAAACTTATTTTGCTTTTCCCTGAGTAGCAAGGGTGACCTCATATCTAGGCTGGAACCTCAACAAGAAGAGACTTCAGAGAACAGAATAAGAGAGGCTTGCAATAAAAGATCACATGCAAGGAATATAATTTGTCAGAGAAAGGAAAAAGGCAAGTTTAAGAGTGCTGGTAATGACCTAGATATCTCACTCAAACACAGGATAAGTGTCTGCCCACTCCGCAAGCTTAGTTTAAATTTTACTCCAATGTTTCACATTACAGATGGCAGCAGGCTGATGCTGGGTGTTATTCTATCTGAGCTGGTTACTTCATCCCCTGTCTAAAACCACAGTCTTCATGTTTCTCAAAGGTTTCTAGTATTTCTAGTTTCTGCTTTACATCATCTGCTTTGCTGCACCTGATGAGGTTTTAAAGTAGATCACTGAAACTTAAGTCAAAAGGGGAAAGCTCATAGGCTCATATAATGTCGCATCTAGTAAGAGTCAGCTTAACCTGTTGGAAAAAAACAAGTCAAAAACCAAGGGAGGCAAAGCTTGATTCGTGGTTTCTCTCTAACATTTCACTGGAAACATCATTAGGACCAACCAAAGAACTCCAACAAATTCCTGGTCTCTTTAGTTAAAGCTAGAAAAGTTCTAATTAATTTCCCCTTACTCTGCAAGCACCATTTGAAGACGTTTACAAAACGAATGGCCACTGCTAGATGAATCACCCTCAAGCAAATAGATGGACCACAAAATCGCAGTCTCCACTGCTAGCACTGTTCAGGGGCATGTTAAGGGTGGGGTTGGTCCAGCAGAGAGGAAAAAAAGCCCTATTTGCTTTTGTTTCTAAGGGAACCTGCACTCCTGTGTATCATCACATACTCTTGCACAGGGGCTTTAAGAATTTGTGCCTTGAGGACAAGGGATGAATATTGTTGTTTTAAGCTGCAGATATGAGAGGGATGATGTATTTAAGTGTATAATGGTCAGTACATGCAATATTGCTGTGCTTTACTTTCTAGTACTCTTACAATCAGGTGAGTGCTGCCCAGGAGTTTTCTGTAAGGTTTTTCAGATACCGTGTTAATAATGTTTGGTTTCTGATTTTCTTTTTTTTTTTTTTTTTTTTAAGATAGGGAAGAAAAATGTATGCAAACTTGAAAAGAGAATTGCAAGCTCACCTGGAAACAAATTGCCTTGAGAGTGTTTGTGCTCTGGTCAAGTCATCTTTGCAGGCTGTCTTATGTTTTGAATAGAAAGACAGGCCTATTCAGCAGAGAATCAGAGGAACTTGACGCATCCATGCAAAACCAGCCAAACACTTGAGCACCATGTATTCCCAAAGCACACATCAGCTTCCATACTTGTAAGTCAAGGAATCTTCTTGCTTCTCTTACTTTGGGGTAATTAATCATTTCTGCATTTGTGAAATCTCAGCCCTTATCAAAGTAACACATCCCATATGTTACTCTGATTGATCTCACTTAGCCGTCTCAACTGCTTGCAGGTTGTTGCCCAGCTTTGCAGACTTGCTGTAAGACAAAACACTAGGGTCCTGTGAGCCCACTTACTCTTTTTTTAAACTTTATTTTTATTCTAATAAAATTCCCATTCACTTCTGGCTCATATGTGCTGGGAGCAAAGGCTGAATAAATGTGGAACAAGGACTGCAGGCACTGCCTAGTACAAAGCTAAAAACCAAAGACTGATGGCCAATTACAAGCGGTTAAACATGTTTGTTGCACTCGAAAAGACCACTTTCTATTTATATAAGTTTCTCTAACAAATTGCTTTAGCAGCTGGGGAAACCCGCACAATTAACGTTGTGTTCTGCTGTCGCTGGTGCCATATCGCACAGCAAGCACAAGCTTTTGAAAGTGTTTATAAAGGGCTCTACTTCTCTAGCACAATGCGTTACATCTAAATATTGTGGCTGGCTGATATCTGATAGGCACGGGCCCATGGTACGTGGTTTCCCAGCAGAGAGGCAGACCCTGCTGCCCTGGGCGCAGGGATGAGCAGAGGGGCCGGGGCTGAGGAGTGGGACGGGATGGGTGTCTGGGGAAAAGGGGTGTCCAGCATTGCTCCCACACTCCTCCCCAGGACAGGCTGCTTCCGCAAAAGTACTGGGAGAAACCAGCCCCCTGTGCTGGGCGCCATGTCTCCCAGGGAGGTGCGAGTGTGCACGTAAGTAAATAAACAAATGGCAGTCCTTAATAAGTTAAAAGCTGTAACCACCCTTAGCAGTGCGAGGTGACTCCCCGCTCCAGCCTCTCTGCCAGGCTTGGCGGAGCCAGCTCTGCTCGCACCAGGGATGAACCCTGCCCGGCGTGGCTGCACGAACCTTATGTAAAGTCCCCTTTGCATTTTCCACAGAGCTGCAAAAATAGGCGTCTATGAATCAGATGTTTTTACGTCCGTTCTGGAGGGTGAAATCCTTCTGACTTCCAGAGAAACTTTTGCCTGTGCCGCTCTCTGGGTGAGACAAAATAATGCCTTTTGTTCCTGAGAAAATGTTCAAGGACGAAGGGAACTGTTGAAGGCAACAGCGGTGCTCGTGTAACTTTTCGTCTCTGCTAATGTCAACTCTGTATTCATTATAATCAGTCAGTGTGAAGGTCTCTGTGATATGTATCAGAGAGACAGCTTACTCCACACCGCTCTGTCCCACTGGCTTCCAAATCACTTTCCTAGTAATCGCATTTGAAAGGACGATCATTTTTGCCTTGGATTAATCTAAAAGCCTCTCCATCATTAACCCATTTTTCCTCCTGCGCCCGAGGCAGCCTGAGATGAAAAGGTACTGGATGTTTCCTTTCGTTTGTTTTGTGCTTTTTACAGCACCTTCCTCAGAAGGAGGGGGATGTCTCAAACTCTGGGACGGCCAGTCCGTCCCTCCCCTTCTGGAAACCCACTCCTACCCTTGGCATTGTTAATTTTAATGCAGGCCCATGTGTTGCAGCCCAGACTTCATTGCATCGGATGTGCAAACAATTTTAAATGAAAATCAGCAAATTACGTCAGAGTCTTCCCAAGTGTGTGGAGAGGGAGTTGTATAACTGACTTTTTTTTTTTTTTAAAAAAAGGAGAAAAGGAGAGACAGCTGGCAAGACGGAAAAAATGAAACCCAAGGGCAGAAAGGAAGTGGTTGGAAGACAGGAGAAAACGGTCATTTAGTCATCGTGCATGAAGGGCTTTTAGGCACAACTCAACAGCAAACCAGCACTCAGGAGCAGGAAGGGACCAGTTTATACCATGCACAAGGATTTATGCTAACACAGAGTGCCACTAATTGGCAAGAAGGAAGGCAATGGGGGAAAACCAAGGACGCACCTAGAGAAAATTGGATTAATGGGAAGAAATAAAGGCAGCAAAGAAAAGAAGCCACTGAGAAATGCTGATAATAGAATAAAATAAAATGGGAATAAATACATTAAAAGGAAGAGAGAAGAAAAGAAATTCAAAGGAGAGTTTTTTAATTAGTGGATTTCACTTTAGATTTCTTCAATTTATATTACAAAGTTGCCTTCCACAGTGAAGTTTACACAGTAGGCTGCTCCTTTTAGCTCTCATACCTGGGGAAGACAGGGTAAAATATGTGGGTAAAATTCTCTGTCTTGTCCATTAACAGACATAGACATCAGTCTTGGATCAAATCAAAACAGTAAATGACTCAAAGTTTGGGCTGTTGGGTTTGGTTTGCGCCCAGCAAAGGGAACATGGCTGATACAGAAAATATTTCCTCCTGGAGTGATTCCATGGCGAGACTAACTGCTGGGCACATACCAGGAGCAATGGTTAGTGCAAGCGTTGCAATGTGCGCTCCAAATGCAGTCTGAACAGTAGTTTCTGGGTAAGTGCAAGGCCTGACTCACGCTGTGAGTGCTGTTTGAATAATCTGACCAACCAGCCTGAAAAAAGGACACCCTTTTCTTCTGAAGAAGGGAGCTTTCTCTCTAGTTTTAAAAAGGCAGGAACATGAAAAGCAATTAATATGCCATTGCAAGGATAAGTGTAAACATGCAGATGTTTGAGTGAACTGTTAGGTTTTGTCTTGTAATCCTTGCTAATTGGAAGGTGCAATATGTTATTTAGAGTTCAAGTAGAGGACCAAGTTCTGCAGAATACAGGTATGGCATTATGTGCAGAATTGACCGTCTTTGGACCAGACCACGGTCTAAATTTGTCCCTGATGATCGACCTGTAGACTTTACCGGGTCAGCGTGAGGAGGATCAACACTGCAGTGAGGTCTAACCATCACCCACACAGAAGGGAAAGGCTGCGAGGGGTATACATGTATTCCTATGGGAAGCCAGCAACCTTTGTCAATCCTTGTTTTGTACTGGTGCTATGTAGTTCAAAGATGAAAGCAACATCTGTTACAAATGAAAGCCTTAGGTTGTGACATTAGTCACAACAAAGTAAGAGTTCTTGCACTGATTTTAGAAGATCATGCATTCCTGTGCACTTTAAAGAAGCAGGTACCTTTTGTTACTTTTTAACATGTAAAATAATGCTTTTGTGGGTGAGGTCCCTTTAAAGGAAAATCACCTTGGCTTTGAAAGAAATTTCCAGTGATAACTATATTGATAATGATTCCTGATTTACATGTTCCTATACATGAAAATCTAAATGTAATTTACTGGTTTCCCTGTCTTTTTTTTTCCCAATTAAGTGAAATCAATACAAAAATGAGATATTTTTAGACTATTTTCTGTTGACAGTATTCCCTGTAAACATTAACTCATTATTTATCTATCCCAAGGAATGGTATGCATTGGAAGACAATCGCCTTGGAGTGGAATGTGACCTTGGCTAGTCTATAACAGCTAAAAAATGCCCTCCCTCTGACGTTATATTGTTTTGATGGGAGGGAAAATTAGCTAACTTATTTGGAAAAGTTGCAAAGAAATCTTCAACTTCTTAGACTGAGTTCAGCTAACCTTTAGGCTCTCTCTGTGGGAATGCCATTGGTTTGTGCTTGCGCAGTGTCTTTTACCTAAGAGCTTTTTACAAAGCACTAAGGAAACATTAATTAAGGTTACAGTATTTCAGGGGAGAGGCAAAAATTATTTACCTCACTTTAAATATCAGACTCTGGATCAGGTTTGTCCCTTTGCAGCATCCCGGACTGTGAGCAGCACCAGGCTCTGCCCATGGGTTGGGGTGCTGTGGGATACATCGGGGAGGGCACAGTTAGCACTGGGGTCACCCTCAGCTCCTCGCTTATCCCTGTCCCAGAGCAGCCTTTTACAGTCAATGAATACAGACATGTTATGCCTACTGTTGGTGGGACTTGAGGCAAAACACAATGTGTAAATAACTGCTGTTATATTGTGTTTCTGGGTCATTCAGTTTGCCAGAAATAATCTCTCTCTTTGTCACAGCCTCAGTGATCTCAGAATACAGCCTTTAACATAACTTATTCTGAGCTCTGCAGAAGTACCTCTCTCAACTTTGGTAATGACTATCTGCTTGAGACATTGGCTATTGGTACCTGAGCTTTGGGTCTGGAGTCACAGCAAGGAGCCTGGGTGTTGGCACCACAGCTGAGCACCTCTCCCTAACTATACAGATGCTGCTGGGCATCCAGTTCGGGAAATCAGGCTGGGAAAACCAGGTAATGAAGGTCCATTTAGGGTAACAACTTAGGTTTGGACTAAGAGGATGTTTTTGGAAAAAAAAAAATAAAAAATTCCCAGCTGTCCCCCCCGCGGCTTTGTTTAGGTTGACAACCCACAGAGCCGTGTCAGAGCACCCAAACTGAGTTCCCCTTAGGTGAAAACCAAAGTGAAGGATGCACTCTAGGACTGCACCTCCTGCCTTCTGTCTGGTCTGGGATCTTCAGTTCCTTGTCTCTAGTTTGGGGAGATTTTCATAGTCTTTTTTGTATATGCTGTAGGGAGTAAATAGAACATGCATGTGTAATGTTTGAAGTATACACAAAGAAAAAGATACCTCCCTCTTCTGTTACTTTTTCTGGTCTTTCTACATGGTGTAACTGCACTCTTCCCTCACTACAGCCCTCACTTTAGCTCTTGTGGTTTCCCTGTATTTGGGTATTTGTTTGAAATCATGCTGCCTTGGGTGAGGGCACTTACTTGTTAGGCAGTGGATTGTAGAGAGCCTGGACCACCATTTCCCCAGTTCCTCCAGCTCCCTGAAGGTTAAATTGGTTTCCTGCTGGTTTGTGCTTCATTATGTATTCCACACATGAGGCTATTTTTTCTCTTTATAAAGAGTCATTCAGGTCTACAAATTCACATGGTTGAGTTTTAATCTTTAAATCAGTCACACATGCATCGAACTTGAATGGTTCAAATTATGCTGGACTGCACATTGGAAAATAAAACAAGACTTCCAAAAGAATCTCTCCCCCCATCCCTGTCCTGTCCTGCCCTCCTCCCCCAGAAATGGGGCTCATCAACTTTGTCCACCAGATTTTCATATCAGAATCTCTTTATATCAGATTTTTATATTCTTCTGTTTTCTCCGTCAAGCTTCATGACAGCTGCAACATTGCTAGGTTGATACTAGGCTGTGAGTCTACAGAAAAGAAACTTAAACTGTAAACATTTCCAGTTATTCCCTCAAAGGGTAGTATTTTTTGCAGGCTCCCCTTGCAAACCTATGACACTTGGAGACTCTATAAGGTCCATAATTCTGTCATGTGTATTGCTTAATGAGTGCTCAGGAGAAGGGTAAGTACTGGAGCCATAGATTTGGTTGCAAGGATAAAAAAATATTAGGATAATGTTACATCAAAGTATAAACTCACTGGGATTTCATCACAGTGAATAATTCCACTAAATTTCATTTTTGTATCTGCTTATCCCCTAAAAATATATTTAATTCAATTTCCTGTTTTTTTGCTAATCTTTAGTTTCAAGTCAAGATTAAAATGCAAAAAATATTTTTGAAGTATCATAGTTAGAAATGTCAAAATTTACTATCCATCCCACAGTTTTTCACGTTCCCATATTAGAATCACTGAAGAAAAGACACCACATTTATAACTGTATGCATAATGAGGCATCTAGTTTAGTCAGTTTGAGGGTGTAGAAAAAACCTGCAGAAATATCACCTAATTCTGCTTTGCCTTACAGCCTGAGTCATTGCTGTGAAAAATGATTATGAAATGAGACTATATGAAGGAGAAAGCACGCCCAGCAAGCCAAATCTGGATGTTGATAACACAGTTAATCTTACACTAAGGTTACAACATCTGATGAGCGTACTGTCAACCTCATATCAAGCCGTCCGCAGAGACAATCATCCCATGAATCCCATGCCACAATTTTCATCAATTGGCCACATTGCTGACAAGCCTTGTCAAGAAGCCAAAGACTGCACAGACTTGGAGGGTGAACTCTCTCTAGTCTTGAAGGTGGTCCCACGAAAGCCGGCAAGGCAGAAAGGTGTTCTGTGGAGAAGCCTGTGTGCCTGCTGCTTTCCGCATCAAACAAGGATGCTGTGTCTGCCTCTGCTAGGCAAGAGCTTCTTACTTATGCATCCTCTAAATATTTTAGTGAATGGCGTTTCTGCTCTACAGCCCACCTTATGAGGCTATTTCAGAGAATTTGCAGAAATGAGATTTCAGGCTGAGTCAGGAGGACGTATTATGGAAAGCCAATCGTCAGACTGCTGTTTATCCAATCAGGAAATAAAGCAGGGTCGCGCGATCTGAACAGCTCGCTTTTCAGTGCTCCCAAGGAGCTAGTTACAGAAATAGCTATGACTTAACAGCTATTTGCCACAAACTACTTAGCCAGTAATTTAAATACCAATTGAATTAGCGAGAATCATTACCTGTGCAGGAAGGTAACACTTGCAAGATTAATAATTTCCTACAAATTATTTGGCCAACACTAATCTCTGTTATTGAACTGCTGCAGTTATCTTTTCCCTCCAGGCTAGTTGCTCTCTAATTGCAAGCTGACCTTGAGGTATAGAAGCTAATGGCAACAGCTATGTGAAAGCTTAACATAGGCGCCCAGGGCAGAGCATCACCAGCAAAACAGAGCTGTGGCCGTTACTCAGCTATCGCGTCTCAGCCCGGCTCTCCTGATGGTGGGTCCGCTCTAACACCTCTGCACTGAAAACAGCTACTGCTTTTTATCGATCAAGTTCCTGTTTTGGCTGCACATGAGAAAGCATTAGAAATTATCTAGTGGAGGTAGCGTTTTATTCGCCGGTGGAAGTCCAGTGTGAATCTCTCTTGGCAGAACCATTAGCCAGCCAAATTCCTCACTCAGCTTTAGACTCTCATTTCTCCGAGATGTGACCTTTATTTAAGTCAAAGTAACAAGCGAGAGTGTCTAATACCATGACTCAGAGACAGGCAACTTGAATCTCTCTCAGATGTGGCCAGAAAGTGCTACCTAAGTGTTATCAGAGAAGGCCTTAGCTTTTATTATCTGTGACCACAAACTGATCCAGTGGCATTAGCTACTGCCTGGGAAAAGGGTTATTCAGTAGGAGCTGTGACTGTCTGCCCCTTAACCTGTATGCAGGTTACTGAAGACCTTTGGACAGCCAAGTTCCCATGCAGGCAGATGAGAGACTTCATCCTGCATGGAGTAGAAACCTGAGGGCAGGCTCTGCAGGTAAGACCCCAGCAGGGAGAGGAAGCTCTGCTCCGCATCTCCCACAGGTTCATCCAGCACCATCCTCCCCAGGCACTGCAGAAGACCTCACCTCGTGACCCCCATCTGGAGCAGGGGCTGCCAAGGAGGGGGACCTGGTTCTGATGGGAATCCAGCAGAGCCCTGCCCATGGGTGCTGGGGGAAGCAGGGAGGGACGGGGAGCCAGGGCCGCGGCGTGGGGCTTCCCTCTTTCCTCCTACGTGCGGATCTGCAGGGAAGGGGAGCCAAAGGCTTGGCTTTGCTTTGCAAAGGTGGGGGATATTTGGCACAGTCCAGGGAACAACTGACTTCGGAGTTGTCCTTTTCTGGATTTTCCTACACAAGGGAGTGAGTTAGACCACTTCCTTGTTTATAGAAGGCTCTTATTTCTTCCTTCTGTACAAACAGAATTATGATAGAAAATATAAGGTGTCGTGGAAACTTGTTTTGAAAGGTGCATTTGGGAAACTTGAATAAGAACTGGATTTCATTTCCAACTATGGGGGCCAAATCCCTCTCTCAGTTGCCTCCCATAAATCCAGGTTAACTACCTAGTGTAAGCAGAGTTATTTCAGATACCTCTAGTGTGACAGGAAAAGTCGTGTCTGATGACATTCAGAGTTGCAGCATTTCCCCAATAACTTTCAGTTGCTTTTAAATGTCTTTTCTAGTAGTCCAACAGGATGGATGTTGTTCAGGGAGTGATAAGTCTGTAAATATTTTCTTTTTTAAAAAGAAATACCAGCCGCAGTCTTGTCCTCTGGGAATGTGGCACTGACAGGTGTTAGGGTTCAAAGATCAGAAAACAATAGCGTTAACTTCGGAATGGACATGGGTTCCTGACCTGCAGTGTGGTGAGTGGAAAATTCACTCATCAAAGCCCTGGGAAATTAAACACTCCCCCCTGTTCTGGGTCTTTCATACTGTATTAGCTTTCCTTCACAAAGTTCACTTATCCTTGCTTATTTTGAAGCAGGTCTGAAGACTTCCTTCTTGGTATTTCATCATAGGCTTTGTTCTGTAGGGGTTACTGTGGAACAGGACTGTTCAGATCCTGAAGGGTTACAGTGGCAAACGAGGCAGCCAGTGTGTGTATACACGTGTGTGCGTGTGTGCGTGAGCACGTGTGTATGGGTGCGTGCATGTGCGGAGCAGTCATTCTGTATTAAGATAATACATGTGCTTTTTTTCTCCTTAATCCTGCTCTTGTTGCATATTTATGACCATCTGCCTGTACTTAGGCAGTGAATCTCTGTTCTATGATATCAACATTATGACAAGTCAGCTCAACAGATGACTACTCCATATATCACTAGGAAGAGGCAATCCCTACAATGTGCGAACTGCATTGTCTGGCCATCTCCATTTCAGACATTATACTCATCCTGTAGTTCTTTGAGTTTTGCAAAAGGAGTGCTCATTATATGTTATTTATACATTCTGAAGTGACAACTTCAGGCATCTCCTGTGGTTCTGCATTAAGTACAACCCATATTTATCCCCAGATACTGCCTTTGTATTTAAAGACTATAATTTAGTCACCAGAATTTCTTCATCTGCTGCTGGAGTTTTCTCTTTTCCCTTGCAAGTGCATCAAACTCACCCCTTGAAGGCACAGAGGAGTCTGAGATTTGAGTGCATGCATTTGTGTGTGGGGCTGAGCAGGCAAAGTTCCCACCGGCTCTAAAGAAAGCACTCACATGCTGTACATGGTCCAAACTTGCCTCCTTCCTGGCCTTTATTTGCAATTCAAACAACAACAATAATAAAACAAACCTCAGCCAAAGTTTTCTCTCCAAACTTGGCTAGGGTTTCTCTGGACGGATCTCCTCGGTCCCAACCCCTTGTTTGTTCTCTTTCAAAGACACAAACTCTTCTCACTTCCTAGCTGGAGCCAACAGGATCCACCTGCCAGCACGAGGCCGCTCTGTATTTTTGTGTAGGAATCTCGCACCTGAACAAAGCTGCTCTCCTTGTGCAGGGAAGGGCCACCCATATAAAGCTGTATCCAGTCCCAGTGTCCGCTTCTTAAGGACAATATACAAAATCAGAAAAAGCAGCAAGAGAACTGAGACTACCTCTCTGAGAGAGAATTATGGAGAGCTGATAAAATTATTTTAGTTTATGAAAGAGAGCTTCAGCAAGTGTGTGGATCAAAGTTTGTAAGGTACCATCCAAATGGTCTTAAGAAGATTTAATGTCTAGGTGTTAAGGCCAGACAGATTTACACTGGAAACAAAATGCATATTTTTAATAGCAGGATTAACGAATCATCCGATTTATTCACTAAGATGTGTGGTAAGTGCCTTATAATGCAAAATCTTTTAGCTTCTGTGCATCTTCACAGATAAATTCCCAAGAAGACGATGTGTAGAAAGTGGAAATCCAAACCAGACATCTCCGAAGTGCTGTGCCTCTCCTTTGAAATGACAGCTGGTCCTCCCCAGCACGCTGACGGAGCCAGTGTCATGGAATATCAAACCGGCAATATGACATTGCTCCTTTATTCCAGCCTATGGACAGCATTTTTATTGCTGATTCCACTCATTAGCCATATCATACTCCTGACTGGGACAAAGAAGCTGGGGTCAGCATGTTAATATGCTTCAAGGAGAGGTGCCCCAGCGCTGCCCCCACTTTGAGTGTGGTTTAGAAGTGAGCATTCCCAGAAAACACCACAGAAAGATCAAAGGTCTTCCTTATCAGCTGGAGTGCTCGGTGGCTTGTGTTAGCATTTTGCAACATTGTCCCAACACAGATGAGGGATGAAGTGACAGGTCCTGTCATTGTGCCCAGGAATTTTCACTCCGTGACCAGAGTTTTGACATGCAATACGGACAAAGCAGTAGGGAACGAGGGTGCTGTGTGCGCTGACCCCGTTTCTGTGGGATTCATTCCTCTCCTCCTTCAAAAAAAAAAAAAAAAGAAATCCTCACTTTACTCTAGGTATCATGATCACCTCTTCCTGCAGCAGGTGTCCTGGACAGCCTTATTTCATGCTCCAGCGGAAGGACATGAGGCCGGTAGGAGCCAGGACTTCTGTATGAAGTGACTCCTAACTGACCGGGGGGATTCTCCAGGACGGGGAACTCTCTTCCCGTAAAAAAGGCTGTTCATTTCACATTAAGTTTTAATTTAGCAGAACAATTGCTTGCTTTCTTCAGAGGAGGAGAACATGTTCCATGAACAAAGACTGTCTATAACCATTAACTTTGGCCCCACTAAACAAGGGGTCAGGTTTATTTTCCATACACTGTGCCTGCCAAACCTTTTTCCCTTGTTCCATTCTACTGCTTTTCATCAGGTCACTCTTATTATAATTCATCCGTGAAAAGAAAAAAAGAAGAAAAAAAAAATCATTCCTTTAAAGCAAAGTTAATTCAAACATCAACATGCAAGAAGGAAATCATACAATAGCACCCAAATTTAGGAATAAGCTTCTTTCTTTGACCAAGCACCCCATGTCCCACAGCTACAACAGGACAAGATCAAATATTTTTCTAAGACCCCAGCAATTAGCAACAAAAAAGTATGACAGTTTTAAAGGATCAAGAAATTCATATTGGAGTTAGCTACAGCTTGCTTTTAGTGTAATGTAGTTACAGGCAAGGGAGGGACAGAGGGAGTAATTCAAGATTTATTTTTGCTCTGAGCAGCCTAGATTTTGGCATTACATCAAATGACTGGTCCATTAATCACATTTTGAATAGTCTTTGCTTTTATATTCTCCTTTTTTGATGAACAAGAATATTTTGTCAATGACAAAGATATGAAGTCCCACATGTAGATTCTCTTAGCAAAAGAAATCCCACAGACAGACTGATAAATTTATTTCTGTCCAAGGGAATACAGTCTTAAGATTACTGAGAAAACCTGCAGAAGGAAAGATTGTCTCATGCTTGACCATCTTCCAAACTCTGCAAAGAACAAGCTGGGCCAGTTTTGGTATTGGGGCTGTATGAGTAGCAACTCAGAGGCAGGAGGACACCAGAGGTCACCTTGATTTGGTGCAGGCTTGACTCCAAAACTCACTGCAATTAATAGAAAGATTGTAATATCTCAGAAACTCTAGTTCAAGTGGGTCTGGGCAGCTGACTGGTTAGCTGAGACTCATGCAGCCTGCAGGAGCTGATGCTCTGTTGGTGGGTGAGCTGTTCTGTGGCATCCCTGGGGGTGAGAAACATACAGCTGTGGGCATGAAAACACATTCAGCTGAGGTGTTGACTGAAGTCTTTTTCTCATCTGGCTGGTGGACAGTCATGCCAATGGTATCACTCTCATCACAGAGCAGGATCTGGCCCCAGAGAGAGGAAAACAAATGAAAGGCAAAGAGAGCTCCAGCCTTTTGCTTGGGCATGCAAGGATCTCCTTGTACTGAGCTCACCTGAAGGGATAAACATGGCACCTCTGTGCTGAAGAATAATTCATCTCAGCTAAACCACAAGCAAAGCCACAAAGAGGAGGCTGGGATAATGAAAGGCAACGAGCCCATCATGAAACCCAGATATAGCAATGACATTGAGGAGGTTGTTTTCTCAGCAAATAAACCATCGAACCCCAGCTCACATCTTCCCCTTCAGAAATAGGTTGCCCTCAGCCATGAGCCTGTTATTCCCAAGTTCAGTTTGTTTTGTTCAGTTTTGTTTGTTTCTGTGGTTCGTTCACAGTTTTTCTGAAGAGGACCTTAACACACAGACACACACAAAGTGGAAAAAATAAATGTTTTGCTTTCTGGAACCCCATGGCTAAGAACAGCTAAAATGTCAGCTGCCAGTTTATTTAGACATGACAAGGCGTATGGCTAGACATGGGACACAGCTGAGACCAATTCTACTCCTTTCTTGTTATTATATAAACATCTTTTTTTAAAAAAAAAAAAAAGAAAGAAGAAAATTGGCAGGGCATTGAGCTGGGGAGGCCTAGCATTTCTAGACCTAGTCTTCTCTTGCAATTTTCTTTCCACATCCGTCTTCTCCCTACAATCAAAGTTGGGGTTTACCTATATCCTCTTTTTTCTCTAGACTTCATAATTGGTTAAAATCATTGGGATTATTCCTTCTTCCCTCCCTGTACCAGTATTATTCAAAAGGACTGGGCAGAGAGCAAAAGGAGAGGTCTGCCCAGTCTTTTGGTCAACTCACATCCCAAACCCACCTGTGGCAAAACTCCCTGTGTTCCAGTGGACATGGAGATGATATCTTCAGCTCAGGTTTCTATGCTCCTTGGCTCATGTTTATAGCCCTGGCTGGATAGAAGGGAGAAGCAGGAAATGCCCCTGGGAAGCAGCTCTTTCCTTCCAGCAGGACATGCCTCCAAGTCAAACCCAGAGATGGAGCACATTTCATCCTTGCTCTCTGAATTTATCGTAGCTTCTTATTATGAGATCCACTAAAGGAGAGACTTAGTGCTAGATGGCAGAATAGTAACAAAGTGCTCCTCTACCTGAGCAGTTTATTGGGTAACTAAGGTTATCTTGCACCAGTAAGAGGGATATGGTGATGCATGCAACCTGGGAAGAAGATGTTGAAACGCCTCAGGGCAATGCAGATGGGAAATCTCACCTGCTAACACTTATCAGGGTATTACTTTTCTCTTCCTAGATCCTCCACCACTGTAGCAGGACTATGTTAGTTGCCTGTCTTCTGCTACCTTTTGTGGAGTAAAATCCTCAGCCACCACAATGGCCAAAGCAAGGGTGGCTCTTTAGCTGGTGTTTGGACAAAGACCTGTGGAAGGAAGAGGCAGCTTCTGCCCCTGAAGACTGCAGAACACAGCAAAGGCTCTGTTTGCCTGACTTCCACTAAAACACAGGAGATGAGGCCAAGGGGCTGTGGGAGGTTCCTCAAAAGGTCTGCTATGGCAGAGTCCAAACGGGTACAGGAATCACAGGAGGCCACCAGTTATCAGTGGCAGATCCTTGAAATTCACAGGGAAAGTTATTCTGTCCCAGATGTGAAACTGAGTAAAGAAATATGGAATTTCCCAAGAGTATCCCCTTTTTGTGTGTGTACTAAACCAGCACTGCCACATGAAGTGAGGAAAACATCATGTGTCATTTTGAAGGATCTTTCAAGGTGCTAAAGAGCTGCTGGCTCTCAGACCCACTGACTGTGCTACAGCTGGTCGCTTCCCCCAACAAGGAGCCCCGAGCTGACGGCTGGTAAAGCGTGGCTGGGGTAGGGCAGGAGGTAGTCGGTGCGTGACCTTTAATTCCTCAGTTAGAGGAAACTGCCTGCAAGAATGTAGGAGAAATTAGAGGAATTAACTTTGTTCTGTTAATGCTAGATCTGTCAGTCTAGTTCAGGAAAGCGCATGGCAATTCCCGTAAACAACTGATGGCTTTAAAGGCATTTAGCTAGAAGTCTGTTCACCTTCCATCCCACTTTTCCTGACCTTGAGCCTTAATTAGAAGGTTTGTGATTCATGACTAAACAGCATAATTGCATAAAGCAGGGGAGAAAGGCATCCGGACATAACTGGATTTACTCTAAATGTGAACGTTTGTGCATGTACTGATCAGCACCAGGATAATAAGGTGGTACATTCCAGATCTCTGTATATATTAGTGCAAAGTAAATGGCCCCAGGTGGTTTCTGAAACGAACAAAATCCTGCTCTCAGTCTGGAACTGTTAATTGTTAACTACTCAGATAGGCTTACATTCCTCTTACTTCACAAATTAAACCCACTTGTCATCTGTTATTGATTTCATAGCTTTAACATTCAGGGAAGGAAAACAGACTGGGGAACAGAAAAAAGAAAATCAGTGTCAGGATGTGCTCCACTATGCGTGCCATATAATAAAAGACCTACAAACAGCCGATCGCTTTGGCATTGTTCAGCCTCCTCATCCTTCAGCCTGGCTACAAAACAGCAGAGGAAAGGGAGGTTGTGTTTTGCAGAGGCAGATGAGCTCTGACGGGAAAGCCTTCCTCCCGTGGCCCCAGGAGTGCGTCTCCACTCTTTCTAGGCAGCACATGTGTGAGCAGCACTGAAGTGCAGTTGCTGAATAAGATGGCATAAACCTCAGTTCAAGTTTTAGTTTGGCACTAAGATCCACCCTTCTGCTTCCCCATGCACCTGCTCATGCCAGGAAGGGAACAGGGCGTTTATTAACTAGTAATTCCCCCATCATAGAGCAGCCTTTGCTGCTGGGTGTGCTCTCGCTGGACCCTGGGGACATTCCACAGATATCTGGCTTCTTCAAGCAGAGAGTTTTGAGTACAACACAAACGTGGCTCTTCTGCTGAGTGCTGCAAATTCTGAGGGTCAGGATCCAGCCCATAATTTTCTTCAGCATGTTTTTTCAAACTTTTTGGACAAACATAACTACAGCGTTTCTGAATTCAGATGTAACCCAACAACTGTCCCCCCTGCAAGTGCAGAGTTCCCCCTGTGTCTGTCGATGCACACAGTAATGCGCATCACCCTTTTCTTTCATGAAGTCCAAGGGCCAACATTCAAGTCCTCAGTCCTTTACGGCAAGAAGGTAGAACACCCACCTCCTGACAGAGCAGCGACTTGCAGCGTGGCGTGTCCCCTCCGCACTTACACTGTTGCTATTGCTATTTCTAGAAATACAGGCTTTACTCCTTAAAATGAATTCCTATTTCTCTAGGCAGAGTAGAGCCAAAAAGAGATGCTATCAAACATTGTGCTATTAGCTGCAACACTCTGGAGATGGCTTCTGAGGTTGCACTTGGCCTGTAATTAAGACTTGATAAAATGCAGCATTTATCAAACTAAATGCAGTAGGAATATCCCTCCTTTGATGAAGTAGGTAAATTTTTTAGGTACTGTGTACACATCCCAGGCAGCACAGCACGAAGGGAGAGGGGATAAACAAAGAAGTGAAAACAAAGAGCTAAGGAAGAGTGAAACCAACACTTCAACCATAACCAACACAGTCAATGTAAATTCAGTAGAAGCGCATGATCAAAGAAAAGACACAATTATCTGTGTAATATTATCTGGCTGCTTAAGCTAACTTAGTAATCACAATGCCAGCTGCAGGGTTTCTGGTAATATACGGGGACACGTTTTTTGCAGGCCTTCCTTGAGGAGCCTCAGTATGGTCTCATTTGCCACCTCCTCCAGTCTCTCTCTGGTGGGCAGAGGCCCAGGGAAGCGGGCAGTGCTGAATCACAGGTCCGGACTGGAGGTCCCTGCCTCAGGTCTGTCACCATGGAGGGGTTGCCTGCGTCCACCCCTGACGTAACCACAGGGCTTTCAGTAACACAACTAGCAAGCAAAACTTCACTATAATGCTGCTTTAATATTTTGAAAATGTCTTGCCAGTGAAAGGAACTAAATTAATCACGTGGAGAGGGTGTTGACTTCTCTACAGGAGGAGACCCTGCATACCTGTGCAGCATCAGATGTAAATGACTAATGATACTCTGTTGAAGAAGATGAGAGCTGGAGGTTTCCAGGATAGTTTGGGGAACCAAATCTCTTATTATTGTGAACTATTTCAGATACCAATTGCTTTTGGTAAAATAATTTGGACCAAATTTACTTGGTCCAAAATCATTGACCAAAAGTGGCAGAAGTCACGTCTCTTTCTGAATGTTTGCCACCCACAGGGAATTGTTATTTGGACTCGGCAGCACATATCAGACTATCTGCTAATCCCGTGTAGGGAATTACATCAACGAGTTAACATTCAGGCACACACAATGATGCCACCATTTCCTCCTCAGCTGATTAGCCTTGCTCTCAGGGTCTGCTGAATGGTAAAACAGACCTGCAAATGGCTCAGAGTACAGGTTCATTACTGTCTGGCAGCCGTCCTTATTTCTGCCTTCACTGCGCACTGCAGGAGCAAGCTCCAAGTGCAGAGCTCTCAAGAGAAGAGCATCACAGAGGAAGGTTATTAACCTCTATTGTGTCCTCCAGAGAGCTCCACCCTCCTAAAGGTCCATTTACTGATTTCACTGTTTTGCACTTTTTTTTGTCCCCAGAGGGGAAGCGCACAGATGACTTCCTAAATCAACAGGAACCTAATGAAAATACACGTACCTTTGGAGACATCTCTCTTCTGCTCACAACTCCCGCTATCCAACATGCAAATCTAAAACAACCCCAATGCTGCCAATGGGTGAAATCCTTGACGCCAGCTTCCAGAGAGCATCCCAAACTCAGACGTGCCATGACTCTGGCCCAGTGGCCTTGGCAGGGGGGAGAGTTTCCCATATTGTTTTCTCTCCCAGGAGCAAATGATGAAGAGGTGATGTCTCCTCTTGGGCAGTATCTCTTTTCTTCACCAGTGAAACCACTCTGGCAGTTTGGTCTGGGAGATGAAGAATTCAGCAGAATATTGTGGTAGGACTATAATGTTTTATTAATTTATTTTTTTAAACATACATTTGTTAGTTGCTTCCTATATTTGCATGTGTTTGTATTTTCATACCACAGTCAAAGGGTTCTAAAATCTGCTTTATCTACTCTGACATGCTCGATCAGGAAGAGGCGTTGGCATTTTTGTGGTGACATTTGTGAAGGCAGCAGGGGTACTGGTGGGCTCCTTGATGTACCTCTGACTCAGTTCATGTGCAAGATGCATGGGGCTCACAAAACAACTTTGACTCCTTGTGTGAAGTAACCTGCTTCATTTATTGCAACAAAAATAAACACAGTAGGGAGCTGCAGTGAGTGGTCTTGAGCCTGATGAGCTCAAATGTTTTGTTTAGCAATGGGACTCCTTTTTGGCCACAAAATTCTCACAGGAAAGTTTCTTATTCTGACCCTTGTGTAAGTGGGTTCTAGCTCTGCGTTCCGCACTTCTGGTGCCTGATTTGAGGCAGAGCCTGGATGCACAACTGCCCCGCATCCACTCCTATAATTATTCTCTCACATGCTCCCGTTATCACCGCAAGCCAGCTTTAGAGCGGGCTGAAGCTAAAAGTGACAGTGCCACCTCCACACCTCCGCCAGCTCAACATTCCTGCCCTCTGCTCTCTGCCTCGCTCAGGCAGAGTTATGCTTCTGCCAGGCTTTGACCAACTTCAGATGCCAGCTGCCAGGCTCGCTGTACTCTACCAGGGATGTTGCTTCTCCTCTTGATTTTTCAAGAGAACAATGAGTTACCAGAAAACTCAGTGATGCCAAAATAGAAAAGCCAGACAACAGACCTTAGGAGTTGGGACCCAAATTCAGTCTTCTTTCAACGTTAATCCCCTCTATGCTTCCAAGTCCCTTTTGTAGTGTCAACCTAAAGTGCAGTGACAGCTAGTGATTAGCAGGAAAATGACCCTGTGAAAAGTAACTGAAATGTCATAATTGATTAAAGACTAGAGCAAATGGGATCAAATTAAAACCATGAAAGAAACCTGATTTCTGGCATTTCCTAAAATATCTGTGTTATAGTTTACAAGTTTATCTTTCTTTAAGCATACACCTCTATTTCATACAAGTCTGTTTAAAAAAAGATATGCTAACAGAGTACACATAAAACACCTACTGCTTTTAGTCATTTCTACACACACTGTCAGGGACTATGAAATGTGAATGCAAAAGAGCATTAACCTAAAAGCAGGAAAGAAAGTCCACTCCTCCTGAGGCCTGTAGAGGCAAGATCGTCTTCCGAGTCAGGGGAAATCTGCAATTATAGGGATTCTCCAGTACGAGGTAGTTATTTTGGTTTTGGTAAATACTGATTTTATTGCTAAAAATGTCTGGACTGGATTATGAAAGGCTGCATGCGCTCACACGTGCATGTGAGTGTGTATCCTTCTATACATGTACACAAAAAAAAAACAGAAGAGAAAGTGAGGTTTCTCCTGCTTGCAGAGGAGCGAGTCTCAGCCCGGAGTGGGTGGGAAAGGCGGGACCACTGCCCCAGCCACCGTCTTGCCCTGCAGCCAGAGCAGGGCCAGGGCAGGGAAAGGGTGGGCTGCCACTGGGAGTGTGCTGCTGGGAGCGTGTCCTGCCCACGCTAACAGTACCGTGGCTCAGCTGGGCTCTCCGGAGAGAGTCCGGTCTCCTGCACGTGCATACACACGCACATACACAAAAATAAACACACACCCATTCATTGCATGCCCCCTCTGGTCCAGGTCATGTCTTAAAGCCACAGCTGAGCTCTAGGTTGCCAAGGCAATTTTAAAAGTTAGTCGGCTGAACTTTTCCAAACAATCACAGCCTATTCACTCCCTTCCCTTATTTGCAGCCTAACAGCTGCCCAGACATGTGGCATGCTCAAGACTGTATGGCTGTCACCCTCCTGTTTGGAGAGAGAAGTCCTGAGGAAAGGCTTTTCTGTCGGCACACTGCTCAACCACAGTGCTGCCTCTGCAGGGAGAGGCTCGTCCCAGGGGAGGGAATGCCCTTACCGCTTACTTACTTTTGCCATCACTGCTGAACAAGCACTCATAGAGAATACTAGCCTGGCCTGCAAGGATGCGACTGTACTCTGAGCCTTGTCTCTTCAGCGTACTTAATACGGGTGGAATTTTAGCTGCTGATGCTGGTTTGTAGTATCTGACCCATTTTCTCTCGGATGACTACCTACCTCCCTCCTGAAAAAGGAATCTTTTTTTTTTTTTTTTTTTTTGGTAATATCCTGAAGGCAATAACCATCAGAGCCTTGCTCTGTGAAAATAGACCCAGGTTTCAACATGCATTACTTCTGTCCCATTTCAGAACAGTTCGCCTTCAGCCTAGTGACTTGCAGCAGCTAGCCTGGGTTTGTCCAGTCATTTATTTAGATCTTAAAATGACAAGAGCCCAGACACATTTGTTGATTCAAGAGCTGCAGAACTTTGTCATCCAGGGAGGAGCTGCTGTTAAGTGACTGCTATCGCTGTATCCGTGTGGTGGTGGTTTGGTTTCCATCTCCAAAACCCAGCCCATTTCTTCCAGCCATATGCCAGACACTCTGCTTACTTGTGCCAGTTTACGGGCATAACACTACTGGCTTCATGGCAAAAAGCTATTCTGAGAGTTTCTGAAACAAAGCCTTAATGATATATGGCTGCCAAAGTTAGCTGTTTCACAGCTGTAATAGCACACTGTAGGCTGCGTGGCAGCCAAGCTGTCTTTGTTACTGTATTAAGTGAGGTGCGAGAGTCTGGAATGCTACAGGCAGCGAGATCCGTCGTGGGTGGCAGCTGCCTTCAGAGTCCTTGAAAGGATATGCTGTGATAACTTGATAAGGTGTTTGCATGTGTTAGAGGGCATGACATCCATGCAAGGCTGGGTGATTAGAGCACAATTTTCTTTGGACGCGAGGTGCTCCAAACTGCATAGAAATTGGGCGGAAAATATGAAGCACGCTGTGTTTTTTCCACAGGGTTCTAATTATTTCATGAGAAGTAGTTTTCCTGCTAATGTCTGACTCAGCTAATGTGTTTATGCATTCTTTTAGACTGCCCCTCGACTTTCCCAATCAGGATACACTGCATTTTGTTAGAGATCCTGACAATCATGACACTGGGATGTGGGGTGGTGTTCCCAGTCTGGGAGCTGGTCTCCGTAAAGCTGGTGTAAATCGACAAGAATTACACTGAGGTTACTTTGCTGTAAACACAGGGTAGGTGAGATGAGTCTTAGACATGCTGTTCTTATTCTCTGCATCTACATGGACCTAAACACTCCAGATGCCATGAAAATTTGACCACTGCAAATGGCATTCTCCCATTTCACCCTGCTCGAAACTTGTTCGTATGTTTCTTGAACAGAGTTTGCACTTTTCTCAACCGTAGGTGAACCTTTTTACATCAAGGAAAGACACAAAACAAATTTTTCTCATAATCAGATGCTCTGCCCCCTCTGCTTGTCGTCAGCGGAAAGCCCCATCAGCCCATCCGTGCACTCAGGTGCCACTTAGCCATTCGTTTTAGGTTACTGTGATTCTAGTTTATTGTTACCAGGCAGGGCAGCTCTCTTTCAAATAAACGCATAGGATCCTATATCTAAGGTTTTATGTTAGCATGCATGAGGGTGATTGTCCCCTCAGTCACATCAGTCTGTGGAGCTATGTCAGGACAAGGGGGTGGGACGCAGGACCCATACATAGTGTGAACACTGGCATTCCCTGGAGAGGGGAAAACAGCATGCCCAGCTTCTTTAAATTGCCTCTAGTCAGCCAGAGGTACTGTGGCTGCATTTTCCAAATAACTGAGAAAGCTGGGTCTGTTTTTCAGAAATGGGGATTACACCATATGACTGACTGGCATGCTGAAATGAGATGTGAATCTCGTAGTGATAGAGTATTTTAAGGCTGCATCCTGCCCTTGATGAACAAACTTAGTACACATGATAAAACAGGGTTTGATCCCATTTCCTCTTGGTGAAACCTCATACTGCATGAATAAAAGTTCTCAGGGTTTTTTCCACTTATGATTCATTTGTCTAAATTCCACTGAAGTTTTTGGATTATGACAGCTTAGCAAGACGAAAATGAAGTCCTAGTGATTGTCTTGTTATGAAGGATTAAATGATTTAATTTTATAATTAAACCTGAGATACAAGCCGGGTATGTCCAGTCCTGAGATAAACACAGATGCTGAACAAGTTATTGATATAAGTGAACCATTTCCATGGTAGGAACCTGAGATGAGTGATTTGGACTGCCGTACATGTAGTTTGTAGCAAAATCTGTCGTGCTAAACTTGACAAGGCAAAAGCACATACTGTCTTGCACATAACTGCATTTGGGTTTCCAATTATTTTATGCTAACAAAAAACACAAAATCCCTCGCCGTTCCAAGAAGTGTCCAGCAAGAGAGAAAGCTGTAAACCCAACCATTGGTAAATTTCTCTTTTTAAATTTCTCTCTTTAGCACAGGTAAATCAGGTGCTTAGGTAAATGAGGGCCAGACCAGTCACACCTAGACTTAATGCGTGCTCCAGGAGGTCTTTTCAAAATCCCGGTAGAGATCCTCTGTCTGCAGTGGGGCACCCAAACACATCCACGTGATCAGCCCACTGCAAGCGCAGAGCACCTTACTCCTTTCTCACTCAGAGCAGGAAAATCTGCTTCACATTTACTGCAGGCTTTTGTGGTGCATGAAGCAAGTAGTGTGCTATAAATTCACATATTTCCTTATCTTCCAGTACCTTGTTCTTATGCCCAAAACATGAACGCATATCCTAGCAATTCCCTAATCTCATTGCTGAATAATGTGGTGTATCAGGTCCAGCATAGCCGGAGATTGTGGGCACGGGCTGCAAAAATGAACAGATATTGAACTGAGGCTGGATGTAGATTAGAAGTCAAGGAACATAGGGCTAAATTTCCAAAATTAATCTGGAAAAATGGATTTCAACATCCTGGAATTCAACACTTCTTTGGACTGATGATTCTGTATGGATTGTAGTTGCTCAGTTGCCCTTAATGATACTATTTTCATGCTTCCTGAAGCTGCTTTTGTTCTATATGTGTGCAACCTGGTAGATAAAAGGGACATGTTCCACTAGCATCTTCATATCATAAACACAATAGATATGCTGAAGATTCAGATGAGCTGAGAGTAAGTTAAGTTTTAACAGGTGGTTTCTAAATAGACTTGCAAGTTGCAGCAATGCTGGTCTACTGATGCACATTGGAATTTGCAACCGCAGTATGAAATACCTCAAGAACTGGAAAATCAGGCTGTACTAAATTCCATGTCTCTTAATATCTTCCCAAACTGTGCATTAGTATTGTGTTTCTAGCCAAGTACCACGTATTTTCCAGATATTTCTTCTTCTACGTGAACAGAAAACCTGACCTTGTAGGCTCCACTGCACAGTCCTGACTGTTGCACTCATAGTGAGTGAGTGGGTCAGACCAACATCAAAACTCATGCGGTTGGTTATCTTTTATTTCTTTTTTTCAGTAGCCAGGAGTGTGATGGCACAGACAGATGCTGAGTTTCATTCCAGAATCCAGGACCTGGATGACTGGCTGGTGGCTCTCCTAGGGCATTCAACCCTAAATTACAGAAACATCAAGACATGAAGTGGAATTTTTGTTCACTGCAACTATTGCAGTATTATTATTTTTTTATTATTATTATTAATGGACAGGAGCAGTTAGTTTTCTCCTTAGTAACAGGAAGAGGTGGCCTGAGTAATAGAAGTTCAATGAAAGTTCAACTGGTTACTCACCTAATGTGCTCAACAGATCAGAGGTGTGGAAGTACTTAGAAATGATAGTTAGACCAAGAAATCAATGAGGAGGTGACGAATCATAGGTATGTATTAGATTTATGTGTTAAGCCAGCCATCTGGGAGCTATTTAAATCAATTCAAATAATTTTGTCAACAGATGAAGATAGCAAGTAATCATTCATGGTATGGTTGCTATTCAGAGAGCAGTTGGGTTCCTGTCCTGCCTGTTTCCCCTGTCACATGGAAAACTTCATTCTGAATTTGTGTGGAAAGGCATTAACAGAAAAATCAACCTCCAGGGAATTTACTTTTTTAATAGTCTGTGAAAAGGCTGCTGGAGCCCCTTTTGTGACCCTCCTCTCGTCTCCTCCGATGGCTTTCCCTTGGCCTTGTTCCCTGACTAAGCCAGGTGTCTGTGGGAAAGACGGTTTCATGCTGCTCCATTCTACATTTAGACATGGGCAGCAAGCAGAAGTGATGCTATAAAAAGTTTCAACTCCAGTGAGAAGTTCAAATCTGCCGCTCATCCTGTTGAACCCTCTAGAGTGCTGCCCTTCCTCCTAAGCCCCCTTCTCCCCTCACACACAGGCAGGAAACATTCGCAGTCTGAAACAGGTCACGTCTAAGCCCCAGTAACTTTATTTTGCAAGCCCTTCGTGGGCAATAAATAAAGTACTAATTATAGGTTTTTCCTCCAGCTTTGTCAGAGGAGCACGTGAAAGGACAGGTGGGGTCGGTACTGCTGGGTGAGAGCGGAGCTGGGCAGCTGGAGGATGAGCAGAGTGAACCTGTGGCAGTCACTGTCTCAGTGCTGAAGTGGTGCAGCTCTTGCATGCAGGGAAGAAGCGGGAAAAAAAAATCTCATAGACTGGGAAAGGACTTCAGAGGGCAAGCTCTCTGTTTCCCACTCCCCACAGCTGCTTCTTCCAAGGGAGAAGAAGGGCTTTGAGTATGGCTCGTCCAGACTCTCCGCTGCTCATTAGATTCCTGCTAGCTTCATGTGTCCCTTTTTCACCAGAAAAGGTGGTGGAGTTGTAAAGGACAATACACTTTGTGGAAATTTTTGATACTGCCTATAAGTGCTCTGTGTTGGCTTCCCATGGAAATCATGCTCTCTGTGTGTGTGTGTGAGTGTATAATCACTGTGTTTCATTGTTGATTAGCCACTTTCTGTCCAATCTTGAAAGAAAGTCACTTTGCCAAGGTATCTGTGGAATCATAGAATCATTTAGGTTGGAAAAGACCCTTAAGATCATCGAGTCTGACTGTAAACCTAACACTGCTAAGTCCACCACTAAACCATGTGTCTAAGTATGACATCTACATGTCTTTTAAATACCTCCAGGGATGGCGGCTCAGCCACTTCCCTGGGCAGCCTGTTCCAATGCTTGACAACCCTGTCAGGGAAGACATTTTTCCTTCTCTGGAGGAGGACTCTGGGAACTACCAACCTGTCAACCTCACCTCTGTGCCTGGGAAGATCATGGAACAGATCCTCCTAGAAGCTATGCTAAGGCAGATGGAGGACAGGGAGGTGATTTGAGATAGCCAGCATGGCTTCACCAAGGGCTATTCCTGCTGGACCAACCTAGTATCCTTCGATGATGGAGTGACTACATCAGTGGACAAGAGAAGAGCTATGGATGTCGTCTATCTGGACTTCTGTAAGACCTCTGACACAGTTCCCCACAACATCCTTCTCTCTCTAAATTGGAGACATATTGATTTGATGGGTAGACTGTTTGGTGGATGAAGAATTGGTTGAATAGTTGCATCCAGAGGGTAGTGGTCAACAGGTCAATGTTCAGACATTGGAGATTGGTGACAAGTGCTGTCCCTCAGGGGTCCATATTGGGACCAGTACTGTTTAATATATTCATCAATGACATAGACAGAGGATTAGAGTGCACCCTCAGCAAGTTTGCAGATGACACCAAGCTGAGTCATGCGGTTGACATGCCTGAGGGATGGGTTGCCATTCAGAAGGACTTGGACAAACTCAAGAAGTGGACCCATGTGAATCTCATGAGGTTCAACAAGGCCAAGTGCAGGGTCCTGTACCTGGGTTGAGGCAACCCCTAGTATCAACACAGGCTGGGGATTGAAGGGAATGACAGCAGGCCTGCAGAGAAGGACTTGGGGGTACTGGTGGGTGAAGCTGGACATGAGCTGGCAACGTGCACTTGCATCCCACATTCCAGGCTGCATCAAAGGAAGCATGGCCAGCAGGCCAGGGGAGGTGATTCTACACCTCTGCTCCCATGAGACCCCAACTTGGAGTAGTGTCCAGCTCTGTAGCCCCCATGGACCTGTTGAAGTGGGTCCAGAGGAGGGTCACAAAATGATCAGAGGGATGGAACACCTCTCCTATGAGGAAAGGCTGAGAGAGTTGCGGTTGTCATCCTGGAGAAGAGAAGACTCTGGGGTGACCTTATTGTGGCCTTTCAGGACTTAAAGGGTCCTTATGAGAAAGACAGGGACAAACTTTTTAGTAGAGCCTGTAGTCATAAGACAAAGGATAATGGTTGTAAACTAAAGGACGGTAGGTTCAGACTAGATATAAGGAAGAAATTTTTTACACTGGGAATAGTGAAGCACTGGCACAGGTTGCCCAGAGAGGTGGTAGATGCGCCATCCCTGGAAACATTCAAGGTCAGATTGGATGGGGTGCTGAGCAACCTGATGTAGTTGAAGATGTCCCTGCTCATTGCAGAGGTGTTGGACTAGACATCCTTAAAGGTCCCTTCCAACCCAAACTATCAAGTGATTCTATGATTCTAAGTATTGACTCTAGCAAAGATGGTACCTGTTGTACGCCTGCCAAAATCAGTGGTTGATCAAATCCCTAGTGATGAAAACAGAGCAGGCCCCTGAATTTGCTGCTAAAGACAAGGCAACGCCTTTTTTTGAGTTGTGCTATGAAGCCATTTGAGTTGCATGCACATCATATTTCATTTAGCGCTCAGACTAACTTGGATTAGTGTCCAGCTGCAGAATTAAACATGATGCATTATTAGCTCTTGATAATGCAAATGTGTGAAATGGTCACTCTCTGTAACCCATAAGGTTAAACACCTGCCATGTTCTTGACTGGAAGAAGAGGATGATGTGAATTTTCAGAGGTATCAAGGTTTAAAGGACTTGTGTCAGAGGTTATGAAGTGGTTACTTTGAAGACTTGCTTTGGTTAATTCAGTGTGCAGGGTGTTGTCACTTATATAGTGTGTCCCTGTACCTCACCTTCTTCTGCAGCATGGCCACCACCAGTATTCATCTTTTTTGTCTCATGGGTGAATGTTAAAGAACATGTTCAAGGATGAAGGACTATTGACATGAACAAAGCTGCAGAGACTTTACTGTTCACTTGCAAAGTGACTTTTAATCTGACTTTGCAAGTGCCTGGGTGGTCTTGCCTTTTACATTTCTGAGACTCAAATTGGATTCCAAATTGCAATTTTGTTTTTCAAACAACAGAGGAGACCAAAACAAGTTTTGAGATTCACAATTAGATATGGTAATCCCTCATCTATTATTTTTAAAGCAGCTGCTATCCCCTAAACAAGGCACTTAATTGCTAGGGAGAACATCCAAGTCTGGACAGATTTGTGCGATGCAGGTTTAGAAATGCAACAAAATTCTTTCAGACTTTGTATTAACAACTGGTCTAACACTGATCATATTTAGGCTGATATAAATACATGCATCCGTATGGCTTTGAACAGTTCGTAAAATATGTTTAGCTCTCCATTTCTAATTGGCCATTTCTAGCTCTCTTTTTCTCCTGTGAAAAATTTATATAAGTAAGAATAGCACAGCTGGCAACAATATTTGATGTCTTTACATGCTTTCAGAAACGTGAATATTCAAGTGTGGTCCTCTATGTGAGTCCTGGCATCAGCAATGGTAACGGGCATTTCAGGGAGCCATGATTGTGCCCCAATGTGTGCTCACTCCCCTGGGTCAGTGCAAGGGCTGTGGAACAAGGTGTCAGGGATGTTTGCGTGAACACCACACTGGCTTAATTTTTCACTGTTTTGACGGAAAGTCCCAAATTTCCCTGGTAATTTGGAGAGGTGACAATTAATACTGCTCCATATGGCCTCGTCCCAAAAATAACTTCAAAAATAATTTCCAAATACCGTCTTTACAAGAAACAATTCTGGAAAAGTCTGGAAAAGTGGTTTTATGAGGGATATTCGGGCATTGTGTAAAAGGGACAAGCATCATAACAGTTTCTGTGGGAGTAGGCAAAGAGGGATTTTCAGTTTCCTGAACATTAAAAAAGAATAATCTTCTCCTAAAGAAGACAAAAAGGGATGATAAAATTGACAGCTTATTGTAGCTTTAATTGACTTAAGCATGAAGGATTTATTGAACTATTTAATTCTTTTTGACCCAAAGGAATTTTATTCCATTGTCATAGTCATTTTATTTTGTGGCTAACGTTATCTTGCTAATGAGCCTGCAATTGGATTTCCAGTAATGAATCAAGGCTCACTCAGAGTGATGTTTGTAAAAAGGTAAAGAGAGGTAGGGACACAGCTGAGAAAACTTCCTAAGACTAAGATGTCTCTCAAATGTTCATTATGATTTATCATTATTCTTCCAGGACTACTTATGATATAAAAGATAAATAATTTCCCAAAGGCATTAAGTTACTGTTATATTTTCGTTTCTCATTCATAGTATTGTTTTCTGGAGGGCTATTATTGTAAAGTTACAATCAAGAAACAACACCTTCCTTTGCCTCAGATAGGACTTTACTAGTGCTTGCTTGGGGTGATATTAATGTGTTGGGTGTTTGCCTTACAGAAGTCCTCATAGACAACATCCATAGCACATGCTCATTGAAGGGGGTTTTGTACTAGATGACCTTTAAGGGTCCCTTCCAACCCAAACTATTCTATGGTTCTATGATTTTATGTGTTCTGTTTGCATAGTTCACACTGCTATTTAGCAAATGTGGAAGGATTCAAGGTCTTGTGGAAGAAGGCAGATACTTACCTTCCCAAAACAGATTCAACAGTGCAGGTAAATTTGCCTTCAATTTCTGTAGGAAACTGAGACAGAAAAAAACAGAAGGAAAGGAAAGAGACCACAGTTACTCAAAAAGAGAACAGCAGACTTGGGAAAATGATAAAATCACACTTAGCATTTGCATTTAGCTTTTCAAAAAAAC
This sequence comes from Chroicocephalus ridibundus, assembly GCF_963924245.1. Classification (NCBI taxonomy): domain Eukaryota; kingdom Metazoa; phylum Chordata; class Aves; order Charadriiformes; family Laridae; genus Chroicocephalus; species Chroicocephalus ridibundus. The sequence continues at coordinate 66,714,336 of NC_086316.1, read as the reverse complement.
CCCAACAAAACCAACTACAAAAACAGCAACAACAACAACAAAGGCAAAAAGACAAGAAAACAGAAAATGTCCATAGTCCTAACACTGAATAGTATCTTTGTCTGGCAGCAATCTTACAGGAACCCACAACTACCCAGGCAAAAATCAATTTTAGCATAACTGCAAATGCACTAGCACTGCATATTTTAACAGAGTAAGATCTGTCCTCCTTGCCATTCTCATTCCCCAGAGGGAATTTCATGTATATTTGTTACTCTACTGACATTTTCACTTTCTTCTGATGAAGGATAAACGGCCTTGTTTCATCAAAAAAGTGGTTGTAAGAAGGGTGCTTGCAAATGGAGTGCTTTTAATCATCAAAAAGAATCACTCTAGTTGTGCATAACAACTCTATTTCAATGTAAGCAATCAATTTCCATCAAAAACTTGGTTTATATCAGACAAGATTTTTCAGTGTAGCCAAGTGTTTGGGTTGTGACAGCAGCTGCTGTTTCTAAATATGTGCAGTTTGTCCAGGGAAAAGTAAAAGACATTCCTTCTGCTATCATTTGGATATAAGCAATAGCAGAAAATAAATATGTTACTAAGTTACACTACAACAATGAAATAAGTAAAGATCCTCTTTCATATTCTTATGAGTGCTTCAACATAGGGAATAAACTAATATTGAAAATCATAAAAAAATGTGAGACCCTATCTGATATTACTAAACAAGTGAGCAGTTCTACAACAAATCTGGGAAGAGCTTTGCTAACAGAAGGAAGAAAGACCGCAGGGAAACTTCTTGTTGTTCAGAGACAGGAATTTCTGGTTATTGGTCTGGCTGAAGATAATCTATTTAAAGATGGCATCTGGTAGTTAAATACGAAGTGAGATCATCCAATTTCAGGTATGCAGAAACCATGGCAAAATATCCACAAGGACTCGTGTTAATATACAGTTTCCCTAGGGGAAGAAGTGTGCTTACTTCCCATAAAAAGCGAGGACGATTTATCAGCTGGACATGTGAAAGTAAGCAAGTTTCCCACCCCCATCTCAAGCTTTTTCACAGGAAGGAAAGGAGAAATATAGTCTTCACAAGTAACAATTCTAGTTGTCTTGTTCCTGTACCTGTGTTACTGTGCTAAAAGCTCACACAAAAAAGTGTGGCCAGAAACTGCCATTTTGAAGGGTCTTGGAGGGAAAGCTGGAGGACGCTTAGTCTTCACAGAGCCCGAAGAAGCATAGTCCTCAGCCCTTGTGAGCCTGCATGTCAAATATAATTCTTTGTTTGCTTCCCACCCTAGAAAATATGTGGTAATGAAGATGGCCAATTAGTTTATTACTAATAGCAAAGAACGTGCAAGTGGACAAATTGTTTTTGCTGCAACTTACATCTGCTTCTGCAGAGATGCCCAAGCTAGCCCTGAGGGAGCTGGTTCACGCTCCTGAGGACAGGACCCCATGGTGGCCCAGTGCTTTCCCTGGCCCTCAGGACCTCTGTAAACTGCACCGCGCTGTGACACACAGAGGGTTTGGGTCTGCACTGGGACTCAGCCAGCAGTAGTCCCCCACAGAGCTGTGTCTGAGCACGCTTTGGGATGTTATATCACAGTATCTAAACCAGCCCTATTACTATATGCAGGACAGAGATAAGCCTGCCTCCCCAACTCCTTCTGCCACTTGATCTGCAGTATATGCAGCATAAGCTGTAGCTTAACTTTCATCAGGAGCAGCTCCAGCATAAAGTATGAGGGGCAGGCAGGTTCCCTGAGATGTTTCTGCCTCTGTCTTGCTGCGCTGGTGCCAGGAGCAGCCACAAGAGCCCACAGGGGCCCTGGCTGTCTTCAGTACACTCATCTTTTCACACGTACATTGAGCAACTAATGCTGGTACCAAGCACAGCCTTAGGGGGCCCTTTTATGTCACAGGTTTCTGCAAGGTTGCTCTCCATTCCCACGGCACGTTGCTGTTGTAGTTATGTTCTTGGCATTTCCTGAGGCAGTGTTAGTCCTGCCCTTAGAGTAGCTCCTGCTGAAACACCATTTTGTTGCACTGTATTGCCATTGCCTTAAAAGTCTTCTCAGACCTGTCCTTTAGGCTGGAAATATCCTGATCTGAAAGCAGTGCGTTTAATTTCCCTCAAATTCCTCCTTGTGAACTATGAGGTACATCCATCAAACTGCCATGCAGGGATGACGGAGCAGAAAGTCAATGTGATAATTTTCTAGGGCTGAGCAAAAAAGGAAAACGCTGTAGAGTGAGAGGTGCTCACTCTCACTGGGGCAAAAAATGACATTCTCTGATACCCTCCTCATGAAAGAAAATATTCGTTTATAAAAGTGCTATAGAAATGGCTACCTTTGAGTTTACTGTTTGCATCTATTACACAATATATTGCAGAAAAATGGAAGTTGCTATGTTGGCATTGGCAAGAAATGTCCTGGCTCCTTTAAACCAAAGCATTTCTGTGGTCCCCTGGGACTGTCAGCAGTCACACATTCTTGTGGAGCATCTCAGTTCAGTGTTTCTTCAATAGCATTCACAGATGGAAAACCACTCTCAGAAAATTTTCAGCCGTGGCTAATCGTAGGTGTCTCATGTTGATCAAGCACTCTTTGACTCCAAGGCTTTTTTGGGTTTAATACACTTTCACAAAGGTACACAAAAGAGCCTAAGTCCATAATTTTTTGTTTAGAGGCATTTCATGCTACCAAACCATCCTATAACTCTTGTCCCTCAAGACTACAGTGTTTTTCCCTTACTAATGTTTGTGTCTGTGAGCAGTTTGGAAGTGGGATGCTTCTCATACAGTTTAAAATTTCCAGGAAAGACCAAAGATTATGGAGACCAAATGACAGACATTTTAAAATGCTGGGACTTTACGTGGGCATTCTGCAGTTCAGGACAAGGAATGTGGCTGCATTAAGTCCACAAAAAATAAAGCATTATACTGTATTCAGCTTTTTAAAACTTGGATGATCAGTGATCATCAGAGTGATGGTCTCTGCAGAAATAACTGAGGAAAAAAAGAAGGCAATCACACTCTTTATTTAAACTGACACCTGGTGCAAATTTCAACTTTTTATTGAAAGTGCTGCAGGGACCTTTATCCTGAGGATCACATCACATCACATCACATCTACTGTTTCACACAAAGCCTTGAAAACCCAGTCAAAGGTGTTGAAACAACTCAGGCTAGAAATTGGCAAAAATAGATGCAAAATTTGCAATAATTTCAACCCATGACCTGTCACTATTCTGCTGACACGGAGAAAAGCAGCTGCTCCAAGAGGAAGTAATGCCTCTTGCAGACAGAAGAAGAGGTGTTTGACACCAACCCCAGCAAGAGCAGAAATTTGCTTTTAGCCACAGCTAGTTCATTTTAGGAGACTGTGGCATTTTGCAGGCCAATCCCAGTGCTGTGCAAAAACGTGATCCTGCTTGCTGTGTGTAATACTTCTGTGCTGTTTCTTAATGTGAGTCAGGCGCATCCAGATTTCTGGCATCAGCTGAGGTTCTCCCAGAAGGTCTATTCTGAGCTCCCTGTGCAGTGAAGTAAGAGCTGTGCATATGTCAGTGTATTAAAGGTTCTGCATGCTGTGAAACCCAGTTAAAGAAGTTTCTCACAGGCTCCCCATGTTTTTATATTTGGAGCTCCAGCAACCCTGCAATGGCACAAAAGTCTGGTGAGAAGCATGGCTTTGATTTCAGATGACAAGTAATAGAGGTTTAAGCCAAATTTACCTGTCTTTAAAGCATAATTTAGCAGATTGCCGTTCACTCTTGTTATTTCAGTGACGCAGAATGGAAGAGCTCTGATTCAAAGACCAGGAGCTGCCTAATTATGAACTCTTACTGAAATGTAAAATACTCCCAAGCAATTAAAGGATGACTGCTCAGATGCTTTAGTACAGATCACAAATAACGTCGTACAGGGAAATATTTCACACTCTGGTATTACTGATAGCATGAACACTTTCTGCACACCTTGAACTAATAAAAATTAAATATAAGCTCACACAGCTCAAGAATGCCTCTTTGAGTCTCAGTGTTGATTGAGAAGAGTTCATCCAAACATCAAAATCAGTTTTTCAAAAATCAGTTTTGCCACTGAACAACGGCTTGATTGATGAACATGTTTTAGAAGATGATTACTCCCTGTCAAAAAGCCTACAGTTTCGAGTGAGAAAAATCATGTTGCATGAATTTACTGATTCCTACAATAAATATTTCTAGATACTTCTGTTTTATTTCCTTCCACTCCTTCAGCACATCTTGAGGTGTAAAACTGGAATATCAGCACTGGACACTGGAAGGCTTCATGCAGAAATAGAAGCAACTAAAGAGGAGAACTCATCACGCTGCACTTTTATATGTCTCGAACCAACTCCAAATAGGTAAATTCTTACGGTTCAGGATCCATTTATATCTTAAGATCTCTCCTGTATCTGACAACAGGGATGGCAGTTGGGATCATGAGTTCAGGACATAGATGATTATCTACCAGAAAACACATATTTGAGCTGACAAGGAAAGACTAAATTTTCTCACAGTAAAGTTGATTTTAAAAAAAAATCATCTAAGGAACTTGAGAACTATGATTAAGGTAACTATTTGCCCAGAAAAAATAATACTGCCAGAATGGCTGAATTCTAATTGAAAAGAAACTTTTATATTTGCATTCCAGTGAATTTCTTCCTCGGTATTGCTTGGTTCTCACCCAAGAAGGGGAACAATAAGCTGTATTGGTAGATATGTTAGTCAACACTCAGAAAAGCTCAGGTTTCAACTGTACCTATTTAATGGTACTTGAAGATCAGAATAAACGAGCTAAGACTTAATTTTCTAGTAATTAAATGCCATTTTTCTTTAGCCTAGAGTAATCAATAATACAGTGTTTTTAATGGTCAGTACTGTCTCCCTCTGGCTTCTTACTCATCAAAAAACTATCAAAATGCCAAAGCCACTCTTATAACATTTCAAACTGAATGAATTATTGACCTTAAGGAGCAATCCATATAATTAATCACTGCAGCTGTTTGCAGTTAAATGCAATGAGGACAGGATCCTGATGACGTTACCCACGTAACCTGGACTAATTTAACAATTATTTATTTCCAAAACTTGACCAGCAATGAAAAGTTTAGATCAATAGAATTTTGTCAGATAAACAGAACCTGATTTAAAAGCTGTGAACAGTAATATCTCACTGTACCTTGCACAAACACTATTTTCCCTAACAATGCCATAAACAGGGTACATTTAGAATTAAAAATGTAACATCCACAATATAAAATTCCAAGAAGGGCAGTTTATTATTGTTACAAATATGTTATTAATAAGGAAACTCAAGCATGAATTAAATGACTGTACGATTCATAGCAGAAGACACTGTCAGATATAGGCTATGCCATCCAGAAGGGCATTTCTGGAAATTTCTGGATTTCTATTTCTTGCTAACAGTATTTATTATTCTTTATCTATCTTCCTCACTTACAGGCCTCCAGAAGTATTCAATTGTAGCAACAGAGAGAGAGCAGTAGAATATGCTGACTTCCATTTGGATTCCAGTCAGTGTTATCAGGTTGGTCCAGATACAACTTTAATGTCCTATCCACTGCCGTGCAAGCAGAGAAATTGTACACAAAATATATTCACCCAGAGCTATCCATGAACAGTGGGATGTCAGCCCATCTGGAAAGTTGTTTACAGGCCATCTGAAAGAGGGACAGAGAAAACGATTGACTCATAGCAGGCAGATTCATAAACAAAGACCCAAATATCATTGTTTCAGGAGGAACAGTTCAAGAGTTAAGCTCCCTCCCAGGAATTTGTGCAGCCAGTACTTATGCAGCAGATAACCCGAGCTGACCTTTCCAGCATGCAAAGGGTAATAGCTTTGCTGAGATGAACCAGTATTGAACAATTTTTCCAGTGCGTCAGGCAAAACAAACTCTCGGTCGACACCATCTCTGCTGTCTTTCTTCATCTTACGTAGCTGTGGCAGAAGCGTATAAACAGAGACCAGTTGCAAGCAAATGCCATGCTGCTTTTGTTCAAATTCCACTACCTTCCTCTTTCATTATATCTGAACAATATCTTGTTCTAAACCCGCCTGATGGGGGATGGGAAAAGCAATTAACCTTTAAAACTTTGGTGCCATAGTGTAATTGGTGTCCCCCTTTCTCCCTTCATGACCATTTCACATGCATGCTATTAAAATCTCTTTAGTACCTCAGGATTTATTCCTAATTTATTCTAATCCAAACAGTTTCAGAGACCGGTAAGATTCCCAATACAAACAGTGTAGTTATTTCCCATATTTTTGAAAACTCCAAGCACTTTATAGCAGAAGAATTAATAGTTTACTGCCTTCTAAACGTTATGTTGATGAAGATATTACTTTTGTCAGATATGGGATAATGCATATTTCATTACAACACAATTATCTGAACTCTGGCTCAGAACATGAAACCATTAGTTTTCTTACAGCCTCAAAGAATAAACATATTTCCCTCTGAAAGAAAAATGAAATATGTGCATATTGCTCAGCCTCAGTTGCATCCCCAGACACAAGCCCACCACATGCCTTCTATATTTTTATTACTACTATTTTTGTATTTTGGGAAATGCCCAAAACAAGCACTTCCATCCCTGGCTTGGTAAGGTTTTGAAGTGGTGAAAGCTGACTCAACTGACTTCTGTGTACAGGGCAAATTAACAGGACCACACCATAGAAAATGTTCACCTACTATAAATTTAAGCATACCCATTGTGCCGTATTAATAACTGTTATTTGATATGAAGGTAAATACAAGCTTTCTCATTCTGGAAGCCCCTCCAGAAAGCAGTTTCTGTGAGGGCTAAGCATACTGAACCAAAGGGATGCTGAATTCCTTAATATTGCACTACTGCAACTCTGCTCTCCTTTACAGGACAAGAAGGGTTCAAGGGAAAGATATGTACAAAAAATTGTCCCAGCAATAAGAAACATTGTTCTGTGGCTGATGTAGATCACACAGAAACATCTGAACTTATGCTTGCCTCAGGTGATTTCATGAGTGAGTCCTACAAGCATACCTTCCCTTGAAGCAGGTGTCTCGGGCACATCCTCCCCCGTGCAGGTGCGGGGTTTGCAGGCACCACCAGTGAGCTGAAAGCTGGGCAGAAGTGGGTGACATCTGTAGTAGCTGGTGTTGAATGTCACTCTTGAAATGCAAGTTCAACAATGCAATCATACCCCTCAGGGGGAAACAGAGTTGTCCCCCTGTGACAAGTGACTAGGGCCACAAATGCCATGACAGCTTGTCATTGTCCATAGACAAGCGTCATTGCACCTCATAATAACCATAATGAAAAAGCTTTTCATTAATAGATCTCAGGAGTGCAGCAGCATTATGTGTATCCAGGCATAAGGAGCTAAAGACACTGGACCAGGTCTGGCAGAGACAGGAACAGAGTCTGGAGAGCTCACATTTCTGGTAACCCTTGTTTTCATGCTGGTCACTCAACCCCATCACTTCCTTCACCTGGAGGTTAGCTACTGTCGTGAGAAAAATGCAGAGTTCATGTGTGCACTTATGGTTATCACCTACATCCTTTCTTTCTCATTCAAACTTCCAAAATGTGTCTGGCAATGAACAGTTGTCTGTGCTTTACTTCCAAGTTGTTTGTCTATGGCTTAACAACTCCTTATCCCAGGTTTATAGCTACCTACCTTAGCTTTTTACATGGAATGACATTTACAGCGACCTTTTGTAGAAACCCCAGCTACTTCCCCCCACTCGGTGCACCTCAGTGTTGAGGCTGCAACCTGCCAAAGACAACCTGCACCACAGTTCTCATTTTGAGGAGACAGTGGCAGGTTCGCAGGTCCTCACCACATCACCCTTCCTCTGTTGATACATGGGAGATGAGCCCAGCTTGGTGGGACAGGGCACATTAGGTGATTCAGCATTGCAGGATAGAAAATGTAAAGCCTCCCTGGCCCCACCATGCAGCTGCTGAAGGAAATGCAAAATGAGGGCAAATGGAAGGGCTCTGATGTCAGCCTGGCATAAAAGCCGTTTCCCTGATGTGTCCATTTTTGTGTACAGGATTCTGGCTCCCAGCGCCTACTGCATGCCTGCCTTTTCAGACTGTGCTTCCCCTGCTTTGCTAGCGTTCCCCCCACCTTGCATTTCTTTTACCAAGCCAGATGCAACTTGCTCTTCTCCATGTGAGGGCAAACCACACATCTGAGGAGACAATTGCTCCCTGCAGATTTACTCGCAGAGCCAGGAAAACAGTCCTTTGCGGAAGGGAGATTTTTCAACACTCGGTATACCTATGCCAAAATGCCTCAGCAGATTGTCTTGTCTTCACTTCTCTGCTGAACTAATAACATTGCTGGAGTCTGCCACTGTTGTTCTCGTGGAAGCCGTGGAATAAACTAGATAATTGAAGCCATAGAAGTGGCAAATGTCCTGTGTCCTGTTCACCTGCTCTTCCTGCCCTAGGAAGGATGTGGGCTGATCTGGAGAGGAAAGACATCAGATCAGTTCTGTTTCTTTCTTTTTCCAAAATCAGCTGCTAAGTGAAACAACAAAGCGTGCACAGGAATACTAACAGAGCTTTGTTTTTCCTCCTCGTTAAAAGCCAGCAGCTGCTTAGTGTTTCAGAGAGCAAGATAAGCAATGTGACATTTGTGGCCATTCACATGCATTGATTTGTTTTATTTTATTGTGTTCTCAACAGAATTTCTTAGTGCTTTGGGACTGGAAAAAAGACCGAATAACATCAAAATGATGAAATTGCTAGGAAGAAAAAAAAATCAAGTAAACCAATTGTGAGTTAATGGTTCTTCTATAAAGTGGCTTTGCTGACAAAAGAATTAGAGCAAGATGATCTTGGCAAGCAGGATGTTGTGTTAGCTGCGCAAACTTTTTCTGTGCTCATATACAATCTCTTAATAGTTGGGTGGGATCCTCTTTCCACAGTTCATGGAGAGACTTATTTACAGGTTGAAAAGAAGATGAATTTCTTCAAATTACACTACGTTTAAACAAAAATATTGCAGATTTCCAAATCAGGTTTTCTGTTTTCTTAGCAACTATCTCCATTTCTTCTTTATTTTACAGAGACTTTTAATTTACCAGATTCACTTCATTCTTTCTTCAGAACAGATCTATCCTCCCTTTGGGCACTCCTTATAGATCTATAACTCTTGTAACTCCTGTTATGGATTGTTTGGAAAGAGAAATAGATAAAGATGAGGAGGGAGAAATGTGAGGAGTTGATATCATGTCTTCTAGTTACGGTTTGACTTTTCTAACATTTTTCTTTGTATCCCTTATACCGTAGTTAGCATCCCCAAGCAAATTTTTTGATATCACTTATACTGTAGTTAGCGTCTCCTGAACGGACTCTTGCTCATCACAGCTCCACCTCCAAGAGTGAGAAAAAGACATATTTCTATGGATCTGCAACTAAAACCACTTCCAGAATCAAAAGGTCAGTGCTCTGAATTGTCACATAGCAAACGCACAGTCTCTAAGTCATTTCAGCATATCTGTAGATTTAACGGGAAAGGGAAGTTGAGGGAAACCTAAGGAGATCCCACCCCTGTCCCTTCTTCCCTTTGCCCTATTTCTGGGCTACCTTCTGGTGGTATAAGCCAATATAAAAGCACATCTTTTCTTCCCCCATGCCAGCCTACTCATGTTGTGGCTGTATTCATTCAGCCCTCATGCAACAAAGACACAAGTAGTGTGGGTCCAAGGTATGTCACACAGAGCTGACTCAAGCCTCCTTTTATCTTTAAATCCATAAGACCACATTTCTGTCTGTCACATAACTTATTTTCCCCACAGTCTGAGTCACTGGAATTAGAGTAGCTGGAGACCAAAGCCAAAAAGGAAGATTTGCTGTAATGTTCACAAACTAAAGAAGAGCTGAAAGGAGTGTAACTTCTGAACAGTATGCTTGCAAGGGATTAGGCAATCACTGACTTTCATGGAAATGCTTCTGTGGTCCCTATTTCACCAATGCCCCGCAGAAGATGAAATGGATTCATATTGGCCAAAGAGCCATGGGGGAAAGTGTGGCTCACAGTTTGCTTATGCTGAGCACATAAAGCTGTTTACAGGGATGTAAACTGAAGATGTTTCCAGTAGTGCTGCCCTCTCAGCTGTGAAAGAATTACAGAGCCGCAGACCTCACTAGAGCTCTCTTGCTGGATCCTAGTTAATGCACTGGCCTAGCCACTTTCTGGGATCTGTTTATAAATTCCCTGCTATAAGAACAGTGGTGCACACTAGACAATAAATTTTGAGAGGATTATTGTTCTACAAGAAAGACCATATCATTGTTTGCAGTCAGCTTCTAGACTCATGTTTTACAATACCATCTGAAGCGTGTCAGAATAGGGCAGTGCTGCCTATGGTTTCCTATTATGCTAAGAATGAACCTATTGATATGAAAAAGGCACTACGGGAACTATTTTTTACTGATGGACCATATACACAGCCCTCCACAAGGGCTGTGGAGAAGAGGGGAGGAGAGAAGATTGTTTACTTTGACCCAGTCTAAATGGTATTTTTTTCATAAAAGAATCTATGTGTCCAACAACTTCTGCTGTGACTATAAAGGATGTTGTGGGAATTATATGTTTGTATTATGGCAGTGAATAGAGGTCCCTCAGTGTGGCAGCTAGGTGTGTTCATTGCTCGTCTTATCTACTCCAAAGTGCTTCCACATCTGATTACAAACAAGATGCAGAAGTGATTTGATCCACTGCTAGGAAAAGGCCGAATAAATAAGAAAGAAACAAACAACACACACACACGAAGTGCTCAGGGTGATGGCTTTAGCCATGTTATATCAAACCTGTACTTAGCTGTAATTCTGGAGACTGACTTATCAACAAATACGGGATAGTCCATTTTCTTGGTAAAAATGTTACCAGAAAATTAATTTACTTTCCTCTTCCCACTTCCTTGAAAGAAAAGGTCACCTCTACTATAACACTACTATAAGACATGCATGACATTTCTGTCCGAATATCCCTATCAATAATCTTCCACATATTTGAGATGGACCATCATTTCCTTCTAGATGAAGGTCCTACATGCAGAACTTCTTGTGTGTTCTGGTGCATTCTGATACCAACATGTGGGGTAAACAGGTACTGCCTGAAAGCAACATGCAAATATGACTTTTCCATGTCTACTTATCAAGCTGTTTGCTCACCTGGCACATGTTCCTGTGGTCTTAGAGAGTGAGCTTCCCAAGCCTGGGACTCTTTCACTTGACTGTGTGCATTACAGCTCTGAGTCCTGCTGGGAGTTCTTAAACTCAGAGAAACAGAGATAGAGATGAAAGGTGTAGTTGCCACTGCTGGCTGAGCTTTGATGTCTGAAGTGTGTCGTACTCCAAACCAGCAGTTTGATCTCAGATCAGAACAGTTCTCAAGGGAAAGAATGAAGTGCCCATAGACCAGACAACCATGAGTCCTCTACCAGGAAGAATTTCTTCACCTGTTCTGGGTGAGGACATACATCCCAGCACTGGAAAAAGTAGGTCCTGAAGAAATACAGAGCTTGTAAATGCTTGGAGGAGACTATAGGTTGGGACACGGTTGTTTTAGCTGGCATTTTGAATGCAGAAGTGGCCAAGTTTGATGTCTTTGATCTCTTTGATGTGAAGAGATACCATGTATACTAATCTGATGAAGTTTTGTCCTCTCCTGGCAGGAAATCTGTCTACCTCACTGAAATCTTACCTGCTCAGAAGACAGGACAAGATAGATTATTTACATATGAAGTCTAGAGGAGAACTTGGTGTTTCTATTCATTCGTGACTTTTCCTTTGCCCTTTCTATCCACTTTATTATCCATGTACTATTATTCTTGTTTAAGTGCAGTTTTTACTTCACAGGATTTTCTAATATCAGTACTCTGCAACTAAATTTAAGTCCATAAAGGAATGATTAAGTTATTTTTTTTTATATATATGTAACTTCTATATATATACAAAACCAAAGCTTAACTCCATAATGATTCATCTACTGTTGCACACACCTCCAAATTAGAAATGGAAACATGAAATTCAGGGAGCAATTAGCTGATGACTAATGGAGACTAATGATTTTGCTGCTACAAGACAAGAAGACTGTTTTAATGTCATCTTAGTTTCAGATAGACTTTACACACCTACAACTTGTCTTGCCTTGGAATGAATTACATATTAGAAGTTACTTGAGAGGTCTTTTGGAAATGCTGAAGTGCACGTTCCCACTAAGGGTATTTGAGGGGAGCAGAGATAGAACCATTAATAAAACCAGTTCCAAAGAAAGTCTTCAAATACTAAAGTTAAAAGAACAGAAAATTGTGTTTATGAACTCGCAGATGACCAGAAACAACAATGTAAAAAGCCTTTACTTATCTAAAAAGAAGGTTTAAAACAAGGTCCTAAAAAACATTATTTAGATGTCAGTGCTGTTTACTAATTTGATTAAAACTTATACGGGAAGTGATCTCATTGTCAGTATCTGCACATTCTTCTGTGATTGACATTTCACATGGGGGCCTGGAATGAGCAGAGGGTTGGGGAATGTGATCTCTTTCCCATCATCTAAAAGAGTAAATGTTGCAGGGGTAGTTGAGACCTTGAGGAGGAAGCAAGCCTCGGTGTTTTTAGCAGAGCACAAGGATTGCATTTGAACTGCTATACATTCTGCTCCAAAAGGCATGTTATGCTCACACTTCAAACAGGTGGAGGGAGTTCATGCAGCATACAGAGCTTCAGGTTCCACTGCTATTTCCTATAGCTTTTCATATGAATAAGATTTACTTAGTCTGGTCATATCAGCGAAGCCATAACATCAGTACCTGCCTAAGAAGTAGGCTATATTAAGGAGGTACTACCAGTAGGGTGTATGTTACAAATGTTACAGGATCTCCAGTGCATTGGCAGCACCATCATCTGAATGTTTCTTGAAAAAAGTGCAGCAATGGAAAGAGTTCAGGGAAATTCCACAAAAATTACCTTCCTGAGAATAACAAGTGAAGAATCAGGAAGCACTAGAAGGATTTCCAAGGAATGAGTACTGTAAAAATACATAGAAAATATAAGCACAGTGACAGAGCAAACCAGTCACCTCACTGATCTCATGTGCTGTTTCTACTATTTTCTCTTCACATGGTAGCTAAGGTCAAGAAAATCATAACACATTGTATTAGAAGGGAAAATGCTATTTGAAGGCTGCTTTGAACCTTTAATCCATAAGGTGTCAGTTTTGTCCCAAAACAGAATGAAAAACTAACTGAAGAAACTTTAAAATCTCTGACGAAATTGAGTTCTTTTCTAGACAGCCTTGCTGCCTGTAATCCCTGTGCCAGGAGCAGGCAAAATGCTATGAATGCAAGAAGAGATTGCACTCAGGTGATCAGAGAGACAGGAGCACATAACGAATAGCTTGTCTGAGCCAGATGAAAAACAAGGGAGAGTTTTAATGAAAAGTCACCTGCATGTGCTCCTCTCCTCTTCCCTTTGATGTCTGGATGATGTGTTGCCGTATTAGAGGTGCAGGCCAAGACAGGCTCTTTTTCACAGGCTTCAGCAGAAGGCATCCAGGCCCCACTTCAGCTGTTCCTTTCCTAGAGTAAACAGCATAACAGCTAAAGTAGCCTGGTGCTTCTGGGACTGTACCACACCACAGACCATCGGATGGGATGGGCAGTTTGGAGAAACTCTGTAAACAGACCCAGGAGAAATATAGAGTCAATGCCTGAGCATGGAGGGATGGAGTTAGGAAAGCTGAAACCCACCTGGATTTGAGACTGGTGAAGGATGACATGAAAGGCTTCTGCAGCTACTTCAGCAGGAAAAGAGTCTGGGGAAAATATGGGCCCAGTGCTGAATGGGGCAGGGTACCTGGGTAGAATAAGCACAGAAAAGGCCAGGGTGCTCAAGGCCTTCCTCACTTTGGCCTTTATTTGTAAAACCTGTCTTCAGCAATCCCAGGTCCCTGAGACCAGCACTGAAGTCCAGAGCAAGGAATACGTACCCTTGATGGAGGAGGGTCAGGTTAGGGAACCCTTACACAAACTGGACATATACAAGTCCATGGCACCTGATGGGATGCACTCACCACTGCTGAGGGAGCTCACCACTCCCTCAAGCAGGTCACTCTTGCTTATCTTGGAAAGGTCATAATAACTGGGAGATGTTCCTATGGGCTGAGAGAAAGCAAATGTCGCTCCAGTCTTTGGGAAGAGCAGGAAAGAAGATCTGGGGAATACAGGCCAGTCAGCCTCACCTCAATCACCACGAGAGTGACAAAACAGATAATCCTGGAAACCTTTTCTAGATATATGAAGGACAAGAAGGTGATTGTGAATAGTCAGCATGGACTTACGAACGGGAAATCTTGCCTGGCCAACCTGACATCCTTCTACAATGAAGTATCTAGCTTGGTGGATGAGGGGAGAACAGTGGATGTTGTTTACCTCGACTTTAGTAAGGCCTTTGACATTTTCTCCTATAACATCCTCATAGAGAAGCTGAGAAAGTAGAGGCTGAGTAAGTGGACCATGAAGTGGACTGAAAACTGGCTGAACTGCCATGTTCAAATGGTTGTCCTCAGCAGTACGAAATGTAACCGAGGGCCAGTCACTAGTGGGGAACCCCAGCAGTCAATACTTGGGCTAATTCTGTTTAACATCTTCATTAATGACCCAGAATACTGGACAAAGGGCACCTTAGCAAGTCTGCAGATGGCCCAAAACTGGGAGGAGTGATTGATATGCCGCGTGGTTGTGCTGCCATTCAGTGGGCCTCAGCAGACTGGAGAAATGAACAGCAGCCAACCTCATGAAATTCAACAAGGGAAATGCCAAGTCCTGCACCTGGAGAGGACAAACCCTGTGCCACCAATACAGACTGGGGGCCAACCATCTGGAAACTAGTTGGCAGAAAAGGACCGGAGAATCCTGGTGAATAACAAGCTGAACATGAGCCAGCAATGAGGCTTTGTGGCAAAGACAGCCAACAGCATCCTTAGCTGCATTAGAAAGAGCATTGCCAGCAGGTCAAGGGAGGTGATACTTTCCTTCTACTAAGCACTGGTGAGACACATCTGGACTGCTGTGTCCATTCCAGTGCAAGAGACACATGGACCTACTAGATGACTGAAACTGGAACATCTGACACACAAGAAGAGACCGAGAGAGCTGGGACTGGTGGACTGCTGGAGGAAGAGAAGCCGCAGAGAAACTTATCAATGTGTATAAACACTTGAAAGCAGGGACTAAAGAACCCAAAGCCAGGCTCTTATCACTGGTACCCAGTGAATGGAGGAGAGGCAATTGGCACAAATTGAAATACAAGACATTCCAATTAAATAGAAGAAAAACTCTTTTTAACTCTAAGTGTGATCGAGCATTGGAATAGGTTGCCCAGAGAGGCTGTGGAGTCTTTATCCTCGAAGGTATTAAAACCTGACAGGATTCGGTCCTGTATTGACTGTTGTTTGAGCAGCAGGGTCTAGATCATCTCCAGAGGCACCTTCAGCCATTCTATGACTCTATAAAAATGAGCTGAAAGCTGTACAAATGACCCTTGAATGTTGATAGATCCTGCTTCTCATTAAAATTGCTTAGCACTTTTGCATCTTTTACTGTTAAAAGAAAGAGATTAAAAGATTCTTTCTTCAAGTGGATGCAAGTTGTCTTGATCCCAGAGCGCGCGTGTGTGTGTCCATTAGGAACATTAAGGGAGTTACCACTATTCAGTGTCAGTGGCTGACAGCAAGTTTTGTTCATTTAATCTTTCTGCTGTCTATTGTACTTCTTCAAATTCGGTGCTCTAGACTTTTTCAAAGAACAGAAGATTTTCTTTTGTCTAAAATAGAATGTTGGGGGTTTTTTTAATATTTCAGGTCCTATAATCCAGTGACCTACGTAACAGAAGTACTTTGATTCTACTATTTGGACAGGCTGCACATGAGAGTGGTAAATAGGAGGTTATCTTAATTTTTAAAGGTGTGTGGTGATTTGGAACAGTGGACTACTATCAGAGCAGACGGTTGCAACTTCTCACTATGACCCCTTGTTTAGAGGCATAAAACATTTCCAGGTTTAGAAGTATTAGACCTTATGAATGCCTTAAATGTTATGTTTTCAAAGGCAGAATGAAGTCTTTTTTTTTGAAAAGAAGCCTTGCTGCAGGTGATGAAGTCATACCAGGGTAATACCAATACAAGAAAATACAGAAGATTTTGCATTTTATTAACTAGTTTCCCAGCTGCTTAGTCCCTAGTCTTCACCAAAGGATTTCTACTAAGTCGGTTGATAAATATCAGAATAACTCCAGAGCTTTAAAAAACTGAGAAGACACACCTGGCAACAAAAATCTCTAAATTTAAAAGAGGGTTAAGTTTACAAGCTGTTATTTTAAAATCTGCCTACTCCCATTTCAGTAATGCAGTTTTAGTGCCAAAAAAGAAGGATTAAAAAGTTAGATGTCTAAAAAAGACGTGATTTAATAATCATATGTAGAAGGAATAATGCACACATATTCCTTTACCTCACCCACACTCAGATTCCCACTTTGGGTCTTGCTTTGGCAAATAATCAACACATATTTAAAGTAGCATTCTCTTTCTCCCTCTTTTTCCTAATTAGTTCTGCTTAACCATATTCAGGGTGCATATTTTTTCCCTAGACAAATCCAGACACTTCCAGTATTTCATCAGGTTGGAGCTGATTAGCTTCCACTGAGGCTAGCTGCAGCTTTCTATTGCTATGTTGTCTTAGAGAAACAGCAGAACAAGTCCAACTGAAAATAATTATTGACATGAAAGACAGGAGTTTAAGTTTTGATACTGTTCATCTTTCACGTAGTAAAGTTTCAGAGGTGAGTGGTCTGTGCAGAGAACATTTTCAGGACAGTCTAGTAATTAACAGAAACACATCCTTACACAAACCCTTGTTTTCCATGAGAGATTAAAGGTGTTCCCTCATAACGCAGCCTCTGCAGAAAAATAACTAGAATCCCTGTTCAGTTCTCATTTAACAGGTCACCAAGAGAAGGCCAGAGAGGTTTCAGAGGTCAAAAATATTTGCAAGGTATTCTGTTAAAAGCAGGAGGAGAAATCAGGTGAATCTCAAGCACTGGGAGATGCAGGAAAGAACAAAATTTAATCCAAACCCAAACTTCTTCTGGTTTGGCAGGACTGATTCGCAATTACGGAAGCAGCTTGGGCAGAGCATCTTTCCCTCAGGTCTGTTTTTCTAGGATCAGGATGCCTTCCCAGGTGAGATCCCCACTGATGAGGCCACCAGGCAGCAGGAAACGACTGATGAGGTGCTTGTGTTGGCATTCTCTTAGAAACCAAAATGGAGATCCTGAGTACATGAGCGTCCCAACCCTCAGATAGCTGGGTGGAGATCGGATACAAACTATCAGGAGGGAGAACTCAGAAAAACTGAATATAGCCAGAGCTTTGCTTCTAAAGACAGAACGGAGTGGGGGCGGGGGGGGGGGGGGGGGGGGGGGAAGAGCTGGGGCTGTGTCAGGTGTCACAGTTTTTAGTCCCACCAGGATCTATGTCACGTATTCAAACCTGTACAAAAATGAAAACATAAAATAGGGTAAGCCAACAACTTTTCTTCTCACTGTTGCTGTACTAACTTGGTGACATAGTTTCCTTCTCCCAAATATGTCCCAAAGCTATATAGAGTCCAGATTTAGTTCATCTCATTCTTGCTTGCAAATATTCCCATAACAGCAGATCAGCACATCTGACTCTTAAAAATAATCCACTTGGAAAGGTATTTTCCCCTTATGCTTCTGAGGTCACCACTAGCACTCCATCATAATTACAGCATCATAGGGGTGGCTCTGTTTTCTGCTCTCCATTTTCCTCCTGCTACTGCAGAGCAGGAGGATGTGGCCACCTCTGTGGCTTTGGGATTTTGTGCTTCTTCAATTTATGGCTGCCCTGAGGCTGCTCAGCATGGCAGGGTCATCCAGACCTTCCACAGCAGCGGCAGATGCAATCTGCTTTCCAAATTAAGGGTTTGAAATAGCTGTATAAGGGTAAAAACACACTTTAAAATACCCCATATAAGGCAGAGGTGCTGGATTGAAAGTTTCATGAAGGGAGTAACACCACCTTCCCCACAAGAGACCGAGCGTTCAGGGACAAATAATTTTGGGTACTTCCTGAGCGGGGGTCCCCAGCTTCCTTGGCATTGCACACTACAGACGCAGCCCATCATCCTACCTCATCCCCTGGAGGGGAGCTGCCTTTCGCACCCTGAGCCCTCCAGCTCTGGCAGCATTCTCCACCACTGAAGTCAATAAAATTGCAGGCTTTCGTCACCTCCAGGGGGATGGTCACACACAGGAGTCTGTTGAGAATGTGGCACATTTCACACACATCCTTCGTGCTGCTCCGTGTCGCTGATCCTCTGGGAAGCGAACTGGCAGCATGTGTCGACCATACCTCTGCAAACAGAGAGACAGCTGCGATTTGCAAATGGTACAAAAGAGTTTTACAAGTAGTTGCATTTTAAACATATCTAGCCTGAGTTTACTGGCATCTGTCAACTAAGAAGGATATGGTATGTAAACACACCCTGAACCCTAGAGTGGAAAGACTTCCACTTGAATTTTTAAAAAATCTAGCTCTTTCCAAACACTATCAATAATAACAAATAATAAAAAATTCCCAAAGTACTGTACTTATTTGCAGAGACAAAAAAAAACTTGCTGCAAAAGCACTCTGCAACTACTGACAGCTCCAGACTAAATTGTTTGGCAAGACTTAAGGCCATCAATGCACTCAAAGAAACTGGGTCCGCAATTATCACTCGTTAACCACCACCTAACAGTTGGGAACCAGTTGGAAAGACTTTAGAGCGTGAATGTAAATGAGGAGGGAAGGATATGTGGGAATGAGATTTGTGTGGCATATTTGTTTTGTTTTGACTTCTTTCCAGACATATTTCAGTTTACATAAATATTTGAAGGTTGGATCAGACAGGATTTGCAGCACAATAGTATTAGGAATGCCTTTGCAAAAACTGTGATTTGTTCTAAATTAGCCTCCGAGGAGGGGGAGGGCAAATGAAGCTTTCTCAATGTATACATTTGAGCACCACTCAGCGTTTAATTATTTACAGACCAGAGTGACTGACTTCTCTGCCAGTTTCTCCTCTTTTTCTTGGTCTCCCCTCCCTCTCTGTGATTTCTTTAGAAGCGAACTGCGTTTTTTTAGATGACTGACGCCTCTCTAAAGTTCCTTGCAGAAAGATGCTTGCTGATCCACAGACCTAGGCAATGCACATAGGATGTTACGTTAGAAGTGGCCTCTCACGAACTTCCTGATTTGGCCACCGAGGATTAAAGCTGCCTTTTTGCGCGGGGGTGTACTTGTGTGTACCCCCGGGGTGTGCAGCAAAGAGCAGGAGCTCCCACCCCGAAGCAGCTCAGGCTGCTTCCTGCAGGAGTGGGTTGGGGGCTCTCCCAGGCAGTGCCTGGTGAAGGCAGAGGCTAGGGAGCTCTCCTGGCACCACGAAGGCTTTTGCTGGATTTTCCAAGTATCTAATTTTCCAAGTGGGCAAGGAGGTTTTTGCGGGAGGGCACTTGGAGGTAGCGGGAGATAGAGCAAGATACTTGGCGCTGCACGGGTGAGACCTGCAATGAGGGAATCTTGCAAAAGCGAAATATCCATTTTTTGTCTTATTTTCTGTTACGTAACTCTGAAACAGCTCTGCAGAAATCAGTAGATATATTCAGGATTTAGACAGGAATAAAGGAGATAACAAACCGACCCCAGCGCTTAAAAAGCTTTTTCTGAGAGTTGCTCAGACCACATTTCCTCCAGCTATATACTGCCAGGATAAAATAGATTTTCAGATACATACTGTTGAATAGAAAACACATTTTTATTTAAAGCATCTTTTAAATTAGAGCTTGTTCATTAAATAAAAGAAAGGTGAAATGCAAGAGCCCATTGCTGAGTAAAGCAGGAAAGGGCTTCACAGTAAGATTTGATTGTTTACATTCAATGAAAGGAAAAGTCTGATTTGGAGTGCTCAGATTTAATCTTGGTGCAGATTAAAATGGTGCTATTGTGTTCTGCCGGGCTGTTTGGAAAGGTGGACTGGGGCTTTCCTAGTACCATTGCAGCATATGCATGAGATTTACATGCAATCACATCAGACAGTCAAACAAAATTGCAGAGTCGGGGTTCTCTGGCGTAAGCCATGTTAACATTGTCTTTCAGGTTTTGAATTTCTACCTGCTGTTGTAAATCACCCCTAAACAGGGCTCTTGGTGGACTTGTCTGGTCGTTTCCTAACATTTCCTGTTTCTCCTGCCTGGCTGGAAAAGTCAGTTGTACTGTACTACAGATGTAGTTTCTTTGGGAGGGGGAGGGATCTGCAACAAATTATTGCTAGCACACTTGCCATCTCTCCTCTGCAGTTCAATTAGGCAGTGCTCACAACCTTTGGTGGAAATAGACTTCATAGTGAGAGAGGTGGTGCCTCACCCTTAAGGATGACCATGGACACACACTGACCTAATGCAACAGATTTCAGCTCAAGAAGAAGGACTCAGGATTTGATTCTCAAGAAAACAGAAATGTGCTTAGTTACTGCTTTTCTGTAACAGTTTTGTGCACATATATGACACAAGGCAAGTCATTGGACCATGAAGAGGGAGAGAACCGTATCATTTAGCAGCCCAGTAAATCTAGCGGACACCTGGGGGAGAAGCAGCTTGCTAACACACATGTGCTGGGTAGCACAAGTGTGTTTCTGATGAACAGTCTGCACTATGAAGTTTGTTAGGGGAAGGACACATTAGCCTAGGGTGGTATGTTATGATTCTTTGCACTGATGGAACTGATATTTGTCTCTCTGAGATCAAAGCAACAAGCTAGGGGTTTCTAAGTTGTGCTCCTGGCTCAGATGGCCCTTTCCTGCCATTTGAAGCAAGAATTTTAGGACTCATAACTTAGTTTGTCTCTTTGCACCATGAGGTCTTGGCTTCCAGAACCTTGGGAGGTTCAAAATATTGCTAAAATGCTTTGAAAATGGAAGCAAAATTATTGGCAAAGAAGGTAGCAAATAAAATGGTATAGCAGCACCTCTGTGCTTCACAGGAGATTAAAGGCGAAGGACTGCAAGGCAGTCAGACACTGAGGCAGAGGGGACAGCACCTGTGGGGACAGACAGACAAGCAACACCTTAAGAAGTGATCTCCTTGCACACTTGTGACCAGCCAGTGCTCCAATGACCAGAAACTGTGCTTCAACAGATTATGGAACGATGAATGTATACATCAAGGCTTGGATTTTCCCTTGTATCCCATTTGTGTTTGCATCCTCCTGGCTGTCTCTGACACCGGACAGGTGAACCCTCGATGTTCCCACCAGCCAAAGTTCAGTTTCTTTCGTAGCAGTGGGGGAAGATCAGAGCAGAACTCTTCTTTGATCATCTTTTGGGTTTTAAGGCTTTTTGATGCACAGAGTTCCGTTTGTTTTTGTTTTTGTTTGTTTGGGGGTTTATTTAAGCATTAAGCACAGCAACTGCTAGTTCATTCAGTGCTGTTATGGCTCAGACTAGAACATGCAGGGAAAAACATTTGCTCCAGAGAGGACTAGGGCTGTCCTTGGAGATTAGGATATGATGCTCATTAGTGAACAACCAATCTTTGCTCCACAATGACAAAGAAAAGACAAAGAAAAGAAAACTATTGGCTTTTTCCTGTTGTTCTAGGTCTTTGTTTCCTCAAAATGACCTTTAAAAGAAGCAACAAGGAGAGAAAAAGTGCCATTCAAAATGAGCAGATTTCAGTCGAGAAAGCAGCGAGTGGCAGGGTTACGGTGAATGATCAACATCTTGGACCTGAGAGGCAACATCTGAAAACACACCAGTCTGAACTAATACTAGCTGTATGGGGGGGAGTCTACACTTGCGACCAAAGGGGGATCTATCTAAGCTAAGCATCTGCAGCTTGCAGTTCAAGTCAGCATTTGGCTAGCACTCTGGTACCATTTGTTGGTTTCTTTCATTTCAGCTCAGCCATGATCTTCCCAGGACGGTGAGTGGGTCGTGGCTTCCCTTGCACTCTGCATCCCGGCAGGAGAGGTCACATCAAGTAAGACCTCACAAGGACAACAGAAGCAACAAGTGTCCAGGCTTGATTGCGTCCAGCAGAGAAGCAGATGCAGGGCCAAGAGAAATTCTCCCAAGCGTCTGCCAGCAGCTCAGGACAACAATAAAACCACTGAAGCGGGGAGGGAGGAGCCTCACAGCTGCTGGGCTGACTCAGTCCATAATGAGCATTCCCTGAACTTTTTATAAGCTCGTCTGATCTTCAGCCCAGCTTCGAGAAGTTCCTCGCACATGTTTTAACCCAGCTATCCATTTCTGCCGTGTTTTGGTTCTCTTTTCATGTGTGCTGTGAATATACAAACACATCTCTCAAGCAGTTTCGCATCAAGTGAAACTGAGAGAAACACATATTAAGCTTGACTGTTTGTCAAAAGGCTTTTAGCCAGACTCTCTTTGACACCGACTACGTGTTGAGTAGGAGGGAGGCTCCTTGTCTGTAGATGAAATTGGCAGCTGATGCTCCACGTGGCCTAAGAAGCAGCAGCAAAAGTGTGACCTCTGTTAGTCAAGGGAAGCGAGAAGGGAGGCAGAATTTCTTTTAGTTAGTCCTAGATGGACAATTTTTTAATTCCCTTTGCTAACAAGGACTGATTTCTACAATGTCTCCGTATCATCTATGAAATCCTCGTCTGCCTCTGACGTTCCCAGCTGTGTTGATGTGGGAAGCTCCTGGGGAAAAGTCCCTCCTTGTGCTTGTGCTTTGAACAATCCCATATTGTGAACAATGGGCATACAAAAATAACCCATCGCCAATTTTCCCTTTCAGGCAGATTTAAAGTTTTTCGTATTCTCTCCCTTAGAATCACCCCTCATGTGGGATTTAATGAAGGAAAACCTTCAATCTGTATTTAATTTCAGTCACAGGCTTCAGGTTCCTTGACTTCTGTAGGACATAAACATGCACAGAGACACCCAAGGGAGAACAGAGAAGTAGGTGGATTGTGGGTATGATAATTTATGTCCAATCTTACTGTCTCTTACTGAAATAGAGCTCAATGTTTAGTATTTTTTCCTTGCCTTCCTCTTCTTATTTCTTTCTAAGGGGCACAGTATAGGTACATTTTACTCACATGTTTTGTTATATCCAAGTATTTGCTGCTGCTAGACACATTCCTCCCTTCCCATTGAGAGATAACACCCACTTCCATACGCCTTCTGCATCTGGAAACCCCCACAGATGTTTGCTCTGCAAAACCACCCTCTGTTCCAGCAGCAGAATGCCTGTAGCTACATTGAAAATCATAAATTAAAATAACGTAGGAAGGCCAACACACGTGGAAAACGCTGCAGAAGCAGGGCAATAATCCTCTGCAGAGATGTGAATGCTTTCATTATGATGAAACAGGTTCTGAGGCCAACTTATCTAATCACTGTTGAGCTTTTGGGTACTCAAAGAACAACATTTTTCAGTCATGGCAACTTAAAAAAAAAAAAAAAAGGCAAATGAAAAATGCTCCAGGTTGCTCAAGGGTGCACCTAAAGTCTCGGAAAAGCTGGTTTGAGCCCTGGTTTCACAGTATACCAAAAATTCAAGATCTACCTAAAGGTGTCAAAATATGAATATAGACATCTAACAGTAGGCAAGAAAAACTGTACAGCAGTTATTGGGCCAATGTAGTCATAGTAAATTATTATTATTTGACACAGGTCTGAACCAGAAGCCCCTGTCAATCCCCCGCCTTTCCTTTCCCACTTGAGAGCCTCCACCCCCTTCCTTCCCAGTGCTGTGTTGGGTCAAGGTTGGAGTGGCTCTTCCTTCCTGAATTGGGTTTGTTATGACCAAGACAGCAGCAGTCTCAGGAGAGCAGGACAACTCACCATCTCCTCCCTAGGTGGAGGTGAACTATCAAGGATTTCTCTGAGATTTTGGCACCATCAAAACTGAATCTAAGCCTTGAAATTATTCTGAGTCCAGAGTCACAAGGCAGACATAGGATCCTAACACCTACAGACAGCAATCAACTGGAAATGAAAAATGGCTCAAACTGCTCACTTAAAATATATACCACAGGAATGCTGCAAATATGAACTCTGGTCATTGTACTGGTTAATAAAACACCCTAGAAAGGGGCATTTCCCTTTGAAGATAAACACAAGATACCACACGGGCTCTGAGGAATTCAGACATAGCTGCCCGTAATGAAAAGTAGTCACAAAAACCAAAGCCATATCCACTTTCTTAAAAATTCTGCATTTTTATACTCTGTTGTTCAATTTTTACCTATTTTGTAAAATACATTTATCTCTACATTATAATTATAATTTTGTAACTGAAGTCCTTTGAGTGGGTTGGCGAGAAGATAACATTAAAAAATGATTTGCACATCTAACCTCTGACAGGCTATGCAAGCAAACAGGAAAACCAGGAGGAATTTGCATGGTTTAGAACCTCTGCTTCACAGTGAAAGACGATGAGCACAGGGGTATTTGTGCATAACTCCAATTAATATGTGACTTATAGACTTAACTATAGGAATGCAAAGATCTCTCCTTTTGGTGAGTCATGTCTGAGTATTTTTACCTGGGGTATGATTGCTGTCACAAAACCCAGTCATAATAAACCTTCAGTACTGCCAAATACCACCTCAATTAGAGCCACTCAAAGCAGGCACACAAAGACATTACATATATTTATTCTGTGTATCATTTAATGTGTTTCTCAGTGTTCTATAAAATAAAACAATTCCAGCCTTGGCATTCTGCTACTGCCATCTCCTTCTGTTAAAAGAAGAGCAAGACAGCATTATTGTGTATTACTCCTGCAACTTACAGTAGGATCAGTATACCTTAAAATCAAGTGTGTGACGCTGTACAAAAGCCTAGAGTTTATTTATCTCTGAGATGCCATAGCTATATTTAGGGTCCCAGAAGTTTAAATACTGAGGTATTGTAATCACCTTTAATATCATGTTAGGCTATTATACTTTACCAAAAATATAAAAGTACACCATAATATCACTGTTGACATATCTGATTTGGAATCAGTCCCTGCTCTGGAAAACAATTTAAAATAAAGTGAGAGTGGGGAAGGAGTATTTTATCTCCCATTTTACAAGTGGGGATGGGGAGATTTGGCTCGTAATCCAGATCTCACTGACTCAATGACAACCCTTCCCAGTGACTTCTTGAAGGTCATCCAAGGAGCTTTTCACAGCATTAATCAAAAACCCGTCCTCGCTGCAGGGAAAAGATCTTAAAATAAAAGGAGGAGAAAGACACACTTGACACGCTACGTCTTCTGCAAACTCCAAAACATCTCATGCTCATGAAAGCTAGGAGTGAATTTTATATTGCGCTAAGTTTTGTTAAAAGCTGTTAGGGTTCAAGTTAAGGCTTGCATGTAAAAACCCTCTTTTCTCTTAATGGTGTAGCCTCTCCCATTATCAGATAAACAAACAGATTATGATGTTTGAGGCAGGATCCGCACAAAAGGGTTTTGGATTTAACGGCTTCTCTTCTGTTCATGTTTGATCATGTCTTTCAAGTACATACCTTGCAGTATAACATCTCAGGCAGACACACGCAGAAGACGTAATTTAGACTTTCTCACGTGGAAAGACCCTGGGCCAGGAAAATGCAGAAAATGTTGTTGTTTATATTCTTCTTCTTTTTCTTTCCCTCCAAGAAGAGATCCTTTATTCTCAGGATAATTCAGCCTGTCTTCTAAATCACCAAAATAGTATTGTAGAAAGTTAGCAAATCACACAACCTGATTCAACCTGAATCTAATGTTCAAGGAAAGAATTACCCTGAAGTGAGAAAAGTTAAAAAAACCCTAATCCTTTATGACTGGACAGCTGAGACTTCACGGTCCTCTTATGAAAGACAGTTAATCTCAAAAATTTTCACGGATTTCTTTATTACTCACATACAGTTATTAAATGGTCAAGTGCTAGGTTAGACAATATCTAAAAATAAGCTATTATTAAAACAGCTGGCAACTTTCCATTGCATTCTGAGTGCACGGCCTTCTTTTATTGTGTGATCAGCTTTGCAAGCCTGAGTAACATACAGCAACGTGTTCCAGGAGTAGCTGTATCTCTTACTGAGATAATACTGACCAAAATATAAATAAATTTCACAACACCTAGGAGAGATCAGATTGAAACTAGCATTGAGAAACTACACTTCAGAACAAAAAGAGAATTAGTGAAAAAAAAAAACTTCATATCAAGACTTGAGGAATTAAAGTTTTTATCCTTGGCTGGTAGAATTCTTATTTCACTCACACCTACATCTCACTTTCAAAGATTGAGAGTTACTGTGCAAAACAGGCATTGCAATAAAAGCAGGTGTAATAAATTCGCAAGTCAGTGAAAAACAGGTCATCAAGACTAGCTAGTATTCATCCAAGCATACTGAAGGACTGTAGGAATAAAGTGATTTGGCTGGTAATAAGATTTAAAAAAAAGAGTAATTTCAATTACAATTCATAGATGTAAAGATTTTAAAAGCAGAGACCTCTGTGATGAGTAGTCTGATCCTTGAAAAGTTAAAGATTTTTCTGAAATGTTTGCTGGGTCACATTATCATGTGAGTGAGACATAATGTATCTATTCAGAGTGCAGTGGTCAGCATTCAAATGTATTTTATATAATGTGGCAGCAATTAGTCTTAAAAACTACAGATATAAGAATGACACTAAAGAAATTGCTGCTATTCTGGTCCTTCTGTCATAGTAAAGGAAAGGCGTACAAAATACCATAATAAAGAAAAGTGACACTGGAAATAGTGAAAACTTAATTGAAGGGATATAAATGTAAACCAAGGTATTTTTTTACACAGCAGAGGTTGCCTCCACATGCTATCCCAGAAGTCAAAAGCCTAAAGGATTCAAAAGCATTAAAGGTTTGCTTATTCCTCTAAATAGTGAGAATACCCTCAATTCCATTATAAATCATAAAACTTACTGAGTAAATACATTAGTTGTGTAAGCATTTACACTTTGAGTCAAAAGGGGATGAAGAAACACTTGGAATGGAAATATACCTGTGGCAGATTGTTAGATAATTTTCTTCTATTTTTTTTCTTGTACCTTCTTTTGATTTCTCTGCTATCAGTCTCTACTAGATCTGAATCAAAAGTGTCACCAGGGTCCAAGGCTGTGTTCCTAATTGAGAAATAAGTCTTACATCAATTTCAAATTTTAGTATCTAATAGTGAATGAAGATGTAGAAATTTATAAATGCAAAATAATTATGGTGCATATGAATAACTTTGTGAATTTAACTTCTGCAGACATGAGGCAATCATGATACTCTTTGGGATTTGGGTCCTGGGCTGAAACATCTCTGAAATTCAGGTATTCTCAAATGACTCTTGGTTTTTTACTCCTTATGTGGTCATGCTGCTTTTTGCATCTTGATATAGAAACATTTTGATCATAGATCTTGAATCTTGATCATAGAATAGCCAGTTATTTACTTTTTAATAAAAGTAGGGGGGCTAGTTTGGATCTAAACATTGCTTTGTAAACTAGTATTTCTTCATGACACAAGCCCCCACAATTGACTATAACAGTAATTTTCAACTGGAAGCCTGTCTGTAGTAGTCTGTAGTCTGCTGACTGCTTCAAAGTGAAAAGAGATAGCAAAGGCAAATTCGCCTAACAGTTTGACAGTGCTTGTCTACTTGACATTTGTAATGGGGCTCAGGCCTGCATCAGAAAAAACTTGAGGTTCGCCACCCTGAGGAAGGTGATAACCATTGCTCTCAAAACACAGGGAAGCAAAACTAAACCAAAATAAAAATAATTTCACTGTAGCAGAAAGTCAAAAAGTAAACACGTAGAGGTGGAAATGTGTTCTAATGCAATTTATGCTTTCTCAGAAACCGGTCACTTGAGGTAATTTCACTTTTAGCAGTCAGTATACCGACTGCTTAGTATGACATATGCTCGAAGTTAGTGTGTTGATGTTGATGGACCTTACTCAGCCCCAGTGATTCTGATGGTCTTAATTACACTGGAGAAAAGTGAACTAATAAGAGCTAAACCATTGTCTTCTACTCTGGCAAAGCTGAATTCAAAAGGCTGGTCTTTCATAAGTTAATTTAGGGTAGATCTGTTTTTATCCCCTCTTCGTTCTGTGAGGAAAGAGGTGGGGAGGACAGGCTGAATATGAGATTGGCTGCTCATTTGCATTTTACCAAGCCATTGATGAGCCCTGGGCTGACCCAAGGCCAGAGGCCAGTGTCCTGCAGAACCAAGCCGTCCCTGCCCTGCTGCCCCTGATCTGAGTCCAATCCAAGCCACTGTCATACCAGTGGATTTTCACATGCTGTCAAGGCAAGACAGATTGAAATGCACATGTATCTGGGCTATGCCAAACTTCAAAGATAAGAAAGAGTAATTTTTCATCATTAATCAAGAAGATCCACAAGATTACACAAGGCTTGCTGTCAACAGCCAGCATTATGGTTTCAAACACAACATATTCTCCGCACAATTTCAGTGCCTTAAGGAGACCACGGAGAATCTGTCTATCCACCCAGCACTCTAACCCCTGTGGCATGCACTAAACTAGTTAACATTAGAAACCTGGGCACACCACACCACTTTACCTCAGAGGCTCCACACCCAAAAGACTCCCCGGCTCCACAATCATCATAAATACTTGTAATGAGGAGCTTTTGCATTATCTTTTGTTTACACAAACTTACTGCTTCAGTGTCAGAGCCTGCTCCTGCTTCCATTCAAATCAAGGGGAGTTTTGCCATTCTCTCTAATGAAAGCAGCCCTGTGCATCGCGTTACATTTGATGATGATGGATGACAATTCCTTCCTTGCAAGAAAAATAGTTAAGCAACCATGCCACCAAATACGCATGGACTTTGCTGTAAGCACCTGAATAGTCTTATTGGCTCCAGTGGAATTGCAAAAGCTCTTGAAGTTAAATGCTCTTTCTGTTTGTTTTAATCTAGCCAACCCCTGGAATCATCCTGTGTCAAGTAAACATGTCTTCCACTAGAATACATACAAACTTGGTATAATTTAGATACTATCAGCAAACATATGGCTGATCTGGCTTAATACTACAAGTCCTGTAACTGATTATGTGAAAAATAAAAGTGCAATATTCATACATAAACATATTCAATCAATTTGCAGTACACCTAGGTTTATGTTTTTGGGTCTTCACAGTAGAAAAAAAATAAAGATAGTGGTGTTTATATAGAATATAATTCTGGATGGAAGCGCAACATATTGGGTCATCTACCAAATATAGGAAACATATGTTATTCAACATGGTGACTCACACAATGAGTAATATAGTCTAAAGGGTATATTCTCCCCTGTGAACAGACATGACTCTCAATAATGCTAATAATCCCATAAATCCCAAAGGCCCTCATCTAGCTGAAAGTATCTGCAGCCTCGTGAATTCTGCAGACTGTGCAGGGCCACAGATGTCAGCTCCTCATCACCATCCCAGCCCTCCCCACCCCTACTTGCCCTAGGAGAGCAGTGGTTCAGTGTCAAGCAGTTGCGGAGCTGGCCAAGAGCAGAGCCCGTGCTGGAGCTTCCCTTGTATGACTGTACAGGAGACTTGGTGTCACTGGCTCCTGTACTCCAACTCCGTAATTCTCCTTGAGGCTGTGATGGCAACTGGGATGTTGACTACAAAGCCAGTTCGAAGATGATCTGTCTGCTTAAGAAATCTGGTCTGCTTGGTGTGGAGGCGTTCCAGCTCCTTGCCATATTTGTGGAGGAGACATGTGTTTGTCATTGTCATTGTGAATGATGCTGGATAACAAGAAGTGACATTCTGGGACTATGCCAGCCTCTTCAGACTTTGCTGGAGCTGTACTTTTTACTGAAGCTTCTCACTGAGGGAAGCAGAATTATATGTAAGTACTAGGGAGCACCAAACTTCAGCAGGTCACCGATGGACCTAGCTGTAACTGGGCCAGGTGTTTAGGAGAGGGACAGTTTGTCGTACATGCAATAAAACAGGCAATGGCTTCTAGAAAGTGGAATATTTTCCTTTTTGAAATACAGAATAACTACAGCCCTGATTCTGAAGTGATACAAGACAGTAAGCTGATAGCTAGGAATCAAGGAAATCCTACAGTATTGAGCTTTGTACTCTCCCTGAGCTATAAGATACACTGATGTCATTTTCTTCTGGGCCAGAAGTGCTCAGAAATTATAGCAGTCCTGTAAAAACCAGAAAGTGGAGTTGGCGTGATTTGATTTTAGCCAGATTTCCCAGCAAAAGGAGGCATATGTGTTCATACCACCCCCATATACAGGCCTCTCTGGGACTGCCTCTCAGTCTGATGTCAGTAACCTTTGAACCAATTTTGACAGAATAGTGAATGTATCCAAAAAGCCCTGCAAGTTCTGTGAAATTAGGTCTTTGGGAAGACAGGGGAAAGGCTTGTTAGTGCCTCAACTGTGAGATTTTATGAGATATCTGGAAAGCTACATGAGACACACATACTGACTGCATCCATACTGCTAAAAGAGGTCCATGAAGGGAGCTTATCCACACAGCCTATTTCTTGGTTTGCCCCTTTGGTTTATACAGCCCAAACCAGCTTTCTCCAACACAACACCCAGCCTTGACTTGGAAAATAGTTTATGTAGGGGCTTTACCCAGGAGGTAGCATGAATGTGTTCTTCTCACTAGATTTGGTTCCTCCCAGGCTATGAGTCCTATCCCAAAGGCATTGAACGATCAATGTCTATATGCTCGTCCCTAGGGCACGCAACACATATACTGTTTTATATTATAAAAATCACATCTATGTGAGCTGCAACAAAGGCTGACCTTTATTTCTAAACACTTAAAAAAACCCCAAACAAATAACCCACAACACACTAAGAATAATATTTTTTTCTTAGGGACCCCATGCTGTGCTGTCATGTCAATTCTGCTCCAGAAGTAGCCGGTGGTGTAGAGCAAGTCACTTTGCTTCACTTGGAATAGATCACTGGCTCCCTTTATTCATCAGTACAGGCAAATACAATAAAACCCAGCCCCCATTAGTTCTGTTGTTCGTAGGAGTTTTTGCCTTGTTTTGGTTTTTCAGAAGATCTTCATGTTACCCCAAGGAAGTCGCTCTGCTGGTGGAGAAACCTCTTGCCAATCTTGGTCTTTCAGCATTGTTAGCAGCAGCTGGTTTTGAGGTTTTCTCTCGGTAGAAAGAACTAGATGCTTCATCCTGAATGCTGGAATTAAGTTTATGTCGAAGGAGCCCCTCTGAACCCAAGAAGATGTGCCAGGACCTGCTGGGTGCCTTTCAGCTCAACCCCTCATTGAAAGTTAGCATCAAGTATTCCCAGGAGTCCCTGCTTTGCACACAGTACAAGTCATTTGATCAAATAAATGCAATGTTGGGCAATTATTGGACAGTTAATTGAAACCCTTTCCTGCCCATGGCCTCTGCAACACCTAGAGCTGTTGAGAGGCACCTGGAGCTGTGTCACGCTGCTGCTCAGGAGACTCCATTGAACTGGTGATGCAGCTGCAGTGCCCCAGTGGGGATAACTGGCCAGCTCTAAGGACAGCTTTCATTCTGGGTGTTTTGGGGAGCAAAAATGCCTTGGAAGGTGGGTTCTGGTGTTTGTTTTAACTTCCCAAGGAGTTAAAAGAGCCATTCCAGCATTAGCCAGAATGTTGATTATAAACCCACAGTTTTCTGTAATTGGGCCTCATTAATAAATTCCTCAAGTGTTCCCAAAGGCAGCAGAGGTAAAACAAGAGCCACAGGGATCAGAGCAACAGGGAACTGTGAGGATTCCCAACCGTGTTGTTAATTCCACTTAATCAGCTCAGAGAAGCTCTGCATTCAAAAGGAAACAACCATGACTCACAAAATACCCCTGCCAGCAGGGAATGGGATTCTATCCATTTATAGTAATATTTTCCCCAGTTTTTGTCCTTTTTTTCATTCTGGTTTTGAGCAGGGAAAACGACCCTCCCTCAGGGAACCCTGAGCACCCTCCATGTTCCTGGGCAGGAAGCCCTGTGCTCCCAGGGAAAGTCCACTGCGTGTCCCTCGGGGCTTCTGGGAGACCTGTTCTGCAATCCGAATGTGCCAGAGGGTTTTTCCATCAGACCCAGACTGGAAAAAGTTTGAAGTAGTCTCAGAGGCATAGCGAGGCAGATTCAAGATTTATTGCTGTTTAAAGAGGACACAGATAGTAGCAAACTTCCAGAGGCAGAGCAAGCCCCAGTCCCTTCTCTAAACTGCTTGCCACAAAAGGTAGACAAGTTAAACAAAGACAAGACAAATTATAAGGATAATAAATAATTCAGGTCATGAGAAAAGTAGGGATGAATGGAGCATGAGAAGGCAAGACAGTTAACCAGGAGAAGGGAGCTTTCTGAAGTGGCATGAAGGAGGACCTGATGGGACAGATTTCTCAGCGCTATATGGAGAGCCTTAAGTGCTGGACTTAGAAAAACAAGGCAGAATGAGGGTCAAGAAAGGGAGTAGAAAGCTTTTGAGAAACAAAGTAGGGAAGAAAAAACTTGGAAGAAGGTTTGCAGAGGACTTGGAAGATGCTTGAATACTGGAGAGCATAAGAGTCTGCAAGCAGTTGAAAAAGCAAAGGAGGTTGTGAAGCCCTCAGAGCCGCTGATGAGGCTGCTCATAACCTTGTACCTGCACTCGTCCTTCCCCTTCCCTCTCAAAATGGTGGATGGAGCGAGAAGGTAGCGTATAGCCTGATACCTGGGCATGTTTAGTTAACCAACGATCACATGTGGAGGCAGCTGCACATCTGCGAGGGGAGCTCCTCAGCCCCCTTAGTGCTTCTGTGTGTGATTCATCTAGTAAACACACTGCAAGGAGTCATTAGAGTAGCCTGCAAGGGGGAAAATCCTCCCTCAGAACACACACCATCTCTTCTGCAGTCAGAATGACTAAGGAAAACGTGCACTGCCATGGGCAACAGGTTTTTTCTTTAAACACCCTGCTTGAGGTTTTCCAGCATAAAAATCTTCCTTGAAACATGCAGTTTTGGTGCCCTGACAAGCAGCAGGAGGGGAAATAGATATTACAAATGAAAACAGCTCCAATCACCAACCACTGTCTTTCTCTTTCCGACTTGCAGACTTGCTCCTTTACTTGATATTTGGGAATCCTCTAGTCTCAGCATCTATTTACTTTATTTTATTTTTATGAGTGTTCTTGAATGTAATGGAAGAATAAACATTTCAGTTTTCACAGCCTTGCAGCTTTTCATGGGAGCTTAGCTGCACTGACTGTGTTTACAAAACAGAGCTGCGTCATCGCATTTGTTAATTTGATGATTCTTGGACTATCTGTATTTTTCGCTGCCAAGCTCCCATTTAAATGTAGTTTGTTATGTTTTCATAGGCCTCAAGAGGAATTTCTTGATCAAAGTTTTAGAGTCAAACAGGACCAGCCAGTTTTACAGCTCACAGAATTACCAAGTTGTCAACAGTTGTAGACCACTGGTGGGAACTCTGTCATAGCAAGGAGCCAGCCCCACACGTCCCCTCCTGAACTCACACCAGCCTCCTGGGGAGTTGCATTCTGGCCGGAGAAGTGCCAGCAGGCTGAAGCCCTTACATTTGCACAGGTCTGTCTGTGCTGGGATCGGGAGAAGAGCCATGATTGTGGTTGGGGTGGAAGTCCCTCTTCCCAATCTTCATCATGAGAGGCAGAGTCCTGGAAGAGGGGTGATGACAATACAGACCTAAACCTCATAAAATCTTGGAGTGATGAATTAAGATAACACAAATTTCAACTCTGGGGAAGCAGAAAATATGAGGGTAGGACATACAGCACTTCCAAGTGGAGGGGAACTAGGGGATGGCCATACTGGCACAGGGAGGAAGACATGGCCTGTGGTAAGGGAAGAGTAGGTGGACCATGGATGTGGATAGGAAAACTTGGCTGGAGATGCAGGAGGAGAGTATTCGGCTCGGTGAGCATCTCAGCTAAGGAAAACATAGGAGTGTTTCCCTCCAACTGCCATTTATACACATATAAGCAAAAGCAAGCAAGCAGTCTTGTGTGTACTGTGGCTTCTAGATAGTTAATGGCTTACAGAGGAGTAAAGGTGAAAATTACAGTAGTGGATATATGTTGCAAGATGTGGTGGGGCCAGGGCTGATGAGAGGGAGAGAGCTGTGTGCTACCATTATATAAGAGATACTGCAACCAGCAAGAATGGAGCTGCCAAGGGTTTTTGGTTAAAAACCCTGCTTACAGCTTCTTCTGCTCTGCCAGCTGCTGTGTAAATGTTATTTTTTTCAGTCCTGTAAAATAGAAAGCAAAACCAGAAGACATCCACAGAATTTCAGCAGGTCCTTTACCTACAGCTGGGCACAAAAACGTGCCACCTGCACGATCTGGGAGTAATGATGGCTGTCTAAATACATATTAAGGAGAAAATTTCTTCTTCTTTTAATCACTAAGAAATTTACTGGCAAAGACATGCGTTAATGCAGTGCCAAGATTGCGTACTTCAGAGTACTGAGATCAGCAAAACTTAAAACTTCTGAAAACCAGGACACATATTAAGCACATTAGCTCTGTCCCCTTTGAGCAATGCCCCAACCTGCCCATTGCACACATCCTGCCTTTACACCATCGCCAAGCTCCTGGGCCGTGACCATGGGAGGCAAAGAGAGGAGAGCGGTGCCTCGATAGGAGGTACCCACACCTGTCCTGTCCTGAAGCACTGAACCTGCTACCCTGAAACAAATCAAGCCTATTGCATTTTATAACCCATCTCTCCTTATGAAAAAAACAAACCAAACCAAACCAAACAAAACAAAACAGAACAAAAAACACCAAAAAGCTGTCCAAGACCGTACTCAGCTAAATGTTTTTATCCCACAGATTTCCATTGTATCCCACCTTGCTCCTGATTCTCTCCATGGCAAGAAGACCTTTGTACATCACAAAGTGGTAAAATGATGTTGTCATACTTTCATCTTTTGCCTTTAATCACCTCTATGGTGGAGTCCTAGGGGAAGATTGGTTCCTTCTCTCAGATCTGCCCACCTACTCCACAACCATGGCTCCTGCTCAGAGCACCTCAACACACCACCAGCACTTACTCTGCGAGGCTTTTTCTTCCTCCCTGCTCTGCTTCGGAAGAAAGCTTTTAGAAGACTGACAACAGGCAAAAGAAAAAGGGACTAGCTTTAGACGATGAACTGGACATTATGTATACATGTGCCAGAAACAGAAAAGGGATGGAGAAGGATCAGGGTGGATCTCCCACACCTTGACTCATGTGAGTAGTCCCCTAAAGTGGGATGAAGTTGATATCTGAGTTAAGGCATATCCATATGAAATGAGGTTTCCACAGATTTTGAGGGCTAAATATTTAGACTCAAACCAATGGTCAGGTAGTACCTGGTCTAGAAAGAGTGTATGAGGACATGGTGTAGCAGGGAAAATGCCTGATGATATCTGCTGTGTGTAAACGGAGTCCCTGAGCGTGGGAAGTCTTGCACAGGACTTAAGACCAGCGCTGCACTTATTGCATCGAGCAAGAGGGGAAAAAGGGTGACACAAACAGTGTAACCAGAGGAAACTATGCGGTTTACCTTGAGAAAAGGTGATTAAAGGAGTCCTGCTCTCCACAACCTCCAACAGGTCCATGAGCTACTCCTGCTGCGCAAGACTTGTCGTTTCCTCACGCTGTTCCCTGGGCAGCACAGCTGGGGCTCTTTGCCATCTGGGCCTCTTCCTTAAGCCACAGAGAAAACTATTTAAATAAGGGGCAGGAGGGGAAAGCAGGAAGAAATGTGATTTCCTTTGTTCTAAGCAGACCTGATGCCACAGGCAGAGCCTGCCTTGAACTTAGGACACAGCCTGCCAGCTCTACTAGCATATCGTCACTGGGAGCTACGACCCTCCACACACGCACAGCCATCGTCGGCAAGCAGAAAGACAGTGGTGCCATTGAGCAGCCCCAAGAGCTCTGTTAGCTGCCTGGCTCTTCCGTCCTCTTCTGTGAATGCATTATTGATAGTAGTCACGGAGCCAAGGAGCTTGCAGCTTGCCTCCTGCATGGAGGCACCAGCTGCGGCTTTCCTGGAACGTTACTGCTGGCACCGGCCATCCTCCGAGTGTAGTGAGAGGGAGAGGGGAGGGACTGCTGAACCAGGCTTACCACTGCATGGCACTTACAGATTAGTTTTCCCTTGGGATTGTGAACTACAGCTCCAGTCTTCCCAGGGGCTTCAGCACCCAGGCTTCAGCCTCCCTCTTGGCCACCCCAGGGTGGGTAAAGCTGCCTCCT
This sequence comes from Chroicocephalus ridibundus, assembly GCF_963924245.1. NCBI lineage: Eukaryota > Metazoa > Chordata > Aves > Charadriiformes > Laridae > Chroicocephalus > Chroicocephalus ridibundus. Next base: position 66,677,943 of record NC_086316.1, on the reverse strand, counting down.
GCAGTGTGCAATGTCATCCCACATGGTGGAGAGGTTATCTGTCTGCCTTGCTCACCGTGCCTGGGAGGAAAGGTGGGCTGACAGTGGGCCTTGTGTGGGGTGCTGCCATCCTGCCCAGCTTTTGGGCATGCATAGCCAGGGTGGCCCTGGGAAGCAAGGTGGGACAGGGCAGAGAAGCTGTGAACAGGAGTCATGGAAGGACCTGGAGGGCAGAGGCCTTGTTTTGTTGGACCCATACCTGAGCCTTTAAGATGATGGAGAAAGTCTGGCTTTTCTAGGGACTGGGAGAGGACAGTGTGAAGTTTGCTGCAGCCCAGGAAGTCACTGAAAACTGCTGCATCTGAAGTGGGGCTTGAGTCTCTTTTCAAGGGGTGGAGATGTGTTTTAGTCTATCTATCTCACACAGCAGGTCTGAGTTTTCCCATTTAAAGACCATCTTCCTTAAAATGTGATGTTCCAATAAAGCTAACCCAAGGGACTGGAAACCTGTGGTAGCTTTTGGCATGCTCAGCTGTGTGACAGCCATACCTCAAAGCTCTGGCCAACGCAGTGTCCCATCGCACCTTGTGCTCTTCTGCCTTTAGCACTGCCCAGGGCAAAGTGTGGCTGAGATCTTTGGTCTCAGAAATAACCAATAGCAGAGGAACCACCAGAGTGTAACTCGACCCCTGTCCCAGCACAGTGCAGTGTGCCCTGACTCCACATTGTGATGGTCTGGTATGATAGGGCACCCTTATGCTTTGAAGAAAAGGCCGTTCTTCCTGAATCACAATGAGCAGCTTACAGAATAAGGAAACAATAAGTAAATTTCATCTTTGTGATTCTTTGACCACAATACAAAAGAGTAGGTTAGGCACAGCTAGAAATCTCTATCCTTCCTCTATTTATTTGGTATTAGAAAAAAACTAAAAATTTATTGGGAGTTAACTAGGAACTGCAGAGTAACAGAAATTACAATCTAGAAATTTGTTCTTCTCATTCAAGCCAAGATTACCAACACATTATCTAGGAAAAGACACAAAATCCGTAGTAAATTACATAAGGAGTCAGTTCAGATACAGAATTCAAAGAATTAAAGAAGTCTGCCTAAAGCACAGCATTAGCACCATATTTATTTGACAAATTTAGTGCTTGCTTTAATTTGCAAGCTTTTGGTGTATCTCTGCCTCTTAAAAATGCTCAGGGCTGCTGTGCTCTAAAATGAGACGTGACAGCAAAAAGTGATAGAAAAACAGTGGAAATGTTGTCCAGGTCAGAAGAAGGACAGTTTCTAAACCAAGTTCCTGCCTTATCTGCAGGGATTATGTCTCTTCTTGAGTGTTAAAAATATTTTCTGCCTCCTGGTTTTACAGAGAGGAAAGTGCATTCATTGGACCTGCAGAGATGCGGTTCTCAGGCTCGGTTCTTTCCCACCAGAGGCAGGTATGTGCTACGCCCATCCCATAATTAGTGCCTGCTCTTTGCCTCTTGTGGAGGAGGATTGCAGTTTGCCAGCATATTTGAAACAGGTCTCCATGTCGTTGGGAGTGCTCCCATGAAAGCATTCTGGCTTGTTGAAACATTCACAATCAAATAAGTGCCTGCCAGAGAGAGCATCATCCCAGCTAGAGATGAAAAATGCCCTAGATCAGAGAGTCCATCCCCACGTTAAGGTAGGATATAGCTCTCACATATCTCTGTTATGCTTCCTGATTTCTTTGCAGGAAGCATGCCAAAGGCTTTTATCATCAATCCAGAGGAGGATCTACACAGGAGAAATTCCAAAACAGCATCAGGGAACAGTATGCTTTTTTTCTTCCCTCTCTTGTTATTTCCTCACATTAAACAATTCATTGACTTTAATTGTGCTTGCCTCGGGCAAAGAAGCCTGGCAAATTTGAAGACCATTTTTATTATTAGTTAGGTGAGTCTACTTGCCAAACATACTTTCCCAAGTTCTCTGAACATCCTACTCATCAGTCGCTAACAAAGGCCCCATTCACATGAGGGCTACCAAACGGGTTTGCAGCATAGTTCACAACTGGCCCAGGGTGAGAGCTTTCAGAACCCCCCTCTGTCTGCTGCTATGGCATCCAAGGTCATCTACCATTAAGGAGGGTGCTTAAGCCTCAGCAAGGGGAGGGCTGCCTAAAGGAAGGCTTAAGTGGCATTGTGATGCCTTAGAACAAAATTGCAATCCAAAAAGTCCCTGCTTTTTAATACAGCTGCCTCTGTTGTTTGGCTGAGCACTCCCAGACTCTGCTCCCTCAGGTGTCCAGATCTGATGCACATTGAGCAGCCCCTTCTGTGTGCAGCCAGTAGCTGTTCCTTGTCTAATTTAATAGCTCCCAAACCAGGAGACACAGGTTCAGCTCCGCCTTCAGCCCAAGGAAGTTTACCGTCTGTTTTCCCAGGGAGTGCCCCAAGCACCAGAGCACGGAGGGCAGAAAGACATTGTCTTGCCTTCTGGCTGAAGCTGGATCCAAGAGATGAAAATAAGATCAAGCCCAAGAATTTATAGAAGAGAGAGGGTGAGTCTGTAGTGATTAGGAGATAAGGCTTAAATAAGGATTTTCAGGGTGAAGAAGGAATTCAACTGGGCCTGAGTGCTGCTACCTCAGCTATGGAGGTGGGCCCTTTACCAAGAAAAACCCTGAATTTGTCCTCTAAGGCTGTGAGCCCGGTAGCCATGAGGCTCTGCTGGAAATTACCCCCAGGGCAGGGAGTGAACGTGCCCAGGAATGCCACTGAGGCACATCAGCACCTCTGCTCTTCCCCAGCCGTGATGGATGTGCCCAGAGAAGCTGTTTGAAGTCAAGTGCAAGTTAACTTGTTGGTAACCTGTGCCAGAGCAAAACCTTTGCCTCACTTTTTGATCCTTACGGTCCAAGGAGGAATTGGGGCTGAAGCGCTTGGACCCATGTTTGTCTGTAGCTGGCATAGCTGGCCTGTGTGGTCCTGCATAGGCAAGTGATAAGCGACTGCTGATGAAGCAGCCCAGCAGAGGTGATGTGGCTGCTCGGCAATGTCCCGGTAGGGCTTGGGAGTGGAGGGAGAGAAAAGCTGGAAAGAAGAAGGCAGCTGAACCCTCACAAAGTGGTGAAGTCTCTCTTCCACTTTGCACAAGTGTGGAAGTAGAGCTGCCTGGGAACTTCATGCCAGACTGCTGTTTGTGCTGTGTCCTCTCTGTTACCTGGGGATAAGAGATCTGTGTTGCATTTCAGAGTACTGGAGGGCATGGGGGTCTGATCTCAGAGGCAGAAGCACCATGCTTGTGAGGAGCCCGAGCAAACAAACCTGCCTGGAAACAAGGGTCATGGGGAATGCAGAGCCTGACATGAGGGCAATAAGCCTTCGCTGACTCTGTGGTAAGTCACAGGGATCTCTGCAACACACCACACAGAAATCCTGCACGTTCCAAATTATCTTGTATTGCCATGAACAGGAGGGTCGCAGACATGAGCCTTCATAACAAGAGTACATATTTTTAATTAACTGTTGGTAAAAGGAATTTTGCTTAGCTTTCCTATGAAAAACAGCTGTAATTTTTGGTGTTTTCTGCTCCAGGAAAGTCCAATTTGACTGTTCAGAGAGTGCGGACTGTGCAGTCTGCCCCTCTGCGTCATCCTCCCTGTATCGCAGACTGTGCTTTAAACCCCACAATATATCCTTTTATCTGAATATAATGCACTGGGCAACGCGAGATGAAGCTGCTGGTGGAAGAGGTCATGAAGTTCCCCTGCACTAGCATTTTGAAAGGGAAACCTACAAAAAAAACATAGTCTGTGACATAGCTGTGGAAAAAGATCCTGCACTTTGTCAATGTCTTGGCATGGAGTTAGCAGGGAGTATGGGACTGGACACAAGCGAAGAGTGGGCTTTTCTTGGCATTGGCCACAATGAGCGTGGTTGTCCAAAGAAAGTTTGTGGGGGAGGCCGGGGGGATAGAAGACGACAGACATGTTAAAGGGAAGTGTGTTCCTACATAATGAGACATTGTAACATGTGTTAAAGGAAAAAAAAAAAAAAGAAAAAAAGAAAAAAGTCCAGGGTGGTGAAAGGATTTCCCCAACAAGGGAGTTGAGCTGAACATAGTTTTGGCTTACCATTATGGGCTATTGTGTCTTTGTAGGCACGGGGCTCTTACACTGGACCAGCCTTTGTGTCAAATCTAGCTGCACTGCCTGAGTTCCCCAAGCTGCCTCTCATCTGTGAATCAGATTTGGTTTGTTTCTACCCATGCAGCTGCTATTTTTTATTTAGTCTAATTTTAGCATATGTAGCAGCAGCTGCAAAAGTAAACGGTCCCATTTGGTATCTAGCGCGTCTGAATGGAGAAGTGGCCCACATTGGGTATGTTGGGTTCCCCCTCTGTGCATAACTTAAAAAACAGACAAGTAATAAGCAGTGTCTGCAAAGTATACTATTATGACAAATCGTATTGCACAATTTTATGTTTTTTTGTGATAAATGCTGGCCACAAATTGTAAAATTCACACATAAATATTTCCTTGCAGAGTTGGGAAACAAAGGACTTTGTCCCTGAGCTGCAACACTAGTCCCGGAGACTGAAGCTTACTGGAAGCACAGAAAAGCAGATTTCCTGCAGTGAGCGCTATTTTCACATAACGATGCATTTGTTTCTGGGGAAAGGAAGCGAACCATCTAGAAGGAATAAAGGGACGATCCAAGAAAAAAAAAAATCAGGTAGAAATAGCAATAAACTGATGGAAAATACTGAATTTATACCAGCAAGTCCTGGTCTGACAGGTTCAAGAGAGTTTTTAGAAAAAGTACTGAACTGTCTGGGGAAATGGATATATCGCTAGGATTTTGATATATTTTGATACATTTTGAGACATATGGGTTTTTTTCCCTGCAGTCTCTCCTGCTCCCCTGCCGTGGCTGCCCCCAGGCCCCGCAGCCCCAGTGCCCACCTTGCACTCAAGGGACCAGCACGGGTTTGGCTCCTGGCTGGGTCAGTATGTGGTTCGTGGCCTGCCAAGGTTTCACACACATTGGTTGGGTGCAACACCACAACCAAGCCGAGAAAATTGAGACAAGACACTTGCATCCATTCTTCAGTCACTGTACCCCCATCAGAAAGGGGAAAGCACTTTTATTCCCCTTGCTGATACAGCAGACTGGTCCTTCCCAGGCATGCTCTTCGCTGCTCTGTGCAAACTACGAAAAAGATTTGGTAGTGGATATCTTTTTTGCTCAGCCACACTCAGAAGTTTTAGTTGCTGAACAAGGTCTCTGACTTGGGTTATTCTTTCTTATTCTTTCAAGAGAACAAAATGAGCAATGTAGGCTCATAATCTCAAGATAATGCAGCAAAAGGCTTAATGTTTGCTTATTTGGTGACATACTTTGAGGTCTTGTCTTCTCCCAAATATGTTTCTATTTTCTAGCCAGGAACTAGGCACTGTGGGACAGCTGTATGGATCCTCACATCAGCCCTATCCTGCCCTTGCAGTGTTCTCCTCATCCTGTTATGGTCCCATGCATCAAAAGACAGACCAAACTGTTTTTTGTTTATTTTTATCTATAAACCATGAGACAGACAAGTTGGGTGGGAGTTTGAGAATAATAATTATTAAAACATCAATACAATAAAATTATCTTATGCCTTTTCTCCTTAATGAACTTCGAAGTTTCACGTTAAGTATTTCAAACCAGCAATCCAGATGTGATGTCCCACACCACTGGCAGTCTTTTCTCAATAATCTTGCTGAATGAGAAGTGAAGATCTGTTACAGTCATTGAGTAAGTCCTAATGTTGATCCTTACGAGGATGAAAACTGCACCTGGAAAAGACTGTGTCAGTTGAGGGAAGCAATGACAAAAATATGTGTTAGAGGAGTAGGTGGGGAATTCAGTGCCTGAGCACTGGGTTGAACAACATTGTGTTCAGCCGTCACTTTTCGTACTCTTACTGCCTGCCTCCTTGTTTTCAATCAATCAGGAATGTGCTACATGTTCCACCTGCTTCTCCAAAATGTACGTGGTGCCAGGAGTAAGCCCCATCAGCTTTGGTGATCCTCACGCACTTAAGCAGCAGGCTGTCTTTTGCAGGTAGTAGTTTTCTTTTTGGATTCAAGATTCAACATCATTACAGGGTTGCCAATACCTGTCAATACCAGAATCACCGTACTGAAAACAGAATACATATGGCTCTGAAAATCAGCAAGGCAGAATCTGCCCATCAGGTGTAAATTCTTCATCTGTGTCACCTTGTCTTACATGTCATACTATCTCTAAAATGGAAATAATAACCAGGAAAGGAATCCTACAACAAAATAATTTGTATTCTCAATGGGAAGAGGCGATGCAGGTTATTGGCATTGCTGCACTGTCCACTTTGTTGTCATCACCATAGAAGTCTGACATAAATAAATGCTGCTATAAAACCTCTCCTTCATGGCAGCCACAAGCCAGCTAAGACTTCTAACCTCCATGCTCCCAGGGTGTCCAAAGGCAGCTGAGAAGCATCAACGTCTACAGGCACTGTGGGGGATGGACACCTTCCTGGCTTTTCCCCCTTGGCAGGGATGCTGCAGCAGGGATGGAGGAGCCCACAGGGCATCTCTCTGCTGCCTCCTGAGTCGAACACCCTGCTCAAGCTACAGCCTCTCCATGGAGGAATTTCCTACGAAAGATGTGGTTTTATTTCAGAAGGACAAGAACCTCATGCTACTACCCAGAGCGCAGTAAATAAAACACAAAGCAGAACTGGGGCTTCATGTCAGAGTTACCTATGGGTCATTTTCTGTCAGCACTCAAGAGATTACATCCCTTGCTTTGGATTAGTCTCTGTTTTTACTCTCAGACCTCTTTTCCCATTTCAAACATGTTTGTTCCCTGTGATTATACTTGTTTTCCACCTAACCTTTCATTTTAAGTACAGGCAGCTAAAATGTATGTTCATGCTGGTTGGAATTATTAGTGGTTCCTGGTCTTCAAACATTGAAAAAGTTATGTTATTGCAGGCTTGACCACTGCCGCATGTTTACACATATGCATTTTTTAGAAATATGAGTTGTTGCAAGCATTTGTCATTAGAGATACGCAATATCCGCATGTATTTAGATTTGTTCTGTGAATATTTACATCATTATAAACAATGAGTGCAATTAGGGGTGGCAGGATCGTACCATTAATTATTCATGTCCATTTCACATTTTTTAAATCTGTGAATGTAAATCTGTTTCTTGGCTTATAGCAAAAGCAAACAGTTATACTGAAAATGCATACCAAAACGACCATATTTCTTATATATCATTCTCTCTTAATAAAAGAAAAACACAGAACACAACAGATACTGCATGGTTTATAAGACTGAGAGCAAACAGTTAATAAAATCAGCTTGTTACTCAGCTGTATATCAATATATGCTGTTAGACAACTACCTAAAAATAATTTTACCTGTCAAAATCAGATCACTGACAAATAGGGAAAAGTACTGAAAATGACATTGTGAAATATTCACAAAAAGTAATTTTACTAATGCCATGATAACTGAGACAAAGTTGAATGAATCTATTTTTCCAATGTAATGTGCTATTTATATAATTGGCCATTTTTCCTTCCTGATGGAAAATTTAATACAATTGGAATAAAACATGGTGGAGAAAACCGCTAAACGTCTGCAGAGATGGATACGCTACTCTGTATCCCTCCATCAGCTTACCTGAAAATAGGGACAGCAAAATAAGTGTGAAAAAAGTCAAGATCAATGGTTTGTTGGTTTTTATGTCCCTTTAATTAGAAATATAATTCCATTAGCTAAATTGCTAGTGAGTCTTGCTCAGCCTTTGCAGCCCCCGGGGGCTGGGTTGCTGCCCCACCGGCCATCAGCCCGGTTCTGCCCGGGAGTGGTGCAGGTTCAGCAGCGGAGAACAGCCGAATCTGAAATCAGTTCTGATGGCAAAGTCACCTCTTGCTTAGGCTAAAAATTTCCCCCCTGTAGTCGTCTCAAATTTGGAGAGCAGCTGCCCCCACCTCTTCCAGCCCTCTCTGTGCTGCAGGGGCAGCCCTGCCTGGGCACGGATCTCCCAGCACAGACGGTTAGCTGCCCAGGAGGCATTTCATTCTCACGCATCACCCAAAGCCCAGGCTTTGGGCAAGTCAGGCTCGGCCAGCTGGCAGGCTAGTGGCTCCACAGCTCTCACAGCTGGGCTGGAAGGCCTTAGGAGTTCATTTGAACAGTGGTGGATCTCTTGTCTTCTTCAATTCCTCATCCCCTCCTTCACTTTTGCTGATGGAGCTCCCACGTAGATGGGATCTGAGCGCCGAGGGCAGTGCCCTGCCCTGCCAGCGCAGGGGGTTTGTCCAGGGGAAGCAGGGATGGGACTCAGCACGTCACCTCTGCTGCAGGATTAATCTTTCTTCTTCAAGCCTCACCTGAAACTCGAATGCCAAAGTATGGTCACGGGTGCTGGCCTGGCTGGCATCCTGTGGCTCGCCCTGCGTCACCCCGACCTGTACCACCCTGTGCAGACATGCACACAGCATCACAGTGGGGGCACTCAAAATTGCATTCACTACATTCAACCATACCCTCCCTGCCTCAGTTTCCCCTCTGTTTAAAGTGGTGTTATTGCCTCCCACAATGGGCAGTTGTGGTTAACGAGTGAGCATCTCCAACATGCTTTGCAAAGGAAAGGTGCTGCATGCTCCCAGCACTGAGTATATTAATTTTTCAGAACAAAGCTGCTGTAAGAACACAGAACTTAACGCCATGTACAGTAGACATTTCTGGCATAGCTTTTATTGAGGTTAATATAATATTCATAACACTACTAAAGGACTATTTGTTGGGCAAAAGGATTTTGCTACTGGTATTTATCTATAGAAAAGTTTTTCTGTTTTATGCCCACATACTAGCATATAATTATAGTAATAAAGTCTAGTCCCTCGCTTGAAGTGACTGCTGCCAGTATTATGAAATCATGGCAATGGTTGTAAAAATAAAAGAGGTCATAACCCCTCCACACACACACACACCCACTCTGTAGCTGATATCAAATAGCTTTGGTGGGAAAATGCAGACCTTTAAACTTTCTCTACCAAACTCAATGCATTCTGTATTTAACTTATCCTCTAAAACAGTTTGTGTTATAGGAATTTGAAAACTGCATATAACCATGGAAAAAGTCTGTACTTAATTAGCTACTGAGTCCAGCTCGATTAAGCAAAATAACAACCATTTCTTTGTGCTAACTTTTTTTAAAGATATGCATTACATGCATCAGCCTGTCCTTATGCCAAGGCTATTTGAGCATCAACTCCTGCTTCACTGTTCTAGTTTTGGCAAAGAGAAGTATCAGGAAATATCTGCATGGAGTTGCTTTTTCTTGTCTACCAGGTCAAGAACATTTATTTCTCAGGAACAAAGCCAATTATCTTAGAATTGCAGTGGCATCAAGCACAACACATTACAAGCTCCCAGGTGCCTCCTGGGAAAGCAGTGCAAGGAGCAGGGGGAGAGGCAAGAGCAGGCAAGAAAAGCTGCTGCCTGTATTATTTGCAGACAATTTTCCAGGGACTTCTGCAGCAAATAATAGACTTTTTTCCCCATTATAAATATAAGCAGCAGAAAAAAAAGTGTTAGGAGACTCGTGTTAGTCATACAAGAACGAAAAGCAGAGTGGGCATGACCTGAGGCCTTGTGTGTCACAGCAAAATGCAGAAGGCAGCACCTGTGTGCAGCGCCCAGCATGGACCAAGGCTGGCTCTGACTGCAAAGCTGCACAGAGGGCTTTTTTGGTGCCTTCCTTTTGGCACGCTTACACTGGCATCTTGGTTTCACAAAGTGTTTGAGCTGCCCTGATGAAGCAGCTTGAACTTCATCAGGTGTTCAGAGTGAACATCCAAAAACCATGCCCTGCATGTGAGTCTCTCTTGGGCATGGGATATCACTTGTTACTCTCAAAAAAATCACGGCTTCAGGTTTAGCTCTGGACAAAAAAAGACAGAACTGAAGATCTAGTCAGAGAGTAAGAAGAGGAATTAGAGAGCATTTGACAGACTCTTCCTGTTCCCTAAACTCTTCATAGTCTGAAGAGTGTCAGAGGCATAGAGTGGAGACAGTTGAAAAGTACAATTCCCAGCACGGACTTGAGTGAGCTGCCTTGTTTTGTTTTCTTAGCTGAGGCCTTTGGAGCCAGTGGGAAAAGAAAAACAACAACAAAACTCTCAGTTGTTCACTCTTCTTTACTGGAAGTGAAAAGTAAAGAATAAGAAGCGGTGTAGATGGGGAGGAAGGTAGCAGGACTAATTTACAGGTTGCCAAAGAGAGAAAAAGATGCTCAGAAAGAGTGATACAGGACAAAGAGTTTTGGAGAATGTTAAGAACAATGAAAAACTCCCTCAACTGAAAAACTCCCTCAAATGAAAAACTGGAGACTTCTTAGATTTCTCTCCTGCTCCTGTGTCTCATTCAGGAAGAGGAAAATTCAGAAAAAGCGTACAATCTGGACACAAACAGGTTAAGCTTAGAGAACAAAGCAGTAAAGCCAAAAACATGGTGACAGATCCTGCTTTTGTTTATCCTGGGGTAAATTTTGAATTGTCCCTTTGGGACAACTCTGGGTTTGCCTCAACAGAACTGAAAGCAGAATGTGGCCCTTGCATAATATGTCCAGATGTTCCTTTTTTTGTATGATGAAAATGTGAGATTCAAAGAGATCTCTCAGACTGATGAAATTCACAGCCTCCACCCTCTCCCCATGTAGTTCTACTTAATTCAGCTGAGTAACACCAGAGACAACTAGACTTTTGGCTCACGGAGTATTTTTTTTTCAGTGTCTTATTTTGCAAACCTATTATACAGGTTTGTTGGTGCCTGCAATTTAGCAAATCAAAGGCATCGTGGTGCTTTTACGAAGAGGGATGATCCAAGGGAAAACTTTCTGATGTCTAGGACAGCAACATTTTTCTTTGCTTCTTACCTTATCTGCAGCCTGCAGAGGCTACCAACAACCTGCAGAAGGAAATATTCCTCTTGTCCCTCTTGGGCATCATGCCAGCAGCAGATAATCAGCAGGGAGAGAAGTAATTATTCTTTTTTTTGCTCTGTTCAGCTATTCAACAGTTTGCTGCTGAACTGACTGGTGCAGGTGTATAGCCTTTACTTCAGCTGTCTCTCACACTGTCTCTGTCTGAATGATCTCATTTTGCACAGATTCCCTGCACTTTGTAAAGAAGCCCAGAGATACAGAAGCGATCCATCATTTTACACTCCCATGCCAAATTCTAGCAGTGTATAGGCAGGTGCTCAGACATGCCGGAGATCCAGAAAATCAAGGTAATTACAAAAGAAGATGGATAGTGGATTTGTCTCATGGCACTTCCATGGATGTGCTTATGCTTATCGCAGGAGCTAAATACTGCCCCAATGAAGCAGTGCACAGGATCTGGGAAGCGCAAAGGGGGGTGCGTGTGTGTAAATGTGTAGCACCCTGCCATTTTTCTTCCCCAGAAAACCCTGCGTGTTGTGATGCTGTAGGGAACAAAGGTGCCCTGTCCTGCCTGGCAGCGCAGGCAGCTGCCTTCTCTGCCTTGCAGCTAAATGGTGGGGCCTGTCAGACTCTGCCTGGGGCCAGCTGGACCTGGACACCACTCGGAACTTGTCCACTGTGGTGGGGCTGGCCGGGGAGACTGCACAGCTGGGGTGGGTGTATGGCGTTACAATCAGCCCTTACCTCCTTCCTCTGACAGTATCCCATTGACTGTCCCCAGTAGCTAAATCCAATCTGACACACGACTCAGAATTTTGTCTGGGCAGCAGGGGATGCTTCACTGCTGTCTTCAAAAGAAGAAGAGCCATGGGTGTCTCATCCCCAATGAGACTAGCTGCAGAGAGGAGTCAGTCATCATGGCCAGGAAGCCACCTTCCCTCTGCCTCTGCCTTCACTCAAACTACACAACTGTTGGCATCATGCTTGTAGAGTCCCCGTTGCTCTCTCACGTCCTTCAGCTGTGCAAACTTCTCTATATTTGGTCATCTGCTCAATTGCAGCTGTAGGGCCTGATCCTGTCATATCTGGGGTCCTTTGTGGCCTTCAAAATGCCTTTGCATTTAATAGTCAGCCCCAGCTTTGGGCAAGTGAAGACAAAACGCATGGATGGGCTGTGGCCATGAGGTTTGTCCCCGCTCCCATGGAAGTCCACAACAGACTCCTGTCACTTCACCGGGTGCCAGTGCAGGCTGCTGCCAGTTCTCACAGCAAAAGATATCTTCCACAAAAGCGTAACCTCTGCAAGCCAGACCATTTTTTTAACCAATAATAATTGGGAAAAAAAAAACCATGGTGGTTCATCAGTGAAATAATTTACCTTTTTCCTGTTGCTGAAACAAGAGTCCTTACATGTTCTCTGGTGGCTCCTTTCCTGGAGTAACACAATGACCCCTCCTGCAGCTGAAAGCGTGTCCCTTTGGTTTGCCATGGTGGACTTGGGCTGCAGCATGGTTGCTTTGCCATCTGCAAGCTGGGCTGCTGGGGAGGCTTCCCACAAGATTTTCCCCTCCCGCACCAAACCCTGCCAGGAGATGGAGGCATCGTGAGGCCAGTGGGACCAGGGGGTGAGGGAGAGCCTGGAGAGCCGCTTGTGGGCTTGGGCTTGTGTCACAACTCACCTCTCACCTATGTCCCTTTCTCATGGCGAATCTTCTTGCGGCTGATGAGCTTGGTAACAGTAAGCTGGATATCAAACTGGGTGCCCTGCTGGAAGCAGTGTTTCTGTATGTATTCAGGGTCTCTCTCTTAACCCCACCCTGCAATGGCAGTGGCATAACAGCAGCCCAACATGGCCTGGCAAACCCAATACGACCTGGACTGCCATTCTGAGACTCACCCTTTGAGGTTAATTCGCTTAAATCAGCACCTATCTGAGCATGCTTCAGCTCCTGTCTGTTTTTCCAAAGATCCTCAGGACAAGCAGAGACTTCCCTGGCACACTTGAGCAAACTGACCAAGAGAGCTCCCTGACGAGCACGCAGGCAGCTGAAATAAATCCTCCATGCCAGTGCTACCCCCTTTTTTAACTGCCTAATCAGGGCACAGCAACAGCAAAGTCAGAATTGTTTAATACCTTTTGCCCAGCATGAAAGACACACAGAAATACCCAGATACCCAGGGAGAAAGAAGTTGCCCTTGGGCACAGACTTTAGATACACAAGAATGAGACACAGGAGGGGGGACGACACATGACATTGCCTCTGGCCAAAATCTATTTCTCAGGGAACTGTTCAGCAAAACAACAACCATCACCACCACAGAGTTCTCTGGGTCGTCACAGGAGACGATTACACTGATTAGCCTTGAAGTTAAAATCAGGAAAAAAATATTTGGATCGATTCTTGCTAGCAACTGAAAAGAGAGATTCATACTGCCCTATATGGTAAAAGTGCAGCTCACATTCGGTGGGAAAATGTGGATTTTATTTTCTTCTGTTACAGTGGTTAATCCTGTCAGCTCGTTTTAATAGTGCTTTTTATAAACCCACTCTGATCCAGATGTGGTGTGTTATTGTGTTCTTTTCAGGGACGCTGGGCATTTAGTCCGCGTTTACAGCACATTAATGATGCTCGCATAAAAAGAAGGGATCCAAAAGCTACAGTCCAGCAATTATTTCTAACATTTTCCAGCATCTTTTTCAAAATGCCTAAATTCGCTTTATCTCTACAGGATAAGGCTTGTCTGCATACCAGGTTTGGGGAAAAAAAAAAAAAAAAAAAAGATAAAAGATCCTGGCTTGACCTGATGTTGACCTTTCTGTACACAAGCTCCGCTATTGTAGAGGAACCGAAAGCAGCAGTGCTTAGCAAAACCAAACCAAACAAGCCCCGAGAAGCAGGCGGGAGGGTGGCCGGAGCGGTCGCCCTGCGGAGGGGTCCATCCCCAAGGGGCAGCCCCTGCCCCTCTGCACCGCCAGGGGACAAATCTGGGTGCAGACCTCGGAGGGCATTTCTCGGCGGCGAACCCCAGCCGGCCGTGTTCCTCCCCGACTTTGGAAAGCCTTGTGTGTAAAGGCAGATCCAAACAAGTGTGGTGTTTGCTCACTTCTACTGTTCTGAAGAAAAGGAGTACTCTTTTTTTTTTCTTTTTTTTTTTTTTTGAGTCAATTTTGCTGTAAGCCTCCTTGATTTCATCATCCTGAGTGAGGCATGTTCAAAGCAGGCTGCAACTGCTCAGAGATTGCTGAGGAATTTGGACTTGCAGTTACTTGCAGGAATTTGGATTATTACTCTTCCTTTAAATCTGAGACATTTTATACCCATGCAACTCTTAATTACAAAAGCCACATCAAATTTGCGATTCCCTGTAGATGATTTTTAATGGGTCCTGTTATGTGATATGAGGATTTTTCATGTGGACATGGGAATATACTTTTGGCTTCCTGGTCTAGTTCCCACATGAATTATTGGTGTTGTGACTTTGCTGCAGGAAGCTGCTGACCATGCTCCTGCTCGGCAGATCTCTGCTGCGCTCCGCACGTCACTGCTGCTTAGCAGAACAAATCGGGAAGTAGTATTTCCCCCAAGAGAAAATTTCCTTCCAATTGAAAAACTAATCACTTTTTAAAGAACTGCTTTGGCAAAAATTGGTCAGGTTTTTGCTGGAAAAAATCAGAAAAAAAGAGTGTCTGTGGAAAAGCTTAGAGATGAGGGAGTCAGCTTAGGTGGGTACTCTGCGGTAAGAGCAGATTCGGGGCTGAGTTTGAGATGAGATTCATCTCCCTTCTTCGGTGCTGTGAGCCTGCTTGTAAGGCTGGATGATTCCCTGTATGGGGTGCATGGGTTCGGCAGTGGTTCACAGCCTCCCCCCCCCAAGCTACCACCCCACAGGGCCGGTTTGGCCAGAGGGGCTGAGACACCCCCTGCACTTCAGTGAGAAGCCCAAGAGGGCATCTTGCTCCGGGGCACCCGGGGGCCACCCTTTCCCAGGGCCGTGCAAGGAGCCTGACAGTCTCACTGATTTTAATGCAATTGCTCACAAGTGACGTGATCATGATCAGGCCAGAGAAGTCCCATTCC
This sequence comes from Chroicocephalus ridibundus, assembly GCF_963924245.1. Classification (NCBI taxonomy): domain Eukaryota; kingdom Metazoa; phylum Chordata; class Aves; order Charadriiformes; family Laridae; genus Chroicocephalus; species Chroicocephalus ridibundus. The sequence continues at coordinate 66,662,921 of NC_086316.1, read as the reverse complement.
TACTGCTGGCTATATAAAGATCTCTGTGTCAAAACCAGTTTTCTTTACGATATTCAGTGCTTCCTTTACCGGCCCTCAGCCTCCCGAGGTAGCTTAGCGATTACAGATGAAGATGCTGAGGGGAACAACCTGTCCCTCTGCAGGCTCGCAGGAGCTGCAGCTCAGCTCTGCTCCACAGGAAAGGGGTGGGCTCACTGTATCAGAAATAGCACAGCTGCCCGAGACACTGAAATATTAACATGCTGCACCAATTTATGTGCTTCCTGAATGAACTATATTTTACTTTTATCAGACATCTGTTTTTCAGACTTGACATTGGTGGTTTCAGTCCTGCTGCTAAAGTGCACCTTGCGCTCAAGGAAATATTTCCTGTTCTGGTTCCTTCCCAGTGGCTTACAGAAACGGCGAGAGATCAGACAGCGATGGAAACTGTGACCGCATCCTCCGGCAGCTGCTCAGCAGCAGAAAAACAGATGCAGGTGGCTACTGCTGCTGAGAGGAGGCACACAGGGTGGAACCACCGCCTGCCCCGTCCCTCTGCTGAAAGGGGGCCCGAACGGAGTGAGACCTGACGCTGTGAGGGACCTACAGGAAGGACAGGGAGGGACTCTTGATCAGGGACTGTAATGACAGGACACGGGGTGATGGCTTCAAACTGAATGAGGGGAGATTTAGATTGGTTATCAGGAAGAAACGCTCTACTGTGGGGGTGGTGAGGCAGTGGAACAGGTTGCCCAGAGAAGCTGTGGATGCCCCATCCTTGGTAGTGTTCAAGGCCAGGCTGGATGAGGCTTTGAGCAGCCTGGTCTAGTGGGAGGTGGGAGGTGTCCCTGCCCATGGCAGGGGGGTTGGAACTAGATGATCTTTAAGGTCCCTTCCAACCTGAACAATTCTGTGATTCTGTGACTTTGATAAACCCATCTCCCATACCCCCGGGGTCGCTGCCCTGCTCTGTCCCTCCAAGCAGAGCCACCCTCCTGCATCCAGCAGCGGGGCCCAGCTGCCAGGACGCTTGTGCCCAGGCAGGGCTGGACCTGGCATGTCCTCTGGCGCCTCGGCCCTGCTGTGCCCTCACTGTGCCCTGGCCTCGCAGCGCCTTCCATGGGGCCACGCTGCCCCAGGGCACGGCACTCTGCCCCGGCCCCGAGCCCTCCTCCGCTTCCCGGCATCCCCTGGGCAATCCTGGCTTCTCCCAAGGCCGCAGCGCTGAGGAAGCGATGGGGTGTCCTGCGGGCGGAAGGCATCTGGATAAATGCAGACAGGAGCCTACTGAAAGCACAGGGACTCTCCCCTTTGCCTAAATACATAAACCACGTTGATTTAAGCAGTGGCAGGCAGTTTCACACTTTAAATTGGCCTGCAATTAGACTGTCTCATCGTGATCAGGCTCCACGTAAACTGTGGGCTATTTCACACTTATATCGCATTTAGTTCTTGCTAATATTTGGGTCCTGTATAAAATTTCATAAAAGGCTATAGAAAACAGCAGTGTTGCTCATAAGGCACTAATTACAAACCAGGGAAGGGGAGGTCTAAGAAGACAGTGCACTTGGTGACAGGGCCACCAGCGGGTGTGTTGTGAAGAAACACCAGCAGAAAGGTGGACCAAGCAGGGCTGCGGTACGCATAGTACGCTGCCACAATACCAATGGGAGCAAAGTTAGTCACACCAACGCTTCAGGTGCTTTAATAAGGCCAAGTGAATAATGTAGATGTAACCATCAATAATTTAACCAGTGATTCCCTGAAACACTGAGGGATTTAAATTATTAAACAAATGCTCTTTGACTAATTTATAGAGCTGCATCTATAACATGAAAAATTATTACTCAAACAATTTGAGTGACAAATTATGGATATTATTTGACCACAGTTAAACAGTACACAAATGTGTCACTTGTTTCTTAGACATATTTATGCCCAACACTGAAGTTTCTTCTGCTGTGGGCATGTTCATGGCTGTCAAATCCACATGCCTGGCCTGCACACCTCACTACATGTACATCCCATCCCTGCATGGCACATCTCCTGCTGCCATAAATACACTGAAAGTTGTCGAATCAGTCTAAACACTTATGCTGATATTTATTCTTCTCTTTCCCTCCGTATTATATTGATCAATGTTTATGCTAATCTTGCTATTAGGTGGTTGACACCTGTAGGAGGTGTGAACACAGCTCTGTGGCCATTCCTGAGTTGGTTTATCCTGAATAAGGCATTCGGGTTTAGCTGTTGCTGTCTTCCTCGACACTTCTGGGAAAGGCAGGGTCCCAGGTACAGGCAGGTACTACCAGGTTGCTCAATAGCATACTGGATTACTATCTTCTCTTACAGACATTTTTCCTGAAGCATTGGGCATCTAATTGCTACTAGAAGACTGAAGCAATTCTTCTTTGAAGTCTCTGCAATTACTTTGTCTCGACTGTAGCGTATGGCAATTTTTCAATTTTGTCAAGCACAGGCTGCTTGCAATTGATACAGAAAGAAAGGAAGAAGAAGATGGAAGGAAGGAAAAACGGCATGGGAAGATCACTGGAACACTAACTAAGCTTTTGGATATGTGAAGAATATCCAGTGTGATGAAGCATTCATCTCTTCATATGACTTTCAGATGTTTTTCCAATACAAACACTGACAGTAACAACAAACCAATCATAACTAATCAAGGTAGCCAAGCTATTTCCCCCTTACTCACTTGTAAAGTGTGACATGAAGTTTACAGAGCACTCTTTAAAAAACACAGATAGCAAGAACACACTGAAAAGGCAGCACTTCCGTGGCATCCACCTGGTTTGCTCTTGAATAGACAGCATTCTTCATAAAACAACAAACTGAGCAACACAGGAATCTAAAAGTTGTACAGAATCTTGCAAAAGAACTGACACTTTATCTTAATGTACATCTGCAATTATCAAGGTTGTGAGAAAGCTGCAAAACAAACCACAACCCTGGAGGACCTGGTTCTGCACATCTAACTGAGGGGAGCTGACAAAAACTTCTTTATATGAAACTCAGAAAGCACTGAAAATTGAAAAACAGATTCGTATGTTCTTTGTGTATCCAAGCAATTTCCCAGAAAGGTTTTGAGTTTTACAGTTAGCTTTTGTACTGAAAAGAAAAGAAAGATAGTAACCTTTAGAGTGAGTGACAGCTCTGTGAAAACATAATACTGTGAGAAAACATATTATATTACATATTGCATCATGAGGTAGTTTAATTAATTAGACAATATTAGTTTCTGTTGACATCAAGTATTCTTACTTTACTAAATCAAATCATAGACAGTTTCACAATCAGAACAACATGTTTTTCACCAGAGGAAAAAATAGGTAATTCTATTTTAACATCGTGGCCCCAGTTCTCAGGTTGTATTAACCTGCGTTCTGCGAGAGACTTGTGTAATGGATTTTACCTTGGACCTCCACCAGCCGGGACTTCCTCTGCATTCAGAGAATTACGGTTTCTTCATGTTAAAAGAGAAAACAAGCCATGTCAGAGCTGCGAATTGGGTGCTCCATCTTCATCAGCATAATTTGTTGGATAAATAATGTGATCTGGCAGCTAGGGAAAGGCCTGGGAGACCTGTCTCCTGGGTTATGTGCCCATTTTTGCTACCAGTATACTTTACGAACACTCAGCAATCCCATAACCTTCCTGTGCCTTCCTGTCCCCTGCTTTATGAATAAGGCCAATAATAACTCCACCTTTGTAAGAACTTTGGAGAGCAATGAGTAAATGGTGTTATCTTCATCCTATAGATCATCGTTATTAGTAAAAAAAAAAATGTTTGCAATATATGCAGGAAGGCAACTTTCTAAATAAAGGGTTTTGTAGATGAAGTGTTCTGGATCACATCACAGAGGGCATTTTGCACAGTAACAGTTCAATTGACATAAGATCTTAGAAAAACAGAACTGGAAAGGACTCCAGTTACATCCCCACAGTATAAAGCCGTACTAAATATAAGCAGAGTATCCCAGCCAGTATTTGTACAAGGACAGGGACATAGGGATAGGGAAGACATGGTTGCCACAATGATCCTGAGTAATCTATTCAGACATTACCTACCTCTGCAGTTCGAAAAGTTTTCCTTCTATCTAAGTGTGATGACCTTTAATTAACTTAATTACATCTTATCCCACTCTTACTGAATTTGGCAAACAATTCATTCTTGTCTTTTGTTCCAGATATAGCTAGTGTGTCTCCTTTCAGTCCTCTTTTTTTTGAGTCAGAGTAAATCCAGCTCCTCACAAGCTGCATTTTCTCTCGCTGTTATCTCTGAGCTTCTTTGGACTTCCTCTTTTTGTTTACAACTTTAAGTGCCAAGTCCAAGTGCAGAGAATTCACTCCAGTTGAGAGGCATTACCCAAGCAAATACAGCAGTTACCTCCCATGACTTTCACATGATGTTCCTGCTAATATTTAGGGGCATAACATTTGCCATTTTTGCCACAGCCTTGCACTGTTGGCTCCACTACAACCCTGATATCCTGTAGCAGGACCACTGCCTATGCATTTGGCATTTGACACAGACCTTTTCTTCCTAGCCATAGTATATCACATCTGTCTTTATTAAATGGTCATTTGCTCATTTTTAATCCTTTTCCTGAGTCTAGAAAGGCCTTCTTTTTTTTTTCATCCTGTCCTCCAAAACCTAGGAAATATTTATCAGCCAATTTTGTAGGAGCCCCCTTCATTGCCTCATGCTGAACGTAGACAATACTCTAGCACAGACCACTGTAGGCATAAACAGAACATCAAATTATTGATAACACCTTTCTCAATACAATATTTTTGTCTAATTATGAATCAAACATAATGCACATCATACGCCCTTAATTTGCTCATTATGAGGAAGAAAGTTATATTGGCATGAGATAGAGAAAACAAAGTAATAGTTCTTTAAATGAAAGCCTATTGCCATGTTGGAAATAAGGACGGTTTTCATTATATTTTCATCATATTTTAACCTTAAAGAAAGGCAGAAATAGAATTGACTCCTATAGCCACTGAATTTTTAAGTTCGTTTTCATGAATGTGAATGTGTTCTAATGAATTTTAAATACAACATTGCCCTGGATTCAGACTGGACCCAATTCAGGTCTAGCTGTGTCTTTAACCTCTTTCGATCTCTCCTGGAGCGTTTATGTGACCAGGCTCCAGTGTCCTCCCCCTTAGAGCTAAACCTTGTAACTCATCCCTCACTCTCTGGGCAGCAGCCTCTCCCCTGATGATGCATTTGCCTCATGAGCTCAGCCTGGCACAGCTGCCTCGCAAGACATCCCTCTGGGAGCTGTGACTGTATTGGTCCCAAAACAGGCTTTATCGTAATAGTATCATTAATTCCTATAGAGGCTACTGCAGCAAACAGCCCGCACTCCCAGAGGGAGGAAGGCTCCTCTAGCTCTGCATCCTAGGTTGGAGGGGTTGTTGGGTGCCCCATTCACCCAGGGCTGTGTGTAAGGGCTGAGCAGGGGGAAAAATCCTGCCTGGCCTTCCACATCTACCCTCCTCTTCAGGGGAACTCAGGCCTATCTGATCCTGCGTGAGCACAAACAGCGCGATGAGCCCGGCACCTTCAGCAGCGGCTGGTGAAGATTCACACTGTCAAAAATGGGAGCCCAAGTTAAACTTCCCAGCCCAGACCCAATTCAAAAGCTGTGGGTGCCTTATTGCTCCCACAGGGTGCACTTTGCATCACCAAGCCACGGACATACCGCATGGCAGTGTTGGAGCTGGAGACAAGTGCTGGCACTGGGGCACATGCTCTACCAACTAACCTAACCTGGTTCATCCTCGCAAGCACAGGCATTATGTGTCCCTACAAACACAGGAGCTTCCACTGGTGACAGGGGCACGTGCAGGGAAAGTCAGTTTGTCAGTACACTCCTTTCTCCCTTGTAGTGCCAACGTGGTTTGTGCCTGCATCCGGCTGCCCTAAAATCCAGATAAAACTATCCACTTGCCGTTTGGTATCCTTTTGACATTAAGTGTGTAAAACACCTAAATGTCAGAATCTGACTCCTGTTTTGCTCTGATTTAACAACTGCTGGAGGCACCAGAGAATGAAGGTCTTCTCCAAAAATGTGCCACTGTAACACAGCAGTGGCACCGGAGAATGAAGGTCTTCTCCAAAAATGTGCCATTTGACAGTGGTGTTAGTGTTACAACCTTAACGTGGTAGGTACAGAGCAGCTTACAACATGCAAAGTGCAGTCTTCACATTTCCATGCCGAGCTGTCAGTGCCAGACAAGTGGAAATTCAACTCCGCTGGTCCTTCCCTGGTAACAAAGGAGAAAGACACACCTAGAGAAAACAATGGAGCAAGCCGATTTTGGATACCACATTAAGGCTAAATGCCGCCCAGTCTTTGCTGAAGACCTTCTGAGCATTGCAGCTGAGTCATGAATGTCCTTTCAAATTGGCTTATTCTTTCGCAGGCAGTTGCCCAAGCCAACGCTTGGAGCAATCACTCCCAGCCCATGGAACAGAGTTTCTGCAGGCTGCTTGCTCTTAGCCACAGGTAAACTGCAGCTGGCTCTGTGTCTGCATAAAAAGTGAGCACCCTGCAGCGGACGTGGTAGAGACTCCCTGCAGAAAGACAAGTTCGGGACAGAGGAGTGGCTGCTTTTCACAGTTGTCATGTGGAACTGCTGAAACCCTTGTGGGCTGGAGACTGAGCCTCCCTGCACTGCAGGGGTCTCCTATGCTTAGGTGGTATGTTAATGCAAAGTCAAAGACCTTGTGCGCTCTGCGGGCACCTCGGGTGCTGCTGCAGATCAAAGATCTCACAAGGACCAGGGGAACAGCAAAACAGTGTTTCTAAGTGGTTTGCTAGTTGTGGATGTGCAAAATTTGCCTTTAGCACAAGCACATCACACACGGAAGCCAGCCAGCTGACTGGGGAAGTGCCAGTTGGTATATGTGTACATTTTGCTGTATGTGAAGCCACCATTAGGTTGTTCCAAAAACCTCTCTTCAACATGTTTTCTCCTGTAACGCTGTTAGAGCAAAGAGCACTTTGTGCATTTCCCTAGCTTTATGTTGACCTCTGCATGTCAGTTAAGCCTGTAGTGAGCAATTAATTTCACTCACTAAGAGGCACCTATGAGACCTGACAAGTCAATGTGCCCTGGACACGGTTTATGATGAGCATAACAAGCTTTTAGTTTTGCTACTTGTGCTTTTGCAAAGCTGCCCTCCTTTCCTAATGTTTTAGTTATTGTGGCTGTTTAATCAAGGTAAAGGAAAATAAAAACACTTTGCCATCAATCACAGCTGGTGTATCACATCCATTTTGAGACAATTTTTTTGCCATTGATGGATAAGCTTGACCCTTTCAAAATGTTGAGGTGTCTCTGGCAGAGAGAGAGAGCAGATGATCTCTCAGGCTCCTTCCAGCATCACACTTCTCCGACTCTGTGAATAACAAAGTAGCTTCCTAAAGGCAGTTGTGCTGCCTGCACTTACAGTTATGGTTAATTCATGAGATAGTCCATTAATAATAAATCAGAACATCGGTATGGAGAGAATATTGTACTTATTACCAACAACTCTCCAGAGATCTGTGGGGTGCAGGATTCTGCTTTTTCTAATAAATAATATATAACTCTGTTATTCCTATAATATTATCCTACTAAAGAAAATCTCATTTAACCAGCTCTGCTCATCATCTTTCACCTGCTGTATAATTGCTGTGGTTTGTTTAGAGACGATTACCTATCTCCCCTTTCATCTTCCACAAAAAGAAAAAAGACAATCTCTTTTCTCTTGACTGTTGTAACACTCCTTTTTCCAAGGGGACAACATTTATATTGCACCTGATATATTATCCAATATGCCAACACATCTCCACAGATCATTCATCACACTCCTAAATGCTTGTACATGTCCATACTGAAATGCATGGTTTAAGTTGCTTTGTGTTAACACACTGCACTGTTTCCTCTCTCCCATTTGAGAAATAGCAACCTTTAAGGAGGTAACCAGAGCCCTTTTTATCTGCTTACCCTTGAAAAGGTGGTAACATACAAAGATGATGTAGGGTAAAACCAGGAAATTTCAGAAAGCTAAATTCTCTTCCGCTTTAACCCTGCACAGACTTTTTTGGTTTGAGGTAAGGAAGGCAGACGTATATGAGATATATTCAGAGAATAATTTGGCCCATGCTGTACAGTGCAATCTCATTCAGAGCTGGATATCCATGAATGTAGGACCTCTATGTTGCCATGCAAAAAACAGTGGCAACTCTTACCTTACGACACTTATCTGACATGAGTAGGATAGACACATGTCTGGAGTTGGAACCTGATAATTTGCTTCCCTGAAAAAGGAGTATTTCTTTAAACCACTGATATGCTGTGACATGGTGTCAGATTATATCAGGGCATTTTCCATAAACCAACTCTGTGTATGTGTGAGATGCCGCCCATGACAGGCTCACAACTGAACTAGATAAATATTTAAGTTATTTAAATATTTAATTTATGTGTCGTTCACAAATACCAAGTTCAATTCTCTTTCACAGAATAATCCAGTGTGTCCCCTCCTCTTTCTTGTGACTAATTGTCTGCAACCTAAATATATAGAGAAGTCTGTATTCTGTGCACTTACCTGCCAAGGGCATTATCAATGAAGAAAGGTCTCCTGTTTGGTTTTCACCAATGTTGCTCAACATGAAGACAGAGTACACTTTAAAATCACAGCCATACCGTTATTTGAAAAGTGCTGTTAGAAAACCTAAATGTGAAAAATATACTATCTCTCATCTATGACCTGATCTTGATCCCCCTTCAGGCAGTAGAAAAACTTACGTTAGCATAAGTGGGATAGAATCAACGCCTTTGGGAGAAATGTCGGCTTTACTCCATCTCTCATTTCTGTCTGTATGGTGGGGCTCCCATTTTGTCCTGACTTTTGCTTAAAATGATGAGGGCGTCCTCTGAGCTTCACTCAATGAGATTTTAAACATTCCTCATAACTGAGACATGACCCTTGGTTTCAAATTCCCCCAAGGAAATTGTGGGAGAAAATTATATGAACGAGATCCTCCATGGCATATAATAGTGTCTTTAAAACAACCACATGCTATGAAGTTATAAGTAGATGTTTGACAATGCTCAAACCAATAAGACATTTTACAACGGGCTCCAGGGATCATGATAACTGGACAGGGCCAGAATCAACTGTGGTGACGGAGTCTGCATATAGGTAAAGTAGCATGTCGTGCTAACAGTTCTCAAGATTTCTGAGACTTATTTAGCCCTGTCCTTGTGAAAAGCGATGAACCCAATCCAGTCACAGACTTCAACTGGACGAAGTGGTGTGAACTGTAACAGCAGCAATTGTTTTATGACTCTGCAGGAGGGGATGCCCGGTGTGCTCCATCCTTCTGCAGATGTGGCCACACAAGTGCAGAGAGGGGGTGGATCAGGCCCAGAGCTTCACTGCTGCTGCAAAACTTGCCACAGACATTTTGGGAAATCCCACTTACTGCCCATTTCTGCAGCACACAAACCAGCTCCACTGATTCCCTCATGCCTTGCAAGGAACAAAACAGGCTCCAGTTTAATGCCAGCATGGGAGACAAGCCGCCAGCACGCCAGGCCAGCACTGCACGGGAAACACACTGCAAGCAGAATTTCAAGCTAGATCTAAATGTGAACTGATCAATCTGTTAAACAAGGATACCCCAAACCAGACCCAAAATAGCGCTGGGGATCTTCAGTGCTGCGTACATGGGTTTCAGGTGCCTATCTGCAAGAAAACAATTTAAAAAAAAAAACCCGTGTAACCTGCTGAGGCACTTGAAATACCAAAAGCACTTACAGTTTCTGGAGAAAACATCCTCAGGCAACAGTAGCTGTGCTATCTTGCATGCCCAACAGCACCACTCTCTTGGCTGGTGTGACTATCTAGGTACCTATCTCCTTGCCTATGGCTCTTTAGGTTTCAGAAATTAAGTGCCTCTGTGCCTAAATCCCCTGAAGAGCATGATTTTTTATGCATACCAGAACACACCTAAGATAAACCAAGAGGCTACATCTATTCTAGTGAAGAAAATGGTTTCTCTAGCCCTCAGGGCAGCTAGCACGGCACAGCGTGCACTCATTTGGCTTCACCCGTCTGGCCTCCAAAGAGGGTTGGCCACACAGGTGGCCACGTTCGAGTTCAAGCTACTCCCTGGGAGGGTGGCTGGTGAGGGCTAACCTTATGCCCACCCCTCATCCTTCACTGTCCAGGGCCTCAAGATCCAACACGCTGCCAGGGCTCTGCTAATGGCTCAACGTTATGGAGAGCTGCAAACTGCGGCTCAGGTCTGTGTCTGGCCCTATTTATGTTATATACTACAGACCCACTGTCCCAAACAACTCATACACTTGGGTGCTCATGGCTTCTCTCCAAACTGTGGGTTAGGGCGTTTGCCTGGGAGCACCCTGCAGGGGTGTGGAGAAATACAATTTCGTTTCAGATCCTGTTTCCCTGATCTCAAATGCAAACAGAAAAAATAAACGGTGAGATTCCAGATAGAAACTGGAGATCCACATTTTGATTTTTGCAGTGTAGATGGAAAAGCACAGAGTTCGGCGCTCACGACAGGTAAACTGTCCCCACAGCTCCCTGCCAAGTTCCCATTGCTCCTGCCGAGGCTATCACTGCTCCTCAGTGCTAATTTCATCTGTTAAATTCTGTTTTGTTTTGTTTTGTTTTCCATTCACAGACTGGTTAAAGGTATAGGAATGTGCTGAAGTGGGACAAGCTCATTCCCCACAGGACAGAACAAGAGTCCTTCTTCTTGGAGCTATTGCGAGATGCCAGCTCCCGTAGCCTCCAGAAGACACCAGTTCCTTAAGCTTAGGAAAGAGAAGTATAGAATGGGATCCTGTCTAGAAAGGAGTTTGATTTTTTGGTCTGCTGCAAGGACAGAGGGCCTGCTCTGGAAGTCCTTGCCCTTCACATCATGCCTGGGAAGGCCCACGAGCACTGTGAACCCTGCAGAGATTGGCTGCTCCATGGACCTCTGTAATGACAAACTGCTTGAGGGTCTGGACTGGTAGGGGTCCACAATAACCTCTTTCAGTTCTGCTGCATTTCATGCTATTCTGTGTAGCAGTTACGGCGGAGAAAGCTTCCCAGAGCTCCTTCAACAACAGCCTGGATTAATGAGTAACGTCGATCTGGGCAAAGCTCTGCTCTCAGCCATTTCAGTTGAGGAGCAACAACAGCGATATTTCAGCTGGGGAGGGTAAAGGAGGAGGTGCAAGAATAAGAAAACAAGAGGATGGAAACAAAAAGGACAGAATATGCCTTTCTCGTGATGGGGAATGATTGGTGATGAGATGAGCAGTGGGCTTGAAGATGGTTTCTTTTGTGGGAGCAGGGCATGCAAGAGTGAGGAAAGAAAAGGGTCAGAGCTAAGCAGGCTTCCACATTTGTGAAGAAAAAGCTTCTTTATGCAAATATTACTTTCCTATTTAATGGCATGTTCTGCAGCTAGAGCAGGCCCCTCTTTGCCTTTTGGTGATGAGGTCCCACACCTGGCTTACCACAAGACTAGAGAGGCAACCCTGCCCTTCCCTAAAGGGTGCACTTGATCACCTGGCTGAAAGAGAGGGAAAGAACAAGAAAAAAAAAAGTATGTTATCAGAGGACAGAATGAAAAAGAGAAGTCATCAGAAAAATGGCAGGCACAAACCAAAGCTTATGTGTCTGTTTTAAGATCCTGCCAAGGAGATAAAAGACAGAGAGAAAGGGAAGGTGTTTGAGGATGCCTGAGGTGGAAAAAAAAATCAAACCCCAAAGGTGAAAGGTAGAAGAGGCAGAAGTGAAGAGAGGAGCTAGAAAAAGGAGAGTGAACAAATGTGAGTGACGCACCTGGAAAATTCATAGCGTTCCTGCCAGGCATTCGGCAGAGTGAGACCATCAGCAAGAGGGGACGGGGCTGAGGATGAAGGGGGAAAAGCAGTGATGAGTGAGCACAGCAGAATGACTGAACATGGAGGTCCTGGGGGCAGAAGAGAGGCCAGTGCCCTCATACGCAGAAAGAAGCCGTACCAATGGGTGCAGAGGCAAAACGTGCTTGTGCGTGCGTGCATTAGGCAGGGCTCAAGCCCTGGCAGCCACCTGTCCGTGCCAGCACCATTTATTCCTTGCTTTGAGATAAAGCAAGTTGCGAAAGATCGGCGTGGGCTGATCTCCATATAAGGGCCGGGGAAGGATCTGGCGCTGGCAGTGGGGCTGCCCACGGCGCGGGTGCCACTGCTGGCAGGCACAGCACCAGGGGGGCTGCCACTGCTCCTGGGCTCAGCAGTTAGGCAGGGGAAAACTGCCAAGTCCCAGGCCAAAACTGGAAGGAGGGTAGGCTGCCAAACTGAGCGCCGAAGTTGTTTGGGAAAAAAAGTTGTCAGCAATTCTTAAACAAGTATCTTTCATAAACATGATGTTCCTTGGGCTGCATCGCTGGGAGCATGCGTGTGTGTTGCTGTCATTAGCTCATGTATTTGCCTTTCAGAGATTCAGGGAGGTGTGTGCTACATGGGCCTGAACTTGAAAGACGGTAAGCGCCCTCATTCAGTGGTTGGCAGCTCCAGTAGGTTCTGTGTCCCCCGCAGCATCAGGTCACTACCAGGGGCTGGCTTCAGCAGGGATGGAGCCACACATTTCGAGAAGGACGAATTACCCTCTTCCAAGAGCCATGTGCCTATGTGGCCAGTGGGCGATGTGGAATCATTAGAAGTATTCACGAGTCACAACTTCGTTATACAGAGCCCTAAATCACAAAACAAGCCCCCAAAATTTTAGGTTAATTAGGTGATGGAGTGATCTGGCATTTCTAGAATAGCCTGCCTCCACTCCCTTGCATACTCAGTGCCTAAGTTCCTGAGGCCTTACATAGTCCCAAAAGAATACATCTAGAGATATAGGTAGCAATATAGCCTCTGCTCTGAGATGGACCTTGGAGCACATCGTCACCAGACATGCAATTTGAGCTACTCTAAAAATTCTCCCCTTTCTCAGCCATCTTTATGCTTTAGTGATGTGTCACATTATATATTAAAAATGAATGTAGTTAAGAGGGCTAATGGGAGCGATCTTTTTTCTTGCATCCTTTGGGACATTTCACCGTTACAATCAGGTTATCCCAGTTTGCCAGTCCCCGAGTCCTCTGTACCGTGTGCTGCCGAGCCTCATTTCCCCTTGCCTTGGCCACAGATGCGCGCTCTAATTCGGTCACATCACATCAGTGCTAACCCAGGTCAGCCAAGGCACTGGTGGCTCCGTGCAGTGCAGCTCTCTGTGCTGCATTTCGGGGAGGCAGTGCCACCCCAGAACGCTGGGATAATCACTGAGGCAGGAGGTTGGAGCACGTTGCCTCAGAGATGTAGATCCTCCTCGTGAACTAAGGCTTTCCTGGAGGTCTTTATTGCACAACCCGCAGTGATTAAGGCTTCCATGTTCTCAAAAGGAAATGAATATTTTGCAGGCTACGTAAGGAAGAATTTGGGAACTTAGGAGGCTAGGAGGGAAAGAATACACAAGCATGTAATTGGGTGAGAGATGAAATGCTTCAAAAATCTCTTCAAACGTCGGAGAATGAGAGGGGTGAAATCGTTCCAGTTAACAGCAAATTCACTGAAAGTTGTAGTAGCGGGAAGAAACAATTCACAAATTTTGGCTGGATTCACCAATCACCTTCATTTAGAAAACAGAAGGCAATTATATAGAAAAGTCAAAGTGTTTTGAAGATTTAGAATTGCCATGATTCATTCTGAAAAAGTCAACTACTGCTTTTTCCAATCTCGGAAGCTTTGTTTTTCCACTTTTTATTTGGTAAAGGCCTTTTTAAAATAGACTTAAGCACGGAGGAAAGGATCAAGGAAGAAATACATATCTTGAAACACAATGAAACATTTTGGGTGAAAAGAAACAAAGCATTTTGTGGATATTATTTTTTCAGGAAAAATGAAATATTGCATGTCAGGTTGACCTGCTTTACATCTGTTCCTCTCCATTTATCAGTGTGACTGTCAAGACAGAAACTCTTAATACAAGTAACTCTAATGAGTTATTGTGAGCTCCAACTCTGTCTCAGGAATAGTCTATATGAAAGATGGATCTGTTGTGTGAAACCCCATTACTACTGTGAATTGTGCTCAGTACCAAGGTATTTAGCATACCTTATTATCCCTGGCAGCTCTGGTGCACATTGTTGTGCCAATAACGTTATTAAAAACAAAGAGAAGGCAACTTGGCCAATTATTTGATAACCAAAACTAATTGCTAAGATTTGAGTCCAACAGTGGGGTATGGGAAAGCTTCCCATAATGCTAATGCTTTAAAAAATGTTTACCTCATTGTTCATTTTTTTAATAAATTACACTGGAAATATAGCTTAATTTTGTAATGTTTTGAGAAGTTGTGCAATGCTTACAATCTTTCAACAGGTCATTTCTCACATGTCACATTAAAAACACAAACTGAAAATCCTATTCTCCATCCTTTTACACTTCTTTGTAAAAGATATACTGTTATACTCTCAGTGGAGTATAGGAACACACCACATGTAATTCAGACTGTGTAGTTTCTGAGTGTGCTGCGGAGGTAGTTTAGGAGCAATAACAGCTCCCTTCTTAAAATAGTCCATAACGCATTGGCTAGAAAGACCAAGAAGGAGGAGCTCAAGCGTTTGCTTCGACTTCTTCATAATAAGTACCATTGTACTGCTCAAAGTTTAATGAGCTTTAATAGTATCACTTAAAGGAAGGGTGTTTCCTCCCTCCACAGAAACTGCCTTGTGAGTCTGTACAGAAGTGTCCTATTCTTCCTTCAGTGAACTAAGGCTTTGGTTAGTTTCAGTGGTGAATTTCAGGAATGAAGAGAAAAAAAAAGCTGAACACACTGGGAAAATTTTGCTGAAAGATATCCTGTGATGATCCTTCTGTAGTGGCACATGAAAATCTTATTAAAATATGTTTTATTTATGAACTCTTATTTTGAAATAGAGAAGATTTGTGACCAACAAACTCATTTAATAAATGATAGCAGGAGGGCATAATTGATCTGAGATAGGCTCATATTGCCTTTAATTTAGGGTATATGGTAGATAGTGTAATCATGGGGGCAATGTATATATGATACAGTAATAGGTATGCTAAAACTGCATTTAAATTAATATCTAATTCATCAGAAATATTAGTCAGAAAGAACAGAGGCAGCACATTGAAAACTAAAGAAATCTTCAAAAAGAAGTGGGAGTTTAAGGCACGTGAGACATGTCTGAAAGATTACAGACAGTTAATTTAAAGGTAAGAAACTGTAAATGTGTATAAATAGCTGCCTGTTGATATTTCTTATAATGGAAGCCATACCTAAGAAATGGAAGGGCAACCAATTTTAAATGTAGGAAGGGGAAATTGTCTTTTCCTTAGTGTTATCCTGTGAAGCTCACAGCTGGAAGATAGAATTGCATTCAAGAGCTAGCAGGAATTTACTATTTCTTATTTATCTAGGAAAAAACACATGAAGAGAGGCAAAATACCAAGCTTCATGGTACCAATTATTGTCTAAGAATACAAGGGCTGGTTAGCTTGTAGACATATTTCTCATTTGCAAGGTTTCTTACTGCTTCCTCTGCAGTACTTACCCCTAACCTCTCTCTTAGAGGCAGGATGCTGGACACGAAAGGACATCCGAGTAACTCTGTGTCAGTTCCTATTGCCCTCCCCCCTGGAAAGAGCCGTTGGATACAGAGCACTTTTGAGTGTGAAAAAGAGCCAAGATAACTTAGAAAATGTTGGCCTGCTGTACGTGTGAGATATAAATATTCCCTTGTCACGGCTGGAGGTTTGGGAGGCCTCAGACTGACTGGAGACACCATGTTGTCACATGCCAGGCCGTTGGAAAACAGCTGGGAAGTCACCACAGAACAAATTACTATTCACAAGGCAAAGCCCTAAAACAAAGCCTGTCCTTCAAGTCCTGGTGGCCCAGTAGGATGCAGCATGGTTTAGGATGCAGGGGCATCAGCTGCACAGCCGGAGGACCTCGGTGGCATATTGCCAAGAGCCCGATGGCCGTGTCTCATTTGCATGTGCAGGGTCAGATTTTAAGCAGAGTTCAGTGCACACAGTTAGAGCTCTGCTGGTAATCACTGCACTTCTTCAAGCACGTAGAGAGAAAGGGTATGCATGGCAGTTTGAGAAGCAAGGGGACAAGATGTACCAAACAAGAGATGGGCACAGCACCCACTCTCCGAAACCATGGCCAGCTTTATTTCTGACAGGATGCATGGCTGCTTCAAACTGTTAGGTGCTTATGTTCCTTGGGCTTGTTCAGACCTGTGATATGAAAGTGTCGGCTCACAAATATATCAGCATTTCCAAAGAGTTTTGCAAAAACAGCAGCCCTCACCACATATAACCATCACCAACCAGGGAGCTATACAAATTCACCTTGGCAAAGTCTGGGGTACAGCACCATTGCTTAATCAACTCTACTTCAGATTTTATCTCAGCTTCTCAAGGGTCTTTCCAAGATGTGGATCCCTTTTTCCTTCCCAGGGTAGGAATGCTCTAACCGAGACATGCTCCAAGCTGCCCCTATTGCAACTGGACAACAGGGATTGGTCACGCTCAAACAGTCCCATCTGCTGAGCCAAGAAACTCTATGACTTATAGTTATTGATATGGAGCCATTTGGGCTTTCTTTCTGCAAAGAGTACCTGAGCCTTCGTAGCCAGGGGCTAGCATGTCAGTGAAGCGACATAAATGAGACATCCGGCATGCTGTTCCTACTGGCAACTCAGGTGCAAGTCTTAATGAAGGTGGCAACAGGCATAGGAATAGTAGCAGGAATATGACGTACAGAAATAGGAGGATGTCCCTGCTTCAACATCCCCAGTTCTGCACATCGACTAACTGAATGAGGGAGGTCCCTTCAGCAGACATCTGCAAGCACAGATCCGCAGCCTCAGTTGTCACTGAGAGAGCACAGAGGATCCTGAGCCGTTGCTGGCCCGGTCCTGTGCAAGGAGATGTGATGGATGCCTGGGAGGAAACTGCCAAATGCCTGGGGGAGGATTATAAAGGCATAATGAAAAGGGTCACATAGGGCCTTAGGGTTGTTGTCTAGACTAGCTTGGATTCATCTGGCCAAAGATACTCCTGAGTCAAGAAGAATTGCCAGACTAACTATCGGGGATAGAAGGAGGAGTTAGCTTGCATATAGCTACCAAGGAGGATTCAATGGTTCTCATCAACAAGTAAACACACTAGGAATACTTAGACAAAGACATCCTAGGGTCAGATATGCTAGTGGAGGATCTTGGACTAGGGATGGCTTTCTTCTTAGGTGCTTCTTAAGTGCTCCGCTGGGGAAGACTAGATGCTGAAGAGACTGATGTTCTTGCAGTGGGTGGGTTAAGGAAAAAGGGATTGGCTGTCTGACACACTCAACTACTGGAGCAAGCTCCTGAAGTGTAACATTGCCCAGTGTTTGCCTGGAGGTTTCATACTGTGTACACGCTTCCGATCTTATTTCTTATGCACTGTGAAAAAGATGAAGGAGCATGTTGGAATTGAGCATCCCTTGCCTACCTGTGCCTTTGGTCTCGCCCTTAGTCCTGGTGAGCCCAGGAGGACTCATATTCAATGCTGTTCCTCACTGAGAAAACTCTCCAAACTGTTTGGAGACCAGCAGTCTGTGGGCTAATTGCAGCCTTTGGTATTTCTTCTTCCTGTCTACAAATCAACAGGTCTGCAAAGAATTTTAACAGCTGAAAAACTGTCATTTCAGAAGAAAGATATAAGGCTATTTAATTCTCAGTGCTGAGGTTACTGATTGAGTAAATGTAGATACAGAATCGATTAAGCTGGCAGGATCAGAGTTGCTCCCAATATTCAGAATGCCAACAGAGGAATTCTTCTCACATGCATATCAAAATGCTGAGAGATATAGTGTACTGGCTAAAACCCGGTC
Source organism: Chroicocephalus ridibundus (assembly GCF_963924245.1). Taxonomy (NCBI): domain Eukaryota; kingdom Metazoa; phylum Chordata; class Aves; order Charadriiformes; family Laridae; genus Chroicocephalus; species Chroicocephalus ridibundus. Next base: position 66,644,944 of record NC_086316.1, on the reverse strand, counting down.
TTAATGTGACCCAGTACTTAATGTTCTACCAGAAACTCACCTAGGGATCATATTATCCTTCCTGTGCCTCCAAAGCTCAATGTTGTTGTGGGATAGCTATTGGTTTGCTGCTCCAGTTGGGACACTTTCTGACCTGCAGCAACTGATGGTTTATTTCATCCAAATTCCAAACATGAAGCAATATGGTAGTTTGCTATTGCTTGTTATGAATCTTCACAAAAAACCCAAGCAAACAAACAAACAAACAAACGAAACACAAAAAAAAACCCTACATGAAAGCTATCATTGCCTTGACTCTCATAGTTTCTCGTTGCCATTGGTGGTTGATGATATCTTCACTTGAAAACAAGACCACAGATTTTCTTGACTGAATTGAATTTGTGACCTAGCTACACTCATTTTAAGCTTGCTTGACTTCCTTCATGGCAGAGTCACTTACCATTACTGTCACATGCAGGTGCTTCTTTCCTAAATGGGTTCACTTGCGAGATTTTATGGAGATTTTTTCCCTACATAATTTAGAACTCTTGAAAAATAAAAAAGATACAGGCTAAAAAAAGAACATGGAAAGCTCAGAGACCATTCCAATGCACGGAAAGCACTTGGGGAAGCTCCAAAATGCTACAGAAGGGGTATGGTTAATGCAGAAGCTTAATAAGGACCTGAGCTGCATGGGAGTGGAGAGGACTCTGGGTTGGCTGGAAGACCATTGCAGCAGACTGTGACAGCAAGGCTGCAGTGCAGAGAGCCCTAGAAAATCAAGAAAACTTTCTGAAATAGCACTTAGGGGCAGCAGAGCTTCCAAAGAAGGATGGAGAAGGACAGACAGGAGACTCAGTCTCTTCTTCAGTGACCTGGATGGAAGTACTACCTTGGGTCTCCCCCTACATAGATAGCATCCTCTCTGGTCCTTAGTCATTCTCAGCACCCTTCTCTGAGCCACCGTCACTGCTTCAGCACCACTTTGGGTGTATGGCTCTCCAAACACTCCAAGAAGAGATGCATGTGTACCAAATACAGACAGAGGCACAGCCTGCCTGGTGACGACAGATGACAGTTTGGCATCTCGTCCCATGACCTTCTCCAACCCTCACAAGTGGCCTGTGGACAGGGTCTTGCCCTCTGCACAGCCGAGAGGGAACCATGTGCTGGAAGAGGATGAGGAGACCTCACATCATCAGGAAAGCTGCAGATTTTGCTGTAACCCCATGAACTTTGGCCTTGACTACAGAACTCATGGCACCTCTTGCCTTGTACCTGATTATCTACCACACCTTCCAGCTCCTTTTTGCAGTGTTTGCTTTCCTGTCCTTTACGCCTGGTTTGCATTTGTGCCCAGGATCATGATCTTGCAGTTGGCTTTTCTGAAATGCACTTTGCTTGCCCACTGACAACCCCACAGAGCCCTCCAGAGCACTGTGTATCAGCGGCCCATCCCTCTTCCATTCCAAATTCTGTTTGCAATGGTATTACAGTTTTTTGAAGACACTGGTCAAATTTTAAAATGACACAGGTGGCAGTGGAAGTAAATTTAACTGGTAATTGCTCACATGGCATTACATTTGTGACACATTAGAGTCTTTCATCTATTTCATGCATTGATGTGCTATTGATGCTTAAATAAAAATATCTTATAGAACTAAATTAAGTGTCTTTTTGTGTCAACACTTCAACTAACAGCACGCAATATACAATCCCAAAAAACCCAGCAGCCTGCCTTGTGAAGGTTCATTTGCCTCTGTGTGTCTTGGCTTAAATTATATTGCCATCTCTCTAATTTTTTGTTAATTGAAACCTCTATCGAAATTATTTTTCCTAAGATCAAGATGAGTCCTAGACTTACTTAGTTGTTTTCTCCTTTTAAGTAGTAGCTCCAAAATAGCTGTCTCCCAGTTATCTGGCACTTCCCTGGGGCTCCAGGAGGTATTAAAAATAAGCAGTGTTGATCCACAAGCTCTTTTTTAATGTTCAGATATAAGTTATCTCAATTTACTGATTTACTAATGACTTTTTAATAGCTTCAGCTTTGTATTATCCTTTAATATCTTTGCAATGAATTGTTTCATTGTTATGAATAATCTTTTTAAAAAATATGAACTGACCAGCTGTGGCATTCCATCATGGTTATTGACAGTTCCTCTATTTCAATCCACAATTTTATGAGTTACTTTTGTTCCTGAATATCTGCTGCTACGTGCATTAGATTGTCTCTTGTGTTCTTTTCTTTCCTTTATTAGTCTTTTACAGCGTTCGGCTTCCTTTTTATATTCATTGTTATCAAATGTCCCTGTTTCTTTTATTTTGTATTTTGTTTTTTCTTTTTTTTTTTTTTTGGTCTAGCACTTTACTTTGGTAAAGCTGTTTTTTAATCAATGTATATTCCTGTTCTGATTACAGATTGCCATTTTTAGGCTACATATATTTGTAAATAAATCCCTGTTCTTAGTCACGGTTTGCTATTTATATTTTTCCACTGATTGATTTGACTTAAAATTATTTTCAAGTTTGAGAAACAGTTCCTTGAAAAGGTCCTCTCTATATATATCTATTTAGGTATGCAAAACATACCAAATACATACATATTTGTTTATGCATGAAATGACAAAATCATGTGTCCTAATCACTTTTTTCTAAAGAAACATTAACTTGTAATTTTACAAGCAATTTTTTTTTGTCTGATAATACGAGATGCGGAATTCCCTGGGTTGGATATAACGTGTTTTAAGGCATTCTTAAAATTCCAGGGACACTGAAACACTGACAGCATGAGACCACCAAAAAAGTCAACAAGAGTTCACTGATCTCTACGTCATGGGCTGTCATTTTCCTTGCTTAGTGGAATTTTATCAATTCTGGAAAATATCCTGCCTGGAAAAGCTATTAGGCATATATTTAAACTTTAGCATATGCTTAAGAACTTCACAGTATGAGACTGAATTTAAGCACATTTAAAAGTGATTCCCTGGTATCCCTAGCACCCATCTGAAAAAAAGTCACAAAAATAGAGAAAGAGCAATTGCTGTTAGCAGATATTATCCAAATGTTTAAAATTAAGCACATGCTTAACATCACTGCTACACTGCAGCAAGTGTGTTCAGATTACAGCTTGTTATACACTACAGTATGACATCCATGGGTAATTAAGAGGTCAAATATATCTGTATCTCACAGGTTTCACATCTGTGAACTTTGCAGATGAAATGCTCCTGGTCTGCTCTCCATAGCCTTGATCTGCCAAAGTACTTGGAGATCTTCATAAATGAGAGCAAGTAAATGATCCCACTCAATCATGGGGCTCTTCCTATGTCTAAAGGCCTTACTGATTTAGGGATATAAATAGCGGAGTAATGTTACAAATACTAGCCATCCAAATTTCCGTCATTAAAACCTGCCATCACTCTTTCTGAAACAGCGCCTGTCAGAGCTCGTCAGTGTCCTGGCTAGCACATCTACAACTGCTTAGCAGTCTTGTATTGAGACAGTTACTCGCTGAAAATGTGCCTTTGCTGAAATCAAAAATAGCAGCAGATCTGATGCAGTGTCAGCTGCATCAATCAATGTTCCTCGGGTCATGGAATGAGTGTCTAGAGAAGAAGATCGGCAGAGAGAGCGCACGTACAAGCCCTGCTGCAGAATCGCGGAAAGGCTGATGTTCAGAGCTTCGTTTCACATGGGAAGGGAAAATCCTGCTGCTGCAAGTGGTTTACTGCCCAGGGCAAAACTCATCTTTCTAGCCCAATGAATATATAATTACTTACACAATGTAAGTAATTGAATCAATGAAGTACATTGAATTCAATGAAGTACACTGAATCAACGGCAGCAGGAGAGAGTGTCTCCTAAACAAATTCCCAGTATCAATCAGATGGAGCAAGGATCTGACCTGTCTCAAATGCCCTAAAATGGTGCCTTGATGAGCAAGATAGATAGGTTTTGTGTCCCATTTTCGGCTAAGGAAGTAAAAATATTAAAAGGAGTGTTAAGATTAACACGTGCAGTCCCTTTGTTTGCAGCATTATAGGGCAGGACTTAGGGAAAAAATAAAAAAATAAAAGGACCCATACCTCTGTGTGCATCTGAACTCTTGGAGAATGTGGAAGTAAGGAGCAGAATGGAGAAGCGCTTCTTGCAAAGACGAAGCAGATGTACCCACAACCAAAGTAATGAAACCGTGAGTTTGCAACCACAGCATGAGAAGTGAGTGGGTGTGCAGTACTACCTGTGCTTTGAGAGAAGGGGCTGAGGGTCTGAACCATGGAGCTCCTTCTCCAGAGGAATTGGATCCTTGCGCCAAGCAAGAGGGGGCAAAAACATGTTAGGAGTATTTTTCCTTTTCTCATTTGTTCCTTGGCTTGTTTTAGATTAAAGAAAACAAATCAAACCCTGTGGCAGGAGTGGTGAGACGCTTCTGTTCCTGCTGGACCTGCTTGGCCTCAGAAAGCAAAATAAAAGGACGAATCATTTGATCCATGAAGTGTGAAGTTTAATGGAAGAAGGGGCCAGGGCCAGCCTCCCAGCCAGCCGCCATGCAGCATTGGTGCCTCCCTTTACTGCTAGGTATGCTATATTAAGCCCTACAAGTCCTGCCTCTTCAGAGGATGTTCTATATTCTTATGTCATTCAAGATGTCAGTCTAATTTGAGGAATGTTCACTGAAGATAATTAATTAGCTCCAAAAACATGTGAGGTGCAAACATATGGTGGGCCAAGCTGCTTATGCAGAAAATAGAAAAATCCTAAATAACATTTAAAAGCAATGCTGAGTAAAACTGTTTTGGGGTTTCTCTCTTTAAAAAGCCCAGACAGTAAAGACAAGCTAATGCAAGAATTAACCAGTATATACTGTCAATTAAGGAAGGACAAAAGTAAAAAGCTGATTTTCACTGGCCTGTTGAAAATACCTAGCAGTACTGCTGGACGCCCTGAGGTAGCACTGCTTTGCTCAAAAACCAGCTGGCCCCCTTTGAGCAGGGTCACTCTCCTGAACCATGCAGCAGGGAGCATCCAATGGCCAGAGCCCTACCGGCTCAGGAATGCCACATTCCCACCGCTCTGTTTTCCCAGTTGTCAGCTCTGTTTATAAATTGTCCACTTATAGCAAATCCAGCACCTGCTATGGACACCTCAAGCTGCCAAGTTCCTGAACGTATCTCAAAAGGAGCCATTCCGTGCTTTAGACCATTACGCTCAACTCTTTGGCTAAAGCAGCTCCCCAGAATTTCTGAGGGCAAGTTTAGGCTGTTGTGAACAAACTGGAAAAACCTCTAGAATAGCTTTTGGGTAGACCTAAGATGTACAATATTCCCTTTCAGAAAAAAATAGCAGATCCACTGGGCTTTGAACATACCACCATCTGTAAGAGTAGAACGTTTACCCTTTATACTAAAGATTAATTCAGAATGGTAATTCAGACAAATCAAAATAATAATAAAAAAATCCCACTGAATCTTTTACTGTTTAGTTCAACTGATTTGCAATTTTGATATTACCGGAATATGATGATTATTCATGAATAACTCCCAGGTGGAAAATATCAGATGCCTGGATTTGTTCAAACTCGTTCACCCTTCCTCCCAACCTCCCTCACCCTGAAGGCGCTCAAACAGCAAAGAGTAAACACTTGGTGACACGCAACAGAAGGCGCAAAGGGGTTGTGTCAGCCCCGTTGCTCAGCTGGCCCAAGCACAGCCCAAAATACAGTCTGGCTGTGAGCATGACCCAGCTCCTGCTGTGACACCAAAGCAACTCTGAGGAAAACTCTAGCTGCCAGTCCGTGAAGACGGAGATCCCCCAGTTGTTTAATAACCAGCTGAGGTCGGAGCTGGGTCCGGTGCACCTTCAGCCGAAGGAGGACTTTTGGGAGGCTGCAAGACACAAGGGCTTCTGGGTTTTGGAATTCTCTCCTCCTCCCCTGTGTACAGAAATAGCTCCAAATTCTTGACCTTCAGGCATAGTATAATCAACCCATTTATTAGTCTGGGCTTTTGGGGAGGCCTCAGATGTACAAGGGGTGGCTGGGCTGAGAGATTAATGATTTTTTGGGGGTGGTTGCTTTTCACTGGGCTTAGTGATTTGCTTCTGCATTTCTTGCATTTTATGTGGCGTAACTGGAATAACTTGAGGCTTCCAGAGTATGACATGGGCTTTTCTCATGTAGCCAAGTCAGTATTCATACAGAGGTAAACGAAATGTGGCCTCGAATGCCTTGAGTGTTACAGATTTCTGATTCTCTCTGGACTGTTCATCTCACTTGCTCCAGTACAAAGTTGGCCCAAAATGTTGCTGAATACAGATGCTCGAGCAATACTAGCCTTTTACCCAGGTCAGGCTGATTGCACAACTCACTTGGGACACTGGCCTACAAGCCCAGTGGTGCTGCCTTGTGTCTGGACCATGGTCACTCAGGAAGGGTCTTTACACCATGAACAAGGTGGCCCTGATGGTCTGCCTTCAGGGAAGTTGGCAGCCAGTGATGCTGAAGAGTGACAGTTTAGAAGCACTTCTTTGATCTGTGAAGCTCACTCCCCCTAGATCAAAGAAGGTCAAGCACTCAAGAGGACTCCAAATGGATTAGCTTGCAAACTTCTAATTGTACTTGGCATTCACAGACGACAGCAGAGAAATCTTCACATTACAAGGCATTGTCCAACCTTTCCTGGAGTTAAGGAAAAATATACAAAAAAACATCGTCCAAACAATTTCTCAGGAGCACCTGGCAAGGTCTAGTAGAAGAGAAACAGTCCACCAGAGAGACACCACTGCCATACGACCAGTCACAAATGTCTTCCAAGTGCCTCCTGGCTTGCTGATGGGCTACAGGGGTAGCGAACAGCAAGTCCTTGTCTGAGCTCGGTTGGCCCAGGAGATGGTGATTGTGCGAATTATCAGCAAAAAGTGGAAGCAGAGGTTTAGCGGAATAAGGCTTGGTGCGGTGTGGATGCAGTAGGCTGGCATGACCACCAGGCAGAAACCCTGACTGCTTGCATCTTGTGGGAGTGGTGGTGGTGTCCCTGGCCCTTTGCAAGGGAAGGCAGGGAGCCCGGAGCTGCCTCCTGACTCAATGCACAGCACCATAACACTGCCTGCAGCCCCAGCCTCAGGCACATACCGCAGAGGGGGCTTTGAATTCCTTCCAAAACACTAGTAAGAATTATTGAAATACATTGGTGTGGACTGTGTTATTACCGGCTTCTTCTTCCCCTCTAAAATCAAATAGACTTGTATATATTAGGGGACAATATGCAGAGAAAACAAGATTTATCAGGTTTCCCAGATATTACTTATAACACTGAAATAATATTGTTTTAAGCATATAACCCAGACCTTAACACATGGTTTTGAAATATGCTTCTTTACTTCATATTTATTATGCAGAAGAGGTCTAAAAATAAATTCAGAGGCTCAAAATATACTTTAGACCTTTGAAGCTCTAAATTGACCCATGTCTTATTTTGTTCCAGCTAATCTGAAAAATCTTTAAATTGAACTCTTTGTCTCCATTTTTAAAGTTACTCACTTTTGTGGTTATATTTTCAAACCACGGTATTGTAAGAATATGAGCTCAGTGGCAGACCAGTCTTTCACACCACATATCTGCTTTTCAGACTTCAAAAATCATTTCTAAGCTCTTAGAGAGGTCTAAAAATGCATTACTTTTTCTGAGTATGGATTAGCAGTCAAGAGAGATTATGCAGATCTAAATTTGCTTTCTGCTACCAAATATAGGAAAAGGGAACCTTTGAAGCCCAAGCACAGCTAAGAATAATTGTCAGTAAAGATGGATAGGAAGCAATACTCACATTGCAGATTTACACGATTATCAAACTGAAATAGGAAGCCAGAAAATTTTCACTTCATCAGCAACACTTAGGTTTACTACCCTACTTATAGTAATTCTATGCCTATGGATCATTTCAGATGAACTGCTTTCTTTTCTTTTGTTTTAGCATGGTGATTAAAATTCATTTCTCAATAAAATCCTGAAATACTAAATATAGACATACAATGGTATTAAATCTTAGTCATCAGTGAAGTGGTTCAGAAACCAGTACATTGAGGTGTACTGATACGAGTAAAAATGTTTACAAGAGCTTTGAAACCAAAACTAAACCTATTTTAAAATTAGGTTAGCTCTCAAATGCACATTAACATTTGCCCCCAGATCTTCAGGACAGCTTGAAAAGTTGTGTGTTAGGAGTTTTTTGGAATGTGGCCATCAGCTCCGCTGTGAGAGTGGTAAGGTGTTGAGTGAGCGCTTCTGGAAGTGCTTTCCAGTCGTGTCTGAGGGCTGAGTATGGAAGAGCACAACCTACTTTAAAAATTTGGCCCTCTGCATAGAGAGAACAGAAAACATGATGACAGTTAAAGAGTGCATGTAAGCATCAAGCAACAGATCTTTACGTACTCTAAACATTCACTGCTCTGGAAGTTATTATACTGGAATGAATTCTTAATGGACATATGTTGAGAAAATCATTATATCTACCTGGATGCTGGTGAATTGCGTCCAACAGGCATCCAGTGACAGAGAACAAATAACTGTTGCAGATTTGAGGACATGCACAGTTTTGAGGGTAAGCTCTTCCGGTGTGTTTAGATATTTGAGAGGACACAATTCTACTTGTCACATTGTACTGACATGACAGATACCTGTACTCATGCCACACAGCTTGTGCAGGCACGCAGCCCTTAAAAGAAGATGCAGCTTTTGGCTACAATCAATAGTACGTGCATCTTGACACATTACTTTTGTTTAGGATCTTGGCTGAGAGCCCAAACTTTGGGTCATAGAGTTGATACTGCACAGAAGATGCTTTCCTGTATTTGGTAACACTAATTAGTCTCACAAACATGTCAGTAGTGTTAAGTGCATATTTCATTTTCATGCTCCGTATTTTCATATCTGCATCTCAGTGGATGACATCATACATCACCCATGTATCCTGACTTGCAATGGCTCCGGTGACCTGTAATGTTTCTGCAGCACCATGTGTAAGGAATTTGCTGATGAGTATCTGTCCCCGATATGCACCTTCACTCATAGAGAAGTTTCTGTGCAATTGGTCAGGCTTTGTTGTGAGCGTATTTCAGACCATGCTTTGGAATAGGTAGCCCTGCTGGTCAAATCTCCCCTGGATTTTGCCTGACACATTTTTATCTGCAAGAATTAATATCCTCATTGCTGTATTTTGGCATCTTTTTCTCATACTGTAACCCAGTTCCATGCTGTGTAATATTTCCTGTAATATTTCCTCCTCTGGTCTATATGTGAATACTTCTAATACTTCTAATGAAATAAAACTTTCTTAACTTCAGCTTTCCTTGAAAGCAATGGGGAAAGAATCAGGCCTGACTTGCCCATACAGAACAGAAAAAGCCAAATTGTGAGCAGTGTACTGCAAGTGATGCACAAAATGTTGCACTAATTGTTCCCATGCAATGCCTCTTTATAAGAAAGAGGAGAATTAGCATTGCAGTACAGGTACAAGACAGAAGTCTTCAGCAGCTTCCCTTCAGATCAGTGCTCAGCTTGAAGACTGAAAGAAACATCCCAAGAACATCACCAGAACCAGCTCTGGTCTCACTGTCTGAGATCAAGGGATAGCTTGTGAGATCTTTTGTGGTAGGCTAAATCCAGCCATGTTAATTCCCCTTTTATGCAGTCTAGTTGTGAAGAAATCTAAGCTTTCTTCACAGCTAACTTGGCCAAGAGCTGGCCAGGTCACCTCACACTGAGCCTTTTATCCCCTCAGACTTCAGTTTCACTATCTCTGAAATAAGGCTAGCAATGTTTCCTTGTGGTGCTTGAAGACCAGCTGCTGAGAAGAGGTATTTTATTTAGGTAAAAACATGTACAGCTTTGTGGGAGCTCTGCACTAATAAGGAGAAGACGCGTACTTTCCCTGAACATGAATCTCTCTGAGGTACAGAAATACTATTGTCTCCCTACGACAGGCAGGGAACTGATCACAGGCTACCACCACTGCTTTGCATCCACATCTACCTCTCACCACTTCTATGCAGACACACAAACCCAAAACTCTTTGGACACGCCACCTCCCACCAGCGCCCTGCTACAAAGCCACATCGCTTCACAGCTGGGGCCTTGATAAAGGTCTGAATGGTTATAACCATGGGCTGAGACAAGAAGCACTGGCATCAAGGTCCCACCCAAAAGAGAACATGTTTGCAATGCAAAATGGTGCAGTTCAGAGGGACCCACCAGCCATGGTCAGTGATGGCAAACTAGGACATGGAAAATGGGAGGTCAGGTTATCCATCTCTATCAGCCAGAGAGTGGATTTGAACTGAAGCCTCTCATGTAAGCAGTCTACAACTGGCAGTCTCATCTTGGCTGTGGGGCAAAATTGGAAAAACAGAGAAAGACAAAGCAAAAGAAAGCGTCTGGTTTAGATGCCTTCAGGTAAGGAGTTTCGGATGGAAAACATCACTTCCCAGCAGATAACTTATGCTAGAAACAATGCTCCTCAGCTCTTCCCCCTACACAAATCCATCATGCTGACCTTCACGGGTTTCATTTTGGGTGTCTGTTTGTCCCTTGGGAAGAGCCCGGCCTGACTCTGGAGCAGTGAGTGCACTAACATTACTCATGCACTGAAACTACTTACTACAACACCTGAGAGCTGCTTGCGAATCTAACCTCCAGTTAGCTTGGATACATTTTACCATGACCTTGCATAGTACTTACCTGGATTTCCTGGGGCACCTAAGCAACATATTCATCGGAAGCCTATGAAAAAGGCTTTTATTTTTCTTTTTCAAATTATTCATCTTCCTGTCCACTCACAAGTAGTCAGAAGGCTCTCTTCTAAGAGCGAGTTACTATAGTTAAGTCCTCCACACAGCTCTAAAAACGCTATCGCTATAAAATGGCTCTTAGTCCTAGTTACTTACTTGTGGGAAAAGGAAAACACTGTTATGTCCCACAGCATGGCAAGCACAACATATTTCATTTTAAAGTAGACTACTATAAAAGCAAATACTAAAAATTGCTATATGAAAACCTCAAGGTATTCACCAAAACATTTTCTGATTTTTTTTTTTAATAAAAACGGTTGTGTTTTTCTTCCTTTTATATATAGAGAGGACACTTGTTTCCCAGGATGCCTTCCTGAGAGTAAGTTTTTGGGATGGGGGTAGAATTTAAAATTAGGCTTATTTATTTATTTATTCTGGCTAGATACATGACTGGTGCTTGGTTGCATTGTTCCCTCCGGTAGTAAATAATCCACATTTTTCTTTCTCGCACAGCATTTCAATCTTCATTTGGCAGTACTTTAAACGTATCAGTACTAGCAATTGTAAGCATACCCTGAAATAAAAACACTGAAATGCAAGATACCTCCTGGTCTGCTTTTAATTCCAATTAAAGCTTTGGTAGAAACTCTCCTAGAAGGAAACATAACCTCAAGCAAACTATTTTAATGCTGTAAGGACAAACAAACTTCTCAGGCAAAGCTAAACACAGCTCACTGTAAATTACAGGGCAGTCTTTCCCAGAGTATGAAAGGGCATAAGCAGACTAAACTGACTAAACTCCACTCTCACAAATGAGGAAAAACACGTGACAGAGAGAGAAGTCATTTGGCTAATCCTGAAATAAAAATCCAAGGTAATATTATGACTACAGCTGTGGATATTCTCGATAGCACTGCTCTGTTTTACTGCTCATCCTTGCAGGCAGATCTCAGAGGTGCATGCAAAGGGGATTGCAACAACCCTTATAAAATGATCATCCGCAAAACACTAGAAAATATGAAAAAATGGGGGAGAGAGGGAGGGAGGAAAAGCCCGCTTGTAACTTGCCTAACAGTAATCAGGGATGTGATAGACCTGTAGCCTGGCCGAGGTCAAACCTAGGAAAGAAAGCAGACCCTGTGGGGACGTTACTCTGCCTTTTACATAAACAGCTACTCCTGTAACCTGACCTCCAGGCCCAAGAAGACATTCTTATTTAAGGTCACAAGGAAAACAGAAGTGCATAGAGCCTGACAGTTTTTGAAGGAGAAATGCCTTAATTACATGGAGGCAGACAGATTGCCTGCCTGTGGAAAGCTAACTCTACCTAGGCTTGATGTAAACTGGCCACCTCCTGAAGACCTTTCCCATTTAGTACCAAATAGCTAAAAAAAGTGAAGTCCCTTGTATTTCATTAATAGACATCGTTACTAAAGTGAAACCTTTTTCCTGGATTCTTTTAAATAGAACTACTAAAAATAGTCTTATACCACTGCCAAAAAGTTAATGCAGTCGCAATTCCCATGGAAAGCATCAGTGTGTGGTATTTTCTTCAGCTGGTTTATAATTACTGCTCAAATGAAATGCTGTGTACCTCACCTGGAGTCCAGGAGCCACTGCCATCATCCATAAAAAGGAGGCTGTGTAGCTCACTATTCCTTTCTTCATACAGTGTTGAAAGAAGAATGCTTAGAATAATGAGGCATTTGAGGCAACGGTGTACCATTAGGGTCATTAAATAGATCAAATAGAAAATAAGCTCTGTTCTAAAAGGAAAATAATTTGGCAATGGTTCTATATCAGGATTAATAAGGTTAACAGGAGTACGTATAGAAATCTGGATTCTGAGGGCCAGATCTTATGAGATGTTGAGTGGTGTCCTCTTGCTCAGGGTATTGATCACTGTTTAGTCTCTGTAACCAGACTCAATGACTCAATGGAATAACTCACATTACCAGGTCAGAAGGACTGATATTGATTCTCCTTAGCCCTTCACTAGGAAGAAAAAAATAAAATATAATCATGGTTCTTACGTGTTTTTAACTGACCCAGGCCCTTAGTTTACAGTTATGGGACGCTGCTCCTTTAACTGAGAACATCCCTTCCCATTTCTTTTTCAGTATAAGCCATCTTGGGGTGCTCTATATGAACCCAGGTGGCTTTTTAAGAGTTGTTTTAAAAATCAGTGCTTGAGCCTAAGCCTGTATATTCTCACATCTGTGGTAACCACAGCAGTTTGGTAGTGTGATAGGCTGTGCTATCAGCATTTAATTTCAGTATCTTTTATGGGCTTTGTGTAAGGCTCTGATCTGTGCATTCCTTCGAAATAGGACAGGATCAGTATTGTTTCATTTGTGCTTTGATGCTTTTTGAGTGCAAGATATATAAGAAGCTCTCATCCTTAAATGTATTTTCCTGCAATATAACACTGTTCATTGTGACAGGGAGCAGGAAACACTATGGAAATTGGGGATGGTTAAAGTTCAGAAGAATGTTAGTTATGTAGTGGGAAATTAACTGGAGCAATGCTTTTCAACCTCTTTCTGTTTGGAAGGCCTTAAAAATCTGCAAGTGGGTGCAAACAACTTTTCAGACAAAAAGTTACTTGCTCGTGTACTTGTGCTTGGGTTGTCTTTCACAAACCTTTTAGGAGAGTAACTGCTAGGCTATGACATTGGTATAGAGGTTCCTTCTTCAGAAGCTCAGAAATGCCACAGGTTCTTTATGATGTCTTGTGGTGAGAACCTCAGGACTTTAACCACTGAAAAGATATTTATTTCAGCAATAGCGTGCTCAAGCAACATCCCTGTTTGAGCTGTTGCAAAGAAAAGCCACACTGGTATCTTCTGACAGTTATATGACTTTTTTTTCTTGGCTAATTGCTATACAGCTTTAATAATACTTAATTTGGTATTTCCTGTGATCACAGACTGAGATGATGTATTTCTGACAAGTCATTCTCAATTCTCAGGATTAGCTAGGATGAGTTCTGTTGTTCAATGGTTACATAGCTATGACCTGTGAATGGTGGTGTATAATTTGATGGTGCTTACTGAACAGAATTATCTTAGAATATTTATTTATTCATTTTTAAAATGTAAGGGGAAATAATGTTAGCTTCTATCTCCTTTGTTTCCCCTCTGACTTTATCTAGTAAAGGTCCTATCTCCATTTCACCCCTCTGCATATTTGAAAACAAGTATATAAGTTCTCTCAGAGATATATGAAATAGATGATTATCAAGGTATGACCTATGTATAATCATTCCCTACTCAAGGAAGAGCCTTGATCAGTTTGCATCTCCGCTCCTCTGTGTTTAGAGGACTAGGCTTCCAGGATTATTATCTCATATTTTGGAGGGACTTTAGATTCCAATAGTATTTCTTATTCAAGCACAGGAAGCATCTACATTGTAGGCATTCTTTCTTTCATAGATGTTGGGTTAAGATTTATTTCTTGTATACAAATGCCCTGCTCCTCTGAGCTCTGAGAAATTGTGATTCCTTCACAGGGTGAATCATAAAAAAAAGATTCTTTTCAGACTGAATTTCCACAGAAGAACCTCTAGCCTTCAGCATTAGTAATCAAGCTTGGTTACTGAAATATTTGGTTATTTTTAGTTAAAGAGAACTTTTGAAGTTACACTTGAGTGTAATTTTTTCCTTTTCCCCGTGTCTCCTAGCATTTTTCATTAGCAGTTGTGTCAACATTGCTTAGAGAAATTGAGAGGAAACAAGTTGGAAGGCTTTTAGCATGTAGTCACTTTAAAGTGACTTATAAAGACACTTATACAGATCATTAAAAAAAGTTTAAACACCTGGTATGGATAAGAAACACATGAATAATTTCTGAATGTCCAAAATCTGCATCTATTAAGCAGCTATTGGGCTCTGTTTGGAAATAGAGTTTGGTATTTACTGTAATTTTCAATAGAAAATCATACTTCCTATTTAGCTTCTTTAGACAGCGTTAAAATTGTGATTTGGTTCTTTTTGTGTGCAAGATATAAAAGAAACTCTCATCCTTAAAACTATTTCCTTGCAACACAACACTGTTCATGGAAATTGGAAATTTATGTGAAGAAATAAGAAAAGAGGAAACAAATTGGCATCGCAGATTAGCAATTTTAAAAGAAATGCTAAAAAATAAAAATATTTTTATGCTCAACAACATAGCCTCGGGTTTAAATGTGACTACATGGACCATCCAGCCTTGTGCTGGAACCAGACTGTCCCAGAAACTGTCCCAGCATTTCTCCCTACAGCTTGAGCTCTCATCAAGGCTGTAGGAAGGGATCACCAAGAGTTTTCCTGCTTTTGAGCACACACATAAGCATGTAGCTTGGTGGCTTTAAGTTTATTATGGAAAGATGCATTGTCACTTACAGTCACTGTGGAGTTTGGGTTTCTAGCATAATTTT
Organism: Chroicocephalus ridibundus; assembly: GCF_963924245.1. Taxonomy (NCBI): domain Eukaryota; kingdom Metazoa; phylum Chordata; class Aves; order Charadriiformes; family Laridae; genus Chroicocephalus; species Chroicocephalus ridibundus. Next base: position 66,629,766 of record NC_086316.1, on the reverse strand, counting down.
AGTAGGATGATAATGTGCAGTAGAGAGCTCCAAGGTAAAAGGCCAATGAGTTAAATTATTTATTGTAAAATAAGGTGTCCTCATGAGAGCCCAGGTTGTGAGCAGATGGGTTTTGTTCTGACAGAGAAATGCTGAAAGGCTTCTCGTGATTCCTGCTTGATTCCTGGTGTAGAGGCTTCAGTGTTGCATGGAAATTATCTAGGATATGTGCTGTGTGGATATGTGCAACGTAAGCAGTTGTGAGACCTTTCTTCCCATGGAAACAACCTCATTTAAAGAGGTGGCTCAAGACAAATGAAGTTTAAATCTGAACTTCTCTGGAGAAGTAACTAACCAACAAAACAGCTGACGAGCTTAATGAGTTATCTGAAGATTTAAGATAATGAAAAGTAGGTAATTTATTAGAGGAAGAAAAGATCAGAAAGATCATGCATTTTAGGAGATAAATTGTGTCCAGAAAGTTAGTGAGAGAGAAAGGATCCCAAAAAAGATCCCAAAGGATCTTTGGTCAGTAGAGAGCCTGATGTCAGAGTCCTGAACCCAAATTTGTAAAAATGTGAAAGAAGTTGTTGTTTAATTCACTTTGCTTGGCCAGACTCCTAGAAAGCCTGTGCTGCAGATGTGAAGCATTGACGCGGTCACCCAGACCACAGAGTCCTGTTCGTCAGCTGGACAGTGAAGGACACCTGGGGAGACTCAGCTCAACCACTCCATGATGCAGGGAGACACGGGTTTAGTGGGGATGGTGCGCAGACCATCTCCCAGTCCTTTTACCTTTGCAATTTGAGATTGAAAATGCTTTTGGGGCAGGGATTGCCTCACTACTTCTGGTAGCACAGTGGGACTCACATCTCAGCTGGAGCCCTTGAGCACCACAATAAAGCAAATAATAACAGTCATCTCCCATAGACCTACTGAACCTCTCGCTCTATTTCAAGGAAGGCACCAGGATTATTAGTTCCTTGCTGGGTAACAGGTATAAACTCTCATCACTTATTTTGCTCTCTAGTTTTTTTAAGCTTACTTTTTCAGTTAACAAAAATAAACTGCATTTTGATAGGTAGTTTTTATGCAGGTAAATACACAGAGTGGGGTTTTTATTAAGAGTTAACTATCTAATTCTGTCCTTACGTCTGTTTTAAATGTCCTTGGTTAGAAGGGGAAGCTCTGAATAATGTAACCTTGCACTTTCTGCCTGTAGGACAGAGAAATGCAAATGACAGCCTAGTTGTACATGCTTGAGTGAGGGCCGGAACTGAGCAGACTAACCTGTATTAACATTTTAAGATATTTGAATCAAAGTAGTATTATAGGCTTAACCAAAGGTTGTCACAAATTTTAGTGCTATGCATAATCCCATCTAGCTCTTTAATGACGGGCAAAACACTTGAAAAATAATCTACAGAGACTTTTCATAGGATCATAGAATGGTTTGGGTTGGAAGGGACCTTAAAGATCTTCTAGTTCCAACCCTCCTGCCATGGGCAGGGACACCTCCCACTAGACCAGGCTGCTCAAAGCCCCATCCAGCCTGGCCTTGAACACCCCCAGGGATGGGGCAGCCACAACTTCCCTGGGCAACCTGTTCCAGATTATAGGACTGTTCTCACCACCCTCACAGGAAAGAATTTCTTCCTAATATCTAATCTAAATCTCCCCTCTTCCAGTTTGAAACCGTTACCCCTCATCCTATTGCTATACTCCCTGATAAAGAGACCCTCCCCGTCTCTCCTGTAGGCCCCCATTAGGTACTGGAAGGCTGCTGTAAGGTCTCCCCGGAGCCTTCTCTTCTCCAGGCACAGTGTGCTTTGTAACAGAGTTTTGTAACAGAGTTATTTTGAAAAACAGACTCTTCTCCTTTAAGATATGGCTCTTAAGGGCTACTGACTGTGAGCAATACAAAGATCAAATGAATTCATTTCTAAAAATCAGGCTACTTATTTAATTGCTATATATGGATTTAGGTGCGTGAATGTAACCACAGATTTGAAAACCCGAAGTTATACAGCCTTTTCAGATGTGGATCAAAAATGTTGTCAGGCAGTCATAGGCCTCAGGAATTACCTTCAGGAAAGGCTGCAGCAGCAGCACATTTGGCACTAAAAAAGGGCTCAAATGGTCCAACACTTGCATGGGGAGGGAGAACAGATACTGCATAGTCCTTGGTGCCTTGCCTCATAATCTCGTTCCCTGGGTCTGGTATGGTCATAAAGCTGCCAGTAGCTCAGTACCTGGATGTGCTGGAAACCATCGATGGAGTCACTGGTTTGACAGTCAAAAATGTTGTTATGGCTGATAATGGCTGAAAAACATGGCTGGATGTCTCCCACCAGAGAGTCAAAATCGGGCTCTCATCTGGGATTTACCCATATGTTTACCCATAGGGTGCAAAGTCTTTCAATCCTACTTTGTGTGCCTTCCGATTATTCTGTGCACGCACAAAACCGGGCTTCCCCCGATTGACTTTTAAGGGGGCTACAGGCTACTATTTTTACCCAATTACAAGAATGACTCATAAATAATTATCAGGACTCGCTCACTTCCTATCAGTTCTTCTGTTCAGCTGTACTGATGCCGGATAAGCTCCTCATTTCATTTCTTTTTCAAGGTGTGGCCTTGGGTCATGTTTGCCAGTGACAGAACCATTGCCTTGAGGCCAGGGGTCCCTGTCAGTCCCAGGGGTGGCCCCCTAAAAGGTCCAGCTTAATCTCTAATATCATGCAAAATAAAAGACACTGGTGGGGAGGCTGAGGGAGGAGGGGCTTTGAGGAAATTACAGATTTGCAGTTTTGGTCTGATTTGTTTCCGTGACATCCCTTGTTCCTCAGAGTGTAGCAGCGAATGTGCACTCCAGGAGTCCAGGAGCCAGTGGTCTGAAACCAGAGAGCTGCAGAGGCAGTTTTTCTCAAATCATAAATCCAAGAGATAGAAATAGATGTCAGGCTGTTGGGTTCCTCTCGTTGACAATTTCCAGTTGTCAGAACATTTTCTAGCTGTTGTCTGACAAAGAGCTGTTAACTAAGAGTCAAACACGATGCCTTTCTGAACTAATTTAAAGCTTTCATTTTTTTTTAATGGGTGGGGAATTGAAAATGACGTTTTGAAAGCCAAACAAATGTCTCTATTTCTCATCCTGTAAAGGCTGGAATGTTGCTTTTTGAAGTGTACAAAATAATAACATATGGTGACATTTTAACAACATGTCATTTCTATTACTGGTCACACAGCATTATTTTATCCCGGTTGCTCTTGAGGCACTTGATTTAGGTATTGACAGACCAGGATGAGTGTGAACTCTGTTTCATATTTCATAGCACACAAATTATCTCAAAGAAGAGAAATGCAAGGCTGTCTCCATTTTGTGGGGCTGGTTAGCTTGCGGATCTTCAAAAAAGGCTGCAAGTTAAAATTTCCATTCATATAGAATTACTACTGTGGTTCTCATAATAATCAGTGGTCTCTAAATTAATGCAAAGATGTAGAGGGCCGGTCTGAAGGAACTCAAGTGTGTGTCTAACATTTCCACAGTCAGTCACTGAGATTTTAGGAAATTCCTGCCTGAGATAGTTGGACTATAAAATTTCCTGCTTTAAGAGCTAAGTAGATCCTTCTTGTCAAAGAAGGCAGTATTAAGCAAAAAGCACAAACATCAGCATTTCATGTTTTCACATCCTTAGTATTACGTTGTTTTCTCGTATAATAAAACATTTCTAATTCATCGTAAGGATTGTTCGTGGCATGTTCTGTAGTGCTTACAGCTTTTACTGCTGCAACTTGTATAAGTTTCTGACAGCAATTACATTTTTAAAAGGCTTTCTGTGAGTTCTTATCACAGTTTAAAAGTAATACATGACGATCAAACCTTCTGCTAAATTCTGGAAAAGAAAATATTTAACATTTTAACCGCATCCTCTGATCAATCAAAGAAAAGTAGCAAATAGACAATAGGTGTGAATATGACACATTTTTGTATCTTCACCCCTTTTCTCTTTTACTAGTGTTCAGATTTGCTCCTCAAAGTGTAGGCAAACAACACCCCTAATTTTGTGAACATATGCTTGTGATCACAGCACACAGGTTCAAACCATGCAGAAATAATACGTGTTCGCTTACAAAAGATAAGGCTCAGACCTTTGGTCTGCCCGCTTTCTGTCTCCAGTCATGTATTTTTGCTTTTCTGTTCTTGGCATTTTATCGCCTCAAAGTTGCCTTTATCTGTGCCATATTTTCTCCTCCTTTTCTTTCTCCCCTAAGTATTGATTTGGTCCAGGGTGGCTTAGGGCATTGATGGCCCCGAGGTAACTTCTTGTCTAAGGACAGAATAAGACAAACCGCAGAACACAGCACAGGCACGCAATCCTGTGGCTCAGCATAAGCCTCAGGTGTTTAGGGCTACCCCATCTTCTCTGTGATCAGTGCACAACTTCCTAGCGAGGGTGCATGATGTCCTTGCTACAGCCGTGCATCTACAGCAGCACACGACTGTATAATCACACACATGTTGAACCAAGTTTTCCAGTGTTCAGGTCCACAAGCCCACAAGAATGTAATCTGAAGTGTAACTTTCTAATAGATATGTAATAGATAATAGACTCAAATATGCTTCCAGATATTTTTTTTCGTTGTATATATTGAAATGCAAATGAATAGGGTTTCACTTCAAGGCAACTAAAGGACTAATGATGCTTAATCACGCAAGTACATCAGGTAAGTTAAAGTCCAGGAGAGCGACTCTGTTCCCCCTGGCCCAGAGCTACTAGGAGTATGGTATGTAGGGGTGTATCTGATGTCGTCAGCTGTGCTTTCAGCAGAGCAGGATCAACCTAATGAGAGAGATGAGTTTCTTGAAAGAGAAAATATTCTGTTGCAATGAAATTCCAGCTAACCGGAGATCCTTCAAATCACATTAAAGAAATCCACGCATAATGTGCTCTGTAATCCTTCAGGACCTGATCATCTAAGTCCCATAATTGATTCATAGACAATCTTAAAGATTTTTCAGGGTCGTGTTAAGCTCTGCAGGTGCCTATGAAGTAAATACTTCCTAAGTAACTATGATATGACAACTTTCATGGCCAGTCAAGCAACCTACCCAGTGTTCCTCAAACAATGGGACATCAGGAGGCCTTCCAGTGCAGATATTACCATGAGCGCCATCTAATTTAATTCATTCCAACAACATAAGGCAGTGATAAAACTTTTTGTAAGCTGTTTTTAGTATTATGCAAAATACATCTTGGCCAAAAGAAAGATCCTGAACTTTGTATTCTCTTTTTGAGTCCAGGAAAGTATGCTTCACATTGAATAATCACATTAATAGAAAAAAGGCTTCTATTTAGATTAAACACTGCTGCTTTCTCCCATATCTATATCTATGTGTTACTTTATGTTTTTAGAGGAAAATTAACCTTCCTCTGCCTTTAATATAAGGGCCATAGGGTTTCATTCCAATGCAAATTTTATTCCAAACTTTGTAATGAAGACAGATATTCCCTAATCTCAGTCCCTCTGCCCCTAGCAGAATCTGGTATATTATAGAGGAGCAGAGCTGAAGCCAGTATGGTCTAACAATAGAGTTCAGACAAGGCACCACATGCTGTGTAGCAGCAACATGCTGTAAGAACTGTCTGATCTTCTATAAATTGTAAATTCCTTTCCCTGAACATAAGGCTTTCTTGTGCTTCAAACTGCCTCAAAAAAGAAATTGTTTTAAAGTGTTTTCCTGGGATGAAAAAAACCACCTTTCTCTGATTATTTTGTTCTCCTAGACACAAAGATAATTATTCCCCCAATTTTCTGTTGGGATAATTGGTACAATGAGAAACAAGTTGAGAAGAGATGCATTAAGCCTGAAATTTTCCCTCCTATGCCAAAAAGCCATACATGGTTTGGCAGACTAATAAAACGACTTAAATTAAGCTCCAAATCTCTTTTGGATAAAGCCATCTCATGGTTTAATAGAAGTACTATGTTATTGTGACTGGAGCAACTATGAAGCTCCCTTATCTAAGCAGTACATCACAGGTTACATGACAATAGTACCAGTTTCTGAATACAGCGCTGCTGCTGTAATCCTTTCCTGCCCTGAAGACTCTTGACCTCTCATTTAGAAAGATTATCTCTTCTCATGATCATTCCTTAGCCTCAGACCGTCAGCTATATAGCAGTAGAGATGAGGATATGTAGCCCTTGGCATTTAGAAATTAGAGAGTAGTCTTTTTTTCATTACTACTGTGGTCTACCCCAGAGCTGAACTAGAAATTGTTCTAACCAATCTAGTTATTCTAACCCAATAGAATCATCTGCAAAACGACCAGTACCTTTAACTTTTCATTTCAGATGTGAAAGTCATCACTGACTTTCATCTAACACTTTACTTAATTCTGTAAAATTAAAAATTCTGTAAAAAAAAACCTGTAAAAGAAGAAAACAAATAGTAACTCAAATCCATGCAACAAATGTTTTTAAATATTTATTATTATTATTATTATTATTATTATTACAAGTGTTAGAGGGCATATTTCCAGGACTTTCTGAATCGGTCGTAAAAAATCCAGAGCTTTAAATGATAAAAACAAGTGAAATCAAAAGAAGACTTGCCGCTCTAGTCTCAATAATCTTCCATTTTCTTTTAGAAGAATATGGTGCTAGATATGTGTTTTGAACTTGATTTTTCTAAGTAGGTACACTTGACTGATTCATGTGAGTAAAGGATACATTATCAACCCACTTGATCATTTCTTACATACAGTGAAGAAAGTATCATATGTAGACACAGCTTCTTTCTCACGTGTTTTAAAAAGCATGTTTTGCCTCATTTTACAATTCTGGGAGAGAGAGAGCACCCAGCTGAGTGTTTGTACAGATCATATAGATCTTAGTAGGCTTTAAAACTAGCTTAATTTTAAGAAGTGTAGACCCAGAGTATGCATACCTTTGAACCAGTTTAATCCTTGTTGAAATCAGTTCAGCTTGTCTAAACACAGGATGCCTCCTTCACACATTACTTGCAAGGTAATGATTGCTCTAAGGGACCCTGTAATGCATATACCTTTGCAGATCTTTGAATGTTGATCTCCAAAATGGCTCTGGTAGAACTGTGCTATGTTACAGGTTGTTAAAATACATTAATGCATTGTAATTGAAAGAATACTGAAATTTTGCATGGCAATTCTGCATTTAAAAAATATACAATGTTCAGTGCTAAGTACGTGCAAACCTGTATGATCATGATTCATCTTCTCTTTCTTTCTCAGCTGCTAATTCCCTGCCAAGTTTCACTGCTGGCAGTTTTGTATAGTATAAAGAATTGAAATCAGTATGCGGTTGGCAATAATTACAAAAATAAGTTAAAAGATCCCAGTGTGTTATTTATTTTTAAAGTGTCTGGACAGTTTTCTTTCTCAAGTTAGTAGCACAAATTGCCCCTTTTGTGTCTTGTGCTAGGCTTCTTTCAGTTGCTGTTTCACAACATCAGTTTCACAACGCTGAGGCAACAGACAGACTAGTCTGCCTTGGCGACAGGCATTGCTATCCGTTTACATTTCCTTTTAAATATTGCTGGAAAATTAGGGAGGAGAGGCATTGCTGCAAAAATACATTTTAATATCATTGCCATCAAGTTTGGTATGAGACTAATGCTTATCTCTGACTATAAATGCCAGAACTTGATATGAGGTGTAACTGATAAGTCTTGATGGAACTTCAAATGTCTCAGGGTTTTTCCCAGCAAGTACATGAGATCCCCCGGGCTTTGTCACCTCGTAGGAGGCAGACGGCGTAGCTCAGGTGATGAACGTGGGCTTAGGCGACCAGACCGCATCACTAAGTCAAAACCCAAAAGAAGGGGAGGTGCTGCAGGAAAACACATATCCTCTGGCTGTTGTAACTGGCCTGCCAAGCGTCTGCCTTTGTCTTACGCCTTCCCAGAGCAAAAGAAAGCATGTTGTGCTTTGTGGCCGGTGACAGTGTCATAGCTACTGGTACATAGCTATTGGTACATTTACAACACGGACCTGCCTGTCCTTTTCAGTGAGCTGTGCTGGCCCTCAGCATCCTGCCGCTGCCACGGGTAGAGCATTTCCTGTCACTGCAAAGCACACAGGTATGGCGATTTCTTTGTCTGCAGTCATTAAACTGGATTGTTTTCTCATTCTTTTTATTTACAGAGGGAAACATTAAAAGATACAAATGCGAACGGTGCTGTGGTGACAGTCATCTGTTGCCTTCTTCAAGGTCTTTGATGTTCCAGTCCCAGATAAATTAATTCTCTTGTGCATCATGTCTTCAAGTTACTAAGACTTTGATCTACATTTAAATGCGTGTAATCATGGCCTTTATTTACACAGTTCAGATGTTAGGAAAGAAATGACGCTTCCGATCTTGAAGGCTCTGCCACTGAACTATTAAAACTCTGCACATATGGTTCTTATGTGACTGGTTCATAAAATGCAAGCAGACTCTCTGTTTCTTACCTCTGTTTATTTGTTATTGTTGGGTAGAAGGAGGTTTAGAACTGGTTTGGATAGAAACGGGGGTGATGTCTCAGTGTCCCACTGCTCTGTTGCAGGCAGGCTGGGCTATGTCCAGCCGGTGTGGGTCATTTCTCTTCAGAGGGAAGGGACCTGGCTACTTAACATGCTTCATGCCAGCACACCCTGCTCTCAATTGCTTTCAAACCCTGCCCGTCAAAATTTCCCCAGTGTGGCAGTCACAGCCAGTCACGGCAGACAGAGCTGGGTACCAACATGTCAGGGAACAGTCCCCCCCTGGACAGCACGTCAAGGTGGGCTGGGTAAGTCTATGCAGAGCTCCAGAAAAATCACAGGTCCCCCAAGCCTCATCCCACCAACTTCTCTACTGAACTCTGGGACTTGGTTGTGCCAGGGTCTCACACAGTCGCCATCCTTCGCACACATGTGCCATGGGCACCAATGAGGTTTGAATTGGGAAGAGCTAGTGCAGAGGACAAGGATGTTAGTAAGGCCCATCTGACGGAAGGTGACATTATCAGGGTGGGGACAGCAGGGCATATCTCCCTGCAGATAACTACGACTGCATACGTACATTTGCAATAAGTGGGCGTAATTGTCATATTAGAGCAGGGGTGTGGCTGTACATCAGGACTCCGTCGAGACAGAATGTTGTTCACAAGGTTATGAGCCATGGCCCCTTGTTTCTGCCATGTCCTCTGTTGTGCCAGTAGCTGTTGCAGTGTCTGCTCTTTAAACCAAGTATGCTTACAATCTGACTCAAAAAATAGCAAAAAAAGAGTGGCTTTTGAAAAGGGTTGTAATTCACTAGGGGGGAAAGCATGCCTCCGGATAGCTGACAATGTCATTATTGACAATTTCATTTGCCACTCCTCAGTTGCAGGGATGGCTGAGATGTACACAAACAAGCTGCTGAACCAATGCGGTTTACAGCAAAACTTGGAGGCAAATGCCATGTTGTAATCTGCAGTATTGTGGCAGCTGATCTGTGAGCAGCTCGTCTCTCCATGCAGGGTCCTGAGTCGCCAGCGTCAGCCATCCCACGTCTGCTCAGGAGTCAGCGCTCTTGGCAGAGTTTGTTGGTTTTTTAAGCAGGGTCATTGCACAACTTTGGTTTAGATGAGCCATATAAGAAACAGAATAGACACAACTGTGATGACAGAAACTTTTGGGAAGCTGACACCAAGCCGCTGGGCTCAGAAGTTTGGTAATGTCTTGAACAGATCTGCTCCCAACAGATTAGTCATGTGTAATGGGAATCCTCTTTGGATGCAGAGATAACCCAGATCAGAGTGCAGAATTTGAGTGGGACACAGCTTGTGATTCAGAAAGGAGAATATACGTATTCTTCAGTGCCAGTGTTTGGGGGTTTATTCTCCCAAAACTTTCTGGTTTTCATGTGGTGAAAAAAATCACTCATATTAAAAAAAAACCCAACCCAAAGCAAAAGAGACTAATAAGAAATGCAATTTTATTTAATTTAAAATGAAGAAACAAATGAGCTTTCTTCATACACCAACACTTTAGGAAATGTTAAATGTGAACAGTTAGAAACCTTGGCATATTCCTGCAAATTTTTATTTGCAGCAAGTTCTTCCACATGTATATCTTAATTTTCTGTACTGCATTCTTCTTTAAATATACATTGTCACAAAGCCTGCATGTCCTCTTCCCTTCTGAAAGTATTTTAAAGTATCTTTCAGAATTTCCATCAAAAATAAGATTCTTGAACTTGAAACTTCATTTATTGCATATCCATTTTTCTTGATGTATCAAGTCATGTCAGATGCATGAGCTGACAGCTGGTCAGCTGTTCTTCATTTGATGGTACTGTGAGCAGTTACGTAAAAGGATGACATATGATTTTTGTAGCAACAAAAATCAGCAGGACCCTTGACTTAACATCTTAAAATATGCCTTATATGGATCTGTTGCTGTGTACATAATTTTATTTTTCAGCGGAGAAAAAAAAAAAAAAGGAAAAAATCCCCAGGACTTTGAATTTGTCTTTTTAGCATCTTGCCACTTTTGTATATCTGAAGTGACGATTTCTAGAGTTGTAAAATAATCACCATGAATCTATGCTTAACAAGAACTCAAATGTGCTCATATTGATACTGTCTGCTTCCAATTTTGTCTTGATTTATGCATATTTCTTCTAGTAAGATACTATTCTGTGAATGAGCTTAGCAGGAGACACTGAATAAATACCATTAACTTTCACCCTAAGCAAAATAACTTTGATAGCTTTGATAAATGTCCGTCCTAATTCTGTTGCTCCAGCAACTGTTCATTATCAACTGCTCTGGGAAAACTCAGCAGTACACAAAGATTGTTCACAGTTGTACAGCGATATATAGAAATGTTTCAAACCCAATATATTTTAGGTCTCCCCAAAGAAAGGCCTTGAACAGAAGCACCTCGTTTGTTTAAAAAATAATACTTCTGCCCAAAGGTTACCGCTGTGGTCAGGGTAAAAACTCCAAATGAATTAAAGGAAGCCAAGATTTTACTTGTTTGTAAGAACTCTCCAGAGTCTCGCAAATGTGTCTAGTAGAAGACCTGAGCACAGGAATCCACCAGCAGAAAGATTTCTTCATTTCAAGATCTGGCTTTGTTTTGAATTCAAAATTAACACTCCAAGTGAAAAGTCTGAGGGAAACAATTAATCTGAAATCAACACACGTATTTTGTACTGATAAGACATTTCTTTCAGGTCAAACTGTTATATGATCAATTTATATAGCATAATATGAAGTACATAAATGCATAGACAAAAATAATTACAAAACAGCAGAACAGGGTATTTAGACCTTATAAGAACCCTTAAAGGGTTTATTTGCCCAAACAAATTTAGCCAAATAACTATATGCCAAACACTGTTTGCGATGCGATTACACTCTCAGGTAGAAAATGCTTCTCTTAGCTCTTTCTGTCTGTATCTAATTAGCAGTAATGCATAGTATATATGTGAAAATGGTAGCTTCAGATTAGCATACCCTACATAGCATATAACATGGATGTTTGTACTTCTCTTGCTTTGGCTTTTTTCCTGTGACAAAAGAAGTAAATGTCTTCCCAGTTCTAATAAGGCATTGATAATAAAATGAGATTGTGGTACCTTTTCCATAATCAGATCTTTCTTGCAAGTTAGTAGCCCTGAGAAGTACTGGGCGAAAAGGAAAGACAAAGAAAAAAGTTACAGATCACAATACCTATGCCAATCTGCAATTTTGTTTCTTTTATTGCAAAGGCAAAGATGAAAACCAGAATCCAGAAAAGGTCTATTTATTGAGCACATACCGGAGTACGTGTTCGTTTCCGCGTGATAGGTGGCCTGTCCAACTTTTAGACATAGCCAGTAGCTTTGTCAATCCAGTGAGCGTCATGTTATAGGTAATCATCATGAGATCCACTTATTCCCTTTATTTAACAATCAAACCATTGCATTCTACATTACTATTACATTTTACTATTACATTACTACCATATCTACTACTAAACATTAATACACTACTGCTACTACAACATTTCTATGTCTCTAATACCAATTACAATTCTATCAATTCTAATGATTAGCTTATATTGTTACCGCAGACCTTGCTTTGCTAGCAAATACATGAATGATGTCAACTGAGCTAAACAAAGCAGAAAAGGGCTCATTATCAACTGTAACAGGAAATCACCTTCTTATTCATCTGTAAAACTGGGTTAATGACTGCAACCTATTAATAAAATGCTTCAGCATCTCCTTATACATAATACAAGACTTAGCTAATATAAAAATCTGAACAATTCCTCTCCTAGCATAACAGATTGCATAGCATAGCAAATCAAGTGTTTCCATTTTTCTGAGATGAAGAATTTTACTAACTTGGCAATTCTGCAAGAGCTCATTCATTCTCATACTTTTTTCAGATAACTACAATCCAAATGTTAAGATCCACTGCATTCACACCGAGTTTAAAATTGCAGGACTGTTGGAATGTTGTTTGGAAGGGCTCTCTTGAGATTATCTAGTCCAACCTCCTGCTCAAAGCAAGACTATTGTCAGCTTTAAATCAGGTCAGTTGCGGTATTGTCTAACTGAGCCTTGGAAACCTCCAAGGACGGAGATGTCACAACACCTCTCGGGTTCCAGTGACAGAGGAAGAACATTTAATTGACAGCTCAGTGTTAGGACAGCCTTACTGAAAATGTAAGCTAAGCTTATGTCTGCAACCTGGAGGCTGGATGGAACATGGTATTTCAACACCATGGACGGAAGTGGTGTTTCAACACAACCATTTTTATTGCTTCTTGATCCTTGTTAAATTAGTTGTACGCTTACACTTTGGCTGATTTATATTCTGCTACAGCACTCTTTTTTTGGCTGTAAGATGGTTTATTTATCATCTGAACATAACTTTGGAGTGAATTTTCTGTGGCCTGACTTTGATGGAGGAAGACAAACTCTAGATATTTTGCAGATGCTTCCAATATTTTTTGCATGGTCAAAAGTAAGTTCTAAGAGATGAAGGCTCTGTTAGGAGCTAACATTGTATAAAAAACACTTTAAAGTACACCAAATAAGACCTATTATTTTGTATTTCTTCAAGTTGATTATGATTACCAGGAAATCACTGGTACATCATTACAAGGGTAGCAGAAATGTGATCCTCAAAGGAAATGTGATCGTGGCAGGAAAACTTGGAAACCCCATGTGGCTTTGTGGCTGAAACACTGAATTGGGCAGACACAGGTTTTTATTCCCAGCTTTCTACTTGCCCACAGTAGGCAAATCATTTCATCTGTTCCCCATCTGCAAAACAGAGTAAATGGCAGTGACCTACTTTATAAAGTGCTTTGAGATCTGATGATGAAAAAAATTAAATGAGAGACTTTGCTGACACTAAATAAAAGGTCTTATCTTTGGGAATTACTCAGGGGGGCTCCGTGTCTTCATACAAAGGATTGCTCTGATTTAAATATGTTCCTTTAGAAACTGATTCAGTTAAGTCATTGCAACTTCTGTGGTACAGACAAGACCAAAGAAAAAGCCTGAAGCAATAAGTACAAGGGAAAGGGAATGTATTTGTAGGTCAAGCAGTGCAGAGCAAAATTCTCTGAAGCAAGCACTTCAGTCACAACCAGTTCTCACTAGCTTCCACCTCTTCCTGTTTTAACTTTGGATCACACTATACAAATTAATGTAATAGCCAACAAGATCCAGCCCTTTCACCTGAAGTTCAATCACACATTGTTCTGTGCTACAGTATAGACCATACTTGCAAATTTCAGTAGATCGTGCAGCCACGGAGGACAATTAGAAAGAACTAAGGAACAACCTGTGCCAGACATGGACTTCCCAGTATATTTTAAAGCAGAGATCATTCATTTTGGCAGCAGTCCAAAGCTGGGGTCCGGGAGCGGGGGAGTGACTTAGCCTGAAGGATAGATGGTGTTGTCACTGTCATCCTTCCTCATAGTTTTGTCTGGAACAGCTTAAGAGCCTTTTCAGCACAGCATGCTGAATCAACTCATTCTTGGCCAGCTCAGTTTGCTTTTTGCTGAGCCCAGTGCAGGCAAAGAGAAGGGAGGGCGTGACCACCACAGCCTCTTTATCCTGCAGACTTCCTAGCCCCTTTGTCATGGGGGCTACCTGGACCTAGTGAAAAATAAAACTTGTCCATTGTCGAATGAGTCTTGTGATAGGTGCTGTAATTTTTGTGCATCTTGTTGAAGTGAAAAAAGCTGTGTGATTCACTATCATGCTGCCACAAACCCCCTTATCTGACTCATGTTATAAAAAAATATTAAAGCTTAAAAACATTAATGTCTGTGGTTTTTTACTGTAATTAGAAGAGGGAATAGGTGATGTAGAATGTAATGGCCTAGACTAATTAATTCAGTCCTGGATGACTTTCTATTAATTTGTGGGAAAAGTACATGTGTTTGCAGCAAAGTCAAACATATTCTGCTTTAAATGAGTCTGTAAGGATTCTGGTAAGGGTATTTTGATGCTTGAGTCCAAGAAAAACAGTATCTAGCCAACCTACTGCAACCCACAGCATTTAGACTAAGAAGCACTGAACAGAGCACTAGATGTCTCTCCTCAAAACATTTGCTGCTGAGGCAAAGAGTAAGCCCAAGCCATGACATGGAAGCCCCGTTAAGTCCTTTATCTTTCCACAAGGAGACGTGCCTGTGCCTAGTGACCACAGCAGATGGTCTCATCCGATTTCGCTTCCGGCTTAGACCATGAGTTTTCTGTGTGATGATAAGTTGTTTCACTTGTCTGTGCCTTAGGAATTGCTTTTATACAAATAAAGTCTTTTTTTTAATAAAAATAAATATACAAATATTCAGAGAATTACAGTGTTAAAGGTGTGGGGCAATCTTAACACTTTGCACCTTACAATGAATGCTTTGCTTAAGTAGATGTTCATATCAGTATTAATACAATATGCCACACAACTTCCTTTAGACATATGGGAGGATGACACATAGTATTTCAATTTATCTTTGCGACATTTAAATAAAAATGCTTTTGATTTTTTAAGAGGTTCTTCTAAGCTTGAACGTTGCACAGGGACAAGATCCAGGACCCTTAAAGTTGAGCTCTGGGCAAGAGAGGACTTCAGGCAGATGTTGCCTTCACTGGGCCCAGGGGCTTTAGCAGTGATAACAGCATATTTCCCCCATCACTGGAGCTGAGCCACCTGGACAAAAGCTTAGCCGAGATTGTAAAGGAAAGGTGGACAGAATTTGTCTCTCCTCTGTAATTTTGGAAGCTCTGTATATCCTCTTCTAGACCAATGAATGTCAAAATACTCAGAAAAAAAATATGGTAAGCTTGGGCTTACTAGCAAAATTTTTATTCATACTTTCCCATCTTCTGCAGCAAGACTAGAATGCGAGACATCAGTGGAATTCAGACCTACGACCTTCCGAATATTCATAATGAACACGCTTTGAAAGCATCATACACTTCAATCTCAGGACAGCTTTTGTTATCTTTGGTGTGGTACAATTACTAAAATAAGATGGTTGGAATGCCTTTCCATGTACCAACACAGACTACAAACACACTCATGCAGTTCTGTAACACGCATCTGACATCAAATCTACCTTTGGTTATAGTTTTCAACAAAGTAATTGATAGGGTTATAAAGCTAGGTTAAGTCTCAGATATGAATCTTCATTATTCCAAATGATAGCTATTTATCTCATGCTTCGTTGGGGCCAGGGGAAATAGAAATATTTTCTTTTTATAGCTACAACTTTGGCTTTCATGACATCATCAAAATGCATTGGAATGTAGCTTCTCTTCTTTCAGTACTTTAAAAAAAGAGGGAAGGAGGAAGGAGACAGGACTTTATGTTACATACCTCTCTAATATGCTGTCATTAGTAAGTGTTTTATAATGGAAAATAAGAACCAAATATAATTTTAAGGGAAAGAAAATTGTACAAATTATTTTACATTTATTGGCTGATAAACGCACATGTTCACATGAGTTAGAGAAATAGTCCTGTTTTATTTTAGACGTAAATAAGTTGCTTTATATCAATCGTATTAGGGGAAATTCTGTGTTTAAAAATAGGATTTTTGCCTTTCTGCAGGCATTTCCAATGGTCTACCTTCCTCTTTCATAATTTTCTTAAGTGATACTTTTCTGATGCTCTTCAGCTTCCTTCAAACATTGGATAACTTAGAATGGTGAAAAAATGAGCTGTGATGTTCTTTGACAGCTAGACTCTCATATAGTAGTGTATATACTACTCCAAATTCTTCAAAATCTGAAAGAGAAGCTTCTGGTGGGCATGTATAGTGCTCTAGAGAAGTATATATCTGACCACTGTGTTGAGACTGAAGATTCCCCAAAACAAAGTTGAGTTTTAAAAGTCCAGGGGGATTCTTGGAAATGCAGAAAAGAACAGGGACCCTACTAGTCAGGGGGAGAAGAGAGCTATGTACTGATTAATGATGCAGTGAATGGTAATCATCTACTCTATTAAAATTTAAGTGGCAGGATAAAAGAATAAAGGATTAACCTGAACTAGTAACCTGAAAAGTACCCTTATTAAACTCTTTTCTTAGTGTTTAATAAGTTCAATGTCTGCCTGAACTGACATACTTAAAATTTCCTCATACTTAAAATAAAATGTTGCTGCAATCATGCGTAAATGCTTCCACTGAACCAAACCCAAATAAATCTGAGTTCTCTGCAAAAAAGAAGAAATATATATTGTCACAATTCATAGTAAACATGGGGAGTTAGAACATACAAAGGAATTTGGGAATAACTCAGAAAGTTTTGGGATTAGGAACTAAAAAATAAGAGGAGGTGCTAGTTTCTTTATTTAGCTTCTTCACCCTGCATTTTATTTTTAAATTTGGTATCTGTCCATACTTAAAATATACATGGGGATGATCCAGAGGGTGAAAGAAGTTATTAGAAAGGAGCCTGCAGTAGTTCTTACTGTAGACTGAAAGGTATGTTACCGCCCTGAAAAGGATCCTTTGTTCTGGGTAACAAAGCAAACAAACAGTTATAATCTCAAGACTTCTGTGACTAATATGCAAATGTGTTAATACACATTCTTATCTTGGATAGAAATTAAAAGGAAGATTGTTCTTTTCAACATGCAGCATGCATTTCAACATGCAGTTCATGCAGCTTTATGATTAAGATGTTAGAGACTACGTAATGAAGTTAATATAATGAAATTGATGTTAAAATTTGTAAATAAAATCACCTCCAAATCTTGTGTCTAGAGGACAGGAAACTAAAAGCAGCAGCTCCATTAATTTGTTAATGAAATTCACAAGAAAATAGTGACATGTATTTTTTAACTGATCGGATTTGCACTGTTAGTATCGTGCATGATAAATGTGATTAAGGCACCATCCTTGAAAAGCAGTTACACAACTCACTGGAAGTGGTTTGCGTGGTTAATACTTTCAGCAGTGAGTGGTCAGTTTTGCTCTTGAGACTTGCAAGCCTTTGTTCAAAATCTGCAAAGTTTTGGCTTAAACCACAAAGAACAAGGAAGATAGGCAATTTGTCAAAATAAATTATGTATCCTACCTTGGCAAGCATTAAATTAATGCCCGCCCCCAAATCCACGCAAATGTCTTCTCTGTCAAGGTCATTCTTTGATTCTCAAGGCCTTTCATGGTGAGAACACGTAAAGCATGTGGAGTCAGCTCAGTTTTGTACCTCGGCAACATTTTCAGGTTACATCAGCAGGATGAAACAAAATCATCAAAATTAAAATTGCAAAATATAAACCAAATCTTTTAAAGAAGCAGCAATATATGTATAACATAAATATGTTATACATATATTTATAGTATATACATGTAATTATATTACATGCAAATTAACTTTGCAAATGTCAAAGATGATCAACTAATACAACGCCTATTTTCTGTGATTTCAGTGTCTAGGAGAAGGAAAGTAAGTATGCAGAAAGCAGAGGATATATCTACTGATGATTTATTAATAGGTGAGATTCATTAGTCTCTACAAACATCAAGAAAGATGCAAATGAACCAGATGTAGCAAAGGAAGCTATGATATAGAGCAGGAAGAGCCCTAGGAATGATAAATAAACCACAGGAAAAGCAGCCAAATTCAAGAAGCAGGTTTATACCATGGAATAGAGAGAATATTTTTTTGAAATATCTTTTTATCAGCAAGTCAGATCTCAAGAAAGGTAAGAAATTTGTTTTGCAAAGATATATTTCATTTCATTGTATTTCTTTTGGAGACAGCTGCTCACGCAATATAAAGGTAAGGTGTTTGGGTTTAATACCAATAAAATATTAAGACTGAAAAGTTACTTTCCTCAGAACTCTCCAGTGCAATCTTTCTTTTTCCAGAATCTGTCTGGGAAAAGTTTTTATGACTCTTTGGCTCTTATTTGCTTGTGTATGCACAGAAGAGAGGATCATCTAGCTTTGGAGGATGCTTAGTTCAGACGACAGCTTGGGACACTGTGATTAAGTGGATTTGAAAACATCATTCTCAGGGACTGTCACTGGCATACAAGCAATGAAGTAGTGTTGAACCTACTATTATTGCTGGAGGGAATAACTTAAATTTAAGACCCCAGGAAAAAATTTATGCAGCCTTTTCTGAAAAGCTGGCTATGACAAAGGTTTGACTGTTTGGACACAAAAGATTCCACAACTATTTTTAAGATCTGTGGATTCTCTGTCATCATTACAGCAAAAAGCTGCCATGGTGCCAGAAAGTTGACAAGCTTGGCATAAAGGGATCACATGATAAACTAGGCACTAATGTCACTGCTGAGTTTTCTTATTCCCTCTGACAGCTGTGAGGGCCTTGGCAGGTCTGCCTGCTGGATTTAGGAAGAGGAACAGCACTGCCACCACCGCTAGCCATCATGAATGAAAGCATACAGACAGTATTACTAGAAGGGCAGGGTGGGATGAACAAAAATAAAAAGGAGGGAGAGAATGTGTCAGGCTGGATGCCATTACTGCACCCAGAAAGGATTATTCAGATATGCACTGGCTCTGGAGAAAGCAAGTAGGGTACTCTGTGGAGGGTGTTCCTGCCAGTTCCTTGCACGTCTGGTGATTATTTAGGCAGGCATTTATCCAGAGGTAGCTGTCAATTTCTGTCACTTTTGTCTGCTCCTCTTCTGCGGGATCCTCATAAGATTTGTGTGGTATGTGCTGGATATACCAATCACGGGAGACTGTTGGTTTGCAGCCCGCAGCCATGCTGAGACACACCAACAATACTTGGCCTTGGTTTTATGTTAGCTGATGGTTGAATGTTTATGCTGTTGTCATGTTACTGTCCTCTAGTAACTGCAGTTTATTGTTGGTACTGTATGATTCTGGTGCTGGCAGAAGAATGGCAGAGCAGCAGTCAGAGAAAAAGAATAACTGCAGGGTCCTCTTTGGTGGGAGTGAGGAAGTGGTACTTCTTCCATCCTGACCCTTCACGCTGCCTTTCGGTAGGTTGCTATATTGTCCTTACAGACAAAAATAAGAGTGAAATTCTTTCATCTGTTCCCTTGTAATTTGGAAATCTATAGCTTTCAGTGGAGAAAAGCTTTCACAGTTTATTAACAGCTGTGTTTATGCCCTGTGCCTTTGTCTCACAGAACGGATGGAATAATAAGCACCTAGGCTGAAAGAGATGTAACAGCCAGTGGTAGCAGTAGGATAAAGGAAAACTAAGATATTGCTGGTCTCCTGAGTCTGAAATGGTACAGTTGCTTTCCCCTGGAGAGGGAACAATGGTTCTTGTAATAGATGTAACTGCTGATCTGGATGGGAGCTATGTTGTCAATATGGGAGACTGGAAAAATACAAGAAAAAGAGATGACGGCTGCAATAATTTTGGTAGCTCTTCATAAATGACGTACAAGAAGAAGATTTACAGGTCTTGCTCACTTCATTACTATACTTCCTCTGAGCAAATATTCACCTGGAAACTCAAGGATAAATCCCTCAGCCTTGTGTCAGGCCTGAGGTAGCTAAATATATTTGTTACCCGGATACAGCTGTGAAAAACTGACCCATGAAGGACAGTGACTTATTCGAGGTTTGAAAAATCCTCTGCAGCACAACCAGGAAGAATATCCAAATTAAACATCAAAGTATCAATATTTTAAAGACTACCTAAGGCCACAAATTGAACTGATTTTAGTAGTTATGCAAGATGTACAAACTAGTGACAAAAAAAATCAAGGCAGCAGATAAGACTTCCGCTGTACAAGGACTGCAATCTAGGTTGCTGACTGCTCTGTTTCTTGTCAGCCTTTCATACTTAAATTGCAAACTCTGTGGGAACAGACCACCTTTTTTCTTTGAATCGTATTGTATATAGACCAAAAGGTTCCCCAGTTCATGAGTAGAGGCTATGGGAAGAAAATTGATAACTGTGATGAATGTGACTAGATAGTGCAAGGCTGTTAGAAGAAACATCAGTATTGTTAGTTCTTAAAAAGAAACAGAGAACTGTTATTACGTGCTTTGGCAGAAAAAAAAGGAGGTTTAAATACAGCTCTTTTCATATATAATATGGCTGACACACCTTGGTCAAGACATAATCTCAAGCTTTGTGGATCCAAAAAACATTTTTGACAAAAGTTCATTTCTGTGTGAACAAAAATGTGAGGGAAGAAATCTTTAAACATATCTTCCATTGAAATCAATGCTGAAATTAATAGCTAAACCAGTAAGAAAAATACTTAAATAACAGTGAGACTAGACATTCTCAGTATCTGAATGAAGCCCATAGAATTCCCTGTAAGAGACTCTGGTTTTACTTGGCTTTCTCCTGAAAAGTGATACGGTATCCTGATTTTCTGACATGGAATTGCTTCTAAAAGGCACACCTGTTATGCTATGAAGTAAGAACTGAGCATTGTCAAGATGGCAAAAATATCTACAAGCCATGGAGACACCAGTGGATTTTCAGCAGGTTCTAGGAAACAAGAATGAAAGGACCTCAGACTCTATGTCCTCATTTAGTTGCTTGACTTCTCCATTGCACAGAGGAATAAACAGGAAAGGATTATGGCTTAGGAGCAGGTTTGTTTTCCCTTTCTCACGATGGAAAGAATGAACAGAAGATCAAGGTGGGGATAAGTCTTTCTACACAGTAAAACAAGATGAGGAGTATCTAGTTTGTATACAGTCTTAAAGCGCTTTTTGCATGTTTAGTCAAGACCAGAGCTATGGACTGTGTTATCTCTGATATTTATTCTGTTTGTGGATAATGATGCCTAGATTATGTATTCAGGGGCACGGCAGATTCCTATCTCTAGCATGTTGAAAATTGTTGGTTATTCATAACACTGTTACAGGTTTTGTGCAACAAGGAAACTCCTTGGCTTGCAAAAACTTAGTGTGTTCCCAAACAGAAGTTTCTTTGTGTACAACAGTTGATGTTCCAAATGTTGCACGATGCTAATTTGAGGCCAAAGGCTTCTGTTTCATAACAAACCCTGGGTGCCGCTAGTTATGACTTAGGGGAAACAGGCCCACTGAAAACTGCTAAAAGCCTTGTGTTACCCTCCAGAGCTGTATTTTAGATAGTCTGAGAAATCTGTGCAAGAGGTAACTGAGTATCTTTCTGAGCTCTTCTGTAAGTTTTATGCTTTTTACAATCGGGTCAACGCACATTGATTAAGTGCAAAAGGATTTTTAAGAGTGGATCACAAGAAAACACAGGCAGCGTGTTCAGTTATTGATTTCAGAAATTAGTACTTCTATTAGAGCCTCTATATTGTGCATAAACCTATGCCACCCACAGGCATTGTATTACCTGTCATTCTAGAGTGAGGCATGGCAGGTGTTTTGTTGTTTGCTGCTGAGATGCCCTGGTCAAGGCAGAGTGGAGCAACATCAATTTGAAAGAATAAGGTGAATATACAGATCATAGGCAAAATGTAATTTATTAGAGTTGTATTTCATCCAATAATCAGGGGATAAACAGCTCTTATAAAGCATGCCATGTATTCTTTAATGACTACATAGTGAGGTTTTCCCACTTTCCATCTTACCCAAAAGTAACTCAAAACCTTGATAGTGCTGGCCTTAATCAAAAGGCAAACTCGTGCCTTAACAGGGATGGTGACAGCACTTGTCCACGCTTAATTATTTCTTACAGTGGTGCCTCCCACTGACCCTGGATTTCATGTTTTGCTCCATTCTTAGTTGCTTTCCAGAAAGCATTTCACCTCAGTGCTCATGCACATTCCTCCATGCCCCACTGCCACTCTGACATTTTGCCTTGAATTTCCCAAGTTTCCTTCTCCTTTAAGCCTTGTTGGAGCCTTGTCATGCTGGGAGAGGTGTCCCCTAGGACTCTGTCAGACTGAAAGGATGTATGTGCACTCTTATCTCCTAGATTTACTTTTATTAGAGATTTGCTTTTTCTTCTCTGTGCCCTTTTCTAACCAACTGCTATTCAAAGCTGTATTCCTTCTCCATGTGACAAGTGTTTAGTAAATTTGTAAAGCTGTTTTCTTTTCCTATTTAGAATACTTTAAAAATACATGGTTTGGGTGGTTTTGTTTTGTTTTGGGGTTTTTTGTTTTTTTGGTTTTTTTCTGTGAATGTGATTTTATGGCAGAGAGGAATATTTGAAAAAGATACAATATGGCATTGTTTGTTGGGTTTTTTTCCTATTGAAGACTAGACGATCCTGTGTACATGCAGGTTACACTGCCAACAACTGGTAATAATTTGAGTTCATTTCAACCGTCTGCTTCAGAATTTGCATGCAACTAATCTCCTGCCACTTTTACAAAGCACATACTTTGCTCTATTCTTCGCTGCATTTAGTAACGTCCTCACTTTGACAATAAGGCTTGGTTTAGGAATCTTCCAGAAAACCGTCCCTAATTTATAGTAGAGGTTTTAAGAAAGTGTCAAATACTATTTTTACGAAATTGAGAATTAATTTATCTTTAAATGTACATTACAAGAGGATACTTAGATGACCTGCTTATTACAAAGGTACACTATTTACAAGATGACAACAAATGTAACTGACTTTCTCACAGCATCCTTTACTGAAAAACCTTCACAAGGGTAGCTAGTGTGTCTTCTTGTCAGACCACCTACGTGACTCACTTCATGTGACCTTGAGGCCATCTGCATACTGATACTATTCTGCAATTATATGGAGTACAAACAGTCTCCTCGGGCTTGTGCTCTTGCAAGTCTAGAGGGAAAGACCTCTTCTAGTCTGCTCGTCACATCCTTCAGTGAAGACTCTACATTTAGGTCAGCATCTGATCACATATGTAAAACAAGAAAGAATCTGCTTCTGTTAGGAGGTACTTCTCACTCAACTAGTGCTTCAGATCAAAGCAGTGATCCCAGCAAAGAGACTGTACTAATAATCATTGTCAAGATACTCGGTTAATGTTAAACTTCGGGGATACATAGCAAATCCTGGGATATAAACCTAAGATATTCAGCTAAAGAAAAGTGCTTTGAACCGTGTGACCTCTACTGTATGCAAAATCACACCATCCTGAAAACAACCTGGTATGCATAGCAACATTTAGTTTTCCTTTCCTCGTGTCAGATTAAATCAGCATTCAAATAGGCAGGCTTGTTTAACGGCAGCAAACCAGCACCTTTCTGACAGCAATGCACGCCCGTCTGTTCTTGCAGAGTTTTAAGTCCCTTCTCCCCAGCTCGGAGGTTGAGGAACAAATCCACCCAGTTGTGGTTGGGTGGAAATCTAGACCAAGAGTAAATTTCACTTGGACCTCCCCAAGGTTCTGGTCATGTGATGTCTCCTGCCTTTCTTCTCCCTCCCAGTCTCTTGGGAAACGGCCGCAGCGGTAGGTACATGTGGCAGGCTATAATCTAAACTAAATGTGCGTACATACGCACTTGTGGAAACCGGCTGTGCTCTGGCGAGACAGTAACGCTTCTAAGTAGTTTCCAGACATGGAAAAGTATCTGAGGACGGGTGAAGCGGCGCGGGCTAAGTGAGGGCAGCGCGGATAAGGACGCACGAAGGCTGCAAGCAAGGATGTGCATTGAATTCCGTGCTAATCCCAGAGAGGAATGAGCAGGTAAGATCGGGCACAGCAGCGAGTGATTTTACTGCCTCCTGGCCCCTCGGCCGGCTCCCGGGGAGGACGTTTTGGGGTTGCCGGGGAGAGGGGGCACACGGACGGGGTGCTGCCAGCTGGGGTGCGGCGTCAGCCCGACTTTCTGGGAGGCCTTCCCCGCGCCTCAGCTCCTCACAGCGGGGCGGCGGCGTCTGGGGCCGGCTGGGGCCCGCTGGAGCCCCCGCCGCCCTCCCACACGCGGGGAGACGGGGGCATCCTCTCCCCGCCCGGCGCCTCCGCCGGCTCCCGGGCCGGGCCCGTCCCGGCCCGTCCCCACCGGCGGCGGGCGGCCGGTCCTGGTCCCGGCCCTGCCCCTGAGGGGAACGGCGGCGGCGGGCGCGGCTGCCTCCAACCGCCAACACCTGCGCGTGGGCGGGCGGGGCGGGGCGGCGCGCAGCCCCGCCCCCGCCGCACCTACAGGCCGTCCGCCCCGCCCCGCGCTGCCCGCTGCCGCCAATCCGCACTCGCCTCCTGCTCCTCCCTCTCTACGCCGTTTGCGCAGGCAGCGCCGTTTCCGCAGCTGGGCCGGAGCGCTGCTTTCCCCCCCCCCCTTCTCCCCCCTGATCCGCCGCAGCCCGATGTGACCCGCCAGAGAAAATGGCGGCGGCGGCGGGGAATCGCACCTCGTCGTCGGGATTATCCTCGGGCGGCGGCGCGGAGGCGGCCGCCGCCGCCGCCTGCGGGAGCCTGAAGGGCGGTGCGGCGGCGGGGAGCGGCGGCGGCAGCAGCGGCGGGGGGCTCCCGCGAGAGGCGGGTGGCGGCGGCGGCTGCCGGGAGCAGCGCTCTGACTGGAGACGGAAGCAGCTGCGCAAAGTGCGGAGCGTGGAGCTGGACCGGCTGCCCGAGGCGCCCCTCTTCCTCGCCGCCGCCCCGGCCGCCGCCTCCTCCTCCTCCTCCTCCTCCTCGCCGGAGCCCCCCGACACGCTGCTGCTCCACTACCTGCCCGGGCCGCCGCGCTCCAGCCCCGCCAGCCCGGCTGCTTCCCCCAGCCGCTGCGCCGAGCTCCTGGAGCCGCTGCCGGCGGGGAGCCCGGCGGGGACGGACCCCGCTGCCGAGCGGAGGATGGAACCGTCCCCCCCCGGGAGGTGAGGGGGCTCCGAGGGGGGTGGGCGGGCGGGCAGGGCTCGACCCCCTGCGGCGGCGGGTGACAGCGGCGCGGCTCTCCCCCCGCGGTGGACTCCGGCGCCCGGTTCCCCCCCTGCGGGCGCCCGGCCGCCGCTTGGCCGCGGGCCGGCAGCGGATGCGGGGGCGGCAGGGCTGGGGCGCGGCGGGCAGCTCTCGCCCGCCGGCCGGCCGGCCTCCCCCCGGCTGCGTGGGGGGCACCTGGCGTGGGGGTGAGGGAGGGGCGGCCCCGCCTGGTCGGGCCGTCCCGCAGCTGTCAGCGGTGTGGGGCTGCGCGGGGCCCGGCGGCCGGGCGTGTGTGTGTGCGGGGGGTGCTTTTGTGTTTAACTTCTGCCGGAGTCCCCCAGGGGCTTTGAAAGAGTGAGTTCGGGGCGGTGGCAGGGGCCGGGGGCGGTGGCAGGGGCCGGGGGCGGCGGTGCGGGGCCAGCGGAGCGCCCCGCGCCGTCCCGCAGCCCCGGCGGGGTCGGGCGGCGGCTCTGCCCCTGCTGCGGGGGCTCGCCCGGCACCTGGCCGCTCCCGGCACGGTCCTGGCAGTTTGCTGCACGAAATTGAGGGGGGGGGCGGGTGTTTTGTTTTGTTTTTTATTTTAAATGACTTCTCGCAAGTCTTAATTCCAATACGCAGCATGGTGTTATTGCAGAACTGATTTCTTTAACTCTTAGTAAGGAGGGGGGAAAGGCTTTCAAACATAAACATCCTCTCTCTTTTTCCAGTAGAAAGTAATGTTGTGGTGGTTTAGTCTGGGTGATAGATTTCAATGGTTTCATTTAGTGCCCTGGTGTTTGTAGCCTGTATTTGCCTTCTGTGTGTATTATTTGATAAGTCCAGTTTCCTGAGGTTTTATGGAACTGCCTGTGGTCTTGCCTGTTTGACATGTGTGGAAGTGTTCAGGATGAAAGCGAGGTCATGTCCATGGTGAAGCAGTTTAAGTACTTCAGAGAACGTTTCAGCTTTAACATACGCTTGCTAGGTCTAACTGGTATGTGTGTGGGAAGGCACACTGCAGTATTGACAGTGTAATTTTGATGTGAAGTTGACAATTTCATATTGATTTCTTGTAAGGTTTTATATGATGTGGACTGTGCAGGTTAGGGACTTACTGTTAACATCCAAGGACCTATTTTAATGCTGCCTTAGAGTTTATCTGGCTAATTATTTAAACCTCATAAGAAATGTAGTTCCAGTTTGGGCACATGACTTGCGTATTCTTTTCAGTTGTGT
Source organism: Chroicocephalus ridibundus (assembly GCF_963924245.1). Classification (NCBI taxonomy): domain Eukaryota; kingdom Metazoa; phylum Chordata; class Aves; order Charadriiformes; family Laridae; genus Chroicocephalus; species Chroicocephalus ridibundus. Next base: position 66,603,320 of record NC_086316.1, on the reverse strand, counting down.
CTTATGTCAGTTGAACGTCAAGGATATTTTTTAAAGGTTGACTTATCTTGGGACTACTGTAATAAGAACTGTTTTCTAGAGCAATGTCCTGCTTATACGAATTCTCAGCAATTCAGATGGATTTTGGTCTATTTCTAGGGCAGTGTAAAAATACTTGATACAGTGTGGTCATGACAGTTAAGAAATGCTTCTGTACTTACAGAAGGATTAGTGGGAAATCTTAAGTGGTTTGAGGGGGCAAAATAACGTATGAATTTTAGCGAGTAACTTGCCTTTTTATGATTCTTAGGACTGTCTACTTCTGTCAAGTAATGAAATTATAATGTACTGTATCTCGTAATATGATTATAACTAGCTTCATGGCTTTCAAGGGAAATAAAGAAACAGTGTAGGAATACCTTTAAACCAACTCGGAATCTCGTGGTGATAGCAAGTGGGAGTTAGGCTTGTTATTAGAGGTTCAGGAAGGTTAATATATGTCGCATTGATGCTGGAACACTGAGTCCATCACTGCTAGTCAGTTTCACAGCAGTAATGACAGAGCAGTGGATTTTTTTCCTTTCACATGGACAAGTTTTGCTTTTAAGTACCTGCATTTGGAGAAGTCAGTGTTTTGAGTATGTGTAAAAGTTAATATCTTTCTCCTAAGTGCCCTCTGATGTTTGACCTGGAATGTTAACAAATCAGAGAAAATACTAAATGCCAAGTGCTTTTCTCTTTAGTATTTTTAGTGAGGTAGTCTACTTTGAATTTATCATAAGTACAGTTGAAAATGCATGGTAACATCAATAGTGATTGTTCTTCAGAAATATCCTATAAATGCTCATGTAGAGTATCTCAGTAATTCTGTATGTCATGTTACCAATAAACACATGTTAGGCAAAGTACTACTTTGTCAGGCCGTATCAGGAATTTAAAACGTCTCTCTGCCCTTACTGTATTATTAATTGACTTGCTGTAGCTGAAGGAGACAGGTTAATTTCTATGAGTAACAGTTTGTGTATTACATATTAAAATTGTGCGTGCAGCTGTTGCCCAGACATTTATTAAGAGGCAAACTGAGGGACATAATCAAAATAATGTATTATGTGGAAGTTTTCTATTCTGTTTTTAAATACAGCAGTTGTACTTTCCTGTAAGGATCTACTGTTAGTTAAAAGGTACTGTGCTTGCCCCGAAGTCCCCCTATCAGTCTCTTTGGTATTACAGTTACTTTCTTTTTAAATACATTTTCTGTTTATGCTGGGAGACCTGCATGAGCGTCAGAATGAAGCTGAGAAGGGAAATTGACTCTGCTGTTAAGTCCGAAATGTAAATACTATCTTTTTTCTTTAATCTCTCAAGCGTTCTTCTTGTCGGGGCAGTAGAGCAAATATTTTCACTAAAAGCTGTGAACATTGTAAGAGATCTTTTTATATCACTGTAAGAGGAGGGGGGAGTTGTTGTTCTAGGAAATACAGCTTCAACGTAAAGTGCTTCAGACCTCTTATCCCATATCTGTACTGACAGTATATTGATTTGATTTATATAAAAAGATTCAAACAGCGAATTCAGTGGCAACTGTGGTATGATTTCTTGTAACTTGAGGGAAATCCGTGAAGGCAAAATGCATGTCCTTCTCTGCAACCTTAACAATGTTCTTTTAAAACATGCAGACCCTTTAAGTGATGTTTATTTGCGTCGAAATTGGTGTAAGTGACTTATTACATACCCAAGTGCAGGATTAGTTATACCGCCATAGCCATGCTTCTATAAAAATCAAAAGCCGGAAATGGTGCAATTCATCTGCTGTGCATACAGTAACCATGTACTGTGTGACTTGTGTGAAAACTGTGTTTGAATTTGAAAACGTATATGCTAGATGTGTCAGACTTGTCAGATAGTTCAGCTGCAAGACAACCTTTGTAGATATTTATACTGTATTTTCTGCAGTTGCTGTTTTTGACGCCTGCTAGAGACATGAAAGACACACAGTGAAACTGAAGTTTTGACTATGTACAACTGTACTAGTAAAAGCTCATCAGGTTTAGCTCTGCATGTCACTTTGTAGCACCTTTGATGACTTTGAAAGGAGGGCATGAATGCTTTAACAGAGCACTGGACTGGGCAGTGGTGTGGGAACAGAGGGAGAGCACGTACAGTGAAAGCACAGCGTGGCCAAGGTCTGACTTGCTTTTTTCTTGTTTGGTTGGTTGTGTGTTGCTTTTGTTGTGTTGGGTTTTTTTCTTTACTGAAATTATAATTACTTTCTCTGTTCGTGTTGTCAAAATGTAGCTAAAGGTAAAAAATACAGCTTATTATTGACCTTAGCTATTCCTAGCTAAGGTACAGTATAATTTTATGTGTTTTAACCAAATCCATAATGCTGAATATTTTTAACTGCCTGCTTAAATAAGACACTAAATCTTCTGTTTCCAGTTTGAGCTGGATATTACTGTAAGAGAAAATTCACTTCCTACTTCTTCTGTGCTCTTTGGCTTGAGAATACTTTTGGGAAGAGGGTCATCATCTACCGTGTCTGATTTTTATCACTCTTAGTTATTGCAAGTGGTAGGGTTCTGCTTAAATGGTCTGATCCGGTATGGCAGTTTCTTTGTTCCTATGCAAAGTAAATAGATTGTAACTAACTAATCTGGAGCTTTCTGTCTCATTGGATTTAGTGATACTAAAGGTTCAGTCTCCACTGTCGCTCAGTGGAGTCTCAGTACTGCTGGGTGCGATACCTGTGTGTAGATATGTGCAATTGTGCCTTACCCAAACATCAAACGTGCAGAGTACGAGATCTGAAGATCAGTTTTTCCTTCTGTATCATGGGCTTGAACTCTGCAAGATCTTTTAGTGCGCTAATGCGTTTGTTGTCATTTGAAGTTGGAGTAAAGGTGATGGTCCAGCTGTGCACGAGTTTATCCTGGTGCAGGAGAGGATGGGGCGGGAGTGGAAACAAGTGGCTGGGGGTGGGGTGACTGTGGGAATGCTTCTGTTGGCTTTTGCTGGCTTCCAGTATTGGTGAAACTTGGCTTAAGCTTGTTTAAATAAAAAAAATTATATGGTGCTGTATAGCAGTTCTTTAAACAAACTTGTAAAGCTAGTTTTCAGCAGCAGTGGTGATAAGAGAATGGATCTAGTTTGAGTTCTGAGTTTCTACTGCTAATCTCAGATTCTCTGCGAAGACCCAAAGGTGGTCTTATTTTACTTTTTATCTGCTCTGCTCTCACCTAAAACTCTAGAATTACAGTTCATTCTTTGGCTTGAAGCAAAGTGAACAGAAAGCCTTTAAGAGGGCTTCGTTACTTGTCTCTAGGTGACTAGGAGAATGTGGCTAAGTGGAAAGTTGCTTTCTGTTGCTTCCCGCCCTTCTTATCTTTACCCGTAGGCTGAGTGTGTTGCCTGCGGGATGCTTCCGATTTCCTGTCTCACCATGCTGCAGAACTGGAGAATCCTGCTTGGTGGTGAAAAGTCTTGATTATTTTTTTCCTATAAGATGTGTTTGGTTGGGGTTTTTTTTGTGTTTTGGGGTTTTTTGTTCATTTCTTGGTTTGTGGTTTCTGGGGGTTTTTGGTTTTTGTTGGTGGGGATTTTTTTTTTTGGTTTTTTGGGGGGTTGGGGTTTTTTTTTGGTTTTGTTTGTTTGTTGGGTTTTTTTTTTAGTAGATCAGTTTTGTTGAATCTTCACTGAAAAATGTCCTGAAAAAACAGCAGCTCAATTTACTTGATACTTAAGAATCATTTGAAATTGGGAATTGTTTACCTTCTGTCTGGGAACTGATGAAATGTTTCAAACTGTCTTAATAAAAGCTCTCAATTTTGCTCAGAAATGTCCAGTTTTTTGGTAGTGCTCAGCATCTGATAACTAAGGAGTTGAAGATGTTTGCAAAAGTGTGGGGTTTTTTTCTTTAAACTTAGAATGTTGTTGAGTATTCCTGTTTCTCTGCTATGAGATTAAACTGTATTTTAAGTCAGTCTACCTTTATTTCACACTGTCTCTTTTGCGTTCCCGAAGTGTAAACTATTTGCATCCTTTTTGGAAATATAACCTAATACTGTTTGTTCTCATCTCTCTTGTCCTAATAATCTAATTTGTAGTGGAATGGCTGCTAATGTTCTTACTACACTGAGTGACTTAAATTCTTCCCTAGTATTTCTCATCAGTGATTTCACACTGGTGTTGACACTGCAGCTTCTTGTAACTTACCCAGGGTCACTGTGGAAGGTGGGAGTAAAGTGCTGAAAAATTAGTTGTGTCTGCTACACCACACTGACATCTGATCACATCTGACATCTTGTTTTCTGAGCTCTTTCCCACCCTCCTCTTGACCATCCAGTCATCTTGCTTTTGAGAATGCTGAAGTGAGTCTTGGCTTAGCTGTCAGCAATGATGATCTGGTCCTTTTGTGAGCTGGTAGTTAACCCTCAAAGGTGTACAACTAATATTCTTTGTTTTGGCCCACAGATATGCATTTCATTTCACTAGTTATTTCTCTCAAATAACCTGAGGATTTTTTTTTCTTATGTTCTGTATGACCGTCATGCTTGTATCTTCAGGATTGTTCCTTTCAGATTCTGAAAGGGCTTGCTGTAAATATTTTTAAGTGTTGAAGGAAGAAAATCCAATTCGTGATAATACCAAATTGAGAAACAGTTTCATTTTTTTAAAACAGTCAGTGATACCTCCCGTTCTACTGCCAATAAATGCGTGTAGAATTTTATTTTAGTAATTCTTTGTATTCGTTTAAAGGGAAGCTTCAGAGCTCAGTGGATAATAGGGTCTCCCCATTACCTTCAGGTAGTATTTAACTGTTCTGCGTCTGGAGGGGCATACAAAATGCAAATACCTGAAATGTGTGGTGACACTTGCAGTGACCTCCAGTTTTCAGTTCATGTAAAGTTTATTGAGCTTGTCAGGTTAATACACTCTAGCAGGCAAGTGTTTCTTTATTGTCATGGTTAACGCAATATTCAATTGCTTTGAATGATGACAGTACCTTAATTTCTGGTTGCTGAATGTGTACTTTGAAAATTCATGTGTAGTCAGTGACAGTTTTCTCAGTTTATCATATCTTACACTTTTTTTTACTTCCTCCATATTTTCAGACTGCAGAGTTGCCAGGTGTGACACTAATATTCCTTTCAATTTTTTTGTCTTCAAGTTCTAGCCTTACCACCAGATATATAATCAGTATCGTAAGCGTTCCCATAAAATAAATCTGCAATGTTTGTTATTTCGCTAACATAAATGCCTAGCCTATGATTAAAGACTTGTTTGCTTAGTGTAAGGAAATATCTCAGTTGTAACTAGCATGGAAGCTCACTGAAACAGTGCTAATGTGTTAAAAATTTTGAAAGGATCTCCTGTATCAAGGATTCATATTACTTATGAATTTTGTTGTATTATTCAATAAATAAAACATAGGTGATGGCTCCTGTGGTTGTGTAAAGTTCTTACGCAGTTCGGACTTGAAATGGAAATGTGAACATTTTGACACTGTCTCTCGTAACATCTTCATAGTTACATGAACATCCTCATAGGTAAGCTTAGGAAGGGTGGGTTAAACGAGTAGACAGTGAGGTGGATTGAGAACTGGCTGAATGGCAGAGCTCAGAGGGTTGTGATCAGCGGCACAGAGTCCAGTTGGAGGCCTGTAACCAGGGGTCAGTACTGGGTCCAGTCTTGTTCAATATATTCATCAACGACATGGATGAGGGGACAGAGAGTACCCTCAGCAAGTTTGCTGATACAAAACTGGAAGGGGTGGCTGACACACCAGAAGGCTGTGCTGCCGTTCAGCGAGACCTGGACAGGCTAGAGAGTTAGGTGGAGAGGAACCTAATGAAATTCAACAAGGGCAAGTGTAGGGTCCTGCATGTGGGGAGGAATAACCCCATATCCTGGTACAGGTTGGGGGCTGACCTGCTGGAAAGCAGCTCCGTAGGGAAGGACCTGGGAGTCCTGGTGGTCAACTAGTTGACCACAAGCCAGCAATGTGCCCTTGTAGCCAAGAAGGCCAATGGTCTCCTGGGGTGCATTAAAAAGAGCATGGCCAGCAGGTTGAGGGAGGTCATCCTCCCCCTCTACTCTGCTCTGGTGAGGCCACATCTGGAGTACTGTGTCCAGGTCTGGGTCCACCAGGTCAGGAAGGACAGGGAACTACTGGAGAGAGTCCAGTGGAGGGCTATGAAGATGATCAGGGGACTGGAGCACCTCTCTTATGAGGAAAGGCTGAGAGACCTGGCTCTGTTTAGCCTGGAGAAGAGAAGACTGAGAGGGGATCTTAGCAATGGTTATAAACATCTAAAGGGCAGGAGTCAGGAGGATGGGGCCAGACTGTTTTCAGTGGTGCCCAGCAACAGGACAAGAGGTAGCGTGCACAAACTGGAACACAGGAAATTGCATCTGAACATAAGGAAAAACCTCTTTACTTTGAGGGTGGCAGAGCACTGGAACAGGCTGCCTAGAGAGACTGTGGAGTCTCCGTCTCTGGAGACATTCAAAACCTGCCTAGACATGTTCCTGTCCAGCCTGCTCTAGGTGAACCTGCTCTGGCAGGGGGGTTGGACTAGATGATTTCAGAGGTCCCTTCCAACCCCTATCATTCTGTGATTCTGTGAACAGCTGTTTTTTAAACATAGTGGAGCTGGATGTAGTTTCTCCTAACAGTACATTGATATGCATAAGTTTGTTTTTTAAAAGTTATTTCCATAATGTCTGCATATAGTTCCAGAAAATGAGCTCTTCTGCAAATATAGAGGAGACATTACTTCGGGCTCTTAACTGTATGTTCTGCATTTATTTGTAATGAAGATCTCAATACAGTAGGTTTCCTGACCTCTGCAGGCACACGAAATGCCCTGGACTTGTAGGAAGCGCAGAGGCACTGGGGTTTCTATTAGGTTTTCCATGGTAAGCATGGAAACTAGTTCTTCTATACTGCTTAGCAAACGCAGCCAGGCTCTTTGCTGCCTGCCCCGCAGTGGCTTCTGACAAGGTCACTGTAACCAGCACATCTAGGTTTCTCTTTGAACCTCCAAGTTTAGGGACAGGATCTCCTGCACCGTTATGTTTTGCTCCACACAGGCTTGTTCACACCTTCTTCAGATACCTTCCTAAAATTAACTGAGAGTTCTAGTTTCTTTCCCTGACAAGAATTTGCTCTGAGTTGCAACTGCATGTTTCTTATCCCTCCCAGAGGCTCTTGGGAGGAAGAGCAGGGGTAGGTGGGGAAGAGGTCTTAAAGACATGCAGATTGTTTTAGGCCAGTATTACAGGAAGAGGGAGGAGATGGAGCTCCCTCCCCACCCACCCACCCCCAGCCCTGGCCTTGTGTACAAGAAACATGAAATGAAACTCCTTAAGCCATGCAAGATTGGATGACTGATCTATTTGGTTTCTCTCACTGTGAAGACTGACATGCAGACTGACTCTTGGGCTACCTTTTTTTGTGGGAACTGAGTAATAAAGTATTTTTTGATTAAACTAATGCGTCTTCCATCTGTGCAAAGTTGTAAGGTACTTTCATGTGTAATGACGTGTTTGGTATCGTAAACCAATATACACTGATAACCTCAGCAAGCTGAGTGAGGAGAAATTTTAATGTCTGGCAAAGTGCTTGGCTTAGGTGATACAGGGCAATTTAGAATTGCTGCAGTGGGTTACAGTGGTGCAATGCCTGACTTGCTTTTGGCGTCTGATGCAGGTCAGTATGCCTTCATTCAAAATGGTTACTGTTGTCACTCATTTGAGCTATGTTGTCAGTGAAGGACGCAGTGAAGGTTTCAGTTCTTAAAAAGAAAGCTTTTTCCTTGTATAGGTACTTCAAAGCCAGATGGGTCCAAGGGACTCTCCTGGGGATGGAAAACATGGGGGAAAGTGTTAGAAAGCAGCAGATCAGTAAAATAAACAAATGTGAAGTGTTTCCTTGTACCTGGGGTGCTCATCATTTCAGCCCAAAAGAATTTCTCAGGCTAAACTTTTGTCTGTCTGTTAAAGAGGAGTTAGGGTTTGTAGACTACATGCCTAAACGCTCTTACAAATTCTGTTTCTTTTCTACAGTGGAAGCTGGACTTCCCTTTCTGAAGGAAAAAATACAATTGTCAGGAGGCTTTGAAAGTTGCCCTATGAGATGTCTGTGAGAAAGGTCTTGATAACACTCATTCAAATGTTTGCTTTCTGTACCAGTGTTAGTAACTGTCTTTGGCTGTTGCTCTTGGGATACTCTACATAAGTTTGCTAACATCACAAACCTTTGTGAAAACTCTGGCATTTCTCAGAAAGGTATTGTCTTTAACCAAATCTCTCCCCTGTTTTCTCTAATTAATTATATTAAACTAAGGAAACTGTTTAATATTTGTCTTTTTAAACTGATTTGGAATGTAATTGTACTTAATCTTGAAACTACATTATTGACATTGAAGATTCTGAAGTATAGATTAGCTCTTCAGAAAGTTATGTATATGTATGTGTGGTAAGAGGAACAGTGCTGCTGTATCTTCAGTTTTGACTTCTAAGCATGTGGTTAAGTTCCAGCATGTTCAGGTACAATGGTAAACCATCTTGTCCCACTAAATATGCTGAAGTATATAATTCCTCTTAGTACCTCAGCAGAAAATTAGTATGCTCTACTGTTTGCTTGTTCTGACCTGCTCTGAGCTGCATGTTTGTGGCATTATTTTACAGTTCTGCCACCAGTGAAGGATGCCCTGCAAAGTCAAGTGGGGAAGGACAATTGCTTTGGCATTTTGAAATCAGCCGTGTATGAATTACATTCCTGTATTTTAAAATTGACCACAAATGGGCATATAGGTCCAGTGCCAGGGCAGGCCACTTGTAGACCCTGTGAATCAGGACTGCAGGGGAGAGCACAGCCAGAACTTAAAAGGCTTTTGGCTTCCTTTCAGCCCACAGGGTGGACTGCTGAGGAGCTAGCAAGGGGAACTAGTAGGCAATCTGCCAGCTTCTACCACGTAGACAAAGTTCCATAAAAGCTTCATCAAAATTGGTCTCTGACTTTTTAAAATTGACAAGTAATTTTTTTTTTTTTAAAGTATTTCTTTCTAGGCAGTGGCTTAGCTGTATGCATAAATATTTCCACTGTCTTTAAACTACTCACATGTGCATAGAATAGTTGAGACCTAAATAGCTGTAAATAGCTGGGACTTAAACGGAATCTTATGAGTGAGCATCTGATAAAACCCTTATGCAAAACTGGAGCCTTATAGGCTTTTTTGGTATTCTTTGTGAACAAGTGTTCACTTCTTGTTTATCTGTCCCATTTGTGGTATTGGTGTGTTAGACTGAAATAAAGCAAGGTTTATCACTAGGTCAAACTAATCTGGGTTTCGTTCAAAACATGAATCCCAATTCATAGGAAAATCAGGACCCAAATTACCGCTATTCCCGCCTTGGAGTTACATGTGACTTTTGTGGGGTTCTGAGTGAAGGTTCTGTGCTTGCCAGCTCTGACAAGCTACTGGCAGTAGGGTGATGATAGCACAAAACCTGTTGTACTCATAATGTCTAGGTAAGTGCTGTGCATCTTCTGGCCCTCAGCTACATCAAACTTGGTATGGGGCTCATAAGGCAAGTGAGATGAACCATCTCTGATGCTTCAGGCAGTAGGTGCCTGTAGAGCTTGGGGAAAAAAAGGATTCAAGATCTGGTAGTGTGGTATGTGTTACAAACCTCTTAATTCTAGCAGAATTTCCACATATAAATGTGTTTCAGTTTACGTATGTTTAGCAGTCTTAAGTTGCTTCTGCCTAGGCCATGCTGATTGTGTTTTCGTGCATGCTGATTATTCCTTTTCCTTTTTCCCCCCTTTTTTTTTTCCTTTTAATATACCTCGGAACTTTTTAACTACAAATGGCTTAAGGAGCCATAAGATTTTTGAAAAAAATATTCAGTTTGCTTCTTCCAGCTTATTGTAACAGAGCTGAATTACTTTCCAATTAATGTTTGTAAGGGAAAGACTACTGAACAAATTTAACTTCTCCAGTTACCATTGGTACAAAATGTACATGAAGTTTCTCTGATTGTAGAGCCAAAAGGGCTACGCGTGTCCCTGATTTGCACAACTAGTAAGTAGGTAAACTGGATTGGAACAAAGCCAAAAACAGATGGAGGACTGATTTATGCAATTGCAACATTTTCAGATCTGTGAAACCGTGTCATCTGTGCAAAAGAGCTCTACTGGTTATGCTAGTTGGGACCAGCTGTGCTCTGTCTCCCCTCAGTGGGGAGAACACAGCTTGTGTTACAGGAGCTGGAACCTTAAGAAGGAAAGTCTCTTTTTTCCATTAAGTATTTTTGGTTAATCTCTGGCAGAGAACGCAGCATTGCCTACGGATTTCAAAACACTTTCTTGTGCAGCAAACGTGATAACAAATAAATTTATGATTTGGTGGAAGCACAAAGCAGGCCTATGGGGTTTGCCCTAAAGAAGGTTTTAGAAGTTTTTTGTTTTGTGTTTGGTTTTTGTTTTTTTTTTGCTTAAAACCACAAATAACTAGTGCATAAGCATAAATGCAGTCAAAGTTTTCATTGTAGTTATAATTGGGCAAGTTTTTGGCATTTGTCAGTAACATCAGTCTATCCAGTCTTTCCTCAGGCTTCTTTACCATCACTTTCAGAAAATAAAAAATACTGTGTAGAACTTGCTCTTTTTCCCCCTAAGTTCACTTTACAGAACCAACATCTCGCTTCCTCTCCTCAAGGCTCCATGTCTGCTTCATTGCGTTTCTGAGCCTTATTGTGACAAGGTCTGCATTTTGATACCTAAAAGGAAATGGGAAATGAGACAATATGCGTCTAGCGCTGTTACTCCCTTTCCATGTTCAAATAAATGGCATGTTTTTATAACTGGGAGGGGATAAAGCTGGCTCTCACAAGGGAAGTGGTCAGTGTAGCTGGTTCTTACCATGGCGACTTCTGATAAGGTTTTGTTGGGTTACTGCATACTTATTTGTAGTCACTAAAATAATCTATAATTACAGGATTTGAAATGTTTAACTCAGTTTAACTACCTTAATCCTTCAGAAGCTGCAAATGGGCAGCCAGGGTATAAGAATTAAGAACTGTGCTGTTCCGTATTTGTATAGCAGCTTGATTCTAACTTTGTTTAGATGCATGGCTGGCTAATGCTTAACCCAGACTTATTAAGCAAGGAGGTGGAAAGGCTGTCTTCTGAAAGTGTTGACCTTCCCTGTTTGCAGTGTTCAAAGAGAGACAGTCTGGGTCCTGTATCTGAATGTTCATGTAGTATTTGTTGCTGGAAACACAGCTGAAGCTGGCTATGCAAACGCCTTTAGTTTTCCGGGATAAGATTGCGTGACAGTGTGTTCTTCACTAGTCCTGTGCAGTCTGGGCTGAAGTCGCCCTTGTTCCAACTCCATTTCAAAGGTGTGTCTTCCTTCTGACATCTGCATGGACTTCGGCTCTGGCACCCTAATCACAGATTGCCTGTCAGTTTAGTGTAGCGATTAATTCAATGGGTGACATCAATCTTCAGCATCTAGTTCACAGCCAGGTCACTTCCAGTACCTGGTATAAGATTAACTTGTTGGGAAAAATATTTCCATAAAAGTCCATTAGTAAGAAACAAGGGCATGACTTGTTTCACACACAGACTTTCCCCCAACCGTAGTTCCACCAGTGGTTCCTGGAAAAACTAGTTTTTATTTCTGGTCTTTCATATACATGATGTAGTTTCATTGTGATTTGAAAAGCACTTACACACCTGTTTAAAGTTAGTGAGACTGCTTTCCAGTTACTGTCCCATTTTTGAGAGGCTGCTACTGTGATACAAGTCCTCATGGTAAGTAAAATGAGTCTGATGTCTTTAGTCATCGCAAATGTTTGCTTCATCTTTGAATATTTTATTAAAATTTAATTAGGAACATATCTCTGTGTTAAAGCAAATGCTTTTTACATCCTCTTTTCTTAGACGTATGTCTTGTAAAGGTCTTTCAGAATAGTATGCTTTTCATTGACCTAAGTAAATTGCAAATGTGTTTCAGTGATGGTAGTTAAACGTGTAAGACATCTGATCATGCATTGATTTGACCTAAAATTCCTTTTGTAATCTCTTAATATGTGGCAATGTCACTAAACTACAGCACCTTCCAGAGTTGTAAGAGGTGTGGATTTTTTCCCCTTACTTTTCTCATTCTTTCAAAGGAAAACTTATATTGTGTAGCAAAGGAGAGAAAATGAAATTGGATTATGAATTTGTAATAATCAGACAAATTCTGGGATAGATTTCTTACTATATTGTGTAAAAAACACAAGTTGTTTTTTAATAAGGTTGAAGGTCTGTTCAGAGGAGTTGTAACACAGCAGGGTGGTCATAAATGAGACTATAAACTAGCACAGCTGCCATGCTGGTTAGACTACTTGGCAATCACCTGTTTAATTTGTTGTTGCTTTATCCTTTCATATGCTGAAGCACAGCTGATGAGTAGCTTTCTTGGTAGCACTTCAGGGAATTACTTCAGTTGTTATTGGTTTCCTCTGGGTGAAAGATATTTCCTCTGTAACAAGGGAGATAATTTCCCCTTTCTTAAACTGGTCCAGTGAAACCTTGCACTCCTATTTCCCACATTTTTATGACAATTTCATTACTAGAGTAGGTATTACTGTTTCAAGTGACAGTCCTAGTTTGTGTTTTGTGTTTCTTACCTTTAAATGTATTGCTTAAAAAACCCCACTCTGCTTTAGGTTACTACTGATTTTTATATGTATTATGATTTAAATTGTCAAGTAGATTGTGGAGGTGTGGACAACATGAAGCTGAGAGATTTCACTTGTGACTGTTTCTGCAAAAAAAAACACCTGAGAAACTCTGGAGGAAAGCTTTATAAGGCAGATTTGACAGTTTGATCTTTCTAAATAAGAACTGATGTTCTTGAAGGTACTTAGCTCTTCATTTTCATTTTGCTTAATTTTGAGTGAGACAGTTATGGCTGCTTGCAAATAAATGAAATCTGTTTAAAAATTGTAGATTGGTCTAATGAGTCTAGTACAGAGTGAGCAACTAATAACTCACTTCAGAAGGAAGAAAAAAAAATAAAGCCACAAGGATAGGCCCTTTTTTGAGTTGTCCAAGTTTAGATTTTTACAATGTGAAGATACTTCAACCTAATGGAGTGTACAGAGAATTACAGAAATCAGTTCAAACAGAAATGAGTTGTGCTTCATCAAATCAAAAAGGGATTTGGTGAGTTGAGTCTCACCTGTGCTTAAGTACATGCTGGTACTTGAATAGGATCACAAACCATACCAAAACTTCTAGCTAACAACTTCTTCTTTATTTTTTTTTTCATATCCAGTTGGATTCTCATTCATTGTAGTTTCATATTCCTTGTGATTAGGCTTTTTTTCAAAGTAACTGTCATATCTCTTTATTGAGTGTTTTGTTTTCTTTTTTTTCAATATTGGACTTTTAAAACACATTCTTGTCTTCTGTTGCTGCTTCCTAGATTGATATACTTCTGTCTGAATGTTCATGCAAAAAAACCCCACTTGAGTTACTCAAATTTCTTTTAAATTTCAATTAATAGTTCTGAATTTCTCTTGTCGGTCTTTGATTTATGTGTTTTATGGAGATGAATGCATCTTCTGTTCTTTGTTCTTTACTGTGCCCTCTTTGATTAGAATTGCTTATGCAGAAAGTGGAGGTTGGATTTTAAATACAGCTGAAATACAGAATTAGTTACTTAAATGTGAAGCCTAAATTTGGTAACAGCTTTGGGAGGCTTGGCATTTTTTTAGAAAACCAAATTACTCCTATGGATACTTCCATATGAATTGTGAAGCTTTTGTAATGTATTCACATTACAAGGGGGGGAACAATCCAGAACAGCAGTCACTTCGCCTTTTTCAGAAATGTAGTGCCCTCTTTTTCTGAGCCTGGTGGTGGGAACAAATTAACAGAAGAATATGCTTATCAGCCAGTTTGCTCAAAGTTTGCTCTTACTTTTTTTAGGATTGAGGGCACAATATTAAATTTATTTGAAGTTGGAAGTGGTTAGGGACCTTCTGAGAGTAATGCCAAAATTTTAGCTTTCTCAAAATATGCAACTTGCTCGAGGTGCTTTTTGTTAAATGTTTTTGAAGAGAGACTATCTGGCTTTTATCCACCAATTTGAAAACCAGTAAGGTTTTTTAAAGTCATCATTTTAATGGACCAGAATTTGTCGTTGCATGAAGAAACTGTAAGATGGTTTTGAAGAGAAACGCAAGATTCAGTCAACATTAGTTTAACCTTCCCGTAGACCACTGAAATAAAATTGAACTAGAAAAGCTCCAGAAACCGGATTAAGACACACTTGAAAGCACAGATTCACTTAGTGCCTTTCTTATTTTAGGGCATCATCGTGTTCAAAACTACTGGAGAACCTTCATGAGAAACTGGTAATAAATTGAAGTAAAAACTTGCTGCAGGAATGTATGCATTAGTTTTTGAAAATCCTGTTAAAACTGCAGTGCAGAAAGGGTATCTTAATTGGTGAATTTAGTGCTGTGAAGTGACTGAGGAACTCTCTTCTAGGTTAGTCCCAAAGTGAAATGGCAACGCTTGCAAATGATCAGGCTTTTGGACCTTTTGTAAGAGAAAATGGCTTCTTAGTCAGCCTCAAAACTTGTAGTCTGTGTTGGTAGGGATTTGTGTCTCACAGTGGGATGTGGAGAGGAAGAGAGACAGGTCTTGGCTTGACTGACACACTGGAGCTGGTTCAGCGTTGTCATTTATGGCTTATTCTTCTGGGTTTGCCTTTGTTGTATGCATATGTTTCAAGTATTTTCCATTTGTTGTTACTCGCTGCACTAAACAGTAGGATGAAAGTTAAGGAAAAAATATTTCCAGAATTAGGTTCTGTGCTAGATTTTGGGAGGTGGGTTTCTGATTCTCAGCTTTTTTACTGAAAGCACAGACACCCAAGGAATGATAATTTAAAGCTGTTCTGGTAGTTGCAAAAATTATGTAGATGGCTTTCAAACATAAGATTAAAAAATAAAGTACATATTTTTCCTCAATTACACTAATGTCTAGGTCTAATAGTATTGTTTAAAACTCCTTACATTTATGAAATATCTTTTAATAGTGTCTACTACCAAGGAGGGTCCTGCAAAGTACTTAGTTTTATTATTTTCTGGGATATTTTCTTAGGGTTTTAAAATTAGAGAAATTACAGAATTATGCAGTTTTATTTCATTGCAGATGCACAAATCTTAACCTGCAGATCGATATGAAATTTTCTATCAGATAACCATTTACATTGCATTTCACTTGGGAGTTAGAAAGGTGTCGTAGATGCACGGGCATAAAAACACCATGCAGGATTTGTTATGATTTTGTAAAATCTGGAAGCCACTTTTACAGACTAATGGTTAAAAGTAGTGGGAAACAAATTATACAACAAAGGCAAACCCAGAAGAATAAGCCGTAAATGACAATTTGTGAAGCACTGAAGGGGTATACAGTTGGAATATCATCTTGTTTGCTTACAGTTGTACTAAATGGTGGATATACGAGACCAGGAAAAGATTCAGACGAGGATAACTGTTCCTCCCCCACCCCACCTCTACTGACACTTGTGCATTGTGTTAAATCAGACATCGGCATTTTTGCTCAATGTTCTCATACATTTGAATTCTTCTGCCCTTCATAAGGGAGAAAAACTAGAGATATTTTGATTGAGTAAACTAAAAGAAAAAGTCCAGATAACTAACTTGCTTCACACATTGATCATCATTTTTCTTGGCAACACTTTCCTTCATGGGATAGATTTAATACTCTGCTTACTTCTTGGTAGGATCGTTGCTTTGAAATGAATGCTGTTACATACACGGGAACACCTCTCTCTGCTTCTTGGGTCCTGGACTGAGGAGGGAGTATGGTATGCTGTCCTATGGATAAGAGATACCCATACCCTATGGATGTATAAGTAGTTTAATGTAAGTTGCAAATGGCACAGCCAGGTGCTACTTAACATAGTAACAACTCCCAAGTTAGCTAATATTTTCTTTACTGTACCACTTTCAGGTAGATGTATTGTGTGTTGTATGTACACAAGATTTCTTTTGCTCTAAAGAGAATAATTTTGTAAGAGAAATATTTGCATTTTGTGAAATGCAAAGCAACTCTCCCTAAAAAAACCAAAGCGAATCTGAGTTTGTTGCTCCGAGATGAACATGTAAAAATACTGCTGTAAAAGTCTTCTGAGATAAATTGCAAGTAACAAGTGCCCTATACTTTTTTCTCTTAGCTTACTTCATGCATCTGAATGTTTAACAGATGGTGAGTTTGCTGTGGACTTGAGGAAAAGTAACTACATGCTTACAGTGAAGAACGGTCCCAGCCAGTGTATTCTGCAGTGCAAGGAAACAAAGTCCTGATCTCCAGCGAAATGCTTCCTGTTGTGTTCTTAATGGCTCTATCGGAGTAAATTGTTTATTACTTAAACGAGTAAGCAGAAGCTGAATTGCGACAGATCATATAGTAAAATTCGGTTCTGTGCTGATCATATCTATTAGGTTTGTTTAACTATTATGTACTTTAAATTGAGTGAACTGTGTACTGTGCTATTCATAACAATTCAGTGCAAATGCCACGTAAGACTGTTTGTCACACGTTTCCCTTTTTTTAATTGTTGCAACAAACAGCTGTATTTCTACGTTGTCCAACCATTTTGGTTTTTTGAATGCAATGATCCATAGAAAAGGAATTGCTTCATAAAATGTTCTCAGGTGTTAGAACAGCACTTGAAAATAATTTCTGTTTTGCAGATTTCTACCTACCATGAACTGAGTTTCACAGAGATTTTTGTGTGCTACAACAATAGAGAGGTGTTTTCTTAGCCAGACAAGAGAAACTGAAAGCATGCAGCTGACTTCTGCAAAATGTTCTCTCATTCCCCACTTCTGCAAGGGAAGGAGTCCTTATGAAGCCTGCTTTAGCTTCCAGTAGTAAATACCTTTTTCTTTGTGCCATCTGTGCTGTGGCAAATATAACTTTAATGTGTATATTGAAATTTCTGTCCTTGTTTGTATTTATATTTAAGAGGTAGCATGAGAATGCATCTTTCTTGACAAATGCCTTGTCTTGCTCTGTCTAGGCCTTGGGAAGAGATTGCCTTTTTGTTGTTGATGCCTTCAGGAATTTGAGTTTGTTTTTTGGTTTTGTTTATCTTTAATTCTGCTGCCAGCTTTCCTTCATAGCTGATGTACCACTTTTCAGCATGCTAATGAAACATTATCAACATCGAAGTACAGTAATCTGTTCCTGTCTGCCTGTTAAATGTTGAAAAAGTGACAGTCGTTTTGGTGGTTTTGCAAAGCAGGAAACTACAGACTTCTTAAGCTTTGTCAGAAACTTCAATGCCTAGAGCAGGAAGAACTGCTGAGATGCCTAGGAACACGTTCCAAGATACAAACACGCAGTGTTTCTGTTTTGGCTTCACTGTTTGTGAAGAAACTAATTTAACTGAGCACTCTTTTTTTTTTTTTTTTTTCTCTTCACAGTCTGTAGTAATTGATAATCATCTTCCGATTTGTTTAGGCATGACTTAAAAGTGATTTTTTAACAAGCCATGGTGCAATCAGAACTTATTTCTAATATTCCTTGCTAGTATAGTGACCCCTGGGAAAAGGGGTCCTTCATGAAATGGAACTTGCCTTCCTTCTCCTCTCGGGGCTGTATGTACATGATGACACTGACAGATCTGTGGAATGTCTGCTTGCATGGACAGCTTCTTTTAGAGTTTTAACATGCAGCGTAGTTGTACAGTTTCTCCTCCTTTCCTCCTCAAAAGGTCAAGTAGGTCATTTGGGATTTTCTGTCTGCCAGTTGGAGTGAAACTTACTAATTGAATACATAAAGCATTTTATGGTAATATTGGATGTCCTGACTTTAAGTATTATTTCTCTGCCTCGTCATCCCCCTTCCTAAAGGGGAAAGAAGTTTTCAGGAAAGCTGAGGTTTGATATGAGGTTGCATATATTACTAGGAAATGCGGTGTAACTCGTGGTAATATGTATTGGAGTCCATAGTTCTCAGCACTGTGAGAATTACTTGGTTTTTGTAGTTTAAATGCAGTTGTATATAATGGCATTTCTGGTTTAAGATTTTTCTGAACATTGAAACAGTAAGATTTCTCTACATCATTCTTGTGTGTTAATGCTGATAGTGTGACATGTAATCAAGAACATGCAATGACTTCTACCTAGAGAAATCAAAGATCATCTTAGGATAAACTTAATCAAAGCAAAAATAAGGAAAGCAAAGCCTGTACTTTGTGCACCAATTAATTTTCTTAATACTTGGGAGGGTACCTGAGTTACCCTCCTTTTTCTTTTTGAATTACCTACAGGAGCAGATTTGATGATTACAACTTTTTAAAACTTGCCTCAGGATTTCAAAAGAAAGGGGCAAACTGAAGCCGTGTGTGTGTCTTTGTGGGAATTCTTTAAGTTACTGTATTCCCAGGCCTTCCATTTTTTTGTTTTCTAACAGTGGGTTTTGTTCTCTGACCTACATTTGCACACAAAGGTGGCATATAAATTGCAACAAACAACACGAATTTATCTCTAACATGTATCTAACAACTTTCTGTACTACAGTTAATTTCAGCTGTCTTCTTGCCTTTTTTAGTATTGTGGTGTGCTGAGTAAACATAACTTTTTTTTTTTTTTTTTTTTTTCTTATTCCTTGAGGTCAGCTCAACATCTTTTAAGCATCTCGGGTCATTTCGTGTGATACGCCTTTGGTTTCTAGAGTGCAGTCTATGTACAAACCAACAGATGAAAGTTTGCAGCAGATCAAAAATCAATTGGGCAAATTTATGTGGAGGCATCCTCCTTTGATTCCTCCCTGAAGCCACATACTGCTGGCGAATGTGGGGAAGAATCTAGGGGGATGAGTTGCTCACAGGTTGTTCTTGTAGTTTTAATACAGCATGCACAGGTAGTTGCTGTTTGGCATAGGATACTGGGCTAGGTGGACTTCTGGTTTGGTCCCGTAAAGATGCTCTTATGGGGAGATCCTGGGGAGCGACAAACTATGCAGCTGGGAGCCTTGTGAATGCACAGCGTCTGCAGTTGCCTGTAGGGTCTATTCTTATATTTGTCTTCCAGTCATATTGCTATGCTTCCTTTCTGTCCTGAAAATGTAGAGCTTTCTTCCTACCATAAATACATAACAAAGGAAGTAATTTTTTTGTGAGTAACGTCTTGAACAGGAAAAAAAAAAAAAGTAGTATTAATTGCTTTCAGAGTGTTAAGCTTTCCAATACATCTAATCTCATGGCTGCAGGTCATGGCTGCTATCTTGCTGAGTAAATTCAGGTTGAAGGAGACCAAATTTCATATCTTGGGGGCTGCAGTTCCTACTTCTGCATCTTCATTTTAATAATAAAATTTACTTTATCCTGGGAACTGTAGTCTCCAGTGTGATAAATTCCATTGCTGCATGTGGGACATCTCTACTGGAATAAATTTATATCACAGTGTATGTGTACTGTGAAAATGAAAGACCTTACTATTGTATCTTAAAAGACTGACTGAAGCTTGTTCATCAGAAATGCCATCCTTTCTGTTTTCCTGGGAAATTGTTGAAGGACCATGTCATAAATTGTATTGGAGATTAAATCCCGTTCAACAGTCTTCCGTTTTCTCCTGTCCAAGTTTCAAAATGTGTGGTATTGTTTCTTGTGTTGCTTTTTTGGTTTGTTTGGGTTTGTTTTTTTTTTTAAGTTGGTTATTTTTTTAAGTCAGACCCACCTCAGTAGGGAAGAATAGAAATGAATAATCGAGGTGGGGAGTAGGAACTCCTCAAACTGACATTGCTGCTGGGAAGATGGTACACAGAACTATTTCAACAGGATGCTTACCCAAGTTAGGATAGCTTCTGGCCCCTTCTTCCTCTGTAGTGGCATATATAGCTGTTTATTCAGAGCTTCGGTATTTAAATTACCTAATCTGTTTCTAGGCTTATTATCACTCTAGGTCTAATGTTAGTACTTGATCTAAGAGTATTCTAGCAGCAAATTCAAGATCCTACTTGCATATAAATATTTTATGGACTCTTTGCTATTTGGTTATTATTTTTTAAATACTCAGTGTATTTTTTCATGCTTAAAAGCATCTTAATCAGAAAATTCAGGTGTCTATGGCTGAGATTTAGATGCATAACCAAACTGAAAAACTTAAGTACCCACAGCAGCAGTAACTTGGCTTTTCTTTAATGGATATGGAATGGCAGATGGGGGAGTGATAAGAAATGAAATTTGGATGTTTTGCTGAAGTGGGCTTGCTTTCAGATGAATACTCTGAAAAACTGTTTTAACTTTTTTGCTTTTCATTCCTCATAAATTTTTGAAAGCTGCTCAGTAAAGAAAGAAAAAAGTTGCCTTTTTTACTTTTTCTGTGCTGTCCCATGGGATAAATTTTCAGTAATCTCCCTGAACCTCCAGTTTTACAAATGTTCTGTATGACCTTCAGTTTGATAGCATTCCCTGGGATTAAATTTGGCTTTTTTCAAGACTACATTATAATGCTAAAATAGCTTAATGTCTCTGTCACATACTGCTAGTAGATTGGAAGGCTTTAGAACTTTGTTGCAGCCTGCCGTGAGCTGATTTATGTTGCAAAACATGCTATACTTCTGATTTTTCCGGTTTATGATCTAGTTCAATTCTGGCCCATAGAGTAAACTGTATGTGTCCAATTTCCATTTTGCTCTATGAGCACAATCTTTAGTTGGAATATTAAAAATAAAATTGTCAGCTTTACTTGTTTTGAGCTTAATTGAATTTCAGCTAATTGAATTTGTATTTTCTAATAAGCTAACTAGGGAAAATGTTGCACCTTGTGTTTATACATGACAGGTTTTAAAAGATGAATTACACAGGGTTTTTTCTTAATAGCCTAACATTAGTATTTTTCAATAAATTGAATTTTAGGAAGTTTAATTTAAAAATTTCCATCAGGAAGTAGTTATTTTGGACAGAACTGCATCGAAAACAAAGCTTTCAATTGAGTCTTCAGTTTGAAATCTGCTGCATTCATGTAGTAGATAGCTCTATGCCGACAATATATCATCCCTAACACTGCCTCTTCCCTGAAAAGGGGAGCACAGCAGCCTTCCTGAGCCTAAATGCCTGTCACACACTGCTGTGACACAGCTGTGACAGCTTTTTAACAAAAGTTAAGATGAAATATGTTCATTTTATGATGCCTTCATACATGAGACACTCATACCAGGGACTGACACAGTTTATGTGCTCTTCCCGTAGATCCTGTGCAAGATCTTTCTTTAAAAACAAACAAACAAACAAAACAAAACACCAAAAACCCACCACCCCGCCCCCCCCCCCCCCCCCCAAAAACCAACGCAAACCACTACCACCCCCCAAAAAAAACCCCACAATAAAATAAAACACAAAAATTCCGAGGACAGTGAAACTAAACATCAAAGCTCTGGTACGTCTTCACTTTACAAAAACAAAAGCATGTAGGGATGATTTGAATAAAATCTCTGCTATTCAGGACTGAAGTTTCTCTTGAGCTATTTTAAATAAAATGCAAAAATGTTTGCAATTCCATTGCTGGCTGAATCATACTCGCTAATTCCTAATAATATCTGTTCTTGTTAATCAGGTGGTGGTGGTAGTGACAACTAGGAAGCAGAGGAATATATGCAAAATATTTGTAAACTGGCTTTCCATTATTTCAAATGCAGGATGGTAGCACTTGGGCATGTTATTTTTTAGGGAGGCATGCTGAGAAATGTAGGAAAAAATACTACAAGGAAGTGCCTTCAGTTGAGAATATTGTTGGCAATGGATTTCTCTGCTAAAGATTTCAAGGGTCAAATATAAATGAATGAAATGCAGCCGCGTAAGTTATACTACTAGTCTTCAAATCTGCTTAGTGATGGAAGACACCTTGGAAAAAAAAAACAAGTGGATGTTGATATTTGACTCTATTGTTTCTATGATCTAGAACAGGCAGTCCCGAACCAGAGGCCTACCTACACATTTCTCCAGGGTTTATAGCTTAGTTATATGTCATAAATTCCATAAAAATAAGAAGGCCTTTCTGTACAAAGGTATAATTTTAAAATGAAAAATGAAGTCTGCAAAACAAGACCATGCTGTAAATTTGGGCTTGGTAAGAAAGCCTTCTAAAGAAAACTTAATTTCTTCTGATTTTAATTTCAATATGGTGTTGCTTCTTATGTGTAATCATGAAATGTCATCTTCCAGATGGATGATAGGAGGTTTCTCTTTTGTTTATACAACTTTCTCAAACATGTATCATGAGAAGTTTGAGAAAACTGTGGAACTTCTTTACTTTTGTAATTAAGTGGTTGTTCAACTTATCAAAAATGTTTTTAATTACTTTAATTTTGGCACACTGGATAACATCTACCTTAATTTAAGGTAAAAAAGTATACCTTTATTTTTATTAGTAAAGTTACTGTTACAAAAGCATTAGTACATTCTGTTTTTCTGGTCTCAGGGAAGTAGTACACTGCTTTCACTTCATTGTAAAGCTCAGGTAAGCATTAATGCTTCATGATAGCTTGGCCACACGTTTTATATCAGTTTTTTAAACTAGTTTGTTTGCGTGGGGAGGCAGAGATGAAGCAAGGAAACCTTGTCATTGCTGTGCATGAATATTTAGGCATTGTGAATTTCATGTTGGAGCATGTTAGAAATATTCATGAAAGGGCCTTGCTATTACTATTTTAGATATTTTTTTTTTAATGTAAGTTTATTGATAGTGTCAGAATTCCAGAGAATTGTTCCATTATATTTCAGACTTAATTTGTAGAGGGCCAACACAATTGTGGACAGAAGATGGATGTTTGAGGATTGCATTGATGAGCTTATGCAAATAGTCCACAAAAGCCTAGTGTATAGTATTGCAGAACAAACACAGTCTTTGTCTTTTGGGCTATGTGGGAGAGCAGTTTAAAAATCTGGAAGTACGGTTGTATGTTAATGTGTGTTTTTTCCTTTGAAGCCGTGGACTTCACTGAGTGCTGCTGTCTCAGCTGAAGTGATGCTTGAGGGTACTGCACAAATGGTTAATAACTGCTTCCTATCTATACCTTTCAGAGTCCTTTAGCATAGATGAACTGCATGGCAATTCTTAACCAAAATTTCCTTGGTTGCTGCTTCATGGCTTGGGGTCTTTCTTCCAGTTCTGCTTTGACCGTCTTAGCTGAAAATCATGAGCGGGCCTCAGGCTTATTCTATAAGCTACGTGAAAAATGGTCTGAGTAGTTGAAGGTCATATGTGATTTAAGAAAAATTGATTATCACTGGTCTTAAGTGGTAACTGATATCTTAACTGGTCAACAACATACAGGAATGTATGTATTTCTGATGAAGTAAGAAGTTTAAATGGGCAGATAGTTTAAAAGAAGGATCGGACATCGTGTACTTGTAAGGTACTAAATATTTATTCAACTTCTGATGATTGTCAGTATTAAATGTTCATAACAAGTCCCCGAATAGAGCCAAAATCAAATTTTAAGCGCATCGTTGTAATTCCATTTCTGGAAATGTGTGAGAGGGCTCCATCTTTGTCATTGAAAACAGGTCTCCTCTGCCTGAAGTATATGTATATCTCTATATTTCTGTGCTCCAGATAATTATCATACAGATATACTTGGCATGCATCCCACCGAAATTTTGGTGGTTATCTTATAACCAATGCTGTTGAATACAGTGTTCTCAATAAGCAAGAAAATGCATTTTTTTGGTAATCATACTTACTTTGTAGCTTCAGCAGTGTAAGACTGCTTCTTTTTCTAAGATAGTGGTCGTTCCTTTTTTGTGCTTGTGGGTTAGGATAAACGAAAAACTTTCTTATAAGTCACTTTAATGTGATACCTGTCTATGGCAATAAGGAAAACTACTTAAATGCTGCTGTTGATATTTTTGAAATAAGAGTTTTTAAAATTTTTGACAGTTTCAATTGTTTGACTTCTTATAGTTTTTTGAACTCCCTTGTATGTGCACAAAACTTCTGATGATTGCCTGTGCTAACTTCTGTTTATAAGTTTCACCACTTTCACAACTGTTTTCTTCCTTACCTTATTCTCTTGGATCAATAAAAAGGTGACACGGGTAAATTTAATTACTCTGATTTTGTTTAACAATAGTATAGAAAAGTTTGAGTTACTATTGTAACTCTTTCCCAGCCAAAACACATACAGTAACCTTAGGGAGGAGATTTCAGAATGGAATTATGAACTGGAATTACTCTCTCATTCAGTTGTGATGATTACTAGAAAGTACATGGAAAGATTGACTCTCCAGTTCTGGAAAAACCTTCCTCCATTCCTCTTTAAAGAGGTTTTTAACAGCAGTAAGAAATGTTTCATCATTCTGCCAAACACAGATACAGTTGGCATGATCTAGAGTTCATTACTTATTTTAAAATATTGCGACTTATTTTCAACTCACTTTGTGGCCTCAAAGTCCTTCGTGAGGTTAGAGACAGATTTGTTCCAACTACCATGTAAGTATATATACCAGAATTTTTCAGTAATGCAATAGTGGGAGATGGGTGACTGTCGGTGTAGATTTGGGATCGTTCCACAGTGTGGTTTATTTTGTCTTGTTGGTCACGTCTCTTAATCTTTCTGTACTTCCTTAGATACAGAATTGCTTTCAGTGTTCAAAGTGGTGCAGTGTCGTAATCAGGATGGTGATGATATTTTACAAATTTTTACAAAACAAAACAATCAACACAGTGATGATACTTTACAAATTTTTACAAAACAGTCACTTTACACAGTGATGATATTTTACAAAACAATCACTTTACACAGTCTTGATGGAAAGAAAAAGTTTCTTGTAGCTGGGAAGCATGGGAATCCTAAAAAGTGCTAGCCTTGAATAAAAAATTGCTCTTTAATTTCAAAAATAAATGCAAGAAATGAGAAGTAGCCAAAGCATTTTCTGATAGACTGCTGAAAGGCAGAAGTGAAAGCATCACCTCCCTTGTTCCCCTGTAACATTTTGAATTCAAATCAAGTAAATGCTTTTTTGATGACTTTTTGCAGGAAGTGTAGGTTTGGATTATTTTTATTTTGTTTTTCTCTTACTACTTTCCCTGTAATGATTACTGAAGCTATTGGTCTAGAGAACTCAGGAATGCGGTCCAAGTGGAATGCAGGGAGCTGGCATGTAGAACTGTACGTACTGAGTGCTGGTTTTAGTAAGCAGAGAGATGACACAGTGCTTGATGGCCTACAAAACCTGCTGAAGGTTGTCAGTAGTCCACTGGAAGTCAGTGTCCTAACTGAAATCTGAAGGTCATGAAAGCATCCTTATTCACTGTCAGTGCCTCTATACTCAGACTTGCCGCTTTGTGTCAAATACTGCTATTCTTTCGTGAACCTGGACTTAGTGGGACCACATACATCTCACTAGATAAAAATAAATTAATTTTTCTTGTTTCATTTAAGATTTTCATAGACACAGGAAAAACTATATCCAGCTGACCCAAAAGCTCTTACTTCTTACATCCTTCCTCAAATACTGTATAAATGCTTAATACTGCTTCTAGTTGCTGTTGCACAGTATGTCGTGATGAAATTAGACTATTCCTTTTCATATATTAGCACGTTTTGCATACATGTAATATCTCTCCATATAATTTCATGCTCATGCATATTCTGTTATTTTTATCTTTTTATGGCATGGTTTGTGAAACTGTTTCTCCCAGTTGCTTGCTTATAGGAGAATATATTATGCCTGGGAGCCTGGGAGGCAGTGACTAAATTGAAACTTGAATGCAAAGCCTTTCTGATCAAATTCTGTTCATGTGGAACGTTGTGTCCTTCCTCAAATCACGGGTGACTCTCTGGAGCTCTTGTAAAGCGATGCTTCTCTAGTGATAGGCTTTCACACTGCTATGTGAATGTGTCTCCAATTTTTATGTCAATTTTTAAGCAAATACTGAAGATACTCCTTTTCCTTTATCCAGGCCTATATCAAAGGGATGTAAGATCACTGCATTTTTACTCTCCCAGTATGTAATTTGTAATTAGTATCAAGAATTAAATTTCTAAAGAAGTATGCATTACTATAAATTAAAAACTTGAGTACCTTGTTATAAGCAAGATATGAACACAGCAAAGTTTTTAAATAAAATCTCAGTCAGGAATACACTGAGGACAATAACAAAAAACGGTATATTTTTGTTAAGGAGTAGTCCATATGCTTGCTGTCCTGTGATTGGCTTCCTTGCTTTGTTATCACAGACCTATGTGGTTATTATGGAATTTATTTTTTTTTTATTGCTTGCTAGCTACATTGATTATTTTTAAATTATTTTTCTTTTTTTTTTTTTTAATTTACCTCACTAAATATGCCCCCCCATCAGATAAGATTCCGGCACTTATTTTCTCTTTATACTGTGGATTTTAAAGAAGCCAAAATGAGAGTTGCTGAAACTTGTAACCATTTTTAGCTATATGCTTGCAGAAGTTTTGAATGCCTTTTCCTGTCATTTTTTTTTGTCATGCTAACTTGTTGTTATCTTACAAAAATAAACATTTGTAATAGTAGCTGCCATTGTTAAAGTGGGTGTAGTTACTGTATGCTTGGCCTGTGGCTAGATTAGTTGACAGATATCACCGAAAGGTCTCCATGTTGCACGGGGAGACAGTGCTCTCCTTGTACGGCCCAGAGGGCGCTGTTCATGTGCAAGGACATTATGTGTGTGAGAGTTGAGGAACTGAAGAGCCGAAGTCTGGGTCTTCATGGTGAGAGCCAGTTCACCTGTGACTTTCTGCTGATGACAAATATGCTGTCCACTATGCACCTCCCATAAGTGCGTGAAGGGTTCTGATACGTTGCTATAGGGTTGTATTTCTTCACCTAGCAGTTGCATAGAGTAGGCATGCAAGGAATTTTCTACTTTATTTCTGCACCCCAGGAAAGCTTTTTATGCCAGAGCCAGAAATATATGTGGAAATGTTTAGTCGTCTTTGGCTTTTGGAGCAAAATTCAGCATATGCGTGAGTCTTCACAGGACAAGGATGTTTTGGGTGCATCTCTGAGTGTCAGTGAGTAAGACAGGTCTCTTCTTAACAAGGTTTAGTGCTTATTTA